>NC_059431.1:82888712-85288712 GCF_021028975.2 Sphaerodactylus townsendi | reverse complement strand
CCTGCGGCCCCTGATGCTCCTTCCAGCGTTGTCTTTGATGCTGTGGCTGGTTGGTTGGAGTGCAAAGTCGGGTTGAAGTTGAATCCCACTAAGAGCCCGGAGGTCCTGTGGCTGGGTCAGGTGGGAGTGTCCACTGCGGCCTTTGGCCTGCCTACCCTTCTTGGCATGGAGGAGCGTTAAAATTAACTTCACCGCCAAGGAGCCTGGGGTGACTCTGGATCCATCTCTATCATTGGTGGCTCCAGGTCACCCAGACATGCCCAGGCAGCTTTTACCATTCCTGCGGCAGGCACGGCAATCTGGCCCTGTATCTCCCGTTCTGATCTTGGCCACTGTGATCCATGCCACGGTCACCTCTAGATTAGACTACTGTAACTTCGCTCTGGCAGGCTTTACCTTTGGCCATGATCCTGCAAACTGAAACTCGGTACAGAATGCGGCAGCCAGACTCCTTTCCGGAGTAGCAGCAAGGGACCGGATTACTCCGGTCCCTATACCTCAACTGCACTGGCTGGCCGATCGAAAGTACCGGGTCATGCTTAAAGTTTTGGTTTTTTTTGACCTTTAAAGCCATTCGCGGCCTTGGCCCTGCATATCTAAGGGACCGCCTCTCCCTATATCGCTTTCCTTTCTAGGCCCCTCCGTTCACCTGGGAGGCGGACCTACCTAATTGATCCCCTTCTGGCCCTGACATGCGATCCGGGCTGGCCTCTACAAGGGCCAGGGCTTTTACGGCTCTGGTCTCTACCTGGTGGAACAGGCTTCCAGGTGAGATCAGGGCCCTGCAAGGGATTTACAAAGTTTCCAAGCCCGGAGGGCCTGTAAAACGGACCTTGTTCCGCTTCAGGCGTTTAGCTCCCAGCCGGGATGATTATCAACCGCGAATAATAAGTAAACATCCCTGGCCTTCACGTTGGGTTCATAAAAGGGGGAATAGAATAGAATAGTTGAAGCCATCTCTAGTTTAATATTTTATGTATTTTAATTAACTTATATTTATGATGTTTTAAATTTTTATGTTGTTGGAAACCGCCCTGAGCCTTCGGGGAGGGCGGTATACAAATATAATAAATAAATAAATAAATAAATAAATAAATAAATAAATAAATCCATGCTCGGGTTTATTAGGAATGCAACTGAAAATAAAATGGCCATACTATTATGGAATATCCATGACATGGTCACATATGGAATACTGTTTTACAGTTTTGTCTCAGAAAAGTTGGGAAAAGGACTGAACAGTTGGGAAAGGGCTGAAGAGAGCAACCACCCTTTCCATAAGAAAAGACTAAATGGGTTGTTGCTTTTCAACTTATAAAAAAGATGACGGGGCAGCGGGCAGGGAGATCAATACAGAAATTTATAAAATTATGCATGGGGTATTGAAAGTAAATAGAAAGAATTGTTTCTCCCAGTCTTGAACTTGCAGGCATCTGCACAAAGAAACAACAGTGCAGGTTGTAAGATCTATGACATCTATGCTTGCTGCCCATATGCCTGTATGCTGCCTACTCCGAGATCACCGTCTCAGAAATTCCTTACAGCAAACTGCTGATGAACTAAGCTTCCCCTACATACTCAATGTGCTGGATCCAACAAATTGCAAGTGCTTATGCAGTGGATTTTTCCTACCTATCTCTTCCAACCTTCTTTGCTGCCCCTCTAAAAGGATTACTGAGAGTCAGGGTATTCCCATGGATTTAAAAAGTCATGTGGCACAGGGGCTGTAAAGCGAAGGAGGAGTAGAAAGCCTGGCACCACACTGCTCAAGTACATGCAGAGTTTTCCTCCATACTAAAGAACCTTCCTCCAGTGAAATAGACTTTTCATCTATTGGAAGAGACGCTTGCTCCAGAAGAAGGTGACTCTGGCTTGTGGAAAGTTAGCTGCCAAAGAGTGGTAGGATACAACCTACTATTTTATTTTGTAAAATAGAGATTTCAGCCTAAAAGCTTGACAAAAAGGTATATTTTTAATCATGTGTGACCCTGAGATGTATAATCATGCAATCCCCACTTACTAGAGGAATCTGAAAACATGTCAATTGCTCTACAGTCTCTCCAAATGAAATTTAAAAAGTACTTTGAGGCAGTTTAGGTATTTTCAGACACCTCAAAAGCTGAAATTTGACACATTAATTGATAGTCTGAAATGTAAACATCACCTTAGAAATAGGAAGCAAGAGAATAAAGATTTCATAGGAGGCTGACATTTCACTTAGCCAAAGACACATTGATTAACAAAGATGACCTTGGATGTTTGCTTTTAATGAAGTGGGCTCTAATCCATAAAAGTTCATCTGACCAATAAATCTGTTTAAGATTTCACTAGATTTCCTTTTTGTTCATGATGTAACAGATAAAGGGGGCTATCCCTCTGGAAGATTTTACTAGTTTATTTTACATTCCAAGATTATTTTGGGCAATCAATCTGAAAGATCAGAATTCTGAAATGAAAGAAAAACAAATGAATTTTACTGGTCTGAAATAATATACTTCACATTCAGTCTAAAAGTGTAATGTAACAAGCTGGAAACCAAATTCTGAAAATGCTTCTGAATAAAGATTATCTTTTCAGTAAATCTGCCTTAATTGCATTCCCTATGTAAACAGCTGTTTGTGTATTATGATGCCGTTTGCTGTTCCCAGGGATTCTGTTTGTTTTTTGTTTTACCCCTTCAGTATGTCTCCTGACCAGATTCCTGTTTACTCACACCAATCCACAGTCTTGTTCCACTGAAAGAATGCTTTTGGACAGCCCCAGCACTGGGTAGTGTACAGAAACCAGGTTGCAATCTGTCACAGTGTGTTGTAATTATACTCAAGTCTGTATGTTTGACCTATTATGGTTTTTTTCATTTATAAGCTTTTTTATCTATAAGCTTTTTAATGAATTTACAAGTTCACAACAGAAGATCACTATCATAGCTTATGCTATAATACAACATGACTAACAGCATTCACATTTGCCATTTAAATATATATCCTTCCTACATTTATCTCCGCCTCTATCTCCTTCCTCAGCCTCTACTGTCTGATTTTATCAGCTCTTAGATGTAAATACATGAACCTTTCAGCTGTACAGTATGAAGGACCAGACACACTGACAGAGCTAAATAAATGCAAACTAATATTATGGTATTTACCTTACTATATGAATGTGAAATAAAATACTGTCTAAACAGCCAAATATGCTATAATCTCACTTTCACAAATAGATTGACACCTGTTCAAAAATAAGAGTCCTCCATCAAACTACCTTCAGTCTTTGTCTATTTTTGTTTAAAACCGTCTCCTCTCCTTTATGTTAGGCTGACCTTCCAGCTTCCCTTCTCCATCTACCTGCAGATGGGGAATGAAGTATGACAAACTGTATTGGAAGTCAAAGGGCATTTGAACAGATTTATTGAAGGAAGAGGTTTCTTGTCTAAGGCCTAGTTCATTAAGACATCACATCATCTGAGGAAGTGGGCTCCTGTCCACAAAAGATTATACTTCAACAAAACTGTTCACTTTTAAAATGCCACAGGATACCTTTCTGTTGTGTTGCAATAGATTAACATTGCTGCCCTACTTGAGAATGTATTGGAACACAAATACACATTTAGGAAATTTCCACAGTTCCCAGACAGCCTCTAAACAACTTATCCAAACACTGAAAATCACCCCTGCCTGGGAAAACAGATGCTACTTCAGATAATGCATTCTGAATACACATTCTCCAAGCTATGAAGGTGGTTAAGATACTCAGGATACTCTTACAATCACAGTCTACTGTTAATGAGCATCACCTGCTTTGTCCCTCCTTTTCACCCTTCTGTAAGAGCACCATTTAGACTCTAAAACTGAAGACTTCATATAAATAGAATGATCTGCCTCCAAACCATTTTTGAAGCTGCAAGAAATCGAGGGGAAAAGGAGTTCTCCACCCGAAAAGCCAGTATCATGTTTCTGCTACTGATTCAGCTGCTGATTTCATGCTCTGGAACAAAAGAGCAACCGGAAGAACTGCAGAAAAAAAGAGGAGAAATTCCCCACTTTTTGACTCAATATTTGCTAGTGAAAGATTTAGAAAATAATGAGGGCATTTCAGAACTTGGTCTGTTTGGGGCAAACTCACTGGCAGAGACGACGAACATGAAGAAAGATGAATCCCAAAGGCCCAAGTTTGTTTCCCCATATACAGATGCAATTCAAGTTGTTGGAAGCTGGGTTACCACACATGTGTCTCCATATTCAGAGGGTGAAAAAAGCCCATCTTCCCATCCACACAGCAAAAGAGAAGCAGAATCAGCCTTCAGGAAAGATGCCAAAAGGTTTTGGGATCTTTTTATGTTGAAAACTAAGTCGAGGTCTGAAGAAGTTGTCCTTCCCATCAAGACCAATGAGATGTATGAGGAGATTTGCAGCACTCTGCCATTTTCTCAGGTAAATAAAATTAAACCTAAAAGTATATTACTTGTCTAACCTACTTTTACACTATCAGGAATGTTTATGAACTACTGTTGCTATTCACGCTGCACTTTTAATTTGCAAAATGTTATTCTGTAGCAGCAACTGTGTGGAGTAAATTTCTATTTTCCCAGTTTTACTGACTGGAAATTGAAGTCACAACATGGTGTTCCTGACTTTTTACTTAAAATCCATTCTAAAAATGAAAATGTATTTGGGGATGCCAGACAGCCGTAGCCATTGGCAACAATGTTCTGTAACAATAACTTTTATATTTCTGCTGCAGACAATCATTTCACCATGTAAATACATAAAATGTATGATGTCCCTTTTACATAGATGGAAGCTATGTAATTTCTGTTCAAGAATCTGGAGTAAACATGCCGCATTGAGAACACATTTTGTGCATGTTAAGAGTTTCCTATGTTGAGGTAGCAATATGAACATATGCCTACCTATCAGTCATAAAGTATATATAATATGTTGATATTAACACCACCTCCATGCATGACTAAGTTTCAGGTTCTTTTGAAAAAGGAAAAAACCCACAACTAAACATACAACAGATTTTTTTTCCTTAAAAAATTATATTATATATTCAATAAAGAGGATAACAGTTTAACGAGATGGTGTTAACTACCTGATGCGTGACTTACAAAGTCACCAGAATAAAGCTGATCACTATTTCTCACACTATTTCTCACCCTCCACCCAATCTATATTAGGAGGTTCTAATCCTGGCCTTCCTTACAAGGTAGGTCTAAAGGATTACTGATACTTAAAGAAAAATCAATTGATCAGCAGCATGGTAATGTTTCAAAGGGAATCTTGCATTTATAGAGAAGTCTTCTTGATCTGGCCTATGCTCAGACAGTTTTTAGGCCAGTTTATACCTGAGCTGGGCCAGATGATTAACATAGGCCAAAAAATTTTTGTTTGCCATCTTGTGTTTTTAGTGAGTTTATTGATAGGCATAGTGAATTTTATGTATTTGTAAAATTATTTTGAAATGTCTGTATGCTGTCCTGAGTCCAACTTCGATCAGGGAGGGCAGGATATAAATTTAATAAAAAATAAATAGGCAAATAGTTGATCCACTAAAATCCCTCAAAAGTAGATTAATAACTTTAATGGGACAGACATTAATTACTATTGTTCTATTGTTTTCAAAGGCAGAGCACCCTTTGCTCCTTAGTCCCAGTAGCCTTTGGTGCAATCTGAGAACTTGTTTTCCGCTAGCATTGCCTAATCTAATTAAATTTACAAAATTTCACTCATCTTGCCATAGGATTTGAAGGCTTGAGCCTCAGTGACATGCCCCAACATCATCTTCTCTGCCCATTCAATCCTTTTATTTTGAAGAATCTTGAAAGATTGCCCACTACTAGACAACATTTTAGTTGATCCTGAAATGGTATTATCTACTATTACATGTATGTGAGTGCATTTGTTCGTTTTCTAACAAAGTGTCTAAATAAGCGCTTTAACAGGAGTGTGCTTTCTTGTAGAGTATTGTGTACGAGAATTGTGAGACGGTGGTGATGCAAAACAACTTGTGCTTTGGGAAATGCAGTTCCTTCCATGTTCCTGGCCCTGAAGATCGCCTTTATACCTTCTGTTCTCACTGCTTACCCACCAAGTTTTCCATGAAACATTTGGAGATGAACTGTACCAGGGCTGCTCCTCTGTTCAAGGTGGTTATGATTGTAGAAGAATGCAAGTGTGAGGTTCAGAAGATTAAAGATCCTGAGATAGGATTTCTGCACTCAGATGTGCATGCAAATGTATATGAACACAACTAATCCTTTCAAAGCTAGCTATATTCTTCCCATTGACAAGGAGAGACAAGATGTCCATTACACATGCCACTACTACATCTTGTTCTGTTTTTATAAAGTCTTGACACTTTTATAAAGTCTGATATGTATGGTTCTCTTGTATAAAACAGACAGTGCCTAAAGGAGCTGTTGCTGTATGTTGGGTGGGTCATCACTTTTACACTTCAATCCATGTATCTCGGATATGATCACTGTTACACTTCATGTTTCTTAGATATGATCCATGTATCACAGAACTAAAAAAAATAAGGCATCCTGACTCCAAGAATTTTTTGTTTATTGACAACATATCCTGTACCTTATACTCGGTACCTTCACTCATAGATAATTTAACTCAGTGTACGAACCATTAACTAGTTTAACTGTATCACCCTTGGACATTTCTTTTTACAAATGAGCAGCTGATCACTTTTTGTGATCTGGTGCTATCAAAATATTGGATTTTAAAGGAAAAAACTAAATATGGGAGAAAATAATAATTATGATCTGTTAATGGTGGACCAATCTTAATAAGATAGAACAGATACATTTAACACATTTCTTGTTGTATGGAAAGGCAAGCATGCTGTTTAACCATTTTTATTAATTTCCCTTTAATTTGGGATTTAATTTTAATGTGATTAAATTGTGCTTTTTCATTGCAACTCAATTCAAATGTGCACACGAATTGATTTCATTCAACAGGACTCTAGGCACAGAACTGTAGCCATTCAGTCCAAACCCAGTCATGTTTTCTTAAATCCTGATGTGTGCAATTACTCACTAGTAAATTTTGGAGGCCTAGCAGTTGTTGGACTTAAAGTAGTATTTTCCCCTTCCAGTATTGTTTTTGTGGACATCACATGATTACAAGGGCACAACATGAGGTTTGGGAAAGGGAATCAACAGAAATCCCCTCCATTTGTATAAACTGCAGATCTAATATACTGGTTTTTTAATGATAAAGACCTTGGAGGCATTTTGATGATCAAATTGCATCATATTGACTATTTAAAAAGTGGGACGATAGTTATCCCTTCCAAACAGACACCCTTTTATTGTCACCACCTACATTAAGGAAAATAACCATTGTTGTTTCTCCGTATATCATCGGATCCTTGAGAAAAGCAGCTTCAGGCCTGTTTTTCTAGCCTCCTACTGAAAAAAAATCATCTAGATCAAAGGGAATTCTCTGTGTGGATAGCTGGTTAAATTGGCCCTATGTGTGAATTTTCTCCATTTAGCTGGGAGGTGTTAAGAGAAAACAACAGCTGTAGTAATTGTTAATTAGATTAGTGCCTTAGCTTTTTGGGGTGAGTGTTTAATTAACCTAGCAATGATCAGCTGCATGTAATTAACACTGTATTCTGTTATATGAAGGATGTGTTAATTGGATCCGATTTTCAGAGTGAACTTCCACATTCAGAACAAGTTGTGACCAGGTGCTAACAGAATATTGCTCAGAAAAAAAAATAGAGCCAGAGGATACGGGTCTTATACAGACTCTAGAGTCTTAAATGCAGTAACAGTGGAAATGCAAAAGGGGGGCTGTTTCTGAAAAGTTCCCTATTTATTTTGATTTGTTTTACTTTAATTTAATTTAAATTTACAAGGTTTCTCAGGGATGTCCCTAATTGGGGGGTGGAGGGGAGGGATATTAACAAATGTTCAGTTATTGCTACACTATATCTTATGTATCTTTAAAGCTATTTGAACTGCTGTTAATTGTCAACCCTTGGAGTTCACTTTTTTCTTTCGCATGTGCAATCGGATTACTCCTTAAATGCTGAGTAGATAAAGTATCTTAACAATATACAAAGTGCTGTCAGCTTGTAGGTCCAGATTTCAGTGGCCATCGATGGAGATCACCTGAAATAACAGCTTGGATGTCTACAGTCCTTTTCTGTTAAGCGCAACTCTCTTTAAAAGACATTCAACATCTGCCTTTTTAAACAACAGATAATGAAAAAGTCAAGTCCCTGCCAGTTTAACAGTAGCAGGCTGCTAATAACATTACATCATCTGTCAGCAAGATTTACAGACTTTGTGAACAAATGGAAGCTTCACTTCTAGCGAGTGTGTCAGGCTCTTAGTAACATCAAGGAGTTGATTAAAATATGGCCACATCCATTACCTAAATGTTTTTGATTAATCTATAGGGGTTTTGATGCATGAAGGATATGGCTTTTGACAGACTGTTCAATTAGCTTGCTTCTGTGTTTCTTCTGCTCCGTATGGTTGGATGCATGAAACTTAGTTACAACTGTGAATTTGCACAGTGGGAGCAGAATGGCAAACTGCAGTATCAAAGCTCTGCTAATGACCTGAGTTTGATCCTGACAGAGGTTAGTTTCAGGTAGCTGGATGATTCAACCTTCCATCCTTTTGAGGTTGGTAAAATGTGTATCCAGCTTGCTAGGGAAGTTGGATGATTGGGGAAGGGAAGGGCAAACTACACTGTAAAACATGGTTTGCCTAGTAATCTGTGAAGTGTATTCACGTAGTACTCATGCAGTAGGCTAGTGGTGGGTCCTGACCAGAAAGTGGGTCCCAGGTCATTTTATTGATTTGTGCATGCTCAAGAAAGTCACCATAACAAGTAAATTTACTCTTGTAGGTAATCACACCAAAATAATTGGGCAGAGGTGGAGCAAGGGGAAACTGTGCCTGGCGCTCGAGTGCACCCTGTGTCCCTGCCACGGCATCACCCCCCCTGTGCCACCCCAGAATGCCCCCACCAGACTTCCTCCATGGCCCGGCCATGCCTCCACTGCTGTTCCCCCTGGGGCGTCGCACCCCCGTCCCGTGGATGCTACACCACTGTAATTAGGAACCACTGGGTTAGTAGGTGCTAAGGCTACTGTTTGAACTGAACTGGAAGACCCAGGGCAAAGATGCCTGCTGGACCACAGGGTTAAGACAATTTATTTTCATGCTTTATTTATAGTCCACCTTTCTTACTGAGATTCAAGCTGGATTACAAAACTGAAAAACAAGTTCATGTGTTCCACTCCACATTGCATGAACTAGTTCTTACAAAAATGTTAAAAGTGTCTACAGTGTGGCAGTTTAAGTGCAAGCAGTTGGCAACCAAGCCAACCAAGCAAGTGGTTGCCTTCCACAACTGATTTTTAAAAATTGCTGTACATAAAACTTTAGCATGTAAAAAACAAGGCTACATTCAAAACCTTTTTCATAAAATCTGTCTTTTTTCCCTTTCAATGGGCGAATCCCCACTGAGAAATTAAGCCAGATACATCCCGGTTCCAAAAGAAACAGCACCTTTTTCATCATGGTTTCTCCCTCCCCACTGCAGCATGTGTCTAGGGAAGACCTCGATATCTGTTCGACGGGTCTGTTTTTCCTCGTCCTGATTGGATGTTGTGTTGGGGCAGGAACTTTTTTAAAAACTTTTTTTCCGCAGCTACATCGCTACATAGATGTGTAGGCAGAATTTCCCCACTTCTGCGTTTGAGCAAGGTTTCTTCTGATTGGCTATTGTGTTGGAGCAGGACCACTACTCTGCCCCGATTGAAAATTCATGTTATTCTTATTCTCATTTTAACGTTCGAATGTAGCCATGCACAAACAGTTTATCAAAATCATTGCCCTGTAGTTTCGTATTTACATTTCTTTGTAGCTGTGCCCAGCACACAAAAAAGGCTGCCTGCACTCTGCGCACAGTCCACTGCTCTCTGATTGGCTGGAAGGTTTGAAGGGCGGGAACAATAAGCTGCATCTGTCCCATTTCTCCCCACCGAACCAGCTTCGGAGCATGATTGAAAAAAAGGTGCACTTCAATCCAGGTTAAAAAAAAAACGCATGATAAGGGCGGGAAGCACATGCCAGAACCAGGATGAAGCCATGTTCGGCACTTAAGCCATGGGGAGTCCTTGCCCAAACCGTGATTTTTGCCATAAGTATCACGGGATAATTTGCCCATGGGGAATTGACCAAAGATGATAGCTTTCTTTTGTAGGAAAAAGCTTTTACCATATCTGTCCCCCTAATATTCCTGAAATTGTACCCCCCAGCACAGATTACTGACCTTTATCTTTACTATGTTGGCAGAAAAATATTTTAGAAATACAGTATGTAAATATTGATAGATAAGATTGATAATAGTTTTTAAAGATTTTCAGCTGAACATATGAACTGCCTTTATTTAAAGGGATAGTCTGAGGTGATGTGAAATGGTATAAACATTCCATCTTGTTTGATTTGAAATGAGCGCTTTAGACACGTAAAGCACTATTGCAAACTTGTCCTCCAGAAAACTGCTAATCCTCTCCATCATTCCCAGTATGGGGAAATGTGAAATGGCCACAGGTGTCTGTGAAAGTACATTAACTGAGCTATCTCGGCAAAAGAACTCTGTCAATATATTTCAAATAATGCAAGCAAACAAAATATAATCCTCACTGAAGCTAACATGTGACCAATAGGATTGGAGCCAAAACTTCCATTCTGCCAGCATGATGACACTTCAGTTCACATGTTTGTGTGTTTTCTGAGCCCTCCCTCCCACTGCAGACCTCCACTTTGTCCCTGAGAAACAGCATTTCAGAAGGCCTCAGTGGACAAAAGCAAAAGGAGGGAGAAGGCTTTGCACCCCTTGGGGTGATCTGGATCTAAACTATAAATGGATTTCCATATAAGATAATTCCTCACAGGATTTCCTTATCTCGCAGTCTGATTTGGAAACAAGAGCCATCATTTTCCATGGTCCTTGTTACAAATATATTCTCTAAGGATTGCAGCTAGGGCTATTTTTCAAACAGATGGGTGTGGCCACCAGGTCTTGAGGCCTGCCTGCTTCTCATGTCATTTGCAGTGAGTGTGTGTAGTGCCGTCACCCAACCTTGTTCAGGATTTTTACTGAATGCACATTTTCACAGTGTAATGCAATGTGATATTGGCATGCATATTAAAACGTTTATGTCGATGTAAAGATTTTGGTTTACCTATATTGGGATGGTGGAATTTTGTATTAGCATGACAAAATAAACTTTGGAAGGCAAGTGATTGTAGA
This sequence comes from Sphaerodactylus townsendi, assembly GCF_021028975.2. NCBI lineage: Eukaryota > Metazoa > Chordata > Lepidosauria > Squamata > Sphaerodactylidae > Sphaerodactylus > Sphaerodactylus townsendi. Next base: position 85,277,412 of record NC_059431.1, on the reverse strand, counting down.
TTAAACTATGCAATCCTTTCCCCTTGCAGACTGCCTCCATAAGAGAGCATCAGCTGCTACTGCACATGGCATGATTTTAGCATGCTGATTTAATATTTACAGAGTGCCAATAAAATTTTTATGATGACAGCTGGTGGTTCCTGTGGTAATTTATAAACAACAACATAACAGAGACATTGGGGAACTCCCAGGAAGATTCTGCATGGCTGTACAATATTTTAAAATCACAGATACAAAGTTGTTGGGGGGTTTTCTGAGGCAGAGAGAAATTAGAGGTTTTGGGTGCATCTGTGTTTATTTTTTTAGATGATTTGAGATATCTTAAATATCAGAGCAGCAAATGTTGCTTGTATACTCAGAGCAGATCACCTTTCAGATCACCTCACCATAATTCACATGGACTTTTGTGTAAACCAAAAAAATGGTGATCCCTATAAATCTCTATAGATTACTGTTTGTTTATTTTTTTACAAAATATTGTTATTGCTTTTACAAAAATAGCTCTGGAGTGGAAAAATAGCTCTTTCCATATTAATTCTTCAGTAAATTTCTGCGCAATGTCTATTGATCTTGCTTGATGATTTCACTTCAGCTGTTGATTCCACCATTCCTTCATGGGTCAATTCTGCTTGCTTCCTACTCAGATTGTTAACCCTGGCTGCTGGCAAAAGAGGACTGTGGCCACAGCAACCTTCCTGCTACTTATCTTCTCTGATGGGAAAGGATTCTCATGGTGCTAATATCATGGACAACTATTGGATGTTGACTGCATCACCACTATGAGACATATCACAACACACTCACATGATAACTGAAACTGTTTGTTGCCTTATACTGAGTTATATATCAGTTTTACAGTAACAGTCTTACAGAATCTCTGGTGGTGTTTCATATTACCTATTACCGGTACTTTACCCTTTCAGTGGGATTGAACCTGGAGCCTTCTGCATGCAAATCAGATACCACTGATCCATGGCCCTTCTTATTGCTGCTTCACCATGTGATTGTAATACCCTCCTATTTTGGGGGAGTGGGAGAATATATGCTTCTCCTCCCTAACACTAGTGTGCACACTTTTTCCCATTGTCAAGTCACAAGTGACTTATGGAGACCTCATAGAGTTTTCGTATTCAGAGATGGTTTGCAATTTCCTGCCTGTGCATCACAGCTCAGGACTTCCTTGGTGGTCTCCAGTCCACCTACCAACCAGGGCTGACCCAGATTAGCTTATGATATCTGACAAGATGGTGCTAGTCTGGGTATCCAGGTCACTGAGTACCTCCCATGATATATTTATAATATACATAATTCTTTCTCAACATTCCTACTGCTAAAGGTTCTCCCAGCTAGTCTTGCAACCAGCTCTTATACTATACTTACCACAGAAATGCTGTAAAAACTAGGAACGTTCATATTTTTTCTCCATTACTGGCTCCTTTAACTTTATTTTAAAAAACATATTCTTTTTTCTTCTATTCTATATGTTCATTTTTATTATAAGTATTTGTTCCATTGATTTCAAAAGGAAATACATGTCCAACTATATCCTTTTGCTAGTTGATTGGGCTAAAATTGCCTTATCCAAAGGATCCCCCATGCCAAATATCAAGCTGGGTGACCTTGGGCTAGTCATGGTTCTCTCAGAACTCTCTCAGTCCCACCTACATTTCAAGGTGTGAGGAGGGGAAGGTGATTGTAAACCGCTTCAAGACTCCTTGAAGGTAGAGCAAAACCGGGTATAAAAACCCAATTCTTGTTTATAGGCAAAACTCTTACTTGTACAGGGGGCGAAGTGAAATACTAATAAGCCAAGAAATCAGATATAGAGCATAAATAGTAGACTCACTAGTCCACTTGCTGTCATTTGAAGTAGGATGGTGACCGTTCAGATGAGGGGAACTCAATGCTGTCCCCTCCTGTGTCTTCTGGTGCCTAACATGTTATTTTCATGGCCTGGTGCTGATAGGGATTCAGAGAAAAATGCTGAAAGAAATGGATTGCAGCACATTTTATTTAAAAATAGAAATTTTAAATTCTATTTCTTAACATATTAACAATAGATTCTCCATCTTTACCAGGACTAGGGATGTGTGATTTCTTTCCAGGGAAATGGTGGTGGAAAGAGTACAATTACTCTGCCCTAATGTCATAAACCTGGTCCAAATCAGCCCCACTCTTGGATGCCTTTCAGTAAAATTGAAGACCAGATGCTAATCTTTTGTATCTTGATTTGGTGCTCTTTGGATTTTTACACGCTTGTGGTCTGCCTCGCATTAAGTGCACATTCCATCCAGGTTGGATTCTCAATTATGCAATTGTTTTGGCTTCTTTGGAAATCACGGCACTGTCAGATCACAGAAGCTTGGTGGTTTCTGAACCAGGCAAAGTATGACTTTTCCTTTCCTTTGCAGAGAAGAAATTAGCATGCATTATGCTTCCTTTGGGTTTTCCAGCACCTCTCTGCTTTTCCCCACTCACTCAACAACTCTTCTGGTCAGGATTGAAAGAGTTTTTTAAAGTTTTGCACTGCAGGTCTATCAGTGGAGAAACAGACCCATGAACTTGACATGGTTTATTGCATTATTGATAGACCCAAGCTGGCACTGCAAAAGAAGGCAGCAAGCAGTCTTCTCAGAAGGAAATGAAAAGGAAGGTTGGTGGCCAAAATGGCGGATCAGATTGGCACAGCTGGGGATGCTTTGTACCAGGATACTTCCTCTGCAAATAGAAAACTACAGGGATAAATAAACTCAGTTTTATTTCTGAGTAAATATACTTATGCATTCCATAATAAAACGTTTAGCTCGAAATCATATTATGACTATTACCAAAGCAATAATATATGCATTTAAATAATCGTTCATTCCCAGTTTTCTGTTTCCTCAGTTTCTCATTCACTTTCCATCACACCCTACTCATGACAACTTTTGAAATTATTCTAGCTTATTACTGAGCTAGATTTGATTCCACCAAAACACTTATTTCCATCTTAACTTTTCAGTAAATACAACTTTAACTAAATACCTCTTATAAAATCATGTGATAATTAATCTTTCAACTGTCCATTTGTTTGGGGTCTGTGCTGCAGGGCAGAAGTCAGACTAATTTATGGTGGGCATCATGCCATTCAGACAGATGGGGAATGAATTTTGGTAGCCAAGAGATTGTGTATGTGCATCAGTTATGGGTGCTCAAGGCATAATTCCCAGCTGGGAGCACTGAAGCTGCTGTCCATTCTGTGCTGCCTATGGCAATTAGCCATCACTGATGGTCTTTGGCCAGAAATTCACTTAGAACGTTCTCACTATAAAATATGTCATATCAGGGAATTCACTGGGCTTGCACACCGTGATAGTAAATTGTGCTTGCCTGACTTCTGTCCCATACTTGTCTGAAAAACTTTGTAATGAACTGATGGATACAAACATTGATTGATATGGGGTATGTTATCCCTAATATTTTGAAACTTACTTTCTTGAACTGCTTTAATGCAATCCTATGCATAGATAATTCAGTAAGTGTACTGAAATTAATGGGTTTATACTGGAGGAACTCTGCATAGGATTGCACTGTCAGTCACCTTCCAGTATATATTCAACATTACTTATCAGTTTAAGCGTTCAATAGACCAAGAGGACCATTCTTTTACAATATGATCCAAAAGTGTGGTATGCCAACACCTCCATATACTCTGTTGAGCCCACAACTGGGGTGGTTGAAGTATGCACTTTTCTTCATTCTTTGCATTGAAAAAATGCAGTGAAGATCACAACTACGCTATCTGCAAGTACACAATAATGCACGCTAAAACTCCATTAGAAAATTCTGTCCTATTATTCAACATGCGTGATAGTCTTAGAAAAACTTTGTTTAACACTGGAAAGCAAATGCCTATTTAGACTCACTTTCTATATGCATTTAACAAGTTTAAGCTCTGACTCACAAAAACTTAGGTTGGTCTAAATCAGGGGTGGGCAATTATTTTTTCCATGGGGCCGCATAAGAAACAGAAAATATTGTGGAGGGCCGGGCCAAAACGCAGGGGCGTACCTAGGCAAACTGTAGCCCGGGGACAAAACTTGAGTTTGGTGCCCGCCCCCCCGCATATGGGCGGCCACCCTCCCCCACCACGACCAAACAATGATTTTTTTTGCACCAGGTAATTTCTAAATCACCATCACATTATAACTAACATCACGTGTAACCCATTAAGCCTCTATTAAAGGGACAGGATTTTTTTTTCTCCAAGAAGTTGGTCAACCTAGCCAAGTGCCCCTCCACTAGCTTTCTATCATGTCAGAGTTTTCTTCCACATAGGTGGCACACTAGATGCTTACGAAAAACCCATAAAGCATCACCTTTACATCTGCTGAAACAAATTCCTTTATCTTCCAAATTCCTTTATCTTCCAACCTTTCCAGTATTTTCTGATTGGCCCCAAATCCATGCCTGTCATTTTGTGTTAGTGCCCACTCCCCTTTCTCATATCTCCAAATCTGCCGGGGGGGGGCGGGCAATGGGCCATCAGGTGTACTCCAATCGATTGTGCGGCCACTGGCCCATCACTTCCCCCTCCCCACAGCCAACAACAACAAACCTTCCAACGCAGTGGCATAGTAGTTAAGAGCAAGTGCATTCAAATCTGGAGGAACCAGATTCAATTCCCTGCTCTGCCACCTGAGCTGTGGAGGCTTATCGGGGGAATTCAGATTAGCCTGTGCACTCCCACACACACCAGCTGGGTGACCTTGGGCTAGTCACAGCTTTTCGGAGCTCTCTCAGCCCCACCCACCTCACAGGGTGTTTGTTGTGAGGGGGAAGGGCAAGGAGATTGTAAGCCCCTTTGAGTCTCTCCTACAGGGGAGAGAAAGGGGGTGGATATAAATCCAAACTCTTCCTCTTCTTCACTGGGTAACCTTGGGTTTGTCATTCTCTCACCCAGACTCACTTTGTAAGGGCTTTTGTGAGGATAAAATGCAAGAGAGAAAATGCAGATAGAGGGAGAACCACAGTCCAGCTCCTTTAGAGGAAGGACTGGATTACAATGTGATAGGTAGAAAAATATTCTATGGGATTCATTGCCACAAGATGTTTTAGATGGCTTTGCTAGTCTAGTCCAGGTGCTCCAGGAGCAGCAGGGAGCAGAAGGCCTCCTTGCTTTCATATCCTGCATGTGAGCTCCCAAAAAAAAGGCACCCTGGTGGAGGCCACTGTGAGTAGCAGAGTGCTGGACTGGATGGACTCTGGTCTGATCTAGCAGGTTCATTCTTATGTTCTTATGCTTATAAAAGGAAGTAAACATGAATGTGCAACAACTGCTATTAGGCAGTATAATGGAGAAACAAACCCTCTAGGTTCAGAAGAATTATTCTTCTGATTAAACACACACTTGGTATAAACAGAATAGTCATTGCTATAGCTTTCTGTTTTTGAGCTATCCAACAGTATCTGGCCACTGGAGGCAGAGGACTGAGCTCATCTGATCCAGCAAAAAAATTCTCACAGTCCTAACCGACAGAGGACTCCACAATAAATTGTACAGAATTAGTGTTTAAAAATCCCAGGATGACAACTCAGTATTGTCTTTATGTGTAAAAGAACACAGATAATAGCAGAGGGATGAGAACAGGGTGGGAAGAGAGTCATTTTTATTCCCAAATCAGATGAGTACAGGAGGTGGCACTTTTGTTGGAAGTGCAGGGAAGGGGGGAAAATCTGTCTTTGGGAAAACAGAGCACCTGCTCATGTGTGTCTGTTTAACCCACTCCCAAGACAAAAAACGGTTTCTTCTCTTCAAAATGACAGAGGATGTTTTTTGGGGCAGGGAGGGGGGAGAAGTGATGGGCTGGCGGGTGCACTCCTCTTTCATTAACAGACATCACATCACTACCTTTACCAGGCAGACTCTGTTAACCAGGTGGTTTTCCAGTGCCTTCCTGATGCAGGTAAGTGAACATAAGGTGATAGCCTAAAAGAATGCACCTTAGATATTTATAACCACCAAGACCTGTGTCTGTCTACTTATATAGCTTCACTAATACCTGTCTACTTGGAAGTGGATCCCATTGGACTAGTTGCCAGGATCTGAATGACTGTTGTCTGGGAGTAAAGGCTTAGCCCATTGCACCATTTGCGCCCCTTGCACACATGGAGAATGATGCACTTTCAATCCACTTTCAGTGCACTTTGCAACTGTATTTTACTGTGCAGAACAGCACAATCCACTTGCAAACAATTGTGAAAGGGACTGAAAGTGCATTATTCTGCATGTGCAGAAGGGATCTTGGGATTTACTTCAGAGGAGTCTTGATTAGGCTCTCCCCATAAGGTGCCCCTAGATCCCTGCTTTCTTTTACTATTTGACTTAGATGCAACGGCCTAACAGGGTCCCCCCCCCCCAAAAAAAAAAGATTGTGAAAAAGTTGGGAGCTGAGCCAGCGGGGCCGCGTCTCTGGCTTTCAGACCCAAAGGAAGGGGGCATTTTGTCCCCCTGATGCTTCGGGCAGGCAACGCCAGGAAACATAACTTGGAAATTAGAAAAGTAAATCCATCAAAGCCAGTTCTTTTGGGGGGGGCACACAATTAGGCGGGGGGGGGTGAGGTTCCCACAACAAAAAGGCCCCTGGATTGCTGAGTGACGTCTGCAGGTGTGCTGTGGGGGTGGGGGGAGAGAGAGAGAGAGAGGGGGAGGCTGGGGGAGGGGAGACCATCAATGGAAATTCATTTGGGCTCGGGAGGGATTCACTCGCCTTCCTCCTGACCTCCACTCATGAGAAACCTGAGTCCACCTCTCCAAGGACTTTGCGCCCACCCCACCCTCTGGAGTTTGTCCTTTGTCTTTCTCCTCCCCTTCGGAGCCACTAGTGCCAACGGAGAAGGCCGCTCTACGCCAGCGGCACTCTGACTGGTCATATTCTGCACATGCCCAGAGGTGCGCTCTTTTTTTATTAGAGGGCCATTTCCAGGGCAGAGTTCTGGCACCAAAAGGGAGTTTGGGGCTTCTGCCTGCCTCTGCAACGCCTGGAGCCTTGTGCTCGGGATCCCAGCGCTGGGAAGGAGGGCACCCCCCGCCCCAGCCAGGTGCTTCCCCTGCAGCCAAGGCAACCAGCTTCTGCAGGGCTTTCAAAGGCAGGGTGGCCAGGCGCTTTTGAAAGCCCCGCAGAAGCCGGCAGCCAAGGCAACCGGCTTCTGCGGGGCTTTCAAAGGCGCCTCGCTCCCCAGCAAGCCAAGGCAACCGGTTTCTGCAGGGCTTTCAAAGACGCCTCGCTCCCCAGCACGGTGGGGGGGCGGTCAGGGTCATCCGCGGGCCGTATCATGCCCAGGTCTGGTCTAAATTGTTACTTTCTACAGCACCGCTGGGCTCCTGCAGTGGTTTACTTCAAAGTCGTGACATAATAGTCTGTGGAGTTTTATCACTTCGCTCTCTACAGCTGACAGCTTCCTACTGGAACTTTTTAAAGGGGGCATTTAATCACGGACAATGGTCTTTTCAGAGAGGGCCTTTCTCGGGATGCAAGCCCCACTTTGGTTCAGTGGAGCTTTCGAGTAAGTGTGCACAGAATTGTATCTGCAGCTGTGGCACAAACAGCCCTACACCCGCCTCAATTTATTCATCTTTATAACCCGCCTTCCTCCCCAACGGGGAACCGAAGAGGCCTAAATCTCTCCTCCGGTGCAGCTTCCGTAGCGATTCCAGTTGCCAGGAGCGAGGAAAGCCCTAAAGCCACACGCTTTACACGGCTCGTTTCCTTTCCTCCGTTATAGCGTGAGAGACTGCGCGCGCACGCCGGCTCGTTTTCTTCCTCCTCCTGAAGGTTGTCAGTCCGCCTGGAACGCATGCGCAGGACTTCTGCGGAAGCCGGAGCGCGGGCCGACTTGGGTAGATGAGGGTCGGCGGGGCCTCGCCTCGGTGAGTGAATGAGCCGCGTGTGAGGCTGGGCGCCGGGAGGCGGCGCTGTTGCCATGAAACTCTTTGCCCTCTCCCGCGGTTTTGGGGGACAGAAGGACATTGTGGGTTCAAGGACTGTCCACGGGAGGAGCGGTGAAAGAGCGGTCCGGCCGAGGTTCATGTTCTTGTTGCACGGCTGGCTCGAGGCATCTTGCCGCGCCTAGTGACATCCTCCCACGTTGTTCCGGTGCCTCCAAGGATGACTCAAAAGGCGGCACTTCTGCAGTCTGCCGTCAACCCCGGTGGCAGCAGAACTATAAGGCGCACCTCCATTCATTCCTCCCCGTTTGGGTGCAAGGCAGGTTCCAGAGGCTAAGTATCTACAGCAGACCTGGGCATGATACAGCCCGCGGGCCGGATTCGGCCCGCCGGATGACCCTGACCGCCCCCCTGCCGTGCTGGGGAGCGAGGCGTCTTTGAAAGCCCCACAGAAGCCGGTTGGCTTGGCTGCCGGCTTCTGCGGGGCTTTCAAAAGCGCCTCGCGCCCCTGGCTTGCTGGGGAGCGAGGCGCCTTTGAAAGCCCTGCAGAAGCCGGTTGCCTGTCTTTGAAAGCCCCGCAGAAACCGGTTGCCTTGGCTGCCGGTTTCTGCGGGGCTTTCAAAAGCGCCTCGCCCCCCCTGCCTTTGAAAGCCCTGCAGAAACCGGTTGCCTTGGCTGCCGGCTTCTGCGGGGCTTTCCAAACCGCCTCGCCCCCTGCCTTGCTGGGGAGCGAGGCGCCTTTGAAAGCCCCGCAGAAGCCAGTTGCCTTGGCTGCCGGCTTCTGCGGGGCTTTCAAAACCGCCTCGCCCCCACTGCGTTTTGGGCCGGCCCTCCACAATATTTTCTGTTTCTTATGCGGCCCCATGGAAAAAATAATTGCCCACCCCTGATCTACAGCCTTCCTTTGACCTGGGCAGCAGTGGCACAGGTTCATGTCCTTGCAGGGCAGCAGTGGCACAGGTCATGTGCCTTCTCTCATACTGCCAAGTAGCCCACCTTTGACCCAAGTGGCAGCAGCAAGGGCATGGTGGTCGTGCACGTCTTCGCATGCTGCCCTGATGAGATCGAAGATGAACCTCAGAGGTAGTGCCTCTGCAGTTGACCGGCAATAGTTGAGAGGCAGATGCCTCCTGCCATCAGGGTCCAGGCAGCACAAGGGCAGGACTTCATCTTCACATGTCACACAAAGGCAACCTAGGTTTGCTCCTCAGAACTCAACAGGAGTTGCAGCAAATTTTATTGTAACCTCCCAGGAGAATTTGTCTGAGAGTATGGCATGTGAAACGTTTAATAGCAGGCTCAACAATATAATGCCCAAATAGGTTTGGACAGCTAACGTTCTACTAGATTGAGATTTCATTGTTGAGGATCCTGAGCCCACAATGCCGTGTGGTAAAAAAGAGAAGGAAACATTTTACTTGGTGAGCCACCACTATGTGTAAAATGTTATCTTTGGCACAATGATTAAGAATGCATTATTCCTATTTGTGGTATAACAAAGAAATATAAGGCCTGGTGGCCCAAGTGAATCTGGAGATAATTATCTGTACATTTCCAATGTAACTGTAAAACTAATCTGAAAAGTTATTATTAGGCCTGATCATTTTGTTCTGGCATTGTTCGGGTTTGACTTTAAAATACCTGAAAATTATCAGAAAAGCTGAGAAATGCTTGTACACCTTATTGGCTTTCCTGAAAATTTTCAGGTTTTTAAAGCTGAACGTGAAAAATACAAGCTGCGTTCAGCTGGTTGGGGAAGGGTGGATGCATACGGATATCAGGAGAACTCCCAATCTGAGCAGGCTGCCCTGGTGGCCACCTCCCCATTTGTAAAGGTGGCTCCCAATTTTGCAAACAGGTGGAGGTTACTTGCAGGGATTGGATCTTGATCTTGGCAGGCAACTTGCTACCTCCCTGCTCCAAAACTGGAGCTGTCTTTGCAAGTGGGGGGTAGGGAGGGAATTCCTGGCCCTGCAGGCCGTTAGGAACGTTGAAAAAGCTGAAATCTATTTGGCTTTTTTGGCTCAAGGCAAATTTGGCTCTGTCAAATAGCCTGGGGTTTTGGGGGAAACCCCTCCCTTGCCCCCCCCAAAAAGCTGAAAAATTATTTTTAAAGGGTTTTTTTTGTAATTCAGTTTAACTGAATTACACTCCCCCAGTTATTATTCTAAAAAATGAAACCTTCATCTGATTGTAAATAGTAAAATTGCACAATTCATGATTTAAATCCAGTCTTACTGACTAGCGATTTAAATAGATTTGATTTAAAGCAAAACTATCCTGGTTAGTGCCCAAGAACATGGAATTACTCTGGGTTGATTTTGTGTCTAGTAGCAAGTAACACTAGCAGTAATGCCTAACAGCAAATTCCTTGATAGTAAATGTGCTACGCCAAATGCTGTGTGTCAGAGCAGATGGAAATAGTAGCTGTTACACTGTATTTTTATTTTATGTGAGGCACCTTGTGGATCTTTCTGTGGTACCTAATTTTCCCACCATAAAACAGCTAGCAGCATCCTGAAAAGACCAGTCTTGATTTAGGTGCCAAGAGTAAAATGGCTTTTCCACCAACAATACAGCTCTGAGCTGCCTCTTCTCCTTCTGCTTTTGGAGGTTAAATTGCATGTCAGAACCCAACTGAAGATCTTCAATGTTACAAGTAATTGGAATCAATGGTTCAGATACTAGAACTGCCAGCCTACAGATCTCCCACTATTACAGTTGATCTCCAGATGATTAGTTCACCTGGAGAAGAAGACTTCTTTGGAAGGTGGGTTCAGTATCCTGCTGACGTCCCTCTTCTCCTCAAACCTCTGCCTCACCAGGTTCTACTCCCCAAATCTCCAGGTATTTCCCAACCTAGATCTGGGGAACTCTGTTTGCTCCATTGCAGAATCCATGTAGCCTATTAGTACACATGTAGCCCTCGATGTAAACAGTAAGCCCCCTGCCCCCCCTCCCCCTGGCTCCATTCAGGTTAGGATAATGCATAGGGAAAAGGTCCTTGTGTGCTGTGGTCTTGATCCAAATTAGGCTCTGTGCACTTGGAAATTGAGTTCCCAGTGTGGAACTTGCAAGTGCACATGAATTACATGCACTCAGGAAAAAACAAAATATGCAGTAAGGCCCCTGATTGCCTAAAACGTATTATGTTCCATCAAACAACTCTGCCCATTTGTCATTATTATTATTTATTGCTGCCCTTATGTCTGGTGCTATCTCTCAGAATATCTGCATGATTCAACCTCTCTCACTTGTTCCAAATTCCTCCCGAAACCTAGATATTTCCAGGCCCAATGCCTCAGGACTGTGTGTGGTGTAGTTAGATCCTTATAAAGATGGTGAACATTTGAATGAACATATGAAACTACCTTTCATCATACCTTTCATATCTATTTTTTAACAGAAAAAAACTTCAGGTGGGTAATCGTGTCAGTCTGTATTAGCAGAACAAAATTTTAGTTCAGTATCTATCACTTTGCAGACCACCAAAATTTCCCATGTGTAAGCTTATGTAAGTTACATCTCACTTTGTCAGGTACAAATAGGAATGGAGACCCATCTGCCCTTATATGTAGGTCAGAATGCCTTGATATACCATTCCTACCTTCTGACCTGGGTATGAGGACTGATGGCTATTCATTCCTATTTATACCTGACAAAATGAGATTTGATTCATGAAATCTTAAACCCTGGGAAAAATTGTTCTAGTAAGTGACTTCACTTTGGAAACATTGTTTGCTTCTCTCATGTGTGCATTCTGCCTCAGACATAACAAAAGCTGTACTCAGAAAGCATTTTACTTCAGAGTTGCAACAGTTGACAGAAGTCTTTAGACAGACAGATTGGCAGGAGTTTTTGAACAGACAATGTATAGCACAATGACATTTGAACTCAGGGTGGCTTAGACCCTAGTATCCTTATATTGAGCAACACTTTTATTGTGGCTGCTTTACAGTGGTGTTTCTAGTTGGCATTCTATGTCTTCCCCAACACTGCTTCCTGTATTAAATTAGCAGCTAAAAAAGCTAATATTTTCCTTCAATTTAATTGCTTTGAAGCAACACAGAAGATCTGGAATCTATACAATCTCTCCCATTTCAGCTCTTAGGTGAGTAATTTAGGTAAAGCTCATGACAGAGTGTGGGTGCAGAAGAAGAAATGTAGTTTGGCAAGTAGAGAGGTGCAAGATTACACAGGGGGTTTAAACTTGACTACCTAAATCTTTAATTGAATGCATCTACAGAATTTAGATAAGGAAAAGCTTTGGGAGGTGGAATGGAACACACTTGTCTCAGCTTCTGGTTTAGTGCTAGAGTGTGAAATTAGGAGGTTAGGGAAGTACCTGTGCAGATTTGTCTTTAATGATCCTAAAGCCTGCAGTTTCTTAATCGAGACCAGGGTGGAATGGAGGTGGAAGATTGAAAGGAGCTGGCAGTTTGCCAGATTACTTGACTGAGATGGGCTGGTTCGGAAAATATTGTCCAAGTGTTAAGCATGGAGTTATGGGCATGAATGAACAGAAAGCTTAGAGGTTATTCACTGTGTTGCATATTCATATTTGATTTACTCGTGTGAATCCCATAGTGGCAACTCCTGTGAAATGGCAGCTTCCTTGGTTTAATGTTATTTTTTTTTCACCCAGAGGTAAAGTTTGCTTCATGTATATTTGTTTTGCTACCTACAGGATACCATGAGCATCTGTTTTATCGACACAGCCTACAGACTTTCATAATATTGCAAAATGAATTCTAATTAAAGTTCTTGTTCTCATTAGGTCAATCTTTTTCCTTCCCAGATGGAACAAGCCGTTTTTCAGATTATGGGACTAAGAATCCATTTTGTTGTTGACCCTCAGGGTTGGTTCTGTATGGGCCTGATTATCTTTGTCTGGCTTTACAACACATTCTTCATTCCAAAAATTATCCTCTTTCCACACTATGAAGAGGGACATTTATCAGCAGTGGCAGTACTATGTAAGTCATGCTTAACACTATTTCCTTTGTTCTGCTCAGGCCTTGTGCTGGAGAAATCAACATTAAAGTCTTTTAAATGATTGCCTTGCTGTTTTTAACAGAATATTTGATTAATGAACCAAGTAATACATATGCACTTCTGATGTCTATACTTAAATGTCTGTGTCTTTTTTAAGTTTCTGAAGGAATAGAAAGGGCCTCTTTTTAATCAACATCTTCCAGTCATTGCTAGAAAGGAAATTCACAGCCATTGTTTTCATCAAAATTTTATAATCAGAGTCATAATGATTATAACTATGTTCAGGTAGTCTTTGACACAGATTGAAATGTCCATAGCGCATTTCCAAAGCATATTGGGAATCAACTTTATGGTCTGATTATATTCTCAAGACAAGAGGCAGCAGTGTGACAAACAGTTCAGGGTCACAAATGAGAAAAGGATTGGGACGAGACCTGGCAGGAGACGGGGTGGTGTAGTATAGGTGGAACAATGAAAAGATCGGAGAGAAGACAAGATAAAAGGATGAACAATCAGAGCCAAGAGATCTGGGACTTCACAATTAAGGCTTTGAAGCTGACATAGTGGCCAGTTACGTACAAGGTGTTTTGTGCATGGTGGGGGCAAGTGTCCTTCCTATCATGATTTTAATGAAAAGCAGAGAGTAAAAACCTTCTCTTCTTCTTCACTCTGAAGCCTTGGTTGTGCAAAATGTGCACTGGAATATAGTTTTGGATATGTGTCAGAATCCAAGTCAAGTCCTGGGCAGTCTCCAGTTCAGAGAATCTCAGTTAGCAAGACTGCAAATTACCTCAGCCAGTCAGAGTAGATAATACTGTATATTTGGAGCCATGGTCTGATTCAATAAGAAACAGCCTTGATGATCATGCCAGCAGGGTAGCCAAATAGAGTAGCCAAATAGAGCACTGCCATGATTATCAAGGAAGCAGACACATTCTCTTTCCAGCCTCTTGAACACTTTTGGGGAGCCTTTCATGCACAATCTACCCTCAAGGTTATGCAGAGTGGCCTTTAATCTCCCAGGACAATAGTAGAATGATGAGCTATAAATGTAGTATATAATAAATAAGGTGGTCTGGTTTTGAATTCTTGAAAATATGAATTGTTCCTCCAATAATCTCAGCAAAGCCTATTATTAACAAATTTCTTAATGGAAATGTTATCTTTTTTATAGGTTACTACGTATTTGCATTGTTCTGTATGGTTTCATTACTGAGAGCCTCAGTGGCTGATCCAGGGAGATTACCTGAAAGTCCAAAGATACCAATTACAGGTACAACACTGACTAATATTAGTAGGCTTTTTAAAGAGTGCATTTTCTGAAAATCTAGACCTATTTCTGTTTACCTGTGATAGCATAGAATCCAGCTGACTGATGATATATGCTGGGAAAGATATAGGGAGAGTTTGATGCTTTTGGATTTCAGCAGTTTGATCTATCATCGACCAGGACCCAACCAAGGCTCCTAGGTAGACAGATGGCTCACTTCCAGCTAAAGATGTTTAGGCCATTTCTCAACAGAAGAGCCTGTTGTATGAAGAAAACAAAATGCAATCTTCTGTTCCCTCCTTCAGACCGTATTCCTTTTGGGCAACAGGAGATAGCCTCAGTGGCTCCTGCTAATTCTTTGAAGGACATCTAGAAACTAGAGCTGACACAGTTGTAACAGCTACAAGCTTTGTCAAATTATAGCTACTGGAAGCTTATGATTCCTGTCCTTACGAGTTCCAGTTTCCATGCTAAGTTCCAGGTGCTGCTTATAACTTTTCTAGCCCTGTGGGGCCAGGTCTGAGATGCCTTATGGTGGTGATCAATACTGTGTAAGAAAAAGGAGAAGACCTTATTGGTGGCAGAACCAGAACAGTGGGCAGCAGGAACAGGAAAAGCAAACAAGCATTAGGAAATGTTCTGTAGTGATAAGCCAAGCTCAGAGCCATGTTCACAGCTGCTGAATGACTTGATCTCACAATCCTGCCGCTTACCATGATGTGTGCAAATAGCAGCAGATTATGTTGTGCCCTTGTTTTATTCAGGTTTGTTGAAATTTGGCCCCAAAGGCAGACAGAAAGGGGGAAAAGTTTGTAGAGGACCTGACAGTAGGTAGGGCTCTGTGGCTGTCACGAGGGTCCCAAGTCTTATTTATTTCCAAAGCTTTGGGTAATACCTTCTTTGGGTAATACAAATTATTTCCAAAGCTTTGGGTAATACCTTCTTCCAAAATACTCCTCCTCCCATCAGTGAAGGAATATCTGGCAATGTGTTCCTGTGGATATCGCCAGCATCTAAAATGAAGTTATCTGCCCTCAGAAATAACTTTTTTTTTTGGTTCAAAGAATCTTGCCACATGTTTTTTTAAAAAATCCTTTGACATCTAGTACAGATGCAATTGTTCTGTTTGGCCTTCACGGGGTTCATCTTCTGTTGTTATATGTTAAAGCTGTTGTTCTGGACTGTTGGTTTCAGAATTAAACATTTTGAGTTCAACTGTATTGTACGCTTTAGGTATATTTTAAATCTCTGCTGTGAAATACTTTTGAGTATTTTTTGGTGGAAAAGTAATTGGTAATAACATCGGTAAAATAAAACAAAAGCATATCTGTCAAGGAAGACTCCACAGTCCCCTTCTACTTGAATTGCTTATTGATTCAATACACTCATAGAAACTTCTTTTTTGTAGTTTATTACTTATAACAGGCAAGCTTACAAGTTGCTCTAACGAATTAATAAAAGAAAACTTCAGGAAAAAACGAACTGGGCTTCAGCTTCAGTTAAACCCTCACTCACTAACTGCCCTTCCTGTGTTCTGAGCCACATCCTCCAACTGACACTTTCAGAATGTTCCTGAACTCTTCACATGCCCCTTTTCAGCTGAAATTTAGGGGCTAAATGTCTCAAAATTTCAGTTAGATCCAATCATATCATACAGGCAATTATATATAATTAACCATTACCCTGACGACTTAGTGCATCAGCAATAATATTGTCCTTACCCTTTACATGTCGAATCTCAAATTCATAATCTTGTAGGGCTAAGGACCATCTCAAAATACGAGCATTGCTGTTTTTCATCTTGCTCAAAAAGGCCAAAGGATTATGGTCAGATCTTACAATAAACTTAGACCCTATTAGGTAAGGATGTAATTTTTTGATTGCCCACAAAATGGCGAGGCATTCCTTCTCGATCGTTGAGTATGCACATTCTCTAGGTAACAGCTTTCTACTAAGGAAAACTATTGGATGCATCAATTGGTCTTCGCCTTTCTGAACTAATGTAGCACCTAAACCTGCGTTCGAAGCATCAGTATACACTTCAAATGGTTTGTTAAAATCAGGAGCAACTAATACTGGAGCATTTACAACAGCCCTTTTACCCGTCAAAAGCAGTTTGACATCTATCGCTCCAAACAACTTTAAATGGAGCTAAGCTTTTTTTACATAGAATCTGATAATGGTGTAGCTAGTTCACTTAGTTGAGGTATGAACTTTCTATAAAAACCCAACTAATCCTAAAAGGACTGAATATCCTTTTTTTGTGGTTGGAATAGGCCAATTCTTAATACTGGCAACCTTAGCTTCAAGAGGCTTAATTTGACCGTTGCCGACACAGTGACCAAGGTATATCACCTCCTTCCATCCAAATTGACACTTATCAGGTCTCAAAGTTAACCCAGCTTCCTGAACCTTCTGCAAAACCATTAGGTATATGTTTCAAATGGGTCTCCCAGGAATTGGAACATGATGGCTATATCATCCTGATAACCAAAGGCATAATCTAACCCAGTAAGAACCTTATCAATCAACCTCTGGAAGGTTTTGGACGCTCCGTTGAACCCAAAGGCATTCTCTTAAATTGAAAATGCCCAAGCCCGCATACAAGGCTGTTTCTCAGAGGCTTCTTTAGTTAGGGGAATTTGCAATACCCTTTGAACAGTCCAAGGTGCTTATAAACTCTGCGGGAGCTAATATTTCCACCAATTCCTCCAAGCGGGGTGTGGGATAAGGATCAAGATTTGTAATTAGACTACCCTCTCTAAAGTCTACACACAGTCTGAATTCAGGAGGGTCACCCTCAGACGCTTGCTTTTTTCTTCACTAGTACTATGGGTGCTCCCCACGCACTGTTACTAGGCTCAATAATATCCCACTTCAACATTTGTTTTAACCTCCTTCTCCACAACTTCTTTCATCACGATTGTTAATAGGGTATGGTGTGATTTTAATAGGTCGCACACTTCCAGTGTAAATTTGGTGGGAAATCAGGTGAGTCAAACCGGGCTGTTCAGTAAACAACAATTCAAAGTCCTTTAACAAATGTCTAACTTGCTTACATTCCCCTTCTGATCATCCATCTGAAACTGCAACTTTACTCACATCAGAACACTCCTCAAAATTCCATTCCACAAACTCATCTGCGTTAGTGTCAACTTGTACTGGAAAAGTCATTACAGATCTCTCACAATATGGTTTTAACCTATTAAGCATGCACAGTTCTCTGCCCATCATCTTCTTGAATTACATAATTGTCATTGGGTAAAACCTGTATTATTATCACATAAGGTCCCTTCCAAGCCACATCCAACTTAACAGGCTTATCCACTGACAGTAATAAAACTTTATTACACCACTGCAAAGCATACGTGGTCTAGCCTTAATGGCATCAAAGTAGGTCTTTTGCTTTTTCGCTGAGCCTGCTTCGGAAATTCTCTGCTGCAGCTGTCGCCTTACTTCCTGCAGAGTTCTTTGCAGCTCACAGAAATATGCATTTACGTATCCTTGGGACAAGAGTTGTCGAGTAAAGAAGCCTTCCCAATTTGCTCTAGCTTAAGCCCAAAAGGACCTCTGATATCTCTACCAAACAATAACTGATTTGGACTAAATCCTAGGCTTTCTTGGACTGAATCCACCCGAGGAGAGCAAGCGTCAGAGAAATATGGTACCGCTTGATCCCATGAATTTGAATGCTGCTTTAGTACATAAGACTTCCAACAAAGAATTGTCCGTAGTTCTACCAGATAGCAATGGCCCTCTCCACTACAAACCAACCGTTTAGACTGAGGGTTATAATATGCCACTACAGGGGCAATGCTGAACCTCAAGCCAAACTCACAGAAAATTTTCATCACCTGTGACATCAAATTAGAGGGGCTTGTTGATCAGTCATTAGTACTTTCATCACACCATATGCAAATGGACCTACAAAATTCTGCATTAAGGCCTTAGCTACTGACTGCCAGATGTAATGTTTCTCTCCACACAAAAGGCACAAAAGGAAATCCTGGTTGCATGGTCAACTATAACTTCCACAATATATACTGTTTTCCCGAACTACTTCTAGGTAAAAGGACCTACAAATGTCCAAACTGAAGCCCTTGCAAAGAGGTTCATCAATTACTGGGTAGGTGGTGTGAAAGCTCACACCTGGTTCTATCATCGATGGCGATGCCCAACCCGTTTGACATACATCACATGTCTTGCAAAATCCTTAACTGGCTTTAGGTCAAACCCCTGGCCAAAAAAAAAACTGCCTTTGAATTCTTTCCATAGTCCTTCTTATTCCCTAGGTGTCCAGCCAATGGGACACTATGAGCCAGTTCTAAAATTTCTTCCCTGTACTTTCTTGGAATTACTAACTGTAAGGTTACTTTTCCCTTCTCTCCAGAAAAGCCCTGCCCTCCCATTTTTTGGCGATACAATAAGCCAGATTGCCATATAAAATCTCTCAGGATTTTCTTTAGATACTTCTCCAGAAGCAGCCTCTGCCTTTTCACATAACTCTTTTAAGAGTAGTACATGATCTTTGTTCCAGTTTTAAACTGCTCCAGACCTTTCATGACATACATTTTCTTTATCCTCCAAAATGGAAGGTTTCAACTTCCACTTGGCTGGACTATAGGAGTGCTTAATGACTCATCTTTCTTTCCCTCCAATTGTGACTTAGTTAACTCAGCTTTTGCTGTCAGCTCCACTTCCACCCCACTTTTTCTTTTTTGCTCACCTATATATTTGACTTAAGTTTTTTTTCCAGCTTTTAGGAATCCCTGGTTAGGAAACTTTTCATGTACATCTTCTAATTCCCCCCCCTTTGAGCCTTCTGTTTCTCTCTTTTCTCAAGTGCTTGTTTTAGCCTTTGACACCCTGAAGTAACTACCTGCGTTCATTTGTCTAGATTGGTACCAACACATCTGCTCCAATTATAAAAGGCATATCAGAGCGTAAGCATCATGTACAATGGCATATATAACCAATGCGCTTTCCTTTTCAATTCTATGGGAGATCTGTGGATATGAATCAGTACTAAATCTAAGTACATAGGGGGGGTCCTTCATCATGGGGTAACCTGCATCCTCTCCCACCAACTGATGACTTATTTGCTTTGCTTTAACAACTTTCTTCAGTTGATAGAGACTTATATCCTGCCCTGTAGTCAACAAGAACAGCTTCCACCCACAACTTCCCCAAGTAGCAACACTTTCACTTAGCCCTGAGATCTCCAACCCACTGTTTAATCTCTGTTCCTCAGATATCACACTATTTACATCAACCAGCTGTAACTCTCCCATTCTCGCTCTTGGTTTGCTTGTTCAGTGGATTTAACAAGTTCTTCATCACCAGCATATCCTCTTAGTTTGTCGAAGCAGAGTTTCTCCAGGACTTAGCAGAGTTCTTCATCACCACGGTGGCCGGCTCTTCTCCTTCACTGGAACAAGCAGAACTACCTGCGCCGAGATCATTAATCTCCCTCCCAATCTTCCATTTTTGCACCAAAACCCGATTATTTCCAACATGTTTGCACTCTTGTTTTCTCTCTTATTTCTTGCACATTGTGATTTGAAGTGACCCTTTCTCACAACACAAAAAAGCAGATTATATTCACATTGGTGTATAGATCTCCAGCGGGTTTACTGGGCCTTGGAGAGAAGTCCTTTCTCTGGAAGCAAACTTTTTTCTCCATCTTTACCCGTAAACTCAATATTTCTCGGGTTTGGTTTTAAAACGGAATTCATCTCTTCTCTGATGCACAAAGCGTTAACTGGTTTTTTTTTCTTTCCTTGCTTTTTTATGGCTGACCATCTGCGTACTGCTTGTTAAAGCAGCCTTCCGCAGGATTAGATAAATCTAGAAGTTCTCTTTAGCTTGAACAAGAGCTGAGATTTCTTAGGAAGTGTGTGAAAAAATTGCTCTCTTGCTATCAAAGTTCGCGAAAAGTCTTCCGCGGATGGACTGAACCTTTGCAGCTCTATACCATTCAACTGTGAACTATAAGTTTCAATCGAGCCCTTTCAAAAGCAACATAGCTCTCCTTCCTCTTAGGGAAAGCTCCCCTCAGTTCTTCTCTCCAACTGGATCTCCGGATTTTCCAAATCTGGCTAACGAGGCCTGCACTTTTTTAAAATTCCTCAACGCCAGGTGGCTTCTTCCCCAAAGTGTAAGTTCACCTAATAACTTGAAGCTAAAATCTCCAGCAACGCAAGGCCATAGCAGCCCTCACTTGCTCTCTTCTGGGAACTTCATTTTCTCTCCAGAGGCAGCTTCAAACGAAAGCTAAAAAACTTTCCACCTTTAGACTCACCCCTGCTGATACCTGGGGAACTGTCTCTTTTGCCAAGCTGCAGTCGAGAGCTCCCCTCTGTCTATCCTGCATCAGCAACAAGAGTTCCATGAGTGGTTTCTTGTGCGTGCATAAACGTTTGCAGCATCCTCATCCATCCCTCAGTGCTGGTTGGTACTGAGGGAGATAGATCTGTATCACTATACTATCCCCGTCTGGTTGCATTAACTCTGGGTAGTCCTCTGGGGTGTACTACAGACCTTTCTTGGTCATTCTCATCCATGTCTCTCAACTCCTTGCCATTCAACAGCTGTCCCGTGGCTCCCAACTCTTGAGCTACCACTCTGCTGCTTGATTCTGGCTCAGCTGAGAAAAATGGTGTGCATATTCTGGGCTCTTCCAGTGTGACCTGCACTTCATTCACCTTTTTAGATCGAGCCACATCCTCCAACTGACACTTTCAGAATGTTCCTGAACTCTTCACAATATCTATAATCTGTTAATTACATCAGATATGAAGGCATTCTGTTACCTAGATGTTTACCAAGGACATTGAAATATAAATTGATTAATATGTTATTAACTGGAGTGAAGGGAACCATGACGGCCATTTTATGTATTTTTTGGTCCTGATTTGAAGAAAATTGCCAAAATACTTGTGTGCTTTGAATTACTTAACCATTGTCTGTAGCTACAGGTTATTAGAAGTTTAAATAAGTATTTGCTGCCTTTCATTACTTGCACTGAACATTATTTCCAAAGCTTTGGGTTTTGAACAGGGACAGATTAAAATAGTTCAAAGTTACTTTTAAAAAATGTACATTGTAAAATATGTTACTTCTAATTTCTATGCCCATATATCTGCATTCATTTTCTGAAATTAACAGCTTGTAGTAGCTATGTTCCACAAATTTCATTTCAAAATACATCTAAATATGCTTAATTGATAGATATTATTTTGTTTTCTCATACTAAGGCAGTTTGAATTTGGTTGGAGATGGTTACATCTGTTGGTAGTACACACATTGGTATGGTCAGATGCATTTGCTGTCTATTTTAAATCACACTGGAAAACTTGCTTTAAGTGTTTCTGAGCCTTCTGTTAATGGTAACTCTCTTATTAAAGAGTAACACCTTTGTGACATTGGCTTTATGGGAACAGATTGAAAATCAGTTTCCATCTGGCATTATTACTAATTTAATGATCTTGAATATTGGGTTTCCATACTGTCAGTGTGCAAATGATGCCATTTTTCAGCAAGGTGAGAAATACGGCAGCTCCCAGCAGGCGGCTTAAAATTAGTTCCATGTAGGCAAATTCAAAAATATATTGTAGGCTTTATAATTTATATTTTTTACAAAATAAATCTATATAAGATATTTATTCTGAGAAGTATTTTGTCATATTCAGATCCATCTTTCCAGATTTCAAAACAGATCAACGTTTTAGTTTTGACATCCTCAGATAAGAAAATAAAATGTTGGCAATTCTTCCCATGTTTTGTGGTTTTGCATTTTCTGCTTCTTCAAAAAATTAAAACTAACAATTCAGAGAGAGTTTGTACGCCTCACAAAAAAGGCAATAGATTATTTGTATTGCAATAAATTCATTAGTTGGATATCTTGATCCTGGTACAAAGTGGTCCATGGCCTGTTTAATGCCACTGCTTAATAATCATCAAGAACATTTCTTAATAATATAGCTATAAACATACTGAAGGTCTAAATATAAAAGTGGTGTATGCTTTTCCCCCGAAGAATCCTTCAGTTCATCAGTCTGGTCTCTGTGCATTTCCATGTGGGAACTGAGCTTGTACAGGTGAGCTGAAGTTTCCATAGAGGACTAGAGTGCAAGGCACTCCTTTTCTCCTCAGTGTAGTTTCCCATCTTGAGGAGGAACCTCATACTTGTCTCCTACAGTCTCTCTTTGCCGCTGCAATAGAAGGAAACTTCAGAGTCTGCATCTTTGAGAGAGAAGAACATTCTTCCACCCCTAAGAGCACCATTCACACATCCTGAAATCTGTTTATCTCTATTCAGGTTATAAACAAATAAATAGCAGATAAGCTACAATGCAGAATATGTAAGCCATTTACATATCATTGTGCAGTCTTCTATTTTGTAGGACAAAGATTTTCTTTAAATATCCTTAAACTAAACTGGCCACATTAGGTATATACTTTTATCTAGAACGTCTTTTTGTTGACAAGAACTAACATGTATTAAATTGTATGATATAGTATTCATTGTTTTGATTGCTTGAGGGGCATCTTGATAGATTCTTTTTAGTCCTGTAGGGGAGCAAACTCATTGGCAGTTCTGCAAAGTACATTATTAACCTCATTTACATTTCCTCTTTTTAGAAAGAGAGTTTTGGGAGTTGTGCAACAAATGCAATATGATGAGACCAAAACGTTCCCATCACTGTAGTCGTTGTGGACACTGTGTTCGGAGAATGGATCATCATTGCCCATGGTAAGGTGAAGCCAATAAATTTCTACAACACATCATTTCTTGGTGCACTGCTTTCTAAATTAATAACTGACTCATGATGTTTTCCTGGAATTTACATAGAAAAGTTATTGCTATAACATCAGGAACCAAATTGGTGATATTAGATTCTCGAATTTTAAATTTGGTTTCAATATTGATCTGTTATGAGTCCAGCTTGTTCAGATTTCGAAGTATGATTCTAAGTCAGGGGTAGGGAACCTGCGGCTCTCCAGATGTTCAGGAACTATAATTCCCATCAGCCTCTGTCAGCATGGCCAATTGGCCATGCTGGTAGAAACTTGATGGGAGAATGTAAGTTCCTGAACATCTGGTAAGGATCTATTCTAAAATACTGATATGTTTCCTTCATTTTGGAAGGCAACCTTCTCAGTTTGTATCCTGTATGCCGTAAAGTACATGTAGGTTTTAATTACAAAAAAGAAACTGGATATAGTACAGTATTCTCTCCCCCTTTTGTAGCAAGAAATATTGTTAGATGAAGAACTGTAGAAAGTGTTGCAAGCTTCAATATTTGCAATTATTTATATGTACAGGAGAAAGTATTGCTCCATGCGCAAATGCGTGGGAGGTAGGTGTGGTAACTATTCTGACTACAGTCACTACCAAGGGGAGAGGATTAGAAAGAGAACAGTGGTGAATGTTCTTCCCTTCACTCTATTCCCTTCACCTTTTATGAGATGCAGTGGTTCATTGGTTTGGTTGTCAGCTCATGCAACAGTCTTGAAAATAGAGGTGCTATTGCATGTGTTTATACCATTTTCTGCAGGATTAATAATTGCGTTGGCGAAGACAACCACTGGCTGTTTTTGCAATTATGCTTCTACACACAGATCCTCAGTTCCTATACCCTACTACTTGATTTCTGCCACTGTTACTACCTTGAACCACTTAAAAAAATGAACTGGGTAAGAATTTTATTACTTTCAAATATAGGGTAAATGCTGACAATTTTCACTTCTTAAAATTGATACTTGAAGTACATTTTTGCACTTTAACTGTCACTGAATCCTAGTGTAGAGGTGTGATTTTTTTAAAGATTGCAGGGACTTACCAAAGGGGAAGTTAATAAATTAGTAAAGGTAAACACTTTGCTCCTAACATTAAAAAATCTGTCACAGATCATTATGAAGTGGCTACAAAATGAAGTATGTGACAAATTCAGCATTATGTCTGCAGTCCAAACATGCACTTTTAACATTTGCAACGAAGAAGATCCCTATGTTTAAAGCATATGCATGTAATGCAGTAAACATTACTGGTATGGGTATACTTTGTTTCCCACAACATATATGTGTATATACATTTATTCTTAAATGCCTGTTTATACTTGTCAAGGAATCCCAGTTGGGCCTGAGTGTGACAGGGAAGGGACAGAGCAGAATGAAAACTCTGTATTCCAGGTCTACTCGGTACTCTGCCCTTCCCCAGCCAGCCACCGCAATTCTGATTTGCCAGCTCCAGCTGCTGCAAGGCCCCCAACCATTGAGCCTCTCGTCACTTGCTTGCAGCTGGCGAAAACATGCTCCCAGTTTGTCTCCCCGTTCCTGGTTAAGCCACAAACGCACGCAGCCCCAGGTAAGTCTGGGGCTGTTTCTTGTCTTTAAGTACTTGTTTATACCTGTTTAGGAATCCCAGTTGTGCCTGGGTTTCCAAATAGTTGTACACACCTCTATAAAGATATGTAAATAAAAATATATGTCATCATCCTATGCAGAATGTATACGCAACACACAGTTTTGCAAAACTGCAGATTGTTTGTTTGCTGGGAAACTTCCTGGAACAGAACTTTAATGAGAATTCTTTATAGAGTCTCTCTAAATCAGGACCTAGGATGAGAAATATTCTTGCTTTGTGGCATATTTCTTCTTCTTCATGGGAATAGAATGTACTGACTGAAGAATGAACAACAAGCATAAATTTAAAAAGTAACTGTGAAGGTGATTTAGAAAATGGAAAGTTACGATCATACACTCTCATACTACAGTAAAAGTTTTATTAACTGGCACTCTGTTCTTGAACACTTCATTAACTGTTATGCTTGGGACCTGCTGGCTTCTCCTTCCAGCCTAGCAGTGGTGGGAGGACAGCTGTGCCAAGTGGATGGTAACCAACCATCCTAAAAACACAGCTTGGACCCTCCACTCCACCCACTCCTCACTGATGCCTGCTCACTGTTGCTGGGTTGGGCTCACTTGCCAGCAGTAGCCACATGGAACAAAAGATGGAGAAATGTGCTATGGTCATTCTTATTTGACACTTCTTCCCCTCCCTCACAGTTCTGACATTCAGAACAACAGATTTTAGCTTTTCATTCACACTTTTTGGATTTCAGGAATATTCTGGTTGTGATGCTGTATTGGACAACAATGCGGTTGCCACCCTGAAATACTCCCCATGGTTCTCTCAGGTTAAAAAGAACAAACGTTACACCCAATATCTTACAAATCTCAAGGATGCAAACCTAAGAAAATCATTTACATCCCTGAGATTTCAGTCGTTTAAATCAGAATATTTACTGGGGAGATATGCCAGAACACCAAGAGAGTTACGAGTTTGCAGATGTAGACTAAAGCAGTGTGAGGACATAATACATTACATACTCTACTGCCCTTTTTATGCCGTTATCCGTACCAAATATATCAATGACATCCTGATAGGCCTGACAGGCAATGTGGAGGAGAAGGTTTGCTTTCTTATGGCTGATGTTTTTCCTGAGGTTACAACTAAAGTAGCGACTTTTATGTTTCTAGCAGCAAAAATTAGAGAAAACTTAACTAAAGCTCCAACTTTAAAAGCTATGTTGTAACATAGGTGGCCAAATCCCCTCATAGTTTCAACTTGACTTTGTCTTAATTATATAATTAAATATTATTATTTTGTTGCTGTATTTCAATGCCATACAATTATTCTATTTGTATTTTTCAAGCTTATATAATAGCCTCTTTTTTGGATTTTAATGCTTTGTATAAATCTCATATTGAGTTTTAATTTTTATGTAAACTCTTGGGAGCTGGGCTAGGGTTGAAGTCTTATACAGGCGTGTATGGCCCATGGCTAATAAATGGAAATTTGATTGATGGATTGACATCACATCCTGTAGTGGAGACAGTCAATCACATGCAGTTGTGTGATTGACATTTTAGCCATCTAAACTGAGAGACTAACGTGTTCATACCACAGATGGCCAACTATTAAACAAAAAAGTCTTAATCAGAGTATTCAAAAATTTTGACGCTTTGATCATTTTGGATATGAATATGGGAATAATTTTCTCCCACTTTAATACTAATAGGAATGTTACTTATGGCATGCTTTACACATGCTAGAAAATGAGGTAATACAGTGTTGAGTCAGGGGAACGGAAGGCACCAGACTTCAGATGGTGGATTCCTGTTTTAGAGACCTAGAATGCCAGGGAGAACCATTCTGTTCCCTCTTTTTGCATGTTTTAGTGATTTTTTTTAGTGATTTTCTGTTTGCAGGGAACTTTGCATATGAGGAGCATTGTGAAGTGTGAACAGTCTGCAGTCAGCTGTGCTGTCTGTCCTATACTTCTTGTTTTTATTTTATTTAAAACAGTTGTGTTCTGCCTTTTCACCCAACTTAGGGTCCCCAATGCAGTGAACAATCCAATCAATGTTTACAGTACAGGTCAAAATATATGAAATATTTAAAACATATAAAACATATAAAACAAGGAGGTAATGTGGGAAAGCAAAAAAAAAATTAACCTGGTGGCAGGAGAGACACATGAATTTTGGATGATGGGGACACTGAGAAGCTCCCATTGGGCTGAATGCACTTACGCTGTCTTTTTGGTGGCCACTGGCATAATGCTGGCAAAGGCCAAGAAGGCCCTGGCCATGCACCCAGACCGCCTCCACTATGACAGGGGCCCTGGGACTCTTCATGTCCCAGTGCTGGGGAGGGCCGTGGTGGCAGAATGCCAGCAAAATCACCCTTCTGCCAGGGCAAGTGCCTCAGGGATGGCAATCCTCTGGCACAGTCACGCACTGCACCCTCAGGTGAATTTGCGCTCCCCCCCTTTAGATGGGGCCATTTGTGGCATATTTGAGAAGGTGCTTACTTGGGTTGCAACCTGTCTAGCCTCAGGAGGTGGAGCCTTTAAGGCAGGGCCTTTAAAGATGACCGAAGCAGTCAGGTAGTTTCATATGGAGTAGGCAATGTCATCAGAGTTGGTTAAGAAGTATTTTTCAAAAGAATTAGATATGGAATGTTTCTTCATAGAAAATTTATGTGGGAACTTGATATATAAGCAATTGTGTAATTATTTTTATTTGAATGTCTATATAATTCATCTGGACACTTCATTTGGATGATTACTGAGAGAAAGATGCATATGATGCAACATTTTATTTGTTTATATGTTGAGTAAAGGGCCCAGATGACGGATTTGGAAGTTTGGGGAGGGGGGGGGGCATGGCACTTGCTTCCGAAAATTAGGGCATTGCCAGTCTTTATTATTTACATTTCACTAATAATTTGGTTCAGATGATTTGATAATCATATTCTTTTAAAAATTCATCTGCAGAATTGGTAGTGGATTGAGAAGGTAAAATTGAATTTCATTTGCTTGGGAATTCAGTCAGATTTAAAGCATCTGAGATGACATCAGTGTACCACTTGATTGATTTCTGACCATCTTGCTAAGGATTTAGTAGCCCACATGTGTACGTTACATCATCAGTCATTCTGCCCTTTGCCACTGAAAGACAGAAACAGAAAATAAAATCTGCATCATCTTTGGACAGAAATTATATGCTGCAGAAACCCAAGACTCAAGTTGATTCCATTTTACATTCACAGCTATGCTGTCCTCCTCAGTAACAGAAATATTTCTGTTGCAATTTTTTTTCTAATGCTTTCCTTGTTCCTGAACATTTGCATTGGGGGTCTCCTCTTGCAATTCCAGACTAACTTCCCAGTAGTCCTGAAATCACCATGAGACAACGTGCAGGTGAAACTGCTGTCATAGCTCCATGCTTTTGTTTGCTGCCATTGTGGCTTCTGTTTCCCAGACTTGGAAACAAAAATGAGCAAACACTGACTTTACTTTGATACATGCAAAGGGTTTGTTATGACAGATGTAAACAGGTGTTGTAGCTAGACAGGGATTATTGCCACATTTAATATGGTTTTTATGTATAAAGGAGTAATTTAAAAAATCCGATGTAAGTTAAATGAATGTATGTTACAAACTTACCTACCAGTAGGATTTTTTTTTTAAAAAAATCATGCCCCTTTATTTATACATTTGTGATTAGATAAAGACTCTTGCTGCCTTCTTAAAAAACTAAGAAATAAGGTTCAATTTACTGAAATGAGTAATTATTTGCTGGATTCCCCATTAATCACAGATGCCTTTTTAAAGCTAAATGTTAACAAGGCATAATCTTGAGCTATATAATTCCCTTGTATGTTTGGTTGCCTATTCGTCCAGTAGGAGGAGCAGTATTACTGTGAGAGGTTCCTATAAACCGAGTAAGTCATCAAAATATTGTAAATATTATTTGCTGGCAGCTATTTTATATCAGCTATCCTTTTGCACAAGGAACGGTATATGCTCTGGCAAATATGAAAACTGTGTGTCTGGCCAACACACAGGAGAGACTGAGCATGAAATCTCTCTCCACCTATTTTTATATCAATTTAGCTGGTACATTGGCAAATATAGGAACATGTGAAGTTGCCTGTCCAGCCATTTGTACCTTGGTTCATTGCTGTCTGCTGTGGCTGGCATTCTAAAGTGTATCATTGCTTGAGAGACAGTACTTCAGTTATGTAAATACAAACTGAGGTTTTGTTGGTATCATTCTTGATGTAGATCCATCAGATCAAATGGATGAATTGATGGATGAAGCAGTATAGAGTTCCTCAGCTTCACTTCAGTTAAAATGCCTGTAAAAATTGTTCTGTTCAGGGCAGTATTCTACTTTTAAATGCAAAGTAATAATTGACACTGTAAAAAGCACAGGTTTTCTTTGAAGTTTTCAGGAAGCAGTGTGACAGTTTCTTAATCTAGTTGATCATTTAAAAGTACAATACTTTAGTATATGATAGTTTCCTAATTTAAATTCACCGGTAGGCTCAGGTGAGAGCTCTGTGGATTATTCATAATCAGTCCCAGAAAATTGCTTAGAATAAAAGATCTACTATTGTTGAGACCACGTGATTTCCTATCTGCATAAGGATGTGCTGATGTTTATTCTCTCATGAGTTTACATCTGGAGAGCAGGTGATACTGCTTTATCTTAAGAAATCGTGGGGGCAGGTTTCATTCATTCCATCCTTGTTTTAATTGATTCCTGAATCGTTGATGAACATGAAGAATATTTCCCACAACAGCCATAGATGTAGGCGAAATGTTAGGAGCTAAAACTACCAGACAGCGGTCACCCAGCACAGAAAATGCACAATAGACAGGTTGTGGTGGGTTTTCTGGGCTGTGTGGCCGTGGCCATGTTAACAGACTTCCCTCTGTGATACACCTCTGAAGATGCCAGCCACAGATGCAGACGAAACGTTAGGAACAAGATCCACCCAACCACGGCCACACAGCCCAGAAAACCCACCCTAACCAGTTGAAGCCGGCCGTGGAAGCCTTCAACAATGCACAATAGCCAGTTTTTGAGTGTGAAAGTGATCATTTCCCCTACCTTTTCAATGTGTGGAAACTACAATATACTTTTACAGTTTAGGCTTGATCATGAACTGTAACCAATCTTTGAGTTGGAATGCAAGTTATGTATCTTGCTGGTGATTTATTAAGATCTGCAGCACTTAGTCTTAATATGCCTTTGTGAACTAGTATACAATCTCATGCAAATTTATCAAACCCTCTTTGCGTTTCAGTTTTACTTTAAAGTCTGGTTATATGGGAGGAGGGTCATAAAGTTTCACCAGTGCCCCTTCCACACATGCATAATAATGCACTTTCAATCCACTTTCACAATTGTTTGCAAGTTGATTTTGCTATTCCACACAGTAAAATCCAGCTACAAAGTGCATTGAAAGTGGATTGAAAGTGCATTATTATGCATGTGTGGAAAGGTTCTGAGTCTAGGCAGATATCAAGATCTGGGCCATTTAGTAGAAGGGACAGAAAGGAGTACTCAAGATATAACTGCACATATTGCTCCTTGTTGGTAGTGTCTGATAAAATTTATTTTGTTTTAACCCTGGTGTTTCCTTACCTGAGTTCCATAGCTTTGGCTGCTGCTGGCCAAGGTCAGGAAAATACTCAATATAATGACATCAGTACACAAAGTAAATTCTACTAGATATTTATGAATAGGGATGGGAAGACAGTTAAGGTTGTTGGGAGGATCAGGTTTTTTGGAAGTAATTTTATGATCTCAGAACATGTGGTCCATCTTGGGTTTAGTTCATAACTTTTTCTGAGCTGTCCAACTTCAGACTACAGGTTGGTCTTCATTTGATGCAATGCTCCTTCATGTGAAAGATCTCTCTGTATGGCAAAGTGAGAGAGAAGAGACTAGCATAGTATAGAAGACTTCCATGGGAAGCATTCTGCCATGGGATCCCCCACCTTCAGTCTGAAGTGTCACAAACCAGACATGTCAGTGAGAACTAGGCTTATTTCAAAATAATCTTTCACAGTCTAAAGACTAATTTTGAAGGGATAGTCATGAAGACTGTTGCTATAAAGATTAACAGGGTCTGCGGCACCTTATAGACTAACTAAACTCCATTTCAGCATAAATTTTCTTGCGTTCAACCTTGCTTCTCAAGTGCATGTCTTGTATAAAATTAAACATGTTCTGTTTTAGGGAACAGATGATTACATATTTAGAACTTTAATTGTAGCTGCAATGGCTAAACTGTTGACTGTAATTGTTCTTGCCTGTTGCAGACAACCTTTGTGCATTTTTGTTTACAAAAAAAGAAAACTTAAGTTTTTCTATCTCCTTCTGTTTACAGGAACACTTTGTATTTAGACATGAACTTGCTCTAATAAGAATATCTACCTTCATGGGTTTAATAATGCTAGTTGGAATTAGTGGACTCTTTTATACTCAGTTAAGCGGTGTGTTCAATGTGAGTATTTTTATCTTTGTTTTGAAATAACCTTTTCGTGCATGATGATGTCATAGTTTAAAAAGTGCAAATATTGAGTAATGGGGAAAATTAGACTATTTTCTCTTGGGCATACATTAAAAGAAAAGCAAAAAACTACAAGTAGAAAGAGAGAGAAAGGGAAACCAGAGAAGTAAACTCACTTTACATAAGAGCAGAACTAGCATAACATCAGTGCATCATTTTTACATCATTTTCGGTTTAGAAGAGAAAGGGAGAAATCTGCAATTAAAAACATTAGAAGAAAGAAGCAGCACAATGTGAGGGGCTTTGGGTGGGGAGAGGAAAGGAATGAAGGAGGATGAAAAGGATTAACTAAAATACTGGTGAAACTGGAAGCTTTTTGAGTAAAATATGTTCAGTTAAGATAAAAAATCAGGAGCAAATGAAGAACCATATGATGGAGAACCCTTATCATAGTAAGTGGGTTACATTAAATATTGTTCAACAGTATTTTGAACAAAAGCAAAGGTAAGAAAGGAAAACCAAGCATATCATATCAAAATGGCATAACATGAGGTCCTGGAAGAGAGTGTCCTGGTGGGAAAACAGGAAAATGGAGACTTGTTCTAGCTGGGTTTAAGAGCAGTAGATCAGATACAATATAATTCTACTGAACAAATGATTTAATAGGGGGAAAGGTAAGGTTGAGACTCCAAGATTGAGTAGAAGAATATACAAGAACACAATATTTAAAGAGAACAAGAAAGGCAATCTTATGAAGGTTTAAAATACATTCATATCAGATTTCACTATATCTTGAAATGATTTTGGAAACTGAGATGAAGCAGGATGCATGGATTGCAAGCTGTATCCTTAGGTATGCTCTGCTACCCTGAGGTGGGGATTTTGCACAATTACATGCTTCTTCCTTGTGCCACTTGTCACTTTGTTCAGAAGGTTCCTTGAAACTATATGTATAGAAGTCTGAATTCATCATATTTGTGCATTCATGACTGATTCAGCCTAAAAAAAACATATTGAAAAGCCACATGCCTTCATCATTAAATGTTGAGAACATTTTACACATATCTTTTTTCGCTCCTATTAAAATATTTATATTGCGCTGCCAAACATGTGAATTCAATAAATTATATCAAAAAGTAAAAATATAATAAACATATTCAACATGACATAGTGTATCATGGGCACAGCACTCGTGCACAGATATTTCCATAAATTCAATCCACTTTGTTTTCTTGCTCATCCCATGACTAGCCTTTACAAGAAACGTTAAGTCTTGGTGCACCTCTCATATAACCGTGGACAGAGCTCTTTGGGGAACTTCTACATGTTCTGTGCCCACAGTGGACTATGGTAGATTATACCCATTATCCTAGAACAGGCTATGGCTCAGAGGCGGGGCTTCTGGTTGCCATGCAGAAGGTTCCAGGTTCAGTCCCCAGCATATCTAGTAAAAAGGATCAGACTGCAGGCTATATTAAAGACCTCTGCCCAAGACCATGATCTGCTGCAAATCTGAGTAGACAATATTGACTTTAATAGACCTGGGTTCTAATTTAGTACAAGGCCACTTTTCTGCCTATGTGTGCTGATTACATTACAATTCACAGTGTGAAATTAATTAAACTGTTTAAGAATAATTATGGATAATTATAGATTATACAAAATATTTTATTTACTATTCATATAACCCTCATCAACAGTTATTTTTTTTACATTTTTTGATATCCATTTGCTTCATTTAATACAGGCTACAAAGAACTATGGACCTAGAGGCTGGGTGTTGTTATAATTTTCTTCATTTGTTGGCATTTGGGTGATCTTTTTTTGTATTTGCTTGCACTTTATAGAAGACTTTTCTCTATGAAGGGAAGGGATTGGTTTCTGTCATTGTGCCTAAAGTCCAGAGAAGTTCAAGACTCCAGGGTTGGCCCTTGCCCATTTTGGAGGGTATGGGGTAACCAATCCTGAATAAGTGGACAGGTATCTATGAGGAGCTAATAAACCCCTTCCTCTCCATCTGCATTTCCCTAGCACTAATTGGCAGGTGACTGTTGCTGGCAGGATGCATATCCACATTTTACTGGATTCTTGTTACTTATAAGAAGCTGTTTGGCTTTACTCACAAACGGATTTTGTAAACTATTTTTATACTACTCTCTACTGATCTGAAGTTGGTTCTGGCAACACTCCATCTGGACCAGTAGTTGCCAGGACCCTTCCTTACCCTTTAAAAAAATTATCCTTTCACCAACTTGAGGCAACCTTATGTTGAGGGAACAGACCAGAATAACCTCCAAATGTCATCTAATAGCAGTGAGAAGTTTCCAGAAATTTCCAAGTGCATTTGTTTCTGATTTTAGATATTTACAATTTAAAAATAGTTACTAAAATGATAATTTTCTAGCATGCTAACATCCATGTTAGTTCTTATTTTCAACGTGCCAAAATTTACTTTTTTGACATTCATCTGTCTTGAATTTAGAGCTAGCATTGAATCCTCACTCTGCCATTGATGCTAACTGGGTAACTTTGAGCTAGTCATTCTCTTTAAGCCTAACTTACCTTACAGGGTTGTGGCTGTGTGGATAAAGTAGGATGGGAGACAAAACTGCTGGGTCCCCACTGGGGAGAAAAGTGTTTTCTGTAAATACAAAGACACAGTATTCAACATAATTTAGATTACTTTTAAAAATGTATTTGGGGATATTTTTATGCCTTCTTGTTAGGGTCCTGCCCGAGGTGGATTACAATTAAAATGTCCACAATATTAACAACAAGCTGTTACAAACAAATACAAGCCTAAGCTGTGTTACATGCTTCTAAGCCCATGGACTTAATGATGTAACTCTGCTTAAGATGCACTGTGATTCACCTTCCCTTGTATACTCTAGCTACCTGAAGTATGTAAGTGATACTTCTGCTATAAGCAATGAACATTTATTTAAAATCCTAAGTTATATCATCGCTGTGTGATTTGTACAGCATTTCTTTGTTCAAACAAATTCAAGATATAGTGGTATATTTTATTTTTTGATTTGTCAATAGTTTTAGAGACGGTAAGTGTCCTGAGAGCTCATGTTTTTCTTATCAAACTTTGTAGGGGGTTGTTATTTGGTTGGATGCATGTCTGGAGCACTTGAGTATTTCTTTCTCTCTACAAATGGAAAATCCAGCTTTCCAGTGGCTGCTGGAAGGTAACAGGATAATCACTTAAGCAATGATCCTCTGATGTCATTGTGGGAGGCCAGTAAAAGCGGATTATCTGTGACCCAGATAAAATAATTAGAAATTACTTGGACACTTACAAATAACTGATCTACTAATCTCATTTCCAAAGTTAAAAAAGGTCTGTCTCTCAACATAACACTACCAGATGTTTCAGTCAAACTGCATCCTTTGAAGAGACTAATCTGAAGCCTAATTTTAAGGATTACTTT
Organism: Sphaerodactylus townsendi; assembly: GCF_021028975.2. Classification (NCBI taxonomy): domain Eukaryota; kingdom Metazoa; phylum Chordata; class Lepidosauria; order Squamata; family Sphaerodactylidae; genus Sphaerodactylus; species Sphaerodactylus townsendi. The sequence goes on along the minus strand of NC_059431.1, from coordinate 85,242,904 downwards.
TGGGTTGTTTTTTATTTAAAATTCTAAACAGGATGCATTTTCATTTTTCCGTATGTTCTTCCAAATGATTAACAGAGTTAAAGGATTTTTTTTAAAAAGAATTTTAGCTTGGTCATCAACCTGTCACTGAATGTAAGACAAAACATATTACACAGGTGACATATTTTGTTTGTACTGTTTACAATGTAATTTGAGTTTCTCCATCTGCTGAAATATTTCTGAGTGCATTCATATAGCTTTTTAAATGGGTACTTCCAAATATCCTTAACTAAACCTCTACTTATGTTATTAATTTGATTCATGTAACAAGGGTTGCCTATTAATTACATTTCTAACCATTATACAGTGTTATGATGGTGTTGTTGAACATAAATGATGACCAGTTGAGTGAGGTAATAGAGAATTTATCTTTGTTTTCTCAAGTGTTTTGCAAGGAAAATAACAATATAATCATCTGATTTTGAAAGTCCTTATTTGTATTGCACAGTTCTGGTAAATTTTCAGTCATTCTTAATAAAGTGCAGTGTTGTAACCCTTTATATTTTATTAGAGATTTACATTATGAGAATAGTAGTGGTTGATCATTTTTAAAATTAAAACAAAATTGGCTAAGCATTTGGAGTTCTTTATGTTCTACTCAGCCTAAAAATAACATGTGCATTATTTAAATTGGAAGCAGAGGTTCAGCATTTGAGACAGAGCAAGATACATTGCAAATTTTGTATTGAAGTGAATGGTAGTTTTGCAATAGAAGCTTACACGAGTGATGTAACATATTGTTTTGTATAGAGAGGTTCTTACTTGCAGTGGCTTACATATCCATGTTAATGGAAGGGCCAGTTCTAAATGCATAAGTTTGGTTCTTCCATTTAATTGAACGGGACAGCCTCCACACAGAGGAGTTTCATGTGCACATGCGGTTGTTATAAAGAACAGCTTGCAGTATTTAGTAAGAAGCTAGTGGAAACTTCCACCCAAGCTGCTAATGTAAGGCCCACCGGTATTCATGGAGTAATATTTGGCTGGATCCAGAGTGCATTTTCCACCAATAATTAAGTGGTGGGGCAATTTCCATGAGTTGTCTCTTAGTACTGCAGACCCCCAGTTTGCCTCTCATGCTGTTCCTAAGACTCTCCTGTCTCACAGGAGCATCAGTACAGGGGGAGGCTGTGGTGGAGAGAGAGAGGTGGGAAAGTTCTGTTCCTCTGACTAAAGTGCCTTGTATACCCTTTATATTTTATTAGAGATTTACATTATGAGAATAGTAGTGGTTGATCAGAAAACCTAGGCTACTTATACTCTGTAATTTATAACAAAATTTCTTTAAAGGAGAAATTGTGAAGGATGCTGGTTTTGCATAAAACAAAGTGTTTTGTTTATGTTTATGGAATTTCTACAGTCTCAAAATGGCTTACAACATTTAATACAATAAAAACAATATAATAGTCAATTATGGCACCCAAGAATATAAAAGATAGGGTTAGTAATGCCTTAATAACAAAATCAAGGAAAGAAAAAGGAAAAAAGAAGGGGAAAGGGAAAAGAAAGGAAAAGGGGAGTGGGGAAAGGACAGCCAGATAAGGTGGACAATTACCCTTCCAGACCTCAACCATAGGCCTGGTGGAACAACTCCATTTTGCAGGCCCTGTGAAATTGTGATAGATCCTGCAGGGCCTTGATATCATTAGATGGTGTGTCCCACCAGGCCAGAGCCAAAGATGGCTCTGGCTCTTGTTTATGACAGCGAGATACTCTTCAGGCCAGGGACCATCAATAAGTGGTTGTTTGAAGAGCGTAATGCATTGCCATGGAGGACACCAGGTCTGTGACCTATGTGGAGGCAGCAGCATCTGCATGGAGTCTCCCAAGGCTCAACTGGATACCCCCTTCAGTAGGCATGACAAGGTTTCAGCTGGTGCATTAGGCAGTTGGTACGCCAGCCAGATAGCCAAGCTCTCTTCAGTATTCTCTTCCAAACCAACACAATCAGTGTCTGGAAACTTTGGGATGGGAAGTGCCCTGAAGACTTTCAGATGAGAAGTGCTCTTTGTCCACCATTTTGGAGATACATTGTTAAAAAACCTCGCCTCCCCTTTCTCCAGCCCTTTGTTCACCATTTTGGAGATATGTAATTTAAAAAAACCCAATCTTTATGTAATGCAGTATTATCTACTTTTAATACACCCCAACCTGGATAGCCTAGGCTACTCATCAGATCTCAGAAGCTAAGTGGGGTCAGTCATGGTTAGCATTTGGATGGGAGACCAACAAGAAACAGACAAAATCAAATTACTTCTGAATATCTCTTGCCATGAAAACCTCATGAGATTGCCATAAGTCACCAGCGACATGATGGCAAAAACAAAACAAAAACCAAAGCAAAACAGTTTCAAATAGAAACATTGGCTCACAAATTGATGCATTTGTAATGTAAAATGCTTTTCATCTCAGATAAGTATCTTACTCTCTTATAATTAAGTAAAATATTTTAATCATATTTTTAATCGGATAATCTATTAAATACTATTTTGATTAGTTTAATAATGAGGGCTTTACTTGTGTTCTTTTCCTTCAAAAATGCCAGAAATTTAATCAAAGGCAATATTAATCCTTGTAATTAAGTTTCGGAAAAGCAACAACCACAATCAGGTTGGCGTGTCAGTGTTTTTCTAAGACAATCATTGTCTGTACTTGTGTATATGAAAATACAAAATAATTGTGCCATGTATGGTTTTATGTAGGAGTCTGATATCAGATTGACCCTCTGTCATTATCCAACACAAAGTGATAAGGCCCATCTTGCCGTTGATGGAGTTTTGAATGCTATTCTTCTCTGATCATCCTTCTGAATAAAAGTATTCCCATCATTTACACATTTGATTTATATTTCACTTCATCACAAGATTTGGACAACTTGACAACATTTAAACTTCTCTTTGGAAGTAATGGGAAATGTGATTTGAGGGCAAATAGTTTTACAAATAAAACTGACAACAAAAATTGTTTCCTAACCTTGAAATAGAATTGGTTTGTTCTGTTCCATAAGAACATTTTGTTAAAACCTATGTACTTAAAATGTACCTAACATGCCCTTTGAGTAAAACATCCCTCAATTTCAAATAGCCTGAATCAGACATCACTCTGTGTGTGTGTCTGTGTGTAAAGGGCCATCAAATCACAGCTGACTTGTGGTGACCCCTTATGGGTTTTTCAAGGCAGGAGAATAACGTAAGTGGTTTGCCTATGTCTTTCTCTGCATATCAACCCTGGTCTGGTATTCCTTGGTGGCCTCCTATCCAAATACTAACCAGGGTTAACCCTGCTTAGCTTTCAAGATCTGACAAGATAGTGCTAGCCCAGGCCATCCAGGTCAGGGCATGACATCACTACAGTTTAATCAGTTCCATAGGGCCTGCAACTTTAATCAGTTCTGTAGGGCCTGCAAGACTGAGACGTTCCATGGGCCTTTGTTTGAGGCTCCCAATGAGTCTATAAAATCCAACTAATAATTGAGTCTCGCTTCCCTTGCACATTTCCAACTTGCACACACTTCCCCCTGATAAATAGAGAATGATTTATGTCAGGGGAGGGGATAAAATTTTAGGATAGGATTGTGTTAAATAGTGTGCCATCGTAGATGTTTGGTTTCAGTATTAAATTTATTTTATATTATTGACATCATGTTTTTAACTTCACCGTAAGCTTCCCTAAGCCCGGCCTTTGCCGGGAATGAGCAGGGTATAAATATAATATAATAAAATAAAAATAAATAAAAATAGAAAATATATCCATATTTGTTATTTAAAACTCAGATTGACATTGACATTATCAGGTTTGTCTAGCAGCACCTTAAAGATCAACAGGGTTTCGAGAGTCAGCACTCCCCTCATCAGAGGCATTGTTATCCCAGTCGAGGATTGTGTTATGCACGTTGGAATAGCGGTATTCATGCTATTCTGTGGGGCTCTGTATGAGCAAAAGCTTCTGTGTTTTTTGATATATGAGGCAACGTGCTTACCAGCTCTACACAATGGCCATGATGTGCAAGGGAGCATGACATGCAAATATCAGTCAATGCCAAACCATTATCAGAAGCTATACTGGGCATTCTTAATTAAACTGCTTAATAACTAATTCTTATAGTTCTAATACAACTGGTTGATGTGTAACTGATTATTGTCTGCCTTTTACTTGCATACTGATAGGTTGCTCTCTACATGGAAGTTTTCCTATACTTGTTGAATTTTGAAGCGTTTACCTCTCCAGCATTTTTAATTTTAGTTCGTTTGTACTGTTTAGCCAGTTCTGAAGCATTTGTAGATTTCAGTTTACTTTTGATGCATCTGTAAAATAGATCACTTGAGATATTAAAATGGATAGTGTGCTAAACCTTGCAGAAAGCTGTTCCTTCCAACTTTGGCATTTCATTTGCTGTCAGCTGCAGAGTGAAGCTATCTGATTATGTCACCATTGCCTTGGAAAGCTCTTCTAATTCACCTTTCTCAACATGTTTATGAGTCCATGTCAAAAATGTGTTGCAGTTGACATTTGAATGCTGGCCTGTTCATTACTTATTGAAGAGCCCTTGTTAAACGTATAACCTTCTTATTTTTGCCAAGCATTCAACATGCATTTAATGAGAACACCCACTCTTGCTTAGCTTGCTTGTTACTGTTCCACCATTGTTTATTACTTATTGAAGATGTTTCTCAGCCATGCCATTTCAAGCTGTGATCTCCTCAGATGTACTGAGTTAAGCAGGGTCATTCTGGGTCAGTATTTAGACACAAGGCTACTAGTGAAAGCTTAACTCCACAGGAAATACTATTGGTGATTGAGAAAGTGAAACATTTCTTTGTGAATCAATCAATATTGTTACAAAGGCTGACCTGTACTCTCTTAGCAGAAGTGTGAGATAGCTATGTAAAATGGGTCTTTCACATTTGTGCCTTCGTTTTATAAAGCTGAGGACATAAGACACAGCATCTGTACAACAGATCCTTTGGCTCTGCTGAAAATTATATTATTCCTACTTGTATTATTATTATTATTATTATTATTATTATTATTATTATTATTATTATTATTATTATTATTATTATTATTATTATTATTATTAGTAGTAGTAGTAGTAGTAGTAGTAGTAGTAGTAGTAGTAGTAGTAGTAGTAGTAGTAGTAGTAGTTCTACCCATCAGTTGGTAGAGGGAATTTTTCAAGGAGGCTGACGGGTCATTAATGCTAATGGGAGTGGAAGATGGAATGCGGAGATCTAGTGGGAGAATGGTGGGAGATCTAGGTGAAACTGGTATTTTAGAAGTGAGATCTGAATCCTTTTACATGTTACTGTTTTGATTTTTTATTGGGGTACCAGGAAGCAAGCCACAAGATCTGTTCTATTCTCAGCAGTTGACCTGCTAAATTCCTTAGATTGCTCCGATACTCACTCTTTTCACAGAGTAAGTTACACAAGTTCACTTTTACATGAAAGAAGTTTCAGATTCATTCATCTACGTAGCAGGCATAACTTGTGAGCAAAGCGCACGCTTGTTTTCATGGGTTTAGCTGCCAGAACTACTTCATCTTCAGACTAATCAGTAACTTACTCTAGTCATGGTGTTCAGGTGAAATATCTGTGCTGTAAATCTCAAATAGACTTTTGATGGTTAAACAGTTCAGGTTAAGAGCAAGAAAGGCATTACTGCTATTGTTGGAGTGAGCTGAATGTTTCAATTACATAAAATTTGAAAGCATTCAGTGTACCAAGCTTGGGCAGCATATTAGTTCAAGTTATTAAAGCATGTGTATATGTTTTATGAATTTTGTTTAAATTTTTTATTTTTAAAAACAATCCTGAAACTTTTTTTTTAAAACCCAGACAATAGGAGTGTGTTGTAATGGCATTGGTATGGAGGGAATATTGAATAATTTTGCTTTTCTATATAACAGGACACCACAAGTATAGAAAAACTGGCAAATTGTTGTGAAGAAATGTAAGTATCTCTGCTTGGGTTTTTTGAAAAGCAGATATGGTTAAACACTGTATATATGAAGAAGGAACTAAACTTTGCATGTCTTATTTTATTCCTGCAGTTGCTACAGAGTGCAAATTTGCTACAGATTAATCTGTCCTATCTAAAGCCATCAAAATTAGACTTGCAAAAGCACAGGCCAGAAATAATTTTGTTTTGTTTGTTGGCACTGTGTTGACCATGAAGATCATCTTAGGCGTAATGTTGATGCATTCTGTGCTTCTCATAAAGTATCAGCTGCATGCCATGCTGAAAAGGAAACTGTGCTTGTGGTGGCTGGGATGCAGTTCCTCAGAGTCGAGTAATGGATCCCCAGCCAACCCTGTATTGTTCATGTTGACTGAAGTGCACCATGGGAGTTCTGTCTTTCACTAATAATGCTGTTGTCTGTAGATCAAGACCGCGAAAGCCATGGCAGCAGACCTTCTCAGAAGTTTTTGGCACTCGCTGGAAGATCCTGTGGTTTATTCCTTTCAGGCAAAGACGACCACTGCGAGTTCCCTACCACTTTGCCAATCATGTCTAAACAGATGGATGGTGGGCACAGATGGGTCCTCCATGCTGGAAATGTGTTGCAGGTTTTGTGATAATAGAACTATGACAGTCCTCAAGTCAATTAAAATCTACCCACCAATCTTAGACATCACAATGTGCCCCAGGCTTTATTTTAATAATAATGATTTTGATTCCGTTGTGGGATTAATGGACATTTCTCTGTTTACTTTTAAAGTGTACTTACTTTCAAACAGCTTTTTAGAGATATTATTTTAGTATTTAAGGTTAATAACCAACACATTTGTTGATATACAAATGTTATGAAAATTTTGTTTTGATACTGGATAATAATTTTTGGTAGAAACACTGGCATTTACACTGTCCGATAGGTTTGAAAAGTGTCTTGTCCGCCTTGAATTTTTTAATTCTTTTTTAAAATCAATACTTTCCGGATTAATCTGCTAATTTGGTTTAAAAATTTCTATGCCTTCCTTCATTTATTGTAGATGATATTAACTGAGCAGCTCATCACTTGAAAAGGGTGAAATTTTAATGGTATTTTTTTTAATCAAGGGCAATTTTTTGTCTTATGTCCTCAGTTTTATAATATTGTGTTTTTATTGTTCCTGTGTAAAAATAGAAACAATGACAAAAATCCCATAATTTGAGAGGATAGTCTATAGTGCTATAGAAGTTTCTTTTCTTCTATTTGTAAATGCAATAATTCTACTCTAGTCTTATGTGGTTTATGTATCTTAGAAATGCAAACTTTAAAACAATGTGGCATGATCCAGCCCAAAGTTAAGCAGTTTGAAATCCACAGGTTTCAGTGTGAGAGTTTAAAACACCTGTGGAAAGATGCAATGTTTACTACCTAGTGAATACTAAGACCCATTGATACAGCCAGACTGAGCCACAAATTGTTTCCACCAAAATCAGTGATACTTGAAATCTTTGGCTGGATCATGCCTAAAGGTTTCACTAATCACTGTAATGTGTCTGGCATATAAAATAATGTGTTGTCTCTATAATAATTCTTGTTTTGTATAGTCACTCAAAATATTTAAAATTTAAATTCCAGGTGTTTATATAATGGGTAATATATGTGGGAAATATTTTTAAAATAGTATTTATATACTGAATATGGATGTTAGCGATAAGCATTAGCTACTGTGAACAAGACTGTTCTAATATATTCAGAAGGTTACTGAAAGTGAAAACAAGCAGGCATGCCCACGTGATTTAATATTAGAGCTTGTCAAATGGTAAACTGAATCTTAGCTCTGGGATGGTTTTGATGAAGACAGTTCTCAGTTCAAGGCATACAAGCTATTCAAAACACCAACTCAAAGGCAAACAAAGCAGCATCTGACCCAGTTTTATGAGTCACTGTACAGGAACATCAACTCACGAAGTCAGATAGTAGATGGTCAGTGCTGATGTAAGCACAGTGTGGTGTGACTTCAATTTTCCCGATGTCACAGAAAGCAACTATACCTATGGTATCTATGTTTGTTCTGGCACTTGCTTCTTTCATTTTCTGCAGCTGTTCTGTCAAATGTTGCCATATGGGAAGTACACGACTTCCTATAACTGGAGTAGTGTAGTGGTGTGAGTGTCATACTAGGACCTGGAACATGTGGTTTTAAATCCTCATTCAGCCAGGAAGCTAGTCATTCTTTCTCTTTTTCTTTTTCAACCCCTCTCCCAAGATTGTTTTGAGGTTAAATGAGGAAGAGGAGCCATATATGAAGCCCTGAGCTTATTGGAGGAACGATGGGATAAAAACATGATAGATTTTGTACTTGCAGGAGTCCTTGTACCAGCCATTTGTAGCAGCGGGGCTGGTAGTTTTAAGATGTCAGTTGTTGGGAAAAATTTGTCAAGTAAGGCAAAGCTGATTGATTCATCTGTTCATATGCTAGATCTGTATTTATGCTGAATGAAATGTGATGTTTCCACGGTCAAAACATTTACCTGTGTTGCACTCCATCCTATTGCTGAAACATATAAAAGGTGTTATTGGAGCGCTGGCTAATTGGCATACACCAACAATCTGTAGCCCATTCTGTGATGGAATGTAAATGCTACATGTATATAACATGGCACATAAAGTACGTTGGCTAAACCCATGCTTTCTTTGCCCATAGGTAGAATCACTTTTAAACCATTCCTTAGTTATAGCGGTGAATGCCATTCATATATGCTGTGTAAGAAACCCAGATCTATAAACAACAGCTTACCTAGTACCTACTTGATTATACTGAACTATGGAATTTGGATAGTTGACATATTCATTACAAGCTATCTTTCTCCTCATAAAACTAACTAAAACCTAGTCAGTTATTCCTAAAAGTGACCTGTCAGGTGTTTAATTAACAGAGATATCATGGCATCATGGTTAACAGTAGTAGACTAACCTGAGGAATTGGGTTTGATTTCCTGTTCCTCCACATGAACAGTGGACTCTAATCTGGTAAATTGGGTTTATTTTCCCAGTCCTCCACATGAAGCCTGCTGGATGAGCTCAGGCTACTCACAGTTCTCTCAGAACTCTCTCAGTCCCACCTACCTCACAAGGTTTTTGGGAGGGAAAAGGAAGGTGATTGTAAGCTGCTTTGAGACTCCTTAAAGGAGAAAAGCAGGATATAAAAAACAACTCTTCATCTATAAATCTATAAATTATGGTCATTTGTAAATAGTTGCTAAATAGGAAGAGACTCCAAGTGCTTATTGGACAATGCTCAGTGCTTTTTTGCTGCCAACATATGTTCCACCTCTAAAACATTAGAATTGGCATTTTACCATGATTTTTGCTTAGTTAGGCATTAACATTGATGAGTGTCAGATTTACTTCATGTTCTTCCTTCCTACTCTCGTGCTTTCCACATTCCCTCCTACACTTTTTGTTTATCAGCAACCATAGTTTCATTAACGGTGAGCCGGGCAGACCACAGTATATTGGTTTAGAAGAAATGAAAACTTATGACATGCTAAAAACCAGGAAATACAGGAAGGAGATGGCGTTCACAAGGGGAAGGCTAGAAAAGAAGAAAAAGGAAGGCGTTCAGAAGCTGGAACCTGCTTTGTAATGTCTCATGATGGTTTCATGTTGCATTGGATCCAAGACTTTGTGACTGTAATTTAGTCCATGTTTTGCAGCAATTGCTCTCCTAGTATCAAGAATTACTGTACTTGGTGCAGTATAGATAAAATGGGACTTCCAGAAAACCATTGATTTGCTTTACGCAGTTTAGTTAGTGGTTAAGGGTATTAGTCATTTGAAGGTCATCAAAGTCATTGGGGCTTTTTGGACCCAATCAGCATACATGGTTTTCTTTCAAGGATACACTGTTGTTTCTTTCGTTTTTGGCTAGAATGTCTTGTGAACCTGATCTTATAACCTTGTTTTACACATTTTTTAAAATAAATCAGAACAGCTTGTGTAAGGGTTAACATTCATCACTAATGCTTATTTTAAATACAAATTTCAAAACAGTGTTAGCACTTGAAGCTCAGCTCTTCTCACACGAACTGTTTACTGCTTTTCTCATTAGTTGCCTGGTGCAGCCTTTGCGAGCTGAAGTGAGTAAAATGTTGCCAGTACTTGCCTTATGCAGGTTTAACAATTTTTCTGAAAGTTGTGACATGCTGTTAAGAGTTTGAGAGATCTCTCCTTCTGTTGTTCCCAAAGTGCCCTCTCTTGGCTGACTTATGTAATGACATTGCACCCCACACTAAAGTAAAAATACTGCTCTGATTCAGACAGGATTCTCTATTTCTTACTCCCTTATTGATAACTAATATTCTGGATTGTCCTGCTACCCACTAAAGCTTCTTCATGTGTATGATATTAGGAAAAATGTTTATAAGACAGTGATCCACTAGTTTATAAGACAGTGATCCACTAGAGAAAAATAGACACTTGCTCAGAAATTCAATTGTTGTGGTTCAGATGGTGTTTCGAACATACTTCTGTTGAAAAGCCAGTACACTGAGAACCAGTGTGGTGCAGTGAGTAGAGTTTTGGACTTGGATCCGAGAGACCGAAGTTCAGATCCTCGTTTGCCACACTCACTCAATATAACCTACCTCACAGGATTGTTATGAAGCGAAAATGCAGGAAGGGAGAATCATATATGTTTCCCTGGAAGAAGGCTGGGATAAAATGCTCTACATAAATAAAAGTATCAGTTTGCATATCTAGGGTGATATGGAGAAAATTGGGGGAGGTATAAAAATGGGAAATGTCGGGGAAGTAGATTTTTGCATCTGTGGCATCATTTGCTCAACCTAGATCATGAATCTTTCGTATGTGGGATAAGTGTGCAGTAATGTCAAGCTAATGTCAAACTTATGTCAGTGGTCAGGCGGGTAACCTGTTCATTCTGAATATACAGTTGACTATTAACAGTACTGTAAAGAAGTTTCAATTGGATCAAATTCAAAAGGTCAGTACAAAAAACAGTACTTGAAGTAGCTGATTCCCATGTTACTTCAAACTGACCACTTCCATGTACATTAGGGGGGTGAAGATGGGACTCAGATAGTTAAAGTACAGTTTTTTAAAAAAGTTTTCACAACTAGGAAAAATATTTGGTCTGTGACATTGCTGTTTCCTATTGATAGCTCGTGCTGTGGATTCACCTCCTGCCCGCTAAAGCCCCATGTTTAAATCCTATGCTTTTTCTGGTGGCTATGAAAGATAACATTAGGATAATAAATTGAGAGATTAGTTAGACCTAAATGTGTTTTAATATGACGAGGGCAGCTGCTTACTTTTCTACCCTTCTCTGCATCTGTTCTTTTTATTTATAATCTTTTAATTTTTTGATATTTGAATTTTTAAGTGCATAATGTTCATGAAATGCTAAGCAGCATTACCCACTAGAAATAAAGGAAATGCCTAGCATTTGGCACCTAAAATTCATTAATATATGTTCTGGCAGAAATTGTTTATCTTATCACTAGAAAAATATTTTAACATATTTTATTTATTAATCCTTCTCTAAAGTAATGGCTTTAGAGTAATTATCAGCAGTACTGATTTATTAATATTTACTGTAAGTGATGTCTTTAAATCTTCTGTTCCCTGAATGACATAATAGATCCCTGCAGTACTTAAGACAGTTCTTTCTCTAGATATTTTCTCTATACTATACAAAGATCTTGATGTAAATGCAGGTTTTCTATGAAAAATGATGGTCCTAACCTTATGGTTTTCACAAAGAAAAGAACATACTGTTGTGGGAGATGGAGATCATTGCCAGAATATTGTATTGATCCGTAATTGAGGTATTGTTTTGTTACTGGCAGTCATTTCCTGAGCTGGATAGCCCAGGGTAGCTCAATCTCATCAGATCTCTGAAGCTAAGCAGGGTCGGCTCTTATTAGTACTTCAATGGGAGACCACCAAGGAAGTCTGGGATCATGATACAGAGGCAGGCAGTGGCAAACCACTTCTGAAGGTCTTTTGCCTTGAAAATCTCAACCTGAATCTGTGATGGAATGTGGACCATCCCACATATACTGCAACCTAGCATGCAGTCTGCTGAATTGCAAAACTCTTGGTGCATTTGGGCAGCCTGTGAATGAGCCAAGTCCTATGTGTTTTTCACTCCAGACAGCTGGTTAGAGCAGACACATGAAGCAGTTCCAACCTAAGTTTAAATGTGGTTGGTGCATAAAGATCCCCACACACACACCCTTCAACATACTTTGCATAGCCTAATCCAATTTAGTGTCATCCTTTCTTAACAGCACCGTGTCATTATGACAAACAGCCATTTTCTTACCATTTTCCAGCTGTTTTTAGTGAGACATGTATTACAATGTACATTGAATCATAATCCAATTTATAAATGCAAGCCAATTTGACAGGAAAGTTTGTTTATGACTAGAATTTGCAAGATTAGACTGCTGCTAGGTACAGAGATGCAGAAATGGTTGTGCTCCTCTTAAACATCAACATGAGTAGTGAAAATAATAGGTAGTGAAAATAACTCATTAACACTTCTAATGAATGACATGGGGTATTGTTGTAACTAGAGACAGCATTTCAGTCTTTGAAAAGATTTGATTTTTTGAACTGTGTGATGAGAGTGCTATCAATGAAGAATTAATCCACTCAGGTAAAGTCTATGGTTTGGATTCAGACTAACAGCCCCATCCAAACCTGGAGGGCTTTTTGGAGGTATAGGGAGCAGGAAAAAGCCCTGGACCTCCCCACTGTCAAAAAGTCCCATAGAATGGTCATACACCACAGAAAGTCTGGTGAACATCCAAGAGCCATTGCACCGTGAACAGGACCAAAACCCCAGGAGGGAGCCAACTTGTGGTGGGATTCAGCAGGTTCGCACCACTTTGGCAGATTCAGCAGGTTCACACCACTTCGGTTGTTAAAACAGTGCTTGTAAACAACCAGTTGTGAAATTAGTTGAATCCTACCACTTGAGCCAACTAATATCAGCTCCATCCCCAGCAATGCCCCAGTACTGCCCCCCCCCCCCCCCGGTATGCCAGTGCAGCCCTGCTGCGGCCTGAACTTCTGGGTTTTGCAACGATGTGGCTGCTGGCACTACTGCCCTCTCTACCAGGGTAGGTGCTCCAGAGAGGGCTAATGCACCTATGCAAGGCCACACCACTCCCTGAAGCCCTTTCAACCCCTCCCCACCTTGGATGGGGCTGTACATTTTGCAATGACAGAATGGAACTTTTATTCCACCCCAGCCAATTGATCTCCATGAAATGGAATTACATTGGAAGGCTATAGTGGGAAAGAGGAATCAGTGGAAACTGCCAATTTAGTTTGAATGCAGCTATATCTTTATGGCCATTTTCCCATACACATTCCTACTGTTTGAACAGCATTTTGGTAGCAAAGTTGTGAATTTTACCAAAGAATTAACAGCGTGTGAGTTTTTTATCAGCTTGGCAGATTTATATTACAGTTGTAAAACAGGATTTGTGCCTGTATGTATTCCTATATAAGGTGGTTAGTTTTCTGTATTTTTTAAAATTCTGAACTTCTTTTGCAATAATTCAAGCATTAATGTATAAACAGCTGTTGCTCTTCCAGCGCCACTGCCATTAATTCATGATGTGAGTTCATGAATCCTTCTTCCAGCTCCAAATATCTTCTCTTACCCGTAGATGCCATAGGTGTAGTTCTGCATATCCTCCTGTTCTAATGTTGCATTTAGGATATGAACTTTGTCCTCTTATATTAGTCAAAGGGTTCTCATGATAGATTCTTTGTAGACTATAGAAGTGGAGTGTTAGACAAGAAAATAGGGGATAGTTAGACAAGAAAATTGGCAGTCCCTGCCTGCCCGAAGTGGTATGGCCTTACACTGGCATATTAGCCCTTCCTGGGGCATCTACCCTCGTGGAGAGGGCAGATGTGCCAGAAGCCACACATCCAATCTACAGCACTGGGCAGTCAGGGATGGCCAATTTTCTTGTCTAACACTCCAATCTAGTGAACCTGGCAGGCAAGGATGGTGCTACTGCTGCGCTGCCCCACTGCCTCCAGAGACCTTTTCAGCAGTGCAGAGAGGCAAAAACTCCTAACAACCTTCCCTACCATCTTAAAGCCCTCTAGTGGGCTAAATGGACTTACACCACCCAAAAGGGTGGCATAAGTCGAAGCCCTGGGCCATGAAGTAACTGGAAGCAAATTCAGGGTGGAAGGTGACGAATGTTGGCTCCACCCCAGGCCACACCTTTGGAATGCCACTAAGCTGGCAGGACTGACGGGGAAGGAGCACTGACATAGTGCTCAGCGCTGCATCTCAGAGGACCACAGGGCCACCCATGGCATATTTTCCCTTTTGTTGGGGTAAGTGCCTCAGGGAGAGCCAACCTGCTGGTTTGACCCTCCCTTGCCTCCAGGAGTTTTTTCAACACCCCCATCTGGACTGGGTTGTCAATCTTATTGGGAGCTATTGCGGAGCACCGGATTTGGAAAGATAGGTTTTAGTCACACTTGAGCCACGGACATATTGCACGTTCATCCTGACATTGTGCATGGGTCCTCAGAAATAAATTCCAATGAATTCTGTGCCGTTTGCTTCCAGTAAAGCGGGCACTGTGTCCTTAGATTCCTGCCTTTATACAGGGATAATTGCTACCAACGTCACATGTCTGTAGTGAGATAGATAAGATTAGGATTACAAAGCAATTTACATAATAGAACTGCTATGTAACTTATTAAAATCATCTTTAATTTGGTCAGCTCATGGGAATTGAATGGGAAAAGGAAAACTCGCTGCAAAAGGGATACATCTGGGACACCGCAAATGTCTTTTGCAGCGTAATTGATAACGCTCCTGTAAAGGCAAGCAAAACTGGTTATTACAAACCAGGCTTTTTAAAAAAAATCTGTGGTATGCAGAAATGTATCTTAAAGTCCTCTTCCAATATATGAAAGTTTAATATAGTAGATCACATTAACACTCCCTGCATTAGGAATATTTAATTCAATTGCTGGAGATCAACAAGACAAGTGCAGAGATTAATAAAACATATTGTGCTTAATGACAATAAGTTACATGGTAATGAATATTACGGCTGAAAACAATTGTAATATTAGACTCTTAAATTAATTTGATAATTTGTAAATATAACAATTAGCACTGAAACTGTTTTCACTTTTCTTTCTAAATTTGACTACCTATGAAATGCAGCAAATTTGAAATCAATATGTTATTCATGTTGCAATTTATACAGTTATAGGTATTCTGTTACAGATCTGGCAATAATCATTTTAATTACTATGTAAGTATTGCAGTTCAGAGTAAAACTAGTTAAAACAACATAATCATACAAGGAGTACTACAAAGCCTATCTAAAGAGAAAAGTACTAGTACAACAAAGCTAAAAGTTTTGGGTATTGTCCAGTCAAATTAAAATCATTGGAAGTTTCAAAGTTGCCTTAAATGCCCTTTAAATGGTGTCTTTTTGGTTTAAAATTGTCTTTTTGGTTAAAATTGAACAGGCAATTTAAACGTATAATTAATCCCATTAGGTTTGCTATCCTGTGCACAGGTTTGTGGAAGTGAGTCCCATTGGCCTCAGAGGGAGCTACTTCCCACTGAACATGGATAGGCTGTGGCTGTAATTTGTTTAAGTGAGCAACCACATACATCTTTTTTCTTGTTTCTGCAAACCTAGCAGTTGTCAAGCAACATAGTCTTTATATAGTCTTCAAAAACTAGAAGTAAATAAAACGATAATTGTCTTGTACAGGAAAGACCAACAAAAACTTATCAACAGTGAATAATTTTACCCAGAATTTTGCTAGTAAATTCAGGAAATAGTTAATTTAGAGGAAAGGTTTGATTCCAGTAAGTTTTCTTCAGGCATGCAAGAACTACCTTCTCTAGCATGACAAATCCATATCATAAGCGCAAAAGCTAAGATTTCCTGACAAGCAACTCTAAACAAAGTATGTAGATGTAGAATTAGTAGACTCTGAATTTAAGATGACCCAACATTTGATTCTGAATCTGGCTTGTGAAGGGTGGCTATAGGTTCAGAAGTCTGGAAGGGAGTGAAAGTAGGTTGTATTTACACTTTCCTGAATCTACTAATTTGAGAAATATCCTTGACAATTCTCCCCAACCTTAGTTTACCATAGCCCTAGCTTGGAAAAAGGTAATGTGTAAGAATCCTTTAAGGAACGTTCAGATCACTTTCTATGATTCCTGCAGATCCACAGACAACCAAAATTATCAGTTGTCACAATTTCAATCCCATAACTGTTAGGTTAGCCTTAATAATCCATTGCCTTAATATATAGGGCAACTTCCTACAAATGGTACAGTGTCCATGGAATAGTTCTCTAGCAACTTTTTGTCAGAAACCTAAACTTTCTCATAGCACATAATAGACAACTGCCTGGAAAAATGCAACTAGTACTCATAGGCCAATAGATGTACTCATTTCTCTGTTATGCCTACTGCAGTTCCATTGTTTTCCACATAGTCATACGAATATAAATCCTATCAAGATGTAATTTAAAAATATTATTCTCAAAAGTATTCAGAAGGTAGGTATTGTGGTAGCTGCATGATTTCGGAGGGGGGCACTGTACTTAATATACTTGAAGTGTTTTTCATCTTAATATACTTGAATTGATATATTTTTCCCCTTCTCTGTTATATTAAAGGTCATATAGACTCTCTCTTATAAACAGTTTAAAACCCAAGTGCCATAATAAAGTTTGGTCTGAGCGGCACATACAGTTTTTGTAACAAAGCATTCAAAATTTTACAGCATACTTAAATTGAAGTGTCCTCTTAGATCTCCTCTCTTTTTTGGTTGTATCTAGATTGCTTGCATTAATACTGCAAAATTGTTTACATTTGACCTTGCGAAGATGTCTAGTACTTGTATATTTATCTAATAAAGAATGATTGGCAAATGATGTGGTACAATTGAGATATGTGAATGCATGGATAGTACCAAATTGGGGAACTCTTGCTATGCTTTACAGTATAGTAAAATCCACACATTAATATGTGGCTACCTTCTGAACAATATTTTTATATTTATGTTGGCTCTTTTGTTTATATAATGATGCTTAATTTCCTTTACAAATTGTTTGATGAATGATCCTTTTTTATTGTATCTGTTAACGAGGCAATGTTTACTGTATTTTGGGAAATATTTTAAATACACATGAACATTTGGACATACATTTTCCCCCTCTTAAAAATTAGCATTCTGTGTATCCATGGAAAAGGTGCAAATATCCCAAAGGGGTCAAAAGGATTGCTAGGGAAAAAGGAATGTGGAAAAGATCAATGACAGCCAGTGCCTTCTGCTAATGGATTACTGGATGCAACCCAACGTTTCTGACCATTTTATTAATAACAATTTTTTTTCTAATTGTGCTTTATTGTCACACTTTCATAAACTGCAGTTTATTGAGGATTACTGCTGCTTGCAGCCACCTGCCCTACAGGGATGGCAATATATGGGATATGCCTTTTCTACAGGCAAATGGAAGAGAACAAAGAAGCAGATGAACCAGAATTTACAGGCAAACTGATCATTCTTATTTGTCGACTGATGAGCTAACTAAAGTTTGTTGTGCAAAACATGGTTTAAATAGTACATGATTTGTCATGACAACTGAATTCTGCTTGATCCTGAAATGTCCTGAATGCCCAAATCCAGAAGGAACATACTCTTAATTTAAATGTACCAAATGTGGTTGTGGTAGCATTTACAAAATATTACCATGTTGAAATAAATATAATCGCAAAATAGCACAGTATTTTGTCACTTTTTTTTCTTTTCCAGTACTATGTTCACTTGGTCTAAGGACTGATTCATGCAGGATGAATTTCATATAGAAATATAGCATGTTGCATGGTTAATGCCATGTAACTGAAGGCGAGTCAACTTGTAGGTTCTTGCATTCTGTTTCCTCTGTGAGTATATTTCTATGTGCGATGGACCTAAGACTTCCTGATAACAGATTCTTCTGACAAAACATTCATTTACACTCAACATATATAACAGCGTGTGATGAGACAGAGAAGTTCTGCCATAAAAAGGATGTCCTATTAGGATTTTTGTTTCATGTGAAGCAGCTATACCTTTTCCAAGTTAATCTTTATGCTTTCGGTATTTTTTTTTAATGAGAAAAGCTTAGATCATATTTTTTCTGTTTAATATATTTTCTCTTCCCAAATATGTATAGTGTCTGCAGTGTTTCTTTATGAGAGTCTCCCTGTTTTCATGTATTCAACAATATTAGGGGTTGAAAATTCATTTTGAGAAGCTGCCAGGTAGTACAGATGAACAAATGCATGCTAACACTGCTGTAGGCTGACCAATTACCCATATGAGCAGCAATTATATTAGCGTGCAAAGGCAATTGGAGGGAAAATTGGACCCTCTGGACATCCAGCTGAGTAAACAGGCATGAGGAAGGATGTGTTAGTTTGAATAAAACACAGCTAAGCTAATTTTTAAAAAAGCAACAGACATGAACTTATATTTTTGTGGGCTCATTTCAAAACATTTTTTGTGAGTAGCTTTACTGTTTCAAAACTTTTCCTTTGTTAAAGTATTGATTTGTGATTAGTCATAGTCCCATGTATCATCATGCATGCATTTAGAGGTATTGATAATCGTAAGGGGAAATATGTATTATGTGGAACCTGGTAATAGCTCCCAGTGCTAGCTTTATGGTCAGTGTGGGCAATATTCTTCCCCATTTTCTTGGGCTTGATAGGTTTGGCCAAGACATATGAGAAATTCGTAACATAAATGAGCAGGTGCAGCAGAGAAATTGTCCCTTCACACAGCTGTTTTACTTAGAAGCTAGCTCCTTCAGCATCCCATGTGGCATACTTCTGGTACCAGAGAAGTGTTCCATGATGAGTGAAATGTCACCCTCATTGAATACCAGTGCACTTTTAGTCAATCTTAACTTTGCAAGTTGGGACCAGAAAGATCTAATATTACTTATCATCAAGATACTATTTCTTGATTGATCCCACAGAATGTAACACGTGGAATGAATAAAATGTTGCCTTTCATTGGGACATCTATTGGTGTTCAAAATCCTCAAGTTTTAAAACTCCTGAGTTTTTCAGACATGAGTATTCCAAACAAAAGCAAATGTAGCATATATTTCACCCAGTAGTCTCTCTAATCCTTCCCTAGTGCTGTACGGAATATTGCAGACACTGAGCAGAACTCAGAGGCATGGGAGAACTCCTCTGTCAGGTGACCCCTTATCTGTATGACACCAATATGGTGGCCATGCAGTTAAACATCCTCATGGTTTTCAGTGAAGGTTGATTTCCCCTTTGGCAAGGATGTTTGAAAAGAATGTTGCTTTCCAAGAAGAAAAGATGCAGAACAAAGGCAGTTAATGGCAAACCTTCAATTATCTTTTGGCTTTAAAAAACCTGTGAGGAGTTGCTGCAAACTGCTACAAACTGCAAAGTGATGAAAAAGAAAAAGATAGTTTGTGTGGCCTAGCCTATCAAGTAAGACTTCCTTCAACGTTTCAGGTTGGGTTGTGTCTGGGAATTGCTCATTTCTTGTCAACTGCTTTGAGCACAAAATAGCTCTAGTCTTCAGCTCCAGGTTGCTTAGATATGTTGAAGGAAGGTCAAGTTTGGGATGTGTTTGTACAACCACCATTACAGCTGGATTCACAAACAGCACCTGTGGTCAGGGGCGCTTTTACTTCACTCTTGGAGAAAGTTGATCTGACCGCTTTAATGCATATCTTGATTATATCCAGATTAGATTATTGTAATATTTTCTACATGTGTCTTTGGAAAGTTTTCAGAAACTTCAGTTGGTCCAAAATGGGCCAAGAGATTATCATATCCTTTGATATATAACTTTACATTGGAATTTTCACATGAGGTCTGATCTCTGCTTTTGTCCATCTGAAGTTTGGCTGGAGGTTATATCAGACACTTTAAAATGGTGGTGCCCCAGGCCTTGGGAAGTTCATTTCCCCCCACCCCATTCATTTGCAGGCAACAGCTGAAAACATTTAACTGAAATATTTGTTTGGATGCTTCCCTATATGTTAGAAAAATACTATTACCTGATCACAAGAAACCAGCATGTTAGGAAGTATTTTCCTGTTATACTAATTTTCAATTTTCAGTTCCTCTGTTTGATTTGTGTGTTATCTTTTCCTTAAATACTGAAGTCTTCAAGATGTTATGTGCTTTGTAAACCATTTTTTCTAGCACTCTTTCAAAATATTGTCCATTAAGTTTCAAAGTGACATCTTAAAGAGATATATTATGCTTTTTTAAAGAAGTATATCATGCTGCAGTAATCACTGTCACTCGTGGTTTATCAGAATCACCTAAGTAAACAAATACATGTGGGTTTAACATAGTAAGTTATGACTGATGGCTATATAGATTGCAAAGGAAAAGAGGGGGGAAAAGTGACGGAGCTAGATAAATGTTACTTTGATGAGAAAGGCAGGACTTTTATCTAAAGAAAGGACATTTTTCTCCTCCAAACATGAAAACAATGGAAGCCTTATCCACCTCACCGCATCCGCAACTCTAATACTAAAGCTTTAGTAAAAGGAGCAGGGGGACTGTCTTTGCACAAGAGAAAATAAAGCACGATTCATAAGCGTGGGGAGGGGAAAGGTTTGCTGGCAGACAGGTATTTGCATTTCATTAAAGGAAAGGTAACCTGTTGGAAAGGAGGACCTCGGGGAGATTAAGGTTTACATTTGATGTGGTGTATCCAGGGATATCATAGAAAACTGCACATATCACTTTAAAGCTCCAGGCAGGTGTGTCCCCAGTATGTACCTCACTAGGAAATGTTGCCTATGTGTGCACAATGGATCATGTTCCCATACTTTAACAAGCAAGCTTTTTGAAAAATGGATGACGAATACAAAGGCTGCTGGAAGATAGGTAATTTATATGCTGTGTGTGTGTGTGTGTGTGACTGAGCACTTTTTCCTGAAGCACACTGAGCACATTAGTTTCCTTGTTGGCTGATGAACAGAGAAGTCTCATAGCTAATAACCAGAGGGAAGTCACTCACTACTGAATGCCAGCGATGGGAGATCATGTATCCAAGGTTAGCTCATTCCTGGTGTAAATAAGATTGCAATGCTTGTTGTTTTTATTTCAGAGAAAAACGCTTCAAAGCAGCCAGCAAGAACCAAGTTCTATTACAAGCAGGACCAGCCTTCTCTCGAAGCCAATTTATATATCAGAATAGGTGCAAAAAACTTTTCCTGCACTGTGTATACCACTTTAGCCCAAAGGTCATATATTCCTATACTGTTGCACGTAGAAAAATATTGTTTAAAGGAAAAAGATATGCTGAACCCTTCCCAATGTGTTTCAGGATATATGTCAGGAATGCAGAAGGCTCCTGGATCTATCACAGGCATTTCCAGTTATTTAAAAAACTGGTATTTCTCTGCCTGACCTTGGCCAGCCACTGCTATGCAGACAAGGCAGTACTAAATAATGTGGTTACATAGGTAATGTTTAAATGTGCTCAGAATTTCTCTAGATGGGGAACTTTAATTCACATGCTCATCTTGAAGTGGTACAGAAAAAGGGGAAAAACAATTTGCATCCATTTCCAATTCAGAAGGAGGCGATGAACAAAATCCTGGAGTGTGCATAAATTTTCTTCAAAGACTGATTTGACTCCCACAACAGACCTCCACTATGCTGTTCCTGTTGGGGAAAGGACTCAGCAGGCTGCAGTAGAAGGTGGAATTGGTAGATATCATCACACATCACTCTAACAAAAACTTAGTTACTTCAATTTTCACAACAGTAGCTGGATAGAGGCCAACTCTAACAACTCAAATTAACAAAAAAGTGTTAAGGCATTCCCTAAAAAGAGGTGGGGATGGGAAGACACAATAGGACAGCAACTATACCCTTTTCAGGATAAAGATAACATCTGAGTTGAGAATTCATCTGTCATTTCCTGGACCATCTCTGTTCTAGAGGCCTTCTGCACAGTAGGATTTGACCTTAGTTTGACCTAGGTTTGACCTGGGTACTCCGCACAGCTGTAGAGTTTGACTTGTGTCTGTCTCTGCTCCCCCCCCCCATTAAATTTTCGAGCTCGACTGGGAGGTACAACTTTTTGCCGAACCCGGGTTGAATTCAAGCTGAAGCTGGCACAGTGTGCAATGATGTCGGTATAGATTTTTATGGGGGGGGGGGTTGGGGGCGAAGCCATGCCCCCACCTGCCCCTGGTAATACCTCCCTAAGCCATGCCCCTGGCCTCAGTGCTTATAAAAGCAGCTCTCCGAGGCCAGAGACAGCAGACTCCCCTGCCCTGCCTGCCCCACCCCCCCTCATCCTGCCCCTCACCGGCTGGGCTCCCAGCTGGGAGCCGACAGTCCCTTCTCCCTCCCCTCCAGGCAGAGGCGTAGCTGGGGAAAATGGAGCCCAGTGCAAAACCTGAGGTTTACACCCCCCCATGGGTGGCTGCTGTTATGCTGAAATCCACCCCCAAACAGCATCACTTTCAATGGTGTTTAAATTAGGGAGCCCAGTTCCTCACCAGAGACTGTTGAGAAAACTCAGCAATGAAGGAATAAGAGGGGAAGTCCTCCTATGGATTAAAAACTGCTTGAGAAACAGGAAACAAAGAGTGGGTGTAAATGGGAAGTTCTCACAATGGAGAGATGTAGGGAGTGGTGTCCCCCAAGGATCCGTATTGGGACCAGTGCTCTTTAACCTATTCATAAATGACCTGGAAGTAGGGGTGGGTAGCGTGGTGGCCAAGTTTGCAGATGAGACCAAATTATGTAGGGTGGTGAGAACCACAAAGGATTGCGAAGAGCTCCAAGCGGACCTTGATAAATTAGGTGAGTGGGCTCAGAAATGGCAAATGCAGTTCAATGTAGCAAAATGTAAAGTGATGCACATAGGGGCAAAAAATCCAAACTTCACATACACGCTACAGGGGTCAGTGCTATCAGTCACAGACCAGGAAAGGGATTTAGGCGTCTTAGTTGATAGTTCCATGGGGATGTCAACTCAATGCATGGCAGCTGTAAAAAAGGCAAACTCTATGCTGGGATCATTAGGAAAGGAATTGAGAATAAAACTGCAAGGATTGTCATGCCCTTATATAAAGCAGTGGTGCGACCGCACTTGGAGTACTGTGTCCAGTTCTGGTCGCCGCATCTCAAAAAGGATATTGAGGAGATAGAAAAAGTGCAGAGAAGGGCAACAAGGATGATTGAGGGACTGGAGCACCTTCCCTATGAGGAGAGGCTGCAGCGTTTGGGACTCTTTAGTTTGGAGAGGAGGCGGCTGAGGGCGGATATGATTGAAGTCTACAAAATTATGCATGGGGTAGAAAATGTTGACAGAGAGAAATTTTTCTCTCTTTCTCACAATACCAGAACCAGGAGGCATCCATTGAAAATGCTGGGGGGAAGAATTAGAACTAATAAAAGGAAACACTTCTTCACGCAACGTGTGATTGGTGTTTGGAATATGCTGCCACAGGAGGTGGTGATGGCCACTAACCTGGATAGCTTTAAAAGGGGCTTGGACAGATTTATGGAGGAGAAGTCGATTTATCCTCCTTGATCTGAGATTGCAAATGCCTCAACAGACCAGGTGATCGGGAGCAACAGCCGCAGAAGACCATTGCATTCACATCCTACATGTGAGCTCCCAAAGGCACCTGGTGGGCCACTGCGAGTAGCAGAGTGCTGGACTAGATGGACTTTGGTCTGATCCAGCTGGCTTGTTCTTATGTTCTTATTCTGCTTTTAAATCCATCTTAAAGGGAGAATCTGGGGTCCCCAGTTAAAACAACATTGAAAGTGATGCTCTTTTGGGGTGGATTATGCCCCACCCTGAAACAGCAACACTTTCAATGTTTAAACTGGGGACCTCAGATTCTCCCTTTAAATCTATGCCGAAAGGGTTGGATTCAAAAGGAGAATCTGGGGAAATTTGGGGGGTGCCTGCTGTCAGGAGTCAATTGTTAAGCTAACAGCACCAAACTTTCCGGGTATCTTTAGGAGACTCTCCTGATGATACCACCCAGGTTTGGTGAAGTTTGGTTCAGGGGGTCCAAAGTTATGGACCTTCAAAGGTGTAGCCCCCATCTTCCATTAGCTCCCATTGAAAACAATGTGGGATGGGCACCCCTTTTGGGAGTCCATAACTTTGGACCCCCTGAGCCAACCTTCACCAAACCTAGGTTGTGTCAGCAGGAGATTATCCTGATGATACCACCTAGGTTTAATAAAGTTTGGTTCAGGGGGTCCAAAGATATGGACCCTCAAAAGTGTAGCTCCATCTACTATTAGTTCCCATTGGAAACAATGGGGGATGCAGGCGCCCCCTTTGGGGTTGTATCATCAGGAGTGTCACCTGACAATATCCTGCAATTTTGGTGCCACTAGCCTACAAAATGCGCCCCATGCAGGTCAAAAACCGAAAAAACACTTTAAAATACAAAAAAACCCACAAATGGAGGGCGTAGCTTCGGACATGCAATGGGGGGGTTGAACCCGAGAACCCCCCCTTACCTACATCCTTGACAGTGCAGAATCTCCCTTGCCTTGACTCTCCCAGCCAGCCAATCACAGTGCACTATTTTGGTCATGCGCAGAACGGGAAACTCGCGGCGGTGAAAAACGAGCCTTAAAAAAACCCCTTCTCGTGCACAAAGCAACGGCTCAGCTCTGCTCGTTCTGCTTCAACAGAGAAGGCTCGCAAAAATGCAGATTCCCGCCAGTTTGTGACAGGTGGGAAATCGGTGCTTTGTGACGTCACAAATTAGCTCCTATGTGGCAAAATGAAAAATAAGGGACACATATACACGTTTTCCGCCATAGAATGGCAGCCAATCGGGAATGAGGAGCGAAAGATGGGAGGAGGTAACCCCGCCCTCTGAACTCGGGTCCGGAGAGATGACCCGGCTGCTGTGCGGAATAACAGAAGAGTCGAGCTCAGGTAACGATTTCCGCAGACACGAGTCGAACCTAGGTCGCCTCTGTTGTGCGGAAAGCCCCCTAGAATGCCTTGTTTGGGTCCTGGCGTCTGCCTACCTAGTTCTGTCCCCAAGGCACTAGGGCAGGGGTAGGGAACCTGCGGCTCTCCAGATGTTCAGGAACTACAATTCCCATCAGCCCCTACCAGCATGGCCAATTGGCCATGCTGACAGAGGCTGATGGGAATTGTAGTTCCTGAACATCTGGAGAGCTGCAGGTTCCCTACCCCTGCACTAGGGCATAAGCAAAGCATTCAAGAACAAAGGTGGTCCAGGAAATGGTGGATGAATTCTCAAATCTGGTCTCAACTTTATCCTGAAAAGGGTATAATCAGGGAAAAGTACCAGAAACTTGGAACAGTGTCTAGAGAGCAGGAGTTTCTTAGATTAAAGAGAAAATTCACTTTCATGTTTGATGCTCATAATTTGCATTTTTAATATTTATTTATCTTACATACACTACAAGTTGCAGATGGTTTATTTGACTATAACTGCACACCCAATAATCACAATCCCAACTATGAGTTGACCTATTATATTTTCTGATCCCATTCCTTTTTGGTAGCAGAAGTTTAGCTTCATAACAATCCTGTTTGATAAATTAGGCTGATTTGGTTAAAGCAAGTAGAGAATTGAGCCTCCTACATACTAATCCTACATTCTCAGTTCCTATCTGTACACTGAAGGCATATATTGGTTTTATACCTCTTTAATTGCTGCCCTCCTTCCCCACATATTTCTCTCTCTCTCTCTCTGTGTGTGTGTGTGTGTATTTCTAATTGCTAAAACTTAGTCAGTAATGCTTAATGACCACCAGATAACGTCAATCTCTAGAGTTTACGGGCAAAAAGCAGTAACAGTTAAACAAATTTAAGAATTCAGCATGGATATGCTGTTAGACAGTGTATATATCAAAGCTAACCATTAATTATTGATATATAAGAGAAGAAATAATAATTACGTAATGATTTTTAAAATAAATATGCAACCCTGGAAGTGTAGCCTTTATGTGAATAAATGGCCTGAATTCTTTTTGTCTCGAGGAAAAAAATAACATTTGGAGGCCTGCCTGTGGCAGGAGATTCACAGAGATATCCTACATAAATTACTTGTATCTAAACCCATCAAAATGAATGTGTCTGGACTGGTGTAACTGCACAGGACTATTCTGTCAATTAAGAACAATCCAGGACTATTTCAGGTCTCCTCCACATATGCAGCCCAAGGGAAAAGTGGATGGGGGGGGGGGGGGGGTGGACTGTTCCACACTGGCAGCGAGGGGTCTGTGTCAACATTTCAGTATTTCTCCTGTACAAAAAATTATTTGCAAAATTTAGCACATCAGGGAAAAGTCTAGCTGGTTAAATGCAGTATTCATTTCCTAACTGCAAGAAAGTATTAGCATAGGGGAACTTTTTACAATGTGATCTATCTCTTTCAGTTTGAAGTAGAATAGTCCGTTCTACTTTCTCTGCACTCAGCCATCCATACCCTTATAGGCCTTAAAGCCTTGCAAAGGGGCTACTTTATCAGGATCAGAGCTCTTCCAAAGTAGACTTATATTTCAAGGTATGTATTTGTTTATTTCAAAAGCTGCCATCTTTCATTTTGCACAAAAAATCTGGTTCCATTGGCCTTGTGGTTGTGCATTTGAAGTTAAAATAAGGGCTTTGAATTTTGAGATGCGTATTATTTTTTCTGGAATGTTTAGCTACTTGCCTTCAGGTTTCTAACTTTTCATTAAAGCTACTATGCAGGGGGTTCCTTGGTCTATGTACATGGCATTAACAGACTCTTCTTTCCTACCCCATATTGAAACTCATGGGATGTTTTTAAAAGCAGACTGAATTGAGTCCTAGCCTCTTCAAAAGTGCTGGCACATCAACCAAAGCTGGTGAAAAACAAGTAGTGCAAGACACACTACATGAATTTTCAGTAAGGAATTCCAGGTGCACATTTGCTTACAGGACCCTGGGAGGACTGGGGAATGGACCCCGTTACAGTGTATTATGTAGTGGCCCTTCAGTTTGACCCTGAATGTGGTAAATATAAGTATGTATACAGGGAAGAAGAGTACTTCCACAGTGCTTTGGCTGCTCAAATTTATTTATTTGCATCATTTCTACACCACCACCACCCCCGTAGGAACCCAAAGCAGCTACAACATAATCCTTTCCTCCCTATATTTTCTTCTCACAGCAACCCAGGGAGATAGCTAAAAGTGACAATTTGTGACTAGCTTGGGGTCACCCAGCAAGTTTTCATGGCAGAATGTGAATTTGAACTTGTGCCTCCCATATCCTAGTTTGATAACTCTAACTGCCACACCTGCTGGCAACCCTAATATTAACCAACAACAAAATACTGGAGCAGAGCTGAATAATCTCCTCAGTAAATGGGTTTCCTCCCACATGTCTCTGAAACAGGTGGGTTGATGTCTTGCACTTATTTGATTTAAAAATACTTTTTCACCTGCAGGTTTATAAGAATGTCATATTATTTAGACTTAAGACCCTGATCCATCCTGTGCATCTGCTAAGCTAGTGTAGGCCTCAATTAGGAATGCCAGTCGCCTGGTGGAATGTGGGGAGCTTCTGAACCTAGAGTTCATCACTAGACTACAGGTTTATCCCCTGTAGCAAATGGATGCTTTGGAGGGTGGACTGTATGGCATTGTAACCCATTGATGTCCCAGTCCAACCCAGGTTTCATACTCAAATCTCCAGAAGTTTCCCAAGCTGGATCTGGCAACCTTATCCCCCCTACCCTGCAATGGGCCCCCTACCCTGCAATGGGCCAGGGAAGACCTGGCAACTCCAGCCTCAATGCTGTTTCCTTCCCTCCCTCCCTGGGCAGTCCTTGGTATGTGATGGAATCTCTTTTCCTGCACCTTGAATCCATTACTCCATGTCCTAGTCTCTGAGGCAGTAGAAAACAAGCTTGCTTCCTCTTCGACATGGCATCCCTTCAAATATTTAAACATACCTATCATGTCCCCCCTTAACCTATGTTTTTCCAGACTAAAATCCCTAGCTCTCTAAGCATCTCTTCGTATGGAGCGGACCAGACCTTTTACAATTTTTGTTGCCCTCCTCTGGATCCATTCCAGCTTGTCAATATCCTTCTTGAATTGCTGTGCCCAGAACTGTACACAATATTCCAGGTGCGGTCTAACCAATGCAGAATAGAGAGATACAATTACATCCCTCGATCTTGAAACTATACTCCTATTGATACAGCCCAAAATCGCATTGACTTTCTTGGCCGCTGCAACACACTGCTGACTCATGTTTAGTTTATGGTCTACTAAAACTCACAGATCTCTTTCACATGTAGTGTTGTCAAGCCAGGTTTCACCCATCCCATATCTGTGCATTTCATTTTTCTTGCCTAAGTGTAGTATCTTACATTTCTCTCTGTTGAAATTCATTTTGTTTGTTTGACCCTGCTCTCGAATCTGTCCAAGTCATTTTGAATTCTGATGCTGTCCTCTAGGGTATTAGCTACCCCTCCTAATTTAGTGTCATCTGCAAATTTGATTAGCATGCCCTCTATTCCATCATCCAAGTTGTAGATAAAAATATTGAATAGTATGGTATCAGTCAGAAATTGAAAGCTTGTTTTACAACACATCACTGACTCTGGAGATTTTGCGGTTATACATCTATATTTATGAGAATTCTGTTACATTATTACAAATTTTCACTGGTCCTTGGAGCCATACTGTTTTTTTAACCATCAGGTTTCATGTTTAATTACCACTTTCGAAAGCTGTTGCTACCACAAAACCTAATCCTAACATTTTCACAGTTCTTGTAATATTACTAAAGCGATGACAAAAGTATTGTAGTGTATAAATAAATAAATATTAGATAATCCTAGTGGTGGGATTCTAATTGTTAAGCTACCCATTCACAACCCTTGCAGCGTGCTCCCCGCTGCCTACTTACCTGGCTGCTCTGCCCCCCTTTTTGATGTTTGGCTGTGGGGAGGCGAGGGAAGCAAAGGAGCCGGGCTTCTTTCACCAGCTGGCTGTGCACCTGGGGACTGGCTACATGGCCCAGGGGGTCCTTTCTCCAGCATTGGTCAGGAGACCTGGTTGGGCGGCAGCTGCCGGAGGCCCCCCGTGGGTGGCTGACTGGCCGCAGATCGGGCTGCGCGCCTGGGCAGGCAGTGCGACCTGCTGGGGTGGCCTTTCTAGGCTAGGGCAGGCTGCGTTGCCGGCCCATATGCGCAGCCCTTCTGCAGGCCACCCAGGTATCCTGGCTGCTGCCCTATCCTGGGAATGCCATTGCAGCGTGGCCTGCTGAGGTGGCCTTTCCTGGCTAGGACAGGCTGCGCTGCCAGCTCAGGCAAGTGGCCCGATCTGTGGCTGGTAAGCCCCCTATGGGGGCACCTACCTGCCGATTGGGCTGCAAACCTCTGGGCCAGTGACGTGGCCTTTGGGGGAAGCCTTCTTGCACCCGGCTGCGGGGCTCTGAAAGCTTCCTCGCTCCCCCTCCCCTGGGAAAGGGAAGGATGGAGCTTTGAGCATCTCGGAGCAGCCGGCCGCTTTTAGCAACCGGTTTGCCTAAACTGGTGCAAACTAGCTGAATCCCACCACTGGGTAATCTTCATTATCTTACAACAAAAAGTTAGTCCTAGCCCTAGCCGAATTTATTATAATTCTACTACTAGTCCTAGCCTAGCCCAATGTATTATAATTCTACTACTGCTTTAAAAAGCTCCTTTTAAGTGAATATTGGAGCCAATATAGAATACTACTGGTTAAAAATGAGTTCATGCATCCCCACTGAATGGTGCAACTAGCAATGTCAAGAGCTTTGTGTATGTAACCCCCATGCCCAGAATGGGTTGGCCCAGAATGGGTTGACCCAGAAAGGGGTGGAGTCTGAAGGGAAGCAGAATGCTGCAGAACTCAGAGCTCTTTGGAGAAGACAAGGGTACCAGACTCGGACCTTGATTTCTATAAGCCCTTAACACCTTGTTAAGGTAATTTGCAATATTGTTGGGAACTACTGGGAAGGTAGTTGTTGTTTTTGCTATGTTGTAAATGTTGGAGTTTATTGTTTCAGGGTTTTCTTTTGTGGTTGTAATGGGTGAGAGTTCTCCTGGAGACCTTCATCATGTTGCAACCTGTTCATCAAGCCCTTGGAGTCTTCAGGAGCCAGCCAACTTGCAAAGAAGAATTTGGACTTGGCAATATCAGTAGACTGTAAATAGAAGGACTTGAAATGCAACCTGAACAGGACCTTGAATTGTAACGTTAAATGTTGATGTTTTAAAAGTGTTAATTGTAAAGAAAAGTAAACCATTTTGTTGTTTAAAATTGTTGTTGCAACTCATTCCAAGTACTGCCCCACAGAACCCACAAGCTGAGGTTACATGTACATTTATTTTTACTTTGTACAAAACAATATTCTAATGCAAAATAATCAATAAACTCCAGCCAGTTTTTTTTTTTTTGCTCACCTTGGCCAATTCTTATCCTTGTTGCAGCCCTTGGTCCACATGGTTTTTATACATGTAGGTCCCATGATTCCAAACGTAACATTTGTAGTAGGCAAAGGGAAAACTCCATTTTTTATGAGTGAAAAAGCTGTCTGGTTCCGACCCTTAATGTTTCCACTGAGAATTGCTAGGAAATATTAAATTAATAGGTGGACATGTAGGTGGCACAACATGTAGGTGGCACAAATTGTTGGTAAACAATTTAAAGTCACAGCTCCTCAGGTTTTTTCCAAACTGTGCCAGATTAAGGTACTTTAAATATTTTACCATATTTGATTGGACATATTTTTTTAATCAGTCCAGTTCTTGTGGTCATCACCACTACAAACAATACATGCATTTCTATGTACAGTGCTTCCATGGTATATGTGGAAATGACATTTTAGTAAGTGGGATGGTGTGGCATTTCTCCCCTCCTTCCATGTTATGATGGCCTGTGCTGCTGTGTTGGCGTAAAATGAGGCAGAGGAAGATGGTTAGAATGCAGTAGTATTGCCGGGCTTGAGAAGAACGCATTTCTGTGTTACTTGTGAGGCACTCTGAAAAACTACACAATTGTTATCTTGTACTCAGAATACTTAAAACAAAAAGTAGAACAAAGCTTCTTTTTACCCTTCCTCTCTACATTCATAGAAAATATTCTTATTGGGGGTGGGGGTAGTACTCATTAATAAACATTCACCCATTGCAGAAAAACGATTATGAAATGAGATTTTCCTAAGATCAAACTTCTGTATTATGTAAACAACAAATTACTAGTTACCTGCTTACTAAACACCTGCTTAACCAAAATCAACTATAACTGAAGTAATTGCAGGCAGAGGCGTATCTAGGCAAACTGGAGCTCTGGGGAAAATCTGAGTCTGATGCCTCCCCCCCCCCATGGGCGGCCACCCTCCTGCACCGTGACCAAACAATGATTCTTTCCACCAGATCGTTTCAAAGTCACCATCACATTATAGAACATCCCCCAACTCACAAATCTGAACACAGCAATGGGCCATGCCACACAGCAGAAATAATTTTTGGAAAACATTTTCAAAATGCTTTCAAAATGCTTTATTACTGCTATGAAAACATTTTATGGTGTTGTATGCAGTCCCCCCAGTTGGGGGAAACAGCATCACTTTCAATGTTATTTAAACTGGGGACCCCAGATTCTCCCTTTAAGGTGGATTTAAATGGAGAATCTGGGCTCCCCGGTTTAAACAAGTGATGCTGGAATCCACCCCCAAACAGCATCATTTTCAATGGTGTTTAAACTAGGGAGCCCAGATTCTCCTTTTAAATCCACCTTAGGGATAATCTGGGGTACCCAGTTTAAACAACATTGAAAGTGATGCTATTTTGGGGAGGATTGTCCCCCACCCTGAAACGGCATCCCTTTCAATGTTTAAACTGTGGACCTCAGATTCTCCCTTTAAATCCATGCTGAAGGGGTGGATTTAATAACAACAACAACCTTTATTAAGCATTGAGAGAGTAAAAGAAAGAAAGAAAACAAGCATTGGCAGGAAGGGAGTGGATTTAAAAAGAGAATCTGGGGAAATTTAGGGGGTGCCTGTTGTCAGGGGTGCAATTATTAAGATAGCAGCACCAAGATTTCAGAGTATCTTCATGAGACTGTACTGATGATACCACCCAGGTTTGGTGAAGTTTGGTTCAGCGGGTCCAAAGTTATGGACCCTCAAAAGTGTAGCCCCCATCTCCTATTAGCTCCCATTGGAAACAATGGGGGATGGGGGCAGTCCTTTTGGGAGTCCATAACTTTGGACTCCCTAAACCAAACCTCACCAAACCTAGGACATATCATCAGGAGAGTCTTCCAAAAACTCCCTGAAATTTTGGTGCTGCTAGCCTAAAATCTGCGCCCTCTGCAGGCCAAAAACAGAAAAAAACACTGAAAATACAAAATCCCCCACAAACCTGCAGTTTTGTCGCCCACCACAAGCCGCCCACTTTGCCCAATGGGAGGAATGCCTTTGATTGCAGGTAAAATACAGTGACACAAAATGCATTTTTCACACCCAGATAAAGCCCTGAAACTCTTTTTTGTTCCTGTGTATATTAAAAAACAGGAGAGCAAGGACATGGGTAAGAGGGGGTTTCCCGGGTTCAACCCCTCCATTACATGTCTGAAGCTCCACCCCCACCCCCCGTTTGTGGGTTTTTTGTATTTTTTTAGTGTTTTTCCAGTTTTTTGCCTGCAGGGAGGCAGTTTTTAGGCTAGCAGCACCACAATTTCAGGGATCTTTCAGAAGACTCTCCTGATGATACCACCCAGGTTTGGTGAGGTTTGGTTCAGGGGGTCCAAAGTTATGGACTCCCAAAGGAAGTGATCCCATCCCCCATTATTTCAAATGGGAGCTAATAGAAGATTGGGGCCACACTTTGAGGGTCCATAACTGTGGACCCCCCCAACCAAAATTCACCAAACCTGGGTGGTATCATCAGGAGAGTCTCCTAAATATACCCTAAAAGTTTGGTGCTGCTAGCTTAACAATTGCACCCATGACAGCAGGCACCCTCCCAAATTTCCCCAGATTCTCCTTTTAAATCCACCCCCTTCGGCATGGATTTAAAGGGAGAATCTGAGGTCCCCAGTTTAAACATTGAAAGTGATGCTGTTTCAAGGTGGGGGATAATCCACCTCCAAACAGCATCACTTTCAATGTTGTTTAAACTGGGTACCCAGATTATCCCTTTCAGGTGGATTTAAAAGAAGAATCTGGGCTCCTTAGTTTAAACACCATTTAAAGTGACATTGTTTGGGGGTAAATTCCAGCATCACAGCAGCCGCCCATGGGGGCCCCCTGCAAAACTCAGATTTTGCATCGGGCTCCATTTCCCCTAGCTACGCCTCTGCCTGGAGGGGTGGGCAGAAGGGACTGCCGGCTGCTGGATGGGAGCCCAGCCGGTGGGGAAGCAAGGTGGATGGGGCAGGGAAGACTGCCATTCCTGGCCTCAGAGATCTGCTTTTATAAGCACTGAGGCTTGGGGCGGGACTTGGGAAGGTGTGGCCATGCCTGTAGGGACGGGTGGGGGCATGGGCCCACCCTCCAATCCCACCCCATAAAAAATCTATACCCACGTCACTGCAGGAGAGTTTTGCTCGTGATTACCCCTTGATGGTGGTTGTTTTTTCCCCTCTGAGACTTGCAGTTGTTACTTTCTTGTGGCTAATTTCATGACTGGTTTGCCATTACTCAACCCTCCCCATAAGGCAGCGGTGGTAATGTCTACCACAAGCAGGCAGTAACATGGTTTTATCATTTAAAATCAGTATTTCTGAATTTACATTGATTTGATTTCTGACCAAGCCTCAAGCTTGTGCACTCCCCTCCCTCCCTCCCTCCTCCATTTCACACAATAGTTTTCAGTTACATTTCACAGACAAACTATGGTTTGCACAAATCATAGTTTGGATATAATTATTAACATACAGAACATGTTCCATATTCTGATTTTTTAAAAATAGATGCCTTTTCCCAATTAATGCCTGTGTCACATCTCATATAATCCAACAGGAGTCCAGTGACACTTTAGAGACGCTTTAGAGAATTCATTTTAGCACAAACTGTTGTGAATCAAAGCTCACTTCATCAGATGCATCAGATAAACATGGTTACTCCTCTAAAATCAGCTGTATAACTCCCTGTGTATGCCCTCACCATGGATGCTTAAATTATTTCAGATGCTTCTTGATGCTTCAAAGGCCTCCAACGAGACAAATATCCATTTCCACAAATGTCTTAGATTATTATCACATAGGGACAGACTATTACAAGCAGACTGACTTCCAAAAGAATCATTCTCTAAGGAATCTGTGACCTCCCCTCTAGTTCCGTCTAGACCAGCTAAATTGTAGTGTAAAAGTTCTCAGATGCCTTGTCTGATGCCTAACTTCAAACAGAAAAAAACTAGCCCCAACTTTTCTCAGTCCCTCCCATAGCAGGAGAGTATCATCTTCCAAGGCATAGAGTTAGATTGCAGGCCAAAAGGAAAACATCCCCAGTAACTGAAGAAAATGCTTAAACATGTTTTGTTTAAAACCTGTTATTGGAAATCAAAATGACTCAATTCACAATAATCAGTGTTAAAACACTGGTGATTGTCTTCAGAGTGGTACTGTTGGTCAATAACAAGTCATAAAGAATCTTATAATTTTAATTACAATATATATATTACTTAAAGGATGGCAAATGACTGGAAAGGAATGTTTCTGTCTTATATTGACTTCTTTGAGAAATTTTATTGTGATTCTTTGAGATTCTGTTATGATAAAACAAAATTCCTGTTAAAATTTTATATCACTGTATTTGAATTTTCAAACACAGTAGGCATAAACATAGGGACAAAATACTCCTAAATAAATAATTATGAATTTGGGCTTTATGAAGATTTGTGGTTTATTATGGAGATGGAGAATAGAGAATGTGTAGTTCATTTTTATGGTTTTGTTTACCCTTCAGATGAAGCCAAAAGACAATTTAAGTATTAGTTTTATTGTATAGAGTGTACTTGCTTTTATAAGTATTTTAAATGGCATCCCAGTCCAGCTTGGGGAGGGCGGGGGTGGGGTGGTTGAATGGGCTGTGAGAAAGGTGCGTTTTCCTCCTCTGCCAGCACACCTCCACTGGTGTGGAGGGTAAAGGTGCTGGAGGCCCCAGAACTCGGCAGCAGCAAAACTTAGAAGTGGGCTCTACTGCGGATAAGTTGTTACGCCAGCTTCAACTGTTTCTCAAAAAAGCATTATCCAGCCACAGTGATCCATGCACTGATTACATCCAGGTTAGATTATCGTAATGCACTTTAAATGGGGCTGCCCTTGAAAATGGTTTGAAAACTTCAGCTTGTCCAAAATGCAGCAGCCTGGTAGTTGGCAGGTGTAAAGGCATCATATTACCTTAATGCTGAAAGATCTGCACTGGCTGCCCATTTCCCAGGCATAATTCACATATCTAGTCCTGACTTTTAAAGCCCTGAATGGCTTCGAGCCATGGTGCCTGAAGGACCATCTCCTCCCATGTTGCTCAGCATGCAAGTTAAGATCAGGGCCCTCACAAGCCCTGCCCTCTGTGCCCTGCCTGCAGAGGTAAAGCAGATGGCAAACAGAGACAGGGGCTTTTCAGAAGTGGCACCTCACTTGTGGAATGTCCATCCTTTTGAGGATCAGCAGACATCTACATTTTGGGCACCAGACCAAAACGTTTCTGTTCATCCTGACTTCTAATTTAAATGTTGATCGTTTAATACTACTGGAGTACTTTAAGCTGTTAGTAGTCTGTTTTTATGGTCTGTGTTTTATGCTGGGCTGGATTCTGATTCTGGATTTTAATATCTTTATTTTAAAAAAGTAAGCTGCCTCAGGCAGGTTCTTAGAAAGGTGGCATAAAAATGTTCTGAACAAATAAATAGATTTTATGTAATTCTTATAAGAGAGGATTTAAAGGGACTGTACCTGTAGGAGAGTTTATATGTTTGTTTTATATCAAACGGATGTTTACTCGAAACTGCTTGAATTTTTGCTCAGCTGTTTTATTGTACCTACAGTTTTATTGCGCACTTTTTTGCTTGCTTGCTGTGTTTATTCTTGTTATTTTGTCTCCATTTTATTGCACTCTTTGTAAGTGACATTTTGTTTGTGTTTGTAAAAAGATGGAATATAAGGATTTTATTACCAAGCAGTAAAATACCAATTAATTGTGGTTTTCAATGTTACTGCATGTGGTTGTTATAAAATACAATATGTACGACCTTTTCACCTAGGATAGAATTTTGCATTTAATATTCCCTGTCCTGAGACAAAAATAATCTGCAGAGTAAAATTTTTTTGAGAGTCCAGCAAATTTAAAACATAACAAAAATACTAATTCAACTATTTATTTCTCCCGCTAAACAGTCTTATTTGCTGATTCAGGGATTCAGGACAGACAAAGAAAAGTTCTTCACTCAAAGTATTATGTCAGTGGACGTGGTGATGGTCATGAGCAAAGATGGCTTTAAACACAGCTTAGACATTCATGGAAGATACGTCCACCAATGGGTACTAGCTAGGATTGCTTAAATGAACCTCCACATTCAGAGGTGGTAAACCTGTGAATACAGCATTAGGCAGCAATATCATGGAAGGCCCTTGGCCTCTGTGCCTTCTTGGCTGGCTGCTGTGCAAAACAGGATGCCGGACTAGCTGGCTATTTGGTCTGATCATTCAATCATTTTTTCAGTTTGTTGTATCTTTTTTCCTGAACATTTCCTGTATAGTATAATTTATACTGTAGTGTAGGGTCCCCGCCCCCTCTTTTTTGTAGCTGTCATGTCACATCTGGCTTAGGCCTCTGTTACAAACCTAGCCTCCCTTGGTGGTCTTCTTTCCAAATACTGACCAGGCAGGACCAACCCTGCTTAACTTGCAAGATCTGGTGAGATTGGGCTAGCCTGAGGTAATGAGGTCAGGGTTTATAGTGTAGGTTACAAATACAAAAAATAGTACACCTCAGTACTATATATGCTCTGCAATGAAAATTAAACCACTAGAATCAATTTGTATATATTTACATGTGTTGCTGATTTTATCCTGCATTGTACAGTTATGGGTAGGGGCAAGGCCCTGAGGCCCTGCTTCCTTTCTGGTAAGCTGCATTGAAAAGGGACACATCATCTTTTTTTTTTTTTTTATGAAGGCTGGGTTACGAGAAATTAATAGTGATGAAGTAAGAGTTAAAATTCAGGCTTTGTCTTGGAACCACATTCTGTGCCTCCAAGGACAATCCTGCCTTCTAATCCCATGGGAGGGGGGAAGGGGAGGCTGCTATTTTATCAAACAGTAATCTGCACATGTTCAGAAATACTCTGTTTTGATTCCAAATCTAATCCTGCAGATTGCTAGGAAGGGACATGAAAATGAAAAAACACACACCCTTTCCCAGTATATTTTTCAAATGCTGCTGGTTTAGCATTTAGGGCACTTGAAAGGACGATGCGCATGTTCCTTGCAGGCTGCATAGGATTGCCAACCTTCAGGTGGCACCTGGAGATGTTCCGCTATTCCAATTCATTTCCAGACAACCAAGATCAGTTCCTCTGCAGAAAATTGCTGTTTTAGGAATGATTCTATGGTATTATACCCTGCTGAGGTCCCTCCCCTCCCCAAATCTTGCCCTCTCCAGACTCCACCCTCAAAATCTCCAGGTATTTCCTAACCCACAGCTGGTCCAGCATCTGCACTGTCCCACCTTAATGTACTGGCATCACGTGCAGCCTTTATGCAGGTTGACAGGGCTGCACAATGCTCCTAGCTACACTTACTGCCTAGTGCCACTGGGGAAAGGATAGGTAGTCAGCTGGGGGTTGTGAAATATCTGTAGGTTTTGGGGGCAGAGCCTGTGGAGGACAGGGCGTCCATTTTCTCCAGGTGAACTTAACTTTGTTGCCTAGAAATCAGATGTAATAGCAGGAGAACTCCAGCCACCACCTGGAGGTTGCCAACCCTAGAAAAGGGCAGTGGGCAGTGATGAGCATGAGCAATGGGAGAGATCACAAATTAGCAGGATAAGGACACACAGGGTGTCTCTGGGAACTCTCTGCCTGGGGCCCTTAAAAACCTGGAGCTAGCATTGCAGGTTGATATCATTCCTATCTGCTGGTTTCTTGCTAAGCTTTGTGTGTAAAGAGTTAAACTGTTTCCATATGTGTGACATGTTAATAGGGTTTGTAGCCTTTGGCAACTTCATCTGTAGCTGCTACCTGTGTGTTCCATTCCTCTGTGTGTGTGTATGCATGCGCATCTGCAGTGACATTTGAACTGAGTTTCAATTGTGTCAGTGAAACTGTTATGTCTTTGTTGGGGGAGATATTTATTCTGAGCAGTTACAATCCCCCTCCCCATTTCATCTGCTCTCAAAGCTAACTGTGGAATATGTTGAACAATATACAACAGAAGAGAATGCAAATAAACTTTAGCCTGCATAGCCCAGAAAAGCATTTAGCCGCCCACTTGCAAAATACTTAACTCTTGTACACATGATACACAAAGAATGCTAGCCAGTTTCCTGCAGTTCGGACACACATGCATCCTAACACACAAACACCAAACCTGATCCTTGTCTTTATATCTGTGATGTTGGAGTTCTTGCTAATAAAGGAGCTTTTCCCATGATGCAGCGTGATAAGGATTGGCCTACATGTAGCCCAGCAAGCCACTGCTGATGTTTTCTTGATTAGGTGTCTTATCTTCCATTGAGCTGCATCAGATGAAGGTTGCTGACAGCGTAATGGCAGGGAAAGCGTCGGACAGCTCCATAAAATGGCAGCTATGTTATGACATGTCAGCCAGGACTTGGTGGATGGTAAGTTGGTGTGATAACACTTTTTTTCTCCTTCCTGAAACTTTTTTCCCCCTTTTTGAACTCCTCCTTCATTGTTAAAATGCACGTGTTGTAAAGTTCACGTCGGCGCAAAAACTTTCAAGCACAAGTTCAGTAGCTCGCTGGACCCCCCTAAGCATCCTAGTATGTTAGATAAGGTTTCTCATGTGTTGTGGCAACATTTTGTAGAACTAAGCAAGGACACTGGGAGGGATTTAGCTCCCTTTTTTCTTTGCTTGAAGCAACCAAACAAACAAAACTCTTCATAAAATGTCAATTTTACTTTGTGCCCAGGCTGGCTGGATGTGAGAATGTGCACGGGTGAAAAAAAGAAAGCAGTAATGTCTTCACGTTCTTCGCTAATTGTTCTTGAGTTAGTCCTAAAACAAGCAATCTGTCTATTTATTCTGTTTCTGTGGAATAATTATTTAGAAAGTGCATTGTATCACGTTGCGAGCGGCTTCCTAATCAGTAGGCAATTGTCCCCGTGCTTCCCTTAATTTGGAATCCTCCTCCCTTTCAATGAATACAGTAACTAGAGCAACTACTGATTAATATGCTGCTTGGCATAATTAAATTTAGTTAATGAAGCTATGCATATTAAGTCCAATTCTTCTTTGTTTGGGTGAGCATGGCTTGCTTTTGGGGTGTGTGTGTGTTCATATTTATACAGCTGCAATCGAAGGAAGAAAACAAAACAAAACAAAAAATACAAGGATGAACCTAGGGAGAAATACAACTTCTGTAATGTTTGTGAGAGAAGGAGTTGGAAAGTGTCTTTGGACAAAATCGTGGGACCAAGAACAAGCGCTTTGGGAAAGAGAAGCTTGTCTCTTCACCAGTGTTTCATGAAATTTTATTCATATGCTCATTTTGTTGACTAGACAATAGCCCCTTGTATGAAATAGCCATGCCATGAATGAGGACATTCTGCTGGCAAACCTTCCATTATGAATATTAATTTCATTCCTGGGTTGCTTTGTCTGTCCGTGTATTTTTGCTCCATTCATTCCTTCCTTGATTGCCTTTGCTTGTTTGTCTGGATAATTGTTATGCTTACTGCATGGGCTGTTTTTTCACCATTGCTACAGTGCAGAGACAATGGGCACTTTATTCAGGGCCGGTGGGTATGAGGAGCACCAGTGGACAGCCCGTCCCAGCGCCTGGACAGAAGGCAGCTCTCTGATTCTAAGTGTCTTCGTATGCTACTCCACTTTGCAAGGACTTTATTCTGCTTCTATTATTTTTCCCCCCTCAAAAGGTGGATGTTGCTATGTGCCTTCTGAGGAGATCACATACTAAGGGAGTATTTTAATGTAAAGGACATTTTTCATGGGTTTTTTTAAAAGTAGGTGTTTTTGTTGTGCATTTTTAAGAGAGGGAGGAAACAATTTCAACTTGTTGAGCACTTGTATGCTGAGTGAACACATTAACTTAGATACACAAAGAAAGGGAGTGA
This sequence comes from Sphaerodactylus townsendi, assembly GCF_021028975.2. Lineage (NCBI taxonomy): Eukaryota > Metazoa > Chordata > Lepidosauria > Squamata > Sphaerodactylidae > Sphaerodactylus > Sphaerodactylus townsendi. The sequence goes on along the minus strand of NC_059431.1, from coordinate 85,202,526 downwards.
GTGATTCAAAATCATTTTGCAAGTGACCGTTTTTAATTTGGCATTAGTACTTGTGATAACAGATTGCTGTTTAGCGCTTTAATCAGAATTTTCTGCTTAGTGTGTGCGTGTATGTGCTTGTTATTTAAATGAGCTATTAAAGTAGTTCAGTGATGTGCAGAAGAAGGTATTGTAAAACGTATGTTGTGACAGATTTAATTAAATTTACTGAATGCTCCCAGATTTTTTTTTAAAAGTAATGTGCCTGTGTTTTAAGCAAGGTTTCTTTAAGGACAGCTTTCCAGTAAGCTGGCATTGCTAAAAGAAAATCAATACTTTCACTCACAAGTATTTTATTAGGAAGCATAATCTGTAAAATATAGGTAATTGTATTATCATTGGTTGTTATGCAAGGATATTGTATAAAAGCGTTACTGATAGATAAGATGTATCTTTTCTCAGTTATTAATTATATTAAAGTGATAATTCAGAGGTAATGTTCATTTCAGTTTATGTTTTAGTCACATACTGTGTTAGCTGCAGAATGAGAGGAAATTCAAGTTGAAGTCTGTCTTGTTGGATAGCAATTATTAATGTTAAACATGTGGTTATATAATATTTTCACAAAGATTTTCAGAAATAGATGAAATATTTTGTATGAACAATATAGTGCTTTTGTCTGTATGGTTTAGAATATACTTTTGTTTGCTACTATATACTGTTATATGTTAGCTTCAGTGCTTACATTGCTTGAAGCACTGTTGAAATAGTGAGAACCTATCACTGATTGATTAGGTCAGGTCAGTAAGGCTGTGATCTTAAACATATTTATTTGTGAATACATTTCATTTGATTCTGTGGGATTTCTTTCAAACAAACTAATAGATAGATAAACAAACAAACAAATGGAGAGAGATTTGCCAGTCACTTACACTGGTGTAATCTCACTAAATGTAATGAGAGTTAAGTTGAATTGTCCTTTTGAGAAAGATTACTGAAATCTGGGGTATCTGTAGATATTTTATTCGAAAGACAAAGGTCATTATCACCATTATTCTGCTTGCATGTTACCTGAGCATTTAATTTCAAGAAGTTTAAGGATAATGTTCTCAAGACCATGGGCTATTTCAAAAATATAACCGGTCATTAATTAGCTTTTTATATTCTTCTGCCTGAAACCATAGTGTTGCCAGTTAATATTTCCTTCTTATTTCCATTTGTTCAAATAGTTTGATTAGTACCACTATTCCCAAATATCATTTTGTAAGGAAAAACAAAGGAAGGAACCCACAAAATATATTTCTTTCCCTTTAACTCAACATTGCCAGTATTAACAATACATGCATTGAGATTTTTGAGACAGCATTAAGGAAGTAAATAGGAAGAACTGTAAACTTTGAATACACACAAAATAGTTCTTTCTTTAACTATTTTAGAAAATAATCTGTTAAAATCACATTACTATTTGGTTGCCAGATAGAGCTGCATAATGCTGTTGCATATACCTTTGGGGTATGATTTATATCCATGAATTTTGCATTCTGATATTGATATTCAATTTGGTCATCAACTAGAGAAATGTCATTTCATGATTCTTATCATATACAGGTTATGTATTTGTGAATTATCTGGTTCATATTAATAGTGAAGGGTTTTATGTTCAAAGTTTGTAACTTGGAATATCATCATATTTTCTAACAGTGAAGTTGGCTAAATCTGAGAATACTTAAATATGGAGACTGGGCTTGTGAACAGACAAGGCAGATTTTTACGCAAACCTGAAAAACACTCCAGGTTTGTTGAAAAATCTGAAATCTAAAAAAATTACATTGGGTGTTAAAAAGATGCTAAAATGATAAAGGGGATGTTTGTGACTGTAACAGATTTCCTCAGTGACTGTTGCTAGGCAACCATAACAGTCTGGGGTTTTTTTCGTCACAAGGCAAGGGGAGGCCCTTTTAAGCAATATTTTGGCCTTTGAGGGACTTCATTCGGGCCAGACTCAAAAGCAACCACTGGGCAACTTTCTACCACACAACTTGCATGACTCACCCAGACCTGGCTGTATGCAGTTGTTCAATGGCAACCCCCACATGAATGTCAATGTGGTGTATTGGTTAGAATTTCAGACTAGCACCTTGAATTCCCATTCTTCTGTAGAAATGCACTGGGCTGCCTTGGCTCACTTCCACATTTTTAGCCTAATTTACCTCACAGGTGGGGAAAATGGCCATTGAGAACACCTGCATGCCCTTTCTCTACCTGGGCTAGTCAACCATCTGACTGAAGGACTAAGCCCAGTGCAAGATGGGAAAAGTAGTGCCCAGCTAGCCTGAGGCAAGGCACAGACCACGAAGCTCCACACAAGATTGGAGATATGCAAGGTGGCGATGGCTGGTCTAGCCTGCTTAAGGCAAGGCAGATGGGAACACCTGGTCAACTCCTTGAGGCATGCCAGACACTGGCAGGCCAAGCTCTGCTGCACAAAGCCAGGTAAAGCAAGTGGTGCCTGGGCCAGCTGAGCCATGTGTGAGAGCCCTAGTTTTCTTGGGTAGAGATTGTGAGGGGTTGGGAAGAGCGGAAAACTGAAGATGGATAAAGGCAGTTCAGTTGGCAGATGGGAAGGAGAGAAGGATGCAGGAAAGGGGGAGTGGCTGTGGGGGACTTTCAAAGAGGGGAAAGAGGAAATAGTGGAGGAGAGGAAAATAAAATTTATCCTCAGATCCTTGTGAATGCCTGCTTGTGTTAACTGTGTGTCACAATAACCTAGAAATTTAATGATGGAAAAGTTCTGAAGCTTTAGAGCTTTAATAATAGCACAAAATGTTGTAGTAAGTTTTGTTTGATATTTGTTGTATCATTCTTCATTTTATATTTTTCGCTTCGTAGGAACCTATATTTGAGAAACATCACTCCAATGTTATTCTTTCAAGCTACATTAATAATATAGCAATGTTTAGTGTGGGGTAGGTGGTTTTTGTGTCTGTGTTGTTGAATACTTGTTGAATGTTAGAATATTGGTTTCTGATATGATTTGTGGTCCAGACCGTAAATTTTGATTTACCCTTTTAGACCCTGTGATTTTCACAAATGTTCATGTCATGAACATGGAACTTCAATTTTGCTACCTCTTATAGAGTGGACAGTCAGTTTACACTCTTCTGCAAACCAACAAAGAAGTAAGAACTTTGAATTCACTGGAACATACTTCCCAGTAAACAAGTAAAGCATTTTGCAGCATTTTACATTAAACAAGTTGATCAGATTTGCTGCTTTATGATTATGAAGTAAGCCTAAAGATAAACATTGGACCAAGATTGTTTAAGTTTAATGTCATTTTCATTTGAAGAGAGGTGAACATGGTATTTATTTGTTTTATTTATGCTCTTTATATGTTGCTTTTCTCCATGAAGATGCTCAAAATGACTTTACGTCATATTGAAATACAATAAAACCACTAAAGGCAACCAGGGTCAGAGCTGTTCTGATTGGAGACGCTGCCCACACAGGCCGCAAGCTCAGGGCCAGGAGGCTTTTGGCTTGCATGCCATTACAGTAGGCAAACCTTCAAAGAGTTTTTGATCAGTGGCATCTTGTCATTATCTTCAGCAGAATAACATACTTGGGTTCCATTCCAACACACAGCCCTACCAACCCGTTATTTTCAAAAGCCTTAAATGTATGCAACAGTGCAAAGGAATTGTAGCCTTTTCTTTTTTACTTTCAGAACTTTCCAAAGCACTTGACTGAATTCCTCTTAAAAGGTCTGGTTTTCCCATCTCCACAAATAGCATGGTAGCATTCAAACATCCTTGTATGGTGTTTCACACATGCACTGGCTCTTTATTTCTGCTGCAGTTCTCAGCAGCTCCTTGAAAGCCATTACTTAGAGTCACCTGTGATACAGCATGGATGGATGCAGCAAAGCGGGGAGGGGAAGGATATGTCTTTTCTCTTGCATGGAGCTCCTAATTAATTGCTATTTTAACTTCTGATTTTATTGTACTTATTATATGTTGGAAACCACCCTGAGCCCGCCAGGAAAAGGGCAGCATACAAATGAAATGAAATAAATACATTCATGGTAGGATCATCAGCAAATATGGTAATCTACACTGTTAGTGAATATGTGCCTATGGACAGATTTTAAATGACAAGTTTCGCAGAGCTTTAAGAAATGTTTTATCAAAATGCATCAATTGGATGTAATGTGGATTTTTCATATTCATTTTGGAAGTCCATTACTAAGAAACTAACTAAATGTTTTCCTTTGACTGTATCTAGTACATTTTGATTCTGATGGCCTTAGAAAAATAAGCATGGCACTGTATACCTAATTTTTCTGATTCTCTGAACAATAGTGTCTGTTGTATTGCTGTCTTACTTACGTTGACACCTAATTGTATTGTGCTGCTGACAGTCCTGCTCAGCTTCCTTCACTAGTCAGTTTCTTGTCTCATGAGATCTGAGATGAGAGCTTTTATTGTATTGTAACCAACTTCTGCTGGTGAACATACACAAAATCTGCTTGAGCCTGTCCATAACTAGAAGATGGAAACTCCAGTTAATACAGAATGTCACTGCTCAGCTACTATTGGGTGCTAAGTGGAATCTTCATATTGCTGCATGGGAACCTTCATATAATTATCATTATGCCCATGCTCTATTGATTACCAGTCAGTTACTGGGTTTAGTTTAAGGTTCTAGCTATCACCTGCAAAACCCCTAATAGCATTAGATCCCCATACTTACATGACTGCCTTTGCTGCTATGTTCCAAAGGGCATCCAAACAAAGACAGGTAAAATCAGCAACTACTTGTTCCTGGACATTTTCTCCCCACATCATGTAGCAGCCTGCTTGAGGTGATGAAGAAGGCTCACTTATATCTGCCATTTCATAGAATGTGGAATTCAGGATTTTTCAGGACGGTATTCCTATAGAAGCTACAGAATTATAGTCTAATGGCTCAGCTCAGAAGGTGACTTTTATAAGGGACAAACTTTTCTGGCATTGATTGTTTTGTTGCCGTAGATTGCAGTTCTACAATCGTAGTCCCATTGGGTTATTTTGTTTTATTAAGAATCTTTGCTGTGAGACATAATAATTTTATCATATTTTGTATTCCATTCACTGATTGATTGAAAAGTCTTTCTCATACCCGTAATCCGCCTATCCCTGCTTGGTTATTCTGTTTTACCGGGAACCTTTGCTGTTAGATTAAAATGTTTTTATCGTACTTCATAATTCACTAGTTGATTGGCTGAATAGTTCTTATTATATTTGTAATCTCCTTGAGCCCCAGTTAGAAAGGCAGTGTAAAATGAAGCATCAGCATCATTCAAGGTATTCATGAGATGCCTCTGCTTGGAAGATGGCACAAACTCTGCATACAATCTTGTTTCATTGTCAAGTTTGAAGGTGGTTCCTTCTCTCTTTGCAATCACTTTAGCACTCAAGCAAGTATATTTTGCAAACAAGGATTTATATCTGAAGCACTTTATAACAAGTTTTAAGGGTTCAAACAATGTTTAAACTTATGTTTCTTAAAACACGTTTTCACCGTGCATGGTGAAATCTGGCGGAAGTTTCAAAATCAGTTTTCATTATTGAACTGGAACCAGTTGGTTAAAAAGAAATGGTTTAAAGTCACACTGGTGCAAACTCTTGAGAAATTTGGGTTCTGGTTACAAATTTCCTGTGACCTAGAGCCTGACATTAATTTAGTTATTGACTTTCCCTTTCAACTGTACATTACATCTTATGGTTTATTCATACTGTCATATTCTTTCATCCAGTCTTATATGTGAACTAACTATGGGGTGGGAAAGACTGATTTGAACAGGACAGTACAAGTAGGAATCTGGCATCAATTTCTGTGAAGGTGACTGCACTTTCCATTGTATGTATCCAGCCAACTTCTTGTTTGAACAACTGCATTCACACTACCCTTTCCCCACATCATCATGTTCATCATACATGATAGTGTGAAGACAATTCCACTGTGTGTACAAGCCCTTTGTGCCATGGACTCAAGTGCAAGTGTTGAACAGTATTACAGTACTCCTCCATTAAAACTAAGATCCACTTCTTTTTCTCTACCTTGATGCTCTATAGATCCACTCTTTTTCTCTACCTTGATGCTCTATAGTCACTAAAGGCTCTGGAGTGATTCTTCTAGTTGCTCCACCTATTTTACTTCCCTTCTCAGCAAGCATTAATTTCCAAAAGAAGAAATGAAAGTGTACACAGCTTGCATTGTCCTTGATTCCTCTCCAGTCTGTCCTCCTGAATTCGTCAGGGACATGGTATAGGCAACACTTCACTCCACTCTGACTAAGCAACAATGTCCTTTCAGGTGTGACCAGGGCAAGTATTTGCCTTCCTTGTAGTTTACTTGTAACAATTTGAGGCAGCCCACCACAAAAGATGGGAGAAGTTCACATTTTGAAGTTCTTATAATTATACAATGGCAGAAGAACCTTTTAATTCAGGACACTATTTCCTACCTTGCTTGGATTGTGATTCTATGCACACTTACATGGAGGTAAGTCGCACTGAACACGGAGTAAACATGCACTGGATGGGGCTGTTGGAATAGGAGAAATTAACTACTGGAAAATTGACATATAGAAAGTTGTGCTTGCATTGCTACCACCAGTGCTGGAACATTATTTTAGTTGAGATCAAGTATGTTTATATTCTTCTGTGAACCATTTTTTTAAAAAGCTACAGGATTACATATTAACTTTATTCCATCAATTAAATTACACATGTAAAAGAGTGTAGCTGTAAATGTTGATGGCATGTGTTAGTTTTTAGTGCCTAGAAGCCATCTTGAAGTTCAGTGAATCCATTGATCTTTAGACTTCAGGATACAAATGTGAGACGTAAACCTTCTGTTGGGTAGTTTATGAAGAAAATTGAGCTTTAATATGTTTTAGAATTTGTCTCAGCATATTACTTAGCAAATCTTTTAGGCTGCTACATGCAATACTATGAGAGTATCTTCTAGATGTTTTGATATGCCTACCTCAAAACTATAGCCTATTTTCATTTTTCTTTCATCAGTATTATGCTTTATAGTTATAATCAGACTAAATTTAGGCATTTTAGTTAAATCTAGTGAAAACTATTCTATGCCATACTTTTTTGATGAACACCACCAAAGGAGTATACTAAATATATCTGGCTAAATTCAGTAGGACCACTCTGTCTTTCTCTCCCCCCCATCCCCAAACATGCAGTTTATTGCAATTTACTTCTGTAAAGCTATCTGTTAAATTAAGTTTTCATTTACCTTAAGGTATGATTCTGATTTGGTGCTTCTGTGAAAACGAAGTAGTGGCTCATAAACTAGGGCAGGATGTGAAAGCACCTGATATTCTTGTAAATGAAATGCAAGAAGGGAAAACTGTAGCCATATTAATACCTGAAAGAATATTGATTGCCTAGTCAGAGAGAAGCAAAGACCTGCTTTGTGTCATTTTGGAAAAAAATCACTGTAAAAATTAATATGCCCCTGAAAAGCAACTTGGAATTTAGCTTGAATGTAACTACCTGTCGTCAAATTCAGATACTGTCTTTCTTTAACTCAAATGAATCCAAATTCCTAGGGAATCTAGTACTATGCAATGTATTCACCCTCAAGCATGTTTATCTTTTTTATAGTATCAGGGTCCATTGGAGCATCTCTGAACTTGTAATTTAAAAGGTCCTGAACTATTTAGTGTGATCTATTTCCGGGGAGGGAGTGGGGGGGCAGGGATTATTACATTCCTCAACAGGTGGGACTACATTATTTTCAACACTTGTGACAATTCTATTAAGGAAAACATGTGAAACACATGTCAGAGTTGACACACAAATGGTCTAAAATTTCCTTTTTCACCTTGTCGCTCTCATTCAACATACAGTTTGTGATTTATCCATTTTTTTCTGCATTCAACTGCATTGATTTGCAGTTAACTTTTTATTTGTATGTTATGTTCAGAGAGCCTAGATGTACCCTCATAAATGTAATGGGGGAGGAGAGGGCTTTCTTTTCCTGTCAGCGTCCTACATTTTTACCAGCAATAATGAGCTCTCACAGTGTGAGTTCTGCAGATGAGATTAGCGCATGGAAGAATTAGTAAATGTATACAGATACATGAAGAATAATTAAATCAAGCAGAAAATAACAAGTGTTTTATGGTGTTCCTCGTGAAACTAGACTGGGATAGAATCAGGCTGCAAAAGCCAACTATACTAACATGAAATTATAAAATTGTACTGTTGTAAAAGTGGTATTTATGATGATCGCCTTTCAGCATACTCAAGCAGCACGTAATCTAGGTAGTGTGGAAGAAGAGTTTAGCATGCAGTATAGTACTAGTTTCTGCAAGCTTCTAAAAGCTTTCAGGTGTAATTCAAGTGTACCATGTATAATATTTATTGATGACATTCCATCTCTGTCAAATGGAAGGGATTTGCAAGTGCACAGGTGTAACGACGGCCGCAGGTATGGGTTTAAAGTACGTAGTCTGTCATGTGTAATAGGAGGAGAGGCTGAGCAACTGGTTCTTTTCCTAAAATATTCACTACAATATCCTTCACATTCCACAGAGTAGTTGAAGAAAGAAATTCAAGATTTAGCAGTGGGCCTCAGAGTGATGATTGCTTTGTAATGGAACAAATTCAATTACATGAAATATTAGACTCTACTCTCCCTGCCTCTTCAATCTATTTAGGGAAGTCAAGGGAGGAAAAAAGAAGCCTCTTAACAGATGCCTGGCTGCCTCAGTACAGAGAGGAAAACCATAATTTGTCTGTAATCCCTAATGCAAACAGTTGTTCATTAAGAAACAAAACTAATGTAATCTTGATTATTTGCTCGGATTTTTACTCTATCATGTTGTTTTGTACAGCTGGCAGGCTAATGTAATTTTACTAAGAAACCCAAAGCAATCTGGTACTCAGACAACACCATGCAGATTTAGGTAAATTCGGAATGCAGATTAGCATAATACTAACTAATCAAGAATATCATTTGCATTAATTAGAGTATTGGGACAAGATTGCTTTTTTAAATGGAAGAAAATTGAAAGAAAGATTAAGGGCAAGGGCTTATGAACCTAGTTTTGTTGGATACAAGTATGTAACAGATGATTTCTACAATAATACTTAATATTTTAATGTTTAAGTATTAATTAAAGTATTGGGGAAAGATTGTTTTTAATTGGAAGGAAACTGAAAGAGAGATTAAGGGCAGAGATTATGAACTGCTTTTGCTTAAGGCAAGTATGTAGCAGATGATTTCTCCTCTAATGCCAAAGAGCTTAAAATGTGTAAAGGATAGGGTGAATAATACATTAAGGAGTTTAGAAAATGTAAAGGTTCTTTTTAGTGTAGGTTTTTCTCAATATAAAATTGTCTGTACTTAAATTGACTGCAAATTTAACTTTGATCGGTATTTTAAAGGATTTAACCCGAAATCTATGTATCCTAATATATCGTCAGAACCATGCAAAGCCAATAAAACAGGTTAACTCTGAAAAACAGCTAGATAAAACAAATGACACAAAAGCCAGAATTTTACTGCATATTCATCATCACAAACTTGTAGACTTATCTTCTTAGTTTTTTTATGCCAACACAGCAAACTGTCAATGGCATGGTTCAGCTGTAATACCAAATCATTATTTGGCACTACCCATGTCCCCCAGGCAGTTGGAGTCAATTATTTATTTCCGCTTTATTGCATACCACAGTTTGACATTACATCTGCATATCCAAAATAGGGGTGCCAATGGCTAGCCTTTGTGGTCTTAACAAGACATCCAGTTAAAGGGAGGCATTCATTAAGAAGGGGGCTAAGCTTCCCTTGGCAACCTGTTTACCTTTCCTAGGGAGCCAGTGACATATACCATCTGCAGCAGAATATCTAATTGTTTTTGGTGAGAAGTGTTTTCTGGAATATGATGGCAGTACTGAGCTCCAGAGCAAAGCTCAAAGCAAATAATAGATACTGACTTGCAGAATGATATCTCAGAAACTCCCCATAAAAGGAAGCCAAGACTGGAGTTCCAGGCAACTGGTGGAACAGTTCTCCTGGAACGATGGAGAGGAAAACCAGACAGGTTTCCAATCTTGGCTAAATAAATAGCCCAATGAAAGAGACATGGGCTACTATTGCAAAGTCTCTCTGGGGATGGGGATGGGGCGGTTTATAAATCGAAACAATAAATAAATAAATAAATAAATAAATAAATACCTCAGAATTCTTGTTAAAGCATTCAAGCAGCCATTTTCTGTGCAACTTGTCAATAAGAAACAGATTGGCACTAGGAACATGATCCTGACAATCTCATTTAGATGCTACAAGTATTTCCTGCAATACCAAATACATGGAACTCAAAGTGGAGTTTGATGCATCCTGACTCCATTTCTAAAATGACTTTTTGATACCTTCATGGTAAAGGTTTTGTAACAATTGGTTTGATGTGCAATAAACATTTTACAAATACAGTGTGTGTGTATAATTATGTACTGGAAATCACTCTAAGGTGATTTACAGTCCAATCCTAAGCAGGTCTACTCAGAATCCTACTGATGTCTACTGAATGGAACTTACTCCTAGGAAAGTGTTCTTTGGATTGTACTGTTAATAAGCATTCGGAGCAGGCCATTACTTACCCTGACTGCACCCATCCCAGCAATCAATCAGTATTAAAAAAAAATAGTCCAAGTATTTTCTTGGGAGCCTCTAATACATTATTGTTGGAACCCCAGAAAAGCAATAAATTCTTTGTCTTTAGTTTGGTTGTGGTGGGTTTTCCGGGCTGTGTGGCTGTGGTCTGGTGGATCTTGTTCCTAATGTTTCACCTGCATCTGTGGCTGGCATCTTCAGATGGAACAAGATCCCCCAGACCTCAACCACACAGCCCAGAAAACCCACCACAACCAGTTGAATCCGGCCATGAAAGCCTTCGACAATACTTTGTCTTTAGCTTTCTTGCCAGCCTCGTACTGCCTCTGAACTTGTTTTGTGGTACACATATTGGTTCTTTGATCATTTATAATGTGTGTGTTCTGGACCCATCTGCACACACCTACTTGTGTGTGGGCTCTTTCCTTTGCTCCTGGAAGCACTGGTTGTTTTCCTTTTCAGCACTGCTTTCCCTGGACACCCTTTCAAGATAGATAACTATTGCCCATTACTGAAATCCTATCCAACCTCTTCCCTTTTCTCTTACTCAGCTCTTGTATTTTTTTGCATATGTGTTCATTGCTTAAAATATACTTCTTGTTTTACTATTTTTATTCTTTAGTAAAACCAATTTTAATTGAACAGCCCTCTGCTGATTTGAGGCTTTTCACCAAACACTATCTTGGTATACATAGGTTGTTAATCCCAGTTTCCCCCTCCCACTATCTGAGTTTTTCCCCCAGCTAGAGTGGAGACTGCCTACTTAAAATAACACATAGCCCTTGTTAAAATTCTTTGTTCACTAAGAGGTTTTTAAAAATATTTAATTTAAAAGTCAGGAGCCTATCAAACTGCTGAATGTACAGATTGGGCTAATAGCATTATATGTTTTTGGAGTTTGTTAGAAATGTTATAGTCATAGACACTTCTGTGGTTTTAAAAAAGTTGAATGATCAGTCAACAAAAAGCAGGCTGAGAATGAATGTAAGTGGATTTTGGGGAAGGTCTACAGCTGGGCATATTTCTTCTCTCCTTAACTGCTCCCAGGGTTACAACCTCCAGGCTGAGAAATTCTTGAAGATTTAGGGGGGTCCCTGTGTGGAGTAGAATTTGGGAAGGGGAGATTGCTCAATGTGATGGAATAGAGTCCATCCTGGGAGCTGTGTGGGAAAAAAAATCTTTCCTCATTTTTCATTTATGTTATAGTAAAAGTCTGCACAGAAACATGTACTGTGAACACCATCAAGGAATATGAGCAAGCATACTGCCATGAATACTTTCCTAAATAAATGTGTCTGGCACACAAGAGCCTAGTATATGCAGATGTGGGACCAGTAATAGAATTTGATGTTGTAAAGTTTAAAACACAACCTTGTTTCATGATAGTAGGTACAGAAAAGAGAAAAACCACTGACATTTTCCTCAAGAACTGTCAGTTGGGTTCCTCGTAGGTGTTCATGAAGGCCCCCCCCCCCAAAAAAAATCTGTAGATCTTGACAGACTCACAGTTGGCAAGCTTTTCTAGCACAAAGATTAATCCCTTAATATTGACCAATAGTAGCCATTAAAACTATAAGAAAACGCTTAAAATATTTGTCTACTGAATTTTAGAAATTCACAGCTGCCAGTAATTTGAAACCCCAAAATGGCATGTTACATTATGCTGCCGAGAAACTGTCTTACTCCTCCACCGACACTGAATGTAGCTTCTTCCCATGTAGAGAGCACTTTTTGGAGCATAAGCCCAGAGAAGTAACTTCTCTAATTAATATGAAACATGAACTAGCATCAGGTGAGCGTCTTGATAACCTGCAGAGACAATGCTACTTCCTCTCCAATTCCAACTCATGCACAGGTCAGTAGTATTAATGAAATATAAGAGGATGTTTTACTCTGGAAAGTTTACTCAATGCTCTAAAAACACCTATCATACAATTAAAATTTTGTACAAATTAACTGCATTTTCAAAATGTTTCTGATATTTTTCTTTGGATACTTCTGAAAGTAGTTTGATCACTACAGATGTATCAAATGAAATTTTGCTGATACATGAAGCCTTGTAAAAACATTCAGTGGGGCTGGCATTTGATAGCGATCTCCCTGGCATAGCTGAGAAAGATAAGATACTCAAGTTAAAAATGGAATTGAGTAGAGATATTCAATAATGAACCTCAATATGAGGGTGTGACTTCCTGTCATTTTCTTTTCCTGTCTCTGATGACACTTGAGATAATTTGTTTTTTTTCAATTGCTTCACTTCATATGGATTCCTTCTTGGTTTTTTTTGGGGGGGGGGGGTTAGCTGAGACTGGAGTATGTATGGCCCTCTTTGGACCATTTCTAGATTCTTTATTTACAGGCTTCTGTCAGTTTCTTCCTTAACAGCCATCTAAATATGTGTTCTAAAGAGAAGTGGGGGAAGTAATTAAAGTGGTTTAACCTGCAGTCAAGGCCTAAAATGGAACCCCAGGAACCTGTGGGACATCTGCAAATCGATGTCATGGACAGCTGTTCATGTTGTCCAGTCTTCCTTCCTTTATTCTCCACCCCCCTTGTTTCAGCAATATTTCCCAACCAAGCTTCTTTGATTTGTGCCACGAGGAGTGATATTATTTTCCTCATCAGTGGATGGTTCTTGCAGTGGCTACTCCACTGAAAATTAGCTGATGACTTTTGTTTTTAACTTTTACTACAATCTGGGGAATGTCATATGATACCACCTTGATATTAAAGATATTATCTGGTATTAAAGATATTAAAGATATTATGCTGTTTCCATAAAGACAGTAACAGTCATTACAGAATTAAGATTTCCACTGCAGTTTTCAATTGTTTCCAACTGAAGATGGGGCACCCCATTTGGGGACCCTTAAAATTAGATCCCCAACTCAAACTTCACCAACTTTGGGGGTTCTTCTAAGGAGAGTGACCTGCAAATTTGGTGACTCTACCTTGAAAAACAGTCCTCCCAGAGTATCCCCCCTCCCAAATTCCCCATAGATTTTAATGGGTCAATGTCACACTCAAGCATCTGTGGGAAAAAGTTCCCACCATTGACTTTAAGGAGAGGAATGGGTAAGTGTTTTGCGCCAGTTGTATTCAATAAGAGATCTTTGTGGGACTTGGGGGGTGGAGTTTCAAGGTAAGGACCCCAAATTTGCATCACAAGCTCAACAGAACTGTACCAGAACCCAATCTAGTGGTACCACAAGCTAATGCATCCTGAACAGAACCAATGTAAAAACAACACAGAAGCAACACAAGAAAAATCAAAGACAGGAGATACTTTTGACAGGCCAGACAAAGCAAGCCAATCCAATGTGTAGGTGCCCAGCAAAGCCCAGCCATGCTTTGGCAGCACAAGCCCAGCAGAGTCCATGTTCAGGTTCCAGCAAGTTGATATTGCCAGAGGCTGTGTTCTGGCACATCTGTTAGTGCCAGTATCTCACGAAACAATTGGCTGTCGTTCACACTGCATGAAAAGTGACCCATGAGATGCCAGCATTTCTGGAGAAGATGCTGGAAGGCATAAATTGCAGCATCCAGCCTGGGATTCTCTACAGAACCCAAGGCTAAGGCATCCTTAAAGATGAGATGGAGAAGTTGGGCCACACAGTAAATATGCTTTAGGCTGGTGCCATTGCTTTTGCCATAATATTTACACTGCCATCATTCACCCGGAAGCCCACAGTGATGTCACTGCCTACCCAGTCTGCTGTCTGTTGATGGTGGTAGAGGTGTTGTCCAATATGTGTGCCCTGTTGAGAATATCAGAGTGCAGAGCCTTCTGATAGCAGACCCATTGGCCCATATCCTGCTTAGCACTGATCTCCTCACCCCCATATGTGCGCTTTCAGCAAGAAGTATGCATGATGTGTCCGAGGGCCTGTCCAGATATTGGACATGAAGTGCAAGATCTTCTGTGAGCGTGGGACAACTGGTGTTCACATGATCCAGGGCAGTTCTGTACAAGGAAGGCATCATGCTCCAGCTCAACATGGTGCGAGAAGGAGGCATGTACCAGGGATAGACATCTTTGAGCATCTTTGAGCAGTATGCGGAACCCAACTTCTACTGTTCTGAAGAACTTCTCATCAGTTGTGATATGGCCAATGAGATCGGTGACCCTTCTCTCTGCTTCCCACCTCTTAGCATCCTAGTACTGCCCTCGCCAAGCATCTCTGATGCTTGCATTCCCTTGCTTACAAGAGACCATGCACTGCGTGAAAATGTGACGTGGGGTTACTGGTCAGCTTACCATTTGGGAGGCTATTGGCCACTTGGTCACTTCACCACCCTTTCTCTTCCCTTGAAAAGTACTTCCTGGTGGTGCTTCATCAGGTGGTTCCAGGGTCTGGAAGTCAAGAAATTATGAATGTCTTTCTCTCAACTGATCTGGGCACTGAAAAAACTGGTTCCTCCATCACCTAGAAATGCTTCCAAACCAAGAATATGAGGGATATCCGCTAACCAACAGTTGCAGGTATCCCCAGTGCAATGTCCACTGAGGAACTTGGGCAAACTTAGTGTATCTCAAGCGTGCAGAAAGAGATGGCCAAAGAGAAGGAGATTAAGATGGCAGCACTTCAAGTGGCCCTTCATTTTTTCCTCCTGTGCGACCTGTAGCCTCCCCTCCTGCCTCCCCTCAGAGCCTGCTGTGCTCTGGAGGAAGCAAGGAGGGAGATAATGGACCTGCCCCCTCACCTGGCCTCTCTAGCATTCTTTTGATCCCTGGGGTGTGTTCCAGAGATGGCTCACTCTTGTCCCCAATGTTCCGCACAAAGGACAGCTCAGGCAGCTTTTGTTCCTGCTGTCAGAAAGGCTTGATAATAGCCAGAGGAGGGGCAACCTGTACAGCAGGCTCTTATCCTTGCAGGGCTTCTTCATTGCATCACTCCGGTTGGAGTGGTGGAAGGTGGGAGGAAAGCCACAACCATCCCCATCCCCTTTACCCCTGAAGACTTCTCTTTCATGTTTCCCCACTGTGATCCATTCCTGTTTCTCATTGTTTCCCCAGGCCACCCTCTATTGAATACAGGAAAGTTAAGTGCCTAGTGACCTGTCCTGCACAGCAATCTTACAGACTCTGAAAGTTTGTAAAGAAACCTTCCTCAATAAAACTAAAGTTTTGTTTTGCAAAATGTCACCTAGCCTGACCTTGTTTCATACTGTGGTTTTCCTTTTGTGGGGGTTGGTTTAAAGAACAATAACCATGAAAGAACCTGTCTAGGGTTAACCTCCAACTATCCTGGAAATGGATTGTCAAAACTTTTTAAGTAGGGAAAAGTAACTGTACTAAAATTTGTCCTGGCTCCTCTACTGCAAGCTCCCCAATTCCAAGTGAAGGAATTGAGAAGAGCTGTTCTACAAAGTTTCTGCCTGAACTTAGGAACTACTTTTATTTTTTAATTAATTACATTTATAGGCTGCCCTTTCCCTTATGGGTTCAGGGTGGCTCCCAATAATGTGTAAATACAGTATCAATATAAATACAATTAAACAAAAGTTAAAACCATATCATTATTAATACATTAATTAAAAACTCAATAGTGACTAGCACTGTGGCTAAGTCAGGTTGGGACAGACAAGGTACAAATAGGTAGGGAGGCATCAAGAATCACACCTAGACTCTAGCATAGGTGTTAGCTTCATGCAGTCAAGGGTCGGCAGTTGGCAGCTCTTATCCGCACCCGTCCCAGCCACAGGACCGCCATCTTTGATGGATTTAACTTCAGCTGACTCTTTTTCAGCCTGGTTGTCCATTAGCAGATATAATTGAGTGTCATTAGCATACTGGTGACTGGTTTGCTAAGGCCACCCAGCTTCAATTCTAAGGAAACCCAAAGCTGACACAGAAAAGGTTTAGTGAATACTCAATAATTAATTGGCAAACATAAGAACATAAGAACTAGCCTGCTGGATCAGACCAGAGTCCATCTAGTCCAGCATTCTGCTACTCGCAGTGGTCCACCAGGTGCCTTTGGGAGCTCACATGCAGGATGTGAAAGCAATGGCCGCCTGCTGCTGCTGCTCCTGAGCACCTGGTCTGCTAAGGCATTTGCAATCTGAGATCAAGGAGGATCAAGATTGGTAGCCATAGATTGACTTCTCCTCCATAAATCTATCCAAGACTTTTTAAAAGCTATCCAGGTTAGTGGCCATCACCACCTCCTGTGGCAGCATATTCCAAACACCAATCACACGTTCCAAACACCAATCAAACAAGATCCTTGACTGTATTGTTGAAGACTTACATGGCTGGAATCAACTGGCTGTTGTGGGATTTCTGAGCTGTGTGGTCGTGGTCTGGTATTTTTTACTTCTAATGTTTCATGCTTAACTATGAGTGACATGCTCATAGGCATGTTGTGGCGTGATGTGTTTCTCCTGTGGCACAATGTGAAGTGATTGTGTGGTGGGGTATATGTTTTGTCACCTCACAGGTAAGCAAGGAGTCTGGGTGGAGTTCATTTGTAGTTGCCATTGAATTTCTCTGATTTTTAGTTTTGATGTTTTTTAGTATCTGACATAGTAGCTAACAGAGTTATCGAGAATTTCTGTGTCTTCAAGTAAGATCCTATGCCTGACTAAGTTCAGAGCTTGTTCAGCTGCTGATTTCTAAGGTTAGATTAGTTGGCAGTGCCTTTCATGTGCTTTAATTCTTGTCAGAATGCTGCATTTTGTCATTCCTGTGTATACTTGTCCATGTATATGTGTATACATGATATGCAATAGATTCCTGTGGAAGTAAGGGGGCATCTCTTGCCCTTTGCTTACTGTAACATTTGTTGCATTTTTCTGGTGGGTCTGAAGACTGTTTGAAGATTATGTTTTTCCATCAGTTTTCTCACTTGATCGTTGATCTCCTTGACGTACGGTAGAAGTACCTTTCCTGTGGGAGGCTGTTTTTCCTCATGTGTTTTTCTCTCAGTTTTATAGCTCTTCTGGTAGATGTTAGAAAGATTCTTGACACTTCTTAACACCTACCACAAGCCTAAGGAAGAAACGATAGCCCTACACCTAAGCTAAAATGTGAGGTTTTAAAAACTAATTTTTAACACACCCTTATTAAAGTTGCCTCTATCTCAACTACTATATCAGAATGGCTCAAATGAAACCTGCAAGGAGGAGCACAACAATCTATCTCCACTAACTCAACACTGCTAGAACGAATGGAATCCCCCCAAACCATTTAAACGAATGATGGAAAACCAGGGAACAAACCAGTTCACCACCATCATAACTTGCCTCTATTTTGACTAATAGCTATAGATAGCCCTGTCCTCCATGAACCTCTGAAAGCCTTCCAAGTTGGCAGCCATTACCACATCCTGAGGCAGTTCCACAATTTAACTATGTATTGCAAGAAGAAATAATTCCTTTTGTCTGTTCTGAATCTTTCACCCTTCAGTTGCAGCAGATGACCCTGCCCTTTAGTATAATGAGGGGAGAAGAAGAGTGTTATGAGAGAGTGCTTGTGTAAGGGATGATGCTGGTAAACACAAAAGGCCCCTTCCGCACATGTGCTTTCAATCCACTTTCACAATTGTTTGCAAGTAAAATTCAGCTGCAAAGTGCACTGAATGTGGATTGAAAGTGCATTATTCTGCATGTGCGGAAGGGGCCTAGGACCAATCTGGGCAAGATCTTTTCAGGACAAGAAAATGTATGTTGTTCTTCCAGATAACATACCAACACACTTGGACTGCATTCTATTTAAAAATACTGGAGCTAATCTAGTTTTGAGATGTCATTGGTAAGTTCCAATCCTCCCCCACCCAATTCCAGTTTAGAAGAAAAAGCTCTGTATCTAAGCAGACTTATATACTTCAAAAAAAAGTTTGTCAACTAGCCAAAACAAAGACTCTCCACCCCTGGCTCGTTTTAAATCCTGGAATAGTTACCTATAATCTGGAATGTCAGTGTTTTATGATACTTCCCCCATCCCACCCCCAGTTTGGCACACTGTATCAATGTGTAGAAATTGTTATAGATGCATGGTGATAATTATGCATTTTTAACATTTTTAGAAATGCATGTATGTACAGGACAACCACAAGCATTAATTCTAGGGCAACGGGAACAATTCATAATTAAATGTGGCAAACTTATTGGTCTGGGCAATTGGTTTGTGCTTCTGATGAGATAATGTTTAACATGCTGGATTTTTGTAGTATCACAATTATCTTTTATAATGAATAGGCCTACTCTTTTGATATTTGAAGCAATGGACTGTAAATGTCTAGTTCTGTGTCAGGGGTTGATCTCATAAGCTTCAAATATCAGTTACTGTCTCACATTCCACATTCATAATAATCATGGAACATTTAAATGATACTCTGGGGATCCTGGAGAGAAGATGGGGATCCCTTGCCTATTTTAAAAAAGAAATAACTTGGTGAACATCTTAGGATGAAATGAGGGTCACTTCTGAGTAAGGGAAGAGTTTGTATGCATGTAAGCACAGGGGCAGGGAGGAAAGTTGCATAGAATTTTCACTCAAGAAATAAAATTATTTTTTAGTAGTAAGGTGAAAGATATTTTCATTTATGTTTAGTTGCTTTTTAAAATACCCTGCTTTTCTCCTCACAGACTCTTACAACATCCACCATTTTATTTTCACAACAGCAGCCCTGCAAGGTAGGTTAGGATGCAAGTGTCACTTAGGAATCTTTGGTGGCAGTACAGGGATTTAAACTTGAGTGTCCCCAGGGAGGTAGGTATAGATTTTTTATGGGGTGGGTTTGGGGGCAGGGGCCATGCCCCCACCCACCCCTGGGGCACGGCCATGCTCTCCAAGCCCCGCCCCCAAAAGCATAAGAACATAAGAACAAGCCAGCTGGATCAGACCAAAGTCAATCTAGTCCAGCTCTCTGCTACTTGCAGTGGCCCACCAGGTGCCTTTGGGAGCTCACATGTAGGATGTGAACGCAATGGCCTTCTGCGGCTGTTGCTCCCGATCACCTGGTCTCTTAAGGCATTTGCAATCTCAGATCAAAGAGGATCAAGATTGGTAGCCATAAATCGACTTCTCCTCCATAAATCTGTCCAAGCCCCTTTTAAAGCTATCCAGGTTAGTGGCCATCACCACCTCCTGTGGCAGCATATTCCAAACACCAATCACACGTTGCGTGAAGAAGTGTTTCCTTTTATTAGTCCTAATTCTTCCCCCCAGCATTTTCAATGGATGCCCCCTGGTTCTAGTATTGTGAGAAAGAGAGAAAAATTTCTCTCTGTCAACATTTTCTACCCCATGCATAATTTTGTAGACTTCAATCATATCCCCCCTCAGCCGCCTCCTCTCCAAATTAAAGAGTCCCAAACGCTGCAGCCTCTCCTCATAGGGAAGGTGCTCCAGTCCCTCAATCATCAGCTCCCCAAGGCCAGGGATGGCAGACTCCCCTGCCCTGCCCGCCCTGCCCCCCTCACTGGCTGGGCTCCCAGCCAGCAGCCGGCGTCCCTTCTGACCTCCCTCCGGGCAGAGGCGTAGCAAGGGAAAATGGAGCCCGGGGCAAAATCTGAGTATTGCCCCCCCATGGGTGACTGCTGTGATGCTGGAATTCACCCCCAAACAGCATCATTTTCAATGGTGTTTAAACTAGGGACCCCAGATTCTTTTAAATCCACCTTAAAGGGAGAATCTGGGCCCCCCATTTAAACAGGGTTCCCAGATTATCCCCCACCCTGAAACAGCATCACTTTCAATGTTTAAACTGGGGACCTCAGATTCTCCCTTTAAATCCATGCCGAAGGGAGTAGATTTAAAAGGAGAATCTGGGGAAATTTTGGGGGTGCCTGCTGTCAGGGGTGCAATTGTTAAGCTAGCAGCACCAAACTTTCAGGGTATCTTTAGGAGTTAAGCTAGTAGCACCAAACTTTCAGGGTATCTTTAGCTCAACCAGCAACCAAGCTAAAATCCTTCCAAACTGAATTTTTGGTTAGGGGAGGAATGTTTATGTTAGCAGTACCAACATTCTTCTCTCTGTATGATAGAGGCAAACTTTCTCCTGGAAATTACTAAATGCCAGTAGATTTCCTTTGTCCTAACATGTATATCCTGTATTGTATATGCTTTTTAATCTGTTTTTATTATTGTTGTACTGCTGTCTATGCCAGTAAAGGCTTGCTTCAGTACCAACATTTCAGAGTATCTTTAGAAGACCCTCCTGATGATACCACCCAGGTTTGGTGAAGTTCGGTTCAGGGGGTTCAAAGTTATGGACCCTCAAAATGTAGCTCCATCTCCTATTACCTCCCATTGGAAACAATGAAGGATGGGGCATCCCCTTTGGGAGTCCATAACCTTGGACCCTCTGAACCAAACCTTACAAAACCTGGGTGGTATCATCAGGAGAGTCTCTCAAAAAATCCTGAAAAGTTTGGTGCTGCTAGCCTAAAAACTGTGCCCCCTGCAGGCCACAAACTGAAAAAACACTTTAAAATACAAAAAAACACAAACAGGGCGGAGCTTCAGACATGTAATGGGGGGTTAAACCCAGGTTAAAATCTTACCTATGTCCTTGGGTGTCCCAGATCCTGTTCTAACACTAACCACTACATATACCATGCTGGTTATCCTGCCTTTATGTTCAGAAAGAATGAGCAAGGCAGCTAACAAATAAACCCTAAAAACAGCAAACAGCAATTAATGAAAAAGCACCAGGTTGTGCTTCCTTTTGAGGATTGGGGGGAGGGGCCAAGGAGGTTGGCTGAGCATGTGGAAAAACTAACCTTTGGCTGAAAGTTTTTCCCTGACAAAAGGCGACACAGATGAAGAAGTTGCTATTTTACCTGCAGAATAAATGGCCCAACTATGGTGCCCCAGAATTTATTCATCTGTAGTAGCAAATATATTTTGAATTAACACTTCAGACAATCCCAATATACCTTCAGACCCAAGCAGAAATCACAGGAAATAATATGGGATTATATCCTTCTGCTCATATGTCAGGTGAGCATAAAAATGTTGTACTTTGGTAGACAACAAATACCCAAGAGCCAGGCCAGAAAAAAGAAAAAACCTGCGAAAGACACTCTTGAATAATTTCTGCCTTTCCAGAAGCTTTACTGTTACAGTGTCTCAAGACTGAAGATATTAACATCTATGGGGTATCTCAGCAACATTTCTGTAACCACCATGAGTATACAATGCATAGGTACCACCATGTATAGGTACCATGAGTACCACCATGCACAGGTAAGAAAAAAGAGAGAGAGACTGCCTTGAGCAATCTTCTACATTCCCTCCCCAAGGACCTGTGTAGCAGAATGTACTCCAGAGCTGGGCCCACAGTGCATCTTTGACTCCTTCCCCTGTCCAGCAGTATGGAGGGACTATTATATTGGCCTAACAATTTTCTTTTAACTCAGCAAGTGTTAGCAGTAGGTGACACACGATATGTATTCAGCTTGCAAGAAGTGTATCCCAATGACCACAGTCTCCCAACAGGTAAGTCCTTGCCATTATTGGTTAGGTCAAGTTGGCACTTTAGTTGGAATACACCAGACCTTATGCTATTGCCACTGCTGTTCAAACGTTCATGACCTGTTTTCCTTGCAGGAGTAGAGCCAGAACACATGAGCTGAAGGCAGAGTACCTACAGATAGCATTCCAATGCAATTTCCTACTTGGGAAGGGTCACTATTGTCTTGGTCATACATTATAACCCTGGACAGAACACCTAGGTGATAAACCTCACTCAGCAGCCCCAGTAAGCATCCCAGCATAGCTGTTGTTAATTACGGGTCGATTTCAGTTGTAGTCGTTATAAAGAAACCCGTTTTCCTTTTCCCCGTTCACATGTATGCTGTACAGGCAGTGATTGGAGCCCTTGGAAACAATCCGGTTTGCTTTCCTGTGATGTACCATTTGAAAACCATCACGGATCCACTGTTGGACCCCTTGCAATTTGCATACCGAGCAAATAGATCGACAGATGATGCTGTTAATATGGCTTTGCACTATATCCTACAGCATCTTGAATCGCCAAAGACCTATGCAAGGGTCCTCTTTGTTGACTTTAGTTCAGCATTCAATACTATCAGACCGGACATTCTTCTAACCAAACTAAATCAGCTAGCAGTACCTGAGCATATTTGTAAGTGGATCACAAGCTTCCTAACAGATAGGAAACAGCAGGTGAAGCTAGGAAAAATTACATCAGACACCTGTAAAATGAGCACAGGGGCCCCCCAAGGCTGTGTACTTTCACCACTTCTCTTCTCTCTGTATACCAATGACTGCATCTCAAATGATCCATCTGTTAAAATACTGAAATTTGCAGATGATACAACAGTAATTGGTCTCATTCGAGACAACGATGAAACCGCATACAGACGGGAGGTTGAACAACTAGCCTCGTGGTGCCACTGGAACAATCTAGAACTGAACACACTTAAAACCGTAGAAATGGTGGTAGATTTCAGGAGAAACCCTCCCATCCTACCTCCTCTCACAATACTAGACAACACAGTATCAACAGTAGAGACCTTTAAATTTCTAGGCTCCATCATATCTCATGACCTAAAATGGACACCTAATATCAAAAATGTCATCAAAAAAAGCACAACAAAGAATGTTCTTTCTGCGCCAACTCAGGAAGCTCAAACTGCCCAAGGAGCTGCTGATACAGTTCTACAGAGGAATCATTGAGTCTGTTATCTGCACCTCTATAACTGTGTGGTTTGGTTCTGCAACCCAACAAGATCGACACAGACTTCAGAGAATAATCAGAACTGCAGAAAAAACAATTGCTGCTAACCTGCCTTCCATTGAGGACCTGTATACTGCACGGGTCAAAAAAAGGGCTGTGAAAATATTTACTGACCCCTCGCATCCTGGACATAAACTGTTTCAACTCTTACCCTCTAAACGTCGCTACAGAGCACTGCACACCAAGACAACTAGACATAAGAACAGTTTTTTCCCAAATGCCATCACTCTGTTAAACAAATAATTCCCTCGATAATGTCAAACTATTTATTATATATTTATTATATAATTACTGCACTACTTTTTTCATCATTCCTATTACCCATCTCCTCCCAATTATGACTGTATGACTATAGCCTGTGCTGACATTTCATTTTATTTTATTATTTTACATTTTATGTTTTTATTACTATTGATTGTTTCCTGATTGCTTACTAGACCTATATGACAATCATTAAGTGCTGTACCTTATGATTCTTGACAAATGTATTTTCTTTTATGTACACTGAGAGCATCTGCACCGGAGACAAATTCCTTGTGTGTCCAATCACACTTGGCCAATAAAGATTCTATTCTTCTCTTATTCTTCTTTCGCACCTTCACAGTTTCTCTTTAAAAAAAAATTCTTTCAACACGTTTAGGAAGTGAGCAGGTCCAGGTAGTCCTTTTGCCCAGTGATGCTTTTGATTGAATATTGGAGATGTAATTGGCTGTGCATGTTTTTTAAAATGTTGCTTTGGCAGCAGCTTCCATTTTGTGGCAGCCATTTTGTTGCTGCTCTCTTCATGCCATGTTAGAATTCCAGATGTACCTGTGGGCTCAAAAAGGTTGGCGATCCCTGTCATAGATTTTGATAACCTTGTTCTCTTGTGATCCAGCTATTCAGTACAAGGTGCTGATCTGCTTCAATTTCATAGGCATCTCTGGTTATCGCTAGTGTTTTCATACTGCTGTTTAAAAATTTAAAATAAAGATTTTTTTTAAAAAAACATGTTGCTGTCAGGATTCCTCAAAGGCCTTTCAGGGGCTTTGTCTGAGGCTGATCCAACCCTTTACCTTCTGTTTCCAGTGCATTGCTCCTTCTCACTAAGCAGCTCCCAAGTGTTGTTCTTTGTTCATGTGGACTCCCTTCCATACTATAGAATGATTCATGTCATAGTGCAGGAATTAAAAAGTGCTATCAGCAACTTAACGGAAATTCTCCGTTAAGATGTCAGTGTGAGAAGCCTCAAATTCTATTGGGAAAACCTCTGATCCTGTTCTTGTAGGCCTTCTTCCCAGAGTGCTATAATATTTGAGTAGGAGGGGTTGCTGTGATTTCTGGTGTATGGAAGGATAATGTATATTGGGTGATGTGATGGGTTCTTCAGCTGCTTCTGAGTGTTGATTGGTGCCTTCCATGCTGGAGATACTCAGTGCACAATACTAGTTGGTGGGTGGCAGTAGAATTGCTGAGCCACTTTGGGAATTTGTTACTATTGCAGTGTTTGCTTTTGATTCTCCAACTGTTAGGCTGTTGAGTCTTCTTCTGGTTTTGCATAGGGTTGTACCTATTTTATAGCAATTTTAGCCCTGGCTAGTCACCGTAGTGCAGTGGTGGCGAACCTATGGCACGCATGCCAGAGGTGGCACTCAGAGCCCTCTCTGTCGGCATGCACGCACAGAGGTCATCATGTGGGGGGGGGCAGAAAATCCCACACACACACGCATCAAGGCTTGTCTGGGCCACTGGGCACAATGTGCGCGCACCACGGCGAGCAGGGAGGACTCGTCTGGTGGGCCTGGTGCCTGTGCTCTGGGTGGCTGCTGCCCAAAGTGGGGGCAGAGGCAGAGGAGGCGGAGATGCTAGAGAGATGCAGAGCAGAGCCAACCGTTTTTCTAAACTGAAACCTCAGTATTCAAGTTAAATTGCTGTGTTGGGACTTTGCGATAAGTAAGTGGGTTTTGGGTTGCAGTATAGGCACTCAGTCTCAAAAAGGTTCGCTATCACTGCCGTAGTGGGATCATAAGGCTGATCTGCCTGGAAAAGACATTGTTATTTGTAGTATCATTATGATCTGTGCTGCAGGATCTCTTCTGCAGTTCCATATCATGTTTTGGGTGGTGCAGTTGGAGAAATACGTTGAGGAGGGCTGAATGGAAAGCTACGAAAATGTCTTAAGTAAGACAGATTGCATGTGCTAAGGCTGAGAGAGCTGTATGTGCTTCATCAAGAAAAAACATGACTTATATGAAGGGAAGCCATACTGAGGATGTTTCTGCATGGCCTCATGAGTGGAGGTGCACTGGTATAGTTGACACTGGTTCACCCCCCCAGGGCCATTTGCATGGTTCCGTGCGAATGACCCTGCTGCCCCAGTGGCCCATGGGGCCGTGTTTGCATGGACACACCAGCACAGTTCCCTCTTACCTTGTCTCCCGGCCGACGTCGCACTGAAGAGGCCAGAGGACACGCCCCCGGGGCCATGGCAACGCCTCCAGGGTCAGAAGCCAGGAGGCGTGTCCCCTGGTCTCTCCAAAGCAACAGTGGCTGTGGGACAAGGTAAGAGGGATCTGCACCAGCACAGGTAAAACACTGGCTTCCACCCGGTGCCAATCCTTGGCACTGAACTGAAGCCGGCATTTTCCAAAAGACTCGCTGGCCATTTCTGCATGGGCCATTTAGACTGGCAAGGGACTGGTAAAAACACCATTGTGGGGGAAAAGATCGCACAGTTATTGCTGCTGCAGTGCAGCGGCAGAGGCATTTCCCCCCCACAACAGTGTTTTTCGAACTTGCTCAGTAAGTGAGTATTTTGGAAAGCACCGGCTTCCATTTAGTGCCGAGCAAACGGCACCAGGTGGAAGCCAGTGTTTTCCCCGCACTAGTGCAGATCCGTCTTACCTTGTCCCCCAGCCGCCATCGCTCTGGAGGGGCCATGGGACATGCCTCCTAGCCTCCGGCCCTGCAGGCATTGCCATGGCCACAGGGGCATGTCCCCTGGCCTCTCCAGTGTGATGATGGCTGGGAGAAAAGGTAAGAGGGATCTGTGCTGGCATGCCTGTGCAAACGTGGCTCCATGGGCCGCTGGGGCATGGGGGCCATTCGCAGGGCAATGTGTGAATGGCCCTGGGGGGGGCACACCGGCATCAACTATGCCGGTGCACCTCCGTTCGTGAGGCCATGCAGAAACGGCCGCTTATTGAGCAAGTCTGAAAAATGTGAGTCCATTGTGGGGGGGAAACACGAGTCCAAAAACCGCGGGCGAATTCATTGTGGTGGGGAAACGCCATCACAGCTGCAGTGATCCCTCCATAATAGTGTTTTTAACAGCCCCACACCAGTCTAAATAGTCTGTGCAGAAACAGTCCATGATGGACTTCAGAAAAAAAACTGTGAAAGAAAAGAATTAGCAGTGTTATTTTGCTGAGGATTTTTTTTTTGCTAACTTGTGGAATATCTGATCTGAGGATGAAAAGAACTAGCAATGTAGGAAAACTGCTTTAAGTTAAATAGTGAATTTCCCAATTGTAAAACCAGTTCAGCCATTGAATAAGTTGTCTACAACAGGGATCCCCAGTGTGGTCCCTTTGGCACCTGCCAACACCTTTCCAGGTGTCTGACAAATATTTCTAGAAAGCGTTAGTGGATTGGTAACACTTTTGCCCAACAGGACTTCTGACTGGCCATTGGAAATCTGATGGGCTGTACAGATTTTTTAAAAAATTGTTTTGGCAGCAACTCTAATACAGCACAAGGATCGTCATTGTGTGACTGAAGGTAAGCAGCGTGTCAGCAAGAAAATATTTTTTGACAATATGTTCATTTTAAAAGGCCTCCTGTTAAGCAGAGCTTCTGCGTGTAATGTTGAAGGGTTACATTATAGGTTATGCATGACCTTTTTCCTGTGGCAGCCATTTTGTGATTGTGCCCACCACCCCTTATCAGAATTCCAATGGTGCCCATGGGCTTCAGAAAGTTGGAGACCCTGGTTTGGAGTATTGCCTTTTGAAACTACCGTAGCAAGATGTTATGATATTGTTGAAGGCTTTCATGGCTGGAATCACTGGGGTGCTGTGTGAATGCTGCTAGAACACGGCCATACAGCCCGGAAACCACACAGCACCCCTATTATGACATATGTTATTATGACAAGATTGCTTTTGATACCAGCTTAAGACAGGGAGTTCAGCTTGATATCTTCTGATGTCTCTTTCAACCAATGTTCTCAAGGAAAGTTAGTAAGAAATATTAAACTTCTTTATATTTTACAATAAAAATGTGAGGAATAACAGTTCATACAACCTTTTCACAAGGATTATTTAACTGTGAAATGAGTCTGTAATTATGACCTAGAGAGTTGTCATCTTGTTTCTCTAATAAGCACTTAGCCTTATCCCTTATTTAAGAACCTAGTAATGTAGTCTATACCTTTGAAAAGGATTAGTAGCCCTCATTCCTTTGCTTACTTCTAAGGGATTAAGGTGAGGACTAAATAGGTATAATTTCCTAGAGATTGTGGTTTTATGACAGAACTTCAATACGTATAATTTTCTTATCTTTTTTACCCTATTTCAAGTGAAATTCTCTGCTGGCATTTCTTGCTGGGTATACTTAGTACTGGTTACTTCTACACAGAGATTTTTGATTGGCATCAAACTTGGTGCATTTTGGAGCACCCATACAACCTTATCCCATAATCCATTTCCAGGTTTTTCCATTTTGATATGATCTTTCCTACACTCAGTTTGATATAATGTGTTTGGAAAGATTTCAGTCAAAGCACCTTTGCACACCACTTGGATTGTTTGCATTGTTCAGGCTTCCACTTCCACCCACACAGATGCCATTTTTCTTGTCTCACCCCTGCGTCCTCCAATTCCCCTGCAGCCAGAAGGCTTTTTGAAGGCTTTTATAAAACCAGAAATTGCTAGATTGATGCAGTGCAATAATATTAACCATCTATTGCCACAATGTACTATCTTTTATTAATGCCCCCCTTTTTTGAATTTTCATTAAAAAAACGCAAAGTCTCTAGCCCTTTTCATTTGCAGAAAAAAGGGGAAAGGGAGTTGAGGGAAGGAATGTTGGGGGAAACTGCTGTGTGAGTACTCCATTGCTGCTGCAAATATATCCTCAGCATAGATACAGCTATTCAGAGAATTGTCACAATGTGGAAGCCACCATTATTTTTAATTATTAACAAACAATGGCCACTACTGCATGTGATAATCTCACAATCATGATGTGAGATGTCTCATCATGTGTCATAATTTTGAACATGAACTTTTGAATTTGCGTACTGAGAATCCACAGGCAATCACTGCAGCTATCCACTGAGCAAAAAGCTCATCCATAAAATCATCACATGTTAAGATATACAGTTGTACATAATTCCAACATGAAAGGGATGTTCTTGCACAAATCAATTGAGGAACATAATAATATTATGGTCAATTTAGCATGGTCAATTCATCGCATGATACTCACATGAAATAACTACATTTTAGCAAGAAATCCCCCCTGCCTGATCGCCGAACACGGATTCATCCCAGTTCTGGCACCCCCTGTCCCCGCTATTGCATGTTTTTTCAGAACCTGCTTGAAAATGCACCTTTAAAAAAAAAACGTGCGCCAAATCCAGATCGGTGGGGAGGATCGGGGTTTGAATCTAGATTTGTTTTGCCCACCATCGGGAGTGACATGGAGCCTTCCAGCCAATCAGAGTGCGGCAGGCTGTGCGCGAAGTGTGCGCAGCCCTTTTTTTGTTTTGTGCCAGTGGAAGCTATGTTGAAATGTAGCATGGAACGTGATTTCTGTGCCAACTGTAAACTGAAATTATACTTTTGTGCCAGCATAGCAGGTGGGTAAAGAGTACCGAAGCCGTTCACAAACCTAGCTTAATGCGAAAAACAGTTACCGTCCTATCTATGCATGCGTGTGGTGATGTAGCTGTGCAAAAAAAGTTTTTAAAAAATTCCCGCCCCAACACAGCACAACAGCTAATCAGGACGAGGAAGAAAGAACCGCTGAGCAGATTGCGTTTTCGATTGTGCGATTGTGGGGATTGCTGTTCTGTTTGAAAGTGTGATAGACATGGATGTCCTCATCACACACATGCTGCATTGGGAGGGTGAAACTGCGATGAAAAGATGCCATTTCTTTTGAAACCTGGTTGTATTTGGATTTAATTTCTCAATGGGGAAATGGCCTATTAAGCAGGGTGTAAGAATTTCCCAAAGTTTTACAGTTTTAAATCTCATTGATTTTATATGCTTTGAAGTCAGAAGTTGAAATCATGAGGACATAAAAGGACTAAAGTTTGGATAAATTGTCTTAAGCATGAGTTTTTGCTTTGGTTTAAAAGAACTAGAGCAGTACCCAAAGATAGGCTTTTTGAAACTGCAAAAACAACCATCCTTCAGTTTCAGGAATCACTTGCCCTTGGTATAATGATGTACAACGATAGCATTGGAATAATGCCTGTGAAACACTGTTAAGTGCTAGAGACAGGATAATGTTCTGGCCATTGGTCTGATCTGCTATGGCAATTCTAATATTTTCTGTTTAACCTGCAGTATTTGATGCATTGTTTCATTTTTCTTAGCATCAAGATGACCTTTTTTACTCCAGTTGGTCCTGGGTTTCATAAGATTAAAATTATTCTTAAAAACAATTGCTTTTTTCCTTGTCTCTCTTTTCTTGTTTATATCACTGAAGCCAAATAACTCTATGTCAAATGCATAGATTTGTGAAATGTGATTTTTTTTTTTGCCATTCGGAGTTACTCATATTTGTTTTGTGTGTGTGTGTGTGTGTATTTAACAGTGAACGCAAATTCACTCTACCTATTAGGTTCAGGTTGACCGAAGTCTGATGTCTGAGTGTTTGTAAAGCTTATTTTTTCTGTGACTGCACAGTTTGTATCTTGAAATCACCGTAATTAAAAGAGCTGCAAAAAGCTGCAAAAATCAGGCTTTTGTAGCTATTTAATTTTAAAAATAACTTGAGGTGTTTTTATCTGTGTGTTCTGCAAAAAGTAGCTTCCAATGTTGTTTATAAATTTAATGTGAAGGAATAATTAGCTTTTGATGCAGTTTATAAGTTTAATGTGAAGAATAAAATAATAGTTCATCATAGCATAATGTGTAACCTCTGATTGTAAGAACTCCTAGAACAAAGACAAGCAAGCAAGTACGTTCTTTAGATCAGGATGGGTCAAATCGATTTGAATCCAAATCGATTTAAATTACTATGTAAATCACTAGTCAATAAGAATAGATTTAAATTGTGGTTTTCTACATAAGCAGCTTCATGTGACCTGTAAATGTCAGGAAGTCACAGAATTATCTTTTTTTCTGGAGAAATGGAAATGGGGTGGGGGAATGAACTATATACAATACCTTTCTATCAAACCTAAACTACTACTGCTGGTTTAACAACATAAACACTACCATTATAACTTAGCTGACATATAAAATTGTACTGTTTGGCATACTTGTAGAATTTTGAAGTGTAAGGTCTTTTCTCCATCACAGCTTACCCAGGTTTTCCCAGTAGATCACCTTGTATTTTAGAAACACCTCTATCCCCTCCCCTCCCCATTCTTTTCAGTTGCATTTATTCCACATGCTACTGCTGAAAATATTTTATTCCTAATGATGGTAAGATGTCATTCGTGAAGCAGAAGAACAAACTTTCCCTTCAGCCATTTTCTCCCACTTGCCCTCTGTTATCGAAAGGAATTTTTTAAAATTCTCTATTGCATTAGCAATGTATCGTAAGGGCACAGACACAAGTCAGGTCAATTGTTTCATCTTTCTCAATTTCTTCCTGAATGAGCACATCATGTTAAAGAGATGATACACTGTATCCACAGTTAGGAGCGAGTGAAATTGACAAGGAAAATTGATTTTGCAGGAGGAAATTGACATGGAATTGCTGCCGTAAAACACCATTCTTACTGCATCCTACTGCAAAAGCAACTTCCTGTGTCATTTGGCAACCCTACTTCAAACCCTGATTCAACTATTCTGAATTCCCTTTGAGAGTTCTGGTGCATGCTGATATTTCTCTCAAATAGCAGTTGTAGTAGAAGCTTGGAAAATCTTGTCCTTGAGCTTTCATTTCAGAGTTTACTGGATTACGTTCATTATTGCTCAGAGCAACTTCTCTTATTTTTGTGAGACCAACATGCATCAACAATTCCCTAATCAATAAAACAATTCCCTAAACAAGAGAGAATGTCTCCCTGCTACATACTTATACTAATTGGCCTTACTGCTGAAGATTATGCACAGGTTGCTCACGTAAATCTAATGTTGAGTTATGGATGGCACAACTCTTTGCAATGATTGTGGAGAGAAAATATGTTGTGAGGATATAGCCCTGGTTACTGTTAGAAGCTTCTGGAGGTATGACTCTTTGCATAGTCCTCTCTGCTCTGACGTTTATGAAAATTTTACTGTTTAAGAAGTCTGCATCTCCATTAAAATGTTTGATTCATCCTCATCAAGAATGTTAAACGGAGAAATATTATCTCAGTTTTGCAAAACTGAAAAACCAGAAGAGTTCTAGCTTACAATTCTTTACCTAGTAAAGAATCAAGAAAACCTTTCATTGTTAGGGAAAAGAAAGCAATTTCAGAGCCTTCCACCACACCACCTCCCCAGAGAAAAAAGCTATTCATGCATATAGGCACAAAGGAAGCTGCAGGAAACAAAGGTATTATTCACTCTTGCAACCGTATCGTATGCCTTTAGTTCAGGTATCAGTTGATTTTGTGAAGAAGCTATTCTGTGATAAAATCAGAAGGGTTTTTCATTATTATTATTTGGACTAATGCTTCCTTATCAACATGCTAGACAGGATGTAATTATCTTGTCCTTTGTTAATAGTACAACAGCACAAGTGTATGGTCATTGTGTGAATGCCTGTACATGAACTACATTCCTCCCCCATAAAAACATTGGTGTGAACTAGTCTTGTGACCTTTTCTTTTAAAATAAAAATAGATAATCCTAATGTTTATGTATTAATAGCATTGACTAACTGGACTTGCAGAGGTACAGGTGGTTCTTGTAGGAGAAAAAATCATCTTTTCTGCCCCAGAATATTCAGTTAACTTCTTTTTAGCCCTTACAATAGGAGAAGCTACCTAACAGCAATAGATACTAGTTTCTGTGTTTAAAAAACTATATCCCACCTCTGTGTACATTTGAAGCGACTAACAGGATTTCTTAAATATACCTTAAAACAATCAATTTAAACATGTATCAAGACTACAAAAATATAGCTCCTTGGTGAGCACTCTCATGTTCCTCCAAAAACTCTCTGAAAGGGCAACTTTCCTTGTTTCCAGAAGCAAACAAGGAAAGAGACCTACAGACAGAACCTACTCCAATGTTGCTGTTGTCTAATGGTTACAGTGCCATACTAGGATCTGAGAGAACTAGTTTGAATCCCTGTTCTTCTGTGGAAACCTGCCAGAGGACTTTGGGCTTGTCATATTCTTTCAGCTTTATCTGCCTCTTAGGTTTATTGTGAATATAAAACAGAGGGAGGAAAGGACAGTGTGATAAGTCAGAAGAAAAGTTGGATGTAAATAAAAACAAAACAACAAAATAAACAAGGAAAAATCATAGCCACAGCAGATAAATAAACTTTATTGGTTGAATAGACAGTCCTGCCTGGAGAAGGTGGTCTGAGAACTTGGTTTGTTTAGGGAGAGACAGTCTTTTTTTATCAATATGGTAAAAAATAGCAACCA
The DNA here is from genome assembly GCF_021028975.2 of Sphaerodactylus townsendi. Classification (NCBI taxonomy): domain Eukaryota; kingdom Metazoa; phylum Chordata; class Lepidosauria; order Squamata; family Sphaerodactylidae; genus Sphaerodactylus; species Sphaerodactylus townsendi. The sequence goes on along the minus strand of NC_059431.1, from coordinate 85,169,400 downwards.
TAGTATATATGTAGAAGTAGCATGGCCTCCCCCACCCCGCTATTGGTTTGTTTATGAAACTTACATGCATAGCTGTATAAATAATATGATTTTTAGAATGGAGCCAATATCAGATCCATGGAGGAGTTTAAGGATGTGAAAATGAGGTGTAAAATAGGGTTTATAGTTGCTTCTTCCTGTGTGTTGTGGCCACAAACAGAAAACAGCGATTGTACAGTTGGAAGGCTCGAAATAAGAACATAAGCAGAACCCTGCTGGATTAGGCTAGTGGTTCCTCTAGTCTAGCATCCTGTCTCACACACTGGCCAACCAGTTCCTTTGGAGGTTCAACAACAAGAGCGTAAAGGCTGAGACTGCCTCCTGGTACTAGAATTCAGAGGTTGACTGCCTCTGAATATGGAGGTTCCCTTTAATCACCATGGCTAGTAGTCACTGATAGATGTCTTCTCCATGAATATGTCCAGTCCCCTTTTAAAGCTGCTTGTCACCACCACTATGTCCTCTGGGAGTGAATTCCACATTTTAATCACTCATTGAGTGAAGAAGAATTTACTTTGTCCTGAATCTGCTGCCCTTCAACTTCATTGGATTCCTCTGAACTATATTTTGGGAGAGGGAGAAAAAATTCTCTATGTGCCATTATGCATGGAACACTTACCTTGGGGCCCTTCTCTGTGCAATGGGCTTATAGTGGGGTCTCCTTGCATTTCTCTGTTTACTCACGAGGAGGCACTCACTATTTGCCACAGAGCTTTTCTGTGGAGAACTCTTGGGGTTCTGGGTCCCTTCTCTACTCATCAACTAATTTTTAAAGGCACAGATCTCATTACACCCAGTAGTCAAGACTTCTGGCTTAGCCCTTTAAGCTCCACTTATTTGATTGGATTGGAATTTTAATTTGTATACCACCCTCCCCAGAAGCACTCAGGGCAGTGAACAATATCAAACAATAACACGTAACAATAATACATAGCAATTACAATGCATCAAAAAAGTATACACAGCAATAAACTCGTTGTATCAACAACAATAATATACAATCTCAGTAACTCTTAACAGTATCCATTATCAGGTTATCAATTACACATCAGTTTAACAACCATCATTACATAATATCAATTATATCGATATTACTGTTCCAAAAATACCACCACCACCACCACCTTTCAGTGAAAGAGGCAAAACAGTTCCCTGGACCACATGCTGATAAAGAAGGTGGTCATGTGCTAGAGCTGATATTCTTTTCACCTCCACTCTCCTCGTCTTGACACTTGTGTACCCACACACATATTTTCAGCTGCTGCTACTGTTGCTGCTGCTGCTGCCACCGCGACTGGAGGACAGAGAGGCTTGTTATTTCCAAGCCCTCTCTGTTATTATTATATTGATAAATTGATATATCAATGTGAGAATGTAAAGGAGCCAGCAACATAGAAGGGGGCAGGGTGAAGGTATTAATAGCAGTGCAAAGGAGTGGGAAGGTGGTCATGAGGGCAGAGGGAAGATGTCTGGAACAAAACTTGCTCCCCCTTGTGAGCTTGAATTTGGGCACTTCATTTAAAACTTTGATGGGAAGCAGTTTCTTGTTTTTACATGTGGATTGATCACAGACTAATCTTTTTTGGTGGTGAATGTGCAGAATGTGCCCCAGTCCTAAGCATCGGGAGACTATTTTGCTACACAAAATACCACAGCATTTACAATTCCCAATTTCCACTTCAATGGCAGATGTTGCCATTGCACTGGAGGCGAATGAGGGGGTTTAGATAACGTGTGGCAAGAGGATGATAGCAGTGTGGACAATGAAAAAGCTGTGAGAAGGTTCTCTGTGTTGACAGTTCAAACAGTGGAACTAATTTTTGATTCTTTGAAGCAGACTAGAAATCAACTTGAACAACTTACTCAAACAGTCTCAAGACTAGTCGGGACAGATCAGACCAAACTAACTTTGGGCAGCTTTTCCTCCCATCGCCAGCTTCCCTATTCCTGTTCTGTCTTTACTGCAGGGAAAAATGTGCATCTCAATGGAAAGAAGACAAAGGATCAAAGGAACTTTTAACATCTGGTTTTACAACTGCATAAGGTCTGCCTGATCATAAGAGATATAAAGAGCAACAACCTCGCTGGAATACCAGGCGTGGAGAATTGCTTTTCTATAGATCTTATTTTGACAGAGCCACTTAACAACTTGAATCAAGCACAGAAAAATCTGCTTACTTTTAAAAGCTCCAGAATACCTTTATTAATATTACAACACAAATCCAGACTGGAATTTAAGGGTTTTTTCCCCAGTTCAAGTATTTGACAATACTGTAATAACCTTTCTGTTCCTAAAACACCAACACCTCAACCCTGTGAGGTATGTTAGTCAAAGGGTGTGTAACTGACCCAACACCATCCAACAAACTTCCATGGCAGAGTGTGGATTAAAACCTGGATCTCCTACATCCTAGTCCAACACTTTAGCCACTACCCCACACTGGCTCTCCAGCTTGGTGTAGTTAGCAAGCTTAGTGGGCTTGCATTTAGTGGGCCTCATTTGGTAGCCTGGGGGTGAAAGGTATGTTCCAGTTCTGAAAATGTTGAACAGTGTTCAACAATGTTCAACAAATGTTGAAAATGTTAAACAAACCCACAGCCACTGGTTTACTTAATTTTCTCTTCAACATTTTAAAAGGAATTTAAGCCCCCCGCCCAGTTTGAGTATTTGACAATACTGTAAATAACCTCTCTGTTCCCAAAACACCAACACCTCAATATCTCCAGACCTGCAGACTGCCCTTCTGAGAAAACATCATCTGAGATATTACATGATTTAATCAGCTCTGACCCAGTAGACTGTCTCCCTGCTAATTCTGAGTGTGTCCATCTTAAGAACTCTGTTGAAGAGGATGTAATTCCTTTTCAACCCTTCCATCTACTGATCAACTAGCCATTAAGAAGAAGAAGAGTTTGGATTTATATCCCCCCTTTCTCTCCTGTAGGAGACTCAAAGGGGCTTACAATCTCCTTGCCCTTCCCCCCTCACAACAAACACCCTGTGAGGTGGGTGGGGCTGAGAGAGCTCTGAAAAGCTGTGACTAGCCCAAGGTCACCCAGCTGGTATGTGTGGGAGTGTACAGGCTAATCTGAATTCCCCAGATAAGCCTCCACAACTCAAGCGGCAGAGCTGGGAATCAAAGCCGGTTCCTCCAGATCAGAGCGCACCTGCTCTTAGTCACTGCTCTTAGCCACTACGCCACTGTTGCTCCTACACACAGACTAGAATATCTAAGACCCAAACTTCTGCAAACTAAAGAGATTGCTCCAGCCCAGGTTTCACTTCCGTCTTTAAAACATGGCCAAAGAAACACCCCTCCAACAATCACAAAAGCTTGTTCACATTTAATTACAAACCTTGACAGAATTAAGAGCTACCGGTATTTAGAAGAATCACCTACTGGTTCAAGAATCGGAAATTGATTGTGGGCCCTTTCAAGAACCAAACAAACTGGTTTGTGAGATCTTGCCCAGAAATGGTTACATCTATTTGGATTCAAGAGGAGAATGGGACCAAATTATCAACTTCTGACTAACAACTAAGACCATTATTGTGGAATCTGGGGGGGATGACAAAATAAATTTTATGATCAGAAATTTTTAAAATTCTTATGCAGCTTTGAGATTTTATTTTTATAGGAAACTTAAGGAAACCTGTCTCCTTAAATATACAGGGTTACTGGGCCTTTGATGTACTGACAGTTCAGATACACTCTAAGGGCTGGGGTAGTGGTGGTCTAGCTGTGCTTATTATAGTTTCATATCTATCTTGTTCCCTCACTCCCACCCCGGCTGGTTAGTTGTTTCTTTCTAAATTGAAAAGTCCCAGACTCTTCAGCCTTTCCTTGTAGGAAATATGCTCCATCCCTTTAATCATTTTTACTGCCTTTTCCTGTACTTTTTCAGACTCTGTGATGTTTTTTTTTTGTGATATAATGTCCTGGACTGCACACAGTATTCCAAATGAGGCTTCACTAAGCACTATTGATTTTTTTAAAAGTGCATAATAATATCAGCCATTTTGTTTTCAGTCACTTTCCTAATAATCCGCAACACAGAGTTTTCATTTTTCACCCGTGCAGCACACTGGGTAGATACTTTCATTGTCAGTCAGTCAAGTATTTATTGTTTGAGCCATTGGCTATAACAATACAAAAATACATGCAGTTAAAACAGTAACTTAGTTAAAACAATAATTTAAAATTGAGCTATCTACTGTGACCCCCAAGATCTTTTCCCCTCTCAATCTTACCAGGTTCAGACTCCATTAGCCTATGCTTGAAATAGGGATTTTCTGTCCCTATGTCCATCAGCTTAGGGGAACATTTCCAACAGAGACAGAAATGTGGTCAGGCTCCTGCTCCCCATAGGTAAATAGGCTGCATGACCACAGGTCTCAGAATGTAATTTTTGTGACTGGTGGTCACTACTGTATGACTGTTGGTCATAAAGTTTGGTTACCAGTTATGCTTTAAATCTGCTTTTCTCCATGTCCCTCCAAGTGTTTTTCAACACTGCTAGCAGCTGAGATTTTCATGCTGCTGCCAAAGGGTGTCATCAGTCAACAGACAACCTTTTTCTGAAAAGGGGTTTTTGGAACCTTTATGCACTCAAGATTTAATTGCCCTTTTTCAATGGTTTTGCTTGGTTGTCTGCTAAGGATCCCCTTTTCAGGCTATGTCCCTGTTCCCTTCAGTCAGTTGACTTGGTGTATATCCTTTTGCAATGCCCTTATGTATTCCAACTGTGGTTAAAATGGATTGTACCGTGTTTTAATAAATGGTCCATGTGTTCTCAAGCAACTGGAGAGCAAAATGTTCAGTTCTTAAAAACTCGGATGCCGCCAGGGCCCGCTGGCTAGATACCAGATTATTTGAAGAGGTCAAGCTCCAGACCAGGGAAGAGGCTCCCCTTGGGAGGCTGACTTCAAGTTTACCCCAGAGAGCAAGAGGTTCCCTGTCTGGAACCTGAAAAGGATGCAGGCTGTGAAGGGAGCTGAATGGAGAGCCGACCAGATGCCGTCTTTTTTTCTGTTAAGTACTTTTTTCCCATTTGAAGCTGCAGCAAAGAATTTTGTAACAGTTCTCTTGTACATTATTTTTATGCACCTACGTATATTCATTTTAAGACCTTCTGTCTAAATCTTCACAATTAAAACCCTTTGAGTAAATAAATGATATAAACTGTAGCAGTAAATAAAAGAGCACTGGGGAGAAAAGCAGAATAAAAATAAAGTAAATAAAAATAGTGTGACAGCCAGGTGATAGGAAGAGGGAACAGTCAGACAGGAAGAGGAGAGGGCAGAGTCAAGGCAAGGAGTTTGAGTGACAAACCAAAAGAGCCAGAAACCCAAGCAAAGCATCAAGAGCAGTGACAAAAGGAGGGGGAACTGCGCCCGGGGTATGAGCTGTCCACACGTGCCCTCCCGCTCCCACCACACCATGCCCCCGAAAAACATTGCCATCCCCTCACGTGACTGCCATGGCGGCGCCTGGGGCAAACTACCCCAGACATCCCCATTGCAGCTACACCTATGATCGAGGCACATGGTACTGAGGGAAAAGTCAAGAGTCAGAGCCTTGGAAAAGTTCCCTCCATTGCTGAGTAACCTCACCTTACTAGTCTGCTGCTTCTCTCACCACATGTGAAAGAAAAGCTGGCCTTCTTTTCTCTACCTAAGTGCAGTAGCCACAGGTCATTCGTTTTTTGGGAAAGTAGGACGGATGTGACCTTGAGCCCAAAGAAAGAAACTGCTTGGCCATTTCCCTGCAGAAAGCTTTTCCTTCTCTGAGGAATCTTTTCTAGCTGCCTTTGTCTATTACATTGTTCCAGATGCTTGTTTACCCTTGAAAACGTGCATCTGAAACCCTGCAATGCAAAGGAAGGAGAGCTGCTACTTTTAACGGTAAGATTGGTTTTCAATGTTTGTGCAAGAACTGAAAAAGAAGCTTAGGCGCCCTCCTGTGGTGGTTTATCATCCCTGCAAAGAAGTCTCTACCCCCCTCCCCAATGGTATTTCTGATTTGTCTGAAGATGCAAGCCTTTTAATGTATAATCCTTACTACAGCAATCCTGGAAACAACTCTCAGAATGAACTGGCATGACTGTTTTATGTACAGGAAACTAGTACGAAGCATTTTTGAGACCCATCAAATACAATGGGACATTTCCTAATGTGCTTAAGATAGCAGCTTTTATGGCTGAGCCTGGCAAGGGTTGCCACTATTTTACTGGTCCTTTTTGTATTCTGTTAAAAAGACTTACATGAAAATGCAACTGTCAGAACTTTTCCTAGCATCTATTTCGGTATTGACTTAACTAGAGCTAAGGGGGCAGTCCGAGAATTGTGTTCTGAGTAGGGCCTGATAACTGTCTGTCGGTAGAGATGACATTTCCAAATCCCCATGCAGACTGCAGATGCCCTTGAGGCTTTGCTGACCGAGCTTCTATGCATGTCTGATCCAGACAGACTTGGAAGGCAAATCTGTGCTCTTCGCTGCAGCTGCCTATTAGGGAAAGTTTCATCAGCCGAATTCATGATCATCATACAGCACAAGTGTCTGGGAAAAAATTGATATTTCACATATGCCATTAAACTACCTTTCCTGAGTCTAAAATGCAAGTGTGAAATCTCAGTCATTTGAATGTACATTTAGTTTTTTTCAATGGCAGTCTTGGGCTTTCTATCCGTAGGTATCGATATTCGTACGCGCACGCAATTTACATGAGAAAGTCTCAAAGATATTTTCAGGATTGTTGGGTCTGTGAAAAACAAGCTAGACTTTGCATTGTTGCCATTTGAGCCCCAATGTGAGCAGTGCAAGAACCTGAAGCTCTGAAATGGGTCTGTATCAACCCTGACCAACAGCCAGATATGGCCCCTTTTTGGGTTATAGCTATGATATCTGCATTTCTGTACACAATACTAGCCGTCTATTTAAAACATCTCTGTACTGCTGTGACTTTCTAAGCATTTACAATGACTCACAGATCAAACAATAAAATAGTATTTTCATGTTATCCTACAGAGATACCAGAAATACATAGCTATCAGTAAGAATACAGCCTTAATTTGCCTTGTTGGATCAGCTCATGGCAAGTCAAAAAAATTTATTAATAAAAGGTTTTTGTGACTTTTATGAAAAGCACAAGGGTGTGTGATCCATCACTTTGAAGGCTTTACTGCTAGCTGTTGCCAGCCTTATAATGGAGCAGACCTCAGCTGAACCCTGGATCCCTTTCCAGAGAATACTGTCTCCTTCCCCCACTGCAGAACCAGGACGTCCGTAATCCATGCCATCATTGCGTGTGCCAGGATAGTTAATTAGAGATGATTTTATGGATGGATAATAATTTCTGATAAAATAGAATGCCCGATTTTCAATTACGTTGTTAATTTATCTTTCTTCAACTCTTAAAAGTAGAATAACTTTTTGTTTAATTGCACATTATATATAAACATGGGCTCAGTGTACATTAGAATACATTAGAATACATTAGAAGCCCTGTCATTCTTAGGACTCAACTGGAAATAGTTTAGTAGGACCTACTTAATAACCTTAAGTGGTAAGAGCCTGTATAGGGGTGGCGATATATAACCCTAATAAAATAAAAGAGTATATATATTGTTTTCATGAACCAGTCTAGTCCAGGGAAGGATGAAATTAATAGGACTATGCTCTGAACTAGTTTAGGATTCTTCAGATACCAAACCCTCAAGATTAATTTCAGTTAAGCCCATTGCGTTCCTGATCTTGTTCTGAACTAGCAAAGCATTGTTAAATGCTCACTGGCTGTCTTTCTAACATTAACATCTTGATTCTAAACACATTATATATAATTAATTAATTTAGGACTTGGGTGCTGGTTTTCTGACTATGGTGAATTCAAAAAGGAATTAGAGAGGTGTCCATTAACTCTAGATTATAACTGCTGTCAGCTGCTTTCGAAGGTAGATGATAAATAATAATAAAAGCATTTATTTAGTTGAAAGAAGAGTTTTTAATGCATCCTTAATTATCTGAAATGTACTAGACATTTCTGCATCATTGAGGGAATGTTCAAAGCCATCATCAAGAGTTAAAAGACATTACCTGGTTTCTGTGACAGTATGCTTGGGTAATTCAGTCTGAAATATACTTATTCGGTATTTCAACTGCATTTTCAGTGGCATTTGCTTATGAATATGAAGCATCAATGGTGGGGGGGGGGTTGAAATTAACTTATTGAATAGAGGAATACATTAGTTTTCCAGCGTGCAATTATTAGACTATTTCCACTTTCTTAAGAGGGTCTTACTCTCAATTATTTGCTTGCAAATAAATGAGTAAACTAATAATAATGCTGGGGTCTTAGTCCTGCTTCCCTAATAGGTGGCTCAAAAGAGATCCTTTGTAATTCAGTCTCCATACCATATGTCTCTGTTGACATTAAAGTGCTTAGTTCCAAATGAGTTGGCTCCATTCAAGCATCTTAATTCAAGAGTGGATGATTAGATCTTAAGCTAAAAACCTATTAGGAGGTAAGCGCTTATGTTGCTGAAAGATATTAAAGGAACATCATAGTGCAGTCGCAAATAAATCCTTTGTATCTCTAGTACCGGTAGGTTAAGTGCTATTTGATCTTCATGCAATATTAACAATTGCTATAAATGTTCATAGCCGTGCACATTAGAAGAAACTCTTTTGAATGTAGGCAGTGAAAATATTCTTTAAGAATTCAGGTCCAAACTATGCAGTGCAATGAGATTTCTGGATGCTGCAAACATGTGTTCCCTGGTAATTTGTAAATAGTCCTGTGATGTGATCTTAGCATCACCCCACTCCCACCCCCACCTTCAATACACACATGCATATCCCAGTTAAAACCAATGAAGGAGAGCAGGGCTCAGGGATAGGCTAGCATAATGTTATCATAAAATACTTTTCTTTCCAGTCACATATTCGAAGATAAAAAGTGAAGAGGAAGATCTGAGTTGATGATGCTCACAGATCTCTCTCTTGGACATATAATCTGAAATGGAAAAAAATCTGAAAAATTCTCAGTGGGGGTTTGTGTACAGACCCCACCCCTCTTGGGGAGGGAGACCAGTATTAAGCAATCCTAAGAAGGACTCTTAGACGGCTTAGAAGAGTGTAGTTCTGCTTAGGATGGCACTGCTAATACCTTAAAATCAATAGTCAATGACCAGCATCACATAATACAAGCCACCCATTTAGACAAATAACCGTGGGAAATAGTATCTGACTACTATTTATTTTATAGATTCAGCATGTTGCCAAACCAGATATTTTCCATCCTCTGTATTTGTACCACTTGCTATTAAAAAAGAAATAAAATAAAGGATTCTTTACTATTTTATTGCATATTTGGTACATACTTCCTTGTTTTATTATGTACTGTTAGATCAGCAGGTCTTTTTGGCCAGCTGTATATGAGATTGATTAGCGAGTGGGCATTTGCTCTCAGTGCCTGAACGGCTGGGGGTACTATTAGAACCTGCGCACTGTTGCTTTTTTAGTGGAGTCTATTATACTATTTTAATTCAGTTTAATCCATATATTTATTTAGGGTATTTTAAATTGTTGTTACTGCCCTGATACCTGTCATGCAAGGGGAGAACAGGCTATAGATATAAATACAAATAAAGCAATATAAATAAATTTAAATATGTAAGTAAATAACATTTTAAAAGATTATGGTAACATGGCATTGTAACTACATAAATTAACAAGATTTTACTTTTTACTGAAATGAAGCAGATGCATTTTTGGAGAATGTTTCTCCACAGATAATAATTTTGCCGATTTTTTGCAAATGAGTAAATCTTGTAGCCCTCATCACCCATGCTCGATGGTAGGGAGGGGGGCAGGGGAGCCCTTTCAGAAATTCAGAAGTACCAATCCCTTTGGTCCCCATGTCATCTCTCCAGTTATATTCCTTAGGAGTACTATAGAAATTAGTAATATAGACAGCGCAGTCTGGGAAAAACAATAAACATGTTCCCCTGTGTTTATACTCTGCTTGTGAGAAGTGCGGTTACAGAAATGCACAGAAATGCAACCCTCCCCACCATGCACACCAAGCTAGGCTTACCCAACAACACTTCCCCAGAGCTATCAACTGAGATACAGGGCAGATGGCATAAAATAGTAGGAATGCATAGTGGATTTTTTTTTACCAATTAAACTTCTCTGCACTAGACTGTCCCCTCTCCACACAAAGACCAAACACCCACAGGGTTCTTCTCTTATGCCAGTATGAAAGGCAGAGTGGTTTAGCTATTGGATTGCCAGAATAGCATCTGAGAAAGCCAGCTTCTTTTGGGCCATGACATTTGCTTGGCATGTTCCCTCAATATACATAGTAGACTGCCGATTTGGGGATTTGGGGATGTGGAAGATACTATAACAGGAAGAAGGGAGTGACTGACCCCACTAAATTCACATGGGTGGGGAAAGGGGCAGCCAGCCAGCCAGACAAAAACATTGAAGAGCCATAATGTAGATGGATCTGAATCAGCAAAGCAGTGCAGAGCTGGAGGCACACAGTGCCAGAGATACAAGGGGAATATATCGACGGGATTGTGGAGGCAGGGGCATACCGCCCTAAGGACATGGGGACACCCGGGCCCTTCAGTTACGGGGGAGGCTCAGGTGACCACACGGTGTGTGCCCCAGCCGCACACCACAAAGTCCCGCCCCCAGTAGCTGGCCTGCATGGAGGCCAGGCGGCTTGGGGGCATGGCCCAATCACCCCCCGGCCACCGTGCAGGCTAGCTTTTGAAGGGGGGGAGCAGGGCTCAGGGGCAGGGGCATGTCCCCGAGCATGGGGACGGCGTGGTGGTGTTGGTGGGGCACCCAGAGAAAGACCCCTTGCCACGCCTCTGTGTGTAGGGAGTCTGCAACCCATGGCTCCAGAGCCGCATGCAGCTCTTTCATCCTTGGACTGCGGCTCTGCGTGGCTTGGGTCCTCTCAGCCTCCTTTGGAGAGTCACCCTAAGGGTTAATGGGAAAGAGTCCCTATTCCTAGAGAGGCACAGCCCGAGACAGCTATCCCAAGCCTCTTCCGGCTTCCGTGTCCCAGCTGCCTGGTTGGCTGATGCCGGTGATGATGGCGTGGGGCAAGGGTGGAGCACCGCTGGTGGATACTCTTGAACAGGTGTGCGGTGAAGCGCGGGAAACAGGAGGGGGTTGCAGGAGCGCAGATTTTCAGCACAATCCTAACCTCAGTCCACCCCCCTTAAATGGAGGGTCAGGGATCAACCCTGCTTTGAGTGGCCTCATTTCCCCCTCCCGTGGGTCCTTCTTGGGGGGGTGGGACCACATGGGGGACCCCCGCAGCGCCACCTTGGGTTGCAGACCCCCCAGCAGCTCCACTGAGCTCCTGGTTGCTTTCGTTGGGCCTGTTTGATGAGGAGGCAGGGGTGGGTGGGAATTGTGGGAATTGTTTGCTTCTGTGACCTTGGACTAGTCACAGCTTTTCGGAGCTCTCTCAGCCCCACCCACCCCACAGGGTGTTTGTTGTGAAGAGGGAAGGGAAAGGAGTTTGTAAGCCCCTTTGAGTCTCCTATAGGAGAGAAAGGGGGGGATATAAATCCAAACTCTTCTTCTTCTTCTGCATTGCCAAGGAGGGCAGGAGTACATGGGGAAAGCCTTGCACGTGGATCTTGGAAGGTTTACTTCAGAGTAAGCCAGTGGAGGGTAAGCTTGTAGATCGTGGACGGGAGGACGGCTGGGATCATCCTCAGTCATGGTTGTCGTGGGTTGCCAACTCCTGGCGGGCAAATTCCAGTACATTTGGGGGTAGATTCTCAGAAGCTGTGGCTTTTGGGACCAGGGCGGGGGCTATGCTCAGTGAGGAATATGGTTGTTGAGTTCACCCTCCATGTCAGACATTTTCTCAGGGGGAAAGAGAAGTTCAGCCCCCCCCCCCCGAAGTTGACAACCCCATTCAAGGCACCAATTTTGATCCACCATCCTAGTGGAATTGGAGGGAGTTCTTTTTGGAGGGCATAATCAGTGTCTTTCAACACAAGAAAAGAGAAATGTGTGAAACGGGGGTTCTATTGCTGTTCATTTGAATCATGTACAAAACAACGGGCTTTTTACCCCCCCCCTTTTTTTTTTTTTTGCTTTGATGGGTAAAAATGGGCCCCAAAGAAGGGAACTTCTCCCTGCATGAGAATATATACAGTATTATTTTAGATGTCAAAAAGTATTTGCGGCTCCAAGTGTTTTCTTTTCCATGGCTCTTTGGGTGTTAAAGGTTGCCAACCCCTGGACTAGGTAGTGTTTGCAGTCTGCTAATAGGTTGGAGAGTTCCCCTATCACCACTTATGATCAGGTGTCAGAGATCAGTTTACCTTGAGAAAATGGTCTCTTTGGAAGGTGGATTATATGGCATTATATCCCATTAATGTTCCTTCCCTCTACAAACTCAACACTCTTCAGACTTTGCCCAATCTTGAAGCCATCATACTGGGTATGATGAGATATGTGCCTTTAAGGCTGAGTTGATGGGCAGAGTAGGAAGCAGGAAGCAGAAGTAGGAAGCAGATGAGAACCTAGAAAAGCAGAGGCCCAGGAAAGATTTCAGGAGACAAGCTGCGCAGCAAGGAGTGAGTGACTCCTCATGTGTAAACAGAAAAATGTGGAGAGACCCCACTGCAAGCCTTCTGCACTGTGAAAGGCCCCAAGGTAAGAATTCCATGCATAATGAGCCTCTGTTTGCTTTGCTGTGCTCTGCCTTGCATTCTCCCTCAGTGGCTGCAGAACTGCACTAAAAGATAAAACAGAAACCCTGAAAATGATGATTGTGAATTCACTGAATCCTCATGCTGACTTGGACCTCAGGAATTTGTATCCCAGGTTCCCCCTGTTGGTGGTCTTTGTTGCTCATATGACAAAGGAGGGCATGCTAGTGTTTGTCAGTATATGTGTAATTTTTTCCTACTGTATTTAATGACTTGGTTATCAAAAGAGAACGCACTCTGTGCAGAGAAAGCAGAACTCCCATGGTCCCGTGCTTTTTGAACACAGCTGCTGTGGCTGTCATGAACTTTGAAAATGTGTCTGTCCTATTCCAGTAAGAGTGAAGCAAGGCCAATACTTTTATCACTTAAACACTGAACAAGGTATCAAATGTGCCTCAGAGACACTCTCCTTAAGTGCAACTTGATGTATCTTTTACATTATTAATAACTATTCTACTCAAAAAGTGCTGCCAAGGCATATCAGGTCTGATAGCACAGAGAAAGTGTTGAAAACCTATGGCTGTCTGGTATTGCCCTGCTTAGAAATAGACACCCAGTGCTGGTTTACACTTGGGGCTTACGGCTGTGCCATACATTCCCTGGTCAGTCATGTAGCAAAATCTCAATGTACTTGCTTGGAATAAGATCCTTGGGGTTTATAGAGTGTTGCTCCCAGGTAGCTAGCAATTGTCAGCCTTTGTGTAGGATCCCCAATCATGTTCTAGTGAGAATTTTAAGGTGAAGGCAGGCAAAATATTCATAGAGCTGTAGGGTTAGTTTGAAAATGGTTTTGCTAAGTTCATTACCTGCTACCTTTCCCCATCCAGGGTCAGCTTTTAAAAGCAAAAACAAAACAACAATAAAAAAGCAATTCTGCAGGTTTGCAATAAAACCAGGCTGTGGATTGTGCTAATTGGCTGTTGCTTGTGACATCACTAACTCATGTCCTTGGAATTCCTGGAGCAGTTCTGTAGCTTTTTAAAAGTTTCTAATACCAATGACATGAATGATACACATATGAATAGATAAATATTCATGTGACGTTGGAGAAGACTAGCAGCCAGTCCTCCTTAAGCAAGTGGCAGGGCTGGAGCGGGGTGGGGGGGGGAGTCTTCCCAGAAAGGTGATTGTATCCAGACAGGTTGACAAAAAGGGCTGGTAGGATGGATGTGTCACTCATGCCTGTGTCAGGTTGGGGGGAGATATTCAGGCAAGATCAGTAAAAAATTAATCAAGCCTATCTGTCTGCTTGATAGTAATTAAATCAGGAAGACTTGCCTCTACTGATGGGTCAAGATGGATCACTAGCTTTGCAAGCCCTAATAGCCATGTGATAACAGGTGATAACAGATAACAGATAACCTTTAATGGCATAGTACAAAGACCCATGGACGTAGGTAAGGGGGGGTTCTCGGGTTTGAACCCCCCCCCCATTCATGTCCGAAGCTGCGCCCCTCCGTTTGTGGGTTTTTAAAACATTTTAGTGCTTTTTTGGTTTTTGGCCTGCAGGGGGCGCATTGTTTGGGCTAGCACAGGGGTAGGGAACCTGCGGCTCTCCAGATGTTCAGGAACTACAATTCCCATCAGCCCCTACCAGCAGCATGTGGTGGCCATGCTGACGACTTTGATAAGGGTGGATTCCTGAGCTCAGCTGGGCTGCTGGCACCAAACTTTCCAGGAAGGGAATTTCCCTCATCAGTTTTTTACCATGGCCACTGGCCACATGCTGACAGAGGCTGATGGGAATTGTAGTTCCTGGAACATCTGGAGTCCGCAGGTTCTCTACTTGTTATGTTAACCAAACTGTTTGGGGGACTCTCCTGATGATACTACCAGGGTTTGGTGAGGTTTGGTTCAGGGGGTCCAAAGCTATGGACTCCCAAAGGGAGTGCCACCATCCTCCATTGTTTCCAATGGGAGCTAATAGAAGATGAAGGCTACATCTTTGAGGGTCCATAACTTTGGACACCCTGAACCAAACTTCACCAAACCTGGATATATTATCAGGAGAGTCTCTTATCAATACCACCCAGGTTTTGTGAAGTTTGGTCCAGGGGGTCAAAAGCTATGGACTCCCAAAGGGGGTGCCCCCATCCTCCATTTTTTCCAATGGGAGCTAATAGGAGATCGGGCTACACCTTTGAGGGTCCATAACTTAGGACTCTCTGAACCAAACTTCACCAAACCTGGGTGGTATCATTAAAAGAGACTCCTAAATATACCCTGAAAGTTTGGTGCTTCTAGCTTAACAATTGCACCCCTGACAGCAGGCACCCCCCAAATTTCCCCAGATTCTCATTTTAAATCCACCTCCTTCGGCATGGACTTAAAGGGAGAATCTGAGGTCCTCAGTTTAGAAGAAGATGATAATTTTGGATTTATATCCCCCCTTTCTCTCCTGTAGGAGACTCAAAGGGGCTTACAATCTCCTTGCCCTTGCTCCCTCACAACAAACACCCTGTGAGGTGGGTGGGGCTGAGAGACCTCCGAAAAGCTGTGACTATCCCAAGGTCACCCAGCTGGCGTGTGTGGGAGTGCACAGGCTAATCTGAATTCCCCAGATAAGCCTCCACAGCTCAAGTGGCAGAGCAGGGAATCAAACCCAGTTCCTCCAGATTAGAATGCACCTGCTCTTAACCACTACGCCACATTGAAAGTGATGCTGTTTCAGGGTGGGGGATAATCCACCCCAAAACAGCATCACTTTCAATGTTGTTTAACTAGGGACCCCAGAGTCTCCCTTTAAGGTGGATTTAAAAGGAGAATTTGGGCTCTCTAGTTTAAACATCATTGAAAGTGATGCTGTTTGGGGGTGGATTCTAGCATCAGCGCTAGGCCAGGGGTGGGGCTTGGGGAGGCGTGGCCATGCCCTAGGGGCGGACGGGGGGTGGCCCCACCCCGAACCCCCCCATAAAAATCTATACCTACGTCCCTGCAAAGACCCAAAACAAGATTAAAAAAAATTAAGAGACAACATACAAAGCAAAATTAAGATCGTTTGTTTATGGCCGTGCATACAAACCTGGCCATTTGCTCTAGAGCACAGGTGTCAAACTCGCAGCCCTCCAGATGTTATGGACTACAGTTCCCATCACCCCCTGCCAGCATCATGCTGGCAGGGGATGATGGGAGCTGTAGTCCATAACATCTGGAAGACCACAAGTTTGACACCTATGCTCTAGAGCAGGGGTAGGGAACCTGCGGCTCTCCAGATGTTCAGGAACTACAATTCCCATCAGCCCCTACCAGCATGTCTAATTGGCCATGCTGACAGAGGCTGATGGGAATTGTAGTTCCTGAACATCTGGAGAGCCGCAGGTTCCCTACCCCTGCTCTAGAGCATAGCTGGATTTATTGTTTAATAGATAAACTGTCTTCTGCTGGTCTGTCCAGCACTCTAAGCCCATCAGTAAGGTTGAGAGGAACTTTGCTCTAGACCAGTTATGAAGGGGGCAATAATACAGACATGGTGTACAGTTTCTGCAGTTTTCAACGTGCAGATGCAAAATGGGGTGTTTTGGAGCCACTTCCATCTCTCAAAGCGGAAGGAAGCACATGCATCTGGCCAAAGTAATGGCATGTTGGTGCTCTGGTCCAGAAAGAGCAAACAAATATCTGGCCTAGGAGGCCATATGGGATGCCAAGGGAGAGGGGAGATCAGAACTTTTTTGCAGCAGTCATCAATTCCTGATGTTGTAATTCAAAAAGTCTAGATTATATAGTGGAGAACATCTCATTGGGAGGTGCATGACTATAACATTGGGAGGCAGGCCCAAGGCATGGAGCTTCATTTCTATGTGGGCCCACCATTCCGTGGCATGCAGAAAAGTTAAGGCCTGGGCAGTGAGGCTCATCATGTCCTCATGCCTGAAGCAAAGCTCGATCCAGTGCTTGAACGTTATACACCAAGCCCTGGTCTCCAGTAGATGTTGTCCAGCTTTTAGGTACAAGGTAGCATAGGGCACAGAGTGAGTCACTCCAAATATTTGATACGAAAAGGTGGACTGGATTCGCTCAATATTTCTATTCCAGGATTGGATCCATAAAGAAACACCATATAAAAGCTGCGAGCAGACTTTTGCATTAAATGCTTTAAGGGCCGCAGAGAGAAATTGGTGACCCTTTCTGTAAAAGAAACGCAAGATAGCGCTGGCTGTATTTTTACTGGTGGCAACTATTCTGTTCCTGTGTGAGGACCATCCTGCTCTATATGGGAAATTTAAGCCCAGGTATTTAAAGATCTTAACCTGCTCAAGTGCTTCGCTATTCAGCATCCAGTTAGAAGGGCACCATGACCTTGCAAAAACCATGATTTTTGATTTGGAATAATTAATTTCAAGGTTGTTGTCATTACAGTATTCAGTATACCTGGCTAATAGATGCTTTAACCCCACTTTGGTATGTGATAACAAAATGGCATCATATGCACAAAGCAGCAGAGATATCCTTGATTTTCCAAGATAAGAGCCGTGCATATCATAACCTCTCAAAGAGGGTGCTAAATCATTTAAAAAGAGGTTGAACAGAGTTGGTGTGAGAACACAGCCCTGCTTGACCCCCTTGTTAGATGTGATTGTAGGGGTCAGAATGCCTTACGGGTTGCACTTTATTTGGCACATTGTATTAGAGTGAAGTGCAATGATTATAGAGAGAAGTCTCTTTTCTGCATCTAGGCATTCAAGCTTCCTCCACAAAAGGTTTCTTGGCACAGAGTCAAAAGCAGCTCTGAGATGGAGAAAAGCTGCATATAGGTTGGACTTATTTACCCTGGTATACTTGGAAATCAGAGTGCTCAGGACCAAACAATAGTCAAGGGTGAATGTACCCCTCTGAAAACCTACTTGCTCTGGTCCAAGTATTTTATTCTTGGCTACCCAGCAGGACAGTTTATCTAATAAATACTTGGCATTATCTCCTCAGTGAATCAATCACTTGTCCAGATTTTTGGCCACACATTAGCACAACTTCAGGAGAGCCTTAACCTCACCTTCTTCCAAAGTACAATTTTGCTTGCTCCTAAAATGACTGCCAAAGCAAATTTAGCCAAGATAGAGTTAGCGCACATCTAGGAAGAGGGTACATGATCTTAGTGGTCATATCAGAAGAATAAAATCTTTGGGAATAGCCAATAAAAAGCTGTGTGATTAAACTGTTAGGTTAGAAGAGTCTTTGCTGTGTAGTGGTCACAAGTTTGCTTTCCTTGACTGATTGCTAATTAGTACTGGCAGGTAGCTAAATTTTGTATGCTGGCACATAATAAGCGAAGAATCATGTTAGGACCAAGAGCCAGACCACATGAAGGTGACCGTAATAATGCTACAAGCTGATGATATTTTTTGTGTATAGACTTATACCATGGATTTCTGTACAAATTCGATTTTTCTTTTGTTTATTGTTCTTCCTTTTTCTTGTTCTTCTCTACTCTTTTTTGCTGGCCTAATGGCTGTAATAAAACTGACTGACTGGCTAATTAGTACTGTATATTTTGTCACTGGTATACTACGTTTGGAACATTCCTGAGCAGGTCTGTTCAGAAATAAGTCCCTTATAAGTCCCATATTATTTGGTGCAGCTTACCTCACAGGAAAATGTTTTCAGGATTGGAAGAAATTTTTCCTTGACTGTGTCATGGGGTCAACAATAACAATCAATCTGAAATCTGCCTGTGGAAGTTTAAAGTATCAATTATTATTATCGTGATGATTATAAAGAATTCATTAGAATTCAGCACTTGGAAAAATGTCCTCAGGCAGAGAACTCCCACTTACCAAGATCCTGACTAAGTTAAAAAGGGAAAGAAAAATCTCGTTTCAGGCGCTTGGCTATGAGTAAACACTTAACAGTACAGTCCTGTGTAGTTAATCCACTCTATGCCTGTGGGCATAAGATCACAGAAATTCTGCATAGGCGTGCATTGAGAATATTTCTAAATAAATTATGAAATTCCAGTCACCTTAAAAAAATCTACTCAGGGTAACTTGAAAATCTTCAAGAAACATTCTACCAAAAAGTAGCCATTCCAGCTTGTTGCCTTGTTCTGTGTTCTTTATTTCCCTTCTGAATTATTAGAAAATGTATCAAAATAATATGGACTGCAAAACCAACTCCTAGGGGTTCACCGGAAACGTTCTGCATGTGTTTTTTTTTAACCTGTCTCCAGAGGGCTGAAAAAGTTTAGACACATGTTTAACCAATCTGGACCCTATATTAACAAACAGTGTACTTACACCTACTCCATATAGTTTGTTGAACTGAAAGTGGTCTCCCCATCTTCTCATACATGTAATAGTGACACCATTTGTATATACTTTCAGGTAGCTGTTGGATCTTGAAGCAGAGGTCTTCCCTTTTTTGTACGCCTTCCTCTGTTACATGTAACAGTGGGACATATGAGTTGATTTTTGGAACAACTTGGGGAATTATTCCAGTCTAGCACTTAAAAACAGGAAAACATTTGTACTGATAAAGCACAGAACACAAATAATTGCAAAATAAATTTAGCCTGCATGTAGAGGTTTGAATGTGGGCCGACCCTCCAGCCAACTAGTTAATAAGTAGTTGTGCATGTCTTCAAGTGGACAGATGGGTGGAAAGTTTCAAAGGTTGAACAGATCTGCCACTGGCACAAACCTCCTTATTTCAAATAGCTCCTAAGGAATATATGGTTTAGCTTCTGGGGTCTGCTTCTTTAAACTTGTAGAGGACAGGTCAACTTAAAGTGCCACTGTAAGCCAAACTCTTAAGGACAGGTTGAGTATTGACACTGTGTCCTTTGAAGCTTGGCTTCACTTAATACACTAAAGAGTTTCTCAAGTTGTAAAGTTAAAGAGTCTAACCTTGCCGAGTTACTGGTTCAGACATAGGGATTGGCTATAAATAGCAGGATGAAGGTTTAGATGGGGATGGTCATCTGCATTTGACAAGTCTCTTAAACAAGTGATTCACAGATCCATGGAAAAGGTGAAAATGTATTTTGTGATCTTCTTTTACCAAAATTAACTCGTTAACAGGCACATTTACAAAAGTAAGGATTGTACATAGTTTTCATAGCTGTTCCTTGTGGAGACATTTTTATAGTGGCCGTATTGTACCAAAAATGGACCAAAAAGGCCTTTCCACCACAGTCACATCAAGTCTTGGAGAAATGTTCCATTCATTTCATAGATGAGGTGTTCTTGAATAGATGCTGATCTAAATGGATCAGTGGTCTTGACCTAGTAAAGGTCTTTCTTCTGAACTTATCTCTTTAATCTCTTGTATCTTACTAATAGGTACACCTGAGTAATGCAATTGCTTTAATTCTTTTGTTTAGTTTAAATTAGGTTTAAGCCTAAATCTTAAAAACTGGTTGATAGCTCGTCAGGGCATGGACAATTTGTAGGGGGCCCCACATGGTTCCTGCTGTATGGTAATGCCAAATTTTGTTTCTGTGATACGTTATGACTGACAGCCATGCTAGTACAACCTATTTAACTGCGGGCTGTAATTGGCTTGAGTGAAACATGTCTGAGTGCATTACAAGGTCCAGCTGTGAAATTTGAACATTCAGCTGTGCTTTCAAGGTATAGCAGTTATCAAAACAACCTTAATTGCGGCAGTATTGTTTGATATTGTCACATGATTGATGCTACACTAAAGAAAATTGAAGGGTATCATTTATTTTAATAAAATGGTATTGTTTCACTTCATTACAGTTGTCTAATTAGTGGAAATCTGTTTTTTTCCCATGAAGAGACCTCTCTTAGAATCTTTGAGTGATATTTAGCCTATTTCCTGGTGCCGTGTGACATCTATTTTGCATAATTCTTTATTTTAAAATCTACATTTTCTCTTTTGAAACATATATAAACTGACACATTACTATCAGAACTTTTAAAACTGGGAAATGGTATTTGCCCATCATTGTGAAATTTTGGATTGCCATGAGAGATAGAAACTGAAAGAAAAGAACTTAGTTGAAGTGCAAATGGACTTAGAGATACAGAAGGGGGAAGTCTGACTTCTGGATGCTGCTCTGATCTTTTTCATTGAGCAGAGGTGGACCCTTCCATTCTGGAAAGCTTCTGTGCTTGTCCAGCAGTTATTATCCAGTTATTTAATTAGAGGAGGGGCTGTCATAATCAGTGTTTGTCATGAAAACTCTGTTATTTAATCTTCCTATTTTCCCCAAAAGAGCCTTCTTAATTGACTAACTTAATTCTTTCCTTACCAGACAAAGGTGAACAAGGCCATTGGGTTTGTTATGAAACAACCTTTTCCATTTTGCACTGTTCTTCAACCTTATTGTACTTATGCTATTAGTTAAACAGCACACATGACCCACCTCTTTCTTCTCATTAGTTGACCTTTACTTCATCTCTGAACTCTTAACAACAACAAAATGATTAGGCTGCTTTCATTTAAGCAAGATTATTCTTATCTAGCCTGAGGGATGCAGCTATGAAGCAGACTTACCTCTAAATTCTTCAGGATAACCAGAGAGGACTTCTTCAGGATCCAAGATACTGGTTGGAGACTGAATTAACTCATGACAGCACTCAGAATCTCCAAATGATGCCTTCCAGTAATTTCATGTAGATGTTGAAAAGTATCAGGACAAAATCATTCCCTGTAGAACTCCCATTACATCAATGTCCTGGACTTGAATAGTAGTCCCTCAGCACTGTCATCTGGAACCAATTGGCCAGATAGTTGTATTTTGTTGACCTTTGGAATACAGTGTCTCTGATCATCAGCTACTTTATACTAAAAGGGAAAGTTCATTTTTGAGCAACAATTCATTTCTTTTGTTTCCAGGGATGACTTTTAAAGGTAGGATTTCACAATTGCTTCTTTCTGGGTGATGTACACCACCCCTCCTTAAAAGCACATTTATTGATTGATTGGTTGGTTGGTTGGTTGATTGATTGATTGATTGCTTTTATTGCTTTCTGGGCTGGACAAATAAGGACTGAGGTGGTGGGGATGGTGCCACTTGCTGCACTTCCTCCAGAGGACTTCTAGGTGGTGCAGGGAGGTAGCTAAAAAGGGAAAAATGGTCACCTGGAAGTCCTCCACAGGGCTTAACAGAGTTACGCCACCCAAAAGACTGAAGACTGGAAGATGGCCAATGTCACACCAATCTTTAAGAAAGGATCTAGGGGGGACCCGGGAAATTACAGGCCAGTCAGTTTGATATCTGTTCCTGGTAAATTAGTAGAATCTGTCATTAAAGATAAAATTATAAAACATGTAGAAAAGCAAGACCTGATGAGAAAGAGTCAGCATGGCTTTTGCAGAGGCAAATCCTGTCTTACAAACTTACTAGAGTTCTTTGAGTTCTTTGATTTCCAAAAGGCTTTTGACAAAGTTCCTCACCAGAGACTGTTGAGAAAACTCAGCAATGAAGGAATAAGAGGGGAAGTCCTCCTATGGATTAAAAACTGGTTGAGAAACAGGAAACAAAGAGTGGGTGTAAATGGGAAGTTCTCACAATGGAGAGATGTCGGGAGTGGTGTCCCACAAGGATCCGTTTTGGGACCAGTGCTCTTTAACCTATTCATAAATGACCTGGAAGTAGGGGTGGGTAGCGTGGTGGCCAAGTTTGCAGATGAGACCAAATTATGTAGGGTGGTGAGAACCACAAAGGATTGCGAAGAGCTCCAAGCGGACCTTGATAAATTCAGGTGAGTGGGCTCAGAAATGGCAAAATGCAGTTCAATGTAGCAAAATGTAAAGTGATGCACATAGGGGCAAAATCCAAACTTCACATACACGCTACAGGGGTCAGTGCTATCAGTCACAGACCAGGAAAGGGATTTAGGCGCCTTAGTTGATAGTTCCATGGGAATGTCAACTCAATGCATGGCAGCTGTGAAAAAGGCAAACTCTATGCTGGGGATCATTAGAAAAGGAATTGATAATAAAACTGCAAAGATTGTCATGCCCTTATATAAAGCAGTGGTGCGACCGCACTTGGAGTACTGTGTCCAGTTCTGGTCGCCGTGATCTCAAAAAGGATATTGAGGAGATAGAAAAAAGTGCAGAGAAGGGCAACAAGGATGATTGAGGGACTGGAGCACCTTCCCTATGAGGAGAGGCTGCAGCGTTTGGGACTCTTTAGTTTGGAGAGGAGACGGCTGAGGGGGGATATGATTGAAGTCTACAAAATTAGGCATGGGGTAGAAAATGGTGACAGAGAGAAATTTTTCTCTCTTTCTCACAATACTAGAACCAGGGGGCATTCATTGAAAATGCTGGGGGGAAGAATTAGAACTAATAAAAGGAAACACTTCTTCACGCAACGTGTGATTGGTGTTTGGAATATGCTGCCACAGGAGGTGGTGATGGCCACTAACCTGGATAGCTTTAAAAGGGGCTTGGACAGATTTATGGAGGAGAAGTCGATTTATGGCTACCAATCTTGATCCTCTTTGATCTGAGATTGCAAATGCCTTAACAGACCAGGTGATCGGGAGCAACAGCCGCAGAAGGCCATTGCGTTCACATCCTACATGTGAGCTCCCAAAGGCACCTGGTGGGCCACTGCGAGTAGCAGAGAGCTGGACTAGATGGACTTTGGTCTGATCCAGCTGGCTTGTTCTTATGTTCTTATGTTGTTAAAAGCCTCAGCCCTAAAGGGTGGTTGGAAGCCAACTAAAGTAAGCTCCACCTCTGGGAACATCTAGTCAGCATTCCCCTTTTTCTGGCATCCAATCAGATGCCAGCATTCCTCCGCAGTGGCACCAGTTTCTGGGTTTTGCCGCTACAGCACTGAGGGGTGCCTGTCCTCCAGCACCTTTGCCCTTTACCTGCACTGTCTCCATTGCCCTGTTTGCCTCCCTATAGGATTGGGCCATAAGTCTCCTCCAACTGAGACTTATGAGTGTGTAGGCAGGCTGCACATTTTTGAAGACAGAGGCACCAGACTTTCAAGGTGGCTCAGGAGGCCCTCCTGGTAATAGCATCCAGGCATAGAGACCTTTGCTTCTGGAGCCACCTTGAAAGTCTGGTGCCTCTATCTTCAGAAATGTGCAGCCAGCCTCAGAAATTCCCCATTGGCTACAATGGAGCAAAGTCACTGCAAAACAAAGAATCTTGGGCAACTTTCTTGGGGTACCTGTAAGGGGTGTATTTTTAAAGCTAGTGACACCAAAATTTCAGGGTATCATCTGGTAACTATTCTTATGATGCCACCCAAGTTTGGTGAAGTTAGGTTCAGGGGGAGCAAAGTTATGGTCCCTCAAATGGGTAGTCCCAATCTCCTGTTAGCTCCCATTGAAAACAATGGGGATGGGGGCATTCTATTTGGGGGTCTATAACTTTGCTTCCTCTGAACCAAACATCACCAAACTTGGCTGATATCATCAGGGCAGTCTCTGGATGATGCCCTGAAATCATGGTGCCGCTAGCTTTAAAAATGCCCTCCCTGCAGGCCGAAACACACCAAAAATACCCCCCCCCCAAAGCCCAAATACCTTGCATTCACATTTGTTCATATTTGGGCAGGACATAATTGGACACTTTTTGTCCAAATGTGCCCAAATTTGCCCAGATTCTGGCTGAGTCTGGTATTTGTTTCATCTAAATCTCCAACCCTCAAAAGTGATGTTGTTTCAGGGTGGGGGAGAATCCACCCCCAAACAGCATCACTTTCAATTTTGTTTTAATTGGAGACCCCAGATTCTCCCTTTAAGGTGGATTTAAAAGAAGAATCTGAGCTCCCTAGTTTAAGCACCATTGAAAGTAATGCTGTTTGGGGGTGGATTCCACTGGAGGTGTTTTGTGAGAGATGATGCTGACATTTGTTTGGTAAATGTTTTGCTGGGGGTGGTTTGTGAGAGGTTTACATGCTTAATACCCACTTGCACTGGCTTGGAGTTGTTTCTCAGGCTAACAACCTACCTCATAGGGTTATTGTGATTAGAAAATTAGGAAAAGAGTTGGTGGGGAGAGAGCCATGTATGTTTTGCTGGGAGTGGGAGGTGTTTTGTGAGCTGGTGCAAAAAATAATTGTTTGTTCATGGTGGGGGAGGGTGGCTGCCCATTCGCCGGGGGAGGGGGGCCAAACTCAGGTTTTGTCCCCGGGCTCCAGTTTGCCTAGGTTTGCCCCTGGGTGCCGCAATAGTATTGCAAGATGGAATGTAGTTTCATTGACATTAAGAGTGTCTTTTTGAATATTTTTTACTTTCTGGGGTAATAATTCAGCATTCAATGTCATATTAGTGTTTAAGCTATTATAAACAATTAAAGTCAAAGGGTCAGGGCAGCAATGGGAACTCAGGCTCATCGGGAATCTTAAAAGGCCCATTCCTCAGTTGAAATAAAAAAACAAAGTCTTGAAAGTTTTTCCTTTGTAAGATACAAAGAAATATATGCAGGGAGGATTCTGCCCATTAGAAATATTAACCCTGTTGCCAAAAGGCATTTGGTAACCAACAGGCATGAAGTATTGTATAAAATTAAACATTTTATTAATATTTAATACATCAAATGTCTTTAAATATGTTACTCTCTCAGTATTTAGATTCTCACTGTTTGTCATTAATTCCTCTTCTGCCATCTAACTTGTAAAGAAACTAGCCTGTTACTGATTCTTTGTGTTTCTTGGGCAACAATGCAAGGAATTTGAATCAGACATTCAGTTGCAGCTTCACGTTTCCAAGACGGAGAGTCTATCTACACCAAGGCTGAGAGTCTGTCTACACATTACAAAGCCTTTCCATTTGCTGGGGGAAAGCACACAGACTTTGTATCACATCTGTGATAGGAGTCAGCTCTTTAAAATGCCCCATAGAGTTTCTGTTGGCTATAGTGTGCAGAGACAGCTGGAATGTTTGACTGCAGGCCTAAAATTTATTAGTTTGGGAAGAAAAACTTGGTTTCATAATTCATTTTATGCCAAACTGCTGTGATGGTATGTATGGACAACTCTTGTACGAGCATCAACAATCCTATTTTCTCACAGAAGAATATTTCCTCTGGCTCTTCATTTACAGAACCATGAACATTTTACTTTTGCTGTTGGAAGTTATTTGTTTTGGTACAAAAGGGTTAACTGTTGGTCAGTTACCAGTTAATATATTGAAGTTGAAACTGGGAAACTGCCTGATATAAGTTTGAATAGGTTTCAGTTCCCTGCTAATGGAACAAAAATGTTTCAAGTTGTGACAAAGCAGATTATGTATATTTTTGTATGCTGGCCAGTAGGTGGCAGTAATTGTATAAGTTTTGTCATCTAGTCTAGAGGGGGAAAAAGCTAATTTTATTTCAGTTCCTGGATAGCTCGCCGTGATCGTATAGTGGTTAGTACTCTGCGTTGTGGCCGCAGCAACCTCGGTTCGAATCCGAGTCACGGCAAGAAGGTGATTCTTTTGCTTTTCCTTAAGTTTAGACTAGCTATAGCAGTGAAACAATTGTTTAAAAGCTTGCAATATTTAAAAAGCTGATGCAAAAAGAGACAAATAGCAGAGAAATATTACTTAGGTAATGCTGAATATTCCTATTGCATTTGTTTGTTCATTTAATTGTTAATTGTAGATTTTCACTACATGACTACTTTAGTAATCAAATCATACAGTTTTATTAAGATATTCATTTCTGAATTAATCATTAAAGTCAGCAGAATGTGGGAATAAAACATTTTAATGCAGTTGAATGTGCCTAAATTATGAATGGTGAGATGTGATATGAGCATTTGTTGTCATGTTCTTTTGAAATTTTGGAGGAAGAAAAAGCATTTTCATGTGTGTATCCCTTGTTTGTCCAGTATATATCTGGTGTTTTTGTGTGTAGATAGTTCTTAGTTACAAGGCTGGCTACATGTACTGTCTGTGCAAAAATCTGTGGGTTTTTCTTTAAGGATAATGCACCACATACAGCCTCAGCCTATGTGCAAAAGGGTAAGCTTGTGTCATTTATGGTACACCATGCCAATCCCAAATCATCGCTGAGCCTGCTTTTTGATGCTGCATCAGAGATATGTGTCTTACTATAAATGCCCACTTGGTAATACCAAAAAAAGTGGACTTCATGTGCTGGACAGATTTTGGAAGAAGTTCTGGCAAAGCTATTCAGTGACTTCAATGAATGAAGTAACTTTATTTTTTTTAAAGGGTAGCTAAAAGTGCTCCTCTTCTGCCATGACTCGGATTCGAACCGAGGTTGCTGCGGCCACAACGCAGAGTACTAACCACTATACGATCACGGCAAGCTACTGAAGAAGTTGTTGAATGCAGCTTGCTCAGTCATCTGCTCAACCAGAGCTGCGGGACGATTGCCACCTAGTGTCAGTTATTGGTTGTGATAGTTTATAAGACTAATTGCATTTCTGTGAAACAACCTTTTGCTAGTATTTAAGAGCCCCTGCCCTTCTCTTTATTTCTGCTGCTCTTCAGGAATTATTTTATTTTGCATGTTACCATGTAAGGAAAAAACCCAAAGTCTGATCATCAATTTATCATAACCTTCATAATGATAAGAGAGAAATCTTGGCTCCTAACATGGAATATACTATATGAAATAAAAGCATAGTAGCTGTATTTAAAAACAAACAAACCTTGGTCTGGTTTTTCTCTCATTCTCAGTTTTTTTAAAGGGGTGTGTGTGTGTGTGTGTGTGTGTGTGTGTGTGTGTGTGTGTGTGTGTGTGTGTGTGTGTGTGTGTGAAAATATTTAAATAATTTACTCCATATATTTTTCATTTCTAAAAGTACTAATCATGAACCGTTCCATGGATCTGTCTGTGTTGTCATCATTGCCCAATAGTTAGGTGAGAATAGATGACGTTTTGAGGGGGCGTGCTAATGGAGGGACTTTTCTGAAGTTAATCACTGTTTTAGCTCAGTTCTAGAAAAGTTTGCTCAGAAAAGTGGCAACAAATAAGAATAGAGAAGAAAAGGAGGGTTTATATTGAAGCAGGCTGTGTAAGAAGAAAGCAGTCAAAACAAAACACCCAAGTGCATAAACAATTGTCAACCAGAGAAGGAGAGCATGACATGGGAAGAGAATTCTGTGTGGAAAGATTTCCAGAATTAGAAAGAGTCATGTGGGAGATCTGCAAGGCCTTTGGTGGGCATCTAATTTTTCTCTGAATCACATATCACACTATTTCTTCCTCCCCTGGCAGCCCACACATTCCCTTTCCTTGCTTCTTGTCCACCTCATAACCAACCTTTTATCTGCCCACACATTTTCAATTACAATTATTTATTTCATTTATAAGCCACCTTTGACTGCAATGGGGCCCCAAAGTATCTTGCACTTATCCTCACAGCAGCCTTGTAAGGTATGTTAGGCTGAGAGTATGTGACTGAATCAAGGTCATACAGTTAGCTTTTCCAGCAGAGAGGGAATTTGAACCTTGGTCTTCCATATACAAGTGTGAAATTCTAACTACTACAACACTGGCTTTTGTTCTGTGGCTGTTAGTGACTGCTGTCAGGCTTGGCCCTCATAGGCCAAAACAGGCCTGGAAAGGGCCATCCTCCTGCCCCTTAGTGAAAGAAACCAAGGCCTTAAGGCTGTCAGTATTGTTGTGGTTGTCTAGCAGCCACCACAGTGGCCACGGCGATTTCAGAGGTCATCCAGTTCTTTGAGGTACAAGTGTCATTCTCTTATTTTGGAATTTTAACTCTCCTCCCCACATTTGCTTGTCTGTTAGATTTTAGTGGCAGGTTTGTCTTGTTTATAGTTCCCATTTCCAGGTAAAAGTAGAGAGGTATGGGGCCATGTTGAGAATTAGATATAGGGATGGAAATATAATAAACTAGAAAATAAAGGAGGCATGAAAAAATGTGAAGGATGGAAGAACCAGAGAGGTGAAGGATGGAAGAACCAGAGAGGAGTAGGCCAGGCCCCAACTTAAGCCTATCTTATACATTTCCATCTCAACTGGAGAGTGCCCTAATCCAGTCTATATTATTTAAATAATTAACATAAATCTTGCTTTTCACATGACCAGCGGAACTAATAGCAAACGGCATGGAGTAAGGAATATTACTGAGAGAATTGTAGGAATTAAAGAAGGATGTAGCCAGGCGCCACAAATGGCAGAATGCATGGGAAAAGGAGAAACTCGCTTCCTTCCAAGCAAACTACATATGAAGTATAGAGATAGTGCAGTACAGTGGAACCTCGGTTTTCATTGGTAATCCGTTCAGCAGGAGCCGACGAAAACCGAGACACCCTAGGGCCACCTACCTTGCAGTCCTTGGGTCTTCCTCTATTGATGCGGCTTTGAATGACAGCAGGTGATGGAAATCGACGAAAACCGAGGCGATCGACAAAAACCGAGTCAACTTTTTCGCCCACGTAATCAATGAAAACCAAAGCGAATGAAAACTGAGGGCGACAAAAACCAAGGTAGCACTGTATAGTGATTAGACTAGATCTTGGGAACCCAGGTTAAAATCCTCACTTAGGTCACAGTCCTGAGGATATTCTTAGTAGTAAGACTGACTGAATAAAATGGGACTTCTGAATCAATTTGTTCAGGATTGCTCCCTTAGCCATTAGGTCTCCTGGGTGATCTTCTACCAGTGAATTTTCTCTCTGCCTAATCTACTTCAAAAAGCCCCAGAGGAGGGAACTCTAAACTCCTTGTGAAGAAAAAATATTGTGATAGAGAGATGCCAGTCACCAGATGCAGTTTTTACATACTGTCAGGTGCCTGGATTTTGTAGGCACATCTGTTAATATATATCATTGTTGTAGTTAAAACTCTATCATTGAACTGATGGCTCAGAACATTCATTTTCCTGAGCTTATCCACTTGCTTGTGAGGAATGGACAAGTTGTTGATTGGTCTGAAATGAAAAGAAGGCAGAGGAGGGAATTAAGGGGATGTAAGATTGCTGCTAGGTTCAGAGATGAAATCGTCACAGAGGAATTCTGCCAGTTTCAGCTTTCTGCTATCATGTGTTAAATCAATGAGACATAATTAAGTATCTCTTTCTTATAACATGGCATCCTCCATTTAGCAATGTGCTTAGGAATGTGATTTTTAAATGGTTAATCTTGTCATAAGAACTTAAGAAAAACCATGTTGGATCATATCAAAGGCCATCAAGTCCAGCAGTCTGCTCACATAGTAGCTCACCGGTGTCTCTAGGAAGCCCACAAACAAGACATCTACAACAGCATTATCCTGCCTATGTTTCACAGTACCTACTATAATACTAACACCTAATAATAATTGTCCTTCGTTTCATTCTTTCAACCACATCTTCACTTCAGTGCAGAATCTTAATTAAAGAAGGAGAAACATCCCTTTCGTTTCCCCTTACTATTTCCTACTTTTCTTCAGAGTCACCTGCATTGAGTTATGGAACGATTTCTTTGCCAGTATGCCCCTTTTGTCTGTTGGTTGTTCTTATACAGCAACATGAACAATGCTACCGGTATTAGTGGAATGAATTTATGTATCAACCTCCCCCCACCCGTTGCCTAGAAAATGTAACTTTTCCCTATAGCTGGTGGGAACCAAATTACCCCAACCTGATGCAATTTGAGCCTAGATTTTCTTTTGCAGGGGGTGGGTGGGGCTGCTGAAGGTACAGAACAAGTCGCTATCTGGAGTTGGGTTGTTAATATTGTTAAGCTGTTATTGTTTTACTCTATTTATTGTGTTTTAAATGGAATTGTTTTATTGTTGTTGTAGCTGCCTTATGCCCTTTTGGGAATGGGCAGGGTATAAGTTTAATTTGAATGAATGAATGAATGAATGAATGAATGAATGAATGAATGAATGAATGAATGAATGAATGAATGAATGAATGAATGGGTGGAAGGATCAGATGAAAATGTTTTAAATAAAGAAACAGCACCATCTATTAGACAGTGGAGGAAGCAGCAAGTAAACACATCGGATTAGGCCAAAAGCCAATAAGCTACAGGAAAGGAAGGCAAACCCTTTCCCCAGCCTTGAAGAAAGGATAAAAAGGCTACTGCCAGATTGCCAGTGAAGAGCACTTCACCTAGTTCTACCAAGGTGGCAACCTACCAGAAAACTTTATTCACTTTGGAGTTCTGTCACTAAGGATAACTTGGTACCACCAAGTCAGATGACAAAAGCAAATTCAGCTAATGACTTTGCCTTTTCTAGGGTCACAGGAATAGGATGGTAACTGGGTTCTCTCAGAAATATACTATTTTCTTCTCTTAATTCTACAGTGCAAGGATCCCTTTTAAGATTTACAACTTTGATATAGGCAAAGGGACATGGGGTTTTGATTTCCTGAATGTTCTCTACATTTCTTTTGCAAGTGGGCCTATGAGGTTTTTAAAATTTTTACTTGCAAGCCACCTTTCTTTAGGAGAAAGGCAAAATATAAATCCTCTTAATAAATTTGTTGCCAACATTTGTAAGCCTCTGGAAATCCACCAAACCTGATTTTACTTCCTTGTCTGAAATTCATTTCTGTTATTATTCATCCAAGATGCAAAAGCTCTCTTTTCTATTATTTTATGGAGAATGCAACTGGGAATAGAGATTCTCTTTGAATGCCAATTCTCTCTAACTCGCTTTTTGAGTCTGCTAGGTATAAAAATGCCAAAAAATAAATAGCATGATTCGTTCATGACCTGGAAACTGTATTTTTTATTTTTTGAAAATTAATCCAGCTCAAAGCTGGATTAGAGATGGCACATCTCTCAGCGACAGGCATGTAGGATCAAAGCAAGCAGTCGTTCCACCCTGGCTGGAAATCCTGTTTTTTATACATAGATCTGATTCATACCCATGGATGGCTGCAATCACAGCCATCTGTTTTAAATTAATAACACTAAATCATCTTGCATGTAAATCAATCATACCTTGAATCACCAGAGGATAAGTGAATCATGCTAACCAAGACTTTGTTGGGCAGTTCACATAATAAAGCATCCTCCATTTTTCTCTGTATTGAAATCACATTTGAGCAGCACAGGAGCTTTTTCATATCCATGTTGTTCTAATAATACAGCCACAATTAGACTAAATGAACAGTGGCTGGTAAAGGAAATACAACATTTTTAGATAGTTCCTACTTTCAAAAAGAGGTGTGGGTGGCTCTCCATCTATCTAACCAGAAGTTTTGTACAGTCCAGGAGGGAATACAAGGGATACTCATTATTCCTTGAGGTAAAGCAGCTAGCCCAACCTTGAAGCTCTTTCTGACCCATCCACACTGAGGAGGTTCTTGGAATCCTGGCTAGTTATCTTGGAATTCTCTCCCCCATATTTCATGTGATGGTGCTTGCTGAGTGGACAATTTCCAGGTGAGGCCTGGAGATCCCCTGAAGTCCCAACTGATCTGCAAATGACAGAGACGCGTTCCCCTGGAAAAAATGGCTGCTTGGAAGAAGAATTCTATGATATAATACTCTGCCTTGCCCTGCCCAGCCCAGCCCCCCCCCCCCCCGCCCACCACCAAGGAATTAGGAAATTCCAAAGCCAAATTAAGAAGCTGCTCAAAGTTGTAGCCCTGAATAGTAGATTGCTAGGATGCCATACACCCTGCTTCAAAGATTATCCTGTCCCAGATATATGGTGGGAATGATTATAGCAACTACATGATTAGAGGCTTATGTTTTTAATTACTTCACAGGTTCTAGATCCAGCACTGCTGAGCTCTGGTGAAAGCTGAAGCAAGGCGCATGCACTTTCATGGTAAAAAAAAAAGTTAGTACATGGATTTAAGAATCCTGCTGGATCAGATTACGCCCATCGATTGTATCTATGAAATAGTGCAAATGTGTAATATGTAACTGGATACAGAATGTTAAGAAATTCCTTGCCTTTGTTATGCCTTTTTTCCTTTCAAATACAAAAGCAGGGCATACTGGAAGGAAGCAGAATCTTAAAGAAGGAAGCAAACGTTACAGTTTGGTACCAGATTCTAACAGCAGTTGCCTTTTGAAGGCAGCCTCCCATCTTTAGCTAATTCTGGTTAAGTGTCTATTTTTCTCTCTCTTTTTCTCTCCAGCCAGTTTAAACTGTCCTTTTCCACCAACCTGGTGGGACGTGCATCTAAAAGCCTGGAAAGACGTTTCTGGCCTTTAAGAACTTTTCAGCTCCTCTTGTTCACAGTCAGCAGCCAATTGTGCAGAATGAAATGACAGGGTGATTCCAGGCGAGATGAGTAGTTGTATTCTGCAGCAACAAAACAAAACAGGAATCCAGTAACACCTTAGATTGCTCACCATATTTATTCCAACAGTAGCTCACTTTATCAGATACCAAGATCAGTTGGCACATACACCCCTTTATGTGTCTGATGGAGAGAGCTCTGACTCATGAGTGCTTATGCTGGAATAAATTCTGCAAGTCCTTAAGATGCCACTGGACTCTTGTTTTATTTTGATAGTAATCAAGAGTATGTTCTTTAATACCAAGCTGCTGGATTTTGTAGCATTTTATCCTATTTTTGTTTTTATCTATAGATGATGCATCTATTATTCAAACCTTTCTGTCAGACTCTCTAGAATGTAAAAGATACTTAGGTAAGGAGGCTTTTTTTTAAGTGCTCAAAATGTTAAATATAAGATGCCTTTTTAAAAAAAGTCTTATCAAATTTGACAATTAAATTCTTCTTTACATCAGGCAACAATCTCTGTTGGGCAGCTGTTGCCACAAGATAAGCTATTCCATTTTAGTCATTCACTGTGTTGACTGGGCCATGACTGGCTTGGAGCCCAACTAGATTTCAGTGGGTGCAAGGAGGGAAGCAGTTTCCTCTGTTTCCTGGCAACCCAAAACACACTCTGAAATGCTGATCTTGGGGTCACTTCAGCTTTGAGAGGGGAAAAGAAGAATTAGAGGTCTCCTGTGGGAGAAGGATCAGCATGGAAATATAAGCAGGATCCAAGCCTTTATTTTACAATTGTAAGTGTCCCAAAATTAAGATTGCAGGCATGTGGGGATATCCTACATTTGTTGGTGACAACAAATCTACACTGCATGAAGCTAGCAGGTAAAATTATTTAAAATGCATATACTATGTGGTATGGCTGTTCCGTGTGGGCACCATAAAGTGTACGCTGGTCTTAAGAACAGAGATAGTAATGATCTTGTCTTTGTAGGTAAGCTCACCTCAGTCTGCAGTCATACCAATTTTAAACTGATATGTGAATCACACAAAACGTTAAAACTCAATCTTACTTAGGTTTTCTCAATATAAAATTAATGTAACGTACACAACAATATTACACACCTCTCTTTTGTGGCCTAGCTTCTTATTATCATCGTCTCTCTAAT
This sequence comes from Sphaerodactylus townsendi, assembly GCF_021028975.2. Taxonomy (NCBI): domain Eukaryota; kingdom Metazoa; phylum Chordata; class Lepidosauria; order Squamata; family Sphaerodactylidae; genus Sphaerodactylus; species Sphaerodactylus townsendi. The sequence goes on along the minus strand of NC_059431.1, from coordinate 85,135,394 downwards.
TTCCAGGATCTGTCATAAGGTGTTATGGGATGAGGCACGTTCATGGCTTTTCTTCTTGCTTTCAAAACCTCCAGGATGTGAAAATCATCTTCTTTGCTGCCTTCTCAGAATGACCCCCCCCCCCAAATCTTCTGTCTTTGTGCTATCAACAGCAACATGCTGCATGCCAGCTGTAGCACATTATTACTCATATACAGTACAACAAAATCCTGCCTATAAAAACTTGACTCTGCGCCAGCTATGCAGTGGTGCTTCCATTCCATGATTAGACACATAAGAAGCGTGAGGGTCACAGAGAGAAAAGACTGGCCTACAACTGATTCTTTGTTTTTCTCCCATGAATGTTTATAGTAAAGCCGCATGGCCACCATGCTTACCTGTGGTTATATGCTCCTAGCAACTTTAATGAAAGAACGTTTAGCTGTTACTGCTGTGCACAGTCCATGTTTACCCACATTATGCTGTATTGTTGCAGGGGGAAAATACCATCAATTCCATAAACATCTGGAGATGGAAGAGATAGCAAACAGTGAAGCAAGCTTACTTGTAAGAGGCCTAATCTAAAGCCCAATCAAATTGATTAAAAACCTGTCATTGAATTTAATTATTTTTTCTACAAGGCAGGTAAAGTTGTGTGTAACCCACTGAGTTCCCAAGAGGCATGCCTGAAGGGTATTAGTTCATGCTATAGAATGGTCAGCAGAAGAGGGGGAATAGAAGTTCAGTGGTTCTCAGACATGCTGATCTGAATGCTTTGGAAGATAATCACATGCTTCTTGAGGGGCCAGAACAGCAGCTGTGCTGGATCAGACCAGTTGTCCATTAACACCAGCATCCTGCTGTACCCGTTGCCATTCAGATGCACAGAGGCCCAAACCTTTGTTGTGTCCCCCGTCTCCAGAGACTTACTGATAGTTGTCCTTTCAGTGCCCAGTTCCTATTTCATAGTATTATGAAGCTGGCTTTCACTCCCTAATTTGACATATGATAGATTTAAAGCTCTCTGTTCCCTGTTGATAGCTTCTCTTTCTTCTTGTTTGAACTGTTGTGATTATCACAGGATGTTCACAAATAGTTTTATTCCTGAAGAAGGATGCTCTATTGTGGAATGCTGCAAACCAGCAAGAAACTTCTGCTGTTAAAAACTGAAAAACATGACATTGGACTTCATTGAGTTGGGGAAGCTGGTGAGCAAAAGAGTGAAGAAGACAGCTTCACAGAAGGTCTAGGGACGGGTTGAGCTGTGTGCAGCAGGGAATGTTGGGAGACATGGTTTAAGTACCAGGACTTAGGGAGGAGATAACTGGAGAGGGGGAGAGACCTTATCGTTTGTAGAAAACAAGGGCCATGTGCTGTTAATGGGGGGCAATGAATTTCACACATTGGTTCCAAACCATCAGCAAAATCTTAGACTGCAGGAATCCTATCCTATGCATCGACTTAAGCAGTGTGATATACTTAAGAAACCAAAATGAAAAGATGATTTAGGTCCCCGCTACCTGAAAGAAAAATTCTATATCCAACATGTGCTAAAACTCATTCCTGATACAGTCCAAGATGAAAAGAATTGCACAGCTGTAAGTCAGAAATCAAGATTTCTTCTGTAGATCTTGGCCACTTGAGCGATAAAACGATGATGAAGTCACGAGGATGCTTTGTCAGTCTTAATAACCACAATGGAATATATAGAGGAGGAAAAATAAAACACAAGTCCAGTAGCATCCTAAAGATTAGAAACATTGTCTAGAAGAGTCCTGTGAATCAGATCTCACCTCACTGTATACATGAAACGTACAGCTAAGAGGCTTAGGAAGTGATGTTGAAGGCTGCAGACAACAGAAAGGCTTAAGAAAGTGGCAGATGTTACAGTTACCAAAAAGGGCCAGTTTAAAACAATATTCAATCAAGAGAATCAACAATTCACTCAAGGTAATATCAGTCTCAACTATTGATAGATGGGTGAAGTAGGGTTAACATAAATTCAAATCTAATCCTTTGGGTTCATCCTACCTAGGTAGTAGTGATGGTGGTACAAGAATAATGATTTTAGACCTGCAATATAATGCTATGGATGATTAAAACGTTCATCCACTGGTTTTGAAATATTGTGATTTTTAACATCAGATTTGTATCGTAACATCTAAAACTGGATTATTTTAATATAGACAGCACAGTTTTGGTTTTATGAATGGGTTCTGATATTCTCCACTTGAAAGATGCTGATAATATTACAGTTTTACTTTCCTTACTTTGTGCTTCCACTCCCTCCAGTAAAGTATAAAATGGCAATACTGTCATATAGAAGTTGTGATGCCACCAATAGCATTGCAAAAGTAATGTTGATGCTTCAATCAGAATTCTTTTTGCATGTTCTGAGTTGGGATGTCAGTGACTTGGATTCCATTGTTGTCCCTTGCACTTTCATTAGCAGATAAAAACCTATTTGACAATCAAAAAAGGCAAAGGCTGGTAGATATACTCTCTCTTTAAATTAGGAGCTCAGATTTATGTAGCGCAAATCCATTTTCAAGACATGGGTTAGTGGGCGCTTAGGTTTTCTTATACATTTATTGAAAACTTTTGTGCCGAAGTGTTTGGTTAGGGAAACTACCAGCCTGTGCATCTAAACATTTTCTTGCTCACATTTTGACAATAAGAAATGTTTTAAACAGCCTAGACTTCAAGTGACTGCTTTTAATAAGAAGAATGTCAGATTTTTGGAGATATATTCAACTTCCACCTCCCATTTTAAGGATCTGTTCTACATGAAAGGTTCCTCCCCTTTACTTTTATTGGAAAAATATTTGTAGGGAATTCTTTACTTCACAAAGCTCCTATCACTACTTGGCAGTGAGCTACAGGTTAATGAATGGCTGTGAGGTTGCCACATTATAAATCAATCAAGGAGTTCATGTGAAATCACACAGGAAACCACCAGAGTGAAGCACAAGCACTTATTACTAACATCTGATTCCCGAGATTAATATGTAGGATAGGGTTGGAAAGAGACCCAAAAGAACCTCAAGTAAATTATGCAGTTCCTACCTGATGATGCTGAACACAGAGAATTATTGTTTTAATCACGATCTTCAGGGGGATAAAGCAATAATCAATTATTTTTCATTTTAGCATGGTTTGGACAAGTTCTCAGCCAGAGTAATTTGGAATCAAGAAATTGTTTGCCTTAGTTGAATGGGTAAAGAAAATGTAGAACAGAACTGTTGCTGAAATCCCAGTGTCAGCTTTATTTCTTATTAAGAGGAGTAAACTGCCTGATTCAGTTTCTGGACTGACACCAACAGTGCATTTCCTGTCAATTTCCAATCAACTTCCATGGATTTAAAAGGGTGCAGTAGTGCTCAGGATGGCTTTGCAAATCAGTCTGTTTCCTACCGTGTTTCTCCGAAAATAAGACAATGTCTTATATTAATTTTTGCTTCCAAAGATGCGCTATGTCTTATTTTCAGGAGATGTCTTATTTTTCTGCTCCACAGCTGCATGCTCTGGTGTTCAGTTCGACGGGCATGCTTCCAAACAGAAACTTTGTTACGTCTTACTTTCGGGGGATGCTTTATATTTAGCACTTCAGCAAAACCTCTGCTACGTCTTATTCTTAGGGGATGTTTTATTTTTGGGGAAACAGGGTATCTGCTTGGGTTTCCTATCGTTCCACAACAGGGTGCTATGGGAAAAACAACAGATTTGGTAAGTAGGATCTATGTGTATTATGAACAAGCCATATGAGCTATTCTAAGTCAGGTAATTCAACTTACCAGTTGTTTGATAAGATCCATTTCCTTGGAACTACCAAAACCAGAGGTTCATCAAATATCTGGCAGACTGTAATATATGCCCTTAGCGCCAATATCTGTGCTTAGCGCCAAAGTGCACTCCAAACTTTGCCTGCTGTCCTCCTTTCTGGGATTAATTTTTATTTTGTTTCCAAGTACAAAGCAGGAAATTCTACATCTGTGAAGCTTAACTCTCATCAACCCATGGGCTTTAAAAGAACTACTCTTACTAAATAGTCTAAGAATTGCAGCAGGATGCCTCTAGATGGCATTATTAATTAGCTCCTAATAATAATAATAATAAGCAGCAGCAGCAGCTGGGATGGGGGACTGCATCCATGGGCTGCCTACTGAAGTTTGTCACATTACTATATCAGTTTTGCACATGCCCATCCTAGGTTCATGCATGATTCTGCAGTAGCAAAGTCTTTATTCTCCTTGGGAAGGGCTGATACAGAAACCAGCCTCTCCCATCACTGGTGATCAGTCCTTTGGATCTCCTGAGGTTAAAGGGTGTATACCTCAAACATGAAAAGTGATTTTGCAAGGGTCAAATAGCAGATGACAGTAGAATATAAGCACTTGGGGTGATAAGAGAAACATAAACTGGCTAAAGGCTATACCAGTTGCCTTCAGGAGTCAAAAGAGTGGAGTTGAGCTTGGGTCTGGCTGATTGCTGACATGCTGTTCAAAACATGGGTGGCAGCAGTAGGCAGTTCGTATTTTTATGTTTTTTTAATGTGCAGCATTTCCTGTTTTTGTACCTGCATACAGCACTCAGCCTAAAGAGACTGAGTGGTTTAGTTTGAAGATCCCTGTGAGGGTGCTGTGGACCGAGTAATGATCCCAAGCCACTTCTGAGTGTTGTGTCTTTCATTCACCTGTAATTTCAGGCCAAAGAAATTCCTTTTCATTGCACACTACCCTATTCAAGGCAGGCAGGCTAATATCAGCAGAGGCATGATGTGTCTCCCTTCCTACCAGTCTTTCTGCAAGAACAGCTTGAATTCTGAATGGTGACCTTCCTGTGACACAGCTGCATGTCAGTTTGGCTGTACACTTCCTGGTTGGAATTCTAAAGACGTGGATCTGGCAGGAACTTTCCATCCTTCCATACTTTTAAATTAAAAACAAATAAAGTCTTCTCCCTAATGGCCTTTTAGGCACAGCAACTGTGGAGCAATTCACTTCTCTGCTGCTGCTTCTGAACCACAAAGTTTCATAGTGAGCCATAATTTTGTATTTACAAATATCCCGATTGAGGCAGATGACCTAGTATCTGTGTTACACCTCTTGTTTATTTGGGCTCTGTCACACATTGTAATAGAATACTTTTTACAATATTTTTAATTGCATTTGCAGTTTCTACACTCCATTCTTTATCAAACAGAGCATTTTTATCACAGTTTTCTCACCAATAAGAACCCAGTGTGGCTTGCAACATTGTTTTCGCATCTTCCAATCTGGTTTCAGAGCAACAACCCTGTGAGGTAGGTTAGGCTGAGGGAATCCATGGTGCTTCCATGGTGAATGAGCTTCCATGGTGGAATGGGTGTTCCAGATCATAGTCCATCACAATAATTAAAGCGATAGCAACAATAAAGAAACTCTAAAAGGGCTGTTGTCCAGTTGCCATTTTTGAATCGGCCTGTCTCTTCCCCAGACTCTGCCCTCTTCAGACTCTACCTAGAGGCACAGCTACAGTAAACTACACCCAGAGCAAGCAGTGAAACTGTCCCCACATGGTGTGGCTGCTGGCAACCTGGTGCTCCCCATGGCAAGGCTACTGGTGGCCTGGTGCCCCCCAACTCTTCTTCCCCATCTTGCGAGTGGTGTTAGACAGCCACTGTGCCTGCTGCAGCCTCTCTGAGCACCAGGAGGGGGAAAAGCCAACCTAGGGTATGGAAAGGAATGCTACCCAGTGGTGTTCTCAGGCTTTCCTGCAACAGTTCTGGGGTGGCACCACAGGTCAGATGGGCATCAGAGGGACGTACATGGTGCTCTAGCTTCTCCTCTCCAGCAGGCAGGTTGGATGCTACTGGGGGGGGGGAGCGAGGGAGGGAGGGGGGAAGGCTGAAGGCTGAGATTGGCTTGTGGAGCAGAGAGTTCCAGCTGGCACTGGGATGTGTACCAAAACAGACTTGTGCCAGGTGCCTCGAAGGAAGGAGGGGCCAGGGTACGGTTTGGTGGGTTTGTGGGAAGAAGACTGCCAGAGAGGCGAGAAGAGGGTGGGTAAGAAGAAGAAGAAGAAGAGTTTGGATTTATATCCCCCCTTTCTCTCCTGTAGGAGACTCAAAGGGGCTTAAAATCTCCTTGCCCTTCCCCCCTCACAACAAACACCCTGTGAGGTAGGTGGGGCTGAGAGAGCTCCGAGAAACTGTGACTAGCCCAAGGTCACCTAGCTGGCGTGTGTGGGAGTGTACAGGCTAATCCGAATTCTCCAGATAAGCCTCCACAGCTCAGGCGGCCGAGCTGGGAATCAAACCCAGTTCCTCCAGATTAGGTACACGAGCTCTTAACCTCCTATGCCACTGCTGCTCCTTTCTTTAAAAAGGTAAGTTTTGATGCACAGCTGCAGAAGTGGCAACCACAGGTGTTGCTGTGGCAAAGTTTTCCAAAATTCCACCACAGAAAAAGTATAGACCTTTACAGCCTTACTGAGAGATTCCACACAGCATATTTATAACGAGTTGCAATTGTTATAAATGAACCTGTTTTCCCTTTTAATGTTCACATGTGTGCCTTTTACCCATTCAAGAAGTGATGTGAGCTCATAAAAACAAGTTGTTTTGGCCTCCTCGCACGAAAACACAGTTTTAAATTTTTTTCTACAACGCATGTGTAGATTCAAAGAAATGAATCTTTGCAGCCATGCCGATTTTCCCTTGTTCTGATTGGCTGCTCCTTTTCACCTGTACTCTGATAGGATGTATCCTATCTCTTGTCTCTTTTGCTTTCATTGGTTGTCATAGTGGGGTTGAGTCATACGTTTCAAAGTCCTCCCCCTCCTATTTCTCCAGTATTGGATATCACTATTACAAAATGGAAACAATTCCCTACTGCCTGGCCTTCTCCAATATAGTCATTAATAAAATATGATGATTATGTCCCCGAGAATCTACCTAACAAATTGGTCTGGCTACAATCAAGTGCATCTGCAAAACTTTTCTTTTTCAACACACACATTTTTTTAATAGAGAAAAAGGAACTTTCATGCAAAGACCAGGCAATAATGAATGTGTTACTGTAGATCTATGAGTGAAATGGTGGACATAATTGCTGCCACAGGGAGAAAACATGCTTGGGTAACTTGGTCAGAGAATCAGCCTACAACTTGCTAGGCGAATTACACAAAATGGCAGGTGGGCAGAATCATCCTGAAATGGTGGATGACAACAGAAACAAAAATAAAAGGGTGAAAGGGAGGGTGGAAATTAGCGGGTGGATGTTCTGCCTGTTGTGTTCACATGGAAGTATCTTCCAACCAGGTTTTTATCTTTTGATAAAAGATTGCTAGTTTAGCGATTTTTGCAAAATGAAACAGGCTGAAGTCGTTTGGGGGAAGAGAGCTGTGTGAAGTTCTTCCCCCAAATGCTTTTTATAACACGTTCAGCCCATTATATTTATGCTGTGCAGAATCTACCGCTGTTTTGTAATCAGGGGGACAGCAAATAGCACCTCCCCTGAGTTGCTTGGGCCTGTGAATGTTGGCAAGAGATGGAATGCAGGAGATAACCAAACTGAACTGGCAAACCAGTGAAAGTCTCAAATTGAAATGACTTGAAATAGGAAATGTGCAAACCGGCTTCAATGTCATTAGAAGGAAAAGGCCTTTGTGAGTGTTGTCTGAGCAGCAGAGAAATAATTTTGGTTGCCTATTCACCACCAGGTGTCTCTAGCACCTCCCTGTTTGCTTTTAGTGAGGCTTATTGGGGATTCTACTCTCAAAAGACCAAGTGAACTCCCCCCTCCCCCTGACATGTAGGGAATGTATTTTAATTTAGAAAGTAACCAAAGTTTTGTTTGGAAGGAATTCTCAGCCTTCTAGTTGGGTCCCAAATTGTTTTACTTTCAAGTTGCCATCAGAACTAGACACAATCAATGAAATTGGGAGCTTTTTTAAAGGCTAATTGTGTGCTTAATTTGTACACAGCAGGAATCCAAATAAATAGCTGGAATCCATTACCTCAACTGGTGTAATTTTCAAAAACACTCGGATTGGCTTTCTTAAGTGTTCAAGATAATCTCTAGTTTGAGGGATTGCACCAACCCTTTCTTGCCCTCACTCAGCATCCTATCGGCAAGCAGAAAGCAGATGTAAAGAGCTGCATTTTATCAGCTCTTTTGGAACAAATGTCTCACCATGTCTTTCACCTTGTTGTAAACATCTGGGCATAGATTTATGGATCTCTCGTGAATTTGTCAGCAAATGGGAGCTTTGTGGAGCACGTTTACGTGTGTGCCTTTGCTTATTGAACAAATTTAGCATTTAAAAACATCAAACACATTTTAGCTCTCCTCTCTCCCGCTCCCCACCCCAGTCAAAAAAGATTGTCCCATTTCCTCAAATTTGGTGAGCATCATAAAGGAAGGGAATCTGGAAGTTATTACAACATATTTAGAACTTAAAACGTAATCATAATGAAATCTTGTGGCCAAGAGGCTCCATTCTCCTGCTAAGGTATGGAGAATGTTGTGCAGGGCTATTGTAGATGATTACTGAAAAGGAAATCCCCATGTGCAATGATACAATAGAAATGCAAAGAGGCAGGATGCCTGATTCACTTAGAATCATTGGGTAATAAGCAAGTAACACACACACAAAAAGTGTGGAGCAGTCAGAAGAGAGCTCCTCTTTACTCCATTCTCTCTCTCCTCCCCCACACAAGCTTCTTAGCTTCAAACAGCCGGTTCTTGGGGCAGCCCATGCAGTGCCTCTGTTCATGCAGGTGCCCTCCCCAACAACTGCCAATACTTAGGAAACAGGAGGGTCCACTTGGCAGCTGCATTCCAGAAAAGATATCGTAGTCATATGTCCATACTTTTAAAGCCTTTGGACTAGTAAATAAAAATATACCTTTGACACCTAAATAACTACGCTGATTCTAGAGTAAACTCTGAATCTAGAAATCACACTGAAATCCAGGTTAACAGAGATTATGAATCATTCATCTTAAATGTGCTGCCCAAGAATTCAAAGAATCTTCACACAGGTTGTGGTGGGTTATCTGGTCTGTGTGGCCATGGTCTGGTGGATTTTGTTCTTAACGTTTCCCCTGTGTCTGTGGCTGGCATCTTCAGAGGTGTATCACAGAGAAACGTCTGTTTCACACTGTGTCTAGCGAGAAGGGAAAGTTTAGTGGGGTATATTGTCCATTTCCCAGGGTGGGGAACCAATCAGTAAGTGTTTGGGTGGATTGGTTCTGGTGGGTTTTCCGTGCTGTGTGGCCGTGGTCTGGTGGAACTTGCTATGTTTGGGTGGAACTTGCTATGCAAAGGTGTGGTTGAGTGCATTGTATTGCGGGTGGGGTTATCAGTCCATTTTTAAAGTACTGGTAGCCAAGATTTGCTAACTTTCAGAGTCACTTTCTTGTTGAAGTTGTCTTGATGTTTGTGAATTTCAATGGCCTCCCTGTGCAGTCTGACATAGTAACCTTCTGAATTGTCCAGAATGGCACAAAATAAGAGAACTTTTTGGATTTACATTCTACATATAAATGAGCATTCATGTTTTGAGTTACTATTATTGTCAAGAGTTATATTGTAATAATGATATGTATGTGTTAAGATTATATACAGAGGTTGATGAAATATCTCATATTATAACGAGTGTTATTGATTAAATACTAATACCATAGCATACAGCTCAGCCAGAGTGTGACGATTTCTTGGTATTGACTCTCATGGTAAAGCACATGTATGACCCCAGATTCAGTTCTTGGCATTTCTTGTTAAAGAATCACATTCAGCAAAGGTTGGGAAAGTCCTTTCTCTCCCTGATGTCCCACAGAGCCATTGCCCATCAGAATCAATAGTGCTGACATTATAAGGCAGTTTCACATGGAACCCTGACCTGGATGACCCAGGCTAGCTGATCCCATTAGATCTCAGAAGCTAAACAGAGCTGACGTTGGTTAGTACTTGGATGGGAGAACACCAAGAAATTCCAGGGTCTCTATGCAGATGGGAATGATAAACCACCACTGTTAGTCTCTAGCCTTGAAAACCATGCTGGGTTGCCATAAGTCAGCTAGAGCTTCATGGCACCTCACACAAGCCCTGTTTCATACGGAGGACTGCTGGGTGCAGGATTGTAGCAAAAGGTAAAAGTAGCACACACAGCATCATCTGATGAATTCTTTTTAAACAAATGTTTTAGAGGCTGCTTTTCTTTGTACTTGGCCGTTATGTGTATTTATTTATTTGGAATATTTTGGGCCCATGGTCTACAAATTCAAGGTCATCTCTTAGAACAGGGGTAGGGAACCTGCGGCTCTCCAGATGTTCAGGAACTACAATTCCCATCAGCCCCCTACCAGCATGGCCAATTGACCATGCTGACAGAGGCTGATGGGAATTGTAGTTCCTGAACATCTGGAGAGCCGCAGGTTCCCTACCCCTGTCTTAGAATAATAAAACTACAATAATAAATAATTTAAATTAACTGGCACACCAAAAATACATAGAAAATATATCTTTGCTGCAATAAAACTTCAAAGCGATTTCAGAGTTCCAGAAAGACTTGCCAAAATAGTAATAAAAAGTGTATCTAAAGTTGAGTAAATATGTACACATGCCAGAAAGTGTTTTTGGAGTCTCTTGTCACTTGTCCGAGGGGAACCTACTGGAAATCCCCAGCCTGAATGATGTCTGGCTGGCTTCTACGAGGGCCAGGGCCTTTTCTGTCTTGGCCCCTACCTGATACAATTAGCTCTCTACTGAGATCAGGGCCATGCAGGACCTGAATGAGTTTTGCAGGGCCTGTAAGATGGAGCTGGTCCGCAAGGCTTTTCCATCGAGCCAGCTGGGCTGAGTACCACTCCCATGGGATAAGAGGGAAGTCACCATCTTTGATGTTGTTATATTGGTGTTTTACTGTTACATATTGTTGTATGCTAGCCTTTATAGTTTTATGGTGTTTTAGTTGATTTTAATGGTGTTTTAGTTGTGTTTATATTGATTTTATGGATCATTATGCACCCCCCGAGCCCTTTTTGGGATGGATGGCATAGAAATCCAAAGATAAATAAATAAATACCATAGGGAAAGACTTGGTCTACCCCTTAACCAGAGGTGTACAGGATCCAATCAGCGCCTGGAGACAAAGCCTCCTCTGGGTGCTCCCCAGGTGCCCCACGCATCCCTGCTGCAGGTGGCCCATGAAGCCATGCCCACCTGCAGAGCATGCAAAGTTGGGCATCCCTCAGCCATACTCCCTGGCCTCCCTGAAGATCAGGGAAATGGCCCCCTCTGGCTACTTTTAACAGGCCTAGTCCTGCCTTGAACTATGTTTTCAAGTTATGGTGAGCATTCCAACAAGGCACAACTAGGTCCGTTAAATGCAAGAGGATGGGGCCACGTTCCTGATCTCCAAGGTCAGTGCCTTGGACTATGTTTTCAAGTTATGGTGAGCATTTTAACAACATACCCATGAGACTTTGCTAAATATGCAAATTACTAGGCCTGTTAAAAGCAGCCAGAGGGGGCCATGTCTCTGATACCCAGGGAGGCCAAACTCTGCACATGGGTGGGGCAGGACTGGGGCATTCCACCCTCCCTCCCAGGCTCCCTGCAGTGGGGAGGGACGCACCCGGAGAAGGCTTGATTGCCGGCTGAAATAGCTTGTGCCAGCTGAAAAAGTTTAATTGCCGGCTGTGTGCTATCCAGAGGGAGGCTGACTCTCTGGTCACGTGGGGGGCTGATTTTGCATCCCCCATGTGACCAGATGGTGTGCGCCCAGAGGCACGGGTTACCCCATGTCCTCGGGCCACTGCCCTTAACTCTTGTGTCTTGTTACAGGCCCTGAGCAGTCTCTCTCCCGCCCCCGCCCACAAATCTCATCAAGTAGATGGAGGGAGTTAGTGACCTGCTTAAACCATGAGGATTGGGAAAGAGCCTACAATGATAATGTGTAGATGCATTTTTAAAAAATTAATTGGCTGATACGGTAAAGTCTTGTTGGGTTGCAACAGATGCTCATATTCTTCAGGTACATGCCAAACATAAGGTAAAACAGTGTGTCTCCACTCACACTGTTTGGGCAAGTATCCACAGCCTGGGAATGCTCTTATTTGTGAGCTGAGCTTGCTAAAAAGGAAAGAGGCTCAGGAAAATTCAATGTGTTATATGGATTCTGCATAAGTCTAATATTAGAGATGAAGGCCCTTCCTTCTTCATTACCCTTTAAGATGGGACCCAGCTGTAGACAGAACATGTGTAAACGATTGTAACATACTTCAGCAAATACAGTGGACAAAAGAAGTAAAAGTCTAGATACACAGCCAGGCTGAATCCACCATGCGCTGAATCCTGCAAACTGTTTCCAGTGCAGTGTTACCATCTGCTGTTACAGATCTGATTTTTAGATTTGAATTTCCACCCAGGCGATCCATGCATGTAGCACCTGTGACAAATCAGCATCTTGTAGGTTCTAATTTGGTGCTTGCTTTATCACTGCCAACAATCACACTTCTTGATGATAAAGATCCTTTTCTTTGACTATTTTTATCATGTCCAATGATAAAGCTCCCCTGGCTTACCATCATCAATTGTAATTTCTCACTCCAGAGCTATCTTTCCCCCGAGGCTTATAAAAAGGACAGAGGACTTTCTAAGACTTATATGCAAGCTTTTGAAGATTTTTTCTGCATGTTACATTACTGACTGTTCTCTCAGATTTATTTATGGTAAAGTGTATATGGACCTGACACATAGAAATTTATAAGGTCATTTGTATAAGGCATAATGCTAAGTTGCATCACCAGTGAGGTTTGGTATTCATAAAATTGAGTTTATTTAGTGCATTATTTGGTTGGTATTATTAGCCACTCAGTTAGCCACTAACTGCCACTCAGTTCATAAGAGTGTGAATACTTTTTTGTTACCCATGATTTAATTTACACTCTTGCTTGTTACTAGTATTGTGATACTTGATGCCTCCTTAACTATGGATGCTCAAGTCACCCATGTGGCTTAACAGGTTTTTTGTCATCTCTGCCAGATGAGACTGTTGGCACCCTACTTGTTCCAAACTAACCTAGCCATAGTGATCCATGCTACAGTCATCTCTAGATTGAGTTTTCTCTTCAGAGGGCTGCCCTTGGGCTCTAGAAACTCCAAAGGTACAAGATGCGGCAGCACAGGTTCTAACTGGGACCCTGTGGCGGCCGTGCATGTAGCCTGTGTTCTACCACCTGCATTGGCTCTGGTTAGAAAACCAAATCAGGTTTAAGGTTCTGGTGGTTACCTTTAAAACAGTAGACAGTCTGGGGCCATCATATTTGCAGGGCCACTTCTCCCAGTATGCCCCCTAGGGACTCTCCGCTCAGCCACTTACAATCTACTGGTGGTTCCTACAGGGACGGAGTGAGGGGGAAAAGTGCCCGGTGCACTGGTGCGTCCTCTGCCTCTGCCATGCCCCCGTCTGCCCCAGAACCCCTTGGAATGCCCCCGCCATGCCCCTGCAGGGGCGCGTTCTCAGTGCATTGCACACTCCCCCCCTGTCCCCGTGGAGCTACGCCTCTGGGTCCCTAGTTGAAAGGTAACTGTCTGACCTCAACCAGGGCCAGGGTGCCTGAACCCTGGTGTGGAAATGTCTCTGTCTTGGGGAGACCACCTGTGAATTACTAATGTGGGATCTGATGCTAATTCTGCAGGTAGCGCTGTAAAGGGGAGCCAAAATTGTTCCACCAGGCTTATAGTTGAAGCAGCTATGGTTGAAACATCTAATGGCCTCCCTCTTCTCTTCCCTCTGCTGTATATTGTTGGGGTTGTTTATGTGTTGTTTTAATGTAAATCTGTTTTATTCACCATCCAGTGTTTTTAATTGATTGTATATTTATAATTTTATGTTCTAGAATTGCATCCTTAATATGGTGGAATCCGCCCTGAGCCCACAAGGGGAAGGGCGGCATACAAATCCAATAAAATACATTAAATCAAGAACAAAATCAGTCAACAACTTAAGCAGCCATAGAAAAAGTAGTGTTCGTCAGACCTAATCAGTTAGGAGGAATTGCCAAAACATCACAGCTCAGCAGCCTAAAATGTGAACAAGCTAAACAACAGTGAAGATTCCTTATGGAAGATTTGCAAAAAACAAACAAACAAAAAAATGTGGGTCAGAAATGACAGAGATGGAAAACTATGGAAAAGCCTTATGGAGTAGGTAGGTTCATTATTTAGCTTAGTCTACACCAATATGACATTATGGAACTTCTAGAAAACATGTCGTCCCATTTCCTCCTAGGAAGGAAAGCACATGGCCATTGTATAGCAGCAACTGGGCTTGCTTCCAGGCTATCCATATGGAGCTGCCAAGGGAGGCAAGGCCAGATGGATTATTATTCGGTCCAGCTCCTCAGTATTGACCTGGGCAGCTTCCTTTCCCCACCCTTTTTTCCTATCTAAAAAATTAAAAAAAAGTGGGGAGAGAAGAGGAAGGTGAGAACTGCCTAAGAAAAAGGTTTAAGTGGAATAATTCATGCATTCAGTGGAGCACATGATTCGTACATGCCCAACCATCTTGGCACTCCTTTTCCTCTGCTGGAAGTGATAAGAATAGAGACCAAGCTAGATTCAGGAGGGAGACATTTGTCATGGCCTGTTGGATGTGGGCCAAAAAATGCCATGTGCTAGGAGAACCAATCAGATTTCAGAAGCAGAATTATTGTACACATTGGTCCTCTGTCCCCAGGCTTTGAGAATCTCTTGGCTGCCTTTCCTACATGCCTGCATTTCAGGCCACCCTTTCTTTGTCTTTTAGAAGGCCCTTCTCACTGCTTTTTAGCCCGTATAATTGTTCCATATACCCAAAGTTCTCTCAGTCACCGAGTGTCTTCCATCACTGCTGCCTGTGATACAGGTTCACATAGGGCTCAACTGCATATGATGCTGGGATTCCAGGATTAGAATTTGCAACAACTCATGTCATCTTTAAAAAACGTAGGACAGTGGTACTAGGGAAGGGATTTGTTAATCCTGCTGCCCTCTACAGTTTATTTGATTGAAATATTTTGTAAACACTATCTGTCGCCTGGGGATCACCTTCCATCATCTACCTTGGGGATGCTGGGTAGGGGAACGGGACAAGTGCCCATATTGTGCTTATCCCGCCCCGCCCTTTCCGGACACTCTTGCTGTTCTTATAGCTGCCCAGGAGATCCATTTTTTATCTGGGATATTATATAGGGGGGTGAGTTAACCCCCTTTCCCCAGAACAGTGGCCAAAATTCAAATGGAAGGTCTGTGCTTTTTATGTGCCCAAACAAGCACTTGGCAATTTTTCGGCATTTTCATCTAAAAATGTTGTGGAGGGAAATTGTAGTAGGGAGAAAGTGTAATGGAGAGCTACAGTAAGAGTGACATCCTAAACAGAAGTACACTTTTCTAAAGTACACTCTTCTATTTATATACCGCCCTGAGCCTTCGGGGAGGGCGGTATATAAATATAATAATAAATAAATAAATCCATTGACTAGTTCCTGTTCAGACTTTCCCCTACCATTTGGTCACACATGACATTGTTGAATTCAAAGCAGTAGTATATAGTTCACAAAGGGCATTTTCATAAAATTTGGTAAAACATGATGCCACCTTTTTATGGCTAAAATGAGATCAGAGACAAAATGTGTAGGTCATACAGCTCACGGGACACATGCCTTCTCTATTCATATTGGGGAGAATATACTTGTAGTTAAGAACCATGTTAGAAATACAGATGTATTTTCATTTTACTTGCTTATTTTCAAAATTAGCATATCATTTGCAAAAACATGGTGCATATACTCATTTATTTTTGAAGTTTTACGCCCCTCCCAAGCATGAGAAAAGTAAGTCTTTCAGACATATATACATTAGACTCAATATACTAACAACATAATGTATTTTTAAATGATTTTAATCGTCTCTAATTTCTAAGACAGGAATGTTTCCATTTTATCAAGAGACCAGAAAAATTGTATTTTAAGCAGGAAACTTAAACTGTTGGGATTCTAATGTTATGTCCTGGGGCAGAATGTAACTACCTTGGATTCATGTAGCCTTTATTCAGCTCCAGATGCACTCAAGACAGCTCATGAGGGTTTTGTGCTAGCCAGAACTGGAATGAGGCTTTGCGTCTCTGCTAAAACTGAAGAATTGTTTACAAGCCATTCTGCAAATTAAATATTATAAAAGAAATACTAAAGATAAATACGAAATCAAAATATTAGAAATTAATACTCTTCATTCTCATTTCCAGTCAGATTTATGCTTACTGTTCCAAATAGCACATATAATACCTATTCATGTGCACAGGTAGGTTAGTTATGTTAAGGCCATATTCTTCCATATTAGTAAAAGAGATTGTGATGGTTGCTGAAACTTTTTTTTTTCAACTGAGAAAAGCCACATCACTTCCTTAGAAGGAAAGAAAAAGCATCTCTTTTTAATGAAAGAGAATATTTTGATGCAAAAATGTAAAGGCTCCGGGCTGCTTTTTTAGAATACAGTCTTTTACTTTTTCTTCCTTCAAAATCAAACTAAATAGCTGAGCGAGGGCCTCAGAGTTTGTACTGTCTTTTGTGGTATGTAATATGCAACTAGATCTAAATTTTGGGTGACTGCCCAGTTTCAGATATCTAAAGCCTCTGTTGAAAGCAGTGGAGACTGCATGCTGACCAGGTTTTTATGTATGCAACTGCAGATTGATTATCTAATGGCAGGACCAGACGTTGATCATCAGTATCTGAGAGGAGATAGTTTGGTATAGCCTCCCCCTTTCCAACCCTAGTTCCAATATGTTTATATCTAACTTTCTCTGGGCTTGTTATAGGCCTTTCATTACAAAAGGCAGTGAGATATGCCCCCTCCCCCACTCGTGCTTTATTTCTTTTATGCATTGAAAGGGAGAGTTATTGGTAGAGGAACTGGCGGGTGTAGAAACCCTTTAACTGTTTAATGCACAGACTATTTTTGTTGCTGTGGGTGGGAGGAACAGATGAAGAGGATGATTTTCTTGCTTGATCTCTGTTTCTGATTAGCAGCTTGGAAAGCCTTTCCGAGATTCAGAATGAGACTTCAGCATTTGTGCAGGCATAAATGGTGTGTGTGTGTGTGTGGAGGGGTTGTGGTGGTTATGGGCATCAGATTACTATGGGAGACCCAGTATATTGCTTCTGCTCCCTGAGTTGTTTGACAAATTAAGATATCTCCTGAGAGTGAGATGTTTGGCTTCCCGGAAGAAATCTGTATGAATTGAAAAGAAAGCTGGTGTTTCTCACCCTCTCATAGATGCATGTTGATTGGTCAGGGCAGAGGCATATCTAGGCAAACTGGAGCCCATGGACAAAACCTGAGTTTGGCGCCCCTCCGGTATGGGTGGCCACTCTCCCCTTCCATGACCAAACAATGATTTTTTGCACCCGCTCACAAAACACCTCCCACCCCCTGCAAAACATACATGGTTCTCTCCCCACCAACTCTCTTTCCTAATTTTGTCCTCACACCAACCCTATGAGGTAGGTTGTTAGCCTGAGAAACAGCTCCAAACCAACACAAGTGGGTATTAAGCATGTAAATCTCTCACAAATCACCCCCAACAAAACATTTACCAAACAAATGTCAGCATCACCTCTCACAAAACACCTCCAGTGGAATCCACGCCCAAACAGCATCACTTTCAATGGTGTTTAAACTAGGGAGCACAGATTCTTCTTTTAAATCCACCTCAAAGAGAGAATCCTGTGTCCCCAGTTAAAAACATTGAAAGTGATGCTGTTTTGGGGTGGATTCTCCCCCACCCTGAAACAGTATCACTTTCAATGTTTAAACTGGGGACCTCACATTCTCCCTTTAAGTCCATGCCGAAGGGGGTGGATTTAAAAGGAGAATCTGGGGAAATTTGGAAGTTGCCTGCTGGAAGTTGCCTGCAATTGTTAAGCTAGCAGGACCAAAATTTCAGGGTATCTTTAGGAGACTCTCCTGACAATACCACCAAGGTTTGGTGAAGTTTGGTTCAGGGGGTCCAAAGTTATGGACCCTCAAAGGTGTAGCCCCATCTCCTATTAGTTCCCATTGGAAACAATGGGGGATGGGGCACCCCTTTGGGAGTTCCATAACGTTGGACCCCCTGAACCAAACCTCACCAAGCCTGGGTGGTATAATCAGGAGAGTCTCCTGAAAAAAATCACTGAAATGTTGGTGCTGCTAGCATAAAATCTGCGCCCCCTTCAGGCCACAAACTGGAAAAACACTAAAAATACAAAAACCACACAAACCTGAATTTTTGCACCCCCCATGTGACCAAATGGGGGCACCTGGGGACATTTGTCTCTCCATGTCCCCATTGCAGATATGCCCCTGGGTCAGGGAACATCTACATTACCTTCACCTAGCAGGAATGTTTATGATTTATCTCCCTATTATTATTTCTGCACAACTTGGATCGTTCTTTGTAAAGGACCGTCAAGTACCTGCATAAAAACCTGCCATGTAATTGGAAGGATCCATATGACAAGCTAAGCCAGATATTAGGGTCAGCCTTCGAAGATCGGCATCAGAAGCAGTCTCCAACAACATGCTAAAATGGAGGCTCACCCTCTGTTATTAGCTTGTTGTAAGCCTGTGACAGACCTTTTTCAAGAGTTATCTTTCTACAGTGCACAGTAGTTTGAGGATCTTTACCAGTAATAAGTACCCATATGATAGGTGTGTTAACTATTTAAAACTTTTGACATGTTTGTTGACTTAGATGAAAACTATACATAGGCTATATCAAGAGCTATCATAATCATAACAACAGCTTGAGGCTTTTATGCCAAATGTTAGAGAATGAGAAATATGTCCATACTAGAAGAAAGGTCAAACAAGGTGAGTGAGTATGCCACTGGGACCAAACTAACACTTTTAAAGAAGAAATGCAGACAAAAGTGTCATATGTGGAATTAAAACCATTTGTTCTTTATTATCAAATGAAACAATAAAACACACTCTTCTACTAACATTAATTCAGTATTCAGCATTGTCAATGAATGGTGAACATATTTTTAATTTCATTTCTATAAAATATTATTTCATGATTATACCCAGTTCTCCAGATCAGTGGATCAATCATTTGTTTTAACTAGAGTTTTGATTTACAATGTTTTTGCTTTCTAGTACTGATATTAGTGAGCCTATAGGCTTTAGGGCAGCGGTTCTCAACCTGTGGGTCGCGACCCCTTTGGGAGTCGAACAACCCTTTCACAGGGCTCGCCTAAGACTCTCTGCATCAGTGTTCCCCATCTGTAAAATGGATAAATGTTAGAGTTGGGGGTCACCACAACATGAGGAACTGTATTAAAGGGTCGCGGCATTAAGAAGATTGAGAACCACTGCTTTTAGGGTTTCCTTCCCTTTACGTTCAACATTCTTTTTCTTAATTTAAAAAAATTACAAATTTAATCCACAGTCCATTTACCAGGTGGACTGAGAGACTTCCAAGTAATTTTCTTGGTTCTGGGAGGCTCCATGTGGCACACTGTGAAAATCCAGAAGTCATATACTACATAGAAACTTATAGATGCCTAAGATTTTGATTACTGCTCTGAGGAATCCAATGTGTACTTATAAAGGCTGCACTCATGTTTTATTGCCACCTGGTTTAGCATTTCAAACAAAACATCTTTTGGAAGCATATGTACAATCAATACTTTATCAAGAGTACTCTGATATAGCCTCTTGATCTATTCTTAGCCATCAACTTCTGTCTTTACTGAAAAGGATAGAACCCAGTTCTGGTTATTTTTTTAAAAAAAACTTTTTAATATGAATGTATTTTTTGGTAGCCGCTTTATGCTGTGAAGTAGTGAAGTAGTAAAAAAATACCAACACAGTAAAATAAAATTGATATGCTAATATTTTGCTCATTAAATTCATTATTTACTTCATTTATACCTTGCCTTTCTTCTCAGTAGGGATCCAATGCAGCTTACATTGTTCTCACCTCCATTTGATTCTTACGACAACCCTGTGACGTAGGTTAGGTTGAGAATGTGTGATTACTCAACGGTTCCCCAGCGAGCTTCCATAGCTGAATGGGGATTCAAACCTGAATCTCCCAAATCTTAGGCTGGTACTCTCCTCATCATACCACACTGACTAAATGGTGCTGTGAGTGTTGGATGCTCCCTGTTCTGACTGGAGCTTTTTAATAAAGTAACTAGTATGAGAAAAGTTGTGATAATCTAAAAAAGCGCCCCAAGATGTCCAGTTTAACCTATTCTATTTTAAAGGCAAAGGTAAGAACAACTCCTGAGTGATTGTAATGGTATTAAATAATGGCCTACGGAACACAAATTTCTGAAGTTCTTTGCTCCATGAAATAACAGTGTTTCAAAGGTGTTTGCATCATCTCATTTCTTTCTTAGGCTGAAAGCTAGGGATGAAAAAGGTGGAGCAACCCAGTTCATAACACAGCAACACACTTGTGGACACAGTAGCTATACATACCCCTAGTTCTTCTGCATCTTGACCTCTACTCCTGTAATCGTTCCTCATGTCCCATTTCTCTTCACCTCCATCAGAGCTCGGGTAGGATTTCGCTTGAAACATTTGGCACTGCATGCATTACTGAGGACCCCTCTCTGAAGTATTAAGAGATTGGGGCAGAGATCCCCATGTATGTCGCATTTCACTGTACATGCGCATATAAAGGTGAGACACAGGAGGAAATGGGAGGTCTGGTGTTCTTTGTGAGTACTGCATCAGAGGGAAAATAAATGGGGTCTGGAGTGTATCAAGAGAGGATACGCCGCCTGTTCTGGCACCCAAGGATCATCTAAAGTCACATCATGTAGATGTACTAAAATCTGGTGATATAACTTGAGTTGCTTTGACCCTTGAGATGTTATGCTGTCTTTTACTAATGAGTAAGTCAGAGTGGCAGAGAATAGATGGATCTTTGCAAAGCTCTAAAGAACCTCAGATCAAAAGGGGATAAAACCACAATCTGACATTAACTGTTTTGATGCCTGTTTTTGAAAACCAAGGAAAGAATGTGACCTAATAAGGTGATGTGAAATAAAGTAGTGCCTTAATGTGATGCGCTTCCTGCATGATTATATGCACAAAAGTTTTCAGAAAATTGCCATGTATATTGTGTGAAAATGTGGTATGACAAATATAAAGGCTTTGGCTAAAATTGTTGTTTTCAACCAGAATTTGGCATCTTAAGCATCTTAATGAATCTTTCATTAAACCTTAATGAATCTTTCTGGATTATATATTTTTTAAAAATCTATTGCAATACTAACCCTTTGTTTACTATTTTCATGGGAGAATTTATAGTGGCATTAGGGCACAAATGACACTCGTGTCTCAGAGAACAGTGGATTTCAAGTTCATGTCATAGCTTGTACAGCCTTCCCAACTGTAGATGTGCCTGGGTTGTTAGAAACAGCAAGAGCCCAACAGAGTCCACGGTAGAAAACATTTGGAAATTCAGAGTAACCTTTACAGTGACATCTAGACTCTTCTTGGCACCTTATGGGGCTGTCTTTTTAAAATTCCATTTATACCCTGCTTTCCCCCAGCAAAAACCAGACTAACCTAAGCAGAAGACTTGTTTTCCTTTTGCCATCAAGTTACAGCCAATCCCAGATATCTTGAGCGGTTTCCCATCCAAGTACTAGCCAGGGCTCACCCAACCTTGCATCTGAGATCTGGCAGGATCTGGTTAGCCTGGCCTATTCAGATCAGGGTAAAGAAGCATTATTTTTTTCAATATCCATTTGAAAGTCAGTAGGCTCAGAAGGCTGTAACTCTTCCTCAGATGGCATTGTTCACCATAAACCTGGCTGAGCATGAGAAGGTACTTTGTGTGTGAAAGAGCAAGCAGAGGTGCTTGCCCCAGTGTCACGTTCCTCAAGATCAAATGTGTTTCCAGCCAGCCAATCCAAGTTGCTCATGTTTCACCCTCTTCTTGCCTGTCCAGATGCAAAGGCCAACTTGAACCTCCTTCCAGATGGCTGTGACTTGAATTAAAAGGAACAGCCTGTGGCCTCAAATGCTCATGTCAGGAAGCAGAGCCATATTTGCTAAGCTCTAGCGAGTGAATTTAAGAACATATATCCTGTGGTGGCTGTGAATGGCATGAAGGGGATCGCAGTTGGAATAGTAACTCTAGTAACACCTAAGGCAGCAAGCCAAAGCACACAGATGCGGAGATAGGTGTCACTGAAGTCGACAAAGTGCCTTTCTAAATGAATGCTTCAGGAGTAGGATGGCAAATATTTTCTTGATCAACAGAGGGCGGCAGGAAGGAGGACATCTCAGAATCCGGCTCGTGGGTCACGGCCATATCTCCAAGACATGCTGATAGCTGAGTAAGGCCGGCGTTTGTGGAATTTTGGCACCCTGGGCAGCCACTTGCTCTGCCTTGAGTTCTGTTTACTCCCCTGTATTCCACATGCCCTCCAGATTCCCACTGAGCACCCTGTCGCTTGGCACCCTCTTTGTAGCCCATTTCAGTCAAAGCAAAACCTGCTGGTTTCAGTTGAACTTCCTTCCAGACAAGGATTCTGCATTCTGTAGAAGCTGAACATTCGCTTGAAACAAGCGGACCTTGATAAATTAGGTGAGTGGGCTAAGAAATGGCAAATGCAGTTCAATGTAGCAAAATGCAAAGTGATGCACATAGGGGCAAAAAATCCAAACTTCACATACACGCTACAAGGATCAGTGCTTACTGGGGCCGCTGGCATCAGGGAAGGGATTTGGGTGTCTTAGTTGATAGTTCCATGGGAATGTCAACTCAATGCATGGCAGCTGTGAAAAAGGCAAACTCTATGCTGGGGATACTTAGGAAAGGAGTTGATAATAAAACGGTGATTGTCATGCCCTTATGTTAAAGCACAGGTACGACTGCACTTGGAGTACTGTGTCTAGTTCTTGCTCACTACATCTCAAAAAGGATACTAAAGTGATAGAAAAAGTGCAGAGAAGGGTAACGAAAGATGATTGAAGGATAGACTAGCACCTTCCTTATGAGGAGAGGCTGCAGCTGCTTTGGTTGGGACTCCTTAGCTTGGAGAGGAGACGCCTGAGGGGAGCATGACTGAGGTTCTGCAACATTATGCAAGGGGTAGAAAAATGGACAGAGAAATTTTTCTCTCACACAATACTGAAACCAGGGGTTATCCATTGAACATGCTGGGGGGGAAGAACTAGGACCAATAAAAGCAGCCACTTCCTTTTGGCTTGGAATATGCGGCCACAGGTGGAGGTGATGGCCACTAGGCTGGATTGTTTTGGAAAAGGGCTTGGACAGATTTTATGGAGGAGAAGCCTATTCATGGCTACCAATCTTGGATCCTCCCGATTCGAGATTGTAAATGTTTGAAGAGACCAGGGTGGCCAGGAACAGCAAAGGTGGAAGGCCATTTCTTTCACATCCCCAAAACGAGCTCCCAAAGGCACCTGGTGGGCCACTGCGAGTAGCAGAGTGCTGGACTAGATGGACTCTGGTCTGATCCAGCAGGCTAGTTCTTATGTTCTTAATCCCTTGCCTGTCTACTTTTCTATCGTTTAATGTCTCTGAAAGTAAAGGAGATTAAAAAAACAAGGTCAAGCTTTATAAATTCACTGAAGGTACAGTATATCTTTTGTTGAAACACCACTGAAAGGCTGACAGATTCCCCCTCTTGGGCGAAACACCTGGGGATTTTTTATCTGTATAATAAATAAGTTATTTTTAGGTATTAACTTTGGCCTTGTTTTTTAATCTCCCTGTAACTGGCCCTTGTATTTCTCCTCTGAAAGCATAGGGCCCGCACACCATAGCTCCCTTGCCTTCGTGATAGGCGGGGGCTGCTCGCACTTGCGTCTCTCTGGCACCAGGGGGCGCAGGCTTCCTTATCCTGGACTCGAGATGCAAACTTGGTGGCTACGTCGTGCCACGACCCCCTTTCCTCCCCAAAAGGCTCCCCCGCGCGCGCCCCCGCCCCCGCCTGCTCTTTGCCTCTGCGGAGCTGATCGCTGTCGGCCTTTGGCCCCCGCCGGCGTTGGACCGGTGAGCAAGCGCTGGCCCAAAGCGACACGGACGCTGGCTCTTTTTTAGATTGTTGGAGGGGTGGAGTGGGGGTGGCGGGACTGGCATCGGAGGCGAAGCGGGGAAAGAAGAATGTGCTTCTAATGATGGCCTTCCCGGGCTAGTTACCAAAGTCAACACGATGTGGGAGCAAAAGGGAGAAGAAGGCGCGTTCGCGGCTGCTTTGCCAGGGGTCTTGCGGGAAGAGGATGCACGCTGTTTAACAACTGTGCTGCATGCATCTTTCCAAGAGGATCGCGTCAAAGGAAACTCATTAGCTGGGGATCCCTGTTTGCAGCCTTTTTCATGGGCATGCTTGGGTCGTCCTATTTTGCTGGAGCCCAAACCCGTTGGTGACAAGTTTCCCGCAAGTTTGCACCTCCACCCCCCTTTCCCTCGTCAGCGCACAAGCACACGTCCATTTGCAGTCCCCAATGGCATAGGTGCCTGGACTCCTCGGAGCCGTTGTGGCTCGCTGTATAGGTGAGAGCCCGAACAGCAGCTTTGACCCACGGGGGTCCAAGTGGGTTTCTGTCTTGGGAAGCGAAGGTCGGCCAAGCTGGGTGCCTCCTGTCCCCAAAGATGGTTGCTTGGCAGGGGCGGGGGTGGTCAGGTCAGCTGGGCAAGTTTGGCAGGGGGCACAGCAGGAGCCGCTTTTTCAGAGCAGCCGTCGGAAAGTCTGGCGGAAACTGTCGTTGGGCACCTGGACAAAGGTTGGGGTCACAGCAAAGGGACGGGGGAGGGAGCATTGCCCGCACGCGATCCTATGCTTGCGTCCTGGGACTGGGTTCTTCCCCAAGGAACTGGCCCAGGTGTGTCCCACTCGGAGTCACCATGCTGGCGCAAAAACCTGCTTGAAAAATAGGGATCCTCCTGGATCGTTATGATTCTTCCAAGAGGTCAACCTCCCCCCCAATCACCATCACATTACTGCTTGTAACCCTAGACACATGTCTGAACACAATAATCATGCATCCCTTGCTCCATGGCACCACAATGGCACAAAAAGATGGTTAAAACGCACGCACGGAGCCTCATGATTTTTCCACTTGGTCACCCCCAAATCACCATCCCAGCCCAGGTTCTTAGCCACATGTCTGAACACAACAGTCAGGCATTCCATGGCACTACAGTGGCACAAAAACGTGGTTAAAATGTACGGATCCTCCGTGGATCCTCATGATTTTTCCATTGGCGTTTCCGTTTGGGCCCGCTTCCCTGGTAGGCAAACGGGGTACTAGTTCCTCTCTCCCTCCCCCCCCCCCAGTATTCCCTACATTAAGTGCCCTTCTCTGCCCCAAGGGCGCGGGGGAGTCTGCGGCTGTCCCCGGCTGTCCTACGGGCTGGCCCGGGGCCCACCAGACCGTCGGCGGGAGGCGTCGGGGCTGCCTAACGTGGCGAGGTGGGAATCCGGCGGCGTCTCCCGGTGCGGGGCGTCCCAGGCCATCCGGACAGGGCTGGGAGTGGGGCCGCTCGCCTCTGCGCTTTCGGGAGGAGGGCTCCGCGGAAAGGCCCTTCTCGGGACCGGAAAGTTGAACTCCGGCAGCGGCTCCGGTTCACTTCCAAATCAGAGGATCATCAGGCTGAAACGAAGTGAATGCAGTTCGAGCCCCCAAGGCCCTTTCAGGCACATAATCGCCGAGGAGAGGAAGGGACTACTTGGAGGAAGGCTCCGCACTTGTCACCCGCCAGGGGCAGAGAAGTGCTGCTCACGCACCTGCACGCGCCTCGGCAAGCGAAGCAGTTCCTCTCAAGCGACTCACTGCCGCTTTACTTCTGAGTAAACGCTAGTCAGGCTGATATTAAGGAGCTGCAGCGCGGAATCATAGCACTGATACGCTGCTACTCCCTTCGCAGTGGGGACCTAAGAAGCGGTTTGCAACATGGTTCTCCCGCCTCCATTCAAACGGAGGCTTAAATCAGAATCAGGCGGCTTGGCTTCTGCTCTTTAGGATCACAACCAAGGAGGTACACAGACATTCCCCTGGCGACAACGAAGCTACTGCCACAGAATGTAGTTTGCAAAAGATTTATATACACACATACATGTTTACACACACACACACACACACACGACTGAAATATATGACTGAAGTTTCCAGTCAACGGCGAGAGCGCAGGATCGCCCGTGTTGGAGCACCAAAGCGTTGTCTAAACGTGGTACCGTGCGCGCCGTCTCAGGAGGAGAAAGCGGACAGGCTTCTTTCAGCAGCCCCGCAAAGGAAAACGCTGGGGAGCCCAGATCATGACCCGGCCGGGCGTGGGGCAGATCAATTTATGGCCGGATTCTGGGGATGAGAGGGGTCCGACTGAAACCCAAACTGCAGGCCGGGTCTCCCCCACACAGGCCAGAGCCACCGTCCTGCAAGCGGCAGGAAAGAACAGCCTGTCCCAGCTATAAATAGCCGCCCGCCTGGCCCGGGCGAGCTGGGAAGGGCCGGCCGGCGTGGCAGGGCTATTCCTGGCCGCTGCTGCTCACGTGTGGAGGCCGGTTCAGGCGGGGCAGCCGGAGCCTCTCCTCGGCGGGGCGTCCCGGACCTGGTTTCCCGGGCCCCGGCTGTCCGGGACCGCTAAGACGCGGCGGAGACCTTCGCTGGGGAAGGCCAGGCGCGGCGCTCCCGCCAAGCCCACCGCCGGTCGCCTTTCCGTGAAGGGGAAATGCGGTTAGGAACGGCGGAGCGCCAACGAAATCCGAGGGGGAGGCTCTTTCCTGCGGCTCGGGTTGCAAAGGAGCCGGCGCGCTGCTTTGCCCGCAATCCTAAACTTGCTGGTGTTGACCTGCCCAGTGAAATCCAAGTGAAGTTGCGGGGAATTTCTCCTAAGTAAATACGACCCTTTGTGACCGCCTGACGCAAACTCTCTCTGTCTCCCTGCCTAGAAAGAAAACCGATTGTGTTTAGCGGTGCTTACTTGCGAGGAGACACATTTGGGATGGGGGCTGTTCGCTGACAACCCGCGTGGATTTCTCACCATTTCCTGTTGGGACCGCAGAAAGCGCCGCTGAAACCAAGAGGCTAAATCACTTTCCCATAACTTTGGAGTTTTCAAAGATTCGGGGGAAGGGTGTTCCCAGAATTTGTTCTCACTCCCTCCAGTAAAGCCCTTTGGGGCACAGACTGTCCTGGCCCTGCCGGGGAGGGGGGGGAGATATGGGCACAGCCCCACGTGCGCTCTCCCCGTCGACCCTGTATCTCAGTGGCAGGAGAAAAACCCCAATCGACCCCTCTCACTTTTGCACACGAAGAGAGCGATTCTCGAAAGGCCTGTTTGGGACCAGCCTCTCCCCCCCCCCCCTTTGCATTCACACTGGGAGCAACAAAGAATCACCAGCGATTAAGGGCTAAACCGGACCCAGCTGCGAGTTCGGCGATGGCGGCGGACCCCCCTCCCCCCCCCTTCCGAGAATAAATTTTTCCGAGTGGGAAGAAACCCGTGCCGGGCGCTCCCCGCGCCGTCCTGCCTCTGCGGCCCACGAGAGCCACCTGCTCGGGAAGCCAGTCCAGTACCTTGACAGCCAGACGGCGACTGCGCTGGGGAAGGAGAGGGCGGAAGCCCGGGAGCCCCTTCGCAGAGCACGGGCCCTTACGGAGGCCGCCCGGGAGAGAACCCGCAGCCTCTCTGCCCCGGCCCGAACTTCTGAAGAAACTTTTTGGGGAGGTGGGGAGTAGTTTTGCCCTCCCTTCCCCAGTAGCAGCACCTTTGGATTTCAGCCCTGTTGGCATCAGTAGCACGCCTCCCGGTGGGTGGGTGCATGGGTGGAGGAGCTTGTGAAATCGATGGGATTCCCCCCCCCCCCCGTCTCTTAGCAAAAGCGGCCCGCCGTTGCTTTGACAGCCCCTCCCCCCTCCCCGCGTCTGGCCGGGGAACGTGCCTGTCTCCATCGGTGTCTCGCCCCGCACCCAAGCCCAAGGCAGCCCCCTGGCTCAGCTATCTGGAAGGCTGCAGACCGACCGCCCTGGAGCGGGATCCCTGCTCGCCGTCGCAGCTATCGGGGCCTAACTTGCAGGGGGAAAGCAGGACCCGCCGGTCTTGGGCCGAGGAAGAGACGCTGCTCGGGAAGCCGGCGCAGCTACTCGTTTGCTTAGCAGCTTACTTTTTCGTGTTGTAAAAGGAGCACCGACATCCTGTCCTCGGCTCCGAAGAGGCCGCACAAAAACAGCGCTTTACAGCCTTGCAAAGGCGAGGCGCGCAGGACAGACGGCGACCGGGAGGTCTCCCGCTCCGAGCGGGAGACCTCCCGGTCGCCGTCTGTCCTGCGCGCCTCGCCTTTGCAAGGCTGCAAAGCGCCATCAGAAGTCAACCCCCAGTATCCCATCAGGCCCGCCCGGAGAGGTTGGACGCTTGGCAGAGGCCCTGATAATCTTCCCTGCTGGGTCCCTGGACCCTCCACGGGGACCGACGAGAGCCACTGACCCCAGCGGGGCTCCCTCTCTCGTGGGGCTGGACGGACCGCCATGTTGCCAAGGCAGCAGGCCTTGGAGAGGCGGGTGATCCTGGCCCCAGGCCTGGGGAGGGGGGCATCAAAGCGTGGCGACACAGCGAGGGCAGAGGGACGGGGCGGGCAGGGAAGCCCCCCAAAGAGGTGCCCACGCTGCACGGGAAAAGGAAGGGAGGAGTTTCACCGCTGTGATCTCCGCCGGGCTTCACTTTAAAGCCAGCCTCGCCGAATCCTAGAATCAGGCGGCTGGCCTCGCCGGTGTCCGACGGCCGGGCAGAGCCATGCCGCCGCCGAGCCAGGGAGAAGGGAGAAGAGGATGAGGCACCGAGGGCGCCCAGACGCCGAGGAGGAGGAGGAGGAGGGAAGATAGACGTCGCCAGTGCTATGACTTAGTTCTCACCGCTCTTAAGTAGCCTCCTGGGGCCTGCCTATGGGGAGAGAGCCCGGCCTTGTCCCAGATTGGGCCTGGAGACCCTCTCTGCTCCTGAGCACGTGGCGGGCTTTGCAGGGCGCCTGCTGAGTTCTGACTCCACACAGACGGGGAGGGGGCCCCCTCGCGCCAGCTGCCCCATGGATCCTGCGCCCTACAGGGCCCAGCAGGCCTATCCGCAGGCAGGCGCGTCGCCCGGGCCCAGCCTCGTGACTTTGGGGGCTGTTCCCCTCTTCCTGGGGGCACAGGTGAGTCCTGCCTCCTTTTGCGGTGTGTTGTTTTTATGTATCCTCGGACAACGCCTGATCTTGCTTAGGCGGGAAGCCTTGAGGGGTTGCTCGACGTGGAAAGACTGCATCGCATCACAGTCGAGGCCAAGTAGGTACTTCCCCCGCCTCCCCTTATAGGATCATGCCGCTTTCACCTTCTTCTCCCAGCCCATGCCGGATGGCCTCACCCTTGCTGCATTCCCTTCCCCCCCAATACACGCCTATCCCCTGTTACAGTTTATTGATGACAGGTTTCTGGCAACTGAAATACGAGTTCCCGGAGGTTGATCCAATAACAAAGGGCTGGCAATCTGAGCTCTTGCCTGTATTTTGTTAATATGTGATTGCTATGAGGGGCTGGGGAGGGAGGGGGGGGGCGTGCATTGCATACACTCCCAATAAGCAAAAGATTTCAGGAACTATTGGGCTGCTCTTTTCCAGTTGCGTAAGGCCAGGTAGGTACCTGGAGGATTTGCCTGTTGTAGGAGACTGTACTTTTCCCTCCTTGTCTCCTAAGGAAGGATCAAAAACGAATTGTATGGAGTCAGGGAATCCTGACTCCCAAAAGTAACCCTCTCTGCCCTGAAGTAACCTTTCGCCTGTTCTGCCCAAGGGAGTTGGTTATGAGTGTGATTTTGTTTTCATTTTTTAATTTTGTGGGGCCCCTGTACTAGCTGTCTGCAACTGGTGTGGTGTTTATTTTGAAGCACTGTAGCCTTGCCAGTGACTTGCAATGCTGTGTTTGGATGCAGCGCCTAATCATATACAGTGCAGGGAGTGAGCTCATCTACTACTGTGTCTGTGGCCTGGCGGGATGAGGGGGCCAAACAAACAGCAAAACACAAACAGCTGAGGCGTGTGCATGGAAACAGAGCCCTGGGTGCCAGCAGCCCCATTCCTTTCACAGTCTGTGGGAACAAACCCTTTTGTGATAACATCTTCTGTCACATCTGCATCTGCTCCTGAAACCCTGGCATGCTTGGCAGCTTTTGGGCAGCAGGTGTCAGGCAGGAAGAGGGAGAAACTCCCGGGGACCAATAAAACTAGCCTCAAACAATTCCCAGCCCTAGCAAGGCCGGCAGGCTGGTCTTCCTCTGAGAGCCCAGCAAGTGCCTCCCTTTGGAGCAGAGGGGAGAGTGGCTCCATCCAACGGCTGGCTTTTGAAGAACTAAAACAGAGGGAGAGGGCTGTCACTCGCAGGGCTTGCAGAGCGGCCTGGTGCAGAGGCCAAGTCCAGAGTGAATGGAGGCCTCTGGCCACAGGCCTAGGGTGTTGCTGTGGTCTGGCTCGAGAGATTGACTCCTGTCCCCTCGCCACTGCATCTGTCTGTCTGGCAAGTTATTCTTTCCTTTGTGATCTTTGGCATTAACTTTTTCCTGGATGGGTGGCCTGCTTGGAGCACCAGTCAATGAGAATTTTGTTGCAGGAAGCAATGCGACCATTAGGCCTAGCGCCATCACTTTGATAACCTGGCGGATGGTGGATCTATTATTTTGGATTTTTAAAAAATGGAAATAAACATGTCTTATACAGTTCTCATGATAGAAACCAGTGCCCATTTCCTCTTTTCAATTCAGTGGTACTTTTTACATGTTACTGAATATTTTTGATTATTTACCTGTATCAAAAATGCATCATCTGTTCAATGTAGTGTCGAACAAAGTGGGTTTATGACCCTTTTCTCTTCAAAAGCACTACTGGTTAACCATGGATTTCGATGATGTGTTAAAAGGGCGCCTGGCGAAGGGCTTTTCTTACTGTTGGGACAAGGTTTTAGGTCATAAATACAAAGTTGGTAACATTCACTCATTTTTCTTTTCCAAGAGACATCACTATCTAGTCTAATTTGTTTTTGTACAATTAAGCTTTCTAGTTAAGGGGGAAAATATTTTTATAAAGCTTTCTATTTTAAGTTCATCTTGATCAAAATGTAAGCTACAATCATGCCCAATGAAGAAATGGATGAAAACAGGGCTTAATTCAGAATATGGTAATAAGTTCTAACCTGAATCCTTAGTGATTCCTGAACATTGTAGTGGGATTTGAGGTGTTTTTTTTTAAAACCAAAATGGAAAGAATCCCATTTAGTTTATTATGAGAAAAAAGCATATTTGTTTAAAAAATCATCCTTTCACATTAAAAATCTTGAAAAAGGATTTAGCAATATGAAAAATAGCAAAGGTATTTATGTTAGTTTTTTTGGGGGAAAATCAGCTCATTTCTCTTGCATTTGCTTTTCTTATGACATTTTGGGACAGCTCTCTTTAATCTTGCCTGGCATTCTTATTCCTGATTTGGTAACTTTTTTTCCCTCCTGTGTCAGTATCCCTTTCTAAAAGCTGAAGCCTTGAGAATGGCTAATTTCTTCCTTCACATTCACAACTGGGGTCACGGAAGGTGATTTTTTGGCAGCCTGGGCTTGGTCTGACCTTTGGAACAGAACTGACCTCTTCTTCAGGCTGACTTTCAGTGTGCAGACTACTTAGTGATAATAGGATGCAATACAACTACTTGTTACAATTTGTCGTGACAGCTTAACAACAAATTAAGATGGTTAACATATTATCTGGTCTGTGATAGTAAATGCTGTCATTAAGATTGCATCACTTCCATTTAACTCGCTCAGTTCTTGCTGGAAACATAGCCTCCGAAGGCTGACATGTTGTCAGATGAACGTTTTCATTCTAGCCAAAGCGTGCAAGTTGCGAAGGAGGCCATTTAGAAGATGTAGCTCTTGCAACGGAAGAACAGGCAGGAGGAACCTGATAAGAGTGCTTCAGGGCACATTGTTTTAGAAACTTCCAAACACATTCCTGCCTTTTATCCATAATAGAAGATACACAGTACCTATCTCTGATTCAATGGGGAGAAGACCCACTTTGAGGTTTTAAACTGTATTTATTATCCCAAGGCAATTTAACCATAACACTGAATTACTCAAATGATTCTTCCCCCAAAATAAGTGTTTTCTGTGACAAAAAGCGAAGATTGAGGCCCATGTGTCACAGGCAGGGTGGATATGGACAAGTGTGAAATATTAGAATGTATAGTTTTACAAGCAACAAAGGCAGGAAAACCAACATTGTTTTCAGTTGTTTCGTTTGCTTGTGCCATTCCTAGTTTTACGTGGTGAGATGTCACTTCCTTACTTTCTTACTCTCTCTCATTTCTTTCCTTCTGATCATGGCTTCTCAGTGAACATTGTACTAAATGATATATTTGTTACTGGAGGGGGGATTACACTGCATTACTTAGTAGAGACTTATTGTGCTAAAATCTGCACAGTAAAAAAAAATCCTACCTGGTTTATTATAAACAATTTTATTAAACATTTCCTCCCTCCCCCATCCCCCAAAGGTGCCCACTGGCCCCACAACCCCATATTCCAGATGGGATCTTGATATTGTTAGCAAGATAATATATTTTTATATCATTCCTGTGAAATTCAGCGCAGTATACTGGGATTCAACTACTTTGATTTTCATGTGCGTTTTTGAAACTTGTCTTTTATTATTAATTATATTTGTTGTTTCCTAAATGGGTTTTAATGTAATGCTTTCAAAGGAAGTTCTAGAGACTCTTGGAGGCTATGGAAATAGCTGATCATAGTTCTAAAGAAGACATGTGGGAGAGGGCTAAGCCAACCTGATATAATTAGTGGTCTTTGTTAGCTCTATTGTATGCAAACCACAAAGCAGCCATAGAGTGCAACTATGTGTCTTGTAGAATTACTTTTTTAAAAAGAGGTAGGTAGAACCATGTTGCACTACCATGTTTTAGGGAATTTCTACTGAAAAACCCTTCCAGTAACATGATATCTTTCCCAGTGAAAATTTTACTGCTGAATATTTTAACTCAGTTCCTGAAAATAATGAGAATTTGTTTTTTATTAAAAAGTTATAGAAACCAAATAGATTTCAACTTTGTCAAGTGAAATAACTGATATGAGTGGATGTTAAAGTTTGGGGTGATCCTTCTTAACAATAGAGGTGCTTGTTTTTTGCCAACCCCAGGGATAATATTTTGTTTGATTTTCATATATTACATAGGTATTGATCCCTACCCAAAGCCATAGTTTATTTGTAGCCTATTTGATAGAATGATTTGTACAGGAAATACTTTCCTCACTTAATAAGGGAGGGAGATTAACCATGTATTAATGTGATCAGTGGTTGTGTGGGACATGGTTTAATGGATTTTAATATGTAAAGATTACAAATGAGGACTTCAGCTCATTTACTATGAACATGCTCCAGTAAATGGTCTGACATGTTAACATTGTTAACATTCATGTCACCGGTATAGAATTACATTTGTTTAAAACAAGTCCTTAGTATAGTGGTATTTAGGATATTTAAATCCAGGTTTATCATCCTATGGTCTTCCAGTAGAAACATCTCTCTCTTTAGATGGACTGTTTACTGAAGTGCTGTCGCCTTTCAGTTTAAGCGAGCGAGTGCCTTGCTGAGCCTATCATATCAGTGCCGATTCACTGCATGTTATGGCTCTTGTATTTTCACTACTGACCTAAAGGGTCATTGATGAGGTCTGCCTTTAAAAAATTCTAAAATTATATTCTAAGAATATGTTTGCAGTAACTGTAATAAAAACATAATATGTAATGTGCAGAATTATTCATTTGTGATGTCCATAATCCAGAAACAACTATAGGTCCCACTTGGCATGGGAAAAGGCATGCTAACCAGATAATTGACTGAATCTTATGTAGTTTGCAAAGTCCAGGGCCTCAGCAGTCACTTTCGCTAAACAAAGGGTAAGTGAACATTGTGAACCTCCAATTGTTTTTCCCCTATTGCATGTATTCTTGATGTATCCAACGGAAATTCAAGCAGCGTTCTCAGAATTTCAATCTGCTGTTCCACCTAGGTTATGCCAGGATTTTTCGCTGCTGTTGTTCATTTCAACAGTAAGCCATTTTTAGAACTTCAGTATAAATTACTAACAAAATATACTAAAATTCTCAGCTCTCATGCTGCTAATGGAGCCTTTGCATTGCAAAAATAATGTTCATCAATGATAAAATGTAAACTTCTATCCATGGAATTCAGCCAGCCTAACTATGAAGTCTGATACATCTCAAGTCAATCATATCATGCTAACTGGGCCCAAGTAATTAGATACGTTGTATTCTTGCTCACCGTTTAATTTGGCAGTTTTAAATGAGAATTTGAAAGCAACCTCTAGCCTTTATTATGGAATTGAATAGTCAGAATTTTCTTGGCTAACAAGTCTTTACAATGTATTATCTATGTATTAAAATCACACTTTAATGTTTCTCACATAAACTACTTGCAATATGAAATGTATGTAATATATTTTCTATCATTATAATTGTATTCCCTTTTAAAGTATTACAGTGAACACCTAACTCATGATCAAATTAGTTCTTTCTTCCCCAGCCCCCATGACCAACTTTGCATGTTTTGCTTTTTTCTGAAAGATATTTCTACTATTCCACAAAAGTAAAAAATGTTGCGCACCAAGGTCAGTTAATAAAGCCATTGAACTATATGTAACTGTCAGAAGAGATGAAATGTAAAATACAATGCTTCATTCTCTTTCTAGCACTGGAAGCTTTTAGAGGGTTTCCTCTGTCTCTAGATTTATCTACACAAATTGTGGTGGCTCAGGAGGGCTTATATTTCCACAAGGAGCCTAATTCTGTATTCCCTGCACATCTACCTTTTGATTAACTTCCCTGGAAGAATGAGCGGCTCAGAATCAGAAGGGCAGGTACTAGTTTAATAACTGCAAATGTGAAGAGGAATGCTGGTTTATTTAATTTAAAAACATTTTATGTTATACAATTGCCACCATCTTTGTCCAAAATACAGAGTTTCTGAACACCTTCAGCAAAGATTTCTGTAGGTTTGATTTCCCTTTCATCAAATCGAGTTGGGCCCTTTTTGTCTTCAAATAAAAACATCCAGTTTTTCTTCCTCCAAAACTTAATCTTGGGATCTTGCTTTATTATTTAGCAGTGAACCCTTTCCCTCTCTCCCCGCAGTGGAAACAGCGCACAGTTTCACATACACACACTTTTGTCTAAGAAACTGCACAGACTACTTTGACATGCGCCGATTTCAGGGTCTGTGACCTGTCTGGAACGGCATACTTTATTGCGGCGCCCCCTCCGGCTCCTCCCCGGCTGATTGGCTGCTCGAAAATGAATGTGCAAATAGCCGCCCCCCTCCCGCCCGCCTTTTCTTCTCTCTTGATGTTTCATGCAGCCGCCAGGCGGAAGCGAAGAGCCGCGCTTCCCACGGCTGCCGACAGAGCAGAGGGGCGCGGAGGTGGGGAATGCGAAGGCAGCTGGAGTGGGTGGTGGTTAAGGGAAGCCGCTGCCGCCGCGGGCCTGGCCAATCGGCGTGCGGTGGAAAGGGGCCAAGTCCGCCGCTCAGCGCTCGCCTCGCCAGCTCATTCTGCAGCGCTGGACTCGCGAGGGGGGGAAAGGGAAGGGAGAAGCAGGCAGCAGCCGCACCAGCAGCCCCAGCAGCAGCAGCAGCAACACACTCACACGCGGAGAGCCCGGCCCCGCTCGAAAAAAAGGGCTCAGCCTCTCCTGGACCGCGTTCAAGTCAGCAACCACAGCCTACTCTGCAGCCTCGCAACTCTAAGAGGAAGGAAGATTGGAAAAAGAGGAGGAGGAGGAGGAGGGGGCGTCTCGCTGCCTGCCTGTAGACTTTTTTTTGTCTTCGCTGCTTCCCCCCCCCCCCCAGCCTCTCCTCCAGCCAAGATTTTTTTCTTTGCCTTAAAAAAAGCCTGAGCAAAAAAACAAAACTAAAACCCTCTCGCTCTTCGTTTTTATATATACATATACTATATGTAGATCTATACATAAAAAAAGACAGAAGGGTCCCTCTTGGAAATCCAAACAAAACCAAAAGGAGTCCTTGAGAGAGGCATTAAATTTGTTAACTGAGAAATGTGAAGCCAACGGTCCCGGGTTGTGTTACAGAATTCAGGATCCCATAGGTTTTAATGCAATACAGTACAATGGTATGTGGCACTGAAAACGATCCTTTTTTTTTTCTTTTTCCCCTTTTTAAATTTGTGTAAACTTGCTTGTTGGCTGTTTCCTCTACCCCCTGCCCTCTCACGTTTACCGCATATGCCCCCCTCCCTGTCATTGCTATAATTTCTTATGTTACAGGATGAGGTATAAGCGGTGGATTGTTTATATTGTGCTTTTCTGTCCTCTTCTTTTGGCAGCTTTGGTATGTGGGTCGCATTTTTATGCCAGGAAACAGTTGATGGAGTTTGCGTCCAAAAGTGCTGAACTTGGTACATTTCCTGCTTCAATCTTTCTCCCCTCCCCCTTTCTCTCTGTCTGGCAGCGATCAGTTAAACCCTGGGAAAGGTTCATATGAAATGCTGGTTGATTCGTTTGCACCTCTGGCTTTGTTTTTCCCTGCTTGCGGCCGCTTTCCATGTGTCTTTCTGCTAATCTGTTTTTGGCGGTTGTTCTGATAACTTGGTGTGTTTTCCTAATTCCGTGAAAACTTGAATGGTTTCTTGCAGTTTCGAGGAAATGTTTTTGTGCTATTGTTCGCTACGCCTAACTAATCTCTGTCTTACAATGTTTGCCATGCTATGCTGAAGTATGGAGTGTTTATTTTGCATCATTCTCTCTCTCTTTCTCAGAGCTGCTTACGCATTTTGTGGCTGGCTTATTGTTTCTACTTCCCTTCTTCCCAATCTTTACTATTTGCTGGGAGATGATACCATTTGTTTCTTGCTTTGCTTTCATTCCCGTTCCCCGGGTATGCGTCTCCTCTCCCCGCTTGTCCTCTCTTCGCCTGTGTGTCTGGGCCACATTTTAATGCACAATATCCCATCCATTAAGTTGTGGTTGAATGCGGAGTGTGCGAGGACTTGGCAGCTCTCGGGCTGAAGGGGGCGGGGAAGGCACTTCGACTTTGACACAAGATGCCGATGTGGCGTGATCTGAATTATTATTAGGGCTGCAAACATGGCTATCCTCCTGCTGCTGAGGCGGTAAAGGGTTGCCATTGAACTTGAGACGGGACAGACAAGATCTCTAAGCCTCCCCCTCCCCAGTAGAGTAGTCTGCAGAGAAAAGGCGCCAAAACGCAGACCATTAACTCTTTCTTTGAAATGATCCTAAACCCATGAAACTTTTAATCACAGGGATAAAAGTGAACTTTTGAACTACAATTTGAAACGATCTTTATTTTTGTAAACCCTGCAATTTTAAAAAATGCTATCAACTGTCAGCAACTGGGATTGATTCTTTAAGCAGTTTTGGATTAATACCTTTGTGTTTTTTGTGGAGCCTTTACTGCATTTGGTGAGAGTGAAGACTGAATGAAAATGAACTTTATGCAGTCAGGGTAAAAACTTCAACGTTGTGTAATATAAAACGATGTGGTTTACAGTTTTACATTTGAGGTCTGATGTTTGCATTTTCTGGTCTGCGAAATGGAGAAAGCTTGGTTATTAGAGACACCATCAAACCATATGTGGACAGAGGTCAAGCACACACACACACACACTGTAAGAAAGACATGTGTGCACACCACAGACATTTATAGAGCACTGAGCAGTATGCTTTCATTGTAGGTACATTTCTTCACTGCCTAACGTTTAAAAGTAATTTAGAGGAGAAACAACAATTATTAATTACTGGAATTGTAAGTAGGAATACAGATTTGCTCAGTTTTTTAAACATAGAAATATTTACATTAATTATTTTAGAAAAAAGACTGACTGAATTTTCTGCATTACAGTCTGATGTACATGTAGAAAACTTGACAATTCCATTTAGTTTTTGAGTTCAACTTAAGAAAAGTTTCTCAAGTCCTTGTTGAACAGGTGAGCATGTCTGGAGTACCACATACAAAAGCATAAAGGATAATTTTCAAAAGGATCAGTGTTACAATATACAGCTCCACTCTTATTTTACAGTTGAACAGGATTGCCAAAGGAATGTTTCCTATATTTGCACTTTAGCTTTATGATTGTCTTTTTACTGAAATGTACGAAAGTAAAACTCAAACATTTCTAAATGTACTTAAGCACACTTTACTTCGTGAATATGTTTATATTTAGACATACAAAAATAGGCTGACCGATATGATTTGCATATTAAATAGTTGAAGTCAGAAAGGTGATTCTTTAACAGAGGAAGATTTTAGAACAGAGGAAGATTTTCGAACAGAAATAAAAGTTGTGAAGGGATATACCAAGATTTTTTTAAAAGGTATCATACATGTGAATGGCACAGTGTGGAAGAAAATCCTCTCAACTTAATGCAATAGAACATGGTATGATTAGACATATCCTTTTGACTTTAGAGGCATAAAACTGTTTTTTTAACTGAACTAGAGCTGTCTCTCACAATAGACATTACTTAAACTTCCATATCATCAGACCTCTAGATGCAGGCCTTTCCCTTTAAGTTGTCACTGTCCTCTTGGAAATATAATTGCCCAAGTACTTTGGAATGTGTATGCAAAGTTTTTCAGTATCATACGTTAAGGCAGAAAGAAAGAGAGCATTTGTTTCTGAGTTCTACAGAAAGAAACACTGAATCGTCATCTATGGAGAATTGCTGGAGGGGGGGGGGATGTCAGGCCTTTCAGGGTTTCTAGTTTTCCATTAATCATACAGTTGAGCTGCCTAACCTCCTGTGTTGCACTGAAATCAGTGCTGCTTGCTTGGTGAGTTTCAGACTGTACAAGTGCATGAAATCTAGACAGACAAATTTGCATGCTGTTCTTTTAAAAACTGTGCATGTCAGCAGTGATAATATTAATGTATTTTCTTAACTTAATCTTATCCCCACAAAATAATGCAAAATATATTAGGATATGGGGAATCTGAATGAATAGCAAGTAAACACGTACTTTTTTGATATTTAGATGAATAGTGAGATACAAAAGGGACACATGTGTTACACACAATGGGTGACCTTTGTTGTTGTAGGAGTGTAGCTGCATAGTTGTCTTTGGATGAGACCTGTTCAAATGCAAAAATTTTTGGGGGGATGGGTCATCAATGTCTAATCCATGGAAAGACTCTGGAAGTGTGGAAGAGTCCCATAACGATCCTGACACGGCTATTTTTTTTGTTGGATTCTTTCGATTAGGTATTCTATGTCATCTGATGGTTGGGATGAGAGGGCATCTTTTGAAAATATTATTTATATTAAAAAAGCTATAGCAATCTCTATCTAACACTGAGCACTA
This sequence comes from Sphaerodactylus townsendi, assembly GCF_021028975.2. Classification (NCBI taxonomy): domain Eukaryota; kingdom Metazoa; phylum Chordata; class Lepidosauria; order Squamata; family Sphaerodactylidae; genus Sphaerodactylus; species Sphaerodactylus townsendi. The sequence goes on along the minus strand of NC_059431.1, from coordinate 85,095,968 downwards.
GTTTCCAATACACATCAACCACAATTAAAGATTACCCCAGATTTGAAGTACAAGTTTTTAAATTAAGTCACTCTGAATCAAACATTTATTGCAGGCATAAGTGCCGTTGGTATAAAATGAAATCATGCCTGGAGACCAGCAACTTTTACATATTCTCAAACAGGAATGTGTATAAAGAAATTAAATCAATTGACTGTTGAATTAGTTTCAGTATAGATGTTACAATTGTCTATGAGGGCTTGTTTTCCTTAAGTTTCTTTTTCACGTTTCTGTTGAAGCATTATTTCTCACACAAAATCTACCAAGGGTAAATTCTGCCAGAGGCAGTTTATAGTAAAATATCTTCCAAGTGGACATTTGGATTTGGCTTGTGTGCATTATTATCTGTTTATATTTCTGTATATTCTTAAAGTAATTAGAGTACTCTATGTCCTCAGGAGAAACTTCCTAGAGTTGGTAGATGTTGTTAGCAAGCAGTTATTATGCTTGGATTATTAAAGATGGGCATTTATTTAGATGAATCACAAAACAATTTCCACTCCCTTTCAAAGGATGTCTTTATGGAATGGGCTTGGTTACTCTTGGCTTTGAATCTTGTTCCTGGAAATGCTTGCAGTTACTGTGGTATTTATTAAGCTAGTAGTGCTAGTTTGTTGGTGTGTCAATGAGTGAAAGGCCAGGCCAAGCTGGGTCTTTCTTGCGTCTGTGGGGCACTTAAGGACAGAGAGCCATCACATGCTTTTCATCCCCTCCCCCAGCAACTATGACCTCTATCTCCTTCTTTATTTTCTATTATAGGAAATGAATGAATATTTTTGAGTGTGTGTATGTGTACGTGCAAGACAATATACTTCTCTAAATGACTCAGGACCTTATTTTATTGTTATTAAAACCAGCATCATACTGTCAGGATTAATTCCTAGGAGCTGTGTACCGGAATAGTTGTTAAAAGTAACCTGAACTCACGTTGCTGAACTAACTGTAGTTGGGCAGGGGACCACATTATTCTTGTTTTTCCATTATGAATGTATAAAGGAGGAGGTTGGGATGTCATTTTTAGAGAAGCAAGAAATTGTACAGGCCTTCTCCCTTCTTATAGGACTTGAAGCATTTTCCCCAAGCCCAACTCCAATACCAGAAGTGAGCCAGTTCTTTTTATGTAGTCATTAAAACAAAGACATTTTGTAATTCCCTGTGTTGATCAAGATGGCTTACAGTTTGTTCCATTAGAGCCATAAGCATAAAATAAACCATTCATAAAACACTATAGAAGAACTCATGCCTGTAGCTCAAGTTCCACTAAATGTCCTTCCAGATCTTTCTGTATAAATATCCAAGAGGGCTTATGATTGAAAAACAGAAACATTAAAAATTCCCTGCTGCCCTTTTCTAAAGACATCTAAAGAGTATTCCTGCCTCTTATTTTATTATCCATACAGTATGGGACACTACTGAAAAGAAATGGGTCTCAATAGATGTCAGGTGAGCAACCTTTGATGGAGACACACACAGAAGATGACCAGTAACAGAATTTATGGTGCGCATGAACACGTAGAGAGAAAATGATCTTTAGATATGTGGGTCCCAGACCATATACGTCTTTAGAGGTTCTAGCCAGTACTTTAAGTTGAACCCAGGAATAAAATGGACACCAATGTAATTGTTTAAATTGGCAAGATATGTTTCTGTTGACTGACAGTAACTAAAGCTGTCACATTTTGAAGCAGGTTGGAAGTTTCCAGATTGTCTTCAAGGGCAATCCCATATAGAACATTTTACAGCAGTCCAACCATGAGGTTACAGCACATAGATCAATATGGTTCGATTGGCTGAATCTAAGAAGGAAAGCTAAATACAGCTGATAGAAGGCACTTTTGACTACTATAACAACATACTTTTCAAACACCAAAGCTGGCTCCATAAACACCTTTAAGCTTTTCACCTGCTCTGTAACCTACCATTCAGCTGAAAGAGGTGGGTCTATCTGCGCCATCCTTTCTGAACCCTATCACCACTATCTTGTTTGGATTCAGTTTAAGCTTGCCTTGCCTTATGATTCCAACTACTTTGTGTCATCAAGTCGCAATCAACTTATGGTGTAAGGTTTTCAAGCCCACAGATGTTCAGAGGTGGTTTGCCATTGTCTTCCTCTGCTTTCTGACTCTGGACTTCTTTAGTGGTTTCCCATCTAAATGTTAACCAGGGTTATCTTCTGAGATTTGACGAGATCAGGCTAGCCTGAGCTACCCAGGAGAGGGCTGCATTGCATCTACATTATTATAAAATACTGCATTGGATGAACAGCTCTATTGATCCTTTCTTAGGGATGGGGCACATGCTATAGCTGTCCCAGAAATGCCACTGAAAATGGTTAGCTCTTGGCAACTGAGATAATCTGCCTTGCTTATAAAAGTACTCACAGTATGAAGTCTGAATATGAAACAGTAAGTATCCAAGTCCCACATTCCTGGTGACCATTACGTATGTGTGTGAAGACTTACAACATGGAAACTCCATGTAGTAAGTTAGGGAATCCGTCAACATAAAAGGCCATCTTCAAAATCACCATAGTGGTGACTGTGTGCTCTAGTTCAGACTTTGGCACTAAAAAGATATCAGAACCAAATACCACTAGTGAAAGAAGAATAGCATTTCACAGTATTCTGTTCTTTTAAAAGACTGTGCATAAACTGTGAACTTTCCTCTGGATGCCCCAGGCTGGGCTGATTTTATGAGATTTCAGAAGCAGGGACAGCCCTGGTAAGTGCTTGGATGGGAGACCACTAAGGTATTCCAGGGTTGCTACTGTGTTTCCCCGAAAATAAGACCTATCATGATTTTTCAGGATTTTTGGAGGAGTCTTAAAATATAAGCCCTACTCCAAAAATAAGCCCTACCGGTAGTTACAGATCAGGATGATGTGATCCAGCAGGGTGCTCCCTGCCAATGAGGATGCAGCTTGCATCACAGGTGAGGAGGAAGCAATGGGGCTGCCGAGAGCCCGCCTTAATGAATTGTGAAGGTACCGTATTTCCCCTACCCCCTAAAATAAGTCCTAATGCATCTTTTGGTGCAAAAATTAATATGACCCTGTCTTATTTTTGGGGAAACACAATAGCCGTGATGTAGGTATAGATTTTTTTATGGGGTGGGTTTGGTGACTGAGGACTTTCTGGCTGTTCCATTCCATGCATTGTTTCAAGCAAGCCGGACACGTAATGGGAGGGGTTTGAACCCGAGAACCCTCCCCTTTCCTACGTCCCTGGCTGCTATACAGAAGAAGGCAAGGGCACACCACCTTTGTTAGTTTCCTGCTGTGAAAACTGTGATGGGCTGCTATGAATCAGCTGTGATCTGATGTGATTTTGCACACATAAACTTTGAGGGGATTATATAAAAGGAATTATAGGTCCATGTGACATAAAGCATCTATGCTGATAAATGCACTGAGATTCATGTCAGAGAAAGCTGATTGTACATAATGTAGATTATATTTATCACAAGGGGTGAGAGCCAGTGTGGTGTAGTGGTTAAAGCAGTGTACTCTAATCTGAAGAACTGGATTTGATTCCCCACTATTCCACATGAGTGGTAGACTCTTACCTGGTGAACTGGGTTTGTTTCCCTGCTCCTACACATAAAGCCTGCTGGATATGATCTGTCATCCCCCAATATGCCCAAAGAAATGGTTTAAGAATAAACAGTATTTAGCTCCTTACATCTGGGCCTGTCATCCTGGGACTCGTCCTCCTCCCCCGGGGAAAATTTTTAAAATGGGGTTGGCCGGATGCCTCTATTATTGTTATTACTATTGTTATCGCTGTTTTAAAGGTTTTAGCCATTTATTTATATTGATATTTTATACTGTACACTGCCCAGAGCCCTTTGGGGATGGGGCGGTATAAAAGTCCAAACAATAAATAAACAAACAAACAAACATTTATAGTACATAGACATTCTCAACCATTCTTAACACTAACATGGGTTCAATAGTGCTGTCCTATTCAGAGATGGAAAGCTGACAGTAATTTTTCTAGAATTCATGGACAAGGAAAAACAGCCCTCTGTGAGCTTGTGCAGCGGCATTCTGAGCATTTCCTTGTGATTCAGAAGTGTATACCAGATTGCTGCTTAGCCACTACACCAGCCCTCATTTATTTTATTCTTCCTGCAGGCATGAATTTATCATACATTAGATTAAATGCAGATGTGTGGAGGTTTTGATCACCCTGGCAGTTTTTAAAAAAACTGCCTTTGTAGGCATGTGCCTTTTTTAGTGACCCAAGGTAACACTGACGTTAGCCCTGAACTTGTTCTTCTTGCTTCCTCTCCCTTTGGCTTTAGAACTGATAAGCATGACATACTTGATTGCTCTTAGTGTAAATGGTGAAAAAGGCATCTTTCCAGCAGTAATAGGGATTCTGATAATTATGCCAAGAGGAGGAGCCAATTTTAAAATATAGGCAACTCCCAGAAGCAACATTTCTATAGTTAATGGCTGGACGGATTTTTTTAACCAGTGTGGAAGGGACAGTTTTAGTCTTACACAGAGACTTTTAATAATGTCTTGTGCAAGAGTCCCAGTGCTGAAAGAGGTGCGTTCAAGGATATTAGTAAACTTGCATTGAGAAGACTCTAAGAATTCATAGAATATTTATTTACAAGAAAAGTCCAGTCTTTAGAACTAGAATTATCTGTTTTTACAGTTAACCTAGAAAAAGATAATTGTGAGGCATTTTCTGGCAGTGGCTCAAAAAGAGCACGGTTGATCCTAAAATATAACCTCACAGACTTATGTTGATATGTTTTTAAATTGTCACTTTTAAAATGCTTCTTAATGTGCTATTTAAACCGTGGTTATACAAAATTGGAAATTTACCCACCTTGAAGCAGGTTCCACCTGTGCTATTTAAACCGTGGTTATACAAAGCTTGGAAATTTACCCACCTTGAAGCAACCTCTGAAGGGTTAATGTGTTGAACCTAGCCATTTGCTTTGACATTACCTGCTTTGTGTAAGTCCCCCCCCCCCCTCGCTTCCTCCCCTTCCTCCGGCTTGTAAATGTATGGGAATTGCAGCTGGTCGACTTGGCAAGCTCCCCTCATTAAGAGCCCCCTTTGAGATCGGGCTGTGTTTGAGTAGTTCCCTAATGAGGACAGGACGGGGTTAAAAAGTGACCATTTCATGGTTGACTTGAATCTGCCTGCTTCTCTTGATGTGTCGTTGTGAAATGTCTGACGTGAATAAATCCCACTTTGCAAAAGGAAAAGTCACCGGGCCCTTCAGGACAGCTTGCGCGGAAGGGGGACTTAAGGAGGCGTCCGAAAGTTTACCTGAGGCAAGCAACCCGCAGCAAAGCTCGTCACTGACCCCGCGAGCTCCCTCCGAGGGCCTCTGTATCGCAGCACGTGGGTCCCTCCGGTCAAAGTTTGGAGAATGAGGAGGGGTGTCAAAAAGCAAGTCCTCCCCCCCCCCGCTCGTGACCCACCGTGCTGCAATGTCCTGATGCAACGAGAAAAGAGAGGCCACTTGGCACCCTTCTAAGACTTGTGCACATGGCTTTGCCCCCCTCCCCTGTTGCCTTTTTGCAACTTCTTTTTAAGGCTTTTAGTACTGCGTGCGAATGGAGTTGCATATAAAAAATAGTTTTCCTGCGCGCTGTGAGAACCAGCGTTGTAGGTGGTGATGGGTGTGGGTGTGGAGGGGGGGGGCTGCGTGCGTTTTTAATTCGCCGCATTCCTGAAGTATTAAAAAAAATCGAGCGCGCGAACTCCCTCCTGGCACGAGCTGGTTGGCGAGATTGAAAGCAGACGAGTGTATTGCTACTGCGGGTTTTTTCTCCCCCTTTTCATTTTTTTTTCACCGCTTCCCTCAGGAGGGAACCGCCACCCATTGCCTCCCTGAGTTTTCTCCTTCAGGAGAAAAGGAAAAGCCCGCCTGGGAGGGACAGAGAGCCTCACAGGGAATGCTACACGCGTTTGAGAGAGCCCTCTGCTGCCAGGCGAGGGATGGGGGCCACGTGCAAGGGGGTCCCTGCGAGGGAAGCAGAAATAGTCTTGTAGGAAGAGGCCGCCTTTGCAACTTGAGGGGGAGGGGGGGAGACAAGCAAGGGTCTGGTCCCGTCTCTTCCTCCGCGGTCAGGCGTTAAGTGTACAATGCAGTAACCTTGCTCCGTATGTAGGCGACAGAAGAGCTGGGTTAGCAGACATTGCAAAGCATCCCCCCCCCCAATTGTTAGTTGGCTAATTAGTAGCGAACTGGCAAAGTTTCCCGCTTTGCATAGTTTGCCAGATCCGGGGTCTATAAAGCGAAAGATTTCTGGGTCTTTCTTCTCTCTCCAGTTCCTCCGGGGCCACCTCCCCCCACCTCTGTTTCGCGAGGGGATTTTACACTGTACTTTTTAAAGGAGGAACGGAGCATCGCGCCCTTTCCCCGCTCTTAAAGAATTTGTGCCACAACAGTCGTGACCTAATGCTGAACAGGATCCGCGCATTTCTATATATCCAGTTCAGTCCCCGGACGGTTAACTGTTGGAGAAGCGGTGTGTGTGTGCACATTTGCAAAATGTACACTCGGGCTCTCGTACTATATGAGATGATGATTAATAAAGAGGGAAGACGTGGAGCGGAGGGAGGGGGGGGAGAGAAGGAATGTGTTTGCAGCAGAGGGTGGAGGAGGAGTGTAATAAGCGATGATTGTGTAATTAAATAATAAACCCAAATCCCGAAGCCTGATTTGGGGACGAGAGCTTTAAGGGGGGAGGGGGTCAGAAAAGTGTGGTCGGTACACAAATGCCCCACCCGCTTGTTCCCCCCTTGAACTTCCAGGTTTTGCAGAAGGGAGTGCATAAAGGGTGGGGGAAGGGAATCAGGGAGGAGAAAGGGAGGGAAAGGGATTGATCGTTTTGAATTTTCAAGAGATCATTTTTATTACAGTGGGCGTTTGGGAAGCAGGCTCTGAACATTACCCACAGAGAAAGGGGGTGGAGGGGAGGGAGTGGAGAGACGGAGAGAGGCGCGAGCTGCTGCTGCGAGAGGAGCCCGGCGATTGCGCGCTGCTGCTGCTGCTGCTGCTGCGAAGTGTTTTGCAGCCTTGGGGGACGCGCGCGCACACGGGGCTCTTCCTTGCAAAGTTTCGCACGCCGGGATTTTCCTGCTTCGCTCCGCTGCTGCAACCTTGAACTTTGGCAACGCGGTTGACAGTACCGTGGCGTATCATCCCGCTCGCGGCTTTCTCCAAAAGCACTTTGCAAATCGAGGGGTGAAAAAAAAGAGGCATCGCGAGGGAGAAAAAAAGTCCTGTTTTTCTTCTTCTTCTCCCCCTTAACTCCCTGCATTCCATTCAGCGCCCCCCCCCCCCTTCCCAATCCACCAGCCAGCAACTGCAGCAACAGCGACGGAGCCGCCGAGAACAAGAGGGTTAAAAGTGTAGATTGGATTTCACCCCGGGAAATCCAGCGCTTGGAGTGAACTTGAATCTTTGCCTATTTAAGGAGGACTGGGGGGTTTGCGGCGAAGTTGCGGCGGTCCGGAGCGGAGCTCGCTCCTGACTCACTTCATCTTTTCACCGGCCTCCGACGACTGTAAGATGAACAGATGAAACCGCTGCCCTTTTGATCCTTTTCTCTCCGCAGAAGTGCGTGTTCAGAGCGAAGTCATGATGTATTCCCCCATCTGTCTCACTCAGGTACAGCCGCCTTTTTCTTTTGGACTTGAGGTCGGGCTACCGAATTGTTGGGGCTGCTCGGACAGGGCGTGCGATCCTTGTGCGTGATTTGCACAAATCTGCTCCCTGGTCACAGGTTGCGGGGCGGGAGGAAATAGTCTTTTAAAATGCCGCCGATGTATGCACAGTTCCGACGGGACGGGGGTGGGGGAATAACGGGGATTAAACCTTAGAAACAGCTATCCTTAAAAAGCAGGTTGAAAGCACATTGATGAGCTGGTTCTTGCCGTCTTTTCAGTTCTTATATTTAAGGGGCTCAGTGTCTACTTAGAAGGACTTGAAAGGGAAAGTGTTCCTTTCTTTTTAATTAAGCAACGACTGCCGTAATATAATACCACCCCATGCTGAATTAATCATATATTGCCTTTCAGATAATGTGAGATTGGTTTGAGGAAAGGTGACTGAACAATAGGGTATTTCTTGTTTGGATAGTCCAAAACACTGTTCCTGCTTAAGTATGGTGTGCCTAACTTTCTAAAGGCAGCATCCAAGGTCAAAAGCAAACTTGCCTGCAGACATTGGGCCTGCAGACATTTGTATTTACTTTGGGCATAAAAAGGAATACTTTTGTACATGGAATGTGAATTGATTAATGAACACCCAGACAGTGTAAAAATTGCTTAATAGAAGATGGTTCTCATGCAGATGAGATATTTACAGTTTTACCATATGGTGAGCCCTTTGGAATGATTGGTGGGACAAAATGTTTAGAATAAATAAAGGAACTGGAATACAGATTGAGATCCAGTGTAAATTGTAGCCTAGGAAGTGCTGTATGGGATGTGCAAGTATGTGCAGCATTTAACATTAGTATAGTTGACAGAATATATTCCTGGCAGTGAGTTACAAATGTGAATCTCTAAGGCAGTTCTGATGCTTAGGAGGATGCAATTTGAAGCATTTTCTTCAGGTTTTGTATTTATGATAGGTGTGGAATGAAGTATACTGCTTGCAGTGCATTTGTGATACAGTAAGAATAATTAAGATTTCATTTGACAGTCTTAGAAACATTTGTGGTTTTGAAGGACTGAAGTGTTCTCAGAATTATGAATGAAGATTAAAACAATGATAAGGCTTATTCACTGATTGGATACAGTCCTGTAGCTTTTTTGGCTCCCACGTTTTTATTGTTTATATTTTGCTTGGCATTAACAGGGATATTTTCATCAAGTTAACGTGAACTTAACTGGTGCAAAACAGGTGGAAATAGGTGGCATAAGATATCTGAGACATTTTACAAGTCAGCACCTTTGCCTGGAAGATATGTATTTGGGCTTATTGGTTTAGATACAGACACTATAATGTATTGTTAAAATTTTTCATTGGGTGCTCAGCTCTGAACAAAATTTGATAGTTCAGGAAATCTGCACTGAGTTCTGAAAATGTTTGCTTACTGGTTTCACCGCAACTTACTTGCAAATTTAGAATTGCTGTCTTTACCACATTATTTGGTATTTTGTGTTGATACTAGATATATTAGAGTTTGCATTGAATATTAAAAATAAGGGGATTTTATAAGGTGTAGGCTGGTGCTATTTCCTGGCTTTCCCCCCTGTTTTTTGCTATTTCCTGGCTTTTATACATGATTTTCAGAATCTTTTCACAGATGCCATAGAATAGTCTTATCAGTTACGTACTTGTGATATGCATATTTTAAAATTCCACTGTCGTATACAGGTAGTTGGTGTACAGTAATTTCAAAAGCACCCTTGGTAGAAGTGTATTTGCACAGTGCAGCTTTAATAGGTCAAGTAGTGTCTTCTGACTCTTTGAATTGAAATTTTTGTGCACAGTTGGCCCAAGAGTTTTGTATTTGCAAGTTATTTTATTTTGAAGACAGAGTGGCATATCACTGTATAATATACAGTTATTATATCTGATCAAAAATTATGTTGAAAATGTTCCCTAATTTTCTTGCTTGCACAGTGTTTGAGGTTAGTTGTGAAGGCCGATTATGCTGATATATTTGTGCTCAAAAATCCTAGAAAATACTGGAATAGAAAGAATTGTTGACGGACCAAAATCAGCTGCTGAAACATGCATAATATTTTTCTGCTTTAAAGAACCATATGAAAACTGTAGCTGGAAGTTGCAGTTGTTACTGTAGATATAAGGTCGCGATCTCAAGCATACTCCCTTGAAAGTAAACCACATTGAAATCAGTGAGGCAGAGAGTGATCTGTTCAAGTTGCCAAGAGGAATTCTGTACCTATGAAATTTATACCTGTTAAGGCAGATTACAGGACTAGCATTTTAATGCCTCCCTCTTCTATTTCGTACAACTAGGGTGTATTATGTAGTTGCTATCCTTTTTCTGCTCTCAGATTCTTGCAGGTTTTGTATTAGTACTAGCACAGGAACCCTTAAAGTTTCACAGTATTTTTCCCTGTTTAGTTCTGAGTAAAATAGAAGTAGCTGGTGTGAAATAGTACTACTTTTGGGGCAAGGAGGAGGACAGTCTCCCAAATTTACTAGAAAATAGATTATAGGAAAGGTCAGAAGATAGTAAAATGTGGGGAGGTGAAAATACTTTTTAATGTGATTATGAAGAGAGAACATGGCCTGCCTATCAAAACTATACTGTAGTTACAGCAGAATTATTTTTATTTTCACATTTGAAGATACACATTATACAAATTATCAGTGCATATGGAATAAACGTAGCCATTTGTTACAACATTTGAAAATCTTTATCTCCAGAAATCTTTGTTGCAAAATGCAGTTATGATTCTCCTGGGTAAGCGCTACATGCAACTTATTTTCCTGTATTGCATCTACCAGTATTAGGTACAACAGATCAGATTTCATATATGGCCATTCAGCCTGTTTTGAAGCGAATGTATGTGTTTGATCTCTGTTTAGAATACAGTTTGAGGTGTTATATTTAAAATAAAAACTCAAGATACAATTTGAAGATTTCCAAGTTATCCTATAATACCACTTAACATTGGAATTTTCAATTCTGCTTAAATGCATTATAGTTTTCCTCAAAGCATATACATTTGCTACTGCTGTGGTAACAAAACCTCTGAAGCTGTTCATGTACCCCTGACTTTAGCAATCCATTTAACATAGTTTAAAGATACAACATAATTTTCATTTCAGTACTAACCATTCTTCTAGGGAGCAAGTCCCATCGATTGCAGCAGGGCTTACTTCTGTGTAAGTGTATTTAGTTTATACTTTAATGCACTATAAGGTGTGCTGCCTAAAAGTAACATTAAAAATCTGAAACATCATAATTTCCTTGTTAAAATCCAAAATATCTTATAGATACAGTAGTGCATTCTGTTGTTACAGTATTTAGAATTATATTTAGAGCAATAATTTTAAGTTGTATAGTTGTATGTTTCTCCCTCACACTGCCTTCAATTATATACTTTTGCGGAATTCCATGCAATTCTGCCTGCTTTCTCAGTGTATTATTAAAATCCATATTTCTTTAATGGGGGTTCTATGCAGGTCAATTTCTGAAATGGGAAAATAAACTGTAGTAGTTAAGAAAAAATGGCACCAGAGTGTGTTGTGATAGGAAAGTCTTATCGTGGGCTGTGGTTGCTCTGAACGGTGCAGCCTTCCCACACAAAGAGTAGATTGTGGTTTAACTCTTTCCAGGATTTCGTTTATGAGCCCTCAGAGTGGCAGAAATGTACAAAGCTGTGCTGGAAACCACTGACTGCTTTAATTAATACTTCTTTGCCATTTTGCTGCTCTTTGTATTATAATCATTTAGTGCCCTGTTCAGTCTGGGTTTATGTTCTTTCCTCCTTATGGAACAGAAGTAATTCAGTAACTGAACTGCAATAGTTTTGCAGAATAAACTCTGAAAACTTATGCTTTCCTTTAATGTAAAGGTGGCAGAAGTTAGCATACACAGTAACACTCTGCACTAGCCAGGTTCATTTATTTAAAACTGTCTTCTTGGCTTAAAAATTAGTTTCGCTCAAGCCGTTTAAATAATGATGAACCTAGATATTTAATCACATTCTCTGCTTTTATTACTATTGCAAAGTTTATTTGGAATCAGTGAAATTTCAGTTGTATCTGTTTTTGCCTATTTTATTCTCTCGGAAAAAATACAATCAATTGATACAATTATAGTGTAATTAGTATACACTTTTTATAAGGAGTTCAAGTTGTTTGAGTGAGCTCAATAACGGGCTGATTCCGCATGGGCCCAAAACAGCAGTGTGAAAACGGTGTGAAAATGGTGTAAAAGGGTTTAAAACGGTGTAAAAGGGTCTATACTGTTTTCACACCATTTTCACACCGCTGTTTTTGGCCCATGCGGAATCAGCCTCAGAGAAATAAATAGCTACTTAATATAGTTAAAGAACAGAAATTGAATTCTGTTGGAGGACACACACATGTGGGGGGAGGGGAGGAACAACCTTCTCTCTTCCCCTCCCTCCCAGTTTTCTCTCCCAATTTAACTATGGAAGCGATTACTGTTCAGGCTGTTACAGTATGGAGAATTATTACATATGTGACAGAAGTTACTCAAAAATGTGAACATGTCTATAGGATACAGCTTAAAGTGGGAACATCCTGTTCTCCAAATAAATATAATTGTTAATATACTGACAACATTTAGGCTGAATCTCATCATTACAGTAAAGGCTAAAATTTAATAAATCTATATATCGCTTTGGAAAGCCATATGATAGGCAGTGCTCTTTGAAACTGTAAATACATTGCATGTATTTCAGAAAAGCAGTGGTGCAGTATTAATGTCACCCTGCCACAGGGTGCTGAAGCACAAAGAATGTGAAGTTTGTGCCAAGTCGTCCTTTTTCATTGTGTGCTTCAGATAGATTTTTAGGGGAGTTCAAATAATTGCCGCGTACTCGTGATCTGTTAACAAATTAACCAACTCTGTGGGGCTTTGAACCCCATAGTGGAGTATAGAAGAGTTGCTGAAGGAACTTTTGTACAATTTTTTTTGAGTTTATCAAATTTTATTTCACGAAGAAAAAGAGGGGTGACCAAGGACAATCAAAGTACAAAACTTTGTGGAGATCTTGTGCTGTGTCTTCTACTTCACTTCCTTTACTGTACCCTGATTTCTGTACTTATGACAGTGGGAATGATACTGTTTCAGTACTGGAATGTTGGGCAATTTATAAGAGGATGTGGATCATGTTGAGTAGCGCATGCTCTTTGTACCACCACCAGTTTTTTGCTGGATGCATGCTCCAAAAGCGGGAACTTAGCATATATTTGCTTTGTGCAGAGAAGAGATTTAAGCTGCACAATCTGATTCTGCTTTTTCATTGTTTCTGATCAGATGTTTTTAAAATTCTACCAGCATCCTTTCTAAACATGGTACTACTTGATGTGCTAGTGTGGGATAGTAAATGTTAGAAACTATGTATGTCTTTACTTTAAACCAGTGTACTCGTAACTCAGTGGAGGGCCAAAAGAAGGTGAGGTGGGAAAAGGTGTAGTTTTAATTTGCACAGCTGTATCTGTTATACAGAACTGGAGATGTTTTTACAGCTCTCCTGGCCATTTATGTAAGAATAAAAGCTGCTTAGATATGTCCACGGTGGTTACTTCACCTTAATTTTTACTTCAGATACTACATGTTTTCAAAGAGAAGTGCTGCTGTTGTCCTGATTGTGCAATTGGAACAGCTTTTTCACTTCATGCTTTCTTTGTTTCTGCTTTTTTCAACAGGATGAATTTCACCCATTCATTGAGGCTCTTCTTCCACACGTCCGTGCAATTGCCTACACTTGGTTCAACCTTCAGGCTCGAAAACGCAAATACTTTAAAAAACATGAAAAGCGAATGTCAAAGGATGAGGAAAGAGCAGTCAAAGATGAGCTACTTAGTGAAAAGCCTGAAATTAAACAGAAGTGGGCATCCAGGCTTCTCGCCAAGCTGCGCAAAGATATCCGCCAAGAGTATCGGGAGGATTTTGTGCTTACTGTTACTGGAAAGAAGCACCCATGCTGTGTATTGTCCAATCCTGACCAGAAGGGTAAGATTAGGAGGATCGACTGCCTGCGACAGGCAGACAAAGTCTGGCGTCTGGATCTAGTCATGGTGATCCTTTTCAAAGGTATCCCCTTGGAAAGTACAGATGGAGAACGGCTCATGAAATCCCCCCATTGCACAAATCCAGCACTTTGCGTCCAGCCCCACCACATAACAGTATCAGTCAAGGAGCTTGATTTGTTTCTGGCATACTATGTGCAGGATCAAGGTAGGTTGTTTTAATCTGTTTAACATTGTTTCTAAGGGCCTTGTTTTTTTAAGGAGAGTCTTTTAAACATTTGATTAATGATGTGTGTGTATATATATGTGTGTGTGTGTGTATGTGTGTATATATATATATATATGCATATGTATATATGTATGTGTGCATGTTTTAAATTAGTCTGCATACATGTACACCATTGCATGCTCATTTTTTTATTTGTAGGATTGTCATGTACCTCTGAGAGGCTATCTTCTGCTTTAAAGGCATTCCAAAATATGAAGGAAGTTACTGGTGTGTATTGCAAAACAACACTTTAATATTGAAACACTGGCACTCTGGTATTATTAATATAAGCAAATGCACACTTTCAGAATACCTTTTACACATCTACTTCTTTATTCACAAAGATTGCCACATGTGCCTACCACTTAATAGCATTAATAATAAAAAATTATACTGTAAATAACAGGACTAGGGAGGGAATGATCTTATAAAATATCTGGATATTATGGATCACTTGTGCAAATACCTAATATGTAATGGCTTTACTGATGTTTTCCGGTGTGGTCAATCTCCTCATATTTTCATCAAGGACGTTCTTTCTCTTCAGCGAAGATAAGCCTTTAAAATTTGTTTAAATGTGAAAACTCTCAAATTATATTTAAAATTCAGCAAACCACCCATGGAGCTATTATCAATTGCACAATTACTTCAATAATAATTCAGTCCAGCCATTTTTGAAACAAAGCAGACACTTTTGCTTTTTTTTTTACGCTTAAGTCTGTTGCATTAAGGATCTATCAAATCAGACTGTAGAAGCAGTCAACAATGGACATGTATGTTTTGGAGGTAACTTTCAATCTGGTCATGTTGGACTGTTTGCATATGGCGGATAATTGCATAAATTGGCTTGGTGTCCTAAAGGAAGTCACTTCTAGCTATTATTTCTTATTCCAGATTAAAATAAGGATGTGTTATATGAAAATAAATTGTATAGTATGTGAAATGAGAACTAAATGCTTTGGTTTGATTTTTATATCTAACCTATACTTTGTGTTAGTTCACATGACTCAATCATCTTTTGTCATGACAAAACTATAGTTGTCATGAATGTGTCATGCTTTCACAGCCTTAATTGCAGTGATCATATGACAAAAATACTATATACCACAGCTTTTGTGATCTAGGTTTAATAATGAAAGTATCTCCTTGTTCTTGTTTCCAGAACTGGGAGAATGTATACAAAATGTAGGGCCCCAAATCAGAGTAAATTGTCCCTTGATTCTCATAGAATCTAAGTGTCACTAACTTTCTCTTTATTTCATCTTAGTTATTTTGATCTGATTTCTCATTTGCATATTCTGCTAAAGGTAATTTGAATTAATGTCAGAATTAAAACCATTTTTTAAATGGAGCTTTCAAACATTTTCTTGGATATATATTGTTTCACCTCAGATTTTATTTAAAAAGGTTTGGCATGTGGTTTTCTAAAAATATCATACTTCAAAGATAGCTAGTAGATTGTGGTAAACTTCACTTGTCGTTGAAGTATGCCCATCAGAAAGTTAGCTACAGATGGAAACAGCATCATTGAAACATCTCTGCAGCCTGTTTGTGTGTATGTTTCGTCACATGCTATCCTTTGAAGTTGACAGATACACAACTTGAATTGAGGGGTGAGTTAAGGTAGAGGTGAACATTGACAGTCTTTCAGATACAAGCAGAGGCCATGGATTGTGTAAGAATTGTCAAAATAACCCTGGATCATGTAAACACTTTCCTAATGTCCTGACTTTTTCAGTATTTCTGCAGTTACTGACAAAATAACACTGGATGAAATGTTGGTACATCTCTTTACATCAAGTCACTTGTGGTGAGAATCTCACGTTTATTGCAGGCTCCTTCATACTGCTTTTTGAGAAATATGCTAACAACTTTAAAAATATTTCAGTTTTTAAAATTATTCTCTGTGTAATCTTCTCCAATCTGATTTTTGCATTTTGGCAGGCAGGATGGCAGTGATTTCCGGGCTTGCAAAATATAAGCACAATGTCAATCAAAGTAATTGTCTTTCATATAGGGTTGATTTTCTATTTTGATATATGAAAACTTACTTATTTGGTAATGGTTCATCAATAAGACATAGTAATTAAGGCCATTCTGAAAATAAAAAATAAAGAAAAAAGTTCTTAAATGAATATAAGGGTAAAATAGGCAGTCTTAAAAATCTTGGCTATATGCGTGAGGAAGAATAGTTTGAGTGCCAGTAATGGTTGCCAGTGGCACCAGGATTGGCATCGGACCTTCTTTGTTTAGCCTAGGATGCTTGTGATTTGTTGGTTGGCATCCGCATTGCAGAGCAGTGCAATGTTACAATATATTGGGATTTTCCTGATCTAGAAATGTCATTCCTTTTTGTACTTTGACAAGAGATTCTTCTGTTTGTACCTACATCTGTACTGAAGGAGGAAATGTAGACAAGTCTGTCAAGTTTGTCATTGACACTGCATATCTGTCTATCCTCCTTCCACATTTTTTCTAAAACCTGCTTCTCTCCCTTTCCCCAGTTTATTGCCAAATTATTAGTTACGTCTTAGATTTTTCAGCCACAAATACATTAAATGTTATCTGATTTGTTGTTCCTACCAATTGTCTGGGGCAGGAAATTATGCTTAAATATGGGTGTCTACAGGTGTTTAAAACAAGAAGCACTAAATAAATAATTTAAAAAATGGGTTTAGTGTCTGTTGAATTTATCTTTAAATGCCCTGATCACTGTATCTTGCTTGGCAGAAATTGAGTGGGATTCTTCTGTGTGTGCTGTTTCTTGTTGTCTAATAGAGGCTGCATTTGAGTCACTAAAATCATTTGGTGATTTTTGCTTTAATCACTGCAGCTCTTGTGCTGTGTTCCGTTTCTACAAGAACCGCCATTTTGTTTGTCAAGTGCCAGCAGAGTGGGGGAGGAAAAGCAGACAATGTGCTTGATGCCAATAATGGTTGCCAGTGGCACCGAGGTTGGCATCAAACCCTCTTTGTCTAGTTGCTGAATGCCTTTGATTCGTTGGTTGGCATCTGCATTGCAGTGGGCACATTGGAAAGTTTTTTGACAGTCGCTGAATGAAAGCTGTTGTATTTGTTTGCTGCAGTAGAACTTCATATAATAGAAATCTTTCCTCTAATAGATAACTTTTTAAAGTTCTACTGCAGCAGATTTTTAAAGTTCAAGTTTTTACTGAAATGCATTATGTGTGTTTTTCTTTTGTACAGAATTTAATCCTTATGTTGTCTGATTATTTTTGAAGATTTTCATATGGCTTCTGTGTAGCATAGCACCATGATAAATATTAAGAAAAGCTAAGAATGCCATCATATTAATAGATGAGCATCTATATGTCTTGATTTAAATTGCATAACTTCCCCATGTTTCTCATTCTGGTTATTTTGCATACTGTTTCAGTATTAGTATGTTGTGGTATCGCTTCTATTTACAAACAAAGAGTTCACTGAAAGTACTCTTTCAGCAGATAAGTACGCATCTGCCAAGTTTGGTGTAGTTCTGACACTCCTGAATTTCAGATGTACAGACTTAAACTCAATATTTTTAACTGCATACATTGTCTATCAGGGACTGATGAAAAGGTGAAGTCATTTCTGTTGATGTTTCCTAAACAGCTAGCATTAATATTGCTTTCCGGCTACCCACCATTATCTTGTTAATTACTAAGATGGATTAGCAGTTCTACCCAACGGGCTGAACTGAAGGAAGTCTGGCCTGTATGAGCCTCTGAATCGCCAGACTGTGTCCTGTCTGGAAGAAAGGAAAAAAGAGGGAGGGGGAGATTGCCCGGGTGTGTTGTGGAGGGGAAGCCGGTCTTTTACTGGAATGGACGAGAGAATTCTATGTGTGAAATTTGTTACCAAAACATTCTAGGAAGTTTGCATATGTTAAGAGATGACAACTCTTGTGTGCTGACATTATACACAAGCCACATGACTTCAGTATTCTTGGTTTTGAACCTGCTGATAATTACCAGGATGTGTGTTCACCGAGGGGCAAGGCAATACATTGCATTTTGAAAGCTATTTTCTGAGAATCTTACACCCAAGTCTGATCTGTACTGAACTTTGCTTTAACTTTCTCTTGAAACTCATGTTAGTTAACTTTCACTTTGGTGGCAGTTTTTCTAGTATTTCACAAGATTCCTGGAACTTAGTTTTCAAAAGAGTTTTGAAAACATTGTAGTTCACAGTTCAGTTCACCATTGCTTGTTTGTTTTCTTAGGATCCATCACATTTCTTAAAGATTAAATCTGTTTGGTTATTTTTAATAACCATAACATTGTCTAATTATTATGAATGCCCTTTCAAAGGACTTTGTCAGTATAGTATGCCTAAAAAAGTTATGGGACTTATGGTTGCAATGCATTTTTAAAACCTATTTATTTTGCAAACGTGGAAGCAGTTAAAACATATGCTGGAACTTCCTTGCTTTGGAGTTCTATTGCCATTATTAGAAAGGGATAGCATTACTCAAGTTCAGTGATACTTATCACACAGTCCATCGCATAGCACACTCTGTGTGAGTGTGAAGTACTGTCAAATCACAGCTGACATAGTGACCTTGTAGAGTTTTTAAGGCAAAAGATATAACAGAGGTGGTTTACCATTGCCTTTTTCCATAGCATTCATTTGGTACAGCTTTCATAAGATGTGTTATGTGATGCATACGAGTAGAGAGACTGGAAGCACATTTAATGGGTTAAAAACATGATTTGTAATATCACATTTATTAACTTAATAAACAGCTAAAGAAAATATTTTAAAGCTGAATATACATGTACTGCAAAGTTATTTTAATATTTCTATGAGGAGATATTCAGAACCCCATATGTGACCACATGAACATAGGTTTCATCAGTTCATTTTTAAGCAATTGTAATAAATTTGACTTGTACTCTTTTCAATAATTTTACAGACAATGCAGACATTTTTTGCAAAAACTGGTAAGCAGAATTGGTATTAGCAGAAGCAGTTGCTGTTACCACGTATTCTGGATTGTGTATGACAGGAAGTATGTGTGTTAAAGCACATAATCTAATATCGCTTTAAAGAGAAATATTGATATTCCTAAGGTGGAACAGAAAGGGAAGAAGTAATTTTAAATATTAAAATAGACATCTTTTGAATAGACATGATCTGTGTTTAAAGAAATATTTTGGATGGGTGTTTAGCCTTACTAGTGAATGCTAGTCCACAGAAATAACACTTCACATGTAATTTTGATTAAAATTAACAGGAATTTTGTATTTAAGCCTTACAAATTTAGGATGTAACTCTAATGTTTTATTTTTGATATTAATATCATGTCTGTGGCAACATTTTGTATTATCATACAATCCAGTCTAATTATGAAGAGGAAAGCATTCCTTGAGACACACCCAGTGTCATTCTAGGCTCTCTTCTAAGTCCATTGAGATCCGGGATGTAGAGGGTGCAACTCTTGGGCTGATTATACACTGGTGGTCTGCCCTGCGCTGAAGGGAGATTCTCTTTGCGCTGAGGAGAGATTCTGAGCTTCAGTTACGCCTTTGTCCCCCTCTCGCACGCACTACGTGGCAGACCCTATTGTCTCCGCTGTTTGTGAGAGTGGGCAAAGCGACCTTTTCCCTTGCTTGCAGGGAAGTTGGAACAAATGGCCGCTTAGGATGGGACCGATAGTGCCAGTTGCATGCAAAACACACCTAGTAAACGATACAGTGTATTCTTGAAACTGTCTCATTATCGAAAGTGTAAAAGTCTTTTAACTGTTGAGAAGTTTTAATTTGAGATAATTAGTTCATGAAATATAACCTTTTGGTATGCTTTACAAATATTATAAAATGGGTGTTCCAGAAGACAATAACTTGAACATTTTCATGTGTCTTCAAAGCATATGTCTTCTTTGCCTCCTGCCAAGGAAGACCAAC
The DNA here is from genome assembly GCF_021028975.2 of Sphaerodactylus townsendi. NCBI lineage: Eukaryota > Metazoa > Chordata > Lepidosauria > Squamata > Sphaerodactylidae > Sphaerodactylus > Sphaerodactylus townsendi. The sequence continues at coordinate 85,076,067 of NC_059431.1, read as the reverse complement.
ACTTCGCTTTTGAGATTTCTGATCGTTAGGCTACAGTGCCAAGCATAACAACGGGGGAGACAGTAGGAATCTTTTCATTAAAAAGATAGTGTGCTCTTGTTATGTGTTGGAAATGTATTTGTGCTGTCAAAAATATGCTCCTAATACTTTAAAATTATTTAAAATATCAGTTGTCCTTTTCAAAATTAAGAAAGACCTTTGCAACTCATATGGTAGAAAAGTATTTCCCTTTGTATGATAGAGTTATTACCGAACCTCTTTCTTTAATATGTATATCTACAATATATAGTACATGTATGCCATCATATCCTTTTATTTTGTGTGCTTTATATTTCCACATCAACATTTTTTGTTTTTTTGTTTATCCAGATACCATAATGTCAAAGAAATCCCAAACAAATCTGAAATGAACAAGAATGTTTGAGAGATGATATTAAGCCGTTGCCAGTCTTTTCTTGAGCATATAATTATTTTGAATTATTTTGAGATTTCTAAATATTAGTAGCTAAAAGTAGCAACTACTTTTTTTCTGGGTACAATTCTCAACACTCCAAACTCATTGGGGTTAAAGAGGCTCTGGTAGATGTAGGATTTAAGTATCATTAGAACAGGTAAGTCAGTCATCTTGAAGGGCTTTGAAATTACATAATACAGAATTGACGTAACTGTGTTTGAAAAGGAAAAGATGCATTTTTTGTGCAGATGCAAAGAGAAAATAGTTCCTTCTAGCATTTTTCTAGTCTCTTTTGCAAATATTTTTTTATGACAGGTTTATGGATTAATCTTAAATATACTCAGAAGAAAATCTCATATTCAGTGGGGTTTATTCTCAGGAAAGTATCTGTAGGATCGCAGTCTTGCTTTTATTTATTAACTTCATTTGGACCTTTCGTTCCTCCCCAATGGGATGCATGGCAGCTTATATCATGCTTTTCTCCTCTATTTTATCCTCAGGGCAAACCCGTGAGGTAGATTAGGCTAAGAAAGGATAATTTCCCAATGTCAACCAATAGGCTTCTATGGCAGAGTTAGATTTTGAACCTGTCTCCCAGATCCTACTCCAGATTCTGCTCCAGGACTCCCAGATCCTACTCCAGGACTTTGACCACTACGCTTTCATGTTAAGCTGCAATCCTTCATATAATTATGCAGAATTTGGCTACAGTTCCGTAAGATAGCTGTATCTACAGAATTTTGTGTACAGTTTTGTACAGTGTACAGTTGTTCTGTCATTTCAACAATGAAGAGGAAAGCATGACAGGACTCTTTACCATTTGTGTAATTGTAGTCCTATATTATATTAAAATAATGGATGCGGCTGATTTCTTTGAACTAGAAATATGAAACATTCCATCTGAGGGATTCATTAACTGAAGAACTAAATATATATTTTAGCTAGCTTTTGTTGTGCAACATTTCAATATTTGAACATCTTTTGTGCTACAAAATATTTTTGCTCCATATCTGTGGAACGGAATATCAAGATATCCATTGACTCAAGTTCCTGCTTGAATATGACTGTGCAGAAAGTGGTATACGGAAGTTCTGGTGTGTAGGAGAGGGAAGCATCTACCCTGCTTTGTGTATGTGTATAACTTCAATTAATTGAATTGAGAATTAGGAGGGATGACCATCTCAGTTCCAAGATTTAAGAGTGTGAAAACTATTCTTAGCCAGGGCAACTTGTATTTTATCATGCTGACATCTGCAGTTTCTGGATGGATTACCTTAAATTTGTTATGCCATGTTAAAAGCCTTGTTTTACGAGGCTGGCCTCAGCTTCTGGCCTCAGTGTCAGGAACCCTGCTATGTGATGCAGAATGTCTTGTTAGGTTTAATTGACCAAAGCTGATTTGTTAAAACAATTCATTTGCGCAAGTAACTTAGGCTCAGGCCAAGCTGCTACCTGAATCTTTTGACCTTGACTTGTCTGGGTCATGAAATGGCTACGAACTCCTTGACCTTTCTGTTGTATGGAAGTGTCACTATTTCTTCTGGTTCTTTTATGGTAACAGCTGACAAGAAGGATTCAGCCCTTCTTTACACCCCAGTGGGCTTCAAGTCAGCTTCTGGAATTGCTGTGTCTTCTCTTTGAGGGGTCTGGCTGCACTCTTAGTTTTCTTTTGTTTTCTGACAATGATGGGGACAAATTGGCAGTCCCTGTTTGTGCAGAAGGGATAGCAAAAGGGATTTGTGCTCCTACAGGAATGTGGTTTTAACTCTGTTTCTTTCTGCTCAAGCATAGCTTTCAAATTAACCTTTTTCGGAGGGGAGTGAGCAAATGGTTATTCTGATGATGACCATGTTGTGAATAATGCCTGCGTAGATGCACATGGTGAGAAAAAGTTCAAAAAGGTTATCATTTCTAGAAGTGTTGACTTCCCTGGTATGCAAGAGTAGACATGGCTTGAATTTTAGTAGATAGGTGAATTTGGAAGTATGGTTTAAATCATTGTGAACTTTGCAATTTTTAGGAATCATATAATACTTAACAAAAGTTATGCGTGAAACTGTGTATTTTGAGTTTTTAAAGTGCTAACTAAATTTGGACCTTGACAGTGTTTTGCTCCCTGTTATTAAACATAAAGTGGCATACGCAAGAATGTTAGGAACATATTGACTTCTCAGTCAATTGATTATTGAAGTTAGAAAAGAGGGTGAGATATGTAGCTAGATGTGCAGGGGGATGAGTTTGTGTTTAATGCTGTTGGTGCTGAGCTTGCTGTATTCATGGCTCTTAATCTTCCTGTTTCACATTAGTAAGTCTTTAAGGCTGGAAGAGTGCGAGGACTATATGTGGAAATTCACTCTCTTCCAGGGTTCATATGGTTTGTCACGTAAATAAAACAAATGAAACTGCTTTATACTGAGTCAGACTGTATGTTAGGGTCAAGCTAGTCACGCCAGGAGTCAAGTTGGATCAGGACTATACCCCTCCTTCCTGCGCTGTATTTTGAGACAAATAGCGCACCATATCACTTGAAAATTCTAGTTCCCTAGTATAACCTCTGTTAACCCTACTTGGGACTGGCATTACATCTTGTTTGTCCCTTAGTATTATATACTTTGACTGGCAGCAACTCTCAAGTAGAGCTGCTACTAAAGAAAAAAATCAGATCCCTTTCACAAAGGTAAAAGTAGTCCCCTGTGTAAACATCAGATTATTACTGACCATGAGGTGACATCACATCACAACCTTTACTAGGCAGACTTTGTTTACAGAGTGGTTTGCCATTGTCTTCCCCAGTTGCTTATACTTTGCCCCCAGTAAGTTGGTTACTTATTTTACCAGCCCTGGAGGAATGGAAGGCTGAGTCAACCTTGAGCTGGCTACCTGAAATTGACTTCCATCAGGATTGAACTAAGGTCAAGAGCAGAGCTTTTGACTGTAATACTACAGCTTACCACTCTGCACCACATATAATTTCTTCCATGCCACTGCTGCCGCCACCACCACCACCACCACCACCATCATCATGGTAGATTTATTGTTGTTGTTGTTGTTGTTGCTGCTGCTGCTGCTGTTGTTGTTGTTGTTATTATTATTATTATTATTGTAGATTTCACAGGTGCCATATCTTTAGCTGGTTGTTGGCCTTTGTTACAATTTGAGCCTCACCCAGAGGTCTAGGAAGTCGTAATGTATCGGCGTAGTATTTGTGCGGATCCCAGCAGGGCTGCCTTCTGAATTTGACAGATGTCAATTCGAAGATGTTTCAAGTGCTGCCCTAGTGTTTTTGGGATGGCGCCCAGCATGCCGATCACCACTGGGACGACCTCAGCTGGTTTGTGCCTTTTTCTTATTGGTAGTAATTTGATTTCTATCTTGTCCTGGATCTTAAGAACCTGCAAAAACAAATTCCACCTGCATGAAAGAACTTTGACCTGGTAATCAAACAGTCCCTGATGTCACATAACACTCCTTTTTTTTTTTTAAGAGAAGGGCATTTCAAAAGTATGGAGTGGTGTTCTATGCTTCAATTTTAAAAAAGTGAAAAATTCTGTTTGCTCTGCCAAAGACCTTTGGAAGCTCCTGGATGGTGGCCTGTTGCTAGAATTTCCAGTTAAGAGACATTAATATTGGCTATTTGCAAGTTGGGTAGACATTGTGATCAGCCATGCAATATATTATGAACTAGTGGGCCCAGACACACTTTGCTGTGGCAATTGTCCTTCCCATCGTAGTCCGCAACCCACACGGATGTCCATGCAGGTCCAATGATCCCCAACGTAGCCTTTTGGGGTGGTCAAATGGAATCCCTCTTTCCCCTTTCAATTCACATCGTTATATGGTGCTGTCTTGTTTTTTTAGTATAAGGTAACCCTTTCCATTCCACAGCGGAACTGTCCAGAGTGCGAATCCCGCTGTCCATGAGGCTGGTTGCCACGCTCAGTCCTGGCTTGGGGAAGGCAGAACTGGGGCAAGGAGGCTATCCCAGTCAGGCAGCAGAGGCAGGGTGGTGAGGCGCTCAGATCGAGGCCAGCTCCCTGGGTTCTTCAAGGGCCATGTGCAAAAGAAGCGGAGCCAGTAGTGTTGGTTCGCCTCCACCCCGCGGATTTTCTTAGAAGAAAAAGGCAAACTCCAGCTCCCTTTTAGTAAAAGAGAGCTGTGGCGAATATGGGTGAGGAAGTGGGTAAGTGGTGGTTGGATGTGAGGGAGGGCAGAGTGAGGTGTGTGAGAATGAGCTGGATGTGTATTGTGTGGTAGAGTGGGTGAGGCACAGAGAGTGAAAGTTATCTGTGTGTGGGGGGGGAACCCCACCTGACGTCTCACATGGCAAAGTATATATGTGTTTCACTTCCAGTCGTATTACCTAACAGTATTGCCTATTTACTGTTTTCACTGCTCATCTCTGCTCATCTGCGCGAACATTCTAAGCCCTCATACCAAGCCCTCAAGCCACAGACAGGCTGCATGAACATTCTGACAGTTGAACACAAACAGCTTTATGGCCTGGTGCGCCAGGAAAAAGACGTTTTACCCGGCTCAGGTATGGACTTTCGGTGATTTGAAGGTCCGATTACCTGCCCGCAACAGGGAGGGACGTCCTGTGAAAATTTGGGGGCGATCCGTCCGGCATCTTTTGAGGGAGACCATCAGGGACAAACACACTGTTAGATTTTTATATATTAGAGACCTTGTACTGCTTGTACTTTCTTGTTTTGGATGTATCTACTACACTAATGCTTAAATTGGTTGAAACTGAAACAAAAACATCTAATTAGTAATTCTAACTGCATGGATCTATTGTGCATTAACCTTCCCTTCCCATTCTCGTCCTCTCTCGCGTCTGTTAGCTCTCACCTGGCACAATTGTTTCGATTGTTCATTCGGTCACCTCCTTGTCGGAGGGGGCTGCAAATTCCCAACTGGATATTGTCAGTGAGGCATTTATGAGCTTTTTTTGCGGATAAAGTCGCGTCGCTCCGCCAGGACCTTCCGACCACGATTGAGACAGTTAGTGAACTGGAGGCTCCGTGGCCATCTTCCGATCCTTGCCTGGATCAGTTTTCCCTGCTCTCAGAGTCTGATGTCGACAGAGTCCTGGCTGCTGTTAGACCTACAACTTTCCTCTGGACCTGTGCCCCTCCTGGCTAGTTAAGGCCTGCTGGGGGGAGCTGCGACCCCACCTGTTGAGCATTATTAACAACTCCCTTGAGCAAGGAGATTTCCCGGGTGGGTTGAAGGAGGTGGTGGTCCGCCCATTCTTGAAAAGATCATCCTTAGATCCTAGTGATCTGGCCAATTACTGCCCAGCCTCGAATCTTTCGTTTCTGGGTAAGGTAATTGAGAGAGTGGTGTTGGAGCAACTTCAGGCCTTTCTGGAGGACACATCAGCGCTCGATTTCTTCCAGTCTTACTTCTGTGCTGGGCATGGGATGGAGACTGTCCTTGTCACTGTCACAGATACGCTCTGCATGCATTTTGACCGAGGCGGATCAGCTCTGCTTGTGTTGCTTGATCTTACCGCAGCGTTTGATGAGGTCGATCATGACCTTTTGCCCCACTGCTGGCTGCGTCTGGGGTGCAGGGCACTGTCCTTCAGTGGATTGCCTCGTTTCTCCATGATAGGGGCCAGCAGGTATGGTGCGGGGACCAAGTCTCCCAGTGGTGCCCACTTTATTGTGGTGTGCCCCAGGGGGCCTTATTATCCCCGCTCTTATTTAATATCTACATGCGACCCCTTGCTCAACTGGTGCGGAGCTTTGGGCTGGTTTGTCACCAATATGCTGATGACACCCAGCTCATTCTGTTAACAGAGGGGGGGACGGCCTCCGCCCCTGCGGCTCTACAGCATTGTTTGAAGGTGGTCGCTGGTTGGCTGAAGCAGAGCAGGTTAAAACTTAATCCATCGAAGACGGAGGTCCTCTGGCTGGGCCGCGGGGGGGGGGGGTGGAGATTGGGGATTTCCACCCGCCAGTGTTGGAAGGGGTCTCATTGGGCCCAACCTCGCTGGCTTGTAGCCTCGGGGTCCACCTAGATTCTTCATTATCTGTGGAGAGACAGGTGGCTTGTGTTACCTGAACGGCTTTTTTCCATCTTCACCAAGCGCGGCGGCTGGTCCCCTATTTCTCCCTGGTAGACCTGGCCACAGTGATCCATGCCATTGTCACCTTCAGGCTAGACTACTGTAACTCGCTCTATGCGGGCCTTCCCTTGCAACTGATCTGGAAATTGAAGCTGGTCCAGAATGGAGCGGCTCGGCTCTTGACAGGTGGTTCCTTTAGAGATCATATTACCCCTGTGCTGTGCCGTCTGAACTGACTCCCAGTGGAATTCCGGATCATCTTCAAGGTGTTGGAGTTGACCTTTAAGGCCCGTAGTGGCTTGGGGCCTTCTATACTCATGGTAGAACTGCGCTCTTACCCCTTATAGTCCCTAATAGGCCTCTCTGTGGCTTGGTAGAGGCTAATTCTTCTGGTAGTCGCCGCCCCTCGTCAAGGCAAGCCTGGCTTTCTACTCCAGGCTAGGGCCTTTACAGCTCCTCCTGGGTCTCTGTCCTGGTGGAATGCTCTCACCATTCTGCTGTCCTGGCACCTATGGACCTTTGGTGAGTTCCGCAGGGCCTGTAAGACCGAGTTATTCCACCGGGCCTTTGGGGATGCCAGCCGCAGACTGCCTGCCCCCCTCTGAAGCCCCCACAACAGTTTTGCCATCTCCGGCATTGCCTGATTGCTGACCCCATCTATCTTTGGGCAATGCTGGCCCTCCTGGCCTTTGGTTTGGGCGCCATCTGTGCCTGTATTTGTATCTGTAATTTTATATGAATTCGCTGCTAAAATGTATTTTAATGTTTTATTGGTATATTGTATTTATGATATTTGTATTGTATCTGTTTTATGTTTCATTGTACACTGCCCAGAGCCCTTCGGGGGTTGGGCGGTTTATCAATAATAATAATAATAATAATAATAATAATAATAATAATAATAATAATAATAATAATAATAATAATAATAAATACCACCTGTCCCCACCCTCATCCAATTTTCTGCCTTTATTATTTGGTCCAGAGCACTATTTTGGGGTGTGTGTGAAGGTTCAAAGGCTAACTTTTAAAACTTAAAATGGTAACATTTTATTTTACTACAGTGCTCCACTGGCTTGGTTGCAATCAGAGAGTTACTTTTAGTTATTATGCAATTGTTTATTTGCTCTTTAAAAAGTATGGTAACTGCGTTGACCAGATCTGGCTTTCTAGATGCAGGCTGCAGTATAGTGATTTTATGTGTATGTAATTAAAGTCTGCATTCTAGACCTTGTAAATGTAGAACATAGAATACTTGTGAAAAAAATATAGTTTCTGAAATTGATATAATTATTGAAAGGTGGTCGTGCTCTCTTTGGCTAAGTACTGTTTGTTGGTGTAATTTAATTGTGTTCAGGATTATAGTTGTAAAGTCTTACACGGCTGTGTTTGGTTGGATCCAGGGCTTCTGTGAAGTTGAGTAAGAGCAGGTTGAGTTCACCTGTTTTTATCTGCTTACTGCAGTCTGCTGTGACACATGGACATGCTCTTTACCTTCAGCAGCTGCTTTCTGGACTGTGAGAGTAGGTGAAAAAGTAGAACCTATGAAGTTGCTTTGTTTGCAGAGGTCTTGGAGCCAACCCATCATTTTTACAGATTTAAGCTTCTTGGCTTAAAGTTCATTTGTATGTTCCGGTAAGAATTCCATACGTTAATCTCTTTTATATTGTATAATTATTTTAAGTATGTAATAACCTGAATATTTTGACATGATTTTTGTAGTTATCCGGCAACAATTTCTATTCTATTTTACAGGCTTCATATAAAGGGGAAAGCTGCTTATAGTAATATGAGGATCACTGGTTTTTCAGTAATTAAATAGACTTGTTATACTGCATTAATCCTTTTTGGAACATTTGGAATGACTTCTTAGCACTAACAGACATCATTAGGACCCTCAATTAATCTGCTTTTCCCCCTTCTACATCTGTCTAATATAAAGTGGGCATACATGAAACTGTATTTATTGATAAGATGAAAACCTCCAGAGGCAAAAATTAAAGGGTTTTTTTTGGCTGTCAAGTCACAGCGAACCTATGGCAACCATGTAAGATTTTCAAGACAAGATTGACAGAGCTGGTTTGCCATTGCCTGCCTCTGCAGACCAACCCTGGTATTTCTTTTGGTCTCCCATTCAAATGCTGACCAGGGCCAACCCAGCTTGATTTCTGGGATGTGATGAGATCAGACTAGTCTGGGATATCCAGGTTAGGGCTAAATAGCCATGGAGAACTTTAAATGATATGATGAAAGATGTAAATTGAGAGAAGCGGAATCGATATTCAGGTGATAGTGAATTACAAATTGCTTTATGTTGTAAAGAGTCTAGAAATCTCTAGCCATTATTTTCAAGTGGGCAAGGTCTCAGGTTGTATTCTCAAACTCTTTGGAATGTGGGAATTATGAAATCAGAAAAAAAAGGATAACTGCAGAGCTTTAAAAACATTGTGTTTAAAATATTTATATTTTACTTTTCAACTCAGAGAAATTTCATGCTAGTTTCCCCTTCTTCAGTTAATAAGAAATATGTTATGAATATTAAGAGGATAGTTTTAGTTCATTTTCTCTAATAGTGGATACCCATGCTGAGTGAGATAGGGAATGGGAGTGTGATGCTTTCTGTGGTTGCCATCCTGGCCACAGTCATTTGAGAGGAAGCTCAATTTGGATCTTTGAGGCACATTTCCAAGTCAGTACACTTAGAATTTGGGCACTGATGGACAGACTGCAGGCATGTATTTTTGCAGCAGGGTCGATCCTATTGGTTTACTCTGGATACATATTCCTGAGCGGATGAGTTGGGTGGAGAGCATTCTCCAGTCAGTAGATAATATGTTCATATCTGTGAAAGTGAGTTATTTAATGGGAATGGTTTCAGATGGATTGGCTGTGTTGGTTTGCAGTAGAAGAGTAAGATTCAAGTCCAGTAGCACCTTAAAGACCAACACATTTCCATGGTATAAGCTTTTGAGAGTCAAAACTCTTGTAGTTGACAAAGGGAGTTTTGACTCTAGAAAGTTTATACCTTGGAAATCTTGCTTGTCTTTATGGTGCTACTGGACTGAAACCTTGCTCTTTAATGGAGAGCTTACAGATAAATATGAAGGTAAAGTGTTAGCTATACCTAGGTACATCCACTTCTCATCACTTTGGGTAGCTTAGGGCCAAAGTATATGAGATCGTGTTGGTTTTCTGTGAGTTGGACTCTCATATCTTTATGATTCTTTAAATCGATACAACTCATACTGATTGTGCTTTCCTGTTTGTGTGTAGGGGGGATATATGCACTGGGAAAACACCGTGAAGTCCTTGTTCCTCAGGATCACAATCAGAATTCAGTTCTCTGCCCTACGCCCCACACAGGTTTCTATAAGGGTTTTCTAACATCTCACCTAGTTTAGTGTTCTCTATGTTTTATGTATGGAAGGGGAAAGAAAATGCTGTATGACATAGTTCATCTTGAAAAAGAGTTTATGCATTTCTTTTTCTCTGTATGGGCTCCCCGTTATATTGATAGAGATCCTTAAACAAAATGAAGCTGTGATCTCCTAATTCTTTTGAGTCCTGTTACAAGCAATAACAGTATGTGTTTCTTTTCCCTAATCTGTTGTAATGCTGTCCTGTTTTGAATAGTTCAATACTATTTCAAACCATGTGCCTGGGACCAACCAACACAGCCAGGAGGAATGGCTATGAGGCACTTGTGCTGGATCATTCAAATGAGACTATTGAGTAGTAATAGTTATGGGCAATATTTTGGAAAACAACAATTTAGTGACAGTTTTATTACTGTGCAAATGTATGTATGAAGTCCCTTGATTTCATTGTGCTGCACTGAAAACACATGTCAAAGTGTCCCAAACTGAATTTAATAGCTAATCTACATACTGCATGAAGATACAAATGAACCATTTAAAATTTTGTTGTTTAATTCTGTTAGAGGATCTGAAAAAGCACCCTGTAGAATAAAGCCATTTTATACTCCTCTTAGCTTTTTATGAGTGTAGGACAAGATGCTCATGATAGATTGCAATTTAATTTCCAAGTGTTTTGAATTCAGACAGGGCAAGCTGTTATATCACCAGCTATTCATTGTTTCACTGAAGTCAAACCTTAAGACTGATATTCTCTGTGGTAGGTTAGACTGAGAGACTGTGTGATCTTGTGACACAAATTGAACTTGGTCATTCATTGGATCTCTTCTCTCCATAGGAAGTAATTCTTGAGGTGAAAAAACAATGATTGAGTTGTTTTTACTTCTAATTTATTTTAACAATAATTTTACTTTTTAAAAATTGCCTTTGCAGTTATGAAGACTAATAATATATATATAATATTTATTTATTTATATTTATACTTTGGGCTTTTATACCGCCCTATCCCCGAAGGGCTCCGGGTGGTTTTACACCACCCAGAAGGGGATATAGAAATTCTTACCGTTCATTGTGGTATCAGAGAGTAACATGCCTCTTCAATATGCAAGAGGTAAGCGGAACTTTCAAAACAAGCTGACTACCTGGATCCCCCTATTGGGGGACGTCTATCCAGGTTCCAGGCAGCCTGGCAGGGCCCACATATAGACAGGTGGGCCAGGGAGGTAGTTCAAGAAGGCTATGTGATAGAGTTCGCAAAGTTTCCAAAACCACAGTTTATACCATCTCCGTTGGCGACACGGCCGGCCAAGGCCCTCTTAACCCTCCAGGCAGTGGATCACCTTTTAAACATTCAGGCAATAGAGCCAGTGCCACTGCAGGAGAGATTCTTAGGAACATATTCACACTTTTTTACAGTCCCCAAACGAAATGGGGATTGCAGAGCAGTGCTGAATCTAAGGACAGTCAACAAGTCAATTCGATTGCCGAGGTTCCGTATGGAAACTCTCCGAACTATATCTGCAGCCCTGCAGCACAACGAATTCTTGACCTCCCTAGACCTACTGGAAGCGTGCTTTGCACATCCCGATCCACCAGGCCCATCGCAAGTTCCTGAGATTTGCGGTGGGCCTGCAACACTTCCAATACAAAGCGCTCCCATTTGGACTGGCCACGGCCCCCAGAACGTTCTCAAAGATACTTCTAGGTCCGATAATTCGTCTGAGAGAGGAGGGAATCCACATCCATCCCTACTTAGACGACCTGTTAATCAGGTCCAGCTCCAGACAACAAGGCGTAATCGATGTCACCAGAGTGCAGAACACGCTGCAAGCGCACGGGTTCATGGTCAACCTCGAAAAGAGCTCAATCGAACCAAAAAGAAGGATCGAGCACCTGGGAGCCATCCTGGACACGGAAAAGGACTCACTGTTCATCCCCGAAGAAAAGATCCAGAGAATCCAGCAAGCAACCTCAGCTTTGCTAACCGCCAGGCATCCGGCGCTGCTCAAGGCAGCCAGCCTCCTGGGTCTCTTCATTTCTGTGATGGACCTGAACCAGTGGGCCCGATTCCACGCCAGGCCACTGCAACACCTCCTGCGCAGATTTCAAGGGGACATAATCCAAAAGCGGGACAAAAATATCGTCATCCCGTACTCAGTCCGCTACAGTCTCCGATGGTGGCTAATCAAGAGGAACCTACAGAAGGGCAAGCGCTACCTGCACGGGGAGCGTCCACAGGTCTTCACAGATGCCAGCCTGCAGGGATGGGGAGCCACCCTCGACCAAAAATATGTACAGGGAAGATGGGAAAGAATCAAAACCGCCATCAACACATTGGAAACCAGAGCCATAGCGCTCTATCCTTAAGACACTTCCAAAAGGATCTACAACAACAACATCGCCATTATCAGGACCGACAACGTGGCGGCCAAAATGTATGTCAACAACCAGTCCCCGAGGTTGCATCAAGAAGCAGAAAAGATCTTGTCTTGGGCAGAGGGACAACCTGCTGTCGCTGGAAGCGCAACACATCAAGGGAAAGCTAAACAACCAAGCAGACTGGTTGAGCAGACAGCAGATAAAAGAAGAATGGCAGCTGAACCCACGATTTATATTCCGCCTGATCTGCAAAACCTTCGGAACTCCAGAGGTGGACCTCCTAGCTCCTCGTACCGGAGAATGCCCAGACAGCTGGGGTTCTTTTCCAGGTTCTTCCAGCCAACTGCTATGGAGGAAACAGATCGCGATAATGACGGTGAAGCTGGCCTGCTATACGCATTCCCACCATTCCCATTAATCCCACGCCTCCTGAGGAAAATCATCTTGGAGCAGGCAACAGTCATCCTGGTGGCACCAAGATGGCCACGGAGGCCATGGTTTTCCACCATCCAGGAGCTAGCCAGCGGACAGCCTCTGACACTACCAAATACATTCTGAGACCTGCTAATACAAGGTCCGCTATTTCACCCCGATCCAACGTGGCTTTGCTTGACCGCGTGGCGTGTGAAAGGAAAAGACTAGTGCAAAAAGGCTACTCCGAAAGGGTCACCAACACCATCATGGGTGCACGGAAGAAATCCACTATTAACATTTACAATGCCTCGTGGAGAACCTTCGCCCGCTGGGCCGAAATCAGAGACATAGACCCGGAGAAACCGGCAATCAAAGACATCCTAGAGTTCCTACAGAAAGGATTTGATCTGGGCCTGCGAAGCGCTACGTTGAGACGGCAACTGGCAGCAATCTCCACGGTGTGCGCGCCTATCAAGGGCAACACCATCGCCAAACACCCTGACGTGAGGCGGTTCCTTAGAGGAGTGACTCTCAAGCAACCTCCGGTAATTCACAGGTTCCCTACCTGGAGATTGCATGCAGTCTTGGTCGCACTAACGAAGCCACCTTTCGAACCCATTCAATCGATACCGCTGCGCTGGGTGAGAATGAAAACTCTGTTCCTACTGGCCATCACATCAGCCAGACGCGTTTCGGAACTGCAAGCTCTGTCTTCCAATAGAAAATTCTGCATTTTCCACTCAGACAGGGTGACCCTTAGACTGGACCCGACGTTCAGCCCAAAAATTCATTCGACATTTCATTTAAAACAGGAAATATCAGTCCCGTCATTTCTGCCTAACCCAAACCATCCCAAGGAGAAGCTCTGGCACACCCTGGATGTGCGGCGGGCACTCAAAGCCTTTCTGATCAGATCAGAGCCCCTTAGGAAAACGGAAGCGCTGTTCATCAATGTAAGCTCCTCCCAACGTGGGTTTACCTATGTCGTAAAGCAGCCATCAGCACCACGCTCAAGTGGGCTAAATACGATTTATTGAGGTATATAAAGCACAAGCGCCACCCATTCCGTCAGGGGTGACAGCCGATTCCATTACCAACGCCTCCGGAATTACGCTACAGTGGAGATCTGCAAAGCCGCCACCTGGTCGTTAATCTCATCGTTTGTAAGACATTACAAACTGAACTCCTTGGTCAGCTTCCTCGGGCGAAGGAAGAAGGGTGATGGAAGAATATCATGGGGACTGATGCTTACCCTAGTTTTGGGGACACTGCTCGGGGAGGTCCCTATCAAGATATCGCCGCCAGTAGAAGGGTCCATTGAATACTTACTGTGAAGGGCCTTTCTACTGGACTGGCAAGGGGATATCTTGGCCCTCCCTTAGCTAATAGTAATGTTAATGCTCTAGTTTAGGTCAGGTTACCTGGGAGCAACTGTTAGTTTATTGTTGATCTGTTCGATGTTCTTGTTTGTCTTCCTGTGGTCCCTGTTATGTGACTGCTTGGCCAAAAATGGATACTGAGGCTAGAAGGAGTCGTGACCTCACAGGAAGAAGGCGTTACTTCGTTAATTAGTTCCTGCCTCCTTGCAGTTGGTGAAGAAGACACCCTATCAAGATATCCCCCTGCCGTCCAGTAGAAAGGCCCTTCACAGTAAGTATTCAATGGACCCTTCATGGTAGCTGTGTCTAAATAAAAATGTTAATGTTAAGGCCCACAATTGTTGGCTTGGCTTACTAGCCAGCTCTTATTAGGCTACTATTTCTGGCCGTCACTGACCTCCTTTCCTCTAATATTTGTCAGAGGGGGGAGGGTCCTGCCCCCATATGTCCCAGGTTTATAGAACATAGAAGCACACTCATTCTTCCTTCTGCAAATGTCCTAAATTCAGATTTTATGTGGAGAACTTGTGGAAGGGATAGGTTATTACTTTATGTCATGATAGGTTTCAGAGTTGGGCCAATCATTCTGTTTCATCCTAACCTACCACACATGTGTTAGAATATGGTGTATTGGGGAACCATATTCTAGAAAACAGTATGTTTCTTCAATTAAATGTTCTTAAGGTTCCCTTTAACAACACTCACATAATACAACCTTTGACTTAACATTACCTTCAAGAATTGGTAGACACTTAATAACCATGTACAGTTCAGTTGTGATTTTGTATGAGAACATTAAAGTTGTCTGGCTGCTTGTCTTTGTAAACAATGGTTTTTCTTTTGCATTCCTGCATATATTATCTTATATGTCATCCAGAACCGGTTGAAGTAAAGAGCGAATCTGGGATCTAGTGCATGCAACTTACGTTCCTAATTCTTAGGCCAGTGGGTTTTAGACTGAATCACAGGGAATCTTGGAGTTCCTTGGAAGCTGTCAGCAGTTCTGTCATGTCATAATAAGTAGAAACAAATAAGTTTCACTGGAAAACAACTCGTACACCACTGCCAAACTGAACCGCTTCCATTTGGTGTGTTTTAGGTCATAGTCTGAGTACGCATGGGATAAGTGTTAGGTCCATCAGGCCAAGCCAGTAACTGAAGCACTGAAAGCAGTTTGAAAGTGCATTATTCTGCATGTGCGAAATGAGCCCTGGACTATGTCCCAGAATCCTTTGCAGAACATAGGAATTTCATAGCAGATACTCACCAGTTCTTTGGCTCGTAATTTGATGTGTAATGTCAGGACTGAAAACCATTGCCCTAATCGTAGTCTCTTCTTATGTCATGAAGAACGGATAGATTGCTACAAGAGTGAAATAACATTCCATACACAATGCCCATTTTTATTATAAGAAATTTGGCCTGAAATAACTTAATATTTAAAAGTTATTGTGAAACATCATTTGCAATATTTGGTCTTTTCCAGAATCACACATAATAATTGCTTTAAAAATTGCATTTTTGGACTTTATAAATCAACACAAGTCTTTTGTTCAACTTTCTATCTGTGCTATTCAAGCTTTTTAATTCCATGTTCATAAATAGCTTTTCTATGGCAGGGCCCAGTAACACCACTATAATCAGAAGTATATTATGAAAGTTACTTTATATTCTGGAAGATGCTTTCAGTGATAATTTCATAAATCAGTATTTGTGTTTTCTACTTTATTAATATCTAGCTTGTGTTCTGCACTTATAACCAAATATAACAGCTGCTTAAAAATACCTTTAATCAGTGAATGTATGTAATGTTACATAAAATAAATATTCCTTTAAATCTCATGCCTAATAGTATAAGTTTTAAAATAATAAAACTTTAAAAGGTGATCTGATCTATTTTTGGGGCTATCATGTTCAAGATGGATCTTACTGTGCAGGGACCATGTCAGTTTTGCTTGTGCCACTACAGCTGGCAGGTTGGGCAAACGTTCCAGCACGACCCTGTGCCGGTTCCAACAGGTGATTTGCCCCACCCCCACCCCCTATTTGGACTATCTAACACCTATTTTTAGGTTATACTTATCACACCCATCCTCTGTATTACCTGCTGGAGAACTTTTGGATGATGCCTGGTTTTGCAAACTTTCCAGAAGAGGTTATGGATGGCTTATGCTCTTTTTACAGTATTGATAAAAATATATTAAGACATCTGTTTTAACATGTATATTTCTAGCAATGCTTTGACCCCTGGATTTATTTGATTTGCAATGAAGCTTGTTGGATACTGCTGTGAATGTTTTTGCAGAATAAAGGTTTCTTGACAGTCATGACACAAATACAGAAATGGAAAATTCTGCATACATTTTTCTCCATACATTTTTAAACGCAAGCACTAACAGTGCCATCCTATATAGAGCTACTACTGTCTAATCCTGTTAAAATCTGTGATCTGATAGGAGAAATTCTGCAAAGGATTGCATTGAAAAAAACTGGTGGAAACCAGTGTTGTTTAATCACAATGTGGATGTGTTTGTGGATGTTGGTAAGAGTAAATTTTGATCATCTGTACTTTGGTCAAACCATAATTGACCTAGTAGTCCTTTATAATGTTCCTTATAATTGCTGTAGTTAGTTTTCCCTTCTCATTATGTTTGTTGTATCTTTTACCTTTAATGTCAAAACATAATTATTGAAAGTGGGTATGCTTACTAATAGCAGTTTATCCTCGCCTGATTTGCAGTCAGTTAAAAGCCAACAACTATAATTATATCCATGTTTTTAACGTAGTAACAAGCTAAGAAAGAAAAGATGTCATAAGCATTGGATGTAAAGTATTCAGTGTGAATTACAGGGCAAAACTGTTCAAACTCATTCTTTTGGTTTTGCTATAATTGTAACCTAAAGTTGGTTTTGCGGATTTTACTACTGACTGTAGTGTTTATGTAACCACATAAAGAGCAGTTAAATCCTGTCATTCTCGACTTCATCTCCTTTCTTTCTTTCCTTTTTTTTTGAGGAGGTGGTCATATTCAGCTGTACGACTACACTGTGATATTTGATTTCCTGTGAGTCAGCAGAAGATATGAAATTCAAATAATCACTTGGGTTGACATTTGTCATATGGTATGTTGAACCCCTAAAATTCCAGGCATTTATGGTCTGTCTACATATTTAGATTTTTAAGGGAGCTGTGTTATTAAATGTCATAGATTCTATTTTATTTACTAGTTTTAGTAGCAGCATTTGTTTTGGCAAAGCACAAGTTTATAAACAAATACAGTGGGATAAGCCTCTTATATTTTTCCATCCACATGTTCCATCCACTCTGATTAAACTTATTTTGTGAGGCAGGGATGCAGTTCAGAGCATAATGCAAGTTATTGTTCTGGAGCTCTGCTTAAACTTTCATTGTGAACAGTGAAAGGTGAACTTTAAATATTTTGGGAGTTCTGCCAGTGACGTAGGTATAGATTTTTATGGGGTGGGTTTGGAGGGTGGGACCATGCCCAGACTTGCCCCTGGGGCGTGGCCACGCTTCCCCAAGCCCCACCCCCGGCCTCAGTGCTTATAAAAGAAGCTCTTCGAGGTTGGGGATGGCAGACTCCCCTGCCCTGCCTGCCCCCCCACCAGCTGGGCTCCCAGTGGCAGCTGGCAGTCCCTTCTGCCCTCCCCTCCGGGCAGAGGCATAGCTAGGAAAAATGGAGCCTGGTGCAAAATCTGAGTTTTAAGAAAATACACTTCAATGAATTGTAAGTTCATACTACTAGATAGTTTATTTACAAGCCAGTTACACTGATACATTGGAATTACATAAACTACAGAAACTGGAGAAATGTTCTGGGAATGGTTTAGACCAGTTCTCTACCTACAAATCAGATGCAAGATTGAACAAACATCTTCTAGGCACTTTCCACATGGGCCATTTAATCGGGATCAGGGCTGGGATTAAAACTGTTTGGGGCGGGAATTTAGCATGGCTCCTGCCCTTAAATCAGCCCTGTCGATGTTTGAGAATTGCACTATGTGCTTGAAAACCAGTAAGTGGAGGGGAGGGGTCAAAGATATCAGTTCTAGGACATGATACCCTTCTTCAGTATAGTGTGGTTCAGGGAACTGCTTTGCCTCTTTTTTTTTATGGAGGGGGCTTATTTTTGGAAAGGAGCTACAATATCGATATAACTGCAATCAAGCTATATCGATGTAAGAGTAATGTAACGGGCTTTAACAAAGTCCTTTATCTTGCAACTACCAGGTGTTATATTGATAAATCAGTAATATAGATAACAAAAATTAATGTAATAACAAATCTGAAAAGGGTTAATAGGAGAGGCGTGCACAGGAGTGAGAGGGGATGGTGGTAGCCAGAGGGAAGATGTCCTGGGCAAAGTTGTGCTCCCTGGCAAATCTCTCCCATTCTGGCAGCAATAAAAAAATTAAAATTGTGCTCAGAGTGATGTTGCTTGGTATGGGGAAATTGGAAATTGAAAGTGGGGCTTGGGGAAATACATCCAAACAAGAAATCTTGCCGTGATGGACATTTTCCCCTGCTGTGCAGCAGACACCTGGTGCATAATGGGGCTCTGGTTGTTCACCAGCCGTTTTCTTTCCGTTGCCAATTGAATACATGCTTGAACACATCACCCGTCGTATCATGAGGCTGATTTGTTTCAACATATATAAAATGTTTTAGGCAGTTAATATAAGTGCACAGATTATTACAGGCTGTTTCTTTATGGATCAGTAGGGCTGCCTTACTAATGGGCTCTTTGTGTTATATCATCTCTAAATTGAAATTTCCAAGAGTGAATGTATCTTTTGTTGTTGTTGTCATTATTTTCCAGCATTTGATACTGAATAGTTTTTCCTCCTCAGTGGATACTTATTAACTTGTTCAGTAAAATGTGGGTTTTGTTTTGCTTTGCTTTGCTGGATTTCTATACTGTGCATTTCTAAACTTTTAAGGATAAAATAGAACCCTAGGTATATTGGTAGGTTGAGAGCAAAACTTAAACTGTGTACAGTGAACAACAATTTGAAGGCACTTCTAGATGCTCTTTTCTAGTGCTGGGTCAGATGAAGGCTGCTCCACTTGCTGATTGTTCTGGTATTCAAAACATTATATTAATAGGAGCAGCATGGCAGGAATGGCAACTATAATCTTTTGATTTCATCTCCAACATCCCCATCAAAGGTTTGCAGCTCTCACCACTAGGAAGAAATTGAAACTTAGAAGTGCTTGTGGTAGTTAAGTGTTGGGCCACAAAACCTTCCTTGTAGTTATCTTAGAACCACAAATGATAGGCCCTTTTTGCCAGAGATCTTCTTATAAGGAAACTGTAATTGTTTCCCATTTTATGATCTTTTTATAATCTTCTCAATTTCATTTTCTTATTTTATAAAGTACTATTTTTAAAACTTGTGACGTATTGAAATAAACTCTTCAAGCCTTTTTAGATAGCCATTGGTGTCTTTATTAGTCTTGTTTGCACTAACCAAACTAATGAAGGATAGCAGAAAAAAAAGACTTCCCAAAAGATTGCTTTTTTTAGAATTCTAAAATGGAAGGTCTTGGGTAGAGAGGCGTGGGTTAGAAAGAAATGATGGCATGCTGTCGTTCTTATTGCATATGAACTGGTGGTGGTGGAACTGGCATGGTGATGGACACATGCATCTTACTATTAAAAGAAAGGAAGTAGTTGTGATTTTTTTGATCCACAGATAAAGGTTAACTGATTGAGGAATGGCTGTAATGTAAGCCTCAACTAAAACGTCTTGAACAGACGTTCGAAGTCCTTCTCTAAAATAAGATCATGTGATTTTAGGGCAGCTCCGTAATTTAATAGTTCCCTAAAGTTGTAAAATATAAAGGAATGTCTCAAAATTGTAAATTCTGTCACTGTAGTAGAAAACATGTTAGGCAGCCCACTCCCTAAAGCAGAACCCTTCTGTTTGAAGAACATTCTTTTCTTCCCTTTGAAAGATACACACTCCTACTTTGCAGCACTAGAATGTACATGTACTGTTTATGATGTGTGAGTGTATTTTAAAATCCACCAGCTAACAGTAGATCTCTTGTACATTCTCCATCCCAGGAAATAAAGAGCCTTTTCAGTTCATATTTTTTTCTTAAATTCAGGGAAAGCTCAATAATTATGAAATTATTGCACAGGAACCAGATAACAAAACACTTACATTTTGGGAGAATCCAATGGTTTCAGCTAAGCTAGTTTTTCTTTTGTCAGAAAACTGTGTTTTCTCCAGCCATAAGCTGCTCCTTTCAGTAGTTGAAAGAGGACACTGGTTGTCCGATTTTGGCAAACCAATCATCCCTGTTTTGATTTAAACATTTTTGCAGACCTTTAAAACTTTTCCTTTCTCATCAGTACCTGCTATCTGCTATCTCATCAGAACCGTTGCTTCAAAGCTTCAGGATAAGGGGGTTAAATGCTGCCCATTTCTTCTTCTTCCTCTTTACCTCTACCGTATATACCGGCGTATAAGACGACTGGGCGTATAAGACGACCCCCCCCCCCCACTTTTCCAGTTAAAATATAGAGTTTGGGATATACTCGCCATATAAGAGTACCCGGCATATAAGACGACCCCATACTTTACAGATGATTTCCCAGGGTTCAAAAGTAGTCTTATACGCCAGTATATACAGTACCAGCCTCTTGTATTGAGTGTGGTTTCCTCAACCATTGCCCAGCCCCAAAGTACATTTGCTAGAACTGCATTCTCAAACTGGGATCTGTAGACCTTTGTGGGTATTTACTAGGGCACTACCCTGGAGACTCTGCAAGTCATGTCTGACTATCTTGCTTGAATAAGTGGGAAGGGGTAACCAACCAGAGTAGACAGCAGCAAAGGTCAGATAAAAATCCACAGAATGGAGGCTATCAAAATGGCATCCAAATTCTCATAGGAGCTCTCAACCAAGCAAAGGGATAGAAGTTCTGTGGGTAAATGCCATCTAGGGATATTGCATGGAATAGGTTATGTAACTGGTTATTTTGGGAAATCAATTTTAGTCTTGTTGAATATACTTTGTTGTGGAGGCAACCTGGGGAACCTAGTAAGGCCCAGAAGCATTCCTTGCCTTTTCAATGAACTTGGGAACTGCTGCATGGTAGTGCAGCAAGAAAGGAGAATTTACAAGATATACCCCTCCCATCTTTTGTGTAAGCAAGAGGTTTTTCAAGAGAGGGGATTTCTGCCATTGCCCTTATCATTGCAGTCTTGTATTCAGTGTTCCATGTCATTCTTGCAGGTCCCTGAACTTTTGAAGAGTTAGTCGGGAACGACAGTGGGAAGTAGCAAAATTTTGGGTGGTTAGAACCATCTTAAGATGAACGTAGGTTTTCACACTAAGGAAGCCAATTTTGCAGATGTACTCATTATAATACTAATAATTGTAAATAAATTGGGTATAACTGAGTTGTCAGGCTAGCAGCTAGCACAGTTGTTTTCCATTGATATGTGTTGAATACTGGTCATTCTGTTTTGGAACCTAAAATAAAAGTCCTGACTTGCACTGTGTACCTTATTAGCAGTGTCGTGACAAATAGTAACAGCTGTATACACTATTTTTTCTTCATCTTTAACACATGGGGTAAGTTAACAATGGATCACTACTGGTGTTCACTTCTTCCAACTTTTTTTTTTGATGTGCTGGTTATCTGATATATAATTTTTACTAAAACTTTTTTAAAAGACAAACAAAAATGACTCAGTAACAAAGGGAAAGAAGGGACTTCTGATATCTTCTTCAACAGATAAAAACACAATAAAAATTTACTACTTGCTCCCTAGTTACAGTTATGAAAATATAGTACAGGTGGTTCAAGTAGCTTCTATACCAGTGATGGGGACACTTGGGCTGGACAGCTGTGCAGCTACGCTTTGCCCACCAGCGCTTCTCTGGTACAGGAGCTGGCATCGATGGACCATTTACCTTGATGGTTGGTCACGGTGTCGTTGTACGGCAGTCAGTCCCAGAAGCTGGCCCCTGTGGTGGTAGGCCTCCACAGCAAATTCTCACACCGTCATTGTACGAGTGTTCCTGGAGTTCTCGTTGTACTTTCAGACTGGGAACACTCCCCACCCAGCAGCACAGACTTTCCCAGGGGAGTAATGGTTTTCACCTTCTTCCCTGGTGCCTGTGACGCCAATTGCCTTTTTGGGTTGGACTTTCAATAACTCAAATTCTCCCCAGCAATGACAGCTGAAGTTTATTCCATCTTGACAAATCTTTTAAAACTTCATTTCATGTTTCAATATAATTATTTTGAAATAACGTACAGTTCATATTTGTTAAAGTAATACCCAGCTACTTCACCTTTTTTCAGCCTTCAATCCATTTTTGCTGATTGGTCTATTTGATATTTTTGTTAAAACTTTAGTTTTTTGTTTATGAATTTTAATTCACCAGACTCTTCAAGTTGTGACATTAAGATTTTCACTGCCCTCAGGGGATGTTCCTTGTTTTCTTGCTTGTTGCGGTGCCTCAGACTTTTTTGGAGGTGACGGGACTGCTCCATGCCTGGCCACTGCTCATCTTCCCCTCCCACTAAGATTGGGCTGTTATAATACCGTCCTGGGAAACCATCTGGATCAGGAAGGTTTAACCTTTTTTTTTAGTCATCACTACATCTCTTGTTGTTATAGTGCCATTCATGATAAGTTTTTGTTCTTCTGTAATCTTAGGCTGATTCCCCATCGGCCAAAAACAGCGGTGTGAAAACGGTGTGAAAATGGTGTAAAAAGGTTTAAAACAGTGTAAAAGGGTTTATACTGTTTTCACACTGTTTTCACACTGCTGTTTTTGGTCCATGCAGAATCAGCCTTAGATAAGTTTTGCTTTCTAAGCTATTCATCTATTTTTATCAGCTCTTGGCTTTTATATCAATTTGTGTAATAGTTATAAAATATTTTTGGATCATTACATTATCTGTTAAAACATTTCAATATCATTTTCTTTCTCTTTTAGCGGTTTATATGCTAATCGTTTTCCTGGTTCATTTGCAAATTCAAAATTTATTTGCTCTGCATATTTCAG
This sequence comes from Sphaerodactylus townsendi, assembly GCF_021028975.2. NCBI lineage: Eukaryota > Metazoa > Chordata > Lepidosauria > Squamata > Sphaerodactylidae > Sphaerodactylus > Sphaerodactylus townsendi. Next base: position 85,052,933 of record NC_059431.1, on the reverse strand, counting down.
GTTTATTTCCATTTTTCTTATTGAACATATAGCTGTTGCTAGAAAATTCCTATTTGCTGTGAGATATTCTTTCTACTTGGGTATTCCAAAAAACTTATCCTCTTTTATTCTCTTCTGAAATACTTTTTATGTTCTCTTATCTTTTTTTTCTTAAGTTCAAAGTTATATTGTATCAAATGATCTTTGACTTTATCCAATGCACTTTTCCATGTGTTTATTATTTATTATTTATGTGTTTATTAATTGTACTTCATTATACTTTATTATTATTATTCCTTTCTATAAAGGGGGAAATTTTAGACTGTTTCTGACTTAAGGTTCCATGGCATATTATAAAAGATGTATTTGAAAATGTGTTGTGTAGTGTTGTATTTTTATATTGCCAGATTAAAGACAGAAGCATGATTTGCTAGATAGTATAGAGCCAAAGTGCTATTTAAGAACTTATTTACAATCAGATCTTCAAAAAGATGTACTGAAAGAATCAAGGTACGAGGTAAGAATGGGTGCAATTTTTTGAATAGCAGCCCAAATAAGCACTTACAGTCCATTACATATATACAATTTTAGCATCTCTTATTTTCCAAGAATAAGAATTTTCCACAGAAGAACCCTTGAAGGATGTTGTCCTTCAGTTCTTTGAAGGATCTTAAAATAGCAATAAGGATTGGATATGTTTTCAGTTTAAGTGTACTTTAAATTTGACCTTTCATTACTAGATTCCCAGTACCTGTGAAAGACATCTGAAAATTAAGCAGCTTCTAGGCTTTGGCAAATGATAAAGTATGGATAACAAGTTAGTATAAGGATCGTCTCAAACAAGTTGCGCTTAATTCTTTCAGTTAGTGAGTCTCATGAAAAGCTTAAATTACAAAATTCAGACTAGACCATTGTCGCTACTTGCCAAATTCTACATGCTTGTGCATCTGTCTGATCCGTATATGAAAGCCAAAAACAGAAGCACATAGTTTGGCACAGCACCAAAAACATGCCTCAGCACACTTCTGGAGATTCTTCCAAATGATTCTGTGTATCTGTGTAGATATGTATTCACAAACAAAACTAGAGAAATTTGCACAGTACTGAAAATTGGATACACTTTATATACATTTGGCCTTTTTTGCTAATTTTCTATTAAGGTGAGTGATAGTTTGATTTCTCTGGGTACCTTCCTCTCTTGCCTTCATAGGGGAATATAAATCCTTTTATTGTAAAGTGTCTGAAAAATATGCTCAAAAGATTAATTTTTAATTGGTAAATGTATACTGTAAGCCTGCTTTATTTTTCAACAAATACATAGTGCGTATATTCCAAAACGTTTCTCATGGACAGAGCTCTAGTTTTTCTTCTTAATTACAGCCATTAGTTAAATGATTCTGTAGACATACTACACTCATGGATAAATTATTCCACATTTCACTGAATTACTTCTTTGTATTTTAGCTCTCTTCCTTAAAGATACACAGAACTCATGGAAGTGCTTAATGTGGAATAAAGACTTGTAAGGACAAAGAATCCCCAACAAGATTGAAAATACTCATTTCTAGTACTTGCTATTTACTCTTGCAATTTACCCATTGACCATTTTTTCTGTATTACTTGAAGGTCTGTATTTAGTATCAATTGACATTGTAGTTATGATAAAGTATCTGCAGTGTTTCAGGAAGTTAAACTTGCTTGTTCATAAAGACATACAATAGGAAGAATGTAGGGTTGTATTTCAAATAAATTTTAAGTGTGGCCTGTGATATGGCAAGTGTAGTTGTCTTCATTCTGCCTTCTACCCTTCACCAGAAAACGCCTCGTCCAATGCCTCCTCTTGGCAAAATGCCTCTCCAGAGGAACTGGTTAACCTTTTCAGGAACACTGTGCAGGAGGAGATAAGGAAACATAAGGGATCATGGACCCCAAGTCCTTCCCTCTGAATCCTCTACCAGAGCCACCCATGACCCCCAAAGGTGGCAACACAATGTCAATCAATATCACCTACATCAGTCACGTGACCCCTTCAATTCGCAGGGGAGGAGGAGGAGGGGGCAGTTTAATGGAGGAAAGGGAGGAAGGTGACCGATTCTCAGAGTCTGAGGACCAACACACGGATGAGAACTATCTCTGTGATTCTTCAAGCAGGAGGACTTATAGCTACTTATAAACAAGACAGTCTTAGCCCTACACCTCCAAGGCTCTGCAGATGCAGAAGAACCCCCATCCTGTGCATCCACCTCACATTCTAAAACCTTCAAAGGCTGCCCCAGAGGACTCGCTGATTACTTACCCCAGGAAACGGCAGAGCAAAGCTTTTTTCCCATACCACAATTCTTTGAGAAGCGCATCCTAAGAGAATGTCTGAACCCAGCCAACACCAAGTGATTACTTCCCGCAGTCAAAAAGCTGTACATGGTTCCTGCTTTCATCCAGGGACTACTACAAGTTCCTCCAGTGGACACACCTGTTCTTGCGCTCCACTCCGGGGGTCTAGTTACCGAAGAGGGCAACGGAAATTTTAAAGATCAACTAGACAAAATGTCTGATGCTACACTGCGTAAACAGCATGACTGGCTTGCAGCGGCCATTAAGGCTCTCGTACCATCCTCAACAGTGGCCAGAGCTACTATGTTTTCATTATGGAGATAGTTGAGAGTTTCCAGTAGCATGTATCTGTTATGGTCCTTTTGGGGCCTTTTCTTTTATTACCTATCTGTATCTGCTTCTGATTATGCCAATAAAGGTGTATGTATGTACGTATGTACGTACTATGATCGGACTAAAAAGAATTCTTGATTTCCTTTCCCCTGAGCAACAGGCAGCCAGGGAGGGAATATAACGAGCCCTCCTAGCTAATGCCTTTTTGGCAGACGCCACCTTTGACACCATGGCCCTAGTTGCACAATCTATGGCAGCTGGAGTGGTAGTCTTTCGCAATACATGGCTTAGGCCCTGACAAGCGGACGCGCACTCCAAGGCAGCAGTCTCAGGCCACACCTATCATGGTGGCGCCCTTTTTGGAAAAGACCTGGAGCAGGTCCTCATAGAAACCAAAGACAAAAAGAAGGCTATGCCTAAATTTGTCAGGCCAGAAAGGTCACTAGGTCTTCCCAGGACCTCCTTTCATACAAACAGGATGCTCCCTAGATTCCAATCAGACAGAGGATGTCCCACATGGCAGCCCCAGGGCTCCTTCAAAGGACGAGGTTCCTTTCATCAGCACATCAAGCCAGGGAAGCCATTTAGACCTGATCGCCAAACCAAACAATGATACCCAACACATGCTGGTTGGTGGTCATCTCCTACACTTTTCAGCCTCCTGGCAGGGCGATCATGTCGATCGTTGGGTGAAAGAAGTAACCTCAACAGGTTATGTTATAGAATTTCTCAAAATTCCTCACCCACATTTCATGCAATCTCATCTCTCCAAGAGACCGGACAAAGCCTCCAGAATCCTGGCAGACGTCCAACACCTTCTGCTGTTCCAGTCAATACCACGTGCAGAAAAATTCCAAGGACTGTACTCACATTTTTTACAGTACCAAAACGGTCAGGCGGCTGGAGAGCCATACTCAACCTGCGCACACTGAACAAGTATGTAAAGCTATCAAATTTCTGGATGGAGACTCTATGATCCATCACAGCATCGCTAAGTCAGGGTAATCTTCCAACATCACTGGACCTGACCGAGGCATACCTCCATATAGCCATAAACTAGGCCAGTGATGGTGAACCTTTTTGAGACTGAGTGCCCAAACTGCAACCCAAAACCCACTTATTTATTGCAAAGTGCCAACACGGCAATTTAACCTGAATACTGAGGTTTTAGTGTAGAAAAAATGGTTGGCTCCAAGGCACATGTTACTTGGGAGTAAGCTTGGTGGTAGTCGGTGGCTTTGCTTTGAAGCAACTGTGCAACGCTTCGAATGGGTGAATCACGACCCTAGGAGGGTTTACTCAGAAGCAAATCCCATTGCCAGCAACCGAGCTTACTCCCAGGTAAAGGATCACGCTTTCGTTCTTCCCATGAAAATCAGTGGGGTTTAACAGCGCTTAACAGGGCTACCTACACTGCTTCCACAAAACTAGGTCTTAGGTTTAATGCTAATAATCTCCCTGACATAATTACACTATTATCACATGACGAACTCTGTGCATGCGTGCCCACGGAGAGGTCTCTGAGTGCCACCTCTGGCACCCGTGCCATAGGTTCGCCATCACTGAACTAGGCTCATCGAAAATTCCTCAGATTCGCAATAGACAACCAACATTACCAATTCAGATCGCTCCCCTTTGGGCTAGCCACAGCTCCCAGAACCTTCTCAAAAGTGCTTCTCGCACCTGCGATCCTGCTGAGGGAACAAGGGATTCACATACATCCCTACTTGGACCACCTGCTGATCAGGTCAAAATCCTATGCCCAAGCTCTTCAAGACACACCAACTGTTTAAAGGGTCTTGAGTCAATACGGCTTCCTAGCCAACATCAAATTAACTCCGTCTCAAGCAGTCGAACATCTGGAACAGCGATAGACACAAGGAAGAACTCCCTCTTCATTCCAAGGGAAAAGATACTGAAAATCCAGAGATTGGTTTCCGCAGTCATCTCTGCTTGGAAAATGCCACTGATTCAACTAGGCACCCTGGTGAGATTACTGATCTTGGTCATTTACCACAAATAGTTGGGAGAATTCCCCGCTCAACCACTGCAGAAATTCCTCAGGCCCTACCAATCACATATCATGAGAAAACAACACAAGATCCTTCTGATTCCTCAATCCCTCTGAGACAGTTTTCATTGGTAGACAGTGAGGTCCAATCTGGAAAAAGGGAAACCGTATCTACTCCAAAACTGGCCCCAACTTTTCACAGCTTTTCACTGCTGGGGTGGGGAGCATCATTACACAGCCAATTTGCACAAGGCAAATGGTTGGTGGACGAAGCCAAGCGGTCCATCAATATCCTGGAAACCAGGGCCATCCTTCCATCCCTACAGCATTTCCATCCTCAGATCCAATACTGTCCTGATACCATACTGATCAGGACAGATAATACAACATCCAAGATGTATGTCAACAACCAGGGGGACTCCAGATCACTGAGACGACACTGAGAAGCCTCCAAGATCCTGACCTGGGTGTAACAGCACCTGCTGTCCATTGAGGCGGAGCACATACAGAGTTTGCTGAACACAGCAGTGGATTGGCTCAGCCGACAACGTCAGAGAAGGGGAGTGGAAGGTCAATCCCTGGACCTTTCAGATGATATGCCAAGAGTTGGGCAACCCTCTACTCGACCTCCTCGGACAACTTCCAACTGCCTCGCTATATGACAAGTGTGACAGATTAGGCCCGTGGTGGCAAACCTATGGCACTCCAGATGTTCATGGACTACAATTCCCATCAGCCCCTGCCAGCATGGCCATAGGTTCACCACCACTGGATTAGTCCCAGGTAAAAGGGTTAATTTTTAGAAGGTGCAGAAAAGCTGGCCTTAGCAACACTTAATGTCAACGTAGACACCTCCTGATTGGCTGGCGGAATTGCAGTTAGCCTAGAGCCACAGGTAGGGGGAGCTAAGTGCTATAAAAGCAGGAAGAAGCCTGTCTGAAAGGAGTTGGGGAATTGAGACTGTGTGGAGACAGGCACATATTGAGAGTCTGGAAAGCAGACTGAGTGTGACTCAAAGAGAACCCTGTGATTTCCTCAGTCAACGGAGATAGTGTCTAAGAATTTAAGTCAGGATGTCTGAACTATATTTCCCATCAGTTTCACCAAAGCACACACAATTGGCCATGCTGACAGAGGCTGATGGGAATTGTAGTTCCTGAACATCTGGAGAGTCGCAGGTTCCCTACCCCTGGTCTAAAGGCTAAGAGAGCCAGAGACAAAGGGGGATAAGGCAAAGGAGGCCTGTATTCTCAAATATCTCAGATGGAGGGGAGACAGCCTTGTTTTCACAAGAGGCTAGAGGTTTGGTTGGTGGGAAACAAGAGGGCTTGTAACTGAAACAGCCAAACAAACTTGCTCTGTAACCATTAAGACGTACCTGCCTGAAGTAATGTTTATGTGCCTCTCTGAACCATCTTGAGAAGAGAATTCTTAAATAAAAATCCAGTTTTGTTTTTTTAAACTTTCAAGAGCCTCTCTATATGTTTCATTTGGTTCAGTTTATGGTGGCAGCATTTAGAAACTATAGAGTAGTTTGCCCTGACAGGATTTTCTGTTTAAAGGCCAGTGTGTGCGTGAGTTGAGGGGAGTGCCATAGGCCAACAAAGTCCTCTACCCAAGTATCCATCTTCAGTAACAGACTTCCCTCCCTTCTCCTGGAGGTGTAGACCATCTTGGATGGGTTCTTTCTTGCCCTTTAACCGGGAGGCAGGAAATGACTTTTTAAAACTTCCTGTCTGGTCTTCGTCCTCCATTTTGGCAGTATCTTTTTTCCCTGTTTAATCCGGGAGTGCAAGGGATCTCTCTGAGGTGGCTCCTTGGAATTTATTGATTCCTTCACCTCAGTCCTCAGGCAGTTCTTGTCTGTATATGTTGTATGTGAGTTGTTAATTGTCTACCCTTACCCCTATCCCTCCTTGTCTGTGTGTTAATAGATAAGGACCTTAAAAGATAGGGCTAGTTTCACTTTAGGCTTAGCACACTTGGCACCCTTTCCCCCCCTTCAAGATGGCGAACAGGGCTTTCTCCCCTGAATGGGAGACATTTACTAAAACGACTGCAGAGGGCACCCGGAGGCCCTCAGTGAAGCTCCCACAGTTCTTTCTTCCCTCCAGCAGCAGCCTTGGGGTTAGCTTTGGAGGGAGGGCAACGGCCAGTTCTGCCTTCAGGCGGCACGCTAGATTCGAGCCGTGAGAATGGGACGAAGAGCCACACACCCCTCCTCAGAAAAAAGCGTGGGGGAAGAAGAAGCAGCGGGAGAGCTCAGACTCCACTGAGCGCCATCCCACGGATCGCTGCAACGATCGCTGGAGCGGAACGCAAGCAGCGTCGCTCCAAAACGTCCCCTCCTCAGAGCCAGCTCTGCCTGGCAGTTCTCAACGCCCTAACTACGATCGGTTTTCACTACCTCCCCCTGACATGGAGACAGCTACTGAAACCCACAGACAAGAACTCTCGGAGTCCCCAGGGAGCATTCATTCATCCAATGCAGGGCAAACACAGCCTGGAGAACTGGGAGCAGAGGGACCCTTGCCAGGCTGGCAGGGATTTACCCCCCAGGATTTTGTTCAACTACTCTCAAAAACAGTTTCTGCAGCATTTGAAAAATCCTCTGCCAGGGCTAGGCAATCAGAAACTACTGTGAGAAACACAGATAGATCCAGATCCCCTCATCAGCCCTCTTACAGGCACCACCATTCAGAGTCTAGAAATCCTCTCACCTTCCCCAGGAGAGGAGGGACAGTGCCAGTGAGGGGTAGGAAGAGGAGACCCAAAACAGATTCTCAGATTCAGAGGAGATTAATATTGAAACCCCAGAACAATCACCTAGATTTTTCAAAGTGGATGACCTGGCCCCCCTACTTTCAAAAGCCATTGCTGCTTTGGAACGGCAAGATTCAGAAAATGCCTTAGATCCTCCAGGCACCAATACCTCTGCAAAACAAAATATAAAAGGCAGACCCAAAGGTAGCCAAACATATTTTCCATCTGATAACGATGGTCCAGTTTGTTTTCCAGTCCCTGAACTGTTTGAAAATCACATCAGAAAAGAATGGGAAAATCCATCCTCCAGCAAGGGCTTACCAGCAATTGCTAAAAAATTATATGTCATGCCTGAATTCTTTTAATAGAATGCTGCGAATCCCTCTGGTAGATTCACCCATGGTGGGTCTTACAAACAGCAGGATTAGTGATAAAGAAGGAGATGGTTCCCCTCGAGATCCCATAGACAAGAGATCCCGGACGCCAGCTCTGTAGGCATGATCCTGCCAGGTGGATTACTCCAAGCCATCACATCAGAGCACCTAGTGGCCTTTCTATGGCCTTGCTTCTATCTTGGCAAGAGCCTCACTGCTTGTGGCTAAAAAAAGACTCATGGACATGATCCCATTCCTGAACAAGCAGGGCAATCCAGGGAGAGGGTACCTGATAAGCGAGATCAACTTCTGACAAATTCCCTTGGCATCGGATGCCACCCTAGATGCCATGTCCTATGCAGCAAGAGCAATCGCAACATCAACTGTTGCCAGAAGAAATTCATGGCTTCGTGCCTGGCAAGTAGACCAACATTCTAAAATAGTGGCATCAGGCTACACCTTTCAGGGAGAAAGTCTTTTTGGTCCAGAACTCAACCAAATTCTAGTTGAAGGGAAAGACAAAAAGAAAGACTCTGCCAAAATTTGTTAGAGCCACTTCTCCGGCACGTTCGTCCAGATCATTCTTCCTTACTCAGAGGACTCTACCTAGATTCAACAAGGACAGTAAATAATCAAGCTGGGATAGCAGGAAGACCAATTGACAAAACCAGTCCTTTCGCGGCAGATCTTCCTTTCAACCCACAGGTAGAGGAGGAAAGTTTGCAAATTCCGAAAAAACGAAGAGAGCGTGACTATCACACCATTCCGATAGGGGGACGCCTTCAACCATTTCAGACAGCCTGGCAGCAGGAAGTCATGTGGATCGTTGGACTCAAGGCACGTGATATCTCTCAAGGCTAAGCATAATAGAATTCAACTGAATCCCAAAACCCAGGTTTATTCCATCATGCCTCAAACCAGAATAGGTCAAAGCACGTCGCACAAAGATGGCCATTCAACATCTATTGGACATCCAAGCCATACAGGAAGTTCCAATCCACGACAGAAAGACGGGTGTTTACTCACACTTTTTTGTCGTCCCCAAAAAGAATGGCGATTGGTGTGCCATACTGAACCTGAGATATCTCAACAAACATACAAAACTTCAACGGTTCCGAATGGAAACCATCAGAACAATAGCCGAGGCATTGAGACATAGAGACCTATTGACCAGCTTCCCTTGGACCCTCACAGGCTTAAGCGTGCACTCTAAGCACATATCCCTATCCACCTTATCAGCACTCACAAGTTCCCACTGAGATCTACACTTTCCAGCACCAGCACTTCCAGTTCAGAGAGTTATCTTTTGGGCTAGCCACAGCCCTGAGAGTTTTCTCCAAAGTGTTACTTGCTCCAATTGTGTTCCTTCGTCTGAGAGGCATACACCTACACTCCTACCTCGGTCGACATTACATCCTTATTTGATCCCGAAGGCTCCCAAGAGGGAAGCCACCAAGGACCTTGCTCTGAGTGATGGAGGTGTTGGAACAGCTTGCGGGTTCAATGATCCAACAAGGAAGCAAAGAGCTCCTTGATCTCTAAGATGGAAATGGAACACTTAGGAGTTAACTGTGATTTCAACAAATTCAAGAACTCCTTCATTCCCAACAAAAAGATCATGCAAGATACAACGAACAGTGGCATCAGTGATTCGCAGCTCCAAGTACTCCCTTTCTCCAACTCGACCAGTAGCCTTCGGGCCCTTCAATGATTCTGCACCATCGCATCTTCTACACAATGGGCCTAGACGTGCACGCTAAGACTCCCTACAAGTTTTTTTCTCCGACCTTATCAGAACGACATCATAGAAAAACGTGACAAAACCTTAATTATACCAGAAACACTGAAGACGGAACTCAGTTGGTGGATGGTCAGAGAACATCTGAACCGGGGAAAAGTATATCTTTTCCCAGAAAGCCCACAACTGTACTCAGACGCGAGTCTACTGGAGTGGGGAGCCACCCTCGACGGCAAAATCATCCAAGGCAGATGGACTCACAAAGAACCATCCTACCAATCAACATATTGGAGGATGCATCAATAAGAAGCCATCTGTCCATGGCGTTACTGGAGCTTCAAGAGTGTGTACTGAAACAACGCCATCGGTCGTGTCTTTCCTTGGACAGACATCTCAGCAAAGACCTACCTCAATCACCAGGGAGGATCGAGATCTCCTCAGCTACATCGGGAAGTCACCAAAATCCTCAACTGGGCGGAAACCAACATCCTTTCAATTCAGGTGGTATACGTGCAAGGCAAGCTGAACTTTCAAGCAGACTGGCTCAGTTGCACAGCGGTTCAAGATGCAGAGTGGAAACTGGATCCCAGGATTTTCCAACAGGTCTGTCAGAAATTCGGGACTCCGTCCATAGATCTCTTTGCCAACAAAGACAACCATCAGATACCTAAATATGTCCCGAGGTTCTTCGACCTGAAAGCCTTCGCGACTGATGCGCCATCTACCTACTTGGCCCAACACATTGATGTACAAGGCTCTTCCAGCTTCCCTGGTGATCCCAAAACTATTACGCAGGATCATGGCATCTCAAGCATCGATCATCCTGGTAGCTCCAGCGTGGCCAAGAAGACCGTGGTTTTCTGTCATTCAACAATTAGCCGTAAGACCAGCCTTCCATCTACCAAACATTCCACACTTACTCACTCAAGGACCCATAAGACATCCGGACCCAGAATGGTTTCGATTGACCGCATGGTTGTTGAGCGGGAAAAACTAAGAAACAGGGGGTACTCAGACAAAGTGACTGAGACCTTGATAGCCTCTCGTCGACCAGCGACTGGCAATCGCGGATATACAATGCATCCTGGAAGGTTTTTGTTCAGTGGGTGTCAAAACATCATGTTGACCCAACTTCACCCAAAATAACTTCGATTCTCGAGTTTCTACAAGAAGGATTTGACTTAGGTCTGAGAAGCGCTACCCCAAGACGCCAAATAGCGGCCCTATCCACGGTTTGGTCCAAGGTTCAAGGTGTTCCAGCTTCACGTCACCCAGATGTAGTAAGATTCCTGAAAGGCATATCCCCAAACAACCACCGGTGATTCATAGATTCCTCTCCTGGAAATTGCATACCATGCTATTGGCTCTTACCAAACCTCCTTTCGAACCGATACAAACCATTCACCTTAAGTGGTTGAGAATGACAATGCTTCCTTCCTTGTAGCCATCACATCGGCCAGAAGGGTCTCGGAATTGAGAGCTCTATCAGTGAATCCCAACTTCTGTGTGTTCCATCCAGATAGGGTAGTACGCGACAATGGTTCATTGCAGACCTCGACCTTCAAAACCAAAGAGCTGGGCTCCAGTTTCTCCACAGCTTAAACAGAAAATTATCATCCCTACACTTTGGCGTTATGCATATACCTCATCCCCATGCGAGAGATTATGGCACAACCTTGGACGTCATTAGAAGCGTGTAAAGGCTCTTTCATTAAGTTCGCGACCGAAAACGCCAGCCAATCAAGCACTCCAAGGCATGTATATTAGAGCGCTAATAAGGCATCCGACAATTCCCACTGCACCAGACATCGGGCATCACAGCACATTCCGTTAGATGTTCATCTGCCAATGCAGCCTTTCGAAATCGAGCTTCAGTAGAAGACATATGTAAAGCAGCAATATGGTCTTCTCCCTCCACCTTCATAAAACATTACAAACTTCTATTTCCTGGACCATTGTTACAAGGAATCCTACTGAAGGAGGGTTCTGGAGCACCTCCTGGATGGTCATATCTAACCCTCCCATTTTGGAGGACACTGCTATAGGAGGGTCCCTGATTCAAGCATGGTTCTATTAATTCCAGGAGAACGGGACCATTGGATACTTACTGGGAAGGGTCCTTCTCCTGGGGGTTGTAGACCATCTTGGCCCTCCCTTAGACATATCATCCAGTGGTGCTTACCTCCTCTTAACGTGGAACAGATCAGGTTAGAGGTATAACTGTAGATAGTTAAGAGTAACAATTTACATTTATTTCCACTCGTTTGGTGGTATTGTTATGTGTTGTTTATGTTTTGTTATCATGTTCTAAGATTAGCTATGTCAAATGGATACTGCCAAAATGGAGGACGAAGACCAGACAGGAAGTTTTTAAAAGTCATTTCCTGCCTCCTAGATAAAGGGCAAGAAAGCACCCATCTAAGATGGTCTACAACCCCCAGGAGAAGGACCCTTCCCAGTAAGTATCCAATGGTCCGTTTTGGGGCCGCTGTCTTCCCTCAGGGAGTGGGTGATGTTACAACCAGGTACCACAACCAGTTGGCCTGGGCAATGGATGCCCTCACATCTTCTGATTTACTGTCTGTAGATGCTTGGCGCTGTCAAGATCACCCTGAATAGGCAGGCAGACTTAGCTGTCAAAAAAGCCCATGAAACTTCAGCCCTAGTCATTAGAGCCTCAGCTGTGGCAACTCTAATAGCATGAGTCTCTGTTGTCTGGTCTTGCAAATTCCCTCAGCTCACTCCACCAGACAGTCACAGAATTCTAGAGGGCATGAGCATGCCTCTGTAGACATGCCTCTGTAGACATTATGACCAATGCAGCTCATGCCATGGCAGTCACCGCAGCATCCAGAAGGGCAGCATGACTCAGAATCTGGCCAGCAGACTGCCACTCCAAAGCTATCTTCATCACTTATCTCTTTGAAGGAGGAAAACTATTTGGAGAATACCTAGACTATATCCTAATTGAAACAAGGGATAAAAAGGTGATTCCCCAAACCCTTAGAAGGGAAGACAGAAGAGTCCCTTTCCAGCCCCACTTCATACTTTTAGATTCGCAGAATTTCTAGAGGTTAGGGGTAGGGAACCTGCAGGGTTTTCCTTCAGATAGCTCATTAGGAACTACAATTCCCATCAGTTTCTACCAGCATGGCCAACTGGCCATGCTGACAGAAGGCCGATGGGAATTGTAGTTCCTGAACATCTGGAGAGAGCCGAGGACTCCCGTACACCTGCTCTAGGAGGAGCCTCCCCGATGGAGGTCGCCCAGATTCCCTAGGACCAGTAGTGGCGAACCTTTGGCACTCCAGATGTTATGGACTACATATTCCCATCCCTTCTGCCAGCATGGTCCAATTACTCTAACACGAGCTGGCGTCCAGGTTTATTACGCCATGGTCACAGGGAATTGTAGTCCATGAACATCTGGAAGGCTCAAGAAGCAGTTCACTACCACTGTCATTTAGACCTCTTCTCATTACCAGTCCTCTCGGGATACAGGCAAACCAGTACAGACCATGAGAATAATTGTCACATAATAGAGAGACATATGCAGCTTCTTCCAAATTCCCCTTGTCCTGTTTTTTTTCCCTTGTGTTGTCATCAATCTTGGTTAACTGCCCTGGCTGTTTTGGTAAAGAGGGAGGTCCTGAATTGTCTATCTTTTTGCACTCAGTGCAGTCAAATTCATATACTCTTAACGAGTAGCAAATTACAATGGGATTATTAGGAACTGTGGGGCAGGGAAATACCACTAAGTGTGAAGGGATCAACACATTGTATTTACTCACAAGGAAGATGGTCAGTGAATGTAAGACAACCCCTCCTTAAAAACCTTATATTACTACACAAAAAATAATATTGGAATTAAATGTAACTTGTATGTGAAGGTAGATGACCCCTTGTTAGTTTATTATGACATACCTGTAAAAAACCCTTAATTATTTGAGACTGCTTTGTTCTTTGCCTCTTATTGTAATAAATTTTGAGTGACATGTATCTGAAGACATGAAATGGGATTCACTCTTGTAGAGTCTCTTTCTTGTCTTTATGTATAGAAGATGCAGTTGAAAGCTGGATGGATAGTTGTACAAGGGTTTCCCTAATCCTGTTACCCGTGTCACGTTCCCTGCTCTTTTTTTTGTTTCCATAATTTCTCTCTTCCATTTTAGCCCTTCTTTTATTGTCACACAGTGTGCTCTATTTATTTCTGTGCATTTTAGCCTGTTTTTTCTTCCCCTCAGTGTGGACTTCTGAAGGAAGCTTTTAGTGTCAAACAACACCAACCATGAGAAACAGTCAGTATCACTGAAATATTTAAAACCCAGGTTATTAATATCCAGGAACCCACCTGCTGTCATATCATGATAATGCCACAGGGTTATTAGGAGGTGTTCTGTTTCTTCTGCTTCTGTATATGTGGGATTGTGATGTGATTTGTAATTGAGACACTGGCTTTTATGTGCTTTAATGCCCGATTCTTGTGGTTTAGTTTTCATATGTATTGTTGCACCATATTGTTTGCAACTAGTTCACCGTGTGGAGTAATTCTTGATAACTGTATTTGTGAAGAGGAGTACAGTTAACCAGTGTAACTTTCCCAAACAGGTCTCTTACTTTTACAATGTATTGACTTCTTATTTCAGTAGAATATTTCCTCTCCAGAAGAAGCAGTTTGATGTGAAGAATCTTGTACATAGCTATATGTGTACAATAGGCCAGTTGCCTCCTTTTATGAGGTGTTTATTGTAAAGGAACTCTGCAGGGAGAGAGAAAGTGTGTAAGTGGGGAGATAATTACATGAATTTTTTTTTGTTGCCATCTACTTTTTTGTCCTGTGGCTTAGTTTTTTATGTTGTCCTGTCAGCCCAGGGGTTGTAGTTTGCAGTGTAGAATAAAAAGGGTAAAGGTAGTCCCCTGTGTCAATTCAGGAGACATCACATGATAACATTACTAGGGAAGCACTTTCAAGTTTCTGGGGTGGTTTGTCATTGCCTTCCCCAGTTTTTTATGTTGGTTACTCCCAGCAAAGCTGGAGTACTCATTTTACTGGACCTTGGAAGGGATGTATATGGAGTCAACCTTGAGCTGCTACCTGAAACCCTTGACTCGTCTGAAGTCAGGATCCCGAACCCAGGTTGTGAGCAGACCTTTGACTGCAGTAATTGCAGCTTATCACTCTGCCATGAGAGCTAATTGTAACGGTAAAAACAGCAAACAATAAAATAGCTAGTTGTGGGGAAATAACATAACAAATTTTGAAAAAAAAATGCCCAGTCTAGCTCAACATTTGCATACTGCTTCATTTTTTTTTTCAAATGCTTACTTTTGGTGCTCCTTTGCATTAAAATATTTGACATTTTGCATGGTCCTCACAAACATGTATCCTAAATGATGTCTCTGTTACACACCCTCCTTTCCGCCATACATTTTAATTATTAGCTTTAGGAGCAGGAATTTATTCTAAAAGTTCAAAACATAGCTTCCTGTTTTTGTTGGTTCATTACTCTGGCTACCAATTGGTCCCATGACTGTTTGTGTCTGAAATTGTTTGTTAATGAGCTGAATGTTGTTTTAAGATTGTTTGTTTTGGGTACACAATATAATTCCCTTTCCATAGAAAAAAAACATGTAACACACACATTTGGTCTGGTGCTCAGAGCCTTTTGTTTTGTAGATAAGCATCTTTGAACCTCGTAGTGTTATCTGTTAAATGTCATCAAAGGTGAAAAAAAAAGGCTGTTTCCCTATGTGGTTAATTGTGGTGAAATACTCATGTTATATTTTACTATAGTTAACAGCTCTAGGCGCTACTAATAGCATGTAAACTGTCTCCCCTTGGGAAATGGGACTTTTTCCTCTTTAGCTTAGCGAATCCAAGGAAATCCTTGAACATTTGTGTTTTTCAAGACTGCATACCCATTGGGAGAGGAAGTAGGGGTGGGAGATGTGTATTGGAGATTAAAGTGGATGTAAGAATAGAAGTTTGCTGTGTATGATCTAGAATCTGCCAAATTTTTTATGAAGTCCCTTTCTCTAGCATATCACTTGTTTCTGTAAGAAATAAGTAGACTATATAGCACTCATTCATCTTTAAAAAAAAGAGGGAAAAAAACTATAATCAGAGACTATACATATCCGCCCATACACACATCTGCTTTTGCTAACAACGGAGGCAAAATAGGCAGTAAGAAACATACTGAAGAAGCTGTTGCATTTATTGGACCAACTAAATGCTGAAAAGCTTTTAATTCTTTAAGTGGGCCTTTCATTTAGGTATAGCTTTCCCAAAGTCGGTGAACACTTGCAGGAAAAGACATCATCTGCTGTGGATCCCACATCTACTCCCAATGCAATTTTATGCCTATTAAAAGGTTAATAAAGATAAAGATACCTCAATGCAATATATGGAACTATTAAGAATGAGAGATTTTGGGAGAAGTAGAAAAAATATCATTCTCTCATGCGATAATGCAACGCTATTGGCAACTAAAAAAGGGACAGTGCATGCCTATGTTTTTCTAGCTAACAGATCTGCTGTCCAACAGAAGCTAGAGTGGTAATGGTATGTTTGGTGGGTGAATTTTAGAGGAGAAGCAGCAGAGAGGGAAGTAGGTGTTCAACCCTTATCTATATCTTTATGGTTTTCCCCATCTGCTCTCCCTCATAAAAGTGCTTTTCCATTCTTTGGAGAGAATATAAAGTTGCTGTCTTTATTAGAGAAGTTCTTTTTTTTCAAACTGTCTGTGTTATCTGCTTGTCCCAGGACTCCAAAAGCATATATGCGTACAGGGGCACAAGCTGTGCAATAATGCACTCTACATTTGATGAGCTTCTGTATACAACATTAGCTGTCATAAACCATGGCAAAAGACTCATAATTGTGGGAACTAGTCATTAAAAAAATAGCCCAACAAAATATTTTGGTCAGTGTAGCTGTTAATTTTCTTTGTATACCCCTACTGGGCTTTACAAGCTTAGAAGGCCTATTTAATAGTTAAGACACATGGATTCTGGTGCATTTAGTTACTTTAATGAACAATGCAAAAAATTTTAAGAAATTTATTAATATGTTTGCAGGACTTATTGTTACTACTATAAACATCATGGGGAACAAGGGGAAATTGTGCATTCAAAATGGATTCCAAGATTTATCATGCAGGTTGAAGCATGACCAATCCCGATTTCCTCATCGCTTAAACATATTCAGGGTTGTTTCTGGAGACAATCTCAGGCAATTGTGCTACAGATAAATCACTCAAACTTGTTTATTCAAGCTTTGGCCATTGCAGGATGCGATTTAGGTGTTCTTTGCTTGTGCACTGGCTTAGGTTACTGAGGTCTGCTGGAACACCACATGGTTCCCAGTTTTTGAGACTGCAGGGTCATCCTCTTTTCGGCCTCTGAAGTTTTAGTTTGTATTCTGCTGTTCAGCTTCCTGGAAGTGGCTCTTTTCTGGAGGAAGCTCCATGGGTTAGGAGAAGGCTCTACACCTAGTGGACTACAGGAGAGTACCTATGATATAACCTATAATCTCCCTGTGTCCGCGATTAGGAAACCTACAACTTGTAAATCTCTCTGCATCTAACTCTTGCTACTACCTTCAAATGTTTAACACTAATTTGATCATTTTATCTCTGTTTCCTTCCAGAGATGTTTGAGGTTCTGTGCCAGAGGTTACATACATTGTCACCTTCCATGGTCAGTTCTGGTATTACATTGATAATGGTCTGTATCTCCTGCCATGGTGTTCAGGAAGTGTGGAGTGAGCAGGAGTGGTTGCCAATACCTCCTTCGATATATTGATAACCCCTTGTGATGTAGATAGCTTGGGTCAAGTGAAGGTACTCACCACACCCAAGCATGGCTCCTTCAAGGTGGATTTGGTGGTGGTGGTGGCAAAGTAGAAGGCCTGTGAGATAAAAGCTTAACATATAATCTCAGTACCAAATTTTTCTTTTTTGAAAGTATCTCAGTGTATAATTGGGATCCTCCATTAACTTGATCTTGTAATTACTCAAGTAGATCAAAAATAATTATAAGTTGCAATATAATTGCCTCATATGCCTCTCTTCCCTCTGATAATTATCTCATACCCATTTCAATCCTCTGTTTATTTTGCATCATAGAATTGTTAGGGAGTAGGGATGTAAAGTTACTTTAGAGCAGGATTTGTTGACTAACTACTGAAGGACTTCCATATATTTGTGGGTGACATTTCTATTGTCCCTGCCTCGCATACCTCAATGTAATGTGAACAGAAGCAACAGGAGATTTTGATTCTCTAGAGGAACATTTTTTAAGAGCCAAACCAGTGTCTTTCAGGCATTTCAAAGTTAGACAAAGCTACATCCGTTTGTCTGGTCTTTGATATAATGTTAGCTTCCTGTCCATGGTCAAGTTCTGCCTTCCCACGCTGACACATCCCTGATCACACTCAGGTTTATAGGCTTGTTCTCACTCTGTGATTTGGCAGAGCTATATTTTTATGTTTAGTGAAAATTTCATTAATCAATTATGGAAAATTACAGATCAGGCAAAAGGCTCAAATATGTAGGTATATAATAATGATCCCCAAATTAAATTATTATATAGATTATTAAAATGAGGAACAGCATGTTAGCATTGTAATAGTAACTGTGCAACTTTTTTAATGAGCAAGTGCTGTGAAGTTTTATTTGCAAAAGGTGGTGGTTGTAGCTCACCTAAATTTAAAATATGTTTTAAAGCAGAGAAGTATGTGTGAGTCAGTTCCACTGTTCTTAAAGTTGTGCTAACAGCTGCAGCATTTCAAACAGTGATATGTACTCTAATAATACAAGGAATCTTTTGCTACTGTTACCTAAATACGAGTAGAATTAAAAGCAAGTTTTAAAACAAAAAATAATATAAAAGAAGCTTGGCTTTCAACTGAAGTAAAATACATTGAGGCTCCCTTTAAAGTGTCAATACTTTATATTTAGCAGTGCTCTAAAATTATATAAAGAATTTTATTGTATTTTACTACATTTCAGTTTTAAAGTATTCTGTTTTAAAGTGTCAGCATGGCGGTGTTTGTAGAATATACCATTAAGAAGACTCAGTTGCCCATTTTAAGACTACATGCATAAAATGGAAATACATAGATTCCCTTATGGGTGAAACTGGATTTTCGTAGTATTTTACCTTAATTCTGCAAATTCACATTTGCGGGGCTACATACACAGCTTTGTCATTCACAGTGGAAAATCTTAATCATTTCCAGAAAACTGCTGTATTAAAAAGTACATGAATATGTAAATATAGATATCAGCAATGCATACGTGTACATTTAACAATGCAGTCCAACTTGAAATGCAACATTTTGGGTAGCTCTGAGATTGAAATAATTTCTTGTGTTCTAGAATTGTGGAGTGAAGTATGATTGAGAAGTTGCACACTGTATCTGACTCATTAGTATAACATTTTTTTCTTTAGTGAATGAATGAGCAACTCACTGGATTCTTTTCCATTAAATGTCGGCTTTATGATGATCGTTTTTAATCCCTGTATTATTTTGCAGACATCTCAGTAAAAACATATAGTTTCAATTTTTGTTTACATTAAGGACTATTCTTTTGACATACTACTTAGATCAGATGTCCCAAACTCATATTTATATGCACTTACCATGATAAAATCAATATGCAGCCACCCCACCCCAGTTCTGAGTATTATAGGGTTTTGTTCAGTTGACAATTCAATTCCCGCTTTTTAACAGAGTAGTTTAATTAGAAAATAAGTAAATGATTAGATTAAAAAAATAGAAAGACATTGTCCCTACTGGCATGATAGTCTGGCTTTCACCATCATCATCATCTTTTTTATTATTATTTTATATTGTACAGTAGGTTTATTTCTGCATGTGACAAGTCTGTAGTCGTGTGTTCTTTCTGAGTTATAATGATTCAGATGTCATAATTAATTTGATGAGCAGGTGGGGGTTATTAGCATTGTGCTTCACTTGCTAATAGCTGCACAGCTTTTCTAAAGTACTCTTTCAACTAAAGAGGCATTTCTTCACACAGAATAAACAGTGCAGCACAAAAGCCTCAGTTAGATAACTATCCTTGGGTTTGAAAAGCTGCCAAGCAGATGTTGTTATTGGAGCCAGCCCAGACGAGATTGGGCAAGGCAGATGCTAGGTGGGGGAAGAGGTTACATACAACTGAAATTCTTTCTGCGCACTGGTTGGAGAATTTTGTGAAAGTGGGAAGTGCCTTCCCACAAACCAAATCCATAGTTAGCTGGCCTCATGTTCACTCTGGAAGACCCACCCCTCAACTGTAAATAAATGAGGAGGGAAAAAACCCCCTCCTCTCAGTATCCATATGGGAATGAATCCGAATGTTCATCCAGCAGCTAGAGTCTTCTGGTTTGCATTAAACCGGCTGTGTGCAATTTTTGAAAGGCCTACAGAGACTTTTCTTCATACCTATCAACATATGTAATGAGTGCTGTGGCACTGACATTATCCAGAACTCGTAGGTTCTGTTGTATTACTATAAATTAGGTTGCGCAGATTCAAGACAAAATGGTGTTTTGTTTCCTGTCACCTTCTGATTTAATTTTTTTTCTGTTAAGGCTTTTCTTCCTTATTAAGACATGACAAATATCAAGTGTTAGGCTAATTTGTTATGATTGGGGGTGGGTGGGGTGGAAACAGTAGAATTATGTGCAGGAGACAAATAGACTGGACTGAAAACTCAGCTGTTCTGTGTTCTGCCCTCTGTATAATTTTGCCTCTGCTGCTAAGAAAAAAAAGTTCTCTCTTGGTTTGCTAAGAAAAAAAATATTCTCTCTCCCTCTAGTTTTATACTCTCATTTCTCTTTGCACGGATTCAGAAGCCAACGGTCTAGGAATTTTAAATTTGGGAATAGTTTTTGTTAATGCGTTATCTGTTTTTCAAACCTGTGTGTGCAGATTGTCTTTCTTGGGGGGAATATAAAATAAGAGGATTGTGCGTCACAGATGGCATGGAAATATTATATGCTGCTTATACCGATTATTGGAAAAAAAATCCTAACATATGGCAAGTGGAAAGATAGCTTTAGAAATGTGGCCCTGATATTGATCAGCTTACCAAACATCTAGCTATTTATTTAGATTGTTCCTGTATTCATTCCAGAACCAAGATGGGTGACAACAGTATAAAAGTAATTTGATAAAATAATAAGAACTAAAACAACAAATATAAACTAATCTTAAAATACTCACTGCCCCATCCTACAATATCTCCCCAGGCCCAAGTTTAGGCTGCTATCTAAATGCTTTCTGAAATGGCTCTGTTTTTCAGTCTTGCCAGAAAGCCTGGAATCTGTTCCAGAGCATAGGTAAAGCTACAATTGAAAAAATAGGGAAGTGCCCAAACTAGACAGTATCTTGTAAACTATACCTTGCATTGGAACCTAGGAATCCCATTAAACACTAATTCCATTAATTGCACTTGTTATTTTTGTTCTTATTTAATTTGAATCCTAAATAGGATTTAATTCTTTATGGTAGTGCCAAAAATGGTCGCTATATGACCTGCCAGCAGTGCACATCTCTTGGGGTGCTCCTGGGCAGAATGATTTCTTCATTTGGCCTCTTAAGAATATGACAAAGACTTTATAGTGTATCAAGTGACATATGTTACTATAAACCCAGTAAAAGGGTTTCAGATAATTTCTGTGAATGTCACCAACGCAGCAAGTGGGTAACTAAGAAAAAATGCTCTGTTCAAACTGAGGGAGACCCTTACTGCAATTTTAGCTTTCATTCTTGGATTCGTTTAAGCATTATCCCAACAGGATGGCAGCCACTCCAAAATTCTTTTAAGTGGTTTGGATTTCATGTAGGTTCCATAATGTATTTGCACCTGACATGCTTCTTGGAAAGACTGGGTTGCATATTTTATGTCAAAAAATTCTAGAAGAAATGGTTGTTACATTTTATGACAGGAAATTTTAGAAATCCTACACCTACTCTGACTGATTAATTAGCATTCATTTTAGACATCTGATAAAGG
Source organism: Sphaerodactylus townsendi (assembly GCF_021028975.2). Lineage (NCBI taxonomy): Eukaryota > Metazoa > Chordata > Lepidosauria > Squamata > Sphaerodactylidae > Sphaerodactylus > Sphaerodactylus townsendi. The sequence goes on along the minus strand of NC_059431.1, from coordinate 85,031,375 downwards.
TGGTGAGTTTATCACCCTGACCTGTGTGTGTCTTTCTGCAAACTGTTTTGAAGGGTATTAACATTCCCTCTCTGACTCCTCGTTTTCAATTTTTTTCCTCTGTTCCATGTTATGATATTAATGGAAAACATGTCCTTAAAAGCAAAATGTTTTTTAGGAAGCACCCAGGTGATGCTTATTGAGCAGTGCTTTCAAAAGCTTATTTTGTGCAGCAAGGTTGTAATTGCCAGGAATGGTAGCCTGTGGGTGGAATCTTTGTTCGTCATCCTATGCTCAGGCTTGCAAAGTTTGCAAAACCTTGTTAATGGGAATTCAAGGAACATGTGTGTATGTATGTGTCTGTGTGCTGGCAGCTTTTTAGGCATGGAAAAATACAATTTAAGTCTTGTTTTAAAAAGTATGCGAAGTATAGATTTTTCAGTGTGGACTAAAAGAAATCTCTTACTTTAAGACTGATTCCCAGATGCTTAAGGAATATGGGAATATTCAGGTTTGCACTGTCCTGAAGAACCTTGAGAAAAAAGTTGTGGTTGGATCCCCAGTGGTTAACAGTTTGAAACCCTTGACCTAGAAACAGTTTTAACAGATGTCTAGTTGAAGAGATGTGTGTTGACACTATAATTCTTTTTCCTCTTGGAAATTCAGTTCTTGAATATCACGAGAACTCACTTAAAATACGACTCCTCTTTAACTAGCAGCCATTCATAAGGGTTATGCCTATGCCAGAAATATACTGACGGTGGTATTAAACAGGCAGTGCACAGAACTTTAAATTCCTACACCCCACTTTTTTGAGACGATAGTATGGCATGAAATGAGCCCCCAAGATATACTTTAATATCATAGTTGCTAAGACAAAATGAACCTCTTGTTTTGAACAAGATTGGCTGTGTAGATTGACCAACAAGATGCAGAGGAGAATGTGTATTTTTCATTTAATTTGCTCTGACTTGTAGAGATTTCAAACTTACCTAACTGTTGTACTATTCTGAGCTCCAGTCCCTCCAAAAACTCCCCCTCCCTCTTCACCAACAGCTTTGATCCTGGCAACTGAAGTTCATTCCATAACTCAGGTCAGACAGAAATGATGCATTGCATCACAGCTGCTTTTATGAAAGTGTTTATTTCATATCTGAAATGTTTTTAATATATATTTGCTTTGCTATGACTTGCAGGAGGAGAAAGAAATCAGTTTTACTGGAGGCAAAACAGCCACCTGTGAAAACTAATTGCATAGGTTGCATTGTGCTGGTATCTGTGGGAACAATCCAGCAGGAAGAATGTAAATGTTCTTAATCTGGAAGCAGATTACCTGCATGACAAAATGTCCTCCTTTATCAAGACAGTGATTTGAAATGGTCCCTCGTAGGAGCCTGCAGAAGCAGGTTTCTTGTTCCACAAAACTGTATAAATAAATAAAAATGGTATTAAATTGTCTAATTAAAGATTGAAATTCAATACATTCCCAATAGTTACTTTAAAGTATGTTGTATTGCCATCATTTAGTTTTTTTCCCTCCATCATCGCCTGCCAATTGTAATATTAATTTAGAACATGTATTTTCGAAGTTTATTATAGCAAGAAATGAGCAGTTTGTGCTTCCTCTCATTTAGTGAAAGCGAATAAAAGGAATTCATCAGGTAGCTGTCACCCTAAGGATTGGAAAAGACATACTGGAAAGAGAAGGGGCCAGTAGTATATTTTAAGGATCCCAAGATAATGGCAGGTATGACAAGTAACTATATATAATTAAGTATAATATAGGAAAGCAAAAGCCACTTGTATTACAAAATTGGGTTTGGGTATGTGTGCTGGGATGGAGGTGGAAATCTAACAGCTGGTTCCAAAAAAGTTGCTTGCAACATGCATGTCCACTGTTGTCCCCTATTAAATTCAAGCAACTATTCAGCTTAGAAAGGGGCTATTTCCCCTGGCAAATCGTCATTAGAATATAGTGAATCTTACCATATACCCTGAGAAAGCTGTCTTTCCACAATCTTTTTTATCAGTTCCACTATAGGAAAAAGAACAATACTTTCCTTCATCCTTCTTTCTTTTTTCAAGACAAGGATAGGGCAACCTGGACAACATTAATTAGGCTATGTTAAAATAATATTTTGTATTTGCTGTTGGTAGTTTGGTGCTCTCTGTGACTTGGATGGCACAGGCTGTCTCAGTCTTGTCAGATTTTGAAAGCTAAGCAAAATTGGTCCTGTTTAGTACTTGGATGAGACACCATCAAAGACGTAAAGCCAGGGTTGTTATTCAGAGGCAAGAAATGACAAATCACTTCTGAACATCAATTCTCTTGAAAACTGTTAATATTTCATAAGGCAGGGGATGAAGGCCATGGTAACAACTCCGTGAGGTTACCATCAATTGGATGTGACTTGACGAAACTTTCCATCACCAGTTTGGTTCCCAAATATACATGGAACAGAAACCCTCTAACTGCTAATCCCTAAAGGATTGAGAAGCAATAAATAGAACAAATAAATAACATTGCAACTACGATTACTTCAGTGATGTGGGAGGAGCATCAACATCACTCCTTTCCATGTTGTGGGATAATGTGAAAAGTCCTGGACCACATTGTAGCTTCTTTGCATCATAACCCTCTGAAAATTGGATTAACATGTGGAGAGCAGCCTCGGCCTTTTTTTGAAATGACCTGGTTAAATGAGAAGGTATGGTGGTGCTGTGCCTTCCCAGATAAGAACATAACCTAGCCTACAGTTTAAGTCCAGTGTGAGGTTATTTTAATGCATTCCTTATTAGGATTGCAAGTCCACGCAGAGGGTCAGATTTGAAGCACGGATATCATTGATCTTGTGTTGTATTGTTCCATAAGGTTGTTTACACAGAAAGCAATCAAGAAGAAATAATCAGGATTGCTAAGAGGAAATAGTGACCAGCTTGTGTAGACCAGCCCTTGACTAGTTTGGATGTAGACATTTCTGCTAACACAGCTCAAAATGGAGTGGTCCTCTTAATGCCCATACAAGTTCTGCTTCCATCACATTGTTACAGCTCTCAGATTTTTAAATTAGTGATTTAGTTGCCAAGCAGGTTATCTTCAGTTCTGCGTGTCTGCATTTCATTTGCCATTATGCTGAACATTTTAGACATATCTTCCAATTTATCATTTCATCCTTTGTTGATGGGACAGTTTGCACAGATTTTAGTAACATAACTTTTTTTGCTTCAATACTCTTTCTTGATAGTTGCGACCAGTCACAATTTCATTTGCTCTTTTCCATGACTATGTTTCAGGATGTAAGTTCTTTGAGGCACTTCCTGTGCTCTCTTATGGATTTGTACATTTCCTGGGACAATATTGTGCTGATCTTTGATGGCGTGTGTGGGTGGTATTGTTACGCACTCACTTAAATAGTCAAAGGCCTTGTGCTATGTTATAATAGGCTGCCATGCAACAGAACAAAAGTGTCCCTTTATTCAACCCTTTCATTATTTCAAGGTTACTTGAGTTTTCCTTTCTCTGATTTGCTGTTCCTGAGGGAGTGACCAGTCTGAGATGCCATTCCATTGTCTGTGTCAAACTGAAAACGTGTAGCTCTGTGATTCATGTACGGTCTTGGGAGATTCTTTCACAACATGCATACTGGCTTTTTACCTATGTCTTTTTATATGTTGGAAAGGATTGAAGGGACTCCTATTATGGAAAAAAATTACTGCATTTGTTATGTGATCCACCAGAAATATGAGACATCTGAATTATTTTCCCCTTCTAGAGCCATCTAGTCTTAGCTGGCTGTTTAAAAATCTGTTTTATGTTCTTGAATAGCAAATGCAAACCATAATTGTTCAGTAGAAAGCATAGTTATCTCTCTTCAGTGGATAATATATCTTTGTGTCATAAACACAAATGATGTTTGGTAACTAGGAATTAATTATACCAGGGTTGTCACACGGAGGCATGCAATGGCAAATCACCTCTGAACATCTTTTGCCTTGAAAACACCACTAGGGGTCACTATAAGTCAGCTGTGACTTCACACGCGCGCGCACACACACACTCTCTCTCTCTCTCTCTCTCTCTCTCTCTCTCTCTCTCTCTCTCTCTCTCTCTCATAGAAACATAGAGTGGAAGGGGCCTCCAAGGTCATCTAGTCCAATCCCATGAACAATGCAGGAAATTCATATCTATGCTGCCGTCACTCCCCCCACCCCCTGCAACTCCTGTTCCATACTGAGAAGATGGCAACCCCCTTCCAGGATCCCTGGCCAATCTGGCCTGGAGGAAAATTGCTTCCTGACCCCAAAGTGGCAATTGGCATTGGCTTGGGCATGTAAAAAAGGGCCATGAGAGCTAAGCATTGATGCAGCCCCGCCTGTCCTCCCTTTCATGATATGCCCAAGTTCATAGAATCAGCCTTGCTGTCCAGTGGCCATCTAGCCTCAGCTGTAACTGTCAGAAAGTTCTTCCTAATGTTTAGCTAAAAATTCTTTTGATTTAATTCCAACCTGTTGGTTGTGGTCTGACCTTCTAGGGCAGGGGCCTCAAACTTTTTAGACCATTGTCCAAAGGGTTGCTTTATGAAGTATGTGGTGGCAGACCTGAGCTTGTCCGTGGGTTTACACTCAGCAGGGCACCACAGTCTGTCCTGACTCTCTCATGAATGAACCCACAGGATACACATGTTTCCCATGTTGTTTTTTAGTTCTTGTAAATCATCATATTCATATGTAAAAACCACATGGTATAATGAAGTCTTTAATGAATTATACAGTGGTAGCTGGTTATATCAGTTAACTAATTCATTATCAATGTGATTCTAAGATACATCTTTGGAGAAACTGTCACAGGTTCATTGTGCTAGTTGGTTTGTTACAAAACCATGAGCTGTATAAGTTGAATATCCTGATATTTCCAGACTGGTTCATACAGCCTAGTCATATTTGCATTTGTGTTCAATCTAGACAATTTCTTGTATTGTTCTAAGCTAAACTGTGGGATATAAAATTCATAGTTTAAAATTCAAAAAATTGCACAGTTCTTCCACTACTACACCACTAAGAGCCCAATCCAAAGGAGGGTGGAAATGGCTCTTTGAAGCCAGCATGAGCTTGCACCAGCGCATATGCCAACCCTGCTGGCACATCTGGAAAATGCGCTGGCAGAGAGGGCAACCTGGGAAGCGGGTGGCTGAAGTCTCACCCTGTGTTGGCATCCAGTTGGACACCAGTGCGTGGGAAGGGGTTGTACGCAGATTGGTGCATTCCTGGAAGAGAAACCGACAATAGTCGACTCCTGGGGTTTCAGGCCATGGCTAGCAACCAGAACTTATGACACCTAAAATGGTAGCATAAATCCATTTAGCCTTGGAGAGGTTTTGGCCAGCTGAGGAGGTTTGTTGTTTTTCTCATCTCTTCGTGTCAGCCGGAAGCCCTCTGGAGGCAGTGGGGCAGGGCAGTAGAGGCTTCGTATCCTGCTGTCTCGGGCTGTGAGTGGGGCTGTAAATTGTAAGTTTCAGATTTCGTTTTTGGCACATGCAGAATTGCATGCTTTGATGTTATTCTCTGTAAAATACTTCCTATATGTAAAAGTGGGCCATTAGGGCAAAGGATGTACAAGCATCATTGTTCACAGGTAAAGCATCTACTTTGCATGCGAAACGTCTCAGATGCAATGTCTGGCATTTCCTCTTTGAAAGATCAGGTAGAAGGTAACACAAAAGGCCTCTACCTGGGAAAGTCATTGCCAGTATAAATAGGTAATGATAGACCAATTGTCTGATTCTGTATAAGGCAACTTCATGTGTTCAAATGAGATTGACATATTTAGTTTCTCCCGGACAAGCCAGTTTTTACAGGCAGGAGTTTCAGATCAAATGGGAACGGAGCATTTTGAAGCCTTTGAGGGACCCCTGTGACCTATGGCTACTGATACATCTAATTATTAGTCCTGAACACCAAAATATTCCCTTTTCTCCTTCTCCATAGACTTACTTGTAAGGTATACCTTAGAATTATCTATGCCACTTAATTTTACTGCAGTCTTTCTTGACTTCCTTCCTTTAATAGTGGGGTTGGAGCCAACTGTAGTAGCTCTATGCCAAAACTGGGGATTCCCCTACATAACATGATTATTTGTCTCAATTTCATAGGACAACGACAAGTAGTGCGTGTGATTCTCCATTATGTTGTCTTGATAGTAGTATCTACAAGGATGTCGTCTTGGTTAAAATGTTGTTCTTTTCATTAAGAAATTCTTTCATCTGTTTATATTTTAGGATATAAGATAAGTGTTTTCAAATTGTGTAATGCAAGATTTCTCCAGAGAGAAAAATTGCATAGTACCAAGCAGAAAAATCCTGGGCCAGATAAGATTACTGATTTGTTTATCAGTTCTGTCACTCACTTGAAGCAAGATCTTTTCATTTGTACTGAGTCCGGTTATGTCTTAGCACTGAGTTATAACCTCTTTGTTTTACCAGGCATTTTAAATTGGTAATTTTTACACGCTTTTTGCTGTTGATAATTTGGTACTTCTAATTACTATTTTTATGCTGTTAACAAGACTTGGTTGGGTTTTAATTAGTTCTTCATCTGCCTAGTGATTTCACTGTATGCTTAAATTTTACTTTTTTCATTTTCATAATTTTATATTTAGAAAGTGATATTAATTCAACAGCATGGTGTATTACTATTTTAAATAAATTATCTGAATATATGATTTTTGATGACTGCTCATAGTTTAGCAGTTGAGGAGAATGGATGGTCAAACTTCCCTGTTATCTGACCAAGGGGTCTCCAAACTTTTTGACCCTGCAGGCACCTTTAGAATTCTGACACAGTGTGGTGAGCACACCCACAGGATGCTAAGCCAACCAGAAAATATCAGAGATCAAAATTATAGCTCACTTTAATAGTAACTCTTCAGCATTTCAGGCGGAATCACTATTAACAGAAGGCCTTTTAATCTGCACAGCCAATCATAAGCCTTGCTGGGAAAAAGCCCCACTTAGCTTCACCCATTTTCTAAAAGTTCTTGGTGGGTGCCAAGAAGGTTTTGAGAGGCACCATGATCCCCATGGGACCCCCAATCTAATCATTCATACTTATGACTTGGGGTGAAGAGCAAGAGATGACACAGGGTAAACCAAGTGTTCTGAAGTTGCTTGTCATGTTGTAAACAAAAAAACCATATTCAGAATTTGGTGAGCTCTGTTGCAATTGAGACACAGATTTTATGGGAATTTTGGAATTTAACATTTTATAGGCACTTTGGCCCCTGGCAGTTTATAAAATCTCTTTGAAGATACCTAGAAATATGTTTTGTTTCTGTCTGTAAGCATTTGACACACAGCTGTTGCTGTTTGTAAGCATTTGACACACAGTGCTTATCTGTGCATATTTGCTGCAAAATAACAGTGCAATCCTAAACAGAGTTACGCCTTTCTATGTCCATTGAAGTCAATGGGCTTGTAAGGGTGTAACACTACTTAAAACTGGGCTTTTAAGTCTCACTGACTCCAGTGGGACTTGCTGTTAAATATTTTGCTTGTATTTTAGTTTTCTCAGATGAAATGATCATTTTATAAAGTGTGCCTTAAAAGAATTCTGGAGTAATTTCCTTTCCACAACAGAATATTGTCACAATTTTTACCATATTAATATAAATCCAGATTGTACTGAATAGATTTTAAGAGCTTTTCTCTCCCTTTCTCCCAAACAGGACAAAAAAAGTATACAGAACCTTTTGGGTGTGTAACCTCTTGACGTTAAGAGCAAGCCTTGTTGAACTGAGAGTTTGTTTGTATATCATTTGCTGTAACCTGAATGACTGGTTATTCTGGTCAGGAGAAAATAGCACTGACATCATGTGATTCTGGCAGAAGTAAAACCACATTGGAACTTGGCCTTTGAATACCCAAGGGGCTGGCAGCAGTCTCAGGGGTTGGCTGGGAGCCCCATTGAGCTTTGCTAGTATAATCAGTTGACTGCTGAGCTGGACAAGCTGCCCTGTTTTTTTGACAAGCTCTGTCTGAAAGAATGATGGGCCGTGTGCCACTAGTGTTCTTCCTGGAGCCGTTGCTTGGATTAACTATTTAGCAGCTCCTCTCTTAACTATGACACTTCTGCAGTGGAGGAGATATTGTGAAATTGAAATTCCCCTTCCTTTCTCCATTCTCCTGAAACTTAAATCTTTAATAAAAAGTAAACCTGAATCATATTCTTGCTGATACTTTTTTCTTTCCCCAATGATCCAGTAAAGCTTGTTCCATTTTCATTTCATTGTATTTTAAGTAATATGTTAATTGCTTAAACCACCCATGCCTTTCAGTTTAACAACAGTTTTCAGACCTGTGTATGAGAAGAAAAAGTAAGAGATGTGCATTTCTGGTTGACAGGATTTACAACCACCATGGTTGTTCTGATGTATCTTCTGTACAAATTAAGCATTTGCCATTCTCCTGAACGTTAAGGAAACTGGTGAAGTCTAATATACACCAGCTCGTGTGAAAAAATATAACAGGCTCTAGAAAACTAATCCTGCCAGGGCAAGAAATGCTGACGGGGCATATCTACAGGAAATGGTGCCTTGTGCAAACACTGAAATTGCGCCCTCCACAAACATCCCAGCATCGCCAAGGAGGGACAGCAAGGTGCCTGTGATTTATACTAGCCCTCTCTTTTTTCCTATCCCCAGCACTTATTGTCTTTCTGCCCCTACTTCAGCTCTCTGTCTTTCCCACAACCTGGAGTGCTCTGGGTGGGTGTGAGGCCTCTCCCCCCACAACCCCATTCTCACTGGCTCAGCCGGAGCTGTTCCAATTGCGGCGAGGCCTTCCCCTTCCCCCTCAAATAACCTGGGACAGGGTGGCCTGTTCAGTCCTGGCTGCTGGCACTAGGCTCACTGGTCCCTTAGTCTAGAATTGGCTGTGGCAAGGAAAAGGACAGCTGTGTGAGGACCCCTACTGGAGAGTTGGTTTAGGTAAGGAATAGGGCAGTCCTGTGAGGACCCCAGAGCTTTAAGAAATGTTACCGGCTGAGTGAGAAGGAGTCTGGGAATTGTAGTCCTGTCAACTCCACTATACATGAGAAGTTGCACTCTCTGGACTACAACACCCAGAGCCGTCAGCTTTTTCTGCTTTGTCTTCGGGAGCACGCTGCTCAATTCTGTAGTAAGATATATCAATCTCTGCTAACGCTACTCCTTTTGTGTCTTGAACTTCAGTCCTACCCTTTCTCAGTGGCATTGATTAAATATCATTTTGGATATACCAATGCCGGGTAATTATTAATGGAAAGTGGATTGTAGTTTATTTCTACAGTAGATGCCAAATGCCCTTTAAGATTTTTATCTTAAGTCATGGGCCCACAAGTGCTGTATTAGATAGATCAGTAATATTCACCCAAACTGAGGCTAATTTGAAGTAAAACCAAATTGATGAAGTCAACTGAACCCCCCCTTCGTTGCAGCAAATATTTGAATTCCTGTTGACTACCAATGTTTTTAGGTAATTTTCTCTGTTCTCACATGCATGTGGGAAGAGCTGCTGTCTAATTTCTGTTGGTCCCTGAGTTTAAAAATGGCACGTCAATTTTACTCGGACCTTGTACGACCATGCGATGGATATTATTTTTTACAGCATATAGTTTTTCATATTTTAGTTACCAATTTGTGTCCCCCATTGTTTTTTTCCTGCCTTGTGGGGCATTGGAGCATTTGGCAGTTGCAACATTAATTAGCAGTAAATGACATGCATTTGTGTGGGGTTTTTTTAAAACATATTTGTGTTAAAACCAACAAAATAAAGCTGACAGAATTATTTGTTTGCTTTGTATTTTACAAGTTATAAAATTAGTGAATCAAGAGTATACATCATAGTGAGAGAGCGAATCATCAATGTAGAATTGGTGGCAATGTTTTAAGTCAACACAGTATCCCACATCAGTCTTCTAGACCTGCTGCAGAAACGTGTCAGTTATTTCTTAATCCTTCTCATATGCACACTTCCGTGTAAACATGTGTGCAGTTCAGGAGCAGAAAAAAGTTATGCTATTTGCATGCAGATTATTTTTGAAGATTGCTTAGGGATGAAAGCAACGGAAATACTTGGATAACTTGGACCATATCCTGCTGGCTGGCTCTAGATTTTCTGCACCTGCAGAAATCTAATAAGCCGTTTGCCCCCTGGTGTGTTGAAACTCTCTTGCTTGGCCACCTGTTAGCAGCTCCTAGGGAAAATATGCCTACTTACCTGGCTCTTCTTTGATGCTTTGTTCCCTTACCATGGATGCCATCAGCACACTGGTGGAATGCAAGATGAATGGATAAGGAGAACAGCTGGGAAATTGTGTGGCTATGGAGTAAAAAAGTTTCAGATTAAGTCAATTTAAAGGGGAATGGTAATATTATCTGAAACTTTTTTATTCCATTACCATACAACTTACGTTGATTGTGGACATTAGATTGTACATGTATACTGCACACACTTAGTGGATCTGTGTAAGAAATGTAATCTAAAAAATTCCTTAAATCTGGAACGTTTGTATTAGTAGAACCTGTGCGCTGGGTACTATAGAGTGTAAACATTTTGGGAAATCTTGTTTTGTCCAACATTTTCTCAGTGACCCCTCTCCTTCTTGCCTTGTATTTGAATTTGCTGTCTTCTGTTTTATATATGTATTTTAACTTTGTTTTTAAAGTTGTCACACTCCTTTAAGTGTATCTTCATTTATGATAAAGTAAAAAAATCCCATGTGTTGGACTTAAGTTGTAGTTTAAGAGCTGATCTATTTACTCTGTTTAGTACATTTCTAATTCTTGAGAGAGTACTCTAAGATAGAATTGCGTTTGACACAAGCTTTATAGAGTGCTTCTTCTAGCCTTTTAAAGGACTATTTGCAAAAAAGGTACAGATCTTTGTTAATTCTAAAAAAATTGCAGAAAACATGAATTACATGGTACTCATGAATAACTAGAAATCTGTTACAAAAATATAAACAATACTTATCTTCAGCAGACAGCATTGCTTTCATTCCTGCTAGAGAGAGCTGAAAGGTATATTGGTATTTGTGAAAGGTATTTGTTTGTGCTTTGTGATGCTTAATTAGATTTTTATTACATTTTAAATTCAGATTAGGCTTTCATAGACTCTGCCCCCTTCCCCAACTTGATCACTGAAATATGCAACAGGAACAAAAGTCCCAAGTTGAATCCATCCAGCTTTTTCATCCAGTCTCATCTAACCCCTTGAGTTCCAGTCAGTGTTCCTCAGGCCTTATGTCCATGCAGCTTCCATAGCTCTCCTTATAGCCTTTATCATAGTCAGTGGGGACCCCTCCTTGCTTTCTTCCTCCAGCTGAAAAGCTGCTTGGACCTGACCGTATAACTGTTTTCAAAGTGTATGCACAGGTACAAGGTTCTATTCATCTTTAGAATGACAACTTCTGAGTTATTTTCCATCAGTGGCTTTGCTGTACACTGTGTTAGACACAAAAAATGGGCAAAACATTGTTAGTAAATAATTATCTCTGAAAAGTCATACTTTAATTATTAATTTTTTTAAAAAATCCTAAAGGCGTGTTGCTTTTTATGGAAATGCATAACTGTGCCATACTAATTAGAGATTCTTTTTAGCTTTAAGCATTGGAATTGTGAGGACTGTCTTATCTGCAAGCCAGGAGCGTTGTGTAATTTACTGAATACTACACAGCCAGCAGGTAGTAAACATGTAGTAATAATTTGCCAAATTGTGTTAAGATCTTGGATTAGATTATGTTGTTATGTACACTGCTGTTCTAAGAATGGAGCCTTCCAGTAGAAGCTGCTTGCACTGAAGGAAGGCTTGACTCAGCAGAGTACCAGGTTCCAACCTCCTGTCCAGTTCCCAAGGATTTACTAAGACTTAACATTTTCATCTTTTGTATATATAAGAAACCATCTGTTAGAAATACATATTTAGTTATTTATCAGAACGTTTATATCCCACTATTCCTCATGGTTCAAGACATCTTACAATAATAGTTAAAAACATTTTCAGTTTAAAAGCAAAAATAAAATAACCAACTCTTGATTCTCTCTGCCCCTTTAAACGATGCTTGCCAATTCAGGCTAACTCTAAAGCCCTGGCAAGCATGCAAACTTTGTAGTTGCTCTTGAAGCTGTCCAAGGAGGGGGTGCCCTCAGCTTTCAGGGAGCCCATTCCACAGAGCTAGGACCATGATGGAAAAGGCCCAGACTCTGATCTATGCCAGACAGGCCACCCTAAGTGGTGGGATAGCCAACAGATGGCTGCCTGATGGCCATAGTTGGCACATAAGCAGCATATGGAACATTCAGATACTAGTATCATCTGGCATGATAGTTTTGCTAAGGAGATTTTTTAAAAAAGTCAAATTCAGTTCTGGTATTAATTCAAATAATACACTTGCACATATCGTTAAACTTGGTAGTGAGTTATAGTAGTTACATTATCTCATAAAATGCATTTTAAGAACTAAACTTCAGAAACGCTGTTCTTTTTTTATAGTTTTATAGCTTTTATATATCTCTGTGTGAAAATGTTTTTATGTTCTCTTTGGTGTGATTACAGTTTCCATAGTTTTGTAAGATTTTTATTCTGTGTGTGTTTTTAAAAAGTATTTCCCAGTTCAGAACCATTCATTCTAAAATGGAGGAAGGAGCAAATGATTGTACCAGCTGTCCTACCATATACACTGAAAATCTCTTGGTCCGCTGGAATCTTGTAATGCATGTAATGAATGAAGTCCCTCTCCCCTTGTGCAAGAGATCACTAGATTGGAGTTTGAGGTAGTTTCCACACATGAAAAGGCTTGTGTGATTTCTGCGTTGCTTCTGTGGCAGCAGGTAGTGCAGCTTCCACATGTCAGAGGTGTATCACAGAGGGAAGTCTGTTACACACTGTGTCCTGTGTGTTCTGTGATACACCTCTGAAGATGCCAGCCACAGATGCAGGCGAAACATTAGGAACAAGATCCACCAGACCATGGCCATACAGCCCGGAAAACCCATCACAACCAGTTGAATCCTGCCGTGAAAGCCCTCGACAATACATATTTCCTTTTTCCTTCCACTGGGCGACTGCTATATTGTTACCTTTCCCTTCTTTCTTTTCTTCTCACCTCCAAACCAACCTACATTTTAGCTGTTCCCCCTATGGGTGCAAATACTGGTATTTATTTGCTTCAGTTGCACCAAAACGAAGAACCAAAGCAGCTTTCACCATTCTCCTCTCCCATATTTCACCTTCACAGCAACCATGTGAGGTAGGCTAAGCTGATAATATATGACTGCAATCACCAGTGAACTTCCAAAGCAGAATATGGATTTTAACTTGTGTCTCCCCAATCCTGTTCTGAAACTGTAACCACTATACTATGGGGTGGCTACTATGGGACAGTAGAAGGCATTCAGGCCTGGGTGTGTCCTGGCGGAACGGGGAACCAAAGCAACTTTCATCATTCTCCTCTCCCACATTTTACCTTTACAACAACCATGTGAAGTAGGCTAGGCTGATAATGTAGTCTTTTCATTTCACCTCCAAACCAACCTACATTTTAGCTGTATGGGTGCAAATACTGGGACAGTAGAAGGCTTTCAGACCTGGGTGTGTCACACTGAGAGTGTTCTCCAAGGTCCTCCTGGCCCCTGTCCTCTCCCTCTGTCAACCGGATTCACATCTATCCTTATCTGGACAACACTTTGATCAGGTCCAAATCCAGAGAACAGAGAACATCAGGGAGTCCTAGTAGACTCCATCAAGAACACCCTATTTCTGCCTATGGAGAAGGTCCTGAGGATTCAGAGGACAGTTTCAGTTGTCCTTGTAGACAAACATGCCTTGTTTGTACAACTGACCAGCCTTCTTGGGCTATTCATTTCGGCCATAGATATGATACAATGGAGCCGACTTCATGCCAGACCCCTTCAAAATTTAAGAACATAAGAACATAAGAACAAGCCAGCTGGATCAGACCAGAGTCCATCTAGTCCAGCACTCTGCTACTCGCAGTGGCCCACCAGGTGCCATTGGGAGCTCACATGCAGGATGTGAAACCAATAGCCTTCTGCGGCTGTTGCTCCCGAGCACCTGGACTGTTAAGGCATTTGCAATCTCAGATCAAAGAGGAACAAGATTGGTAGCCATAAATCGACTTCTCCATAAATCTGCCCAAGCCCCTTTTAAAGCTATCCAGGTTAGTGGCCATCACCACCTCCTGTGGCAGCATATTCCAAACACCAATCACAAGTGTTTTCTTTTATTAGTCCTAATTCTTCCCCCCAGCATTTTCAAAGAATGCCCCCTGGTTCTAGTATTGTGAGAAAGAGAGAAAAATTTCTCTCTGTCAACATTTTCTACCCCATGCATAATTTTATAGACCTCAATCATATCCCCCCTCAGACGTCTCCTCTCCAAACTAAAGAGTCCCAAACGCTGCAGCCTCTCCTCATAAGGAAGGTGCTCCAGTCCCTCTATCATCCTTGTTGCCCTTCTCTGCACTTTTTCTATCTCTTCAATATCCTTTTTGAGATGTGGCGACCAGAACTGAACACAGTACTCCAAGTGCGGTCGCACCATTTCCTAAGACCATGTCAACAAGACATCATTACAAAGACAGATCGGGAATTACGACTACCCAGAAACGTTACGTTCCAGTCTTTGATGGTGGATGTTCTGACAGAACCTGATTTGGGAGGGTATATCTCCACCAAGAACGGACTCATATCTTAACAGACACCAGCCTATAAGGCTGGGGAGCCACACTGCAGAACAAATTCATCCCGGGCAAATGGTCTGGTCGTCAACCTCTTCATTAGTTAAGCATTATAAGCTTCAGTTTTTGGCCTCTGCCAAAGTTGTATTTGGCAGAAGGGTTTTAGATCACATTAATGAGGATTAGCGATGACCCCCCTCCCCCCGGTTTTTGGGGACACTACTCTGGGAAGCCTCAGCAAGATTTCCTCGGCCACCAGGAGGACGGTCCATTGGATACTCACCATGAAGAGTCCTTCTCCTAGGAGGCTAGGAGGACATCTTGGCCGTCCAATTTGTTTCTTGATCATGTATAGTTCAGTGTTTATGGTTTTGTTGAGTTCTGTGTTATTTCCTGTTTTACTGTTTGGGGGAAGTTATTGAGTACTGCTTTGCCAGTCGGATACTGAAGAAAGATGACCACTTAACCTCAAAACAGAAAGTGACAGAAAACTAGTTCCTGCCTCCTTGACAATGGGGTGAGGAATCACCCAGCAAGATGTCCTCCTAGCTTACCAGAAGGACCCTTCATGGTGAGTATCCAATGGACCTCTGAAGGAAGGAGGTAGCTAACTTGATTGTAGTTGAAGAGAGCCATAGGATCAAACTTAACAAAAGTAATGGAATCCAGTGCATTCTTTTAAAAAACTGTGGCTGTAGCCACTGTCACTGCAGCTTTTCAAAGTTGAGGGTAAAATGAGAAATATTGCTGTTGATTACAAAACAGTATTATTATTATATCAAATGTATAAACTGCCCTCCCCTGGAGTAGTACAAAGGACATCCATAAGCTTTCTTATTCTACACAAAAATCACAAATAAATCATCCCTAGGAAAAAATGGGAAGGAAATGAGGAATACTGGGTTGTTACCCATGTCATGTGGAACAACTGTTGAACTGCCCCAGTCTTCTGTTCCTCTATCAGCTTGTCCTTTGTCAAAATATATATTACAAAATCTACATTACAAGTATATATTAGGAGGGAACCTTTTGGGGCATTCTATTGCTCTCTGAAATGAGCCCGGTGTTTCAGGGTTATTGCATTTTCTAAGCAATTATATTTTTGCTTGGAAAAGGCAATACTTTCTAGAGGACCCATTTTTTTGTGTGCTGTGTGGAATGTTGCTTCCCAAGTATCTTAAGCAGTACTCTTCTTCCCATTTTCCTCTTTACAAAATCTTCAGTATTTGTGTTGTAGTTTCTGATGAAATGGCTACTGAGGTGAAAGTTATGTTTTTCATCCAGTCTCTGCCTTGGGACAAATCAGTTCCAGTTTCCATTCGTTTCTTCCATTTGTATTGGGGTCTCTTCTTATCTCAAGGACATCATTTAGTTTTTCATGAGAAGGGGATAAGTGACAACTGAACAGTTTTGTTACAAAACTTCTGCCCCATTTTCATTTCATGTGGACTGGATATCATACTTTGGACAGAGACTTAACAGTACTATTTCCAAAGGCTGTATTGCAATAGTTTAATTGATCTTTTAGTTAACTCTCCTTCTTAAGGGAAGTCGTCTGAATTCTGTTATGAATCTGGGATTAGTATTTTTCCAGTGTTCCTCTGAGATCACATAACTGTTCTAGTTGTGTCTGACTATTGGGAATTATTGCCAAATGAGGTGATGATGGATAAAGAGGCTTGAAGTTTGGAGGCTGTGTATGTTTCTAGCTGACAGACGGTACATGCTGTATCCACAGTTGACAATGATGCTTTAAACATACTGCCAAGTGTATGTAACAAGATAGTGCTTTCACTGTATTTGGTTTTCAACTTTCCTTTCATATACATTTCTTTTTTATTCTGTAAGCCATGCATTACATACTATTTGTACTTCTGTAAACAATTAATGTTATTATCTAAAGATAGTTTTGTAATCCTCTATGGGTCGCTTCTGAATTCTGGTATCAGTTCAAGGACATAGTCCATGGAGTGCTCCTAAGCATCAGGTGTGCGCCATTCTCGACCTGGCAGTTCGCACGTCTGCATCAAGGCCACAGCTGCCCAGCCATTATCATCACCTGAGGCGAAGGAGGCCTCCCCCCACTCGCATGTAACTAATCAATAGAGCTTAACCTTCCACTCTTATCTGCCTTCCTCCAAAGGAGTGAACCACCTGTCCTTAAACAATGCTTCTGTTCCCACCATCCTTTATAATGCTGATATTATGGAAATACGAGGGTGGGGAGATTATGAGTTGAACCAAACTGTAACTTACAGGTATAAACCAGAGGTCAGAGAGCCAAACTTCAGTTTCAGCTATCTGAGCCTTGGGCTGACATGGTTCCAAAAAAGCTCTTGAAGTCTTCATGAGTCTCGTTTGTTGGCCAGAGTACCAGACCCTTACACTAAGGATAACACTGAATAATGGACAGAAATATGCACATACCATTAAAAAAAACACACAACCATGACAAATATTTATACAAAGCATCCCTAACTTTTTAAAGCCTACACAAACCTTTGGAATTCTGACACAGAGTGAACAGTAACATAAAGGAATCTTTGACTCTTGAAAGGTTATACTCCAAAAATCTTGTTGGTCTCTCTGGTGCTACTAAACTTGATTATTGGTTTTGTTGCAAACCAACATGGCTGCTCTCTGAAGCTGACACATGGTACAGCCATCCATGAAATATCAGAAAGTGAAGTTATGCATAACTGTAATAATATTTCTTAAACATTTTAGGCAAAGCACCCCATCAAGATGCCTTTTAAAATGAAAATATTGTTTTAAAGTATTTTTTGCATACTCACAACTTACCTTCAGTCATAAAGAAAAGATCCTTGTGCTGTGTTGAGAGCTGCTGCTGAAGCAGTTTTTTTAAATCTGCACCCAGTCAGAAACCCTACTCAGCAAAAGCCCCACTCACTTTTTAAAAATGCTTGGTGGGCACCAGGAAAGTTGTTGGAGGGTTCAGTGGCACTAATAGGCACCAAATTGACAATATAAAACAACTCCGTCTCTCCGCCCCTTCCCCCCAATTTTATGGAAGGCTAATATGATTGTCAAGATAGTTATTTAAGCAGTGGTGATACAAATAGAGGGGAAGAGGAGAAATGAAAATGAAATTATCGAATGAAAAAAACAACTGCTGTCTCTCCCCCCTCCCCCCTTCACACTCTTTTCCATAAGAATTCCCGGTCTGATTTACGCTTTACATATCTGAAGAAGTGAACTGTGAATCACAAAAGCTGATACTGAAATAAATGCTGTTCATTCTTAAAGTGTCACCGGACTTCAGTTTTATTTCCTATGACAAACACAGCTACCCTTTTCAAAGTTACTTCAGTGTCAGAATGCTACTACCTTTCAATAGTCTCATGGAAAAGCTGGAGAAGTATTTAGAGCTTTACAGATGCAATATTTACCATCAGCCAGGGACACAGGTAAGGGGGGGTGTTTCTCAGGTTCAAACTCCCCCATTGCATGTCCGGTGGGGGCGGGCACTCCTGTGCACCCACACAGACACAGCCTGCATCGCATGCTTGCAAGCTGCAAGTCAGCCGGAGCCTGGAAAAGAAAGTCTTTCCTCTTGTGAAGCAGTCTCGTGAGAGGCGAGACTTTCTTTCCTGGGCTCCTGCTGGCTTGCAGGCTGGAAGTAGGGCTTGTGGAGGCGGGCCATGCTCCCAGGGGTGGGTGGGGCAGGGCCCCGCCCCCAAACCTACCCCATAAAAATTCTATACCTACGTCCCTGCCATCAGCTGCCATATGCACTATTTCCTAATTCGATATTTTGTTGGGTGTATCTGCAGCTCATATTGTGACCTTTTTCAAAGATGTTTTTCATTGGTTCATTTGAATTGTGAAAGCAATCTCAATTTCTGGGGTTTCTTTCTGATTAGAGATTTTTCTAAATAACTTCTCTGTGCTTTGTATATAATTACCGCCTTGCTGCTTTCTTTAGTGGTAGAATGTAAGGCAAAGTGTCTGGAAGAGTAGATGTTTCACATACCAGATGTAGAAAGTTAATTGTTCGGGATGTAACCATATCTGCATATATTGCCATTGATTTTTTAGACGAAGTTTATATTTCTGAGCCATTTGTGAATAAGATGGGGAAGATTTTTCTCTTGTAATCAGAAAGGATTCCATTCTGTCTACGTTAGCTCTAAATGCCTGATAGATTGTCCCAAAGAAGAGGGAACTCTTAAGTACAGGGGTCATGCTTTTAACCCTTGTGCAAGTACTAATTTAGCAGTGTTTGTAGCTGGAGACATATTCCCATCCAATATTGACATATTTGAAGAATCACCTCTCTTTTTAAATGTATGTACCGCTTGTGGTTCTCTCAACAAGACATGCCTCACCTTGGCCTGAGCTCAGACTTTTTCAGGTGCAGACACAACCATGTTGAATCGATGAGGTAGTCAAGAATGGTGCTGTCTCCTCCACTGCAAGTCAGCCATTGTTGATATCTATCTGTTGCTATTATTATCTATATTCTTCTTTTCTCACTTGAGAATCCAGGTGGATTATATAATGTCAGTACAATCAACAGGATTAGTCAACACCTAATAAGAGGACTAGGAGTGCAGAAATCTGAAGCAAGGCATAAACTATAACCATATGTTAAACAATGCAATAAATGATATGAAGTAATGCAGTGAGAGCAAGACAAAAACATACTGCAACAGTCCCATTGTCTCTATTGAAATGTCTTCCTGAATCGCTCTGTTATAATGCAGCTCTATTCCTTTATAAAAGACTCTCCTGAAAAGTTCTGTTGTCTCCTGAACGGTTCTATTTTTCATAGTGTTGCAGTCATCTTTATTTCTTTAGGTTATTCCTAGTGGTGGGAATTTCTACAGTGAATGCATATTTGTATGGATTTGTTGATCTTGCCCATTTGCAGGGTGTCACCTGTAAGAGGCCCTGTTCATATCAGTGCCATTGTTAGGACATGGTGTAGGAGGAGACCATGTTCCGAATTAGATATATGATATTTTGTTTAATTCTGAATGCCATATATTTACACAGCAGCACTTGAAGTATGTCACAGGATGATCTGTGCTATAGAGCAGGCTTAATGAATACTAAGGTTGTATTAGAGTGTACTGTGATCTAATAGTTATAGTCTTTTATCGCCAGTTTAATTGTTCCCTTATGCCTTGTTTCTTTTTGATATTTAAACTCTTATCCCATCTCCCTTATGTTCCCATATTTTTTTGTGTTCCCAGTTTTCTTTTGCCAGTAGCTTCTTTTAACTATATATATTTTAACTTTTTAATTGTGAATATTCATCTTATGCTGATCTATGACTGTCATAAAGATTGATTGGTATAGGAGAAGCAGCCGTACAAATATGAGAGTCCCAAGACCATGGAGGTCTTTATATATGATGGTCAGCATCTTGAATTGAAGCCAGCAACAAGTGGGAAACCAGTGGAGGGACTGCAAAATTGGTGTACTATGCATGTATATTCCTGATAATTTCCTGATAATAGTCAAACAGGCACATTGAATTGGCTATCACATGCCAGTTCTGGTGGTGGTAGCACTTTTGACTAGAGCAAGGAGTTTTCTCCTGATACAAGAAGCTTGCTAGTATAATATATATGTGTGATCTAATCCATTATATTTATTGGATTTTTAATTTACTTTGTGAGTAATCATTGTACCTGACAATAACTTAAATTGTTAAAGAGTTCACGATACCTTTCACAAGGTGAAATTGCTTTAATTAAAAAGTTTCTTAACTAGCTTATTTTGGCTAAATGTCAACTTGATAATTATGTTCTGTCAGCATTACTTATTCTGCTTTTTTAGTTAAAATGTGATATTCTTAACTTCCTGCCAAATGGCCTTGTGAAGCTAAACACCTGTTGTATTAAATTTCAGCAGAACTTCATTTTGTTGTGGGTGGAGATTTTTCATGATGTTATAGGAAATTGTGTGTGTTTGTAAAGAAGAAAAAGAAGAGTTTGGATTTTTACCCCCACCTTTTTCTCCTATAAGGAGCCTCAAAGCCACTTACAAACTCCTTCCCTTCCTCTACCCACAACAGATGCCTTGAGGTGGGTGGGACTGAGAGTCTTCTGTGAGAACTTTGACTAGCCCAAGGTCACATAGGTACAGGGAAACAAATCCAGTTCACCAGATAAGAGTCTGCTGCTCATGTGCAGGAGTGGAGAATCAAACACAGTTTTCTAGACTAGAGGCCATCACTATTAAACACTTTACCACGCTGGCACCATGACAGCGAATCCATTTTTGATACTTAGAAATATTTAAGTCCAAGAGCAAAAGAAGAGATGTAGGATGTTCCATTTTTCTGAAGCCAGAGCTCATTTGAGGTTCCAACACTCACACCAGTTTCCACTTTCCCCAAATTTACTGGGTGTAGCAGCAGTAAATCTTGTGATTAGACAATAATATGGATGCAATATGTTGAGCATCACTCATGGGTGCAATACATTATGCATCCACCACCAGAAAAAAACAGCTACTGGTACTACTAAGGAACAGATTTGTAGCAGAGGTTGTGGGGTAAGGAAAGAGGTAATACATATGGAACAAAAGGTGACAAAGATTGGAACAACAGTAAGTGAAGGAAGCTTTGGCTGAACTACAACCTCCCCGCCCCAGCCAGCCTGTGATATTTTTGAGCAGAATGAATAAAAATAATTTTTTTAAAAAAAAATAAAGATCAAATTTTAAAATTTTAAATAGGATTTTAAAAAAATTAAGCCTCCTCACTTGTAAACAGAGAAATGCAAGGAGATCTTTAGCCCCACCACACAGCTAAAAGGCATGAGGTAAGTGTTCCATGTGTAGTGGGCCACGGAGTTGAGAAAAAGACCTTCATCCCATTGTTTTGTTTTGTTTTGCAAATCTACTCAGAATCAACCTCTTACTTCTGGAGTGCTAAGCTTCAAGAAGTTCAGTGAATAGATTTTTTTTGGACTGGAATAGATCTGCATAAGGAGCTCAGTGTGAGAAGGGAGGGGCAAGCAGTAAAAATAAAAGGCCGTTTCCGCACGGCCTCCAGTCGCCCCCACGCCGCCAAGAGTTCTGGCGGCGTGGGGGCGCAAGCCTGTTTGCACGCAAGCGTGCGAGCAGGCGAAGCGGAGGCCGGCAGGCGGCAGGCGGCTCCGCACGGAGCCACCTCTTCCCCCGCCCCCGCCCCACTCACGGTGTCCTCGTCGTCGCCTGCTGGGTGTCGCAGCCCCGCCCACGCTGCCCTCCGACCCCTGGAGGTCGGAGGACAGTGTGAGCGGGGCTGCGACGCCCAGCAGGCGACGACGAGGACACCGTGAGTGGGGCGGAGACGGGAGACAGTGTCTTCCCGGCGGCGCGGTTCGCACCGCGCCGCCGGGAAGACGCTTCCTCCCCAACAACAATCCTTTAAGGGAGGGAAGCGGAGTCAGGTCGCTGCTGCTGCGTTGCAGCAGCGGCGCCTGTGCAAACGGCGGCCTGGGGGCGGCGTTTTTAACGCCCCCAGGCCGTCGTTAATGGGCCGTGCGGAAACGGCCAAAGTGAAACCTTTCGAGCAGAATACTCCACAAGTCTTGGAATCTTTGTGTGTATAGTCTGAGGTTTATCGTATTATTCTCTTCCTGGAGCAGAAAATCTATAATGGCAGCAAGCCATAAAACAGACCCAGTTTGGGAATATTTTAATGAAATTTCTCTGCCTATGGATAAGGCTGGCATGCATGCAAAATGCAAACACTGCAACAAAGAAATTCAAGGCCTAGTAGCCCAAATGAAATTGAGGATAATTTACCTAGCAATAATTTTATAATTATCTATATATTTCTAATAGCATAATCAATTCATTAATTTTAATATAACTACAACTAATACAAAAAGTTATTATTCTAAAAATGAAACCTTCATTTAGGCCTTTTCCACACAAGTCACTTACAACATTTCCAGGAAAATAATAAAACATTTTCTCCGTAGATGTCGGCATGCTGCCCCCCCCCCCCCGCCGGTTCTGGAAATGTTCTAAGCAACTTTTTCTCCGTTGTTTCTGAAAACACTTTTTACAATGATGTTTCTGCCGGATTGCTTCTGAGACGGATTTCCTCACATTGCAATCAAACTCAAACTTTCTTTCCTGCTAAAATGATGAGCTGTTTTCCTCCTCCTCCTCCTCCTCCTCCTCCTCCTCCTCCTCCTCCTCCACCACCACCACCACCACCACCACCACCCCCCCCGGTGTGGTCACCAAACCTCCTCTTCAGTGCTTGTGCCATCATTTTTTTGTCCCTCACCTCATTGCTTCACACCTCCCCTCTTAATTTCTAGTTTCTTTCCTTTCTCTCTCCTCCTGCCCCAATTTCTTCAAACTATGGAATCAGCAATGCTATGAATAATTTCTTCTGCACATATATGGGAAAAAAAATGACTGCTAAGAAACAACATTTGAAGAAGTCGAGTATGGATGTACTTCATTGTAAACAATGGAATTGAAAACACTTCGGAAATGGGGTAAGTGCTGTGTGTGGAAAAGGCCAAAGTTGTAAAAATTATGTTTATACCAGCAAGAATGAGTTTTTATGTACAAAACCATGATTTAAATCAAGTCTTGCTGACTAGTATTTAAATCACTATTTCAGTCATGATTTTCAGTCTTTTTAATTTAAATCAAATCTACCCTCAGGAGAAAATGCTACCAGAACACGGCCATACAGCCCGAAAACCCCACAACACCCAAATCTACCATGCTTGGGGGGCTTTTTAAAAAGGTTGGAATAAAATAACATCCAAACAGTTGCAGGATATCTGTGTAGCAAATATATATTTATTTAGATTACATCCTGTCCTGTTTTAAAGATGTGGAATTTGTTATGATGTTTTCAAATCTCTAGGTGTCCTCCTAGCAACCCTATAAATGGAGGCGTGCCATCACTTCAACTCAGTGACTGAATGTAGATTTGAATTTGAGGCTGTGTCTGCTTCTGTCCATGAAGAAAGATGTGGCACTCCTAATACCGCACTATGTATTCATGACTGATAAACTGTTTGAACTAGGAACCTTTGCCTTCAAGCTTTTAATGGTACAAAACAGACTCCTTTCACTGTACCGGTAAGAAATTGGGGCTGTTGAAGCTTAGCCTTTATGTCAACAATTGGTAGTGTTTATCTGCACATTTTTCTGGTCTGAGTGGAGAATAAAAATGAAGTTCCAAAGTACTGACTCATGTAGTCGCAGTGAAGTGCTAGGATACAGCCATTTCCTACTTTTGTTTGAAAGTGAGCTAGCTGGGCATGGCGGATGCATGTCCTCAGCTGCAGGGCTTTGTGGAAGGAAACACTTTTGGTCTTTATTGATTACCAAATGCTATTTACTGTTTGTTTTGTACTTGTAAGTGGTAAATACAGCACCACATTACAGCAGCCTGAAGTGACTAAATTGCAGCGTATGTTAAAAGTTGAGTGGAAAAGAGAAGCACAGGTTGGTAATAGCAGCAGATCTATGAACACATTATTCCAACAATTTAAAAATGAAAATAATAGTGATACAACACCATAATTTTTTTCATGTCCATGGGACATGAACAAAAAAGATTTAACCCTTTCTCTCATTCAAAACAGACTCATTCCCACTAGACGGAAAAATACAGATATAGAGAGATGGTCTCCTCCCCACCCCCATGCCAGGTTATTGAGGAAGGGAGTCGGAGCACTAAAACTGTGCAACTGAGAAAGTTTGCCTGCCATACTAGCACTGATTTTACTTTCCTTTTCAGTAGGAAGGCATGATCCAAACATGGATTGCCCAATCTTAAATCTTGTTTCATCCACAGTGTCATTCTGTTCTGCAGTGTTGACTTGCGCAGAGAAGACCACTTATACATTTTTTTTATTAACTCAAAAAGACTTTATTTCAGTTTTAATTGCAGGAAACCATTTTTGCTTTAATTCTTATTCATTGTTTTCTTTTTAACCCATTATTCGTTTTGACAGGCCAGCATTCCCACCATCCCCCCTTTTCTCCCACCTATTGGTATCTGTGCAGTTGCTCCTCTGTTTTCACACTTGTTTTTCACACACACACACACCCCATTCTGGGATTTCTTCAGGGAACCACAAGAATTAGGGAGCTGGATCATAATGTTTTCTGTTCCTGCCCTGGCCTAGGTTTCACAAAAACATCTAACAAGAGAACTGATTATCTGGAATAAAAAAATGTGAAGCATTATACAGTGAGTGCTAATTCATCAGGATGTTTTCAGACTGGCTCTCGTTACCAATGGACAATTAGTTAATAAACAGCAATGCTTAAAACCAAGCAAGCACCACAGGACCTGAGTGAATTGACAACAGGAAGAGCTAGGCTGGACAATTTGTCTTCCTCTACTATCATTCAAGCTGTTGCTAGGGTTAGAAGTCAGATGGAGTCAGAAGGGAAGGGTTTGAGGAGGGGAGAAAACTTAGTGGGATATATTGCCATAGAGTCCACCCTCCAAAGCAGCCCACTCTCCATTTCTCCAAACTGATCTCTGTAGTCTGGAGTTCATTTGAGATGTCCAACCCTCACCTGGAGGTTGGCAGCCTTAGAGCCATCTCTGGCTCATTCCGCACATGCAGAATAATGCACTTTCAAACTGCTTTCAGTGCTCTTTGAAGCTGTGCGGAATGGCAAAATCCACTTGGAAACAGTTGTGAAAGTGGTTTGAAAACGCATTATTTTGTGTGTGCGGAAGGGGCCTCTGTTTTTTTTTAATATAGCCAACAGTCTCTCACTAAACCAGCAATGCAGTGCTAAAGGGGAAATGAGGGGGGATGCCTTTTTTTGTATGATTGAACTTTCAAATTAGTTTTAGCCAAGTTTAGGGTTCCTAGGTCCCTACCCCAGGCTATTCTGGGGTAAGGGTAGGAGATGGGCTGTAATTCCAGGGTCCTGGTCCCACTTAAAGATTGACATCAGTAGCTATACATAGATCTGCATTAAAGGTCAAACGTAAACAATTCTTCTAGATTTTATTTGTGCGTAGCAGAACATTTTGTTTTGGTTGGCTGTATTGCATAAGTTAAAATAAGTCACCAGAAACACTTATTTTTAAAGAATTCTGTAGTATATGAGACTAAGTGAAGAAAAAAACAAAAAAAATAGATCTGGAATCTCTCCAGCAAAAAGGGTGAGGAAGCTACTGAAGGGCAAAAAAATCTTGCTTTGAATGCATAGTACCAAATTGTCTTTCTCCACCCTCTTCTTTTGCTTTTTGTCTGCCTTTTCCTTTCTAAGCCAAAATTAAACACAGTTTACTGTTTGCTAATCGCCATGTGTTTACTTTCTCTTCCAAAACTGAAGTTGCCAACCAATACATTTCCTACCCAGTGCTATGAATCTGTCCAAATAAACATGGGAAGTAGTAAAACAATGACACCAAGAGAAAATACATCCTCATTCATGAAACAGTTTCCAAAGATTTCCATGGAAGATTGTGAAAGGAACAAGTTGTGTGGGCCAGGAGGATTGTAAAAAATTATGCATGTTGTGATCTAGATTACTTAAAGCTGCAGAAATGAACACATTGTTTTCTATCCTTTTACTTCTTTTATTCTAACAAATAAATAGAGATCAGGTAGGGAACAGGAGTGTGTGTGTGCATGTGTGCATGCACATACTTGTGCTTCCTGAGGCTATTGCAGAGGAAGGGCATTGTATCTTTTGGTTGCTATCTCAATTACACTGGCTTAATATTCTTTAAATTTGTCCAAATAGTAAATTACACGAAAGTTGCAGAGCCTGCCTTGAAAATGTCCAACCTTTCAGTGCATAAGCCTGGATGACATAGATATGTGGAAAGAGTTATGCGTTATTTCCAAAATTAGTATCCTGCATTATCCTGCATAAGTAGCGTAATGTAAAATAAACATATTTATTCAACTATTGTTTACCTTGCATTCAAGTGCACGGCAAATCCTGAACCATTAGAAACATGCATGATGTACCCCCATTTTCATGCAGTAACATGCATGACTTCAGATCGGTATTAAAGAGTTCACTGCAACACAAAAATGTCTGTTCAGAAGCAAAACAAAGAATTGACAGCTTGTATATATTATTAGTAAAGTTGTCGCCCTAAAGAAATATTAGTCAGTCTTAGAAGTTAAAATTAAAATTATTAAATCTTAATATATTTGTGAATGAATAAGGTAATGAAGGTAAGAAGTATAATTTTGTCCTTAGTGGGTGCCATATTGGAAAGGACTTCCCTTCTGTGTTTGAATGACAGAGGAAAGTCTCTGTTAAAATGAAGAAGAAGAAGAAGAGTTTGGATTTATATCCCCCCTTTCTCTCTTGCAGGAGACTCAAAGGGGCTTACAATCTCCTTGCCCTTCCCCCCTCACAACAAACACCCTGTGAGGTAGGTGGGGCTGAGAGAGCTCCCGTAGAGCTGTAACTAGCCCAAGGTCACCCAGCTGGCGTGTGTGGGAGTGTACAGGCTAATCTGAATTTTCCAGATAAGCCTCCACAGCTCAGGCGGCAGAGCGGAGAATCAAACCCGGTTCCTCCAGATTATATACACGAGCTCTTAACGTCCTACACCACTGCCTTTCCATACTCAAGCCATTAAACTACCTAGTAGTGCCAAACTGAGGAGGGGATATTTGTGCCACAGCCATGAATGGTGCAGCCACATCGCCTTCAAAGAGGCTTGCTGCTCTGTGGCCAGCAAGCCAACAGGGATGCTCCCACAACCCCTGTGGAACTGCTGTATGCTGCTCTGGGCTGCGCCTACCTTTTTGCTGGCACCTGAATGTCATGCTGCTGCACAGCTCCCTAACACCATCATAAGTGCCTCTGCACCATCATAAATGCCCCTTATGCCTGCACAAGTGGCATTTACACTGGTGTTGGGGTTATGCCACCTCTTGAGAGGTTTCAAATCCCCCTCCCCCGAGCAATCACTGTAAGGGATCTTAGACTAGCTGCATTCTGTCAACTCAACTTACCGTCAGAGTAATTGTGAAGAACAATGTATGCCACTTTCAATTTGTTGGGGAAAAGGTGGTATATAAATATGAGAAATAAATAAATGGAATTATACTAAAATAATTTAGAACATATTGGACTGCTGGCTGTTGTGAGGTTTCTGGCCTTGTGTGGCTGTGGTCTGGTAGTTTTTGCTGCTAGTGTTTGACTGGCATCTTCAAAGGCATGTCATGGTAAGATGTGTTTCCCTCTGTGAAAAATTAGGAGTAAAAACTATCAGACCCTGGCCACACAGCCCAGAAAACCAGTGGCGTAACTAGGCAAACTGGAGCCCTGGGCAAAACCTGAGTGATGCCCCCCAGGTGCGTGCCCGGTGCAACGTGCACCCCCCCGTCCCCTTGTAGCTACGCCCAGTGGCGTATCTAGGCAAACTGGAGTTTGGCGCACCCCCCCATGGGCTGCCGCCCTCCCCCACTGTGACCAAGCAATGATTTTTTACACCAGGTCGTTTCAAAGTCATTATCACATTATAGAAAATGCCCCAACTCACGAACACAGCAATAGGCCATGCCACATAGCAGAAATAATTTTTTTAAAAAACATTTTCAAAATGATTTCAAAATGTTTTATTACTACTATGAAAACATTTTATGGTGTCGTATCCAGTTCCCCCAATTGGGGAAAACAGCATCACTTTCAATGTTATTTAAACTGGGAACCCAAGATTCTCCCTTTAAAGTCGATTTAAAAGGAGGCTATGGGCTCCCTAGTTTAAACAAGTGATGCTGAAATCCACCCCCAAACAGCATCATTTTCAATGGTGTTTAAACTAGGGAGCCCAGATTCTCCTTTTAAATCCACCTTAAAGGGAGAATCTGGGGTTCCCAGTTTAAACAACAAGGAAAGTGATGCTATTTTGGGGTAGATTCTCCCCCACCCTGAAACAGCATCACTCTCAATGTTTAAACTGGGGACCTCAGATTCTCCCTTTCAATTCATGCCAAAGCGGGGAGGGGATTTAAAAGGAAAATTTGGGGGATAAACTGTCAGGGTTGCAATTGTTAAGCTAGCAGCACCAAACTTTCAGGGTATTTTTAGGAGACTCTCCTAATGATACCACCCAGGTTTGGTGAAGTTTGGTTGAGGGAGTCCAAGGTTATGAACCCTCAAAGGTGTAGCCCCCATCTTCTGTTAGTTCCCATTGGAAACAATGGGTTATGGGGCACCCCCTTTGGGAGTCCATAGCTTTTGACCCCCTGGACCAAACTTCACAAAACCTGGGTGGTATCAGTAAGAGACTCTCCTGATGATACCTCCCATGTTTGGTGAAGTTTGGTTTAGGGGTCCAACGTTATCAACCCTCAAAGGTGTAGCCCCATCTCCTATTAGCTCCCATTGGAAACAGTGGGGGATGGGGCACCCCCTTTGGGAGTCCATAACTTTGGACTCCTTGAACCAAACTTCACCAAACCTGGGTGATAGCATCAGGAGAGTCTCCCGAAACATCTCTGAAATTTTGGTGTTGCTAGCCTAAAAACTGCACCCTCTGCAGGCCAAAAACAGAAAAACACTGAAAATACAAAAAATCCCACAAACGTGCAGTTTTTGTGCCCCTCACAAGGGGGTGCTCTGGGCAACTGCCCACTTTGCCCAATGGGAGGAACGCCTCTGAAGAAAATGCACAACAGCCAGTGATTCTGTCCAGGAAACATGAACGTCTTTTGACAGTATATTCGAGTACATTTAATCAATTAATCATACTTATGAATTAATTGAATTAAAAATATTTTATGGTGTTTCTGGAAATAATAATTTGTTATGTCTTGTATTCCAGATATTCCAGAAAATATATCTTGTAATCTGTCCCATTTAAACCTTGCAGTCCCATTTATTTAGATACTCCATTTGCGTGTATCTGTATATTTGTGTGATTGCAGGGAGGTATATGTGCATGTGTGCAGCTGATTAAAATTATATGTAAAATACACTTGATCAAAGATGAAAGACATTAAAATGGACTAATATTTAAAATTTTTGTCTAATTTATTAAGTTCACTACACAGATATAAGTAGTGTCTACTGATTTAGTGCTGGTTGCTTTCTTTTTCTCAGTGCCTTCGGTAATTTATAAGCATGTTTTAAGGAGCACAGGATGTTTCTGAATCTCCACTGCTATAGTATTTAAACAACAGGCCTGGCATTGATGTGTGAGCTGTCTGGTGAGCAATATGCAAACAGAGCATTAAACAGAAAATTGGTTTATGTTGTACTGGCCATTCAAAGTTGCAGGATCTTTAATCCCTAAGCAGATGCTTTACCACAGTCTCATTATAGTTCAGAAGTGGCCCTTGTATGAGAGAATTCATCCAAGCAGAAGCAGCCCAAACACTACTGACTTGCTTACAACTGGTTGCAAAGGAGATCCATTGTTAATTTAACTTCAAAGGCATACGTGAGTTTGTCTTGCTACACTGGGCTATTAAAAATATTTTTCATGCTCAGATAAATAGTGCTTCCTTGGAATATTTTTTTAATCAATTTTCTTTTAGAATTAACTGCCTGTTTGTGTCGTGGCAAACCTTTTAAAGAAAAGCTCAACACAGTTTTTCAACCATGTTATGAAGTTTTAAAAAACTCACTGAATTCCTGTAATACTATATTTAAGAGAAAGAAAAGGGGAAAGATTTTAGTTTCTTGCTTTTGTTCACTTGCTTTTTTGTTCTAAATGGGAATAGAATAGGGTGTTGTTAACAAGAACTGAAGATCTGCCACCTTCCAAAGTATGGCTTCTTAATGTTTAAGAGATTAAGTTGTCAGTTTATATACCCTGCTTTTATGCATATAGCTCTCTTGTATGTCATATCATAAAGCATATAATTAGCTGCATTTCACTATCAACAATCATTCTTAAGTTAAAACCTGTTGTAAACCTCTAATTAATTTTTTAAACAATATACAAGGAAGACAGAAAACAAACCTTGGAGGTTAAAAAATTTGCTGAGTTACTTTGCATTGAACAGTAGAACAAATAATATTTGTTAGATTTAAAAAAGCACATACAACCATATAGTTTTAGTTTTCACATTTAGTGTGAAGGCTTGCATAACCTCAGCCTATCCAGCTAACGTTAGTAATACAGCGTTAGCTGTAGCCAGCTTAAGTCCCTCTTAAAGGATTTAGATTGGGGCCAAATTTTATTTGTTGAATGTTGTGATTACAAACAATGATATTTTTAAAATAAAATTGCGTAAAACAATGGCTGTGGTATCCACTTCATCATATTTTTATTACATTAGTGTTGTGTGAGAGTGAGAGTTGCTTTTATTGTGCAAGGAATAGTCACAGTTGTCCTAATAGTATCCCGCTGTGTGTGGGGGGAAAGGCAGTTCTCCCCTGAACAGAAGGACATCTCCTGAGAATGGATGTTTCCCGCCAGCGTGCTGGAAAGGCAGGAAATTGAAATTCAGCTTCCTGCTTTGCTTGGGAGACTCCTCCTCCTTCTTAGTTTCTTTCGTGCCTCTGTTAGGAGAAGCAGTACTTTAGAGTCTGTCCTGGCTTCCTATTTTTCCTTTCTCTTCTCCCTACTCCACTATTTAGCCTACTAGTTGACCAGCACCTCCCCCCCCCCTCCCTATGCGTTTCTCACCTGCTGCCTGAGGCTTGTGCCTGCCGGGAAAGCAACAGAGCTCAATCTTTTCTGCTAGCCGAGGAGCACGGCTGGTAGGCTTTCTCCAGGATCGGGTAGGGGGGGAGTGAAAGCATGTCGAGTGGCTCCAAGGAGAATTTCCTCTCTGAAGAGGGGCCGGGTAGAGCTGGAGAAGAGCGCATCACTGTGCAAACGACTGGTTCCCCCAAGCAGGCTGGTCTACTGCGGACAGCTCTCACAATGGCGTCCATTTCCAGGATGCTTAAAAGGATGTGAAACAGCCTCCTCAGGGTGGAAAGAACCCCAATATGGTGGCGACGGCACAGGCAGTCCCAGTTAACTCTGAGCCGCTTCAATCCAGCTCCCAACAGGGTCCCTTGATGCTGATTAACCATGGGGGGGGGGAGGACAGGCCACCTGGGCAGAGACTCGGTTCCAGGGCAAATACAACTGCCTTGCAGCTGTTTGAAGCACTTAGGGCCACAATGAGGAAGGATATGGTTGCCTTAATGGAGGCAAGGGGATTTGGAGACCCCTCCTCACAGGCTCAACCCACGGATGACGGAAGCGGGAGGCAAAAGGAGAAGACTCCCTGGACTACTAAGGCAACCAAGAAAAGGTCCAGGGTTAACCCCTTGTGGTACTTATAGCATTGACCAAACCCCATTCAAACCCATTAGGGACTGTTCTCTGAAATACCTCAGACTCAAAATGATTTTTTGGTGGCAGTCACCTCAGCTTGGCACATCTCTGAGTTGGGGGCCCTGTCTGTAGATGACTCCCTTTGTATTTTTCATAAGGACAAAATGGTCCTATATCCCAGCCCACTGTTTAGACCAAAAATAGACTCTAGATTTCATAGACAAGAGGAAATATACCTTTCCACTCTTTTCCTCAATCCCCGACACCCTAAGGAAATGGTAAGGCATACACTGGATGTTAGAAGTTCCCTTAAAACTTATATCATGCACATGGACCCTATCCGACACACTGATACTATTGTTTATTTCCATAACTCCTCCGAACAAGGGGAAAAGATTGTCAGCCGGGTCATTTGGAGGTGTATCAGGGAATGCATAGTGGAGGCTAACCCTGCCTGAAGGGATTATGGCCCACTCGGTGCGGGCCATGGCGACAAGCACTGCATTCATGGGGGAGGCCTCGGTGGCAGAGATATGCAGGGCAGCCACTTGGTCCTCTGCCTCCACATTCATCAGACACTACAGGGTAGATAGATATAGTGCGGCCGACGCAGCGTTCAACCATGCAGTCCTGGAACATGTTCTGGTTCAAACATCTAACCCACCTGTATAGGACGCTTCTTTAGAAGGTTCCATACTCAGGAGATGTCCTCCTGTTCAGGGGAGAATGACCATTGGTCACTTACCATGAAGAGTAATTCTCCTCTGAGCCAAGGAGGACATCTCGTCCACCCTGATTATTAAGGGCAGTAAAGTCTATTTACACTAAGGAGAAGTTTGGAGTTCAGGACAGCTGCTGTTTTTTTCCTTATTGTTGTTGTTAGTTTCCTGTCTGTTACTTGGTTCAGTTGGCCCGTTGGCCGATGAGGGAATCCTTCCCTTTTTCTTTAATCTCACCTTTCTACCTCTTTGTGGGGTAACTGATGGAGGATAATACTTTTGCTACGTTGCTCTTCGGAGGATCCAAAACTGAGAAGGGGGAGGAGTCTCCCAAGCAAAGCAGGAAGCTGAATTTCAATTTCCTGCCTCTTCAGCAAGCTGGTGGGAAACACCCATATTCAGGAGATGTCCTCCTTGGTTCAGAGGAGAATGACCCTTCACAGTAAGTGACCAATGGTCATTTTGGTTCTCTTTTGTCGTTGATCCCACTCCACCTAAGGAACATGATCCAGATGTCAGGAACAAGCATACTTGCTAGCCTCTGCTAGTTAACATTGTGATGACTCAGTTAAATTAGAAATAGTGTTGTGTTCAAATGGCCCAAATTGTGTATGGGCCTAGATATTCAGCTAAGTACTTAGTTCCCAGGTCACCACCAGTGCTCTGAATTTTTGTTTTTGTACACCCTGGATCTCTACATCAAAATCCAGAAATCACTTTTTATTCCATTTTGTACTCTGAAGATCGCTGGAGCAGTCTTTGATATCACTGAGGAGCAACCAGGCAGTCTCCCCTGTCAACTTTGTGAAATCTTTCCTCAATCAGCTTTTCCAAAAGCATTCAGCCTGTAAATTCCTCCTCAGTCTTATGCCAGTCACAACTTGGTCATCACTAATATTTCCTTCCAGAAACTGTCACTGTTTCACA
Source organism: Sphaerodactylus townsendi (assembly GCF_021028975.2). Taxonomy (NCBI): domain Eukaryota; kingdom Metazoa; phylum Chordata; class Lepidosauria; order Squamata; family Sphaerodactylidae; genus Sphaerodactylus; species Sphaerodactylus townsendi. The sequence continues at coordinate 84,997,799 of NC_059431.1, read as the reverse complement.
TACAGACCCTATGTTTGCTACAAGTTGCTATGGCATTACACAAGGTAACGATTTCTTACTCTGCCATTGTTCTATCTAATGCAGGTTTTGCTGTTGGTGAGATAGAAACAAATAGGTTCAGCTTTTTCAGAATTAAAAAAAACTTTATAATGTCTGGGAGCATTTTAAAATCTATTAAAGGCTTACTTAGATGAGTGATATTATGGAGCATTGATTTAACTAAACTAAGGTTTTCTAAAGTTTTAAAAAGTTTGTGACAGTTTGTTTTTTCCTGTTAAATTAATATAAACTCCTACTATTTCTTACTAGAAACTCTTTTTTACTTTCCATAGTTCTTTAATTCTGTATTGTCTACCAACCAGCTGTTCATACCATAGAAGAGATACAAAGCAGCCTGTATTAAAATGGGAGGAACAGAATCATTTGAGTAGTATGTGGTCTTTTTAAGTGGTGGAGCCTGATGAGAAGGGTTTCTCATAACTCTCCTTTTTTCAATTTATAGGAAACACTGCTTCATAATCTACGTTTTGATCTGTAGCAATATTCCTATACCACTGAAGCACAGCTTTGTTTTCAAAAGCAAACCTGAGAATATTGAGTAGACATCCATCACATTGTGTCCATATTTCTTAACCCTTGGTTCAGCTGCCTTGTGTGAGCATGATGGAGCTAAACTGGCATTAAGTGGTTTGAGTGTTATGCTTCTGCTATCACTGAACATACAGAAAGCTCTGGTCAGCAGACAAAAATTGGATCTGATTAGTATTGAGTGTCTCTAGGGATTATAATGAAGCGGTAAATGCTTTGTCTCCAGACTTGATTCTCCTGGTTTCATTTTTCTTTTCCGTTTTAAATTCATTGAATAAAACTTTGCCCAGATGCTAGAATATCTGTTAGCTTGAGTAGTGGATAAACCTATTTTATTTTGAGCTTTACTGTATGCTCATGTTGAAAGAGTCAAAATAAATTAGTGCTTGCAGAAGTCATGCTCTCAAACACAAAATGAGCCAAACCACAAGCCTTTATAACATCTGTATCTTAAAATGTAAGCTTCAGCTGGAATGTTGCCCAAAACAAGAATGCTTTTAAAACAATGCTCACATGCATATACACCCACACTGTGTAATGTTATCTAACTGGGCTGATAACTTAGGTGCAGTTCAAAGTTATGTTTGGAATATCTACTTAATATGCATTTCTGCGCCAAATTTTAGATCTGGGTCCCTTAAAATAAAGAATATCCTTACAGATTATAGGATTAAACCTTGCCAATCAATGTATTGTCGAAGCCTTTCACGACCGATTCAGCTAGTTGTTGTGGGTTTTCCGGGTTGTGTGACCGTGGTCTGGTAGATCTTTTCCTAATGTTTCATTTGCATCTGTGGCATCTGTGGCTGGCATCTTCAGAGGTGTATCAAAGAGAGAAGTCTGTGATACACCTCTGAAGATGCCAGCCACAGATGCAGGTGAAACATTAGGAACAAGATCTACCAGACCACGGCCACACAACCCGGAAAACCCACAACAACCACTTGCCAATCAAGCTTGATAACCTCCCCCTCCTCGCTTTTTAATGTCACCAGTAAGACATGACATATGGTGTTTCTTTCCAGGGAACAGATCTGATTAATGCCAATTATAGCACTATCCATGTTTAGGTATGGAAGTGGTACTGATATTGTAGAATGTGCATTCCATATACACTGGCTCTTTCTTTGAATGTGGCAACAAACTTGGCAGCTGTTACAGAGAGTTGCATGCTCCTGTGTAAATAGGAAGAGTGAAGATTAGCAGGTTGTCTTTGAAGCAGCACAGGTTAAGTGCATTGTGGCGACTTGAGTGCATGTTGTGTATGCATCGGATGTTTATGCACACCTGTGGAACATCTGTTTTCAAATTTATCACAGTAAATTCAGATGCTTGTTATTTGTCATAAATGGTAAAACTTGGTCAGAAAAAAATCATTGTATGCTTACTTACACAAGTGGTTTCCCAATTTGCTAGTACCTCCTAGGTTTAAACTGACCTCTTTTGCAAACTATACAAACCAATAAAATCAGCGTGGCATACAGGTGTGTGGAATATTATTATCTTCAGTCCAATCATTCAAATATTAGATGTAAAACAAAGTCATTTCATTGGATTGCCACCTTTTATAGCAATTCCACACACTGTTTTATGTATCTGGTTTGTGATGTCTGAAGTAGAATGTTTGCTGGATTTAATATAAACATTATTTTGGTCAGGAATCTTATGTATTTTCTGCCATAAAGAGCCTCTTTGTAACAATGGGATATAATTCTGAAAAATTGGCAAAATCATAAAATTTGATGTTTGTTTGATTTTTAAGCCACCCTTCCCCAATGGTTCAAATTAATTTTACATTATGCATTGTCAAGGGGATTACCAGGTTTTGAGAAGGCAGACCATATGATAGTAACCTTATGAGTTCTCCATCTACCCATAAGCAACTGTGGAAATGTTCTGGAACTTTAACCACATGTTCAAATGCCTTTGAAAGCATTTATTTGGCCTGAGTTATTTGACAGGAGAAGGCATGCAGTTGCAGTAACTTTATATTAAATAATCTCTTATTTGGGATCTGCATTTAGGATCTCTTATTTGGGACCTGTTTGGGATCTGCGTTGAGGAAGAATATCACTAGATATATCACCTTTTGCTTCTCCAGTGAAAGATTTATGCCCATTGTCCATAGAGCACATTCTTTGGACCTTTTTGCTGCACAGTGAGGTCATAGTGGGGTCTCCTTGTGTTTTCTCTGTTTACATGCAATTGCCCCGCATCTTGCCTGCTCCCACGTCCAGGTTGCTCCTGGTAATTGCAAGATTGCTCTTAACATTGCTACTGATATTACTACCTGTGAAGATGTTGGGGTACCCGTAAACAAATTGAGGGTGGGAGAGTGACATGGACGATACTCAGACATATACTCTTGGACCAAGCCAAGTTCCAGTGGTGTTGCTGGCATTTCAGATATTTGCCTAAAACTTGGCTAGCGGCTGTGCAGATCTGAGAGGTGTTAGAAGACAGGCATAATCCATTTTTGTTTTCTTCTACACTGTGGGCTCCTACAGTGTCACCAGTACCTTGGTTGCTTGGATTAAGATCTGGATATGGGAGCTAAATAAAATTGTCTAGTGTAGTGATGGCGAACCTTTTTGAGACCAAGTGCCCAAACTGCAACCCAAAACTCACTTATTTATTGCAAAGTGCCAACATGGCAATTTAACCTGAATTCTGAGGTTTTAGTTTAGAAAAATGGTTGGCTCCAAGGTGCGTGTTACTCAGGAGTAACCTTAGTGGTAGTCGGTGGCTTTGCTTTGAAGCTGCCGTGCAATGCTTTGAATAGGTGAATCACGACCCTAGGAGGGTTTACTCAGAAGCAAGCCCCGTTGCCAGCAACCAAGCTTACTCCCAGGTAAAGAATCATGCTTTAGTTCTTCCCATGAAAATCAGTGGGGTTTAACAGCGCTTAACAGGGTTACCTACGCTGCTTCCTCAAAACTAGGTCTTAGGTTTAATGCTAATAATCTCCCTGAAATAATTACATTATTATCACATTGGGAGCCTGGCGGGGGAAGGGGGAGGGGTGTGGGAGGAGAGGGAAGTAAAACTTTCACTTTCCGGAACCCAATAATGTCCCCACCACAAAATAGAAGTAAAAAGGTAGTCAGGGAAGGCAATCCTAAGCAAGAATGCTGTGCAAGGGGTGGGATAACTTCAGGAAAGCTAAATTTGTGGAGCAGCCATCTGATCTGCGGTTTTTCCTTCACATGTCATCACAGCACTTCCCACAAAAATGCAACAGGAACAGAAAAATAAAAGCGTGGAGAATATTTTGAAACGGACCTCTCTGTCCCACATTTGCCTCTGTCAGAATGGCCCTAATTCTGACAAGGGGGGTGGGGAAGGGATGCTCCTCTCCCTTTCCTGCCAGTTGGTCAGGGCCTGGTTTAGCTCAATGCTTTATCAGTGTGAAATGCCTTTTGTCTTTTGAACTTTTGCTTTGATCCTGTGGGAATGGGATTGGCATCGCGAGCCTAGGGACCTTGCAAGATCTCACCTCTCCGCCCTGGGCTCCCAAGCACTAAAAGCCCCATCACTCTCTCTCCCAGGGGAGGGGGGCCCTTAACAAAAAGTTCCCTCCAGTCGGGGCGTGTGCCCGAATCCCACCACTGTGCCTCCCTGCTCTTGGCAGATGCACTCCTCCCAATGGAAGCCCCTCACCCAGACTGCTGGTTTTTAATCCTACCCCCAAAGTTTTAGTTTGGTCCCCAAAGTTACATGCTAAGAAAAGCATGCCAGTCTCCAGTCTCCCAAGCTTTGTGGGGGAGGGGGTATTTGTGGGATGGTAGATGGTACTTACAGCAAATCAGGTTGACTCAGGAGGACCTCCCTGAAGCTCAGCCCCAGCTGGGAATGTAGTAAATAAAGATGGATATTAATTTTATAGCAGATGAAACAATTTGGTTAGTCGAGAACAGTTAATTCAAAAACAGTGATCAGCTCACATTCCTTCTCCCCCGTCATCCCCCCACCCCCAATTGGTACCTAGAGTCTAAAATGAACAGAGAAGAAGACAGCAGTTATAACGGCTGGAAGTGAATTCTAGAGCAGTTCTCACGTGAACATACTCAACCGCTATGGTTATCTTTAGTGGCCCTGCTTTGGGTGTCACTGCTGTCTGAGATGATATGGCAGTTTGAGAAAAGGCCTTCTTGGTTGTGGGGCCAGAACTTTGGAATTTCCTCAACGTCTTATGCCAGAGGGTGAAACTTTTTTGTTTCAATTGGTATTCCCTCAATAGCTCTTGTTTCTCTTGTTGGATCTTGGTAAACCTCTCAACATGTGCAGTTCCATTCAAGTTTTTCTTTTCATTAAAAGATGCAAAATACTAAGTCCCTTTTCCAAAGAGAAATATTTCTGTTGTCATGAGAAAACGAGCAGATGGTTATTATATTCTAAATCTTAAGGGGAAAGTATAGCACTTTTATTCAGATTGTAAAGCAAATGTAAAGACAGCTGCTTAGTTACCATTTGTTGAAATTATTTATATCTTCATATAATACAACGATTATAGAAAGGTTCAGTTTACTTCATTAAAATATTGTTTTGCATTTAAAATAGACTTACAGTGCAATCTGGGGTGTGGGGGGGGGTGAACTGCTTAGGAGGTGGTATGACCCTGGCACAGGCATAATTGCCTCTTGTGCTGGCATAAGGGGCATTTACACCAGCATGGAGGCAGTTATGCCTGTGTTGGGGAACTAAGCAGCAGCGTGACACCTGGTGTCAGTGCAGCTGTTGAAACATCTGAAGCCCATGCTGACACTGAAGGGCATTCCCAGGGACAGGGCTGGCTTTAGCTGTCCTGGGAACACCCCCATTTGTCAGCACTGGCAAAATTGGTGGTGTAGACCGTGGAGCTGCAAATGCCACTTTCACAGGGGAAGGTGTAGTGCCACTGTTGGCTTCCTGATTGTGGCATAGCAAGCCTCTGGAGATGGCACAGCGGTGCTGTGGCTGTTCCATCCCCAGTTCAACACCCACCCACCCACCCTAGATTGCACTGTTAATGTTGCTTAAGCAGTTGTAGCATGACATTTTATAATCACCGAAAATGTATTGTGTAATTTCTGGTTTTCTCAGTGGGCAAGTTAACCCAGATGCAATGAGACGACCTATAAGCAAAATAAACAGGTCTTCATTACTTGGAACCTTTTGCCATTTTCCTTCCTCTTTTAACTAAATTAGTTTTGCAGTGTGTCAAGGTTTAGATTGTGATTCAGTGCATTAACTTTTCCCCATCCTGCTTTGATTGAGCAGCAAAGCATCCATTACCAGTGCCCTATCTAAAGTGACGTTTCCATACAGGCTGCCTGCTGTTTCATTCATAACCACAAAGCAGTTTGAAATGACTTTACTTCTTTTTACAACTTGCAAGGAGTTAATGGACTGTGCTGGCCCCCTGCCAATGCTTTTAAGAAACTTTATTAATGTATTATGAGGCTGGGACACCATAGTGTGGGATTTAAATTGATTATTCATCTTAATGAATAAAAATATGTGTGTACAATTAAAGTCATATTCTCAAGCAGTTGCCTTCTAGAAAGAATTGGGTCTTTCTTGGTCAACAATGTTTTTCTTTTTCAAGTCAGCAATTTTCTTTGCATTGTTTTTTTAAAAAAACTTTAACCCATCACTTTCATACTTATAACTGTAGAAAAGGCTTCAGATTTCTTTTAAAAGTATCCTTTGAGTACTTCTAGTGGAAGATACCTATTAACATCTTAAAATTTATCAGGGTATCCCAGTTTGACATGTATTTTTGGCATTGCATCTTCTTTAACCCCGAAAGACAATGGTGTGATAATTACCATCATCTTACCTTCCTTTTTGTGTGCAACCATGAAGGAATATTTTCCTCCTTTGGTACCTATTTGGTACATATAAAAATGTTCTATCATAGTATTAGGTTAATAAACTGGAAGTACATCACAGAACAACCTTTGCATTATACATTTCTTCTTCTATAGAAAAACTAACCAAATGAAGTACTCACTTTTTCACATACGGCAGTTTTACTTTATTTAGTGTTTATCAAATTTTCCTTGATATTACTTTTGAAAGCCTTAAAATATCTAGGTTTTCCTACATGAAGCATTATATAGGTGAGTGTTCCCATCTGGTGTTGAGAAGCTAATGAAAAACATGTTTTGAAAAGTAAGATGGTATTTAATGCCAAAAAAATGGACAAAGATGTAAAGAGGTATGTAAAATAGATGTGCAAGTATCAATAGCAAGAGAAGTCTTTTTTCATATGTGGTGGACATTTAAAGAGGCTGTGATTTTTTGAGATATGATACTCAAGGAACTATTTGAAAATAACAGTTGTGAAAAAGACTGAGGCCCTTCTGTTGGGAATAAGTTGTGAAGACTTTCCTAAGCTGTGTAGAACTCTGTTTATGTATATGACAACTGCAGCAAGGCCTTGTGCACAAAAATGGAGAGATACCAACAAAAGAAGACAGGATTCTGGAAGTTATAGAATATGTAGAAATGGCAAAACTGACAGCATTATTAAGAGATAACAGGGTAGAAATTGTTTCACAAAACTGGAAACCTTTTACAGAATACTTTTTGAAAAACTATTCAAATAGGGAAGTAGTGTCAGGGTTTGAAATTTAAGGAAAACAGTAGATTGTAATTATCAGAAGACATTTAAGAAAGAATCACTCAAACAACATGTTCATTGTGTTCATTGATGTTATAGTTAACCTTCAGTCAAAGATGAGATATCTGGAAGTCATCTTATGATGTATAATGGGTTGTGTTTAGCTTTTTCTTTTTGTATGTTTTTGTGTTTTTTGTTGTCTTATTATGTAAGACAATTAAAATATGCTTATTAGAAAAGTAATGTGAAAAATTATTTGTCGTTCGGACAGTGTTTGTGGCAGCTTTTAATCATAAGGATATACAGAGGCAGGGAATTTTGACAACAAATATCCTGTGAAGTAGGTGGGGCTGAGAGAGCACCAAAGAACTGTGACTCACTCAAGGTCATCCAGCTGTGTTGGAGCGCACAAACTAATCCAGTTCACCAGTTATGCCTCCACAGCTCAAGTGGCAGCAGGAAATCAAACCCGGTTCCCCACATTAGAGTGCACCTGCTCTTAACCACTACTCCAGAATTCCAGACCTATTTAGATAATCCCTGGCTGCTAGTACGAAGTAATTTAGTGTCCAGAATGGTCAGAAGAGTGGTGCTTCACTGATTATTTCATTACATAAAGGTGAACATATAGGACCAGGAGCATACAGTCCATTCTTTGTAGATCCAAAGCATCACCTTAAAAAAGACATGTGGGGTGGACTGGGAAGCTGTGCAGATGTCTTAACATTGATGCAATATGATGACAGTGACTAATACCTGTCGTAAGAACAGAAGAAGAGTCTTGCTAGGTCAGATCACAACAGTTTTCCAACTAGTTAGCATCCTGTATCACAAGGGCCAGCAAAGGGGGCATAGAAGCCAATATTTCCACTACTGTTGTAGGCTTCTGAATATACAAGTTCCCCATAATCATCGTGGCTAGTAGCCTATTGTGTATGAATCTGTTTAATTCTCATCCACTTTTTAAAGGAAGAATTTGGACAGTGCCATTTGTACCTGCTGAAGGTCTCAAATCAGCTTTCAAGCTTTATGTAGATCGGCCCATATTATAGCAATCTAGTCTGGACTTCACTAAAGCATATGTGGGAGCAATCAACTCTCCATATTTCAGCAGTGGCTGCAACTGGTGAATTTACCAATGAAGACACTCTAAGACATATCGTCCACCTGGGCATCTATGGCTCTTTATGTATATTACACTTACCACGCAGCTAAGAAGCAGTCGGTTTGCTATCTGTGCTTTAAACTGGTGTTTTGTGTGTGCAGAATCCTTTTCCCCCCATGTCTTTACCTCTCCTAAAGTGCCTCTACAATGGCCGATCCACCATTTTACCCACCTTTTTTGTCACCTTGCATTTTTGGAGGTTGCCTGCCTTCGGGGAGGGGGGAGTTGTCTGATTTATTGAAAGTTCAGTTTATAGGAGATCTTCCCACTTTCAGATTCCCCTGCAGGCACTCTCCAAAATCTTCTGATCAAGGGGTGGTGGTGGCTAGTGTAGGTGTGGGGGTGGCTGGCAGTGATCTTCCTTGTGTTCTGTATAAAGAGTTTCCCCCTTTCCATCTCTTCCTCTCCTTCCACCCCCTGAGCCTTGCCAATTTCACTAGGTTTACCACTCTAGCAAAAGCACCAATAAAATAATTTAAAAAAGAATACCTTCTGATCTTCCTGAAACGGTGGAGATTGGGAGGAACTACTGTGGTCCGGGGAGGGAAAAGCAGGGAGGTGCAAGAAAACCCAGGGAAAACTAAATGCATGGTGATTTCCGCTGTCCCTGTCAAGTGGGAGGAAAAAAAATCCCACTAAGAGCTTTCAAAAACCGTAGGGATTTGCTGATCTGACAGCGATGTGAGTGCCGAAGAGGGGAAAACCTGTGCATAACTGAGAATCAAACGTGAAGGGAATGTACGCTCAAGTGTGTTTGTAAATGGCCTATGAAAGAAGCCATATTCTGAACTATACCCAGGCTGGGAACATGTTTATTCAGTGAGAATACAACGTTAACTAGAACAGAAAATGTCCACTAAATCGTCCACCATAATCAACTGTGACTTCTCTGGATTATGCTTGAGTTTATTCACTGTCATTAAGTCAGCCAGTGATCAGATACGTGTTCTTGAAAGTTAATTCTCCACCTGGATTAGATAATAGAATTGGTCATCATCAATGTATGAGGCATACCACACCTTTAAATACCCAATGTTTTCCATGTAAGATGTAAATATCATGGAATACAAATTTGAATCTCTTTGTTTCCCATGCTCTTCAACATATACATGAAATTATATTTCACATGTACAATTAGATATAAATGAAGACATTACAAATTTGTAAACAGTTTTTCCAGATGACAGTGATAAAGCAAAAGTTACTCAGAATAGTTAACCAATGTAGTCCCTATGAAGATAAAAACATGTGATTGGTTATATTTTGGGGTGGGGAGGAGGAGGAGAGTTCTAATTAAAGATTAATGACAGACCACTAGAAGGAATTTAGAAACAACCGCCCTTGTGCTATGGAACTTTAACTCTAGTTTGCCTGTCATTTGACTTGCAAGGACACTGAAGCTGAATAGCTGTGCAACTTTGGACCTGATTGCTAACTGAACAGAAGGTTAAAGTCCTTTGTATACAGAATAACCTTAAATGTACCAGTACTTTGCAATGAAATGCTTTAAAGGAACAGTGACCCATTCTGCTGTATTCTGTGAAAAACACAGACACAGAAATGAACAGTTTTGTTTCTTCAAAACAACGTAAGATTCTTTATGAAACTAGGTTTTATGAGCACCATTGGTCCATCTAGCACATTATGGCATACTTTGACTAACAGTGGATTTCCAGAACCTCAGGTCAGATGTTTTGCAGCCCCTATAGGATTCTTTTTCTGGAACTTTCATGTAGTTACCACAGATATGGCCTTGGGGGGTGGGGGAGGAGCTAAAACTGAAATAATTAGGTGTTTGTTTTCTAAAATAGTTTCCTATAGATGAGTAGCTATCATAAGGAAGTATTTCAGGTTTTTCCCCGAGTCATATTCTTGGTTGGACCAGAAATCAGTGCAGTTGTTTTAGAGATCAATAGGTCTCCTACAGAAGCTTTTCTGTGTAAACAATTTATAATAATTCAAATTCTTTTCTTGATCACTACTTTGCTTTGTTCCTAAACACTGTGAGTAAATGCTGTAGATTTACTGTTATAGGTGTTACAGAGAGTAATTTATATTGACCTGGACATAACTTTTTAGAGGAATAGTTAAGTATCCTGAGGTAATTCATGTTCAGAAATGCTGCATCATGTTTGCTTGTTTAGAATAAAGAGAAGCTTTATTAGGGCAACCCAAAAGAAGAATGGCACCCTTCTAAGTTGATTAATTGCAATTTATTTAGGAAGGTTTGACTTTTGCTTAGGATTACATGTTAAGAATCCTTGTTTTGAAATTCTTCCTATTTGGATTTTATAGTTGCTATGGGATAGTTTCATTTGAATTATATGAAAGCTTTTATCTAATTCAAAGAATGAATGCAGAAGTTTCACACTGAAAAATATCAAACCAAAATATTATATGGTTCCTGTTTATGTGGTTTAATTTCTGTGATGTGACTTTGAAATGTTATGTGTGTTGCATTTAAAAGTAAGAGTGTTTGGGTCAGAAATGTTTTTCTGCAGACTAGAAAGTGTGTTTTGTTTCAAGAAATGTTTTGCAACACTATCATGGTAATCAATATTCCAGAAGAAAAGGGGATATTACTAAGACCTTAATGCAATTTATTTGTCTGCTGAATGTTGTGAATTTGAAAACCTCCATCATATGCTGACAGTTTTCAGTATATTTTAGTAATTTGATACAATAAAATTGAGATAACTCATTTTTTTGTTTGTAAAAACAGTTCTGTAATTCAACTCAAAACAATCACACAGCTTTGAAAATTAGCACTGGCTTTTGCCCTTCACCCAGGACAACACATCAGGTCGACGACATTTCAGAATAACTGTTTGGCAGCCATTTTAGATACTGCCTGCACTGAGAGCACGCTGGCTGCCAAAAATTGCAGACACTCTGTGCCAAAATACTCTTGGCAGTAGAGATAAACTTCGTAGAGATACACAGTCCAGAAATATCTTATAATTACAAAGCGCAGGGGGCAGAATGTTTTTACAATACAGCTGTGCTAATGTAAACATTTAATTTGGCAGCCTTCTCCACCCACTTTTCAATTAACCGGGTTTATGCAGATACTTTAGATCTGTAATAAACTTTATTGCTACTTCTCCTGGAGTACAGTTTATGAAACACAGATTTGAGGGAATTGGGAAGGGGCTTTCTATCCCTTTAGTGGAAAGGAGGTTGAAAGTGTTATGCAGCTATATAGGGGAAGCATATATTCCTGTATGAAAATCCCATAAGGTTTGGCATTACTAAAAGGTATTGCTTTTAAAAAGTTTCTGATGATTGTCACCATTTGGGTTTATCCAAGAAAATAAGAGGACATTATTAAAAGAGGTGAAATCACTAACAAAGCTTCAAAAAGTATTTGTATCGAGACTAATGATATTGGTGTGTAAAGTTCTTTCTAATAGTTATTTCCAAGTTATAATTAAGTAATTCTGTGGGAACTGTGATAATTTGTATTACAAAGCAGAAGAAAAATAATTTAAATCCCTTTCTAAAATAGGGTTAACAGAGTATTCAGTAGATTTTAAAATTATTTATTAATTAAAATAGTAATATCCTGCTTTTCAAAATGGTGTTTATCCTCAAAGCAGCTTATAGGAAATAAAAATTACAATAAAATGTATAATATTTTTAAAATAAAAATCAGTAAAACAAAAGCCAGCAAGGCAAAGCATTAGACTTTAAGAAACCAAAGGGCCAGCATTAGCCCAAGGAGAAGGATCGGCAAACAAAAGCATTTTTGCTGCCTTCTTAAGAGCTGCCTTGGAAGGTTCCTTTCGAGGAACAGCTTTCTATTGTTTTGGTGCTGGTATCAAAAAGACTGTATTGCACTTTGCCTCCATGTCTCAAACACCTAGAGACCAACAAGGTTTTTGGGGTATAAGCTTCTTAGAGTCAAAGCTCCCTTCGTCAGATACAAATACAAAGATACAAAGATACAAGTGGAATCTTTGCCTCTCAAAAACTTATTAACCCCCCCCCCCAAATCTTGTTAGTTTTAATGTGCAACTGGATTTAAATCTCAATGTTCTACTGTAGACCAATACAGCTGTGTTGATTCAGAATAATAGCTGTGTTCCATAGGGGTATTACACTTTACAAATGAAGCAGAAATGAAGAAAACCGTATGCAGCTACTTGTGCCATTACTGGGTTTGTGGACACTTTCAGTTTCTTAGGAGCAGAGTTAACATTTGAGTAAACGTTTTATGGTTATTAATGAATAAGAAAAAAGTCTGTGGGCAAATTTTCACTTTTTCAAACAACCACACAAAAAAAGGAAAATGTTGTTTTCTAAATATTTTGTTCCATTTTGAGAATGCTTGTCTACAACAGTGTGTGAAACTTGAACTGTTTTTTTTTTCTGAAAGTGTTTGGGTATATTGGTAGATTTTAATTTTTTAAAAAATTATTCAGGAGACAGTGTATTATAAATCAAATATTAGGTATTTGTCTTGAGATGGTGGCCATGCCTAGTTCAGAGATTGGACCTGTGGCCTGAGACTTGCCCGGCCTCTGCATGGGGAGTTTGAACTCCCAGGGGACCGCAGGTTCCACCCCTGCCACTACCTCTCACACAAGGGAAGGATCGCCGGCTGCTCCAGGAGTCTTCCCTGTTCTGTAGCACTGCACGTTGGTGGCACGGTACGTTACCCATCCATCCAGTTCCATCAACAGCAACTGGGTGGAGTGCAGAGTTGCAGTGTGGAGCTGCCCCCTCTCAAGTGGTGGGTTCCACAGCAGCAGGCTGCGCCAGTATACTCAGGCCCCAGGAGCAGACAAGGGCTCTGATGGATGGCAACGGAGGCAGGGAAAGGCCGACCAGGTCTTGGTGTTGAGTGGGGAAAGGGAAGTGAAGTCAGGTGGAGGTCTAGGAGTGGGGTGAAAATAGAGTGGCAGGGAAGCCACACAGTGAGGCCAAGTACAGACAGGCTCATTCCCAGACCAGAGACCCTGGTTGGAGGGGCTGGGGGAAGGGGCGAGGCTAGCCCTATTATTGAGGAGCAAAGAGAATGGTCAAAGAGGAGGCTGCTTCTAGGAAGGAGGCTTCCTGGAACCTAGGATCTTGGCATGCCAGGAGGTAGAGGCAGCAAGTAAGACTTCCTCCATTCTGGGGCCTGGGCAGACTCTAGGGAGCTGGAGAGAGTGACCCAGGGAAAGCCAGGAAGAGCAACCCCCCCACTAGAATTCAATATACATAGTTTATTCTAGATTATTATGAAGTTAGCACAAATCATCAAATTTAAGGACAAATTACATGGAGCAGAGTTGCTGAGTCTTAAGATAATGCTGTTCACTTCACGATCTGATAGCATATTATAAGTATCACTGATGGGTGGACTGCAGTCCCAAAGGAATTCTTAACAACTTCTCTTCTATACATAACATTCTAAGAATCTTGATTAATGAAGTGATAATTACCTTGCTAGTGTAATTCTTAGACATGCCAGTGGTAACTTTAATAGTACAATTCCAAGGAAGCAAGTTTCCTTGAGTAGATTTTTCAGTAGACCATTTTAGGATTGCACTGTCATTGACCTAGTGTGTTGCCTTTTCTTTTTTTGACCCACATAACTACTGTTAGTCAAACTTGATAGCAAAATGTAAATACAATTTTTACGTCTGAAGAGACCTAATTTTATACGTATGTGCAGGCATTTAATTGATGCAAATGCAAGATCTTGCTTATTTCATAATGCAACTTGATATGTGCTTTAGTTCCATGTGTTTCTATTTGTTGTGTTTCATGACACATTCAAAATGATAGTTTAATGCCACATGGTAATTAAACTTCAGAAATGAACAAGATGAGAAACTTGTATGTAACTATTATAGGTCTGAACTAAGCAAAAACTGGATGTTATTAAAAGTAAATCATCTACTTTGTGCTAAGAGATTAATATGTGTGTGAAATGTAAAAGTTGTAGTCCAGTACCATACATTTTGCAAAAATGTGCTGTGGTTTACAGTGGTGAATAGGAAATATACTCTTTACTTGTGTCAAGTTTCTTTTACTCTTTATGTACATTAACCTCATATGTGTACCAGAAAAGAAAGGTTTATGGACTACAAAATTTGGAATTTTAACTGAGTAGAAGTAAAAAAGATCTGGGATCCTGAAAGTTTAGTTGTCTGACTTTAGCATTGTTTGCTGAACTGTACAGTAAAAATATCCTAAACAAGATAAGGCAGGTCTTCAAAATGATCCTTAAATAAATAAGAATGTTTTACTACTTTGCTATGTGTTCACGGCCCTTTCCCCACTTAACCTTTTCTGAGGGTTGCTGTGCGCAATCCCCAGTGCGCGGCATCCCTGGTGCGCGCCCGGGCGTCCCCACGACCCCGCGCTCTGCACGGGGTCATCAAAAGGCGCCCTTTGAAAGAGCGCCAGGAATGCCTCGCGCTGAGGGGCGCGACAGCAGCAGCGTCGGGCGGCTGCGCTGTCGCCGCCCCTCTCAGTGGGGAGTGCCGAGGGACCCCGCGCTACTCTCCTCGAGTAGCGCGGGGCTTAAGGTAAGTGGGGAAAGGGCCCATAATTACTATTAACAAAATATACGCTCAACATCCTGAATTTTGACAAAAGATGCTACCAGTGGACATAGTGTCAAAACACAAATGTCTGAATCTTTTGAGAAACCATGAGAGCGAGCACACGAAACTAATATTTTCTGCTGCATCCTACTCTCTTGCTTCCAGAATTCTGACTGTTGCAAATGGTGGAAGAATAGGATCCATGTACTATAAAAAATTAAAGTTAGAATTGTGTAAGTTAAATAAGTAGTGCAGAACTTAAGCTTGAAATACCTGGATGTGGGAGACAGGCTTGCATAATATGATTGTGTTTACCTTGTGCTTCTCCCTGGCTGCTACAAGGACTGTCCTTGACTGTCAAGCTCATTTCTGTTCCACCTAGCACTTTCATTTGCTGTTTGGAAAACAGGTCTTTCAGAAGAGCTAACTACATGAGGAAGCAAACACTGCAGTGGAGGATAGTTTCCAAAGATGGAAAGAGGTGGGAGTGCTCCTGGCTCTCCTCTCCCACCTGAAGGCTTCTCCCAGGACTGCTGTGCCCCCCCCCCCCCCCAAGATTAGTAAATCTGGGATTCTTAAAGCACTGGGAAGAGGCAGGTGTCTGGCTGGCAGCAGGAGACAGAGGCTGGTGGGTCCAGGACGCAGAAAGGAGATGTGGCTAGTGTTGGCAGTGAGGCCAGGCGAGATCTCAGCTTGCTGCTGCACCCATTGCCCTGTGCGCCCAGCCCTTGCTGGTATGCCTCTGAGTCTGGGGGAGAAGCAGATGGGGGGCCAGTGACAGGAGGCAGAGGCTGGCGAATTGCACTGGAAGAAGATGCTCAGTGGCTGGTTTTAGTGTCCCAGGTTCCCAGCTCTTGCCGCTTCCCACCTTCACCTCAGCTGACCATCCTCTGGGTGCCCCACTCTCACCCGCATGCCTGCCTACCTTTACAGTGGGCTGGGCAGGCAGTTTGGGGAATGGCGCTGGGCATCCTGGACAAAAAGCCTCCTTCTTCACAATCCTGCCATCAAGCACCTGGGAGAACTCCCCCAGCAGGAGGCCTCTTTCATTCAATCAAGATCAGCTGCCCAATGAGCGGTAAACATTTGCAACTGCACAGTTCTAGCCGTTACAGGGAACATTGGTTCTATGTTTTTGTCATAATGTTTACAGTAAGGTTAAGTGACTAATTGCATGAAATTAATGTGAGAGTGATGGTGTTTTCAATAAAGGGTTTCATTTTCTTGTTTGTGAATTTGAGCAATAAAAAATTGTGGTCCATGTTATCTTAATGAAATGGAATCCTCTGAAAATTGGTTTTATTTCTAGTACTGAAGATGCTGACTTGTGAAAGCACATCTGTATGAAAGGATGAATTAAATTCTCTGTGGTACGGTAGTATATGTTTTTAACAGATTAGGGTTTGGCATAGCATTCAGGTTTATCAGGCATTTTGAATTTAGGATGTACAATTCATCAGTCTGTTTCTTGCCAATTATATGGGCTTCCCTTGCTGTTTCTGGTTTGGCAGTAAGATAGCTGGTTCACCCTGTTGCAGAGTTGCTTGCCAAGGAGACGTGGCCAGCTCTCTGCTTCCTGTCTTCTTCTTTGTCCTGGCCTTGCCTTTGCTAAAACTGCCAAGTCATAAATGCCAAAAGCTTCTTGCAGAAAGGTCAAGCTATTAAAGTTTGGAATTACCTGTGCCAATATTTGTAATTCTTTTTATCTTTTGCTGTTTAGTGTAACAAAAAAAAAAAGTAGAAAACATCTGCTGGAAGACTATCTGGGACTTTTTGGCTAGCATTCATATGCTGTTCCATTGCCAACTATTTAGGGTTAGTCACCATAAGGTGTTTGAAGTACAGTTCTATTTAAAACTGTGCTACACTCAGAAGAATTAAAATATCTCTAGTTTGCCCTTTGTGTGTTCTGGATTCCACAGTCATGCACATGCTAAGTTGGCTTTTATTCTGCAGGATATGCAGGAAGATTGCTCAAATGGGAAAGTGATGTCAGTAGTCCTTTTTTGAAGACAGTGTGAACCTGTACAATGGAAATTCTGGTGTGTTTTGTGTGTGAGTAGATATTTTAGTAGTCACCATTATAGAAATTATGTTGAAAATGTGTGTGGCTGTCACATGCTTGAGAAAGACTTCAATTTTTGCAAGTGTAGGACTCCTAAGGGGGTCTCCAAAAGTAACTGTGATTTGATGGTGCATTCACACAAACACATAAATAAGGGATATAGTTGGACCAACTGTATTCTTTTTGAACTGACCAAGGCATACTGTCCCTCGTTTAAAATGCATGTGAGCTCAAAACAGTTGCCTCACTATCATCGTGGGCAGACAGTTGAGCAGTCTTGAGTAGCCTCCATCCTCTGTCTTTTAAGTAGTATCCAAACACACATACTATAATGCAGTCATGAATCTCCTTGTCTCAGAATCTCCTTGTCAGCAAAGCTTCCTGTGTCAACTGATCACAAAAGGAAATTGAAATTATTATCTGTCACCTCTCTAACCTCTAATATTGAAGCAGGAGCAAATTAAGGTTGTTTTGGACTCCCAGGAAGAATAACTTAGGGAAAATGGATTTTAAGCAAGTTGTGCTTCAGTAATTAATAACCTTTTATCTGGCCATTGCTTTTCCTTCCATTTTGTTAAGACAGAAGCTGGAATCTTCCTGGGGCTGAATTGTAAGTGCATTATATTTAAATTAATGGCATTTTTGAAGTGTACTGTGTGATTATTTCTTGCACTGGCAGCCACTGAATGTGTGACTGCATGTTTGTTTAACTGTTAGCAGTAGAATCTGTTGCTTTACTTCACTCTAAGGAGCAATCTGATTAAAGTACTAGTGTCTCTAAAATGGGAGAAGAGTTGAGTTGGGCTTTGCTCAGGTGTTTCTTGTGATTATTAACTCTTCTGGATGCAAAATGGTATCCTTGTAGATACCTGCTTGGACATTCACAATTACTGTGGTTCATTCGCAACTAGTGTTAATGAGAAATGGTTGTAAAATTGCTTTGCTTTGTTTGAGGAATTATCAGTTACAAAGCAGAGTAGTGCTTTTAGTTCACTGAACAGCAGTAATGAAAACTTGCCATTGGGTGCAGTGTTGCAAATCACTCCTTTTATGATAACGCAACCTTGCTTTTTTAACAGGCCTTATTTCAGCACTTTATTTCTTCCTGTTGCCTCACAAATTCTACTTTTATGTGACCTTTTAGGTAGATTTTCATGTAGCTATTCAAGACTCACTGAAAAGCCTAATGATGTTTTCAAATATTGTGATATAACAGAAAAGTACGGATTTGTGAGGATGTGAGCCGGAGCAGGTGGTTGCTAGCAGAAAGACCATGTTCATGTGTTTTACAGGGCAGCTCAAAGTCAAAAGTGCACTTTAGAGATGAACTAGCTATTGTAGCATGATTCATTTATTAATCTACTCCTATGAATTTGATATATGTGGAGAATAAACGGTTGGAAAATTAAGGTTTAGGGATAACAGAAAAATTTAACCTTACTGGTGAAGCAGTACATGGTTTTATGAATGTTGTGCATACTTCTAAACAGAAGATAAGCTGTTAGAATCACACTAGTTTATTTACTCATTTTATTTTTTTTACTTCATTTATAGCCTGTGTTTCTCTCCAGAGGGACCCAAAGTGGTTTTCACAGGTTAAGCTATGGGTGTGTGACTTCTCCAAGATCAAGCAGCAGGCTTCCATGGCCCACGGAGATTTGAACCTGGATCTTCAAAGACTGATACTCTAATCACTAAGCTAACTGTCATTCACTCTGTTTAAGACCACCTTTTGTAGCCTTAGTGAAAAAGCCAGGCTATAAATAAAGTGCATAAATAATTGGCAGTTGTCTTTGGAGAGATTGAATTGCTTACTAGCAAGTCCAGTGTTTAATGTCTGACTAGAATGCTGTCTCTGTTTCATGAAGAAACAATTCCAACTTAATGAAATAAATCTCTGGAGGGTGTTTCCACAATCCAGAGTTTGTTTGTTTTTTTGTTTTAAAGATTACCAGTAGTTACAACTTAACATCAGGAATCCCCAACATTTTTGAGCCTGAGAGCACTTTTGGAATTGTGATATAGGCTGGTGGGTATAAGCACAAAATGGCTGCCAAAAGAGGTGGGACCAACCACAAAATGGCTATTGGGAGAGGCAGAGCCAAATATAAAACCACACACTTGTTTTTATTTAATGTTTAATTTCATATATTTGCATCCTGACTTCTTTCTGTGAGCAAAGCAAACCACAAGTATGGAATAATTTGAATATAACCAATATAGGCAATTAAACAGACATTTCTGCAAGTCATTTAGCAACTCATATCCCATGGCTTCAGTTCTTCTGGTTACTGTTCTCTCAGAAAGCTGCAACTTCTGGATGCACACATGATTTCACTTTTATTCTGAAAACCTTCAAAATGCCATACACTTACAGCTGAAAATACCTCTTTGAAGAGGTGTCCAACCTCAAACGGCTTCTTCCTTTTCATAAGCAGGTTTGCAGTTATAAAAGAGGCAGTGGTGGTGTTTTTGAAGAACAGACTTGAAGAACAGTGTCTGGTGCATGTTCCGTTTTGATTTCAGTTCAGAGATCTTTTTATGAATATCAGGTGAATAGTTCTTTGAAAGGGTGCTATGTTGTGTCTCAAACTATCTTTCAACACTATGCTTTTTGGGGATTGCAACAGCTGAAGAGTTAAATACACAGATACAAACAGTGGCTTTCTTACTAATCAGAATTGAAAAAGGTCCTGGACTTTTTGCTAGGTCCCCACTCATTTTGACAACTGTGGAAAACAGGAAAAAAATATATTAAATGTGCAGTTTTATGCCCCTTCCCAAAACAGGAGTCTTCACGTTCCTCCTGGGTGCTGCTGCTGGGGAGGGAAAGAAGGCTTGTGGTGAGGGCTTTTCTACCTGTTTCTGTCAAGTTAGTTAACTTGAGAGGAAAAGAAGCTGCCTCCCTCCTTTTAAAAACCTGAAGATGAACCAAATCTGGCTATGGGTACTAAACACAAACACAAACCAAGGGACTTTTCAAACACAATTCAGCAATCCTTCAGACACTACAAATTCCTTCCTTCATCTCTCCTTCCTCCACCACCTCACTCTGATTTATGAGATGAGTCACACATTCAGAACACCAGGACAGGACACATGCATACAAATGCAACTGCAAATGGACACCACCTAGACACATGAAAATGCCCCTCATCTCCCTCCCACCTCAGGGGTGGACAGAACAAATACCCAGCTACATACTCCACCTTGTGCCAAGGAAAAAAAACACACATCTTACATGCCTCTGAAGAAGCCAGCCATGCATGCATGCATGAGGCACTAAAAGTACCAGTCCACAATCACACTGGCCGGAAAATCCACAACAGCCAGTTGGCTCATTTCTTCAGCAAGAAAAGAAGGTTAGCTAACTTCAAGCTAGTTAGCATGGGAAAGCTTTTCAACAGAAAGATTTTGCAAATCCAACAGAAAGGGAGCCATAAAGGCCATAGGAGATCAAAGGAGTTACTGTCCAAGTCAGCTGGACAGAGGGAAGCTGTCTTCCACATTCTAAAACAAACACCATCATACTTGACATATTCCCAAGAAGTAAAGGAGAGTGCAAGAAAAGATTTCTGTGGGTGTCCTTGTGCGTGCAGGCTACATGTTGGCAATCCCTGCCTTACATACACTATCTGTAATTAAACCACTGCTATGTAAGTCAGTGCAGTTCCCTTGTGCTTAAGGGGGGGGTCTCTATCTTGGCATAAGACTTAATTTAGCATTACCAGTGTTAAATGTTACATTACCTGACCTGGATAGTCCAGGCTAGCCATCTTGGAAACTAAGTATGGTTGACCCTGGTTACTATTTGAATGGGAGACCACCAAGGACTACCAGGTTCGTTACACAGTAGCAGACCACCTCTTACCTTGAAAATCCTGTGGGGTTGCCATTTCAGCTATGACTTCATGGCAAAAAAAGTTTTTAAACAACCATGGATTGTATTTCAATTTAATGTAAAAAATGAAATTGTTTTTACGAATTATTATTTATAGTAAAAGGATAAATTGTACACTGAGATAGTACATGATTTTGTGATAACTCCCATTTGGTCTTCCTGCTTACTGTGTCTTATTCTTTGCTTAAACAGTGTTATCACTGTTTAAGTGATAACGTCAGGAGAGAATGCTGCTAGAACACGGCCACACAGCCCGGAAACCACACAGCACCAAAGTGATTCCGGCCGTGAAAGCCTTCGACAATACAGTGTTATCACTGTACATGGTGTCTTTATTTACTTGCTTAATTTATAGCCTGGGTTTGGTACTCAGGGTGGATTACAAACTATAAAAATCATTCAATCAGGCAGAAAATACTTCTGAGTAGAACTAAGATTCAGAATTGGTGAACAGTACAACGGAAAGCTGTCTAAGGCATGACATACCATAATGTGGAAAGTGGGTTGCAAAAGTAGAAAGCAATGCAGCGAGTGCACACATGATACAGTACAATATACTACCATTCCATTCCCTCCTGAGAGTGACCTACAAACTCCTTTCCCTTCCTCTCCCCACAACAGACACCTTGTTCAGTAGGGGAGGCTAAAAGAGTTCCAAAGAACTATGACTAAACTCTCCCAGCAGGAATGTAGGAATGGGGAAACAAATCTGGTTCACCAGATAAGTCATTTTCCTGAAAGACCTCTGCAACCTTGTTTCCCAAGTTAAACAGCCAGTGCTCCAATAGAGTTTATCTCTGTTTCTCTCTTGGCTCATGAGTAACCCTTTTGAGCTGATGGGTATATCTTATTTGGCTCTCCCTTCCTATAAGGTAGCGTTTTTAGCAACCATAACCTCCAGAAGGAGGGTGACCTTAGAGCCTTGATTGCTAAGCCCCCTGTCCTAAAATTTCACCCAAATAAAGTGGTGTTGCATTCTAGTCTATAATATCTCCCCTTTGTCACCTTTCTCAGGACATCCTCCTCCCTGTGTTTTTTCAAAACCTCTCTAATGACATATGGAGGGTGCTTCTTTTCTATAAAGAAAGCATTAGTTCATTCAGAGAGGATAACTCCTTGTTTATTGCCTTTTCTGGGTCCGATAAGGGTAAACGGGTCTCTACCCAGACAGTGGCACATTGGATCCCCCAGGCCATCTTGAAAGCTTATGATGTGGCAGGAGTAGACTGCCTCATTGGGGTCAAAGCTCACTCTACCAGGTCTCAAGCCCCTTTGGCTGCCTTTGTGGCAAGAATCAGCATTGAGGACATCTGCAAGGCGGCTACCTGGTCTTCATCCTCAACATTTGCCCCTCATTACGCTATTGATCTGGAATCTGCAGTAGGGAAAGCAGTGTTTCAATCTCTTTTTAAGTGAATGGTAATAAAGTGTTCCACTTACCTGTCCTTTGTTTGCATAACATTTGCACCCCATCTCCTCCTGCCTTAGCTTGCTGCTTTCCCATGTGGGTCTGCACTGAAGGCCACAAATAGGAAGAATAATGTTGCACTTATTTGTAACTGTTGTTCATAGAGTGGTCTTCTGTGCAGGCACACACACCCTCCTGTCAGCCCCGCTGTGTGCAGTTTCGCCTATCTTTATGGGCTTCATTTGTTGCGGGAACTGGCAGAGAACTGAGGAGAGTACTCCCTCCTCCCTCCTGTCCTGGTTGGGTGGGAGATTTTCCTTCTGGAGTGGGGAGGGGAAGGAGGTACACAGAGAGTTCCAGAGGGATCTTTACTAAAGCTAGCAAGTCTTCTACTCAAGGCTGACTCTGCACATGCGCAGACCCACGTGTGCCTGCACAGAAGACCATTCTATGAACAACAGTTACAGATAAGTGCAATGCTGTTCTTTTCAGTGATTACTACTTCAAGAGATGTTCATAGGGCAGCAGATAACAAAATGCCTGCTTTCGTTTTACATAAGAAAAAAGTGGGGGAAATTCTAAGCCTTGCTGTTCTCATGGTAATTCTACAAGGAATAGGAATAGCAGAGCGAGAGAGCATAGCCATCTCCTGGACTAAATGTCACTAGTATTGATTACTGCGTTTTCTCCTAACAGTGGGATGAAACTTCTGCCCAGATTCATCTCCTTCCTCAGGAAATTTTTCCTAAGATGCTTCCAGGGGTTCTCAGAGTCTCTTTGTATGCATTTTTTTAAAATATCAGGCCAGTTACCTTATTTAAATTAGAGATGTGAAGATCTTCTGCATGGAAATGATGTCAGTTCATATACCAGGCAAGTTTTACATATCCCCATTTTTCACCCATCACACACAGGGTTGGGAGGTACTAGAGGCTTCTGCAGCATGCAAAGACAAACCTGGCACACATGAATGAGAGCTTGTGCGGCTTGATGGATCCTCTCTGCAAATCATTGTGGAGAAGCTGGACAAAGCCTCCAAATAGTTGAGTGAAATTACACATTTTCAATAGTTAAGGAAGACAAGTTCTGTGCTCTGTTCTTAATCTTGTTTGCATTGCACCATTCCCCTGGGATAGAACGACCTGCAGAATTTTCTTCATAACTGTACCTCTTTTCAGGTCCCATAATTGCCAGCTTTGGCTGTGTCTCCCTCTGTAATGAATGCCATGAGTTCTGTTGTGACTGTTCAGCATACTATTTTACATTAAATGCTATATATGTACATAGCTAACTGTTGCCATCCTTTTTCTCTTGACACAGATGTTCTTTGTAAATAGTTTAGCAAAGACTAATTGATATCCTCTTATGAGTTCTTAAGCAGGATAGTGAAATATTTAGGATGGGCACCTGGTGTGATGACCCATGAACTTCATAGTTCTCCATATCCACAAAACATAAGTAGAGGATTAAGGCGGACAAAGTGCAGGTTCCTATAATCACTTGTTTCAACTTATTGTCTCGTTCACATGGGTTAAATGTGTACACAATAAATCAGCTGTGTGAATTGGCTGCTGAGAGGTGTTGGCTTGTTTATGTCCTGTTTGAGAGAATCCATGCAGTTCAAGATGTTGATTGTTTTTTCTCATAGCAGTTGATTCAGACCTGGTTCACACCACTGGTGCTGATATAACATCAGTTATTAACTTGCACTTAACTTGTAGCAAGCCATTACAGACAAATATTCCTATCACATGATGTTAATGAGGAAAATGTGTTCACATATTCTGATGACTGATCAATTAGCAAGTACAGAGAAATTTAATGAAGCAACATACGCATAGAACAGTTTTACTGTAGTGCGCAACAGA
Organism: Sphaerodactylus townsendi; assembly: GCF_021028975.2. Classification (NCBI taxonomy): domain Eukaryota; kingdom Metazoa; phylum Chordata; class Lepidosauria; order Squamata; family Sphaerodactylidae; genus Sphaerodactylus; species Sphaerodactylus townsendi. The sequence goes on along the minus strand of NC_059431.1, from coordinate 84,973,658 downwards.
TCCTAGGAACCAGGTTGCTGTGGTGCCTAGAAATTTAATTGTGGCTACTAATATTTTAAGTGATGATTTTATTGTAGCATTTCTCAGCAATTCTTGATAGAAACTCATTTATCGTTACGTTCCAGAAAGTTTTGCTATATGATATAAAAACAAACACAAAGTTCATGCCATTTCTTGTTTAATTTCTTAGCCAGTTTCTGTCACCAATGGGTGAAATATTCAATTAAATGGAACTTTTTAAAGCAATAAAGGAGTTTTAAGAAATTGCAAAGAAGATAGGATAGGGTGAGAGGTTACCTTTTGTTGTGGTGATGATGACAGCCAGAATTACTCTTATGTTTATTTATATATTGTAGTACAACATTTTTATCATAGCTTTAATAAAATTATGACATACTATATAAAGATGATTAGATTTTGTGGTAGTAATAAAACCTACATGGATCAGAAAGGCCTGCAGAGGGTTTTTTTTAAATGACGTAATGTTCTTATTTAGGCTTTGTTGCTGTATAGCTTGTTTAGGCCGTAACTGGATGACTCAACCTAGCCTGATTTCATGAGATTTCATAAGCTAAGCAGCTGTCAGTCCAGGTTAGTACTTGGATGGGAGACCATCAAGGAAGTCCATGGTTGCCACACAGTGGCAATCAACTTCTTTTTGTCTTGAAAACCCTACAGGGTCACAATAAGTTGGTTGAAGTTTGATGGCACTTTCCACGACTATTGGTTTGCTCAGAGCAGTGGATTTTATACAATTTAAAAAAAATCTCCCTCCCTCTCTTGGAGCCTGACATGTTTATAATTATGATTGCATATGGAAGTTAATAGGGCATGAAGCAGGTAGACCAATCCAGGACAAACAGTTTCAAAAGTCCTGACATAACAAAACACCCTTGTGGCAGAGGCCAGTAGCCTCTGTTTTAGCATTTTATTCCCAGAAACATTGTATTTTATCCAAGCACATGGTAACTTACCTGTAAACTAGTGCTAGTGCTTTAGAAAAACATTTCATATGTTGAAATGTGATGAATAAGATAGTAAATCTCTTATTTCTCTGAATGATTCCAGCAGCTGACTTAACTGGACTAGGAATCAGGCATAACCAGTAAATAATGTTTGATTGATTGTATTTGAAGACTTTGATCCAGAGAACAGTTGGTTTGCTACTGAAGTTCACTGCATCCTTTTAGGGTTTCTTTTGCATAAATAATTGCTATACTATACTTACTATAATTACTATAATACCTTCTTGAAGATCATGGCATGACCTGTGAAAACAGTTGTGAAAAAGCACTTTTAAACCTTTAAGTCAAGTTGTTGAGAAATATCTTGAAATGTGACTTAGGTGATATAGAAGCCTCAGTGCCAGCATATGAAGTGAATTCACACAGTTATTAGTTAAAGGGAAGGATTTTTGAGCATCAGGAGTTTGAAGTCATGCAAACTGCTGCAGAAAGGATAATGAAATAATTGGAAAATCTTACTGTATATAGTTCTCTAAGCGGCCACCAATCACCTCCTTCCAACAACAACCCCTCCACAAATCGGTATGCAGAACTCAGTCCTGCATGCCCATTGGTGGGAAGGCCTTCCCTTGCATTCGAGCCACAACCCTCGCATTCCCCCAACATAGCAGCATGCCCAGCCCGATGGCCAGGATGTCAGAAAGACACCCTTCTGACTCCCTGCCACTCTCTCCACTTGTGACCACCCTACTGCTTCTGCCTGCCTGCCTGCCTGCCTGCCTGCCTGCCTGCCTGCCTGCCTGCCTGCCTGCCTGCCTGTCCACCACCCAGCCCCAGCTGAGCAGTGATGCCATGCTGCCCACTGCTCCACCAGACCCAAGACCACCCTCCCTGTTTCTCCCACAACCAACCCAAAACCAACACCACCTGATGGAGCAGCAACACCTCCCCACCCACTGCTCCACTGGCCCCAGTACCATCCCCCTGAGTCCCCCAGGCACCCAAAATCAACCTGGGTCTGGCAGAGAAGCAATACCAAGCTACTATTCCACTAGGCCTCCCCTTCCCCACCTCCACGTTCCCTTAGCCACCCTCCCCCTGCCCTCCCAAGCAACCTGCCCTCCTGCCCACGACCCTGGCCTCCTGGTTTCCATCATAACCTGTAAGACCTGATGCAGCAGCACAGAGGGGTGGCAGCACCAGAGCCACCCCAGAGGAGTGGGGGGGATGCAGGAGAAACACTGAGAGAAGAGCTGGGATGGGGTGGGGGTGGGGTGGGCAGAGAGGGCTGGCAGCCAGCAAAACCTGCCCCAGCTGCCCAGCCCCTCTCCTGCACTCTCCCACCCCCATGTTTAGAGAGACCAATTCATTTCAGTTTGAAATGGGCTTTACTGCTTGTAAGTTTATAAAAAGCACATGAGAAAAAAAATAGGCAGTGTAGCTTAAGGCAGTGTTTCTCAATCCAATGGGTGTGAAACACAGTTAATACCTTCTTGAAGACCATGAAAATATCTATACATTGAGGTGAATAGAAAATTGACTTTTCCAACAACATGTTATCAAATATATACATTTAAACATGCTTGAAGGGGTCACTGGTCAGGACCACTTACAGCAACCTTTTAACACTTAGTTGTAAGTAATAAAATGTTTGTGTTCGTGACTGTATATTCTCATAGCACTTCTTGTGTTGAAACAGCTGCATGGAGTTCCCTCTGTGTGATGGGAAGGTTCCACAGAAGAACTGGGTGTTTTTCCTTCCTCCCCTCTAGTAATTTTATTTTAGGGGTATGTGGGCATGGAATTAGTCTGTTTGTAGAATCTTGAATATGTTAAAAGAACCAAAGTTGTTATTTCTGGTACACTGCTGATTTTACAGTGTTCCAACAAAAGCAATTAAGTGAATTCTCTGGAACTTGTGGGAATCAAGTTACATCACAATGCAAATTTGCTGTTGGGGGGAGGAAAGAAAGTGCACAAATGAAGCTGTATACATGTGCTTTGTGGCTGTTGAAGTTGTTAACTTGTGACCATAAAGTTAGGGCTGCTGCTTATATTATAACTGCTTTGACATGTTAGCATTCCTCCAGACCACTCCTGCGTCTGAAAAACATGAAGTGGGAAGGCAAAATAAACGTCTCTTGCTCAGAGGGAGGCTCCTATACTGCTAATTTCTCAGAAAAAAGATAGGGTAAAATTTTGGCTTTCTATTTTATCCTTTGACCTTAGAATTGTTAACATTGTGTATTTCTTTGCAGTTTGTATGACTACTGATAAATAAGGGGATTGTGCTGCATGCAAGAATAAATGATACACTTCTGGAATGGAGCAGAAGCCTCTGGAAAGTTGCAACGCTTTAGTTCTTCTTATACACAAGCTGAGCTTTACCCCATATTTCTTTGCTGCTCAGCAGTGGCAGCCTGGAAGTGCTCATGCATCCCCACAAGAGTAAAAATGGGAGAATGGTGGGTTGCTGAGCTTCCCCCCCCCCCCCCAACCAAATCAAAGCAAGCATATGGCTGATAAGCATGTGGCAATTGGATTGTTGCAACTAGAGGCAGGGAGTTGTGAAGAGGGAAGCTTTCTCTTCCTCGAGGGTTCTGAAGTCTGGAATATTTTGCTTCTTCCACCTGTGAGGTGTGTCTACAAAGAACTTTACTGTGCGTCACACCCACTGGATTGAGAAACATTGCCTTAAGCGACATTGCCTGTTTTTTTCTCATGTTCTTTTTATAAACTTATTTTCCAATTATTTCCTTATTTCATCCTTCCTGTAGCAGTTTGCATGATTTCATACTCCTGACGCTCGAATATCCTTCCCTTTAGCTAATGACTGCGTGGATTTTATTTGTATGATGGCACTGAAGCTTCTGTATCACATCAATCACATTTTCAAATATTTCTCATAATCTTGGATAAAAGGTTTAAAAGTGCTTTTCCGCAACCGTTTTCTCAGGTCATGCCACTTTTTTTTCATATGGAGAACTTGTTAAAGTTAGATTTGGGAGGCAGAGTCAAGTAAGATTCAGGTATATTTTAGTATATTACAATCCAGTCCTATACAGTGGGGACCTTCGATTTGGAAGTAGGTAACTTTGTTTTTGGTTTGAACTATTAGTGTACTTATCCTACAAATATACATTGTTGATCATGTATAAACATGAGAAGTTATTGTTTCAGTGATGGATTTCACTGTTCTGTCATTTAGTTTGTTCCGGTCAATACACTTGGATATTAAAAGTTTCAGTAAGGGATTGTGTTAGGGTTGCCAACTTCCAGTTATGACCTGCCGTTCTCCTGGAATTACAGCTGATCTCCTGACTGCAGACAACAATTCTCCTGAAGGAAATGTCACTTTTGTACTGTAGATTCTATGGTATACCACTGAGGTCTTTCTCCTTCCCACATTCTACCTTCCGAACCCCAAATATTCAAGAATTTCTGAAGCCAACATCAGCAAGCCTACATTTTGCTTGCATCAAAGTGTGAACTGTTCAAAGTAATGTCCTTTTCGCACTGCAATTTTTGTGAGATCCACTGCTCTTCCTTTATGAATGGGACAGTGTCGATTTGATTAACTCATCTTATTCATATATTAATACAGATAAAATATGTTTCTTTGTTGTAAAAGTAGTTTTTAGCATTCAGCTATCTCTGGATCATGCCTCTGGTTGCTAAAAAAGCTGAGGAAAGCAGATTCTAACTTTGCCTCAGGGCTACAACTATGCAATAACAGCAGCCACTGTCAAAGGAGGCAAAAGTCTGAAATCTGTGAGAATCAGAGTGCTTATAAACAGTGTGTGTCATAAAGGAGGGGATGTAAAGACTTGCAGCTGAAGCTGTATCATCAGGTTTGAGTTCTGTCATTAAAAGGGTTTGGCATAATTACAATATATAAGCCCAGCTCTTTTTAGACGCTCTTCATCTTGTCTGATTTTCTTTGGGGCACTTTATTTTAATGTCTTTGAAAAATAATACATAAGGTTGCTTGCTGCATTCATGGAATATTATCTGACTGTGTATGTGGATATGGCGTGCTGAAGCATGATTCTGAAAACAAAAAGTGTGCCAGTTGAATGTTTGAATGTAGGAAGTCTTGTGGCTTGCTGATAGGGGATCACTGAACTAGAGTGCTGATAGGCAATCACTGGCTAGGATCTTGGCTTCCACCACCTCCCCCAGTAAACCAAAGTAAACCCTCACCGTAGGTGGCCAGCCAGTTGACTATTTTGTAATTCCAGAGTAGTAGTCATGTTAGTCTGGAGCAAAAATAAACAGGAGTCTTGTGACCTCTTTCTTTGTGTTGCTTTAGTTCAGTGGGAGATAGCGGGTGGGGAAAGAAAAAACTAATGAACACAAATCACTTAAACATTCATTGGTGTCTGGATTCAGTGATAAAATGAATTGATGTTGCTTAAAATACAGCCATAACTATTTTATTTGTTAATAGACATAATTAGAGCTCTTATAGAGGGATGCTCTGACATAAATACCTGTTGGGTACCAAAATGTACATTGAAAAAATTCACTGTCACATATTGAGATTAATCTCTGCAACCCATAGAGAGCAAAGCATTTAAAAAAAAAAACTGGTGGTAATCTTACAGCTCAGGCATAGCATGTTTCTTCTGAAGAAAGCATAATCAACCAAAGAATTTACAAATACAAGCTGTGGTTTTGACCACTGTTCTAAATTGCATTTTAAAATTATTATACAAATTCATGGAAGATACATCTGTCAGTGACTTTCAACTATGATAATTAAACGGATTTTTCAAGTTCAAGGGATCTTATCTATTATTGTTGAATAATAGATAAATTGACCAATAACAAGGGAGAATGTGATCTTCCTAGAGGCCATCACTGAACACAAACTTTTGGGAACTTGTAGGGATCTTCTTACACTCCTGCATTAATAAATCTCAAGTTTGAATGTATAATGTCTAATACAGAAATCAGAAGGGCTGCAAGACCATGAACAAGCCACATGAACAAAGATAAAGAGCCATCTAGAGGGAAAATGTTCTTACCATACATCAAGGGAACCACTGATCGCATAGGAAAACTGATGAAGAAGCACAACCTACAAACAATCTTCAGACCCACTAAGAAAATTCAACAGATGCTACGTTCAGCAAAGGATAAGAGGGATCCTTTAGCTACTGCAGGAGTCTATCGCATACCATGCAGCTGTGGACAAGTCTACATAGGAACCACCAAACGCAGCGCCCAGACACGTATCAAAGAACACGAAAGGCACTGCAGACTATTTCAGCCAGAAAAATCAGCAATAGCAGAACACATGATAAACCGACCTGGACATAGAATATTATTTGAAAAAACAGAAATTCTGGACCACTCTGAAAGCCACTACGTCAGACTACACAGAGAAGCAATTGAAATCCATAAGCACATGGACAATTTTAACAGGAAGGAAGAAACTATGAAAATGAACAGAACTTGGCTGCCAGTGTTGAAAAATACTAGAGTCAAGACAGTGTCTAACCAGCTCCACACAAACACAGGATAACCATAGACAAAAGAAACAAAGGCCAGGATACTTCTATTCAGATGCTCCCACCAGTGACCTTGCTATCTCCATTGACACTCCCATGCTATAGTCTTCATTGTTACTCATACTTCTATTCAGATGCCCTCAACTATTGACCTGGTTGCCTTCTTTGTGACTCACAGACAATGTTTCTCCACCCACCCTGGACACTCCAACAGATATATATACTCCACTTGCTTTCCCAACATCAGATCCTCTGAAGATGCCAGCCACAGATGCAGGCGAAACGTCAGGAGAGAATGCTGCTAGAACTCGGCCATACAGCCCGGAAACCACACAGCACCCATTTGAATGTATTGTTCCAAATGCCAATTTGTGGGTTATTTTTGGTATCTAAGAAGCTGCAATAAAATGCTTGGTATTAAAATCTGTTGGGAGGTTTGGTCTTAACAGAACTTATAATACTAGAATTTGGAAAAAACTAAACAAACAAAAAACCAGGTTAAAGTCTTTGTAATATACTGGAGAATAAAGACAACAATCCTGGCTGGCATGGAATTAGCTGTGTATTATTCAGTTGGTTCTTGCCTACAAGTTTTATTGGTGGTAAACACTGATAAATTCAAGAGTAAACAACTTGACGGTCATTCATAGCATGTGGGCAGAAAAAGTGTGAAAATTATTTGTTTCATCTGCGTCTATGTATGCTTCTATTTGCTTCTATGTATAGATTTAGCAAATAGTTGCCTACATATGTGTAGTCTCTTTTTCTTCACACTATAATAAAAGTTACCAAATAATCTGGCATGGAACAGAACTTATTAAAAATAACTGTTTTTGTTTTTAGGATAAAGCTGCTGTATCTGAAGAATATGAAACTGTTGATTGATTGCCTGGTACTTTTGTTCTTCACAATTTTGTAGAGTAGGGTTCTCTCATGCCACATTGGTTGCTTTGTAGGTGGCTAACAACATTTGTAGGTGGCTACAGGTAGAGCATGGGTCAGATGAAGGAGTGTGAGGTGCCTGGGCTCAGAATAAAGTGCAGGGATTTGCTTTCAAGGAAAGAAGGAAGTGGGTTCTGAAAATCAGTGATGCCATACCTTCATGCACCAGGAAGAAGACAACAATAAATCACAAAAGGGCTTGTGGCCTTATAAACACCTCAGATTAAAAATAGGCCTCTAGAGAGCAATCTGAGTTTTTCAGAATTTATGAATGAACTTGGGAGACCTAGAATTTCAAACAGAATGTAAAATGTAACCAAGGATAATAAATTCAAGTCATATGATACGTGTTAAAAATACACAACTCTTGCAGGAAATCCAGCAGTTGCAAAAAAAATGTACTAGGAAAAAAATCAGTTTCTTCATACACTACATAGACAGGTTGAGTTTTATATTATGTGCTGTATTGTGCAGTAACTTTCGTATCTGTGTAATTGGTGCACAGAGCCTTCTTGATTTGGGAAGGTGTGCATCCTTCCAGTGGAAGAGCCATTTAAAAGTTGAAGGAAAACTCCTTAGGTTGGGGAAAGGCTTCACACTTGAGACATTAGTAAAATTGAGAGATAAGTATGTTAATAACATTAATAAACTTGGCACAGTTGAGTAGTAAGATGGGTAAGGATTCCCCCATTACTTGCAATTTTTACCTTTTTTGCCTCATCTTTTGCATTTTTGTTTACTTAAAGAAAGTGGGAGGTGCAGAGAAAAATCTGAATGAGATGGTATACATGCTGTTGACTTTTTAGTTCAGTCACATGTGGCCAAACTGTTCAAGCCCCATCAGTTTGTTGAAATTCACCTTAATCGATTAGAGCTGTGAATGCATCATGAGCTGGCCCAATGGGTCTGAGCATCTCTGGAAAAGTATTAGAAGAGGAAATTTTCTAGCTATTAGTACAGAGGGGTATTTGTGACTCTTATTTGTAGTTGAATGTGTGATTGGTTTAAGAAGATTTGCTTGTGCTGGAATCCTTAGAGACTGTGCACATCAAAGCTATAGTATACAAGTAATGAACCTGCAAGTGTGAACCAACCCTTAATAAAATAATATTTTTCATTTCCCTGTCAGTTCAAGTAGGTAGCTGCCAGTGTCCTTTGTGAACTTTGCAACATGTTTGAAGGGACAAGATCTTATTGCTGGGAATATTTATCTTGATTACATTTTAAAGTTAATATGAGTAATCATCAATAAAATTTAAACATCGCAACTGAAATGTACAACCACTTCAGCTTTTTGTTGCCCATCTGTGACTCATTGCAAAGCAGCTTCTTGGTAAATATGTCGCTTGTTTCTGTTGACTGGTTCTCCTGCTGTTTTGTTAGCAGACGCAAATTCCTTAATGACTCCCGGACTAACCACTCAGCATTTTTAAGAAGCATCTGTCTAGGGTCTAGTAAGCAATTAAGATTCAATTCTTAAGTATCTTCTCTGGTTCACTATGAAGTATCCAGAACAGGATGATCTTAGACTTTCTTGTAGCCTAGATGTGCTATTAAAATGGCATTCACACAGTGACTTTAGATCCTGATGTGTGATTGGCCAACCGATCAACTGGCAACAATGTTGACATGGTGACGAGCCACAGCTTTTAAAACAGTGTATTTTAACAGGGGTTATCTCTTTTTCTCCATGTAAGGCTCCTGTGAGCTAAGGCTGCTGAATCTGGAAGGTGGGGCTTAACAGGAGTTAACAGAGTTCATCTCTTGTTCCTCTTTGTCCTGAGAGGTGGGGTTGTCCTGAGAGGTGGGGCTTTAGTTCAGTCTCTGGAACCAGCAGAGAGGAGTAGCAGCAGAAGAAGACTTGGCCAGGAAGAGCAGAGTGACCTGCTGGTGTTCATTTTGGAGGGCTTTTCTCAAAGCCACAGCTTTTAAAACAGTGTATTTTAACAGGGGTTATCTCTTTTTCTCCTTGTAAGGCTCCTGTGAGCTAAGGCTGCTGAATCTGGGAGGTGGGGCTTAACAGGGGTTAACAGAGTTCATCTCTTGTTCCTCTTTGTCCTGAGAGGTGGGGCTTTAGTTCAGTCTCTGGAACCAGCGACAATTTTAATTTAATTTTTTTGTTTGTTAAATTAATAAGGACATATTTGACAGATAGCTCCAGGGGGGCAGTGACTAAAAGCTTAATATTTAAATATCTAAACAAATCAGATATGAAAACAGAAAGCCAGCAGGGGGATGGGGGCTTTCCAGTGTTTTGCACTGAGTGTCACATGTATGACTATCTGCCACTAGGACAGAAGTCGTGGGTGTGCCCTCGCTGCAATGAGCTCCTGGCACTCAAGGAACGTGTGCGTTCTCTTGAAGCCAAGGTGGCAGACCTGGAGAAGCCGAAAGAGGCAGAGAGGGTGACAGACGAGGCTTTCAGGGACCTAACAGCCGGGTCCCACTCCCAAGGTGACATCTCTTTGGATGTCATGGAGAATGAAGGTCTTGGGGACGGAGGGTGCCAGTCTGAGGTGGGGGAAGATGCTCCCTTAGATGGGATCCCTTCCTTAACTGGTGATCAGCTATCCTCTCGCACTGAGGATACCCCTCGGGGAGGTGGGGGGCTCCTCGTAGTGGGTGATTCGATCATTAGAAATGTAGAGAGTTGGGTTTGTGAGAGGCGTGATGACCGCATGGTGATTTGCCTGCCTGGTGCGAAGGTTGCGGATGTCACGCTTCGTCTAGATAGGCTTTTAGACAGTGCTGGGGTGGAGTCAGCAGTTGTGGTCCACATTGGCACCAACGACATTGGGAAACGTAGCCGGGAGGTTCTGGAAGCTAAATTTAGGCTGCTAGGAAACAGGTTGAAGTCCAGGACCTCCAAGGTGGCATTCTCCGAAATGCTACCCGTTCCACACGCAGGGCGAGCTAGGCAAGCGGAGATACAGGGTCTCAATGCGTGGATGAGAAGGTGGTGTAAGGCAGAGGGTTTCAGATTTGTCAGGAACTGGGGAACCTTTTGGGACAAGGCAGGCCTGTACAAACGGGACGGGCTTCATCTTAACCAAAGAGGAACCAGGCTGCTGGCTCTCAACATTAAAAAGGTGGCAGAACAGCTTTTAAACTGATCACTGGGGGAAAGCCGACAGGAGCAGAGGTGACTTCGGTTCGGAATACAGTATCTATGGGGATGCAGACAGAGAGGGAGGTTTTTCTAAATCAACCACATACAAGCGAGGAACATAGCAATGTGCATGTGACAAGGGATAGTGTCTGCAAAAGACTTGAGGGTAAAGCACATAAATCCCAGGTTAAGGACAGAGACAGGGTATACAGGTGTCTTTATGCTAATAGTAGAAGCCTTCGACCTAAAATGGGAGAGCTAGAGTACAGAGTTTTGAAGGAGGACTTTGATATAGTGAGCATTACAGAGACATGGTGGAATGAGGAGAACCAGTGGGATGCTGTTATACCAGGCTACAGGCTCTATAGGAAGGATAGGACAGGGCGCATTGGGGGTGGAGTTGCCCTTTACATCAAAGAGAGCATAGTATCACATAAAATAGACAATGCAAGGGGAGCTGGTTCCCCTACAGAATCACTGTGGATATCAATACCAGGGGTGAAGGACAGTTTAATATTAGGAATATATTATCGTCCCCCTGACCAAAGTGCACAAGAAGATTCTGAGATGGAAAAAGAAATTAGAGAGGCCAACAAAAACAAAAATGTAGTGGTAATGGGTGATTTTAACTATCCCCATATAAACTGGAAAAATGCATGTTCAGGTCATAGTAAGGAGAGAGCATTCCTGGATATGCTAAATGACTGTGGCTTAGAGCAGATGGTTGTGGAATCAACCAGGGGAGAGGTGATCCTAGATCTAATTCTATGTGGGACCCAGGACCTGGTGCAGGAAGTCAGTGTTGTTGAGCCGATAGGGAACAGCGACCACAATTCTGTCAGATTCAGTATCTCAGCATGCGAACAAGTGACAACTATTAATGTAGTTACATTTGCCTTCAGAAAAGGAAATTTCTCAAAGATGAGGGGGATAGTGCGCAGGAAGCTGAAAGGGAAAATCAAGAGAGTCAAAACTGTCCAGGATGCTTGGAGGTTATTTAAAAACACAGTAATAAAAGCTCAGCTGGAATGTGTTCCACAGGTTAGAAAAGGCAGCACCCAGTCCAAAAGAAAGCCACCATGGTTAACAAGAGAGGTTGAGGAAATTATCAGAAAAAAGAAAATGTCTTTTAGAAAATGGAAGTCCAGTTTGACTGATGAAGAATATGAGAGGGAACACAAATGGTGGCAAAAGAGAAGCAAGTTAGCTGTAAGGGAGGCAAAAAAGGATTATGAGGAACGCATGGCTGCGAACATCAAGACCAGCAACAAACAGTTCTTCAAGTACATCAAAAGCAGGAAGCCAGCAAGGGAAGCGGTAGGCCCGTTAGATGACAAAGGAACAAAGGGTGTGCTAAAAGATGGCAGGGAGATTGCAGAGAAGCTGAATGAATTCTTTGCATCTGTCTTCACCCAAGAGGAGGTGAGGAACATTCCTGCACCTGAACCAAGCTTCTTAGGAGGCGAATCCGAGGAACTAGCGAAGATAGTGGTAGACAAGGAAGAAGTTCTGGCAGCCATTGATAAACTAAATGTTACCAAATCCCCTGGCCCAGATTGCATCCCCTCCCCACCCCCCCCCCCCTTCCCACCCCCCCCCACCCCCTCCCCCCCCCCCCCCCCCCCCCCCCCCCCCCCACCCCCCCCCCCCCCCTCCCCCCCCCCCCCCCACCCCCCCCCCCCCCCACCCCCCCCCCCCCCCACCCCCCCCCCCCCCCACCCCCCCCCCCCCCCACCCCCCCCCCCCCCCACCCCCCCCCCCCCCCACCCCCCCCCCCCCCCACCCCCCCCCCCCCCCACCCCCCCCCCCCCCCACCCCCCCCCCCCCCCACCCCCCCCCCCCCCCACCCCCCCCCCCCCCCACCCCCCCCCCCCCCCACCCCCCCCCCCCCCCACCCCCCCCCCCCCCCACCCCCCCCCCCCCCCACCCCCCCCCCCCCCCACCCCCCCCCCCCCCCACCCCCCCCCCCCCCCACCCCCCCCCCCCCCCACCCCCCCCCCCCCCCACCCCCCCCCCCCCCCACCCCCCCCCCCCCCCACCCCCCCCCCCCCCCACCCCCCCCCCCCCCCACCCCCCCCCCCCCCCACCCCCCCCCCCCCCCACCCCCCCCCCCCCCCACCCCCCCCCCCCCCCACCCCCCCCCCCCCCCACCCCCCCCCCCCCCCACCCCCCCCCCCCCCCACCCCCCCCCCCCCCCACCCCCCCCCCCCCCCACCCCCCCCCCCCCCCACCCCCCCCCCCCCCCACCCCCCCCCCCCCCCACCCCCCCCCCCCCCCACCCCCCCCCCCCCCCACCCCCCCCCCCCCCCACCCCCCCCCCCCCCCACCCCCCCCCCCCCCCACCCCCCCCCCCCCCCACCCCCCCCCCCCCCCACCCCCCCCCCCCCCCACCCCCCCCCCCCCCCACCCCCCCCCCCCCCCACCCCCCCCCCCCCCCACCCCCCCCCCCCCCCACCCCCCCCCCCCCCCACCCCCCCCCCCCCCCACCCCCCCCCCCCCCCACCCCCCCCCCCCCCCACCCCCCCCCCCCCCCACCCCCCCCCCCCCCCACCCCCCCCCCCCCCCACCCCCCCCCCCCCCCACCCCCCCCCCCCCCCACCCCCCCCCCCCCCCACCCCCCCCCCCCCCCACCCCCCCCCCCCCCCACCCCCCCCCCCCCCCACCCCCCCCCCCCCCCACCCCCCCCCCCCCCCACCCCCCCCCCCCCCCACCCCCCCCCCCCCCCACCCCCCCCCCCCCCCACCCCCCCCCCCCCCCACCCCCCCCCCCCCCCACCCCCCCCCCCCCCCACCCCCCCCCCCCCCCACCCCCCCCCCCCCCCACCCCCCCCCCCCCCCACCCCCCCCCCCCCCCACCCCCCCCCCCCCCCACCCCCCCCCCCCCCCACCCCCCCCCCCCCCCACCCCCCCCCCCCCCCACCCCCCCCCCCCCCCACCCCCCCCCCCCCCCACCCCCCCCCCCCCCCACCCCCCCCCCCCCCCACCCCCCCCCCCCCCCACCCCCCCCCCCCCCCACCCCCCCCCCCCCCCACCCCCCCCCCCCCCCACCCCCCCCCCCCCCCACCCCCCCCCCCCCCCACCCCCCCCCCCCCCCACCCCCCCCCCCCCCCACCCCCCCCCCCCCCCACCCCCCCCCCCCCCCACCCCCCCCCCCCCCCACCCCCCCCCCCCCCCACCCCCCCCCCCCCCCACCCCCCCCCCCCCCCACCCCCCCCCCCCCCCACCCCCCCCCCCCCCCACCCCCCCCCCCCCCCACCCCCCCCCCCCCCCACCCCCCCCCCCCCCCACCCCCCCCCCCCCCCACCCCCCCCCCCCCCCACCCCCCCCCCCCCCCACCCCCCCCCCCCCCCACCCCCCCCCCCCCCCACCCCCCCCCCCCCCCACCCCCCCCCCCCCCCACCCCCCCCCCCCCCCACCCCCCCCCCCCCCCACCCCCCCCCCCCCCCACCCCCCCCCCCCCCCACCCCCCCCCCCCCCCACCCCCCCCCCCCCCCACCCCCCCCCCCCCCCACCCCCCCCCCCCCCCACCCCCCCCCCCCCCCACCCCCCCCCCCCCCCACCCCCCCCCCCCCCCACCCCCCCCCCCCCCCACCCCCCCCCCCCCCCACCCCCCCCCCCCCCCACCCCCCCCCCCCCCCACCCCCCCCCCCCCCCACCCCCCCCCCCCCCCACCCCCCCCCCCCCCCACCCCCCCCCCCCCCCACCCCCCCCCCCCCCCACCCCCCCCCCCCCCCACCCCCCCCCCCCCCCACCCCCCCCCCCCCCCACCCCCCCCCCCCCCCACCCCCCCCCCCCCCCACCCCCCCCCCCCCCCACCCCCCCCCCCCCCCACCCCCCCCCCCCCCCACCCCCCCCCCCCCCCACCCCCCCCCCCCCCCACCCCCCCCCCCCCCCACCCCCCCCCCCCCCCACCCCCCCCCCCCCCCACCCCCCCCCCCCCCCACCCCCCCCCCCCCCCACCCCCCCCCCCCCCCACCCCCCCCCCCCCCCACCCCCCCCCCCCCCCACCCCCCCCCCCCCCCACCCCCCCCCCCCCCCACCCCCCCCCCCCCCCACCCCCCCCCCCCCCCACCCCCCCCCCCCCCCACCCCCCCCCCCCCCCACCCCCCCCCCCCCCCACCCCCCCCCCCCCCCACCCCCCCCCCCCCCCACCCCCCCCCCCCCCCACCCCCCCCCCCCCCCACCCCCCCCCCCCCCCACCCCCCCCCCCCCCCACCCCCCCCCCCCCCCACCCCCCCCCCCCCCCACCCCCCCCCCCCCCCACCCCCCCCCCCCCCCACCCCCCCCCCCCCCCACCCCCCCCCCCCCCCACCCCCCCCCCCCCCCACCCCCCCCCCCCCCCACCCCCCCCCCCCCCCACCCCCCCCCCCCCCCACCCCCCCCCCCCCCCACCCCCCCCCCCCCCCACCCCCCCCCCCCCCCACCCCCCCCCCCCCCCACCCCCCCCCCCCCCCACCCCCCCCCCCCCCCACCCCCCCCCCCCCCCACCCCCCCCCCCCCCCACCCCCCCCCCCCCCCACCCCCCCCCCCCCCCACCCCCCCCCCCCCCCACCCCCCCCCCCCCCCACCCCCCCCCCCCCCCACCCCCCCCCCCCCCCACCCCCCCCCCCCCCCACCCCCCCCCCCCCCCACCCCCCCCCCCCCCCACCCCCCCCCCCCCCCACCCCCCCCCCCCCCCACCCCCCCCCCCCCCCACCCCCCCCCCCCCCCACCCCCCCCCCCCCCCACCCCCCCCCCCCCCCACCCCCCCCCCCCCCCACCCCCCCCCCCCCCCACCCCCCCCCCCCCCCACCCCCCCCCCCCCCCACCCCCCCCCCCCCCCACCCCCCCCCCCCCCCACCCCCCCCCCCCCCCACCCCCCCCCCCCCCCACCCCCCCCCCCCCCCACCCCCCCCCCCCCCCACCCCCCCCCCCCCCCACCCCCCCCCCCCCCCACCCCCCCCCCCCCCCACCCCCCCCCCCCCCCACCCCCCCCCCCCCCCACCCCCCCCCCCCCCCACCCCCCCCCCCCCCCACCCCCCCCCCCCCCCACCCCCCCCCCCCCCCACCCCCCCCCCCCCCCACCCCCCCCCCCCCCCACCCCCCCCCCCCCCCACCCCCCCCCCCCCCCACCCCCCCCCCCCCCCACCCCCCCCCCCCCCCACCCCCCCCCCCCCCCACCCCCCCCCCCCCCCACCCCCCCCCCCCCCCACCCCCCCCCCCCCCCACCCCCCCCCCCCCCCACCCCCCCCCCCCCCCACCCCCCCCCCCCCCCACCCCCCCCCCCCCCCACCCCCCCCCCCCCCCACCCCCCCCCCCCCCCACCCCCCCCCCCCCCCACCCCCCCCCCCCCCCACCCCCCCCCCCCCCCACCCCCCCCCCCCCCCACCCCCCCCCCCCCCCACCCCCCCCCCCCCCCACCCCCCCCCCCCCCCACCCCCCCCCCCCCCCACCCCCCCCCCCCCCCACCCCCCCCCCCCCCCACCCCCCCCCCCCCCCACCCCCCCCCCCCCCCACCCCCCCCCCCCCCCACCCCCCCCCCCCCCCACCCCCCCCCCCCCCCACCCCCCCCCCCCCCCACCCCCCCCCCCCCCCACCCCCCCCCCCCCCCACCCCCCCCCCCCCCCACCCCCCCCCCCCCCCACCCCCCCCCCCCCCCACCCCCCCCCCCCCCCACCCCCCCCCCCCCCCACCCCCCCCCCCCCCCACCCCCCCCCCCCCCCACCCCCCCCCCCCCCCACCCCCCCCCCCCCCCACCCCCCCCCCCCCCCACCCCCCCCCCCCCCCACCCCCCCCCCCCCCCACCCCCCCCCCCCCCCACCCCCCCCCCCCCCCACCCCCCCCCCCCCCCACCCCCCCCCCCCCCCACCCCCCCCCCCCCCCACCCCCCCCCCCCCCCACCCCCCCCCCCCCCCACCCCCCCCCCCCCCCACCCCCCCCCCCCCCCACCCCCCCCCCCCCCCACCCCCCCCCCCCCCCACCCCCCCCCCCCCCCACCCCCCCCCCCCCCCACCCCCCCCCCCCCCCACCCCCCCCCCCCCCCACCCCCCCCCCCCCCCACCCCCCCCCCCCCCCACCCCCCCCCCCCCCCACCCCCCCCCCCCCCCACCCCCCCCCCCCCCCACCCCCCCCCCCCCCCACCCCCCCCCCCCCCCACCCCCCCCCCCCCCCACCCCCCCCCCCCCCCACCCCCCCCCCCCCCCACCCCCCCCCCCCCCCACCCCCCCCCCCCCCCACCCCCCCCCCCCCCCACCCCCCCCCCCCCCCACCCCCCCCCCCCCCCACCCCCCCCCCCCCCCACCCCCCCCCCCCCCCACCCCCCCCCCCCCCCACCCCCCCCCCCCCCCACCCCCCCCCCCCCCCACCCCCCCCCCCCCCCACCCCCCCCCCCCCCCACCCCCCCCCCCCCCCACCCCCCCCCCCCCCCACCCCCCCCCCCCCCCACCCCCCCCCCCCCCCACCCCCCCCCCCCCCCACCCCCCCCCCCCCCCACCCCCCCCCCCCCCCACCCCCCCCCCCCCCCACCCCCCCCCCCCCCCACCCCCCCCCCCCCCCACCCCCCCCCCCCCCCACCCCCCCCCCCCCCCACCCCCCCCCCCCCCCACCCCCCCCCCCCCCCACCCCCCCCCCCCCCCACCCCCCCCCCCCCCCACCCCCCCCCCCCCCCACCCCCCCCCCCCCCCACCCCCCCCCCCCCCCACCCCCCCCCCCCCCCACCCCCCCCCCCCCCCACCCCCCCCCCCCCCCACCCCCCCCCCCCCCCACCCCCCCCCCCCCCCACCCCCCCCCCCCCCCACCCCCCCCCCCCCCCACCCCCCCCCCCCCCCACCCCCCCCCCCCCCCACCCCCCCCCCCCCCCACCCCCCCCCCCCCCCACCCCCCCCCCCCCCCACCCCCCCCCCCCCCCACCCCCCCCCCCCCCCACCCCCCCCCCCCCCCACCCCCCCCCCCCCCCACCCCCCCCCCCCCCCACCCCCCCCCCCCCCCACCCCCCCCCCCCCCCACCCCCCCCCCCCCCCACCCCCCCCCCCCCCCACCCCCCCCCCCCCCCACCCCCCCCCCCCCCCACCCCCCCCCCCCCCCACCCCCCCCCCCCCCCACCCCCCCCCCCCCCCACCCCCCCCCCCCCCCACCCCCCCCCCCCCCCACCCCCCCCCCCCCCCACCCCCCCCCCCCCCCACCCCCCCCCCCCCCCACCCCCCCCCCCCCCCACCCCCCCCCCCCCCCACCCCCCCCCCCCCCCACCCCCCCCCCCCCCCACCCCCCCCCCCCCCCACCCCCCCCCCCCCCCACCCCCCCCCCCCCCCACCCCCCCCCCCCCCCACCCCCCCCCCCCCCCACCCCCCCCCCCCCCCACCCCCCCCCCCCCCCACCCCCCCCCCCCCCCACCCCCCCCCCCCCCCACCCCCCCCCCCCCCCACCCCCCCCCCCCCCCACCCCCCCCCCCCCCCACCCCCCCCCCCCCCCACCCCCCCCCCCCCCCACCCCCCCCCCCCCCCACCCCCCCCCCCCCCCACCCCCCCCCCCCCCCACCCCCCCCCCCCCCCACCCCCCCCCCCCCCCACCCCCCCCCCCCCCCACCCCCCCCCCCCCCCACCCCCCCCCCCCCCCACCCCCCCCCCCCCCCACCCCCCCCCCCCCCCACCCCCCCCCCCCCCCACCCCCCCCCCCCCCCACCCCCCCCCCCCCCCACCCCCCCCCCCCCCCACCCCCCCCCCCCCCCACCCCCCCCCCCCCCCACCCCCCCCCCCCCCCACCCCCCCCCCCCCCCACCCCCCCCCCCCCCCACCCCCCCCCCCCCCCACCCCCCCCCCCCCCCACCCCCCCCCCCCCCCACCCCCCCCCCCCCCCACCCCCCCCCCCCCCCACCCCCCCCCCCCCCCACCCCCCCCCCCCCCCACCCCCCCCCCCCCCCACCCCCCCCCCCCCCCACCCCCCCCCCCCCCCACCCCCCCCCCCCCCCACCCCCCCCCCCCCCCACCCCCCCCCCCCCCCACCCCCCCCCCCCCCCACCCCCCCCCCCCCCCACCCCCCCCCCCCCCCACCCCCCCCCCCCCCCACCCCCCCCCCCCCCCACCCCCCCCCCCCCCCACCCCCCCCCCCCCCCACCCCCCCCCCCCCCCACCCCCCCCCCCCCCCACCCCCCCCCCCCCCCACCCCCCCCCCCCCCCACCCCCCCCCCCCCCCACCCCCCCCCCCCCCCACCCCCCCCCCCCCCCACCCCCCCCCCCCCCCACCCCCCCCCCCCCCCACCCCCCCCCCCCCCCACCCCCCCCCCCCCCCACCCCCCCCCCCCCCCACCCCCCCCCCCCCCCACCCCCCCCCCCCCCCACCCCCCCCCCCCCCCACCCCCCCCCCCCCCCACCCCCCCCCCCCCCCACCCCCCCCCCCCCCCACCCCCCCCCCCCCCCACCCCCCCCCCCCCCCACCCCCCCCCCCCCCCACCCCCCCCCCCCCCCACCCCCCCCCCCCCCCACCCCCCCCCCCCCCCACCCCCCCCCCCCCCCACCCCCCCCCCCCCCCACCCCCCCCCCCCCCCACCCCCCCCCCCCCCCACCCCCCCCCCCCCCCACCCCCCCCCCCCCCCACCCCCCCCCCCCCCCACCCCCCCCCCCCCCCACCCCCCCCCCCCCCCACCCCCCCCCCCCCCCACCCCCCCCCCCCCCCACCCCCCCCCCCCCCCACCCCCCCCCCCCCCCACCCCCCCCCCCCCCCACCCCCCCCCCCCCCCACCCCCCCCCCCCCCCACCCCCCCCCCCCCCCACCCCCCCCCCCCCCCACCCCCCCCCCCCCCCACCCCCCCCCCCCCCCACCCCCCCCCCCCCCCACCCCCCCCCCCCCCCACCCCCCCCCCCCCCCACCCCCCCCCCCCCCCACCCCCCCCCCCCCCCACCCCCCCCCCCCCCCACCCCCCCCCCCCCCCACCCCCCCCCCCCCCCACCCCCCCCCCCCCCCACCCCCCCCCCCCCCCACCCCCCCCCCCCCCCACCCCCCCCCCCCCCCACCCCCCCCCCCCCCCACCCCCCCCCCCCCCCACCCCCCCCCCCCCCCACCCCCCCCCCCCCCCACCCCCCCCCCCCCCCACCCCCCCCCCCCCCCACCCCCCCCCCCCCCCACCCCCCCCCCCCCCCACCCCCCCCCCCCCCCACCCCCCCCCCCCCCCACCCCCCCCCCCCCCCACCCCCCCCCCCCCCCACCCCCCCCCCCCCCCACCCCCCCCCCCCCCCACCCCCCCCCCCCCCCACCCCCCCCCCCCCCCACCCCCCCCCCCCCCCACCCCCCCCCCCCCCCACCCCCCCCCCCCCCCACCCCCCCCCCCCCCCACCCCCCCCCCCCCCCACCCCCCCCCCCCCCCACCCCCCCCCCCCCCCACCCCCCCCCCCCCCCACCCCCCCCCCCCCCCACCCCCCCCCCCCCCCACCCCCCCCCCCCCCCACCCCCCCCCCCCCCCACCCCCCCCCCCCCCCACCCCCCCCCCCCCCCACCCCCCCCCCCCCCCACCCCCCCCCCCCCCCACCCCCCCCCCCCCCCACCCCCCCCCCCCCCCACCCCCCCCCCCCCCCACCCCCCCCCCCCCCCACCCCCCCCCCCCCCCACCCCCCCCCCCCCCCACCCCCCCCCCCCCCCACCCCCCCCCCCCCCCACCCCCCCCCCCCCCCACCCCCCCCCCCCCCCACCCCCCCCCCCCCCCACCCCCCCCCCCCCCCACCCCCCCCCCCCCCCACCCCCCCCCCCCCCCACCCCCCCCCCCCCCCACCCCCCCCCCCCCCCACCCCCCCCCCCCCCCACCCCCCCCCCCCCCCACCCCCCCCCCCCCCCACCCCCCCCCCCCCCCACCCCCCCCCCCCCCCACCCCCCCCCCCCCCCACCCCCCCCCCCCCCCACCCCCCCCCCCCCCCACCCCCCCCCCCCCCCACCCCCCCCCCCCCCCACCCCCCCCCCCCCCCACCCCCCCCCCCCCCCACCCCCCCCCCCCCCCACCCCCCCCCCCCCCCACCCCCCCCCCCCCCCACCCCCCCCCCCCCCCACCCCCCCCCCCCCCCACCCCCCCCCCCCCCCACCCCCCCCCCCCCCCACCCCCCCCCCCCCCCACCCCCCCCCCCCCCCACCCCCCCCCCCCCCCACCCCCCCCCCCCCCCACCCCCCCCCCCCCCCACCCCCCCCCCCCCCCACCCCCCCCCCCCCCCACCCCCCCCCCCCCCCACCCCCCCCCCCCCCCACCCCCCCCCCCCCCCACCCCCCCCCCCCCCCACCCCCCCCCCCCCCCACCCCCCCCCCCCCCCACCCCCCCCCCCCCCCACCCCCCCCCCCCCCCACCCCCCCCCCCCCCCACCCCCCCCCCCCCCCACCCCCCCCCCCCCCCACCCCCCCCCCCCCCCACCCCCCCCCCCCCCCACCCCCCCCCCCCCCCACCCCCCCCCCCCCCCACCCCCCCCCCCCCCCACCCCCCCCCCCCCCCACCCCCCCCCCCCCCCACCCCCCCCCCCCCCCACCCCCCCCCCCCCCCACCCCCCCCCCCCCCCACCCCCCCCCCCCCCCACCCCCCCCCCCCCCCACCCCCCCCCCCCCCCACCCCCCCCCCCCCCCACCCCCCCCCCCCCCCACCCCCCCCCCCCCCCACCCCCCCCCCCCCCCACCCCCCCCCCCCCCCACCCCCCCCCCCCCCCACCCCCCCCCCCCCCCACCCCCCCCCCCCCCCACCCCCCCCCCCCCCCACCCCCCCCCCCCCCCACCCCCCCCCCCCCCCACCCCCCCCCCCCCCCACCCCCCCCCCCCCCCACCCCCCCCCCCCCCCACCCCCCCCCCCCCCCACCCCCCCCCCCCCCCACCCCCCCCCCCCCCCACCCCCCCCCCCCCCCACCCCCCCCCCCCCCCACCCCCCCCCCCCCCCACCCCCCCCCCCCCCCACCCCCCCCCCCCCCCACCCCCCCCCCCCCCCACCCCCCCCCCCCCCCACCCCCCCCCCCCCCCACCCCCCCCCCCCCCCACCCCCCCCCCCCCCCACCCCCCCCCCCCCCCACCCCCCCCCCCCCCCACCCCCCCCCCCCCCCACCCCCCCCCCCCCCCACCCCCCCCCCCCCCCACCCCCCCCCCCCCCCACCCCCCCCCCCCCCCACCCCCCCCCCCCCCCACCCCCCCCCCCCCCCACCCCCCCCCCCCCCCACCCCCCCCCCCCCCCACCCCCCCCCCCCCCCACCCCCCCCCCCCCCCACCCCCCCCCCCCCCCACCCCCCCCCCCCCCCACCCCCCCCCCCCCCCACCCCCCCCCCCCCCCACCCCCCCCCCCCCCCACCCCCCCCCCCCCCCACCCCCCCCCCCCCCCACCCCCCCCCCCCCCCACCCCCCCCCCCCCCCACCCCCCCCCCCCCCCACCCCCCCCCCCCCCCCCCCCCCCCCCCCCCCCCCCCCCCCCCCCCCCCCCCCCCCCCCCCCCCACCCCCCCCCCCCCCCGCCCGGGACCCCCCCCCCCCACGCCCCCCCCCCCCCGCCCCCCCCCCCCCCCCCCCCCCCCCCCGCCCGACCCCCCCCCCCCCACCCCGCGAGACCCCCCCCCACCCCCCCCCCCCCCCCCCCCCCCCCCCCCCCACCCCCACCCCCCCTAAACCAAACTGCACCAAACTTGGAGGGTATCATCAGGACAGTCTCCTGATGATACCCTGAAATTTTGGTGCTGATATGTTTAAAAATGCGCCCCCTGCAGGCCGAAACGTGAAAAAACCCAAAACAATAAAAACGCAATTCGGCTGGTGATCCGAATCCCATGGATTTGGATCTGTTAGGATTCGGACAGCTCAGATTCGGCCCCTGCTCGTCCGAATCCGTCCGAATCAGTGCAGATTCGGTAAAAATTCGGATTTAGACTGTCCGAATCTCCAACCCTAGTGCTGACACAGATATTTTGGGTTTCACTGTTTATTTTGATCACTGCAATGGAAGGTAGATGTACTAATATTCTATTTAGTAAGAGCGTCTAACAATATTTACACATGTTGAAAGATTGTTACTTTAGAACAGCTCTTGTCCTTCTGCTAAGGTTGGCAGCAGCGGGGGAGCGGCAGGCGGCTACTGAGTCTGGCCCCAGCCAGTTGGCTGGGACCAGAGGGAGGACAGGGCCACTGCCGCCGCCGGCGGCGTGGCATGGAGCCTGCAGACTTGGCCGAATTGGCCAGGTCAGTGGGCGGCAAGGGGAGCCGTGCCTGTGCAGCGGGGCGGCGGCCCCAGCCGCAGAGGGCGCCAGCAGATGCCGGAAATGACGCCCAGATGGGCGAGGAGGAGGAAGCAGGAGGAGGAACCAATGCCCAGATGGGGCTGAGGTGGAGAGGATTTGGCAAGCTCTGGAGGTGATAAAAGGTAGAGGGCTGCATGCGGATGAGGGCGGTGTGCTGAAGAGCGAGATGAAGAGGGAAGTGGGCATGAGAGACCGGGAGAAGGAAAATGGATGAAGTGGGGAAAACGGAGGAGGAGGTGGTGCCAGGGAAAGTCAGAAAGAGGACAAAAGCAGTCAGGGAGCACTCCGTGCCAGACAACTCAGAGGTCCTGGTGTCCCAAGCCTCACCCCAGCTGCCCAGGCAAGCTGTGACCACAACGCCTACCACAGCAAGCATGCAGCTGCCACCACTGAGCCATCTGCTACAAAAGGGTCCCCTCTGTACCTTCTTTCCCCCCAGTGCACGCGGCCACGAGGCTCCACCCTTTCCCCGCACACCCCCACAAAAAATGTTCAAAATGTGTTCTCTACACAAATAAAATACAATTTTCTCTGTAGCACCTCATGGACTCCACAAGCAACACACTACAACTGTCTATACAAAGTGTAAAGGCAAAAAAACCAACATATACAGTGCTATCCTCATTTCAAATGTCAAAAAGTATCTGCGGCTCCAAGTGCCCTCCCCTCTGTGGAAAACGGATCCCAATGGCTCCCTGGGTGACAAAGATTGCCGACCCCTGCTTTAGAATACCGGTACACCTTCTTGTTAAGTACCTGCATGTTAAGAATTAGAGTTGGAAAAATTAATTTTAAAGTAGAATACGCCTGGTTTCAATACTACTCCAGGTCCCAGTTTAATTGGGGAGCCACCACTTTTATTTTGTGTGATCACTTATGGACTTGTAGTTCTCTCACATTCCATACTTACCCTACAGTTGAATAAAACTAACTTGGCTCTTGCTTTCTTTCTTCTCCGAACTCAAAGAGAAAGTAGAGATATTACTTACACAATGAAATGATGCCTAGTAATCCCCCCCCATTTCTACCAAATACTGTAAAAATATTGCAACTAAATGGGATGATGGCAGACCCATGTGTTTCATAGACAAGGTCAGTGTGGAAGACTTCAAAAGGGCCATACAAGGGGGAGGTGTTAAACCCTTGCGCTGCACTGGTTTGCTTTCCTGTATTCTTTGCTGAAACTCCTGTTATCCTCCAGCTAGGCTGCATCAGTGAAAGTGAGTGGAAGGTGGGGGAAAGAAGCCAGGCAGAGAAGAGAACTATAAAAATGTAACCCATAGGAATCTTGACCTTTCTCTTCTTCTTGCCCACTCTCCCTTTCCTAGAGAAAAAAAACAGAACTTCCTTGTTTTGTGTCACTGGTGGTGATTGTGAGGGTGGAAAGTGCTGTCAACTCAAAGCCAACTTATGGTGACCCCGCAATGTTTTCAAGGCAGGATACATTCAGAGGTAGTTCGCCTCACTGGGGCAGATCCAAATTTAAGGAGACTAGCTCTGGCATCAAATCTGTTTTGAGTGAAAATGACAATCTTTTCATTCTTGGAATCACATATTAATATATATTTATTTTGACTAGTAAAACTGCAAATGGTTGATATTTAATACTCTTATATTATGCCTTTCTGCCATTCTTTTCAAGGTGGTTTATACTTCAAAACAGCTGTCTACAATACAGTACAAAAAAGAAAAGAAAAGAGGAGAATAAAAACCCAACTAGAAAAGACAGGAAGATTGAGAAATGTGTTTCTCAACCAAAAGGATGAGAAAAAAAAATCTATATAAAAGCAGGCAGATGCCTTACCCCATCTCCCCAGGTGGGCAGGAAGTCCCATTGCCACTGATATGTCTCTTCACGTCTGTCTTGTTTATCAGATAGTAACTAGAGATGTTGCACAAACTCTTGAAGTGACGGAATTGGACTCATTGCTGTTCTTCCTTGTACACATTTTACTGTGTTGAACGTTTCAAAGAAAAGGAAAATATGTACAAGTTATCAAGAAACTAATTGTAGCATTTTGTATGTTTGCGGAAGAGTATAGTTTTTTGACCTCTGACTAGAGATCATTTTCCTCCAAAGATTTGGTCCTTTAAACTGTTTATCCCACAGAGATGTCACAAAGTTTCAGCAAAATCTCTTTTCTGGAAAGGCACGAGAGTGAACTGCTGGCTTAAACATTCTGGCTTCTTAAAGTAGCTTCTCAAGCCTTGTGACACGTTTGCAGATAAGTAATGTGTTTCTTTAATTTCTTTGTAGATTCTGGACAATCAGGAAGTCCAAGCCACAACGATCCTGCCAAGAATCCACCAGGTAAAGTTGTGTTCTGATATATTTTGCAGTTGAACACTGAGAACATACATTGTGGTATTAATTAATTAATCAGCAACTTCTTTTGTGCTGGCAAGTACACTGAGTAGTTCTTTTGAAGTGGCAAATGCATTAATGGTAGTTTTTGTTGAGATTTAATCAATCATAGGAAAATGTTTCTGCAATGTAAAATTTAGTACAAGCAGAACAGATGTTGAGCAGGTGTCTGTGTTTCAAAAACTATCTAAATTTTTTCAAGGATAGTTTCTGTTAATATTGTGCTCTGGAGCTCTGAGATTTTACTTTGTCATCCCTTAATAAAATACACATATATTCAGTTTTTATAATCAGATGTATATTTAAAACAAAGCCAAAGCTGTGTTGTTAGTGATACGATTTTTTTCTTTTTTAAAAAGAAAGAAATTCCAGTACACAGTTACCACAGAGATTTCATGTACAAAACGAAATAATCAGAACTTGACTGTACAGACCAAAATTCTATGACCAGAGCTGTGCTGATGGAAAGGTCTTTCCCTCTTTCCCCTTCCTGCTGCAGCCTCCTGTTTATTCAAAAAGCAGCCGGAGGGCGGGATTCAGAGAACCCTTCAGAAGACCATAGGGTGTAATATCTATAGTGGGAAGGGGGAATCAACAGAAATTGCTAGGGCAAGCAGAAGTGCCCCTTAGCACACAGAAGAAAGCTTTTGGAGCCAACCCCATATTCTCAATCTAAAACCCATTGGACACCTCAGTATGATTAGTACTGCCTTGCTATCTGAGAATCCTAGATTTAAGTTCAATCCAGCAAACTTTGTTACTTACCTGCAAGCACTGTTTTGCACAACAGCAGCGTTCTACGACTATATTACCAATTGTTTGGTAAATTGTTTTGTTCGTAGCATGTAATGTGGTGGAGGAAGGTTGCTGTGTAGAAGAAGGCCATAAAACTGTGCTGCACATGTATTGTCCATCCCTCCCCTGGTACCTCTCTGTACTGCAGTACTTCTGCAGAAGAACCGTTTGACTTAGGTTTGCCTAGATCAGGGGTAGGGAACCTGCAGCTCGAGAGCCGCATGCGGCTCTTCTGCCCTTGCACTGTGGCTCCACGAGCTGAGCCGCTGGCCCCATCCTTGCCCGCCCTGCAGGCAGCAGGGCGGACGCATCCATGCGCTTCTCAGAATGGGCGGAGTAAAAGGTTAAAAACCCCAATATATACAGTGTTATCTTTATTTTAAATGTCAAAAATTACTTGCGGCTCCAAGTGTTTTCTTTTCCCATGGAAAACGGGTCCAAATGGCTCTTTGAGTGTTAAAGGTACCCTACCCCTGGCCTAGATAATGGAATGTATGTTAGTGCTTTCAACTGCTGCTGAAAAGAAAAACACCAATTCAAATTGACATTTAAACCCCAGCAGTGTCAATAACTGCTTTCTACCATTTATTTTTCTTATTTACCAAGGACATTTGCACAAAGTCAAGCAGTTTTTTTTGTTTATAAAACTGAAGTTTGAACTTTTTGTACGGTTGAGAGATAATTGTTTGTATGTGTTTTTACAGGACTGTGTATAATGTTTAAGGTTCAAGAAACAAAGGGTCAAGCGAGACATGATGGTGACCCATATTATTATTATTATTTATTATTTATTGTATTTATAAACCGCCCTCCCCCAAAGGGCTCAGGGCGGTGAACAAAACAAATAGATAGAGCACAGATAAAATCAGTAAATAATCATTAAATATGGCTCTATATGTTAAAATCAACCCCATTAAAATGCAGCATCCTAATCAAATATACTGATGGCATCCTACTAGAAATCTCCTAACAAAAAGGGGGGAGGGGGAGAGGGAACAGCAGGGTCCACAGATGTTATGAAAAGGAGGAGGGGGGGCATCAGCGGCCGGATTCCCCAAAAGCCCGGTGGAACAGCTCCGTCTTGCAGGCCCTGCGAAATTCATTAAGAAATTCATTATGTCTGTTTCGTCACACTGTGGTGCCCAATATTACTTTCCCAAATATCAAGCCAACAGAAGAGAGTTTTAAATAGCTTTAATTGCAAAGAAAAAGGAGCTGTTCCCACATGGGCAGACTCTGCCGAAACAGTATATCCACAGCATGTTTAATCCCTTCTCTCAAATTTGCCACGCCCTCTCTGTTCCCCCATTGGCTAAGGGCACTTAGAGTCACAACTTTCCGGTTCGCCTATTTACATGTTACTCCTTAATATGTGGCTCCCTCCCATACTCTTCCTGTATGTTCATTATAATACAGTTTGTCATCAGAGCAGAAGGAGAAGTTAATATTCAGATTCTGATTTTTATTGAGGTCAGAGACCAGAAAGAGCTATAAGAATAAAACCAGACTTTGTACATCAGCAGTACAACATATGCAAACATTTAAAAATCTTACATAATATACACTAAAATGGTACACTTATATTAATTGTTTAAAAAAATTCTGTTCTATTTGGTACTAAAAAGTTTCATAGTATAATTATTTTAAATGTAATTAAAACTGTTTATACAAAATCATATTATTGACTACACTGACCTTTTAGCAACCTTTAAACATAAATAGATTCTTAAAAAGTACGATGCACAATCAACACAAAAACCTCAGTAGAAGAATTTTTAAAAGGAATGGTCCATCAACTTTAAAACACCCAAAATAAGTTGGTCAGTATCATAGCACTAAATAGCACAAAGGTCCTCTATCCTCCTACCCTCCTGTTTTTCTAAATTGGTTGATCAAAAGGTAAAGTTGTGCTACGGATCTAGAAACCTGTTGGTCCTTCCCCAAAAGTAAATGGTGGATTTTTCATTTGTTATCTTTCCCTGCCCAGCCGGCCAGTATAGGTCCTAATATTTCGTTTCTGAATTTGTTGTATATAGGACATTTTAAGAATTTGTGTTCTAAAGTATCCACTTCGTTTAAAGAGCAGGCACACAACCTCTGGTTGAAAGGAATTTTCTTATATTTGCCTTCCAGTACCGCTGAGGGCAGGGTGTAACTTCTGGCTAATGTTAACTTCCTCCTGTGGTTTTTATTTTCTAAAAAATAAAGATAGGGAGCAGAAATCACCTGATATTTTAGGTCGTCTGGTGACAAATGGGTTGGTGCTAGCCTTAAATCGGACTGTGTCTCTATATCGTGGATTCTTTGTTTTACTAGTGCACAGGCTTTATCCAGACCCAGGTCTAGGAGTTCATACGTATTAGTCTATTAAGCATTCTCAGTACATACAATCAGATACATGCCTAGCCCTTCAGCCTAGTTGTCCAGCTGTCTTATCTTGTCCTGCCACAAGCATCCTCCCTTATGACTCATTGCCTAATTCATAGCAGAAAACACATTTCTCGTTTATCACAACATATGAAGTCACAATGGTATTTTTATTTACTGAAAAACCCCAGCATGGTGGTGAGAGGAGTTATTCTTGAAGCATGTATTTGAGCCTGATTCTTTCCTGTTTAAAGAAAGGAACACAATAAAGCAGGGTTCCCCAAAGTGAATACCATGGGTGCTATGACACCTGCCAGTACTTCCCTTGCTGTGAAAGAAGTGTCTCGGCAGAGTCCTACTGTTATCCACAGTTTAACAGACTAACTTTATTTATTGACTACATCAAAAATGCTTTATAACCACAGTTACCAAGAAAAATTCACTTGACAATGTGTTTACAAATCACCACTAATGTTCACATATGAGTCAATGCTTACATATTCTTGATAGGTAACATAAAGACCGCCTTGCAGACCAAATGATCCCTAATAAAATTACAGACTTTCAATTTCTTTTTGATTCTAAGTCCTGACAGGAGCCAGTTATATCTGCATTTTCCCCCAAGGGATTAAGCTAGGGATCAGTTTAACAAATATAAATCATAATTTGAATAGCATACAGAATCCAGTAATACTGAAAGTTAAGCATTAATTTTGTACCAACTATCACCTCCCACTATATCTAAACAGCTCCTGTCGAGACTTAGAATCAAGAAGACATTGAACTGTATTTCTATTAGCGATCATTAGGTCCAGAAGGCAGTGTTTATGTTACTTGTCAAGAATTTGTAAGCATTAGTTCATATGTGAATATAAGTGGTCATTTGTAAATACACTATTGAGAATTTTTCTATGTAAATGTGGTTATGAAGCATTTTTGATGTAGTCAATAAACAAAGTCAGTCTGTAAAACTGGATAAATTCTTATATGAGAGCAGTAAGACTCTGATGATGCTCTTCTTGCACAGAAGTGTTTATGTCTAATTAACTGCATGCATTAATGTGTTTCTCCATTTTTACTTTCTGGCTAATATTTCCCCTGCTGCCTGTCAATCTTTTCAGAAAGTAGGTGGAGTCATTATTAGGGAGAATATGTTATTGGCTGCTCTCATTCAGATAAAAATGTTTTCCTCAACTGCAATAGCAACTTCAAGCTTATTGTTCCATTCCCCCTTCAGGCTTTTCTTCTTGTAATTCCCTCTTCTATTACTCTTTCTCCCCACCCCAGACTTTCAGTTATTTCTTTTTTGTTCCTGTTCTGTGACTTTCTTGGAAAGCAAGGAAGGGGAGATATTGTGTTAGGTTCTGCCTCCTGAGCTAGTGATTTTGGGTTGTTGCTCACCACCGTCTCTTAAAATTATAAGGTGTCCAGATCCCCAGAAAACTTGGGGACTCCTGTAGTAAGGTCAGGATGGCAGGATTTATCTCCACTTGTTCTTATACTCCTTGTCTGTTTTTAAAAATAATTTTCTTCCTGCTTTACACATGAAGGGGTGGACATATGAATAACAAATACAGATAGATCCTTACTATCATATCTAATGTTGTCCTAAAGATTTTGAATTTGTTAAATTTAAATTGCTGCTTTTTCAACCTTATATATATGCAAAATATTCGTATGAATTTGTTATTGGGTATCTTATTGGAAAACTTTCCCAAGAAACTTAATGAACTATGTTGGCACTTACTAACTGCTGCAAAAGTAACAATTACTTCCTGTTGGAAATCCGATAAAGATCTCACTATAGAATTTTGGAAAGATAAAATCAGAGAATATGCTATAATGGCCAAACTAACAAATCTTAAAAATGATTTAAAGCTAATGGATCTTGGTCTATGAAGTTTGAATAAATTCTTGTTTGTTTCAAAGTTCAGAATAATTATGTTGCCCATGGAGTGAGTACTTCTCACATAGAATATGTAGTTTGTAGTTGTTGACCTCAAGGACACCTATTTTCATATTTTCATTTTCCCAGATCATAGAAAATACCTTAGTTTTCACTACGGGTACTTTTCAGTATATTACTCTCCCTTTTGGCTTGGCCATGGCCCCCAAAGTATTTACTAAATGTATGTTGATAGCGGTAGCACATTTACAAATTTTGGGATCCTCTGATTTTCCGAATCTTGATTACTTGTTGCTTATTGCCCAGTCTGAGCAGGTGCTACACTTACACGCTAGGTGGGAGTTACAGATGTGCCATGATCTGGTTCTGTTTGTTAATTGGGACAAATCCAGACAATCACCAATTCAATCAGTTGATTTCATTGGAGCAGGCCAGGGTGGGGAAAGCTTTCCTGCCCCTCGGCAGGGCGATTAGGATTACACAAATGTGTCTCACCTTTTTGGTAAACAGGTGGCAATCTGCCAGGGTGATCCAGCAGTTACTGGGCCTTATGACAACTACCACTGCAGTGGTAGAGTTGGCACACTTTAGGATTCGCTTGTTGCTGTTATGGTTTGTCAGGCACTTCAAGCCTGCTGTTTACCCACAGCACTTAAAACTGTCCATCCCCAGGCCAGTCCTTCTATCCCTTAGCTGGTGGTCTTAGTTATCTAACTTGTCCCAGGGGGTGCCCTTCAGTTGCTGGTGTCCTGAGGTTGTTCTCACCAAGGATGCCTCACTTAAGATCTGGGGAGCCCATCACATGAGCTTTTAAGTCCAGGAGATTTGGGATGTAGGGGAAAGGTCTCTCCACATTAATGTGCTGAAGCTCCATACTGTTCGATTTGTCCTTATCTCCTTCCTAGATATTCTTTGGTCCAAAGTGACAACACAAGTGTTGGGTATTAAATAAAGAAGCAGGGCAGAACCATGGCCCTCTGTCAGTAAGCTCTCCTAACTTGGGAGGTGGCCCTTTGTAATCATAAGTCTTTCTGAACCATTTACATTGTAGGAGAGCGAAACACACTAGTAGATACGCTGAGCAGGACCTTTGTGACCAATCATGAGGGGTCAAATACAAATGGAGTACTTCCTACCCATCCTCCAGCAATGGGGATTCGCAGACGTGGACTTGTTTATGACAAGCCTGAATACCGGGGCCTTCCATTTTTGCTCACTGGGAGAGAGAGGTTGCAGGTCTCTGGGCCTTCCAAATCTGTTAGACTATCAGTGTAATGCGTTTCCTCCCCTTCCCTCTCCTGGCGTGGGTACTGGGAAAGATCAAGCAGGACAATGCAGCCTGCATATTGATTGCCCCATTTTAGCTGAGACTGATTTGTTTCATGGAACTTCCATCCAAGGCACAGGGCATCCCAATCCCTCTCCCTGCTCAGGGCGATCTTTCAGGCTGGGGCAAGATTTATCATACAATGTGACCAGATTTCACTTAGAAGCATGGTGCATACTGCCTCCTGTCAGACTCTCTTATAGAGTAAACACATGCTAATGCAGACCTGGAGGGCTTCTACTACTTCTATTCTCTTATGAACAGTAATGATTCAGGTTTCAAGATTGGGCATTGGCACAAAATCTTTGTCTGTTTTCCTGCCTCCTTACTCAGGTTTTGGAGTATCTGTTATTTCTGGCAGAGGGAAGGTTGGCAGTATCTTTCATTGAGATTCACATGGCTGCTATTTCTGTGTTTCATGATTTGGTGGATTTTCACATATTTCCTTCGCATGTTTCCATCTTCACATGTTTCTATCTTTGCCGGCACTTCCCCATCAATGGTCATTGTCCTTAGTTCTTACTGGGTTGATGTGTTCCTCCTTCAAACCATTAGCTTTCTGTTCCTTGGGGGACCTGCCCAGGAAGGTGGCCTTTCTTGTCTCCATTATGTCCATGAGATGGACAGGGAAACTTTCTACCCTCAGGGTAGACCCCTTCCCCCATTTTTGAAGTTTTTTGGGCTGTTTTTACATCTGATCTTAGATTTTTCTCCCTGAAGTCGTGTATACTTTTCATCTGGAACAGGTGTGTTTTCTTCATCCTGAGTCAAATCGTCTACTTTATACTTTAGCTGTTAGGAGGGCCTTATCATTTGAGTAGAGTGAGATCTGTTTGTAGATCTAGGGCCTTTTTTGTATGTTAATTCGGTCCTAAAAAGGGGAAGGCAGCATCGTCAGGAGGGGTTACTGAGACTATTAGGGAATGTTACTGGGGTGTTGGCAGTTTAAGGCGCATTTGACGAGAGCCCAGGTACTTCTGCTGCTTTTGCCAGAAGGGTTCTTTTGTCTGATAACTGCAGGTAGGCAACATGGTCCACAGGTGACACCTTTGTCAAACACCATGAGAGCAACCTGAAATCAAGAAAAGAGGTGGACATCAGAAAAGTGTCTAGACACACATCTCTCCCTCTTACCTCACTGGATATTTAGATTTAGATTGTTTGAGATGTTCTTGTTTTAGGTGTTCTACCCTGGGCATTTGGTGGCAAATGGGGGATGGAGGAGACACCTCCCTAGTCACATGATGGTTTGGGTGGGAAGGAAATGTCAGTAGTTCTGTTGTGAGGTAGGTGCTCCCTGCTGTTGCTAGGAGCTAAGGAATTTTTGCTGTTTTGCTAGGCTTGCTCAGGCGTAGTCTCCCCACATGTGTGTCTGCACTGAAGACCTGGATGAACATCAGTTATGGTAATCAACCAGGTTTTTTCACTGTTTCTAGGCCCTGTCCGCTTCAGCTCATGTCACAACATGGAGAAACGATTCCGATAAAATGTCAGAATTTCACATCAGTTAACGCTGAGCAAGTTTATATTTTGCTTTTCATGTTTAGTATTTATAACACTAAAACATTACTTAGTGACTGCTTTTTTTGATGGCCGCTTTGCACCTTATACAGAGGCAAATCCAAATTCCCCAACTCATTCTGTTTTCTTCTCTTGGCCAGATTTGAGAACTGCTAGCCCGCAGAATATAATTTTAAGCTTTCTTAAATGTTGTCTTGGAGTGCTGATGGCGTGTTTAGTTGTGAGAGCGTCTGTTTTATTTATCGTTTGGTGGAAGGGATGAACAAAGATTTTTACAGTGACTGAATGAATACATTAATACTGTTATTAACACTATTAAAGCAGTTCTTACAGGCCACAGGAATCATTAGTTGAAGGTTTTGAACTCCTCCCCCACTCTCTTATTAGGAAGGTAACTTCACATGCTGGCAGGGCCATTCCTGTGTCATGTTTGGATCTTATCTTGGCTATGAAGAAGCCAGCATGTTGGCAGTGTAATTTTGCTACAGTTTTGGATGCCGCCACCTTCTCGAGGGCTTGGCAAGACAAAAGGAACTTGGAAGCATTGCAGTGTTTGGCAAGACTGTTGGCAATGGAAGTTGGCTTTTCTTAGATTGGCTAGGCTATTGCATTCTTTAGGGTGTCTGGTAATTTGACTTAACTTAGGAGGCAGGCAATATCTTTTGCCAAATAAAAGAACATTAAGCGCAGTTGTTGGATTTTTAAAAATAATGTATTCCAAAAAATGCACTAATTGCATTGCTAAAATATTGAGACAATGCATTGTATAGTAATGACAGTTTTTTCCACATTACTGAAAGACTTTTAAAATCCTTGAGTTGTATTTCACATGTACTTCAAAAATAGCCAGAAAAGTCCGGTTTGTAAAATTACTTTTGTTGACGAAATAGTATATCAACTGCAGGATAGGATTGCTTCATCATTTAGGTGATCTTGTCTTTAGCATTAGTTTTTCTGCAACAGTGATCTAGTTGTCAGGAAATTACTTGATTGATCTGGGAGCTGGCTTCTGCCTCATTGGGAGAGAAGTTGGTCCTAGAAGTTGCTAAGGCCACGCCTACAAAGCCCCTACATGGATCCAATTATGTATATATTGACTGGTCATTAGGATGTCTTGGGATAAGGTTCTTGAATGTGTAATTAGTGATGACTCAGTTCCAGACTTGTTTTGGATGTGTTTGCATTATCCCTTAAATATCAGTTTCACACCTTGTATTATCTAAGATGTTGCACTGTAGATAGATACTCAGGTAGAATTAGCATAAATTACCATTTCCCTGCTTCGTGACAACAGGGAAGTCATAGCTTTATTCAGAGTGTGCCCTCATTTTAAAGTATTTTTCAGGTTTTGGCTTAATGCTCCTGGACATTCCCCCCCCCCAAAAAAAAAGCTGAATCCCAAATTCCCAAATTAATCCCAAATTCATAAAAATTCCTGCTGTCTCCCAGCTCTGCATGCAGCTGAGAGGCAGCAGGCAGGCACAGAAGTGAATGCTGGGCTCCTGGAGCTCTGCACCTGCTACTTCCCAGCTCCACTTGGAGCTGAGAGGTAACAGCATTGGCTATGGGTCTGGAGCAGCCAAATCATGCCAGATTTTAGCATGATTTGGGATCTGCTAATTGGATCCCTTTAATCTGCCACCTTTTAAAAAAAAATGTGAACGTCCCCCTGCCTTGAAAAATACCGATAAGGGATTTTGGGGGGTGTTTCTGTTCGACTTTTTTTCAGATGCACACCCCTACATGTTATATCTATGCTTTCAGAACATTCAGCCTAAACTGCAACAATACATTGTATGTGAGCCTACTTCAGAAACTTCAGCTAGTTTTAAAAAACATGTGCTATTGGCCCCATCCAAAGGTGGAGATTGAATCTGCCTGTGCAAGCAGTGTGTGGCCATGTTGGCAGAGTTGCCCTTCCCAGAGCACTTGCCCCAGCAGAGGGGCAAAACCTCTGGATTGTGACCACCACAGCCCTCCCCAATGCTGGGACGTGGTGCCAGCATCCCAGTGCCCTGCCACTGTTGGGGCAGGCCATGGGCATGGCAGGCTAGCAACTGACATTAGTCTACTCCCTCACAATTATTTGTTGCATTATGCTGGTGGCCAGGACGTGAGATTTACCCCATCCTTTTGGGTGGCATAAATCTGTTGAGCCCCATAGAGGCTTCTCGGCAGCAGGAAGGCTTTTTTGCTTTGCAAATCTCCCCAAGCTACTGGGAAAACTCTATAGGAGCAGCGGGGTAGCGTAGCTATGACTGCACCTGGCCACCAGGCCACTTGGATGGGACTGTAAGTTATTAACAAGGGTGGCAAATAATGAGTGTATTTATATGCATAATTAAAAATCTTAATTGGTTTCCAGTTTGCTTCTAGGCCTAATTCAAGGTGATGGTTGTTGCCTAAATGGGAGGGGACAATTGAACTATCTTCTAACATACTAGCCTACCTGCAGTGAGGTTGTTTTTTGAGGACCTCCTTCATGTGTCCCTGCCTTCAGAACTTAGATGGGTGCTTACAATAAAAAGGTCCCTTTCTGTTTTGGGATCTTGGTAGTAGAAGATCCTCTTGCAGGGAAGTTGCCTGTTATGTACTTTTCTACTCAGCATATCCATACACACTCACACACCAATAAGATCACACAAAACAAGTGTGTAAAATCAATCAGCTGTAACAAATTCAGTTAGTTATATCTATTTCAGTAGGAATAAGTTATCTCTTGATCTTTCTCCCTGTTGCTCTTTTGTTAAAAGTCATATAACATCAGAAATAAAGGTACAAGTGCTCAGGACCTTACAATTGCAAACAGTTTGAAAAGGAAATAGAATAAGCTTCCTGGCAGAAAGATGTGTAAATATCTGATGTGTATGAAGGAGAAACCATGCAAAAACAGATTACTCTGTGACATCTGGAATCTGTTGCCAGTGCAACCCCACCCCCACCCCACCGGTGTAAATTCAGCCCTGCTTACTATTGTCGTCGTCGTCGTCGTCATCATCATCATCATCAGTATCATTACTGTTATTTTTAAGTATCAGTGAAAAATTAATTGACACTGTTTACCACTTGTTGCCCTGCCCTCCAGCCCGCCAACCCAGTGGCTTCCAGCCACCACTGAGGAAAGCCAATAGCATTCCTCATGCACATACCCTCAGAAATGCTTGTTTCTTTTCTATCAAAATTAGAGTATGTTCTTTGACTATGGAACTCAAGAATCTGTCAAAACACTTCTGTGGCCATCAACACTAGAAGAGCTTCATTCGCCTGAGCCCGGCCAAAAATATTCTGCCATAATTCTCCATTAGTTATTTAAGAGAAGAAAATCATTTGCCATTTCACTTTTAATATACAGCTCCAGATTAATCTTTTAATAGTAACAGGTGGCCTTTGTCTTTATAGCTCTTCTGAAAATATAATCAGCATTTTTTCATGAGTTGCATGCAATTCTGAACACAGATGGCTGTTATTTTATTGCACTTCAAGTTACCCTCTTGTGGGTAGAGAACTAACCTCTATAATAGGAATGGAAGGGGAAATTTTGCCGCAAAATCCCTTGCGTCACCATTATTTAATCAACTTCAGTATAGATAATGATCTACATGATATTGGAAGTGTTTTGACAGAATACTATTGGAATGAATAAATAGTATCAGAACATATTTTACCTGTTTGCTTTCTGGGTGTGTGCAGTCATGCCATTATCTTGATGCGTTTTAAGATATGACTAAGTAGATTTAATTATGTCTCTTATACATTCTATCTCTTGGACTACAAAAAAGGGAAGGTGTGATGGATTCTGAAGGTATTGGTGCTCATTCCAAGTCTATCACTATCAAAATAATATCCCCCAAAGTGTCACTTTCATCTGCAGTATTAGATATTGTGTTAAGGTGTTGACAACTTATTATGTACATGTTGTCCTTTAAAAAAATCAATATCTTTTGTGATTATAGCTTTAAAATTTTATTTATTTATTTATTTTTGAGGCTTTTATACCACCCCATCCCCAAAGGGCTTTTAATTCTATCTTTTAATATTTTAGCAAAAAAAATTACACCATGGTGATATACAAGTTCTGTTTTGTTTTTGTTTGGCCGCTTTAAAAGCACGAGCACTTTCCAACTAAACTACTTTATTTCAGTAAGACACTTAAGGCTGATCTTTATAACCAGACCGTGTACCTTTTTAGTGCTAGAACAGAATGAGAGATATATCTGCATGATGTCTAAGAGAGAATGGCTTAAGAGCTTAAACTTCACACAGAACTTAACTATTAAAATTCACAACCCTTATGAGAGCAGAATTAGGATTGCCCTCTATAAGAGCGCAATCAGAAATACTCATTTTAAAATATTGGAAGAAGCAGTTATCCAGTGATCCAAACTCTTTGTGACATCAGAGTTCGAGGTTGAATCTGGCCCAAGAGAAATATTGTTCAGAATATCTTATTTCTATTCAAACATGCTATTCCATACCAGATGATGTTCTCAATAGTGGTAGTCGGAATGGATCTGAGGGACTGATCTTTCATATGGATGCATTAATAGATAGAGATTGAATCAATCAATCCAAAATTGCCCCCTTTTTTAAACTTTTAAAGAAGGATCATATTAGATTTTCTCAACTTACGTCTTTAGAATGGCATTTACTAACCTGAGATTCCAGGCCATACCAATGGTAGTGTATAGTGTACGATGTAGTAATGTGCTGGTACCTAACTACAGTATATCTGTGGTAGTGACGCAGATGAGGACATTTTGCACTATGTTCTGGAGTGTCCTCTTTATGACAACATAAGGACCAAATATATTAAAGGAATTTTTCAAATTGCGGGGGATACTGATAACACTGGGAAATTGATTTGTCTGTTATCTGATGGTGATCCATACATCGAGTAGCACTTTTTGCTCATGCTGCAAGAAGAATGAGGTTAAGCATGGTGTAGTGATGCTGTGTTGTGTTATTTGATAGGGATATTTATAGTAGTACTAATTTAGTCTATTTTAGCTATGTTGGTATACATGGTAAACTTATTACTACTACTGTTAAAATTCAAATTTAAACCTACTCAAGTATATTTTGTACTTTACCATTTTATTCATCATGCATTTTAACACCCTTTTCCATGGTATCCATATCTGGAATTCTCTAAAATTTCTGACTAAGAAATCTTTTATTTTAATCTTGCTCAGAGTGCCATGATTGTTAATATAACAGCCTAAGTTTCAGAATGTCAGTTGAACTAATTATTTGGTATTGGCATCATCCAAACCATATATTATCTCCGAATCTTTCTTAGTACAAACTCATAATTCTGATAGCTTTTGCTTCTACCATTTTTATGCCTTTGTTGTTTTGTTTGTTTTTAAAGGTGAGGCTCCAGTTTTCATAGTTGCAGAGAGAAGCGTGAGAACTTAACATTTGTCCCATGTTTTTGAATGGTGTACTGAGGGCTGATTAACATTTTACAACATGCTCATGACCACCATGAGGACTTTGAATAACACATGTACTGAGAGTTTTATGTTTTTATATTCCTGGAATGTTACTGTTCTGAGATCAGACATGGGAATTCAGCAGTGGTTCAAAACATTCTCATTTTGCAGTTTTCTAGCTAAACACGATGGAAAGGTCCTGCTAAGAAATAAGTATAATTCAGGGCAATAGGTTGAACTTTTCGCTTCTAGCCACCAAGAATATTAAGAATCACTATTTTAATTAATCCCCCCTCCCACCGTAGAAGCTCACACATTCCTTGCCTACTCCCAACGGCAAGACAAGCTGATAATTTTCTAGGCTTGGAGTTCAAAACTTAAGAACTAAGCTTCAAAATGGTTATCCTCTTATTTATTTAGATATTTTAAATATTTGTTAGCCATCTCTCTACTTTGTAGGAACTCAGTGCGGTTTATAATGTAAATAATAATAAAAACCAGTAAAATAGAATGCATAAAAACTACTAATTAAAACCAGTAATTTAAAACTGCTGATAGACAGTGTCCTATCGTCTGTACTCAGTTTACTGATACTCTAGAACTAGGCTTCTATCACAGATATTATTCAGCTTTTTTGACCTCAGGCGTATTCGTCTTTTTAAATACACCTGAGGTGTTTTATCAGTAAAAGAAAAAAAAGACAAAATTAGTAAGGTAGGCATTGATATTAACCGTGTTACCCATCTCTTCTGTATAATACATGAATTGACTCTGCCTTTGAAGAGAGAGACCCAAACACCTTTTTTTCTGAGAACTTCAGGACGCTAGCATGTCTCTGAGAATGAAAAAACTTTTCAGTTCCCACTGATCTATTTTTAGAAATCTTTGCTACACTCAGTAAAGGTGCTATACAGTTATGTTTATTTTTCCATTTCTAATATCCTGATATTGCTACAGGGCAATAACACTGATGGCAGAGCTCCATATTCAATTATGAACTGAGCTGTTCTTTCCTGGAATTATTGAAGCATGTTAAGTGTTTGTTGTTCTTCACTTTGCATTGATTGGTAAATTCTACCTGGTTTGTATGCATCAGAGCATAATCTAGTCAAGGGACTCAGTTTAAATATGTTTGCTTGCCAAACTACTTGCAGAGCAGTTGGCAGTTACAATACGCTGGGTGCTGTGGTCTGTGCAAGGAGATGCTGAGGGGTACAAGAGGGATTGTGTTATGGTGATGTATTAGTGCAGCAAAATGCACAAGATGTCATACTAGTGAATCAGTATTATGTAAACTCAGGCTGTGCAGCTACAGTACAGTTATGGATCTCAGGGCCAAACAGAGCATTTTACCAGTTTCCTCACTTGCTCCTTTTTTAATTTTTTTACAAGAGATGTAAGTTCACAAAACTTTCAGTTGTTTGAAGCCACTAAGGATATGCCAGATTCTCATCTAGGGTTAAGTTTGATACGAACAATTTTGAAGAGGTTAAATTCATACAAACCATTACAGTCTAAAAGAAGTTTGATTTTTACAAAAAAAAAGGATATTAGGATCCCATGAATATTAGGATCCCATTTCCTAGAATAAAGAAAACAATAATTCCAGAATCTAACTGAAAAACAGGTGTTCTTTGACAGGGATGGAAAATGGCAAGTTACATGCATACCATATGTGCATATTTCCAAGGTCCTAGAAGTTAAGCATATTTGCAAGGCCCTAGAAGTTAAGCAGTTTTTCAAAACCTTAGTGAGCTAACCACCAACCTCTGTAAGTGTTTCTCTGAAGCAGAACCAAGAAAAACATGTCAGTCATAGCAAAACTTGGAAATCTTTGTTCAAGATTTCCCATGTACCACCATTCAATATAGGAAGCCTCTTTACTTTATACTTAGAAGAGGACTGACCATGTTTGTGATGTAAAACAATGAATAACTAACATGTCTTCAAAGAGCCTGTACAAAGGGGGGCTTGGGGTGATCCCCTCACAGTAGAGCAGAGCATGAATAATATTGAGCTCAGAGAAACCTGATTAACCAAATGTTTTTTGAAGAAAGCTTGATAAAGAAATGATGTGACAGGTCCCTTGCTGACTACAATTTAGAAGCGCATAAAGTAAATTAAATATATAGAGAATGGCATTTTAAAATGAGATTTGGGGATTTGGAAAAAATTAAGGTTAATATTTGTCACATTTCAACATCAGACTAAGGCAGGCAACCTTTGCCACAGCAAGACCATGCATCAGTGGTGGAGCTACCAGTGGACGGGTGTGTGTGTTGCACCGGGCGTGCACCTGGGGATGTGGAAAATTGCTCCCAGCCTTCCCCCCCTCCCCCCCGCGGCGCCCCCTTACTTGAAGCAGTGCAGTTGGAGACGCGGCTTGTTCCCTTCAGGCTCAAAACGACCTGGTAGGAACTATACTTCCCAGAAGACCTTGCGAGCCCCAAGGTCTCATGGGAAATGTAGTTCCCACCAGGCCATTTCCATCCTGAAGGGAACAGGCTGCTTCTCTAGTCTGCACTGTTTCAATAAGATAAATGTGGGGGCGGGGAGGGGGCAGAAAACACAGAGTGCACACTGGGTGCAGTATGGCCTAGCCACGCCTCTGCCATGCATGAATCTAATTCAGAGGGAAGAGTTAGAATGGACAGGTAATTAAGGCATCATATTGATTAGATCATGACTGTGTGTGTATTATGTATTAATAGTTATCAGACTGCCAACCAAATAAATCAGAAACTATTATTTTGAAACTCAGGCTTGGAATTTAGGGATCTGTAATTCTAATTTAGGCCTTAATTTAGTTTGTATACAGGTACAAATAAGTTTAATAACATGCTTTATCCTTCCCCAGGAAATCAAACAATCTGGGAATGGGTTCAGACTAATGCAGTTTATTTGCTGTAGTCTAGAATATTGGTTGCCAAACTCACTGGTATAGAGACCAACCAGTAAAATCTAGGATTGTCTTGATAGGTGCTTTTCATCCAGAAATATTTTCAGTATTTAGGGCAAATTGCCATAGGCTTGGTCAACATTTGATGACTTCAATAGCAAGCAATAATGTTAAAGATTTAAAGACAAATGCAATACTTTTCAATGCAAGTAGTTCACTCACTGTGATACATTTCATTTCTGAAAAACACAAGATTATATAAGTGTATTGATCGGCTTCAAATACAAACCAAAACAGAGATTTTAACTTCAATCTTATATGCACTTAAGTGGGAATAAGTTCCATCAAACTCCATTATACTTCTGAATAAATCAGAATCACCTAAGGCCAATAGCTTCCAGAATATATTAAGTAGTGCATTTGAATTTGCTACCTTATCTAAAAGACTCACTGTGTCATTTAAAGCAGAGGTACACCTAAAACTGTGGAAGTCAGTGGTCTTAGAAGGATGTGACTCTGCTTAGAAATTCACAGGCAGAACTGGATCCTATAACACATGAGTTCAAGCACCCACAGAGAAGCAAATCTTTCCTAGTAGCCTCTTCTTCTAGAAGCTCTGTGATCACTGAAAACCTGGTTCAAGGGATAGACAAACTTTTGTAGGGCACAGAGGAGATGGAATCAGACCAACTGCCCCCTCCCCCATCAGTGTAGCTTTCTTGCGCTGGTCTATGACTGTATCTAATAAACTGAACTGAACAGTATAGCTTCCACAGACCAAGAGCTCTGCAGGTGGAAGAGAAACTGAGGGTGATTTCATCCAGTTCTCCTGCCCCCTCACTGCAGCTCCCATGCTTCATAGCTTGTTGTCCACAATAGTTTTTCCAACCCTGTCATCATCTGCTGGGAGGGAGAAGGCAGAAAAAATCCAAATCTGCAAATACTTTCCACTCACCGTTTATAGAAATCAGCAGGATGTACTGAAGTATTTCTCAAATGAAAGGTACACATTTAGAATAGAATAGAATAGAATAGAGTAGAATAGAATAGAATAGAATTTTATTGGCCAAGTGTGATTGGACACACAAGGAATTTGTCTCCGGTGCATATGCTCTCAGTGTACATAAAAGAAAATACATTTGTCAAGAATCATAAGGTACAGCACTTAATGATTGTCATATCATGATTGTCATATCAATTTAAAATTATGTACTGATTTCTTTTTGCAAAGAAAATCCCTCAGCCAACAAAAGGGCCTTCATTTAGGCCAGTGGTGGCGAACCCATGGCATGGGTGCCAGAGGTGGCACTCAGAGCCCTCTCTGTGGGCACATGAAAACAGAGTGCCCCCCCCCCCACACACACACATCTAGGCTGGCCTGGGCTTGATTATTAGCATTAAACCTAAGACCTAGTTTTGGGGAAGCAGTATAGGTAACCCTGTTGAGTGCTGTTAAACCCCACTGATTTTCATGCGAAGAACTAAAGCACGATCCTTTACCTGGGAGTAAGCTCGGTTGCTGGCAATGGGGTTTGCTTCTGAGTAAACCCTCCTAGGGTCGTGATTCACCCATTGGAAGAGTTGCACGGTTGCTTCTAAGCAAAGCCACCGACTACCACCAAGTTTACTCCTGAATAACGCACACCTCGGAACCAACCATTTTTTCTAAACTAAAACCTCAGTATTCAGGTTAAATTGCCGTGTTGGCACTTTGCGATAAATAAGTGGGTTTTTGGTTGCAATTTGGGCACTCAGTCT
This sequence comes from Sphaerodactylus townsendi, assembly GCF_021028975.2. Classification (NCBI taxonomy): domain Eukaryota; kingdom Metazoa; phylum Chordata; class Lepidosauria; order Squamata; family Sphaerodactylidae; genus Sphaerodactylus; species Sphaerodactylus townsendi. The sequence goes on along the minus strand of NC_059431.1, from coordinate 84,930,546 downwards.
CAAAAAGGTTCACCATCACTGATTTAGGCTGTTGTTCTACAAGCTTGTTTTGTGTCTCTGTGTGATACTCAAATATGTGTTTCCCCACTCTGAAGAGTTACAGTCCTGTTGGAGCTGCACCATATTCACTTTTGCATATTAGAATAAGCTTTTACTTCATAAGAAGCTCAGAGGTTCTATAATGATGTAGCATCTACCAAAACACCGCTTTACATTTCCTTCTTTGAACTTGATGGACAGAATTTTCAAAGGATATCCTTCATAGATATTAGAAATATAAACTATCAAAGATAATCTTGTAGGTTTCCTTTCAAGTAATAATGTTGTACTGTACTTCAATTTATTGCTAATAGACTTCATTGATAGAAAAATAAATTGCCTAATAAGGAAAATAAAACTCATCAACTTTAATTACATGGTATTGCAAAAAGAGATTGTTGTCGTACAATTACATTATTACATCAGGTAATATTACATAATGTCATATACATAAGGCACACTTCAGTTGTTATGTCTCAGACTGGATCCTTTCCAACGCCATATGATTTGTCCTGTATCAAGACCTATTAATGTTCTATGATATTGGGGGCAGTTTAAAACTCTGGAATGAGATAATAACCGAAGTGCATAAACATAGTAATTTCTGTTCATAAAGTATAATGAAATTGAACGACATTTAATGGGATAAGATTTGTAAATATTGGAATAGGAAGACTAGTATTGAAGTAACAAAAAACCAAGGCCTTTGCTGCACAAGTTATTGCAGTGGTAAAGTATGCTGAAAGATCTAGGCTTTGGAAGCACTTAACATTTTACAATGTCAATATTCAAGACATACAGCTGATAATTCAGTAAGTTTTAGTGGAAAAATCCATTTTTAAACTACCAGCTTGCCTTTTCAAAAGACAGCATAGCTTCCAGGTACTCCTTTTCACAGGCTGTGTTATGACAACTTTCTCAGAACCTGTCTCTTAGAGATGGGGGGGCACACAGTAGTTGGTTCTTTGCCCAGTATTCACAATGACACCAGCTTAATAATTGTAGTATTAAAATAGGGGTTTTCATACCTCCTTGAAAAAGAAGGCAATTAACCTCTCCCATGTCCCAGCTGTTTGGTCTGTAGATATAGAAGCATCTCATTTGATTGACCCTCTGATTATAACAAATTATATTGTTCAGATTTTTGCAGGCAGATTTCTTTTTCTTCCCCAGATTTTAAACTTCACAACGATAATAATTAGTGAATTATATTCTTCCACATGACATTATCTCTTGAGCAAAATTCTTTTGTAGTCACTGACACTGCGGTATTCTTATATTAGTTTTAAATAGAGAAAACTCTGGACCATCAGACTGGGATAATTTAGAAATAAATACCAGGAAGGTGAATGTAAATGTACTTTTGTGTTAATGTAAAAAATGCAAGATAACTTCATCTAATGAGGACTATCTGAAATCACCATGCTGTGATCACCATGCAGAAAACAAAAAGATATTTCTCCTTACATGCAGGATAAAAATCTGATGTAAAACTGAGGCATTGCTCCTAGTAGAAGTTATTGCCCCAAAGCTACATTTAGCATAGTCACTCTTGCATAACATCAAATGCTTCATCAAGAGTTAGGAAGAATATTTTGCTGATTATCTTCTACTGCCTCTGCAACAAATCTCGGCACTTTACTCATGTAAAGTGTTTTTCTTTCTCACAGCTGGAAGTCTAGTACACAGTCATAGTGGATTTGCTAACTAGATATTATTATCACATTCTCCTGATGCTTGAACATATTGTGTTTACCTTCCTGCACTCAGAGGCACCTTTGGAGTCCAACCTGAATTGTAGAACAGAATGCTAGAGATGATGTATAATGCTACATGGTGTCAGCTGTACAAACTATTTTAATCTTTTGTATTTGCCAACCACTCTGCCAAACAGTTTTGTTTTCTTGTGGCTGCTGCTGAAACACAAAAAGAATGGGTGCTGCTACCTTGTGCTGTCACCTTGGTTGTATGTCCTAGCTTACATAGGCATTCTTTCCATTCCTACATTCACTTTAGAGTTTCTATGAGAAAAAGAAGATAGAAAATCAAGTGAAGTCAGTGACAGCAGTGTGACAAATTCGGACTACATTCTCAACAAGTTGAACACACACTGATTTTATAGGGCTCTTTAGTGAGTAAAACTCAGTTTGGTTTTTGACTGTAAAACAATAAATGCAGAGGACATATATTTTACTGTGTTAGTTGGAATTTTTTGCAGACTCTTCTGGACATAGAAATCATACAGTCTGAAAAATGGCTGCCACTGAAGGCAATGATTTCTTCCAATCCAGAATATGATACCTTTTTAGTTCCAAACTAGACACAAAAGTCCTAAATAATATCTAGCAGTATCAACAGAGAGCATGTTGATTCAGTCATTGTCCACATAGTGTGATCCACAGATTAGGAGCCTTGCTCTTTTCGTGCTTACACTACTTCCAGAGGCATACAGGGGAGAAGTGGCGCCATCCTCTGGGTGCCGCCCCTAAGAGTCGTGTAGCCCTGCCCCCATGTATTGTGTAACCCCGCCCCCTGCATGTCCCTGCTGCTGGCTCTTGCTCTCCCCAGGGCCTGGGGGGGGCAGAAGCCTGCCTGCATGGACCCCAGGAGGGTAGAGCAGAGGCATATCTAGGGAAAATGAAGCCTGTGGCATAATCTCAGTCCTATGCTCCATTTTCCCAAGATACAGTGGAGGGGAGAGAGAAATCAAGCTATCTGCTGATCTCATGGAGGAGCACCCAGGTCTACCACTGGACAGGCAGGAAGTGGCCCAGGTCTACCACTTGGGCAGGCTGGAAGGGGTTCAGTCAGCGTGCTGGCACAGGCTTTGGCTCCAGAAGGTCAGCGCCCTCCCTCGACCTGTGGCACCCACCTTAAAGGGAGAATCTGGGGTCTCTAGTTTAAACACCATTGAAAGTGATGCTGTTGGGGGGTGGATTCACTCCCCCCAAAAAACAGCAACACTTTCAATGTTGTTTAAACTGTGGACCCCAGATTCTCCCTTTGTGAATTTAAAAGGAGAATCTGGACTGCCTACTTTAAACAACCTTGAAAGTGATACTGGAATCCCCCACCCCCCAACAGCATTATTTTCAATGGTGTTTAAACTAGGCAGTCCAGATTCTCCTTTTAATCTACCTTAAAGAGAGAATCTGGGGTCCCCAGTTTAAACAACATTGGAAGTGATGCTGTTTTAGGGTGGATTCTCCCCCACCCTGAAACAGCATCACTTTCAGTGTTTAAACTGGGGACCTCAGATTCTCCCTTTAAATCCATGGCGAAGGGGATGGGGAAATTTGAGTGGTGTCTGCTATCAGGGGTGCAATTGTTAAGCTAGCAGCACCAAAGTTTCAGGGCATCTTTAGGAGACTCTCCTGGCATTACAATCCAGGTTTGGTGAAGTTTGGTTCAAGGGGTCCACAGTTATGGACCCTCAAAAGTGTAGCCCCCATCTCCTATTAGCTCCCATTAGATACAATGGGGGGATGGGGCACCCCCTTTGAGAGTCCAACTTTAGACTCCCTGAACCAAACCTCACCAAATCTGGGTGGTATCATCAGGAGAGTCTCCTGAAAAATCTCTGAAATTTTGGTGCTGCTAGCCTAAAAACAGCGCCCCCTGCAGGCTAAAAATGTAAAAATACAAAAAACACAAACGAACCTGAATTTTTTCCGCCCCCCACGTGACCAAATTCCTGGGGACATTTTTTGCGCCTCCCACGTGACCAAATGCCACATGACCAAATGCCTGGGGACATTTGACTCTCTATGTCCTCATGGCAGATACGCCCCTGACTCCCTCCCCCCCCTTTTTGCAGGTTTCAACACAATATTGTCATTGGACCAGTACTCACCCTTCTCTTTTAGAGAGTTGCAGTGGAATTCTTGTTGCAGGTACTGTTTTGGCTGCTTCATGGGGCAACAGTTGCTGATTTAGCAAAAGGTGGACTTGCATACTTGGCCTGTAGTTGCTGAGGTTGGAATGGCAGGTAGTCACTCAGAAATGTTGTTGTGTTCTGTATTTTCTCTATTTGCCTGTGAGTTTAGACTGCCATAATATTTATTTACAAAATTTATACTGTACCTTTCTGCTCTCATTAGGGCCCCAAGGCAGCTAGGGCCTCAAGGCTGCTCTCAAGGCAGCTAACAGATTTTAAAAAATACATTATCAAACATCCTAAAAACTGTTAAAACCAAACAAAATGATATCACTAAAAATTAAAACCAAGGTAAAATATGCCTATAAAAACAAACATTAAACATAGGGTAGAAAGAAGGGGATAACCAAGAAAACAGATAAGCAAGTAATTCTTTACCCACTGGCGGGAACGATCAACAAAAGAGGACAGATGAGTGTCCGGGGAAAGAGTTCCAGAGTTATGCTGGTATCACCATGAAATTCTGCCTGTATACCTTCAAGGCAGGCCAGTTGGATCTTGTGTGAGAGATTTTGCTAGCAACTGAAGAGATGTGGATGCAAACACGTATTTCAGTGCAGGGAGGAAGAAAAGACAATTACAGACCACTAAGACTGGACAGTTAGTCCTACTCCTTTGCCTACATGTTTGGGCTATATTGTTCTTTCATCCTTGGTTGGAAGAGTCAAGGGTGAGTTATACAGTACAATATGTATTGAGTTCTAAGAAAACAATATTAGTGATAAAGACAAAACAATGTTTATTTATTCCTTGACTTTTTGTGAAAAGTGCCCTTTTTCTAGAAATGCCATAAATCCCATACGTGTTCTATGTATGCTTGATGTGAGATCAGAGAGGTAACCCCATGCTGCACACCCTAGCATCTGAGGTATGGTTACCTTGGCTGAGGTTTATATAGTGCTTAGGCAAGTTGTGATTTGCTCCAAATGTATTATCTTGAATTACACCATAGCTGTGGCGGGAATGTTTATGCTTACATCAGCATTTTCATCAGTGGAATGTTACACCAGACCTGGTCTTACAATATTAATACTTGCTGTTTCCCCAGCATTCTCTGGTGCTGCCCAGTTATGATCCTATGATAGTGAAACTGGCACCAGATTTATAGTGATACAATGATGGTTGGATGTTGTATAAGCACAAGTGGGGATCAGAAAAGAACTTGAGATGCGGCATCCCCTGCCTTTGCTTCCTTCCTTCTCCCGCCTTCCCTGTCACTCTTATCTGTCCTTCCGTTCCAACCCTGTACCATAAATCTTCTCCACTTTCTCCCCTAACTTCACAAAGCTGATGTCTTCTTGGTGCTGCTCTGAATCCAGGCCCCAACCAGATCCCCAGTGACAGATTCCCTAGCAGCAGTAGTCAAGGAGAGCTGCGTTTTCTGCACTAGGGGCGGCAGAGCCTTCAGGACCAGTTCTGGCATTGGAGATGATGGGGAGAGGCTGCCTGGGGCCAGGCCATAGTGGCCTCTCCACCTAGAACTGTAGCAGCAGTGGTATGGGGGTGGGGGGGGGGGGGATGGCCCTGAGCCTGATTCCATCCCCAGACAGTCACTGCTACTCTTGCTTCTTCCCGTTTTAGCTGCAAGCCAAAGCTTTCACCTGGCTGGCAGTTTTGCCACTTTAGCAACAGCAACTTTCCAAGTCCCTGCCCAACAATCCCCCACCTAGCTAGCAGCTTCAGTGCTCCAGTAGCGGCAGCAACTCACCCAAGCCCCTGCTCACCTGCCTACCTGTAACCTACACCATTTCAATGTCAGCAATGATTCCTTTCTGCCTCAGCATCATGGGGGAGGAGTTTTGACTGGGTGTTGTAAAGAATGCCCTTTTAAGGGAAATTTTGTTTGTTTTTGATGTTTTCAAAATTTTCTGCAAACCTGGGGTGGGAGGCTCACTTTCATATGAAAATGTCTGATTCCAAGCTTCAGATTTAAATATTCACAGATTGGGTCACGCTTGACTATTAGAATATAAGATATCTCCAGATATGCTACTATGTCTCTAAGCTATTCCAGTTTAGTTACTGTTCCAAGCAGTTGACTGATTGGTTTTAGAATTGCTCCCTTAATTTATTCAGTGTTTTCTGGATAATTTTTTTGCATTTGTTGTTTCTAAATTGTTTATCTTTTTTATTTAGCCAAAAGTATTAATTGCATTTTCATGGTTTTTTTTTGTTCTAGTGTATCTTGAGGATAGTTTTGTGAAATCCGGAGTCTTCAATGTGACAGAACTGGTGCGGGTGTCCAGAAGTAAGGGTACTCTTCTTCTTCTTTAAGACATAGCTCATGTTAAGTAATGATTTCTAATTTGATCTGAAAGGATTTCATGTTACTCCCAGACCAAAATGAAAAATAAAAAGGCCAGTAGAAATCTGGACAGATGTCTGTAAAGACTTTTTAGATTTTATCCTCAATTCCTTTGACAAGTGAGATTTCCCAACAGAGGGGTGTTTGCTTTTTATTATTATTAGGGATCTGTAATGGTCAGTTTCTGCATCATATCAATGAAATACTGGCTTTGGGCAAATGTCCATCTTTTTTTACTTCTTTAGATTATATATGCAGAAGGAATATTAAATAAAGCTAGTGTACCATAGGCATCCATAGCTCAGGATTTCCCAAATAAGTATGTTTTTGTTGCACCAACTTTATGAAGAAAAGTTATGACACAGTTGTGAATACTTGAAGTTTCTGTATAATAAGTCAAACTATGGCTATCAAAATCTATACTGACTGCCAGAAGCTCTCCAGAGTCTCTGGTCAAGAGCATTCCTTCTCACTTATCCTTTTAAGTGGAGGTACTGAGGACAGAACCTGGGACTTTGCTTGCTAAGCAGATGTTCTATATCTGATCTATAACACCATACCATGGATTTGTAGCTGAAGTAATAATGCTGTAAGCATACCTGAGACTATCAGTTATCATTTAAGAGGTACCAGTTAGAGATATTCACATAATATCATTATCCCAAAAGGTTTAAATACCAGCTTTGTTATACGATGTCAGGATAATTTTCATAATTGACCATGGTGGAAATTGACTAACTTATATATATATATGTGTATATATATATACACACATATACATATACATATACATACACACACACACACACACATTTTTACTCATTATGTTACTTATTAGCTTAGAGAAATATATATATATTTCTCTAAGCTAATAAGTAACATAATGAGTAAAAATGTATAGAAACACTGATAATTTTTTTTATATATTTGCCAGCAGATAAGTATATTAGGAGTTTTTTTGTCTACCAATTCAATAGTATGTTATGACTCCACTGGAGCAATGAATACAATCTTTTCACTGGAGCAAGATTTCTTAGTGAAAGAAGTCATCCACATGTCTCAGCTCATAAAATGATTAAGTTAAGCTTAAATGGTATTACTTGACTGCTCCCAGAGTATGCATCATCTCTTTCTATCCTGCAGTCCAGTTCAATTAATTTCTCTTTAACGCAAACCACAGTTTGCTGTTACATAACAGACAAGCTAATATTTTCCATTGTTCTACAATCCAGAGTTGCAAATGGCAGAAGAGGGAAAATGCTGAAGCCCAAACTCAAGGCAAACTTTTGATACTAACATGATCTGGTGCTAGTGGCATTTAATTGTAAAGACATTTAATTATCACTTAAATCAGTAATGATTTGCTTTATCTCCATTTATACATGACATCCTCTTCTTCTGTAAAAGATCTTATTGATCCATCCCCAAAGCTAATGAGCAAGAAATCATACTGTGATTGTATCATCTAAACGAATAACTATATTATTAAGCATTGAAAATTGCATATAAAAGTCATTCGTGTTGGGCAGAAATAGTAAATGTTCTGTAGCATGTGAGAACAGTCCATTTCTAGTATATCTGGGGGCACTCTGCATTCAGTGATTAAGAGCTGAACTCTTTTGCTTTTCCAAGTAGTAAGTGCATGGATTCATAACTGACTCTCCTAAATGTTACTACTGAAGGACTGAGAACCCTCCAAAACATGAGTTACAACAAGAAGGTAGACTCTGCCTTCCTTCCCTCTTGCTCAAATGGACAATCTAAGTAGAGAGAAGGAGAGCGACTTGACCCATTTTGTTGTAACATGTGGCATCTTGCTCTGGAGAGATGCAGGAGACTGGTGAGTTATAAAGAAGAATGCTTCAATTAGCTCCATTAATGTAAAATATTGGCTTCCAACCGTAGTACACATCATAAGCAAATAGCATAATACATGCATATATGTGAACATAATTCATTCAGCATGTAATAATTTGTATCACGGAAGCTTAGTTTCACAGCAAATATTGCTTTATTAACTGAAGCAAGCATATATTTGTCATATTTCAAAATTATACCAACATTCTATTGCCTGTACAATGAAAAGGTGTATCCCAAAGTTTATTTTGAATAATCATCTGCAGCATAAACATGTGGTATGGGTTCCATAAAACAGTGTTACATGTAAAGCAGGATATCAGCATGACTGTATGGCCATCTAGGTATTAGCTGCCTCAGACTGGTCTCTAAAGAAGCAGTGTGCAACCTTTTGAAAAGGTGTAGATAATTTATTTTCAAAATATTCCAACAATCATATTAGTTTCATTCTAATCTCCATAGCAGACGAAGGCATTTAGTATATATATTTTAAAAAAATCTTACAGCCTTTTGACATTTAGAAAGTTGGAATAACCCTTTCAATACGATGTTGTTTAGCACCCATAACCCAGGGAGCTGGAGTGAACTTCCCAATCGGAGAACTTCCAAGCCAACCATATTACCATGATATGAACTCGAGTGTAAACCTACAGAGATCACTGTCCTCTCCACCAACCAGGTGAGCATGATACCAAAAGAAGTCCTTATGTTTAATCAAAATATTTGTTATATTATCTCCATTTCTGTGTCTATGATTGATGTGGCTAAATTATATTGCAGATGGATTATGACTTTGCAGTATAACTCTGGCCTTGTTGTATGTACATTACAATTATATTTTAATTAATGATGTGTAGACAAATTACTGTTAAAATTATTGTAAATTCTTTTTATACTGGTATAATATAAAAAATCAAATAAAAAATATTCAGTTTATAGTGCAATCCTTAGCACAGTCACACCCTTCTAATTCCATTAACTTCAGAGGACTCTGAAGGGCATAACTCTCTTTAGGACAACAGTGATAAGTAATTATCTCTTTATTTTTAGACATCTCAAAATAAATACAGTGGCAGTCCCTTTATGCTCAGAATATTCAAAAACTGGCATAAAGCTTGGTTCAGATTCAGCTGTGAATGGTTAGCCTTGAAATCTTGATTTGATTAGTTAAGAGTCCAAACAGATGGACAGCCCAATCCAGAGGAGCGAGACAAAATGCATCCTGGAAGCGGTGAGGGCCTGCACCAACACATTCTCCCCCCCCCCCCGCCCCAACCAGTGTAAGTGTCACCTATGCTGGCAGGGAGAGAAAACAGAGCGGCAGCCAGACATTGCACAGCTCTGTGATGCCCGACCTAGAAGAGGGTGATGCTCTCACAGCCACCAGAATAACAGAGGATACCGGCATGACTCGGGGCAGGCTAGGGAGGTTCCTGGCACCATGCCCAGCCACTATGGATCTACTTTCTTGCATTTGGATCAGACTAGACAGTTTTGCTACAACTTGACTTCCATTCCTATTCGACATTGAGGAGAGCTCTGCTTAAGTTATAAAATTCCAAAACGAATTTAGGTTTTATTGTATTTTGAATGTTTTTTGCAACTAATGATATTTACATATATTCCTCTTTTAGTTGAATAATTGGTTCTTTGGATTTCTTTGGGGGAAGCGTTTTGGGGGGAGGAATGCTTACTTTATCTTGTTTTGTTTCCTTTCATGTTATTATTTCCCTTCTTTTGTTGTTTGAAATAGTTTCCTGGTTTATTATTTATATTTATGGTATTGTACCAGTCCTTTGAAAAAATATAAAGAACAATAAAATTTTATTGCAAATATTCAAATATAGTGTTGTTGAGAATGTGTAGTATAGAAAAGTATGGTGCCTGTTATGAGATTATCACTAAAATAGAATAGCAGCTTTTAAATGTGATGTTTTGTAATTAAATTAGTACTACCAAGGTATTTCAACAAGCAGTAATGCTAAAAACAGTATTTCTGGGTATTTAGAGAAATCTGTGCTTAGAAATATTTATAACAGTAGAAATATGGATAACGATGTGAACCATATGGTTTGGGACTGGAAGATGTGAAAATTCAGATTCTCGTGTATCCATAGGTAACCTTGGATATGACAGGTAATATTCTGGTGAGTTGTCTGTGATGGGTTTGTTTTAAATAATACACAGAAAGTTATGAAAATTATTTCATAATAATTCTTGTTCATTTATAGTAAGAGACCCAAAACTATATCCATAGATGAAAATATGGAACCAAGCCCAACAGGGGACTTTTATCCTTCCCCAAATTCACCAGCTGCTGGAAGTAGGACATGGCATGAAAGAGATCAAGGTGAGTAAATCCATCTTATGTAAAAGTGTTCTATATTTTTGTTTCTTCTGTTATTTTTTAAACTTTAGAAATATTAATGTTTTATACCTTGAAATTCATGTTTGGTTTAATAATACTAATGGGAATAGCTATGTTCATCGGTAGAACTTAATCTCAACACCATTAATCTTTTGTAGCCATTCAGATGTTGCATTTATACATACCTATTCTTTTAATGAAACAACTTTCATTGGAACATAAACTCATCAAGTTAGAGAGCTGTAAGAGTTATTGATCATGTGGCTCCTCAGATAGTCGAATATAAACTCAAATAAATAACTGAATAAATAATTGAATATTTTTCAAATATTTTAGAACTAGGGGGCTAACTTTGCAATCCTATGCACGCCTACCTGGGAGTAAGTCCTGCTGAACTCAGATGGATTTCCTTCCAATTAGATGTGTTTAGGATCATAATGTTTTCACTCAGTCCAAAACCGAGTTACACCAAGTCCATGTAAATAAATGAGCTTAAAAGAGTGTAATTCTGCTTAGGATGGTACTGTAAGGTGGCCATCTTTTCTGGCATTACTCCTGTAGTCCTGTGATCTTTATCAGCAGTCTGAGGACCAAAGAAAATGTGGCAGATGTGCCACATTTCTGTTCATCTTTGAAAGGTGATATCTAGGAATGCCATCTGAATTGAGGCCACCCAAGACAGGAAAGGGTGTGTGTGAACCCCTTTGTTTCCACATAGATTTACTAATGAACAACTACTCATTCCTGTGAGCACACACTATTATTTATTTAGTCGATTTAGTCGATTCAATTCGATTATTAACATGTTAAAGTAAAAAATGCATGTTTTTCAAAGAGCCTGTTTTTTCTTATGAGATGCTAATAGTGTTGGGGAGGGCAGGTAATTTCAATTAAGAAAATCATGGTGAGGGGGTTGCGGGGTTAAATGCTTGTTGTCATTTCCACATGTTGCTTCAACCTGAAATTCACCTGTCATTTATCATTTAAAAGCAGACATCCATGATCTTCATCATGTCTATTTTTACTTCATGAGGCTTAGAAAAAACATAACAAACGCTATTTAGGTTTGCAGTCAAGAAGGTAAAATCTTTTTACAGCATAGAGAAGCAGAGACTGATGGCTTCACCAGTCTTGTTTCTGCAAAAAAAAGGCGAGTGCTAAAGGCACAGTATGAATTCCAAAGAACATTTTTAATCTGGGCGATACTATCTGCCTTCTCCCTCAAACCTGTGCAATTTGCTCAGCTCTCAAATTGAGAATATTTATAATCTTACATACAAACTAATCAACATGGCCATTTACTTTCCAGCTTCTATAAACTGCTGACTTGCCCAAGAACTGTCAGCTCTTGCTCACAGAAAGTTCCAGGCACTCATAAATGATCTTACTTAGTGTTATTTCATGTGTGCAAATATAATTTCACTACACCCTCCTGGACTGTACTAAGGTTCTGTTTTGTATAAACAGCATGTCTTATTGGGTTGATTAACTTGTTAATACGCCATTCATTTTAAGAACTATTTAAATAGGAAACTTGATTTTAACCAGCTTTTTAAATGGAATAAATATACATTACATTGGAGATCTGTTATCAGATTTAATTTGGGACTGTGGCACTGGGCAAATGAGTATTAATTCTCGTAATCTTCAATGCTTTCTCAAATTAAACTACCTTTCCATGCCAGAAGAGGGAATAAGCCCTAATAAAGAATTAGTTTTAGCATAGCATAGGGTCTCCGCTTTCACTCCAATTAGAAGAGCTGGTTTTCAATAAGGAAAACAGTATGGGGGATCAGAAGGAGTGACATGCTCTAAGCTAAATAGATAGTAAATTGGTTGTGGCCTGAAAAATTATAAAGGCTCAGTTCAGTATTTTTGAAATAATGTTAGTTTCAAAGGAAGCTTAATCCAATGGCAACACTTTGGTGGGGATGTGCCTGCTTTTTATTTCTAGTTTAAATACATCTCGTTTTACTTTAGGCTTATTGGATTTTATGTTTTCGCTTTCTATTGTGAAGATCTTTTGTGGATCACAGAAAAGCATGTATTCTATTGGAATATACTTTCAGCAATAGAAGGATCTCATCTTTTTCTTTTGGCCTAGAGACAGTTGTCCATGTCCCTTTTTTCTCCTTTTACTATCAACGCTATCCAGTCATCGATTTCCAGTAATAAGTAGATGCAATCAAGATTAATAATCCGTATTATGCAGGAGTGTTTATGATTTATATTGGAGTTAGGAGTTTTTGTTTAATTTTCTCCTAATGTAACATTCAGAATATATTTTTTATGATTTATAAGCCTTGTGCAATTTTTTTTCTAAAGAGAACATAGAGTAGCTGTGGTGCCAACCATAAAAGTTTTTGCTTAGCCTTCCCCTGATACCTGTTTATCCCATTCAGTACTTTGTACCATAACCAGTGGTCTCTTTCCTTTCTTTGAATGTTTTTACAGCATATTTAAGCAAAATTTTAATGGGTTCATTTCCCATTCTTTTTGCTTATCATGAAGCATCAATTCAGAATGATTTTTTTAATTGCATCTTGTGCTGAATTTTCTGTGAATTTTTATTTAGCAGCGACTATTTCACACACATTTTCAATCACAGGAGCACCTGACACTAAGGTCAGGAGTGGTCCTTGGAACATCTGAGCGATCTATTGTTCTATCAATATGTGATTAATTTAATGAAAGTCACCCAATTCTTAAAACTGAATGCATAGAGAAGGAAGATGTTTAAGTTCTTTCTCAAGGTGGTCTCTGCATAGTTCTAGTTGTGGAGTGCAGAGTTCTTTGGTGCTTAAAGCTTTGGTGACCTTCAGTTAAGAAGAAAAAATGTGTCTGAATGTATTCATAAGCTTAGATGAACAGGTTGTTTAAAAGTTTGGGGGTGTGCACAGACATAGTGGTTCTTGTTTTTCATCAGTTTATTGGGCAGTTTCAGCTGTAGAATTATGTTTTTTGTACTGGATCTTCCATTTTGCCTTTTTACAGAGCCATTCTGATAGATAATCAGTATTAGTTTATAGTGATGTTTATTTGATTATATAGATTATTTTGGATGGTAATAGATTGCTAATTTTTGCATTGCTATGCACTGCATAGTTACTGAATTCTTTTCCAGTTCTATATCTTCTGCTACTCCAAATGATGTTTCTCATACCATTTTGCCTTTGTAGACCTAAATGTGTTTATCTTCTGTTAATGTGCTTCACTTATGAGCACTCCCATCATTGTTCACTAGACTCCCAGACGGATTTTGAATCTGCATCTTGAATGCACAAATACATGTAACTCCCAACTTACTTTAGAAAAAAGGTCTTTGGTACTAGACAGCATGATTTGTCTTTTAGACAAAAACTTGATCCACCTTTATATCAGAATAGGGTTTTCTGGTTCTACTGAAATTCAGAGGCAGATGCGTTTGTTGCCATTATCAGAGACATTTGAGTTCTGAGTTGGTAAGTACCAAGGGACCTGACGTTGTTTGTTCCCAGGGATCATCACGGCTCCAAGGGATTTCCTTACTAGTTACGCGTCTTTCAGTTCAAGTTCTTCTCAGATTCAGTTACTGGAATTTGTGGAGGCTTTGGCCCTGCTTTCCTCTAATTTCAGTCATAAGGGTAGAAAGAAGCTACACTTGCGAAGGGTCTCCATGCGAGCGGACTTGGTATCATCAAAAAGGAGAAAGAAGAAACTCTATTGACCAAATTTCTGCTTTCATAAGATTCTGGGGCTAGTGGCAGAAGATGAGGTCTTTTGTAACCTCAGTTTGCAACATCCAGTGCCAAGAGGCACTGTGCCATGTGGCAGGCACAGCTTTTCTAGAAGGTTCCTGAAGCTCATCAGCACCTGTGATCTTTGCTCCACAAGTATGAATATGCAGAACCACAATGATTGGTAAGTAATACTTTTTAAAAATTGATGACAATTTTATGGTAGTTTGAGAAAAAATGGCATTATGGATATTTTAAAAAGTATATTAGTAGATATATTGTCGAAGGCTTTCATGGCCGGAATCAGTGGGGTTCTGTGTGGTTTCTGGGCTGTATGGTCGTGTTCTAGCAGAATTCTCTCCTGACGTTTCGCCTGCATCTGTGGCTGGCATCTTCAGAGGATCTGATAGTTGGAAAGGAAAGCAAGTGGAGTATATATACCTGTTAGTAAAGGTCAATAGGTGAGGGCATCTGACTACACAGAGAAGCCATTGAAATCCACAAGCACATGGACAATTTCAACAGAAAGGAAGAAACCATGAAAATGAACAGAATTTGGCTGCCAATTTTGAAAAACACTAGAGTCAAGACACTGACTAATCATCTCCACACAGGCACAGGATGACTACAGATAATCAAAGGGAACAAAGGCCAGACTACTTCTATTCAGATGCCTCACCTATTGACCTTGCTATCTCTTTTGTTACTCACATGCTACACTTCATTGTTACTCACTTGCCAGGCCACTCCTATTCAGATGCCCTCACCTATTGACTTTTACTCACAGGTATATATACTCCACTTGCTTTCCTTTCCAACTATCAGATCCTCTGAAGATGCCAGCCACAGATGCAGGCGAAACGTCAGGAGAGAATTATGCTAGAACATGGCCATACAGCCCGGAAACCACACAGCACCCTATATTACCCTGTTTCCCCGAAAATAAGACATCCCCTGAAAATAAGACGTAAAAGTTTTGCTGAAGTGCTAAATATAAAGCATCCCCCGAAAGTAAGACATAGCAAAGTTTTTGTTTGGAAGCATGCTCATCGAACAGAACACCAGAGCATGCAACTGTGGAGCGGAAAAATAAGACATCCCCTGAAAATAAGACATAGCGCATCTTTGGGAGCAAAAATTAATATAAGACACTGTCTTATTTTCAGGGAAACAGGGTAGTAGAGTTTAAATTTCACTTTTTAAATTTCACTTTTTAAAAGAAGAAAGTTATTAACTCTAACTATGAACACATATGTAGATGTCTCAAGCCATGATATTCTTCTTTGAGACCCACCTGATAACAGTGAGCCTGTTAATTTCTTTAGCATATATGTTCATATCCTAAAAGAACCCTATTATCAAATTTAACTAATTTGCAAACTAATTTGTTGCAGATTGCAGCTCTAGCTAGTCTGTGACAGAGGCATAATAACCAGTTGAAAAAAAGCAGTTGTCATGTTGAAAAAAAATATCAGGGAGTTCAATACATTACACTCCCCCCCCCCCCCAATTTGCTGTTCATTTAGCAGGAAAGACTAAGCTAATTTTGTTGAACAGTAGCAGAGAACCATCAGGATTTTTTACCTGGCCTTTCTCAGTCTGAGCAAATTGTCACTGGTGCTGTGACACACTAAAGTGGTAATGAAAAAGAATGATGGGGAAATTGTATATTGGATGTGCTAAATTGTATATAGCACAATCCCCATTAAGGCCTTTCCTTTCTGTAGTGATGATGTTTCAGTAGCTGAAGGAATTGTGGGTAACTGCATTCAAAAGAATGGAAAAAGGCCTCAGGAAAGAAAATTATGCAAAATAAGTAAAGAACCTGCAAGAATTTCAGGAGTCACTTCATTTTGCCTATATATCCCTTTCCTCTTTTATTTCCCCTCAGCCCTAGTGTTACCAACCTCTGACCCCCAGGTCTGAAAGTCTCTTGGAATTACAGCTGATCTCCAGACAGCAGAAGTCAGTTTCATGGGAGGAAGTGGCACCTTTAGAGGGCAGGCTCTATGGAATTACATTACACCTGAACTTCTTCAACTCTACCCTCTCCAGGCACCACTCCCAAATATCCAGGAATTTCCCAAACCAAATTTAGCAAACCTTGACAGTTTCCCTATGCTTTTATTTTCCCTGCTTCCTTCTGTCTTTCTTACTCAACAATCAACTTTTCCTTTGCCTGTCTTCAGTTTTATTATTTATTTATTTCATATATACCCCACTGTCCCCCAACTCTGAGAATCAAAAATATTGCATGATTCTTCTATCCCATTTAATCGACAACCCCATGAGGTAGATTAGGCTGAGAGAGCATGACTTGAGGTCTCTCCCTGACAAAAGCCAAGCCTAGTTGCAAATTTGTGCAGCAGCAAGTTGCTCAGTGAGATGTGTCGTAACTACCACTAGGCCCAGTGAAAACAGAGTTATGAGGAGACTGCCCCTGGGGCCAGGCAAGTTGTTTGAAATTGAGTTGTAGCCATTGCTGCACCTGCATTTTCCTAGTTTCATGATTGCAAATTGCCCAGTGATTGTTTCTTAATCTGGTCGAAATGAATCCTCCCTCAAGGGAAGCAGGTATAGAGTGGAAGTTCAAAATAGCCCTTTTAGGACCCTCCCCTGCCTTTTACTGACAGTAGCCAGGATTTGAAGACTCACAAGTGAATCAGAAGTGTTGTAATTCTTGGTAACCCCCACAATGACCACTGTGATTTCCTTTCTTAAAAGTACAGACGCTGCTTCTAATTGGGTGAATTAACCCCCTTTTTAGATGCATACAAAACTAATAAAATAAATAAAATAAAATAAAAATGTCAGATTTTTCTGCGAACTTGGGATTTTTCTCTAGTTTGTAGAACCATGTGTCTTGTCTGTTCATGGCTTCAGTCTCCAGATTTAAGTATCTACAGATGGATCCATGTTGAGAATTAGACATAACAGGCTTCACTTACTGCTACGCAGGAGAACATATAAAAAGAGCTGGAATGCTTTAAGGAAACTCCCTTTACCTATTTTAATTACTTTCTGGTGAATTGCACACATTGTTCTTTCACAGTTTGTCAAAAAATAAAATTGGTTACTAAAAGTTAGTAGAACTTATCTGCCAAAGAATAGAAAATAATAGTACCTTTTTTACAAGTATTATTTGTGACATTAAATGTTCTAGAACATTTATTATAAATAAGATATGTGTACAAATAAATGCATTTTCATTTTACAGTTCCCTCATCGTATTCATTTTCCTATGATTCTCCTGCATTCGTCACCAACCAGCAGTTAGAACCACCGTTTATCATTAAAACTGAATCACTTGGATCCCCTTCGCCTGTTCTTCCTCTACCACCTGCTCCACCTTGTGATGAGGAACAAATGTCTTCTGGATTTCCCTCATCTGGACCTTTACCATCTTTTGCTATCTCCCCAACATCTGGACTTGCTTTTCCTGGAATTCCTTTAATTACAGGTCCGTCTCCAGATGGATCTTTCCTTATTAGGCCTTCTTCTCATGGTTTTTCTAAAATGGATATCTTAATTTCTGAGTTAAGAGAATTAAAAGAGGAGGTAGGTAGTGCTGTACAGGAGCTGAGAACCATAACTGGTCAGCTGGGCCACTTGCTTGCTTACACAGGACAAAGCTCAAAGAGCCTTAAGGTGCCTACTGAAGGATAAGCAATATCTGTTATAGAGGAATTGTCCCCACCTCTCAAATACATTTATTCTGTAAGAAGGATCTTATTTACTATTCATTCATTGTGTTCCTATATGTTCAGTTCTTTCAAAAGCATGAAGAGTTTCTTTATATTCACAATTCCAGCTAGCAAATTGTTGTATTCTTGTAAATATTTAATATTTCACAACATATATTAAATATATATATATGTACACACACAAAATATAAATAAATGTATACATTCCTATACCACAGTCTTTATTGTGTTCTTTAAATTACATTTAAAAAGTTACACTTACCAGAAACACTTTTACTTGTGTTTTTCCCGACTTAAGAATTACTCTTTACTGTTTGTAGATATAGAAATAAATTTCAATGGAAAACTATTTTGTCAAATGTTCTTTGCAGTGTTCTTTGTCAGAAGCTGGTACTATGGCACAAGTGTCATTGCAGTGGCAATCTTCTACAAACATTGTAGAGATCCAGTGTAGAGATCCAGTGTTGGTGTTTTTCTTTTGTAATTACTGGCACAACCATCAATTATTTCAGAACATTCAGATTCCTTCCTCAGGCAATGTATTCCTTTAAGAGAGAGAGAGAGAGAGAGAGAGAGAGAGAGAGACACGTAACTAACTTCACTCTGTGCAGAGTTATTCCAGACAAATCCCGCTGATTTTAGTGGAATTAAAATTGAGTTACTCCGCATAGGATTACACTGTATGTAACTCTGTTTAACCTGAACAGTATCAAAGTTATTAGATTTGGGTGCTGGAATACTCAAGCAAGAGGCTTTTTTAGAAAAATATTTTATTAACCTATCTAATTGTGCTGCTGTTTCTAATATCTGCAATTCAAAGGGGGAGCTGTGCAATGGCCAGGGATGTCACTGCTATGGTGCAGCCGCACCACCTCCGGAGAGGCTTCAGGCAGTGTGGCAAGAACAAAAACTATGAAAAATCACCTGCTGCCCTGCAACTCCTCCCCCCCCCCCCCATGCAACTCAATGGGCTGTGTCTGCCTTTTTGATGGTGTAAGTCTGTGCCATCAAGAAGGGGTAAACCCTTGCTGAAAGCCCACTAGAAGCCAACTACCAATGCCTCTGCCATCAGAACACACCCATTGACACTGGTGTGGGATCCTGCACTGGAGAAGGGCTGGTACAGAGCCTGGGACAGTGCCTCAGCTCTGCACTGCTGCACAGCAATCCAACACCACTGTAACTGGCCCTGCGTTGGTGCAGGGGTCATGCCGGTTCCAAAGCTCTTTCCGCCCATACTTTGAATTGCACAGTAAATTTTAATTTTGTCAAAAGATAATCAGTTAACTTGGTTTCTTTGAGGAAACAAACCTAAAATAGGAAAACATTTTAAAAGGAAATAGAAGGTATTCTAGAAAGAGCAATGCCTGCACAAGATGACATCTTTAGTACAAAATACCCTGAAATTACTAGCATTGCCTTATTTCATTTTATCAAATAATAATTAATAGTGGAATTCCCATGACTCTAAATCATATATTTAAAAAACAGAGACAGTCCATCATATTTGACCTTAAATGCACCTTCATAGTAGATCCATGCATTTTCCGTAAGCAGGTAAATAGGAGACGAAAGACACTAGCAACAGTTTCTGAGGTAACATGCAAAATGTTACTTTCCTGTTACACATTCAGTAAGGTGATCAATCTTGTTGATTTACACAATAAAGCATCATTGGGAGGGAGGGAGAGAGTGCAAATCAGTTCCCTCTTACTTTTGAATGAAAAAGCCCTTCCAGCCACTAGTCTTTTCCTTTTTACCAAAACTTATCTTACAGGTAAAGCAGTGGCTGGGAGAGCTGCCATTAGTGGTATAGGCATCATTCAAGCCATTAGTGGTGTAGGCATCATTCAAGCTCAGTTTAGTTGCTCATCTATTTTGGAGAATTAATCTGGTATCTTCTCTCTGTCTTTTCTGTTTTCTAAACACAAATCTGTTCTGAGTTTATGACAGTTGCTTCTTCACAAACCTGGAGTAAGCACTCAGGAGCCATGGATGGCTGCTCATGAAAAGGGAAGGGGTCGCTCAGGGCAATCAAGTAATTACCTATTGTTTATTCCCGCAAGGGACAAGCACTTTTGTGCTTAAAAAATAATTGACATAATCTGACTTAGCTATCAATGATAGCGTTTGGATATGTGAAATGTATTTTGAATCTCGTAAAAATTCTATCCAATTATTTCATTCCTTCCATTGTTTATCTGCCACAGTAATATTCTAGTTCTTTTAAACAAGAGGTGACCTGATTTATCTGTATAATAAATTCTTCTTACCATATTTTCTCTAAATCTATAAGTAGAAGACTTTTTCTTCAATGTAGCTGGTTTCACTGGGCTTAAGTGTTCCTGTGTTGCGTTTTGACCAGTGTTTAAATGTGGTACTTAAAGTCTTCAAAGTGATTTCTTAAGTCTACATCCATTTTAAGTAAGAAATATTTTGGCAGTCTTTTTAACTTGTGTCATTGAGGTTAAAATATTAATATTGTGTTATTGATTTTATGTAGAGGACCAAAGTTCCTTAAATATTCTTATTACTAATAAATGAAATGTTGCACTCAGCAGTTTTTATTCAAGAGGCATTATGCTTCTTAGTGATTCACTAGTTTGTAATGGATGAGCAACATATTATCCAATATCATGTACAATGTTTGACTTTTAAAATTAAATTTCCTTATATCTGCCATAGTCCCCCCCCAGTTTTATGAAATCAGAAGAAGAAATTCCTAGATGATGTAATCAGTAACATCTTTGCAAATCTAATATTTCAATGTTATTATTAAGTAGGATTTTGTAATCAGATGTTATAGCAGTATGTACATGTCTTGTACAGTTGCAAGTCAGAGTTAAAACTGAGGCAGCATAAAAATATTTGTCTCAGTGGGCATTGTGCAGCTTTGTGAGAAAACGTTTATAAAGTGCATTTAACTTTCACATGCTGTTCTTCCAGTCTTCCACATCATTGTGGGGAAATCCATAATTGTAATGTTCAGAAGAGAGAAAGATGGCTCATATATTGTATGGACTCCTTAGAACTTCAACTCCCCTTTGTGTGATTCTGGGAACACAGATTCGTTATATCTTTTCAGTGGAAAATCTTCCTTCCTAGCCTTGTGAGGAAGGCATGTTTAGTTTTGTTTCCCTAATGATGGTACCAACGAATTGTTTCAGCTTTCACAAAAGAAACTTAAGATATGTGTAGAAGCAAACTATCATTCATTTATGTATTTAAATATCTTCCATGCTTTTCCCTCCAGAGGGTTCTAAAGCTCTCACAACAACAAATATATATATATAAATAAACCAACCAGCCAATAAAACAACATGCTATGTATTGATCCTGCCCTAGATTCAGTTTTGGCCCATCCTAAGGAACAGGCTGCAAACTACAAACTAAAGTGTTCTTCATCTTGCACCAAAAGCTCATGCCTCTGGCTGTGCCCAAGCTTTATACCTGTGACAAAGGGAAAAACAAGTGCTCCCTAAAGATGTTACAGCTCGTAAAGATGTTTGTCTTGACTTTCTTTGCTGCATCCTGTTTTAGATGAAGTATGACATTTTACTTAACCTTCCATAAATCAGCTCCATGGTCACAGGAAAATTTAAAGAGGTTTTGTTGCTGCTCCAAAGATTTGGAAATAATTTTCCTCTTTAAATTTGAATCAAGCCAATATGAAATACGTTTTGGTTAATTTTTTAATTTATGCATTTGTATTTTAATTATTATTATGTTGAAAACACCTGGTTGTGCGTTTTTAAAACACTCTTCCTGGGCCTTTGGGACACGACTGACAAGTAAGGAGCTAAACATTCAGCCAGTGCTTCATAAGCAGGATGCCTTCTGTTCCCTGAAGGGCTGTTTTTCACCTTGTGCCAGACTACCACACAGGAAAATGAAACTGAATTTTGCACTTGCTTAAAAGTTCATACAACCTTTCGCAGAAGATGAGGTATAATGATTGCAGTGGAACTGATCTGTTAAAACCCTATTTGAATGAGCAGCAAAGTGGCAAATGAGGTTAAATGTAATTAAATACAGGGTGGTTTATATCGGGATTGATGAAATCCTAATTAAATATATTTATTAGTAGACTATGAACTGAGATCTTGGAGTAGTGGTGGATACCTCAGAAAAATGTTGGCTCAGTGTTTTTGATCCAGAGGCATGAAAGCAGACTCAGAATAGACTTATCACAGGTCCACTTGTGCAAGGTCTTGAGCAAACACAGAATTTTCTTCCTTATGGTGGCCAGAAGTTGGTTGCACAACCTCTTGCACAAGCAGAAATTCAACTGGGGATGCAGTAAGTTTGGCATAGTGCAAGCAAGTACCACAATCTTTTTTCTTGCATTTTGACTTGCACAGGAGCTCTTCATGAATAGAAATTATGGTCTGGATTCAACCCAATATGTTGCAGCGTTGAAAAAAGACAAATTCTGTAGCAGAGATTGCTATAAAATACATTGAAAATTTAAAAAGTCTTAAATATATGTTGTGGCCACATACTGAATAGTTTATGTAGTTCTGTATCTCTCTCGAACAGTACATAGTAGAGCTAGAAAAGGTGCAGAAAGGGCAGTTGAAATGGCCAAAGGACTGAAGCACTTTCCCTATGAAAAGACCTTAAAGAATTGTTTTAAAAAACAATGGCTTAGATGGAAAGAGTATGTTAGAGGTATAACAATATACAAGAGTGTGAAGAAAGTGACTAGAAAAAATTATTTTTCCATGATACTTGAAGGCATCCAGTGAATGAGCAATAGTATTGATGAGCAGTGTGCTGAAACGAAAGCAAACTCTTCTTCATGTGACAATTATTACATGACCTCCCCTCCCTTGCATGCCACCCCTTCCCTCCCCTCCCTTGCATGCCACCCCTCCCTCCCCTCTCTCTCTCTCTCCACTAGGGTGAGTGTGCCAGGTCCAGATGCCGGCTCCCCTCCTCTTTCCTCCCCTTCCTTGCAGGCCACCCCTCTCTCCCCCTCTGCTAGGGTGGGTGGGCCAGGTCCAGATGCTGGGCCCACCCTTTCCCTTGCATGCCACCCCTCCCTCCCCTCCCCCCTCTCCATTAGGGTGGGTGGGGCAGGTACAGATGCTGGCCCCCCTTCCCTCCCTTGCATGCCACCCCGCACTCACTCCCCTCCCTTGCATGCCTTCCCTCTGAGATACACCTCTGAAGATGCCAGCCACAGCTGCAGGCGAAACATTAGGAACAAGATCCACCAGACCATGACCACACAGCCCGGAAGACGCACCACAACAGTTGAATCCGGCCATGAAAGCCTTTGACAATACATTATGGAAGATCCATCAGTGGCAATTAACCATATAGTTAAATGGAACCCCATATCTGGGAAACGCTCTGTGCTCTACTTTGAGACCTTCCATCTTGTTAGCCACTGTGGGAAGAAATATACTGAACTAGATGAGCCACTGGTATGCTACAGCAGGGCTCTTCTGATTTACTCTTGTGCCAGCATGTTTGGACCAGTGCCAGCCATTGTTTTCTCTTGGTCATGGCTCTTTGCATCCAGCCCAGAGCTTTCTTCAAAGAAAGAATGTTACTATAAGAAGTGTGAATGTGTGACTAAATAGAAACAGTGTTAGAATTGAAACTAGAGTGGAACTACTGCAGAGCTATTTATTCTACATCTGTGCTCCTTTTCCTTTGTGACTCTTCTCCTGTAGCATCACAGAAAATTGAACATGTTGCACTGCTGTCTGGGAAAGCTGAGCAGGTGTCCAACATAGGCAGGTGGATGCTTGAACTCTGCCTGGCTCACAAGTTGACTCCAGCAAAGTTCTGCTAACACGTGGCTTACTGATTGGTGTGCCATGTGAAATTTATCAAGGGAGCTACTCGGATGGCAGGCTGCTTCATACAGAGGCAGAGGGTCTTTGCTTTTGATGAAGAAATTACTGAAACTCATGTCTCATTAGTATTTCCTGAGGTTCTTTGGAAGCAAACAATAGTTTAATTACAGTCTGACGTAAACACATTTCTGCATGCTTTTCCTACAGCATTTTATCACATTAGAATTGATCAAAATAGTTGCCTTGGGCTGACTCTAACAGATACACATCTGGAGCACCATTTGTGCAAACTACCGTTGAGCAGGTTACATATGCAATGCTTCACAGCAACATTTTCCCCCTTTCTGGATGGAATTACCTTGTTGGGAGATGAGTTGATCTAACATTTTTTTTACAGTTTGCATAAGCCTTTATATCTTTGATGTGCTAGTCTTTTAAAATTTATAACATGATGCAGTCCAGGCATGCATATTCTCACTTGTATAGTATTATGGAAGCTTTTAATTTAGTCAAGCTGCTTTCAAAAAATATTTCAGTTCTTTTCAGAAACATGTCTAGATATTACCTGGTCTTGCCTGCTGTATTTACTTCTAATAGTTTTGGAGTCAGCCAGGTGTTTGGACCGTTACAATCTCTAGAAGAAGATAAAACATTTATTTTAAAAAATATATTTAGGCCTCACCCATAAATAGAGCCTAAAGCTACTTTATCTGGTCCTCGTTCAAATTTATAACGCATTTGTAATCCCAGAATCTTACCTGCTATAATCTCATGATTTGTTCTGAAGTAACACAAATAGACTTACAACTGCCTTAAAATTTCTGCTGACATAAAGCTCTCCATCCTTTGTCCCATCTCCTGCTGCAGATTAAACTGGTGTTAATGCTGTTCTTGGAGGACAAGTGATCCCCAGAACTAGTAGTCTGATATTGCAAGTCTGCTGCATGAACTGAGTTCCCAGCTGTAGGTGTTGCCTCAGTGGGAGGTTCCCAGGGAGAAGTGGGATACAAGATATATGTTGTCATGCCAACCTACAATACCACTTCTGATGCAAAATGTCATAACAATACTGGAAAATTCATCTGAGACGATGACGTAACTACCATTTTCACTGTGGAAGTGATGTTGCAAATTAGTATGTTGCTGAGGAGCCCCTCTTCTCCTGCCAACCTGCTGAGCACAAGCAGAGAATAGGGGGCCCTGGCAGGAGTGGGAATGGATGAAAATCACACATGTATACATGCTGAATTTTTAAACAAGATCCAATGCGTGGACTCCATCATGGAAATAGATTAGCAGGTAGAGATGTGCCTCTGGCCAGCTGTGAAATGTATCCTTCTCCCTTGCCCAGGTTCCTGTGGTTGTTTACAGAAATTTTAATATGCTTACCTATCGACATTTGGAACACTTCTTTTTCAGTCACTCAATACTTAATGAGATTGATTCAACATTTTTAAAGTGTTAGAAGAATTGAAAAATATATTGGTAGTGAAATAACCCTGGTTTCTACAGGAGATTAGCACATGTTTTGATATATAAGAGAACACAGAGTCCTTAGTGTTACACCCAAGTTGTTCTTAATAAAATCAGATAACCTGTTATAGTTAGTGCCACACCCTAATACATCTTACTGCGCCTAAACTCGTAGTCAAGGAGAGACCTCGAATATCCTCTCTGTTCCCCGTACAAACAGTTTTTGTTTTGCCTCAGTTGTACACTGTCTCTATTATTCCACAGAGAACAGAACATAAGCACTCCACTATGATGTCAGTGCATATTAGGAACACTAGAGAAGCCATTTGAATAACTTCACAGCACAAAGAATGCAGGAAACTATAGTGACTGTTTCAGCTTTTTATGCTCGCTGCTTAAAGTTCTGCGTATATTTTAGTAAAAGTACATGATTTATTTTATTCCATTGGATACTTTTAAATTCTTTGTTAAAATACATAGCTCCTGCGAAAAGTGATGTGTGTTATGCTATATAAATTGAGGGGGGAAAATAGAGTAATAACTCCTGTTGGCATTCCCTTTTATTTACAGCATAACTCATGTGTAGTGGTTTCTGTATTGGTTTGGACATATAATTTTGGCTACCAGTGGTATTTGAACATATACCACGGGCAGCTATGTGCTTCCCCCTTCCCTGATATATTTATTTTGTGTTTGGTACACTCCCAGGGTAGTGGAAAGGTATGGTTACAAACTCTGATTATATTACATTTCATAAAGCATTATTTCAAGCAGCTCAAATATTTTTTTAGAATCCTTTTTTTCTATACTGAGGTGGCAGTCTGTAAATTAAATCTGTGTTACACTTTAGAAATTAGCTATGCAGGCATGTAAAACCCACTATTTATAGTAATAAAAGTTGCATTGCAGCCATTCAGTTCTTTTGTTGATTGTAGTTTTTTGCAAGATGCCTGCTCTAATAATCTTTTCTATTTCTTGAGTAAGTTTAGATGCAAGATTATTCAGTATTTTAAAGGCTCTTTCTTTTGCAAGATTGTATGTATAATGTGATTAAATAAACTGTTCCCCACATACATTTTATCAAGACATCAGCTTTGATGTTAGTCTTGGGGCCAAAAATGATGTTACCTAAAAACAGAGGAAGGCAGGGTCTTAATCAGTGGTAGTGGTGACTTGTACCTTAAAAAGGAACAGGCCCTACTCAACTCCCACCTGGACCTTCTCTGTGCTCTACTCTTGAAGCTCGTCATAGATGCATTTTCTATAGGCTTTGACTGTTAAATGGAACCTTCCCATTCAGAGGGAGACACTTCTGGGGAAACAAGAGCAAGGGAGGAGAGGAAAGGGGAGGGGAGGGGGCCTGCCAGAACACTTTTTCCCTGATGTCATACTTACACATTTTGTAAGTTATACATTTTGTGACCATCTTTATTTGTCCACTCCTGGAAACAGAATCCTTCATTAGATAGAGACTGGTGACCAGCCTAAGATCACCAGCCAGATTAGAGATTGCCCCCCAAAATGCTCCAATCTTTTTGTCCCCCTGTTTACTGCTGCAACACGTTTGACAGAAGGCAATTCAGAAAAACTGAGAGATAAGTGGCTTCCCTGAGGTCACAAACTAAGTACAAGTCTGGGCTGAGCTCCAAGCATCAAATCTTTCACATCAATTTATCTTCAGTTAATTTACCTAAAACATTTGAACCACTCCCAGGTCTTTAAAATCAATGTACTTTGCATAAATTAATCCTTGAAACTGTCATTTCCCCCACTATACCAGCCTAAATTGAATATCTCCATTGTTTTGCATACCTGCTGAGCAACTCTCTTGCACTACACACCAACACTCTCTTCTGTACCTTCAGAATAAACAGAAAGGACTGAATAGCATAGCTTCTTTCCAGTCTGCAACCGTATGTCACTGCACTTATAGCCACCATTACTCGTCTTAACATGCTGCAACACTTGTGCCCATGTAGCACGCAGTGCAGTTCTGTTGAAGATAGAGCAAAGTCTCTCAAGCTTTGTTGGGGCCAAAAAAGTATCAGTCAGCTTTCCTTGATTGTATCTGTCTTTCACCCCTTCAGGATGGCAGTCTGATGTGTGTTGTGCCTTGTTAAATGGGCCATGACTGCTCTTAGTACTTGTGGGGGTGGGGGTCTCCAGACAATATTGTAAGTGCTTTTACAATGACAAGAAAGAAAAAGAAGAAAAGAAAATACCCCCAAAAGCCTAATGTAATCAGGGAAGAGCTACAGTGCCCAAAGCAAATATTTGTTCAATTGTGCTAAGTGGCTTTTTATAATAGCTTACCTCTCTTGCGAAAAGGGTGATTTGATCTAATAAATCAAAAGGTCATAATAAATAAAGAAGTTAGTGCATTTGCCACTGCTGTAGAAGCAAGTTAGTGATCTGAATAAAGACTTCAGTGATATAATACAGGGAATTATGGCTTGTTGCATTTTTATGTTAGTCTTTCTTATTTCAGTATAATAAAATATTTATGTGTATGTGTGATAATGTTTGAATGAGTCTACTACATTCTCACAACCATGAGATGCAAGTCAGGCTGAGAGACAACAAATTATGAAAGAATTACAGCAGAGAAAAGATTTGATCCTGAGTAAACAGTGCCAAAGGAGCCCATAATGCAGAGTGGGAAGCTGCAGTGCTGCAGTCAAAACTCTACTCACAACCTGAGTTCAATCTTGACAGAAGTCAGGTTCATGTAGCTGGCTTAAGGGTGCCTCAGCCTTTCACCTTCTGAGGTCAGTACAATGAGTACCCAGCTTGTTGGGGGTAAAGTATAGACCAGTGATGGCGAACCTATGGCACAGGTGCCAGAGGTGGCACTCGGAGCCTTCTCTGTGGGCACACGCACAGAGTTTGTCATGTGGGGAGTGGAAAATCACCCCCTCACACACATATATCTAGGCTGGCCTGGGCCACTGAGCACAGCGTGTGTGCACCGCGATGAGCAGGGAGGACTCGGCTGGTGGGCCTGGTGCCTGTGCTCCGGATGGCTGCTGCCTGAGGGGGTGGGCAAAGGAGGCAAAGATGCTGGAGAGACACAGAGCAATGTGCGTGGGACTTGCTGGAGGCTAGAGCAGGCTGCCCCCTGCTCAAGCAGGTGGGGCGGAGGAAGAGGGAGCCAACCGTTTTTTTCTAAACTAAACCTCAGCATTCAGGTTAAATTGCCAGGTTGGCACTTTGCGATAATTAAGTGGGGTTTTGGTTGCAATTTGGGCACTCGGTCTCAAAAAGGTTCGCCATCACTGGTATAGACCACTGGGGGAGGCAGTGGCAAACCACCCAGTAAACTTAGTCTGCTTAGTAACCATTGGGATGTGTCATCACCCTATGGGTCAGTAATGATCCAGTGCTTGCACAGGAAACTGACTACCTTCACCTTTAAGCAGTGCCAAACCCAATAACAACTCTTTCTACATGGATGCTTTGCTGTACCCATGATTTGCTGGGTTTTTTTGACGTATCCACACATCTCCCTCCAATTATTATCCCACTGTCCAAGCAGCCATTCTAACCACTGACACCTTAAATTTTCAGTCATGCAGGAGTCAGTGTACAAAAAGGAAACATTTATTTTTTTCAAATGACTTTCAACAGTGTTTCTCTACTTTTTGATACTTGGAGTGCAGCGCCCCCCCCCCCCCGGAATAAAACTGGATGTGCATTGCTCTTTCTGCTGTCAAGAACATTCTTTTTTCCTATCTGCTTGCCAAACTACTTTCAGTTCTTCCTCAATCCACGAAATTAGTGAAAATTTAAAGCTCTATTTTCATGCAATAATATATGCCTTAAAAGTGAGGTTCCTGCTACTGTGAAGACTCCTCAGTACTATCCTGTCCCGTTACAAGTTTGTGAAATGGGATTCAGACATCAGATCCAGCTTGGGGCAATCTTATGTCAGAGGCTTACTTGCTTGGAAGCGGTTTGAGAAACAGTGGTAATCTTTTGCCATTTAAAAACAAAATGCACCCAAGTTGCAGGATTGCCCTGTTAATATTGCTGCATAATGTGCTTTCCCACACCTCTTCCAGTTCATAGGAAATCGGAGTAATCTCTGTTATGGGCAGCATCAAAATATGAAAAGACCAGTGATTACTGTTGTTGTCTATGTAAAGGAAGTGTGTGCCTGTTTTGAAACTTTTATCTTGTAATGTAAATAGGGACTACTAATGGTGTGTAAGAGGTTCTTTAGTACTGTAATGCATAAAGTGTAATATATGGACTAACATAGCTATTATGTTGTATTATCATTCCAGATATGTCTTCTCCTACTATGAAGAAGCCTGAAAAGCCTTTGTTTAGCACTACATCTCCTCAGGATTCTTCACCAAGATTGACCACTTTCCCGCATCATCATCCAGGAATTCCAGGAGTTGCACACAGTGGTGAGGAAACAAGAATTAGCTAGTATACTCCCACTGCAATAGTGTGGAAACATTAATTCAAGCCATTGCTTTTGGATTGTACCTAAAATTTCTGTGGGCAGAAGGATTGTCATCTGTGGAATGTGATTTCCCTATCTCCACCATCCTGCTGCCACCCAAATGCCCCTGGAAATGCTGCTTTTGGGATGTGGAGGATCCTCCATGAGTAGTTTGAATAGGAATCAGAGTCTACCGTGGGAGGGGAGAATCAGTGTAAAATGCTCCCTATTCCTTCTCATCATGGAAATTTTAGGTGGGATCCAAGCTTGTATTTATTGACAATGCTACATTTTAATAATTGGCAGAAAGGAGCAGAAACCATTTTTGACTTATGAACAAAGTAACAACTTCTGCCCTCCTTGAGTAGAATAAATCATTTTCTAGTAGTTTATACCATATAAGCCATGAGCTTATCCTCTTTCATGTGTAATTCAGTCCCCTTGGACGACAAATAATGAAATCTTGACAAAGATGCTCTTTAAAATGTTATCTATTCTGTAATACATTAATTCCATATTAGCATGGACTAGTAACGGGATATACACTTTGTTCCCACAAATGACATGATGAAAATTCTGAATTGTAAAATGTATTGAGTTACAGTAAAAGAACTTTTGGATTATGAATTATTGAGGCTTCATATATTGACAAGTTTCTTGAATTTAAATTTGTCTCTATAAGGATTCTTCGTTTGTGGACCATAGTCCGCATTAGATAAATGCAGTATTAAGATGTTAAAAGGAACTTGAATTGATTTATTTCAAAGGCTTTAAGTGCAGTTCTTATTTGAAAAAAAACCCCTAGATATAAAAAAAACCAATTAATATATCAGAATTGGATTTTACCTACCTTATGTAGAGTGAACTTCTTTAGGCTTTCTCTTGTCATGAATCAAAATTACTTAAACAACCCAGTTTGGTTTTTTTTTCAATTTTGTCTTTGTTTCCCTGTGAAATTCTGGAAAGGCATAGTGGCCATAATGTTAACTCCCTTTGTCCCATCCTTACCTGAATGTCTGTACCACAGAAAGAGTGAAGGAAAATTATTGCAAAGCAATTAAGGCAATTAGCATAGGAGAAATAAATATTTTAAGCGGATGTGCATACGTAGATACTAGAGATAAAATATTAGAGATAAAAGCAGAACAATAATCCATATAATTTAGTGATGCAAACAGCTGTTGTGAATTACTAGATAGGCTAAAGAAAGACTCATGTCATCTGTCTGAGGGTCTGACTAGACAATGCATTAAACACTAGTTGGATTGAGAAAAACTCCAACCCAACTCATGTTTAACACATGACCCAACGTTCATCTTTAAAATGCAAATTGTCCTCCAGGTATTTTGCTAACAGAAAAGGGGCCGGGAGGGGGGCTGTTTGTCTTAGTGATGAAGATCCCACTCTCCCAGCCCTTTTCTGCTAACAAGAGTTTGCCAGGCATAGGAGAGAGAATGATGAAAGGAAGTATCTTTCAAGATTGGAAACAACCCCCCTGAGATGACAGCAGTTCAGAAGGCAAGGGTTCAGAGAGTGATCTTCATTTTTGTTAATTAGTTTTTTTTTCCAACCACACTGGCCAGCCACTTTGAATATTTGGAACAGAAGTAAACCTTCAACCAGTGGGTTGGATCACATAAGACTTACTCACTGGAATACAAAAAGTTGAAATGGCTGGTGGTGGTAATGATAATAAGTTTTATTTCACCTTCATCTTGCAGTGGCAGTGTCAGCTTTTCTTTTGGAGAACACTGCTAAGACACAAGTGAAGATGTTAGCAAGACAAAGAACAACCAAAGCCTGGCTCAGGCCTCATTTCCCTCTTTCAGAGCTGAAGCCCTCAAGTGACAACAATAGAGGCCTTTATCCTCTTCTCTGCTTTTTACATTCCAACTAATTTAAAAGGTGTATGAAAGAGAGAAATAGAGAGAAATAGAAAAAAAATACACACAGTATATTCCTGCATACATGCAGCTGTGCTGGATTTCAGCCTTTATTTTGAACTCATTTAAATTGTTAAGAATTGATAAATGCCCCAAACCATTACATATTTTATTACTTTCTTCTGGGGAAAGCACTGTCCTTCCCCCGCTCACTTCCTGATTATTTGGTCTTCTTATTTTAATAAACAAAAAGTTGCCCCATATAAATGGAATGTTATTACTATGCATCGCGTTAGCATAATTTCCACACCTGGTGTAACAGTTTTGCAGCAACAGGACATTCTGTACATTCCTTCCATTACTATAGATATTACTGTGTTTTCTGGAATTACATATGAAATTTCTTCATAGAGAACTGTGTGAGAAAGAAACAGAATGCAAAGG
Organism: Sphaerodactylus townsendi; assembly: GCF_021028975.2. Lineage (NCBI taxonomy): Eukaryota > Metazoa > Chordata > Lepidosauria > Squamata > Sphaerodactylidae > Sphaerodactylus > Sphaerodactylus townsendi. The sequence continues at coordinate 84,898,557 of NC_059431.1, read as the reverse complement.
AAAAAAAGATGTGATACTTTTTTTGTTGCTGAAAATATATATAAGATGTGATACCTTTTTTGTTTACTGGTGGGTGAGATATTTTCCCAGGCCCTGAAGTTAAGTGTTCATTAGCATTTTTACAATGGACAGCTAGCTATTCATGGTGTTATTGCGTAGTAATTATTCCCTACTACCCCTCTCGGCCACTTGACCAGGGTACAGCACAATGCATTGTAGAATCATTTGCTGACTCGTGGACTCTGACTTTGTTCCCCCTGTTAAGAGACTGCTCTGACAGTTTGTCTGCTTGTTTGCTTTGCCTGGATTTTGTGTCAGATTTGATAAAAGAGATATGTCTCCCTAGGGTTGTGATTTCTGTATTTAAAGAAATTTTTAAATCAAGTAATGGTATGAATTGTATAAAGTGAAATGCCTATTTATGTACTTGAGAATAATAATGGCCTTTCACTTGTGGGAATGGGAGTTTGGCAGTAAATGAAGTTGTGGATTATACCTGGGTGGAAGAAATTAATCCATTCCAATTCATGGTTCACTTGGTTTTCACTGCTGTATGAAAGATCCTAAATAACTGACATTTTATCTTGTCTCTCTAGTCATCTCAACTAGACCTCCACCTTCACCTTCACCATTGCCATTTCCACCACAAGCTATTCTCCCTCCTGCCCCATCTAGCTACTTCTCTCATCCAACAATCAGATATCCTCCTCACCTGAATCCTCAGGATACTCTGAAGAATTATTCTTACGACCCGTCCAGTCCACAAACCAGCCAGGTACTGTAACACTCCAAAAATCCGTGAGTAATTCTAGGAGAAATGTGTCTTTTGAAAAATGTTTAGAGCTGTTTGCTTAATTTGTTTTAATCTAGGTCTTCTAATTTAAAAGATGCAGTATCTTTTTTCAGTTATGTATGGCTGAATAAAACTAGGTTGCTCACTCATATTCTAACTGTTGTGGGTTATAAAATGATCATATTGGATAGGCAAAGAAATAAGAGCATGACCTTGTAGACTTTTGCACAAACAAAAGCACTCTTAGAAAAGACAAGATGGTTGTGCTAGAGATATTCATATTATGATCACAGTCAGGATTTTTCTCTTGTCATCTGGGGAATGACAGGCATCTCTGCCTTTTGTAGCTGATAATGTACAACTGATTGTACATGCCATTTTCTTGATGGTAGCCAGATCTTTCTGGTTAAACGTCCTTATTTTATATTGAAGTCATGCGTAGACACAAAAGAACATGCAAACTATTAATAGGCGAACTATTAAAATAAAATTCTCTTGAATTGCGCATTTCACATATATTTGGTAAATGTTTGCATAATATTAGAGTGCTGCAGATATGGAAGACTGGTTCTTGGGTTTTGTCACAGTTGTGTGGCAATTCAGATGTGTTTCCATGGTGGTTATTGATATGGCTTTTCACAGAGAAGTGTTGTGTAAAAGACTTATGTGCAGTTTTTTTAATGGCAGCATTTAATTTGTCCCCTAAATGGTCTAGCCATGGTAAGAAATACCTGCAGTTTTTGTATAAGATAATCTTAAGCTTGTAATGAAGCCTCATATTCTTTTCATCATTCTTCTTACGATCTACAGTTCATTTCTACAATATTATAAAACAACTCTAAACAGATTATCACTCATAAATCATCTGAAAATAAATGTAAGGCACATTGAATTATATTAATTTCATTTTCCTTTTATAGATCAGTATTCTTTTCATTTTGTCTTTATTACTTCAATTCACACGTATCTTTTCATCTTAGCCACTACCAAAGTAGTTTACAAGAAAAATTAAAACAATAAAGTCAGTAATTAAATTATACCTTTTCAATAGATACAGTGAAAATAGACACGGTAAAACAAATCAACAGTACAAAATTTTGAAGAATAGAAATATTATTCTGTTCTTTTAAAGTCGCCAATAGTATAGAACTGGTGGGTCTTCCCAATTGGAAATTTCATAAAACAGGATCTACCATCAAGAATGTATTGTCCCTAGTGAATTATAGTCTTGCAAATCTATCTTAACTGAACCTCATCATCGGATTCCCAGAAGATGCTCAGAAGAGCAAATCTTTTCAAATATCTGAAATCCAATTTGTTTAGGTTTTAAAGGTTAAAACTAGCACCTAGAATTTGTCCCGGGGGGAAAAAAGCCTGAAAGCTAGTAGGACTTCAATAAATGCAAGCAATTCTAAGTGGAGTTACAGCTTTCTAAGCTCTTTGACTTCAGTGGCTACAAACCAGTGTGCTTATGCTTACTATTAACCTGTTAGAATCATATGTTTGCTTCATGTTGTTCCAAGTAACAGTGAATCTGTCACATTTTGATCCAGTTTCCAAGACACATTCAAGCAGAGGCATATCGGGGGGAAATGGCGGCTGGATACAAATTGTCTCCTGGAGTCCCCTCACTGCACCTGGGGGCGGGACTCCGCCCACTAGCTACACCCCCCCATCCCCCAGGGTCCCAGAGCACGACAGCCTGGCTTCTGCCCTCACCTCTGGGGAGAGCAGAAGAGACTGCCATCCTCCAAGAGGTGCTTTTATAAACACTCAGGCTGGGGTGGGGCATGCCCCCATCCCCTGCCTCATGCTTATAAAAGCACCTCTTGGAGTACGGAGGACGTCAGTCTCTTCTGCTCTCCCCAGAGGGGAGGGCAGAAGCCAAGACCCCGGGGGAGAAGTGGGTGTGTGGGGGTGGCATCCTCAGGCATCCTTGGCCCGCCCACGTCAATGACGACATAAGCGGGGCCATGGGAGCCTGAAGACGACAAAACAGCAAGACTTCTGCTGCCTCATTGTCTTCGCACGGGACTTAGTCACATGGGGGCAATTTTGAGCCTCCCACGTGACCAGATACGCCACTGCATTCAAGTATTGTTGAGAATAGAACACTGTATAATGGTCACACTCAGAAGTTACCAGATCATGTGATACTAGGGTTACCAGTCTCGCAGTGGTAACAACTGAAGGTGATAATTATTGCAACTGATGTAGAGATGTGTAGAGATCAGTTCACCTGAAGAACTGATCACATGGCAGCTTTGGAAGGTGCACTCTATGGAATTATACCCCATTGAAGTCTCTCCCTTCCCCAAATCCCACCCTCCTCAGTTTCTACCCCCAAAACCTCCAGATATTTCCTAACCTGAAGCTGGCAACCCTATGCAATATTGTGATGTCTATCCATGATGGTTCATAACTTGCACATTAGCTGAAGCAGGTAAAGTAGGCTTTTGGCCTTGACTATCTCCTGAGAATCTAGGACTTAAGAAGGACTTAAGACACGAACATTATTCAGTAATGGTTTATACACTCTTTTCTGAACTGCTGAGGAGCAGGTTTAATGCAGTAGTTTAATGTAATTAATTTATTATGGGACTTAAGATGGTGCACTGTAACGTAACAACTTGAATCTAATTTTGATATAGAAGCAGAACCACTTTTTCTGTTCTGGTAGTAAATATGCTTCATTAAGCATCAAAAACAAATTCCTAATTACTTAATTTGTATATGGTTTGTAGTTATTGGACTGATGAACATTTCAATACTGTTGTAAGGCTGTATGCTGTAATGTTACAGAGAGTGTGGCATTGCTTCTTACCATTAAATTAAATGTCCAAATAATGTAGAATTTTTTTCCTTAGAATATTAATCCTGGCTATGAATGCTGCGCAGATTTAGGTTACAGATTACTGCCAGTGCCTGGATTTTTTAAAATTACTATCTCATAAAGCATTTTGTTGAGACTCAGATGAGAAGAGAGCTCAGATGACCTGATTTTAATTTGTGGAAAATTTCCGTGAATAATAAAGTCCAATTAAGATATCCATTAGAAGTCCTTAATGTTAATTCAGTGTGGAAAATCTAAGGGTTATATTGTTTTGTTTGTTTTGTCAAACTGATACCTCAATTAAGCATTACTGAGAGGAAAATATGCAAATTAAAATAAGATCTTCAGTACTCATTTTTAAGGGATTCCTTGTATTTCAATTTTCTAGGTGGTTTCTTAAATATGTTACATAATAACCAATTGTTATACAGTTTTGTGTTCAAATGTTCAAGAAAAGTTATAAATTGATAATGAAAAGGATTTACTCATAATTTGCTTCAGAGAGTAGCAGATTTGGGTATCTGTGGCTCTTTTCAACAACAGCATGTATCTTGCATGGCTCTTAAAGTTGCAGTGTTTGGCTCCAACAATAAGGCAAAATGTCTATTCATTGCATTGAAAAGTTTGAACATGAGATGGCAAAAATATTCAATGTGGTTCTTTGTGTTTAATTAAATTACCACATCTGTTTCCTTGGAATACGTTACTACATATTCATTTTTGTGTTAAATGTACTTCCTTATTTGTTTTGTGGGACCAAAAAAATCATATTTCAGAACGTTGTGTAAGAATATTGTTATTTTCCCGGCATGCTAATCCCAGTATTTGATTACAGAAATATGCTGTTGTTAACCTATATTGCCATTACAAGTGCTCTGTGGGAGTGTCTTGTGACATGACTTGTAATGCATGATAAAAACCCACTGTCCCAAATACATGCTGCATTGTAAGTTTTTTAAAACTCTCTTACCACCTAGAGCCCTGTCCTGCTGCTGCTGGGTCATCTTTAGAGGTGAAGGCGGTGAGAAAGCCAAGCTAGTTCTCTCCTTAGCAATGCTCCACCATATTGTTGAACTTTGTGGGGTTTTCCCTCAGTGTTATTGTTTAGTCATTTCACTTCTTCTGTGCTAGAGCTCACTTGCTTTGATTTTTTTAAAAAAAATCCAAAAGCAAGGCTGTTCCATATGTACTATATCCATGTAGGACAGACATTGTACTGTTGTCCTTAATGCGGAATTTTAGGAATTAGTGCTCATGGTCTGAAATGCAGATGAGAATTGTGTTCACTGACCTGTTGAATAAGCTCGGAATAGTAGGAAAGAAAATGAATCCCATTTGCTTTGCTTTGCCTGTTTGAAAATATTAAGACAAATTAGTTGGAAGATATGGGGGAAAGGTATACTTGCTTATGCCAACCTTCATGAATCAAGCAATTTGATTTTAAGCGTGTTTACTTGGACGTAACCTTTGGATTCAATAGAACTTACTCCCTAATAAATGTGAAAAGGATAGTCAGCTGCTACTTCATTCATATACAAAGTTACTTCAGACAGAGTTCACTTAAAGCAATGGGCTTAGACTGGAGTATCTGCATAGTTTATCTATCCCTTGGCCAGCTATTCTAATTGGCGCTCCTTGATAACAGTGGGAAGGTTTGCCCATTTTAATGATTGGATGCAGGGAAAAATGAACCCTGATGCTTTATAGAGCACACTTTTATTATAGGACATCTTGTAACTATATTGGCATTGGAAGATGAACTCTGGGTACAGAGTGATACCAGGATTTTGCTGTACAGACTGTAGAATGAAATAGTCCTTGCTTTTTTCTTTGTATGAGAAGGAAAGTTAACCTCAGACTGATGTTTAATTACAAAAGGGTATTGATTGATTCAGTTGCATGGTTTGAGCCAAAGCAGTTTTCTTTAAAACATGCATTTAAACAAATATGATGATTATAATGTGCATCTGTAGAAATCTCATTATATTCAATTATATTTTGCCACCTCAATGCATACTCATTCCTTTGGTATCAGGAACCTGTATTGTGATAATTTTTTAAACAAATCTTCAACAGTAGAAGAACTGATGCCCCGTCAGCATTTTACCTAAACAGAACTGTTCCTTCCTCAACATCTTTTAGGATTATGCTCATTTAGTTTAAGACAATCAGTTGAGGTGCACTGCATTCCCCACAGCAATTTTGAAACTAATTGCTTTACTCCTCCACCGATTACAGTGAGGCAGTCACAGGATTCAGTGAAATATTTTAGGCAAAATTAGCTTAAAGATGTAGAACTAGCAGGGATTTCCACAAGGGAAACAGTATGTGGTTTTTTCAGTGTAGTGTTAAATGCATCTAATTACATGTGACTGAGCAGTCAGGAAGCCTAAATAGTTTCAAGAACTGTAGCAAAAAATGAGACTACATCAAATGAACTTAGGGAATAGAGAAACAGTTTTGATTTTGGATAAATGTTGTTTAGTTGCAAATGGGATATGGATAAGCGAAAGCACATATGTGTTACAGTAATATCTAACATCTGTATAGCCCATCTTAAATTTCAGTGTGATTTACAGAATTAGTTCAGTTAGTTCAATAATAATTAAAAACAAATGAAAACTTTCAAAGGTTTGTTGGAGGCATCTCATTTCTCCCTCCCCCACTGTTTCTTCTTTCCCTTTCCTGAAGGCTCCTATAGCTTCTCCTCCTTTTCCCACTTCTCTCCTTCCCATTCAACAGCCATTTATCTTCTTTGTCTTCAGCTTTCCCTCAACTCTCCCCTCCCCAGTAGCTTCTACTTAAGAAAACTATGGCCCTGTTTTGTAATGGGGGCCACAGGGCCAGGCCCACTTACATGGTAGGGAACCTCAAGGACTTGTGGGCGGCTCCTCCTCACTTTCCCCTCTATCCACCTGCCCACACTATTTCCTCTTTCCCTCCTCCTGGCGACCCCCCCTCCTGTTCTCTTCTCCTGCTGCATTCTTTCCTTCTCAACCATACCAAACCAACTTTCATCTCTTTCATTTTCAGCTATATTTATTATTCAGTTACTTCATTTATACTCATACTTTCTCCACAGTGGGAACAAAAGCAGTTTATATTATTCTGCTCTCTTCACAACAACTATTTGAAGTAGGTTAGGCAGAACGTAGATGACTAACCTAAAATCACCAGTAAGCATTCACAACAAGATGGTGATTTGAACCTGGATTTTCCACTCTGAAGTTGTAACTGCTACTCCACCTTGACTTTCATAGAGTGGCTGCTGTTGATGAGTAGCAAGAATCTAAACCTAGTTGAATCATGCAATTGGATAGTATCAAGCAACTCAGTGACTTCTGCCAGGCCTAGAATTACAACTGAACTCCAGATGACAGAGATATGCCCCCCTGGATAAAATAACTGTTTTGGAAGCTGTACTCTGTAGCATTGTATCTGGCTGAGGCCCATTCCTTGTCTAAACCCTGCCCTCGTAACACTCCACCCCAAAATCTCCAAGCATTTCCCAGCCTTTTCCTCATTGAAACCCAGACAGAAATGCTGTGGTTACCTAGCAACAGCTACTGAGGGAATCTGCTTGTAAAAGCTACCGGGATTTTTTAAATCACGTTATGGGGTTTAAAACATCCAATGCAATTTTTTTTTTTAGATTTCAGACTATTCTGCAAACCCAGTGCATTTTCCACATTTAAAAAAAATGTGTCTTACCTGTTCGCAGCTGCAGTCACCAGATTTAAGAATCCTCAGATTTGGCAGACTTTGGTATAAGACTATAAAATACCTTGTGAAACCAAGTTACATGTTATATTCCTATAGTACTTGGGGGGGGGGTGTTATCTGAGATAATACTGCCTTCGCAAAAACCACCTAATGGCTTATTAAAGCACAATTTGAACTAGGGGTTTCCTGTTATGCCATCTCTTTTTGCATAAAACTTGTGAACCTTACATACACTTTGATGCTAATGACAGAAGTTTATCAACCCTTTTGCTCATTTCATTAACAACGCCTGCTATATTGGCGATTTCTGCTCATTGTGTTTAATGGCTGTTGTTTCCAGACTGCAGTTTCAGAGGCGTTAATAATGACTGGAAGGCATTCACTTGACATTCCTTAAGGAATTCAAATATGAATCTGCTGATCTTTTCACAAAAAAAACCATGTTATTTATGATTAAAATCACCTTCCCCTGAGAATTAGTGGCAATATGCTTTAGGAAAGGGGTCTGGAAAGATCCAAGGAATTACAAATTTGTCTGTCCTAACTGCTTTTTACATTAATTGGTAGAGAATATTTAAAGCCCTATGGTTTGGGACTAGGGTATCTAATCCCATATGTTTCCGAAGAACTGTTTTCTTCCCATATGTTCCTGCCCAACAACTAAGGCCCTCCTGACTGTGCCATCAATCAAAGAAGCTTGTTTGATAGTACACATGAGAGGGCCTTTTTAGTGGCAACCCCACAATTATGAAACAGTATTCCCAGAGATGTGTACCTGGCCATCTCACTTTCAACTTTTAAGAGTCAGCTGGAGACAGTTATTTTTAGCTCTGTATTTGATTCTAAACTATGGTTTTGGCTTTATATTTTTATATAACCTATTTTGTATGTATAGATGTCTATACATGTATGTATAGATGTCCTGGTATAGATGTCTAATAAGTAATTCTAAAACATTAGATGTATCTTGCCTGCAAGAATTAAGGATAATTGGTGGTACTTTTTACTCGCGCATAAGTCAAAGTTTTCAGCCTTTTTTTAGGCTGAAAAGTGCCCCCCTCGACTTATACGCGGGTCCCACTTACCGGTCATTCTTGTGTGGTGTTCCCCCTGTCCTTTCTTCGCTCTGTCCTGCCTTCTTCTCTGCCGCCCCTCTTTCAGCCACTTTCTGTGCTTAGTTTTCTGCTTCACTCTCTCCTCTCGGCTGGCAGGCCCCCTCACTAACTCACCCTTTTTTTCCTTTCCCTGGCAGACTGTAAGACTGGTTCAGAGAAGCTGCCTGTTGGGCAGCCTGTCTCTATGGTTTTCTTAAAAGGGCAATGCTCCAAAGATTGCTTAAGCAACCTTTGGAGCATTACTCTTTTAAGAAATCCACAGAGACAGGCTGCCCAACAGGCAGCTTCTCTGAAATCAAGTCTTACAGCCTGCTCGGGGAAAGAAAAAAGTGGGTGAGTTAGTGACTGCTTTACTTCGCTGTCTCCTGCCTTCTTCTCTGCCACCCCCTTTCAGCCACTTTCTGTGCCTCGTTCTCCTCTGTCTTTTCCTCCACCACCTCCCATCCCGTTCACCCTCCACGGCCCCTAGCTTATTCCCTCTCCCCAGACCCACCTTGCCCCTCCTTAAAAAGCCTCCCAAAGGCTTCTGGTGCGCTCCTTTCCCCCAACTGCGGCTCCTTTGCCTGCTCAGCGCTCCACCTCCCCATGGACCTTTCCCACCCTTATCCAGGGGGGCATATCTCTGTCAATAAGGTTTCCCAGTTCTTCAAGGTAAAATTAGGTGCCTCGACTTATATGTGGATCAACTTGTACGTGAGTATATATGGTAATTATTCATGTTCCAACATCAATGGTATTAATTCCCTTTTACACACACTATAAATACAGTACTTTGACAATTCTGTGGGATAAGCAGAATATAAATAATTAGATTAATCTATCCAAATACTTCTTGCAAAATAAAATTAATTGTCCATCTGCTTCACCATTTATCTCCAGATATCAGTGTTTTTAGAGATTTTCTTTTTAAGTAATACAAAAATGTATACTTTAATTTATTTAACCACTCTTTTTTTCCCTTGGGATGGATTTTTTTCTCCATTGTCTGGCATAGACAATTCAAGCAGTTGTTACTGCATATAGAACCAATTCTTGAAGATGAGATGGAATCATATAATATAATTTAACAATAACAATCCCCCTACCATCATCAGGGATCACTATAAGTAGTCAGTGAGATTGAGGGTGGATAGCATTTGGTGATTCTGGAAGATTTCACCTCCCATTAATATCAATAGGATTTGAGTTAGAGGCAATTTTTTGTATTGGTTATAATATAAAAGGTATGCATTGTTATTTTCAGAAATAGCTGTGAGTAGTACAGATCTCCTCAGATGAAACATAACATCTGCAAGCTTCTGCTATTTGGCACTTACATTACTGCTTGAATCTAGTTCAGTTACAATATACTTTTGAAGAACCATAGTGTGTACCTTATGGTGTAAAATATACAAAAGCGTAAACATTCTTATGCCTTCAAACCTGATGTCACATTTTAAATTGTTACATATATATGATTTTAAGAAAATTTCCTAATATGATTCCGAATCATGTCTTTATAAGCCTTTTTGTTGAGCTTAAAAATTCAGGAGAAAGGGTAAGCCAAGCAATGCGTAGTTCAAGTTAATAACTGGCTCAGAACTTCAGCGTTTCGATATCTCTTCCTGCGTAACTAAGTCTTCAAAGCAATTAACAGAGTTAAAAATATTCTGTCATTAATTCTTGTGAAATTTTTGGCAACAGTGTAGTGTTATATGTGCCAAAATTCTCTATATTTTGCTTTCCTTTGCATCCAGTTGTCTTGTGGGAGGGTCAATATTCATACATGGTTTGCTTAGAAAAGGTCTATAAAAACTCAAGGTGAAATTAAGTAATAAGCTGATGTTGGCTAGCTTGAGTTTGTTTATGTCAGTTTGTGGTGGTTCTTGCTTTACATTTTTTTAAATGAATATCAAGATTTCATTCCAAAAATGTAAAACTAGTTTAAACTATTGCATTGATCTCTGTGGGGAAAAACCAGAATTACTATCCTATATGGATTCTAGTAATACACGGATTTAAGTTTGTTTAATTCCACTGATACTGATGCCCTGAGTCCAGCTTTTTCAGGTGATGACTGAAAGTCTGAAGTAAGCATTGGCATTTGCTGTTCTCAGACTCTTGCGAAGAGTGGTGTGAGTAAAAGTTACACACATCTGTGTTACACATTTCAGTACAGCAACTAATATTAACAGTACAGAAGCAAGTACAGATATGTACTTTTCTGGAATGAAAGCTGTTTGAATTAGTTAAACGTTTTACTAGTTAGTACCTATGTTGCCAGTTTTAAAACAGCAGACCTATTTAGATGTAATGGTCCATGTTCCCCAAATCATTGGGAATATGTCTTAGGCTCATGTGCTCCTTCCTTTTCCCACTTCTTCTCTCACTTGACATGTCTCAGCAAATCATAGGGGCAGATTTGATATAGCACAATCCAAGTTATGTGTGATGAAGGCGAACTTCCTGCTTTGCCCCCCTGAAATATTGCTTAGGAGTCCCTGAGCACTGGGAACAGCATGATGTCCAAGATGGCATCTGCAGTATGTGTAGACAATCTCCCAACATCACTTCTGCCAAACCAGACTTGCAGCCCAGCCAGACTTGCATAAACTGGAATTTTAAAAGCCAGATTGTTTTTGGATCAGTTTGGGTGCCATGATAAAATATAGGCTGCCAGCAAAGAGAAAGTGAAGATGGCAATATAAGTATATACAAAGGAAGGTGCATGAGCCCAAACTTAAGGCTGGCCATTATGTGCAAACCAAGATTTTGTCTCCTTAATCGAATGTAATTTCCCTGCCTAGTACATTTGTATTAAAAATTGGAGACTGCTGTGATACCCTGAAAAAAGCACAATTAAACAACTGCATATTAAGGATTTTATATGTGTAGAAGCCAGTGCATGTAGCATTTTTTAACATATTGTCCAGGGACGCTGCCTTGGACTCCCACTCCTCCCCTCCCACATCTTTTTCTGGTCAGGAGTTCAGAGCACAGCAGCTGGGGCACAGGCAATGCAGGCAGCATCGCTGCAGGGCAGATCGTTGCAGGAGGCTAGGATGTTTCAAAGTCCAGGGAAGCTGGAGGAAGCTGATGGGAAAGGTAGGAGGCTGGCACGAATGCTGGGGCTGGCTTCAGAGGCAGGCTGGGGGCAGGACCACTCCAAAGTACAATTGGAATGGGAGATGGCTCAAGCAGGAGGCCCAGAGGCTGGGGGGAGTGAGAAGACTGGGGAAGACAAGGAGGATTGGCGTGGCATGCAAAAGGTTGGTCATTCAAGCTCCTGCAAGGTCTCCTCCAAAGGAAGGGAGGGTGTGGGGCACGAGCATGATTTATGAGTGATTGGCAGGAAGGTGGGCTGGTGAGGAGAGAGAATAAGAGGCTGTTGGGCCTGAAAGACTGCGGAGGAGAGGGGTGCATTGACAGCAGGAGACTGGAGACGCTGAGCCAGGGCTAACGCTCAATTGAAAGAGAGAAGTCAACATCTGAGACGAAAGAAAAGGCCAATGACAACCCCACAGGATGACCAGGTGGGGGTGACACCAGGGGTGGAAACACATATTAGGTGGTATATTACATAAGCAATATCAAATCTTCTGTGTTTGCAAACTGTCTGTAGAGAAATTTGTGACAAAGAAAATGATATAAATGTGTCCGTGTTCTGTAAGTAGTTCACCTCTGCAATTTAGAGGGTTAATTTTCTTGGTTTGCCAAGAAAGAGCTGTAGTCCATATGAACTGTTCAATTTCTGTACTCTATAATCATTTGGGAACAGTAAAAGGTGATACATTGTTGCAGATAGTGCTAGCCTCCAGCTGTGTCCATTTAATTAATTTGAGTTTGGTTTTTGGCAACAGAATTGCTTAAGGAAGGTCATAATACTGGTTCTTTTAACCCACGCGTATCCTAAAAACTTCTTTCTCTATTTTCTTACAACATGTATGGTTACTGATATTCTGAGTTACTAAACATTATAAAATTTTTGAGTCTTGTCAAGGAAGGCAAGCTATAAATAAATAAATCAAGCATTGTGTGAATGCACCCAGTCCTACAAATAGAAAAAGACCTCTCCACAGCATGTAAAAAAGTATTTAAATATAATTATATCAAGTATTGCACATGGCCCCAGCTGTGGATACTTGAATCAAAACTGGGTTTGCAGAAAAATCTGAAAATAAAAGGAAAAGGTAAGGAGGCGTTTTACCTCACTTACCAGAAAAAAAGGCAAGATACCGCAACAAGATCTCAGCAGATATTTTGAAACAGGAGGGGCCAGGTGGGTGCTGCTGGGCTCTGTGCTGCTGACCTCTTCACTCAATGTTATTTATCCAAGAGGTCAGCAGCATGGTAGAGATGGGGGATGGGCAGCCACACAGAGCAGGATGGGGGCAAGCGACCAGGACAACTACTGCTGTCAGTGGGGCACTACTGCCACTAGCAGTCCCCCTTGACCACAGGTTTACTTGTGGGCCTGAGCCTCTGTGAGCCTGCCCGTGGAGGCAGTGGTGCTGTGGACAAGGTGAGCAGACGTCACCCTGCTGTTTATTGCTAGCCACTCTGTGAGCCAGGAAGGCAGAGGTAGCAGCACTGCAAGAAAGTGCCTTGACCAGTGAGTGGCTGGCCAGGCAAGCAAGCAAAGGATGGAATCCCTCCTCCCATGAATTTTACATATTGACAAAATTGAAGAGCAGTATTTTATTTTAAATCCTCTGCAGATCTTTCATAACGCAGTTTGTAAACTGGCTATCTGTGCACAGAAGCTATCTTGAGAACATTAAAGTGAAAGTTGATGGTTTAAAGAACTACTGTTTCTTTACTGTCCTTTCCCTGTCCTGCCAGCTGAAATGCAGTGTGTGATGTGGTAACATCACACTCTGGTTTTTCCACCTTAACACATATTATTGGCTTACTGTGAGTCGGGGGGGGGGGGGCACAATATAATACAATGGCATTGCATACTGATTTTAGTAGACGTTATGAGAAAGAGAGACTAGTTTTGTTCCAAGAATGCTTCATTGGTTGAACATTATCTAGAAGCACTTAAATTCCATTGGTGGCACATATGAAAAGCTCTATAGATTATTTACAGAACACTTATGAATGGCTTGTGACTATACATTCTTCCACCTTTGTAGATTAACGAAAACATTTCATTAGTTTCATTTGACAAACCATATGAATGAAAAAGAGAAAAAAAACTTTTTTTGCTCACTTGGATAGTTATACTTTTTAGCATCATTGGTCAATTCTAAATTGCTGTGGTGCAAATATTTCATGTTGGTGATCTATTCATAGCAAGTTTTGGTTCATTCTTCCAATTAGGGACTTCATACCAAGTATTTCCCATTATCCTACCATTATTGCTATTTTGTTGGGAGGAATTGTTACTGCCTAAGACTCTTCCAAGATGCAAGTGCTTTTAATCTTTTAAAAAATGGACAAGTTGCTGTATATATATAGTGCAGTTATTAGCTATATATTTTGTTTATATTTATACATTATATTTGTGTTACTTGCATGGATACAACCAGAAGAGGTGACAGAAGTATACTGTAAAAGTTAGAAAGTCAACACCATTTTAAGGCTGTACAGTCATGGTCAGTACAAGAATGTGTATATGCATATACATATTTATGTGTATGTATGATTCACATGTGTGTATCCATAAACACACATCTACATAATACATGTTTGGTCCACCCAGTAAATGTAAAACAAATGAAATAGATTACATGCAGCAAAACAGATGAAACTGCAAAAAAATTAGACTTGGACCCCACCATTTTTAACAATTGTTTCCAGTTTGACTACATTACCAGTTCTAGTCAACCAAGATTCATATATGCTTACTTGTTCTAAAGAGTCGTTTTTTAAAAATCAGGACTCTCCAATGAGGTGCTCCAATTAACTGAAAAAGATGTGAAAATAGCAAAAACATAACAGTAAATTCCAAAAGGAATACTGCACCTTGGAATTCCAGCTATAAGCATGTGATGTTGCATAACACATAACTTTGTGATGATGTGTATTTATGTAATAAAATGTTCGTAGTGGGGGCCTGATGGATTTATACCACCCACTTGGAATCTTCCACTGACAACTGTCCACCAATCAGGGAGAGACTGGCTTCAGTTAGTTCAGACTGTTGGCAGTTGCTGACAGTTGCTCTGGCTGAGGAGAATCTGGTGAACTGGAAAAATATTAGGCCGCAGTGGTGGCAAACCTATGGCATGCCAATTGGCCATGCTGGCAGGGGCTGATGGGAATTGTAGTCCATTAACATCTGGAGTGCCATAGGTTCGCCACCACAGGATTAGGGGTTTTAGGATAGCAGGGTTAGTGAAGAACATGCTGTATTGGTTGTTTCTCTTGTGTTTTGGTTACATTTTTTACTGGTTCTGTCTGAAGGGGAATATGATATAAAGTTTCTAAATTGAATGTTTTAATAAAGTCTGCCTACTTTGGTTACCTTTTTAAAAAACATTAACTTTGTGAGGAGAGTAGTCCTTTAACCTTCTCAAGCCATCTAGGCTATGGGAATAGTAAAAGAAGGGTGGAGTATTTCTCACTTGGGAAGAGGGGTGTTCTCAGCCAAGCAGCCACACCCTTTTAAAAATCCTCTTCTGGGTAACAAAAATACAGTCCTGCTTATGGCAGCCATCTGTACTTAAGGCACCATGGGTGGACTAAGGAAGTTTAGTAGTCCTTGAGAACAGACAGGTCCTTCCCCTGTCAAGAGATGATTTGCTGCTCTCAGTTAACCACAGGGGGACATTTTGATAGAAGATGAGATCAGCAGCAACTAAAGATATTAGATGCATTAAACCTAGACCATTATGAAGCAGATTTATTCTGAGGGTGCTTCAAAAGTTTCATATATTTCAAATGTGACTAATAATCAGTCTGATGCATCTAGAAGCAAGATGTCCCAACTTGGGCATGCCGTTGCAGTTGTCTGTGGGCATGCATTTCCTTGTAAATGTTCTACTCAGAAATGGTTTTTAGTTTCCTTTCCCTTCAGATAGGCTCTGTTGTTTGCTTCCCTTGTTATGTCCATTAATAGCATTCATACCCAGTTCTTCAACTTTACCAGACTTGTAGCAATATTTTTTGCTGCCCAAATGGTTCCCAGTGTTTGAGTGCCTTTGTCATTGAACAATATTTTTGGCACTGTCTGCTAATACTTTGAGAACTTTTAAATGTAGTCAGATATAAATTGGGTATAAAATTAACCAGCTGTTTTTCTTGCCATCCACCCTGTTTCAGTTCCCATAACAGATATGTAATGCCTCTCAGTTGTTTTTTTAGTTGTCTAGAACTTTACTCTTGCTGTCCCACAACAAAGAATATATGGTGTCTAATGCAAGGGTCCCCAGTCTGGTGCCCTTGAGCACCATGGCACCCACCGAAACATTTTCTGGCTCTTGCAAAGCATCTTTAGGAAGTGAGTGGAGCCAGGTAGGGCTTTTGCCCAGTAAGGCTTCTGATTGATTATTGGAGATTGGATTGGCTCTACATATTTTTAAAATGTTGATTTGGCAGTAGCTGCTACCACAGCACAAAGATCTACACTGTGTTACTGAAGTTAAGTTATGACAATAATTTTGTGACTGTGCATGTTTGGAATAATTTGTCCCTATATACCCTTACAGTGATTTGCTTTAGTTGTCCCCTTCCCAAAATAATTTTCTGTGCAAAGAAAAAAAATTACTTTAAAAATAGGTTGCCTGTCCATTTTGAGAGACTTTCTGGTGAGTTCTGTTTCACTTTCATTGCTAAAATAGTCTCAGTCAATTTCTGTTCAGGTTCTGAAGTTTGCTACTACACACCTTCACACAAATAAGGTTGAAAAAGAAATTGACCAAGAATTTTAGTGGCTAAGGAAACCTCAGTCAATTTCAACTTCTCTACACAGTGTGAGTGGTAATACTGAAGCACAGCCTTTATCCATCCTGGGTACCTGAAAGAAAATGGCCTTTGGCCTGGAGATACGTACATTAGGGTTACTTAGAAGAAATGAAATGAAAGATTCCAGAACAAGGGGAGTCATAGCTATGCTACAGTTTAATGTAGCTGCTTTTAGAAGATATTTCATAATGCACAGGTCCCTCATATGATGCTTATGGATGCCATGCCACTCACAGACCCCTTTCCTGGTTTCTACCAAGTGTTTTGTACTACAATAACAAAGACATGAATCACTGTTTCCAACTTGTGAAATCATCCTCATAAAAGCAAAATGTACCACAAACCACAACCCACTTTAAACACAAAAATACCATCAACACATCTGTGTTGACCCTGTAGTCAACTAAATCTGCCCGTTACAATGAGATATTTGTATATCAAAGCAGTCCACTGCAGAAGCAGGGTTCTGGAATACCCCTAAATAGTGAGATAGCTCTTTTGAGCACTACATGTATATTTCACAAGGCATTCTTCTGGTTTTGTTTTGTAGCCTAACAGCAGTGGTCAAGTAGTAGGGAAAATGCCTGGCCATTTTACTCCAGTTTTGGCACCCTCTCCCCATCACAGTACGGTGCGGCCCGTGACCCTGACCATGACAGACATTAAACCCATCACTACTTCCACTGAAGGTGAGGCATCTTCACCTACACCAAGCAGTAAGTATTTCTCTAGGAAAACAAAAAATGTCCATCAAAAGATCAAAATAATTTCAAATTAAGGCCAGATCAGGGTGCCTTTTCCTGCTATTTGACCAAGCAGATTCTCAGAGTTGATAATAGAGAACAAATGATTGACAAAACTTTTACTCTGAAGTTAATATTTTTTTAAAGAACATGTTATTGTGGCTTGACAGTTGCAGAATGTCAGCCAAAATCTCAAAAGGGAGAAGCAAATTAGTTTGCATGGCAACTTCCCAGAGAGACAAAAGTTTGATTCTTCATTTAAGGTGGACATTTTATTAACACTGGGAAACATACCCGGATTGTAAAATTGTCTGTGCTTAGTTTCTAAATGAGATAGATAGTTGATTTCACCTCACTGCACTTTTGTTTGGAAATAATGTTCAAAACATATCAAATTAGCACCATGATCCTCCGTTAAATAAGCATTTTTATTCAGTAGTGTGGGCACTGAAAATATATTTTGAGACATTTAAAAATTCGTGAATCATTTAGTACTTAATTATTTAGTACGCTCGACTCCATGTTATATATCCTATAGTCTTCAATGGAATTGCAGTGATAAAAGCATTGGTGAATCGATTTGCTAGCACCACTGCCATAAATTACAGAAGTGCATGAATGTTGCCTAGTAGCATTTCAGTAAGGTGTCGTATCAAGTAACTTATCGTGCAGGTTAGTGTTATTGCATGGAATATTCCCAGCAACTGTGGCCACAAGGAATGTGCACTACTAGCATGGAAACTTTGGACACAGACACATTTGTGCCACACACCTTTGTTTGATATAATTGCTGTATGCCACATGGTGTCCTCAGCTCTGGAAGAGGCTGTCCTGACAGTTTCCATATGAGGTTCGATTACAGCTACAGCTAATCAAAATCATCTGCAACATGCAAACACATATATACAGAGCTAATTAATTTACTTAGTATTTCTCAAACACATTGTTCTAATTGTGTTTTTCCCAAATGTCTATGTGGCACCTATCTATGGGCATTAAACTTGAGAATTCTTCTTAAGGATAATATTCCAAAATATCTATTAATTTAAGTAAATCTGGAATGCCTATCTTCCCCTTTGTGGTCACATGTAATAGATTATAGTGAGCAAGAGGAGAGTGTATTTGATGATTAAAACAAACATAATTATCCATTACAAATAAATAGGTTTTAAAAAAACTTGTTGAACATGTATGACTATTGTCAGAATTCTCCTCTGGCTTTCCATATTTAAATTGAATCTATTTTTGAAAAGCAGTTTCTAAACTTAATCACTAGCAGTGAATTGATATTCCTTAAACCAGAATAAAATAAAACAAGAGTTCACTTCTATTTAAAGCTTATAAAAACCTCTTACTCTGGTTTTTATGTCTTAATGGAGAAACAGCATGCATACATCTGGATTTCATCTGATCTGTAGTGCTTTCTCAGTAAGATGCTTTCAGATTTGTTTCTAGTAAATTAACACTTGCAGAAGTATCAGTGTTACCAAAAATATCTACCGGTGATATCAGAAATATACTTAATATTGTTAACTATTTTAGTATACACCAACAGTTACTGTATGCTAAGGCTCAGTACACATATTCCTGCATCAATAGATACATAATGTGTAAGCAATTTTTAGTTTATGTAAGGGGGAAAGAACTAGATTGAAAAAAAACATTTGAGTAATAACTGAGAACCAAGACAGCTTTGAACAAATCCATGATATTTTGCATTCTTATTCATTCTTTGAAGAATTGGCTGTGGCAGTCAAAGTAGTATGGCTATGAAATTGATTTGTGTAATATGGATATCTGCAAGGTAGGAAATAGAGTAAGATCCCCTGTCTATTTTTACACAGGCTACCATGAACGATCAGAATTTAATGAGTTTCAGTTCAAAATGTAACCTATAGGGGTATTGCATTAGCTACACATATGGTTTTTAGGGGGGCATTTTAGGAGCCTTTTACATTAGATCCCTGGATGCAATGTATTTGTTCCATACTTTTGGTATGTACAAAATACCATTTTAATGTTGTAGATTTCTTTCACTGTTAAAAAGAACATAATTATTTTACACGAAAATCTGTTACATCTCAAATAAAAAGTTTAACTCTTAAGTACACAGCTATCTGAATCTGCATTATACTCTGAAATAATGAATGCTGTTGTAATAGTTAGGCAAGTTATTAGAGGTATGTTTTCTCCTGTTGGTGTGATTCAGTTCACACTACGTTTTAAGCTGGTTACAAGTTTGTAACAGGCAAGAGAATTTGATAGCCCAACTTCAATCCTACAAACACTTTTTTAGGAGTAAACCCCAATAAGTAGACGTTCATAGGATTTTGAGTTAGGCTTGGTCAGGATTGGTCTCTAATTCATGCAGATTCCATTGAAGTCAATAGGCATTTTAGACTCCTATCCCATGGCCAAATTCATGTTACTGGTTATTTTGTCTTATTGTAAATATGATTTATACATTGCAGATCATAACCCTAGATCTTTCATGTTTGAACTATACAAGTTAGACGTTAAGATAGGTTTCTATATCAATCTGTTTTGTTCTTCCTTAATCAGCCTACACAGCCTCAGGCACATCACAAGCCAATCGATATGTGGGACTAAGTCCAAGAGACTCTTCCTTCCTACACCAGCAACAGGTGGGCAAGTTTCACATAGGTGTTAACAATAAAAAGACAAGTATTTGCAATAACATTCTGCATAACCATGGCCATTAGCATCTTAGTCTAGAACAGGATGCCAGTAAATTCAAGATTCTTACATGAAATGTATATGTACATCCAATACCAACATAGTGTCATAGAACTGGGGCATAGGAAGGACTTCTCCCAGTGAGTCTTTCATTTATGTTATTGTTAAAGAACTTGGAAAGTTCTTGGGATTTATAATTGGATATGATTGCCTTTGTAAAATACACTGCTGATTTATAACTTTAAAACTAACTAAAATTAAGCAGAATAAACTTGGACTCCGTTCAGTATTGTTCACTCTGTTCAGTATTGTTTGATACATGAGTGTACTTTAAAAATTTATTCCCTTCCAAAAGAATTATGCAGTCAAATAATTCCTAGATTAATAGGTTAAAAGTACTTCGTTAATTCCTTGTGATTCAAACAATTTTTTTCTAATTTTTGACATCATTTGTGTTTCAACTCACATTTTTTAAAATATACATTTCATTAATTCTGTAAATTTCATTCAAACAAAATGTTTATCCTAACTGCAAAAACATACAGCTGAAATTAATAGTGATGAATAATCAAATTAGTCACAGCCAGTAGTTGGGACTTGCAGAAATTATGTCTCATCTGAAAAGAAAACTAAATTTTGGCATTGTAGAATTAAATTATCTTATGCTGATACATGAGGGCTTTCTTGAAATGTACAATACTTCAGTCTGTTAGGATGACATTCACATGAATAGCGCCAATGTCTGTTGTATGTGTGTGATATAGGTAGACTACTGTGCTACATCTGGAAATCTCGCTTCCCCATGCCTATCCATTCCAAGACATAAATTGCAGCATGATTGTATCTCCTGCAGAGTTCAGAGAAACCCATAAAGATGTTAGTTTATTCAAAGCTGTTGATGGGGGTTTTTTTTCCAACCAGTGAGACCTTACTGAAAACATATGCAAAGAGATATGAAAAAACCAAACAACAATTAGCATTTTTAAACCAATAATTATGTTGAATAAATATTTTAATATTATACTTATGGTTTGATGAAGTGTGAAATCACTGTATTCTAAATATAAAAAGTTTATAACTCCATTTTGTTTCTTAGTTTTGGTTTTGACTCAAGTATAGAGTTCTGGGAGTAAATCCCCACTTATCCTAGGAAATTCATTTGGCAATTTTGGACTAGTAATACTCCCAGTCTAGCTTAAGAATTGTTGTGTGGATAGAACGAGATGGAGCATATGCATCCTGAATCCTTTGGGGAAATGACATATTTATTTGTTTGTTTGTTTGTTGCCTGCCTGCCTGTCTAGATGCGATTCAAGGCAAACTACAAAACATTTTTTAAAATTCCGTTAAACACCGCAGGATATCTGATGAACACTGCAGCAGTACTAGAAATAGAGAATAATGCAATTTTTAAAATTGTTTAAGGCATTGCATACCATAATATAGACAGTAGAAGGCAAAGATAGAAGACAGTGCAGGAAAAGCAATGTGATACATACAATAAACATTGAAATAAACTACAGTCCTGTTTCCTTATCTTTTGGCTGTGGAGTTCTATACTCTGTCTCACAGAAAGATCTAAGTGCAATTGTTCATGGTGTGGTGGAAGTGAAAGCATCCTTCTGCTGTTGAAAATAATTCACCACTCGTATCCCTGCCTGCCCGAAAACTGTCCCAAAGTGGCAGTCCCACCTGGGGAAGAGTTCTTGGAGATCCTGGTAAGATCAGCCTAAGGCTGGAGCAGGATGGGGAACCCAATTGCAGTAGGGTCCAAGGCTGCCACAACCGCTTCATTCCTAGGAGCAGCAGTGGCGTAGTGATTCCCCGCTCTGCCACCTGAGCTGTGGAGGCTTATCTGGGGAATTCAGATTAGCCTGTACACTCCAACACATGCCAGCTGGGTGACTTTGGGCTAGTCACAGTTTTTCTCTCAGCTACACCTACCTCACAGGGTGTTTGTTGTGAGGGGGGAAGGGAAAGGAGTTTGAAAGCCCCTTTGAGTATCCTATAGGGGAGAACGGGGCATATAAATCCAACTCTTCTTCTTCTTAGTTGGCAAGGAAGTCCAAGTGGCTCACTCACCATTGTTGCTTTCACTCTTGGGGTGGGGGGAGAGAGGGATGGGACTTGGGCTAAAAGGAACCACCAGTGCTGGGCGAAGTCTCTCTGCAGCAGCCAGGAGATCCTGGCAGCCCAACTCCAGCACCTCACGACCCCCTTCCTCCTCCTGCAGCCTGTCCAGGGGCAGAGGACTCACTTCCCGACTGACCTCCCAGCCACCTCCGACCAGCATTTGCATGTGTAACCTGACCTGGGAAGCCCTTCGGGGGGGGGGGGGTCTGGTGCAGCATCATGGCTATTGAGTGCGGCTCTGGCCTCTCCGGCCCAGGAATCCACTGAATGGTTCCACTTGGCTCAGCTCCCCCTGAAACTCTTTTTATTTTTCTTTCCTGAAAACTGATCTTTGGCTGTTTGTGTGAAAATGATCTGAATTGTGACTGAGCAGCACTCTGCACAGAGTTTTTGGGCTGCTGGCATTCTGGCTCTTGGCAAAGCAGCCATTGGGATTTGAAATTCAACATGGTAGAGGCTGCAATCCATGTTCCTTTCAAAAACTTGGAATTATTTTTGTAACAAACTTCCCAATAGCAGCTTATTCCATTGCTATTTCCAACCCAACTACCACCTTCACCTCCATCATGCTACATTTAAAAATGTATATAATTTTATATGCATCCCAGGTGGCTATGTGGGCTTTAAATTTCCCATGTGTGCTTTGAATTACCTACATGTACTTAGAGTAGGCACTAGGACCCCCCACGGGACAGTCACAAAGAAGATCCTGAAGGAAGTGACTGATTAATTCACAGATCTCCTGAGAGCTTTTGGTGAGACAAAGTATACCTAAGTTGCTTTAAAAAAAAGTATATGACATTCTTCTAGCTGTGAGTTTCACTCTGTTAAGAAAATATTTGGTCATTGACCGTAAATAAAGTATTCTATTCTATTCTGTTAAGAAAAGTAAAACAATTTCATAATCCTGCTAAGTAATCTTAATAATGCTAATTGGCCAGGCATGTTAAATTTGGAAGTGCTAACGTTGTAAAAGCAATACTTGCTTAATACACTTTCTGTCATTTTTGTCCTTGTGGCCCATTCTCAAAATACATCAAATCAATTCTATAAATAATTAAATATTTTACTATCTGATTCATGGGGAATATTTTCATGTAGTTTGAAGTGAAGAAAGGTGACAGAGCTGAAGAATTTTATAAGTAGAAGGCATAACAGATCTTTGTTTTGATACCCTTCAGTATTTTTTTTCAGCTGGTTAAGCCAGTATGGCATAGTGGTTAAGAGCACTCGAATACCCATTCCTCCACATGAAGTCTGCTGCGTGACCTTGGGCCAGTCACAGTTCTCTCAGGACTCTCTCAGCCCACACAAATGCAGTCAATGGCTAACCACCTTCGAGCTTCTCCTGCCTTGAAACACTGCACGGTTACCATAAGTCCACTGTGACTTGATTTCCCTTTCCACTACCATGAAAAGAGTTTTCTTAATGGATTGTTCCAGACAGGGTAACTTGGCAGCTGCTCTTTCATATGGTGGCAGAGTCAGCACATGCTGTCTTTTATTGCGCGCCTAAATTAACTTGAGATATGAACTTTCCGTGTGGAAATGGATATGCCAGAAATCTGATTCACTAACAGTTATTTCACTGTGCTTAGAGTGGCATAACTTTGCATAGAATTTCACTGACAGTCTCCCCCACTCCCCTTCCCTTGTTGGAGGCAAAGATTTGTACAATTTCATTTTTAAGGATGAGGCACTCACATAAGTTATTTTAAGGCCATAGGGATTGGGGGGAGGGGCTCGCACTTACTCTGTCACACAGCTGGATGCCTACTAGTGAAACAAGTCAATATGTGAATAAGGAATAATTAACAGGTTGAGGTAGCAGAACTATAAAGTCCAATGAAAATGTTTTCTACACTAATATTTTCCCATTCCATAACTAATTGTTTATTTGTATGATCTCCTGTGTTGTTGGCACAAGATCTGGTGATAACCATTACCTTTTGATATTCAGATTCCATATTCAGATGCAATATGGTAAGAAACAACAATAAGGAATAGTTAGCATTTGAGACATCTAATTGACCACTTCTAGACGCAGAATGGAGAGGCAGAGGGACCATTGACCTGATACAGGAAACAATTCTTAGGTTCTTTTTCACAGTAAGTCTCTGAAGTCCTTCATATGCTTAAAGATCTTAGAAGAGACCATCAATCATAGAATCAAATCCCTTCCCTCAGAAAGGTTCTTACCTCTGCACCTTTTTTGAGAAGAGAACCCAACTCACTTGTTCCTTTACTCTCATAGTAGCGACAACTTCAAATTTATCAGTTCACTCACTCTATAAGCTTTGCAAAATTAGACAATAACAAGCCTGTGAAGCATGTTAAAAATATTATGTACTTTGTGAGATATATTAATAATATTAAATACACACAGAATTCCCAAGACCTCTTTTAATACACAAATCTGCCTAGCTGTTAAAAATGTCCAGAAAATGACAATGCTGTTCAATTTTATTGTCCTGAAAGAGCACATGTGCAGAAATTGTCTAAATTACTTGGCTAGAGTAAAGGTTATGCTTTCGTAAGGCAGAAGTAAGATTGATTTATTATGTCCTTTCATTACTTTACAACAATTTAAAAGAGACCACTCTTCTGGTGGCAGGCCCTAATGCATTCAGTTTAAAGTAGACCATGATGAATGAAAAGGAAAATCAAGGAATACATGAAATAAAGGCAATCAATCATTTTATATTAGCTGAGAGAAATTCTAAATTAGAAAGTCAATGGTTTTAGTTCCAGAGAGGTGTTTTAAACATTCTCCATTCCTTTTAATATACTTTGACCCCTTAGGAATAAATATTGTCACAGGTACATTCTCTGCTTCACTGGAGGAGGCCTTTGTAGAGATTTATTCTCTTAGGTTATGAGAAGTATTGACGTTTATTCCTGAGTGCTTTTTTAAAACAGAAAACCTTAACATATCCTATATAAAATTGCAATAATGACCATAAATTTAAGGTGCTTGTATAGTTGGTGATTCTCCTAATATATAGTTTCTCCACAAAATAACAGTTCATTAGAATTTCCAATAAGGCAGGTTATTACACAAAATTTTGGAATGTTCACATTTATTGATGCATTATAAATATAGCTTTGACAGATCACATGAATACAGAACCAATGAATGCAATACATTTCAATTTACTGAGCTAAATACTATGAAAACTGTGTTATTAAACATGTTAATAACCCTGTTATTAATATACTGATAGCTATTCAGTCAAAGTTATTATTAGGAATCATAAATCTGAGCATTCCTTTTTGTATAGTAGTCACAGGTAATTGGTATTCCTAACTATCATAAAATGCTGGAGATTTCCACTCTGTTATATGCTGTTTAACACCCACTTGAACAAACAGATCCATGTCAAAATGGTGTACTTCAAATATCCCAATATTAGTTGTTATAATTTATCTCTAAATGAGAAATTATGCTTCAGTTATAGACAATTTCCTTGAGCTATTAATTGCAGACAGGAGGTCTTCCTGTTTGTAACTTTGAATGTTTTGGTCTATTGTTTCCTCTTTGATGAAATGCTATTATAGCATCAAGCACCACATGTAAAGAGATTGGTGATAATTTGTACTGTCTTTTAACATCATACAATGCAAGGCAAAGGGATGAGTGGTGGGCATCTTGCATGTTTGGGGCTACATTCTCAACATGTACAGGTAAATGGTTGAGCTCAGAAAATTGTTCTGGCCGAATAGGAAGACTGAGAATATGCCCTGCCCTGGTAATAGTGTTGGAATCCTCTGCAAAAACAAACAAGCCAGCAGTTCCACAACAGGATAGATCACTGTGCAGCTAATTCCAAGGGCAGGAGGGGAATTCTTCTGAGCAAACAAATTCATTTGTTTGGATTTGAAGAGGTAATTTTCAATTTCTTCCCCTCCTGCTATAAACTCCTGCAGTTTTCTGCTGTGGAGAGGTTCCTAGTCAAGATTAATTTACAAGAAGAAGACTAGGATGATATTGTATTTTGTTATTTTCTCTGTTTTGCATGGACAGACCCATCCCATTTACCCAGCACAGCCATTTGAAATGTATTTTGAACCTAGGACTGCAGTATGGCTTTTTGTTGCATTTTACAGTAGGTTTCGTCATTTTACAGCAGGTAGCTATACTTTGAATTGTATTGATTCCATTCACGAGCCTGGCCACAGTCAGGAAGGGGCAGGGTATAAATGTAATAAAATAAAAATCAAGAAGTTTTTGTCATATGTTGTAATCACATAGGATACATATTAAATGGAATGTTGTCACTTCAATCACTGTTTATGGTTTTAAAATTGTCAGGGTGGTAAACATGTGGTAAACAAAGACTGAAGGAGTGCTGCAAGTAGACTCTTCAACAGAACTTCATAGATTCAGGAAATAAGTTATCAACACTAAGGGTGTTCATATTGTGTCTCTTATCATAACTGATAGTTTGACGTAAAACCTAGTCACATGACCGTCAGAGAGGCATGCACATGGATAAGAGGTCACCTTTCACATACTCTTCTTGGAAAGGAAACACATTTAAAGGAAGTTTCAGTCAAAACAATGACTATATGCAAATGTTTATAGGTTTCTCTTAGTCAAAAAAGTGGAGCAAGATCTGTTATTTGAAGCTTTTTTTCTGTGCGTATTTATCTGTGAAATTTGGGAGAATAATATACATAAGTTTTAAAGGCATTATCCATGAGTGTCTAAGCAAAATAAAAATTGTAAAAGTGTTGAGTCCAAACAGTCAAGGCATGTAAAAATGTCAGCCAAGAGATAAACTGAAATTGTTCAAAAAGTTAGGCATGCTTCAGACTTATTGACAAACCATGGCTTGTCATTCAGTAAACAAGATTAATTACATGGAGTGACTTATTTTTATAGGTACAATGGAGTGCTAGAGAAAATTTGCGGAGTGATTAGTGATATCAGGGATCCAGATACAAGTTAAAAGTCCCTCCCCCTGCCCCCATCAGCATCGGGGAACGACGTAAGAGTTTATAGTAGGATGCAAACCAATTTTATGTTAGACTACAAGCAAGATGCATTTGGGGAGGAGTGATATCAATTTACATTCTATTTTCCAGTGTGAGAAAGTAGCTGCTTGGTAGTGATAGGAAGTGTTGGAATTGAAAACATCTGATCACACATGACAGAAAGCTTTTATCTGTGAATAGTCTGTATGAGATATGTTATACAGCCATAAGAAAATTATCAAGTCTTCACAGCTGAGTGTTAGAAATTTTCAACAGCAGGCTGTAGTTCAGTCTGTAACTGTAACACACATTTCAAGCTAAGGGATGTTGTTTAAAGAATGAGACCTGTACTTAGCATCTCTCTAAAAATCCAGTTTTACTAACTGCTGGTCTGAATAGGTATTTATGAGGAAGGGAAAACAAAAACATTCAAGTTGATGACAAGAAAGCTGTTTCAGTAAAAAAGCGGTCCTTAAAAAAATTAATCAGGTTGTGTATCTCTGTTGTCAGTCACTTTTGCCCAAGATGTGTGTTGAGAGAAAGAACAAATATGTACAGAGTGCTCCAATGCCAGGTCTGGTATAGTTTTAATCATGTTTTGTTTTCTTTATGTTCCTAACGTAAGGCTCAGTATATTTTTAAAGGTTTACATCAAATTATAAACAGCATAGGATGGGCATTACTTCCGGAGTTGTGCTTGACAGTCTTTAGTGGGCTGGTTCCAACATAACAGTAACTTCCAGGAAAGCAGTTTTGAAACACATCAGAATATGACATCAGCATGCAATAGCTCCTGTGGATTTTCATGAAGACATTGTATCGTTTTTGAAATTAGTACAACTACATATTCAAAAAAAACTACTGTGTAAATAAGATATTATATGTGTTGTAAGCATTGCTGTTTCTTATAAATTACCCAATGCATTCAGATCCTTTACAAATTACTTGTCAGAATTTTAAAAATTGAGTCGGTAAGCAAAGTCTTCATACTGACACAGGATTTCCAATTGAGCCATTTATCTTGTTTTTCAAAGTTTTGGTTTAAAGGCTTCATTTCAGAAGTCATACCAATCTATGGTTTTCTCTGAGCCATAGTTCAGAACCCAAACCATGATTTACAGCTATTTAACTGTTTTTATATTATGTCCCCTAATTACTCCAATCTCTATGTGTAGTGAGACTGGAGACAACCATCAGTATATCTGATTTGTCAAGCTCAGGCTCATTCCGCACATGCAGAATAATGCACTTTCAAACTGCTTTCAGTGCTCTTTGAAGCTGTGCGGAATGGCAAAATTCACTTGCAAACAGTTGTGAAAGTGGTTTGAAAATGCATTATTTTGCGTGTGCGGAAGGGGCCTCAGTCATGAACACATGGTTTCTGTTTCTGGTTTGGAAGGCCATCTCTGACCATGGTAAAACCATGATCAAATATCTCCATGGCTTGACATGATTCAAGAATTCCTCAAATTTAGTGATTGAGACCCACATCCTTATGAAGTCATTTTGTATTGAAAATGGCAAAAAAAATTGAATGTTAGGGAGGCATTTAGCAAAGCTTATGCTTCACTAACTGTCCAGGATTAAGGCTGCCAAAAGGCCCAAGGAAAAATGTTCTGTTCCTTTGATATGGGCTTAATAAGTGGAAATGGGTAGCTGAAACTTTTCATAGTATGGAATAACATCACCTGGTAAACAGCATCCCATTATATTTCTGTTTAGGGAACAGGAATTTTTTTCTAAAATGAGTTGGCCATCACAGGCACAATCTAAAAACAGGTTCTTTTTTTTCTGCTTCCATTTGCCTCCCAACTCCCTAACACTGTTTTTAAGTTGCCCAAAGGATAGGGATAGCAGAAGTTTTTTAAATGGGAAACTGGAAAAATAGCGTACTTGCATCAACAGCTGTATTCTATTATTTTCACACTAAAAATACTTTCTGTGAAAGTTTTTTTATACTCTGTCTACTCTGCTTCATGCTGTAGTTTTTGAGGAACTATTTTGAGATGGAATGTTCCTTTTCTGGTTGATTTCATATTCCTGATTGTTTTTAAAAGGTCTCACTGAGTTCTTCAGATAACAAATAAGGGGAAAAAATCTTGGAAGGTCCACGTTTCCATTTCTGAAGCCTCAAAAGTATAGCAGTCAAGCAGGGTCATCCTCAGCATATATGTTTTTCAGGAAAGGACTGTATGAGCTGCAATGAATGTCATTTCTTTGTCTCTGTGTATCTTTTAACGGAACTTAAATTCTTTTTCCCCAAGAAAAGTTTATCATTTATCAGTATCTTAACATTCAAATACATGATGTATGCTAGAGCCATTTATAGCATAGTTGTACAGAAAAATCATACTCTTTCAGGGTTTTCTTCCAAAGGCTAGAGGAGGCTTATTTTCTCGAACATAAAAATAATCAGTCTATCTTTTCAGGAAATGTGCTTGCACTGTAGGGCAGCTGGTAGACAAGCAGCTGTATGGGGTTACATGAATAATTTGTGAAGAGCAGAACTGATGATTTGGTGATCTGGGAAGAATTTTTTTCAGTTTACATTTAATGTATTCCTCACTGTATTTTAAAGTCTTTTAAATAAGATTATTTTGAGTACAGAACAAAAAATTATTTTACCACTGCATGTTCAGTGATGCCATATTTAGTAGCACAATTAGTAAATCTCTGTTACAAATGCCTCCACCCTCCTAGAACAGTAAGATAAGATCCTTGTGTAATTTCAGATTTTCTTTCCTATAAATTGCATGTCTTCTGTGTATCACCAAATGCATGCTTTTCAGATTTTGATTTTTTAAATCCTTTTTAAGTAAATTGAATAATTTTAAAGTGTTCTTTTCTTTCTTTCTTTTAAACAAACCACTATTGAACATTAACATTTGCTTTTTTTCCAGCTCAGTTTATAATTAATTTAATGGCTAATAACTAAAGTGCAAAATATAAGTTATGTCATTATGCTTTATTAATAGAGAAGCATAACCAAATAGCATATTCTTAATGTGAGAAAATTTATCTCTTTTTGCACTGTAAGATTTTATTTTTTAGTGTTTTTTAATTTTTAGATTACTACTACTTGAAGATGTGAGGTTTGTGCCATGTAAAGTGCTAGCTTGCATGCATTCATTTAAATACTAAAAACTGTAGTACTGCTCGATCCATATCTGACTGCTAGGTTTCAATTGACAGCTGAGGATTTGTGACTGGACCATGAATCAAAACGGCAGGCATTTATACCCCAGTGCCAGTGAGGATACATTGGGAATTACTTGGCAAAGGTAAAATTTTAATTATTTCCAACCCTAAACTATCTTGGGCGCTTCATTATCTGTTTTAGCTGGCATTCGGGAATATGTTTGTCAAAATCTGACCATAAAATATCTTTTAACATACTCTGATTTACATGTTATAGTTTATCTTAAATGCAAATCAAACTATATAAGATAATGTAGTTGAGCATTTGGAATAACAAGTATTTGCTCTCAGACACAAAGACTGCAAGACTGAGAAGAAACAAAGTGCTGAAAATGTGCAACTGAATACTTTTAAATTTGTAAGTTTATACTAAAGAAATAGGATGATTTTAAAAAAAGAAATAGGTGAGAAATATAAGAAGCCTTTCATTTGCTGATTTGACAACAAGCCTTGAAGGAGTGTATATAGATGCTACTCAGAGAAGCTATTTCAAAAATTGAGGGGCGGGGTGGTGGTGGTATAAATTTAGAGTGCCAGTACGTTCACCAAGGTAAACTAGAAGCAGTGTGCCTTGTAAACTAAAATACAGTTAATTAAAACTGCCCGTGAAATTGTTTTCTTTACAGGTAAGAGGAAACTACTATTGTTAATCTTGAATATGTATGTATTGTATAATTTGTTACTGGGCTAGTTGAAAGATATAGCAAAACCGATAAAAAAGTAGAAATCTAGTAATAGGAAAAATCAATGTCTGACCTTTGCTTAGAATATTTGCTGTGACCTTGGGAGTTGATGAGGGCTCTTATGAAGTAATATTTTCTTTCTTTCTTTCTTGCCTTCTCTTATAAGGCATATAGAAACCTCTTGAATCAAGATATACATAAGTATGTATTTCTGTAGCCCCAAATATGTAAGGATCTCACTGACATCAGTAGGACTGACTTTCTTAACTTGGTTTAAGATTGGACTGTGTTTGTGATTTGGCCTTGAAAACATTAAGGCCCCTTCCGCACACGCAAAATAATGTGTTTTCAAACCACTTTCACAACTGTTTGCAAGTGGATTTTGCCATTCCTCACAGCTTCAAAGAGCATTGAAAGCAGTTTGAAAGTGCATTATTCTGCATGTGCGGAATGAGCTTAAGATTTGCTTGACCAAACCTTCCTTTCCTCTCACACAGTATGATCATTAGTTAGCTATGTTTTTGCAGCACACCAGCTTGCCATTAAATTCAAACCATCAACTACTGTTCATGTTTTTCCTGCAAGGAAAGGGTCAAACTAGGTATGGGTCTGACCCATGCACACCAACACTATTTCAGAAATGAATTCAGCCCTTTTTAAAATGTTTAAAGGGCTGAAGTACAGCAGGACCAGGCAATCTTTTGTCCCAGTCCCCACACCCACACACTTTTTCAAGTGCCAAACAAACTATTAATTTAAGTTGCAGCCTCCCCCCCAAAAGTCAATTATATTTTCTTCCCAAGGAAGAGGATTAATTTAAGGGTGCTGGGAACCCCAAGAGTAGTAAGGGAAAGAGGTAGATTGTGCACAGGGCAAATACAATGGGTGTAGGGTGCAGTCCAACCCGTTTTGGGGAGGGGGGATTTCACACAGGTCCTGTCTCCAAAACGAGTTTGCCCCATTTTATTTCCCTCAACCCAGGATTTTCAAAAATCACTAAAACAGTGATTCTTTTGCAAAATCCCAGGTTGGAAACAAACAACCAGGCAGGAGGTGTTTCATTTCCTGCCCTTCCACCACACCATCCACTGTCAGAGAGAATCCACCTGCCCCCAGCATTACGTTCATTATTGCCCTGCTGTTGCAAGGAGGTCCCTTTTTCATTTCTTTTAAAATTTTTGCATGTTGCACATGCTCAGTTGCACAGGTGCAGCCAATCATATTGTGGGACGATCAGCATGCCTCCGTGGGTTCATTTCTGTATTCCTGCACAGCTATGCATGTGTTGCAGGAAATAAAAGAGAGAGAAGCATCTCCGTGTGAAGGTGCAAAGGCAACTTGGATTATTTCCATAGGCTCCAGTTCTTTATAAACAGCAATCCTGCAGAAATAGAATGTACTATATGGCTTGTGGCTTCATAAATACACTTAAGACTGGAATGAAGCCATGAGTCAACTAGTCCAATATCCTGCTTGAAGTTATATTCCCAGCTCTGCCGCCTGAGCTGTGGAGGCTTATCGGGGGAATTCAGATTAGCTTGCACACTCCCACACATGCCAGCTGGGTGACCTTGGGCTAGTCACAGCTTCTCGGAGCTCTCTCAGCCCCACCTGCCTCACAGGGTGTTTGTTGTGAGGGGGGAAGGGCAAGGAGATTGTAAGCCCCTTTGAATCTCCTGCAGGAGAGAAAGGGGGGATATAAATCCAAACTCAAACTCGAAGAATGGAGCATTCAGAAAGTTCTCTGTTCACTGCAGAAATTCACCCAATATGTTTCGACGTTTTGTTCTTTATCGGGAATATTTTTACATTGCAAACATAAGACACTTTTCTTGCTGCTTTTAGTCTTTAACAAAAAGCAGAAAAGAAGAATTTGTTTCTTTTGATTAAAAAATGGATAAGTACCCTTGACAAAGAGCAAGCCCTTGAAATGCATGAAGTACAATAAATTGATTGTCTGTAATATTTATTATTGGAAAATTAGATATGGTACAGAAGCCAAAACTGTGCATTTTATCTGTACCAACATTTCCTAACAAATGTTTCCATGTGATTGGCTTGCTTCTGTTCCATGTATGCTTTGCAAAAGTTGTAAAGTATTGTTGAAGAAAAAGTGAACTGAGTAATTTGCCACCTCAAAGATCAAATGGTATAAAATAAAATTAGGGGTTTTCAGATTACCTTTAACTTTTCTGCAGTATGTATGCGGTAAAACAGACAGACTATACAGCAAAACATTTATTTTACAACTGAGTTTACTTCATAGCTGAAACTGTACTATACATTCCCAACAATATATATTTTAAGAGAAAGAGGAATTTGCATATTTCATTTTTCAGTTCTTTAAATATCTCTTAGGTTATATGATATTAAAACTAAATGATATGTTATACTTCACATAGGCTCATTCCGCACATGCAGAATAATGCACTTTCAAACTGCTTTCAATGCTCTTTGAAGCTGTGCGGAATGGCAAAATCCACTTGCAAACAGTTGTGAAAGTGGTTTGAAAACGTATTATTTTGCGTTTGCGGAAGGGGCCATATAATTCACCTGTTGCATTTTAAATGAAAGGCAGTTGTGGAGGGCTGCAAACTTGGAGGGAAGATGAGGAAGAGGAGGAGAATGTTTAACCCTTTCCCATCTTGTCCGTTTTTGTTGTTGTTGTTTTAGCTTATAACTCTCCACCACCTTTCTCTCCTTCTGTGGGATACAATTTGGACAACTACTTTTTTTCCCTGATAAAGGAAAAGCAGCTGAGAGAGATTATTTTGTTTAGAAAAATAGCCAGTAGGAAAACTTCCTCCTTTCCTCCTTTTCTTTTATTCTTGTTTGCAGACTTTATTTTTTATTTTTTGTTCATTTGTTTTAAATAGTGGGTAAAAACTACACGTGACTGTGTATAATATGTAATTTGTCCCTACTTGGATATGTTCCTACATGAAAGGGAACTGTCATAGTCCTCAACAGCAAAGATAGCTTTTGTGGACAAACAAGTCCATGCTAGATGTGAAAACCTTAGCACGCATATCCCAGTATAAAAAACAAGCGTACTTTTGCCTATTCCAAGTGGTTGTTATAATCCCTTCGGTCAACCTCATCAGTATTCAAGCGTCTCAAGTCCCAAAACTGAAAGATTCGTAGTTCCGCGACGCCAGAAGAGTTCTTTATAAATAAAGTATCCGTGGTGGAAATAGAATGTACTATGTGGTTTGTGGCTTCATATATACACTTAAGACTGGAATGAAGCCATGGGTCAACTAGTCCAATATCCTGCTTGAAGTTATATTTATGACTCATATGTAGTTTTCTCTTGAAACCCTTTTTCTAATGAAGAACATTTCACAACTTATTTCTGAACTACTCTCATCATTCACATTTTCCTCTAGCTTTTTGTCCTATCCTCAGCACATAGGCTGAACAGTTCTCATTATTGCATTCAATATAGAGGCAAAATATACTGACTTTGCCTCCTTAATCTTACTTCCTATAGGTTAAATCCCTGTTCAATCAACCTTTCCTGACTGCTTTCTTAACTTTTAACTAAACAGAGTCACACTTTCTTAGCCAATGGGCTTAGAAGGGTATAATTCTGTTTAGGGTTGCACTATTACTTTTACCCTCTTTCTCCTTTGCGTTTTGTCAGTATCCTAATTTCGCAGTGGTCATTGTAACTGGACATAAACGCTTATTTATCAAAAGTAATCTTGTTAATTCCTGAATTTTGGTTATGGTTATTCATTTATTGTAAAATGTTATCATTGTTTCATGACATGTGATGAGTAGTTTTGTAATGTAGTTATAAGTTGTATTCCAGTTACGAAATGAATTGTTTATCCTATCTTTAAAAGTGTTTTAATGCCTTCAGCTTTGTACGTTGAAGAATGTCAGATTTAGGTTTTCATCTTCAGTACCCCACTTTGAATTTTTTAGGTTAGTTTTATTGCTTTTATTCTCTAGGCTGAATAATCTTCCTAGAAGATATTTCTCAACATACGTTACATCTGCTATGTAAATAAATTAACTAAACAAATTCATTTTACAAACCATAGCAAAGCAAACAAATTCTTTTCATTTGGTAGGGGTCAGGGTGGTATGCAACTCTTGACAAAATTATGATGCTAAAAGATGCCATGGGGGAACACCGCCAACCAAGGCTGCAGGGCTTAGGCTTTATTGTGAACTTTATTGTGAAACTCACTACAAACTTTTACATTTTTCATTCATACCCTAATAGTAAGCACTGGACATGATAATTTGCTGCTATGTATTAAGCTATGCTAGTTTTCCAAGCTGATATGTGGCATATCAAGAAAAGAACCAGGAATTATTTTTGAAGTAGTTCCAATTATCCTTTATCCCTAAAATCTTCCCCATAGGTTGCTTTAGCTACACTCAGGCCCTTTCTGCGCTGTAGGATTCGACCTTAGTTTGATGTATGTCCGACCCGGATACTCCGCACAGCCGTAGAGTTCGACTCGTGTCTGTCTCTACCCCCCCCCCCCCGTCAAATTTTCGAGCTTGATTGGGAGGTACAACTTTTTGGCGAACCCGGGTTGCACTCCAGCCGAAGCTGACACAGTGCGGAATCTCGCTTGCCTCGACTCTCCTGGCCGGTGGCGAAAAGCGCACCTTCAAAAAAAAAAACCTTCTTGTGCACGAAGCATTGGCCAGGAATTGTAACATTTCCCCCACATCTCTGTGGATTGGCCAATCAAACACACTCCCTGCCACCCTCCCTCCCCCCTTTTTGGTGGCATGTTCTGACGGGGGTGGCAAAATGGAAAAAAAAGGACGTGCACTCATGTTTCCCATCATAGAATGGCAGCTAATTGGGAATGTGGAGCGAAAGACGCGAGGAGGTAATCCCGCCCAGGTGCTCAGGAGCAACAGCCGCAGAAGGCCATTGCTTTCACATCTTGCATGTGAGCTCCCAATGGCACCTGGTGGGCCACTGCGAGTAACAGAGAGCTGGACTAGATGGACTCTGGTCTGATCCAACTGGCTTGTTCTTATGTCCTTATGTTCTTAAATACACACCAAAGTTGGGCTTTAATTATTTTTTTCTACACTTCTTTCCTAACGTAAATGCAGCAAATAAAGTCTGTGTACATTTGGAGAGTTGTTTTGTTTAAGCTCTGTGTGGTTTCTTACCTGAACTGTGAAGAAGTATCAGTCTGTTTTGGACACCAAAGATCCACCCAGCATAACAACCATATCCAGTTTTCAAGAATATTTGCAGTTTCATTGTTTCTCTGCATAAAGCAAAAACAAAGTTTATCAGAGGTATTCTGCAAAGACTGGGTTCATGCACTGAATATGTATGTCTGTTCAGTGCAAAACCTGTCAAAATTGTCAGTTCATCTGATTTGAATTAGTGGAAGTGTTTGGAGATGAGTTGATATATAAAATTCACTGTCTTGATGTGATAACTGCAGCGGCTACCTCTGATAGGGCTTTTGTTTTTAGTGCTTATTTTCAAAGCTTGTGCTTTTTAACAAAGATGCAACATCTAAGCATAATAAGAATAATAAAAACAGCTAAACAGAAATTTAACTAAGACCCATTATGCATAGATGTTTACCTTGACTCTCTTTGTTGCACACTGAGGTTGTAGTGGTGTCTCCTCACATTTCTCTGTTTACAGGCGACCAGGCATCCCACTGCTTGCTGCACAAGTTGCCTGCTGAGCTCTCCCGATTCTGCTTTTCCTGGTTCTCTTAACTCTGCCCATCAACTCACTCTTAAAGACACAGATATTATCACACCCGGTAGTCTCAAGATTGCGGACTTTATTAAAGCCCTTAAAATTAGTGTTATATCAATGTTGCTGTTACTGCAGCTATATCAATATTGTAGCCCCTTCTAAAATTACCCCCCCCCCGAAAGAGGCAAAGCGGTTCCCTGAACCACACTCTGCTGAAGAAGAGTACCTTGTCCTAGAACTGATATTCTCTCTCCCCCTTACACACAGACATACAATTCCTGCTGCTGCTGCCGCTGCCACCACAATAGGAGAGGATGGCTTGTTATTTCAATATTCCTTTTATTTCAACATTCCTGCTTTAGATCTACCATTATTTCAATAGATCTAACATGGTACAAATGCTTGAAGATTGAATAAAGTTTTTAAAAGTCTGATCATGGAGGAGGGCAGAAGTAGAGTAGGGGAGGCGGGGTGCAGCAAAAAAGCACAAAGCAAAGAATAACAGAGGGCCATTTCTGTTGTCTTCCCTGCAAATGTTGCTCTGCTCTTTGCCCGCTCCCACAAACAGCAGAGATTATGGAATCTGCTGCTCAGGTAGTGGGAGTGGGAAGGCGTCCGTAACAGAAGCTGTGCTCTGAAGAGGATCTCTCTTCAGTGCAGGGCAAAGCACCAGTCAAAGCCATAGCCAAAACTATATCAGAACCCTTCAGCAAACCACAAGGCCAGCTTTATTCAGGATAAAAGCTCAAGATAAAATAAATCTTTTAGCTTGACACCTGATATACAGCAATGATTTGCACATTCCACAGATGAGCTGCAACAACTGATCTCAGACCCAGTGCCTATTATCAGCTATGGTTAGAACAACAGAGTGTAGTTATGACAGCAATTTTCTATAGCTTTTTTTCACCAAAAGAAAAAAAATTGTAACTGATAATTAATCTGATAGCATGAATTCTTCTTATTGCAGTTCCTTGTTCTACAGGTCATCCTTTTCAGCAGGGTTCCCCAACCCATCTCAGTGGCATTTCAAGAGAATGGGAACAGGCAAGGAAGCTTTACTGGGGACACAGAAGCCAATTAAATTTTGTTGCATGAACCTTCTTCATTGATTTAAGTATAAGATCCAACTCAATTAGTCTTTGTTCTATCCAATAATTGTAAAGAGAATCTACTGCTATCTGAATGTGATCACTTAGAGCATTCCTGACAGCATGATGGGTACCTTTCATACTCTGGTATCTTTTGAAACCGAGTATAGAAGGCATGTTATAAATTACTTATGCAGATATCTTAAAAATAAAATGTTTGGTGTAAATCAAGGTGCAGATATTAAGAGTACCCTCATTTTATTTCAGCAACAACAAATACCTTTAATGGCATAAAATAGAAACATTTAAAAGAAATAACAAGTGCAAAAGAAATGCAGTGCACACTAATTCTAGTTCAATTGTACAACATATACTAAAAGTTCAGCCACTTTAATTGTAATTTCAGGTTTCTTATCTGATAGTAGAAATTTAACTTTTCTTTCATCTGGCCAGTGCATTTCTTGTAACAATGGCAAATTTGCAGCTTGTAAATAAGATTCATAGAGTTGGATTCAATGAGCCACTAATGTGAGGACTAGATTTTCTCTAATTTTGGCCCATGCGGAATCCGCCTGATAGATTGGCTAAAGGTCTTCTTAAAGGGTTGGTTGAGTAATGTTTTCCTCCTCACACACTGAGGATTGTTCCCCAAGGGTAAACTGCTGTGCAACCTTTTCTTGATGATTTTAAGGAAGGGGGGACAGATCTGTAGTCCTATCACAACTTACGATGAAAACTTTTGAGCCACTGGCCTCATATCTTTTGG
The DNA here is from genome assembly GCF_021028975.2 of Sphaerodactylus townsendi. NCBI lineage: Eukaryota > Metazoa > Chordata > Lepidosauria > Squamata > Sphaerodactylidae > Sphaerodactylus > Sphaerodactylus townsendi. The sequence continues at coordinate 84,860,208 of NC_059431.1, read as the reverse complement.
TGCTACTGAGCAGGCAGGTAGTGGTCCTGGATGCAATCACTTCTATTGAGAGAATCAGTGAGCTGACTGCATTAAGGCCTGATACTCTCCTTCCTTAAAATCTTCAAAAAAAAGGTTGTCCTGCACACAGTTTACATTTCTTGCTCAAAGTGGTCTTGAAGTCTCACCTGGCTCAGGAGGTAGTTTTGTCTGTATTTTTTCCATCACGTACTACTAAGGCTGAGAAGGCCTTCCACTCCGTGGATGTTAGGAGGGCTTTCTTATGTTACATTCACAGAATCAAGCAGTTCAGGATTGATAAGACTTTATTCATTGGCTACTTGGGCCCAAGGAAGTATAGAGCTGCGTCTTCATAGTCCCTTTCCAAAAGGGTTGTGGCTTCAGTCCAATTATGCTATGAAGCTACAGGCAAGCCTTGCTCTTTGAACTTCTGTGTCCACTCAACTATGTTTAGGACTTCTTGGCTGCTTTTCATCAATATTTTTAATTGACATATATAAGGCAGCAACTTGAGGACACATTTGTGAAACACTACCCGCTGGACCTGAAACCAAGAAAGAATGCAGAAGTTGGAAAGGCAATGACCCCTGGGACATTTCTATAGAAAACAGCACCTAGAGCAGGGGTCTGCAACCTGAGGCTCTCCAGATGTTCATGGACTACAATTCCCATCAGCCCCTGCCAGCATGGCCAATAAATATAATATCGTTATAGTTTTTTATTGGCTATCATTTCTAAGACTTCATAGCAGATAAGCAGGAAATGCGGGATAGAGGTTCCACTCCTTGTTTCAGGCAGGAAAAACTGTTATACTTGCTCTGGAGGAGAGCGACACACTCTTGGTTTCTAGGAAAGCTTGCAAATTCTGTTCTACAGCTGGCTTATCGTGTGTAGTCTTAATCCATGTCTACAGGGATGATGTTGATGAGCAACAGTTATTGTTAAGTCCAAGCCTATTTTACTCCTTCATGGAGTAATGGCATCAAGGTCAGTGGGCTGCAGTGAGGAGGGGAAAAGGGAAAACTCCTCCAACTGATTGACTAAAAAGGCAGGAAAGACAATTTCACCTTTTCCCTCACTTCACTGAAGCCTATCAAATCACATAGGTCCAGTAACTGCAAGAAGCTACTTTCCTAGGGTTGGAAAGGACTGTTGGGAGGAGAGGGGCAGTAGAAGAGATCCACAGCCTTCAGAGTCTTCTTCGAATGAACCCATAATGTACCAAAAAAAAAAAAGATGTTCTCATTTCAGTGAAAAAACTTTCCTGAATTCCTATATTACTCAGTTGATTTATCCTTTGATTACTTACTTGTTGCCACAAGCCACAGACCTGTTTCAAATATTCTGACACATGAGAAAGAAACAACTTTATACAATGAATTTACAAAGCAAAGCCTGTTCCATTTTACCTCTAGAAGAGGGTTTTTTAAATCGATTAGGAGCTGTTTCCAGTTGAGATTCTATTTTTAAGCAGTAACTATGCTGCTTTCCTAACTTTGGAGGTTGCCTTAAGTGCTTAAAGGATTTTTATCCAGTCATTATTAACTTTCTAGTGGTTTTGGTCTTCCAAAAATTAACGGTGTTCAGACATTCATTGGCAAGTAATTTATATTTTAAAAAGCAAACCCTTCCAATGCTGTTTTAAGGGATTAACTGCTAATTTAACATTACTTTTGCTGTGCCGAGCCACTAGACTAGTATTTCCTGCTTCCACTTTGTTATCTTGACACAGGAGTACAGTACAACAGCTGGTTTGTTCTTAGACTCCTGAGGAGAGCCTTATTCTCAGAGTGTTGAATATCCCTTTCAGCTTTAGCCATAGGGGTGTTCAAAATGTTCAACTTTTTAAAGCAGCATTCTTTGCCTACAGCCCCTCAAAAGGCCTGTGATGATAATGCTGATAAGGCAATGAAATGGAATAAGCTCTGGTTTGTGGAGTAGGGTGAGCTGGGAAATTATTTTTTTCTTTTTTTGGCCAAACCAGCTTTGTACATTACAGTTTTGAACAAACATGCAAACTTTTTGAGAACCAAATCAATACCCAGTAATTCTACAGTTGGATTTTCTGCAAGTTTTGCACTTCAGGTAATAAATACTGCATTTAGTCAGAGGGTTGTTTTCTGCATTATATGTTTTCTTGGAATTATAAAAGTACAAGCTCACCTTTTCCAACGAGCACAATGAACCAAAAACGTTACTGATGAAATCATTTGTGGTGGGAGAAACTGAACAGTTTCTGGCTTTTATCAATTTGTCACTATCTCTGTTATAGTTTCACCCAACTCTCTCATAAAGAAAGATGTGTGGAGCATGTTTCCTTTCCATTTAAGCAAACATTCTGAATGCTTCCTAAGAAATTAATTGTATTCCAGCCAGACTTGCATGCTGCCATCCCACAGGAAATGGGTCAGCAATCCATTAAGATGCCATTAGATAATCTAATTTGGAACTTAATCTCTAAATTAACCATGCTCCATACTTGAAACATACTTGAGAAAGGGGGGAAAAGTTTGTTTGAATCGATAGGGGAGCCGAAGCGTGAAGAAGACTGTTTGTTTTTTCTGTAGCTGTGGTCACGTCTCAAGCCGTCTGGTAACCAGGAGAAACCAGACATGATGTAATTCCAGATTGAACTTGAACTTCAGGGACTTAGAGTGGGGAAACAATGGACCATAGGAATCAATAATGTGCATTTTCCACATGATTATGTTTGGAGCTTTAAGTTAACCTGTATGGAAGAAGAAGCAGAAAATGCAGTGTAACCAAAATGAGGAGATCCGCATAGAATGTTACATGAAAAACAAGTTTGCCGCTGTATTTTCAGCAGTGCACTGCAGATTCCTGCAGGATTAGAAAAGTTCTTGCTCTGCAGTAGACCAGTTGCCTGTTCTGAGCATTCTTTGTTCACTTAGGTAGGATAGACTTAATCTTATGTTTCCTGTCAGATGATTTTGGCAGTGCTCTCAGGGAAGGAGGGGCTTTTTAAAAAAAGTGAACTGTTAACCCTTTTGTATCTCTAGGGTATCGTTGTTGTGTTTTATATTGTATCTTATATCTTGTTATATTGTATTTGTATCTTGTTATATTGTATCTTGTTATATTGTATTTGAAAACAACTTTGTACAAAATAGAGAACATGAAAGAAATGGGTAATGTCACTGTGATTTACCTGCTTTAAAAAGGTTAGCTTTGAGAAGGAGTAAGGGGGAGATCTTAGAGAAGTAAAAATTATGAAGTCTAGGTGCTGAGAGAACAGGAGGGTTAAAATTAAGAGTTTTTAGCTAGGAAGAAGTTTCTGATAGGGGGGTTCTTCAAAGAAACAGGCTTCCTCAGGAGACAGTGGTTCTACTTTCTGGGAAGGTTTTAATCAGAGGGTAGATGATCATCTGACAGCAATGCTGATTTGGTGAATCTAGGGAGATTATGAAAGGAAGGGCAAGAAGACAGGAGTCAGCACTGGACTCTTGTGGCCCTTCCTTACATGCCCAGGATAATGTCAGTTGCTGCTTTAGGGTTAGGAAGGAATTTTCCTCCTGGCCAGATTGCCCAGGAGTTCTGCGGATTTTTTGCCTTCCTTTGGGCATAGAGCAGGGGTTACTGGGGGAGAGAAGGGTAGTTGTGAATGTCCTGAGTTGTACAGGGAATTGGACTACTGATTTACAGATAACCTTTAATGGCATAGTACAAAGATTTAAAATAAAAGACAAAAATTAAAAGACAAAATACAAAGCAAAAATAAGATTGTTTGTTTATCGCTGGATCTAGAGCATCGCTGTGCTCTAGAGCATTGCTGGATTCGTTGATTAACAGATAAACTGTCTTCTGCTGGTCTGTCCAGCACTCTAAACTCATCAATAAGGTTGAGAGGAACTTTGTTCTGGCCCAGTTGTGAAGGGGGCAGTAATACAGAATATGGTGTACAGTTGCTGCAGTTGAGTTGGACTAAATAATCATTGGGGTCCCTTCAGCTCTATATTTCTATGTGACTGCAGTGAGGCTATCTTTCCACTTTTACATGTTTCAAAATATTATTTGCTTATTCTTGAGTGACTTCTTTGGTTTTGGTTTTCATCTGATTGGGTAAAATATTTTTTCTGATACATATAGGGAGCATTCTGATACATATAGGAGCAGCAGTGGCGTAGGAGGTTAAGAGCTTGTGTATCTAATCTGGAGGAACCGGGTTTGATTCTCCGCTCTGCCGCCTGAGCTGTGGAGGCTTATCTGGGGAATTCAGATTAGCCTGTACACTCCCACACACGCCAGCTGGGTGACCTTGGGCTAGTCACAGCTTCTCAGAGCTCTCTCAGCCCCACCTACCTCACAGGGTATTTGTTGTGAAGAGGGAAGGGCAAGGAGATTGTAAGCCCCTTTGAGTCTCCTACAGGAGAAAAAGGGGGGATATAAATCCAAACTCTTCTTCTTCTTCTTCATTCTGGTTGGAGTGTGCTGATCTTAAACATGGGATACGTTTTCTGGGTTAGATCTTACAATTGTTTCGAGAGAAACAACTTTCAAATATAATATTTTCTGACTTTGTTTCCCCCAGCAAACATATTCAGAAAACCTTCTGCTGAGGGTTGAGGATCTTCATAAATAAATGGCCTGATAGCAGAGAAGGGGGCATGCAGTAAAGCGGGAGAATTGAGTAACATTTCCTCTCTTTCCTTCTTGCCTGAATAGCAGTCTTATTCTGCCATACTTTTCTACCTACAAGAAAGGAGGTGACAGTTTTTCCCAGTTTTCCCAACTCTATCGCAGACCTCTCAGCTGTAGTTGGTTTGCAAGGGCGATCAGGAAGAATTTTCGTGGTAAACATGTGACTGCATGGTAAAGGAGAAAGTGGGCAAATTCTACCTCTGTGATCTCTTCCTGTTTGTGGTGCTGTAGAATGCAACACATTGGGGCTTTTTATGTGGATACAACAAGTGATTGTCGCCATTTTGAAATGACTTAATTTTCCTGTAATACGTACAGTACATTTGCTTCCATAAAGATTTGGGGCATATAGGACATGAAAAGCTATCTGCATAAGGAAATATATTACTAGCTTTTAAAGCTATTTTAGAAGTTTGTCTGCCTTTTACTAGTTATACAAATTCTGATTTCAGTAATTAATTCAATTTTACTTTTCAGTTACAATTTTGTGCCTTAGATTTTTTGCTCTTTCCCTACCCATGTCTTCTCTAGCTGGCATTACTAGGATTGTACATACAAAAAAATTGGGGCTTGTTTTGTGAGAGAGGGAATTTTAGCTGCTTGAAAAAGCTACTAGGGCAGGTTTTATAGGCTTTGACCATCTGTGAGTCAGAGACAAAAGTGTTGAACAGCAACTTAGGAAAATTGCTGTGGGTGCCTGTCTACCACACACTTACCCTGTGGTATCAAATCATTGGTGGCACTCCCTCCCCCTCCCTTGCATGCTACCCCTCCCTCCCCTTTTGCATGCCACCCCTCCCTCCCTGCCTCCCCTTCCCTTGCATGCCACCCCTCCCTCTCCCTCCCTCCGCTAGGGTGGGTGGGCATGTCTAGATGCCGGGCCCTTCCACCTCCCTTGCATGCCACCCCTCCCCCTCTGGCCACTGCTAGGAGATGGGGGGGAGGTTTGGGTTGCCAGGCACAGGTTGGGAAACTCCCAGAAATTTGAAGACGGTGCCTCAGGAGGACAGGAACTTCAATGGAGTAGAATGTCATAGAGTCTACACCCCAAAACCAGTGTAGAGAAGTCATGACATTTATTTATCTATTAAAACATTTATATCCTGCACTCTTAGCTACAGTGATTCTTAAGGTTTCCAACTGAATAATAAACAACTGAATAATAAACAATTAGAACAACCAACAGAACTTTAAAGCAAAAACTACCAGACCATGGCCACACAGTTCGGAAAATCCACAACAGCCAACAAATGTTTAAAAATTATCAGGATTCTGACAGCTGTTACTACTGTTAAAGTAGGGGTGTGTGTGTGTGTGTGTGTGTGTGTGTGTGTGTGTGTGTGTGTGTGTGTGTGTGTGTGTGTGTGTGTGTGTAATTTGCTGTCAAGTCACATATGATTTATGGCAACCCGTAGTGGTGTTTTCAAGGCAAGAGACATTCAGAGGTGGCTTGCCATTGCCTGCTTCTATGTCTCAATCCTGGTTGGTCTTTGGAGGTCTCCCATCCAAATATTTGCCAGGGTTGATCCTGTTTAGCTTCTGAGATCAGGCTAGCCTGGGCTGTCTTAAATAATGAAACCAGCATAGAACAACAACAAAAAAGCAGTAAAAGAAAGCAGATTCCTCAAGTAATGGAAATCCACTCCACCAGTGGTCTGGATGAATGGAAACTTGGCACCAGTTTCTGAGTTGCAGGAAGGCACTCCACAGTTAAGAGACCCCAACAGAGAGATATCTCTCTCTCCTAGCTATTTTACTTAAAAGGTGAGGGAAACTCATAGCAGGGCTTCCCAAGATGACCTGAAGGAACAGCTAAGTAGGTGGGTCGCTAATCCATTAAATCCTTTGGATCCAGATATTTAAAGGTAACAGTTGTTTCTGGAAGCAATTCAGCAGCCAGTATAGGACTTTTAATGTGGATGAGATCTGTTTTGTAGCCAATTCCAAAGCCTTTATTGGCATTATAAACTACAGAGTTAGTAGAAAAGTAGAAAAGAGGCATTTATTTACTAACTGAGACATTAAAACATTAAAATGCATTAAAACATTAAATACATTAAATACATTAAAACAATGCTAAACGCTCACAACCACGCCTTTGTAAACCGCGACATATAAATTCATCTAATCCATTACTACTATGTAGACAATGATTGCTTCTGACCAAATAGAGTGCCTCAAAAAACTTGCAACATTCTCACATACAAGATCATCACAGACCCATTGAGTAGAAAGTTCATCACAGATTTAAAATCTGGACAGCGCTTTTGAGCTTTCTACCAATGGACAGATGTACATGGAGCTGCGATAGACTTCAGATATTGGACACTCCAACAGTACATGTTGAACCGGGTTTCAACAACGGCCTACATTGACATAACCTTGCTCTCATATGGAGTGTTATTATACCTGCCAAGAGTCATATGCGTGAGGTAGAGCATTAAAACGTAGCCAAAGCGTACACTTGGCGTTGTTTGGGGTTGCACAGAATGTATTGCAGATAGTTGGCACAGCACCTGATCGATTACTCCTGGCGCTCCTGTGGGGAGCAGCTTTTCCCTCCCGCAACATTCTCAGCTTCTCTCGCTCAACTAAAACAGATTTAATTTCATTATGAATTCTGATGGCAGACATAGTTTGGAACTGGTCAGCTGTTAAGCCCATGTTGTTAAGTTTCTCTTATCTATGCCTGTTCATCCCCACAGATGTAGATTCTGATAAGAGTTGATGCATAAAACTATTGGGTCTGGGCTCAAAATGAATTTGGGTCCAGTAATTTCTTAAGTACTCCTTGTCCATGCCATCAGTTCCATACTATTTTGTCCAGTTTCTCTGCATAGGGTGTCATATGGGACACACCTTGGTGACCCTAAAAATCTTCAAAAAAGTATCCCTGTACTGACTCATAAGGTGATTTAATTTCGGGGAACCATATTAAATTCCATATAATAGTTGAGGGATTATCTTTGCATTGAAGATTTTCAGTGCAGCGGGGACAAATTGGTGTCCTTTAGAGTAGAAAAATCGGAGAATCGCTGCAGCATTCACCCTAGCTTTGTTCTCTGCTTGTTTGCTGTGAGGGACCCAAGATAGGTTGTAACTGAATAGGAGCCCTAGATATCTAAACTGACTTACTTGCTCTAGGACATGGTTGTTCACTTTCCAGCTACATTTACACCTAGATTTTGCAAAGATCATGACCATCTGTTTTGTATAGTTGTACCAGCCAGCAAGCTCTTTGCTGTATTCTGTATAGTTGAAACTTCCAAACCATCCTCAAAGAAAACCTCACTGTAGACTGTAGTATAGTAGTTTGAACTATGTGTGGCCAGAGCATTATTACCTTGGAAAGACATGCTTCTCATTTGCCAATCAGTGTTCCACAGTGTATAGGCATATGGATCAAAGAGTATCCCTTAGTTGTAAACCTGCTTTTATTGGGGGAACACAACTCTTTTCAAAATAGGTCCTCTGTATCTATATTTTATTGAGAGAGAAGATAAATAGAACATATTATTGTTTGGTATTGGGTTAGATCTATTGCTTGATCCATGGACAAAATCTTCATCACATCTAGCATCAAATTTTATGGGACTACAGTCTGAACAACTTCTGTACCCTTACAGTTCAGTTCTTTTTCTTTCACACAACAACAAAAATATAATTGATAGTGGATAGTGGAAGTTCTCATCAGTGTGGGAATTATAAGTGCAAAAAAGATTATTACAACAAATGTTTCTAGTTGAGTATTATGTATAAGACAAGTGGAAACCCACAAGGACTTGCAGGAGGCATCCCATTTGCCCCTCTTCAAATATTTCCTCTCTTTCTGAAGACCACAAAGTCTCTCCCACTTTAATCCACTTTTCTCAGCAGTGAGGACAAAATCAGCTTCTATTTATTCTCCTCTTTTCCTTTTTAATCTATGTAACTACCCTAAGAGGTATATGACTGGTCCAGAATCACTTGATGAAGAGTTTTGTATCTACAAGCATCACATCAATATTTAAGATGTCATAGGATTGGATTAACCAAGAATTATAATTTATTCAAAGCATTTACATGTCTGAGCTACTAATTTTTACATATGTTGAAAACATTGTTTCTTTAAGAGCCTTCTCCCCCATGTAGTATTTCTGAAAGTGCAAATCTTATATTACTAGAAAAGGCCTACATGTGAAACTCTTAACCAGTCAGAAGCATGTAAAGCTTGCAGATCTCTTGTGGATCTGCATAATATTTACTTGTCCCTGAGGATTTATAAATAATGTTGACAAATATATTGTATGGTGCATTTTTAACATGGCCATAACTTAAGATTAGAAGTCAAGCTCATGTAAACATTTAAATTATTTTTGTCATTCTGCACTACAGCAGCAGTTCTATTAACCACTTGGTATAATTTATTTTCATTTACTATTTTCCACCTAATGCTGTTTCTTCACTGTGAGCCCTAGATAAAAAATTCTTATGAACATATACTTAATTCTTGAATCACAATAATGTATGTTTGTCTGATCCAGACACTGCAAAGTTCTTGCCCTTCAGAAATTAAAATCTTAGATAGATTTACCATCTGATATGACCAGTTTTCCTTTCACAGCTCTTAGTCTCAGCCTTATAGCAGACAGGCAGATTATTAAATATTGACCTTGTTGTAGCTGTCTGTTATGGTTATCTAGTGTTCTACACTATAAGAATTAACCATGTTGTGAGACTGTGCTGATGGAGATATGCATGTACTTGATTCTGAATATAGACTCCCATTTTGTTTCAGAATCGGGCTGCTGTGATTGTACCCCTTCCAATTTGTATAATCACATCCTTGTTTATCTGTGAAATGAGAGATGCTTTTGGAAAAATTATTGTTGAGGCATGGGTTTGGCTGGGTTTCAGATGTTCATTCTTGTAGGTGTTTGCTGTTGCTGTATTTCACATTTTAATTCTGTTCTTTCTTTTCTTTTCCCTCAACAGTCCTGGTACCTGGGCTAGCTTGGTCCCCTTTCAAGTATCAAACAGGACACCAATCCTGTCCACAAATGTCCAAAATTATGGTTTGAACCTAATTGGAGAGCCTTTCCTTCAAGCAGAAACAAGCAACTGAGGGAGAATGAAACTGAACAAAATACTATAAAAGAAAGAAGACGGGACAAAACAATATATGGACCTGAAGAAAGAAGAAACATAGACCAGCAATTGCAGCACTTACAATCACTAATTCCCTTAAGATTGAAACTGTAATGGCATAAAAAAGGGTCGACGATATTTCACTGATGAATAGAAAGATGCTCCTCCTACGTAGCCTTTGTTCTATGAAGTCCACTGGGAAATAGATGTTCTGTCTCTGACAATATATTTTAACTGACTTTCTAGATGCCTTAATAATTGCATGATAAGCTAGTTTATTGGTTTAGTATTCTTGTTGTTTACGCATGGGATCACTATTCCTAGTTAGCTTTCAAAACAAAGGCTAGGAGGCAGCAGCAGAGCTGCAGGAGAATAAGGGCTGTGAGCCAACTTTTCTCAGCAGTCTGATTTCTGTTTTGTTTTTTTTTTCAAGGAAAAAAGTAGCCTTTAATTATCAATCAAAATTTATTTAACTTTGGCCCTTAACCCAGCCTTTTCCTAGTGTGCTATCCAGTTTGAATTTTTCAGGACATCATTTAAATAAACAGGCATTTTATAGAATCAATACCTCCCTTGAGGTTTTTTTAAAAAGTGTTATCTTCTCATATGACAGTAAAAACAAAACGAGAAATACACTAAAAAAATTCCCCACTAAGGAAAACACTTAGAGGCAAGTGCAATTTAAAAATTATATCTAAGGGGATCATCGTTATAAGTCCTTCAGCCCTTGGACTCTAAATTGAGGGGATTAAAAAAAAACAAGAAAAATTTCAAAAATATTTGGAGCAAATTTATTTCCCTCTCAGTTTTGAAGGGAAGCCATTAAAAGGCATTAATTAAATCAAGACAAATCATGTACTTGAGAAGAAGAAATGAATTGAAACAGAGCACTTATGTTGATTTAGCTTCTGACTCCTTTGAGGTATTTTATTTATTGAAAGTTACTGGTTGGATCAAGAACCCACAGAGGATATGAAAGGTTCTATAAAACCTACATCACAGAGACAGAGAGGTAAATCCATGTCACAATGGCAAAGCTTATGGCTTTTGGGGGGAGGGGTAAAATATATTTTTAAAAAATGCACTCTTTCAATAAAGCCTAATGACAGGGTGCTGAAAACTTGCATGGTGCTCTCAGAAATTAGCCTTGTTTGACAGATTTCTCGTATTGACAGTAATGTGCATGGGCGGATACATTTTGCCTCTACGTCTCTATAAAAAATTTAATTAAAACTACTCTATCCAGTAATCCTAATTTGCACGAAGTTATAATGTCCACATAACGTGCCTTGCCTTGGAATCTAAAAAGTGACATCACTACAGTTGTTTTGCTGCATTTATTATCATTTTAAATCTTTACCATTTTTATGACAAAATATTTTGTACTCCAGATGGGAAAATGAAAAAAATATGTGACATCATGGATTTTTTAAGCAGTTATAACTTTATCTCACATTTATAAAGCATATCATGGCTGTGTATAGTTGCCGCTTAAAAATTGTAATCGACCAGCAATATTTTCAGTATTTTGGTGTTTTTTCTATTAATCTTTCATGTTTTTCATCTTCCAATTAATATTGGGGGGAGGGGGTTCAAATTTATACAAATTATGCAATACCAAGTTTTGCCTATGTAGGTAGTGCTTTTAGCTGCATTGGTTATTATAGGTAAGTACACAGATTTAAAAAGACAAAAGATTAATGTATGCTTTTTGTTTGTTTGTTTTAATTGACCAAAGTGGGTACTGCTATTTTTGCAGTGTGATGAGGTCCTTTTGTGTACTGAGAGATGGACAGGGGATTTTTTTTTATACATGCATATATCTATATATTCTGGGGTGGGTGGGGAGGATTTTTAACACTTGACAGTGTAGCTGTGAAGCAGTGCCCCCTAAGCTGGGTGAGGGCTGCAAAGCGACTCTTTGGCCTACTGTGATAAAAATCTCAAAAAGGTGTCTTTTTAACTTTCCACCTGGGGTGCAAGCTGAACTCATTTCTGGTTTATCAAAAAAAATGATGATGATAATAATAATAATAAATACTAATACTATTAATAATAATGAATTCTGTTGGAGGCAGACTTGACTTGATGAAATGTGTGCCCTCTTTTTCAATTTTGTGATGTCAAGGCCCACAGAGAGCAGCAGCCTTTGAAAAATTGGCAAAGGTATCATTTTAACACATAGGTATGAAAGCATATCTTGAGGTGAGAATCACATCCATACACATACCGTTAAAACTTTTGTCCTCTGAAGGTACAGTTTTTCATGCTCTGTTTTGTGTTGAAGTACAAATACCCAAGTACAAAAGGCATATGAACGGAATCACTTCTGAAAGGCTTGAGAATGTGTAAATTACCACATATCAGTTGCATGTGGAAGCCATTCACTTGGAAAACAGCTGACTATGCTTATTTAGAGCCCCAAAGGTCTACCTACCACAGCTGGCCTTATAGACAGGCATGTCAATAAAAGTCTCAAGTCCTGGTTCAAATTTGTCTTTCCCTGTTGTTTCCCAAAGGAGAGTGAACCTGTTGGTCAAACTCAGAGCAGTATCTTCTTGCCAAAGCAAGAACCTTGTTATTAATGATGGGCATTGTTAACTGCCCACTTTCCCTGCTCTTCTAGGTATATGAGAAGATACTCAGCTCCTACAACAGCAGAGGGGGCATACTTGCTGACAGCCCCACCACCCAAAAAGCCAAAAATTCTGGCCACAGCAGGGCTTTTCTGGCACCTTACTTGGACACCAGCGTGGGGGGAGGGGGACAGGCCAGGCCTTTCCCGGGGGGACAGCTGGCAGTCAGCTCCCTCCGGGGGTTTAGGGCCAGTTGCATGGCACCCCTCAGACATATGCCACCTTTTTGGCAGAGTTTGTCCTTTAAACCCTATGGGGCTTTCCAACAGCGGGGAATTTCAGGGCTTTTCCAAATTCTCTGCACCGTCGCCTCCAGGTTTGAATGGGGCTGCCCATCTGTAAGGTGCAACTGGATTTTGGTTTTATCTTTCTCGTGTGAGCAATCTCAACATGCAGCCTTAGCAGCAAGTTCTGTGAAGTGATAATGGAGAAAAAACTAGGCCTCTGGTCTCTGTTAAAGGGCAAGGCACAGAATACTAATGTCTGTGTGAGCCAGTTGTTTATACATAGTTTTCCTCCTCACAGTTGACATAGTGTGCATGCACTTTGTGCTTGGGTATTGGTGCCTGAACACCATGTAGTGAGAGAAACTGCTTCAGCAGAATTTAAGCCACTCTGATCAAATAATATTCTTCTTTGCAAGGAAACCAAAACCCTAATCGGCATTTCCTTTTAGTTCATGACTTTGCTTGCATCAACCTGAGCTGGTGCAAGCCAGATAAATAACTTCCTCCCTACATATAAAAATATTGAATGCAAAACTGAACTTCATTGCGGTAGAATTAGGAAGTAGAATGCAAATGTTGGCACTAACTTCATATTAACTGCTATTTGGATAATAGATGTTGCACAGCAATGTGCATGAAGGTTCCAGACTATGGGTCAAATTCACCTTCAGATACCAACTTGAGATAATGATTTAGGAAAGCAACCTCTTAGAAATTAGGAAAACTTAGCCTACGGCTCTGACTTTTGGAGCCCCTTGAGTAACGCACAAGAGGCAGTTGCACATGAATCACATATTCTCAATATTTTCTAACAGCAGCTGCCTTTGCTGTGCAAGAAACTGCTTTTGAGAGTAGCAAGATTTCAAAAGGAATTCATTTGTCTATGCACATGGATGTTATTAAAAAATAAAGGTGGCTCAGAAGTCCCATTTCACATGTAGAGCTCGCCATGTAGCTGTATCTTCTAACAATTTGCTCAGAAAGCCCTGCTAATAGTGAATCTTTACTAATCTTGTTATCTGCTTTTTGAATTTTCTAAAGTGGCAGTAGGCACCACAGCAGCTACTATAAGCTTGTCATTCTCTTGCTCTCCCAGTTGCTTGACTCCTGTTTAGGAGCTTTTGATTTTGAGTCTACCAGTTTTCAAAAAGAGTCATATCATCAAATGCTACTGGCAGTAGAAAAAGTTGTAGGAAGAATTAATTATTATTATTATTGTAAAGTTTGTCTTTAGCTACACCAAGACTAAAACCAACTTTACGTTGGCTCTTTTTTTCTGAGCCCTGTTGTAAGTGAATTAATTCACTAAATATACAGCTGTTGGGAATAACTGAAATGTACAAGCAGGTCTCACTGAATATCTCTTCATCTGCAGGCTAGTGAAATAATCATGCATTGTTCTCATGGCTCATTGCTTATCAATGAGCAGATATGGACCGTATGGTTAAAGTCTGCTGGAAAACTTTAACTATTATATAGGTTGCTTCTTAAACTTGGAGTAGCACAGCAGGATGAACCAAGATATGTTCAGGCTTTGGAGTGCAATTGTTTAAAGGAAACAATCCCCTATTAAATGGATAGTTGAAGTTGAACTTAATATAATATCGATTATATGAATGAATTGGGCTTTTGAGAAAAAAGGGTACATGTTCTTATTTACAAAAGGCTAACTTGCTCTGTGAAAACTGCTTCATTTCACTGAATTGTGCAGTGATCCAGGCCATTATCCTGACAACACTTACACAACAGTAATTCCTTCTAGGAGGGCTATGGACAAGGGAAGTGATTCAGGACAATGACCTCTGTGGGTTTTTTCTGCCTTCCTCTTTTAATATAATGCCCATCGGTATCACACTTTCTATTCTTAACATTTTCTTAAAGCTGAGAATTCAATCCTTTAACAAAATGTTGTAAATTCAAATCTAGTCTGAGCCTCCTCTATCAGGAAGTGTATTCTGACTAAATCAAGCCACCCCGTTCTATGTGCACTGTTCTGCCTTTATTCAGTTGCTTTGCAGCCCTGGTCCTCTTGGCAGTGCCACTGAAGTGTGTTTTCCCCTAAAATGATATGGACGTTTGAGGCTTGACTAAGGAAAAAAAGGCAGTGAAGGAGACTGTACATAAAGACATGGCAAGATATTAAATATAGCAATATAGTTGTGCGTTCAGGTGGGCAGCTCAATTTAAAATATGTGAATGAACCTGTGAAGCTGCAACTAGAGAAGAAGGGAAGATCTTCTTAATGAACCTGCCTACCTTGTAGACAGTAATTTGTACACTGTATAGTTTTGTTAAGATTTTTTTTAAAGCACCCTTGTTTGTAAAGCTAATTTTTAGCAATTATAATGGAAATGTATGTCATTTCCACTTTTAAAGTAAACAAGAATATTCCTTGTTTGGGAACTGGACTTGGGTTAAAACTCTCCAGTTTCTTAATTTATGTATTAAAACAAAACAAAAAAATCTGTCCATGTTAGGAGATATTTCACTATGCTTGAAAAGCATAGGTTACTAATCCTTTTAAAAGAAATTGTAAATGGAGAAAAGTTATATTTTATGAAGGTTATTTTGTTGTATTTAGTATTGGAAAAGTTGGGTTTTGGAGCATTTCAGAATGTTGGAAGCACCACTGTCTTTTTTTATTAGTATATATGGCCTTTAGCAAAAGTTTTGTGATTGTTACATGATGGTATTTAAGAGTAGGTTCACAGAGCATTCAGGACAGACAGAAGATGAAAGCAGCATTTAACATCTCACATAGCCATGTCCTCAGGGAGCAGAAGTTTGGATTTGCAACTGGGAGCTTCGTAAGGACTTTTATCGAATGGCATTGCACAAGGACATGCCATGCTTTGTCAGCAGGGCATGTCCTGTATCTGAAAACTCTAAATTCTGTGTGCTATGTGAGACTGTGAAAGCTGCAGAGAGTTATCACATATTCAGTGTACAGTGTTCACTTTTTAAAAATGGCTACAACATTGCTGGCAGTAATGCATTAAGCATGACATTGAATATAGTTTACATGTTCCTGTCGAGGTCTTTTGTTATAACATTTACCAGCTGCATGTTTCCTAGGCTCTTATTTTTATTGGGTTTCGATAGAAAACGCTAAAAATAAAGAAAATGCAGGCTAATCACATTGAACAGTAAAAGCTCAAAATTGAATGTCCTACTCCATGCCGAAGGAGCTGAAATCTGCCTCCTTCTTATTTGCACTTTCTGATAGTTCCCCTGTTTTTTTGGTTTCCTCAAAATTGTGTAGGTGTGTTGGAGCACCACAGTTGGAGGATAACATGGACCACTGGGTTTGCCCTTTGACCCTGCACAATGACCTTTGCATCAGCCAAACTTATTGCCATGACAACTCTTTGTACTGTTTCCATGCCACAGCATTATTGGTCACATTTGTTAATAGTAAAGGGGACAAAGTAAGGAGACGGTCAATTTATACATTTTTTGTTGCAATTTTTTTCTTCAATGGTTGTAAGTAGTTTTTTATATATATAATAAAAGGGTTCACTAGTTATTACTCTTTAGGAATATCTGTGTGTTGCAATTCAAATGTATGTTGAATTTGTGAAAGAGGCTTCAGTGCCACTAGCAAACCCCATAATCTAGTCCATGCCTTTGAGGGGTCTGTTGCCTGATAACAGTTCCAGGAAAAAACAAAACAAAATGGTGGCCTACATAAACAGAAAGCAGCATGAGCTAGTGACACTAAAGCCAGTCTTTGTATTACTGTATTTTTGACAGAATGGTTTTGAAAACTGCTACAGGGACTGATGTGGCAAATGTGTATCTATATGCAGAAGGACTTTTTTAAAAAAAGAAGAAGTATGGCTTATTATGCATTCTTTATAGAGGGCATTGAAGTTGCATGGACTAATAAAAGTTGATGCAAACTTAGAGCGAACGAGAGAGAGAGAGAGAGAGACAAAAAACCAGCAAAAATGTTTACCAAAAAAAGAGAGAGAGAAATAATAAAAAATGACCAGTGCCTGTTCAGTTTCACAGTCTCTGTTGAGTTCAGTTGTAAATATGTTTCAGATAACATTTACTTCGAAAATTAAAAAAAAAAACTACAACATTGTAGAATGTGAGGGGTAACTCCATCCCAGGCCTAGGCTTCTCAAAAGCTGCATTAGATTATGTCTTCATCAAGCTGTTAATTTGTGCTTATATCATATAGGACTTTAGTGAACTGGGAAGAAGCACCCCAATCTTTTCTCTGAGAACAACTTTTGTAGGGCTGTGTGTTTCTTTAGATACATTTAGTACAACTGTAGGTGACGAGTAGTCAGTTATTGCTTGCTAGCTACACACCAGGGTTGATCCATTTTAAAACTTTTGGCATTTTTGCTTCCCTCCCCTCCCCTCCATCCCTCCTCCACCTGCCCGAGGCCCCAAATATTGATAGTTGTACTTGTTTTGTTTTTTAAAGCATGCACAATCTTAGTGTAATGACACTTTACCAATAGGATGCATTTACACTCTATGGATTTAACTTTTAGAACTGGGGCCTCAGGCAATTATTACCCTCTTCTGGGAGGAGAGTTGTGCCTGTCTGGAGGACATTCATTTTCTTTGGGGTACTTTTCTGTAGGTTACAAAAACTCAGCTGCCACAAGTTTTAAACTGGTGTAAATCAAGCTTGAGTTAATGTGATTTACTGTTATATCCAGCCTATACTGCTAGCAGCTGCTCATACTGCAGTCAATTACTGGAAGCGGATATATTTCCTATGCAAAAACTGTTTAAACAATAAAATGAGCTATGCTACAGCCTTCTTGTCAGTTGTGTTTTTATTTCTCCCCTCTTGAAGTATAAAGATTGATTAGTAATATTTCCAAAATTATTCTTAACCTCTGGTTCTTAGAGCACCGAATAAGCTTTTAAAGTTTTTTATTCAGTTCTTTTTCTTGATGCTCAGTTTTATTGTGTACATATCCTGACTTTTAATAAACAATTTGAAAATGTGGGATTAAAATACAAGAGAAAGTTATGTTTCATTGCTAAAATCAAATAAATCAGAGGGTGGTATTAATTTCTTATCTTTAGCAATGTTTAATTTTTGTCATGATGCTTGGACTATTTTTGTTGAGCCATCAAAATATGTGTCCTGGGGGCAAATTGCAAATCTTGGCATCCATGAATCAGAGCTGATTCAATAATGGGCACTATTGTTTTGAATATTTTCCTAGGATAACCTGCTTGGAAACCTACCATATCACTGCTATCCTGGAGTATATAATGTTTCAGATCGTGTTTGCACAGTTATTGGAAGAGTTCTGCAAATTTTGGCTGGGTTTTGTTTGGGAACCTGTGTTGTGTATTGATTAAGAGGTGGACTCTAATCTGGAACCAAGTTTTGAGTCCCCACTCATCCACATGAGCATCCAACTCTTATCAGGTGAACTGGATTTGTTTCCCCATTCCTCCATAAGAAGCCTGCTGGGTGACCTTAGGCCAGTCACAGTTCTCTCAGAACTCCCTCAGCCCCACCTACCTCACAAGGTGTCTGTTGTGGGTAGAAAAAGGGAAGGGGTTTGTAAGTCACTTTGAGATTCCTTAACAAGAGAGAAAGGCAGGATATGAATCCAAACTCTTCTTCATCACCCACTGATAGTAGCCAGTGAAGTTCTGCTTCCTTACTTTCTGCCCCACAGAAGGAAATAAAATATCTCCATTTCCCATTGATTGGTGAGGGGGATTTGCAGAGATGAAGTGATGTGCGTATGTAGGACCTCTCCCCTCCTATAATGCTACAGACTTTGCAGCCTAGCATAAGACACAGCTTGGCAGCATTTTGAAGTGAGGCTTCCTGCCCAACTGTCTTGTCAGTGGCTTTTAAAAATCCTATTACTCTGCTAGTAGAGTATATTCTTGCTGATTACCAAAATTAAATTTATGGTTTCTACTGGTGACCTGGCAAACATATTTGTGGACCCTTTTGGTATCAGTGGTCTTACCCAAAACACTTACCTGCTGTCCATTAATCTTGAAAAACACATTCACTGAGACTTAGTCATGTTTGCAAAGCACTTCATACATGACATTTGACATTTCTAAGAGGTTCTGTGATTTAATAAGGTTCACATTAGTGCTGGCTAAAGGCCATCTCTAAAAGACACCATGACTGTTTAGTGAGGACAAGGCTAAAGGCCTAATTGGCAAGATTGTTGTCTGGAACCGCTGGTAGAACAAACAGCAGCAGCATTCACCCATTCATTCCCTGTATCTTTACAGTCCTAAAGAGGCAATATTCTAGGCTACTATTAAAACATATATCTACTTGCCATTTTAAAATGTATTGAAAGTCTTAGATGAATTGGCTGTGGGCAAGAATTTAAGACATTCTAAATTTTAGTATTTTTGTAACATGCACACTGGCCATTTTAATTTCCCATCCCAAATCATAAAGTCTTTCTTAGCAGAATTGAGCCACTTCCAGTATATTCTGTTGGTTCAGAATGCCTTATAAAGATTTCACATATTCTTGGAGAGCAATTAGAAGAAGAGTCTCAACTGTGCAATATTTGCCTGCAACATCTAAGCTAAAACAACTAAGTTAAGCAACAGGATATGTCATTTACATTCTTTAGCCTTGTTTGGGAAATACTGGGCATGATCCAGGCAAAGTTAAACCATTGGGATTTCTGAGTCACATTGATTTAAAACAAGTGCTTTTAAACAAGTGCTTAAATTTCTCCCAACCAGGGTGAAGGAGTGCTTAACTGGCTGGAGTGTCCCCATCAAAACATGATACTATAAGTAGGTTGCTTTCTATACCAATTGAAAAAGTATGTTGGCAGGTGTTTTCAAGCGGCTATTGATTTGACCCCATAAGCCAGTGGTGTAGCCAAGAATTAAACAGGATTGGCTTTACCAAACAGCTTCTTCCTGTAAAGGTTTTAATGGAATCCTAATGGCTGTTCTTGCCTCATTTATTTCAATTTGTTGTCTAGTCCTCCCGATAGGAGGGGAAAGCTGTATGTTACAATAGTGCATTTTCTTCTGCAGATTTAAGAGATATCCAGAGGTGTCATTGAAATGAAAGTCTATGTAGTCTTCCATGAAGAATGTCCTGGAACAAATATTCTGATTTACAAATCATCAACAACATCCCCACCATCACCATACACAAGTGCCATCTTTTGCTTCCGTGCTTCAAATGGAATTTGTCATCTGGTTTGAAATGTATCTTTAAATATCTGAGCTTTTAAGAGGTTTTTTTCAATAAACAACATTAATAGTAATTTGTATTTTAATATTCTTTGATGCTGTATTTTACATGAGGCAACAATGGTTAAACCAAATGATAAATAGAGTTGTATGTTTCAGTTTTGTCACTGATGCATTGCTTAACTAGCACCCTGGTTAAGACCACTACACACATACTTTGAGGCAGTTTCATGTTCGGGAAAAGCTAACAGTGATTTTACAAATGACATTGAAAGCCATTCTTGGTTTCTGCACAGATGGATGGATAAGAGGCAGGCAATGCAAAAGTAAAACATACTGACTTCTCCAAATAACACAATTGAGGGTCAAAAACAATTTTAGTGTCAGAGAAAATATCCAATGTTCTCTATTTGCTCAAGCAAATTTCAAACCTTATTAAAAAGCTTGAGGATATTTTCTTTAGGTTTTTGCCTACTCTACCCCTGAGAGCTCAAGATAGCTAGCAACACTTCAGAATCATAAATAATAATACATAAACATTTGTTAACATTTGATACTAAGAGATGCCGCTGTTTATACTGAAAGTTTTGGCATATATGAAGATTTTCTAGTATTTAGAAGGTCAAGTTATACATTATGTGTGGCTGATCTGTTCCCCAGGAATATGTCACCGAAGAAGCTGTGCAGCATGTCATCAAATTCAGCATTTTGCTCCAGCTCCTCCAAATGCACCCCAGGAAGTGAAGTGAAGCATGGAAACACACAGCACAATAGTATTGCATCAAGTGGTTTTTTTTCAGCAACATGCCGCAGTGGAGATTAGATTACTAGTGGTCCCATGTCCTCCACAACATGTAGGTATGACCCGAGAAGACAGTCAAACATCAGCATTATTGGACTTCTTGAGAAAAAGCATTCCAAGGCTGGTAACCAACAACAGCATCTATCGGAGGATGCTCACCATTGTTTATGGGAACACAGACTGCTGCACGAAGATGGAATTCTCAATTCACTGTAGAGTCTGAAGAGAGTGCAGCGAAGAAGAAAGATTCTAAAGTAAGTAGAGCACAATCTGTTTTCACTGGTGACTACGTTTAGCAAAGTGAAAATCCAGCTGTACTTAGGCTGTTAGTTAACAAGGCCATTCTGTTAAGGAGTCAAGCATCTTTAGCTGAAGTCACACTAAGTACGTTGTGACAGCAAATGAATATTCGCTATTGTAGAACCTTCATGTTCCCAAGGATGGAAAGATTTGCAAATGAAGGATGTAGATAGAATAAATACAGGGAGGAAACTATTTTAATAATAATAAAAAAGTTCCAGTCCTGTCAATGCCAACTACCTAAATGGAAGGCAGATCATATATCTGAATTTATGAAACAATTAGTGGTATTTCATTACATTAGAACAGTGATGGGTCTGTTGGGCCTTAGTCTTCTGCCAAAGCTTTTTGCCCCAGAATGACTTGACTGCTGTTGAGGTGTTCAGCTGTAACAATGGAGAATTGAACAGATGGGGAAGTAAACTTCAGCAACCCAAGGACATAATGGGCATTACAATGCATAAGAATTCTTATTTTTACTGTCATTTCTGATTAACCCACTGCTAAAGGTTTACTTCATTACTGTGTGAGAACCCATTTTAGCTGATGAGGACTAATTGTGAGTGAATAGCCCACCTATATTTTGAGGGTACTTTGGTTTTGATCTCTTGCTGTAATTAGCAAAGAGCCTTCTGGTGGTATCTTTGTTTATTAAGTTGTATATTATTTGAAACCTCCAGTATCTCATAAAGATAACTCTATTGACATTTTGGTAAAATTGACATTTAGATAAAATTCAATTTTATTTACATTTTGTCAATCAGATTAAATAACTGCTGATTTTAATAGAATACCTAATCAGTTGACTGCCCCAGTAAAAGTTTAACCCACTTGCCATTGTGTGCCATTCTTTCGCAACAAAACATAGCCTTCAGTCTCACAGCTTCAGACGTTAGCCTGGGCTCTTTGCCAATTGTTCACATACTCCTTGAATTCTTGAGTTTCTTCACTTGCATGTTCAAGGTCTTGGTGCTAACTTTTAAAGACCTTTAAATATAATTATATCTTTAATGAAGGTTTCTATCAATTTACCAAGAACATATATTTGCATAAATAATCTCTGATTTTCTAGAATGCCTCAAACTCCTTTAAAAAAATTGTAATCAAATTTGATTTTAATGACAGATTAAACTGTTTTTTCAAGAAATAATATCACATTTGAATTCTTTAAGGAACTTTGGCTTGAAGCCCAGACTGGGACTCTCTGGACTCCTAGGCCCCTGTAAACATACCCGTTTTACCCTATGCTTGGGTCCCTGAGCATCTATCTCTTCTTTCACATACTTTTATTCTGAGGGTCTTGTGCCAAAGCAAATACTAATTGTTGTTTGTTCAATTCATTTAAGAAAAAGTTCAGTTAGCAAAAACTTTGGCAGGAACTCTGAGTAACACAGATCAATGACCCAGCAATACTTTGCATGCAGTAGGTGGCTGTGCGCGCATCTATTTATACAGACCCATATACACATATTTGTGAAGGAAATTTACTATCTGCAAAGACTCTTAGATGTGACTGGAAATCCCTCCATCAAATCCCAGGGATTTTCTGCATGATTGCTTAACACATATTTTGCCAGCAAATACAACATTTTTTCCACGGACATCCACATGTTTTTCCCCTGTTTGGTTCCGTAAATATTTCTGTTAATTTTTCTCTGTTGTTTTTATGAACAATTTTACCGCTATGTTTTCCCCAATCTGTTTCTGAGCTAGCTTCCCCTAAGTGTGTAATTATAATAATTTGTTGGTTATTCCTCTGCCCCGCCAAACCTTATCCACACTCCCAAGTAGTTAAGCAACCTCCCCTTCAGCCATTTTCTCCTCCCTCTCCTCTTTTCAGAGTGGATCGAACCAGCTTTGTCAGTTTCATATAGAACTCCCAAAGTTAACATTCAGGCAGAAATTGGATCAGCTTTGGTCGAATCCCCACTACTGTCTTACCCAGGTTTCAGAACACAAACTAACCAGGTTTGAGGGACGACCTCCCCATTGCTCGTGTGGCAGATTCTGTTTCTGGCGCTCGTTCTCCCCTTTAACTCCGGGTAAGTCCGCAGGACCTGGTTAAAGGCGGCATAGACTCCCATTAACAGGGTCTTCAGGAGCTGATCCGGGAGTGGGATGAGGGTTGAAACCCCGACTCGCTTCCCTGGACTGTGACGTGGAATTCCTGGATTAAACCAATCAGCACTTCGCGCATGCGCAAGCACAGCCTTTCCTTGTTTTGTTTCTGCTTCCTACGACGTGCCAGCAGGTAAGGGACGCGACGCGAAACGTTAAACAGTCAAACGTGTAACTTTGAATCGTTGATGGTTCACACAGGTAACGACGAACTGTTTGCACAGTTAAACAGTTAAATGTTAAACTTTTACACGCTGGTTTTTTGATCACACCCCTACAATGTACGTTTCCGCAGTGGGAAAAGGTCCCGCCCCATCAAGGCATGCCAGCCAATCAGGGGAGACTGGCGAAGCGAGCTAGCCTGGTAGTGGGGATTGCTAAGAATTCTGCAACCGGGTGTGTCTGCTGCGTGCTCGCTGCGGTGGGGAGGGAGAAACTCTGATGAAGAGGACATGGTTTCACAACAAACAGGTTTGGATCTGCGTGCAAATTTCAAGTGGGGATTCGACCTTCATCAATTTCACCTAGAACATTCCCTTCTCGCAGTAGCTCATCCTCCCATTTAGTCAGTCATTTCCTCTCCAATCCATCTCCTTCCCCAATTTCTTTTTCAATTTTCAAAGTGAGATATTGATAGAGTACTGTGCAAAAAAGAGAGAAAAAATTAGGATAATTATTCCCATGTCACAATTGACGTGATCCGCCCGCCCCCCCATGAATTGCCTTACATGCAGGCGAGATGAAATTGACTAAACTTAACAAAAACATTTGGAAGAGAGATGTGCAGACAAAATTGCACATGAACATGATTGGGTTAACAACACATAATATATGGGGTAAATGTAGCATACAGAAAAGGCCCTAGTTTGATAGAAGGGTGTGTCCGGGAGCAGGGAGCCCCTCCCCGTGATCCCCGGTCACTCTGGTCACCGCTGCCGCTGCCTGGCCGCGACCTCGATGTCCGCCTTCGGCCGCCAAGGCCTCGACGCCTCCCCAGCTAACTGGATTGGGGAGGCCGGGGGCTCTCCCGCCGGGCGGCAGCTCGGTCAGGGCTGGAAAGCTCCTCCGGCGGGCGCTGGCTTGCCGATGCCTCGCCCGCTCTTCGCTAAGCCTCCCCGCGGCCGGTCCAGGCTCGGAGGGGGAGGCAGCGACCGGGGACGGCTGGACAGGCCCTCCCCAGCGACGAGGGAGCGACGCCCTGCAGCGCTACGGCGCTGACGCCGAGGGACTTGCTGGCCGGCCGCTCCCCAGGAGGGAGCCCGGCGTGACTTCCACAGCCCGGCCAGCTGACGGCACCGGCGATGCGGCCCTCCCGGGCTCGTCCGGCATGATGGGGCGGGCCCGGAGGTCTGGTGGAAGGCGGAGCCGGCAAGGGGAGGGGCCTTTAAGGAACGTGGGAGGCGGCGAGGGGATAAAGGGAGAAGAACGGCAGCAGCTGAGAGAGTTGTGGGACGGGAGGCAGAAGGAAGGGTGTGCAGAGAGAGGCTCTTGGGGAGCTGAAGGACAAAGAAGTGTGGAAGTTTGGAAGCTGGCCCACTTGAGGGGCAGTGGAGGAGAGAGCACAGGCGTAGAGGCCGTGTGGAGAGAACAGGGTGCTCCTCCAGTTATATGAAAAGCAAGGGAGACTTGTGGGAGCCGGAACAAGCTCCCTCGGGGAAACAAAGGGGAGTCCTGTGTGAGGAACAGGCTCCCCTAGGGGAACTGTGTGAAGAGGCCAGGCAGGCCCTGAGTGGGTTGAGGCCCCACTGTTTGACCACCCCTCCCTAGAACAGGGGTGAGGCCGGGAACAAGAACCCCAGGTAGGGTTTGGAGGGAAGGCATCAGGGCTCCCCCGTGATACTCTGGAGGGGGACCCTGACAGGAGTGAATGCCCATTCTATCCTTTGTGAGAATGAAAGACCAATGATGAAGTAAATTTAATCCTTCATATTTTGAAAATGAATTTGAAAATACTGTATAAACAGGAATCAATATGTTTTAAGCTGCGTATATACAAATTTCAGTTTTGTCAATGGGTTGGAAGTGCCTCAACCATTTGGAAATTAACATTGTGCTCTTCGTTGAAAGGGAGAGATTAATAAATGCCTCCTTTACAGACTTTTCAAGTAATCTCACTCGCTTGGACTATAAATGTGCCTAATTTCAACTTCTTAGGTAGTGTGGGAGGATACTATGAACTGCCCAGCATCAGTACACCTTGATATGTTGCTGCTCTTCCCCACTTGCTTGCTCAAAAGCTCATTTACACTCTCAGAGTTATTAGGAAGAGAGTATGCGTGTGCAGTCCATGCAGTTTGAAGCATGTGTGATGGGAGGGCCTGTGAGCAGGGGAGGATGCATAAGCAGGTGAGGGGAGGTGCAACTGCAGGAAGGTTCCCCCAGTCTCTAGGCTCAGGAACTTTGAGAGAGAAACATTAGAGTGTTCAGATGTTCTAGAGCAGCTGCAGACCCCTGTTCTAGAGAGTGTGATGTTTTTACACTTCCCACATGCTATATTTCAGGGCTCTATTTTTTTAAAGAAATATGTTAAAAATGTAAATACTGTTTTGAGTCTGCCATTCAGTTAGTGGGCAGGGATGCCTCCCCCCTTCCTCTTTTCTGCCAGTCCTCCCCCACTGTCTCTTTGTGCATCTTTCCTCCCAACCTTTCCTCCCCTTGCTCTCTGCCCCGTTATTCCTTTCCGACTTTATCCCGCCCCCCCCCCCCGCCTTCTCTACCCAAAAAATGCTTATTGTGGCAAAGCTGGAGAATATCTGCTTTAATGGAAAGAAAACTGGGCTAGGAATCCTATTGTTAGTTATGGGGACTTAACAACATGTGTGTTTTATGGTGATTGTATGAATGTGGATGGAACAGCTCCGAGGAGATCACTATGGTTTCTGCTTGCTATACTGATACTGTGTCATAAAACAATGGTCTCCATTGATTGCGTTTATTGCCGTTGCAGGCTGCCAAACCTTACTGCACGTTACTGTGGGCAAGCAAGCAAGGAAGCTTAATGCACAACAGGACCAGGGTAGGGATAAAAGGAATTAGATTGTCTCAGCTCTGAGGCAATCTGCCAGCTGTAGCATTATGGAGCTGGAGCTTTACCGGTGGTACCTATGTCATATTCAGAAATGCACAGATCATAATCAGCAGTGGATTAAAGGACATGAGGGCTCATTGCTGAACCATGTTTGGGGGACCTACACTTCTCTGATCCGAATACCCCGACCAGCTCAAAGGCAGTCATGTAGGTGGGGAGGGAAATCGCTCTTCCCGTGTACTGCAAAAGTACAACAAAGTATACTGTGCTGGTCAGGCTACCAGGGTTTCAAACCCTGTGGCTGAAAACATAGCTGTTTGTCCCTGCTATGTGGTGAAGGAATAGCCACTATACTGAGCTATGTGGATTTTTTTTTTTTTACAATATAACCATTTTTCGCATATATTTGTGTCAATAGCAATGGGAAGGTTTAAAAAAAAACCCTGCAGAATTGGAAAAGCAAAGTTTGCTGATTTTGCACACAGATACATAGATTTCTAGTTAAGGAAGCAAAGTGCCTAAATTGAACTGAGTTTTTCCTATAGCTTGATCAGCTTCATGATTAATCTAGCCCTGCCCAAAATTATTGTGAATAGTAGCCACAGTGTTATTACTACTGGATAAAGACAACAGCAGACAGTCACACTGGGGCTTTTGTATTGTTGTCAATCTTAATTCAGTATATTTCAAAAATGTTTAAGTATATAATAACATTGTTTTTCAACAGAGTTGTATTTTTTTTTAAATGCAAACGGCTTCTCAGTGCACGATTTCATAACAAATTCATTGGCCCCTATATCATACTTGGAGTACTGTGTTCAGTTCTGGTCGCCGCATCTCAAAAAGGATATCGAAGAGATAGAAAAAGTGCAGAGAAGGGCAACAAGGATGATTGAAGGATTGGAGCACCTTCCTTATGAGGAGAGGCTGCAGCGTTTGGGACTCTTTAGTTTGGAGAGGAGACGTCTGAGTAGGGATATGATTGAAGTCTATAAAATTATGCATGATGTAAAAAATGTTGACAGAGAGAAATGTTTCTCTCTTTCTCACAATACTAGAACCAGGGGGCATTCATTGAAAATGCTGGGGGGAAGAATTGGGACTAATAAAAGGAAACACTTCTTCACGCAACGTGTGATTGGTGTTTGGAATATGCTGCCACAGGAGGTGGTGATGGTTACTGAGCAGACCAGGTGCTCAGGAGCAGCAGCAGCAGCAGAAGGCCATTGCTTTCACATCCTGCATGTGAGTTCCCAAAGGCACCTGGTGGGCCACTGCGAGTAGCAGAGTGCTGGACTAGATGGACTCTGGTCTGATCCAGCAGGCTAGTTCTTATGTTCTTACCATCCATGAAAAGAATTACAAATCTGATGGTTTGCTATATGAAAACCAATTAAATACAAACTATAGAGTAATGGACACCAGTGGAGGTTGATCCAGTAGGGCAAATGGAGTAGTGGCCCACTTAGGCTACTCAACGTTGGATGGGGTAATTCATGGAGATGTGGGGGTGAAGCCTGTGGGGGTTTGGGGAAGGGAGGGGACCCATACTTGAAGCAGGGTAAGAATCACCGGGCACTGGAGAACCAAAAACCCTCCAAAGCAGCCATTTACTTTTCTGCAGGAGAATCTTCATTTGCTTATATCAAAGCTTGGAAAACCCCAAGAGGATCTGCAAGGGAGTCTCCACCAATTTCCAGAGGTTAATAGGAGACAGCAATTAGTCCCACTCAGTTTCCAGCTCCCCCCCCCCCCCATTCTGCCTTCTTACAGTCTGTAGAAGAAAGTACAGGGGTTGGCAGGCTGCTAGCTCAGTCAAAAGTCCGTCTTATATTTTTTCACCTCAGAAAGCAAGTCCTTACCAACAAATAAGAGAACTGAAGTCTTTAACCCTTCAAGCCAGGCCCATCCACACCATTGGAGAGTCCCTCGGAGTCTTCAATTGATCAATGGATCCATAAGAATTCGTTGACCATATTTGTCAAAATATTTCTTTATTCTTAGGGAGGAGGAAGAAAATCCCCAACACATCAGGAACTCTTTGAGAAATCTCTGATACCTTGCAAACCCCTAGAGTTCTGTAAGTGGAGTGTACTGTAACACACTGTAAGTGGATCTCAGGGCCAGATCTGGGGGACAAGGAAGGCAGGTGCCTTTGGATGTGGGTAGAGAGAAGGCTGCAGCAGAACATGTGGAGACTCAATGGCATGGAAAAGATGTCTTGTTCTGCATCACTTTCTCCACTCATCACAGGCTGCTGCCTAAGGAGGCATGAGGAAGACTCAATTTGCATCAGAGAGAGGAGTACTCCTATTCTGTAAGAACGAGCTAGGGCACCATTCCCTGATTAGGCTGCTGGGAGGTCAGAGGAAGGGAGAGGGAGACCCTGGGCCATAGAAGGGAGTTGCAGCCCTTAGTAAGGCAGAAGCTGTAGCTGTTAGTCGGGCAAGTCTATGGCGAACAAAGATGAAGGGACATAAAGTTCTATGCAGTGGGAGACAGAAGAAGAATAAGAGTTTATAAGGAGGCTCAAAGGGGCTTACAAACTCTTTTCCCTCCCTTCCCTACAACAGACAGTTTGTGAGGTAGGTAGGGCTGAGAGAGTTCTGAAGAACTGTGACTAGCCCAAGGTCACTCAGCAGGCTTTGTGTGAAGGAGTGGGGAAACAAGTTCAGTTCATCAGATAAGAATTTGCCATGGAGTGGAGGAGTGGGAAATTAAACCCGGTTCTCCAGATTAGACTCCACCTGCTCCTAACCACTATACCATGCTGGCTCTTTCCCAGGTAACTTTTCTTGACCTACTATTCCTCCTTCCCCTGGCTGAGGCAACCCCTATTCTTCCCGCAGAATCTCCCATTTCTTTTCTTCTTGCCTCCCACTTTCAAGCACTACCTATTAACAGTGGTCAGGGTAGGCTGAAGGGGCATAGGGCACATTCTAAACACAGTGGGAGAAGAGTGGGGGCTGATGATCGTTAACAATTTGGAATGCCTGCTGCACCTCTTTCCCACCCTCCTGCTTTGTGCGTTCTTTTGTTAGAGGTAACTGCAAGCTCTCTAAAGCAGCTTTGTAGTCCAAATAGGATCTCCAGAGAGGAAGAGGAAGTGGAAGTGTTCTTCCTCCCCTCACACATTCCTGGAAAAAACCAAAAGTGGCATGATCCGTGTGGACAATGGCACCCAGGATGCCACTGAAATTGTGTGCCCTACAGATTGTGGTGGGCAGGAGAAGTGGTGGGTGGGCATGAGAAGCACAACTCTTGTTTATTAACTGGGTCCCATTTTTCTTATGGAGCTTGCAAATCTGGGAAGGGGAGCCTGCTTGTAATGAACACAAGTCATTTTTCACCCTTCTCTTTCCCCACTTTTCCCTTTGTATCTTCAGGAAATCCTTGGGGCTTTTTTTCCCATGAGAAACAGTTCTAGGTAATTTTTTCCTGATTCCCTTAAATGCTGCTCTGATCGCCAGAACCCCCCCCCCCCCTGAAGAAAACAATTAGCCACCATGTTTCATATATCCATAGGGAGATGTCACCCCGAAGGTTTCTTCAGTTTCCTCCCTTCATACTCCCTGAACCAGACACTTCAAAATAGATTCACTTCTTTCAATCTTTTCCTGTCATACCTCCTCCTTCTGCTTGTGTGAATAAATGGGAGGGGGATTCAACAGAGTCCTCGACCCATATTTTACTTATTTTCTACTCCTTCACACCACCCAGCAGCGTCTTTTTCTTTCCATATTCCTCCACACACCTTACCATTTACAAAACTGCAAACACATTTTAGTTTAGAAATGAATGCATTCTTCTACGAATCAAAGTGTAAGCTCCAATCACGTTGCTACGGTATTTGCACGGGCTACAGGAAGTGCAAGGATCTGAGTGGGCAGAAAAGTTGGGGTACCTATGTGAGGTAAGCAAGCAGAATTCAGATGAAACATCTTTGTAAACATGTCCTTTTTCACACACATACAAATTGCCACATCTCTCCTTGAGAGGGGGAGGGGCTGCTGTTTCAGGTGCACTCTCCTCCCCTGGAAAATCACCCCAATCCCCACCCTGTAGATGTTTACATTGAATAAAATCCATGAGAATCAAGTACTCCCCATCACCTCTGCACATGTGGTGTGTGCGTCCATGTGCATAGTTTGCCCAAAATGTCAGGATTGGGGAACTCAGTACTATATTTCAATATAGTGATAAATAAGAGACATGCACACCACTAGTGTGCATGCACACTACAAAGTCCAGAAGCTGCAAAAGGGAGACAAGGAGGGATTGAAAGAAAAACCCTTTGGGGCTCGTGCTATATGTGGTGCCGAATAGGCCTTTTGCAGGTGAGGAGGCACAACATATGCCGGTATATCCCACTGAAGCCAAATCTGGGTGGGAAAATCCTTTCTCTCTGCCCTCCCCTCGCTCTTCCAACCCTTATTCTCCCCTCTCCTAAGGTAGCCTGGAAGCACATAAAAGCGCTGGGTGGGAAGAAGAAGAAGCAGGTGAGCAAGCAGCGAGTTGGGCAGGGTGGCCCAAAATGTGCCTCCACGAACTGGCCCCTGGGGCTTGAGTATGCCATTGTTTAAAACTGGGAGCTGTGTTATTGGAGTCCTAAAACTGACTTAAAAACTTCCTCTCTCCACAGCAGCCACCTTATAACGTAGTTTTGTTGATTGTGTGTGTGTATTAGAGTAGAACAGAAAAGACAGATTCTCAGTTGCTTTTTACATATGAGTTTACTAACTATAAAGGAAGGGTTACATGGAGATAAAATAAGAAATCCTTTCCTGTCAAACATCCACATTACTGTACATTTGGTTACATCTTGGTACCTATCTGCTGTCTCATGTTCATGGTGGTGGTGGTGTGCTCAAAGAAACAGAGTTAACTTTATAACTTCAGATATATGTGCTCATTAACATGCAAGCATTGGCTATCTCACTGACCAATAGATCATGTCAAAAACAGTGACTTCAGCAACTCATTTACAAACAAACAGTTAACCTTTTATAACTTAGTTGGGACAGACACTTGCAAAACCCCAACAAGTTTGTACTGAGAGAGTTTAGAGAGAACTGTGACTAACCTAAGATTACCCATCAGGCTTCATGACTAAGAGAGGAGAAACAAAGCTTGCTCATCAGATTAGAGTCTGCTGCTCATGTAGACGAGGAGGGAATCAAACCTAGTTCTCCAGATTAGAGTCCACCACTCTATCAACCACTACACCTCAGGCAGGCCATTCCAGAATGTGGGGGTCACAATAGTAAAGATGACAACTGGTAAATATGGGAAGTTGTTGATTTTACTCATTTACTGATCGGCACCTGCAGAAGACCCTGCTCTGGTGAGCGAAGCCGAAGCTGTCATGGTGGAATGTAGAGGGAGGGGCAGTTTTGCAGATATAAGGTCCAAAGCGATGACAGGCCTTTTATGTGGGAGCTAATACTGTAAGGCTTGGCTGAGTCGGAAGAAAGTCTTTTGCAACTGCGTTAACTTGCTTCTCCCACAGTAAGGCAACAAGGGCCAGCTGAATTCCACCAAAAGTGTACAGCACAATGTCCTCCCAGACCTCTCCCCAACAAGCATTAGTTCCATCTTTCAGAGTTTAGTTTCAATTTGTTCATTCTTAGGTTAAGAACAGGGCTGCTGAGAACCGCTGCTGCCCTCTACACAAAAATTCCTTTTGCTACCCACCTCACTACTCAAAATCAACCCCAACAAATTGCAAGCCTTGCCTCAGGGATCTGCAACCATGTTAGCTCTATAAGAACTATCTTCCTAGGATGGAGATAACTATCCAGTATTTCCAATATACTCCTTAGGCACACCCAAATAATGCTGCTTGCACTCTTCTGAAGCACCTCCTGCTCCAATGAAGTATAGGAAAGCCAGAGCTGGCTCTTCACTTTGGGGAAGAGAATCTTCAGGGAAGAAATTTTTGCAAGTAGCATCATTGGCTACTGGGCTGCACAGTTTCCTGGACTGCTGTTAAAAGTCAGTTGGATCCTTCCATTCAGTTTCAGCCAATTCTCCTTTCCCATCCTATATGAGTTTGTTCTTATAGGTTCTTATATTCTTAACCTTTTTTGGGGTAATCTAAGTGGACCCTTCTGCCCTTTTAACCATCAGCAAAGCTGCTTGAATCCGCTCTCTGGCAGAATACAGACCTTTTGAAAGCACATACTTCTTGACAGATGCATTTATATAACTTACCTAGGATCAGGATCTTCACAATGGAATGAGAACAAAAATTGGCCCTAGACAGAGAAATTCAACTGTCAGTTGGACCCAGACTTATATCTCTAAGATCTAGTGTGGAGAAAACCTATAAATAGAATTGAATGTTGAGAACAGTCACATCTGCTTCCCATATTTGACTTGTATATGTCAGTGTAATTATATGTGGATTAAAACAGAAATTTCCCTTTAAATGTGATTCATTGCCTTGATGTGTTCAGGTGACTAGCCTGACCTCTTGGAATTCTGCTGATGGTGACAAGCAGATTGGATCTAGCAATATGTCTAAGGACAAATACCATGGAGGCAGTTCTGTAGCATGATGAGGGGTGGACATTACAAGGCTGAACAAGATGATAGAAGAAGAGAGGCTGAGGAAGGTAGGACGGGGATATTATGGTGACAACTGGTAAAATGTCACCACTTCAGAATGCATATGCCGGTTGAGAGTAAGAAAACTTATTATTGTGTGGGCTATATTACACACAAATACAAATTGTGTGGGCTATATTACACACAAACTTATTATTGTGTGGGCTATAGCCTGTGTAGTGAGTGATGGCTAAGAGTAGGAATATATATTGAATGTAATCCTATTATTTTCTTTAGGGAAAGTTTGATTTTAACTATATAAAGCTCTAAGTGCCCATCATTTTGTGTGCTGGAGCAGATTTTCTGTGAGTATTTCCTATGGAGGAGCAGCAGTGGTGTAGGAGGTTAAGAGCTCGTGTATCTAATCTGGAGGAACCAGGTTTGATTCCCAGCTCTGCCACCTGAGCTGTGGAGGCTTATCTGAGGAATTCAGATTAGCCTGTGCACTCCCACACACACCAGCTGGGTGACCTTGGGCTAGTCACAGCTTTTCGGAGCTCTCTCAGCCCCACCCACCTCACAGGGTGTTTGTTGTGAGGGGGGAAGGGCAAGGAGATTGTAAGCCCCTTTGAGACTCCTACAGGAGAGAAAGGGGGATATAAATCCAAACTCCTCCTCCTCCTCCTCCTCCTGCTCTTCTTCTTCTTCTTCTTCTTCTTCTTCTTCTTCTTCTTCTTCTTCTTCTTCTTCTTCTTCTTCTTCTTCTTCTTCTTCTTCTTAGTATGTAATTCAATGGGGGTGGGGATGGAGATTGTATCTTTTCCCAAATGTAAATAAAAGCAACTGGGAAGAGCAATTTTCAGTAGGGAAAAAAATCCAAAGGGAAGGGGTTAATAGCCCCTTTGCTGTACTCCATACCACTCCAGACCCACCTTCAAACTGAAATTTCGGAATCAGCATTTTCTTAAAACAAAACCCATTCTTATAAAAGTTTTTGAAATTGCTTTCAACATGAACAACTAAAATGCCCTAAAAAATGCCCTAAAAATATAAAGAACTATGGAAACTACATAATGTTCAAGTGAATGTTCACCATTTATGCCATGAGGTTCCTCTGATATCAGGTCTTGTGCAACTGGAAAAACCTAGAATTTATTAATTGCCATTTCAGCCCTCTAATTTTCATGCAATGTAGCTGGAGAAGGAGAAAGGTGGTAATTCTGTGGAAATGTACTCTGTGGAAATGTGCTCTTCCAACATGGGAGAAAGGCTCTAGTAACCTATTAATAGAGTGTTAACTATGCCTGGGGCAGCTGCTGAAATTGCTGCTAGCACTGTCTCCATACTTGTGTGAAGTTTATCTTGGACATCCATGTATTGCTGAAATGAGATTATCTAGTTATTTGGAGGTGAGGAGATGATGGAATCACAATGGAATCAACATATTAGATTCTGGCTGGGTATGTTTCTTGACCTGGAAAAAGCAAGGTTGGTAAAGCCCCTTAGAGCCCTGATGGGTCAGATGCCACTGCTGGAAATTGGAAGCTGAACTAGATGGTAACAAAGTACAAAGCAATTTTTTTGTCCTATTATTTCATTAGTATTTCCACTTTTGGATGTGGAGCTATTTAATTTAGCTGATGCGGCTCACAAACTTAACTTTTTACTGACCCACTAGATCCAATGGAACTCACCTGTGCTGGTTTAGGAACCACAGGATTTTCTTTGTGGATGAAACATACTCCTTGTATGCAGCCCATGTTCTTAGGTGATGGTTTAATCTGTGAGAGAGCAATCAGCTTTCACACTCACACTCCTAATCAAATTAGTTGCAAATTAGTTGCTACCATATATTTATTTAATTATAGATTGATAGGGACATGCTGTTCGCACGATCAACAGAGAGCTGTGTGAAAAGTGAGTAATTCTTTTGTTATTTATTTTATCTATTTATATTCCATTTATCTTTCTGATCAGGGACCAGACATTTCACAATGGTGACACCTCCTTGACTTCATCCTCACAACAATAACCTTGTGAAGCAATGGATTCCAACCTACTCGTTCCAGGTCCTAGTTCAACACTCTGATTGCTATGCCAGGAAACTCTACCTACTGCATCACCTCCACCTTCTAATTAATAACATTTAATAGGGTTGTGATTTTTGTGAGTTTTGGTAGTGACCTCTACAAGGAAAATAGAAGATTCAGAAAAATATCACTAAATCTACTATATAATAATAAAAGTATGGTGTGCTCAGAAAAGTTTTGGACAGATAAAGATCTGATTTGGAAGATAAAGATCTGGATCCAAATACCAGTGAACAATCCAAACAGCCGACTAAGGTTTCAGACCCATACATCACTGCTTGGGAGGTGGGGGGAGGTTCCCACACAGTAACAGGGACTTGCTGCAGAGTAAACATTCACAGAATTAGCATTTAAGGTATTTTCAGGATAGTCCAATTAATCAGCCTGAAGAACAAAATGGGCGTTTTCACCAAATCTGGCACCTGAATTCCAACAGGTGTGCAAGACCAAAGGTGTCTCTGTAGCCAGAAACATGCCCTTCTATGGAACAGGAAGACGCTCTGGTATGTTGGGTAGAATGACGTAATGTACCAAACAGCATTTCTAATTAGAGCAGAAGACTTTCAGCATAGTCCTAAACATTTACTTGAAAGTAAATCCTTTTAGTTTCTATGGGATTTGTCTAAATAAGCAGCTTGGCCTTTATTTTTGTGTTGGCTTTTAAACACCAGCGAGGAATTGGGAAATGAGGAAACAGGGAGGTTAAATGTGCAAGAATCTCACTGGGTATGGTCTAGTAGAAAACCCCAAACTCAAAATGAGTTTGTAAAGAAATGAAAGGTCTAATTGTGACTGATTTCCTGTATGAGTACTAGAGTGATGACTGCTTGCAAGATGTTACAAAAATATTGTTGAGAAAGGTACAGAGAACACAATTTCACTATGGAAAACAAGCCAGACCATCAGATATATGGTAACATATAGCCATGAACTGCACTCTTGCTCCAGTAACAACAGATTTTATTGGCATTTTTTCAGGGGCTAAATCTACCCTCCACTTCAGGAACCCTGAAATCACTTGTAGATCTCACACATTTCAAATATGCAGGTTGCTTTTACAGGAAACAATTGCAAGCTATTAAATATAACATATTTTTTGCTGTCTCAATTTACAGACTGCAGAGCAAATAATATCCCAGAGATTTACAGGATGTCGTTACCTTTGCAAAAAGCAATTTTAAGCACTTAAGAGGGAAGTCTTGCTGTTGTATTAATTGGCTGCAACTAAAACACAGGGTTGATTCAGCTTGTTTGAATTGCTCTTGTTGAATCACAGGCCTGAGTCAATGGTTATTAATCTTAAGGAGCAGAATGCCTTTTGTTTGTGTCAGATAAAAGTTGCCACGGCAAATGTGGTATAAACAAATGCATTAAGTCAGAGAAATATATGAGCCTAATAATAATAATATAATAATAATAATAATGTTCACATTAAACACTCAGAATCAACCAGGTTGTAATAAATTATGTAGGCTGAATGTGTGAATGAGACTGTGAAAATGGGGGAGGAAAACATCCTCACTGGGTCCATGAGATAAAATTGCTGCTACACAGTGATCATTACCACGCCAGCATTTATCAACTTGGTGCAGCCAGCGAACACATCTGGTTTTAATAGACATGTGCGCTGTAAGATTTTTGGCTCTTCCTTTGTCCTACATACTTTCCCTCCTCTTTATCAATGCCTATTGTCAGTGATTTGTTGAAGTTAAATAGACTTGATTCCACTAATGTACACCCAGTGAAGGTCTAGCTTTCTGCAATAGTATTCCAAGCAAATTTCAGGAGAGAGGTTGTTGGTCAATCAATTTGTGTACCCAGCAAATTAAAAATAGCTGCAATCAATCAAAAGTAAGCCATATGAAAACCCTCATAAAGAGCCTGGTTGCCATTATTAATGTGTTGCCCATTTCAGATGTTGTACTGACAATGGGTGTGTTGCTGGTCACACAGCAGTCTCATGGCTGCAATATCAGCCAAGATGGAAATGAAGTCCACGGCTGAAAGGAGGCTGGTGTAGGACTCTGCTGTTGGCCTCCAGAGGACATGTATTGATGTTACAAACCCATCTCCGAGTCCACCTGATGTGGCTTGGCACAGCTGGTGATGTATATTCAGAAAACGGCAGGAGCTGCAAGAAGATGGAGATTGAATTCACACCTCATCACATCCCATATAAAGGGTGATGCTTCAAGGTCAGTGTTTTCGATAGATAAGATGGAACAATGGAACAAGGAGGTTTGGGTGCAAAAGGGCCCTGTGCTTCGCTCTCTTTGTCATTCTCACTCTTGACTACAGCTGGCTGCCTCCTCAGAAGGAGCCTTTGCAGTTGGTTTTTTTAATCACTGAGATGTACGGCTGCTAATGATAAAAACAACAAGAAAACAGCTAAATGTTATTACATTTTTTTAATCTTCCAAATTGGTTTCCTTTGCTCATGTTAGTATTATTTGGTCCTAAAGCTAACCAGTTTGTTGGTCTGGGTCTAGGCTAAAAACATTAATGAATAAAAAGAGAGCGTAAATATCCAGAGATGAGGAATCCATCAGATAAACAAAAAGTCGAAGAGACATGTGCTTCCCCTGATGTGGATGAAATCCCAATTAGCAGTGAGATGGCAGCTGCAGAAATGGCTTGAGCACAAGTGAATCTGGAATGCCTGAGGCAGGCAACCACGAAGCAGTACTGTGCAATTTTGGTTATTCAACAACCAACATCTGAATGTCTATGTGATTTTAGCTACTGAACATCGTTTTCATCTTGCCTTTGCCTAAAACTGAATAGGGTAGAGTCAGTGGCACTCTGCCTCTTTTCTGTGATGATTTGATGCTCGGTGAGACAGAAAATGGCATCACTTTACTAAGCTAAATATTCTTTGCAGTGATTGGTGATGGTGTCCATGTTATGGTTAAATTCAGACACAGCTGTGACTGAATAGTTACACCATCTGCAGCATTTCCTTTTCAGATGGGTTTTCTATTTCTGTTTCCTGCTTTCTATCATTTACATTAAAATATCCATTAGAGTGGAAACAAACGTAGATCTTTTGAGATGCCTTGCTAGCTGGGTGGGAAAATGGTACAAGAAGTCTGCCTTGAGTAGCCAGCCAGTGACAGTTAGCTGCTGAATGGAATGCTATAACTTCTCATTGTAGTATCTGATATATCTATAAGGGCCACTATGGTGCAGTGATTAGCATGTTGGACTAAGCCCAGGGAGATACAATCGACATTCAGAAATGAAGATTCCTGGGTGATCCAGGGACAGTCACTCTCTCTCAACTTACCTCCAGTGCTGTGATGATTAAAATGGAGGAGTGTATTATTATATGCATTGCTTGAAACAAAAGCAAGGAATAAAAAAATATGATAGTTATGTTCAGGATAGTCTAGGTCCATGGTGGCGAACCTATGGCACTCCAGATGTTCATGGACTACAATTCCCATCAGCCCCTGCCAGCATGGTCAATTGGCCATGCTGGCAGGGGCTGATGGAAATTGTAGTTCATGAGCATCTGGAGTGCCATAGGTTCACCACCACTGGTCTAGGTCTAGAGCTTGCTGTATACCTCCCTGCACATGTAAAATGACTACATTCTTTTCTTGAACACGTATATGTATGTTTCATTGGGTTGTTCCCTGGAAAGATTATAGATAAAATATTGTTTCTCCCCTGTGCTGCTGAAACTCCAGATTTCCATACAGCAGACTGTTCTTTTTGCTTGCTACTCTACAGTCTGGCTTCTGAGTTAAAAAAATACTTTGAAGAGATTTGATTAGAGGGTTTTTCTAAGAAAAAAATGAGATAAAATAGTTGCATGCACTTCACTTTTAAAGAGGTAGTCCTAAGGAAGAGACAATTTGACAAAATCTGAAGATGCCAGCCACAGATGCAGGCAAAACGTCAGGAGAAAATGCTACTAGAACATGGCCATACAGGCCGGAAACCACACAACACTCCAGCTATCAGATTTATTTATGACATTTGAGGATGTTTAGAGGAGAGGCGTCTACATTGGGATATATTTTCAAAGAGAAACTGTGTAATTCTTGTATACTCACAAATGGTGTACATATATCCTGAATGGCCCTTTCTGCATGGGTGGGGAAGTAGGGGTGTGCCGACATAGTTGCAGTCAGTGCACCCCCTGGGGCCATTTGCACGCAGTTCTGCGAATGGCCCTGGTGCCCCAGCTGCCCGCGGGGCCGCCTTTGCATGGGGCCGCTGCTTTTTCCCCCTCTTCTCAGTTGCCATTGCTGGACAGAGTGGGGAAAAAGCGGTGCAGATGTGGGGGGGTATTCGGCTCTGCAGCTGCACTCCAGCAGTGGCAGCGGTGTGAACACCTCCCCCACACCAGTGTTTTTACCAGCCCCTCACTGCTTTAAATAGTCTGTGCAGAAGGGGCCAATGACAGGTAGAAGAACCTTTACCAATCACTTGTAAAAACCTTGCTTGTTGATTCTTAATTACCATTACTTCAAAGAAAACAATGTTGTTTCAAAATGCTTGGTACTGATATTGCAATTTGCATAGGTTGTGCCTCAAGCAGTTCCAATAAATTGTTTAAAGAATCATTACAAAAGTCCTGTTTGGGAAGCTGGTATGATTACCGTCTTCCTTCTGTGGCTGAAGGGGCTAAGGTTGAAAAGAATGGCTTATTTGGCATCATCCAGTGACTAAAGGACTGGCCGAAGACAGGGTCTTGCTGCCTGCTCACATATACACTTTGCCATGATTCTATGTACATCCTTGAAGATCCCCATTAACCACAAACAGCATGAAAACTTGTAAATGATCAGAGTTTCTATTCTGGGTCCCTTTGTTTGGATGCTCTTAAAAACCCATTTGTCATTGTGACAAAGGATGAAAATGCACTTGACAACAATATGCAGATAGCTTTAATCACATACACATACACCCAAGGTTTGTGTATATTTTCCCCTTTCTGTATCAAGTCCTTTTTAGACTTATCAGCAAGATCAAAAGCTTTCCTGACAAATCTAAATATTGCAGTTTTAACAAATTATTTGTCCCAACTCTACAGTGGCATATGATTAATGTAGTATTGCTTTGAGTACCAGAAGTAGTTAAGCAGGGCCAGCCTTGGACAGCTGTGCTTCAAACATAGAGGATGCACATTTGGTTACACAGCTGTATGCTCCCTTGAGAATTATTTTAATCCTGTATGCCAGAATGCAAAATGCTTTAATCTGGATTCTGCTTATCAGGCTATTAAAAATTCCTCCAACTTTTCCATTTCTGCCAAGCATCCCTGCCCTTTGCTGCTCTAATTCAACATTTCATGACAGCCAACGTGAGAT
Organism: Sphaerodactylus townsendi; assembly: GCF_021028975.2. Taxonomy (NCBI): domain Eukaryota; kingdom Metazoa; phylum Chordata; class Lepidosauria; order Squamata; family Sphaerodactylidae; genus Sphaerodactylus; species Sphaerodactylus townsendi. The sequence goes on along the minus strand of NC_059431.1, from coordinate 84,820,169 downwards.
TGCTTTCAGCTGAATTTGCCAGGGTGGGATTTATTGTACGTGAAACACAATTACTGGTAAAGCAGCACTGCCTGATGATCAAACAGGGTTTGTCTTATTTCCCTGTTTTTTTTTCTTTTTTGCCTCATATTAACTGAGGCAAACGGGGGTTAATGGGGTGAATAATCTCTGCCAAAACTGACCATCCTTTATGTTTGAACTCATCACTTCCTAGAGCTCCACAGATTGTTCTCCAATTTCAGCATTTGGTTTGAAAGGGGCATATTTAATGAAAATAAACACATTGTCTGTGACAAAACTATCTTGGTGAACATCGTATTTTGAAGCCGCTGAGCACTCTTGTTTCCCTTCATGCAATCTCGGACCAGCAGCACAATTTTCCTTCTTCTTCTTCGGCCTCTCAGATGTTGGTCTCATGTATTTACAGTCATGTTGAATATGATTGGTAGCTCACACATAATGTCATTTAGACCAAGCATTTTACATACTGGACAAAATGATAAAAGTTGCTGCAACCAATAGGATCGAACAGTAGTAAGAGCAAAAAAAGGCTGAGGCTAAACGAAAACAAAAGAAATGGGGGACAAAGAAGTTAAATGGTGGTACCAAGAATAATATTACAACAAAGCAGATGTGTTTGTAACAAGTGTGAATATATGTGAAAATGGAGTAGACTTTTCAGCACTGCTGAAAAATAACTAAATAAGTAGATTTCAGACCTTCCTTCTCCAGAATAAGTTAAATTGGACAATATTGTGAATCTAAAATAAAAATGAAGAATGTCCCCCCCGCCTTTTGCCTGAAATTTAATCACCAATCGGGTAATTACCAGGAGTATGATGTTAAATATAACAAAGGACTGATCACAGCAAAATAAAAATTCCCATTTGCTTTCAAATGAATTTCTGAAAATAAGTTTCCTTAAATGCTTGAGGCAGGAGGAGCCTTGCTACTTGATCAGATGATATTAGGCTGAGTACTTTTTCATAGATGTCTAACTCTCTCTCTCTAGCAATGTTTCTTTAAAAAAATCCAGCCAAGTCAGTTCTTTCTCTCAGGACAACAAAGCATAATCAATTTTGCCTTTTCCCAGTAATGGATGGATGGAACATATATGTGTGGCTACCACTGGAGCTCTAATACAATTCCCACTTGAAAGCTATTAACATGGACTCACTTTGCATTGCCAATTTTTTTTGTGCACTACTCAATCACTAACTTTACCAGTGTAAAGGCAAAATACATTCTGTTAAATTTTGAACCATTTAAGTTACAACAATATCAAAATTAAACATGAAAATATAGAATGATTACATACAAGAACAATGGTTACTACTTTGATTAATATGATAAGGTAGTCCTAAGGGAGAGACAATTGGACGAAATCTATATATATAAAAAGCTAACAGTGCGTTTGTTGATGACAGCATACCTCAGTAACTGCTGGGCCAATTCCTCTGAAAATTCCCAGCCACTATAGTCAGCCAGGCGAGAGTGTTTTTAGATGGTCACATACCTGAAATTTCACACCTGGCCCAGGTAAAACGCCTTTTTCCTGGCGCTCCCTGGTGAAGGACATGCAGCTGCCTGTGTGTAACTGTCACCCTTAGAATGTTCATGCTGCTTAGAATGTTCGGCCAGATATGAGCAGTGAAAACAGAACATAGGTAGTAACTCCAGTGGAAGTGAAACACATACACACACATACACACGAGGGAGAGGGAAGGGAGGGAGGGAGAGGGAGGGGTGGCATGTAAGGGAAGAGAGGGAGGGAGAGGAAAGGGACGGAGTGGGAGGCATGCAAGGGAAGAGAAGTGATAGAGGGGAGACAGTGAGGGGTGGCATGCAAGGGAGGGGAGGCAGGGGGGCCAGCATCTTGATATGACACACCCACCCAAGCGGAGGGAAAGGGAAGGGAAGGAGGGAGAGGGGTGACATGCAAGGGAAGAGAAGTGAGGGAGGGAAGAGAGTGAGGGGCAACATGCAAGGGACGGGAGGGAGGGGCCAGGCACCCTAGATTCCCTGAATACTGTGGTTACAGTTAAGAAAACCAGCCACGTACTGCTGGCCTCTGCAATTGATTTGCTGCTACTGTTCCTTTCACATTTCACCACAATAAGCCACAGCAATGCGTGGCTGGGCCCCGCTAGTCTATATATAAAAAGCTAACAGTGTTTTTGTTGATGACAGTATACCTCAGTAACTGCTGGGCCAATTCCTCTGAAAATTCCCAGCCATTATAGTCAGCCAGGCGAGAGTGTTTTTAGATGTTCACATATCTGAAATTTCACACCTGGCCCAGGTAAAACGCCTTTTTCCTGGCGCTCCCTGGTGAAGGACATGCAGCTGCTTGTGTGTAACTGTCACCCTTAGAATGTTCTCAGTGCTGCTTGTAGCGGAGATGTTCACTCAGATGGCCGAGATATGAGTAGTGCAGAAACAGTGCATAGGCAGTAACCTCGAAAGTGGGAAGTGGAGAACACATACACACCCATACACACGAGGAAAAGGGAAGGGAGGGAGAAGAAGAAGAAGAAGAGTTGGATTTATATCCCCCCCTTTCTCTCCTGTAGGAGACTCAAGGGGGCTTACAATCTCCTTGCCCTTCCCCCCTCACAACAAACACCCTGTGAGGTAGGTGGGGCTGAGAGAGCTCCGTGAAGCTGTGACTAGCCCTAGGTCACCCAGCTGGCGTGTGTGGGAGTGTACAGGCTAATCTGAATTACCCAGATAAGCCTCCACAGCTCAGGCGGCCGAGCTGAGAATCAAACCCGTTTCCTCCAGATTAGATACACGAGCTCTTAACCTCCTATGCCACTGTCACTGAGAGGGAGGGGTGGCAATGGCATGCAAGGGAAGAGAGGGAGGGAGAGGAAAGGGACGGAGTGGGAGGCATGCAAGGGAAGAGAAGTGAGAGAGGGGAGACCGTGAGGGGTGGCATGCAAGGGAGGGGAGGCAGGGGGCCCAGCATCTTGATATGACCCACCCACCCTAGCGGAGGAAAAGGGAAGGGAAGGAGGGGGAGGGGTGACATGCAAGGGAAGAGAAGTGAGGGAGGGAAACGAGTAAGGGGTGGCATGCAGGGGAGGGGAGGTAGGGGGCCCAGCATCGTGATATGACCCACCCACCCTAGTGGAGGGAAAGGGAAGGGAGGGAGGGGGAGGGGTGGCATGCAAGGGAAGAGAAGTGAGGGAGGGAAGAGAGTGAGGGGCGACATGCAAGGGACGGGTGGGAGGGGTCAGGCACCCTAGATTCCCTGAATACTGTGGTTACAATTAAGAAAACCAGGCATGCATTACTCAGGGGAGTGTAAGCTTCAGCGTACAGCAACCGCGGGACATACTTTGGATAATGGCTGCGTCACGCTTCCCTCTAAAGGGTTTCCTCAGAAGTTTACTTTACACTCCATTGCCACCTTCAACCAAACTTGGCCTCCTGCAGTGGTAAAGCGATCATGACCAGCCAGCCTAGATGTGTGGGAGGGGTGCCTTTCCATCCCCCCCCAAGGAATGTGGGCACACACATCACTGACATCGCACAGTATCAGGCTGCGTGTTTGCATGAGCACGTACTGCTGGCCTCTGCAAATTGATTTATGCTGCTACTGTTCCAACTCTTCCCATTTCACCACAATGAAGCCCACAGCAACGCTGTAGCGGTCGACCACGCTTAGCTTAAAAAAATAAAATAAATTTAACAACTAAATGATTATTAATGGTCATGAACTGAAATTAGCTTATTATTGCAGTTACAGTAGCAATTAGTTTAAAATAAGATGTGTGATGAAAAGATACTCATATGCCAGAATTAGGTGTGATTATTCTTTGGAGTTATCACTTGTTCCCTAAGCAAGTGCCTGAGCCAAAGCATTCTCTGTAGCAATGCCTCATTAGTGGTTTTCTCTTTCCAAGTCTTTTCATCTGATAAGCTTTATAGGGTCCAAGTGAAAAGTTTATTTGTTTACTCAAGCTTTTGGTGGTATGTGACACTGTTTGTTGAAGTTCTCTCTTAGATGTGGCTGCTATTTTTTAAAACATTGCTTAGCTGTGTGTTTCAAGTGACGCCACATTGGCATGGACGCTGGTGCCGAGGGACTAACCTTGGTGGCTGGCTGTTGCAGCACTCATATCCAGATCCTGGCATGCCCACACTAGTGCGGAAGAGAGCATAGAGGTGTTCCCAGAGGTGGAGTCGACTTTAGTCAGATTTAAGTGCACTTTCAGGCCAGGAACACCCCTTCCCAGCAGTGCAGACCTAGGCCACCGAAAAAGGTAGCATAACACATTTTCTACTATGGGCTTTCCTGGGGGTGAGAGAAGTTTCTCCTCCTCCCCCAGTGCCTGCATTGCCAATTGCCTTTTTGGAGGCACTGCTCTACTATCCCCTCCCCCACTTTGAATTGGGTTGTTATTTATGTAGTAATTTTTGTTGTTGATATGGTATTTTTGCCAGAGTTTTTGTGAGCAGCCTTGAGTCCCCACAGACAATAGGAGTATTTTACAGCAATAAACAGAATGTGTGGTTAATAGGGCATGTGCATTTACTTTCTATCAGATAATGGTCACCATGTCTTATTTTACGTACAAACCTTATTTACTCTGTGATTTGGGAGTCACTATGTGGCCTGCAGTATTTTTGAAACATTATTCTCTCACCTGTAGAGATGAGGCATGTCAGTTATATACTGCATTTGGCAGGACATAGTTTATGTCTATTGTGCTACATAAGAAAAACTGTCTCTCTGTGTTCATGTCCATTCTCCTTTCTTTCATCCCTTGAGCTATACTCTGATATCTCTGTGAAAGTGGTGTAGTTATTTGTTGCTTATGGGCTTTTGTGCACTTACTGCTTGCTGTGTGGATGATAAGCAGCTGATCCCCTCAGTGAGGTTTTTAAAAATGTGAATAGCCCCTCCCCCACCCCAGGTTACTGAAGCCTAATCTGCCATTTTGACTGCCAGCCTCATAAGTCCTACCTGGCTAAAATGATGGGCAAAAAACAGAGGGACTGTGTATTTCAGCATTGGGTAAACATGGGCGGGGCAGGGAACAGATGTTTGTTTGCATGGTTGTCTGCTGCGATTAGTCCTTACTCCAATGTAAAAAGATTCCTGTATCCTTTTCCTTCCCCTTCTGTGTGTTTTCCCACAATTGGGAGGCTTAGGTGTACTTTCACAACTAGGGAGGTGGGCAGTAGTGTGGGTGAGGGGAGGTGGACAGGGTAGAGTGGAAAACCCCAGGGAACTCATTATGCTCAATGACTTACTTTGCTTTCCCTTCAAAGGGGAAAAAATGTCAAGTTTTGAGAGAGTTTGGAAAATGTGCGGATTCTCTAATCTGAAGTGCAGTCAGTTTGAAAGAAAGGAACATGCATGCACAAATGAAAATCTGACCTGCAGGGAATGTATGCTCATAAGAACATAAGAACATAAGAACATAAGAACAAGCCAGCTGGATCAGACCAGCTCAATACTAAGCAGACCACAAGTGCATAAAAGCCCTACTTTTATCTAATATTAAATAATATACAATACAGGCATGATTTAAAAATGTGGTAATGGAATATCCACTAGAGACTGGCTCTTTAGATTATCAGGATGTATCTCAGTGCCCTGGTGCTCCACAGCTGGCTTGTGAGCATGTCCACTGCCATTGCCTCCTATCTTCCTTGGCTGTTGTCTCCCTTCAGTGTCCACTGCTACCTCCTTACAAAAAGGGCAGTCAAGCTCAGCAGCAGCAGGAGCCACCTTCTCTTTCCCTCTATGGTCGATTCCCCACTTGCGGAATCGTCCTAGGATCGACCTAGGATTGCCCCTGGAACTCCCTGAGTCCAACTTGTGTCTGTTCCAGTTCTGCCCCTTCTTCCCATTAAATTTTTCAATCCACCAGAAAGGTACAGCTTTTTCTCCTGTCCTAGGTCGAACACAGAACGAACCTGGAACTGTGGGGAATCCTAATCTGGTGTGACTCTCCTGTTTGTGCCGTCAGGCAATCATGGCTGAGCGCCTTGCCCATGCGCAGAACAGGAAACTCACGATGGGCAAAAGTGCGCCTTTTTTATTTTTTCTTCTTGCATATGAAGCTATGGCAATACAAGGAACAGCGCCCAGCAGCTGTTCTACCTCAGGATGCATATTGACTGTCGTAGTGCATGAGAAGAGGAGTGTGGATGCTGGAGGCTCGCAAGACACACTCCAACTGAAAACTTTCACACCAATTTGTTGCATTGAGACTATGTATCTGCACAAATCACACCTCCGTCCGCTCACTGCTTTGTGACGACGTAGCTATGTAGCCGTTGCATTAAAATAAAAAAAATGAACGTGCGCTCACGTTCCCGCCATAAAACAACAGCCAATCAGGAATGAGGGCAGAAGAAGCCCCATGCTAATCCCACCAAGGTGGAATGACATTGGCTGCCATGGGGAGTGACTGGAATCAACCTAGGTCCATGGTGGCGAACCTATGGCACTCCAATTGGCCACACTGGCAGGGACTGCTGGGAATTGCAGTTCATGAACATCTGGAGTGCCATAGGTTCGCCACCACTGACCTAAGTACTGGTCCCATGTCAACCTTTGGTCAATCCTAGGATGATTCTACAAGTGGGTATTGACCTTTGTGAGGAAGCAGCAGTAGTTTATGAGGAGGTAGAAACTACTGCCCCCCCCCCCCCCCCCGCACACACAAAGCGAGTGAACACTTACCTATTTTGACTGGTGTTTTTTCACAGACCCTTCTACTGGGGACTGCAGAGTGGCTGTGTCATAAAATTCATATCGTGCTTTGAACCTTTTTATATTTTCACTAGCGGGGCCCAGCCACGTGCTGCTGTGGCAATTGTCCTTCTCATCACAGTCCGCAACCCACACAGATGTCCATGCAGGTCTAATGATCCGCAGTATAGCCTTTTGGGGTGGTCAAATGGAATCCCTCTTTCCCTTTTCAATTCACATTGTTATATGGTGGTGCCTTGTGTTTTTAGTATAAGGTAACCCTTTCCATTCCACAACGGAACTGTCCAGAGTGCGAACCCCCTGTGCATGAGGCTGGTGGACACGCACAGTCCTGGCTTGGGTAAGGCAGAACTAGGGCAAGCAGGCTATCCCAGTTAGGCAGCAGAGGCAGGGTGGTGAGGCGCTCAGATCGAGGCCAGCTCCCTGGGTTCTTCAAGGCCATATGCAAAAGAAGTGGAGCCAGTAGTGTTGGTTCGCCCCCACCCTGTGGATTTTCTTAGAAGAAAAAGGCAAACTCCAGCTCGCATTTAGTAAAAGAGAGCTGTGGTGAATATGGGTGAGGAAGTGGGTAAGTGGTGATTGGATGTGAGGGAGGGCAGAGTGAGGTGTGTGAGGATGAGCTGGATGTGCATTGTGTGGTAGCAGTGGATGAGGCACAGAGAGTGAAAGTTACCTGCGTGTGAGGGGGAGGACCCCACCTGACGTCTCACATGGCAAAGTGTATATGTGTTTCACTTCCACTCGTATTACCTAACAGTATTACCTATTTACTGTTTTCACTGCTCATCTCTGCCCATCTGCATGAACATTCTAAGCCCTCAGGCCACAGACAGACAGGCTGCACAAACATTCTAAGGGTGACAGTTAAACACAGCCAGCTTCAGGGCCTGGTGCACCAGGAAAAAGACGTTTTACCTGGCTCAGGTATGGACTTTTGGCGATTTGATGGTCCGATTACCTGCCCGCAACAGGGAGGAATGTCATGTGAAAATTTGGGTCCAGCCGTTTCGGCGTTAGGGAGTGACTAACAAAGTCACTGTTTGCTTTTTATATAAATAGATTATAAACATTGATACAGAAACCAGAGTCATAGAGTCCCTAAAAATGAGCATCTTAAAATGGATACGTTCCATAAAAATACTGGTGGAAATGGGTATTTGATGGTTTGTTTTTCAAATTAATAATGCAAACAATAACAAATATGCTATATCATCATAACAAAATTCTTGAACTCCTGTTAGCTTCTCAGCACCCTTGTTTTATATATTTAGTTTTATAATTAATATTCACACATGCATACACAAGTCCATACAAAAATTATCAGGCACATTTCAACGATCATGACAACTCTGTGGGAGATTTTTGACTCTTTCTTTGTTCATAGATGTATTTACAAGAATTTGTGATGGAATATTATGGAGGGGAAAAAGGAATTAAAGTCTAAATGGGTCTCAGTCACAATTAACAATTTATAATTACAGTATAGTTACCAGCAGCAAATTGCTTGTTTTAATTTTATTAGTAATAGTGATGACTCACAAAGGTTTACTCAAGCACTTGAATGATCATTTAAAAATGGATGTGAATTAACTGCTTTGCTTCAGAATGGACTTGCAGATATGGCTGAATGGCCATTTCTTAATTAACAGAGCCAAGGCATGTAATGGCTGATATGTTGTGGGCACTATAAATTGCTCCAGGTGGCCCTCCTTCCACATTGTTCATTGACATTTGCTCACTGGGCCATTATCTTCCCTGTTATTTGCTGTATCATAGAGGACAAAACCCCAACCCATGTGGCAAACTGCTGATGATTGGTTTCATATAGTGTATATGTGTGCTGTCAACAGAGGCGTACTGCCCATGGGGATGGGTGTGTGTGTCAAATGACCCCGGGCACAACGGCAGGGGGCGCAAAATCATCCCTCTCCTCCCAGTATACTTGGTATAATTGCTTTCTCTCAGCACTCAGACTGATAAGAAGAGATCCTGTCACATCCTTCGACAGAACTTTTCCTTCAGAGATGTTTAGTTTTTACTCAGTTAACGCAAAAGCTCTTAAACTGTATTCACAAGGGAGATGACCTCCTCTCCCCTCTGCATCGCACTGTTACTTCCCCAATCAGAGTGTAAGAGGCCACAGCCAATCAGGTGGCTAACCCTGTTCCTAGGTTTCCTGTGCCATGCTCTGAAGAGAAACAATTCTTAGGCAGAACTGCACTTTAAAAAAATCATATTTCCTTGCAGTCTGTCACAGCTATCATGAGTGAGCTGTCTTTAATTACTTCTATTTTCCAGTGTCCACTTTACTTCAAAAAATGAGGGAAATTATACCCAGGCCTGTGTGGTATAAAGACTCTGCAAAAACTTTGTTCTTCTATGTGGCACATGCAATTTACTTAGAGGACCTAAGTCTCAAACCTCTAGACCTGGGGTTCTTAATCTATGGAGTACTCAGGGAAGTACCCTAGGGAAGGAACAGACAGACTCCAGGGGAGGTGTGAGTTGCCTCTCAATTATAGTACACAAAATTTATTTCCACAAAACTGTTTCATTGCTTCTGTTTGTCTTCATTTCAGTAAGTAAGCATTTTAGTGAAAAAATAACAAAACGGATGAAAACATAATGGAAAAAAGTTTTAATTTTAGGTTCTAAAAATGCAAAGTCACCCTGATTAAAATTTAGGACAGATTCATGTTAAGTATGGGTCATGAGATCTTCCCCAGCAGATGTGTGATGATAAAAAGTTTAAGAACCACTGCTCCAGACTCTAATCATGATTTTGCTTGCCTAGGTTTATTCCACCCCAACACAAATGAAATTCCTTTGCATAATCACCTCCAGAAAATGGATAACAGATTTTCTTGTTTCGTTATCTGGACCTTGACTCTATTTTTGTCTTTCAATCAATGCTTCAAAATTAAAAAGCCACAACTGGACACCTACTCCAAGTCACTTGGATTTAGAAGAGGATTTAAAAAATCACACTTGCTAGAGTAGTCCAAATTCAGGTCTTACTAAGCTTAGCCAAATTAAGCTTTGGCTGATTCCGCATGGGAGAAAAACAGCAGTGTGAAAATGGTGTGAAAACAGTATAAATCCTTTTATACTGTTTTAAACCCTTTTACACCATTTTCACACCGTTTTCACACTGCTTTTTTTGACCCATGCGGAATCAGCCTTTGATATGGATACAGGCAGGAGAGAAGTCAGCATATATAGCCTGATCCTGTCAGATCTCAGAAGCTAAGCAGGGAAGGGAGACTACCAAGACCCTGCAGAGGAAGACAATGTCAAACGATCTCTGTTTCTCACTTGCCTTGAAAGCCCCTCTTTGGGGTCACCATAAATTAGCTGCAACTTCACAGAACTTCACACACAGAGGGATGCAGGCATGTAACATTACACCAGGTTCAGAAAAGGAAAAAAATAACATTGCATTTGCAATCATTGATTACATAAAAGAAAAGCATTTAGGTGAGGGTGAAAAAACCGCTGTCTAACAGCTATTTAGAGGAAGGAAAATACAGTGAGCAGTAAATAGAATCCTTTCTCTCTAGGTCTAAAATTTACCTTTTATGATGGTCTGCAGAATTGTTTTTAAAATGTCAGATTTCTGTTTCAGTCCATGTTTGGGCCTCCCTCTCTCTCAGTTGTTGCTGGGCTTTCTCATACACATATCTCATGCTCCTGAAGTTCTTTTCCCTTTCAAAGTCACATCTTCTTCCCATTCTAACTTGTTTCCTCAACCCCCCCCCCCAGGACAGAATTCTTCCTTTGAACCCTGTCAGACCCATCTTCTATTACCTGATGGAATTCCTGGGCTCGTGGCTCCTCATGGGCTACATGCAGATTGTCTTTCATGGGTTACACGCAATTCAAGGCACTTTCTCTGTTGACTATCTGTTAGGTCTTGGAACCTTAAGCCAATAAACGGACTCTGAGGTATAGATCAGCAGCATTTATTGATGAGGTATTGAAGCACCATACTTGGAAAAGCCTGTTCTGATGATGCTGGCATTCACAGTTTCCTTTATTCCCCGCTGAAAGCCCACCTCCTGGTTTTCCAAGAATTTGTGAAAAACAGTCTTTGGAGTTGAGGTGCCCCAAGGTCGGTGGCAGATAGTGAGAGAGCCACCTGGCTTCCTGCCCCACGAGATAATGGATGTAATTCTTTTCTCAAGGGATAGAAGTGCCAGGGGAAGCCTAGTTTCCTACAAAGTGTGTGAGGCAATAGAGATCAAGGAAAGAATGCACAGATGGCAGCGGTTACATAGAGCAGGCTGGTTACATATATCTTTCGAGCAGCACTGATTAGTTATTTTAGCAGAGGCAGTTGCCAGTTACATAGAATTGGGAATGCATCTTAATCACACAGATAACACCCCCCTGACACTATCCCATATTAAATACATTCATTCTAGCTCTGCAGTCCAAACCTTGATCTGAAATAGTTTGCCTATCTAGAAGGTAGTGTTGTGTTGGCATCTGAGCAAGAATTGAGACATTTATCATCATTTTGGATTGCAGTGGGAGGGAGGAAGCCAAGGAGTTCTATTCTGCTGAGAGAAATCCTAGTAGAGATTTCTGGCCAGATCATTTGACCCACTCTATGGGGTTTTTTGACCCACATTTCAGTAATGAAAAGAGACTTATAATGAAAAAAATTGTGTCAATATTGAGTATGTAAAGTACAATAATCATGGGACACTTATTCCTTTTTTCTTTTTACACTAAATGGTCAGTCCTGTGGATGAAGCAAAAAACTGAAAAGAGGCAAGACCTCATTGCACCACTAATAGCTGTGGCATAACAGAAGCTAAATAGCAAAGACAAAAGACAGGCGAATATTATTAAGCAACTATAAACAACATTTTTTACATACACAAAAGCTTGCTAAGGCAATCCAATTAGAAAGTTCCACCTTCCCACGATTTCTTTGTCAAGCACCAAGGCCAGGGAAAATAGAACACTTCTATACATAGCCTTCTAAAAGCTCAATTCATTACAATGTACAATAAACAAAAGGGAGTCTTGTAGCACCTCAAAAGACTATTGTAGTAGAAAACTTCTGTGAGCTAGATCCTACTTCATCAGATGCATGAAGTGAAAACACAGCCTGCAGGTATATAGACATGGGGAGCGGGAATTGTGAATGGGTGGGCTTAAAAAAGGTCGTAAAGCTGCAGAATTCAAAAGTATAGAACATGTGCAGTATCCATTCACAGTGGCTGTAGTTGATTATATAGTCTAAACTTATTCCACAGCATAGGACTATGACCATCCTGGTTCTGCAGGTTTTTGAAATATAACTGGAGGATTATGCTAGATGCTATAGATGGCAGCCTGTCTAAGTGGTTTCAAGGTAGGTTTTCAATCAATAACCACCTAGCAAGCTGTCATCCATTTTGCCCCCATGTTGCCTGCAACTCAAATAAAGCCAGATCTTTACCTGAAAGAGTTTACATAGATATTACACAAAGTGGCTGCCTGATCCAGTGCTCCTTAACAGAAAAACAGAAAAACTGTGCAGGTTAGGAATAATTTGTCCATGTACATCCTTACAGTGATTTGCCATGGTTGCCCCCCGCCATTTTTCTGTGTAAATAAAAATAATACCTTATGAAAAGGTTGTCTGTCCAATGCCCCCCCCCATTTTGAGTTTATTCATTTTAAGAAGGTGAAAATACAAAAGAAGATAACAGATTGGTTACATTCATTTCCAGGGGCGAACCTAGGCAAACTGGACCCCGGGGACAAAACCTGAGTTTGCCCCCCCCGGCGAATGGGCAGCCACCCTCCCCCACCATGAACAAACAATTATTTTTTGCACCAGCTCACAAAACACCTCCCACTCCCAGCAAAACATACATGGCTCTCTCCCCACCAACTCTTTTCCTAATTTCCTAATCACAACAACCCTATGAGGTAGGTTGTTAGCCTGAGAAACAACTCCAAGCCAGTGCAAGTGGATATTAAGCATGTAAACCTCTCACAAACCACCCCCAGCAAAACATTTACCAAACAAATGTCAGCATCATCTCTCACAAAACACCTCCAGTGGAATCCACCCCCAAACAGCATTACTTTCAATGGTGCTTAAACTAGGGAGCTCAGATTCTTCTTTTAAATCCACCTTAAAGGGAGAATCTGGGGTCTCCGATTAAAACAAAATTGAAAGTGATGCTGTTTGGGGGTGGATTCTCCCCCACCCTGAAACAACATCACTTTTGATGGTTGGAGATTTAGATGAAACAAATACCAGATTCAGCCAGAATCTGGGCAAATTTGGGCACATTTGGACAAAAAAGTGTCCAATTATGTCCTGCCCAAATATGAACAAAATGTGAATGCAAGGTATTTGGGCTTTTGGGTATTTTTGGTGTTTTTTCCGCCTGCAGGGAGGGCATTTTAAAGCTAAGCTGGCACCATGATTTCAGGGCATCATCCAGAGACTGTCCTGATGATATCACCCAAGTTTGGTGATGTTTGGTTCAGGGGAAGCAAAGTTATGTTCGCCCAGATGGAATGCCCCATCCCCATTGTTTTCAATGGGGAGCTAACAGGAGATTGGGGCTACCCATTTGAGGGACCATAACTTTGCTCCCCTGAACCTAACTTCACCAAACTTGGGTGGCATCATAAGAACAGTCACCTGATGATACCCTGAAATTTGGTGCCACTAGCTTTAAAAATTCCGGTTTTCATGTTTCACCGCTCCTGCACATGAAGCCTGCTGGAGTGAGTGAGCGGTGAAACATGAAAACCGGAATTTTTAAAGCTAGTGGCACCAAATTTCAGGGTATCATCAGGAGACTGTCCTGATGACACCCCCCAAGTTTGGTGCAGTTTGGTTCAGGGGAGCCAAAGTTATGGACTCTCAAAGGTGTAGCCCCCATCCCCTATCAGCTCCCATTGGAAACAATGGGGGATAGTTGCACCCCTTTTGAGGGTCCATACCTGAACCAAACTGCACCAAACTTGGTGGGCAACATCAGGACAGTCACCTGATGATATCCTGATAATTTGGTGCCAATACATCTCAAAATGCGTCCCCTGCAGGCACCCCCAGAAATTTGCCCAAGATTCTTTGTTCTGCAGTGACTTAGCTGTATTGCTGTCAATGGGGAATTTCTGGTAGAGGGCTGTGAGGTGCACATTTCTGAAGGTATGGTCACAAAACTTTCAGGGTATCTTCAGGAGAGTCTCTGGATGACACCATCCAGGTTTGGGGAATTTTGCTTCAGGGGGTTTAATTCTATGGGACCCCAAAGGGTAGGGCCCATCTCCCACTGCCCCCTGAAGTAAAGTTCCCCAAACCTAGATGGTGTCATCCAGAGACTCTCCTGAAGATACCCTGAAAGTTTTGTGGGTTTACCATGAAAAATGTGCACTCCACAGCCCTCTATCAGAAATTCCCTATTGACAGCAATGCAGCTAAGTCACTGCAAAACAAAGAATCTTGTGCAAATTTCTGGGGGTGCCTGCAGGGGGTGCATTTGTAGATGTATTGGTACCAATATTTCAGTGTATCATCAGGAGACTGTCCTGATGATGCCCTCCAAGTTTGGTGCAGTTTGGTTCAGGGGGGGCCAAAGTTATGGACCCTCAAAAGGGTAGCCTCATCTCCTTAGTTCCCATTGGAAAGAATTGGGGATAGGGACACCCCTTTTGGTGGCCCATAACTTTGCCCCCCCCTAGACCAAACTGCACCAAACTTGGAGGGTATCATCAGGACAGTCTCCTGATGATACCCTGAAATTTTGGTGCCGATATGTTTAAAAATGCACCCCCTGTAGGCCGAAACGTGAAAAAAACACCAAAAAATAAAAACGCAATTCAGCTGGTGATCCGAATCCCATGGATTCGGATCTGTTAGGATTCGGACAGCTCAGATTCGGCCCCTGCTCGTCCGAATCCATCCAAATCAGTGCAGATTCGGTAAAAATCCAGATTCAGACTGTCCGAATTTCCAACCCTAGAGACCTTTGCTTCTGAGGGTTCAATTTTATGGGCCCCCAAAAGGCTTATTTTGTTTCCATGCTCCTGCCCATGAAGCCTGCGGGCTGAGTTCTCTCAGAACTTTCTCAACTCGTGCCCCCCCCACTCCAGAAGCAACGTTCACCAAGCTTGGATGCTATTACCCAAGGCCTCTTGGAGCCACCTTGAAAGTCTGGCACCTCTATCTTAAAAAATGTGTGGTCAGTGCTTACACACTCAGAAATTCCCCAGAATCTGCCAGGCTCTTCAGCAAGTTCTATGGTGGGAAACATTATTTTTCCCACCATAGACTTCAATGGGGCTTTCTGTTATGCCCAGCTGGTGCTGTGGTAGAGGTTTCAACAGGAGGCAATGTGGTAGTGGTCTTGCTCTGGGTCTTGCTCTGGGTGGGGGCACTAAAGTTTGCCTGGGATGGCCGAATGCTGTGGGCATCAGGTTCACCTTCAACTTGGTGCCCACAGCATTTTAGCAAATTTGGTTGGTTCCTTTCAGGAGACTCACACCAGCAGCCCTGCAGGAAATGCCCCCCCCCCAGAGCAAGACCCCTACCACAGTGCCTCCCATTGAAATCTCTACCACAGAGCCATCTGGAGCATGGAAACAAAATAAGCCTTTTGGGGGTCCATAAAATTGAACCCTCAGAAGCAAAGGTCTCTATGCCTGGATGCTATTACCAGGAGGGCCTCCTGAGCCACCTTGAAAGTCTGGTGCCTCTGTCTTCAAAAATGTGCAGCCTGCCTACACACTCAGAAATTCCCCATTGGCTACAATGGAGCAAAGTCACTGCAAAACAAACAATCTTGGGCAACTTTCTTGGGGTGCCTGTAAGGGGTGTATTTTTAAAGCTAGTGACACCAAAATTTCAGGGTATCATCTGGTAACTATTCTTATGATGCCACCCAAGTTTGGTGAAGTTAGATTCAGGGGAAGCAAAGTTATGGTCCCTCAAATGGGTAGCCCCAATCTCCTGTTAGCTCCCATTGAAAACAATGGGGATGGGGCACCCTCTTTGGGGGTCTATAACTTTGCTTCCCCTGAACCAAACATCACCAAACTTGGGTGGTATCATCAGGACAGTCTCTGGATGATACCCTGAATATTTGGTGTTGCTAGCCCTAAAAATGCACCCCCTGTAGGCCAAAACGTAAATAACCCTAAAAATTAAAAATCACACAAACGACCCTGAAATGGTGGCGCCCCCCCCACGTGACCAAATGGGGAGCGCCCGGGACATAGGGTACCCCCTGTCCCTAGGCAGAAACGCCACTGTTCATTTCCCTCAATATATTGCACAATACAATTGTCCATGCATTCCCAGTTTGCTAAACGTTACATTTTTTTGGAATATCTATTAAAGTATTCACATCAACAACTTGTTAAACTCATATAATAGTTATCTCAACTTATCTTAACTAACTTATCTTAGATTTTCTTCACTTAACACTACTAACATATCTTAACTACTATCTTTACATCTCTTAATTGCTGTTCTTCACTACTAGATTTCAACTTCTCTAGTACATCATTCCAAATTAAATTTCTATTTAGTATTCAACTAGTGCAATTAAAACATCATTATGGCCCTTTCCGCATGGGTCTTTTACAGCGCCCTAGGGACGGCAAAAACTCTGTCCCTAGGAAGCTGTTAGCATGGGGGGCGCAGCTGCATCACAGCCACGCTGCCTTCACTCCCCCCCAGCGGCGCGAAGCCGCCATTTTCCCACCTCACTCCCTGAGCGAGGTTTTTGGAAAACTGCAGCTTCCAGCCACTGCTGTGCAAATGCTAGCAGCTGGAAGGCACCATCCCCCCTTTCCCGATCGATGTACCTTCTCTGCAACCTTCCGGCACGTCGCCCGGGCCTGAGTACACGCCCCCCTGCCCTGCGACACCAGAGCAGTCACGCAGGGCAGGGGGCGTGTCCCCTGGCCTGGGCAATGCGCCGGAAGGTCGCAGGGAAGGTACGTCGATCGGGCGACAGTGCAGCGCTGTGCCCTCTTCCCTGCCTTTACTGGGACCGTTCGTGCGAACGGTCCCGGGGTGTGTGTGTCGGAGTCGTATACGCCGACACATCCCCCAGTGTGGCCATGCGGAAGCAGCCTATGTTTGTTAACATAATTCGCTACAATTCCCAATTCATCTTGTATGTATCATATGGTGATTTCCTTATTTGATGTGCCAGTCTATCCATAGTATATAGTTGCTGTACTTTATTCCTTCACTCTTTTATTGTTGGTAATCGTTCTGTTTTCCATAGCTGCACCAGAACTGTCCATTGTTGAGGATCTTCTGTTTGGATGATGAGTTCTGTTTCACTTCTATTGCTAAAATAGTCTCAGTCAATTTCTGTTCAGGTTCCCAGGTTTGCTGCTACACACCTTCACACAAATACAGTTGAAAAAGAAATTGACCAAGAATTTTAGTGGCTAAGGAAGCCTCGGTCAATTTCACCTTCCCTGACTGAGCGGTAATACAGTCACAGTCTCTGGGAAGTCTGGGAACTTGAAAGAAAATGGCCTTTTAAAGTATTTGGCTTGGAGATACATACAAGTTAAACAAAACATCTCAGTCCAGTTTGTCTTCTCGTCTGGATCCTGTTGCACCTTTTAAATGAAAGCAGGAGCTGCCAGCTATAGCCAAAAATGGTGTTTATCTTATTGAATCATGGTGCTGAGAAACTGATTTAAAACAGCCATAAAGCATACTGCTGAAAAAATGCAGTAAGGCAAGAACAAAGCTGAAATGATTGTCGGGATATAAATAATAAGTATTTTGACACAAGTTGAATTCACCCAAACTGATTAAATTATCAAAATCACTGCTCTAACTTCTAATATGAATCCAATAAACAAAATTGGTTTAGATGGTAACAAGGGAGTAAAGAATGCTTCAGTTACAATTGGTTTCTTGATGGTTTCACAAATAGTAAGATGTGATTGGGTGCCTTAGTATTTTCTCTCTCTCTCTTTTCTTTTAATTTTACTGAGAGCTTCTAGGTTTACAGTTCTTTGGCTTACTAAGGGTATATGCATCTTTCAGAACCTTGAACCATATGGGGGACACTACTTTTCTGTTACCAGGAAACCGTAAAATGGTTTGAGATGCTATTAAGTCTTTAAATTACAAACCCTAGATTCCACCTTAAAAATGTTCCATACTGTACATTGCATAGCCCAGGGTGCTGACTGGCTGCCAAATATCTATCAAAGAGTGATTTATGATATATGATATGTTCCTTAGCCTGAGTAGAGACTGTTTAGTTGAAACATGAGAAAGGAGAGGCCTTGCGCTCTGAAAACCATGATGACAACTTTCTGTTTAGCTTTATGAGGGAACATAGAGTACAAATCATGCCATATTTTGCAATGTTAAAATGTATGTAAAGAAGAAAACAAAATTAAGAAAAAGGAATTTGGATTATTATTATTTTTACATTTGCCTCGCACTTAAAGAGATATGTAATTTTTTTCCTGCCGATCAGAATATCTTTGGAAGTGTGATCATAATAATTTAGGCAAAAAAAGAAAGCTTTTTTTAATTGCCTAGAAGCAGTATGAACCAATTTTAAACTTGAAACTCCATATTTTCATTTCTAAAATGAACATGTGGCTTTCTTTTAGCTCTAAGGCCTGCCTTAAAATAGCTTAAATGTGTTTTGTTTTGTTTTGCAGCTGGGAAGTAGTTTTCCCTTACAGCTTGAGGGGCATGCAGTAAATCATGCTTTTGTAGAACACTATGGACAGTGATCTCCAGGGTGTCCAACTAGAAAATCCCTTGAGGAGCTATGATATAGACACAAAAAGCTGCCTTATGTATTATTTTTCAGAGAATGTATTTAGCGCCAAACCAGACAAGATGTGTGGATTTTCAGGAATGGAGCTTCCAGCATTTCCCCTGTCTCAACATGAGCCATGCACGGACTGTGGCAAGAGAGAAAGTGCTTTCACCCTGCATTATTTTCCCCACCTGAAATGGTCCTGTAGAGCCATTGTCTATCCTCCAATATGTCACACATACAGGGTTGAAGTATATTTGCCAGAATAGATGCAAATAATGACTCTGTGGTACGAGTTCAGGTTGAGAAGATGACTTAAGGAAGAATTCCTTTATCTTGTGTCATGGGTCCAATTGGAATAGCATTGGAAGTGGAAAAAATGTTGCTTGGAGAATTCCCATGCCCGATCTAATTTGGCCCCTTTGGCCCATCATTCAAAATGTAAAACTTTTAAAGGATAGGCTCCATAAGTTGCTGGATATTGTATTATTGTAATCAATACTCACCTGGATTTTGCTGTCTGGAGTTGATTATAAGAAGATTGGAAGAAAAATAGTAGGTGGTGAGCCAGTGTGTTGCAGTGGTTATGAGCAGGTGGACTCTAATCTGGAGAACTGTGTTTGATTCCCTACTCCCCACATGAGCAGCGGATTCTAATCTAGTGAAGCAAACCCCGTTCCCCGTTCCTACACGTGACATATGCTGGGTGTTTGTAAGCTACTTTGAGAATGCTCATGGGTGAGAAAAGTGGGATATAAATCCAAAGTACTCTTTTTCCTCCTCTTCTTCTTCTGTCTTAAAATTTAAGCCTCCCAGTGCCAGATTTCAGTTCAAACCATTTGTTTGTAAAAGTTGTTTATCTTCCAATGTCAAGCTGTTTATCTAAATATTATTACATTGTATGTTTTCCCCTCTCACTGCCCCCACTCCGTATTGTTTGCTATCTCTGACTAGTGATGTTCTAAGGATACGGGGAAAGTTTTATTATATATTACAGAGGTAAAGAATTGAAAGGTAAGATGCTGTTGGTGGCTGACCAGAGAAAAGGGATAGGTCTTGGTCCTTCTCATTGCTTCAACATCAGGATATCAGCCACATGGTATCAGATGGGAAGGCTAGGGATTTGTACGTATCTGGTTCTTTCTCTTCTTACTGGCTTCCGTCTGGGGAGTGAGTAGTCAAGGCACACATCATCTGCCTTCTTTTCAGCTCATTCTAAAGGCAATCACATATGCTCCCTTTCTGTTCCCCATCTCTTCCCCTTTCTGTTCCCCATCTCTTGCAAGGAAGGTAGTCCTCCTCACAAGAAAAAGGGAACTGCTTTATCTGCCTGTACATCTGATCCATCGTTCTAAATTTTGAAAGGAGACATTACCTGTCAGCTGCAGTGCAGATGGCAGGTCCACGTGACCTTTCTGTCCCCTTGTGGCAATTCACTATCAGAGCTTGTGAGTCTCCCTCTCTTCTGACACCCCATTATCTTTGAACTGTGAAAGTTCTACTTTTAATATAGGAGTATGGAAATTTCCTTGCTGGAGATTCTCCATAAGCAAAACTTGAGCATCTTATCGAACTGAACACAAGTAAACTTGGCAGTGTTCTTTAAGAGTTGGAGAGAATTGGTAGTGGGAAGGATGACAGCAAAATTGATTAAGGAATATAGCTCAAAATCCCCACCTTTTCTCTGATAATAATTTTGAGATTTCAGGTCCTAACCAATGTTGCTGGTACATTCCCTATTGTTCACAGCGTTGCATGTGGTAAATCTGACAAGTTGAGATATCCTGTCACTATTTTAGAAGAAATCAACAGTTACTAAAATAACAGCTATTTTCCAGCTATTTTCTTATGTTTGGACATTCAGCACAAGTATAAATTCTGAGCTTTACAATTTAAGCAGCCAGTTTTAGCAAACATCCTGTTTCAGAAACCTGGCACTCTGTGTTCCAGGATGATTGTCAGGAAACAGTTTGTTTGGGGAAGGGGAAGATGGACATTATAAAAGTGATACTCTCTTTGTCAAAACAACGGCAAGATAGAAAAATCACAGTAGCTATTTAATTGGACATGGGCGGGGGCATGTTCTTTCAAAAGGGCCTACACATGTATTGGTGGAAACAGCATAAAATATAACTCAAGCTCGCAATTCAAATGCCTTTTAATGCACTCAAGGGAAACCATTACTGCAATTGCAAACTGTTACAGCAACTGCAGACTGTGTGCTGAATGCAGAACTGAATGGAAGCAGCCTGGTTTGGGAAATGTTGAAACTATAGGGTGATTCATAGATAGAACCTGCTGCTTGGGTGGTTGCTTAAAATATGTGTGGAAGGCAATCGGTCTCAATGTTTGTGTGAAACCCTCCTCAGCATGATTTTGGCAATAGAACCATGGCAGATCAAATTGAAGAGATGATTGGTTGAGAAGGTTGAAGTCACCAGATCTGAACAGAGAACAGCTTTGTGTAAGTATGTTGTCTTTTAAGTGTCCACCCATATTCAGGCCACAGTTTCCAGGGTTTGTGCTACTATTCTTATTGCTCTACAAATGAATCAGTTGATGGTTGTGTTTCCCACTCATATTAGCAGGGGGTTGTTGTTTTAGACATGAGAGTTCTTGTTGTACACTCTCTAAAGACAAAACATCTGGGATATGTCTGAAATATGATAAAGTGCAGATCTCACTACATGCAAAGAGAAAAGATATATCATACACAAAAGATGTGTGCCCACCATTTCACAATGTAGAGTTTAGATGCAATAAACTATCATAGCTTTGACATGTACGGCAAATGGTTGCTTCACTTTGTCTGGCATAATTAGATGTCCATTGTGAAAGTGCACAGAGCTTGAATTTTGCCTCTAGGTACCTGTGGGCATTATTTATTTAGGCATTATTGCTCCTTGTTCTCTCACCCTAGAAGCAGAAAACTAGACTAACCTCTCTTGGTATCATGATGCTTATCTGTGTCTCCGTTTAAGGTTTGTTTTGCTTGCCTTTAGCTGGAGATCTTGTGTCACACCTTTATTTGCAATTAATGCTGTTAATAGAGGATGGCATTGAAGAAAGGACTGCTGGGAAAAGACAATTGTATAGGATTCCACCAGTAGGATCAATTTAATAAAAATGCAGAAAGCCGCTGGCTTTTGTCCTAAGTGGTGACACATGAATTATGAAGTCAGCATTGAAACATCCAGGACAATGGTCAAGGGAGGGGGGGAGGTCATTGCTGTGACATATTTAATTATACCAATGGTAAGCTTAATGGAGGATGTAGAAAAGTGATAAATAGTACTAGTTACATAGGAATACTAGGGTCTGTTTTGCATAAGCAATCGTTTGGCCTTAAGCACTGACAGAAATATTTTCTTGTCTATAATTTTCTGAATTCTTGTTTCTGGAAGGTTGATCTAGCATTGAAAAGTGAGCATTGCCATGTTTTGCTGGTTTGCTGTAGCCCAAAGAGAGTAAACAACCTGGCACATCATGTATCAGGAAGTTTAGGTTTTACTACTGTAGAAGTGGGTCTTGTGAGAGAAGAACAGAATGATGTGAAACAAGATGTTGATTAATTTCATGCTGATTGTTGGGTTATGAAAGTTCTTCCTGATTTTATGAAAAGGCTATGAGCCTAATAGCACTTTTAATGTAGATGGGGTGGATCTACACTGTTCCATGATTCAAAATGATGTATTAGAGTCAAGGTATCATCAGTGGTAAGACACTGTGAGTGAGAAGGAGGAAGAATACTGACAAAAACAAATATAAAAGGCAAAATAGATCTTATGTTAATTTATGTTATGTTAATTTAAATTATGTTAATTTAAAATGACATAAACACAAATCTCATCTTAGTGGTATATATATTAGTAAATTAGTGCAAAGCACAGGCAGCTGAGGGGCAGTGGAACTGAATTTTTGCCCAAACAACTGACACATTCATCATAAGTCTCTGTTTTTAAGATGGAGACCACAGTCACATTGGCCTCCATTTCCATAGCTGACAAAATGTCTTCATTGGGAATGAGTGCTTTGTTTCATTCAGAAAGCTCAGAGCAGGTAATAGTTCTAGAAATGTGTAAAATATTCAGTTATAGTTAGCTGACAGCAATGATAACATGATAAATACTTAACTTTAACCCAATTTTTGTTGTTTTCTCTACATTATGTTATTGTGATTTTTTTGTAAACCATATCAAATCTCAGATGAAAAGAAAAGTGTGCATGAGGGGGACAAATAAATGTTTAAAGGCTCATGATGCCTTGTATGGGAGAGAGAAAATGGAACAGATATTCAGTTCTCTGGAGGGGGAGTAAGAGAAGTGCATTTTGTAATGATTTTGGGACAGGAGGGGGTAATCCACCTATGGTCTTTGACAGTGTGTGTGGATTATTCTTCATTGACTGAATCAGACGGAGTCTTCTTTCAAATATATATGTGCTATCATCGTATTAAGCATTTTGGAAGTATATAAGAAAATTTTAAAAGAGCAAACTTAAAATCACATATTTTGCTTCTGTAACTTCAAGGTTAAAGAGACTGGTTTCTTCAGACTTGATAAAGATTTCTCTTTGAGCTTGCTGAAGCCAACAAGCTCCCAAATGTTCTGGCTTTTTTAAAAAGTACAGCTATAAAGAAGCTAGTTGTACAGCAGATGGCCATTAGTTAAGCAGTACAGAAGGATCAAATGCTAATGTGAAGTTGAGGTCATCTTTCTGCAGATCCTCCAATTACATTGTTGTAGACTGTCATTTTTATGGAATTGGAAGGAGGTGTGTTTCCAACATGCTTTTATTGTTCTGTTCTTCTCAGGCTCTTGACAAGACAGTCAATATTGTTCACTTAAGATCAACTGGACTTTGAAAATTTGGAAGAAATCAGCTGTCATGACCATGCAGGTTGACTTGAGTGGAATGTGCATGGCTGTTTCAGTTCTCACTCAATTTAACATCCAGTCATTGGTAAAAAGTGCTTTTCATTTACACAATGATGGCTATTGTTTGTTGCAAGCATCAATTAGAGCATAAGATTAGGAAAACTGCAGACCACAAGTAGATAATTATTTTCCAAGCGATCATAAAGTTGCACTGTCAGATTTTTTAAAGCCCTGTTGTTGTGTTAATCTAGATAATCAGTGATTGGAACATAAAAGAACCTATTCAGTCATATCAAACCAAAGTTTTCGCAGGAACATACTTTCCAATACTTCTAACAAAGTTGTGCCTTGATAAATCTTTTAAACCTGTAACTTCATGGGGTCACCGTAAGTCAGCTGCACCTTCTACCACCACCACCAACTTTAAACTGCACTGCATGGGTTCAGTTAACCACATTACATATGGAAAAGTGAGCTCTGACTCGTGAAAGCTCACGTTGGAATAAATGTTGTTGTCTTTAAGGTGGAACTAGACTTCTGTTTTATTTTGCTACAAGTGACCAGGATGGACTCAACAACCTTCCCCCCCCCCCAATCATTCCCAGTTCCTCTTGTTGCTACATCCCCTGTCCCACATGGTTGTATCCATAAAAATCTTATGAACCTTTTTTGAGGGCCCAAATGGGACCCTTTCTCCCTTTTCAGTAGTAAAATAAATTGTTGGATTCCCCTCATAACATGGCTACTTCTCTGAATTCAACTAACTATGTAATTCACATGAGGTATGTAGCTATTATACAGACAGGTGAGTTTCCCATAATGATACTTTCCCAGCTCTTAATTGCAATTGCTTTCAGTGGAAGTAAGATTTCGTAATGGTATCACCTTGCGGTTGAGAATGTCATAACTCATTTGAATTCAACTGATAATTCTATATTCTGGGTTGGATCCAGTCAGCTTTTTTTCTGGTGAAAAATCAATGGCCGATGATGCAGGGAACACTAACTTCGGGTCTCTTTTCTGTTTGGTGGGCTTGCAGAGTGCTCTCCTCACATTTCTCCATTTACACATGAGGAGGCAGCCCACAGCTGGCCCACAGCTGCTTGGTGAAGTCTTGACAGACAGGACTCAGTTCCCTGGTTTTCTTAACTCTTCCCCTCTTAAAGGCACAGATCTCAAACTATAAAAACTAAGTTGTCCCAAGCCTCTCGAACATCGGGGAGGCTAGAAGCAGAGCAGGGGAGATGGGCTGGAGCCAGAAAGAGACCCTGCTTGTGTTGTTCCTTGAAATAGTCAACTCTAAATTTTGATTTATTGATAGCTTGTTATGATCATTTAGAGAAGCAGAGGGGAGTTGGCAACAGGGAGGAGAGTGAGAGAAAAGCAGAAAGAGGGAGTGTGTGTGTGTGTGTGTGGTAGGTGAAAGTAGGTGTGCTGACTGCAGGCAAAGGGAAGGGGTCCAGGGCAAAGCTGTGCTCACTAAGTCTCTCTTGCTGCAGAGAGAATAGAGAGTGAAAGCAGGGCTTGAGGAAATATGTCAGTACAAGAAATTTTGTGATGACACACATTTGCCCCCATCACGCAGCAAATGCCTTGTGCATAATCAGCCAATGAGGGACTTTTTCACCATCCAAACATGCTGTATTGAAGACCCTGGGATCTGCATATACAAAAACCATATGGTTGAGTGTTGTACTAAGAGGAGTTGAGTGAGAATGAGTAAAACTTATGGCTGGATCCAACCCAAAGAATCCATATTTCGGATGCTCCACTTACAAAACATGGAACAAATACTAAGTCATGGGTTTTCCTGGAAGGTGTGTAAATGCTCAGTTCCTTGATAATGGAGTGAATATTTATGTTTAATGCATTTGACTTGAAGTGTAGCTCCTTGCTGGTCTCATCTACTTGAATTATTAGCATTTGTGATTAAGATATTGTTAGTCTGGTTTGCATTAAATTGATCTGGAAGAGCAGTGTATCATGTGTGGCTTATAGTTTGGTAGTGTAAATAGGAGCTGAGAGAATGATGGCTTTGCTTCTCTGAGGAAAGTCAGAGGAAACGCCACCCTGTAAATGGGTAAGATCAGCAGTTGCCCATTCATGTGAATTTTCAGTAATGACTCCCACCTTGCATGGACTAGCCTGTCTGAGAGGTCAGGAAGGGTTCAAGACTTCTATCATTCCACAGAATGTGCAAAACAGTAATGTTCAACAGGCATTTTAAAAAAATTGAGCTATAGTAGACAAATCCGAAAACAGACTTTTATAATGGAACAGGATTGCAGCAATAGTTTATTGTAGCTGTCATCTCCTTTTATTGCATTGCCATACAACTTGAGATCTACTTTCGGCATTGTTTATCATATACTTCCATTGAGTAGTTAGCTGTTCCCATTGTCTTCTAATTTGGAAATTCTAGTCCTACAACATATTCATTGGCTAACATGCTATCTCCCTTGAATTTCAGTGAGGAAGGCAGACAATAAATAGTTAATAAATAAATATAAATTATTATTATGTTATTTATTGTATTTCATAGACCACCCAATCCCTGGAGGGCTCTGTACAGTGTATAGAGGCAAAAACAGACTGACAGTATACAACAAATACAAACTATAAAAACACATTAAAATCCCATAAAAGATAATAACAGCAGCAGTATCCCAATACCCACATTTGATAGCGGCGACCGATCCCAAGACCGGGAGGGGACCACCAGTGGCAAAGATGGTATATAAGATATGGTAAAGGGCACATCTAGAGTGGGCAGGAAATCCACAACCAGTCTCCCCCAAAGTCTGGTGGAACAACTCAGTTTTGCAGGCCCTGTGGAACTCACCAAGGTAGAGAAAGAGTGTTCCACCAGCCAGGGGCCAGGGCCGTAAAAGCTCTGGCCTGGGTAGAGGCCAGCCGCATCATTGAGGGGTGGGGGACTACCAGTAAATGCGCAGAGGCCTACTTGGGACATATGGGGTAAGATGGTCACGAAGGTATGAAGGCCCCAGGCTGCAAAGGGCCTTAAAGGTCAACACCAGCACCTTGAAGATGATCTGGAATTCCACTGGGAGCCAGTGCAGGTGTCGCAACGGGAGGGGTGATATGATCTCTAAAACAACCACCCGTAAGAAGGCGAACCACCACATACTGAACCAGCTTCAGTTTCTGGATCAGCCACAAGGGAAGACCCTCATAGAGTGAGTTACAATAGTCTAACCTGGAGGTGACCATTGCATGGATCACCGTGGCCAGGTCAGCCTGAGAGAGGTAGGGAGCCAGCTGCCAGGCCTGGAGAAGGTGGAAAAAGGCAACCTGGGTAACACAGGCCACCTGGGTCTCCATAAAAAAAGATGAATCCAGGTGGACCTCCAGGTTGTGAGCTGAAGAGGTTGGTACCAAAGGGATCCCTTCCAACACCAGTGGCTGAAAATCCCTAATTCCCTCACCGTGACCCAGCCAAAGGATGGATTAAGTTTGATGGATTAAGTTTTAACCTGCTCTGATTCAGCCAACCAGCAACCACCTCCAAATAATGCTGTAGAGTCGCTGGGGCAAAGGTTGCTCCCCCTCCATCATCAGAATGAGCTGAGTGTCATCAGCATATTGATGACAGATCAGCCCAAAGCTCCGCACCAATTGAGCAAGGGGCTCCATGTAGATGTTAAACAAGAGCGGGGATAACAAAGTCCCCTGAGGCACACTGCAACAAAGTGGACACCTTTGGGAGGTCTGGTCCTCATGCCATATATGCTGACCCGATCCTGGAGAAACGAGGCAATCCCCTGGAGACAGTGCCTTGCACCCCAGACGGCCAGGCAGTGGGTCAAAAGGTTGTGGTCGACCACATCAAATGCTGCAATAAGGTCTAACAATACCAGCAGTGCCAATCTGCCTCTTGTCAAGTTGCATGCAGAGCGTATCAGTGACAGCGACGAGGACTGTCTCTGTCCTATGCCCAGCATGGAAGCCGGACTGGAAGGGAGCGAGTGCTGATAAGGGTAAGGAGGAAAAAGAATAACTGAGGCCTATGTTCTTTGAATATGTACTGCATCCCGGCTCAGCCACAGAGAAAGGACTACAGCTATTCTGTGGCTACAAGTAGCAGTGCAATAAATATGGCATAGGAGAACTTGGATGGAAGGATGAGAAAACAAACTTGGAGCCCCTCTTACCCCTGAAGGAACCAAGCAAGTTCTTAATAATTACTGTACTTGATTAACACAGAAAATGCTGTAAATCTGCCTTTGCATGGGAGATAATGCACACCTAAATTCACCTTTGCTTCAGCACATCCATTCTGTTTACATGGAAGGTGCCCTTCCACTTACCCAGATTTGCAATGACACCAGCAGATAGAACATTGAAGTGCAGAAGTGAAAAACTCAGGATTCTCCTTGTCTTTGAAAAAAGCTAGCAGAAAACAGACACCTTATAAATGTTGTGAGTCTGTACAATGGCAAACAGTGGCACAATGCAGCATTTATTCTGAGCAGGATTCCATCTGTCTGCTATGGTAGTAAAACAAAAGAGGATTGTTAGCACTTCAAGGGATTTTGACGCAGACATTCTGCTCAACTCTTTTTATTGATTACCCATTCTATTAAGTGAGAACTTTCTGACACAGGCTGGTACGGGTGCCCTTAAATCCTTTGGTCTCTTCCACACGTGTTTATATTTGTTCTCAGTAGGTGGAGATTCCAGAGAGAAAATGAAGCACTTCAGATCAGTTGTACTATCAGTCACGCAAAAGACCCCTTAAAACACACTGTTCTCTTTGGTTCAAATGCTAAGAAGCTGGGGGAAAGTTAATGTGGAGGAATGAATGAAGCCAGAAAGTGTTCTTATCCCTCTATATGAAGGGTTCATACTTCATTCTCTTTGATTATTTATTTATTTTATTTGTTACATTTATATTCCACCAAATCTCCCAGAGGACTCAAGGCAGCTTCCAATAAAACATAGAAAACAATATAGTATAATAAATACTACAAAAATATACACATTAAAAGGCTTTAAAGCAAGTCACATTAAATAACACAGTAGAAAAACCACTAGGGGACATGCAAATATAAAACCATATAACATTTCCCCTCTTTGTATAAATATAGAATGCAAATTATAAAGTCAGCTACTACCTGCTTTAGGCCATGTATGTACTATGTACTATCTACCATGCACTGAGTGTACATGCCCTTCAGGTTGGATACTTGGATACGCTCATGTTTTCCCCTCTTCGGAACTTACCATGCCTCAGATCAGAGAATCTTCATGGTTTCTGAAACCTCTGATAATACTTTTCCATTTCCATCACAAATGCTTGGTTTTGCAGTTCTCAAAACTGAATTTGTGTCTGCAGAGATAACATGCCTCTTCTTCATAGCAAAAATATTATGAAACTAGCGTGGCCTGGCCACGCATTGCTGTGGCTTATTGTGATGAAATGGGAAAGGAAAAGTAGCAGCAAATCAATTGCAGAGGCCAGCAGTACGTGCTCATGCAAACACACAGCCTGATACTGTGCGATGTCAGTGATGTGTGTGCCCTTGGGGAGGAATTGAAAGGCACGCAGGGGGGCTTTCCGGACATGCAGGAGGGTGTCCGGACAGGCAAGGGGGCCGTGCGGACATGCAGGGGGTGTCCGGACATGCATGGGGGGCGTCTGGACATGCAGGGGGACAGTCCAGACACTCAGGGTGCATCCGGACACGCAGGGGGGCTGTCTGACACACTGAGGAGCCGTCCGGACATGCGGGGAGCCATCTGGATATGCAGGGGGCTTCCGGACACACAGGGGGGCCATCCGGACATGCTGGAGGGTGTCCTGACACACATGGGGGGCCATCCAGACACGCAGAAGGGTGTCCAGACAGGCAAGGGGGCCGTCCAGATATGCATGGGGGCGTCCGGACACGCAGGAGGGTGTCCGGACAGGCAAGGGGGCTGTCTGGATATGCATGGGGGGGCATCCGGACACGCAGGAGGGTGTCTGGACAGGCAAGGGGGCCGTCCGGACACGCAGGGGGCCGTCAGGACATGCAGGGGGGTGTCCGGATATGCAGGGCGGCTGTCTGGACACGCATGGGGGGCGTCCGGACACGCAGGAGAGTGTCTGGACAGGCAAGGGGGCCGTCCGGACACGCAGGGGGCCGTCAGGACATGCAGGGGGGTGTCCGGATACGCAGGGGGACTGTCTGGACACGCATGGGGGGCGTCCGGACATGCAGGAGGGTGTCCGGACAGGCAAGGGGGCCGGCCGGACGTGCAGGGCAGCCGTCCAGCCACGCATGGGGCGTGTCCGGACATGCAGGAGGGTGTCTGGACAGGCAAGGGGGCTGTCTGGATAGGCAGGGGGTGACCGGATACGCAGGGGGGCAGTTCTGGGTGTCACTTCTGAGGAAACCCTCTGAGGGGCGTGATGCAGCCAATCAAAGTATGTAATAATCGGTTTCAGTAGTTGGTAAAAATCTGTAATAATCACAGGTTTCAGTAATCGGTTACAATCCTATTACATGCAGGAGGCATCTGGTGATGAAGGAGGGCATCCGGACAAGCATGGGGGGCGTCCGGACACGCAGGAGGGCATCCGGACACGCAGGGGGGCCGTCCGGACATGCAGAAGGGTGTCCGGACAGGCAGAAGGGTGTCATGACAGGCAAGGGGGCCGTCCGGACACGCATGTGGGGTATCTGGACACGCAGGAGGGTGTCCGGACATGCATGGGGGCGTGTAGTAATTGGTTTCAGTAATCGGTAATAATCTGTTCCAGTAATTGATAATAATTGGTAATAGTAGGTTTCAGTAGTTGGTAAAAATCTGTAATAATAAAAGGTTTCAGTAATCGGTTACAATCCTATTACATACAGGAGGCATCCGGACACGCATGGGGGGGGCGTCCGGACACGCAGGAGGGCGTCCGGACATGCATGGGGGGTGTCTGGACAGGCAAAGGGACCGTCCAAACATGCATGGGGGCATCCAGATACGCAGGGGGGCAGTTCTGGGTGTCAGTTCTGAAGAAACCCTCTGAGGGGTGTGACGCAGCCATTCAAAGTATGTAATAATCTGTTTCAGTAGTTGGTAAAAATCTGTAATAGTAATAGGTTTCAGTAATCAGTTACAATCCTATTACATGCAGGAGGCATCTGGTCATGAAGGCAAGGGGAAGCATCATGAAGGCAAGGGGAACCGTCCGGATACGCAGGGCGGCTGTCTGGACACGCATGGGGGGCGTCTGGACACGCAGGAGGGTGTCCAGATAGGCAAGGGAGCCGTCCGGACATGCAGGGCAGCCGTCCGGACACGCATGGGGGTGTCCAGACAGGCAGGAGGGTGTCTGGACAGGCAAGGGGGCCGTCTGGACAGGCATGGGGGCCGTCCGGACACGCAGGGAGCCGTCCGGACATGCAGAGGGGTGTCCGGATACGCAGGGTGGCCATCCGGACATGCATGGGGGGCGTCCGGACACGCAGGAGGCCATCCGGGCAGGTAAGGGGTGCCATCCGGACACGCAGGGGGGCCGTCAGGACATGGAGGAGGGAGTCCAGACAGACAAGGGGGGCGTCCGGACACACATGGGGGGCCATCCAGACATGCAGAAGGGTGTCCGGACAGGCAAGGGGGCCGTCCAGACATGCATGGGGGCGTCCGGACACGCAGGAGGGTGTCCGGATACGCAGGGCGGCTGTCTGGATACGCATGGGGGGCGTCCGGACACGCAGGAGAGTGTCTGGACAGGCATGGGGGCCGTCCGGACACGCAGGGGGGTGTCTGGACAGGCAAGGGGGCCGTCCGGACACGCAGGGGGCCGTCAGGACATGCAGGGGGGTGTCCGGATACGCAGGGGGACTGTCTGGACACGCATGGGGGGCGTCCGGACATGCAGGAGGGTGTCCGGACAGGCAAGGGGGCCGGCCGGATACGCAGGGGGGCAGTTCTGGGTGTCACTTCTGAGGAAACCCTCTGAGGGGCGTGATGCAGCCAATCAAAGTATGTAATAATCGGTTTCAGTAGTTGGTAAAAATCTGTAATAATCACAGGTTTCAGTAATCGGTTACAATCCTATTACATGCAGGAGGCATCTGGTGATGAAGGAGGGCGTCCAGACACGCATGGGGGGCGTCCAGACACGCAGGAGGGTATCCGGACACACAGGGGGGCCGTCCGGACATGCAGAAGGGTGTCCGGACAGGCAGAAGGGTGTCCGGACAGGCAAGGGGGCCGTCCGGACATGCAGGGAGCCATCCGGACATGCAGAGGGGCGTCCAGATACGCAGGGTGGCCATCCGGACATGCATGGGGGGCATCCGGACACGCAGGAGGCCGTCTGGGCAGTTAAGGGGTGCCATCCGGACACGCAGGGGGTTGTCAGGACATGGAGGAGGGAGTCCAGACAGACAAGGGGGCCGTCCGGACACGCATGGGGGGCCATCCAGACACGCAGAAGGGTGTCCGGACAGGCAAGGGGGCCGTCCAGACATGCATGGGGGCGTTCGGACACGCAGGAGGGTTTCCGGACAGGCAAGGGGGCCGTCCAAACATGCATGGGGGCGTCCAGATACGCAGGGGGGCAGTTCTGGGTGTCACTTCTGAGGAAACCCTCTGTGGGGCGTGATGCAGCCAATCAAAGTATGTAATAATCGGTTTCAGTAG
The DNA here is from genome assembly GCF_021028975.2 of Sphaerodactylus townsendi. NCBI lineage: Eukaryota > Metazoa > Chordata > Lepidosauria > Squamata > Sphaerodactylidae > Sphaerodactylus > Sphaerodactylus townsendi. The sequence goes on along the minus strand of NC_059431.1, from coordinate 84,788,133 downwards.
TTGGTAAAAATCTGTAATAATCACAGGTTTCAGTAATCAGTTACAATCCTATTACATGCAGGAGGCATCTGGTCATGAAAGGGGGCGTCCGGACAAGCATGGGGGGCGTCCGGACACGCAGGAGGGCATCCAGACACGCGAGGGGGGCGTCCGGACACGCAGGGGGGGCCATCCAGACATGCCGGAGGGTGTCCAGACAGGCAAGCGGGCCATCCGGACATGCATGGGGGGCATCTGGACATGTGGGAGGGTATCCAGACAGGCAAGAGGGCCGTCTGGACAGGCATGGGGGCGTCCGGATACGCAGGAGCATATCCAGACAGGCAAGAGGGCCGTCGGGACACGCATGGGGTCCATCTGGACACGCAGGAGGGTGTCCGGACAGGCAAGGGGGCCATCCGGACACGCATGCGGGGCGTCCGGACAGGCAAGGGGGCTATCTGGACACGCATGGGGGGTTGACCAGATACGCAGGGGGGCAGTTCTGGGTGTCACTTCTGAGGAAACCCTCTGAGGGGGCGTGATGCAGCCAATCAAAGTATGTAATAATCGGTTTCAGTAGTTGGTAAAAATCTGTAATAATCACAGGTTTCAGTAATCGGTTACAATCCTATTACACGCAGGAGGCATCTGGTGATGAAGGAGGGTGTCCGGACAGGCAAGGGGGCCGTCCGGACACGCATGTGGGGTATCTGGACACGCAGGAGGGTGTCCGGACATGCAATGGGGGCGTCCGGACATGCAGGAGGGTGTCCGGACAGGCAAGGGGGCCATCTGGAAATGCATGGGGGGCGTCCAGATACGCAGGGGGGCAGTTCTGGGTGTCACTTCTGAGGAAACCCTCTGTGGGGCGTGATGCAGCCAATCAAAGTATGTAATAATCGGTTTCAGTAGTTGGTAAAAATCTGTAATAATCACAGGTTTCAGTAATCGGTTACAATCCTATTACACGCAGGAGGCATCTGGTTTTGAAGGGGGGCGTCCGGACAAGCATGGGGGGCGTCCGGACACGCAGGAGGGCATCCGGACACGCGAGGGGGGCGTCCGGACACGCAGGGGGGGCCATCCAGACATGCCGGAGGGTGTCCAGACAGGCAAGCGGGCCATCCGGACATGCATGGGGGGCATCTGGACATGTGGGAGGGTATCCAGACAGGCAAGAGGGCCGTCTGGACAGGCAAGGGGGCCGTCTGGACACGCATGGGGGGCCATCCGGACATGCTGGAGGGTGTCCTGACACGCATGGGGGGCCATCCAGACACGCAGAAGGGTGTCCAGACAGGCAAGGGGGCCGTCCAGATATGCATGGGGGCGTCCGGACACGCAGGAGGGTGTCCGGACAGGCAAGGGGGCTGTCTGGATATGCATGGGGGGGCATCCGGACACGCAGGAGGGTGTCTGGACAGGCAAGGGGGCCGTCCGGACACGCAGGGAGCCATCCGGACATGCAGAGGGGCGTCCGGATACGCAGGGTGGCCATCCGGACATGCATGGGGGGCATCCGGACACGCAGGAGGCCGTCTGGGCAGTTAAGGGGCGCCATCTGGACACGCAGGGGGTTGTCAGGACATGGAGGAGGGAGTCCAGACAGACAAGGGGGCCGTCCGGACACGCATGGGGGGCCATCCAGACACGCAGAAGGGTGTCCGGACAGGCAAGGGGGCCGTCCAGACATGCATGGGGGCGTTCGGACACGCAGGAGGGTTTCCGGACAGGCAAGGGGGCCGTCCAAACATGCATGGGGGCGTCCAGATACGCAGGGGGGCAGTTCTGGGTGTCACTTCTGAGGAAACCCTCTGTGGGGCGTGATGCAGCCAATCAAAGTATGTAATAATCGGTTTCAGTAGTTGGTAAAAATCTGTAATAATCACAGGTTTCAGTAATCGGTTACAATCCTATTACACGCAGGAGGCATCTGGTGATGAAGGAGGGTGTCCAGACAGGCAAGGGGGCCGTCCGGACACGCATGTGGGGTATCTGGACACGCAGGAGGGTGTCCGGACATGCAATGGGGGCGTCCGGACATGCAGGAGGGTGTCCGGACAGGCAAGGGGGCCATCTGGAAATGCATGGGGGGCGTCCGGACACGCAGGAGGGTGTCCAGACAGGCAAGGGGGCCGTCCAGACACGCATGGGGGGCCGTCCGGACACGCAGGGGGCATCCGGACACGCAGGGGGTGTCCAGACATGCAGGGTGGCCGTCCGCATACGCATGGGGGGCGTCCAGACACGCAGAGGGGCGTCCAGACAGGCAACGGGGCCGTCCAGACACGCCTGGGGGCCGTCCGGACACGCAGGGGGCATCTGGTCATGAAGGGGGGCCTCCGGACACGCATGGGGGACGTTCGGAAATGTAGGAGGGCATCTGGATATGCAGGGGGGTGTCCGGACATTCAGAAGGGTGTCTGGACAGGCAAGGGGGCCGTCCGGACACCCATGGGGGGTGTCCGGATATGTATGGGGGTGTCCGGACAGGCAAGGGGGCTGTCCGTACATGCAGGGGGTGTCCCGATATGCAGGGCAGCCATGGGGTGTCCGGACACACAGGAGGGTGTCCAGAAAGGCAAGAGGCTGTCTGGACATGCAAGGGGGTGACCGGATAAGCAGGGGGGCAGTTCTGAGTGTCATTTCTGAGGAAACCCTCTGAGGGGCTTGACGCAGCCATTCAAAGTATGTAATCGGTTTCAGTAGTTGGTAAAAATCTGTAATAATCACCTGTTTCAGTAATTGTTTACAATCCTATTACACGCAGGAGGCATCTGGTCATGAAGGGGGCGTCCAGACATGCAGGAGGGTGTCCGGACAGGCAAGGGGGCATCCGGACACGCATGGGGGGCGTCCAGACATGCAGGAGGGTGTCTGGACAGGCAAGGGGGCCGTCTGGACACGCATGGGGGGCATCCGGACATGCAGGGGGGCCGTCCGGACACGCAGGGGGGCTGTCTGGACACATAGGAGGATGTCCGGACAGGCAAGGGGGCCGTCCGGACACGCATGGGGGGCGTCCGGACATGCAGGGGGGCCGTCCGGACACGCAGGGGGCCATCAGGACACACAGGGGGTGTCCAGACAGGCAAGGGGGCCGTCCAGACACGCATGTGGGCTGTCTGGACACGCAGGGGGCATCCAGACATGCAGGGTGGCTGTCCGCTCACGCAGGGTGGCCGTCCGGACACGCATGGGGGCGTCTGGACACCCAGGAGGATGTCCATACAGGCAAGGGGGCCGTCCGGACATGCATGGGGGCGTCCAGACATGCAGGGTGGCTGTCCGGTCACGCAGGGGGGGCGTCTAGACATGCAGGGGGGCATCAGGACACGCAGGAGGGTGTCTAGACAGGCAAGGGGGCCATCCAGACACACAGGGGGGCCGTCCGGACAGGAAAGGGGGCCATCCGGACATGCAAAGGGGGGTTTCCGGATACGCAGGGGGGCAGTTCTGGGTGTCACTGCTGAGGAAACCCTCTGAGGGGCGTGACGCAGCCATTCAAAGTATGTCGCAGTTGCTGTACTGAGCTTACTCCTGAGTAATGTGTGCCTGGTTTTCTTAACTGTAACCCCAGTATTCAGGGAATCTAGGGTGCCTGGCCACTCCCTCTCGTCCCTTGCATGTCGCCCCTCACTCTCTTTCCTCCCTCCCTTCTCTTCCCTTGCATGCCACCCCTCCCACCCTTCCCTTTCCCTCCGCTAGGGTGGGTGGGTCATATCAAGATGCTGGGCCCCCTGCCTCCCCCCTTGCATGCCACCCCTCACTCTCTTCCATCCCTCACTTCTCTTCCCTTGCATGCCACCCCTCCCCCTCCCTCCCTTCCCTTTCCCCCCCCTAGGGGGGGGGGGGCCTATCAAGATGCTGGGCCCCCTGCTTCCCTTCCCTTGCATGCCACCCCACACTCTCTTCCCTCCCTCACTTCTCTTCCCTTGCATGCCACCCCCCTCCTTCCCTTCCCTTTCCCTCTGCTAGGGTGGGTGGGTCATATCAAGATGCTGGGCCCCCTGCCCCCTCTCCCTTGCATGCCACCCCTCACTGTCTCCCCTCTCTCACTTCTCTTCCCTTGCATGCCTCCCCCTCTGTCCCTTTCCCCTCCCTCCCTCTCTTCCCCTTTGCATTTTCCTACCCAGTGGTGGGATCCAAAACAGGTTCCCTCATGGTGGTGGGATTCAAACTGTATGCGTAGCTCCAATGGGGCTGGGGCGGGGCACAACGGGGCATGGCCAGGTATTCCAGGGCGGGGGGGCATTCCCTAGGGAGTCTCAGGGCTGTGGCAAGGAGGCAGCCACTCACTTTGCGCCGGTCCCTTGGGCAGGAAACTTGAATGCACACAGGCACAGGCTGCCATGCACACCGGTGCACCTCCTGCTAGACTGATTCAAATTCTGCGTGCTACTGCTGAGAGGAGGGGCGTAACTAAGGCAAAAATCACATGGCAAAATAACCAATTATTAACCCCCTCTCGGCACACACAAATAATTAGTAACCTACTCTCGGGAACCTGTGAGAACCTGCTGGATCCCATCTCTGATGCCACCCCTCCCTCTCAGTGGCAGTGGCGTAGGAGATTAAGAGCTCGTGTATCTAATCTGGAGGAACCGGGTTTGATTCCCAGCTCTGCTGCCTGAGCTGCGGAGGCTTATCTGGAAAATTCAGATTAGCCTGTACACTCCCACACACGCTAGCTGGGTGACCTTGGGCTAGTCACAGCTTCTCGGAGCTCTCTCAGGCCCACCTACTTCACAGGGTGTTTGTTGTGAGGGGGGGACGGGCAAGGAGATTGTAAGCCCCTTTGAGTCTCCTGCAGGAGAGAAAGGGGGGATATAAATCCAGACTCCTCCTCCTCCTCCTCCTCCTCCTCCTTCTTCTTCTTCTCCTCCTCCTCCTCCTCCCCCCTCCCTCCCCTCATGTGTATGTGTGTGTAGGTGTTTCACTTCCACTCGAGTTACTGCCTATGTACTGTTTTCACTGCTCATATTTGGCCATCTGAGTGAACATTCTAAGCAGCACGAACATTCTAAGGGTGACAGTTACACACAGGCAGCTGCATGTCCTTCACCATGGAGCACCAGGAAAAAGGTGCTTTACCTGGGCCAGGTGTGAAATTTCAGGAATGTGAACATCTAAAAACACTCTCACCTAGCTGACTATAGTGGCTGGGAATTTTCAAAGGAATTGGCCCAGCAGTTACTGAGGTATACTGTCATCAACAAAAACACTGTTAGCTTTTTATATATATAGATAAACGTACAGAGTTGAGGAAAAATCCCTTAATGCCATTGTTCCCTTGCAAATCTATATACACAGAATCAACTTCTTACCTCTTAAGTGCAAAATTTCAGGGAGTTTAATTAATAGAAGATTGTTTTGAGTGGAATATATCTGCACAAGCAGCAGCGGTGGTGCAGTGGTTAAGAGCAGGTGAATTCTAATCTGGAGGAACCAGGTTTGATTCCCCGCTCTGCCGCTTGAGCTGTGGAGGCTTATCTGGGGAATTCAGATTAGCCTGTGCACTCTCACATGGTTTTGGATGTAAGATGAGTGTCAGATGTTTGGATCAGGGTGTATGCCATTTTCTGTAGATATGCCTCTGCTCCCCCCTTCTCAGTCTACTAGATGGCCAGCTGGTTTCTTTCCTCTCTGCTGAACCTTTAGACCCAGCCACCTATCTGCCCATGCAATCTAGGCCTGTTTCTCTAAGAGGAATATTGGGGTAGGTAGACGCAATTTCACTGCTTGCCCCGAGCACTATTTTTACGCCCCTGTGTCCACCAGAGTGTCTTGTACCCCATCACCACTGGCTTTAAACAGCCATGATGAGCACAGATCAAGGAGGCATCTGAAATGGGCACTGTCATGTGGATCTTTTGCTTCAGTACACACCAAGCCTACACACTATATCAAACCTTGATTAGTTCTAATGACAAGTTCCTGATAGGGTTCAGTGCTGCAGGTACTGAAGCAAGACTTATGTGCAGAGTGTGTCACAGGTGAGACACACCTGTGAAATAATCTCTGTAATGCATTTTGAATGCTTACAATAGCGGTGTTGTGGGTTTTCTGGGCTGTGTGACTGTGGTCTGGCAGTTCTTAAAATGACAATTTGATTTTCTCACCACAAAAGTCATACATAATGACAATACTTGCTGATGGTAGGCTCCTGGTATGTGTGGTCATAATACCTGAAAAGGCCTTGTCTGTGCCATGAGTCTGCACTCACATTGCAGAAGTGGCTTGGGAACAGAACAGCACTATCAAAATAACAGGATTCTTTTCTTTAACAACAACAAAAAGTTATGCTTTTCTTTAACAACAACAAAAAGTTATGTAGAGACAACACTTATGAAATTGCAGTTTTATAAGTGTATGTGAGTGCAGATACAGTCTGATAGGGATGGGTGGGATCTTCAGTGTCTGCAAAGCTCTTTTCCCAACTATCAGAAATGAAAATAAGCACATTGCTGGCTTTTGGATTTTTAGCAAGGTACATTCTGCAGTATATAATTGAGATTTTTTTCTGTGTGGAATATAACTTGGTGCATATATCTTGTCAGCCAGGTTACAGTGAGAAAATTATAGGCAAAAGTCAAGTTAGTATCATAAATCACTGAGGGTTGTTTTATGCATTAACAGAGGGCACCCTTTTAATGGTGTACTCATATAATCAGTGCAGGAAGATGAGATCTGTAATTCATCCCTAGAACAAAAAGGGTGTTATGAGAGTTTTCTTTCTCTCTCTCTCAGTTCCTATGTGTTATTACTGGTATATGATCATATTACTATCAAAAGTATCATTCTCTAAATCTCAGAGAAGATGTTATTTTCTGCTCTCATAACCATGGTTCAGAAGTGCTCTTAGGCTGTATACTCCATAGTAGGAATTCCTCTTCTCCTTTGCCAGCATTATAACGATATTTTTGCACCAAGGGTAATGCCAGCCATGGTCATCTAAAATAGTTTAAAACCCTAGTTTAAAGGTAACCATGGTTAGTATTAACCTTGGGGCAGATGTGATGCTTTCCTTGTGGTTAAAGCTGGGAAAAGAGATTGGAATTAATGGAAGAGAGATGGATAATCCATGGCACTTTCCCCATGGCCAATATATCCTGGGATAAAGAAGTGAACCATCCCGATTTGGCCATGAATTGCGCATGACTACTGGGTCTAAATTGGGCCCACCCTGCGAGATTTGCCTTATCCCGCACCTTTCAAAAACTGATAAAATTGGTGGTTCTTTAGAAAATGTGCGCGCTGAACCCACGCCCATGCAAACACCATGGGAGACGGGCCGGTTTATTTTCCCTGCCTCACTGGCTGCAGCCAATCAGAATGCCAGAAAAATGAGACAGTTTGCACATGCGCAGCATCGTCGGCGAGGAAAATGAAAGTAAACTGGGGGACGTGCGTAATCACATGGGGTTCTTCCTCCGAGCCTCCCAGAATGTGCCTATGGGCTGCTGTGCAGAGGGAGGAACCGAGATGGAAACATCCCAGTATGTATGATCCCAGTTCCCCCCGGGATATTTTGGCTGTGGGGAAAACGCCCGTGCTTATTTAAGTGAATGGAAAATGTTACTTCTCACCTAACCAAGCTTGTGTACTAGTAACTGTAGTCAAGCCTGGAAAGTGCTGGTTTAATTTGCAAACTCACTAAGAGGGGAACTCGCTATGGAAGGCAGTATTTTGACAATCTCACCCCTGCCAGCAGCTATGTGGGGCTAATAGCATGGGCATACACCACAGGATTATTACTGAAATAATTTCTATAATGCATTTTGAACCTTTTTTTTGAACCTGCATGTGACCATGGTCTGGCAGTTTTAGAAATGACAGTTTGACTTTCTCACCTCAGTTGTCATAGATTCTGGCCATGAACTACAAAGGGGAAAGGGAGGTGAATGTCAAAATTGTGGAAGGCCTTCTTTGGAGCAAAACAGACAACAGCAGAATTTGCTGTTTTCTTGTAGAAAGGTAAGACAAGAAGCAGACTAACTGTGAAGAAGAAACATACTCACTGTATTTTTGCAGTAAATTAGAACTGGAACTGCATCAGTGATGCCATAGCAATCTTAACTAACCTTTGCAAAAATTTTTTGCTGTATCTGTCACTCCTAATCCCTTCCCTTCTACAACAGCCAGTATCCAACCTCTCTGCCACTAATTCATTATTTGTGGGGCTTCACTCAACTTTTGTGCCATGACACTTCGGAGCCTCTCATCAGTGTCCATCAGTGTTTCTGCTAGTAATACAAAGAGGAATATAGCCTAGAGGTCCTTATGACCAAATGTCAAGGGCATACCACCCATGGGGATATAGGGAAACCTGCCCCCATCCTCTCCTTTGGTATGGTGACCTGGCCAGTGCCCAGCGGCTCACCCTGTGCTGGGGCACCACTTGCCAGCTGAGTTGTTTGCCAGGGCCACAGGCTGCCCCCCCCCCGGGAGGCTGAGGAGAGCAGGGGCCAGCCTACTGCCACGGCACCCACCTGGGCAGCCAAGCCCCACCCCCTGGCCTCCCTGCAGGTCAGCTTCTGCCCCTCCCCACTCTGGAGAGGGCAGGAGCCGGCCTGCAGGGAGGCTGGGTGGGGAGCTTGGCTGTGGGGGCCCAGTAATAGTAGTAATTGTTGCCTGTTGATAATTTTGAAGTGCCTATCTCTACAGCTGTGGCAAATTGCAAGTAAAAGCTGGTTTTAAAATGCAATTCTGTTAAAGCAAATGTACAGTTTACCTTCAGAGTGGAGAAGGAAAAGGCTTGGGAACAGTGGATCCACTTGATTGGCTATGACCTCCTTCACTCTGACTGGACAGGTCAGAGATGGAGCTTCCATGGGGAAATCTGGGGACAAATGCCCTGGGTGGCCGCCATTGAGTCACGTGGGCGAGGGTGGAAAATTGAGGCCTGGCGGTGGCCTCTGCCTCCCTGCCTCCTTCCCTGAGAGGTGGTGCATGGGGTGGGCACGAGGTGGGCCAGGCACAGCAGGAGCTTGGTGGAGACTGGCGTGCAGAGCCATGTGCAAGGCGGGGAGGCAGTGCATTGGGCCTCCAACTGTCTCCTGCATCTCCCTCATGGACAGTTCAGAAAAGGCTGACTCCTGCCACCTGGTTGAGCCCCTCTGGGGACTGCCCGCCTGCTTCCACAAGCACTCAGGGTGTGGGGGGAGAGGGTGTGGAGGCAGCGGAGGGAGCCAAGCCAAGTGGCAGGAGTTGGTCTCCTCTGGGCTATCCATGAGGGAGATGCGAGAGACAGCCAGAAGCCCGCCGCACTGCCTTCCCACCTCATGTACGGCTCCTCCAGCTGGCCAGCCAGCCTCTACCACGTTCCTGCTGCGCCTGGCCCGCCACCACAAGACCACACTGCTCTTGAGGCACCACCACCACGCCAACCACCTCCCGCTGCTGGGCCCTACTGGTGGAGGGCAGGAGGTGGGTAGCTGTGGTGGGCCACTCTTCCCACTGATGACCCAGACGACAGGGCCGGCAACGTCGGTGGCCTCTGGGCCAGCTGAGGTAAGTGGGGCGTGGGGGATGGGTGGGCGGGCAGGGTAGGCGGGTGGCGCTCTTGGGCAGGTGTTGACCCAGGCGCCATTTCCCCTCCCTACACCTCTCGGGCAGGTAATGCTATGATGCAGAGAAAAAAGGAAAAGGTTAGCTCTTTGGTGGATACAATGTGAAGAAAACACAATTATTCAGAGTTCTTTATCAATGGCTTTTGGTACTGTTAATACCTGTCTGTCTTAACTATGAAAGAAAACTAAACTCTGAGTGGAGGAGGTCAGGCAAGAGAGTGACTGATTCTACTGGTATCAGCTTGAGAGCTAAGTTTAAGCAATCCATACACAGACACTGTATAGTGGCAGAGTTTACTGAACACTGAAGGCTTAATAAACTAGAAAAAGGACTTCTCTTAGGGCCTTTCTGCACGGGCCAATAACGACGCCCTGGGGATGGCAAAAACGCTGTCCCCAGGGAGCCGTTCGCACAGGCGGCGCTGCCAAAACACAGCAGCGCCAACCTGGCTCCCTTTCCCCTTCCCCAGGGCAGCCTCAGTCCACCTCCAAAAACCTCCCTCCTGGAGGGAGGTTTTTGGCATAACAGCGCATTCCCGGCGGCGCGGTGCGAATGGCACCGCCGGGAATGCGCTGTTGTCCCCGTCCCTCTCCCACTCACCTCGTCGCCTCCGTCGCCCTGCTGGCCTCCGAAGGCCCTCCCTTGCTGTCCTCCGACCCCTGGAGGTCGGAGGGCAGCGTGAGCAGGTCTACGGAGGCCAGCAGGGTGACGGAGGTGACGGGAGAGGGACGGGGAAGAGGCGGGTCGGCCGGGCGACGGCGCTCCGCGGCGCCGTTGTCCCAGCTGGTTCTGGGACCGTTCATGCGGACGGTCCCAGCGTTGTCGGGTTGGCGTAGATTACGCCGACCCAACCCCTTCCACCTCCGTGCAGAAGGGGCCCTAGAGAGAGGAGAATTCTAATATATCAGGGTTGGGGGGGGGGGTAAAGGGATTTGCTTTAAGTTTACCTTAGTAAGAATTTATGTTTTGTTCTAGGGGTTTTTTTTGCCTAATTTGGAAGGGTGTGAGTGTATGGGTACTGAGTAAATGTACCTAGCCTAAGTTAGGACCCTGTAAGTGAACAGCCATAAGCCAGAACATCTAAACACAGGCATTGTACAAACTGTGAAACATCTTATGAAACTACCATCTAAGTAATCTTAAGTGCTGTGGTAAAGAAAACCAATACTATAAGTGTATGTGCCCAGCTATCTTGTGTAATGAGTGTAACCATCTATATTCTCTCTTGCCTCCTGCCTTACTTGCTTCAATTTTCCATCTGCAAATTAAAAAATCCTTTCCTTTACCATCTCTGCTGCCTGTTTAATAAATCTCTTTCTTTATTTAAGTTTAAATCTGCCTCAGTATAATTATTTTACTGTGCCTAGTGTGGGGAGGGTCTGAAATGGAAAAATGAAAATAAAAGTCAACGGGCATCCCTTTGCCTTCTGGTGTGGGTTGACAGGGCTGAGGGAAAGCACTTTCTGCTTTCATGCTGTCATTATTAGAGGCACCTCAGACCCTGAAGGGAAAAGGTGGGGAAAATCAGAGTCAGTGATTTCCCTACCTTGGTGTGATAAAAGGCTGAGTGAGTGTCCATCACAACAGCTATTTGGGTGCTGTGTGTGGTTTTTCGGGCTTCAATATGGCCCGTGTTCTCGGCAACATTGTCTGCGCTTCGACGGTTTAGCCTGCATCTGTGCCACGGCCATACAGATGGCAGGTGATCGAATGCAGTGCTTTGTGAACATGGCCATACAGCCCGGAAACCACACAGCACCCAAGTGATTCCGGCCATGAAAGCCTTCGACACAACAGCTATTAATTATTGGCTGTGGTTAAAAGTTAGCAGAAAATTAAACAACCCTGTAGCCAGAACTTATACAGGTTTAATTAAAAAAACTTTTTTTGGTCATCAACTCACTTCTGTCTTATGGGGACCCCTGGTGGGGTTTTCAAGGCAAAAGACATTCAGAGATGGTTTGCCATTGCCTTCCTCTGTGTTGCCACCCTGGTCTCCTTGGAGATCTTTCATTCAAATACTGACTAGGGTTGGCCCTGCTTAGCTTCTCAGGTCTGACGAGTTCAGGCTAGCCTAGGTTTTAATTAAAAAATAGTTCCCACTTGTGGCATTTACTTTGAAATAAATCTGCGGAGGGTTGCATCTCGAAGCACACTGAACTTTCTGTTGGGTTTTGGTCCGTAAAAAACTGAAGAAAGACATTCTTCCCCACTGCGATTTTTAAATTAACATTTCTGGATTGCAAACTGAAATGCAGCAGCCAGCTGGGCTCTACTCTGTTTTTCACAAATAGAGTGTGCTGGTGCACCAAATCATGCCTACCTTTATGGCCACAGTGCACTGGGCAACCCTGTTCATCACATTAGATGGATGACAAAATGATAAAACAAGCTGCAATGCTTTTAGTGAACCTTTAGATTACCCTGCAGTCTCTTAATGTAAGTAAAGCCATAAAGATAAAACCATACAAGCATCCCTCATGCTCCTTCGTGCTACATTAGTGTAACACCACTGATTTTGATAAAGTTATTTATGGTCAGCATATTTCCAGCCTCCCTCCCCCAAGCACTCCTACCAGACTGTGGTTGTAAGAGTGGTTAAGAATGAATATGACTATATATAATTGTTGTCTAAACAGAGACAAAAGAATAATTGCATCTTAGGCCATGAAAAGTGGGCAAGAATGCACAGTTTTGAGAAAAATTGCAAATTGAATTACTCAAATAGGGAGCCAGGTGTAGCAGGAAGTCAAATATTTCTTTTTGCTACCATATACATGATATACATGACTTCTGGTCTATAATTGCTATGGCTGGGCAAAAACTGTACAGACTTCTAGATTTTGGCTATAGCTCAGTGGTTCTGATAGTCAAAAGATTATCTGCTGTATACACGATTTTGTTCCATAATGTGGGTAATCCTTCCCTATGTGTTGCCTTTCCCTTCAGAGCCCATGCATGAATTGAGGGAATGGCTAATTTCTTTTCATGGTCATTGTACCTAGGTGCTGCATTTTGGAAACAAAACCAATTTGATAGCAATATACAAACAGATAGTTTAAGAATAAAGCCTTTCCCCTTAACATAAAGATCCAAAGAAAACAAATTTCCACAACAGGCATTTGAGTTTAGATGGACTGAACTTTCAGACCTCATTAGAAGGCTGTTTATCCAACTGCCTTTCTTTTTCTCCTTCAGAATATGCCTTTGCAGAAAGATCTCAGGGTCAGTCAAGCATGAAAGCTTGCAGGTATGCATGAAAGGCATGTGAGATAACCTACTGTTAGGAGGCCCCTTGACAAAAGACCATATGTGGCTCAATCTCACAGGCTGGGGGAAGTTTGGGGGCTAGAATTCATGCTAGAATAGCAGTTTTTATCCTTACGCAGTTTGGATTGTGCTGTGTATGAGCAATGTAAATTCTCCCTCAGTACTTTGTGTATCTTTGAAAAGTGAACAGAATGTACCTTAAAATTCCCCGACATATTTCAGATTCAGGACAAAAAGCACATATGTGTTGGATTTCTTAAATACTGTCCTGCAGTGAATTTAGGACATGAAGCTGCAAACCAGCACAGTTAACACTAAGTTTTATTTGCTTGTAATGGAAGCATACTTAACATTATCTTGGATTATGGCCGGCCTCTTGCAACATTAGAATGCATAGTTTTCCATGTCAGTTTACAATAGAGACAATAAATTGGATTAAACCCGCTTTTCTGAAGGAGGGAGAAGAAGGGCCCCCCTTTTAACAACCAAAAAAATGAATCTGGAAGTTGTGAAAACAAAAAAAATTACATGAGATCCAACAGAATATTTTGCATATTCATATTTTAAAATAAGGGTTGAATATATGTTCGACTGCATCCCAGTGAAGTTTCTGCCTGGGTATATATGTGTTGTAATGTGTCTGAAATATAATTTTCTTCCACTGTTGAGTAAAGAGGCTCTCTGAGTGGGAAATGGAAAAATAAACCTTCCCAAAAACATACTCCACATTTGCTGTTTTCCATGCAGGGCAATTGGTACATATTTCATCTGAGCAACTTTATAGGGAAGATACAATAAATTACTTGCAGTCCCACTGGAAAGCTGGAATATTTTACTTACCAGGATTCCAATTACATTTATCGTATCACTGGAACCTCACTCATAGGTATTGTGAGGAGGAACCCTAGGGGACGTCAGCCCTGGGCACCACTCCCACGTAGAGGCATACTGTAGGAGTGGGGGGTGGGAGAGGACATTAACTGCAGGCACCATTTGCCTGGGACATGTGGGGTGTGCATTTTGGCCACCCACACGCCTCCCTCCCACAGGTCAAGGCAATGCCAGGACAGGTCAAGGCAATGCCTTGGCCCCTGCTGGTGCTCATCCTCCAGAGCCAGCTTGGTTGTCACCTGCTCCTCCAGTCACCAGCAAAGCGCTGCCAGCTCTGACCCTTCTACCTTGGGTGCACAGCCAGCCCTCCTCACACCACCATCTGCCTTGCACCCTAGGTGCACAGAGGAGGCTGAGGGAGGTAGCTTTCTTTGCTGCCTCTCTCTAGGGAGGAGCCCTTGAAGGCCAAGAAGGGACCCCTGGGGAAGGCAGTGCTGTCTTTTTGGTTACCCTCTCCCTTCCGGCCGACAAGGCCAGGCTGAGACAAACAGCTCAAAGAGCTACATTGTCCAGGGAGGCTCAGGAGGCTCCAGCTGGTGGTCCCCACAGTTCCACTGGTCTCCCTGCTGAGAAAAGGCACAGGAAGAGTCCAGCATCACACCCTCAAAGTGGCACAGGGCCCCTCTGTTGAGATAGGTGACAGTTCCATCAGGGCATACCTAGAGAAAATGGTGCCCCAGCCCCCATTTTCTCTAGGTACGCAGCTGCTCTCATGGGTCATGTGGGGGGCACATTTGGCTGCCTGCTGCCTCCTCTTCCCCAGAAGTGAGGAGCTGGAGGGGCATTGGGCTGCTTGCTGCTTCCCTTCCTGTGCTCCCTGCCAATCTTCCACTTGGCATCCCAGCATGATTGGGGTGGCAGATTCTAGGCAGGGGAATCCTCAGGCTCCTGAAGATTCACCCACGCAGAACCCACCACACAAAATCGCTGCACTGAGGTGCTGGATTCCAAGGAATCCTCAGGTTCCTGAAGATTCCTGCACCCAGAATCCACCATCTGGAATCACCACCCCAACAACCACACAGACTTTGGCGGGAGTGCGGGAACAGTGGAGGTGAGTAATGTGAGTAACGTTACCCCCAATACGTCCTGCTGCTGCCACTAAATCTCTCTCTTTCTCTTTCTCTTTCCCTTCTCCTCTCTCTTTCCCTTTCTCTTCCTTTTCCAACTTCTCTTCCCTCCTCTGCACTTTTTCTCTCTTTCCTCCCTTTGTCTGTTTTCCTGCCCTTTTTCATTCTTCTCCCCATTTCTCTCTCTCTCTCTCTCTCTCTCTCTCTCTCTCTCTCCCTTCCTTCCTTCCTTCCTTCCTTCCTTCCTTCCTTCCTTCCTTCCTTCCTTCCTTCCTTCCTTCCTTCCTTCCTTCCTTCCTTCCTTCCTTCCTTCCTTCCTTCCTTCCTTCCTTCCTTCCTTCCTTCCTTCCTTCCATTCTTCGCAGTGTGAATCTGCCTGTCTTTTCCTCCCTCCCTCCTTTTAGTTAACACAACTAGGGTTGCTCTGTGCCCCCTTAATCCTCGTCCCACTGCAGCAGAGTCCAGGTGGGGGAGGGGGTGCAATTTCAGTGCTTGCCATTTTCTGTACCGATGCCCCTGACCTCAGTCTACAAAAATAGAATTTTACAGACATGCTGGAGGGGTATATAGATAATTAAGATTCCTTTCTAATGCTTTAGTCCTAAGAAAATAGTTTGGGTATAATCACTAATTTGACAGAATGTTTTAAAATGATTGATAATTAAGAGCTAATGCCTGTAGAATGGAAGATTGTCATAGGTTAATGGTCTCCTGGTGCTACATAAACTGCAGAAACATTTATTTTCCAAGTGGGAGGCATTGATTCTCTGGCAGCGTTCTGTTACAGTGGCATCTATTTCCATTGTATCCACTGTACAGTAAAGAATGGGCCACTTTATCTGATATCTTCCAGAAGATTATCATTGATGGTTTCAACACAGGGAAAGGCTTGTGTGATTTCGCTATTGCTGCTACCAATACATCACAGCTGCAATGGGGGTTGCACATAGCAGGTTTCCCCACAGATTCTCTCCCCCAGCCCACAGGTAGTGGCTATCCCCTCTCCCCCAGTTTTACATGTACCCTTCTAATGTTGTCTTGCACCAGCGGATGAAAATGTTTTTGTTTTATCTTGTTTTGTTTATAATTGACCCTGCCTTCTATATATGTGCTTTGTTTTAATTGTTTTTAATTGTTCTTATATTTATATGTGTTTTTAATATTTTAATTTGTTTTGATTTTTGCACTGCCTTGGGACCCTTACTTGAATGGAAAGAGAATTTTAAATAAAAAAACAAATAAATAAGATGTCCTAATGTAGTAAGACATAAATAATACAATAAAAATTTGATTAGGAGAAAACATCTACACATTGTTTTTAATTTATTATATTGAATGCTGTAACTGAAAGGATTTCATAATGCAGAAAACTTGCTGGTGTAAGAATTTGGAAAACACTTCACACAGTTTCACAATATATCTTTATTGACTAGCTAGGGTGGATCTAAGAGTGGAAGAAAAACACTGAAACTCTTTCACATAGAGATTGAAAACTAGATTAAGATCCAGGTAATCAAATTAAAATTTCACAATCCACTTGATGATATGTACTAAAGAATTCTGAATATGCCTATTAGTAATTAATCCAAGGTAGGTCGATGTTGCTTTGACCTGGATGGTTCAGGCTGGCCCAATCAGGGTTGCTTCTGGTGCTAGTATTTGGATGGAAGATACCAAAGAAATTCAGAGTCGCAACACAGAAGCAGGCAGTGGCAAACTATCTCTGACTGTTTCCACACGGGCAGAAAACAGTGCCCTAGGGTCGGTAAAAACATTGTCCCTGGGGCACTGTTCACACAGCTGGCACGGCTACATCACAGCAGCACCGTGCACACACCCCTCTAGCTGTGCTTGCCCCCCTCAAGCGACGCGAAAACACTGCTTTCAAAACTCCCTCAATTAGTGAGATTTTTTAAAAAAGCAATGTCTTCCACCCGCTGCCGGGCAAACAGCAGTAGGTGGAAGGCGGTGTTTCCCCCACGCCGCTTCCCACCCTTAGCTCCTCTCGGCTGCCGTTCCTGTAGAGAATCCAGGGAACCCCCCTCCTGGCCTCCATCCCTAGAGGCATCACTATGGCTACGGGGGCATGTCCCCTGGCCTTTCTACAGCAACGGCAACCAAGAGGAGGTAAGGGGGGGGGAAGCGGCGTGCCCCATGTGAAGGTGGCCCTGCAGGCCGCTGGGGCACTGGGGCCATTTGCACAATGGGGTGTGAATGGCCCTGGGGGTGCACCGACTGCAATTATGTCGGTGCACCCACGCTTGCTTGCCTGTGCGGAAACAGCCTCTGTTTGTCTCTTGCCTTGAAAACCGCATAAACTCGCCAGAGGTTGACTCCAACTTGACAGCGCTTTCCACCACTATACAGATGTTAAATATGTGACCCTGCCTGACATAATACTGTAGGCCAACACTAGCTTACCCAGTCATGTGGTTCTTTCAACAAAATGGCATTTTCCTTTGCAGAAGGGGGGGAGGGTAGTAATTCTGCCAAGCCCCTTTTCTAATGTAGACATTTTCTGATCCCCCAGGAAAAATAACTGGCTGTGTATGTAGTTCAGTGTGCTGCAAGCAGGAGTAGGAACAGGAAAAGTCCTGCTCCTGGAAACCTTTTTTACTTTTACAATGACAAAAAAGACCTCATCAATGAAGCGGCTGCACTCAGGCATCATGGGGGTCCGCTGGGGGGCAGCGTCTGGGCGCCATTTTCTTCCCATATGCCCCTGGGCAGGAGAAGCTGGAGGGAGAGGCAGGAAGAGTGTATGAACAGTAGACATCAGCCATGATTGTGCCCACTGTGTGGACAATGGGAGTTGAATTGTGGTTTTGCATGACAACTTGAATACAGCAATTATGCAAAAGCAACAGTGCTGGGGAGGTGAGGAGGGGGGAAGGCCAAAGTGTGGACTGAGACACTTCTTAATTTCTGTAAAACAATTATGCTTTCAATAATGTAGTTTACCAATAAATTAAAGGAAGGGGTGGAGGAATGAAACCTATGTTTACCTTCTTCAGTGACATTTTTTCAGTCATACATTCTTGTCAGTTCCTATGCCTGAACCTTAACGAGGACATATGCTTACACTAATATCAATTAGAGCATTGTCATATTAATAACATGAAATATATCAAGATCTGAATATGTTTTTAAGAGTCAGTGCCAATACGTCGACTACTTGCCAGCTAGTGTGGCCATATTAGTGGAGAAAACAAAACCAATGAAATAGGGCCTGAAGGAGGGTGGGGGCTATGAAAGTGGCTGTACCAGATAAATTGGGACTATTGTGAGCTAAGCAATTAGAGTTGAGCAAATGTCGAATGACCTCAGGCACTGGAACTGGCTGAATATACCTCTGCCAGGTAACAAAGCCTAGAAACATTTAAATGGAGAATAAGGGAGGAGAAACTGCCTAGACAAATATACAGACTTGCTTTCTGTGTTTGACAAGATTCAGACACAGGAAATTAAACAGACACGCATGCCCAATTAGGAATGAACGTGTGTTTCACCGACTTTAATATAGAATGTGGAAATTTTAAAATGGATGGCAGACGTATAAAGCTGGCGATACATCAAAATCATTGTCAATACATGCTCATGCTACAGTATATTCTATGGGCATAATTTTGGAACACTGGCATTGAATATGAGAACAAGTGGTTTTTTCATGAGGCACACCCTGAAATTCAGAATTAGAGTTGCCTTAGGTCATTCCCAAGCACTGTTATGAGAGAGAGAGAGAGAGAGAGAGAGAGAGAGAGAGAGAGAGAGAGAGATATTACGTTCTAATACACAACAAATCACCTTGTGTTTGCACTGGGGATGTACTTGCAACTTTGGCTAGGATGTTGAATGACTTGGGGTGCAATGAAAAGGAGAAGCTGTGCTCAGTGGCAGAACAGAAGCTTTGCAGGTAAGTCCAGGGCTCAGTCTCAGTCTTGTCAGTTAAAAGGATCAGGACCTAGATGATGCAAAAGGCCTCTGCATAACACCTTGGAGAATGAATTAAAGTAGATAATACTGACCTTGATGGAAAACTCTATGCAATCCTAAGAGTAAGCCCCATTGAACAGACCTGAACAAGACAGTAAGCAGACCTTAGGACTTCTTTCTAGTGGTCTGACTCATGGGCATATACATGTTTGTTCCACTTAGTTTGTTAATTGAGGGTCTCTGCCAAGTTTACATAGAATTGTAACCTTAAAATTTCAGACCAAGCTGGTCCAACCTGCTGCCATCAGGACTATCCTTCCAATGCATTATATAGATTTTTGAAAAATATTGAACTTATTTTCTGAATTTCTGTTTTGATGGGTGTTTTTATAAATGCTGTAATAAATGCTCTAACATTTACGCATATTTCTTTATTCCCTTCCTCAGGACTTAAAACTGTAAAGTATTTCTTGTCTGCTTAAATAGATGCCATTTGTAACACGAAGAGCTTGAGTCAAAATGCACCCTAATAGCAACACAATTGATTCTTATTAGCAGTCATAGCCTAACCTGAATAATTCAAGTTTATTAAGTGGTTCAAGAGCTCTTTGAAGGGTAAAATATTATCTTTGGATTCAAGCATTAGACAGGAATTGCCCAGAACACCTCAGTAATTGCAGGACTACTTAGCGATGTGGACTTTTGTTAAGCAAAAATGAGTCAGCTAGATTGAAATCATTATGCGTTTTAGTTCTTGGAGTAGATATTGGCTGAAATAAATTTTAACCAAAGGCTACAGTGGAAGCCATTTTCTATTACTTTCAAGATAAACAGCTTTTATGATTACCAGGAAAGTTTGGATGCCATCCAAAGGTGGTTGTACCATATTCATTTTCAAAATACAAAATAATTAAGAAAAACTCAAAGCCATTTAAATCAAACCAGAGATACATTTCCGGCAAAGTAGTGTGCAGTTATGAACTAATAAATAATAGAGGCATATATATTTATTATCCTTTCCTGTTCTGTATCTGGAAGTGTTTGACTATTTAGAGCTCAGTGCAGATCTACAATTCAAGATGGTTGATTTGGAGCCAACCTATTTGTTCTTGGGTCAACATGGGTAGGGGGGAACAGGTGCAAGGTTGCAAACTTCCAGGTGGAGGCTGGAGTTTTCTCAGAAGGACTGATTTCCAGACTGCAGAGATCGGCTCCTTGAAGAAAAAAAGCTTTGAATGGAAGGCTCTGTAGCATCATATCCCTGCTGATTCCTCCAGAGACGTAACTAGGCCATACTTCATCCAGTGCACATTCCGTGTTTTCTGTCCCCCTCCATTGCGGTGCCCTGCCCCCCCCCAGCCCCACCCAGACTTAGTGAAACAGTGTCGGCTGGAGAAGCAGTCTGTTCCCTTCAGGCTGAAAACAGCCTGGTGGGAACTACACTACCCATGAGACTTGGGGCTTGCAAGGTCTCCTGGGAAGTGTAGTTCCCACCAGGCCTTTTTCAGCCTGAAGGGAACAGGTCACTTTTCCAGCCCTCACTGGTTTGACTAAGGTAAGTGTGGGGGGCAGGGCGCCGCAGGGGGTACGCCGTGGGGGGGGGGGTGATTTTCCAGGCACACACCTAGTGCAATGCGCCTCCCGCCCCCTGACAGCTCTGCCTCTGGAGCCCTCTCCCTTTACAAAATTTGCTGTCTCCAGACTCTGCCCCCAAATCTCCAGGAATTTCCCAACCTGGTGCTGGCAACCTAAACAGGAGTGATGTGCTGCTTTGGCCCTGTCTATGACTGAATGCATTGATCATTGCCTCCTTTTTATGGTGGAGTCCAAGCAGCATAAATATAACAAGCTGAGCATGTTATAAAAAGCACTTGGGGAAGAACTTCGCACAGTTCTCTTCCCCCAAACAACTTCAGCCCATTATATTTCTTTCAACCCAAGTTTTTTGAAAATCCTTAAACTAGCAATCTTTTTTCAAAAACCCAACTTAAAGATGCTCGTGCACCAACAGGCAGGGGGGAAATTGGCCCCGCCAGCCAATTTCCTCCTTCCCTTCCCCCCTTCCACTCTTTTACTTTTGTTTCTATGCCATCTGCCATTTTAGGATGATTCTGTCGGGTTGACATTTTGTGCAGTTGGCCAGCACGTTGTAGGCTGATTCTCTGACCGATTGCCATTTTACAAAACCCACAAAACATGTTTTCTCCCATAGAAGTGATTATGTCTGCCATTTCACTCATAGATTTACAGTAATACACTCACAATGTCTGGCCATTGCATGAAAGTCCCCTTTTCTCTCTTAAAAATTTGGTGTGTTGAAAATGCAGATGCAGTTCATTGTAGCCCAGATTGAGTATTAGTTAGGGCCAGATTCTTAGGTTCATAATCATCACATTTTATTAATGACTATGTCATGAACTTGGAGGAGGCCAGGCAGTGGAGAATTGTTTCCATTTTATAGTAGTGATTTACTAGACTGGAAAAATAGCAGGGCAAGGACTTTGAAACTTTTGACTCAACCCTGCTGTGATAACCAATGAAAACAAAGGAGACAGGGAGCACCAGTTATGTCCAATCAAACTATGGAGAAAAGGGAACAGTCAGTCAGAATGCAGGAAATCTGTATGGCTGCAAGGATTCATTTCTGTATGCCTTCAAAGCTATGTACGTGTTGTAGATTAAAAACAAAAACGTTTTTGTGTGAAAGGGCCAAAACAACTTGAATTGTTTTCATGAGCTCTAATTGCTTCCTGTGTTGCCAGGCACACATAAAAAACATAAACATAAAAAAGGAAAATGGATTCATTGATAATGATTGAAACTCGTTATATACATGCTGTGTGTAATCCACCTATCTCATGTTCTCTTGCTTTGCAATGCTGCAAGATGTGCATTACTATATTTACAACACATTTTGTATTGGCTAGATATGACAAATGGGAGGAAGTGTGTGTGTTGTGGGGAGAGCCAAGGGCAAGAAAAGTCAAGCCTCCTCCTCCTCCTCATTCTTGAATTACAATCTCAACAGATGAATGAAAGGAGTATCTAAATACATGGAAATGGAATAGAAAGATTTTCAGTTTGTGTGTGCTTCTGACTCTGTATGCAGGAGGCTGAGAGGAATGGTGATACTAAATAAGATTGTTGAGTAGGCTGTATTGATATAGCACACTAAACCAGAGTTTACTCAAACTGTAGTTTACTATGACATTGAAATCCAGCCTCTGTGGAGAGTGGTACTTTTGTTTGAAAGTGTGCTTCAGTGAGCAGAGTTCCCATACAAGCAGAAATGACACAAACCAGGAATAATTGCTCTGTATGATTTATGGCAAATCTAACACACAAGAGCTGTTTCCTGATTCTTCCACGTAAAATAAAGGTAACATATTGACTAGATGTTGCCTTTGATTGCAATTTCTGTAACTCCTGCTTCTAATTTTAACTCTAAATGCTATAGAATGAAAATGCCTAGTTTGCTGTCAAATGGTTAGTATTTTTGTAATTGTCAAAGTATTGTGGTCCATCGCTTCCCTCAAAAGGGTGCTGTCTGAAATGCATTATTGGACTCAAACAATCCAAGTGTGAAATATGGATAAACCGCATACCAAAGTGGTACTGCAGATCCAGCAGCACAATAGTTTAATTACATTGTGGTTGCTCTCAAAGCCTTTAGTCCAAAGTGCTGTGGCTGCTTCCTTTTAGTGTGTGGTTTTGGAGCCAGGCAAAGGCTGGAATGGAACACTGCCCAGCGTGCTCTGACAGCCATGCAATTAAAACCTATGAGGCATGATAGGACATGCACTAGAAAGGAAGTTGTTACTGCCTTGTGAATGCTGCCAACTCCAAAGGAAAAATCTTCAATGCTGCAATTGTAGATAATTATTAAAGGCAGTTATTAAATCTATTAGGATAACTTTGGTCACCTTGTTCCTTCATATTATGAAACGAATCTCTGATGAATGCTATGTCATAGTGTTTTCCAAACGTTTTATTTGCGACCTTGTATTGCATTAGATAGCATAAGATTCTACCTGCCTTTCAGTTGCTCTCTCCAACCTCAAAGCTTATCCCCTACTTCCAGACAGATGGGAAGATGTGGTGGCCTTGTAATGAAGGAAAGGCATTCTGCACATGAGTGATGGCAGACTTGGCATTTAGAGTCTTTAGATTTTCCCAAATACTACTGATAGAGATGGTGTGGTTTAAAACTGCCTGAACATTATTGTCCCTTAGCCCTTCATTGCTGTACAATGTAATTTGTTGTCTGTATTTAAAGTTCCTGGGGTTCTTCAGTTCCTTATCCCTAGAGCTTGAGGAAGTGTTTTCTTTTTGATAAAAGGGCTTTCTGCATAATCTCAGAAATGCACCTTAAAGTTGCAGATGGATTAATGATCAAAACCAGATATATAAGAACATAAGAAAGAGCCTGCTGGATCAGACCACAGTCCATCTAGTCCAGCACTCTGCTACTCACAGTGGCCCACCAGATGCCTTTGGGAGCTCACATGCAGGATATGAAAGCAATGGCCTTCTGCTGCTGCTGCTCCCGATCACCTGGTCTGTTAAGGAATTTGCAATCTCAGACCAAGGACGATCAATATTGGTAGCCATAGATCAACTTCTTCCCCCATAAATCTGTCCAAGCCCCTTTTAAAGCTATCTAGGTTAGTGGCCATCACCACCTCCTGTGGCAGCATATTCCAAGCCCCAATCACACATTGTGTGAAGAAATGTTTCCTTTTATTAGTCCTAATTCTTCCCCCCAGCATTTTCAATGTATGCCCCCTGGTTCCAGTATTGTGAGAGAGAAAAATTCTCTCTGTCGACATTTTCTACCCCATGCATAATTTCATAGGCTTCAATAATATCTCCCTCGTCTTTTCTCCAAACTAAAGAGTCCCAAATGACCTAACATCATTTGGTATAATCCGCAAACTTGGCCACCATGCTATCCACCCCTACTTCCAGGTCATTTATGAATAGGTTAAAGAGCACTGGTCCCAAAACGGATCCTTGTGGGAGACAACTCCCCACATCTCTCCATTGTGAGAATTTCCCATTTACACACATCTTTTGTTTCCTGTTTCTCAACCAGTTTTTAATCCATAGGAGGACTTCCCCTCTCATTCCTTGGTTAGTGAGTTTTCTTAATAGTTTCTGGTGAGGAACTTTGTCAAAAGTCTTTTGGAAATCCAAGTAGACAATGTCCACTGCTTCCCCCTTATCCACATGCCTGTTTGCACCCTTTAAGAATTCTAGATTCGGGCCAAATCTGGTATTTGTTTCACTCCAAGCCTAGTCTTCACCCAAGAGGAGGTGAGGAAAATTCCTGCACCTGAACCAAGCTTCTTAGGAGGAGAATCTGAGGAACTAGCAAAAATAGCAGTAGACAAGGAAGAAGTTCTGGCAGCCATTAATCAACTAAATGCTACCAAATCCCCTGGCCCAGATTGCTTTCACCCAAGAGTTCTTAAGGAGCTGAAGCATGAAATTTCTGATCTTCTCACTTTAATATGCAACTTATCCCTGAAATCAGCCTCCAACCCTGAAGACTGGAAGATGGTCAATTTCACACCAATCTTTAAGAAAGGATCTAGGGGGGACCCAAGAAATTACAGACCAGTCAGTTTGACATCTGTTCCTGGTAAGTTAGTAGAATCTATCATTAAAGATAAAATTATAAAAACATGTAGAAAAGCAAGACCTGCTGAGGAAGAGTCAACATGGCTTTTGCAGAGGCAAGTCCTGCATTACAAACTCAGGCGGTATCATCAGCACAGTTCCTGGATGATACCCTGAATATTGGTGCTGCTAACTTTAAAAATGCTCCCCCTGCAGGCCAAAATGTGGAAAAAACTCAAAAATCAGACGGCCTGGAATTTTTTTGGTATACCTGAATATTTGGTTATATCCGAATATGTTATTTGTTTTATTCAGGCATACAGATAATTTTATGCCTGAATAAATCCAAATCCGAATTTTACCTAATTTCTAGGGTACTGACCAAGCCTAGTGAAGACAGATGCAAAGACTTAATTCAGCTTCTCTGCAATCTCCCTGTCATCTTTTAGCACACCTTTTGTTCCTTTGTCATCTAATGGGCCTACCGCTTCCCTAGCTGGCTTCCTACTTTTGATGTACTCGAAGAACTTTGTTGCTTGTCTTTATGTTCGCACCCATTTGTTCTTCGTAATCCTTTTTTTGCCTCCCTTACTGCTAACTTGCTTCTCCTTTGCCACCATCTGTGTTCCTTCTTGTATTCTTCATCAGTTGAGCTGGACTTACATTTTCTAAAAGACATCTTTTTTCTGATAGTTTTCTCAACCTCCCTTGTTAACCATAGTGGCTTTCTTTTGAACTGGGTGCTGCCTTTCCTAACCTGCGGAACACATTCCAGTTGAACTTTTGTTACTGTGTTTTTAAATAACCTTCAAGCATCTTGGACAGTTTTGACTCTCTTGATTTTCCCTTTCAGCTTCCTGCGCACTATCCCACTCATCTTTGAGAAATTTCCCTTTTAGGCGAATGTAACTACACTAGTAGTTGTCACTTGCTCTCATGCAGAGATACTGAATCTGACAGCATTGTGGTCGCTATTCCCTATCGGCTCAACAGTACTGTCTTCCCATAATAGGTCCTGGGTCCCACATAGAACTAGATCTGGGATCAGCTCTCCCCTGGTTGGTTCCACAACCATCTGCTCTAAGCCACAGTCATTTAGCACGTCCAGGAATGCTGTCTCCTTACTATGACCTGAATATGCATTTTTCCAGTTTACATGGGGATAGTTGAAATCACCTATTACCACTACGTTTTTGATTTTGATGGCCTCTCTAATTTCTTTTTTCATCTCAGAATCCTCCGTGTGCTTTGGTCAGGGGGATGATAATATATTCCTAATATTAGACTATCCTTCACACCTGGTGTTGATATACACAGTGCTTCTGTAGGGGAATCAGCTCCCCTTGCATTGTCTATTTTATGTAACACTATGCTCTCTTTGATGTAGAGGGCAACGCCACCCCTGATACACCCTGTCCTATCCTTCCTGTAGAGCCTGTAACATGGGATAACAGCATCCCACTGCTTCTCCTCATTCCACCATGTCTCTGTGGTGCCCACTATATCAATGTCCTCCTTCAAAACCCTGTACTCCAGCTCCCCCATTTTAGGTCGAAGACCTCTACTATTAGCATAGAGACTCCTGTATACCCAGTCTCTGCCCCTAACCTGGGATTTATGTGCTTTGCCCTCTAGCCCTTTGTAGACACTATCACTTATCATATTGCTATGTTCCACGCTTGTATGTGGTTGATTTAGAAAAAAACATCCCTCTCTGTCTACATCCCCATAGATATTCCGAACTGAAGTCACCTCAGCTCCTGTCGGCTTTCCCCAGTGATCAGTTTAAAAGTTGTTCTGCTACCTTTTTAATATTAAGTGCCAGCAGCCTGGTTCCTTTTTGGTTGATAAAACCCATCCATTTTGTACAGACCTGCCTTGGCCCTAAGTGTTCCCCAGTTCCTAACAAATCTGAAACCCTTACACCAAGTTCTCAACCATGCTTTGAGACCCTGTGTCTTCACTTGCCTAGCTGGCCCTGTGCGTGAAACAGATAGCATTTCTGAGAATGCCACCTTGGGGGTCCTGGACTTCAACCTGTTACCTAGCAGCCTAAATTTAGCCTCCAGAACCTCCCAGCTACATTTCCCAATGTCATTGGTGCCAATGTGGAGCAGAACTGCTGAATCCACCCCAGCAGTATCTAACAGCCTATCTAGATGAGGCGCGATATCCACAACCTTTACACCAGGCAGGCAAGTCACCATGAGGTCATCATGCCTCTCACAAACCCAACTCTCTACATTCCTAATGATTCAATCACCTACTACGAGGAGCCCCCCATCTACCCAAGGGGTATCCTCGGTGCGAGATGATAGCTGATCGCAAGCTAAGGAAGGGGTTCCATCTAAGGGAACATCTTCCACCACCTCAGACTGGCACCCTCCATCCCCCAGACCCTTATTTTATTTATTTTTATTTATACTTTGGGCTTTTATACCGCCCTATCCCTGAAGGGCTCCATGACATCTGAAGAGATGTCACTCTGGGAGTGGGACTCGGTTCTTAGGTCCCTGAAAGCCTTGTCTGTCACCCTCTCTGCCTCTCAGCTTCTCCAGGTCTGCCACCTTGGTTTCAAGAGAATGCACACATTCCCTGAGTGCCAGGAGCTCATTGCAGCGAGGGCACATCCACGACTTCTGCCCCAGTGGTAGATAGTCGTACATGTGACACTCAGTTGAAAACACTGGAAAGCCCTCACACCCCTGCTGGCTTCCTGCTGGCTTCATATCTAATTCTGTTTAGATATTCAAATAATAAACTTTTAATGAGTGCCTCCCCCTTGAGCTTTCCGTACCTTCTACTATCCCTCAAGATATGTCCTTATTCAGTAAAACACGCTGCTTCCAGAGGGTGAGCAACAGAGCTAATAGCAAGCCCCACCTCTCAGCAAGCCCCACCTCTCAGAAGCCTAGAGCTGTCTGTCCCACTTCTCCTCTCCCTGCTACTCCTGTCCTCTGCTACTCCTCTCTGCTGCTTCCAGAGAGTGAGCAACAGAGCTAATAGCAAGCCCCACCTCTCAGGAAGCCCCACCTCTCAGAAGCCAGGAGCAAGCACACGGCCAGAACAAAGAAAACTAGAAAAAAGCCGCTGTTAAAAACACACCGTTAAAAGATTAAAAGATTTGGCTTTGAGAAAAGCCCTCCCAAAAGAAAGCTCACCTAGTGTTGTCTGTCCCACTTCTAGCCATCTCACATACCTGGCTGAGTAAGACAAGATACCTGTCTGCTTCCCCCAACCCCACCCCCAGGCTTTTCCTATGGCACAACTTACCAAATGGGAGGGCGGGAATATTTCCACTACAAACTAAGGAGGCAACTTTCAAAAGAATATGGAATTCCCTTGGATACTTGAATTTGTGTTCTTATATGTGTCTCTGCTGACATTAAAGGGCAGAAAAAGGCAAGAAGAAGGAAAGGTAGTGTGATAACTAATTTAGTCAATGAGGGATTAAGGGACTAAAGATTTTTCATGGATGATGAGACCACTGAGATAAAACTGTTCATACAGTTCCCTTGTAGCTTTGTAAGGAAAAGGATGAGAGAATAATTTTTTGAAAAAAATCAGCTTTCACAGACAATTCAGATTTGTGGTATATTTCTAAAGGGCTATGGTCCAAAATGTCCCCTTCGCATGAGACAAGGGA
This sequence comes from Sphaerodactylus townsendi, assembly GCF_021028975.2. Lineage (NCBI taxonomy): Eukaryota > Metazoa > Chordata > Lepidosauria > Squamata > Sphaerodactylidae > Sphaerodactylus > Sphaerodactylus townsendi. The sequence goes on along the minus strand of NC_059431.1, from coordinate 84,760,146 downwards.
CCTCTGCTCAAATTTCTTGTTATGCACAGCTGTTATAAGCATAGAAGAACTGCCATCCTTTGAATCTATCATCTTCCTTTGATCATACACACACATGTGATAGATAAGTGCCCAGTGAAAGGCAGGCCTCTTTTCCTTTGGGGAAACTCCAGCATTCACAATGGGAAGAAGTAGACTTTCATGAACAATTCATCTAGAATCTGGTCAACCTTGTAGGCCACCTCACAACTACATCTAGGGGTATCTAGATTCTAGGGGTATTAGGCTGAAGGTTTCCAGCCTAAAACATGATCCTATCAGACTTTATGCATTACGTAATAGCTACAGTTATGCAAGGCCACTTTTGCATTCTGCAAGAATTCTTGTGCACTTAACAGTAGTGTAATGGTGTTGGGGTTTTTTACAGGTGCAGATTTCCAAATCTTTGTGCATATCAAAGCATGCTCGGCAAAAGACAAAATACTCAAAAATAGCAAAATAAAAACAGATAAGAGTTAGAAATCTGAGAAATTATCTGGTGCCATCTGAATACGGATCCTCATATAAGCTGACATGTTCCAAATAGCTTGTGCTTGTTGAAAATGTTTGTAGAATGTGACTATATGCAAAGGAAGTCAAAGCTCCTTGTAAAATAGTTGTGTAAGAAAGGGATGTTTGGTGGAACAGCTTTTCTCATCTTTGTGTGAAAAGATGTACCCCTCCCCAATTCCTTCTTTAAATATTCTTATTTTAAAGATTCAGAAGTCCTCTTCTTCGTTACATCGTCTACTCTAGTCTAGAGCAAATATTTGTGTTTCTGTTTGTACAGAGGACAGAACCAACTTTCAGACCAGAAAGGCTACCTGAATATCCAAAATGGTATTCTTTGAGAAATGAATAGGATATTATTATTTTTAGAGTGTGTGTGTGTGTGTGTGTGGGGGGGGGGGGTTAATACAGCATTCCAGACAATATAATCAGTGGCACACATCCAGATTCCATTTAGAAAGCAGAGAAGTGGATGCAGCTGTTTTTTGTGTCTAGTTGGTGCCAGTTTAAGAGTGTGTAATCATATTTGCATAAAGATAAAAAGGAAGGTGTTATAGAACAGAGTAGAGCCTATGGTTTCACCATGCATTAAAGGTAATTTTAGACTAATTAGGTATAATTTGTTAAGGAATTCTTCCTGGCAATCATGAGTCTGATTTTGTAATTATAGGACAATGCTTACTGTGGCTTTCAAAGGCAGGATAAAGCGCCCCCAAGGGGGTCATGTCCCACACTAGGCAGATCTAATGGTGCCACAAAAGACAGGTGTTTTGTCAGATTTCAGCCACACACTTTCACACCTGCAACACATTAAATAGAACAGTGATGTTAATGAAAACCAGGTGCTTGTTCCATAGCCTAAATGAGGAGCTGGCATTGAGGCTTACTGTTTGCTACCTGGAGACTCCCACATCTCTCTCTGGAAGAGTTAGGAAAGCAGTTGTGATTTTTTTTTCATTCCAAACTTTTTGGTTCAGGAGGAGACCCAGGCATGCAAGGAAACCTGGTCTCACCTTATCCAGGTTTTACATTTTGCCCATGGTCAGAACTTTGTATCAGTTGAACACAAATGTGTCATTCTGAGCAAGGGGCAGGGGATTGGAGAAAAATTATATACCATAGTTTAGAAAGGGGCTACAACCTTTATTGAAAATTGGGAATTTTGCACACAGACCTAGGTGCCTCTTATATCCCCTCCTCTCTCCACAGAGATGGAAAAATGCAAGAAGGATTGCCAAATTGCTGTGTGTTAGAGGCACGTCTCATCAGATTTTGAAAGTTTAAACAGGGTCTGTGCTGGCCAGTAGTTGGATGGATGACCACAAAGAATGTCCAGAGACCTTTGGGGATTGGGTGGTATACCAAATCCAATAAATAACAACAGCAACAACAACAACAACAACAACAACGAAGCAGAAGCAGGCAATGGCAATCCACCTCTGAACGTCTCTTTCTGAAAACCCTATGAGGTTGCCATAAGTTAGCTACAAACTTGACAGACATAAAAAGGAAGAAAAAGAAATGGCTACTACACACAATCTAACAGAAGAGCCTTTCTACCATGAAAATCTTCCTCAAAATACAGCAGGAATATATGCCTCAAGCATCCATTATTTAAACCAAGTTTAATACTTTGTATTAAAACCAGGGTTTTTCAAAAAAAGTAAAGGAATTGCTGTTATGTTTGTCAGGGACTGAGAAAAGTTTTAGAAAAATAAAATGTTATGCAAAAGTCCATTCTCCTCCCCTTTCCCTTGCTTCCCCACATACTAGATAGAGCATTATCTGTTCCTATAACAAACAACTGTGAAGCAACAGTTGAAAAAAGAAAGAAATAAAGAAAAAAACCTATAATAGTTTTATAAAAAGGAAACTCAACCAAGCCTACATTCTCAGCAGGAGTGTAGTTAATTATTTGACTATTTTGCAACTACTTGTAGCATATGACACTCTCTTGACAAAAACAATTAACTTTCCCCTGTTGTGGGGGACATGAAGGTGGAGGATCAGAGAGATGGTTGTCAATCACTGTCTGTGATGCTGGACTTAACTCCAAAGTTCCATTTTGGAACCAAAATTACAATCAGCTGTCTTGTGTATTTTCAAAGACTTTACTGTTTACTGCTCATAGAAAAAATTCTTGTGCATCAAAAAGTAGTCAGTCAGTGAGACCACTAGAAGTTTCTTCTTAACATGTTATTGTTAAGTGGTTGGGAGCATTTGTCAGGGAGCATTTGCTGTCACATCAGCAGGCTGAACCAGTACAGCTCAACAACAAGTCCATAATATGCATGGACAAACCTCAGCATATGCACAACTTCAACAGTAGCCCTGTTCACAAGTCACAGTGAATGCATATACAATCGAGTCCTGATCACACTTTCTTTTGTGAGAAACAACCAACATGCCTTCACTTTCCAAATGAAACTAGGGATCATTAACTGTATAAATGTGGGGTTTATACACATGTTCAGTGTACCTGCATTGAACATACCATGAGAATTACTTGATGAATGTATGAAGGGGAAAAAAATCAAGTGCTCACTAAACCTGGATTCTATGTGCATTTACTGTAATTTGTGAACAGAGAACAATGTACTGCATATACTTGATTTTTATGTATATGTACATTGAATAATTCTCATGTTACATTCAATGCATATACAGCTAGCTGAACATGTGATTGAAACCGCACATTTATCCACATGGCTCCAAAGTGCCTGCTAATGGTGGGCAATCTCCACATCCTTCCTGATGCTGCCTGTTGAGTAAAGTGAATGCATGTTGGACAGATGTATACATGTACATGCAGGTTGTACATACATTGTGACATATGAATAGGACTTTACTTCTTCTCTTGATGCTCTTCACCTGGACCTCTGGTTGAGGAAAGTTAACAAAGCACATCATAGCCAGATGTCTTTAAGACCCTTTCTGCACGGGCCATTTAGACTGACTTGGGCAGCAGTGGTGGCGTTCCCACCTCCCAATAGCGTTTTGAGCGAGTCTTTTGGAAAACGCTGGCTTCCATCTGGCACTGAGTGAACGGCACTGGGTGGAAGGCGCCGTTTTTCAGCCTTCCACTTTTGTTATTAAAACTTGTCCCCTCTTCCTGCATCGCTCCATGGGGACGAGGGGACATGCCTCCTGTCCTTCAGCCCCCGGGGTGTTGCCAGGGCCAGGTGGCCGTGTCCTCTCGTCCTGACAAAGTGAAGCAGGAAGTTGGGCTAATTTTGAAAAACAAAAGTGGCGCGCCTCATGCAGAAGCACTGATGTCAGGGTGTGGGGGCCACAAGTGCACAACTGTGCGAATAGCCCCAGGCCACTGCTGGTGTTATGTACACTAGTGCTCCAGCACTTTGTGGGTCCGTGCAGAAACTGCCTTATATTATTAACACATTTTGTGCTCCTATTTTGTATGCCAAGAGAGCATGCTGCATGTGATCCTTATGATATATTTCTTTACCATTTTGTTTGAATTAACGGATGCATGTATTTTCTGGCTTAAGCCTATATGATATGAAACCCCAGCTTTTCCTTTCAGTTCCAGTTGGGGGAAAGAAATTATGGGGCTTGGATTAGTTAATGAAAGGGCATGTGTAAAACAAAAAGAAAGTGCCTTCAGCCCACTGAATTTTATTTCTATTAACTAAGGGGGAATTACCAGTAGGCAACAGTAAGAAAAATGCAATTTCAGTTCAGATCCACAGGCCCTCCAATCACATTTTTAACCTTTGCAAATATAACTTAATATACAACTGTGTTTATTTAACAAAGAAAGGTAGGAAATTGAAGCAGGGCACAAATTTAACTTTGGACCAATATTAGATTCTTTCCCCTCAGACAGAAACCTCCTATGGCTCCTCCACAAAAGGAACCTTTCCCCCACAATCTTTACCGGAGGGCCAAGCTCATAGAGGGCAACACCATGATTTGGTGTGTGTTGGGGTGGGGGGTACTCATTCACATTGTGTGTACAAAAGCTGGAAAATATGTGCATTGCCATATTCACACAGAAGGGGGACCTCAAGTATCAAGAGGAACACACATAGCACACTCTTCTAGTATATGAGGTAGGGGTACCAGAATCTTGATGACTAAAAAGATCTTGAGACAGAGACAGTGCAGCTTTCTTCCATTTTAGGAACTTGTCTATGAAATGCTTGGTTCACTTTCCCCAATAAGCTCTGCTTATTGTTGTGAAAAAAGTATATTCTACCTTTCAGCACCATCAAATAATGCCCTCTTGGCTGTGGATTGGATCCTACCAGCTTTTCTGCGGCAGATGAACGAGATGGAGCCACATTTGAAGAGTGAATGAGTATGCCAGGGGTAGTCAGATCAGAATTAGGCAATATTGAGAGGGCAAGCCAGTAGGGTTCAACTCTATCAGTCTTAGAGTCTTGACCGTAAGTTGGTGTTGAGCTTCTTGGGGTGCTACATGCTGTTTTCCTATCACCCCCTCATTTCTCCCAATAGCCTGAGTTATTGAGATCTGTTTGGTTGTTTAGAGCAGGGATCCCCAACCTTTTTGAGTCTGTGGGCATAGCCTGGTGGGTACAACAACAAAGTGGCTGCTACAGGAGATAGTGCTAACCACAAAATGATAGGGAGCAAGATTATGCATAATTTGCAAAGTAACTCTTCAACATTTAAGGCTGAAGGTCTTTTAATCTGCACAGCCCTTCAAATTACCAGAGGACTATCAGAAGCCTTGCTGGGCACAAGCACCACCTGGCCTAGCCCACTTTCTAGAAACACTTTGTGGGCACCAAAAAAGGTGTTGGAGGGTACCATGGCGTTCATGGGCACCACATTGGGAACCTCTGATTTAGAGCATTTATTATCCTACCTTTCTTTCAATGTTATCACCCAGGAAGGCTTACAATGGCTCTTTCCGCAGAAATCCCTGAAAACATTTCTAAAACATTTTCAGCTTTCCCTTTATAACCAATTATGTCTGCACTCACACCCTTGAAATGATTCCTGGCCACCCTTTTGTGCTTTTTATTTTGAATATATTTTGAGGAATTGCTGTTTCAGAGCTTCACAGCAGGGTGCTGCAATTCGTTACTTCTTCTACACACCTCCTTCGAAAATTAGCCCCCCCAAACTTAACAAATTCTGCTCAAATGCTCTAAAAAAAGGCAAGGGGCAAGGAGTGAACTCACAAAATTGCATTGACCAGGAAGTGCAGGGAAGGCAGAGAGACGTGGTAAAGGGACGGCCCAGGCAAATGAAGCCATTTTTAAAATCTTTCAGCCAGAGAATCTTTCTAAAGGGGATTAATTTAAAATGTTTTGAGGCTGCAAATAAAACGTTTTGGGATAAAAACAATGAGGAACTCCACGGAGGAAACGGTTTATTTCCTAACTCAAAATAATTGTGGCACATCCTTGGATTGTCCAGGCCCAGGGCCATGCCCAGGCCCAGGTTTTAAAGTGTCTGTACAGAAAGAACCCTTGCTTTAAAAAAAAACAGTTTGAAGCACACGAATTACTGTTTTAAAAAAGAAAAACAATGAGACTGTGACTAGAAGCTCTAGCCTCCACATTTGCACCACCAGTAAAGAACTGGAAACAGTAGGGGGAGGGAAAGACTTTCTCTTTCACTGATCCTTCTGCTGCTGTTCCTTCAGGACTGGGTAAATATAGCCATGGTAGTTGACCAGCAACTTCAGCAAGGGTTATCCAATGTCATCTTGAGATGAATATTCTGTCCCCAGCCTGAATATCTCCATTGATGTCTGCAGCATGATTAGAGAAGACAGCCAAGGATAAGCTGGCAAAATCACCATTGCAGGCCTCCAACTCTTAATGGTTCTAAGGTACAAAGAAGAAACTGAACCAGTTGGTGAATTCAAAGACTTGCACTTGTAGCTTTCTTCTCAGCTCAGCTCAATCTTGAAAGTATTTGCTCCAATTTGGAATTGGAGCCACGTTTGCTGCCCTAACATTTTAGAGTAGTAGTAGTAGTAGTAGTAGTAGTAGTATGGATTTATACCCCCTTTCTCTCCTGCAAGGAGACTCAAAGGGGCTGACAATCTCCTTTCCCTCCCCCCAACGTAAACACCCCTGTGAGGGTGGATTTGGGGCTGAGGAAGAGACTCCAAAGCAGCCTCCCTCCAAGAAGCTCACCCAGCTGGTGATAAGCGGCGTGGAGTGCACAGGTTGGTAATCTAGTCTCCCCCAGATGAGCCTCCACAGCTCAACTACTACTACTACTACTACTACTACTACTACTACTACTACTACTACTACTACTACTACTACTACTACTACTACTACTACTACTACTACTACTGGCAGAGTGGGGAGTCACTAGGTTCTCCAGATTAGAGTGCATCTGCTCTTAACCACTATGCCACTGCTGTGTGCTGGGCCTGGGCATGGCCCTGGGCCTGGACAATCCAAGGATGTGCCACAATTATTTTTAATTACCTACTTACTGAAGCTGCACAGGCATCTATCCAGGTCCTATAGTGCAAGCTAGCTTGTAAGTTTTATGAACTCTGTTGCATGTCACCACAGCATGCTGCACTCCTGCCTTTCACAAATCAGCCACCTATACTTTAGCCATTCCTCACTACCCAAGAAAACAATGCTTTGGCTGATGCTGGCACTAATGTGCTGCATATACCATTTCCAAAGACCTGTCATATAAGTTTGACATCTACTATTAAAACAGTTAATGTTGAACTCCCTGCGTCTCCCATTACCATGCCCTTGCCCTGAATTTCAAGCAGATGATGACACTTGTTATTGAGGGCATTCATGCACCATGTCTTTCCAGACAGCTTTAATGGCCTCTTGTTAGAGTAGGATAACTCATTATCCAGCTCTGCCACAGATTGATCTCCAAGACTGGGGGCACAACCTTCACTTTCCTCCTACCTTTGCCTGCTTACATTTTAATGCACTGGTCAGCTGATTTCTCCAGGGAGCAAAAATTACTTCAGCTAAAACAAAACAAAAACCAAATTTCCAATAATTTTATATGAGGATAAAATATGAATGGCTGTAAATTTCATTCTTGCCCATTCATTCCTCTCTGTACATCTCTGGCTGGACGGAAAATGTTCCAGCTGCAGCAGACTTTGTATGGAAGGAAAGTGATGGGATAGGTGGGTGGTGTGAGGGCTGGTGACATGCTTTTATGATATTCCATGAGTAACCCCAAAGGGCTAGGCCTAAGGGACAAATTAATATTTGTGTAAGAAAAAGGTATTGCTCTGTCAAGAAAGGGAAAGAACAGAGCGGGAATTGAATAGACAGCAAAGCCAGGGGGAGGGCATCTACAGGGGGGTGAGGGGGTGGGGAAGGCCGTTTGAGACTATCTTCCAAATCAGCAAAATGCAGATTGCGGCAGGCTGCTGACCTTTTACTGTAACCAATGTCATCTGCAAGTTGTAACCTCATGCCATTAATTATAACCTAGCGTATCTCTGGAGTGTTTCTGGACTATTTCTCCTGTTGGCATTCAAATTTCCTCCTACTCTCCCTCCCATGCTGATTCTCCTTTCCATTCCCCAGCCCTCTAAAGAGATCAGGTTTCACACTGCACTCTGAAGTGAAATAAAGAAAATAAAAAAGAGAAGCCCTGAAAGGCCCTGTACTTTTTAGACATGGGGCCTCAGCTGAAGGAGGAGTTTAGATTTTAGAGAGAAACTTTATTGCTGAAGTTACATGATATTTATTTAGAGTGAATTTAGCAAGGCCATTAATTTTCTTCATTAATGAAACGAATTCTGAGTAAGACTGCAGGGCGCTCTTACTGGGGAGTAGTTCCCATGGAAGAAATGAGCCACAAGTCTGAGTAAATGCATGTAGGACTATTTTTGCATCTCATTCAAAGCCAAGAAGTGTCCTAGCTGTTTTTAATGTACAGATGTTAATGCACTCTGATGTACGCATATTTTAAAATCTGTATTTCTGAAACCCTGAGGAACAGCAAAAAGGAAACCCCCAGTCAGGCTGCGTTAAAACAAATCCAGTGACAACTCCATTTAGTCTAACCCATCTATGCTGAGATTTTGGATTAGCCAACTAGATTATCTCAGATTTTATACTTCAGTATTCTGTCCAAGGGCTATTTCAACTTCCTGTAGTTTTTCTTCATCTTTGGTAGTGTTGAGCAGTGTAGCTTTCAGAAATGTCACTGCTAAGGTTGTCTCCCTCCTGCATAGCACTTAGGGAATGACTGAGCAAAATTGCCCCATGAAGAATTCCTAAGCATCTAAAAGAAGGTCACATGAAGCAAAGAGAGCAGAAGACAAAGCTATGGTTTATGACTGGATGATGAAAGTGTATAGGAATGTTTGGACTATGAAAAGTGATGAAACTTCCAGGAAAGTTCTGTAGTCTTATTTTGTTTTATTATTTTATGTCCCCTTTCCAAAGGCATATTGAAGCAAGACTAAAATCTGAGGCAAAATAATCTCACAAATATGGAGATCAAATAGGGAAAGATAGGTTGAAGAAGCAAGCCTTTATTGGCATAGACAGCAGTAAAACAATAATAAAAACAGATTAAAAAGCATATACAACATAGGATATACATGTTAGGACAAAGGAAATCTACTGGCATTTAGTAATTTCCTGGAGAAAGTCTGCCACTATCATACAGAGAGAAGGATCAGGGTTGTCCAACAAGTAGTGTAATCTAAACAAATCGGGGAGGTCGGGTAAATGTAAGGGAGTGAGATTCACATACTTGGATCTGATTTCCTTGAATCTGAGACAGTGAAGTAATTGGTGGGCCAGAGATTCAACTGAGCCATCGTTACATTGGCACAATCTTTTAGCCTTTTCTTGCTTATTAAATCTGCCATGTAACAAGGCAGAAGGCATAACATTGAACCTGGCGAGCATTATGGCTCTCCTTTGAACAGGGTTTATTAAACAATACAGGTAGTGTGCCAAGTGGCCCCGATCAAATGGGAGAGAGAAATACAGGGGGGAGCACGTTTTCTTGGCTGCAGTGATTAAGGTGGAGAACTCTCTATCCAATAGTTGACCTTTTAATTTCCTATAAGCTTCTGAATAGGACAAAGGGCAAAGTGAATCCACTGACAGTCCGATAGAGGCAATTTTTTCTTCAATTATGGAGGAAAGATAGGTTATAAATGAATGAATTAAGTAAATAATTGGTCAACAAATCAATTGTTGGTTTGCCTTCAAAACAAATTATAAAAATGTGACAAGCCATGGTTTTACCATAGAGTTCTGGCAAATCCTGGAGTGTCATGGTGGTGTGGCTAGGTCACTTTTGGCATTTACATGAAATGATATCACGTTGATGATGAGGCATCATTCTCCCCTGCCTGTCTCCCTCCTGCTGATTGCCGGCCAATGGCTGGTAATCTTAGGCCGTTTCTGCACGGCCCCCCAGGCGCCCCCACGCCGGCAAGAATTCTGCCGGTGTGGGGGCGGAGGCCGTTCGCACGCAAGCGTGCGGGCAGCCTCAGGAGAGGCCGGCGGACGGCAGGCGGCTCCGCATGGAGCCGTCTCTGCCCCCTTCCCTTTCCCACTCACCTTGTCCCCGTTGTCGGCCTGCTGGCCTCTGAAGCCCCACCCACGCTGCCCTCCGACCTCCAGGGGTCGGAGGACAGTGAGGGAGGGGCTTCGGAGGCCAGCAGGCCGACGACGGGGACAAGGTGAGTGGGAAAGGGAAGGGAAACAGTGTGTTCCCGGTGGTGCTGTTCGCACCGCGCCGCCGGGAAGACGCTGTTCCCTCAAAAACAACCCTTTAAAGGGTTGTTTTTTAGGGCGGCCTGACGCCGCCCTGAGGGAGGGGAAGGGCAGCCAGGTCGGCGCTGCTGCGTTTCAGCAGCGCCGCCTGTGCGAACGGCGGCCTGGGGGCGGCGTTTTTACCGCCCCCAGGCCGCCGTTTTTGGCCCATGCGGAAATGGCCTTAGTCAGTGTCTAGCTTGTGTTAGATGGCCTGATCTTCACCTTGGGTTCACACTGTGTTGAATTTTCTTGGACATAATGACATACCTGGGTGTGCAAGCAGCAACAGCAGCCAAGTTTTACCAACTTAAACAGGCTCAGCTGCTGCACTTTTTCCTGCTGTGTGACATCTAGATTAGTGTAAGGCATTTTACATAGGGCTGCCTTTGAAAGTGTTTAGATGTTATGATTTATTCAAAAGAATAACCACTGTTTTTTTAAGCTGGTTTGCAGATTCAGTCCAAAGTACTACTGTTGAACTTTGCAACCCAAAATTATCCAGGTTGAGGATATTTTTGAACATAATCTTCTACGCTGAATCTTCCTCAAAGGAAGGAAGTTGATCGGTCTCCACTGTTTGAAATGTCATGGGTGGTCTTCCTTAGATTCATGTATTTGTTCATAGGACTTTGTCATGCAAGACAGAGGTAGGACTGATGTAGACTTCGACAGTCACAGTGATCTGAATTTGTGTAATATAAATATGAGAGGTGTGAAAAAATTATTTCCACAGAATTCAAAATACTTCTGATGTCCACAAGTCATTTTTAATGTCATACAATATTCCCCATCCAGATATGTTCAAACTGTGATGCAATGTCAGTGTCAGAATAGAATCTGGGAGATTCTATGTCTCTTCAAGGACATGGAAACTTTCTGGGTGACTTGGGCCACTCACTGTCCTTCAGCCTAACTTGACTCACAGGTTTGAAGTAGTGAGAATAAAACTGAGGCGGGGGAAACAATATTGTAAGCTACTTTGGATCCCCATTGGGGAGAAAAGTAGGATATAAACACCTGATTAAATAAGAAAAAGAGAAGCGAAGCCCAGTAGAACTGAACAAAGAATATCTTTTCAGGAAGTGCAGTACTAACGTTAGCAAAACCTGCTGCAAAATTATGTTGCTCAGGGATGTTTATTATAGTGACATTTAGATTTCCCTATTCTGAGATCTTTTCCTGACTGGTTGGTTAGTTTAGTGCAAAGGATTTGCAGAAGGATGTTTTGTGTGGCAAGCGTTCAGATGGTAAGAGAATCATTTAGATGTCATAATTCAGTATGCTGGCATCCACCTTAGGTCCACAGAATGTCCAAAATGAAAAAAAGTCCTGAATCTCACGGAGCGTTGGTGCCGCCTGTAATTCCCCTCCAATGAATTAAAATAGCTTTGCTGTTATTAAATGTTTCTAAGGATACAAATCTCTTTTCCATGCTCTAAACCCCAAGCTAAAAGTAACAACTGACAATGATGTAAGTGTTCATTTTTAGATAGATTAGAGTCCCTCCTGGGCACCTCCAAACAATTTCCTGAGTTGGATTTTTTAGAATCCAGATCCTCCATTCTGTGGCTTAAATACTGTGTCGAAAGGCTTACTAAAAAGATGTGATGGCAAATATATGTTCCTGTTGCCTGAATGCCATCACCCAACTTATTCTAACATCGTGGACATAATCATCATATTATAGCTCATTGTGAAACTTATCCAAGAACTATTGTTCTGGTCACCATTGCTTTTTATATACAGAACCTCTGAGCAGTGTCCCATTTCAACCCCATGCCAAACAAGCCTAATGATTTGCACATGGGTGTGTGTATAAACCTATGCATGGATCCTTTCGTATGAACAGAATTATTTAGTCTTTTTAATGTACGATCCATGGATTAGTTGCTCTATTGCGCATGTATGCTTTAATGTTTAATATAACCTTTAATTTTAATCTTTAATAGTATCAATAGACTGATAAATCAATCTATCAATAGATCAGTATTAACAGATTGATAGATCAATGTATCAACATGAAATAAGCAAACTGTTAAAGAAAAGTCTTGAATATGGCATCTGTATACTTTGCGCGGACACTGATTGTCTTTTATTGTGGGAAGTAGGGAGAGGGTGGGAGTTATTGTGAGGTGCAAACTGCAAAATCACAAAAGGTCAACATGAGCTGCCATTTGCTAAACTCCCCAGGTTCATGATTGTCCATCTCCTGATGTAGTGTAAACCCAAGTGTCAAGATCAACAGGCTTTTCCTAGCGTGGTCTGCAATCACTGATTGCTTGTGTATAAAACTATGAGGCAGTTTGTTGATCAAATGCAGGGGCAAATTGGGTGTTTGGCTCATTGATTAGTCTTATTATTTTTTCATTTTTAAGTATTAGTATTGACTTATTGATCTATCAATATGTTTTTTTTAAAATCTAAAGATATGCAGATATTCAGGAGGTGGCCATGGGTGATAGAAATGAATCATTTCTGTCACCCATGAGGCCATGGGTGATAGAAATGAATCAGCAAGACAAGATGTAGGAAGTAGTTGGCAACAAGGAGGAGGTTGAGGGGGAAGTATGTAAAACAGCGTGAGGGAGCATGTGTGTGTGGGTAAGACTAGGCAGGCTGGCTGTGGGCAGAGGGAAGAGGTTCAGGTCAAAGCTATGCCCACTGACAAATCTGTCCCACTCTGGCAACAAAACATGCTGTAAGTGGATTTGCTTGCTGCAGAGAGAGTGAAAAGTGAAAATGGGGCTAGAGGAAATATGTCTATACAAGAAATCTTGCCACAGCTGACATTCGCCTCCACCAGCAAACACCTTGTGCACAATTGAACATGGATGATTTTCCAACTCTAGTCCAGATATTTGTTGTAATAATAATCAGGGAACATTGACTAATTGAACATCACCTCCATCAACTAATTGAACATCACCTCTCTCCCCTCAAAAAGGGACTTGTTAAAACAATTCAACATCTGTGGAAAGTTCAATAATGCTATGCCAAATTGGGTAAATCACAATTTCATAATTAATTTTTCAAGCAGACGTACTTATTTCCCCAGTGTGATCCTCTAGACATCCCCTCCCAGCCTGGTGAAGAATGAAATGTGTGGTGGAATTGGAGGGCAAGGAAAATTACCAACCCACCATTTAAAGTGAAAAATCATGTTTAGCAATGTAATGAAAGACATCAGTGTATGCTAAATTCCATACTCCACCATCAGTATATAATAGTTCATAAATGGACAACCAGTTGAACAAGTAAAGTGATTTAGTATCTGGAGGTCATCTTTCAATCAAATTTGAACTGGAAGGCCCATCTGACTAGTGCTGTGGAAAAAGCACTAGCAGTACAAGTAATACAATTACTCAACTCTTCATCATTCAAGATGTCAATTACATACCAGGTGCTATTCAGGTATTCAATTCAATTTTTGTGTGGAATTGGGGTCCTGATAGAGGCAGTGGATGAATCATTTGATTAACCTCTGTTGCAGTTTATCTGTAAGATCTACTATGTACCAAGCATTGCTTTAGATATTGCTCTTAAGAGTTGAATTGGCCTAGAATTCACTGGAATTCTATGTGTGGATCTTCAAATTAAAACAAAACATCTTTAATGTGAGGAAAGAAATGTTGAATCTTATGAAGAAAGCCCCTTGTATTGGGCCATGGAAGGTGATTGTTAAGAACAGACTCCAACAGTTAGGATCTGATGTCAAAGATATTAATATCATAAAACAAATAAAGCCCTCAGTATTGATTTCAGTAGGACAAGTACCTAATTGAAAGCACAGTTATATGCTGTCCAGCATCCTTTGGAGTCACCTTCTTTTATGCTATCCCAAACTACTTAAAAGAACTAACAGTCCCTTTTTATAGAAGAGCATATTTTGACAGTGTTCATAAATGTGAAACTAGTCAACTTGAGTCCTTAGAACATATTTTATTGCACTGTGAATCTTGATCTGTTCAAGACTTTTGAGTCAAAAGAACAGTAAGATAAGAAAAGTTCACATGTTGAGTCAGTTCCCTTTTGGGACAGACACAAGGCAGTGAAAGAAGCTATAAGATCCTGGGCTGATCCTTACAATGTATTGTCAGCATAAACATTGAAGTTCCCAGAATGATCAGTGCAGACGTCACCAATAATACCTCTGCCAACTTATAGGCTAACAGCGGGACTAGGTAGCTGGTAGACTAGAAGAATGCCTAATTTATCCTTAGCCCCAGTGTAAGGAGCACACAATCAATGTCATTGATAGTTTGTCCTGTAAATTTGCAGAATTTAAAGGATTCAAGAGAATAATAGCAATGCCTCCTCTCCAGCCAGTTATATGAGGCTGGTGAAAGACCACATAATCAAGAGGTCTCATTGGGATAGACACACATTGAGACAGTCATTTTCTTCCAGCCATGGTTCTGTTGGGAAGCCAGGTGAATTGTTTCTTCTTTCCTCATGTCACAGAGGTTCTAGTTTTGTGCTTCACTAATTGAGTGTTGCACAATATTGGTGTAGATAAGGAAGTAATAGGGTCCTTGTTTCATCAACTCTTGGGATGCTATGGAGGTTAGATGGGCAGTCACCGTACTTGCCAAATATTCGCATGTATGATAAGCAGAGGTGGCTTGCCATTGCTTTCCTCTGCAGAACCTTCCTTGATGGTCTTCCAACCAGGTACCAACACTACTTAGCTTTCAAGATCTGATGAGATAACACTATGCTGCCCTCCCTATATCCCCATGTCTACCAGCTCCCATTTGCACTGAAATAGCGCATTCCTCAAATATCCTTTTATAGGTAATGATTTCTCTCAACTGTTATAAATAAACCTCTGCAGTACCTCACAATTAATATTCTAGGTTCCACAAAAAGTCATGTGACAGTTCAGGGGCACAATCATGATGTGCTGAGCTTAGATGTGTCCAACAAGTATAGCTCTATGTAACTACAGTTCCTGGTATTCCAGGTAAATAACTGCTCTCTCTCTCTCTCTCTCCCTCTTCAATAGTGGGGGAGGACAACCTTCTTCCATCCATTGCATATGATGCCTGAGCATTGTATCTGTGCCCCAGATGAAGAGTCACAGGCCAACAGCTCTTGTGCTCTGCCCTCAAAGCGTTTCCAACTAGAGTGTCAATTGAAACTTCTGTTTTCTCCTTGAAACTGTTTTGTTTTTTGCTGATTATCAGAGATCGTTAAACTACTTGAAGCATTACACTATACTCAAGTGTTGGATTGCTCTCTTGAAATCTGAGGATATGAAACACTTTTGTAAAAGCCTATAAAGATGCCTCTGCTTTAGCAACAGGAACAACCCTTTACAGCCTGGATTTTCTGCTGATGTAAAATGCAGTGGTGGTTATACTGATTTACACTTGTGTAAAAATCTCCCCCATGCAATATAAATTTCCATGTGAGCCAGCTCCCACTAGGCCACATTCCTGAATTTCAGAACACCAAAGAGAAGGTAATGTTGCTGTAGGATCAGTGAACCAGAAAATAATAGTTAGCAACAGGTCCAATGGGGTTTATCTGATTAAAAAATAGCCAGAAAGAGACTTCGGCCAATTATAATAGGTGGACAACCATACTTTTTGGTGGTTATGTTTTTAAATATTTCCGTTTTCTTTTCTTTGTTTTAAATAAAGTGAGTTCCCAATGACCAATCACATATCAAGAAACAGAAACTGGGATAGTGATATGCAGATGAAGGAGGCTGATGTGGTTCCCTTGGGATCTGTTGAAGACTGGGGACATAGTTGAGAGTGACAAGGTATGATCATCAACCATCAGCACAGTAAGTTTAGCCTCCAGATCAAGGGGCTGCATCCTTCTACTATTTTCCCATGTGAGTAAACAGTTGACATTATTCAATTGCTGAGTAAGCAAAACTCCCACCATATCTGCTCATCATTTTTTCCACACAGATTCCATGGAGGGGGCACAATATGCCTTTTCTTGCAACAGAAATGCTGCTGAACCTGGCAAAAAAGAGTATATAATGGGTAAGGCTTTTGATAAACTTCTGCATGATATTCTTGTTGACAAGTTGGTAAAATCTGGTTTAGATCCTATTATTGTTAGGTGGATCTATAACTCGTTGAAAGATTTCACTCCTGAAGGTTGCTTGTTAAAGATTCCTCATCTGCTTGGAGAGAGAGTAACAAGTGGAGAGCCTCAGGGATCCTGGGCCCTGTGTTGTGCAGTAAGATGTGATTGCTACAAAAACAAAAGCAATGTTGGGCTGCATCAACAGAACAGTGTCCAGATTACACCTCACTTGGAGTATTGTGTCTAGTTTGGGGCACTGCAGTTTAAGAACGATGTTGACAAGCTGGAGTGTGTCCAAAGAGGGGCAGTGAAAATGGTAAGGGGATCAGGAAAGGTTGAAGAAGCTGAATATGTTTAGCTTGGAGAGGAGACATCTGAGAGGGGATGTGATAGCCATCTTCAAGTACTTGACCAGCTGTCATATAGAGGAAGATGTGGAGCTGTTTTCTATTACCACAGAAGGTCAAACCAGAACCAACAGGTTGAAATTGTTAAAGGAGTTATTTGCTAAATAGTAGTAAGAACTTCCTGACTGTTAGAGAAGTCCCTCAGTGGAAAAGACTTCTTGGAAGTTGGTGGCCTTCCCACCTTTAGAGATCTTTAAGCAGAGGCTGCCGCCCTGAGCCCTATTGGGAAGGGCGGGATATGAACAGGCAGATCGTGAAAGAGAGGGATGGTGAGTGCTCAGATCTCATGGCCCTTTTTTACATGCCAGCGTAATGTCAATCATTTTGGGGTTGGGATAGGATTTTGCTCCAGGCCAGATTGGCAAGGGAGCCTGGAGGCTTTTAGCCTTCCTCTGGGCATAGAGCAGGGGTCATTGGGGGTGTGGGGAAATTAGTTGTGAATTTCCTGGGTTGTCCAGGGTATTGGAGTATATGACCTTGGAGGTCCCTTCCAAATCTGTGTTTCTATGTCCAACTTACATATAACATGAGTGACAAAAGTAATATGTACAAAGCGACTGAGTGAAATGAGCAAGTAAATTCTTCTAAATTCATTAGGAGGGTGTAACTCTGCTTGGAAAGTATATTCTTCCATATTGAATGAAATGAAAGGTATGTCTGTGAGAATAATCAGGACTGCTTCAACACTGGGGTGATTTTCCATCGTAGTTTTGTTGAGGATGGGATTTTGAAATGGAGATTCCGGACAGCCCAGATCAATACAGTTTTTCTTTGTTGTTAGTAGTGGTTTGCCTTTCACACATGATGTGCATTAAAGCTCCTCCCACACTGTGTGATCACATGACCTTAGGAATTCTATGCATACCCTGTTTTAATTTTTATTTTGGGGCACATGGGTAATGCAGCGCTGCATACAAATAATGCAATATCTTTTAAAAACCTCATTGTATTTGTAGATATCTCCAATGATCCCCTCCCCCTTCCTAAAAAGCAGGATGAGCTGTGGATGATTCTATTCTGTTTTTTAAGAACAAGTATGAGTAACACTGGATAGGAATAATGCAATGCCTTAATAACCTTTTTAAAAGCTCATATTTGCACAGCCTCTTATGATCCCCTCCCCTCTATCTGAAAGGTAGACAGTTCTCTTTTGTTATGCTAATTGTTGCCAGAAGCCCCTTTTGGGGTCATACATAAATGAAAAGAGTAATTGATGAATAATGGACTAGTTTGTCACTGAAGTTTCACACTTAAATGGTTTCCCCTTCAGACACAAGAAATTGGTGGCGGAAAGTGCTATCAAGTCATAGCTCACTTATGCAAACTCCTGAGAGTTTTCAGCGTAAAAGCCTTTTGGAGGTGTTTTGTCATTGTCAGCTTCCATGTAGGCTGAGAGAGTTTTGTGAGAACTGTGAGTGGCTCAAGGCCACCCAGCAGGCTTCATGTGGAGGAGTAGGAAATTGAACCTGTTTTCCAGATTAGAGTCCGCCACTCTTTACCACTACACTACACTGGCTCTCACATAAGAAGTTTCTTGTGTCAAAAGTGTCCTGCCCAGGAAATATTTTTTACAGGTTTAAATAAAGCAAGTTTTTTTTTAATGTGGGAAGAACAAGCTGTTAATGGTCTGTGCACAAACAGAGGATGACCTCATGTGGAAACATGAAGAAAACCAGCACAGCTGAATGGCTGAAATGCAGGAAATTCTTGGTATGAAAGCAAAGTGGTGCATTCATGCGTGCAAATTGCCAGTCAGTGACTAGTGAACATATACGTTTCAGAACAAACCCTTTAGGAATGAAGCATAACACGAAAGCCTGATCAAGTTCTACATAGAAATTGAATTGGTGTTAAAAGAAGGAACTTCAAGGTGAAGCCTTTAATAAACAAACATGCTGGATACTGCTGATTGTGAAATAGCAGAGAAGCGAAGCCACATATTTTTAAGGAAATGATCAAATACATTATAATGTATTTGGGAGGTCATGATAAGACCAGCACATAAAATGGACCACCAACATAGGGGGAAAAACTCTTTCATGATTCTTTACAATTTATTTTGTCAAACATGAGGGGAGGAGAGAGAGACAAAGGGATATTTTAATGAGGTGTTTGCAGTTGTCTTTTGTTTCATATTTAACACAGGAAAAAGGAAAATGTTTCTTCGGTTCAGAGCATCTGAATCATATTTCCAAAGGGACAGGCACTTTCAGGACAGTAAGTACTAAGGTATAAATAACTTACATAAGTTAGTTATTTACTTTAATTTTTTTTAATCAGCCGTGGAAAATCCTGAGTCTCCTCCCCTCAGTTTAATTTCATTTAGAAAAAAACACGAAGGAAATTAATCAGTGTTGACATATTTCAGTGTTAAAAGGAAATGATGAGATAATGGGTCATATTTTTGCAGCAATGACCACTTCATCACATGAACTGATTCAAGCAAAATTATTCCGGGGGGGGGGGGGGGGGGGGGGGGTCATTGTTCTGTGTTGTTTTGCAGATAAATTTTTTTCAAATGCTGATGAAAAGCAACAGAAATGTCTATGGGGCTAGCTACAAAATTTCATCCATTCATTTCTACTCTACTTTATTCTTTATACATTCACTGTTCCCATAAACTAAAGAAGATTTTCTAAGTTTCCTTGTCATGGGCCTTTTGCACACATTTTGTCTCTTCGGGTCAAGCATACAATGCCTTTGGATCAGATTCTCAATTGCACATATCTTTTCACCTCTTCAGAACTCACCATGCTGCAGATCAGAAAAGCCCCACAGATTCCAAGAGTGGGCAAAGTGTGATCTTTTCCCTGCCTGTGTAGGGAAAGTTAAGCAAAGCAGTATGCGTTTTGCTTGATTTGGCTTTTCTACTTATTCTCAACTTCCCCCACCCACTCAGGGCATCAAAAGGGCTCCTTTTTGTTTGTTTTTAAAATGTCAACACTTTTGATCTATCTCGGAAGCGATGGATTTTTTTAAAAAACAAGAAACAGGTGGCAAACAACCACTCAAACCCAGAAGCAGGAGAAGCAGAGGGCAGGCAAAGTGGCAGCTAGGCTCTGTGGAAGTAAACCTTAATCTAATATAGATGGTGACTGAAGTCCCAAACCTAAAAACACTCTCCATTCCTTGTGGTATTCTGTTTTCCAAGGGGGAGAGAGACAAAGGGGGGAAACAAAAGATGGAAAGCATGTTAGATATTCTGGATGGTATCATGACACCAGATATAATTAAGTGTGGGAAGCCATCTAAATCAAATGGACCGTAGTCCGAATATATTTTTGAAATTCAATCCTGTGCAGAGTTACTCCAGTTTATCAAAGTCAAGATGGGAACAAGTTTTCATAGGATTAATTACACAGAATGCCAAAATGGTTTTTGTACCATGAGTCATGATTAATGGTTTGTTATAGACACTGTCAATAGCTATGAACTGGTACAAGCTTACACCAGTCAGTGAACTTGCCACCACTTTGAATGATTTTATTTCAATATGTCTTTCCTTATATACAGTCGTACATGAGAATGACCACAAAAAACCAGAAATCTGTGCTTTTCATAATGTGAATAGTTATGTTTATAGCTTTCCAGATACATTATTTAGAAGATGAAGAAGTGTTTGGATTTTTGCCCCGCCTTTCTCTCCTGGCGGCTTTCTGTTCCTCCCCCACAACAAACACCTTATGAGATAGATGGGGCAGAGACAGTACTAAACAAACTGTGACTAGCCCAAAGTTACCCAGCAGGAATGTAGGACTGGGGAAACAATTTGGTTCACCAGATAAGAGTCTTTGTAAGGGTCTGGTACTTCAGTCAGTAATAAGACTCAAGATAGGTTTATTCAGAACTGTGTCATCCCAACGGCCAGATACTGAGGTTTCGCTCTTTGACCCCGGTATATACCTAAAGGTTACAATTTGACTCAACCCACAATTCCCATATTATCAGCATGTGAAAAGACAGTGAGAAAGAGGCATTGTTTTGGGACAGGCAGGTTACTCCTTCAGTAAGGCAGATAAGGAGAACAGTTGAGCGCTACTGCTAGTCACTGGAAGGCAAAGAAAGAGGCCCCATGGCCTTGGGCAATGATAATGGCTGGGCCATCTGCAGCAGAGCGGTGTACGTGCAATTTGGCAGGCCAAGGATGGCGCAGGCCTGACAGTCTGCCACTCATGTGGAGGAGTGGAGAATCAAACCCAGTTCTCCCAATTAGAGTCCCCCTGCTTTTAACTGCTACACCACACTGACACTACAGAATTTAGAAAAAAATAGCAAAGTTGTGTATGTAATAAATCACTTGAACATATTTGTGTTCTTCAATTTTACCTATAGGCTATATGCTTTTAATGGAACTGGGCCACACATCCAAAAAATGTCTCTTTGCTCCTCCTGCTTCACTTGCAGCCATTGATTCACAAAAACCCCCAGGAATAAAATGGTTTCTATGTTCTTCTCAAGAACAGTGTGAAAAGGTATAATTGTTTGGTCTCGCATAACTTACGCATTTTCTACTCAACCCTCAAAAATGTAAAACTTTAGTTTGCTTTCCTCTCTGTACTTTTGATGTCAAATCAAACATGACAACACTTATCAGTCAGCAAAATGAACTGAACTCATTCAGAGTCAAAAGCCTCCAGGGTTGAGGGATTTCTTTAATCATATTCAGGCCAATTATGAGGATTTCAGCTACACACAGTTCTGCAGTGTGGTATGAACTGTTGCAATTTAATAGCTCCAGAGGATGAGGGGGGAAAAACATACAGCTAAAGCTTTTATTTTCTTTGCCTCGTACTTTTCTCCACCTCCACTCCTCAAAACTGAACAGGATTAGAACAACTCATGAGAACACAGCCATCACAGCTGCTACACCGTTTGTGCAGTTAAAGTACCCCAAAGAGAATTCCTGGTTACAAAATCTACACCAGCAAGAACACACAGAAGCTGGGATTCTAAATGCTGAAGTATAACAAGGGGAGCTGCAAAATCTTGAATTGGTTTCAGCCTTTTGGCTTTTGATCCATTGGTGTGAGAGGAGGGGAAGAACTTAAATATTTCAAAAAGCAAACAGTGTTTTTTGTACAAGAAGTTACTTTAAACTGTCTTCAGAATTTTAGTATTGGCTGTAGAAAATCCAACAGAGCATGCTTGGACACTGGTTTGGTGCTTTTAAAAATACAGAGGCACATAACACAAAGTCCACATTATTCCTGGAGTCCTAGTGTTATATGCACAACTTGCAAACTCAGCTTTGCTTGTGAAAACACGCTGAAAGGGGAACCAATACACAAGGGAAAACATAAAGAACTCAGAATGCAGCCATGTTACAGCTCTGAGGCCCCTTCCACACATGCAGAATAATGCACTTTCAATCCACTTTCAATCCACTTTGCAGCTGGATTTTACTGTGAGGAATAGCAAAATCCACTTGCAAACAATTGTGAAAGTGGATTGATTATTAGTCGATGGAAACGTGTGGCCAAAAAAAGTCAATGAAAGTGGGCCATACAGGGTGGAATTGTCAATCACATGAACATTATCTCATGTAAGATGTCGCGGGTGATGCCTCAGCCCCTCAATAAGAAATGCTGGTGAACCAGGGTAAAGGGCAATGGGTAAAGGGCCTTTCCTGCTGCAAACATGGCAAGAAGTGTGGGGAAAGAGGGCAATGGAAAACAACATCCAGCATATCCCGAAGCAAAGACCATGCTATTGATTTTACTACTCGCTGCTGTACACTTGAACTGGTTGAAATCATTCTTCATGGATTGGACTCATAAGATTGCTATTGGAAACCAGTTGTCATTGATGTGGGACCTATCTTAGAGGGTTTCACAGGGCACAATTCTTTTAAATCTCTATGGCCATTTCCGCATGGCCCCCCAGGCGCCCCCATGCCGGCAAGAATTCTGCAGTGGAGGCGGAGGAAGCTGACCCTGCCTTAAAGCGATGCGAGCTGCCTCAGGAGAAGGCAATGAGGGCGTGGTGGCTCCGCATGGAGCCGCTTCCGCTCCCTTCCCTGTCCCACTCACCTTGTCCCCGTCATCGGCCTGCTGGCCTCCGAAGCCCCGCCCACCCTGCCCTCCGACCTCCAGGGGTCAGAGGACAGTGAGGGAGGGGCTTCGGAGGCCAGCAGGCCGACGACGGGGACAAGGTGAGTGGGAAAGGGAAGGGAAACAGTGTGTTCCCGGCGGTGCTGTTTGCACCGCGCCTCCGGGAACACGCTGTTGGGGCAAAAACACCCCTTTAAAGTGTTGTTTTTTAGGGTGGCCTGACGCCGCCCTGGGGGAGGGGGAGCGAAGCCAGGTCGGCGCTGCTGCGTTGAGGCAGCGCCGCCTGTGCAAATGGCTCCCTGGGAACGGCGTTTTTGCCGTCCCCAGGGCGCCACAAAAGGGCTGTGCGGAAACGGCCTTTGTAAATTCCTTAGGATAAATCATAGGTAGTTTGGGTATTGGTTGCTATCAATTTCTGATGATATAGTTTTATATATCCTTAACCAAATCTTGTGATCATGTGGTTATGGTCCTGAAACACTGCCTGGCTGCTGTAGTTAATATTATAAGTGAACAAATTGAAACACGGTCCTCAAAATACAGAGGTGATGCTGGTTGGAAAAGAGGAGGTATTGAAAAACAATGTTCTCTCCACGTTTGATGGAATTCAACTGACCCTTTATGACTCAGTTAAAAGTCTTGAGGTTTTAGTAGATTTGGCTTTTTATTACTTGTGAAGTAAGTTAATACTGATCAGTGGCAAAGTTATAATGGGGACATCCAGGGACAATTGTCCTTGCACCCCCCCTGTTGCCCCCAAAACCCTCCCCTTTGGTGCCCCCCCTCCCCAACAGACTGCTCCAGCCAGCAGAGCTGGCTGAAGGAGCAGTCTGTCAGGGCAGGCCCAAGGAGGAAAAGAGGCCTGGCCTTGCAGGCTGCCCGAGACCGCCACCATGTCGTAAAGGTAAGTGGGGCACAGCTATTCCGCACAGCTTTAAATAGCACTGAAAGCAGTTTGAAAGTGCATTATTCTGCATGTGCGGAATGAGCCTTAGTGAATTTCTGTGGCAGAGATAGGGTGTGAACTTGGTGTGATATGCTAAGCACTACACAGCACTGGTTATATACATACTGAAAATGTATTCCATCTAGACAACACTGAAATTAATGGAGGCAGCACAAAAGCAGAATTAGTTGATTGTGCTCAATACAGTTTAAACTTTCAAAATAATTTAGACATTCACTCTACTCTTATCTTAATATAATTGTTTTTCTATAAGATTTGTAGGGGTTTGTTTTATTATGTTACTTAGCAAACTGCCTTAAGCACATTGGCAGAGAAGCAATATATATAGTGTAATTAAATAAATAAACAAAATAAAACAGAGCTATTTTATGACCAAGCAGCAGGGACAATAATAACAATGGATCGCAGTTCCATTCTTTGTGTAGTTCTATCATCAAATTTAACAGAGCAATTATAACAGCACATGCAACACTCCAAACCACTGCTGTGCAGGATCAAATCCAGTGTATTAAATTGTGAAACACCATATCCTGTTGCATGCATGATTTTGGGGGTGGGGTGGGGGCCTCACTTATCTCCCTTTCTGCTAAATCTGAGACTTTAATTGGAAAATATTTTCCCATTGGAAGGGGTTTCATAAATGTGGCTAGTAAAATATGACTCACTGTGCAATATAAAAGCTGTGACAGTTACACTCTGGTCTGATATGCGTGGGTTTATTAAAAAAAACTTTATGTGACGCAGTGTAGTTGTTAGAGTGTACATTTAATTTAGGTTCCCCAAAGTGCATTAATTAAGATGGATATTTCGCCTTATATAAATAACACAAGACTCTTAAAATGTGTTTAATGAGGATAAACGATGTTATAAAAGACACACCATGTAAAACTATAGCACTCTGTAAGACCAATAAATAAATGTGAACTGATTGTAAAAGATATAATTATGGGAGGTTAGCCACTCTGTAACTGACAATGGCTAATCTTTAGGTTGGTTTTAATAATCACTTGATAATTATTTAATGTATAACTATACCACAGATCAAAACTGAATTGTCATTCATTTCCCAACTTGATACATTGTACTTTAACCATACCAAAGGGAGTCGTGCACCAAAAATGTTGAGACTTATATAAGCTGAATAGGCGCCTTAATTAAGTATATTTTATTTGGCATTGGAAGGAAACAACACCGAGACTTGGATCTGAACAGAAGCCTCCAATATTTATTGACAAATGAGAAAGGTTCATGAACCATTGCTGACTGTTTTTGCTGGCACAGAGTAGGAGTGTTGTGATTAGAATATGGGGTCAGGGTGTTTCAGGATACAAGAAATCCTGCAATGAGAACACTACTTTACAGTACACATCTAGAACAAAACTTGCAGGAACCCACAAGCAACTTTTGGAAAGAGGGCATCCTCTAGTCTTTGCTTCTTTCCCTTCTCCCTTTTCTATCAATGTTCTCCCTCTCTCTTTCTGCCCCACCCCTTATCTATCTTCCCTCACAACCCCTTTCTACCTTTATCCCTTCTAAGTCTTCCCCACACCATTCCCCTCACCCTTAACTGGTAATCATCTCTCATCCGACCCCTACTCAATCTCTCCCTTTTACCCATGTCTCTTCTCAGACATTTCCCCCTCTCTTTTTCTGCCATCCCTTCTAAATTTCCTCCCTTCTTTTCCCCATGGTACCTCTTCTCAGGCAGTCTCTTCCTCTCACAAGTGTTAGTCCAGCTGCTGCTTGAAGATGGACAGAGAGTTCACTACCCCAGTGGGCACCCAACTGCACTGCTGAATAACTTGTACTGCAGAAAAATGTTCCCTAATGTTCAACTAGTATCTTTCTACCCATTATTGTGAGTCCTGTCCTTTTCTGCCAATAGGAACAGCTGCCTGCCCTCCTCGAAGTGGAAGCCTTTCAAATACTTAAAGAGAGGAATCATGTGCCCTCATCAACCTCTTCTTTTCTTGACTGAGCTAAGTACACACTCCACTTTGTCCACATTTTTTTTTAAAGTGAGGGTTCCAAAAACGCACACAATGTTCCAGGTGGGCCTGACAAGTGCGGTTTACAGCAGGCAGGGATGGAGGAAGAGGGAACTGTGCTCACGGCACAACCTGCCCATGCGTGCTCCCTGCCCTGCCCTGCCCCCACTCTGTTCTGCTCCCACCCTACCCCTGTGAGGGGGCCTGGGGGCAATTTTCCGTCCCACATGACACTAATAGATCTTTGCTCTGCTTGTAGCTTATCCGATTTTTTTGTTTTGAGGGGGATGTCTGCATCACAAATATGCACATATTATAGCTTCTCTAATTGTGTCGCTGTAGCTTTGCAGACATCCCCCTCAAAACAACAAAAGGGAAAAGCGAATTGCTAGTCAAAACAAACTTTATTCATCTGCTTTTTATTGAAATAGCAAACAATTGAGCTGCAAGCAGAGGAAACCTCTGTGGGGAATCTTTATGGAGAATCTGCTGCAACACACAAAATGGCAGGCACAAACTGTGGAAACAAAAGTAAATGGTTTGGCAGGGGAAATAAAGCATTTCCTGCCTGCTTGCATTTGCTCACAGGCAGGAATAGTCTGCAACCTGGGATGGGGGGTGGGGATTACTAGTTTAGTGGCTTTTGAAAAACCCAATTGAGAGGAATATAATGGGCTGAACTCATTTGGAGGAAGAGAGCTGTGCAAAGTTCTTCCCCAAAACTCTTTTTATAATGTCCCAAAGACGTTATATTTGTGCTGTGCAGAATCCACCAGTATCAATAAGCTCTTAAAATCGATAAACAAGAGGATAGAAAAATACTTCCTAATGGATCCTTCCAATAGGAGGAGTAGCAGGACAGATGGTAAATGAAGGATGGTGAGGGGGAGGCCAGAATACACAGCTGTTGCTGCCTCAACCATATGCCTGGTGAAACAGCTCTGTTTTAGGTCTTTTCTGCATGGGCCAATAAACACAGGTTAAGGGCGAGATAAAACCTGGGTTGGGGGGGAATTTCACACAGATCCCACTCCTAACTTGATCCCTTTCAATCCGGCTTCCATGCAGGGCATGCAACGGAGACCGTCCTCGTCGCTGTCACAGACACACTCCGCATGCAGCTCGACCGAGGTGGATTGGTGCTGCCGGTATTACTATTTATTTATTTATTTATTTATTTATTGATTGTTTAGACTTATATACCGCCCAATCCCCTAGGGGCTCTTACTAGACCTTACTGCAGCGTTTGATGTGGTTGATCATGACCTTTTGACCCACTGCCTGGCTATTTCCGGAGTGTGGGGCATTGTCCTTCAGTGGATCGCCTCGTTTCTCCAGGACTGGAGTCAGCAAGTGTGGTGTGGAGAACAGGCTTCCCAGAGGTGCCCACTTCATTGTGGTGTGCCTCAGGGGGCGCTGTTATCCCTGCTGTCATTTAACATCTACATGCGACCCCTTGCTCAGTTTGTGCAGAGCTTTGGGCTGATCTGTCATCAATATGCTGATGACACTCAGCTCATTCTGTTGATGGAGGGGGGAGCGTCCTCTGCCCCTGCGACTCTACAGCATTGTTTGGAGGTGGTCGCTGACTGGTTGAAGCAGAGCAGGTTAAAACTTAATCCATCGAAGACAGAGATCCTCTGGCTGGGTCACGGGGAGAGGAATGGGAACTTCCAGCCGCCGGTGTTAGCAGAGGTCCCTTTGGCACCGACCTCTTTGACCCACAGACTGGGGGCCCATCTGGATTCATCTCTGTCTATGGAGAACTAGGTGTCCCATGTTACCCAGGTTGTTTTTTCCACCTTCGTCAGGTCCGGCGGTTGGCTCCCTACCTCTCCCAGGCTGACTTGGTCACGGTGATCCTCCAGGAGGTGCCACGGTCACCTCCAGGTTAGACTATTGTAACTTGCTCTACGTGGGCCTTCCCTTGCGGCTGACCCAGAAACTGAAGCTGGTGGCTCGTCTTCTCATGAGTGGTTCTATTAGATACCACATCTCCCCTGTACCGCGACACCTGTACTGGTTCCCAGTGGAATTCCAGATCATCTTCAAGGTGTTGGTGTTGACCTTTAAGGCCCTTTGCGGCCTGGGGCCCTCATACCTTCAGGACCGTCTGACCCCGTATGTCCCAAATAGGCCTCTGCATTCTGCAGAGGTGAATCTACTGGTAGTCCCTCACCCCTCAATGATGTGGCTAGCCTGTACCCAGGCCAGGGCTTTTACGGCCCTGGCCCCTGCCTGGTGGAACACTCTTCCTCCATAAGAACATAAGAACAAGCCAGCTGGATCAGACCAAAGTCCATCTAGTCCAGCTCTCTGCTACTCGCAGTGGCCCACCAGGTGCCTTTGGGAGCTCACATGTAGGATGTGGAGCGCTTAATGGCCTTCTCGGCTGGAAACATTGCTCTCCCGATCACCCTGGTCTGTTGTTAAGGCATTTTGCAATCTCCAGATCAAGAGAGGATCAAGATTGGTATGCGCCATAAATCGACTTCTCACTCCATAAATCTGTCCAGAAGCCCCTTTTAAAGCTATCCAGGTTAGTGGGCCACTCACCACCTCCTTCTGTGGCAGCATAATTCCAAACACCAATCACACGTTCGCGTGAAGAAGTGTTTCCTTTTATTGAGTCCTAATTCTTTCCCCCCCCCAGCATTTTTTCAATGAATGCCCCTGGTTCTGAATGTATATTTGTGAGAAAGAGAGAAAAATTTACTCTCTGTCAACATTTTCTACCCCATGCATAATTTTGTAGACTTCAATCATATCCCCCCTCAGCCGCCTCCTCTCCAAACTAAAGAGTCCCAAACGCTGCAGCCTCTCCTCATAGGGAAGGTGCTCCAGTCCCTCAATCATCCCTTTTGTTGCCCTTCTTCTGCACTTTTTCTATCTGCCTCAATACATCCTTGCTTTTGCGAGATGCGTGCACTCAGAACTGGACCTGACAGTACTCCCAAGTCGCGGTGCAGCATTCGCACTGCTTTATATAAGGGCAGCTGACAATCTTTGCAGTTTTATTCATCAATTCCTCTTTTCTAATGATCCCCAGCATAGAGTTTGCCTTTCACAGCTGCCATGCATTGAGTTGACGATCTCCGCATGGAACTACTTCAACTAAAGACAGCCTAAATCCCTTTCCTGGTCTGCTTGACTGATAGCACTGAGAAGCCCCTGTAGTCAGGTGTGTAATGTGAAGGGGACTTTGGATTTTGTTTGCCCCTATGTGCATCACTTTTTACATTTTTTCTACATTGAACTGTGCATTTGCCATTTCTGAGCCCACTCACCCTAATTTATCATCAAAAGGATCCCAGCTTGGAGCTCTTAGCAATCCTTCCTTTGTGGTTCTCACCCACCCTACATAATTTGGTATCATCTGCAAACTTGGCCACCACGCTACCCACCCCTACTTCCAGGTCATTTATGAATAGGTTAAAGAGCACTGGTCCCAAAACGGATCCTTGGGGGACACCACTCCCAACATCTCTCCATTGTGAGAACTTCCCATTTATATCCACCCTTTGTTTCCTGTTTCTCAACCAGTTTTTAATCCATAGGAGGACTTCCCCTCTTATTCCTTCATTGCTGAGTTTTCTCAACAGTCTCCAATTGTTAGGGCCCTACGGGACCTTGAGGAGTTCCGCAGGGCCTGTAAAACTGAGTTGTTCTTCCAGGCCTTTGGGGAGGCTGACCGTGGATCTTGCTGCCCCCATGACATCCCCCCCCCCATTTCATCAGTACCATCTTTGGCCTTCTGCCAGGTCCCCTCCTGAATGTGGGATCGGGCACGGCAAACTAATTCTGTGTTTTGCCGCTACTGTGTTTTAAATAATTTTTATGTTTATATGTTTATATTTTATTATTGTATATTGTATGCTGCCTTTTTGGCCTTATTGTTAACCGCTCAGAGCCCTTTGTGGTTGGGGGGTATAGGAAAATAAATAAATAATAAAAAATAATAATGTGAGTCCGCTCCGCGTTTCCCACCACCAATCCAGGTTTTTCAAGAATTGCAATTTGAGCTATTCTTTTGTTTTAACATGCCTTGCAGCTGCAGCTGAGCGAATGACCCTGGGTAGGAGGCAAGTTATGCGGCTGTGCTTTTTTGCTTTTTCCCTCCTGGCTCCCATCTGTGGAGCCACACAGGCACTTCTGGCATCAGCAAGGCTCTGGGGGTGCATGTGTGCCTGTCTGCCTAGCTGTGCATCGGTGGGAGGTAGGTGAAACAAAAAAGATGCGCCTCTGTGCGAAGGCACATGCGATTGGCCCAGGGCTGTACCAGGCTCATGTACCTCAACTGCAACCCACTTTGTATTGGCCATGTGGAAAGGGCCTTAAAGATGCTGTAGAACTGCATGCACCAGGTCTCGCAGGGCCCTGGTCTCATCATACAGAGCATTCCACCAAACCAGGGTCAGGGCTGAAAAAGCGCTGACCCTGGTTGAGACCGGCTGGGTTTCCTTCAGTCCAGAGACCAGCTGGATTTCCTTCAGGCCAGGGACAAGTAAATTATTGCTCGATGAATGGAGTGTCTGTTGGGGAATATTGTGGGAGAGACGGTTCCCAAATTATTCTAAAAAGCATTTTCCTTTTCAAGGTGTTTTGGGGTCTAGAAGGCTCCTATGTTGTGAATGTGCCCAAGCCCATTTTAGTCCCCTTAAATACTAAACAGTATTGACTGGGGAAAAGCAGAACACTGGTGATTGTTTCACTGTGAGCAAAAAAGGAGGTCACTTTGTTGCTAGGCTGCCTTTACGGTAATATTCGAAGCTTCTGGAGGCTTTTCCTGCCTTAGCAAGTTCTGGAGCTTGCTTTTTAAAAGAGTGACTATTAGTAACACTGTTAAATTAAATCTGATTTAGCAAAGATAGGCTGTCATCATCTGCATGGTGGGTAAAATAGGAAATAAAAGAATGCAGACCAATTTGAAGGCATGTCTGAACTTAGCAGGATGATCCTGTCATCTCCACTTGTCAGGTGAGAACACTCAAGATACCAAAGCCAGCTCTTTGTTTTTACATTCCGGGGTTGGCAATGAGGTTTGTTACCAAAATGCACTGTGGAAACTAGTTGTCTTTTTGTTTTTTTTTCTCCCCTTAAAATTATTTTTTTTCCAGTGGGGAAATAAAGATGTGTATTTTCCAGTACACCCTTTAAAATATCATAACAGGCCCCCCCCCCCCCCCCAAAGTCTTTGGCTGGAACAATATGAAAAGTTCAAAGTTCACCCATAATCATAAGCAGACATCTTTCTCACTCCCGCTCTCTCCTCCCCTCCCCCTCCCCCTCCCCCTCCCCCCCCTCCTTCTTCTTCCCTATTTTTAAAAGGGGCCAGGTTCAGGGATCTCCTCCCCCAACTCTTCCTTAGGATGAGCTCTAATTTCACAATGTGATGGTTTCAGCCAGCACTAACAACTTTAGTTAGGGATTTGGATTCTTTCGGGTTTCTCTCTCTCTCTCTCTCTCTCTCTCTCTCTCTCCACAAAATGTACAGTTAAGGGGGTTTAGAAGCCCAGGCTGGGAAGTCAAAGAACACTGCAGCTTACTCAAAGCATATGTTAGCTTGTGGGGACCACGCAGCCGCCCTGTAATGCGAAACTGTTGCCAAATCACGCTACTCTGCTAAGACTTCTTGTTTAAACTTTCCCAGTGAGGCTCATGCAGTGTGCCATGCTGTATGGGTGTGCAGGACTGTATGCATATTATCAGACAATTTCCCCCATTCCTACCACTTTTGTAAAACCAAGCACACACCACAGTAATCCCAAAGCGTGGCGTCTGCTTATTTGCAGCCATTGTGCTTTTTGGCAGGGTGCTTTCTGATAAATTGGTTATTGTTAGCAAAGATACAAGTCCTGACAACACTTGAATGCAAGTACAGCTGAGCTGACGCTTGATGCAGTTTTGCTTTAAGAAGTGACCTAGTCAGGCACATGCTGGGTCTGTAAATATGGAGTTTGAAACCTGAGCACAGTAACCTTCAGAGACCAGAACTATGCTGAACTATCAGCACTTAGTTCTCAAGCTGTGGAACGTTAGTGCTTTTTCATGCAGGCTCTTTCTCTCCCAACCCCCTCCTTTTCTGCTTATTAGCAAAGAACCGTTTTAAGGATTTCTAGCAAAGGAAGTGTTTCTCCATTCTTCTTGCACTGCCCTGATGGAACTGATTGTATATTTTTGAAAAATGTGTTAGTAATACTAACATCTTGAAAAGGCATTAATCATGAGTTACATGTAAAGCCCTAAATGGCCTGGGACCACACTACTTGTGGGTGTGCCTTCTGCCATACCAACTGGCCTGTGTGTTGAGGTCATGGGGGGTGGGGCCTGTTGGCAGTCCCTTCCCCCTCTGAGCTAAGGGGTATATGGGCTATATGGAGGGCTTTCTCTGTAATAGTCCCCACTTTATGGAATGCCCTCCCACTAGGGCACTAGGGCAGTGGTGGTGAACCTATGGCACTCCAGATGTTCATGGACTACAATTCCCATCAGCCCCTGTAAGCATGGCCAATTGGGGATGATGGAAATTGTAGTCCATGAACATCTGGAGTGCCATAGGTATGTTTAGAAGTGTTTCAGATATGTTTTTTTGAGGGGGGATATGCTTCTGTTTTAGGTATGCGTTTATATTTAGACATGTTTTTAGGTATGTTTTTAGGTATGTTTTTAGTTTTAAATATGTTTTTAGGAATTTTAACTGTGTATGATGCTGTTTTTATTGTTATATGTGAAGCATTTTTAGATGGCTGTCTTCTGCCCTGGGAGACATTTGAAGGGTGGGATAGAAATCAACTAAATAAACAAGTAAATATAGGAATACAGAGCAAAATGTCCAGCCAATTGCTTTGTCTGGCACTTAGTGCTATAGACAGTTCAAATGGTCATTTGAGCCAGAAATCTTGTATGCCTGACAGGACACTGATGATACATGTCTGGTTGATTGCAAATTGGGATTTGAGCAGTATGTGTGACTTTGTGTCAATGCATATCTCCTCACTGAAGAAAAAGAAAAAGTTGTGCCTTTTAGGTACATGTGTATAGGAATGATTAGGGCTGAGAAAGAGAACTTGGGCCAAAACACAGGCGTGACTCCAATGGTATTGCCAGTGCAGCAGCATTTGTAAAAGGAATCCTATGTCCCAACGTCACCATTCAGCAAGTTCGCACCACTTCGGCAGAACCGGTTGTTAAAATAGTGCTTGTAAACAACTAGTTAAATTATTTGAATCCCACCAGGGGAACTGGGTGTTAAATTATTTGAATCCCACCACTGCTATGTCCTCCCAGTTCAACCCATGATGGCTACTGAAATCCTGTCACTGAGGTTGGCGGAGCTTCCTCTTCCTCCACCAAGAGCAACGTAGGAGGGGAAAAGGCACTCTGCAGTGTGAGTGGCGAATCAGCAGAAATTGCTATCGCCTTCCTCTGGTGGAAGTGCCATCCACAAGAGGCATTTATTTCAACTGCTTGTTTAACACCCTTCTATCTAATAGAAGTGGTGTATAGTCCCAGTTTAAAACACAGCTAATGCAATAATAATTTTAACAACAACGTAAGCTTGCACAATTAACTCTTCTAGTGCCACTTTTGTGATCCAGCTATTTGAGGATGGCGGGATTCAACAAAATAGCTAGCAAGGATTACTCTGCATTCTTTTCTGTGAGGTTCAGAATGCTTATATACCCACTATGCAAAGCCGCAATATTCAAATTATGAGCCATTAGATTGGGCTACAGTATAAGCTTTTGTGTACATTGGCTGTAAGGGCTAACTATTTCTGAGCAAGGACAGACTAATAGTTTGCACAAATTGCATTATTAACAGGTAAAGCTGACCTGGTTCCCAACACTTTTGGATATCAAGAGAGGAAAAGCAAACACAACTGAGTGTGGTCCTCAGTTGAAACTTTTTTTGCATATCAGAGCTACTTTTCAGGGAGAAGGAATCTAACATTGTCTTATCCCCTTAAATATATTGAGAGATGTTTGAAGAAGAAGAAGAGTTTGGATTTATACCTCCCTTTCTCTCCTGTAAGGAGCCTCATAGGCTGCTTCTGCCCGTCCCAAAAACAGCACCCTAGAGACGGTAAAAACACCATCCCTGGGGCGCTGTTCGCATAACTGGCACTGCTGCAGCACAGCAGCGCAGTGCTCAACCCCCCCAATGGTGCAAAAATGCTGTTTTCAAAACGTGCTCTATGAGTGTGTTTTTTGAAAAGCGGCGTCTTCCCGCCAGCGCTGTGCGAAGGGCACCGGTGTGAGAGCACCGCTTTCAGACACTGCCTGTTTGCATGTGCTATTTACCTTGTCTTCCCTCTGAGGCTCTGAAGGGAGAAGGGACATGCCCACACTGCCACCCAACCCCCGTGGATCAGAGGGAAGCCTCTGGAGCCTTGGAGGGAAGACAAGATAAAAACACACACAGACTGGAGGCGGCTCCATGCGGAGCCATCTCTGCACGCAGCAGCTTCGGCGGCACCTGCACAAGACCATGCAAACTGTCTCATGCCTCCACCAGCATTAATTATTCCAGTGGACAGCCGCTTTTGCAGAAACAGTCATAGGGGCTTACAAACATGCAGAAACAGCCATAGGGGCTTACAAACTCTTTCCCCTTCCTCTCCCCACAACAGACACCTTGTGAGGTAGGCTGGACTGAGAGAGTTCTGAAGAACTGTGACTAGCCCAAGGTCAGGAATGTGCAGGAGAGGAGAAAAATCTGGTTCACCAGTTAAGACTCTGTCACTCTTGTAGAGAAGTGGGGAATCAAATTCAGTTCTCCAGATTACAGTTCACCTGCTCTTAACCACTATACCACGCTGGCTCTTTTTTATTTGACATGGCGGAACTTTCGGTTTTGATGTTCTCAAGATTCTGTCAAGTTAGCAGCAGCAAGAACAAGAAAAGTTTGGTTTCTTCAGTTGGCTCTTGAGAGACATGCACAGAATGCTACTAATGCTTGTTTTCAGTGTTAATATTGCTGCCAATAAAATCTACTCACACAACACCCATGAAAAACCATGGGGGCCAAAGCACAGAGCAAATGAATATCTGTGAACTTTAACTGATATTTGTGGGGATTTTTTTGCAGATTTCATGCATTTCTAGCTGTGACAAAATGTAAACATTTACTGTGGAAGAGCAAGATCACCTTGTTCCTAACAGTGAGGCATTGAGGCAGTAAAACTATTCCAATGCATGACATTAAAGTCAATACCCAAACAAGGTAAATGTTTGCCTTTTTTGAGTCAACAGCCATGTGCTTTCTATTGAAATCTTTCTAAGGGTGTTGTCGCCCTATAAATATACATAATTATACAATTTAAATAAAGTCAAAACTATTTATAGTTGGCTAGAATTTGGCCATTACAACAGAACCTCAGCAGCCACATTATGTAAAATAACATTCAGACTCCATCATATAGAAAAATGAATATTAATCCCCAAATATAATGGGGACTTGGCAGCCCTAAGACACCTCAGGGTTTATTGTACAGGTGAAATAAAAATGTTACATTAAAAATGAGAAGCCATAGTGAGATGTTCACCTAGAGCAGCAGTGGCATAGGAGGTTAAGAGCTCGTGTATCTAATCTGGAGGAACCAGGTTTGATTCTCCGCTCTGCCGCCTGAGCTGTGGAGGCTTATCTGGGGAATTCGGATTAGCCTGTACACTCCCACACACGCCAGCTGGGTGACCTTGGGCTAGTCACAGCTTCTCGGAGCTCTCTCAGCCCCACCTACCTCACAGGGTGTTTGTTGTGAGGGGGGAAGGCCAAGCAGATTGTAAGCCCCTTTGAGTCTCCTACAGGAGGGAAAGGGGGATATAAATCCAAACTCTTCTTCTAGAGTACTGGCCTGCTTTTAAAAATGAGGAAAGGTGTCTTGCAGTGCCATCCTAAGCAGAACTACATCCTTCTATGCCCATTGACTTCAAGGCTATAACTCTGTTTAGGACTGCACCTATGAACTCAGCCATAGAAATGAAAATGGAATGTTTGACCTGATCATGGTGATATCTCTTCTGTACCTGCCCTATAGCTCTTAGTTACTGCTCTCTATAACTGAAAAAACTGTTCTTTGAGATTGTTTTTTAAAAAAATAGTGCCAGCCGAGTCTATGGGGCAGGAGATCTGCCTGGGTTGGTTTATGAGCAGCCTGAGCCAGAAGTTCACTCACCTTGAAAGATATGAGGTCAGCATTTTATTTATTATTTCTCCCTAGGACAGCTGATTAAGTTCTGCAGAACTGAAAATTAAATGGTAGAGTTTGACTTTGTGAAAATGATGATCACTGGGATGGTTCCAAACTGACATAACCTATTAAACTCTTTGCTTGAACTGTTTCCATGTTCCTGCAGTGCAGATGCACTCCTGATTATGGCAGGTTCCTTTACAGTTGTTTACCTAAAACATTAGCTGTGTGTGCCCATATACAGTTGGAATGGACTTAAAGAATTTTTTTTCTGTTGATGCAAAAACAGTAAATGAAATACGTTTTACAAGATAATTGTGTCCTAGACTTTAGAAGTGCTGTAGTGATGGGAAAATAAAGCACTTATAAGCTAGAGAGTAGACAATAAACACATATACTTTTTGTGCTATTAAAGCCTTTTGTCTGTTTTATAGACCTCTTCAAAATTTGAAGTATTCTGAGGTTTTTCTTTTCCCAATGTCAAATTATTCCATTAAATGCAGAGTGAAGGTTTAAGTGAAGAAAAATTTAAACAAACCAAAGTAAGGCAGCGATGATGACAATTCCACGCATTGGGTTTGATCCAGCCAACTTTTTCATTCAAGTTGAATGAGCTCTGTTTCATTCTGCTGCAGCTTTCCCTCATGGCTTTTACATATGCAGGGCTCATTATCTGAGCATATCTTTTTGTTGGGTCAAAGGGGCCCATCTTTCTTTTATCACTAGTAGTTTTATCTATCCAATCCTTTCCTTGGAAGCAAACCTGGATTTCCTTTCAACTTGACAGGGAGATGCAATCAATTCTGATTCTAAGATGAGTGTATCTATATGTTGCATGTGATTCCAAACATATGTTTTTCTCATTTGTTGTGTTTACAGCCTTCCCTCAATTGCAAAAAAACATGTAAGGGCTAGTCAGGCTGATTTTTCATGGTCATAATGCCAGTGGTAGATCCAGAACGTACCTGCTTTTTGCCCCACTTTTGACTCTTCACTGATTTCTGATTCTTCCTGGGATTTGAGGCAGGGTCGGCATATGCCCCAACTGTTTCTTCACGGGGCTGGTGCTTCTTCATTTGCACCGCGAGTTGTTCTGCAATGTCTTCAACACATGCGTGGACAATATCTGTTTCCTGCATTCTGATTGGCTGAATCTGTGTTCTAATCGGCTGCGCTCTGATTGGCTGAATCTCCCCCGTTCCCCACCACTCACTTTTACTATTTTAGTTTTAAATGACTCTGAACACAAAACAGGCATTGAGAATCAGCACCCTTACCCCCCATGAAAAATGGCCAAGCAGTTTCAAAAGAATCTCAACTTTGGCGGTTTCTGAAATTCATGGAGCA
Source organism: Sphaerodactylus townsendi (assembly GCF_021028975.2). Lineage (NCBI taxonomy): Eukaryota > Metazoa > Chordata > Lepidosauria > Squamata > Sphaerodactylidae > Sphaerodactylus > Sphaerodactylus townsendi. The sequence continues at coordinate 84,722,888 of NC_059431.1, read as the reverse complement.
AAGCCAATGCTGTGGGGTGCCACTGGGGCAACAACGTGGCAGGCATGCTGCAGCACCGGGAGCTGGGATAACTCCTGGCTTCCCTGGACTATTCTTCGTGCTAACAATGGGGCATTTTTACCATGAAAAATCAGCCTCAGTTTCAGATGAAACCAGTTCAGTATACTTGCTGCTGGGTGAAGTTGGGGCTTTTGAAAATTATGTTGCCTATTATCAATTTTTTATGATGTTCATAGTTGTTGGACTGTCCTTCCTTCCTTCTTTCTCTCCCTCTCTGACTACAGGTCTCTAGTAGCAGCAATATATTCCAACTAGTAATAAGAGAAAGAAAAAATTCAAGTTGGAGCAGACGAAGATGTCATGTCACAGGTTGCCCTTATTCTCATGGCCTAAACAAGGAATTTTGCTAATAGAAAAATATTTGCTGGCTTATTTTAAAGCTATTCACTTGTTTTGGAGGAAAATAAAATGTTTATTTACGCTACAGTCCTACACAACTTTCAGGGACCACTGAACCCAATAAACATGTTCAACATGTGTCTGTTAGATTCCCAATCAGGCATCCATTTAATAATATCAATCATTCATTTTCTGGAAATTTTGTAACACACCTCTGGCAGGAGGACTCCTCTTGTTTATCTGTAGAAATCAATGGGCAAAGTAGGAAGTTCCATGTATATGTAGAGCTCCTATGTGGGCAAGAAATTGCTGAACTGGAGAGCCATTCTGAGCCAAGAGGAAAGGCAGACATAATTAATAATAATATTAATAAACACATTAATAAAGATAAGATATCTTGTTCACAGAAACAAAATGCTTGTAAATGAATAGGACAAGACTTGATAGTCTGCAAATCCCACTATTTAGGGTTTGCAAAAGATTATGTTCCTGGTGGATTGTGCCTACTGTTAGTACGGTGCAAAACGCAAAGTTTTACTCAGTAGTTTTGCATTTATTAATTTTTAAAATGTAGCCATACATCACTCTGTAGCTCCTGTTTTTAACTTTCATTGAACAATCCCTGTCAAAATGTAGAGGCCATAGACATTTAACTGGCTAAAGTCCCAAAACATAATTTTTATACTGAAGGCTTGGGGAAGGGACTGAGAAAAAGACTGATAGACTGTAGAGGAATTCTCAGTGTGAACAAAGCTGTTAACAAAAGTCCAGAACACGTTGCTGAAGCTATGTCTGTGCAGCTGGAGAAATTTACTCATCTCCAAGCTGTATATTCATGATTTGTGAATTTGGAAAGCATTGCAAAGCGGTACGACAACTGAGATTTGTTAGCAGCTGATGTGTGCCAGCTTTGCATGTATTTTCTTCCATTTGGCACTGAGAGTTGCAGATGTTCTGTCCCCTACAAATCACACCTGCAAGATTTAACACAAGGTTTTTTTAATTCTAAAAAATAGGGTGGCAGATGTATCTAACTTGAACAGTCATGAAAAATGGGCAGAAAACATTGCTTCGTTTTTTTCCAGGTTCCAGACATTATTCTTGTGATACCATTGTGATTACTTGAAAATTTTTAAAGTTTTAGCAAATATAACAAGTTAACAAAAGCAGTCTCCTTGAGAAAAAGAAGAGCTGAGAAGATCATATTGTTCCTGTTTGGGATCACATGGTTTAAACCTTCCAGTGTAGGTATCCATTTTAGATTCCTGCTACTTCCCAAAGAACTGCAATGACAAATAAAAAAAACACTTAAACTATGTGGTAATCACGTGAATGGCCAACTGAAAGGAATGAGAACTTGTGAGAGCCAGCTGTCCCTGGTGAGAGACAGCATTTATGATCTGCCCTGCAGTGAACATACATTCCCTTCGGGGCAGATTTTGGTTACACTCACATTTCCCCACATCCAGAACTCACTGAAAAGCAGATCAGAGAAGCCATCAGCTTCTAAAACCTCTAAAAGAATGACTTTTCCTCTACTGCTTCAGCTTTGCTTGCTCCTTCTGCCTTCCCCACCTTCCCCTGCCCACCTGATAGCAACTAATGCAGCTCTTTGGGCCAGCAGTCCAGGCCAAAGGGTTTCTTTCTTTTGTTTAAACAAAAGCAAAAAAGGCAGCAGGCAACATAGAGGAAGTGGCGGTTATGGTGAGTAGACTGTGTCTTCACAACATCTCGTCCGCTTTCATCTTGTTTTCCATCTGACCTGTTTGACAATGAAAGGATAGTAGATCCATGATGTCTTGTATGAAACTGTTACCATTGGATAACTCTAGGGACTTATGAATGGACTCTATCCATGAATGAATATGTGACACTCTGCTTAATTTGTATATATGTAATCAGTGGTGGGATCCAAAAATTTTAGTAACAGGTTCCCATGGTGGTGGGATTCAAACAGTGGCGTAGCACCAATGGGGCTGGGAGGGGCATGACAGGGGCGTGGCCGGGCATTCCGGGGGCGGGGAATTAATAATTTCTCTGTTACTGTAAAAAACTATTACTGTAAAAAAAAGTTCCTAATTTCCAGCTGGTATCTTTCTGTCCATAATTTAAACTCATTATAGCAAGTCCTATCGTCTACTGCCAACAGAAACAACTACTTCTCCTCTAATTGACTGCCTGTCAAATACTTAATACTTTCAAATACTTAATTTTGTTTCTAGAAATCAAAAGAAGGATACTTTCCTTAAACAAGGAACTTTACCATATTTCTAAAACATGTTTTTAAAACAGCCCAACAGGAAGAATTATCCCGTTTTCTACCTTCGCTAACCAGCCACATAGGAAACAACAGGACTTTATGATTTTTGGACCTAATGGAATGTCTAATGGAAAAGCAGACCCAATTAGTAACCCGCTCTCGGCACACAAATAATTAGTAACCCACTCTTGGGAACTGGTGAGAACCTGCTGGATCCCACCTCTGTATGTAATACTATAGGTATTCTTAGAAATAATAATTATCATAGTAGTACACATTTTCCTTGTTGTGTGGTGAGTTTTTGGGGTTTTGTCCTGTTTACCTCTCGCCTAGTGCTCATTTTTGCTTCCTTGCGATCTCCCCACTGCCGAACACAGATCAGTCCTGTTTCTGGTGCTCCCCCCTCCTCTTATCATGTGATTTTCCTGGACCTGCTTGTATATGCACCTTTTTGAAAAAAACACTCCAATGGGAGCTAATAGGAGATGGAGGCTACACGTAACTTTGGCCCCCATGAACCAAACTTCACCAAACCTGGGTGGTATTATAAGGAGAGTCTCCTACTGATACAACCCAGGTTTTGTGATGTTTGGTCCAGGGGGTCCAAAGCTATGGCCCCCATGAGCCAAACGTCACCAAACCTGGGTGGCATCATCAGGAGGGTCTCCTAAAGATTCTCTGAAATTTTGGTGCTGCAAGCTTAACAATTGCACTCCTGACAGCAGTCACCCCTCCCCCAGGGGCAGGCCTAGACATCTTCACTAGAAACATGCTGCAGTGAGGATGTTGGAACCTAGATGAAAAGGTGCCGATTCTTTTGAAACTTGGTTGTATCTAGATTAAAATTTCAGTGGGAATTCGGCCAGGGTTCTCCTGAAGTCCAGAGGCACACATCCAATCCTGTTCCAACCTGTGTTACTTTCAGTGTGGTTTCCAGTGTTTGGGAAGGTAAGAATGGCTCGAGTTGTCTTAGAAGTAAACTTTATTTTGCAGGGAAAGAACACTACAGTTGTATATTGATTTTGCATCACTAGCTGTTATGGATTGTTTCAAAGAATCCTGGGAATTGTAGTCTGAGATGCAACCCCCCCCCCTTCATATTTATCATATTCACATTTACTCCTCCCAGAACTATAACACCCAGGCTTCTCTGGGAAAAGTACACTTTACTTCTGTAATGTGGATGTACCTTTCAAGTCTGGGAACTATGTAACATCTGACATTTGTTATATATGCACAGACTTCAGAGGGGAACTTGGGAGTCCACCAATCTTCCTATTTCCCAAACCATCACAGTCTGACACGACTGCTTTCTTGTCTATGTGCCTGCAGAATGCATACAACGAAGCGAAACAGGGCAAGACTGAGATAAGAACATATTCTCAGTAGAAGCAGGTTGTAAAGGGAACAAAAAGCAAACTTATCTGCCAGGAACAGGAAGTTCTGTTTTATGTCTATCTAAGTGAATTTAAGAGAATGGATTTTTGTTGTGCTTTTTAATGGCAAGGGGTACAGAGGGTACAGTGTGTGTGACATAATCTTTTAAAGACTCTTGAAGGGCTGGTGGGATAAATATTTCCCCAAGCTGAGAGAAAAGTAACTGATCAGGGTTTCCCACCTCCAAAAGATGCCTGGACATCTCCTGAAGTAACAGCTGACCCCAGACTACAGACTATTCTGCGGTATCACTGCCTATTAAAATTTGTTATTGTGCGATCATTGTGGACTTGTTTACCTTTGGCATCTGTGCATATTCTAAAATCAGCTCAGATTTCTCAAAAAATTGTCTCTTGGGAACACTCACCTCTTTCCCTCCTCTCTTTCCCTCCTCTCACACTCACCTCTTTCCCTCCTCTCACATATCCTTAGGCCACAAGTAACAAGTGAGCAGGATCAAAGAAAAATTTACAGTATTTGTGGAGCAGCTCTGCAGGTGTCCTTCCCCAGTGTTGCCATCTTTCACGTCAGTAACTAATTAGGCTTGTCAACATACAGAGGCAGAGCGAGGAGAAACTGTGCCCGGGAGGCGTGTGTGACCTGCGCCCCTGCCACGGCATTGTCTGCCCCGCCACGGAACACCCCCCGCCACCCTCGATGGTCCAGCTACGCTTCTGCTGCTGCTCTGTCTGGGGTGTCATGCCCCCCTGCCCCGTAGGTGCTATGCCACTGTCCACATATCCTTAGGCACTGAAAGTGACCCCCAAATTCATAATAATAACTTTTCAGGGCAGCCAAACAGTGTACTTGGGATTGTCAGCTCCAGGTTGGGAAATACCCTGATGTTTTGCAAGTGGAGCCTGAGAACGGCAGGTTTGGGGAGGGAAGGGACTTCAGTGGGTATGATGCCATAGTCATCATCTTCCAAAGCAGCCATTTTCTCCAGGTGGACTGATCTCTGTTACCTGAAGATCAATTGTAATTCCTGGAAATTCTCAGCCATCACCTGGCAATACTGTGAATGTTTTCAGCAGTTTTTATAGTATAGTACTGTAAAACTGCAACAGCATAGTTTTCTTTTTTAAAGAAAATAGGAGGAACTAGGAAAATAAGGAGATATAAAATAGAAATAAAAAGGAGAAACTGTACATAGATTTTTTCTTATTTGTTTCATCCTCTAGATCAGTGGTGGCGAACCTTTTCGAGACCGCGTGCCCAAACTGCAACCCAAAACCCACTTATTTATCGCAAAGTGCCAACATGGCAATTTAACCAGAATACTGAGGTTTAAGTTTAGAAAAAACGGTTGGCTCCGAGCCATGCATTACTCAGGAGTAAGCTTGGTGGTAGTCGGTGGCTTTGCTTTGAAGCAACCGTTCAACTCTTCCAACGGGTGAATCACAACCCTAGGAGGGTTTGCTCAGAAGCAAGCCCCATTGCCAGCAACCAAGCTTACTCCCAGGTAAAGGATCACACTTTAGTTCTTTGCATGAAAATCAGTGGGGTTTAACAGCGTTTAACAGGGTTACCTACACTGCTTCCCCAAAACTAGGTCTTAGGTTTAATGCTAATAATCAAGCCCAGCGGCCCAGGCCAGCCCAAATATGTGTGTGTGTGGGGTGGGGGTGACTCTGCGTGTGCCAACAGAGAGGTCTCTGAGTGCCACCTCTGGCACCCGTGCCATAGGCTCGCCACCACTGCCCTAGATCTTCCAGTTCTGAATTAAATGACTCCTAGGCCCTTTCCGCATGGGCCATAAACAGCATCCTAGGGATGGCAAAAGCACCATCCCTAGGGAGCTGTTCGCATGGGAGGCGCTGCTGCATTGCAGATGCGCCGCCCTCCCTTCCCCCAGCGGCGCAAAGATGCTGCTTTCGAACCTCGCTCCCTGAGGTTCTGACCACTGCCATGCTAACGGCAGTGGCTGGAAGGCGTCATTTCTCCCCTTTCCTGTACCGTCCCCTCTGGCCTTCTGGTGCATCGCATTGGCCAGGGGACATGCCCCCCTGCCCCTGCGACTCCAGAGCTGTCGTGTAGGGGGGGGCGTGTCCCTTGGCCTGTGCAATGCGCCGGAAGGCTGGAGGGGACAGTAAAGCATTCGGGGGATGGCACAGCCACTGAGCAGGCTGCACCGTCTTCCCCACCCCTACCGGGACCATCCGTGCGAACGGTCCCAGGGGTGTGTGTGGCCGTGCGTGGCCGTGTGGAAACGGCCCTAGTTAAGCACAACATTGTCTTATTTTTCTTTGGCTGTTCTTAATTTTATATTTCCTTGCTGCTTACCAATACCAATCTCGACATAACATGCAATACTGCTAGGTTTTGTATAGCAGCTATTGAGATACGTCGGAGGATCATATATGTTATTAAGCAGACTTAATAATTTGATAATTATAACATTTTGTTTACCAATTTTGGCTCCCCTATGCCTATTTCTCCATCTAAATAGTTTTTAGAGTCCTTTCAATAGTTTTAAAAAGTTTTTGTCCCTTTTTAACACTTATGTTTTTATTGTATTATACTTCAATTCCTTATTATCAGTAGATTATTTTAGATATATGTTTACAATTTTGAAACATTTAATCTTTTAGTTATATATTATTTACCTTATGCTGGTCTATGAGTGTAATAAATATTGATTGATTGTACTGTTTTATCTAAGTAATCACAATTTACTTTGGTGTAATATTTATCATGCTGAGGTTCTGCTAAATGAGTACCATGTTTCCTTGAAAATAAAATCTACCCCAAAAATAACCTAGCATGATTTTTCGGGATTTTTGGTGGATGCTTGAAATATAAGCCCTACTCCAAAAATAAGCCGTAGTGACAGATTTCCCAGCACAGCAGATCTGGTCACATGGGGGCGCAAAATCATGGAAAAAATAAGACATCCCCTGAAAATAAGCCCTAACACATCTTTTGGAGCAAAAAATAATACAAGACCCTGTCTTATTTTCAGGGAAACATGATATAAGAGATAATTCAAACATGGTATTATTTTAAGGGTTATAATAATAAAATATTTTAAACCCTTCAGCACTCGGCTATTGTATTACAAATTTTTTCCCTCACAGTGTGCAACAAAATGGCCACCTTAACATCTTCCTCCTTGTTTTTGTTTTTTCAGAGAGAAAGTAATGTGCTTTCCATCTTTTCCAAATCTCAGCAAGACAGCCAATCACTGATAGCAGTTGAGAAGCTTTACAGCCCTCCATGACTTGTTCTGTTTTCTAGTAACTTTTCTGTATCTGGGGAAATGGGGGTAGAAACCAAATGCTGTCAAGGGCTTCTTGTCTGAAAATGCAGCAGCAGTAGCAGCAAATACATTTTTTCATTTTGAAAAGATCTTTCTTTCTTTCTTTCTTTCTTTCTTTCTTTCTTTCTTTCTTTCTTTCTTTCTTTCTTTCTTTCTTTCTTTCTTTCTTTCTTTCTTTCTTTCTTTCTCAGTCCACATTACAGGGGCTAGCATAAAATTTGATTAGCTATATATTTGTTCCCATAATCCTGCCACCAGTTGTTGAATCCCTGCAAGTAGCCATAGGCTTAGGAACCAGACCTTTGCACCAACCAACTTTTAAAATACAGTTAAGTTCTTATATATTTCTTTCTTGCTTCTTTTTTGGTGAGCCTCCACCCGCATCTTGTTCCAGAGTGAGTAAGTCAACGAATCTGAGACACATCAGATCTTGAGCGTTTGCTGGGTTCATGCCAACATTCATAAAGTCAGACCGTGCCTGCCTCAATATGACTAACATATGGTCTTAACAAATTTCAACAGCACTGTATATAAAAAAGGAGCTGATCCAGAAATAGTTTCTGATTTTAAAAAAAACATCTTTCTCTCTCTCCGTCAATCTGATGCTTTCATTGTGGCACTGATTGTTGCTAGGATTTGATCGTCTCTGAAACTGCACAACTAAAGCTTATTTTTCCTCCAAAATTTTGCAGATTGATGACTTTTTACCGTTCAAGTCTGTGTCATTGTATTCCAGAAACAGACACTGCACATCTATGTAGAGATTACAGAAAACGCAGTCATGCTTTTTCCCTTATGTGAGCGTGACCTATAATAAGACTATTTTCAAATACATTTTCCAGTAATAAAATCCTGTAGCAATATCCACAGAAAAGCACTCAGATTCTATTTAAACTTGAACCCTGGATAATTCCAAAAATGTTAAAAAAAATAATGCTGCACTTAACTCCATTTTTATTTAGAAAGGTACTCAGTTTTGTGGAAAAAAAGTCATAAATGTTACAGTGGCCAGATTAAATTGTTAAATACTAAGATATATTCTCTTACACCCTCTTGAATAGCCAGAGCTTCGTCTCTGTCCGTACATACCAGTACTTCATAAAAAGCACTTCTGTTAATTAACTTGAAGTCCTACCAGACAGCCTCTAGTTTTAAAAGCCATCTGGTGACTGATAAGAAATGTAAATTCTTATCTCTCCTCCTAAGGCCAGTGGATCACAGCCAAATGGAGGATGAAAGCTTTAAACATGCTACCATCTTGGTTGTAATCTGCTGTTACACTGGAAGTGAGATTAATAATGCAATGTGGTGTGTGGAGGGGAATGGCCAATTATCTTTCCTAGTCAGCCTTTTAAAAAACTTCTGGATAGGAAAACCTGTACACCAAAGGCAATTGCAAACCCGTTTGTGCCCTTGTGTCTCCAGATAATAGCTAATTATACCTGCACAGATAGAACATGTAAACCGTGCTTAGAAATTAAACAGTCTTCTTCATTCTAGACAACATAAACTTTAGTAATGCATGACTGAGTATTCCCTGTTCTCACTGGGAACTATGGTAATGCTGTTTTTTTCTGTGTAAGAGTGCCTAAAAATAATTTTGGATACAACTCTTGAGAATGGGAATAGCATGAGTATTTGAATTGTGCTTCTTGTTATTAAAGTTTTCTGTCATCCAAGGTAGACACTGATGAGATATACAGTCTCTGTAGTTAAAGTTTTGGAATGCATGTGGAAAAATGTGAATGGGGATTGGATCTCACCAGCTTTTACTTTGTCTTCCCAGGTCTTCTGATAGCCCAAGGACCACAAGGCTTTTATTCTTTCAGATCCCATAACCCCATTTCCCATTTTTCACCAGCACAGATACAACCCAGAGAATGTATAACACTGGAGTAGCCTATTCATTTATAGATTTCTTTAAAAAGCTGTGGGGCCTTGGCTCACTTGTCAGCAAAGGGATGCCATTTGGTTGCTATTGTGGCACTGATTTTAGCCCAGGTGGAGTTACGTGCATTGTGATCTATGCTTTTTTTTTTAAAAAAAACCCTATTTGTTTTATTTTCTTTATATGTTCTTTTGACATTTTCAGGTTCATGCAAGCAAGTTACAATCATTTTTCTGCAGAGACTGATGGGTTGTTTTTGTGTGTGGAAAATTGTTTGTTTGAAAGCACACTGAAAACTTTCTATATGTGGAAAACTTACCTGTCAGAGAAAATATATTTACTATTTCTTTGTGAATATTTTCTGTCTTTCTATGAAAACATATTCAAGATAGTTTCCAGCTAACTATGACTGAAACAATAAGAACAGTAACACCAGGAAGCCCACAGTGTAAATAACATGAGCTAGTCGCATGTTGGCATATTTCGGCCCTTTCAGACAAGAAATCTACCACGATTTTTTAGTTTATATAAACTTATAAGAGAATTTACCACATACCCATTCTAAATGTATAATTAATTTACCACATGCCCTTCCTAAATATTTAATTAACTTTTGCATTCATGAGTTTTGGCATGCTGTCAACCAAAATGTTTTCATCTTTACTATGCAATAATAGTATTTCATGTTTGTTTTAATTTATTTCAGTATTTCTATCCCATCTTTGAGAACAAGCCCCCAAGTTGGGAATCAGTACAAAATTAGTCAATAATGAAAACCAAAATCAGTTCACTTACCAATTAAGTATTGGTGAAACACAAAATACAATAAACCATTTGTGATCTGGAATCACATATTTGCAGGAGTGTCTGTCCCTGTTAAGAACTTATGCGCTTATTGCTACTTTCTGTGCTCAAGTATAAAGCTTTAGCCATTTATTTCCTGTACTTGAACCCTGGAATGGTTCCTGAAAGCAAAGTGCAAGGCATCATCACTTCCAGTGTGTGGAAGGAACCATGTTTGAACCTAATGTGCCAATCATCTCCTGGTCCTTTAACCTTTGATATCTTTTTGCTGTTGACTTTGCACTTAGTTGTCTTAAATTACATCGTATCATTGGCAAAAAAATTCCACCATGTTTTCACCTCTCTTTGAAATCATCTGTGTTTATAGGCCTGTACTGTACTTTTTGCTCCATAATCCATTTGTGATCACTTATTTTTCTAGGGAAGGAAATTTAGCAAAAGCTTTTTTTTAAAAAAAATTCATGTATAGTATATCAATAGGAGTGGCCTCATGTGGAGCCAGAGATTTTGGCTGGCCAGATTCCCATTTCCTTTGTCTATGGCTGAATATAGTTTGATAGTTAACTGCTGTTTCCTGACACTTCTCCCACTTAGAGCAATTTTTTAACATGACAATTTACCCTTAGGAAACTGACTCTTAATGTGCTTTTAGTTTGGGATTATTTTAACCTAATCCAGGGATAAATTAAGAACATATGAGCAGCTGTGCTGAATCAGACCAGTGGTCCATCCAGTCCAGCATCCTGTTTCACACAGTGGCCCCGGAAGGCCTCCATGTAGAGCACAGAGTCTAAAGCCAAACTGGAGGTTCAGTTCTGGTTCAAAATGGAGAGATATTTACTTCGCCTTTGCTTTTTCTTCAGACCAATAAGATTCCTTCACGCTAAGCAGGTAAATTTCACAATTCACAACTGTATATGACCGTATAAATTCACGAGCTCATTTAACAAACTTTTGAAACTGTTTTTGCATTCTCAGTGTGGAAACATAACCCTAAATTTTTACATGATATGCTGAAGCTATATGTCTGTGCTTGTGAGCACGAGAGAGGTCTTCCAGACTGTAGCTGTGATCTGTTTTTTCCTGGGGTACCTCTGATCAAAGGGCAATCAGGGTGATCACTCCACACTATCTGCTTCTTAGTGGAACTTCCCCAAGTGTGTTGTACTTTCATTTACAGACTGTTCAGTTTTTGGCTTTTGTAGAGGTGTCATTTGTGCTGTCACTGTGAACCATTGGGAAATTTAATGCTCCCAATGGTTCCCAGTGGCTTATTCAGTTATCAACCCCAAAGCCCATTGGTGAATTATACCTTGCCAACCTGCCTGTCCTTTTGATTGGATATCTGATTTCCCATGTTTGGCTGGCTGTACTGCCCTTCCTTTCCTTTTTGAATTACAGGCGGTAGCTAAAGAATTCAGCATAGCTATTATCATGGCCGATTGCAGAGCTAAGGGAATATTGCTTTGAAAGATTGTTGAAGTTTTTCAAAACAGTCTAACACTAGCCATACTCTGTTGATAAAGAACTTTGCTGTGTTTAAACATCTTCATTTATTATTATAGTTCACAGAAAGAGTGTGCATTGAGGAGAGACACTGTACATCAACAGGTAATTCTTTTGCTTGCCCACTTACTTGGTGCTTGTGCTGCCAGCTCCCTCCTGTCACCTCAGCTTGCCAAACTGTGAGGGGCTTGTAGGATTGCTGATATCCTCAGTTCATCTGCCTGCAAGGGGCTTACCAGGCTCTCTCACTCCTGCCTTGGCTTACCTGCCCACACGGCACTCAGATTTGAAAATGGTGCCCAGGCACGGTACTCAAGTGTGCTCTAAGGAATGTTCCTTGAGACACTAAGGCAATGATTGGTTGCTTGTTTCTGGCCTTCTGATTGGCCATGACTGGGTTTTTTTTCAGTGCATGCGTGCTCTACTAGTGGCTCACTATAACGTTAGTATGCATTTTTAAAAGAATTAATCACTACTCTAAGATAAAAAGGCAAGATGGGTGGAGCACCACAAAATGGGACAGGCATTTCAGACTGGCAGAAAACTCAAAACAAGCTATTTCAGGAAAGAGGATCAGGGGAAAACAGGTTTCAGAAAGAGCAGGAAAAAATGTGAGAAAAACTGAAACAGTAAGGATTCCTAATAAAGCAACATGGGGGAAGGGGAAAATGAGGAGGTAAAAAGGAAAATGAAACTGTGACATAAGCTGTTTGGAAGACACCAATGGGGAAGTGCATCAAACTAGTTCAAAAGTAGAATTTTCAGTCTATTATGCCAATTTTTTTTAGGTATTTCTGAAATCAGCTTCTTGTTCAAATGGATTTCTGATACAAGTTACATATGCAGTACATCCCATTTTAATCTCCTGTATTCATTTTTGCTGCCTGAAACTCTAACCCCACTCCAACTTGGAATACAATTCTTTTTGCATAAGGTTAGCTCAAGAGTTCTGTACCACAGTTCCTACTTAAACGGCATTTGAATGGTCTAAATGGAACTTAATTATGCATAAGCTTTTTGCTGTGTCTCAGTGCAGGGATGAATTGGGCCTGTAATGAATGTCAGCTTCACTGAGGGCATGTGTTAACAGCACAGCTCTCTGAATTTGAATCTGCAACCAATGATGACTTGGGAAGAGGCGGAGGAAACCCCAGACACCACAAACACTGTGACAGGTTGAGGAGACATTTATTTATAATGGCTGAGAGAATCTCATTAAAATGGAACTCCTCACCATCTGGGTTTGGTCTTTCCTGATGTGGGGTCAGGATCTTTTCAGTGCTTGAGATGAATAGTGGAGCGTAATTTGCGTTGGATATTATGGCCAAACTGCAAACATTTTGTAGTTACATTTGCAAGAAAACTAGCTCTAACCACAGTCCCATGGCACAGCAATGAGCAAACTCTTTCCAGCTGCACTACTGTCTGCAAAAAACACATCTGAGGAGAGCATTGACAGTCTTGCCACTTTAATTCTGAGCCTTGTCTTGGTGCTGGATGGATGCCATTCAAAACAGAAGTGCAACTTCGTCTCTCTGCTACAAAAATATGCTTCTCTCTGCCATATGGGGAAAATACATACAGGATCAGCTGGGGAAGACCACTTTAGAGAACAAAACAGACGAGGGAATAAGGGTGGCATAAGCGCTGGAGATAGATTTGTCCAGAGGAAAATCAATACAGGGGCTCAATTAATCATTTTACAAACTGTCCTAGTAGAATCAAGGCAAACCAGTAATGCTGGTTTACTGGAATTGTTTGTAGAAAATGTTCTGGAAAATGAAAGAGTGTGTGATCTGATTTAGCATGTTTATTTTGAATAAAGTGTGTTGGAGCACCTATGGAGACACTCTTAAATTTTAAAAAATGATGGGTCCATAGAATTTTCAAGAATTTTCAAGACATGGAACACTTTTATAGCTTCCACAAATCAGTGTTATGTCACATGCATGTTAATCATTTTTTCCCAGGAGACAAATTCAGTCAAGAAGGACAATACAAAGGAAAGTACATGCATAGATATATGTACCTCCCTCCTCCATGAAAACCCCTTGTCATGTTGTGTGTGTATGGGGAGGGATTCTTAGAAACTATTCCAGAATTTCCTATATTTGTGGCTTGAGTCCCTGAGCAGCAATGAATTTATGAAAGCGTTGACTTCGTGCATACTGTCCTACTCTTATGTATGCAGCTGCTTTTTGCCTTACTTTGGCACACAAGTTAAATCAGCAGCAGAGGTGCTTAAGAACTCTGGTGGAATACTTCTTGCTGTTTCTGTAGGTGTGTATGTGTGTGCTGTCACATCTCAGCTCATTTATGGTGACCCCAGAGAGTGATCAAGACAAGAGATGTTCAGGGGTGGTTTGCCATTGCCTGCCTCTATGTGGCCTGAGGGAGTTCTGAGAGACTGTGACTGGCTTCATATCACCCAGCAGGCTTCATATGGGGGAAAGGGGAATCAAACTTGGCTGTCCAAATTAGAATCCACCACTCCTAACCATTATATCACATAGGCTATTTACATGGAGAGGATGGAATTGGAAAAATCAGCCTTGCCAGAAACTGGATGAAATGCATAATAATGGATATGACAAAAAGTCATGTGATACCACAGTCACATGAAAGCAAGGAGCTGGAAGCTCTGATTCTCTGAATTCTCTGAATCTCTGATTGTCTATGCAAGAATGGGTTAACTGATCTGCAGAGTGATGAACACATGAAGCTACTATATACTTAACCAGACCATTGGTCTATCAAGGTAAGAACTGATCTGTCTACTCTGACTGGTAGTCTCTCTCCAGGTTCTTTCATTTCTCTTACTAGATGTGATCCCTGTAATCTTGTCTTGCTGTACTGAATGTGGAGGCGATCTGGCTGCAACTTCTGTTACCTCATTGATCACAAGGGTTGATTCGGCTGATCTGGCTAGCTAGACAGCTGTCCCTTACCTTCCTCACCGCTCCATGTGTGTCCCTTCCAAAGCTGGACACTTGTTGGAAGAAGACGACCATCCCAGATAGAAGGAGGGTATCATTCTTTGGTCTTTGGCCTTGCTGTACTGTGTGTATGGCCCCAAAGAGAAGTAGGAGGTTTATTTGTACCGTACAAATGAACACTAGTACAAGCGAACACTAGTAGTACAGCACTAGAACAGCAAAAAAGAGAGTCACATAGGGGCTCACAACCCACCTGAAGGTCCTGATCCATGTATTGAAGATCACACCACTGGATGGAAAACCAAGCTGCCTATCTTTGTATACGGCCAACTAATAAAAACTGAGGGTTCAGATTTCATGTGGCATACCACACTGATTCTGCTTCTTAAATATCCCAGTTCAGGAGATAATTTTTTGAACACTGCCCCCAAATAGCTGCAGGAAATATGGAAAAGCACATTAACTATGTTGTAAGCGATTAAGTTCCCTGAATCATAAGTTCTTCTCAGAAAAGGCTCTAATGTAGAAAAAATGCCACTCACTTAGGGTTTTTTTTTGCAATGTCCCAGTGGATTCCACAAAAAATAAGTTTATATGTTTATACAACCCACTGTAATGACTCATCTGAATACATTTCATGCACCTATTAGCATCTGTCAGAATATTTACACATACAAAAGGGTGATCCTGCCTAACATAACATTTCTGGAGCCC
Organism: Sphaerodactylus townsendi; assembly: GCF_021028975.2. Lineage (NCBI taxonomy): Eukaryota > Metazoa > Chordata > Lepidosauria > Squamata > Sphaerodactylidae > Sphaerodactylus > Sphaerodactylus townsendi. The sequence continues at coordinate 84,707,685 of NC_059431.1, read as the reverse complement.
GCAGTAGCCTGTAAGGATCATTCTGCCAAAAAGGAAAAATAAAAGTTCAAGATCAAGATGAATGATTGTGAATTATATACCTCGTTCAGACATATACATACAAGCTAGACTGGGGATGAAAACTTTTGTCATTTTTCAGCTCATTTAATTTGAAAGACCCACATGCTGGGTTACATAGCCAAAGTTAACATCTGCACTTTAGTTGGTACATGCTTTTGGTGTTGGCATTAGCCCTGTGACCACAGTGGCTTCCATTGCTCTGCTGTTCTAATTTCTTGGCACTTCTCATTTTCCCTCAAGCTCTATGGTGCTATGGAGAGGACAATCCATGCTATGCCAGGAGACTCATCTTAATGAATGACATTATGAGATTCATGAAAATAATTTACATTGCTCCAAAGCACATGGCTAAACTCTTACTTGAAGCAAACTATGTCCAGCAAAAACACGAGATGCACTCCTGCCTTATAGTTATGGCATGCCACAACTACATCTCCTTTGATATAATGCTTTCTGTGATTTTCTTTTTAAAAGAATAGTTGGTATATTGGTTGGTGTATCAGTTGCTTTTTATGCTACCAGATCTGAATTCTTTTTGAAATATTTGGGATTGCACAGTTTGGATCTCAATTAAAAATAACTGGCTTTTGCTTTTAAAAACACTTTAGTGCGAGCTGCCAGTGATGGGGAAAACCTCAGTGAGAACTTTCTGGTAAGAGTGGGGTTACCAGGTACCTCCAGGACTCCAGAAGGAGAGCCTTCAGTAGGAAACTGACCCTCTGATGGTCAGACCCAGGAATGGAATGCAATTGATCCCCTGAAGAAGCCTTCCTGGTGGCAGGCAAGGTGCAGCTGAGATTGCCAGAGCCTAGTTTTTGCTTGGCTGCTAGCCATGGGAATTTACTAGCCAGTCTCCATGGCAACAGCCAATTGGTGGTGGGGCTAGATTGAAGAGATGGACATGCCAGAAGATGTGGAAGAGACAGCGGAGGAGATGGAAATGGGGAAAGAGGGGCAAAGCTGGAAGCTGTGTCAGGAGTTGGAGAAGGAGAAAATGGTATAAGACGAGGATTGCCAGATCCATTCTGGCCACTGGCAGAGAATGGGTGGGAGGGTGTAAGGTTGCCAGATCCAGGTTGGGAAACTCCAGGCATTTTGGAGATGGAGCCTGGGGACGGCAGGGACCTCAGTGGGGTACCACAGTGCTACAGAGTCCACTCTCCAAAGCATCCCTTTTATTTAGGGGAACTGATCTCTGTAGGCTGTAGATGAGCTGTGATTCTGTGGAATCCCCAGTTCCCACCTGGAGGTTAGCATCTCTATCTAAGAAGGAAAATGATGCCCCAAGGGAACGGTCTCTGTTGGGAAGGTAAAGGAAGGAGGTTTCAGGATTGAGAGAGATGTAAAAGTAGGGTGGCAACATGTCCCTGTAAAACACACACATAACTGGGATGTAGCTGTGATTTTATTATATCCATTTGCCATCTCTGGAGTTTAGGTGATAGATGATTCAAAACAAGTACACATCTGGAAGCTCCCGATTGTGTATGATATGAGTTTTTTAGTAGATTTTTGTTTCCTTACCAGAGAAGTCTCAGAAAACAGCAGTAACAGAGAGGAAAGAATTTGTCCCAAATAGGAGACATCAGGTTGCTTAATTTTCTTTACCTTTCAGAAATATGTCAGATAGGCTGTTGTTGGTTATAATATAACAAAGAACTATTTCACTCGTCTTACTGTTTATAGAACACAATTTTAGAATACCATGTTACAATTTCAACTGTACATGGAAAATAAACCTTTAAAACAAGGAGGAATAAATCTTTCAGTACTTGCCTTCTGGTGGCACTTTTGCTGTTCTACTCCATATGCAAAGAAGCTGAACTAAGACATATGGTCACCATCAGCTGGGATGATTAATTTTGAGATGATGCACTTATTAATCCATGAGGAAAAGGGGAAGTTACCATAGAACTGGTTGCAATTAGCCAACCGCAAATGATCTGCTTCACTCCAAAACTAAAGCCAAAAAAAAAAAAGAGAGGCATTTTTGGAATGATTACATCCCACAAGGGTTTGAATTTCTTGATGGATCCCCAAGGTTATGATCTAAGCCATAGTATAAAACCAACCCTCAATTATACCATTTCAGAGAAAGGGATATCAGTAGCAGGTGGTGGCTGCTACAAACGGCTCATTAAAACACCTTCTGGTTGAATGTCACAAAATAACGCCACCAGATGGAGGCCCATCTCTGCACGGTCACCTTACCTCAAGTGAGTTTCACCTGTCACATGGGTGAGTGCAGCAGTCTCCCTTTCACTTAACAAGTAACTGTGAGGTTCAAAAGAGGATAGATTAGGATGATTAATACTTAATCACTAATCCATTGTCAGGTCATATGCTGACCAAGTTATTAAGCCTCAAGGCAGGTAGGCCCTGTAAGGCCAGCACAACCCCTCCCCATTTGTATGGAGCTAATCTAATTTCATCTCCTCATAGACCTTGGATTCCAGGAAAAGATATTTAGCTCTTCCTGCATTGCCTCTTGATGGATTTTTGAATGGTAGCAAATCTGATATAGAAGCTAATGATGCTGAAAGTTGCTGACAAATTGGAAAATGTCCACCCCCTTCCCCTCTTGTACTGTCTGATAACTAGATGAGCCAAATGTATGAAAAGAATGTTTACTACATGTGGGGTGCTGAGCACATGGATTTCAATGAGTGAATCTGACTTTTCACACCTCTCCCTTTTTTTTACTTGTCCCTCAGCTCTTTTCTAGAAGTTGTGATTTACAGCAGGAGAACAATTGGCAGGCTGAGAAGTGTAAGCAAAGTTTATGTTTTTTTGAGCGGAGGCTTTGTCACCTTCTGTAAGCCTGTGAGTGGGAGGATTTTTCAGTGGCTTGGCTTTGGGATGGATCCAAATCATTATGTGCCAAACAGCTCAACCAGAATATTTTTTTTGTACAGTTCTGTTGTGTGTTTTGCGTTAAGCTACTTAAAAAAAATACCACCCACCGAGTCTGTTTCTTAAATCAAGAAGGTCGTGCTTACTTAATGCTTAGTGTGTGAGAAACAAAGAAAGAAAAGTTAGGAAAAAATATTACATAGCAACACATTGGAGAAATCAACCACAAATGGAGATTGTTTGTAGATCTAAAATTTATGCGGCTGTGAAAGGTTTCCTCTCCCCTGCTACCAACTTTCCATCCCAGTTGCTCAAAATTATCACTTGCTTCCCACACAAGGTTCTCCCTCTTTAGCTGAGAACAGCTCTTTGAAGCTTCTCTAATGGACCAACTGGGCAACAGAAGCTCCTTAAGTAAATACACGTACACATTGCCTTCAATTTACTGAGGGGGTTGAAATGTTAAGGCCAGCATGGAAAGGACCTGCAGTGGTGATGAATGATTTGGTCCAAATCTGACTGAGAATTTTAAGAAGCGCATTTGGAGGATGGTGGAAATGATGCTGAAAATGGCCAATGAGCCTGTGCCATCTGATTAAATGATAACTAGTTAAGGGGAAGAACTACTAGAATATTTTTAGGAGGCAGAACATTGGTGACTTTTTTGCTGCGTTATTACAGATCATTCCTAACATCTGGTCTTCCTTAGGGTTAAAACAGATAAGTTGCTGGGAGATCACTGAATGGATTTTGCACTAACTCATGACCTTATTTCTGCTCAACCCAGGTTTTTTAGAAAACACTAAATTAACGAACTTTCCCCCCCAAGACAGAGTCAAGACATTTCCTGCTTGCTGTGCAGAGAGCACGAAATATCTTATTTTTCCCAACCAATATCAAAGCTCTTCTACTTTTCATTTTCACCATATTTTCTCCACACTTGTGATTCTCCATTCTGCCTGCCATTTGCTGAAGCTTTGCAGTGGAGGTTTGCACATGTCATTTTTCCTTTCTTTTTGTTTTGAGGGAGGAGTTTTCAAAGCTATGACGGCTCAAAATAGGTGCATATTGAAGATTCTCATATTGTGTTGTCATAGATTCAAAGATACCTCCCTCAAAACAAAAAAGGTAAAAATGACACTTGTGTGGGATTGTCAGTCCAAACTAACTGGTATTCATGTACTTATGTGAGCTACAAGCTCAGTTGCAATGCTTCAGCAAATGGCAGGCAGGATGGAGAATCACAAGCGTGAGAAAATGGCAGGTGTGAGTGAGAGCTAGTGGGTCAGGGAAAGCAGGAAAAAGAACCACTTTCTGTGACAATGCTTTTTTTGTCTGCACTATGTCAAAATGGTTCTTTTTTTAAAAAGATATTTTATTTGTGCTGTGCAGAAAAGACCACTATATACTTTTAAAAAGCAGGAACAGATCTCCTGTCCTGAGCTGAATGACCCAAGCTAGTCAAATCTCAACAGATCTAAGTTAAGAAAGGTGAGACTTCGTTAGTACTTGGATGAAAGAATACCAAGGAAGTCCAGGATTACTATGTAGAATCATAGAATCACAGAGTTGGAAGAGACCACAAGGGCCATCAAGTCCAACCCCCTGCAATGCAGGAACACACAATCAAAGCACTCCCGACATATGCTGATCCAGCCTTTGTTTAAAAACCTCCAAAGAAGGAGACTCCACCACTCTCCTAGGCAGTGAATTCCACTGTCGAACAGCCCTGATGGTCAGGAAGTTCTTCCTAATGTTTAGGTGGAATCTCTTTTCCTTCACCTTGAATCCATTACTCTGTGTCCTAGTCCCTGAGGCAGCAGAAAACAAGCTTGCTTCCTCTTCGACATGACATCCCTTCAAATATTTAAACATGATTATCATGTCGCTCCTTAACCTATGCTTCTCCAGACTAAACATCCCTAGCTCCCTAAGCCTCTCTTTGTAGGGCAAGGACTCCAGACCCTTTACCATTTTGGTTGCCCTCCTCTGGACCCACTCCAGCCGGTCAATATTCCTCTTGAACTGCGGTGCCCAGAACTGTACACAATATTCCAGGTGAGGTCTAACCAATGCAGAATAGAGGGTGGCAATGGTAAACCACTTCTTTGAATCTCTTGCCATGAAAACGCTACAAGGTCTCCATAAATCAAGTGGGAATTGATAGTAATTTCCATTATGATCACTAGATTTCCCAGCATTTTATGCTAGTGGTACCGGGCCCCAGGGATATTCGGCTGGCATCGACATGGGCCAGGAATTTTATGGAGGATTGGCAGATAAAAATTGAATAAAGAAATAAATACATAAATAAGTTGTAGCCCTTTGATGGCATCATTAGGATAGTCAGTGCTGGAGTTCTGGTGTAAATTGGATCTGTTTTGGATGACTGGCAGCTCCTTTAGTTTGATGAGGTGCTCATTCACTTGTGGGGAAGAACTGTATCCCAGTTTAATGGTAGAAACCACCTCTGAGAAACTGGAAGGAATCATAGACTTATTGTGAGAGGAGAAAATTATCAATTTGCCTTAACAAGGCAGTCATTTGAACCTTCCTAAAAAGAGCTTGAACAATGCTGTTATCGGCTTGTGTTTTATGTTCAATTTTGAGAAAATATAACTGAATGTGTGATTGTGCCTAAGCTCCAGATGGCTCTGGGTCATGCAGTTTTTAAAAAAATAATTTCCAGTTTGGCTGCCAGCCTTAACTGAGGGCCCATTCAAACAGCCACCACATGCTGTGGCAGCCACAATTTTTAGCCATCCTGCTCTGACTTTTGCTCTTTAATGGGGACGAGCCCCGACATTTTATTCATTTAATGTTTAGTCCTTCCCCCCCTTTTAAAACTGTGTATATCTTTTCTTTATTGTAGTCATTGTGCCATTTTAGCTTCTGTTGCCTATTTTTGATTCATTTCAACTGGATTCAGTGAGAAACATCTCCTTGCAGTTGTTTTTGTTTTCCACCCAATTTTTTTCACCCAAACACTGTCCCTTGCCCAAGCGATCTCCCATGCCAAATTTCAGGCAGCGAAGGATTATAGGGAATTAAAATTGTCAGTTGCTCTGTAGGCATGAGGAAGTGTCAGTTGCTATCAGTTTTCCTTCCTTCCTCTGAAAAAGGAATCTTGAAGAAGGGGAACTGAGGTCTATTTTCAAACCAAACTGGAGCAACAACGCAAGAGGCCCTCAACTGTGCCTTACCCCCCACCCCCAGTACCTTAGAGCTGATCCCCAGGTCAAGATAGCACAGGTTAATACAAGTGGATACCATAATATCTGTGATGCTTGCAATTGCAGTTAACTAGAAGCAACCCTGGATCCTTCTCAGCAGGGGGAGGCGGCAGGTGGCTGGACATTATCACTGCACTGTCCTTGAGATGTTTGACTCCCAAACATCTTTCTTTCTGTTGTGTTCTCACATTCAATGGGAAACAAGGAGGGGGTTTTATGACGGGAATCCTAAGAGCATAAATGTAACTGAACTTCCATAGCCCAGCAGAACTGACTTTGCCAAAGCCAGGTACTAGCTGGGTCCAATAGAGACTTATGATCAAGTATCCAGAGTCCGACTATTGACTTCAGACCTAAGACCAGACAGACCCTCAGTTGGGCACTGTATCCTCCCACCTTATTTTTAGGCGCACATTTCTTGGAGTGTGTATATATGAAACAATTTGTATATGGAAAGCAGTTTAACTGCTATTACATGGGAAAAAGATATTGAGAGATTGTAGATTCTGAATCAGCAGTTCTGACTAACACCGTGAAATTTGATCCTTATCACTGATTTATCATGTCTCATCTGGTTTGAGGTGTGTTTATATATTTACCTTTGAGGGGTGAAGTCTTAGTCTTCACCTCTGTCTCCCCACACACTCTACAAAGAGGCAAGCTATTTATCAAATAGCTATTTATCAAATAGGAATATGTGCAGCCCTGCCTGACAGGTAGTCCAAGAACAGCATTTGCTTCTGTTGTTTCAGCAGGACAGGCTTGCCTTTATCAACTCCCCTCAGTTGGTAATCCTCTGCCTGGCTGCCAGGGCATATATATAAAGTTTTGTCATTGTCAGAAGATATAATATCAGCTAGCAACGTTACGGATGGAAGTAGCTATGTGGCCACAGCGGAGTAATTCTTCAAGAGCATGATGGTGAAATGAAACCATTTGCATTTCATTCCGGAACCATCAGTGATGCAGAAACTCGATATGCTCAGATTGAAAAAAGAATGTTTAGCAGCAGTTTGGACTTGTGAATGGTTTTTCAAATATCTATTTGGTTTGTCTTCCTTTCTACTCTTCACTGACCACAAACCTCTAGTACCACTGATAAATGGCAAAGGTTTGGATAAAGTTTCAGTGAGATGGCTAAGATCTTTTCTACACTTGCTGAGAAATAATCCTCAAACAGAGTACTGTTCAGGTAAAACCTTAGTTATTGGTGTTATGCTGTCACAGCATCCCCTGAAGACTGTTGATGCTGACTCTATCACACTTATCAAAGAAATTGAATGCTATGTAGCCACTTTGGGAGACTTAAAGCCATTTCAAAGTCTCTTCTTCATCAGCTTCAAACCCTCACTTGTTTTGATGCAGAGTTTCAGAAAGCCATGAGCCATGTGTCCAAAGCCCTTTGGGGGAGGGCGGTTTATAAATACAATAAATAATAAATAATAATAATAAAGGATGGCCAAAACCTGCATGCTATATAGACTGATACTGATATATAGACTGATACATAATTAGTAAACCTATCATGGGGCAGAATAATCTGCAGGTGCTATTGGAGTGCATGTATATATTTATAGTAATTGTATTGTTCTTTAGATAATTCTGTAACTCAGTATTCAAAAGGGGGAAGATGTGATTATATGTTTTTAAGAGATGATATGTTTTTAAGACTTTAATTTGAGTTCAGAGACCCAGGAAAAGCAGTTGGAACTGAGGCCTGAGGAGTTAAGACCGAGAGCTTCTGTTAGCTGTTAGCTGTTCTAATAGTTCATATTGTTAGCTGTAAATAATGACAGCACTTTTCACAATTATATGAAAAACTGAAGCTGTTGTAACAGGAATGCTAGTTATATTTAATAAAGAGAATTCTATCTCTCCCACTGAAATTAAATGGTCAGTGAGCATTTGTAAGTCTATGACACCTAGATGTTGGCTGTATCATACCTTTTTGAGCGAGGGCTCAACGAAACAGCATGGAAATGTGCATGTAATTGAAAGAAACAGGTTTGAGTTTTTTCAGGTGGTTGGTAAGAAAGAGTCAAGAACCATATTTAAGTCACAGAGCACATGCTTTCTATGCATATGACTTGGGCCTCCCATGACTATGGCAGTCTATACAGTCTTTGAGACTAAATTTGTCTTCACTGCCATTTAGAGATTCACAGGAGAAATAAAACTGACCTTACTGGATTTCTTAGGACCAACTGCATGTGATATAGAAAATCCCTTTTAATCCTGCTTCTTCCTGATGCAGGTTGCCCAACATTGCCCTGAGTGGGAAAATACAGTCATCCCCTTGTCTTTCACTGCAAGTGAATTGCAACTTTAGGTATGGGCAATTTAGGTCAAGGAAATAATCCGGGGGTGGGGGGTGGGGTGGGTTAACCTGCCTTTCTCACTGTGTTTCTGCCCCAGTGGCAACCTAAGCCTCTCAAACCTTCTATTATCTTAAAAACCTGCAGGACGTCATGATGATGGACCTGATGAATCACATGTAGCTAGGTTTTCAGAGACCTAGCTATCCAATTGAAATATCCAAATAATTCATTTCTATCTTTAATTGTTTTCATTTTTCTTAACAGAAGTTAACGATGGAGAATTGTGAGAGCTGATTTGTGAACTGTCCCAGGTCCTAATTTGTTATCAGCATTGAATATCTGATTAAAGTTACTTGTAGACATTTGAAGATTTTTTAAAACTTACTTTTTAAAATGGAATTAAAAGAGAACAGCAGAAATTAAAAATATAGCAAGGAATATACATATAGCATAACGATGACAACAATGTTAAAATATTTAAAATATTTAAAAATAAATGGTGATGAAAATACTACAATTAAGTGGTGGTAATTGTTATAATAAATCTAAACAAAGATATCTAAAAATATAAGTTAATCCTAAACTAATATCTAACCTGTGAGCTAACTAAGAGAAGGATGAGAGGCTAAATCTGAATCTAGATGAGAAAGAGGTAATGGTGGTTGGTTGGTAATTGGCTCTCATTATGGTCATGGTCTGTACCCAACTAGATTAAATATTGAGGCTATTGTTTCAGAGGTCCTTTCTGTACCACACAAATTAGTCTAGTCGTCATGGGGACATTTTAAAAAAGCATTGGCTCATTTTTTTTCTGGACAGCAAGACAAATAACGTGTGTAAGGAGAAAGTGGGAATTTTCTCCTGCCAATCTGTAAGCGGACATTTTCAGTTTCTCTGCAGCTTGCACCCGCCATTTTCTGCTGCAGAGATTCACTGTGCTGCCAGCCATTAGCTGAATTGTTTCCAAGGCTATTTCCTTTGCTTGCATTGCAGGTGACCACAGTTTCAGCTTGTGAAGTACAGGAATAAACTTCTTTTCCCTGCCAATGATGCACATGGTCATTTCCCCCATTTTTTGTTTTCAATGAAGTGTCTTTGAAGCACTTCACTGAAAACAAAAAAAGAGTAAAAAATGACATCAGCAGGAAAAAAAACTAATTTTATTTGGGTACTTCACAAGCTGAAATAGTAGCCACTGGTGATGCAAGCAGAGGAAACTGCCCTGGGAGCAACTCAGCTAGTGGCGGGCGGCATAGTGAATCCCTGAAGCAGCAGAAAATAGTGAGTGCAAGCTGTGGAGAAACCAAAAATGAGATCTTTAAACTTGGGCAGGAAAAATAAGACTTTCTTGCTTTCTGCACAGCAAGCAGGAAATTTCTTCAACCCATCTTGGGAGAAAAGATTGCTAGTTTAGAGTTTTCAAAATATGTTGAGCCAATGGTGGGATTCAAATAATTTAACAACTGGTTGTTTACAAGCACCATTTTAACAATCGGTTCTGCCAAAGTGATTTGAACCTGCTGAATCCTACCTCTGGGTTGAGCAGAAATAAAATGTACTCAGGACATCTCGGGGAAAAAGCTATGCAAATATCCTCCTCAAAATGCTTCTTTTCACATCCTCAAGACGTTTTATTTGTACTGTGCAGAAAAGATGAGAGTCACCTGGCGATAAACTGTATTTCCTACCATCTATTGGAATTAGAATATCATTAATGGACAGCCTAAAGTGTCCCATGTTTGCTCAACTGCAGAAGATGACTAGAGGGAAATAAACACCTACTGGAGGCATGGTGCTCCAACTTATTTCCATCCAATATTTTGCTAACACAGTCCTGAATCTTATTTGCCTGCAAGGAGGATTTCCTATGATAGTCTCAGGTTGTTCCCTTCAAAATTGAGTTCTGATTTCTCCACATGGAACTCCCACTTCCTGCATGCAGAGCTTTCTGCAACAGCCATACATTTCTCCAATTCACAATTGGCACCCTGCCTGATTGCACACACTTTGCAAAACATGGTCTCCACGTTTTGCATACTACCTTGTGTGATGATCAGGAAAGAGGGGTAAATAATTGTTTTGTTAGATTTGTACTGTTTTATGTCATGTTTATTGTATTCCAACATGTAGTTTCAGACCACAAATTAAAGCTAAATCAATAACAGACCTAGAGAATGAACTCTCCTAAAGGAGCGCAAGCTATACAAAAGAGCTTTGATTTTTGTCTCATAAGCAACCATGTGATGACTGCTTTAAAGTCTTTCTATTCTATATTGACACCTTCTTTTCATTAATGCAATCCTTTGTGACTGCTATTTTTTTCCTGTAAAAAGGGGGTGGGTGCATATGGGTATACATAATTCTTCAACAATAACAGAGTTTTGAAATTAGTGGGGACAGTTTCAGCATGTTGGTTGACAGTGACTGCATTCCTAAGAACACGTTGGGAGTAAGCTCCAATGAATGGGACTTACTTCCAAGGAGACCTGCTTAGAATTGCTCCCTTTGAGTCACCATTTCAAATTGTTTGTGAAACTGATGAGGAGCAAATGTATTTTTGGTGTCAAGAACTGAGATTACTGTTGTAAGGGTATCCACGGTACAGATGTTCAGAGTTTCCATGCATCTTAGGCAATCAATGGTTGGGTGCTTTGCTAACTTCCCAAGCAGAACTGGTGCAGGAGAATGTAGCAGAAGTGATCAAGCAGGGCTGGCAGGCTTCAACTAGCTTTCAGTTTGCTGGAATGATTGTCTGTCTTTCTAGTTTTGAAGGCAGGCTTGAAGCCATAGGTGTAGCTCCCACAGAAACATCCGGGGACAATTGACCCGGGTGCTCCCTGTGGGAGTCACGTGGGGGGGGGGCAAAATCATCCAAGCACCCCCTCCTCCACCCCCTCTCCGGTCATCCTCCTTTTCTCCTTGCCTGCCTGCTCCGTTGTCCTTATTATTTCCCTCCTTGCCTGCTGTCGCCTCCTCCTTGCCTGCTCATCTTGCTCCCTCAGCTGCTCTGGCTCACTCTCTGTTTCCCTCTATATTAAAAAAAACCTCACCCAGTGTGGTATTTATGTTTCCACTATCAGTGAACCTTTCCAGTTATGGTAAGTCCCAATTTCATTTTACACAGTTTCCCAACATCCTCAGGACATCTGAAAATTACTACTTTGTAATTTGCCCTCATAAGAACATAAGAACATAAGAACAAGCCAGCTGGATCAGACCAGAGTCCATCTAGTCCAGCTCTCTGCTACTCGCAGTGGCCCACCAGGTGCCTTTGGGAGCTCACATGCAGGATGTGAAAGCAATGGCCTTCTGCGGCTGTTGCTCCCGAGCACCTGGACTGTTAAGGCATTTGCAATCTCAGATCAAAGAGGATCAAGATTGGTAGCCATAAATCGACTTCTCCTCCATAAATCTGTCCAAGCCCCTTTTAAAGCTATCAAGCCCCTTTTAAAGCTATAAAGCTATCCCTCATCCTTTTCTGCCTCTCCAAAAAGATATTTTCCCCAAACTGTCCCCCAGCATCCTCAGAGCCTGCATGCAAATGAGCCTTCTTCTCATTTGCTCTCAGTTTTGATTTTGCTTCATGAGGGAGGGGGGTGAGAAAAGGCTGGGACAGAGCCAGCCAAGCCAGGAGAGTGGAAAAGAGATCATGCATGCCCTTCTGAAAATTGCACTGGTAAGTTTTAAAAGAAAATAAAAGATACTGGGCAAGCTCATGGGTGCTTTCAACTGCCACTCAAAAGCAACAGCCAATCAGAACAATCACTTGATCTATTTTCCTCAGTACAAGTTTTATATTAAATCAATTAGTAGACCTATTCACTAGTTTTCTCTCTCTGACCACAAAATCTTATTTTAAACCATTAAAAACACAGATCAATTTCTTCCATTTCCTCAGCACATACACAAAAACACTAGATCTGTGGGAAAACGAGAAGGATTACAACAGAAAAGTGCAGTGGATAAAAGATTTTGAGAAAGATGTTGGCCAAAAAGAAATCCAAGAGCTGGAAATAACTGATATGATAAAAAATCGAAGCAAGAAAGTGAAAAACTGGATGGCACCAGGACATGATCAATTGCATGGCTTCTGGCTCAAATACCTAACCAGTTTGCACCTGACAATGGCCAAACAGTTCAGTGAAACCATGCAAAATGGTGAAATCGATGAATGGCTAACAACTGGGAGTACATTCTTGATTCAGAAAGATTTAGCCAAAGGAACAACACCTGGAAACTACAGGCCAATAAAATGTTTGCCCACGATGCTCAAACTGCTCACTGGCATAGTAGCAGATAACATCATGGACTACTTGGAAGAAAATAATATCCTGCCAGTGGAGCAAAAAGGGAACAAAAGAAGGAGCAGAGGTACAAAAGATCAACTCCTGATAGATAAAACAATAATGGAGAACTGCAAGAATCGAAGAATGAATTTGCATATGGTCTGGATCGATTACAAGAAGGCAGTTGACTCACTGCCCCATAGTTGGATCATGAAATGCTTGGAAACAATTGGCATCAGTGAAAACATTCGAGTATTCACTGAAAAAGCGATGAGACAATGGAAAACTGAACTGATGGTTGGAAATGAAAACTTTGGAACAGTCAATATTAAGTGAGGAATTTTCCAAGGTGATTCACTATTGTCCTTACTGTTTATCATTGTCATGATCCCACTAACAGTAATTTTAAAGAAAACAAAGTTGGGATATCAAATGGGCAAAGACTCGGGAAAACTCTCACATTTCCTGTACATGGATGATTTGAAGCAGTATGGGAAATCAGACACAGGAATCTAGCCACTAGTAAACACAGTCTGAATATACAGCACGGACATTTCAATGTAATTTGGTCTGGAAAAGTGCGCCACTGTGGCAATAAAGAGGGGCAAGATCACTGAGAGTGATGGCATAGAAATGCCTGATGGCCAACTTATCAAGTGCAACCAGCTTAAAAATACCTGGGCATTTTACAGCTGGAGAACATCAAGCAAGTGAAGATTGTGGTCAGCAGATAATACACCCATAGAGTTAGGAAAATTTTGAATTCTAAATTAAACAGCAGGAATACCCATCAACACTTGGGCCATATCCATCATCAGGTACACTATGGGAATCATCAACTGGACACAGGTTGAGTTGGATGCATTGGATAGAAAAACTTGGAAGCTTATGACAGTGCACCATGCCTTACAGGAGCAGCAGTGGCGTAGGAGGTTAAGAGCTCATGTATCTAATCTGGAGAAACCTGGTTTGATTCCCAGCTCTGCCGCCTGAGCTGGGTGACCTTGGGCTAGTCACAGCTTCTTGGAGCTCTCTCAGCCCCACCTACCTCACAGGGTGTTTGTTGTGAGGGGGGAAGGCCAAGGAGATTGTAAGCCCCTTTGAGTCTCCTGCAGGAGAGAAAGGGGGGATATAAATCCAAACTCCTCCTCCTCCTCCTCCTCCTCCTCCTCCTCCTCCTCCTCCTCCTCTTCTTCTTCTTCTTCTTCTTCTTCTTCTTCTTCTTCTTCTTCTTCTTCTTCTTCTTCTTCTTCTTCTTCTTCTTCTTCTTCTTCTTCTTCTTCTTCTTCTTCTTCTACACCCACACAGTGATACTGATAGATTATACTTTCCCCGGAGATCTGGTGGTAGAGGCTTACTGCAAGTACAGCAAACAGTGGAAGAGGAGAAGCATGCGTTGGCCGATTATGTGAATAAAAGTCAAGAACAGGCATTGATTGAGGTGAAGAACGGACATTTGCTGAAGACCCAGAAAACCAAACAAGAATACAGAAAAAATGTGATTAAAATGAGGACCGGAAGCTGGCACAACAAAGCTCTGCACGGCCAATTTCTGGAGAAGATCAAGGACAAGATGGACAATGAAAATACCTGGCTGTGGTTAACAACTGGAAGTCTGAAAAAGGAAACTGAATCCTTGATTTTAGCCGCTCAAGAGCAAGCCACTAGAACAAATTTGATCAAGGCCAGAATCAAAAAATCCTCAGATGATACAAAATGCAGATTGTGTAAAGAAGCTGATGAAATTGTAGATCATGTCCTCAGCTGCTGCAAAAAGATTGCCCAGACTAAGTACCAACAGGCACAACTCAGTGGCCAAGGTGATCCACTGGAATTTATTCAAGAATTACAGCATAAGAACAGTGAAGAACTGGTGGGAACATTGTCCGGAGAAAGTAATGGAAAATGAGAAGGTCAAGATTCTGTGGGACTTTTGAATCCAAATGGACAAAGTGTTAAAACATAATACACCAGACATTGCCATGATCGAGGACAAGAAAGTGAGCATCATCGACATAGCAGTACCTGGTGACAGCAGAATCACTGAAAAAGAACACGAGAAGGTCACTAGATACCATGATTTGAAAATTGAGCTTCAGTGTCTATGGCACAAACCAGCTGAGGTTGTCCCAGTGGTAATCGGCACACTGGGCACCATTCCGAAAAGACTAAGGCAGCACTTGAAACATCTTCGAATTGACAAAATTAACATCTGTCAAATTCAGAAGGCAGCCCTGCTGGGATCCGCATGAATACTACCCCGAAACATTACAACTTTCTAGGCCCCTGGGTGAGGCTCGAATTGTAATGAAGGCCAACAACCGGCTAAAGATCTGGCAGCTGTGAAATCTACAATAATAATAATTATACTCTGATGTTTTCAGTTCTTGGAAGTCTGTTTTTTTGTTATCTATGCTATCAGTGGTATGATCTAGGCTGATTATGAAATGTTCAAACTGTTCTCAGATCTTCAGTTATTAATTATGTAGATGAATGGGTTGTGCAAACTTTTTCCCACTATGGTTATGTTCTTTTTAAAAAAATGAAATTTGCTGGTATAATTAATTGGCAAGGATTGATAAAATTATCTTTTTATATTTTACAAATGTTGACTTTATTGATCATATTAATAAAAAACAGAACAACTTTATGTTTTAAAAATCCAGGCTTTGGATATATCTAGCAAATCGCACAGTTATTTTATAAAGTAAAGTTGAGTGATTCTAAAGTTGAGACTAGTCACTAGATGATATCAGAGTCTCCCAGAGGAGTTAGAGCTTTTATTGCTAATGAATGAGAGTAGTCATTAGCGTAATTCCAATGATGTCATTAAATTTATAGTGTATTGCTGGGATGGTTTCAATATGTTTTGGTACAAAGAGATTTGGGCATACTTGAGATGATAAACCAACCTGTGTGCTCTACCACTACAAACTGCAAGTGAAGGTCACATGCTATTCCATACAAAAAGTCATGAATATTTGCCATAATTGAATGCTGTGCAAAAATATATATTGCCCACATAAAACTGGGCATTAGGGAGAAGACATATTTCCCCTGACAGCTAGTATTTTGTATGGAGGAACATCATTGGGTTGCCAGTTGCCTGATGACAGTGGCCAACCTCCTGGGCCTACTCAGTCCTCCATCCTTACTAATTTCCCCCACTGTGAGAAATAAATAAATAAATTGCTGGAACTTTGATGACTTTTTGTCATGGGGCTTTTGTAAGAAGCAGGGGTTAGAAAAGCTCTCTGCATATTGAAACTTTTTTAAGAAACAGACATATTCATTAACAGGACATACAAAGTGTGCACAGGGAGCTAAATATACCATTAATTTCGGTTGGATTTCTGTAGGCTTTCCCCACATACCTGTGATACAAATTCATTTTATGTGAAAGGGCACATGTCTAACTCTAGTGCTAAACCATAGTAGTTTAGTGAATTCAAAGTCAAAAAACTACTCCAGGCCTTCCTTTGTCTCCTCAGGGCAGGATGTATTTAACAGTAGCTCAGGAGTCACCAAATTTATGTCTGAAGGAAAAACCCATTCTAAAGCAGCTTCCTCTGTCAGACCCTTGGCCTGGAACCAGCAAACATTTTATGGTCGCCCTTTTATGATTAGCCTATCCACTCTGGCAGCATTTTTGTGGTGACACCTGATGTAGATGGATTAATAAAATGTTTTGGGGAAATACTTGTTTATCAGTTTGAAGTGGACAATACAGAAACCCAAGCTACAATCCAGAAGAGATCAGTTTTATGGTGAAGAATGTAGGGAAAGGAGAAATAAAATCAACACCCTGATACTGCCTATTTTCTCAACCTGTCAATATCTGACAAAATATTTCTGGTATTTACCTTTTTTTGTGCCTGGCACCCTAGGTTCTTTATGACACTAATTTGGTGAAGAGTACAACAAGATTGGTCAAGAATCTTCTTGGAGGTAGTTTTGAATCTATACTCTGAGTTTTGATTGATCCTGGAAGGGAACTTTCAAACAAGAGGCAAGGTCTATTAAAAAGGGAAATATGGGAAGCAGTTCTTTGTCAGTTTTCTCCGACAAGTCTCAATCTGCTTTTTGACAAAGTGTGGAGCTTTGGCCCATCTTGCAAGAATGAAGGGATGTTCATGGATTATAAACAGATCTGATTAGCAACTCCATTTTAATTTTGTCTTGCTAATGTTCTGATTCATTCCACCTATCTGTGCTTTCTAGAATCTATGTTTTGAATATAAACTTCTAGTAAGAGCTCTTGGGAAAGTGTATTATGAGCCACTGACTTTGTCACAAACCTATACTACTTTTAAAAGAGGTGTTGAACTAACCAGCACAGACAGGGGAGAGGAGGAGAAAGATTAAAGCTAAGCTCTTGTATGTGCACATACAGGTTAGTTTACATTATAATAAGGGAACACAGAGGATGACCCTTGGATAAGTATTTGTACTAGTCTAATAGTGCTCATACCCAAAGTCAACAAGATTCCTCTGATGGTGGCAGCTATCAATGTTTATTCCAAAGTGACACACCAAAAAGAGTTAACTTTTAAAAACCATCTTATTCTTAGAAGCTGTAGTGTTCAGAGGTAGGAATCCAAGATGGTAGGGATGATAAGTGGAAGACAGAAGCTAGGAATGAGAGTCTGTAACATACCCACTATATTTTCTCAAAACTGCAAAAATGAACATGGTCCTGACAAGGTTGGGGGATCCCTTTACCATATTATTCAAGTGATAAAAAGAATCAATAATTGAAATAGCCATCTCAGGTCAAACAACATGAGTATTTTTGTCATCCGACAATCAATTAGTGCACCAGAGTAATTAAGATGTGTATCTGGACTTAACCTCATTAGAGGTCAAGGGTTATCAGGTTGCTGTTTGTTATTTTATTTTCTAGGAAACATTACAAGAGTTATGTCTAATACAGATTACGATATATATAATCATGGCTTCAGAACATTAGTATTTCACCCTATTATGTTATAGTAGGTGGTTGAGAGTATGTGTCATACCTTATATAGTGCCCTTGGTTCCATTTGGCAAACTCTAATAACTGCAAATAAATTCTGGTGTGGATGTAATATTCTTTCAGATTTCTGGTATTTTCTGATTTCTTTTTCTTTGTTGTACTACTACGAACACATGTGTTTGTGGGCTTCTAGTCTAGCCATGAGCCACTCATGTAAATCCACATGCATTAGAAATGAACTAGCATCTCCTAAAATACTCTCTTTTCTCCCACCAGTCCTTGGCTAGAATTAACTACCAAATGGCTTTCTCTCCCTCCAGGACAGAATTCCTGGTTATGGAGGAGAATAGAACCTATAGGTTGTGGTGGGTTTTCCGGGTTGTGTGGCCATGGTCAGGTGGATCTTATTCCTAACATTTCGCCTGCATCTGTAGCTGGCATCTTCAGAGGTGTATCACAGGGGGAAGTCTGTTACACACTATGTCCAGAGGACAAGAACAAGATCCACCAGACCATAGCCACACAGCCCGGAAAACACACTACAATCAGTTGAATCTGGCAGTGAAAGCCTTCGACAATACATAGAACCTATATGGGTTAATAATGGCAAGGGTTAATAGGAGTCATATCTCTACCCTGCATTGTCCAACTGTTCAGAGGCATTTTTTCATTTTTTCAAGTTGTTGAAACAGTGTTACATGAATTGATTTGTAGTGTGCAGTTAGCCACTCCTGACGTTAGTTGTATGCAGGTGTATGGCAAAATCTTGTAACAGGAGAAAACTGTCACATTTTTATTTACCCTTCCTGCAAGAATGGTTCTCCCTCCTCCATTTTGTCCTTACCAGCAAGCTTCATGTGGAGGAGTAAGGAATCAAACCTGGTTCACCAGATTAGAACCTGGTTCACCACCACTCTTAACCACTATATCATGCTGGCTCTTGCTTTTACCTTAAATTCATGCAAATTAACTTTAACATTTTTTTACAGTTCAATTACAATTTTTCTTTTACAAGCTTCTTCCACTCCCAGGTGCCAAGCCAATATAGTCACACATCAAAGCAATAAAGCACATTCTGTGGAAAGGTACAGAGAATGTAAATACCACTTTTGCAAAGGTAAATATGGATTAAGTATGGGACAAAATTTGTCTTTCGAGAGTGCAAAGAGTGGGATTTAAAATGAAAGAGATTTATGAGCTTTTACAAATGCACTTTATGAGCATTTCAGAAAAGATATATTTTTTCACTGACATAGTCTGCAGGCATGTAACTTTTGATTTTCCTCTGATGCTGGGGCTTTTAAGAATCTAAAGGGATGTGCATCATTTCCCTCATTCAAAGGTGAATATTTGAAAATGTATTTGGAAAAAAAAGCTGCAAGAACTCCTTGTGAAGTGACATGACTTGGAAAGTTGCCCAAAGGCAAATCAAAATAGCACCAAACACCTTTATTTTCATTTGCCTCTATACTACTCAGCTCTAGAAGGGCTGGGAGGTGAAAGAAACCGAGAAACTTGTTCTTACCAGTGTTTGCAGATGGATAAGAAAGGAAGTGACATGAATCTCAAGTTCAAAAAATGATCATTGGGAAATTTCCACTTCACCTTTGCAGACTCAAGAGGTCAGATTGATTTGAGATATTGTATGTATCCACCATCTTAGTCTTCTTTGATTTGACATCTTTGGGGAAAACAAAAGGACAGTTGCATTTTAAGGCCCTATCAGAAGTGGGAAGAAGAATCCAACAGATTACAACTCTTTGCTTCACAGTGGTTTTTTTGTTTACATAGTCTTAAATAGCCCCAGGTATCTAAAAGAACGCTTTCTCCCACAACAACCTGCATGTGCCCTAAGATCAGCAAACATAGCCCCTCTGGTACTGTGTTTCCCTGAAAATAAGACAGTGTCTTATATTAATTTTTGCTCCCAAAGATGCTCTATGTCTTATTTTCAGGGGATGACTTATTTTTCCGCTCCACAGCTGCATGCTCTGGTGTTCTGTTCGATGGGCCTGCTTCCAAACAAAAACTTTGCTATGTCTTACTTTTGGGGGATGCTTTATATTTAGCACTTCAGCAAAACCTCTACTACGTCTTATTTTCCAGGGATGTCTTATTTTCGGGGAAACAGAGTAGTACAATTTTTAGTGGTAAAAAGGTGGAGTCCCAAGATAGGGCTTTTTCAGTGGAACAATGTCCCCCTGAGATGCATCAAGCATCTTCTTTATATGCATTTAGAAAACTAGTAAAGACACACCTATTTTCCCTGGCCTTTGGATAAAGAGATGGTGTCTCCCTTCTGGTATTATGAATTTTTAAATAGGTTTTATAAATTTTGAATGGGTTTTTATGAATTTTAATACATTTTATTAAAGGGCTCATCCTTTTAAGCTTTGCCAGACCAAGGCCCTGCTCCCTCCAGTGAGGCATAGGAAACAACTCACAAACAGCCAACTGTCTCTAATGGTTCTCCAGGGACCATGCAGCTGGCTATGATCAGCTATCTTTCCTCCTCAAGGTTGGGGGGCTCCCATAAAGAGGTAGAGTGGATGACTTATCCTTCTTCCAAGCTGGTCAGAAAGGCTAAATGAAGATTTGAACTCTGTTCTCTGTAGTCCATGTTAACCAGTATGCTTCACTGCTCTTCGAGATCATATCTTACAAATGGGTTGGGTTTGTATTGGAAATGTGATGCCTCATACAGTTTTTTACTTTGAGAAAACTCAGGAACCTATCAAAATCTTCCCTTACTTGTCCCTTGTAACTTTCTTGGTTACAATATGACATCTACTAGCATTTTCTGTAGACTGTGCAGCTGAATTATTTTGATAATGGCATGTCTATTTTTTGAGGAATAAGTAGTACTGTTTTTAATGTTTTTAAAATGTATTAAATATATTTAAAATGTTCATAGGAATAATTTTCCCTGCATAGCTGGCATAAAAAATACAATAATCACTTAAAATAATCTTGTAAGTGCTTGAAGAACTTTAGCTTTCTTTTATCTTTTCATTTTTGGAGATTCTTAGCAGCCTATATTTAGAATTGAGTAATCTATCTTTAAAAGATTTGTTTCCTCAGCATACAAGTGCACACATTCCTTTATCTTCTTGTTCTGTCATGTTTTAGTGTCATGGAGTTTCCCTTAACGTTTTGCATTTTCAGGTGCATTCTTGTAAAAATATGACCTATATTGCTCAAGATCAGTGTCGTATCATTGTTAAATATAGGTGGACCTCTATTACTGTGCATTCTTTTTGTGAGATTGTAATGCCTTTACCAGTTACCTCATAGGCCACCAACAAATTGCTCATTAAATATTCTATCATTCCTTCTAATAATGAAGTACCTGTTCCCATGGATAAACATGCCTCCACCTTGGAATGGTAGTTGCCATCTTGGAGGGTTGGGGAGGAAGGGCAGCCAATCACAGCTGGCTGCATGGTCCCTGGAGAACCATTAAAGGTAATTGGCTGTTTGTGAGTTGTTTCCTATGCCTAGTGGTGGGATTCAAATAGTTTAACAACTGGTTCCGGTGGAGGGATTCAAATAATTTAACAACTGGTTGTTTACAAGCACCATTTTAACAACAGGTTCTGATGAAGTGGTGCGAACTTGCTGAATCCCACCACTGCCTATGCCTCACTGGAGGGAGCAGGGCCTTGGTCTGGCAAAGCTTAAAAGAATGAGCCCTTCTTAGCTTCAGACCTGTTGCTGCAGAGCTTTTCCCTGGATTTGCCCACCCTCCCTCTCTGGGGTAAAAATGGTGTTTTGTTATTCTTATCATCACAGTTTGGTAGATTGGCATTGGAATGGATCCTTCAGGAGAAGGTAATGCTTGTGTACCTGTCTACACAAGGTTGGGGGACTCACATATGGGGCTTTGGGGGTGTGGTGGGCCATGATGCTTCATGCCCAAGTGGGGGACTTCCAGGTGGCCAACACACACACCCCGGTAGTAAGGGTATACCCACATAGAGGTGAGCAATGGGTGGGATCCCAGGACTTGCTATTCCCTGGATTTTCCCACCACAGGTGGACTGGTAGAAAATTGTCATTCATTGGGTTAGCAGGTGGATTGCCCAATGACAGGATCTGTCCCTATGCTGCACCTAAGCTCCACATGCCTAAATTCAGTAAAACTAAGCTGTGGCCAGCTATATTATCAAAAAAGGCAACTGTGCATTATTTTCTGCTCTAATCTCACCACCAATTCCCTCATTGGCAGAGCAATGACTGAGCCATCAAAAAGGAATCAACCACAAACATGAAGATTTCTTCATACTTAGTGGTCTCCCAATGAGTTAAAGAGGATTGTACATGCACACTGTCATTCTGCCATCAAAACTAATCACACAAAGACAAAGTGCAAGTCACCAAAATCAGCATTAGATAGAAGGAGTGGGCTTCAACATGGCAAGCATATTCATTTCTTGCACCAAAGAACAGCACATGGTGCAATCCTACCTCAGGGAAAAGAGCTTCAAGAACTAAGAGTCAGAAGATGTACATCCTTTGGTGGGTGCAAGTGAATCTGCTCAGTTAGCAGAAAGATTATCTAAAGCCATGGGAACAATGTGTGGATGGGTGGGGGGGTGGGAAGAGAATGGGATTTCTGAGAATGCATTTAAACTTCTACTTCCTTTCCAACAGGAGGGAAGAAAGGCAGGTGGACAAGCTACCATTACTGTTGAATATGACTAAATGAGGTGAAAAAATGCTTCTGTACTATTACAGGTGATGCTGAATACTTCTGAATACTTCTTCCCTGCATAAAACAGAACAAGAACATGTTCTCAATAGAGAAGAGTGTGACACTTATTAGGAACAATCTTTTTTTAAGCCCCACTAAACTAGTGATCTTTTTTCTGGAATGTCTTCAAAATGTTTCCTGCTGGCTGTGCGGAGAACAGGAAATGTTTTATTTTTCCCACCCGTGTCTAAAGCTCTCACTTTTGTTTTCTCTCCATTTGTATTTGCCATTTTTTGCCACTTCTGGATTCTCTGTGCTGCCCGCCATTTGCTGAATATTTGCCATGGACACTTCCTCAGCTGGCATCATGGCTACCTGCCATTTCAGTGATTTAAGTACATGAATAAATGCAGTATTGCCTTCCGATTCCTGGAACATGTTGTTTTTACTTTTTTTGTTTTTGTTTGTGAACTATCTTCAAAACTATGAACATATCATATGGAGACATGATATGACAATCAGCTGTATTTTGAGTATTCATATCTCCATAACTTCGAAGATAACTCACACAAAACAACCCCCCCGAAAGAACCCTTGCTGCTAGAAACATTTTATTTTCTTGTGATATGTAGACAGAAAAAGTGAAAACGGTTCTTTCTAAACGTTTGCAAGCCATTTTAAATGTTCTGTGTGGAAAAAGTCAATAATTAAAAAGTGTAACTAGAAAGTAAGCAGCAAACATTTATGTGTGTTCTACGCCACACAGACCAAGTTGGAAGTCTTTTCTTTGCCCCTGTTTTTGTGTGAGTTTCTCTTTCTTTTTGTTTGTTTAATTTCTGTATCTTGCTAAAGTCTTAATAACAAAGTTCAACTCCAAGAATGACTCAATTTCCAAGGTTCCCAGTTCACAAATTGATTCTTATCTACTTGTTGAACCAGGTAGAAGTTGTTAGTTGAAAAATAATGTTTTGAAAGAGGCTTCTTCTCCTGCCGTGAGAACAAGGACCCTGCCCCTTTGGTGCAGATATGGTTATCCCTAGGAACTATGAATTTATCTGGTCCAGAGTTGTACGTGTATTAGCAAATCAATGTGTGGATCAGGAGTGTACTGGTGAATCACAGGAGAAAACACTGCCTTCCTTATTGCCATTTCGTGTCTGAGAATGTTTGTATGTGCCTACCACACTACACTTCTGCTGTTCATGACACTTTGGACTGAGTTGTGTGATGTGAGGGATGGAACGAAGCTCCACTTCACATTATTGTAAACAAAAGCTGTGTGTAATTCAAGAATTTTTTCTTGCCTCATTTTCTTGTGAACCTACAAACCAATGGAATATCACTGTAGTGACAAAGTTAATGGATCTTCATGGTATTGTGACAATGGCCTATTGTCCCTTCAGTGCAGAATGGCTTAGTAACATGGAAAGCTTCCTACGATCCTCCATCTGCTAGAGGAAAGGGCATTTGAGGGTAAATGGGGGGTAATTGGGGTGTTTCAGTTGAACAGGAAAGAAAACCTGACGGCCCTGCCTGAACCTGCCTCTAGGTTAGAGCAAAGAATAGAGTGGGAGAGTTTGCGTACAAATGCCTGAGGCTGCTACTACACAGTCAGGAAGAAGAAGCTTTTAAAACAAATAATCAGAGCTTTAACAAGATTAAATGAATAAATATTGCTGTTAAGCATTGACAGCTTTGCAAACATAGCAAACCAAAGAATGAACAAGATGCGCTGTACATGAGGTGGCATGTGCCCTCCAGTTCTCTTACGGTTGAATAAGGGTGGGCAGCTTGTCCTGCCTCATAAGAACAGCCCAAAAGACAATGAAAGGTATAGAAGCAGCAGTTTTCCTAAGGGCTATATTTTGAGCTCACTGGCTTCAACATTTGGGTGTTGGGATAAACAAAGACCTTTCAAAGAGTTGAATCATAGCATTAGATCCTTGGTGCAGAAGGAACGAATATGAGGTGAGCCGCAATGACTCTATATGCTTTTGCTAGCTTGTTTATAGCCTGCAAGTAGGGGAATCCACTTTTTAAAAATTATTAATTTTATATACTGCCCTTCCCCTGAGGGCTCAGGGCGGTTTTCAACAAGGTTAAAACATAAATTAAAACATAATTTAAATATTAATTACATAAAAACAGAACCCATTTAAAAATGTGGATGGCGTCTGGCTACCCCCCCCCCTCCCTCCTTATGCCCACAGGAGGCCAGATGACATGGTAGATGTATTTTTAACCAGGCTGGCCAAACGCCTGGCGGAACAGGTCCGTCTTGCAGGCCCTGCAGAAACTCTGTAAGTCCTGCAGGGCCCTGATCTCCCTAGAGAGCCTGTTCCACTGGGTAGGGCCAGGGCTGAAAAGGCCCTGCCCCTCGTCAAGGCCAGCCTGATCATTTTTGGGCCAGGGATCACGAGTAGGTCCTCCTCCGAGGAGCATAGGGGCCTACCGGGGCAATATGGGGAGAGGCGGAATGATTTGTGTGAGGGTGGCTCACAAGACACATTTGTTCCAATTATCAGTGGTGAAGCACTTTGGTTCTGAACTTTCAGCTCAGCCTTAATCTACTACCTGAAGCCTGACCTCTGCTTGTCCATTTGAGCTAGCACCGACCAGCATAGAGATCAACACTTGTAGAATCTACACATCAGGCATTTTGAGAAGTCAGGGAAACTTTCTGGAATTACTCCCAATCTGGCATACTTTGTATAGGAACATTATTAATATAGTACAGAAAGTAGAGGGATGATAACTAGATATACTTTTAAAACGTATACTTTAGTGTAAACTGCAGACATGAAAAAATACCTTAAAACACATTAAGGGCAGATCCAACCACACAGTTCCTCCTGTTTTCCCTCTCATATTTTTAAAAAAGCAGTTTTAATTGAAGGACTGGGAATGAACTCAAAAGGACATTTTTGCTACAATACACATTTTTGAATTTTAATTATTTATGCTTCAAAGAAATTCAGCAAATGTATTTGTCTAAAAATACCCCAAATAATTATAGTTACAAAATCCCACTGGACATAAATCTCTGTATCAGGCTGGCATTATTTCCTTCTTCTGGCTGGAAAATATGACAGGTCATGGATCATGGTAGGCTGTGCAAGTCCTATTCACAGCAACATTTAGCTGTTGTATTGCCATACATATTCAAGAATTGTCCATTATAAACTTAAGGAATTGCATGCTTCCTTTAGTTTGCACTGAATGTGGTAAGAGTGTTTTTATATGGTTCCAGAAATTGTAGTGAATTCACTCAGACACAGTATTTCCTCTATCAGTCCCCTGTGGGAGATGAGGGACTTCAGAAATTACTTTCCAGTCATTTTGTGTTTCACTTGCAAATTCACCATCTTTCCCAGGGAAGAGCCTGGCAGACAACACCACTCCTGTCTTCACAGACTGCGTGAGCGACTGTGTTGATAGCAGATCTTGGATGTCAGACAGCATAGATGTCCTGTTCAGCAGGGTGATATTCTGCTGAAAATTATTCTTCTGTTTGCATGCTCTTCAGTAAAATCAGCCATACATTTCAGCTGTTAGTTATAACAAACTTGTAAGATGCAGTGTCTTCTCCTTTCAGTGTGTCTGTCAATGTTAAATTTCAGTTTTTAATGCACATTAATGCACAGTTTATAATGCACATTAAAATCTCCATAAATCAGGAAGGTGTAATCATTCTGTTGCCCCTGTTCTGTAGTTTCTGACAAATATCTAAAATACTTCTCATATGTCCTACAGCAGGGCTGGAATGAGGGGAAACTGTGCCCGGGGCACGCGTGCACCCTGCACCCTTGCCACGCCACTGCCTGCCCCGAATGCCCCCGAATGCCCCCTCTACGCCCTTGCACCAGTGCACCCTCCAGTCCCCTTGGCACCATGCCACTATCCTACAACCAAATTTGTTTTATCAGTCAATGATAAGATTTGCAAACCTCCAACCTTCCCAGATTTTCTTACAGCCGCATCGAAAGGATTCAGGTGGTTAGGGGCAGAGTTGTAGCTAGGGAAAATGGAGCCCAGGGCAAAATCACCAAATATACTAAATATTCATCAAATATATTTTTCGTTCAGTGGTATTGAAGCATGCTAACTTTACTCACTAATAAACAGGAACTCTATAGAAACTGTCAGATTAAATGCCGATAAGTCAGCAATAGGTCTTTCAAAACCCATAAGAAAGAGTAAACAATGAACAACAACAGTGATCACATCTACAAATGGCTGTGAATATTTACATACTTTCACACAAAGACAAAACTATGCCAAAGTTGTCCTGTATTCTACATTTCTGTATTGTATGCTACATATTTTCAGCCATGAATGCTTATTATCCTTTTCTTCTACTGCAGGTGTGTTCTCTAACAAACCTTGAAAAACTATTTGAGACTGACATAAGATGATTGACAGTTCATTATAAAATGGTCTCCATCAGCTACTTACAATTGAAACAATCATCTTGTTTGAATGATTTTTTCTTCTGTATATTATGAACCATTTTTTCTCTGTATATTCTTTATTCTCAGCTGCCATTCTTGAGATTTTTTAAAGGTAACTCTTATCAAGCCTTATATTTCGATAAAAGAGGTTTCCTTTCATTTGTTGTTTGTTTTGCACTCTGCTGGGTCACTTTGATTTTAATGATTTCTAAATTTTGTTTGGGAATTGGTTTGTTATCATTTTGACCAGGTGTTGTCAGATGTGTTTGAGGTGTATTAGTTCTCTCATTTGTTTCCAGACTGGTTTGTTTCTTGAGACAATGAGTAGTAACAGCTGCAGTTGAAGATTACTAACCCCAAAATTATATGTGGCTAGTTTATTCTTGTTTGTTTGCTTTATTGCTTTTTTGCATCTTTCAGCATTTGGCACTGTGTGCACTACACATGGCCAAATCTCCTGGGCCTCGTCTGTAGCCATTCCTTCCTCATATATCTCATATCTCTAGGGTTGCCAGAAAAAAAGCTTGATTTGCTCCTGGGTGTTAAACCTTTCTTGGGTGGACATGGTGTTAAATACACATAAAACTCTATAATTTGCAGTTTAGGAAAGAAACCTTGGTGGTATAATCTGAACAACGCTGCAGATTATTGTTTTTTTTTAATTTTGTTTTGTTTTAATTATCAGTGTTTCTCCTTAACAAGGACTTGAAGTGATTTATATTGAAGTTAAAAACCATAAGACCCTCTCAATGTGCCATAGTATGAATTCAGCAAATTAAGAAGAGCAGTTTCACTTTCCACTTCCATTTTAGTTTATTGTCTCTTGCAGGCAGCCAATTCAGTTTGAGGTGTTCTCCTGGCATTCCTAGACTTATAATAAAGTTATCAGGTGATAGATAATGTATCTTCTGTGTGGCCTTCTCTTCATGATACTTAACAATACCTGTTCTATGCTACATGTTTACTGTGGTGCAGTGGCTAGAATGTTGGACTAGGACTGGGGTTCAAATCCCAACTTGGCATGACATTTTAAACTAAACAAAACATAATGGAGAACTTTGGCAGCCATGAATTTTCTTTTGCCATTTTAAAATCATTTAAAAATGTGACATGGAGCTCTTTCTCCCCCCACACACACTGGGTACACCATGGTGGCTGTTTTGGCATGGGGCAGGGGAGAAATCAGGATTGGGCCTTTCAGCATTTTCAAATAATTGTAAAATGGTGACAGAAAACTTATGGCAGCCTTGAGTCCTCCACCACATTTAGTTTGGGACCTTTCTGGGTAATCTTGGCCTGGATACTCTTTCTCAACTTAATTTATTTTATACTTATAGGATTATTGTTATGCTAAACTGAAAGAGAGGAGAATCATGTGCACTATCCTGAGCTCCTTGAAGTAAGAGAAGAATAAAAATACATTGGGTTGGATCCAACCATCTTTTTGGGGTGTGACCACCAAAAAAAGTTATGCTGGGGATCATGGACAAAAACCATATTGGAAGAGTTCTCTAACAAGGACAGGAATTGGATAAGATTGAGCCATTTCTACATAGAGTATTTGTCCAGAGTTGTATGCTATTGGGAAATGGGTTTTTACCTGCATCCCCACAACATTTGTGGAGCAGTTGTACAACTTTTAGAGGCTCACTGGATATTCTCTTAAATTTCTCAAACATATTTTGCTACAGATTGATATAGAACTTGGATGGTTGCTGTGGAGGTGGAAAAATTCAGATTTTCTCCCATGGCAGCCAATTTTTCTGACCACAGCCCTGTCCCTGCCATAGCCATTCCCTCCCCTCCCATTAGCTTTCACCCCCTTTTAATCAGCAAGTGAATGCCATTTTTTTATTCAGCATACAACAGTCAGTACACTAGTATCTAGCCTCTTTTCTCCTGGAGATACAAGGGATAGGCCCACCTGTGCAATCAAAAGGGTTAGAGACTTACTTTAAAAAAAATCTGAAAAAGCTCTGGTATCCCAAAGAATTTAGGATCGGCTGCTGCCAGGGCAGTGGGGCTGGAAAACCTGCCATGAAAACCTGTTACTGCTGCACTGTATTAGCAACTGCTGCTGCTGCTGCAGTGGGAAGTCACATACGCTGGCTTGATCCAGCACACTAACCAAACAAATAATATCCCTGGATGTATACATAGCAGCCTAGAATTACAACCAGAATAGCTGCAAAACTATTTGGTTTCAACTCTGATCAGAGTCTCCCTGCTGGCTTTCAAACAGTATAAGAATAAAGTTTCTCTGCTTATTATCCCCATATCTTTTGCCTCCATTGTGCATGACTGGAACATTGGTGCATTAGCACAGTTATTTCCCAGGGCAAAGATACTATTATATTTTCCGTGCATGGCACTAAGCTTGCCTTTAGTAATTGGCACTGATAACACAGTAGGTGGTCTGTAGTGGCAGGTTGGATTCATATAGGGTATCTGAATTTATTTTCTTGCATGTTCTAATGCTTTTGATGTGTTTCCCTGTGACTAATCTATGCCGCTGTCCATAACATACCATATTAAAAATCCTCACTTCAATTTGATGTCAAATCACAAATTTATTCTGGCTGTTGTACCGCAGCAAAAGATTTCTGGAAAAGGCTCCTGCATCATCGTCGTCGTCGTCGTCGTCGTCGTCGTCGTCGTCGTCGTCGTCGTCGTCGTCGTCGTCGTTGTCGTCGTCGTTGTTGTTGTTGATTTCACAGCTGCCAGATCTTTAGCCGGTTGTTGGCCTTCATTACAATTCGAGCCTCACTCAGAGGCCTAGGAAGTTGTAATGTATCGGCATAGTATTCGTGCGGATCCCAGCAGGGCTGCCTTCTGAATTTGACAGATGTTAATTTTGTCAATTCGAAGATGTTTTAAGTTCTGCCCTAGTGTTTTTGGGATGGCGCCCAGTGTGCCGATTACCACTGGGACTACTTCAGCTGGTTTGTGCCATAGATGCTGAAGCTCGATTTTCAAATCGCAGTATCTAGTGACCTTCTCATGTTCTTTTTCAATGACCCTGCTGTCACCGGGGACCGCTATGTCGATGATGCTCACTTGCTTGTCCTCGATCACAGTGATGTCTGGTGTATTGTGTTTCAACACTTTGTCCGTTTGGATTCGAAAGTCCCACAGGATCTTGACCTTCCCATTTTCCATTACTTTCTCTGGACAATGTTCCCACCAGTTCTTAACTGTTCTTATGTTGTAATTCTTGCATAAATTCCAGTGGATCATCTTGGCCACTGAGTTGTGTCTCTGTTTGTACTCAGTCTGGGCAATTTTTTTGCAGCAGCTGAGGACATGATCTACAGTTTCTATTATTATTATTATTATTATTATTATTATTATTATTATTATTATTATTATTATTATTATTATTATTGTAGATTTCACAGCTGCCAGATCTTTAGCTGGTTGTTGGCCTTCATTACAATTCAATGATGATGATGATGATGACGATTATTATTTGCTTGTGTGTGTGTAGGTAGGATGGGGACAAGGTTCACTCATGAAGAAGTATTATTCAAAGCCAATTTGGTGCAGAATTTCTGGTTTTCGGATGAATTTCCTGGTAAGCTGCAGCCCACTTTATAAAACTGCTATATTTAATCTAACACTTCAGTTGACACAATGAATGTCTCTTGTTCCCACAGAGAATGCTGTGGCCATGTGGTAATGATCTACTGTCAGCTTGGAGTCAATGACAAGACCAAGTGACAAAACTTACATTACGGCTGTCTGTACCATACCGAAGAAGCAGAAACTAAACAGAGGAAGTCCTGCAGCTCAGGACTAAGAGTTGAAATGCATGCATGCATACACACATAAACACACTTTATGTTAGAAATCAGCTGAGAGGTCAAATCAGCTCCAGCCTCTCAGAGCCAGACGTGGGCCCTGGCAGTGCTAGAAGCCCTGGGAAGTGATGGCTGGCTTAGACCTCTTCCTATGCTACCGACAAGAAAAAGAAAAATGAGCTCTGGATAGGGTTTCCTGCTCTGGGTTGGGAAATGCCTGGAGATTTGGTGGTGGGGATGGTGGGGAGGAAAGGGACTTCAGTGTGGTATACTGAAGTAGAGTCCATGGAGTCCACCTTCCAAAGCAGCCATTTTCTCCAAGGAAACTGATCTCTGTAAGATGGAGATAAATTAAAATCCCAGGAGATTTCCAGCCACCACCTAAAGATTAGCAGTTCTAGCTCTGGAGCTGCTGCCCAGGCTACGGGGACTGGTGTCTTCATTGCCAAAAGCATGACTCTGGGAGGTGACTGCAGGTGCAAGCTACACCTATTGCATCCTCCCATAGTGCTGGGGGCTATCTGTGACACATCCTAGACCATTCCTGCATGGCACAATTACACCGGGTTACAATTGGTATCTATTTTATCCTGGTTTCTCCCTTCGCATGGCTGCTCATTTCTGTGAAGAAACGGAGTGAAGACCGGGAGGAAATACTCCAGTTTGTTTCACACAACCCCGGGTCCTTTCTATTTATACCATAAGCATATCCATACATGCTCAAACATTCCCTGTGTCCCGTGTTCTGATTGGCCATTGTTTTGGGTGGCAGCTTGAATGAACGTCTTTGCCCTGCCTTTTAAATTGCTGGTGCAAGTGGAGGAAAACAAAGTCCCCCCTTTCCCAGTTCTGGATAGGGCCCGATGCAGGCTTCAGCATGGCAGGTAGCAGCAAAAAACAATGGTGCACAGCATCACATCACATTCCCACTCACATACTCATATTTTTGTGGAAAACGAGAGACTCCTTCCCTTGATATGCCCACTAACATTCAGCCCAAACGGCACATCTCCCTAGCTATGCGCTCTGAGCAACCAGTTCATGTACAGAAAAGAAAACTAGGAAATTTTGGGACTCCACTCCTGATTAACCCAGGCAAAATGGCATCCAGTTGATAACATTAGCAGAAAAAGTGCTTGAAGGACATTTTGGAAAGGGCGGGCTGCAACAGTCGACAGTTCAGCAGAGTTGAAAACTGACATGATGTCATGTGGGGAGATCAGGGAGGCGGGGGGTGGGGCGGGGAGATCAGGCAGCTGGGCGGGAAAAATAAACTGGTTCTGCTCCTGTGGTGTTTGCATGGTAGCAAATTCAATGTGGGATTTTTGAAAATTCCGGGATGAGGGAAATATGGCGGGGCAAACCCTCTTTAGAACTGGGAATCATACAAACTTCTTGGCCAAGCTGGGCTATTTCTCTTGCTCAACACGGGATATTTGGTGACCAAGCAGAAACGACCCTAGTGGCAGCTTGGGCAGTGAACTGTCCTCAGCCATGTGCCAAACAATATACCCTACCTGGCTGTAAAAGACCCTGAATTACTAATCCTTCATTGGGACAACAATTATATTTTGCTAAACAGAAAAGAATTCAGAGCAATTCCTTAGACCAAATGTTTTTTTTTTAAATTGTGTAACATGTGTACACAATATCTTAGGGTATGAAATATAGCACGTGTACATATTAAATTGCCAAAAAGCCTCAGGGGTGGCCTGCAGTTCTGGGAGATGGTGGCCCCATTTAACATTAACTCTGCACCTGGTTTGGTTTTTTTTTTATTTTTGCATTTTTGAAGCTGGATTAGTAAGCAGTTGCTCTTTGAACATATAATTGATTGTGGTATTCACATCTAAATGAGGCAATGTTTCTAACGCACCTGAAATGGAGCCGCTACAGTTTGTAAACCTATAACTCTTGCAAACTGACTTGGAAGATCTGAATGCATTTGGGGGTTGACAAGACACAGGTGTTGCTCATTTGTAAATGGACTTAGGGGAGGTGCATTAAGAGAGGATTCCTCAAAATTGGGGCATCTGCACTCTTGCTACCTAAAGTACTAAGGGAGTATTCTTGCGGAAGCATGCACTGGAAAATTTGATAAATGAACCAGGGCTGTGAATGTGCTAGAGGTGGACTTTACCCATTTTCTTTGTTCCCCTCTAATGATCCTGCCAAACGGGAAGTTTATATGATGATAGTTTTTGGAACTATAAAACTAGTTTATGATTCCTCTGCAAAGGCATACTCATTCCACTTGGGAAATATGTATGCTGTTTATTTAAACAAAAGAGAAGCAATTTCCATCTTTATTTAGAAAAAAATAGTTCAACGATGAGGTGAGTATACTCTACCATTTGACAGCTAAAAGAGACGTATATTCCCCTGCACAGCTCTGCTCTCCAGATGCGAATAATGAAGAGTAAACAGGAAGAAAGCCACAATTTTAGCCACATAATGTCTTTATAAGCTCATCTTTAATAAATGGACCCTAAGTTACAGGTCAGAATAACTTTTACGAAATGTAACACTTTTTACAGTAGGATAAAAGTTATGCTATGTTTTAAGAAAGATACATATTCTTACAATCCAATTTCCGGATGTTGCGAATGGTCGTAGTTTTGACCGTAACTGTGCAACTTATGTTCCACTGAAGTCAGATTTAAATAACTCAGCGGTGTGAAGGATTGCCGCCAATATCTATATTGCATAGCTATAAATAAATAGACACAAAAATGGCAAAAGTTAACCCAGAAATTAATTTAAAGTTTTATGAGGATAATGAAGTGAGAGTTTCTGTAAAAAAATATTTCGGAATTACTTCTTTCCAGAATCACTGCCCCCCCGCCCCCACCTTTAAGGATAATATGCTCTAACTCTTGTGCGTCTGACACTCCTTTTTTCATATGTGTTTACTTGGAAGTAAGTTCCCATAAGTTCTGTGAGGTTTATGCTCAAGCGTTTGGCCATATGATTGCAATCTCAGCTGTGTAATTTACACATTATGCTTTTAAATTATTAAACTTCAAAGTCACTGATTTATGGCTAGCGTGACCTTAAAGCATGCTTTGCTACATAATTTTACCAGGAATTCAAGTAAACAGAGAGAGTTAGACCTACCTGGGACCTTGAGTCTGTGTATTCAGTGTCTCCAGTGTGACTGCATTTTGTATGGCTGCCCATTGCATATGGCAACGAACCAAAACACACTTACTAGGGAGTAAGCGGCATTGAGCTAAATGGGACTTGTTTCTGAGTAAACATGGTTAGGATTGTGGATATGATTTGCATTTGAAAACCAAGTCCTAGTTGAGCAATGGTTTTGGTTTTGCAGCCAATGGAACAGTTACAGGTTGGGTTGCCAGGTCTCATTGATCACCAGAAGGGAATGAGAGGCTGGGTTGCCAGTCCAGCATGGGGAATTCCTGGAGATTTGGGGATGGAGCTTGGGAAGGACAGGGGTCTCAGTGGGGCACAATGGTGCAAAGTCCACCTTCCAAAGCATCCATTTTCTCCAGTGGAACTGATGTCTGTAGTCTGGAAATGAGCTGTAATTCTGGGGTTCTCCAGGTCTCACCTGGAGGCTGGCATCCCTCGTCACAGCACAATCCTAAACTCAATTACACCCTCCTTCAAATGTAATACCACTTCAGATACCGTGTTTCTCCGAAAATAAGACAGTGTCTTATATTAATTTTTGCTCCCAAAGATGTGCTATGTCTTATTTTCAGGGGATATCTTATTTTTCTGCTCCACAGCTGCATGCTCTGGTGTTCTGTTGGATGGGCCTGCTTCCAAACAAAAACTTTGCTATGTCTTACTTTTGGGGGATGTTTTATATTAGCACTTCAGCAAAACCTCTACTACGTCTTATACTCAGGGGGTGTCTTATTTTCGGAGAAACAGGGTAGCAATGTTAAGTGCATGCTTATTGGTTTCATTAAAGCCACTCTACCAGTCAGGGGACTATCGGGGGGAAATGACACCTGGAGACAACCCCTTCTCTGGGCCCCCCTGCACCCCTCCCACACTCAGGGTGTGGCTTGGGGACACTGAGCCTGCCCCACAGGTCTGCACAGAGGCTGGGGGCAGGGCTTGGGGCAGGGCCATGTGGGGGGCCTTGGGGGTGGGGCCACCCACCACTGAACTCCACCACTGGCCTCTGTGCAGGCCAGCAGGACCTGGGGAGGTCAAAAGCTCACCTGCATGGAGGCTGGGGGTGGGGCCACATGGGGGGGTGAGGCTTGGGGTGGGGTTGCCTTCCGCCAAGCTCCCAGCCTTTGTTCAGGCACAGCCCCACCCCCAACCTTCGTGCAGGCCGGCAGGGCCTGGGCAGGCAAAAAGCTGACTTACATGGAGGACAGGGGAGCGGGGCTCGGTGGCGGTAGGTGCCCAGGGAGCAGGCCTGCAGGGAGGCGGGGGTGGGGCTCAGTGGCATGCAGCTGGGGCACCTACCCTCGTGACCAAGAGGCATGCGCAGGGGACATGGGTCCCCTGGGCCATGTCCCTATAGGCCACATGCCTCTGCTGTCAAATGCCTAACATCTTGCAAGGCTGAAATGTTAATTCAAGAATACCACTTTGAATTTCAGATAGGCAATTCCCATTAATTACTTTCTAGGTGTGTACTATGGACTGCTCAAAACTTTAGGCCATGGGCCTCCTCCAGGAATTCCCTTTTGCAAGCATGAAGCTTTCTTTCAAGTGAAGACTTCTCCATTAACATAGGTGTTACTGGGTGATGTAAACCATATCCACCACTGAAATGAATGGAAGCTCCCATTCTTGCAAGGGGATTCTCTTTCCACAGCACAATATTATACCCCCCCCCCCCGACTTGCTTTCCTATACCTCCTGCTTTCAGCAGGCCATGCAGCAGGCCACATATTACTCCATGGTCCCTTCCGCATATGTAGAATAATGCACTTTCAATCCACTTTCACAACTGTTTTCAAGCGTATTTTGCACAGTAAAATCCAGCTGCAAAGTGCATTGAAAGTGGATTGAAAGTGCATTATTCTGCTTGTGTGGAAGGGGCCACAGTCTCTACAACTTCAAACCTGAAGAGAAATTGCATATGTTATTTGCTCTAGTACCTCATTCTGATGCACATGGCATCTACACTAAGTCTGTTGATATATTTGCTCTCATGGGTGTAATCAAGCAACAAGTTCCCCCACCATCTTTAGACTTGCCACATGGCAGGATCTAAAGAGCATCAACCTATGTGCAAAGGTTGATTTAGAGTCCGGCCTTAAAGCTAGAAGGCTTCCAGCAAGCTTCAAAAACTCTGCAGCCAATTGGCATATACAAGTCCTTCATGCAAACAGAGCTCCCTATGGAGCCTACCTCATGGCAATCCTGAAAAGTTAACCGTCAGCGGGAAAAAAATGATCTGCATCCATCCTTATTTTTCCTGTTTGAAAGGTTAGGAACACATCTGTTTTCTCTCCGTTCTTTGTCTCTCTGTGCTTTATGCACTCTTGATACAGCGAGTGAGTTTTGCTGGAGGAAAAATAATCCCCATTTTGGTGCCTCTCTGCCTGTGTGGATTCATTTAGCTTGCAAAGTCAAACAGTGGTAGCGATGGTGCGGGAATTCTTTCTGCCTGTAGCCATAAAACTTTATTTGCACTGAGGAGGAAAAAAAAATTGGAAGCAGCGGTTATGCCAGAACCACTGTTGAATGTTAAATCTGCAGCAGATGCTTCCCTCCGTGCCAAAGTGTGGCCTACCTGAATGGAGATAAAGTCAGCATGGGGTTTTCTTCAGTCCAG
Organism: Sphaerodactylus townsendi; assembly: GCF_021028975.2. Classification (NCBI taxonomy): domain Eukaryota; kingdom Metazoa; phylum Chordata; class Lepidosauria; order Squamata; family Sphaerodactylidae; genus Sphaerodactylus; species Sphaerodactylus townsendi. Next base: position 84,671,243 of record NC_059431.1, on the reverse strand, counting down.
TATTTTTGTCAAGAAAGGCAACTAGCTGACCCTGCTACCTAAGCCTATCTGTTCTGTAAAAGTGTTACCACAGTAATGTAGCAGGCTTCTAGCAAGTGGAGAAATGCTCATGACACCCGCGGAAAAAAAAGAATCTGGAGCTGGAAGTCAGTGGGGCAGAATATAATTCACAGTTATGGCTGCCAGATGTCCAAGGTTATTTTGCAGTTTAAAAAATGGACTGGTGTTGCAAAATAAATCTTTGAACGTTACAGTGCTTGGATTCTAAATGTCATTGGGTATCTAGTATTGGGCGAAGCTCTCGAAAACCCATGTTGAAATTTCTACCATGCCATGAAGATAACTGGGCCAGTCAGCCTAACCTACCTAACACAGTTGAGAGGGGAAGGAAAAAGCACAAGGGGCCTGTATGCTGCCCTGAGTTCTTTGATAGGAATTGGATAAAAATAAACTAGATAGAGAGGGAAAATGCTATGGGACAAGGAGCAGATCACTGTGTCCCAGTGATTCCTTGTTTCACTAAAAGGCTAATGATCAATTTCCACTAAGGGGCTAATGATCAAGTCGTCATCAGATTCTCCCCTTTTTAATTATTCTATCCAGTTTGGCTTGCCTGCTTATTTTTAAATTCAGGAGTTATCTGATTGGTGTAGTTTTCTCAACCTCTGGAGTTGATCGTGCATACATAAAGTGTTTTCTTCACCTAACATAATTGTTAGTAAGTTATGCTTCTGACTGGGCTTATCAGCATGCTAAACACACTGTTAGGGGAGTCATATAAGCCATATATAACCTTAACTTGCATGAGAATAATGGGAATGAACATAAGTAACATAAAAAGAGCCTTCTGGACGAAGAAGAAAAGTGAATTTCTACAGCCCACTTCCTCTACTGTAAGGAGTATCAAAGTTGTTTACAATTGGTTTCCCTTCCACTCCACTCCCCACAGTGGTAGGATTCAGCCAGTTCACACTGGTTTGGGTGAACCGGTTGCTAAAAGCAGCTAGCTGCTCTGAGGCACAAAAAGCCCCGTCCTTCCCTCTCCCAGGGGAGAGCGAGCGAGGGGGCTTTCAGAGCCCTGGAGCAGCTGGCTGCTCTGACTCAGGGAGGCCCGGATGGGTGGCAGCAACTGGAGGTCCCCACAGCTGCTGCTGATGCCTTCCCTCACCTTCCCTGTCCAACATTGAAAAGGGGGGGGGGCGCAGCAGCCAGGTAAGTGGGAGGGGGGAGGCGTGCCGGGAGGGATGTGGCGGGGGGGTGGTGGGGGTCAAACTGGTAGTTAAATTTTTAGAATCCCACCACTGCCTCCTCCCATGATAGCCATCTTGTGAGGTAGGTGGGACTGACCAATAGTCCATCTACCCCAGCACTCAAGTCTTACACAGTAACTCTGGACAGTGATGCTGAACAGCTCAGAGGTCTAGGGCTTCCCCTGATGTTGCCTCCTGGCATTGGTATCCAAAGGCTGTGTGTCTCTGAATGCAGAGGTTCTTTTAATCATAATGGTGCATAGATACTAGTAGACATGTCCTCTGTGAAACTTCCTAATCCCCTTTTAAGATGTCTATGCTTGTAGTCATCACTGCATCATCTCAGTCACTCACTGTGTAAAGAAATGTTTACTTTTGTTCATCCTGGATCTACTGCCCATCAACTACACTGGGTGTCCTTGAGTTCTAGCATTTTGGAAGAGGGAGAAAAAGTTCTCTCTAGAAGATGAGATGCCTGTGCAAGGTACATGAAGAGAACCATTCCTCATTTTCCATTTGTCACACTAGAAAACTGCACAGCTGCTATGTCTCCAGGAATTCACTATTCCGGTATGATGCTATTAAGTCATGCATTAGATCATGCCTTTTAAAAATTTCAGGTCCATGTTATTTTCGCCATTTAATTTTGTTTTGTCCATCTGCATGCCTCCTCCAACAAACAATACAAAACTTTAAACTGATAAATAGGCAAATGACTTTATGCCAGCAGCTGAGAAACAGGTTTTCCTTCATTTATAACAGGCAGAAATTTTAGAAACCTGTATGTGGTTACTACAGATTAGGCATCACTGTTTGTTCTTTGTGCACTTTCCACTCTTAGTTGTCCATACTTCAGTAAGTCTATTGAATTTTTGCCACTGAATTAAAAGCTGGAGCTTTCAATGGGGACCATGGCTCCCTCCAGTGTTCAAAAGCTAAGCTATGGATTTAGCAGCTTTTTCCATATCTGGCTTAAGGAAATGAAAGAAAAACGTAAAGTTCTTCTAAAACTATCCTACCTAGTCATTTTTTTAAATGAATTATCTGCAGTGCTCTGGAATGAGAGTCAGCAAATATACCTGGCCTTCAGCTTTCTCATCTGAGTATCTCAGCGAAGTATAATAATCCAATTTACCATCTCCTAAATCTTGTCCCTCCCTAAAATAAATACATTTTTTTTCATTTGGCATTTGACCCTTATACATTCATGCTTCCAAACTTTCCAATACAATTGTAAGCACTGGTGATTTATGAGGTTTTCCCCTTCCTTATGAATTAAGAGTATTTTTATGTTGTTTAAGAAAACAATCAAAAGTGATTTAAAAATCTCAATCACAGACAATGCATTGAAGTATTTAGCAAAAGCAGCAAGGAATGAGAGAGAGAGAGAGAGAGAGAGAGAGAGAGAGAGAGAGAGAGAGGCTCATTCCGCACATGCAGAATAATGCACTTTCAAACTACTTTCAGTGCTCTTTGAAGCTCTGCGGAATAGCAAAATCCATTTGCAAACAGTTGTGAAAGTGGTTTGAAAACGCATTATTTTGCGTGTGCGGAAGGGGCCAGAGAGAGAGAGGGGGGGGGGAGCATTATTTTTCTTATAATTCTGTTTGGTTATGCAGGCTGCCTTCCATGAGAACTGTGTATTAATGTTTGGTATCTACATTTCTCCATTAAGAATGCCCCTCCCCTCACCCAGTCTTTTAACTTGTTGTATATTGGAGATATCTGATAATACTTTACTGTGTCAGGAAGTTCACTGATCCCAAGTTAACAAACAAATCTTCTAAGGACTACCCTCATTTTATTATCACAGAAACCCTGTGAAGGTAGCTTAGGGTGAGAAGCAAACTGGCCCCAAACTCAGCTTCATGGATGAGTGAGGATTTGAACCATCATGCACCAACTGCTAGACCACACTGTCACTTAGGCCATTTCGGCACAACGGCAGAAGTGGCTGTCCACTGGCATAATTAATGCTGGTGGAGGCACGAGACCGTTCGCACGGTCTTGAGCAGGTGGCACTGAAGCTGCTGCACACCGCAGAGGTGGCTCTGCATGGAGCCGCCTCCAGTCTGCATGGAGCCCCCTCTAGTCTGCATGTGTTGTTTACCTTGTCTTTCCTCTGAGGCTCCAGAGGGAGGAAGTGACATGCCCACACTGCCCTCTGACCCATGGGGTCAGAGGGCAGCATGAACATGTCCCTTCTTCCTCCAGCCTCAGAGGGAAGACAAGGTAAACAACACACGCAAACAGGCAGTGACTGAAAGCAGCGCTCTCACGCTGGTGCTCTTTGCATGGTGCTGGTGGGAAGACACTGTTTTTCAAAAAAAACATGCTCATGGAGCATGTTTTGAAAACAGCATTTTCGTGCCGTTTTGGTAGGGTGAGCATGGTGCTGCTGCACTGCAGCAGTGGCAGCTGAGTGAACAGTGCCCCACACCATCCCTAGGGCCGTGCGAAGTGGCCAAAGATACATAATTATTGACCTTTGGGAGATCATGCAGTCTTATTTAAGTGCCTTACTATTTATTTAAAATATTCCTGTACTGCACCAAAATCATAAGATTCCTAAGGTGGCTTACAACTTCAAACAAAATAATAAAAGCCATGTCATAAAAATAATTCTCTTTAAAAAAAACCCCAAAGCAGCTACACTCTGTTCTACATAAAGATGATAGTTTGTTCAGTTGAGTTGCAGTGATTTGAGAAAGTTGTATGCTTCTGCATTAGAATATAGTCTGCAACAAATATGGGAATTATTCAGTTTTACACCCTGCCTTGGTCAAAACCATTATTTTGTGCATCATTGAACATAGTACTTTGATACAACAGCATTCATACCAAAATGCATTTTTACTTTCAAACGGATGGAAGAGAAGGGCTATGTAGGTACTAGGATCCAGGTGGAGCATTCTACAACAAAGAAAATCTGGCATATATTGTTCTGTGGCAGACGAATATACAATCTACTATCATCTTTATTTGGAACAGCACCTAAAATTTTAAAAGCAGAATGAACAATGGAGTAAAATTAAGAAAATTCAATGTAAACACCATAGAATAAAACTTTGTGGAACCTCACAGAGCAAGTACTGTGAAGTAGCTATCCCCCACTATCATATTCTAGTATCTGTTGAAACGTGTTGCTTCCAATTCCTACTGCTGTTGGTCAGTCCAGAAGCACACATGTTTGAGACGTTTAAAAAGTACCCCAGTTGGGAAAAGACTCCACCTCACAAGTAGCCCCAGAGGCAGTCTGTGTAACGTGCCTAGTTTATGAAAAAAATGTATTATTTGCCTTGTGTTGATGCCATATATGTTTGTACTGATACATATAGTTTGTACTGTTGAAATAAGTTTGTTCTGATACATATAGAAATCTCGGCATACGTGATAACAATTGAAACTTTAAATGTTGCTGCAGTAGGACAAACATGGCTTCCTGAAAGTGAATACTAGAAGTTACATTAATGTGGACAAAGAAAATACTTGAATCTGCCTGGAAAATTCCACTGCACAGAAGGATGGAAACGGGATAGAGAAAGAGAAACATGGCCTTATTTGGAATACCATTTACCATTTTGGTCACAGTGGATGTAGTGATGGCTACTAGATTTAAAAGAAGCTTGGTGTTACATTAGTGGCTACTAGCTATGATAACTAAAGGGAACCTCCGCATCCAGAGCTAGTAAACCTCTGAATACTAGCACTAAGGCAACATCAGGCAAAGGCCTTTGCCTCTATGCCTTGCTTGTTGTCTCCCATGGCAACTAGTTGGCCATGATGTGAACAAAAAACTGGACTAGAAAAAGCATTGGTCTGATCTAGTATGACACCTCTTAAAATCTCATTGAAAAGCAAGAGGAATTCCTTTACTAGGGTAATATGTCAAGAAGATAAATGAGTATGCTGGCCCTGTGTACATGGGACTGTCATCATGTGATGACTATGCCAACATATATACAAAGCATAGCACATAGGCACCATCCGTATGACTGAGAGCATGATAACCCTATGCAGATGTTCCAAATGTGTGGGCATTCTGTGAAACAGAGCAGGTGCAAACATACTGGTCTTGCTCCTTGCCTCCATGTTATGCTGAGTGGTCTGCTTGGGGTAAACATGATCAGCAATGCTGGTGCTGGAACATTGCTGATCACAGGAAGAGGATGGGCACATCTCACAGACTGACTTATTAACTGGGTCTCATCTCACTATTTGTCTGTAGTACTGAAACAGTTACATTGACTGCTGATTTGTTTCTGTGCCCAATGCAAGTTTAAAAGCCCTTCATGGCCCAAGACCCCATATCTGAAGGACTGTCTATTTCTGGATCAGCCTCTGCTTTAGCACCATTCAGCCAAGCAATTCCTTTTTCTGGTGCTTTTATTCCAGCTGGCTAGTCTTGTAACAATTTCCACCACAACCTTCTCTGGCATTGCTTCCACCCTATGCAACAGACTCCCTAAGAGCCTTTAGGAAGGCTAGAAAACCAGTCCTCTTGCAGGACAGTCCCCCCCCCCCCTTTAAGTGGCTTTTGCTGTCTTATGACTGGGCAGTGTTTTGCCTGTTTTTTTTTCTGATTTGGAGGGTGGGGAAAATCTTTTTTTTTAAAAAAATCATGGATGGATTTTATTCCTTGTTGAAAGCTGCCACGAGCTATTGGAAGGGCAGGTTGTAATTTTTTCTTTAAGAAAGAAAGAGAATAAAATAATCCCATTTTTGTCCTGGAAATGGCTGGTGAACCTTGAACAAAGATTACTTTTACTCTGTTGTTGGAGATATTTGAGCTTCTGTTACTCCCTAAGCAATTACAGACTACATGAACATGTATGGCTAATGGAAAGGCACTGGCTTTTGACAAAGTCATAGTGTTTTAAAGGAATGTTCATTTTAACTAATGTTCAAATAAAACATGTGCCAAATCAAATGGTATTGCGGTATTCATCAAACTATTTAAAATACCCTTTTGTGATTATGGAATTAATAATAGCTCCACTTCTAGGCGTGCCACCCAAGGGTTACTCAGCAGCACAATGAAAGAGATTTATTTGCAGCCATTCATAACTAATTCGCTTCTTGAGACCCTCAGAAAGAGCTGTCACATCCCTGGCCCAGATTCCCACCTGCAAGATTTTAATTATATCACTAACCCATTCATTGGCCTTATAGTAATGTTACTTTTTGATGTGGTTACTATTTTATGGGATAATTTCACTATGTTTGGGGCTGTGTAGGGATGGGTGGAGGAAGGGGAAAGTGAGGATGGGGTATGAGTCTGAAATTGTGTGCATCGAGGAATGCTGCTGTAAATTCTGTTGTGCGTGCACAATGACAATAAAATGCTTGTGCTTATGCTTATACTATGTCAGTTTTGTATGGTGACTATTTCATTTCACTGGGTTCTCGCTTGACAAGGTTTGGGATTAAGAATAGTGTGAAAAGATGTGGAGTTAGTTTGTGGTTTTCTCACAGGATCAACAACAGATCATGCTACATGAGGCTCCACTAAAATGAGGTCTTCAGTTTGTGAATATCTCATTTTTCCAGTATGGGGGAAAAGAGCCACTTTGTGAAAAAGTAGTCATTTCAGTGTAAGGTAAGAATAAGTCTGGTAGTATACTTGAAAATCAGCTTTAATTTCAAAACTTGTGGAAACAAATTTAGGTTAGAATAGGGATTAACAGAAGTTGGAGACCTGTGAAGGGAAGAGGAAATCACCCCCACCCTAACGTGCCTGATCTTCTGTTCCTGCTTTGGTTCTGCTTGTTCCTCCCATGCTTTTCTTTCTACTCCCCTCCAGTCATTACTCTTCTGATCGGTTTGCTTCCTTTCTTCTTACTCTTCTCACACAACCACCCATACAATCCTCTTTGCTATTTCCCCCAGCCTCTGTTTCCTCTCCTTTGCCCAACCCTGCATTCATTCCTTCTGTCCTTCATCTTGGTTTGACGTCCTATTTTTCTTGATGTTTTCCCTCCCCTTCACTCAGTTTTTCCTTCAACTGGCTGTTTAGCTCACTTGCTTCTTTTTGCTCCTGATCTCTAATGCTTCCTTTTCCCCCTGGCCACCTTTGTACTCCTGTGTTTTGGTATTTTTCTGTGAACTTATAGTTTTATGCAGGTATGCAGAAATATTTGCCTTATTCCTGTGTGCCCCCTTGTATTTTTTGAATCTACTGTGTGTGGGGAGGAGCAGGGGGGGGGAGGGCTTGACTTTTGGTTATATCAGTGTTTCCCAAACTTTTCCCCCCATGGCCTGGTTATTTCAATACCTCTCCTCTGTGACCCACTAAAATTTTAATGGCCTATTAGTGAAATAGTGAATTAGTGGATAGTGAATTAGTGAAATAAAACAAATTGGAACGTTGCCCTGCCACGCATCTGCCCATGCCATGGCAGGGGCGAGCCCAGCCCTGTGCTGGGTCTCATCTGCACCCAGCAGCATCAGGGAGGCTCCCCTGGGGTGCTGCTTCTGGCCCCACCTCCCAGATGCGGCTCCATCTCCAACCCCTTTCTGGGTAGTTGGCTGGCCAGGGAGGAGCCCTGAAGCTGCTGTATTGTCCCAGCTGGTCCAGCTCCAAGCAAGGATGGGGGTGTGGTGGTTGGCCCCAGCCGCAGACATTAGGTGACTTAGCATTCTGCTTTTGTGACCTAGTGCTGGGTCACGACCCACCATTTGAGAAAAACTAGGTTATATGCAGTGGTGGGATTCAAATAATTTAACAACTGGTTGTTTGCAAGCACCATTTTAACAACCGGTTCTGCTGAAGTGGTGCGAACCTGCTGAATCCCACCACTGGTTATATGTTACTGTAAGTCATTAGGTATAGTAAACGGGGCCTCATCTGGACATGCAATGTTAAGACTAGAATCCTTCTTACTGGAAGCTAACTTTGGACAGACAGGAAGATTTAGATAATGGGGAATCATTTGGTCATATGAATCATATGCTGAAGTGTCATATAGGCTTAATTTAATAGCTGTCAATAGTTAGTGAGTGGAAAAGGAAAAATAGAAAAAATGGACTTTATCAATCACAGTTGTAGGAGAGAGGTTAGTAAGGAGTTCATGAAAATATATGATCTCATTAAGGGTGTTTAGCATGCATTTCAAAAAAAGGGAATGAATATATTTTTAATACAAATGAGGGATAAAGTAGAAAGTATTTGGTATGCAGATAAGTGCAGTAATTAATGGTGTGTGTGTAAAAGATTGGTTTAAGACATACCAAATGCTATGTCAAGTGTAATGGCAACTTAGCAGTACCACCCCGCTCCACCCTGGATTTTGGTAATTTTAGTGGACTTTGGTGTTTGGAGGTTCCTTGTAACACGAGGCCCTAAAATGTAGCTCATTCAGCTTGTGTAAAAATCCAGTTTTTAAATTATTAATAATACTCTCAGGATGAGTGGTACTTTACAAAGTGCAAGAAGGAAGGATGATCCAGGAGATAAATATCTTACAAGATATCATCAAACCAGAAAAATAATAAAAAAGACCCAAAGCTCTTACAACCTAAATTCTGAGAAAAGGACGAGAACAAAGGGAGCGAATGATGATCGGTGAAGAATTGGCATTCATTTGTATCCTTTGAGTTAGGTTCTGTTTGTTGCCTGCCATTTTTCCAGGTGTATCTCAGATTCCTTGTAGATGGGGTCCTAGGATTTTTGCCAGACTGTCTGAGACCTTATCCTCAGGAACAGAGCAAATACTGGGGGTTGACTAGGTATTTAACTTACGGGGAAATTTCCTGGTGGAGCATTGCTGTGCACAATTCCAGGTTCAGATTGCCAAATTCTAGGTGGTGGCTGGAGATTCCTGCTATTACAACTCACCTCCAGGCAACTAGGATTACTTCTTCTAAAGAAAATGGCTGCTTAGGAACATAAACTTTGTGGAATTATACCCCATCGAAGTCCCCCCTCTATAAACCCCACTTGCCCCAGCTCCACACCTGATATCTCCAGGTATTTCCCAACTGGGATCTGGAAATCCTATTCCCAGCTGACCCCTGGCATAAATTCAAAGATATGCACTTCAGCATACATGCATGTTGCCTGAATCCTGAAAGCAGTATTCATCTAGCACTTACTAACAAATTCATGTCAATCCATTATACCAGCATCTCTGAAAAGTCCTTGCATCAAATCTTAGCTCAGTAAGGGCGGTTTAAAGCAAGCTGTATATTTCAGTTCTAGCTCCCATTAATAGGCAGACAGCAATACTAGCCAGTTTTAGGACTGATATAATGGTTACTGAGGTAAGGTGTTTTGATAAATTACCATATAAATGCTAAGAATTACTACAAGGTTAAATCCTCCAAACATTGATCGCCAACACTAATGCCCACTTTGGTAGTTTTGAAGATGTTGACGATGCTAATGCAGCAATTGCTTGTAGCTGTTATGCTTATAAATTATAACTGTTCCATTTATCTTATTGTGTTGTGTGCATTTTGCAATCCCAGTACTACACTGCAGATATTCGAGCTGCAGCAGCATAGCTATATTTGTTGTTGTTGTTGCAATAGCCACAGCATTTAGGTGACTCATTCTGATTCTTACTTTTCTGATCCTGCCACCTCTATTGCCTCATGACTAGTTTTGTGCTGTATAATAGCATGGTTTGACTCAATTGCACCACACATTTCAGTATTGGCTGTTAATTGCGGCAGTGGCAATGGAGTCTGGGGCAAGAATTGATCCCCCCACCATGAGCATCTAGCTGGCAAGGGGGTCTACTGTATGAGGCTGCCTGGCCCTTCTTCTAGAAAAAGAGGGAGAGAAAGAGGGAGGGAAAGAGAAAACTTCCCCTGACACAACTAAACACCAGAGAAACAAGCAAATGGTAATGGCATCGGAGAGCACCCGCAGGGAAGATGTGGTGGAAGAGTCAAGTGGGTTATTGCAAACTTTGCAGCTTTGCTCTGTCCTGGCAATGAGAAAACTCCAGGCTGGACATGTTGCTTTGGCGTCCTGCGGGGGTTGCAGCACCTTTTGTAAAGGCAAGCCAGCAGAGGGGTGGAGAGAGGGGGCAGAAAGTGGGAGAGGGAGGGAGAGTAGGGAGGAGTGCATGTGCCATGTAAGTTTGGCACCATCCTGCAGTCCCTCATCAACTGCCAGGAGGGAGGGGGCTGGGTCTCCCATCATAGACTGAGCTAGAGGAAGCATCTCTTAGCTTGAAGTCTAAACAGAAACATAATTGGAACATGCTTGGCTGAGTGATCTTTGTAAGAGAAATCTGTTTTTTTGTTTGTTTTTTATTTTACAATAAAAATCTTTGAGAACTCAGCAGTTTGGAGTACTTGGAGAAAAGAACCTGTAATTGAGATGCAGGACTGATCGTCGTGATATGGAGAGACTGTCCAACTACAATGGGATGGCTCCTCAGATGTTCCACCCAAAGTTTCTGTTCAACAGGTACAATGTCTCTGATGCTGAGAATTCTCTGTTGATGAATTACTGCTGTGGAGCTGATTCTGGGCAAAACCATTCAATGACCATCTGCTTACAACAAGCAGCGAAAGCTGTCATGCTTTCATTGTTCCGGGGACAAGCTTTTCTGAATAGCATATTCAGAATATAGTGACTGATGCCCTCAGCTGTTGCAATCCATGAAAGTGAATGAGTACTTCTGTTAAATGCTCAAGGGTATTACATTGTTTATTAGTGTACAGAGTATAATCTATGTTAACCTGACTTTATTCTGTATTGCTTTGTTGCTATATTGCATGTATTACCACTATAGTTAGCAGTACTATGTATTAGATATAGATGTTTGATATTGTTTCAACATGTATGATCCTCATATGTATGGATAGCTGAAATATGTAGACATAGAGCCTACAAATTTCATCTTCAAAGGGGTGTGTGTGATGAAGTTGTTCAGGTTACAGGAACAAGGAAGTCACACCAGCCTGTTAAGACCTTTGATCCTCAGATAAACCAAACTGGCAAGCCAAATGGTTTGGATCAGAAGATTATTTTAGAAGCACATGTCAGGAAGCGGAAGTTAACTGGGAAGTAAGGGACAAAGACTTGGGAGATTCCATCATGGACCGAGCTAGAGGAAGGATCTCTTAGCTTGAGGTCTGAACAGAAACATAATTGGAACATGCTTGGCTGAGTGATCTTTGTAAGAGAAATCTGTTTTTTAAAATTTTACAATAATAATCTTTGAGAACTCAGCGGTTTGGAGTACTTGGAGAAAAGAACCCATAATTGAGATGCAGGACTGGAACCCCCCCCCCCCCAATTCCTGGTCGTCGTGATATGGTCGCTTCCTCCTCTGTTGGTTGTGCCATGGCACCATCCTGCAGCCGGTCACTGACTGCCTGGAGGGAGGGAGGGGGCAGAGGCTGGATGTCCCGACGTACTCACTGGAGGGGTAGGAGAGGAAAAGGAAGGGAATGGATGCAGTTGTGAGGTTGCTGGGTCAGGGTTCACCAAGGAGTGCACCTTGAGCCAGAGGCCTCACTCCTGTGGGGGAGCGGGGCAGTGGGAAATGCACACCCTGTGACCCACTGATGTGGTGCTTGGGCCTCGACTCGTGTGCCCTTCCTAGATCCGCCCCTGCATTGTGGATACACTAGCATTGACATCTTGGGTGATTTAAAGATTGCAATATGACTATACTGGTGGAACAGCTGATGAAAATAAGATATGTTATAAATAAGATAAGATTCAGATTCACATGTTGTTTACAGACATCATGTAAAATAAAGCTTTCATTATGTGCAATATAACCTCCACAATGTGCTATCTTACAAAGGAACAAACCTTTAATTATGATGGCTAAACATGCCTCTGTAACGTACTCATCCTTGGCTACATCAATCTCCACTGGAGACCTAAGAAAATTTAAAGTTTAATAAAATGACAGCCCCCTGTGGTGTATCAAACAAATATGAAATTGCTTCAACAAATTAACAATCCTTTAATTGAAACACAGAATTTTTATCTCAATTATAGATAAATCATGTATATATATTTATCACAACTCAATTATACAAAATCTTCAGTGCCTTTCAAGAAAAGCACTCAAAACAGTTACAATTACTAACAGTAATTACTAAATAAAGTAATAATTCAGTGCCTTTCAAGAAAAGCACTCAAAACAGTTACAATTACTAACAGTTATTACTAAATAAAGAAAAGTGTAAAAGTCCAAACAAGGTCTTCTTTATCCCATCTATTCTTCTGCATAGGTTGTAGCTGCTGAAGGTGTTTCTTCAACTTAGGCCTGTAAAAAAATAGACAATTCCCTCAACTGAGCTGTGGGCCTTCCTTCTCCTGTTGCAGGCTGAGTCAACTGAGGAAGGTGGGGCTGTTGCATGTAGTTACCAACTGCACATGCTCTCTCAGTTGAATCTCTGGTCCACCAATTACTACACTGTCTCAGATTCAAGGAAATCAGATCCAAGTATGTGAATCTTATTCCTTTACATTTACCCGATCTCCCAGATTTAATCAGATTACACTACTTGTTGGACAATCCTGATCCTTCTCTCTGGATGATAGTGGCAGACTTTCTCCTGGAAATTACTAAACGCCAGTAGATTTCCTTCAACTTAACATTTATTTCCTGTATTGTATATGCTTTTTAATCCATTTTTTATTATTGTTGTACTGTTGTCTATGCCAATAAAGGCTTGCTGAAAAAAAAAACCCTGCACATGCTCATTGAGGTCCTGTCCTTTGGGCCCTAAGATCTAACCAAAACACAAATACTAAAATGGCATGGGTTACCACTCCTCTTCAGTATAATCATATGCTAATATGCCAAATATAAACAACAGATTTATGCAAGACTGCTTGTGTAAGTTAGTCCAGTTACAACTACTTGCTAAGTTATTTCATTTTACAAGTACTTGTAGCTGACACCCACAAATCATGGCTATAACCCTCCTGATTCCCATTCTGATAGCTGAGTGTTTATAAGGACTAATACCATCAACAAGAATGATGAAATCCAAATTAGTGACTCAAGTGCTCATGTCAGTTATTATTTCTGTTTGAAGTATTTTCTACTCACACTTGTGAGGAAACTGCAACTGACGCACAACTCTGATGTCTTTATATCACTTATTAAAAAACCCTACAGGAGGTTACAATAGTCCCGCAATATATGTGTAATATGTGATAGTTATGTGTCCTTTCAAGGGTAAAAGGTTGGACCCATAGCCAGAAATTGTCTTCAGTAGAGACTCTAGCTATAACCCCTTATGAACTTTTCCATAATCAATCAAATTTAATTTTGAGATATCTATACTCCTGTGTTGTTTCTTGCAGGTATAGCACTTCTTATATTATATGCATAACTGAATTGCAGGGGTGTGTTGATTGACCTAAATCACAGAGGTGGACAAATTGATCCATGACACATTGCAGAGGTATACAAATTGATCCAAACTGAAATTCAGGGGTTAGCAAATTGATCCAAATAAGTGAGCAGTCTGATCTGGATGACCCAAACTTGTCAGATTTTGGAAGCTAAGCAGGTATGGCCCTAGGAGACCACTTGGATGGGAGACCACCAAAGACGACCTAGGTTGCGACACAGAGGCAGACAATGGCAAACTACCTCTGAATGTCCCGAAAACTGTGTGAGATCATCGTAAGTCAACTGGGACTTGATGGCACTTTCCATCACAAAATATTATTATGATTTATGATTTTCTGGTATTCAGTACCAGAGGCAGTGCATGCCAATGACTACTTCTGTCCACAATTATAGATCTCAGAGCCATTTAAAATGTGATTTTACAGTGAAGGGAATGAGCATGGGACTTGGTCACTGAAGTCATGCCCGCGAGGGTCACCAGGAAGAGGCGAGACGCGGAGATTTCATCTGGTGGGAGGCGCCAGCTGACAGGAAGGTCTGCTTGAGGATTCCATGCATCCCTGGCAACTCTGCCGTGTGCAGTAGAGCTCCAGCCTCCTTTTATTAGGGTTTACAAGGGGGGGGGGCAATGTGGGCGGACCCGGGAGGCAGGAGAGCGGGAGAGCTGGAGATCATCATGTGATGCATGATCTCATAGGGCTGCTACGTGCAGGAGGAAGCGTCCGCGTCTGGGTCTAATCCACACCTGGGGGCAAGAGCCCCTTTGTCTGGGACACCTGGTGATCGTGAGTCAGGCATCTCATGACCTGTGACTCACGGGGGACTGGGGGATGGGGGAGCGTGTGCGCCCAGAAGGCCGTAGCTGGCACCGGCATTCCAAGCGCTCTATCTACGGTTCTGCTGGGTTCGCGGGCTCCATCCCTACAGGTCACGCCTAGTCTAGCATTCCATGGCAGATCTTCTGGAGCTTGCAACCTTCTTGCATCCTTTATATTGAGTACATAAATGTGGACCAGATATGATGCATTCTGAGAGTGCATTCTAGAAAGATACGTCAAAGGTTAAATCCAGAAAAAGCTGATTTTCTTGTGCAAGCTTGTTATTTCTGTTACAAATGGCTTATAACCAGAAATTATACTTTAGCCATAGGGAACTAATTTTAGGCAAAGAAATAATTACTTAAATCTCCCTTTTAAACATTTTATTGTAAAAGCAATATTTTTTAATAATATATTTAAACTTGCAAGCAAAGGTTAGCATTTCCAAGAGCAAGTGTGGTCCAGGGAATAGTCTTTGGCTGCAGTCCACACTTAATTGGGAATAAGTTCCATTGAATTCAGTGGGACTTTCTTCCAAGTGACCAGGCATAAGAACTGGCTGTATGATTGCAATCCTAAGCACAATTACTTGGAAGTTCATTTGAAATTAGTGCAGCTTTTTTCAAGAAAATTAGAATGTATCTGATACGCAGATCCACAAAGCATAACCTCAGAGAGGCTTTCATGTCCTTGTGTTTCAACACAATGCCAATGGACATATTGGATGGTGGCTGCAGTCAAACACCAAAAGGACCAACATTTTTGTATCTGTGGCATGCTAGCCCTGGAGGGTTTACCCAATTATATACACGATTGCCCACTTTATGGGCAACCCAGAGCTAATTTTTTTTGCTGGAATGCTATCCAGTTTAAAATTTCATTCCAACACTGAGAAAATAATATACCTGCTATTAGAGTGTGATGATTATATATCTTACAAAATGTCAATGTATACCTTGGCAGCAGATAAGGGCCAATGTGGTTTCTATGAGAGCAGTTGTTCAAAATTGATGTTATCAGTTGATATGTTGTTCTGTTTTATTAATATTTATTGTTTCAAAGCTCTTTATATTATTTTAAATTTTATCTCATAATATTCATATCCATATTATAAAATATTATATTTGTTGATTATGCTTTGTAAATGATGCTTTACAAATAAACTTACTTGACTTGCTCAGTCTTCGTCTGTAAAATAACTGACAGCCCAATCCATAGGATTTCGGTGATCGGGGACAGTGATGCAGCCTTCAAGCGTCCCTTTGGCCCTCTCTCATCTGAATTGGGCTGCCTGGATCAGAGGGTTATAATAACAATAGGTTTGAACTACAAATCAAAATGCTTACTGCTATCAGTTCATAGGATCTCAGGTTTGTAAAGTAGTGCTCCATTATTTCAAGTGTTTTGAAGAAAATAATGAACTGCTGCAGTGCTGTGTCAGCATTAGAGATCATAACAATGAAGTTTATGCATGTGAAGTGCTGCCCAATCTCAGCTGACTTATAGCAATCCCAGCAAGGGACTTTCAAGGCAAGTGAGACCAGAGGTAGTCTGACATTGCCTTCCTAGCAGATTCTTCCTTGGAGGTCTCCCTTCCACGTACTGACCCTGCTTAGATTCTGAGATGTGACGAGATTAGGCTATTGCATGTTGCCTTTCCGCCTCCCCCCAATGGACAGTTTACCATCTCTAAATGTTTCTAATGGGATGACCAAAGGATCATCAATTGTCTCAGTTCTGCCACATTAATCCTCACCAGAAATGGATTTACTGTTGTTTATTTATTTACTGAAGCTAATGGATGTTTCCCATTGTAGTCATTCAGAAGGACTATGGAGATTTTAGTAGTGATGCTGAAAGCGTCAATGCGTACATATTTAGCAGCTGGAACATACCTTAATTAAATACTTCACTTACACACAAGTCGAGCCACTTTCCTTGATTGCTTAGTGTAGCTTTTTGATATTCATCTCAAACACCATGTTGAACAGCTTTTCGCCTGTCCAGTAGATATTTGTGCTATAGGGTCATATCATAGCTGTGCCTTGGTAAATACATTTCTTTGTTGCAGAGTGCAGCTGTTTATTTTTTTCCCAAGGCAGTAAAGTCACTTTTCTCAATGACTGGAGAAGATGGCAGGAATGTCTTGGAATAATGGTTTGGTCATTAAAATGATCAACTTTTCAAAACAGATCACTCACAGCTTGCTTCTTCTTTGCACAAACCTATTCCCAGTTTGGACAGTCTGGCTGCTTTTCCTTTTAACTGTTAGTATGGGCACCATGTGCCAGAAACACTTGGTTGCAACAAGTCCTGAAAGTTATAGAAGCTTTAGTTTTAAAAAGCGGGAGATAACAAATGGGGAGGAAGGAAAAAATAAATTACACTTTAATTAAGAAGTTAATCTGGATATGGACAGCTCAGCAGCCAATAATGGAAACTGAGTTTCATTGGGGAGAGCAGGTTATCAATCAAATAATTAAATTAAAATTAAATAATTAAATTGTTATAAGGTACACAGAGACAGGGAGGGGGCAGCTGCATGGAATCATATTTGCCCAGGGGCTTTCCCCCATAATCAGAGACATTTGAACTGATTGGATGCCTATGAACAGTCCATCAAATACCCCCCTCTCAAATATCCCACCATCACAAGTGGGACATGAGTGAACCAATGGGAAATTAAGCATCCCCAGATATTATGAACAGTAATAGCAACAAACTTTTCCTGTCCTGCTCAGGTGGGTATTAGTTTTGGGGGGGAGGGGGGGAGTGGGCAGCCCAATCCAGATGGCTGCACAGGGGGGCAATGATTGTACTGTGGGAGTGGTTGACGACTGCACCAATGTGTCCAGGCCTGCCAGGCTCACAGAAAGTCAGGGTCCAGCTAATAGCA
The DNA here is from genome assembly GCF_021028975.2 of Sphaerodactylus townsendi. Taxonomy (NCBI): domain Eukaryota; kingdom Metazoa; phylum Chordata; class Lepidosauria; order Squamata; family Sphaerodactylidae; genus Sphaerodactylus; species Sphaerodactylus townsendi. The sequence goes on along the minus strand of NC_059431.1, from coordinate 84,653,935 downwards.
GGCATAGATACAAGAGAGGCAGAGAGAGCAGTCTTACTTTGAATCCAGTGAAACAGAGTCCAAGCAGATCTGGTAAGAGGCAGTCAAGGGTCCAAGAGAGGTCAGGTCAGACAATCTGGTTCCAGTCAGAGTTCCAAGGAATCAGTCCGCAAGCAGGTGCGGCACAAAGCTGTCAGGCTTTCAACAACATTGCTCCTGCAACTTCTACTTCCTAAAGCAGCCTCTTATATGCCTGTGCTTTGGCCCAGTCTTGATCCTGAGCTGACTCTCTGCGATGCCTAAGGGCTTTCAAGCATGCACTGTGCCTTTTAGAGTGCAGTTCCTGCCAGGTGTGAATTGTCAGCTGCCTTACAGATTCAGGTAAGCTGGGTAGACTACTAAGTTGACTCTCAGTAGCTGGATGTGCTTCTGCAAGCACATTAGCTTCCAACTCTCGGCTTGGGCCAGCTCTGTCTGCATCCTGCCCAGAGGGATTCTTGAAAAGAAACTGTGCTTCCTTGAGGGGCCCAGTTTCCACTGGGAGACTCCAGCACAAGTGGGGAGCAGTGGCGTGCACCCCTAGGGGCCAAATGGTGCCCAGAGGCAAAACCCCCCTCTGGAAGCTCCCCATGGGCCAAGCTCCCACTCTCTACTCAAGAGAGTAAGCATGAAAGCTTGCTGTGTGAGTAAGTTTCTCCCACTTACTCAATGCAAGGCATGCTTACTCAATGCGAGCAGGTTGGGTCTCCCAATCCCTTGTGCCTGGCTTCTAGACAGGGATGAGGGGCTGCCCAGCTCCCCTTTGCTGCCTAGAAGCCTGGCACGAAGAGGGGCTGCCCAAGCAGTCTGGAAACTTCCTGGATTCTTCTCCCCCAGCTGCAAAGAGTTTCTCCTACCTGCCCAGCTTAGCTGCTGCCTCGTGATCTCTCTTCCTGTTCAGCTTCCTCTCTCTTTTTGGCCTCCCTCCAATGATGTAGGAAGGGGCGGAGCCGAGAGACGGAGGCTGAATAGAGAGACAGCAAGCCTGCAGATTCAGCAGGTCAAGAGAACAACAAGAGCAGGGAGGCAGCAGAGTGGCAGTTGGCTGCTGGTGCGACGGCACTGATGAGCCTGCAGCGAGCAGCACACAGAACTTGGCTTCAGTGGGGGCCGGCTGGGGTGGTGGTGGGGGCTGGGTGGAGGTGGGTGGGGGCGAGGCCGGAAGCCAATTTGGCACCTTTCATGTGACCAAATAATTTGCGCCCGGCGACATGGGTAGCCCCATGCCGCCATTACCAGTATGCCACTGCAGTAAGGTCATCTTGCCAGTGCTCCTGGCTGGCTGACTCTGAGCCAATGACACTCACCCCTGCAGCCCCTCTGGAGGGCATGGCCCCAGTTTGCAGGGGTAGGCTTTATGGAAGGCCTGGGGTATGGACTTGGTCTGCCAGTTCCCACAAGTGATCCTCTGGCCCATAGCCTTTCCATTCAATGAAGTACTGCAGCTGCCCATGGTGACAACAAGAGTCCAGGATACGGGCCACTTCATATATTTCATGATCATCCACCCACACTGGAGGTGGCATTACCTTAGTTGGTTTGGCAGGGTCTGGCGGTCATGCCCATACCAAGAGTGACTGGTGAAAGACAGGGTGGACATGCCACGAGCATGGCAGTTCCAGCCAAAATGCCACGGAATTAATCTGCTCCAATATTGGGAACGGCCCCATGAACCAGGCATCCAATTTCTGGGGTGGCCCATTGCTTCAGAGGTATTGTGTGAACAACCAGACTTTATCCCCAACAGTGAGGCGCTCCCCTGGGTTACAGTGTCGGTCAGCATGAGCTTTGTAAGCCTGCTTCACACCCTTCCAGATGTGAGCTGTTCCTGCAGCACTTGGTGTTGGGCCTGCAATTCCAGGACTAGCTCTTTGGCAGCAGGTAAAACTGATGTAGGCAGTGCTGCTGGAGGAATCGAGGGTGATATCCATAGGTTGCCTGGAATGGAGTCTGCCCAGTGGAGGTGTTTACTGCATTGTTCATTGCAAATTCAGCTAGCGGCAGTAGTTTCGACCAGTTGTCTTGCTGGTAATTGCAGTAACAGCGAAGGCATTGTTCCACAATGGCATTGAGTCACTCAGTTTGCCCATCTGTCTGTGGGTGATATGCTGAGGAGAGGCATACCTGGGTACCAAGGAGGTGGTGCAATGTCCACCAAAACCGAGAGGTGAACTGTACTCTCCAGTCAGAGATGATACATTCAGGAATTCTATGAAGTCAAAAGATCTGTTGGATATACAACTGTGCAGTTTCTCGAGCTGAGGGGGCTCCTGTGCAAGGGACAGAGTGACATGTCTTCACGAAGAGGTCCACCACTACCAGTATGCCAGTATATTGCCCCAACTTTGGGAGATCTGTTATGAAGTCCATGGATATCATACACCAGGGATCTGCAGGGGTTGGTAGCAGCTGAAGAAAATATGTTGGGTTCCCAGGCTGATCCTTTGCCCTCTGGCAGAGGTCACAAGTACTACATAATGGGTCACATTGGCCTATGCTTGAGGCCTCCAAAAGTCTCAGGTCAACAAGTGTAGGGTCCAGTAATGACCAAAATGGCCAGCAAGGAATGTGTCAGAAAATTGCTAGTTTTGCAACTGAATCACTTTTTACAAATCAGATATAATGGAACATTTATTTGCATTGGTGGGCCTGTACCTACAGTGGGCTTGAAAAGTAAGACCACAATATTGATTTTGGAAGGGGGAGGGATGGGGCGTTATTAAACTCCCCTCTGCTTAAATAATATGTAGGGTCTGGCTCAGCATGACAAAACCCAGGAAATTCTCAGTCCTAGCTGGCACTTCATTCTTTGTTCACCTCATTGTTCTTTTCATTCCCCCCACAACACTGCCCATGATCTTTAGACTTAATTTTAAATTTCCTGGCTTTTGTTGTGTTTAAGTCAGACTGTAGATGTTATTGAAATGTTAGATTTCTTCTTCTCCCCCTCTACTCCCCCCATATCATGTTATTTTTAATTGACTTATCTTGTTAACCTTGTGAGGGACATCACACTGGATCTGAAAATTATTCAAATAATAATAGGTCGACAAGTCACTCCTCGTGGAAGACTTTATTTCAGGAAAAAAATCTATTCAGAGTGGACTCATTGGCTAGGCCTTTTCTTGGCATCTGTGTGGAATTTTCTTCTTAGGGACAGTTTTAGCTGATTGGGGCAGTAGACAGCTGAATTAGAAAGAAGGGTCTGCTGCTTCACTAATTAAAACAAAGCTCGTTTGTGTAAACTGGACTCCCCTTTTCCCTCCTCCCCAAAAAAGTGGGCAAACATTGGGCCTCTCTCTCTACATGAAGCTCTTTAAGCTGCAGGGAGCTATATTTTAAAATATAATTAAAGCTAATGCCCCTTTGTTTATTATACTCAGCCTGCCAAACTTGACTCCAGCAAAATCTGCCAAATGTTAACTTTAAATTTAGTATGCCAAGCCAGATTCCAAATGTTGTCAAGGTCTCCGCAGAAAAGCAATCTCCAGACTCCCCATACCTGTGGCCCTAGTACCTTACAGATAACCTCTCAAAAGAAGATTTCTCCATAATATTTTGAGCACACTGCAGCGCACCTTTTGGGACAGTCCTACATATTTGTGCTGTGAAATGAGTAAAAAATAGAAATACAATGAAGTCTGAGATTTTTGTCTAGTAGAAATATTTGACTACATACCAAATCATGATGTTTTGTCAGAGAAATGAGAAATGTACAAACATATCTGTGAGATATATATATTTCTCTTTTTTGTGGTAATTGAATATTGTGTTACAAAGGACAGGTGAGATTCATTCCATTTATCTAGCTTTCTCTCTTTGCTATGTGATTTACTGGTGTTCACATTGACTTCTAATTAATGAAGGCTGCTGTTCTTGGTTATTTTATTAGTCACTGCACTTTTTTATTTTGTTTCATCTGATTTCTTAATGTAGGTTTATTATTTCAGCCCCATTTCTGATGATCAAGAGGAAGCATAACTCAGGGTAAAAAGGAGCAGAGGGAAAGCCAGGGGCAAGGCATAAAATGAAATTAGAAACTTTAAGACTGGAATTAAAGCCCCCATCCCCATAAGGGTTGAAATCATGCTTGCAAAAACTTTGTTTAAATGTGAGTTGGACTCCCACCAGATCTCTGAATTCCAGACTTCTTTGAACTTCTGACTGAGGATGGATTTGAAACTCAGGATCCAAACTTGCCTTTAGTTTCGGCTCATATACATATTTTTCCTCCTCATGCTGAGTTTGAATGTCAAATAGCTCAGAAGTTATCCATCTTTTATATATTGGCAGTCTAGGATCATTTTCCTGCCCTAAAGTAATATATCGTCACATGCTGCTAATATTCTCTCTCTCCCCATTCAATTTTGGAGGTTCTTGTACAAATAACATTCATCTATGTTTATGCCTCCTGGCCCTTTTGTGTCATACAGTTTACCCATGGAATAGAGGCCATGTGAGTAATGGGCCCCCCCAGATTTTGCATTATGTGGAAGCAAATTGACCAGGCTTTTGACAGAGGGCTGGCGCCAATCTGACAAGGGTACCTGTATAATACATCCTCTCCCTCTCTGCAAATTGTGTTTGTAATATTTATTTATTATTTATTATTTATATTTGTACACCGCCCTCCCCAAAGGCTCAAGGTGGTGAAATATGCATATTTCATACTTTCAGGTGTATATTTAAAATTCATAGATGCATGTAAAAATAATGTATAATATTAATATATAATAATAAAATGTATAATAAAATATAATCTATGAATATGTGCTTGGAGTGGAATCAAATCAGGTATTCACTGACTGGGTGGAGGCTCTGGAATCTTTAACATCAGCATAGCAAAGGAAGACACCAGTGTGGGAATAGCTGGTTTCCTCTATCTGCTTCACTCTGCTGTGGGGTGCACACTGTGGCCCTCCAGTCACTCCCATCTGTATATTAGGCCTCTGCAGTTGTTGGAACCTAAATTCTGAAGCCACATATGATTTCCCATGTATGTACGCATTGACTCTGCCACTTGTATAAACTGGTTCTCAGCTGTTTCAAAAAGAACCATGGACAACTAAAATGCTACTTTCAATAGAAATGGAATGTATGAAAGGATTTTTCACAGGATTAATTGTGCACTTCATTTTTCTTTTATGAAGAGGTATAGTCAAATCAAATGACCTTTATTGGCATATGAAGAGGTATAGTCACTCAAGAGTCTAGGTCTTTTGCAAACCCATCAACTGGGCCACACAGTATACAGAAAACCTACACACATGGACTAGTATCTACATAAAAACCCACAACAAAAAAGGGGTATAATCAAAACTTTGACAGATTGTGCAAAACGAATTTGTGAACCTCACCTCCTCCCTGATGAAATCAATCATCTAGACTAGGTTCTGCAGGCTAAGGGCTACTCCACAGCAGAAATCAGAATCGCTTTAAGACCAAGAGAAACCCAGAGGACTGAGGAGAAACAGCCCCTCACAGGAAAAATATTTCTACCATACATCAAGGGAATCACAGATTAAATAGGGAAACTGATAAAAAAACATAACCTACAAACAATCTTCAAACCTACCAGAAAAATACAGCAGATGCTGCACTCAGCAAAGGACAAGAGATACCCCCTCACTTCTGCAGGAGTCTATAGCATACCCTGCAGCTGTGGAAAGGTCTACATTGGAACTACAAAACACACCATTCAGACTCGTATTAAGGACACTGTCGACTTAACCATCCTGAAAAATCTGCAGTAGCAGAACATGCTCTAAACAAAACTGGACATAACATTTTATTTCAAAACACTGAACAACTGGACAACTCGGAAGACTATGTCAGACTACACAGGGAGGCCATTGAAATCCACAAACACCAAAAAACTTCAACAAGAAGGAAGAGACTCTGAGAGTTAACAGACCTTGGCTACCAGTACTTAAAAACACCAGAAACAAAGGCCAAGGGCATGCTGGGTTGATGGACAATGGACTCCACCCAGACACAGAGTTTGCATTCACTAAGGCCGTTTCCGCACGGGCATTAAATGGTGACCTGAAGACGGCAAAAACGCCGTCTCCAGGCTGCCATTCGCACGGGGGGCGCAGCTGCAACGCAGCCGCGCCGCCCTCGCGCCGCCCGCCCGGCCTGAAGCCGGCGTTTCCCCAGAGTGCTTCCCAGCGCTCTTTTTGGGGAAACGCCGCCGTGAAGCCGCTGCCTAGCCGCTGCCGAGCCGCTGCCGAGCAGGCGCGCAGGGCCAGGGGGGCGTGTCCCCAGGCCTCGACGATGCGCCGGAGGCCCGGGGACATGCCGGGTCGGCCGGGCGCCGGCGCTCCATGGCGCCGGCTGCCCGGCTGTTCCCAGGACCGTCCGTGCGGACGGTCCCAGCGTCGTCGGGTCAGCGTCGGAAACGCCAACCCGGCCGTTTCCGCCTTCGTGCGGAAACAGCCTAAGACAGTTGCTGCTGCAAGGAATGCAAATGTGAATCACTCCCTGGATTGAAAAATCCCACCCGCATTACAGTGCAGTCAACCACCCCTTTGCATAGCATGTTCCACTGAAACACTGGCCCCTTCCGCACACACAAAATAATGCGTTTTCAAACCACTTTCACAACTGTTTGAAAGTGGATGTTGCTATTCTGCACAGCTTCAAAGAGCACTGAAAGCAGTTTGAAAGTGCATTATTCTACATGTGCGGAATGAGCCACTGATTGGTTTCCCACCCTGGGACATGGACAATATATACCCCACAAAACTTTCTGGACACAATGTACAACATACTTCTCTCTGGCTCATTCCACACATGCAGAATAATGCACTTTCAAACTGCTTTCAGTGCTCTTTGAAACTGTGCGGAATGACAAAATCCACTTGCAAACAGTTGTGAAAGTGGTTTGAAAACACATTATTTTGCATGTGTGGAAGGGGCCTCTGTGATATACCTCTGAAGAGGCCAGCCACAGACACAGGCAAAACATTAGGAACATGATCTGAAGTGCACATGGCCACACAGCCCGGAAAACCCACAAAAACCAATGAAGTGGAATGTTTGAATACTTCCTCCCATGAAATTAGCCTTCTGAACTAGAATGATAGAATTTCAGGGAGAAGGCTCAGCAGAACTGTTCCCCTGAACAATAGCTTTTAAGGAGGGAGGTTTTTTTTAAAGGAGAATATTCATATATTCATTTATTTTAATTCCTTTATAGCCCATTTTTCCCCCAGTAGGAACCCCAAGTGACATACATCACTCTCTTCTCCATATTATTCTCAAAACATCCCTGTGATGGTTAGGCTGAGAAGGTGTAACTGACCTAAGGTCATATAGCATGCTTCCATGGCAGAGTGGGTTTTGAATCTAGTGTCTCCCAGATTCTGTTACACCACACTGGCTTATGCAGACTGTACATGCAGTCTAACATGGTACAATCTAGGGACTGCGATGTGATTGTGCTGACTATATGAACTGATTAGGGGGACTGGCTTTTATAATAGAAGCCCCTTCATGCAGAATTAACTATGATAATACTTGGAGGAGTCCCTGCTAAGGAAGATACATAGCCTTCTCCCTACTTGCTGAGAAACAAGCAAACCTCATAGCCTCCTCTGATTTACAAGGCTAAAAGTAGCTAAGGAAATAAATAGTTTCAAGCCCCTTTCTCTGTAAGTACATAAACTCTGTTTCAGAGATTGATTACTTGGGTCTGCTATAATTAGACTGTGGAGCATGCAACAAGATATCGTGGTGGTTGCTCCTACCACTCCAGCTGCAAGGGAATCTTAACACTGCCACAATAATAGACAAACATTTTTGCTAGGCTGCCTGGACATCCTGTAGCTTTTTCTTTTTTGCTTTGGTAACCTTTTCTAAATATAGGAGGTTGTACAGGAGGGTTAGGATTGCTCTTGCCTCTTTAGCCGTTGATCACTTAAAATTGATGCTATGTTCCGTCAGTGCAAGTCCATTTAGGAAATTTGTTTCCTTTCACTGAATTCTCTGAATGATTCCTTTTATGCGCAGCTCACAGTGTACTCTCGTTCATGCTGAATAAGCAATTCCAGATCAACGGCAGTAGTTTTTCTGTCATTCAGTGATTGATAGTAAGCACGACTTCCAGGCAGTGCGGACATTTCATTGACCTTTGCTAAGTTTAGGTACTGGATTTGAATTCTAAGTCACGTCTTGCACCAGCAAGCACTTCAGCATCTTGAATTATGTAATTGCGGTTGCTGCTGCCTGCATTTAAGGTACCTTAATAGATTAGATCCAGTGTTTGTTGTGAAATTCAAATTCATGAAAGTACAAGTGGCAACCCACAAGGACTTGTGGAAGGCATCTCATTTCCTCCCCCCCCCCCCACTATTTCACTTTCCTGTAAGCCCCCATACTTCTCTCCTTTTCCTGCTTCTTTCTTAGGTGCCAACGTCCAGATGGAACCTGGAGATATCCTGGAATCACAACAGTCTCCCAAGGAAAGAGATTAGCTTCTCCTTAGGGTTGCTAGCTCCAGATTGGGCATAAGAACATAAGAACATAAGAACTAGCCTGCTGGATCAGACCAGAGTCCATCTAGTCCAGCATTCTGCTACTCGCAGTGGCCCACCAGGTGCCTTTGGGAGCTCACATGCAGGATGTGAAAGCAATGGCCTTCTGCTGCTGCTGCTGCTCCTGAGCACCTGGTCTGCTAAGGCATTTGCAATCTGAGATCAAGGAGGATCAAGATTGGTAGCCATAGATTGACTTCTCCTCCATAAATCTGTCCAAGCCCCTTTTAAAGCTATCCAGGTTAGTGGCCATCACCACCTCCTGTGGCAGCATATTCCAAACACCAATCACACGTTGCGTGAAGAAGTGTTTCCCCTTTTATTAGTCCCAATTCTTTTCCCCCAGCATTTTCAATGAATGCCTCCTGGTTCTAGTAGTATTGTGAGAAAGAGAGAAAATTTCTCTTTGTCCAACATTTTTTCTACCCCATGCATACTGGTGCAAACTTTCAATCATGCCATATCTCCCCTCAGACGTCTCTCTCTCCAAACTAAAGAGGTCTACAAACGCTGCAGCCTCTCCTCTCATAAAGGAAGGTGCTCCAATCCTTCAATCATCCCTAAGGTTGCCCTTCTCTGTCCTGCAGCACTTCTTTTTTCTATCTCTTCGATATCCCTTTTTGAGATGTGGCGACCAGAACTGAACACTGAGTACTCCAAGTGCGGTCGGCACTCCATCTGCTTCTATATAAGGAGCAGTACGACAATCCTTGCAGTTTTATTATCAACTCCTTTCCTAATGATCCCCAGCATAGAGTGCTTGCTCTCTTTCAGCCAGCTGCCATGCATTGAGTTGGCATTCTGGCATGGAACCTATCCACTAAGACACCTAAATCCCTTTCCTGGTCTGTGACTGATAGCACTGACCCCTGCTTGGCGTGTAATGTGAAGTTTGGATTTTTTTGCCCCTTATGTGCATCATCACTCTTACATTTAGCTACATTGGAACTGCATTTGCCATTTCTGAGCCCACTCACCTAATTTATCAAGGTCCACTTTGGGCTCTTACGCTTGATCCTTTTGTGGTTCTTACCACCCTACATAATTTGGTATCATCTGCAAACTTAGCCACCACACTGCACCACCCTACTTCCAGGTCATTTATGAATAAGATTAAAGAGCACTGGTCCCAAGGCGGATCCTGGGGACACCTCTTACATCTCTCCATTGTGAGAACTTCCCATTTATACCCACCCTTTGTTTCCTGTTCCTCAACCAGTTTTTAATCCATAGGAGGACTTCCCCTCTTATTCCTTCATTGCTGAGTTTTCTCAACAGTCTCTGGTGAGGAACTTTGTCAAAAGCCTTTTGGAAATCCAAGTAGACAATGTCCACCGGTTCTCCCCTGTCCACATGTCTGTTTACACCCTCAAAGAACTCTAGTAAATTTGTAAGACAGGACTTGCCTCTGCAAAAGCCATGCTGACTCTTCCTCAGCAGGTCTTGCTTTTCTACATGTTTAATAATTTTATCTTTAATGATAGATTCTACTAATTTACCAGTTAGATGTGGCTTAACTGGCCTGTAATTTCCTGGGTCCCCCCTAGACCCTTTCTTAAAGATTGGTGTGACATTGGCCATCTTCCAGTCTTCAGGGATGGAGCCTGATTTCAGGGTAAGTTGCATATTAATGTGAGAACATCAGTAATTTCATGCTTGAGCTCTTTAAGAACTCTTGGATGAATGCAATCTGGGCCAGGGGATTTGGTAGCATTTAGTTTATCAATGGCTGCCAGAACTTCTTCCTTGTCTACCACTATATTAGCTAGTTCCTCGGTTTCACCTCCTAAGAAGCTTGGTTTAGGTTCAGGAATTTTCTCACTCTTCTTGGGTGAACAGATGCAAGGAATTCATTCAGCTTCTCTGCAATCTCCCTGTCATCTTTTAGCACACCTTTTTATTCCTTCATCATCCTAGCGGGCCTACCTTCCCTAGCTGGCTTCCTGCTTGATGTACTTGAAGAACTGTTTGTTGCTAGTCTTGATGTTGTAATAATGCGTTCCTCATAACTCCTTTTGCCTCCCTTACAGCTAACTTGCTTCTCTTTTACCATCATTTGTGTTCTCTCTGGTATTCTTCATCAGTTAAGTTGGACTTCCATTTCTAAAAGACATCTTTTTTTTTCCTAATAATTTCCTCAACCTCCCTTTGTTAACAAAATGGTGGCTTTCTTTTGGACAGAGCTGCCTTTTCCTAACTTCATGAACACATTCCAGCTGAGCTTTTAAGACTGTGTTTTTAAATAACCTCCAAGCACCTTGGACATTTTCTGACTCTCTTGATTTGCCCTTTCAGCTTCCCTCTTGCCTATCCCCCTCATCTTTGAGAAATTTCCCTTTCTGGCCGGCCGAATGTAACTACATTAGTAGTTGTCACTTGTTCACCTGCAGAGATACTGAATCTGGCAGCATTGTGGTCGCTGTTCCCTATCGGCTCAACAACACTGACTTCCCGCACCAGGTCCTGGGTCCCACATAGAATTAGATCTAGGATCACCTCTCCTGGTTGGTTCTACAATAACCATCTGCTCTAAACCACAGTCATTTAGCATATTCAGGAATGTTCTCTCCTTACTATGACCTGAACATGCATTTTTTCCAGTTTATGTGGGGATAGTTAAAATCGCCCGATACCCACGACATTTTGCTTTTGTTGGCCTCTCTAATTTCTTTTTCCATCTCAGAATCCTCTTGTGCACTTTGGTCAGGGGACGATAATATATTCCTACTGTTAAACTGGTAAAAGCCACCTGGTATTGATATCCACAGTGATTCTGTGGGGGGAACCAAGCTCCCCTGCATTGTCTATTTTATGTGACACTATGCTCTCTTTGATGTAGAGGGGCCACCCCACCCCAATACACCCTGTCCTATCCTTCCTGTAGAGCCTGTAACCTGGGATAACAGCCTCCCACTGGTTCTCCTCATTCCACCAATGTCTCTGTAATTACCCACTATATCAATGTCCTCCTTCAAAACTCTGTACTCCAAAGCTCCCCATTTAGGTTGAATGCTTCTACTATTAGCATAGAGACAGTTGTATACTCTGTCTCTGTCCCCTAACTTTACTAAGGATTTATGTGATTGCTGCCCTCTAGCCTTTTGTAGACACTCATCACTTATCACATTAAGCATATGCTCTCACGGCAGCTTGTATGTGGCTGATTTAGAAAAGAAACCTCCCTCTCTGTCTGCATCACCCCATGGACTCTGTGTATTCCGAACCGAAGTCACCTCAGTTCCTGTCGAGAAAACTTTCCCCAAGGGGATCAGTTTAAAAGAAACTGTTCTTGCCACCTTTTTTAACATTGAGGAGCCAGCAGCTCTGGTTCACTCTTCTTGGTTAAAGATGAGAGCCCGTCCCTTTTGCTACCAGGCCTGCCTTATCCCAAAAGGTTCCCCAGTTACTGACAAAGCTGGCAAACCACTCTGCCTTACACCACCCTTCCCTCATCCCACGCATTGAGTCCCTGTATCTCTGCTTGCCTAGCACAAAAGCCCTGTAGCGTCGGAACCAGGTAGCATTGGACGAGAATGCCACCTTAGGGGGGTCCCTGGATTTTTTAACGCTTTTTCTACCCTGCGCAGCCTAAATTTAGCTTCCCAGAACCTCCCGGCCACATTTCCCAATGTCATTAGTACCAATGTGCACCACAACTGCTGACTCCACCCCAGCACTGTCTAACAGCCTATCTAGACGAAGCGTGACATCCGCAACCTGCTGGAGATTTGGGGATGGAGCTTTGAAAGAGTGAGTTTGGGGAGAGAAGCAAACTCAGCAGGGTATAATGGCATACAATTCATTCTCCAAAGCACCATTTTCTCCAAAAGAACTTTTCTCCGCGGGCTCATTCAAGAGCTTTTATGCAAGCAATCAATGCACTCCTTCAAACTGCTTCTCAGATGCTCTTTGGAAGACGTGTCTGGAATGGCAAAATCCACTTGCAAACAGTTGTGAAAGTGGTTTGAAAACACATTATTTTGTGTGTGCAGAAGGGGCCTTGGAGATTGGTTATAATACTGGGTGGCTTCCACCCCTTTCTTGGAGGTTCAAAATCCTAGTTCCCCTGGAGTAAATGGCTGCTTTGAAGGGTGAACTCTCTGGCATTGTACCCTTCTGAGATTCCTCCCTTCCTCAAACCCTACCCTCTCCAGGCTCTGCCCTCCAAATCTTTAGGGATTTCCTAAGCTGGAGTTAACAATTGTGTCCATTCCTTCCTGCCCTAGCACCTACTCCACCCCTATCTTTATCTGCCCCTCTGTCACAAGCCCCATCAGCTTCTACCTACCATTCTCTTGTCTCCCCCTCCCCTCACTATTTTTTTCTTTCCCTCCTCCTGGCAATCCCCATGAACTCTCCCTTTTTCCTGCCCTATTCTTTCCTTCTCAGCCATTAACCAACTGACTTTTAAACTGCTTTTCATCTTCAGCTGCATTTATTATTTATTTATTTATTTCATTTATAACCCTCTTTTCTCCACAGAGAGACCAAAGCAGCTGACATTATTCTCCTCTGTGTCTTTTTATCTGCACAACAACCTTGGGAGGAAAATTTAACAACAGATACCTGTTGCGATCATAAGAGCAGCAAAATAGGGCCTCTCATTGAGTAAGTTCTTTGTGCTCCCTGTGCTCTGTAGATAGGCAGATATCCCATTCACCCAGAATTCCAGGAATATTGAGAGCAGTTGTCAAATTGTCAAATGACCAGATGTGCAGAATTGAGAATCTTCCATTTTTCTTCCATTTCTAATCTCATTTCCAAGCTTTGTGAAAAGCTATGCAAACTTCCAATTTTATTATGAAATTTGAGTTTGTTTCAGAGAGACAGGCCCAGACAATAACTATTGTTACTAATGGACTAATCCTACTCAAGTTTTTTGAGTTCTGCAGAATTATTTTCTCCTCCTAGTACAGATCACAAGCCCCTCATGAACTGCTTATTTCTTTTATTCTCTACTGCACCTAGTACATAATCCGAAGTATGTATGCGTCAGTGTATATAACAAGAAATAGTAGTAGTTAATAGATCATCAATACAGAATGATTGTACACTCTACATTTCTGAATTACTCCAAATTCTTCCAGACGCAGGTTAGGGACCAGTGTCCAATCTTTGGAGCATAAACAGGGTAACAAGTTTTCTGAAAATATATTGACTAGGAAGGCCAGAAACCTATTTTAAATATGTTATGAAATGTGGAGATGTATCTTATATCCTGCCAAATTTCTGAGAAACAAAATATGATTTCAATGGAATAAAAAATTGGTCTTGCATTGTTTAGGGGCATGATCATTACTACAGGAGAAAAATCCCATATGACTTTACAGAACCACCCCCTCCCCCTCCCCACTAATTCTAATGGAGCTATTATTCTTTTGTTCACTACACATATTACATGGCAAGCAGGAAGTGATGTAATGCCAAGTATAATTATCAGAGTATCAGGGAATTCTCCTGCTGTGGGAAGTGATTGGTAACAATATCCAGTGCTGCGTACTGAGCAACTTTCTGTACAGTTAGGCAAACTTACTTGGTGTGATATCCTCTATAAAACAGTGTCTGTTAGTGGAGTGAAACAAGCTGTGATTTTCCTCTCAGTAACTCTTGCCCTTCTTTTGAATGTACTTGTTAGGCAATGCAAAAGGATTATGGCAGAGTTATTGGATGCCAAAATTTAATGAAAGAAGAATACTGGTGAGTGGGTGGGTATTCTAATAGTTGTGTGAATGTCAACACATCATGAAATATGTCATGATTAAAGTACAATGAGGTTTTAAGGAACTAGGGTGGTACACCAAAACAGCAGAAGATGCTGCCCAAATTAATAATATCCTGGTTCTCACTGGAATCCTTTGGTATCCATCTGGATGTTTTGATGTAACCCTACCAGCATAGCTGAAGTGATCTACGCTTGAGGATTTATTAGATGTGAATGTTCATTTTTGGGGGGATGTTGTTTTTTCTGGACTGGTGCCAGTAAATAAGTCACCAAACCCCTGGCTGAGTGTCATTTGATAGGAAAAGGCTGGGATCACAAGGAAGCCTTCTGTCTTTTAACAAAAAAAAAGTGCTGAGGTAAGCAGTGTCAACCCCAGCTGCATCAACATGATGGTTGGAAGACAAATGAGAGCTTTCACTGCTGGATATGGGGGATAGAGAACCCACAGCTCTGAAAACCCTCTTCTATTCCCAAAACAGCTGTTATAACTGTAACTGCCAGGGACTGCTTTTTAAGCAACTCCCTTTGATAAGGAGAATTCTCCCACCAGCCCTTTTTAAATGTATAAACACACTTGCAGGAACACATAGCTCATAGAGGTAGCTGGAAACATGACTCACTTTCATCCTTATCCAAGATGATTACTTCTTAACATGCCTGTTATGTCATTTTTTTCATTTTACCATTTGAAATGCTGAAGTTCTAAGATGAGATGTCCTAAAAATGACCAGATGTGGGTTTTTTTGCAGTTTGTCAGTGGTGGGTAAAAGGGATTCTGCACATGAGCAAATGCAGGTATTCTTTTATAGTTATGTTTTATAGGGACTGAATTAAACTCAGGGGCTTAGCTGTGGGTATGAATTCTGAACACAGCTACATTTCCCCCCTCCAAGCAATCTGAAATAATAAAAGTTAGAATGACCATGGCTTTTGAGGTCAGCTACAACCAAATATGAAAAGTTCAATTGTTGCATCCCAGAGTGAATCACCTTAATTCATATATAAATTTCACTTGTTCACTGCCTGAATCTTACGCAAGGACAGTTTGAGGCAAAAGAGTCTGAGGTAAGCCTGTGGAAGCAAAGCGAAGGAGTGAGGGAGGAAATGTTATTGGTGAAACAAATGTCAGACGAAGAGCTTTCGTGGCGGAGTCTGTACCCGCCAGTTCCCTGTATCTGTTACCCAGGCAATGACTGGGGGATTATGAGGAATGCTCAGAGACGATAGCCTTCTTAGGGGCTCAGGGATGGAACAGAAGGGGGTGGATGGCTTTTGTCTATCTGCTTCTTTTTTTATAGTCAACAGATTAGACAGGCGGGTTGCTGTGGCGACGACACGGAGGAGGTCTCCGGCACACCTGCACCACAAACAAGAAGTCCTGCCAACATGGACTTATAGGGTCCTGGAGGCAGTTTTTTGACTGTGGGAAATACAGAAGAAGCAAGGAGAGGAAGAAGTATGCTGAAGAGGAAAGGAACACAATGCAGTACCTGCTTAGGCCAAGGGGAAAGGTTTTGTTTACATCCCACAGATAGACTGTACACAAAACCATTCTCTATAAACTTCCCTGAGTTACTAGTGGGAAAGAGTCAAGGACAAATATCTGCTTGACCAGTGCTAGTAATTTTCCTGAATACAGTACTTTTCTTTTTTTTTATTTTTTAAAAACAAGGAAGGAAGGAAACCAGTACAATGACCACGCAGGCAGTAAATGGAATATTGGATGTACGAACAGAATTACAGGAGGATATAATAGAAAGTTATTTCCATAGGCGGAGGGCGGATAAGCTTGCTTGCATTTGTAAATGTATGTGCAGTACTGAACATATTTCCTCTCCTATACAAAGGTAATTAAATGGGGGAGGAGGGGTTATAACTCTTTCAGCTAAAAGAAGAGAAATCTGGGAGAGAGCAGAAAAAATGTTAAAACCAAGAAGAACCTAAAGGCAAACATGCCGCTCTGGAATGTCCTGGCACACATCCAAATGTTGCTAATGAACCAGTCAGCCTGTATAGTGTCCTCACCTCACCTCGCCTGGACAGCCCGCTCCTTTCCAATGCTCCTTTTCACCCAGCAGCTTCCTCTCTCCCCACCCACACTGATAGTTTTCATCATGATCATGTTTCACTGTGACTTTAGGGTTTTTTTTCTTTTCTTTCTTCTTCTTGTTGAGGAACAATGTGGAGGCATTCACAGATAATTGCACTACCACTGGGGCTGATGTGATAACATACATTACATAATGTTAATGCAAGCCTTAATTGTCCACCCTAATACAATTATTTGTCTATCTCAAAGTTTTCCAGCATTAGGATTATTTGATAAGAGAGGAAAATTCTGGATACTTCAATTGGTTGTTATTAAGATGACTGTTGCTATGATAGTGTGTTCATAAGTACAAGACAGACAGTGTTGGATCTACACCTGAGACCAACTCAACAGCACATATAATATTAGGCAAATGACTGAGAGTACAAAATCATCATTGTTCCTATAATGACCAGACACTGCACAGCACTCCCATCAATCTCATCATTGCTCCCAAACAGGACCAGCATCAGTTTACCTTGAGGGGGGCATCTGCCAGTGCATTGGACTTCTTGAAGAGCCTGGTGGTGGTGGTTGTTGTTGTTGTTAATTCAATTTATATCTTGCCCGCCCTAACTGGTCAGGTTCAGGGTGGCATACAACATATTTAAAAACAATTTTAAAAATGCATAGAATACACAGTCATTTAAAACACAAGATGCCAATAAATCTGAGCCTATGAAGAAAACCCAGCCTAGCTCAAACATAAACTTTCAATGAGAGCTGTCTGATATGCAGCCTGGTGGAAATCTCTGTCAGCTGACACCACAGCCTGAGGAATCTTAAGCAATTCTGCAGGGCCTGAAAAATGGAGATAATTACACTTGTGCATCCCTGATGTCATTTGCCAGTCTCCTTATGAAATGCGTTGTCTTCCACATTATCCCCCTTGATTTAGCCCCACCATGCCCCAGAACAAGGCTAAATTCCTGGGCTGCTGTAAATGGCCCGTGTGGAAAGGGCCTTAAAGTGGGGAATTAGCAAGAGCAGACTTTGGGCTTAGCAAAAGGTCAGGCAAACTCAGACTCTTTATTGCCTATGTTTACTGAAGTTCAGCTTTAGCAATAAACTTGCAGGAGAGTGCATAAAGTTTAACAATTTTCTTTAGGGATAATGGGGTAGACAAGGACACAATAAAGAAGCCAAGCACACACACATTACTAAGATATAAGCAGTTGTGAGAGGATAGATCTGGAATAGATGAGAGAACTGGGGTAGTAAGGATTATAGTCACCTGATCTTGGAGCATAATATTCTGATGAGCAGAGCTAAGCAACCTGTGCTTAGCTCTGGAAGAACAATGGGCTGTGGAACAATATCACAGACAGAGAGTTGTCCAGAGATATTGAACACTGGCTACTTGATGAGGGGGCTTCTTATAGGGGAAAAGGGACCATCAGGGTTATGCAGGGTGACCCTTAACTTCCCAGGACAAAGAAGAGCCCTGCCTTTCTGGGAAAAGACAAGAGACAGACATTAACCTTAATGATTGGGTTGTTGATCTAATGGGTTGAGGCATCAGCTTAATGTTCCAAGCTTGGGAGTGCTTCCAAGGGGGAAGGTAGTTGATGAAATTACAACTAAAGAACAATTACAAGGCAAATAAGGTGATTGGTAAAGGTATTAGACAGAGGAAGAAGTATTGGATTAGGATAACACTAGGCAAACAAGCACATGAACACATCTATTGTCTTCACAGGGATGTATGGTCCAAGCCTGGAGATGGGAACAATTTCTAGGGCAAGGGCATTGTGTCCACTTAAGAGAGAGGCATTATGCAAGGCTGACTTGGAGAGGGACCAAGTCCAGACAAAGTTTTTCCTTGCTGTATATCTTTGTGGTAGACTAAGCCAAAGGAAAGGATGACTCCTCATCTCATGAATGTCATTTTAGACTCACAACATCCCAGCTGATTAGGAAGAGTGACTTGTCCAGGGCCTTTAAATAGGCTTCATGGCTGAAGACGGATTACTTTATTATGTTCAAACCAACCGTGCTGCCCATTCAATAGTAGAGGATGCTGTTGAATTTCAAAATTTTCCCTTGTGTAAATTGAATGTGTAAGTCTTTTTGAAAGACATTTTCTGTTACCTTGTATTGATGTTTTCTGTGTTAAAATAAACACAATATTAATCGTTTTAAAATTATTTTGGTACATAATTGACATATAATGTAAAAATGCCATAAACAATTATGTAAAATTGGCATTGAAAATCCAGACTGTTCTAGAATACCAGTCATCACAATGCACAATGAAAACATGCACATGCAGAAGAATGAAAAGGGCATGTTTGTACATCACCAGTTGCTTTTCCTTAAACCCATCCCCAACTAACAAACACCCATCCAAAGTTAGTCATACATAATTGGCAATGAAATCAGCACTGCAAGTTAGACCAGATTAACTTGTCAATTTTTTTCTATAGGGCTTAGGGGGACAGGTACTTTAAAGCACTTAGACTTTTAATGGATATTGAGTGAGATTCTGTTCTCCAAACCATTTCAGTTAGTCTTTTTTATAAGGGGAAAAGGATAGCTATTAAACCTATGGTAACAGCTCCCAACCTCATGAGATCTGACTATCATTTCTTTATGAAAGAACGCATTAATACTATAAAATATATTGTCATGGTTCCCAGTAAAGAATCCTTGAAATTGGAGTTTTGGTGAGAATGCTGAGAATTCTGTTTTAGTCCTTTGTGTCTTACCGCAAAAACTCTACTTATTTCATTCATGACTTTTTACTTTTGCAATAAGTAAAGAGAAAGTATTGCCATCATCATATAACATTAATTCATAAAGAAAGTAATAATCCACCACTGTCACAATCTTGTAGACTCATCTTGCTGCTCAATTAGACTTTCTTCAAGAATTGTGAAAAGGTTAAGGAAATGCATAACAAGATTAATCCAAGAGGATCATATCGGTTTTGTACTAAAAAGATATGAAGGATAATGTCTGTTTTGTAGTTAATGCAATATAATTTGTGCAAAAAACATAGCAGCATTTATTTTTTAGGTGCAGAAAAAGCATTTGATAATATAGTGTGGTTTTTTTACTGCTTGGAAATCTAAATTGTGGCCCAAGATGAGTGGGATAGAAAATATTTATACAAAAAACATGCAAAGATCTTAATAAATGGAGTCCTAACTGATGGGCTTCAAATTGAAAAAGGAGCACGTCATAGATATCCATAATTTCCACACTTATTTATTTTGTGCTAGAAGTACTAGCTACTAAGATCAGACAAGACTCTAAATTGAACTGAAAATGGACAGAGAAGACTTAAAAAATTAAAAACTATCCTAATGATGTAGTAAGAACAATTTCAAACCTAAAATTGGTGATACAATATATTATGGAACAAATTGAAAACTTTGGGTCCCTTTCAGGCTATAAAACTAATAGGGAAAATACAAAAATAATTTTAAAATTCTTAAGAAGATATTAGTAACATTATCTTAAGAAGGAGATATTGGTAACATCACAGGTTGCAAAGTGACCTGAAACCCCAGAATAAAGGAAAATGGAAGTCCAACTTAACTGATGAAGAATACCAGAGAGAACACAAATGGTGGCAAAAGAGAAGCAAGTTAGCTGTAAAGGAGGCAAAAAAGGATTATGAGGAACGCATGGCTGCGAACATCAAGACTAGCAACAAACAGTTCTTCAAGTACATCAAAAGCAGGAAGCCAGCTAGGGAAGCGGTAGGCCCGTTAGATGATGAAGGAACAAAAGGTGTGCTAAAAGATGACTGGGAGATTGCAGAGAAGCTGAATGAATTCTTTGCATCTGTCTTCACCCAAGAGGAGGTGAGGAAAATTCCTGCACCTGAACCAAGCTTCTTAGGAGGTGAATCTGAGGAATTAGCGAAGATAGTGGTAGACAAGGAAGAAGTTCTGGCAGCCATTGATAAACTAAATGCTACCAAATCCCCTGGCCCAGATTGCATTCATCCAAGAGTTCTTAAAGAGCTCAAGCATGAAATTACTGATGTTCTCACATTAATATGCAACTTATCCCTGAAATCAGGCTCCATCCCTGAAGACTGGAAGATGGCCAATGTCACACCAATCTTTAAGAAAGGGTCTAGGGGGGACCCAGGAAATTACAGGCCAGTCAGTTTGACATCTGTTCCTGGTAAATTAGTAGAATCTATCATTAAAGATAAAATTATTAAACATGTAGAAAAGCAAGACCTGCTGAGGAAGAGTCAGCATGGAAACTCTTTGTAGAGGCAAGTCCTGTCTTACAAATTTACTAGAGTTCTTTGAGGGTGTAAACAGACATGTGGATAAGGGGGAACCAGTGGACATTGTCTACTTGGATTTCCAAAAGGCTTTTGACAAAGTTCCTCACCAGAGACTTTTGAGAAAACTCAGCAATGAAGGAATAAGAGGGGAAGTCCTCCTATGGATTAAAAACTGGTTGAGGAACAGGAAACAAAGGGTGGGTATAAATGGGAAGTTCTCACAATGGAGAGATGTAAAGGGAGTGGTGTCCCCAGGGATCCGTTTTGGGGACCAGTGCTCTTTAACTTATTCATAAAATGACCTGGAAGTAGGGTGGGTAGTGGTGGCCAAGTTTGCAGATGATACCAAATTATGTAGGGTGGTAAGAACCACAAAGAGTCTGCGAAGAGCTCATAGGACCTTGATAAATTAGGTGAGTGGGCTAAGAAAATGGCAAATGCAGTTCAATGTAGCAAAATGTAAAGTGATGCACATAGGGGCAAAAAATCCAAACTTCACATACACGCTACAGGGGTCAGTGCTATCAGTCACAGACCAGGAAAGGGATTTGGGCGTCTTAGGGGATAGTTCCATGGGAATGTCAACTCAATGCATGGCAGCTGTGAAAAGGCAAACTCTATGCTGGGGATCATTAGGAAAGGAGTTGATAATAAAACTGCAAGGATTGTCATGCCCTTATATAAAAGCAGTGAGATGCGACCGCTTGAGTACTGTGTTCAGTTCTGGTCGCCACATCTCAAAAAAGGATATCGAAGAGATAGAAAAAGTGCAGAGAAGAGGTGCCAAAGGATGATTGAGGGGAGGCTGCAGCGTTTGGGACTCTTTAGTTTGGAGAGGAGACGTCTGAGGGGGGATATGATTGAAGTCTATAAAATTATGCATGGGGTAGAGAATGTTGACAGAGAGAAATTTTTCTCTCTTTCTCACAATACTAGAACCAGGGGGCAATCATTGAAAATGCTGGGGGGAAGAATTAGGACTAATAAAAGGAAACACTTCTTCACGCAACGTGTGATTGGTGTTTGGAATATGCTGCCACAGGAGGTGGTGATGGCCACTAACCTGGATAGCTTTAAAAGGGGCTTGGACAGATTTATGGAGGAGAAGTCAATCTATGGCTACCAATCTTGATCCTCCTTGATCTCAGATTGCAAATGCCTTAGCAGACCAGGTGCTCAGGAGCAGCAGCAGCAGCAGCAGCAGGCCATTTCACCTCCTGCATGTGAGCTCCGAAAGTCACCTGGTGGGCCACTGCGAGTAGCAGAATGCTGGACTAGATGGACTCTGGTCTGATCCAGCAGGCTAGTTCTTATGTTCTTATGTTCTTAAAGCAGTTCACTAAATATTCTCTAAAAACAATAACATACTACAAGGTTAGCACTTTGTAGCCTCTGTAGGTTTCCCGCTGGAAGAGGGACAATCACTGGAAGGGAACTGAAACTGTTCTAAAATTTTAACCATGTGCTATGTGAGGTTTCACAGAGGCCATGCAGCATACTGTCTAACTTTTAAAATGCTAGATACAGTATCTGTACTCTTTTAAAATAGTGGGTTCTGGCATTTGGTCTGGAGAAGTAATAACATACACTGTATAGAGTGGTGGAGTGTGACAAGTGAAGTTGCTAAAATGTTTTCCCCTCTTGACATCCTCATGGATCCCTCTGGTTTTGCACATTGAAAATTCTGCTTTGTGGAGAAACGTTTTTGAAACACTCCTGGACTTTGTTAGTATCTCTCATATTTGCAAACAAGAATCTCCTTAGTATGTTAAACCAGAAGATTATTTTAATGGCATATGCAGGGAACTATTCTGATCTCACAAAAAGTGAAAGGATATCCATACAAAAGGGACACAAAATAAAAATCTGAAACAGCTGGGACTGATCCTTGCTTTGGCAGTGACATACTTACCATGGGTATTTGCCATCACATTATAAGGTTTTACAATCCCTATGTCATGCTGTTTGTGGGCACTGACATAGGCTCATTCCACACATGCAGAATAATGCACTTTCAAACTGCTTTCAGTGCTCTTTGAAGCTGTGCGGAATGGCAAGATCCACTTGCAAACAGTTGTGAAAGTGGTTTGAAAACACATTATTTTGCATGTGCGGAAGGGGCCATGGAGAGATGAGCAATGTGGTATTGAAATTCACCTGGTAAGTAATTATAGCCAGAGCAGGAGTTACTTTCCAGTAAAAGGCCATTTTTGGTGGAATGTGCTGTGGTGATTTCAGTGTACTCGGAAGTCATGAAATACAGCTGTGCTGCTGTATATGCAAGTGTGTGTATGAGAATATGAGAAATGAAAATCAGTGTTTATTTTTTCCATTTTTGGTCATGGATCTAATATGCTGCATGTGCTGTCCTCATAATACATGCTTACCATGTGGGTTTGCTGTATGAACTCTGATCATGATTCAGTAAGTTGGTTAATGCAGGTGCAAGCAGAAGCAAGCAAAAAAGCACTGAAGTTCTTCCAGCTGTTTCCCCCTTTTTTTGCCACTCAGCAGCAAACCACTTCTTATGTTCAGTAGGGTTTAAATGTGGTTTGGTGGTGAACAGCATTTGCACAGGAAATGGCTTGCATGTGGATCAGGCTTGAGTGTATCTATCAATCAAAGCCTTGCAATTACTAAACCATTCAAAGTGGCTTGAAGCCCACTCTCTGTATCATAAATAAGGATAGAAATATGCAATAGTTTTGCAAAGAGATGTAGGCATATAAAGGCATATTGTTTCCCACAGGGTATGTAATCATTTCCATAATCCCAGTTTCATCTCCCCTCCAATGAGTGTTGTAGATTTTTGATGCACTGAAAAACTATAAACAGAGGTTATAAACAGAGCATTCACATGAATTCAAAGCAAAAGTGCATCTATTATGTCACCATCATCAGCTTTCTGAAACTATGTACCATCTCTTTTCACTAGAAATAGACAAGTGTGTCCTTGGTGGTAAAATACACTGCAATGCCACCACCAGAGAAATGTCAGGAATCTAAACTTAAATAACCCGAAAAGGATCTTGGCCTAAGTCTAGTGCATGGCCTTACACTGAAGTTTTGCTGATTCTTTTGGGTTATATAGTATAAAAGGTTTGGTGTAACTTTCTGATATGGGGCGCTATCAATTGCACTTTTGTTCTCAATTCTGCATGCACGAAACCTCTACATTCTTCAATATCTTTCCTCAATGACTCCTTTAAAATAAGGGCTATTTAGCCATGCAGCTAGCTTAGAGTACACATTAATATACTAAGAGTGCTTATGTTCATTTTTATATCTCTAAATGCTGTCTATTTGTGTAGTGCCTTGAAGATATAAAACACTATGTGCGGTAAGTGCTAAATTATTATAGATTCCCCTCTTTCTCCAAAGCACTTTGGGAAATCAATATGTTACTCTGGAAGACTGCATTGTCTCAGGCAGATCTGCTCTCTTTTATAGCTAAACAGAGTGATGAAGAATTAAGGGCTCACTTTGCCTTTCAGAACTTCCAGCTAATGCAAATTGCAAATAAATGAATCTAATTTATAAATATTCTTTCCTTCTTAATGTAAGTGCCTAATCAAGGGCTGTCTCTCAGTTACTTTTTAAAAACAACATAGCATTCATATGAAGATATGCAAAAAATAACATGAGAATCATTTAGAAGACCAGCAAAATGAATAACTGTTTTTTTAAAATTTCTGTTCTTTATGGAGATACCAATTGATGACACATGCATTATAATTCTCACATTACTTTTCTTTATATGGAGGAAGGATCTAGCATGCAGATGTTCTAGGAGTCCAAACACTGAGGAAGGCAGGGAAGAAGATATTCCTTGCAAATAAGATAGATACCCCACCACTACAGTGCAACATTGTGTGGTCAAAATTTATTTTCCAACATATTGTTGATGGCTTTCATGGCTGGACTCAACTGGCTGTTGATTCCAGCCAGTTTTTCGGGCTGTGTGGCCATGTTCTGGTAGTTTTTGTTTCTAATGTTTTGCCTATATCTATGACTGGCATCTTCAGAGGCATGTCATGGTAAGATACATTTCTCTCTCTGGCACAGTGTAGAGTGATTGTGTGGCTGAATATCTTTTTTATCCACCTCACAGGTAGAATGGAGTGTGTCTGGGTGGATGCAAATGCACCTCACACCCCTCACACCTGTGAGGTGTATAAAACAGATATCCAGCTACACAAATCCTTCCACATTGTGCCATGGAAACATATCTTACCATGATATGTCTCTGATGCCAGCCATAGGTATGGGTGAAATGTTGGGAAGAAAAACTGCCAGACGATGACCACACAATGCGGAAAACCCACAACAGCCAGCTGTTTTTTTCCAGCCTCTATAAATTGGCTCTGGAGGTGTGTGGCACATGTACTCTTCCCTTTTCCATTTGAGACTTTCCCTAGCAGTGGAAGGCAATACGAAGGTGCTTGACTAGAACAATGAAATGGGGCGGGGGGGGGGGGTAATATGTCTCCTCCAACACTTGCAAAGGTAAAATGAGCCTTCCTTCCAGAGTGACTTCTGAGAGATGGAACATTTGGAATCGATCACAGGGTACCCTTTGGTATGCTGCCTTTCAACTGAAATAATTTATCTCTTTGCTTTGGGGATGAATTGTGGACCCAAATCACTATTTTAAAAAGTCAGACAGCAACTGACAAGCTTGACCTGTGTATGAATTTCAAAACATCCAATGGCTTTCAGAACATTGCCACTATTTTCAGAACAGTGCAGCTGTTAACTCTTCTGTCAAATATGTTCAAAGGAAGCAGAAGAAAAAGGGGGGGCAATCCCTGAGAAAGCAGATGCTAAGAGGAAGAACAATGGCCAAACATAATTTCCTTTGGTTTGTCAGTTGCTCAACATGCAAAGTGGGCCAAGACAAGGATGAAGCTTTTTATAATGGCTGCTGATGTCAAATATTTAACACACATGAACTGGAAAGTTGAATTGTGGCTTAACAGGACTGAAGGATTTGGTATGGTCCACAAAGGAATGAGAATTAAAGTTTACTGACTTTGGAAAGTTGGGATTTTACTCAACTATACCCCTGTATTTTGAAAAGTAGATTCCTGTTGTTGGCATGCTTTTTGACTCAAAAGTATTTTGAGTCAAAATACACTCAAAAGGATTTCCCTTCTCTGTCCAGACTGTCTTGATGAAGCCCTGGTCAGAATATTTTATAAGTCTTTATAAGTTCACTGTATGGCAAATCATTAACAACATTAGAGTACATGATACAAGTCCATGGCAGTGAAACAGCCTAATACCTGAGAGGAAGGCTCCAATGCTATGTTCTTGTGAACCTCAAACATCTCCTATGACAATATTACTATCCATCAGGAACTGGGGACTATTCAGTTGTCTACTTTGGGCTCTATGTCCATATGTAAGTGCTGGGGACAACATGGCACTGCTCATTACCTCCATGTGTTGCTGGTTAGCTTTCTGGAGCATGAGGCTGGCCATTGTCTCCTCTCGGTGACAAGGTTATGGGCTTGACCCCACATGTCTGTTCTTCTTTTTAAATTAGAACCCCGCTTTTCGGATTGAGTGCTCCTTGTCAAAGAAAGCTTTTCTTGTTCAGGTGCCAGAGTACTCCATGTCAGTGTAACCCAGGGTCCAGTGGGGGGGGGGGGGGACTAAAGAGCTCAGATTTTCCATATAAGGAAGAAAGAGCTCCATTCCCTCAGATCTGTTAGAGGCCTGTAACTGGAGCCAACCTACTTCACAGAGTTCTGTTGTTATGAACTTAATTTGGACATTTCAGGGCTACCCTTGAAGGCTTGACAATCAGGAGAGAGGGCTCAGCAAAGCTGCAAGTCCATCAACAGTGCCACAGGACAACTAGAGAAAATTGCAAAGGACTGAGACCCTGTTAGCCTGTTTTGCACACCAGGCCAGAACTATTACATGTTGATTATTGTTTCTGCATTGGTTTGCCATATTAGCACCTGCTTTTTAAGGTAGTTCAGCTCCCATCTTGATATAAAAACTTGAATTTTAAAAATTGCAAGGGTAAGTGACTGAAAAGCTCACTTAAACGTTTCTGAGCACAGCGGGGGGGGGGAGGGGGGAGATTCCCCTTTAGCATTGTGAGTGCCCAGCTTCTAAGGGCTCTAAATGGAAAATGGACACACTGTTAATACTGAAAGCTTCACTTATCCTACCATCTGCTGAGAGAGAGAGAGCTCATCCAATAGCTATCAAAAAGAAATGGCATAATAGTTTTATGTATCCTGGTAATGCCAATTGGCTCAGAAAAAAACCCTCCCATTACAGTCCCAGCAAACAGAAATGACCACATCTTAAACTAAATCACTTCTGGAATCCCTTATTGTCATTTTTGAAGGGAAGGGAAACCAGAGATATTGTAAGAGATAGGGTGGGAGTCCTTGCATTAAGCTGGCATGTGCCAGGGGATAAATGCCTGGCGCTAGAAAAGATACGTTGTGGGGGAGCTTTTAACTGTTTGCCACTGCCAGCTGATGTCTCTCTAAATGCCATTTCCAAGAAGCCAAAACTGGAAGCAGGTGCAGGGCTAGAGGAATGGAATGGGGGAGTGTGGCGGGTGGGGGTGGGGAATGAACAGAACTTCTGTTGTTAAAATTCTGTTGCCTTCATTAAGATCTAAACAATGCTTTACTTTAAACTCATAGAATATTTTTAGCCCGATAGACTACTGCAAACCTAGTCTGACAATCCTCTTAACATTGACGCACTGAACTAAAAGATTCCCTGCTCCCCCACCCCCACCCTTCTGGAGGGTTGTGGATTGTCTAGCAGAATGCTGTATGCTGATTACAGCAGCTTTGCTTGGGAGACGGAGAGCATCTGCTTCTTAATGTGCCCCCATCATCCCACCCCCAATCAAATCGCTCTTTGGAAACTTCCACCTCCCTCTACCCAGGGCCTGGGAAAAGAGCCTGTATCCTCAACTCAGAGTCTCTGTCTTTACTGTGCCATGTCACCAGTTCAAGCATTGTAGTATGCTGCCTCCTGATAAGAAAGAAGGCAGGCGTCAGCAATGCCAAGAATTTACATTCCTTTCAGAGGCACAGACAAGATGTGCCACTCATGTTTGCAGCCAAAAGGATTCTCTGGTCTTCCTTATGCTCTGATTAATGACATGCACTCCGTGGGTGAAATCCAGGGCAGGTTGGGGGTGTGTGATTGTACAAACAGTCAGATGCATTGTGCAACATATCCTAGTAGGGGAATATCTCTCCTGAGGATGCACATAGGAAACAAACAATCAACAAGGC
The DNA here is from genome assembly GCF_021028975.2 of Sphaerodactylus townsendi. Classification (NCBI taxonomy): domain Eukaryota; kingdom Metazoa; phylum Chordata; class Lepidosauria; order Squamata; family Sphaerodactylidae; genus Sphaerodactylus; species Sphaerodactylus townsendi. Next base: position 84,626,037 of record NC_059431.1, on the reverse strand, counting down.
ATCCAGAAGGAAGTATATTTTTTCCAGCATGTGTTTTGTTGGCTGAAGTGATGCCTTTGGTCATGCTTGTCTGCTTAGCATATTGCTTGTTGGTTGCAGTGCAGTACTTCTCTTGAGCACCCACATATCAAAATAAGCTTTGAAACATATATTCTGGATGCAATTCTATGGGTCAGTCTAGATGTGATGGATTTCACAGTCAAACAGCAAATGTCTGGTGCTAGGAGTTTGAGCAAGACCATAATGGAAGTGGAAATAGGGTTTAAACTTCTACACTCCTGCCTGATTTTATTAATTAATTAAAATCATCCTTGTTCTCCCTGCAGATATTAACCTTTCAAAGGAAAAAAAATAGGTAGTCATTTTCATGTCTTCTGTTTTAAAAAGGTTGTACCGATGTGGTGGTAGTTTCCTTTTTTCAAGTGAAACTGTCTGCCCACATGTCTCCAATCTGAACTTGGGTTTTATGCAGCTGAAGTAAGACTTAATATTTCTGATCACAATTTCTGCAGTGTCTCATCTGTTTTGAGATGGTGTTTCAGGTCTGAACACCAAGTAAAACCCATACCTGTTCTTTAGGTAGAAGAAGAAGAGTTTGGATTTCTATCCCCCCTTTCTCTCCTGTAGGAGACTCAAAGGGGCTGACAATCTCCTTTCCCTTCCCCCCTCACAACAAACACCCTGTGAGGTGGGTGGGGCTGAGAGAGCTCCGAAAAGCTGTGACTAGCCCAAGATCACCCATCTGGCGAGTGTGGGAGTACACAGGCTAATCTGAATTCCCTAGATAAGCCGCCACAGCTCAAGCAGCAGAGCGGGGAATCAAATCCAGTTCCTCGAGATTAGAATGCACCTGCTCTTAACCACTACACCACTGCTGCTCCAGTAGGTAGGTAGGTAGGTAGGTAGGTAGGTAGGTAGGTAGGTAGGTAGGTAGGTAGGTAGGTAGGTAGGTAGTAAGTAGGAAGCAAAATATATTTCATCAAGTAAGCCCCTGCGAGGGTTGGCAAGGGGCCTCTTATTTCACCTTCTCCACTATTTCCTCTTTTCCTTCCCTGAAAGTCCTCATAGCTTCTCCCTCTTTTCTGCTTGCAACCAGCCAACCCACCTACCTTTATCTGCCTGCCAACTTCAGTTTTCCGTTCTTTCCTCCCTTTCTCAGCCTCATTTGTAAATACTGTAAATGATGAACAATCATATCTTTTTTCTGTATGATTTTTGCCTTCGAAGATCATTGGATATTGACTGTTAATCTGACCCAGCATGACTCTCCTTTGTCTGATCTTGTATCTGTTTCTGTTTTTCAATGACAGGTATCACACATACTTTTTACTACAGTGATGCATGGTAATCATGCAGTTCCTGGATCTTATGAGGTTAGAAAAAAACCATCTCCTGGATGTTCCCATGATTTCTCTCACATGTTTCCCTACTGATGTAATGATGCAATGTGGTCTTGTGAAAATCTCCACAGGGCAATAGATTGGTATTTTTACTTAAAACATTTGAATTTTTATGAAAAAGGGAAAAATCTTGCCAAGGATGGCACTGAGCACAAGTTAATAGAAAACATTTTCCTCACTTACAGCATTTCACATTTTAAGGTCATCGTGTGTTCTATATTGTCCCACTTTATGGAGGCCACTTCTTATTTTGGAAAGCAGTACTTGATCATGATGTAAATTACTTCCTGCCCCTTTCACACACACATATGTATATATATAAGGCTGGGGAGGATAATGGACCAACCATATTTTTCAAAAACCTTTTTTAGTTTCCTGAATCCCCTTCATTTGTTCTGCCAGCCTTAATATGTCTTTAGATGAGAAGCTCTGATAATTTAAATGCAGCTCACCCAATAACTTCATGGATCTTTTTTCTATATTTGGTCAACGTCATTATACACTTTGCCCTGGGGTGATGTTCTTCTAGCCTATCTTTGTAATAACTCTCTATGGTCCTTTTATTCATGCACTGTTTGTATCCCCGGTATAATTTCTGATGAACAGAGCACTGTAATACTGTACTGTAATAAACATGTTAGTGTTAAACATGCCACAAGACTTTTGCTATTTTTCATTTTTTTCTGCCTACAATATGCAGGAATATGCCTGAAATACATATGTGCTTGGCTGAATTTTATCACATGCCCAGATCTCAATTGGCTAATTGCTTTCAAAGGATGCTTTATGGGATGCACTGTGGCCAAGTTGGAGGTCAGAGATGGACACACCCTTCAACCTTCTATATTGCCAAGGCAGGGAAACCACTCACTTATTTTTCCAGCCTTCAGGGTCTGAGGTGCTTCAGAAATAAGGTAGCATTTGTTTGAAATTACTTTCCCTCAGTCCTGTTGTCACACACCAGAAAGCGAAGGATGTCCACTGGTGCTTATCCCCCCCCCCCCCCCCAGTTTTTGGCTTCTTCAGCACAGCACTTAAGATTACTTAGTTCAGTTTAGCTTAGATGTTTCAAGATGTTTCAGTTTGTACAGTTCCTTTGCTTAGATGAACTGGCTAATGGTTGCTACACATACAGGGTACTAACACTAGCTTGGTACTTTTCTGCTGTACCCTCACACAGCTCTTATTGTAAGGTAAAACCATCAAAAATAAAACATAAACTCTCTACTGAGATAGACCAAAGCAAATCCTAATACTTCAGACACACTGGTGCTCTGGAAACACTTCTCTCCCTAGATATTCCTAAACTAGTTTATAAAAGCTCTTCAGCTAGCCTATTATTAAAATCTTCCCCACCAGTACACTTTGTCTGAGTATTTGATTGCTTTCATCCAGCACGCTGGCTGATAACAGTAGTTTCTGTCACTTTGGCAGAACTATCCCACTCAGTTAAGATAGACAGATCTTAACAGAATGAAGGATTCAGACCAACAGCCCCTTAGCTTGTTGTAACAACGAGGTTAACTCTGCCCTCTCTCTGAATCATGCAGTTACTTGCCCAATTAGAGTGCAGGAGGCCAATCAGATGGCACCCCGTTCCTAATTTTTTTCTTGCATCACTCTAAAGGTAAACAGTATTTTATTTTAACAATAATGCTCTTTAAAAAATACACAATTCTACTGCAGTCCACACAAGGTCCCCCACTTTTAATGCTTTGCTTAGTGTTCAAGATCATCACAGGTTCATTAGAGATCAGTGAAATCCTTCTCTAAAATTATTATAACCCAGGGGATGGGGTCAAGCAAGACCTGAAGCCACTGAATATTGCATGGGAAGAGGCTGGAACACTAAGATCAGAAATGCTGGAGAGCACTTGTTGCCTGACATGCTACTTAGCATGGGAGGCTCTAACTAAGTAACTAACAGGGGATGGGGTGGAGATGGAAGAGAAATGCTTAGCTTTACTGTGCTAATCTGTTAGTCCTAATTATAGGGAGGAGGAGTCTTTGAATACATTCCACTGTGATAGAAAAAGTGGGCATCTTCTAGTATTCTTCCTAATGTTCTTTCATCTATAAGATTTTGAACTGACAGACTTTTTAAAAGCTTTGAACCACTGCTCTACAGGGTTAATGCATACAGTGTCAGCAGATGGGATGTAGTGCTTTCAGATATGGATTTCTTGATAACTGCAGCTATAAGTCATCGGATTTTATTTTATGGCATTCAAGAAACCACGTCAAACACAAAGCACTTTACATGGGTGTTCTTTTCCCCTTTGGATGAGCATGTGACTGATTAAAAACTGCTAACAATTAGTGCCCTGATATATACACACACAACATCAGCAACTGCAACAGCTCCATCATAAAATCATGAAACTGCTAATGGGATAGATGTATATAAATGAACTGACTACCAAGCAGAATTATAAGGCAAATAACATAGTTAAAAACAAGGTAATGCAAGCAAGACCATTTATATAAAAAATAGACAAAGAGACTTATGTCATTAGTCTTTGAATGTTGTACATTTTGAACATCATCCAAAATTATAATCCACTGTTTGAAATATTATAGTAGTGGTGAGGGAGAAGTGGTCTCCCCATTACATTCCTATTGCCTCAAATTTTCACATCCTACAGTAAATATATCACATACTGTATCAGGTTCCCTATGAGGATGTTTTAAAAGGACTTCTTGTTGAAAGCTGACCCTTCAAACTTTGATTACTTCTTTCTTTTGATCATTTTTTTTGCTCCATCAAAATAAACTGTTTTATTTCTACTACCTGACTGTTTATCTGTGCTGAGTTCAGTTGGATACTCTCAAATAAGCATGCACAAAATTGATGACTTGATGTGTCTGGAATATAGAAAATTTCCTCAAGACATGTTGTGCTATAGAGATGTTATAATTTTGTATGTTTTTCCCCTAAGTTTCCATAGGATATTGCTTATAATTAGCATAAAGCAATGCTATTGTATTGGTAAACAAATTATGTGTTTTTAATGGCTTAGGGAACAAATTCATTTTGCCTGATATGAACTTTGTAATATACTTTGAAATGTCACTGGTTTTTATTTCAATTATTTTTAAAGGCTCCATATTCCAACCTGTATACTAGGGTCTAGGCTATTGTCTCTTTGGGTGTAAAACACACTTGCCTGTTTTAAACTTCCCTTCTATCTGAGGCACTGTCAGGATCCCAAACAAAACCATGAGGGAGTAGGGCACATTCTTCAGTTTCAATCAAAATGAGTAGAAAATGTTTGGGGGGAACTGAACTCAAATGGCCATTAGGAAGTACACATAAGAGGACCAGATTCTGTCTGGTTGGGCTGGAGCTCCAGCAAGGGTTGCCAATCTTGAGGTGAGGCTAGTGTTCTGTGATCACAATTGATCTCCAGTCTATAGATATCAGTTCCTCTGGAGGGAATTGAAAATCTGGATCGCTGATTCTAGGGCTTCACATCTTTACTTCCCCCCACAACTATCTTGTTTCCAGACTCCATACCCAAATCTCCAGCAGTTCCACAAGCTGGAGCTGGCTATCCTGCAGGGAAAGGTGGAAGAGAATTTCTTTTGGAATGATAAATGAAAGCAATGATAAATGGAATGATAAATGAAAGCAATGAACCAATTCCAGGAAATTCATTTCTGGAATTAACAGAGTGGACAGGAGAACACGAGAACAAGATGAGGCCTCTGTGCAAATTATTTTTCCCCTGCGTGGAGAGACTGTTGCAGAGACTCATTGGCCAAGGGCAGTTTGATTTGTGAAATGAATAGTCTACTGTACAACGCTGCCATCCTGTGCCTTCCATTCTTTACCTAAGTTCATGCTCCTTTCCTGGGCATTAGTGGACTTATTTCCTTTTCCAAACCTCACTTCTCACAAGTACAGTCAGTTGTTACTGAAGGTTTGGTGTTTGTTTTTTGAGAACAGGAGAACCTAGACTTTATCCCTCCTGCTCAGTGAACCAGGATCAGGAGGTTATCAGTTTCAGTGCAGTTCACAGTTCAGTTGAACTGAAAAGGGCATAAGAGTCCCAAACACTTTTCTGACTGTTGTCAACAGAAATGAACATTACCAGACCCCCATTTCCTTGTCCTTTGGCACAGGTTTTGACAGCTGGTATTGCAGAGGTATGATATCACTGAAAGGCAAGGTGATGGGACTCCTGAGACCCTGTTTCCTGCAAATATAGTATATCAAAACAATATTGCCGGAAAAAAAATCAAAATCATAGAATTTGTTCCCCTATTGCATGAGGTTCCAGGAGTGCACATGTCTTTGTGAATTGAATCTCTGTATTCTGTCCAAGTCCTGTTTCTATCCACAAAAATATGCCTGTTTTTAAGGGAAGACACTCAATCCAGATCAGGGGGTTCTCAGCTAAATTTTGTACCAAAGGCCTGTTGTTCCTAGTTCCAAATCCTTAAGGAAGTAGCTAGACATTCTTTATTTTCCATAGCTCCAGTGAAGGGATGAGTATAGATACATTCTTTAGGCAGGGGACACATATTGTCTGCAAGAGGTACTTCTGCGGGGTTGAGTAAATCAGAGGAAGGTCAAAGTGCCTTCACCACAACCACCTCAGCATCAATCACTCTGAAAATATTGGTCTGAGTGTTAATACAGAACAGCCCTCCTTAATTCCTAGAAGTGTAGACCTCAGAACGCAAAATGAGTTCAATATTTTGACAGCTCCCTGAGAACCAAGGGGAAATGCTAAAATTATGTAGAGTCAGAGAATGAGTTTCCTTAAGACCATTCTACTTTCCATTCATAATTATGAAACGTTGTTTCTTTCCTGAGGTTCGTTGATGAAAAGGTGCATACACACATATGGTGAAAGTGTCCTAAAACCAATTCTTCTAAATGAGCAGTACTCCCTAACATCTTAGAATCAAGAGAATTATCTTGTCCCATTTCAAACTTTATTCATTTTCTCCTCTTTTGCACACCTGAATAAAATTAGTTCTAACTGAAATAAATGATTATTCAATTTTTTCCCATATAGTACACAGTGGCTGAATCCCCACTGAAAATTAATTACAGATACAACCAGGTTTCAAAATCTCCCAATGTCACTCCTGGAGGGCTTTTCTCTCCTTGAACTCAAATCTGCTGGAAATTCCTGGTTTGAAGGATATCTGGCTGGCTTCAACCAGGGACAGGGCTTCTTCATTCCTAGCCTCAACATGGTGGAACTCTTGTCCTGGAGGTGAAGGACATCTTGTGTGGGTATTCCTCTGCCCATTCACAGGGAGGCTGGAAAGGCTTTGTTGTCATATCCTGTAGGAGCCTGGGCAGCCATCTTCTCTCCAGTATTTTTCCTGCGTCAGCAGGGAGAGCATGGTTTCGCCTAGGCTCCTCAGAACTCTAGGGTGCCTCTCTTGCTCTGTCTGTTGTTCTCCTGTATCTGTGTCTTTTCCTCCCTTCCCTTCCCTCATTGGTCTCAGGATCAGATAAAAAAGAGAAAGGAGAGTGGCTTCTAGCTGTGAGGGCCTCCCAGGCCAAGTGGCAGCATTTTCCCCAGTGCTTTTCTCATTCGGAGATACTAAAATGGCAGCCAGGTCATTCTCCCCCCCAAGGGAGAGATTTGCCCAAACATCAGCAGAAAGAATGTGGGCCACCAGGGCGAGAGAGCCCAGATCCCTCACGGGAAGCCCCCAGCCTCCCCCCAAGCAGGGAAAGCAACCATGATCCGCTGGCAAGCAGACAGACCGAGGGAAAGGCAGAAGTCAATCAGCCACCAAGAGGAGAACTTCAAAAGAATGGAGCTTGGAATTCCCCCCAGGACATGGCTGTTTGCGGTGGCTCCGCAGCCACCAGCTCTCTCATGGAGTGCATGACTTCAACCCTTGAAGGCCAGGAGATCGCTCTTCACCTCATTCAAGACCTAAGTGCGGTGAGGGGGGGAGCAGGGAAACTGCGGGTCCCATGGCACGGGAGCCCTTACTCATGAGTAGCCTGGAGTTTTGGCAAGCCATCTCCCCAACTGCCCTAGAAGAAAAAGAAGAAGAGTTTGGATTTATATCCCCCCTTTCTCTCCTGCAGGAGACTCAAAGGGGCTTACAGTCTCCTTGCCCTTCCCCGCTCACAACAAACACCCTGTGAGGTAGGTGGGGCTGAGAGAGCTCTGAGAAGCTGTGACTAGCCCAAGGTCACCCAGCTGGTGTGTGTGGGAGTGTACAGGCTAATCTGAATTCCCCAGATAAGCCTCCACAGCTCAGGCAGCAGAGCTGGGAATCAAACCCGGTTCCTCCAGATTAGATACATGAGCTCTTAACCTCCTACGCCACTGCTGCTCCTAGCAGAGTTTTTCCGGCAAGCCATGAGGGAGGAGATTCATCAATATCATCTAGCCAGGGAACACCATGGGCACCCAGTTCATGTCCCTAGGCACTGCTCTAGATCCCCCTATAGCCCTATAGGAGGAGTTCTAGATCTCAGCACCAGGACCCTTTAGGGTTCCCAGGAAAGGAAGAGTCCAGTGATCCAACAGGATGGAGTACGATCATTTTTCTGACTCTGAGGACCGCCCCCCCCCCCTGGATTCCTCAGAACATTCAAGCCAGAGGATTTGCAATTTCTTATCAGCAAGACCATAACAGCACTGGACTTCCAGAATCTGGAGGATGCAGAAGACTCATCAGTCCACTCCATCTCCTCCAACAAACCCATTAAGGGGTGCCCCAGGGGCAACAAGAACTACTTTCCCAGTAAAAAGAATTTCTTCCCTCTACCAGAGTGCTTCGAGAGGCGCACCAGGAGGGAATGGCTCAACCCAGCAGCCAACAAGGGTTTACCTTCTTTTAAAAAGTCAATAATATATGCATCTAAAACATGAACATTCACTACAGCTTTAATTCATGAAATGTTTCTAGAAAATCCATCAGGATTCAATTGGGCTGTTCTCACTGTTCAAACTCTTACACTTTACTTACTTTATTTCAGAGGTATATCCTACTCTAATGTTGCCAGATGAATCCGTGGTTTATGTGATGGCTCTGTTCATGTAATGGAATCTTATTTTCATGTACCCATATGGGGTATCCAGATACTGTGAGATTTACTGGAACCAAAGAGAATTATATGGCTAGGCCCTGTTGCCTACATCTACACAGCTGCATTTTGAGTCACTTGAAATTTGCAAGAACTATTCAATGGCAGCCTCATACATAGCACATTACAATAGTCCAATGTGGAAATCACTGATGCATTGTTGACTCTGGTTAGGTCAGATGCCAGGAGTGGAAGGAGTAGCTGGTATGTTCACATCTGTTAGAATGTGGACATTCAAGAGCAAAACCAGATCCGGGAGTGCCGCACATGTGGGTCTTCACTGGCATTACAATTCCATTTAGAAGTTGATGTCTTTTTCAGGAATGTTTCTATCTCACACCAATAATACCTTATCTGGATTAAATTTTAGTGGGTTTTTTAAAATTGTTTGGAAAATATCTGTGCTGCCTCCCATGAGAACCTTCTGTAGGTGGCTTACAAAATAAAACTTAAAATAAGTTGTTAAAACCAAGCATTCAAAAACACAACCAGAAGGTAAAACTGCATAAATGGAATGCCTCAAAATTTCTTTAAAACATTTCTTAGGATAAAAAAAAACATTATAAAACTAAGTAAAGAAAATCAACCCCCTTAATTAAAAGCTTCTATGTTGTGACCAGGCACCTAAGAGAACGTAGTGTAGGCACCAGGCAAGCTTCAAGGGGATGGGCATTCCACAGGCAAGGGATACCACTTTTAGAAACTCTGAAGGAGGGCACTGAGCAAATCAAATGGGAATGGTGAAATAACTTTTCTTAAGTATTAACCAGGCTTTTACAGGACTGACAGCCAGGTCAGTTACGGAGGGAAAGCAGACTGTTAGGAAACCATCAGATCTTTGGAGGTTGGCCATCCTACACCCTTATAGGGCAAACAGGCATCTGTCATCCAAAGTTAACTACATTAAAGTGAGTTTCAGATCTAAATGGCATGTAGACTGTTGGTACAGGCTGGTTGCTATGGATTTAAAACTTCCTGTTGACATTTGTAAATTGCTCCTTGAACGAAGTTTAATCCATTGTGTTCATTTTGAAAATTAAAATATGAGAAGAGTCATTGTAGGTTCATCCTACTAAGTCTGAGTTCTTTGAGCCCCTTTTTACTGGACTAAATCTCTGCTGTGAGTTTGTTGGGGTTGCTCTAGCAAAGAGTAGAACTGTGCTTCTCAAACATGGTCTAACTTTGTATTTATTGAGAAAATGCAAGGCAATATTACAGTTTTTACAATATTGTACATTTCTTCTTGGCTTTTTTCCACAAGAAAATGTGGCTTTAATTCTGTACATTTTGTATAAAGGGCTTTGCTGGCATTGCACATCATATATCCTGCAAAACTGCTTAGTGTTACTTTTATATCGTTAAGAACTGACTTTTCTCCCCCACAGACCATGGAATTTCATCAACACCTGGTGTTTGTTGGTCACATTTCATAGAAAAGGAAGGTATATTCTGTAAGCAAACAGAAGAACTATGAACAAAGTGAAAGAATGCAAACAGGATGTATAAATTCTAAAGCAAGAATTTTCTGTTACCCAGGATATATAGCACTGGAGTCATAGTTTCAGCTGGGCAGACGCCAAAAGGAAATAAATAATGGTGTTCTAGATTATTGCATTAATGAAAGTGGCAGCTGAAATCAGAAAAGGTTATATAACTCTTTACTTGAACATAAATAAGAGCTTTAAGGCAATGTGAATTCATAATGTGTACTCTCATTTAGATGTGCAGCAGGAGTTCAGCACTTACAGCTTGGGGCTGTACATTCCAAAGAACTGGTGTGCCCATTAGTTACAGTCTCTTTTTCCACTTCAAGTGTGCTACACTACTATTCAGACTGCAAAACCAAAAAAAGAAAGAAAAGAAAATGAAAGATGACACCCACCATAAAAAGCAATATGAAATGTATTTTATTCCTCCTTAAGATGGCGGCTGTGACCATGAGGCTTCAGTGAAAGGGTACCCACTCAGGATCACAGATATATTTTACAGGATTCATTTCTTTTCTGCCTCTGCAAACTGCTTTGGAGCATGACACAGACACTTGTACTTTTGAGCCAGGAAATTGTGTAAGAGGCATGAGTGAAGGAAGTTGACTGACCATTAGTGGCACTCACTCGTGAATGGCTGGTTGCTGATTGGCCAGCTTCTTCTTTTCTAATTAGAAGAACACTCTGCTTCAAGCTGTGGGAGACCACCACCTGCCTCTTGTATTCATTCTAGAGACCACATTAATGCAGTGAGAGACGGCATTATTTGCCTGTTTTTTTGGACAAGGGTAAGGAAAGCAGGACATTCATTTCATACTTCACAGGGAAATCAATTGAAGGAAATCTAACTGCATAATCAAGGGAGAGTATGAATCATTTCACAGGGAACTGATTAGAATATTTGTAAGAAATCTTAGTAAAAATTATTTGTGAGCACTTGTAGTTATGGGTGTGCATTTGGATATGCTGAACCAAATAAGGCACCAATTAAATGGAGCCAAAAAAGCATCATTCAAAAAACTGATTTTTTTTGGCTTTTTTAGCTCCAGCCAAAGGGTTCCTTAAAGCTTTTTAAATGTTTAAATGGCATCTGAACCTGCCACCCAGTACAAATTGGGCAGTGGTGGGTTCAGCAGCTCTTTAAAATGTGGAAAGCATTATTATCTATGGAGAAACTTTGTGGAGCCATTGGGGGTTAATTTTTAAAGGTAGAGGAATCAAATTTTCAGGGAGTTTCTGGTTCTTCTCCTTTCTTAAACCCCTGAATTTGGTAACATTTGGGTCACGGGGTCCAATTTTATGGGGGCCCATTTTCCTACATGGGAAATTATGCAGGATGGATGGGATATCCACTTTGGCGCTCCATAAAATTGGACCTCTGATCCAATCTTTACCAAACTTGGTGATTCTTCTAAGGAGAGTCACCAGCAACTTCACTGCAAATTTGGTAACTCTATCTTAAAAAGCTTCCCCCAGGGCCCTGAAAAAATTCCTGATGGAGTGTAAATAGACTTGAAAATTTTCAGATTCTCAGGAAAAAAGCCAAAAATCACCATACCAGTATAGCTTTTGGAGGGTAAATCCAAACATATTCAGGTCTAATATACCTGAATCTGACAAACACTGGTGCACACCTCTACTTTCATCATTTTCTTTCATTCTGTTAAACTTCCTGGGAGAAAATATGCTTCAAACAGTGGAGTAAGGCAGGGAAGAGGGTCGCAGTTTGTTCCCTTTGCTCATATGTTCTGTATTTGCCTAAAGCAGTTGCCATTGCTTTACACAATACTTTACACAAGCCACATACATATTGGATTTCCCCCTGGTGCTTTTATATACAATAAAGATAACTGAAAAACCTCAGATACAGTTCTGCTAACATAAAGAGATGATTTGATCCTTCACCATCACTAATCTCTCTTGACTCTCCTAAGTGTGTTTACTGTTTTCTGTGGCTAGAGAATTTAAAGGCTCTACCTCAATCTCTCTGCAGTTTACAGTTCATGTGGTTGCATATTGCTTGGAAAGAGCAAAGTCAAGACCTCCTCTTAGACCCCCTTTTGCCCCTGCAATCCTACCTGCCCGCTAGCATGAACAAAGTTTTTGCCTCTGTCCTGTGCACCGAGCAGGGGAACAAGCCTTAGTCTTAGTTTCAGCTTCTATTTCCACCTTCACCAGTCTGTGGATACAATCTTCTTATTGTGGGAATGCAACTGTCACTGCCCTTTCCCCAGTCTGCTTGTCTTGCCTTCTTCCCTATCAGTGCAAGCAAACCTTTGCCTCTGCCTATCAGATGCAACTCAGAATCACTCAAACAAACATAAAATATATTCTCCATAGGATCAAAAAGCCTGCTGTTGCCTTATCATGTATCCAAGTCTAATTTTCTTCCACACATGTAGGGAAGCAATGTTAACATTGGCCTTGAATTCTCATTTAAGGGAATTAGAGTGCACCAGGGCCTAAACTTGCTTCCATGGCCGTTAACTCAAAAGTCCTAATTTTTCTGTAATATACCAAGTTACAATAAGGCTCTGGCTTTATACTGAGTTCTCCTCCTCCCAATTCACAAATATTCTTTTTAGTTCTCTACAGGCATTTAACTCTTTCTTTTCCTGGTGAGTTGGCTGAAAAGACAAACTCAGAAGCAGGAATAACTGCTTCATTTTACAAGCACCACCATGCAAGATGTGCTTCTCTGTTTTGCCTGATAGAACTTGGTGATCAAATGAGAGTAAAAGGAGGTGATTTCATTGGCGGTAGAATGTTTGTTATTAATTCTAAATAGGTGTAATTCCTGGGAAGTTAATTTACGTCATCAGAGTAGCCTTGCCAAAACACCAAGGGGATGTAGTAAGCTCTGCCTCAAAACATGTATTAACAAAGGAAAGGAAAATAGCTAATTCAGAAGATGTTGAAAGCTTGTTTTCTTTTTTAGATTTGAATTCTTTAATATGAGTGGAGACTAAATTGCTGTTCTCATGGGAAGCAATCAATAAACTTCCTTACACACATGGGGTTGACTATGCAGAAGGATTCCACACAGGACATAAAACTTGGGGGTCTATGAGACACAATGTAAAAACTAAGGTCCATTCACACATTACAGTTTTAATAGGTACACATTCTATATCTGCACTGTGTATTAAATAACATGATAACATAACATAATCGTAACATGGGTAACCTTTTTTTTTACCTTGTATACTCTGTGGAATGAAAACAATCATATTTTTATTCCACCCTGCCTCCCAAGGCCTCAGGGCAGTATCCACAGTTCTAGTCTTCATTGTATTCTTACAGCAATCTTATGTGGAAGTTTAGGCTGAATGACTGGCTCAAAATTACCAAGGCCGTTTCCGCACGGGCGAAATATGACGTCGTGGAAACGGGAAAAGAAACGTCAGAGCGAGAGCGTTCGCATGAATACAAGTCAAAGGGCAAGATAACTCCTTGAAAGGTACAAAAGGGACTTGAGTGATGCAGAGACTTCAAAAGATTCAGATCAAGATCAATTAGAAATAAACACAAGAAAAAGAAAAGGAAATTTCTGGACTGCGTGACAAGGACTGTTAATATTCTGGAACCCAACTATGAATTACAGACATCTAACATGGTATATAAATGGGCCAATGCTGCACAAAAGAGGAGAAAAATATTTCAACATCTGAAAAAAACTACACGATATGCTGTGTTTACAAAAAACGCACATTAGGGGAAAAAAGTAAAATATTTGTCCCAGAAATCTTTTGATGAAGAATTTATCTCAGCTTGTATTTGAAAGAAAAACAAGGTGGTGTTGGGACCCAAGCAAATCTTATATAAGAAGATACTTAGTACAACATAATTGTGAGCTTAAGAAAAGAAGACAAGAGAAAATGAAGAATGTTTTAGAGATCAAAAGAGAAGAGGGGCATATGCCACTGAGAGGCCCACATAGCCACTGGAAATTTAGCATAAGCCCACAGAGCCCAAGGAAGGACTTTTTGGTAGCGGGGACAATTTTTTGTTTTGTGCTTCCCTGCCCTGCTGTGAAGCCCTCTTGGAGGTGGTGCGGCAGTGCTGAAATGATACTGCATCTCACTGCCTGGGCCTCTGGATTGGGCTGCCCGTATCAATTAAAAATAGTTTATAATTATTATATATGCTTATATAAGACAAGTGATTTCATTGGTAAAAACAAAGGAATATCTTTAAAAATAAAATTTACCTAACAATACACAAGAGCAAAGGTGTACTATAAATGGTACCATAACAGTAAGAGAATGGCTATTTAAAAAATCAAGTGAGGAAAGGTCCATAGCATACCTTGATTTTAGTAAAGCTTTTGACAAGGTACCCCATAATATTCTTTCAAGTAAGCTAATGAAATGTGGACTAGACAATGCTACTATTAGATAGATTTGTAATTGGTCGACTGATCAGACTCAAAGGGTGCTCATTAATGGCTCATCTTCATCCTGGAAGAGAAGTGACTAGTGGGGTGCCACAGGGTTCTGTCCTGGGCCCAGTGCTAGTCAATATTTTTATCAACGACTTGGATGATGGAATAGAGGGCATGCTAATCAAATTTGTAGATGACACCAAATTAGGAGGTGTAGCTAATATACCAGCGGACTTAGAATTCAAAATGACCTGGACAGTTTAGAGAGCTGGGCCAAAACAAACAAAATGAATTTCAACAGAGATAAATGTAAGAAACTACACTTAGGCAGAAAAAATGAAATGCAGAAATATAGGATGGGTGACACCTGGCTAGACAACACTACATGTGAAAGGGATCTAAAAATCTTAGCAGACCACAAACTGAAAATGAGTCAGCAGTGCAATGTGGCGGCCAAGAAAGCCAATGCGATTCTGGGCTATATCAATATGAGTATAGTGTCTTGATTGAGGGATGTAATAGTACCTTTCTATTCTGAATTGGTAGATCTCACCTGGAATATTGTGTAAAGTTCTAGGCACCGCAATTCAAGAAGGATATTGACAAGCTGGAATGGGTCCAGAGGAGGGCAACAAAAATGGTAAACGGTCTGGAATCCATGATCTATGAGGAGAGGCTTTGGGAGCTGGATATGTTTAGTTTGGTGAAGAGAATGTTAAGAGGTGACATGATAGCCATGTTTAGATATTTGAAGGGATGTCATGTTTGTGAGGGACCAAGCTTGTTTTCTGCTGCTCCAGAGATTAGGACAAAGAGTAATGGGTTCAAGGTGAAGGAAAAGATATTCCACCTAAACATTAGGAGGAATTTCTTGACAGTAAGGGCTGTTTGACAGTGGAATGTACTACCTCGGAGTGTGGTGGAGTCTCCTTCTTTGGAGGTTTTTAAACAGACTCTGGATGGCCATCTGTCTGGAGTGCTTTGATTATCTGTTCCTGCATTGCAGGGGGTTGGACTTGATGGCCCTTGGGGTCTCTTCCAACTCTATGATTCTTGTGAAATCACAACTGATCTCCAGACTACAGATATCAGTTCCCTTGGAACAAATGGCTCCTTTAGATGGTAGCTTCTATGGCATTATATCTTGATGAGGTCCCTTCCCTCCCAAATCCCACCTTCCCCAGGTCCCATCTTCAAATCATAAGGAATATCCCAACCTGGAGTTGGCAATGCTACAGTTTACCACTCTTTGTAGTTGTAGTGGTAAACTGAAATGAGACCACAGCAGATATTACATCAGAGAACATTAGAGACAGAAAAAAAGTACAGGAAAAGAGAAATGTATGACCTTTCTAGTAGATTTCAATACTCATACAAATAAGACAGCAATCATATTAGTTTTACATGAAGTCAAATAATTATTTTTATTTCTAAAAAATTTTTAGCCTGCTATAAAAGATAAATTTAAAGGCACTTCCATGGTTTTAAAGAATACCTCAAAACATATCTACTCTGGAGACTGTTCTTGTTTAAACTTCTTCCAAAGCACTTCAGGAATTAGAGATTTGTAAGGGTGCTGATACATCTCCTAGAGATCATTCACCTCTTCATATCATTC
The DNA here is from genome assembly GCF_021028975.2 of Sphaerodactylus townsendi. Lineage (NCBI taxonomy): Eukaryota > Metazoa > Chordata > Lepidosauria > Squamata > Sphaerodactylidae > Sphaerodactylus > Sphaerodactylus townsendi. The sequence goes on along the minus strand of NC_059431.1, from coordinate 84,610,073 downwards.
TGTCTACTCAGGTTACTTTTTGTGACTCATTTAAGAGATTTATAGTATAGACATGCTCAGGCCATTTCAAAATGGGTGCTTCTTGAATGTCAAGCATAGCTGTGAATACTTCATTGAGGAAGAACTTTAATGGTGTATTTGATCTTTTACAGTGTCTGAATTAATTAGCCATTCAAACGAAAGAAATTACCTGCAAATTTGACAAGAGAAATACCATGGAGATATTTGCCTTGTGAACTGTTCTAATTCATGATGGATTCTTTTCTCAATTTGGACCTAGCAAACTTCAAAAGTAGGACACAGTATAGGGAAACAGTGGTTGTATTACTGGTCCACCAATTAATTTTAATTTTAATTTATGCTTAAATGGCACATTCAATGGCCTATTGTTACATGGCAACAAAGAGAGGCCAAAATTTAATTTAATTTTGTCTAATTTAATGTCTAATTAATTAATTAAATAAATGTCTAATTTAATTTTAATTTTAAAGTATGCTTAAATGGCACATTGAGTGTCCTGTTGTTACAGCAGAGTGAAACAGGGCCACAAAGAGAGGCCAAAGAAGGTTAGTAAAGAAATAACTGTAAATTTTGTTTTATTGCTTAATAAAATGCTATTACAGTTCTAACAAAACTATGAATATCATTTTATTTGTGTAGAAATTAGCATTCATAACTTTTGCTTATGAACTGTATCTGATGGATTAAGAAGTCAATGAGAGACTGTTTGGACTAAGGAAACACACTTATACATAAAATGATTTGTGGAGTGTTCCTGAGAATGGATAATTCTAATTTCTGATTTGTTTGGGGTTTTTTTGCAATTCAGATTCTAAGGATAATATGAACCCTCATGACTTCAGAATTTTGAAAAATGAAGGACTTGGGATGAGATTTGTCTTAGTCTTTGGGCGGGTCTTGACTACTGTGGCTCTAGCTATTTCTTATGTGAACTTTTGAAGGACTTCACATTCTGGAAGAATAGATTTTCTTTTTTCAGTCTTTTACAGTATTCATTGGCCCTTTCCGCACGGGTGGGAAAGAGCGCCCCAGGGACTCTAAAAACAGCGTCCCTGGGGAGGGGTTTGCACAGCTGCTGCCGCTGCATTGCAGCAGCGCCGGCCTCGCAACCCCTGAGCGGCACAAAGATGCTGCTTCCGAACCTCGCTCCCTAAGCAAGGTTTTTCAGAAGCAGCGTCTTCCAACCACTGCCGTGATTTCCCCCGCACCGTCGCCGAATGCCTACCTTGTCTCCTGGCTTCCGGCTTGTCGCAGAGGCCAGGGGACATGCCCCCCTGGCCTGCGACTCCAGAGCCATCGCTCCAGGCTATGGGGGCAGGTCCCCGGGCCTCTGTGACGAGCCGGAAGCCAGGAGACAAGGTAGGCGTACGGCGACAGTGCAGTCTGTGTGAAGGCTGTGCTGCCGCCTGCCGCCCTCCTGGGACCGTCCATGCGAATGGTCCTGGGGGTGTGTGTGTGTGCATCAGCATTGTGTTGCCAACGCACCCCCGCACCATTGCGGTGTGGAAAGGGCCATTGTCACAAAGAAAGCATCAGTGATTTCACATATGCATCCTTGGCTTATTCTCCTCCATCTCATTCTAATCCAAGTGTTTCTTCTGTGGTTCCCACAGACTATTGAGACTCGAAGCTGGTTTAAATATCTATATCTATATAAATAAAAAGCAAAGTGTCTGTTTCTTATCATTGGTCTCTGAAACTACTGGACCAAATGCTGTGAAATTTTCAGACAATGTTGCTCTCTCATCCGAGCATGTATTCACCACCTCACATATATCACCTGTGCCGTAAACCGTCCTTTCCCCCCAAAACAGCGCTATCATAGTCTTTTCCCCCAAAACAACGCCATCACAGTCTTTTCCCCAAAAACAGCGCCATCTGGTGGACTCTGGGCCTGTTCTGAGGTAATATTTCATTCGGGGAGAGTGCCAGGAGTCACTGAGGGAGCGGAGGGACGACAGAAGCTGAGGCGACCCAGGCGCACAGTGTTTCTCTAGAGGTACTGGCCAGACAGAAATGAAATACAAAACCACTCTCAACCTATTATCTAGAAAACAATCACACTTACACATGAAGCCTCTGCCCTCACCTCCAGTCCCTCTCCCTGAATGAAATATTACCTCAGAACACATAATCCACCCCACTCTGGTGTCTCACCAAGCCTTAGGAATACAAACCTCTTACAGTACGGACTGGCATTCTTCAGACCATGCTCATCATGACCACTGATGCCATTGTATAAGTAATACAATCATTGCACTGCTAATTATATATTCTAATCCAGGATAACTAACAGACTACGTTGCAAACTAAAAAAAAAACTTCCACTAGAGATTTTAACTGCCTTGAGCACAGCGTCATTGGCAGAATCATAAAAACAGTTCACATATACATAGCCACTGTTTGCGGGTGCCCCCCCCCAAAAAAACTAGCCAAATACATTTATTCTGCAGGCTTTGCTTTGAAGCAACCGTGCAACTCTTCTGATGGGTGAATCTGACCCTAGGAGGGTTTACTCAGAAGCAAGCCCCATTGCCAGCAACTGAGCTTACTCCCAGGTAAAGGATTACACTTACTTTGCATGAAAATCAGTAGGGTTTAACAGCACTTAACAGCGTTACCTACACGGCTTCCCCAAAACTAGGTCTTAGGTTTAATGCTAATAATCGAGCCCAGTGGCCCAGGCCAGCCTAAATGTGTGAGGGGGTGGGGGCGACTCTGTTTTCATGTGCCCACCGAGAGGGCTCTGAGTGCCACCTCTGGCACCCGTGCCATAGGTTCGCCACCACTGATTTAGGTAATATTTAGGTTTTATGTAATATTAGGCAAATCGATTCTCCTACACTGTTTGCACATCATCACCCCATACAGTCCAACATAGTGAACACTTTCACAACTGCCCTCTCACCCTCAGTCCACCAAGTACTTGGACAGATGCTAACTCACAACAGAATACCTGTCTACAGGGACTCCTACTCCCTTCAGAAATGTAGCCAGCCAGATCTGCAAGGCTCCCTTCATAAGAAGCTCCGTTGGGGGACAACCCAGCTCATGCGGGGAGAAGGGAGCTGGGCAGGTAGTTCTAATCTGATATCTCTGAAGTAACGTTGGGTTTGCCCTGACCTTTGAGGAGTGGTTAGATAACTGCTGCTGCCACCAGGCTCTGCCATTGCATACTCCAAGGTAAATTAGGTCTGAACTGTTAGTGCCAGCCTGTATTGGACCATCCCTGAATTCTACTAAACAAACTACAAACCATAATACAACATTGTGAATCCAATCTGCTGTTGAAAAGGGAAAGAGGGGTTCTATTTGACCAGCCCAAAAGGCTATGCTGGGGATCATTGGACCTGCATGGACAACTGTGTAGATTGTGGACTGTGATGAGGAGGAAATTTGCCACAGCAACACGTGGCTGGGTACCGTGTGTGTGTGTGTGTGTGTGTGTGTATCAGGGATTGCCAGTGCTGTGTCCATAGAAGCTGCCGCATCCACTGAAACCTTACATAGTATGTGCCAAGTGTTATTAGAAATTGGGTGGGGCCAGGTGGTTTTCTTACCTTACATTACCGTAATTCTAATTAGCCATTGGAGATCTGATTTGCTGTGCAGATTAATATTGCTTCAGTGGCAGTTGCCTCTAAAGTGTTGGCTTTACTTTCTCTCTCGCTTCTCGTTCCCAGTGTATTTTTAAAAATTACTCTCTCCTGCACTAGGACTTCCTTTGAGAGGATGGCTCCACTTCCTGTAGCAGCCAATTTGTACTTGGCTCCACCTTTGCCAGCAGCCATTTTGTTTTTGCATCATCCATTCTGTGACAGAATTCTGAGGTGCCCATGGGTCAGGGACCTCTATATTATATCCATTACATCAGTCTGTATCAACATGAGATAAACTTTAAAAGCAAATATTCTTTTGAGGGGTTTTATAGAACTTATATTACTATCAACTTCAGCATGACATGTTATTTGAATCCAAACACATTTTTATTAAAATTCCTTTTCAATTAAAAGGCAAGAATTGGGATTTGAATACTTTCTTATATTTATACTATCATAAAAGAGTGATGGTAGAAGGGAAATTAATAAAAAAAATTGGGGGTTTGTTTCAGTTCTTGCAAGTTATTGATATTCATTTTAAAAGTGGACTGGATTTTGTTTTCTTCACACAGAAAAGGATTTTTTAAAAAAATAGTCCAAAGAGCTGTCCAGTACAAAATTGTTTTTGGTTTGTCCTAAACCACAAAAAGGCCAGCCAAACCTATTTCACCCACATTTTATTTTAACAAGACCCAAACAACAACAAAAAGTCCCTTCGAGGCTCACAACTTGTGGGCAAATATCTAACCTGAAAATAACTGAAAATGCCTTATTTATTTACTATTCCCAATAGGGAGTTTTAGAATGAGAAATACTACTTTGAAAGGAACGGAATAAAAGTTGGTTTTATTAGGACATCTATTGACGTATATCCCTAGTCATTGTGTTTCCATTGTCTATCCCTAGTCATTGTGTTTCCATACCCCTGCACTCTTTACTACATTTCAGACAAGCTAGGAAGGACAGAGCTTGCTTGATTATATTCCTAGTCACTGTGTTTCCATACCCCTGTACTCTTCACTATATTTCAGATAAACTAGGAAGCATAGACTAGGAAGATAGACTAGGAAGCACTGTGTTCAGTGAGAAATTATATTTCCCCTTTGTCTACTGGGGGCTGGGAGATCTACCATTTCCTGTGGCCCTTGCCTGTCAGCCTCCAGTGGAGGTGAATCTAGGAACTGAAAATTTTGGTGGTAAAACCATAGAGTTCTTGGTACTTTCTAATGTGGACTGGGTTTTTCTTATTGTGACATCATGTCATCAACAACAGTGGTTTTCAAATTTTTCTGCCTCCTGCCAGCTGGGTTTTCCTGCACCTGATGCAATGCCCTCACTGACTATTTTCTCTGCACCTCGCTTCCCTGGTCTTCTGCTGCTTGCTGGGCCTAGTAGAAATAGCTAATTTTGCTATGTTGTGAAATAAAGTCTTATAATTTTTAACGTACAAGTTATAGTGTAAATAATTTTATTAAAGTTTTGAAAGACAAACAACTAAAGACACACAGACAAAAACTCTATTATTAAATAAAAAGTCCAACTTTCAATTTCTTCTGTGCTGAATATAAACACAATTAAAATTTTACTACTTGCTATCTAGCTGCAGATATAGAAATATAATTCAATTAGTTTTTACTTAATCATTACTAATTAGATACAAATCACCATAACAGACCTCTAGGCTAACTAAACCATGCCAAGTACCCAAAGGTGTGGGGGCGCCACTGCCATTCTCACACAAGGCCACAAGACAATCCGAAAAAAGGCATGAACAGCAGCAGGAATTTTTTTGTACAGTTCCTATCTCTCTGAAACCTTAGAGATTAACAGTTCCATCACCATCCCACACTGTGCCTGGGAACTGGGGGGGGGGATTATGGGGGCATTATAACTTTCAACTACTCCTGGTTTTAAGTGGTGCAATATAAACCTCTGATTACAATTACAAACCTACCTGTCAGTCTCTTGAGTTTTTTTCTGCCCTTTTTCAGGATGTTTTTTTTCTCTTGTCCCCAACTCAAAAAGGTGCAATGTTAGATGGGTACCAGGAAATTGAGACCGCAGGCTTTGCTTCTATGGCACTCCTCTGGTCTCTCCTTTCATGCCTAATAGTTGAAATTGGGCTCTATCCTACTGGGTCATTTCATCTCCAAGGAGATAAAGAACAATATTGGTGCAGCTGCCACTCTCAGCTTGAGGTTTTGGTTTGGGCCACAGAGAGAGTGAGTCTAGCATCACCTCCAACATCCCCCTGCACCACACAGCTTCTAGGGTTCAGTGGAGACTTTTAGATCCAGGTGATGATGGCAACAGTGGCTGTGTAGTGGATCACCAATCAAATTTGCAAAATGCTATGCTGACTAATTTAATGTGGGAGGAATGTTTACCCAAATTGCTCAGGACAGACTCTGAACTCAGGCACATGTGCTCATCTCATTCAGTCTCAAAGTCCAGTTCTTGAGCAGAATGGGTCAAAGATGTTGCTCATGTGAGAAAAAAACTCACTATAGACACTTGTTGGAGGGCATGAAAGGAGCTCCAGGGACGTCTGGCATTCATAGATTCCAACCTGGGATTCTCTTCAGAACTTCCAACGAAGAACTGTCTGACAGGCTCTCTCTGTCTTTCTGTTCATCTAGCAGCGTTTTTGCACCCCCTTACATTGGCCAGGGGCAACAGTGCCTTCCATCGACCAATCACCTTGCTTTTATTTAAATTAGGGCCTGCTGCCTACTTTTTCTGTCACTCAGGCCTCTTTAAGCAGGCCTGCTTCACACCAGCCCTTCAGGGTGCGGCAAGTCCGTTACGCTGCCCATCAATGGTGAGGACATAAATTATGGTAAAGGGGGACTGAAAATGTTTCAGAAACATTTTTTGAAAACTGCAGTTAAAGGACTTGTGGAGAGGTCTTAAGAGAGTGGATGCGAGCAGTTGAGCATTGAGAGTGTGTCTGGTGAAGTGGCTGTGATGAAGAGCAGCTTAATGATAACTGGGGAAAAGACAGTTTGTAGCAAAAGAACCCAAATGCTAAAATAGGGAAACGGGGCAAAAGTTCACTGGAAAATAAACTTTGTAACATCTATCTTACTTTCTTCAGTGTTATGTTCTAACATAAATAAAAGCTGGCAGGGATGAACTGAGATGTGTTTGAGTCCCCCAGCCCCAATAACTTAGTGTACTGTTTGAGTGAAGGGAAATTATGAAAGGGGTCTAGGCTTCTCTGCCTGCTGATGACTCGGTGAGTGAGAGGAAGGACTTGAGTGGTGAAATTATTATGGTTCTCTACATATTTTAAAAGAGGCAATAAGGGTAATGGTGTGTGAGGGCCCAACCTACTTGGAACCCTGAACCTGAGAGAGAGGTTGTAGAGGATGGTATGCAATCTGTATGGGTAGAGGAGGGGCATCACAGCTACCCTAACGTTTTAAAATCATCTTGCTGTAATTGCGCTTTTTTCTCTGGAGGCTTCCTTAGAGAAGCCTCCAGAGGGGGAAAGAAGAAAGTGGTCTTATTTCATTTTTCAGTATGAAGCCATTCCAGGATAAAGCCTCGCCTCTCCTACTGAAGCCCACTAATTTCCACAAAATGCTGTGCTTGGGGATGGGAGATCATGAGAAACAACATAAAAGGATGGGGTGATCATGGAAGATCATGAGAAACAACATAAAAGGATGGGGTGTGCAGCAGGAAATGGGAATCAATTTAGTCTGGAACCAAGCCACATGTTGCAGAGATGCACTCCTTTTTCCTTTCCCTCCTAACATTCCCTGATCATCTTGAAATATTCTTTAGAAATGGGAAGTATTTAAATGCTATAGAAGAGGAAGAGTTTGGAATAATACTCCCCCCCCCCCGTCTCTCCTGTAAGGAGATCAACAGGGCTTACAAACTCCTTGCCCTTCCTCTCCCCACAACAGATACTTGTGAGGTAGGTGGGGCTAAGAGAGTTCTGAACAACTATGACTGGCCCAAGGTCACCCAACAGGCTTTGTGTGTAGGAGCAAAAAACAAATGCAGTTCACTAGTTAAGAATCCTCCACTCAGGTGGAAGAGTGGGGAATCAACCCCAGTTCTCCAGATTAGAGCCCACCTGCTCTTAAACACTACACCACATGTGTAGTGATCCAGGGGTTAAACCCAGATCATTCAGGAACCAAAATGAGTTAATTGCACCATTAACTGAATTATGATGCTGCTACTGTTTTAATGGATTTTAATGCACTTTTGATTTATATTGTTGTATTATGTTTTATCTCTACTTGTTCTTGGTTTTATTGTACACCACCCTGAGCCCTTTGGGGGTAGGGCAGTCTATTAATAATAATAAATGTTAGTTTATAAGTTAGTTTGTACTGGAAAATTATTCTTGCACATACAGGAATGTCTGTACACCATTGTACTATATAAGAATATATATATTCTTTCAAGGTCACTACTCTCCAGTATATTTCCCAGTTCTACATGACATGACTGAGTTGCACTGATGAATTTAACCTTCTTTGGAAAATTGCCCCTATGAGGCAATCAATAATACTAATTATACATAGACCAAAGACAATAAGGACCCTACTGGGATAAATGTATATATTAATAGAGGTCATGTAATTAAATCTCCCCAATATTGGCTGGAAAATGTTGCCAATTAAAATGGAGAGATTTAATCAGGAAGGCATTAATAGTTGGAAGAGAAGATGAAGACTAATTCTGGCTGGAAGGTGAGTATTATTGTATATATTTTGTCATAAACGAAAATTTAAGATGAATTCCCCATAACATATTTTTTCCTTTTTGATACTATTCAGAGTTGAATAAAATTATAAAAACTGTTTCTAATACTATTTCTGTTGATTGCTCTTGAATGTGGTCTGCTTTGTTCAAATGAACTTCAATAAATACAAATTACTTCCACTAAATTGGACAATCCAAAAAAGCACAATGTGAATAATATTATATTTTGCTTTTGCCTCCTTGCACTGGCACAACACAGCAATTTCCTTTGGTTCAGTGCAAATATAATGGAAACAGCTGCAGGCTTCACACCTCCCTCTCCCTCCTTTCTTTTCTTCCATATTTGAATCCCTTCTTCTCCCTTTCCATTGTTGATATTACCAGTGCCAACATTTACCTCCTGGGTTCTTCTGAGATGGTGGTAGGTTAGAAATGTCAATGTGCTTTGGGCAATGGTGAAACTTAGCAGATCTCTTGTTTCAGAAGGCAGCTCCTGAAGAGGCAGGAGAAAGGCACAATTTGCCATAGTAGCAGGAGGATGAGTCAAATAGTATGATGCTGCTTTCTTTGTAATGATTTTGGGGGGGGGGGATGAAGCCTACATAATAGCAGGCAGGAGCCTCACCCTTGTTTCTTTTTGGCCTGTGGCGTTCCCCCTGCCCCGCCTGCAGCCCGGGCTGGCAAACCGTCCCTCCGTCCCTAACCGAGGTGTTGGGCCCCTCGTCAGTGGCCCCGGTCTTTGGGGCCTTCACTGCCAGCTGCCGAAACCACAGGGTGGCCGACCAGGGAGGAGGTAGCAGCTTCCTCCTCTCGCTTGCATGACCTGCCTACACCAGGCTGGGGTCGACAGCCCCACGGGCGCAGAGCCAACCACGTCCGTGAGCAGCCGCCCTTCCCTCCTCCACTCCCTTTCTTGCGCCCGCGTTCCCTCCGCTCGCAGTCCCTCCTCTCTCTCCAACTTCCCCGTTCCCTCGCCTCCTTTCTTCCTCCCTCTCTCTTTCTCTCCCTCTTTGTCCCACGTCAGTTTCCTCCTCTCCCTGCTCTCGCAACACCCTCCCTCTTCCCGTTGCGACCAGCCTCGCCCTCCCCGCTCTTCCTTCCTTAAATAGGTTCCCCTCCTGATTGGGGCTGTTCCCGGCCTCGTCCTCGGCCCGGCCGCCGGCCGCCTCTCCGGGCGCAGCTGCGCCGCGGTTTCGCCAGCCGTTGCCGGCTCCCGCAGCCGCAGCTGCGGCGTATCGGGGCTTCCCCCCGCCTGGCCTGCCGCCTCGACGGCGCGCTCCTTGACGGGCCGGCTGCTGCCGGGTCCCGCCGTCGACCTCCCGCTGGCCCCGGCTCCCGGCTGGGCGAGTCCGGGGTAAGCCGTCGCGGCAGCCACGGCGACCCCCGGACATGGCCATTGGCAAGAAAGACAGATGCAGGATGGCAAGAAGGAGAAGAGAAAGGCACCACATGCAGGGATAAGTAGAAGGGTACCTAGTCCCCTTCTAAGGGTACACCTCAAATTCCCCTCCTCTCTTTTACTGCACCTCTGGGTATGGGCTGGGGGAATCAGGGTGCTGAGGAGCTGATGCCTCCAAGTTTTCTCAGCACCAGCAAGCTAAAAACAACACCGAGTGTGTTGCACATGGAGGAATTTTGAAAGGTGGGAGGAATCTATGAAGGCTAAGGTAATTTTAGGTTGTTCAGTGGGAGTCTGGCAGGCCATCTGTCTCTCTCCCAAGACCATTCTCTTGCTCCACTCAGCCTACAGTATGCAAGGAGCCTACAATATGCAAGGTGGAGAGTACCTGTCTCCTTGGCCTCCATGATTTGGAATGGGGCCTGTGAGTGCTGTGGATCTCTCTGGATCAATGAAAATAGGTTATTAAATAAACATAGTTTTTTTTAAATTTCCCAAATGATGTGTCAGCTCTCCTTATTCTGTATCTGTTGGCAACAGAGATTATGTCTCAGAATGACTTGATAATTCCTTGCAATATCCTGGAGTTCTGTTGAAGGCACGGAAGGATTCCTCAACAGACAAGTTATCTAAGCAAATGTAGTTTGAAAGCTGTATGGATAGCTTGCAAGTCTTCCAAACACATTTGGAATGATGCACAAAATGATGATGGTGTGTTTGTGTATGCACATATGCATGAAAATGGCAAGGGAGGGGGGGAATGAAAGAAAAGAGAATATTAAAGAAAAAAGATGATAGTTATGCTAGCTTGACAGGTACATTTGTATTACTTTATATTATACACTTGACTTTAAAATGCTGTAATTTTTAGCAAGGCCGGCATTTTGTGTGCTAAAGTAATTCTGACTTGTAGTCTTGATGAATTCATTGTAAACATAACTGGTATGTGACAGGTCCTGTTTTAGAGTAACAGTTCAGAAAATTACTGCAGTTACTGTTTTGGTACACATATTATAGGTAAGAAGTAGAACTTTAAGAAAGAAGATATACTTGATCTTTACAAGCTGATGTTAATTGAATTAATTTTCATAGGATATACAAAGGAGGTTATTTAATTACTTGATACTCTGATGACAAGCCCCTGAACAATGCAAAGATTTTCTTAGTTGTCAGCTTTATTTGGGCTATTATTATATCACTTCTTCAAGTGCTAACTTGTTAGTGCACTGGAAACCAACAATTTCCTTTTTGTGGTGCAAATATGGAATGTGAAGATTTAGTTCTACGTGTGTTCAGTTTTAATAGCCAACATGCAAAATTATGATAAGGTAATGGTGGGCCTGAAAACTTTCACAACGATGGCATTTTGTATACTTGTTTCAACACGATTTCAACCTTCAGAAGTACTTTTCCAGGGATGAACAATGGGATGTGTTATGATGTTAAATCTTTTACTTGCATGGATGACCAAGACTATTCTAGCTGGGAAGGTGCACATTTCCTCATGGAAATCCCCAGAATGAATGGAAAAATCAGAGATTTCCTCATAATTGCAGAAAACATCTACAGCTCTGTCATCAAATTCAAGCATATATGTATGCACAATTGTTAATAACCGAAAATTTGAATAAAAATAGTTATTTTGAAGTTTGAAAGCTCAGTTATAATAACAAATCTTCAATGAAATACAAATTCCTTACATTAATTTAACTGTAGGGATCAGTTTCCTGTCTGTACCCTCATTCCACTCTATATTTTCTTAGGCTCTGTATGTTTGCAATGCTCTTGTTTGTTTGTAATATCTCACTTTTCCCACAAAACACCCTTTTCCTTTGTTATAGTTTTTCTAGTTATTTCTGGGTCTAATTTCTTAGGAAGGATCCCAATATACAGTGGTGTTGCCTGTCTCTTGCTAAGCCACCTTCTAGCTTCTAATTCCCCAAATTAACTATTAGAAAGTAGACCACCAATTTGGATAACACAGTCCTAGCACCTGGACATGTCCATGGCCATAAAAACTAAAATGGGATTATTTTTTAACACTATCTTGAAAAATCTGTCATAAAAATATGGAATATAGGGATCGACAGAACCAGATACGGCTTAGAGCACCAGGCCCTATCCTGGTTCTCTGCATGTTACCTTTTGCATCATGAGGTAGTTGTGAGCAACTGAAAAAAATCCAGCATATGCTCGGTGTAGATGTCATTATCTGGTTATAACATGGTATCACTTCCATGTATATGAATAATCAATTCAGTGCAGGAAAACTATGTGTAAATATGACAATAACTGTGCATTTTCCTACATAAAAATGGTACCTGAAGTGACTCTGAGAATAAAAGAAATAATTGAAAAGGCTATAGTAACTGTATTAGAGTTATCTTGTGTTGAATAAATACAGTTATGATAGACTGCTCAGATATTTTCTTTATTCTTAGGGCCACTTGGTGTCATATTTACTCAGGAAAATAAATGTGTAAGGCTTCAGATTACAAATCTGCAAGGAGCAACTACCTGTGCTATATGAAACCTCATTCTGTGCATACAACATAGTTACCACATTCTCATCTAATCGCCAAGTACGGCACTGGCTTGCTCTTCTTGACAAATTGCATTGATATGAACCTGTATGATTCCATTATATACCCTCTCATTTTCTTCTTATGTCTCAATTTATGATGCGTTACACATTCTGTCAAATAGTTTAATGCATCAATAAATATAATCCCCTGTTTTCTTTATTATAGAACTACGAACTAGTCATAGCAATGTAAATACTATCATTTCAGTGAATAGCAATTTCATCAGTGTAAGCATGACTCACAATCACCGATTCTCTACTTGATATTTGGTCAGAGTTTATGGATCTGACATAGACAATGGCCAGGCACCCCTGTATGGAATATATTGAGAAGATGAAATTTAAGGTGAAACTTCTTTATTTAAATTAACCATTAAAACAGACTACAAAGAGAACACTAGGTTAGAACCTTTCTTTTTGGCTTGCTAATTTTCTAATTATGAGAAGTATTTCATATAGTGGCCATCTAATGCAGCGTTAAGGGTTTTTTCACCCTGTTTAGTGGCTCAGTGTGTTATTCCTGGGGCATGTGGTACCGAAGAAAAGGATAAAAAGCTCCACCTTTTCCTTTGGCAAAAGTGGGGAGGGAGAAAACCCAAAATGTCTGCCTCCTCCTTTGTAGGGCCAAGCAAATTAGCTCTTTTTAAGGTGTGTTCTTCCGCAGTACGTCTGACTGCGAGCCTGGTGAGATACCTGTGACTTGACATTTGTTGGACATATGGTGTAGCTTGGCCTGAAGACAAGTGCTTCATGCTCCTGTAAACTGGTTGATGTAGGGAGGTATCAGGAAATAGGGACTAGAATACATGACACAGCAAAGTATTGTAGTAAATTCTTGGTCAAATAAAGATCACCACAGCTAGAAATAAAAAATAGAGGAGAAGAAACTTGTCATGCAAGTTGTCAGTAAGTTCCATTCGTCAATCAGATTTATTTCTTCCTTAGTATACTTAAGGCTACAGCCTTGATTCGTGACCCGGTCCTGTACCAGTTTACAGGCCTTACTGTTCATTTTAAACACATACTCCAGTAGCTGCTGCAATTTACAACTGACCTATTCTTGGAAGATTACAAAGAACTCTTTCTTTAGCCACTCCAACAGGTGAAAGACTTCTGCATTCCTTTCCTATTATGTCTTAAGTGCTGCTGGGAACAGGAAAGGTGCTGAGTTGTTTACATACCTGGCCAATGCCATGCAATTTTGAACCTTGACAAGCTAGTTAGGCTTCAGCTAAGTAGCCAAGAATAATGTCTCCCTTGTCAAACCACAAAGGTGGGGGGGAGGGGGAGAGAGAAGCTTGCAGCTGCTGTATGTGCCGGTAAATGCAAGGGAGATGATATGCACTGTGCAAATGGCTCATTCGTGTGCTCTGCCATTCCTACTACAGTCACGTCATATATGACGTGGGATTGTGGTGGTTCAGATTTCAATTTGGGTAATGTAGATGCATTTGGAATGGAGCAAAGGTGCATGACTGTGACAATCTATCTCCTCTAGATTAATGCTGGGAGCAGGCAGGTATGTCATAAAGCATGACTCAGTAATGTGAGACAAACCCTCTTGATGTTTCCTTCTTTTTCATTAATGTCTTTGTGCCTGCCTGTGAGAGATTCTCAGAAGATGTAGGGCCTCTTGCTTCCAAAAGTTGCCTCTGACCTAGACAGTGTCAAAACGTCTGAATGCATGTGATGCTCTTTTGCAAAAGAGTGTCCCTAGTGCAATGCAAATGTACATTGTGGGGAAATTCCAGCTGAGAAAATGGGGCCTCATATTTCTAAAACCATATACATGTCAATAGGCCATTATTCTCTAGTTTTAAATGTAATTGCAGCACAGCTTGGAATATATTCCTGAAATCATAAAATACATTGAGTAGCAGTTACTGAATCTTCCAGAATATTTTATATCCCTCCTCCTATCCCATGACCCCACCTACAAAAAAAGGGAAATAGATGAAGGAAGGAGGGGAAGGAAAGAGACAAATATAAAAGTGAAAGTCACATCCTTCAGCATACAACTGGAAAACATACTGTCCTCCTAACAAGCATTTCAACATTAGTGGCTCCAAAGCCCCCCCCCCCCTTTAAATAAATCTTTCTTGGTTCAGTTCTATATGACAAATTATTTCCAGGCATTTAAGAATATTTATAATTGTTTTCTTTGGTAGATGCTTTCTTGTATTTCCAAATTTCTTTTCGAGCAAATGTTTCTCATAGAGCTCAAGCTGCAGTCATTTTGAAAGAATCTTTTTTTAGTCATGTAAACCGCGATCTGCAGTCCTCTTTTTTTGTTTTAATATAAATTTACCATGTGCGCAGTGCAGCCTTTATCATGAAGGACTGGTATGTTTTAAGGTATCATTATTTCACTGTGGCTGTCTCCTTCTCTTGCTCAGTCTTTTTTGGGAGAATTCCAAGAAACAGCTCCTATTATTAAGAACAATGTAGATTAATATTGCGGTAGTGTTGAGCTGTGGTATCCTGTTACTTCTTTCCGTCTCCCCTCCCCTCCCCTCCTCTGTCCTTCTCTCCAAATCTGTTCTTGTCTCTGCAAATAAATCTGGATGGTGCAGCTTCCCAGTTGTGCCTCTAATATGGAGAACACAAAACTGGAAAGTTTCTTTAAAGGAGAATGTTTGTTTATGCCTAGAAACCGATAATTTTTTAGCAAAATCCACACTAGAAATCCTTTCTAAATACTAAATTAGTTTTTAAAAAGTTAGTGTGGAGGGTTCACTGTTTATGAAGAGTGGCTCAATAACACTGACAATTATTTTGGTTTTCACCAGAGAAAGTTATTCTGTAGCACTGGCCTCTTTTCACATTCTGTTGCAGACGGTTGCTTAGGTGGCTGCTGATTGTATATGTCACCTTTCTTGGCTCGGCTAAAGAGAATATGGGGTCATTCTTCACTTCTTCCAGAAGAGTTGTTAATTACCTCAAACCTTCATCTTTGTTTAATTTATATCATAACATAACCATAAATCCCAGCTTTATCTGTTTCTCCTCAAGTAAAATTTCTGTCACTGTAACCCTGAGGACAGACAAAACTGCAAAATTAATTTTACTATAGTCTTTGAAAGTTTTTTTTTAAACATACGGCAGAAACGGTCTCCTTAAGTCTTAAAGCCTATCATAGTTGATTAGTCCCCGCAGTAGGTAAAATTAAATTCTGTGGTTGAGATCCAGCATGCTTGGCTTGTTTAATAATGCTATGGCCACCATCCAATGGCTGACAACCAAGAACTGAAGTACTTTCTGTTTTTTATTCTTTTGTGCAACACCTGAAAATCCTGGGGCAAATCAAACAGCAAACTAAATCTTTTTTTTATAAAAAAAACACCTCACCTGCAAAGCATGTATAAGGAACTAATTTTAATGCTTTCAAGAACTGGGGATTCCCCTTCCAACAGTGCTTTTCAGCTTAGTTTATTTCTGCTTCCTGTTCAGCAGAAGCCAAGGACTCACTAAAAGCAACCAGATCCACACAATGGTTTTTAAAAAGTCAGGTTCCATTTATGAATGTGGGTCTGTTGTTGCTCCAGTCTTATTACATGTGTAATGTCTTTATAAGATGACCCTTCCCTTGTCCCATCTTAAATATTTTGTACTCCATCTGCATTGAGTATTGACAACACAAGGCTCATTGGCCAATCCAGCCTGTCATGATTTTCCTTCAAGAAAAAAAGTTTGCCTTATTCCCTTTAAGCTAAAGCCTTTGGTCTGACAGGAAACAATGGGTAGCCTGCATACAACTCATTTCTGCCTTCCTCTGATCTATATCACTGCATCCATTAGAACTGTTTTATTAATCACTGCAGCATACTGTCTGGTTGTCCTAATTTAGCTAAGACAGCCAAGGGTTTTACATTAAATGAAAAGGAGAAAATGTACTATTGGCTGGATTTTCTTTTTGATTAACCTAGCCTCTGAAATTGGAGAAAATTCCAACCAAGCTGCAGTAGAAGTTTGGAGGGGACAAAATAAATGGGAGAAGTTCTAGGTTCAGCTCTCTCTCGCTCGCTCTCTCTCTCTCTCTCTCTCTCTCTCTCTCTCTTTGCCATCAAGTCAAAGCTGATTTATGGTGTTCCCTGCTGGTTTTCAAGGCAAGAGATGTTCAGAGGTAATTTGCCATTACCTGCCTCCACTTCACACCTCTCATATTTTTTTAAGGCTCCCATCCAAATACTAGTCAGGGTCAACCCTGTTTAGTTTTTGAGATTTGACAAGACCAGGCTCGTCTGCAACTATCCAGGTCAGGACTTCAGCTCGCTAACTCCTTTTTTTTCTTTTATTGACAACTTATATAATAATAATAATAAGCCTTTATTTGGCATAACAATAATCATAACACAATAAAAAACCTGAGATAAAAGGTATACAAATACAAAGGTTTAAGATAAAAGGTATACAAATACAAAGGTTTAAGATAAAATATAAATTATTGATTGTGCATCACCTCCAGTAAAATTTGTGCAACCAATTCACAAGTTTCATTGTCAGAATTGTCCAGAAGAAAAGGAAGTCTACTTGATTCTTCCATTTCACTAGGTATCCTAGAAAGAATGTTGGAATATTTTGATCTGATATTAGCAGATTTAGGGCAGCAAAGCAGTTGATGTGCCAATGTTTCAATTTGTTGTTCACCACAAGAGCATACCCTTTCGCTCATTTCCAAGTTGTTAAATCTACCACGCAATAAAGCGGAGGGGAAAACATTGAAGCGAGCAAGTGTGAGGGCTCTTCTCTGCATTGGATTAGTCAAAAAATACAAATAGGGAGCCATCCTGTTTTGATATAGGGGTATTGAAAGATGTAGGGTGAACAAGTTTTCATAGCAGCCCTAAATAAATTAATCCATTCGCTTTCCAACAATTTTTGTTTTAACAAGTTGTAGGATTCTGAACTAGATAGCGGGAAAAGCGAGTCGAGAGATATACCAAGTGATTCAATCTTTCTTTCGATCAGAGAGAACCATGGATTAGCCTGAGTATCAGACAAAAGTAGGTGAATCAGCGAGTGCTCATCATGCGAGAAATGCAGGCGAAGCCAAAATTTAAAAGCTCTCAACCAAGCCCTATAAACTAATGAATTTTGGCCCAGTTCTAAACAGAGGGCCGCATACGGTACACAATTTGGCAGGCCCATAATTTTACGGAAAAATTTGGATTGGACAGTATTCAAGGAGTCGTCAACTGCTTGGAGCCAGATAGGTACTCCATAAAGTAACTGCGCTTCTATCTTAGAGTTAAAGATTTTTAATGCTGCTGGGACAAGGGAGTGGCACAACTTATATAAAAATGAACATTAAAAATGAAAAAGTGCCTTCATCCACTTTGCTATGAAAACATCTTTGTTCTATAAATTACTGTACTGGAATTACTAGAAGGGAAGAGGAAACCAGGAGTCGATTTGTTTTGGACATAAATAGCAATTGGAGAAATGACGTAAATAGAACTTTGCATGGTCTTGGTTGTGTGTCACAAGGTAGGCCAGTCTGATTCACTGGGCCCCACATTCTATCACATCCATGCTTGGACCTTTATATGTGTAATGTCACTATTAAAAGTAAAGATTTTACTGCACAAGCAATGGATCATTACTGACTCACAGGTGATGTCACATCACTGTTTTTACTATGCAGACTATGTTTGTGAGGTGATTTGCCATTGCCTTCCTCAGTCATTGATTCTTTACTCTCAGCAAGCTGAGTGCTCATTTTACCGACCTCAGAAGGATGGCAGGATGGCTACTTGAAACCAACTTCCACTGGGACTGAATTCAAGTTGTGAGCAAAGCTTTGACTGCAAATGCAACTTTGACAAAGTTCTGTAAATTTCTTAATTTATATTACACTATAGGTAGTCATTCAAGTAGCTTTGGTAAAGGGGTGATGCTAAGGTGAAGATTACATCTAAGTGTGGGTTTGAGCTGTGTAGAAAAAAATTCACTCAGTGTTTTTGTGGCTTCCTTTTTAAAAAAAAAGTTAACAAAATGCTTTTATTCATTTCAAAGGCAGACTTCATAAGAGGAAAACCGCCACTTTGACTTAGGGGCTGTTTTATGTTCTTGAAAAAATACTGAATTACTTCCTATGAAAAGCACACTTCTTGTTTGGTCTACAGGATGGTAATTTGGGTCCTTTTTTTTTTTTTAAGGGAAGTCATGTTCTTAAGTGGAAAAGGGAACATTTTGTTCTGGATATTGTATACTTTCCCAGAGACCTTGAAATGTGTAGCAAAGTGATTAACCACACAATTAATTGTTGAGTTGTGTGTGCAGTTTTACTGCTCTGCTACTAAGGAAGTGCTGAGTATTTTGCAGTTATTAAACTACAAAATAAGGAGAATTGACCAGCACAATGCTTTTGGATCAGTAATGAGAATCCCAGACACTTCTATTTAACCATTCAAATAGGATACATCTTTTAAAATACAACCTTTCTAGAATCTTTTTTAAAAAACCACCCTTCCAGCATCTGTTGTTTCCGCCAGACCACCTACCCAGTATCTTCCCTCAGCCCTGTGCAAAGTTGTTGTGATTCAGGCACATATAATATTAACTCATAATGCCGTTATTAAATCTCAAGTGAACATTGTTTCATTTCAGTGGTTAGATCTCTATAACTCCATGAAAGTAAAGGGTTAATTTGCTAAAGTGGCCTGGGAGGGAATGCTCCAGCAAATCTGGTAAATGACTTTCCAAGCAAAAATGACTACTTGCGCTGTTACCCTCTGAAATCTGAAAGTATTCACTTTGTAGAACTAAGGGAATCTTCCAGCAAAACTGCAGCAGCTGAGAGCCATATTTTTGCTATATCAAAGTATTTTACTGCCCCCTATATATGGGATGATGCTTGTGAATTCAAATTCAGCAAGTTGAAAAATGTTCTAAAATGGTTCTTTTTAGAGCAAAACAAAACAGCAGTCCACTGGCACCTTAGAAATTAACAAAAATCTATTCCAGGATGAGCTGGACATAAGACAGAGAACACTTCTTCAGATACAACAGAGAAATAAGCTCCTTCACTTGAGTTTTACAGAAAATAACAGAAAGGGAAGGGGGAAAAGAAAAGATGAGCAAAGAGCAGCCTAATATAAATCAAGGGAGATTCTATATGTGGGGACTTGAACTGCTTTGGTAATTTAATGCATCTCAAATTCCCATTTTACCTTTTCTTTGGTAATGTGCTGCCCCCAAATTCTGGACTTGATCAAGTCAAAGTCCATGTTTGGGTTGGAATGTAGCATTCATGGCACAACAAATAATACAGCCCACCAAAGATTATCATTGAAGGGAAGTGAAATACTTGAATTCCTTTCCAACAAAGGGAAAATGAGATTCCAGCAACCCCAAGTGACACTACTTTGAATCATACAAGTACTTTGTGGCATAGCCAGGACTTGATTTTCAGTCCAGTGTCCTTGAAAATGGTCTGTTTTGCCAGTAATCTTTTCACTTGTTTCAATGCCTGTTCATTTGAATAACTAAAACACGCAGGACACGTCTTTCAATATTCTATCCAAGCATGTTTTGTCCAGCTTAGGTGGGGTCCTTTTAGTTTGTCCAGTTACCTTTTCTTTCCTTCAGTTTAGACTGAATGGCAGTCTCAGTTTTCCTACCAGCTTAAATAGCTGGTATTAGTCATACTCTCAAAGGTGTTTGTTAATGCAGTCATTCCTCGAACTCTCAGTCCTGCCGGTAATATTGTTTTCACAAGGGTGATTTGCATTCATTCTGGAATGACGTCCAGTACGTGCCTGTAACTTAAAATGTGCTTCTTCTGAATGGAGTAGACGCCAAGCCTCTTAAGAATTCACCCAACATAATTAGATATACCCTGACTTCTCTCAGTGTTATCCAAAGGCTAACTATCTGATGCTTAAATTGAAAAAGCTCATTAACTTTAAACACTGCAAAAGCAGGTGGGGAAAAAACTCAGTGGAAATAGTAGATTGGCCATGAAGTGTTGGTAGAGTCTAAGCCTAACTATCTGCACATTTGAACAGCTTTTGAATTACAAAAGATGGAGTGCCATTATCATATACTTTGCTCATTTGTTTCAGTTTCAATTCAGTATTTAAAAATAAATGGGGTGCAATTAAACTAGGTTATCCAGCAGGTAAACACAGTACCAAGAATAACAAGAAACAAGTTGACTGGTTAACACAGCTCAATTTTATGTAGAAGCTTCCTGGAAGAATTATCTGATGTGACATAACATTTCTGCATTGCATGTGGAGTCTATATGTTAATCCATAGGTCTACCTCTGTTTCACAGATCATGGGACCTTCCCTTTCAGATCTCTATTCTCAGACAGAAAACCTGTGGGGGTGGTGAGGGTGGTCTTCACCTTTCTATTCTTTGCAAAAGCCTCCAGAAGTCAAGATATTTTTAGTGGCTGGAGGTTCTACAGGCAGCATAGTCTCTCATACAGGAGAGTGTCCGCTTCTATTGCTGTCGGTAGAGAAAATGGATTATACAATAAAGGAGCACCCATGAGAGTTGGGGTGGGAAGGATTTGAAGGCTGAAAGCACTGTGATATGATTTTGGACTGACTGACTGACTGACTGACTGACTGACTGACTGACTGACTGAATGAATGAATGAATGAATGAATGAATGAATGAATGAATGAATGAGCAGGTGTATATTTTCCATGCATAACCATTAATATTTTCAATATATTCATAAGGACATTTCTATTGTTACAGGGCAGCGATCAAACTTGACAACTCTCCATGTTTTGGACTGTTCCTTCCTGGGGAGAGAAGATGTTCACCACCAGCTCCACATTTTCGGCTACATTTACTTCTAGCCTCATCATTCTTTTGGGTGAACCATGACATTCTAGAAACACTTCCATCTAAGGCCTTTTCCCACTCACTGTTTGTTGCGTGCTACTCTCGCCAAGTAACGTGGGGTCCAGCGGCACTCCCCACTACAGGGGCGGCGACAACGCAGCCACTCTCGCGCCCCCTCAGCACGTGTCATTTCTGGCGCTGTTCTGAACAGTGCCTTTTGAATGACCCTGCGCAGAGCATGGGGCAGTGGGGAAGCCCAGGTGGTTACCCTGGATTTTCATTTTCCCGCCGCTTAGTGACGTGCACCCTCCCATCCAATCAGGGCATGGCAGGGCATGCATGATGCACGTGCAGCTGGTTTAAATTTTATTTTTAAAACAAGGGATCCACATTGAAGTATTTAGAAAAGTGCAGGGGTGAGAATTCTTCCCTTCCTTCCCTTGCAAGCAGAATTCTGGTCTGATGAAACCCATCCTGTGTGGTGGCAACAATATTGTGTGTCCACAAATAGTCGTGGGTTCATCGGGACGTTGATTCGTCCAGTTGAAAATTTTAAAAAAATTCCCGCTGCAGCACAACGCAGCAGCCAATCAGGACACCCCCTAAGCGGATCGTGGGGAGTCCTGCCTGGCTGCCATGAGGCTGCTGCTCTCATTGGATGAAGGGGCGGAAGCTGCGGTGGGGAACATGACCCCACGCTAAAAAGGTCCTGGAGCAAACGAAACCGGTGAGTAGCGACGTCATTTTAAAAGTGGGGAAATGACCTAAGTGGACACAACTGCTTGCTGAGCATATCTAGCACCAACCTTCACCTAAAGAAAACAGAGGGAGTTTTCTCACAGAATGAGCAGGTGAAATGGAGTTGACATAGAAAAACACCTCTTAGATACTGGCACTCAGTTGTACAGATTCATATCACTTATCGCTATACAAGCAATGGGTGAGGAATGTTTTGAATGTCTTACATATTATGGACATTTCCACTTCATCTCTTCCAACTGTTTCAATCGTAGACAGTGCTTGCTGGAAAGAATGAAAAGTTACTATCTGTGCACAAATTACCTGAGGGAAGTATTTATAGATAGGTATCTCACCTTGCCTCCCTTTTGGAGCATAGATTATTTTTTCTCTCCAATTAAGGCCCAAATTAAGAAGGAACAGGGTGTGAAAGCTGCATCACTTAAGGGAAATGTTGTGCACACATACACCTAACAGTTTTGCCTGAAGGAGAAAACCGCCACTAATTAGGCCAAGCATCACACCCCCCAGTCACTCTTGCTGAAGCCTTAGAAGAGCCAGAGACAACATCCTTGGAAAAGGCTGACTTTAGTCAACTGTTCTGATAGACAGAGAAGCAGTTTCTTCTGACTAGTTACTAATTAGCACTCAAAAGCACTCAAAAGCACATGGCCTTTTTCAAGACAAAACTTTCAATCTAAATTGCTCAAAGCATTGTGTGAGAAGGATTTACTTATATAGTTAAACATGTTAAATAAGTAATAAATATATTACTTATATAGTTAAATATTTTAATTTACTTTCATTAATACATGTGCACTTCAAACATATATTCTTTTTGACAGGCCAGTTGTGATGTATGCTCACAAATAATTCTTGTGCTCTTGTGCTCCCACCCAAGTTCAAGTGACTCCCATGGAGCTGTTAACAAAGAAAGATCACAATTGGGGTTGGATCACAAAAACTACCTATAGCTCCAGTGTGGCCAAATGTGTCCCTCCTCAACCTGTTGCATAGCATACCAGGATTTCTACTTTTTTGATCATGTTGGAGAGGGGAGGAAAACAGACTTGGACTTCAGAAACCATAACTTTGTTACCTTCAGATCCAGCAGTAGATTTAAATGTGTAGAGAGAAATCCAGTGGTGGGTTTAAACATGAACAGATGTTGTAATCTGGCAATGTTACTATGACTATCTATCTATCTATCTATCTATCTATCTATCTATCTATCTATCTATCTATCTATCTATCTATCTATCTATCTATCTATCTATCTATCTATCTATCTATCTATCTATCTATCTATCTATCTATCTATCTATCTATCTATCTATCTATCTATCTATCTATTCAATACAGAATTACACATGGTGAAGGGGGGAAGATGGCATACTATAGCCTGATCTCATCAAATCTTGAAAGATAAAGCAAGATGGATGTTTCGATGGGCAATCACCAAGGATGTCTCTGCAGAAGAAGGCAATGGCAAACCGACTCTGCTTCCCACTTGTCTTGAAAGCCCTTTGCTGGAGTTGCCATAAATCTACTGCAATTTGATGGCCCTCACATATGTAGTATACAGGGGTGGGAGGCTGGAAATAAATTTGGGGCAGACCTCTGTGTGAATCTGACCTAAATTTCTGTTTCTCCTCTGTTTTGGGTGTTGAGCCTGGACATGCAGAGATGTAGGCATTTTTTATGCAGGCCAAAAGAGAAGGGGCTAAAGGCTTCTTCACTCTCAGCCCTTGGCTAGGTGATGGCAACCCTGAGTGAGCCAGTGCACTCTAACTAGCCCAGGAGTCAGAGCTGGGTTTTTCCCACTTTGTTTATTTAAATTATATTTTATGGGTTTTTTGTAAGACATTGTGAGTACCCAGTGGGAAGAACTGTGAGATAGAAATAATATATATACTACAGTGGGAGGGGCTTGCATATCTGTTGAGTTTGAATAGGCCAACAGAAAATTCCAAGCAAGGTGACAAGAAGTTGTTCAATAAATTATTCCTCATCTCAGTTTGCTATGGATACTCAATGGGATGATTTTTTACAACTCATATTCAGACATGAGCTGGAAGAAAGAAGGGAGAGTTAAATTTGAGGAACAAGCCTTGATTAACTTAGACAGCTCATGCCAATATGTTCTGAAGAAGGAAGGAACTTATGAGATAGGAATGCACTGTGTTCCTTCTCTGTTGTTTTGCAGGGGAAAGTAGCTCCCCATGTATGTGGTGTGAAAGTACTGCATTGATCAAAACCAGCTGTGAGCTCCACATATTTAAAGGAGGAGGAGGAATGTTGTTTAAAAAGAAAAGCATGTGAAAGGCAGATGCAAACATTCCAAGTGCTTTCTTATGGAGTTTTCTCAGTACAGAATCCTTCGCTGATGCCCAATTGCTTAGATCTGAGGTATAATCTCAAAGAAAGCCTTGTTCCTGGAATCTGCTGGGTTATTTTTCCTAATCGTTGTTAATTCAGGTTCTAGTTTGAACACACTAGCAGAAAAAGAGAGAGAATATGCCTTGAGAGAAGATTGCCAAATTACTCTTTTCTAATCATTTCTTCATAACCTTATTCAAGTAGTTCTTATCTGTTATGCAAAAATATTTCAGCTCTCTTATGTTGTTATGACACTATTCAGTACCAATAAATAACACTGCAATTTACCCACACATCTGATTATATGAGGTATTTTTTACACTTCATGTTTTATTTGGACCTTGGCTTGGCGGTTATATCCCAAGTCCCAGGAGTGAAATGATCTCTGTTTATCTCATTTTTGTCTCCTGTTGCTAGGATTAGCCTTCCTGCTTTTTAGATTTCTGTTTTCTGTCTCCCCAAGTTTCTGCTCAATTTCAGACTCATTGTCCTTCACAACTTTACTTCTCTTCTCCATCTTTGGCTAGGCTCTGATATTATTTTTCCAGAAAGAGGAAAATTCCTGCTAGT
Organism: Sphaerodactylus townsendi; assembly: GCF_021028975.2. Classification (NCBI taxonomy): domain Eukaryota; kingdom Metazoa; phylum Chordata; class Lepidosauria; order Squamata; family Sphaerodactylidae; genus Sphaerodactylus; species Sphaerodactylus townsendi. Next base: position 84,585,249 of record NC_059431.1, on the reverse strand, counting down.
GATCCCTATACTAGAATCCTTGCCCTAAGTTATATATACTGATAGTTTCTACATCAGTTCATGATTTCTGAAGATGGACTCCATCTCCTGGTATACCGAGGTCTGTAGGGAAGAACTGCACAGGTATAATATATTTACTTGATTTTTTAATGCTTCTATTCACTAAGAAATATATTCCAGATGTGCATTTGCATTTGAGACTGAGAACACTGCATACATTTTTAAAAGCAGCTATGATTGTAAAAATCAATTTCATAATGGAAATACGGTCCTCACTCTCTTGGACTGCTCATTTGCTTGAATCCTATTCCAAGGTGAACAGTCCGACCAAGTTGATCCAAGCATTTAGAGAACTCTCTAATGTCTAAATCGAAAAGTCCTTTACAGTGTTTACAGTCTTCAAAGGCTGTTAAACAGGGGATGGGTAGGAAAAAGAGGTGGTCTTTTCCTCATACCACTCCTATTATGATCTTGTTCAGTGGGAACATATGGTTACTATTTAGGCTGGATGTAATCCCTGATAGGAATTATTCTCTAATTGCAACTCCTGCTGCATGGAAAACTGAAAGCAGACAGAGAGGCATCAGAACAATTATCAGACATGAACATTACTGATTGTTTTTGAATGTTGCTAATTGCAGCATGTAGGTTAATTATTCAAATTATATTATATAATTATATTAAAAGAAGAGTGTATCTCAGAGAAATTGCAGGAGAGGGGAGGTTAGGGGCTTGATTTAATCAATATACTATGATTTTTAATTGTAAGCTGGACTCTGAAGAGGGAACATAGAAATATTCTAAATAAATAAATATCCCCCTGCACTCTACCTAAATCCAAAATGATCATCACTGATATCTGCTTTTTAACATTAGGAGAATCAGCGATGGATCTTCTACACAGTGTCTATCCAGGTCCTTAGAAAGATGAGCCTGAGGTTTGTTGGACAAGGCAATATTATTAGTTGGTCAAGACAATATTGGTGTTAGACAAACCAATATCTCAATGAATATAAAACAGCTTCCTTAGTTTCCGTCATTGTCTGTGAGACAGGAATTTAGCTTTAATCTTTTCTAGTAAAAATTGTACTTGAAACACACTCACACAAACTCACAGGTGCACTCCCACATGTGCCCAGTGTCTTGCCAGATTGCAGCATTCATAATGCAGCAGTAAACAGCCTTGTTCGTATTGTTTAAATACCATCAGCTGTGCTGTATGGCAGCTCTGGCTTCACTGCTGATTGCTCCAGGATTAGAACCAGCCAGTCATTGTGAGCTTGGCAGTTGCAGATTCCAGATGTACGGTCACTGGAAGGAATGACTCTTTCCAGCAGTGTCAGCTGGCTATCACTTTCCCTTTCCCTGGTTTCCTTTTTTTCTTCCTTTCAACAAATCTAATGTGGTGGCTCAGTGCATCATGCCAGCATTATCCACTTTCACATCGCTTCCCTTTGACTGTGGTGAACTGACTCACTGTGACATGGTTTTGATGTGGGAAATGAACAAATTGCAGACAACGGCTGCATTCTCTTATGGTATTCAGTGATTTAGCTCCTCAAACCTGATGACAGCCCTGGAAGTCCGCATTGCAAAACCCTGTGTGCATTGCAGATATTTGGGCTTGATTCCGGAGAGTCTTTGAAGGCTCTGATCTGATTGTATGAGCCATTTAAACTTCCTAATTTTTTTAAAAAATATAATCAGTTATTTTATTTATAACATAATTTGTGTTCTTAAAGTTACATGTAAGACTAAATGCCTTTGTACTTCACAGTGGAGAATTTGCCTAATTGTAGAACTATGATACAATATTAATGGAATGTATTGCAGGCTCCGTGTTCATTATTCCAGTAGTTATGTTAAGGTAGGTGAGTGCTATCTTTTGTGTATGACAGATGCAGGCTGAAAATAATAGGTTGTCTAGAGCAATCTTGTAGATCTGTTTTGAGGTTTGAGTTGACTTTTTGATTCTCATTACAGTGTTCTGCCCCACAACTGGTTCAGAATAAGTTATTAGGACTATATAAGCCCATATAAACCTACCTGACAACTCCAGCAATCTCCAGACATTCTGCTTTGGGTGTCTTTACCATCTGTGGCTATATAGGTGGAATTGTTTTGGGAACCAAGCAGGGAGAAAAGATGTGTGGAACTCCATGGCGGAAATGTTTTATTCATGGGCTAGAAATTATGTAAACAACTGTTGTGGAAAAGGCTCCTATCTAGCATTCTAATTTGTTCCATAGGAAGGCCACAATCTGGACACAAAGGAAATAGACTCTCCTAGTGTTGATCCCCCTTGCACATTGTATGGTGTTCAGAATATATTGCTTCCAAATATTTAACCATTATGTTTGGCTAATGTAGCCATTATACGACTTGTCATTCATTGATTAATCCTCCAAGAATTTGTGTAGCCTTCTTTTGAAGTGTTCAAAGCCACTAACCATGATGACATTTTCTGACAATGAATTGTACATGAATTGCATACAATCATAGATTATGTAAAGAAGCACTTTCTTTTGTATACCCAATATAGTGCTCATCAGTATACTAGTTAACTCCAAGTTGTAATACCATAGAAGATGAAGAAAAAATTCTATTTACTTTTCCCACACCATCATAATTGTATGAATCTATCATGCTGCTTTTCACTGGTCCTTTCTGCACAACAAAAATAAAATGTCTTGAGGATGTGAAAAGAAGCATTTTGGGGAGGAACTCCACACAAGTTTCCCCCCAAAATGTCCTCAGATCATTTTATTTCAACCCCATTTTTTAAAAATCACTAAACTAGTGATCTTGTTCTGAAGTTGACTTACAGTCATCTCCTGTTTGCTGTGCAGAGTTCAGGAGATGATTTATTTTCCCCACCCAGTAAAGCTCTCACTTTCATTTTCACCAGTACCTGCCATTTTGTCACTTGAATTTTCTGTCGTGCTGGCCATTTGCTGAACTTGCCCTGGGACATCTGCTCTGTATGCATTGCACCTGGGCTTCTTTTAAGTAAATAAACTACATGAGTCAACTCAGCTATTCCTGCTGATTCCGGCAATATATACTTTCCTGTGTTGTTAAAATTTTCGATGAGCTATCTTTGAAGACTTGAACACATGATATGTGAATTGGCTGTGATTCTCATTCTGTGTATTCCAGTATATATTGCTGGAATCGGCAAGAATAGCTGAGTTGATTCATATAGTTCATTTACTAAAAAGAAGCCTGGGAATGATGCATGCAGAGCAAACATCCCAGGGCAAATTCAGCAAATGGCCGGTACAAAGAAAGAAAAGCAGCAGAAAATGGTGGGTGTCAGCAAAAATGAAAGTGACAGCTTTACTGGGCAGGTGAAAAAATCCACTCTTTCCTCAGACACTTTACTTTTTGTCCTGTCTGGATAGGGAAAAAATGAGGAGATGGGTTTTTTAAAAGATGTCCTCGAGATGTCTTATATTGGTTGTGCAGAAAAAGCCACCGTCTTTCCCTCTCCTAAACTATAAAACCTTTAACTCTTATTTTTCTCCATGTCATGTTCCAAATGTGTGACATGGAGAAGAATAAGAATGAACGGTTTTATTCTTAGAATGTAACATGTGGAAAGAATAAGAATTGTATTTTGTAAAGCTGTAGTGTTTTGGATTAAATCCTTCATATCAAGTGCTTGTCGCTAGCAATATCGTGCAGGCGGCCAGAGCAATGTTTCCTATTTGTTTTGTTTAGAGGACACCACACCCCCAACCACATAGGATGATAATGGAGATCAAAATAAAGAAATAGTCTTGAAGCAAGTACAGATTTTATTTTGATGGCCAAAATTGTTACTAAAATAGTATCTACAATTTCCCTGTTCTGGATCGTGTAGGTTCAGTTTCTGGCTCTTGACCCCACTTTGGAGGTTGAACAGACCTGATGGGGACCCATTCTCTGTCCTCCTGAATCTGATGCCTACACTCACAGCCCACTGAGGTTCTTCTTTGATCTGACTTCATGTCATCCTTTTGCCAAGTGGGATCCCCACAACTGAATCATGGCAATTGAAATCTGTGGGCTTAGAATGAGTAACTCTGCATAAGATTGCACTGCAAATGATTCAACAACATTTTATAGGCTGATTGCATGAGTCTTTCCCATAGAAGCAGCCTCGATTTCCTGACATGGTTATGTAATTCACTCTCTGACCAGCTGGGTAGGACTGACTAACAGAAGACTAGCGTCCGTGTGGCTGGAGGTACATGTACAGGACACTCATTTCCTGGTGGCTTCAGGCCCAAATGGGTTATTGATGTTTTCCAGTTAGTCATGCCCACCTCAGTGCAGATTTGGTGTTACTTTTTCCCTCTTTTTTCTTGTTGAATGCTGGTTGCAAATTCCATTTAAGACAATGATGTTAAGCTAATAAAAGTATCTGTTACCTGCAGAATAAAATCTGAATTGTGATCTTCTGAAGATTTTTCAGCAATTGCAGTAGACGAGATAAAATAACCATATATGTTATACCAACAGAGTATATAGAGCTGATGGCCACAGATTTGGATAAATGGCAAAAATATTGTAAGCAGAGTGGAGAGATTGGTGAGTTTTTGCTGTCTTTATTGAAAGGAAGTAAACGTCATACAGTTTGGTCATAATCCCATGCAGAATAAAATGGGTATAGGATTATTAAAACCAACAGTTTCATACACATATACTATCATGTTCCATTGTTTGCCTGGGTGTTTGCAACTTTTCATGTTTCTGATGTCTTTTAAAATATGGTCTTCCATCTTGTCAGATGAATTTGAGGGTGGCTTCTAGTCAACAGAACCCACTCTTGACGTCCACTGCAGGTCAGAATACAGGCTTCTGAATTGGAGATGCTGTCTGCATTTAGCAGAAGGAACTTTTTACCACCCTATGGATGCCCTGGCCATGAGGACAACTTTCCTTAATTGTGCACAATTATAACTTGGGTTGCAGTCTAGTGGGATAAGACTGAAGCAGTTAATGTCAAGTGGATTTCTCAAAATTCTTTTTTATAATAATTAATTTGCATTCACCCCAGTTCCCAGTCTGTCACAAACCCCAAAGAAAAAAGTAAGTTCTGGGAATGTTCATCCCGCACTGCTCTCACAGTTTCTCTGAGCTCTCTCAGCCCCACCTACCTCACAAGGTGTTGGGGGGGGGGTGGAAGGGAAAGGAGACTGTCAGCCCCTTTGAGTCTCCTATATTTATTTCATTTTCTTTTAACCAGATAATTTAAAAAAATTATTTCCTCCTGTAACTATCATACTTCACATCTATTGAATTGATCACATTCCAGTTATTTCATCTTTTTAAAAGTTTATGAGCAGGACTAGCAAGTCTGCTGAGCAGTTTTACTCATCTGCTTTGATGACAGGCTTGGAACGTGGCAGAAGAACCCTGTGGGATCATTTTTTAAATACCCCATCTGTTTACAACCTATTAGAGCTATCCTTCTGGAATGTACATTTTGAAAGTCCCTTTTTTCTAATGTTCTGATACTGTGTCATCTTGAGCCATGGAACATGGAGCAAATCCAAACATGCAGCACAAATGTGCCTCTAGTAGACTTTAAAGTATTGGTATGGCATGGTAGTATCCTTGTACAATCAAGCAAACAGAATGTACCACCAATCATGGTCAGCCTTCCTACTGTGAAGCCCAGGAGGCAGGCTAGACAGAGATTGATGGATTTCTCAAATCCAGTTGGAAACAAAGGGGAATGTGTAATTTTAACATTTCCATCTTTGTGTTCATTCCCATTTTCTCATTCAATCTTTGTCCTAAGTATCTAAGGCCCTTTCCGCACGGGGCCAAAAACAGCGGCCCATGGACGGAAAGACACCGGTCCCTGGGGTGCTGTTCGCACAGGCGCCGCTGCTGCAACGCAGCAGCGCCGTCTTGTGCGACTCCGAGTGGCGCAAAGGCGCCACTTTCCACCTCCCTTCCCAAGGGAGGTTTTTGGAAAGTGCCGCCATCGTGTTGGCGTGGTGCGAACAGCTCCACGCCAAGACTCCGCTTTCCCGTCCACCCCCACTCATCTCGTCCTCCAGCGTCAGTCAGGAGGGCTGCTGAGACCCGCCCACACTGCCCTCCGACCCCTGGAGGTCAGAGGGCAGTATGGGCGGGTCCCAGCAGCCCTCCAGACTGACCCTGGAGGACGAGGTGAGTGGGGGGGGACGCAGAAGAGGCAGCTCCATGCGGAGCCGCCTCTTCTGTGCCGGCCTCTGCAGGGACAGCTCGCACGCTCCTGTGTGAATGGCCCCCTCCCCTCCACCGGCATAATTTCTGCTGGTGGAGAGGCACCGTTTCTGCCGTGCAGAAATAGTTTCTCTCATTGATGGTAGTCAAGGCAATAAGTATGGACAGCAGTTCCTCCGCTTAGAAAACTGTGTCCCAAATACAGCAGAAAGTTTTCTGGGACATTACCCACTTAGGTGATCATTCTGTGCCAATGGACCAGATCAGAATGATTTAAGCTGTAGCAGGTGAGTAAAAGAACCTTGTCAGACGTATCCCCCAGTCCCAATGTCTGCCAATGCTCATCCTAAGTAGTGTAGTAGTATGTGATTTGAATATTCATGACACATTCAACTTGTGGATCTGGTCAGGAATTTAGCAGTGTAGGAAAATAACAGTAGGAAGCAACCACAGATATCATGGCTGGATACTTTGTGAATCCTTTTCTATTAGCCAGAAAGTACTTATTCATTTCAACTTAAATTTTTGTTTCTACAGAGATTTAGGATGAAACTGAGGAAGGAAGAGTTCTCTGTAGTTTAGACACAGACATTTTGCAGAAAGAACATTTGGGGGGAGGAATTGCTAGGCAATAATCCAAAGGTGTAGAATGTGAACACAAAGGAGAACCACATGTGTACAATTGCAGCTTTTGGCTACAGCAGTTCCTTGAACTGAAAAGCTGAACCATGCTGCTCTTGTGGGAAATGCGAAAACAGGTCCAGGCTATACCTGTAGTTCTCTTTTGTTCAGCATTTTATGAACTTTGTTCAGCACTGGTGTCCCTATCTAAGGAGTTTTTTTAGTGTGAAAACTGGGGTGTGTGTATGAAGCTCCTCTGCTTAGAACAATGTCTTCATACATTACATTACATTACATTACATTACTGTCTGTCTGTCTGTCTGTCTGTCTGTCTGTCTGTCTGTCTGTCTTTCTTTCTTTCTTTCTTTCTTTCTTTCTTTCTTTCTTTCTTTCTTTCTTTCTTTCTTTCTTTCTTTCTTGTTCATTTAGGGAAAGAGCTGTTAGTAATAAGGGAAAGAGCTGAAAGGGTAAACCAGGGCTGTCAAAACCAGTCCAAATGAAAATCAGACAGGGAATTGTGGTCATGATTTTTGAAGGGAAAAAAAATGACTCTGGGTGATGGGAGTTTCGGAACAACAGTCTGTAATCTGGGCTAGGCTAAAAACATACCAAAACACTTAAGTCAGAGCTGCAAGGTTCAGGTCTAAAAATATCATATGGAATAATTGCAAATGCCTTCTCTCTCTTCTGTTTGACTGTTCTAACTGCATTGATTGGAGACTATCGGGGAGGCATGGGCTATGGGGAGATTACCATAATACATATAGTAGCAATCATAGAGCAAAATGGTTTAGAGCTACAAATAACGGCCAGACAAAGGAGAAAAATCTGGGACTGGTTCAGTCTCCAAGAACGTTCCCAAAGGACCGTACTTGCGACAACGGAAAGAAAAACACATGAGAATGAAAAGCATAAACCAGAATGCCGTGCTGTAGCTTTTATCGGCTGACCCAGGATCCAAATTGTTTTTCAGTAGGATTTTATTTATAAGAGCAAAAATGGCTGGACACTTTAAATGAGAGGGTAGGTTTGTGTCAGATTCTTGGCAAACAGTTCATACTGCAGCGTTTGGATGGTGTCAAAGAGAAAGGAGACAGAGAGAAAGTACAGCCCTGAAAGGACCTCCATACCATGCAAATACTAACTACAACTCTCTACCTTAATTCTACTTATGTCTGGGCATTCACAAAGTGGGGGAAAGAAATGATCTGCATGGAGCAGACTATAGGTCAGATATTCTATGTATATATGTGAAACATTTTGGATTGCACTGGACCTTTCTCGCTTGCTTCTAGCTTTATGATCTCCTCGCTGTTTTTTCTGAAGAATTTTTTTTTAGAGAAAATTTTTTAAAATTTGGATTTTAGCACTTGAGTAAAGCTCAATTCACATTGTGTTCAAAATCACTGAAATATTTAATCTCAAAGTTAGCTACACATAAAATAAGAATATTTATGTAGGCACAATGCCAGTGTGGAAAATAGGTCAGCATGGACCTTCCAAATCAAAAGTGAGATAAAAAATTTAATTGATTTTTAACTATTCCCTCTCCACAGGGAACTCTGGGACTGTAGTTCTATGAGGTGGGCTAGGGATCACTAACAAAGATTTCTCAGCTCTCTCATCTTTGAATTTTGGGAGAGAAACCAGAGCCTTTAACTTAGAACAAACCAAGGATTGTACTAAATGTACATAGGCATGCTTTTTATTTTTATTTTTTGTGCAGAGATAAAAGTAGCATTTGTGACATTCAAAATGCTTCTTGGAAGACCACCCAAACTTATTTCTTCCTCACTGGGTCATTCCCACTTGCTGCCCCAATCCGACTGCTGCTTCAGTTCTGTCTCTGTGTTTTTTTTTAATTTAAAAATCAGCCCCCTTTACCTAGCAACATGCAGACCACCAGATTTGACTACAAACAGCAGTTCTGTGTAGGAACAAAGCTAATTCAGGGTAGGTAAGGAGTCAGGGCTTGGAAAAGCACATGCTTTGAATATAGAATACCTTCGGTTCAAAGAGAATAAGCAATCTTGGTATAAAGTCACATCATATGGTCAGAAAGAGGACTGACCACTGCCCTCAATCTGAATTACGCTCATTTTCCTTCAGTGATTTATCACATACCAAATATGAATGGCTGCACCATTACATCACTGTTTGTTGGAAGGAAAAAGGTTGTTTTTTTAAAAAATGGTTCAAAGCAGCATCCAGCTAGTATCAAAGTCACCGTGCAACTATACAGCCATCACCTGAATGTACACTAGACAGCCACATAGATGGCACATTGAGCATGGAAGAGATGAAGGTCTGACTATGGTGGGGCTTAGATGGCCCCAACTGAATCTGCAAACTGTTTTATCTTGTGTGCCCCCTGAAAAACCAGCAAAAAGTGAAGAAGCACTGCTAATTATTTGTAAGCAATTTGTCCCCCCCCCACCCCAAAAATTTAAAATGGCAAAGGTGATATTTGTAAAAACAAAGAAGATAAGGAATGTAGTTTTGTTCTTTGGCTATTATGCTTTGTTTCCTGCAAAAGCATAATGCATCTTTAAAATTAACAGCAGCAGCACATTGTCTTATTATTGTCCTAACTTTCAGTAAAGATGGACAAAGGCAGAAGAGTGCTCCAAAGTGATTGGGCCACAGGGGAAAGAATGTTAACTGTATATATCTTCTTCTTATATCTTTGCAACAAAAAAGGACTGAAATTTACTTTTTTGAAAAGGAAAGTTGAGCATTCAAAGGAACTAGTCAATCATGTAAAAACCAATTTTTAATTCAGACAGAGCGGGTATTGCATACTGGGGAAAAATGCAGGTGAAATGATACTCCACAGAAAAAAGTGTCCACAAAACACCTTTGTGGACACTTCATTGCCAGTGTGAAACCCCCAGCATTTGTGGCAGCAACACCAGGGAAACAGGGAATCCTTGGATGCAGCCTGTAAGAACTTTCCTTAAATATAGCATATGGAGTCTTCTTTTGTCAAGACTCAAGAGGTTGCATGCCCCTGTTTATGAGTCTTCCTTCTATCAGATGTTCACACCATCTTCCTGTTTCATGGCTTCTATTTGTCCTTTTCACATTTGTCCTCAATTCATCTTTCCTTTCCCTTATGTGAAGACACTCCCCTATATCCCATTTTATACTGGGGCCACTATACAGTGATTATATTATGGTTGTGCAAAAAACAACAACAACAACCTACCAGGATAATTCTCTTTAAATGTTTTGAGAGAGAGCGAACACAACATTAAGCAGACGTCAGATCTAGCCTTATTGTGAAGTGGGAACTAAACAATGGAGTAATGGTCTTTGGCACAAGACAGCTGCAGCTCCAACTCTGCAACAATGGTTGTACTGTAGCCTCTGTGGTTTCTACATTTGCCTCATGCCTTGCATCAGACAAAATTTTTAAAAATGGAACACAGTAAGGGGGAAAATGGCTGCATTCAAGTTTATGGTAATATAAATACACATACACATTTCTGCAGATGTTATTCATTGGCAGAGATTGCTAAATATAATTGTGCTGCATGCTTCGCAATATTTTAATGACTTTTCTCCCCCCTCTAAACAGCAACCGAAGTGGAAAAGCCAGAAGATTCTTTAGGGGGTGGGGAAAGAGAAGTGAGAGCAGGATTATGGGGGCATGGGGTGGGTGGAAAAAGTTTTAGTTTGACAACCCCTCATCTCCTCCTATAGGTCAAGTACAAAGTTAAGAGGAAATAGCCCAACTTCAAGGAAGCAGAATATTTGCTAATATAGCAAAATTTGTTAAACAAAAAAAAAGTTTTTAGCAGCTCATGTGAGTTAAGGCGTAATGAAAATAGGGATAGAGAGTAGGGTGAGTGTTACAAGAGGGAGAAAGAAGCCATTGACAATGCTGCTAATGTATTGTGCCAATTAAAGTCTTGAAATAAATAGCAAACCACTTAATATGTGTTGTAAATGTCATGCTGATTTAAGCATTGTTATGCATAGATTAAATCTCTTCGGAGAACTGAGGTCGAGGTATTCAGTGCACTTTTGGAAAAAAAATCAAACTTTAGTAGGATGAAGCCCAAGGGTAAGCAGGGCAAGATCAATAACTGCAGCAGAACCAAATGTTTTAAATGAATGATCTGCAATTTCAGTATACAACATTTACTTTGCTATGGCTTAACATGTCCTCTGAAAGTGTAATAAAACCTTTGTACTGTAGTAATCCCCTTGCACTTTAGTCTAGCATGCATTTGCAACAAAACAAAGCAAAACTATGTGGTTTCAATTTAAGTAGTTGAAAAGGCAGAGCCCTGAATTTACTCCTCAGTCTTCCATAAATCAGAATGTTCCCCCTATGTTACAATCTACTGAAAACAGCATTAGCCCCTTAGTGCAAATGAATGGAGATCAGTATCTCCTCTGCAAATTACAGAACTCAAGAAGGCAAGTTCCTTAGATCTTTATGAGCATGGCACCCTCTCCATTCCCTAATTCAAGGCAAATGGCAAGTTACCCTTTGATTTTCCATAGGGGAAAGATCAGGCCAGGAAACAAACACTCACAAAGCTGCTTAGTGAAATAGAAACTGCAAGTGATTTAAAGCCATTTGGCCCTGAGCTGGAATCATGCAGCAATGCAGTCCAAGAAGATTTTGGTGCTTTGCTTATGGTGGATCAAATTCCAACTTTGGAGGTCCTTTGGAGCCTGAGTACCCCATATCTGAAAGCCACAGGATTTCAGCTAAAACTATTACTGTTTCCAAATATGTGTATGCGTCACAAGATCCAATAAGTGCTGATACTCCATTCATATCTTATCCAGGTTTTCAACTTTTTTTTTGTTTTAACTATATTCTGTACTATTCAGATGTGGGGCTCCTAGTGACATAATCCATGGAAGTTATCTGGTCCACAGCTTCTTAGTATTAACAGTACAGCTGATGTTTCTAAAAAATTCACTGGACCCTAAGTTTACTTTTACTGTGTATGAGTGCAGCCCAAATGGCAAAAATTATTACATGTCGCCTGAAAAGAGGCTCCAGAGTTGGGATGGGGCAGTATTCCTGGAGGAAAAAAATTAAAAAGAAAACGAGGCCTCATCTACTTACAGGAAGGTCATACCATATTTCCTAGAGATTTCCATACCTATTCAGAAGTGACAAAGGGTAATTCTAATAAATGACAGAAAGTCTGTGGTAAATTGGATGTTCTCACTGTAGTTTCCTGTGATCCCAAGAACTACCCTTTATCATCTCCATGTAGTTCTAGGAATTGCCAGAAATTCTATGGTAAGAACTTTCTATAAGAAGACAAGGCTTTATTAGGGCTTGGAAGCCCTAATACACATCTGTTGTCCCAAAACGACTACAAAATATATTGATATGAATGGAAATTTCGTGGAAACTCAGGATTCAGTGTTTCATTTTTTTATTGTTGTTGCTTTCCTAACTTTGAGTGTAAGAACGGGCAGCCAAACACCCAGTACCCAATAATCCACTAACAACTCTATTTAGAATCACAAGGTCTGTAATCTCCTTATCAATATATATTTATATAGCTATACATTCCAAAGCACCATACATCAGTGACAATGTGCATATCAATAAATAAAGTAGTAGAAGAAGAAGAGGATGAGAAGAAGAGTTTGGATTTATATCCCCCCTTTCTCTCCTGCAGGAGACTCAAAGGGGCTTACAATCTCCTTGCCCTTCTCCCCTCACAACAAACACCCTGTGAGGTGGGTGGGGCTGAGAGAACTCCGAAAAGCTGTGACTAGCCCAAGATCACCCAGCTGGCATGTGTGGGAGTGCACAGGGTAATCTGAATTCCCCAGATAAGCCTCCACAACTCAAGCGGCAGAGCGGGGAGTCAAACCCGGTTCCTCCAGATCAGAGTGCACCTGCTCTTAGCCACTGTTCTTAGCCACTGCATCACTGCTGCTCCCTGTAGAGAGTATAAAGTTGTCTCTTTATACTCTCTACAAGGTTGTTGTGTCGTTCTTTCTTAATTTACACAGTTCCATAGGCTTACTTACGAATGCTGATTCAGTGGATGAACCTTTACATGAATGACTGGATCTTCCTTTAAAGTGCATCACATACGCAAAGTACCAAACTTTGCCATATAAGTGTAATCCATGGAAAAAGTTGTAAGTTTTTATAATCCTTAATGGACAGGTATCAATGATGTTGGTTTCCTCAAGCAACTGGCCAAAGATCCACCACAAGCCAAGTAAGGCAAACTATGTATGAATGGAACTATATCAACACGTTTATGAATGAGCTTCCTTTTCAACATTGCTCTTGTGCCGGCGGTGGTACAGCTTGCGGTTCGTGAAATCGGCTTACGGTGGATCTTTGGCTTGAGGAAACCAACATCATTGATACCTGTCCATTAAGGATTATAAAAATTTACAACTTTTTCCATGGATTACAATTATATGGCAAAGTTTGGTACTTTGCGTATGTGATGCACTTTAAAGGAAGATCCAGTCATTCATGTAAAGGTTTATCCACTGAATCAGCATTCGTAAGTAAGCCTATGGAACTGTGTAAATTAAGAAAGAACGACACAACAACCTTGTAGAGAGTATAAAGAAACTACTTTATTTATTCATATGCACATTGTCACTGATATATGATGCTTTGGAATGTATAACTATATGAATATATATTGATAAGATTACAGACCTTGCGATTCTATATAGTTAGTGGATTATTGGGTACTGGGTGTTTGGCTGCCCGTTCTTACACTCATTGTATGAGCTAAACTGTATATTTGTCACTCTTGGAGCTTTCCTAACTTTGCCATCAGTGATGTTCAAAACTAATGTAGAGATTTAATGAACAGAATTTCAAGAAGGGTCATGACATTTTTGGGAAGCTACCTATTTACATTGCCACTTACTGAAGCTTAAAGGAAATTTGATCTTTTCCCTGGTCAATGGAAATATCTGACATTCTGAGAGGAAAGAGAGTTTGATAGTATTCCTCAGAGGGGCTTTTGCTCATCTTTGTTCATCACCAAGTTGAATTCTAAATTAGAAAAGGAGAGTGAGAAAGATGAGGAATGATTGGTGTGCTAAAGGAAGAAGGAAATCTGAAAGTATGTATCAGGCAAGATATACTATTAAAACAGATTCAGGTCTTTGTTACAGAACCATCCACAAGACGAGTAATATGAACATAACAGTAGAGACCTTTATATAATTATCCGTGAATATATCAGTTATTCTCATTACAATACAGAATAGCAAAAGTCAACAGTAATGTTGATTGTGGAAACTGCAGCAGATATTAAAATGTCAGGCAGGCCGACAGATGTAGGATGTGCAGCTTTTCTAGAAAACCAATGGTTTAGTATAATACATTAAATTAAAATAAGTAACTTTTAAAAATTGCAGATACAGTTTTTTAGATCCAGGCTTTTTACTTGTTAATTTTTTTTGGTGCTAGATGTAAAACATTATTTGGAGTTATAAGCAAAGTAACAACAGAGTCACAAATGTACTCACTTCCAGGGGCTGCTGTTTGAGAACTAAAATTCCATTCCACCCCCCTCCCCTTGGGAATGCATGCTTCTCTGGATCATGACCAATGCATTTATAATTTATGTTTACCTTTCAGGCAAATATGAGCCATCAGTCAGTACAGATAATCCAATACACCTATTCATAACCTGCCAGAAACAGATACAATAATCAAATTAACTATTTCCTATGGGTGACGTCAACTGTTTCAGGGCCTGATATGAAGCTTCAGGCTTCAAAGTTTGCAAAAAAAAATAGATTTCAAGTAATAATGAACTTTCTGGAATAGCTATGCAAAAAAAAGAGAAAACTGAAGGTCCAAATAGAACATAAAGGACTCAGGATTAGCTCTTCCTTGATATTGTGAATGCTAATAAACGTCTTCAGAGTAGCTGCTTTGAAGAGTGTTGAAGAGAAGGAGAATTCTGTCCTTTCCATCTATGCTTCTTCCATCAATTAAATAGCCCCTCGGTTAGGTGGAGTGGTTGATACCATTAACATCCCGTTTTTCTCAGCAATTGTTTTCAGAGCTGCTGTTAGGAACCCCTCCTTCAGGCTGCCACCTGGTAGGCCTAGGAGAATTTGGGGGCAGGTATCACAATGTCAGGGGGGACTCTAGAATTTTTACTTCATTTTAATTGTATCACCCTGGTAGGATTTTTAAGGCACCGTTATATTGGATATGTTTTTACTGATTTATTGGAAGCCATTCTGAGCCTATTTTGGTAGGGCGAGCAGATTATATATTTTTTTTAATTGCCAAAACTCTATGGTTAAACCAAAAGGCTTGTGGCATACCTTACGGCATTGATCCCACCATCACATCACTTCTGGTTTTTGCAGGAAGTAATATAGTGCACCGCTGGAACGCTGGCACAATATTGGTACACCCACCCCCACCCAATTTCCTCCCTGTGATGGTCTTGAGGTGTTGTCAGAAAATATATTTGAGCAAAGTCTTCCTCTCCTGTGACTTAGGCCCATTAGATCTGGTCTTGCAACACAGGATAAGTTTTTGTCTTCTCCCAACAGCTCAGATATTTGAAGAGCACAACCATGCCACCCCTCAGTCATCTCCTCTCCAGGCTAAATGTACATTTTCTTCAAACTTCTCCTTCCCCCCCGCCAGACCTCTGCCCAGTGTGGTTGCCCTCTTCTGACCCCAGTTTCTTAAAGTATGGTGTCTAAAGTGTGGAGACACAGTACTCCAGATTAAGTCTAACTAGCATGGAACAGAGTAAGACTATTATTTCTCATTAGTTGGATGTTATACTTCTATTAATGCTGCCCAAATTCGCTGCATTACACTGTCAGCTCATGTTCACCTTGTTACTGACCACAATCCCAAGATCCTTTTCACATGTACAAGGTAGCTCTAGCTCCATCCTACACCTTTGTATTTATTTTGGGCTAATTGCAGAATTTTGAATGTATCTCTGTTGAATTTCATAGTTAAACAGGAACCAATGTGAAGTTTGAAGTTCATGCTGTCAGTTCAACAGAGACAAAAAGCAGTGCACCTTCTCTGCAGTGCCATTGCCTCTATCAGCTTCCCTTCCTTCCTCTCTGGTAGGTACCCCAAAGCAATATTCATTATGAAAGGAAGTTGTAGGGTGGGATATTAACACAGCTGTTCACTGACATAACAGGCAGAGGCTCTCAATATAGTGTATCCTCCTTCTTGAACTAGGCATCCTCACTTATACAGGGATAAATGATTGCTGATACTACAGTTCTCTTTGAAAGATAATCTCCTGACATCAGTTTTACAGAATGTATATACAGCTGATTTCATTTCTTCTACAGGAAGTACTTCATTTTGAAAACAAGAATGTGCCAGTGGACCTCCAATAATAGGCAAGCAGCGACAACTCACAAATGGTGAGGTTCACCTGAGTGACACACCCTGGATCTCCAAGAAAGGAATCTTAACTGTAATTTTTCACCAGAACTGTCTACACAGAACTAATATTCCAAGCAGCAGTCATGTGTGTTAAGATAGTTACTCATGGACAAAGGAATTCATCATCATCATATGATTATGTAGTGATCACTCATACATCCTGGAAGGAAAACATGAAAGTAACCCTACAGAATAAATTACAGAAATGCATTCCACTTGGATTCCAGATTAGCAGTGATAGGAAAAAATAGTCCCAGGGACCAATTTGTTCACCTTCTGTAGTCTGAAAATGTGGATGGGATTCTCAAAGTTTGATACCCAACACCTGTTTGAACAGCCCTTCCCCTTCTTGCTGCTAAAATCTGCTAGGGAGGTGCTGTCAGACTGGATCCTGGAAACACTTAATGCCTTCCAGAAAAGGGGAACTGAAGCCCCTGCCATGAAGCAGCCAGTGGTTCATCCTAAAGAAACTTGGATCCAGGCAGAAGTGTATTGAGGGGAAATGGCCCCAGGGGTGACCCTTCCTCTGGGCGCCCTCTGCCCCTGCACCTCCCGTACTCAGAGGTAGATTAGAGTCTACCTGCTCTTAACCACTACATCATGCTGGTTCCCAAGTGATTGAGAAAGTGGTGGCGGGGCATCTTATTTTTCCTGCCTGACTGTTTTGCTTTCTGTTCAATTTCATCCTCAGCTTGCACCTCACATTTTGTGTGCAGCTGAAGGGATTCTCTCTGCCGCCATAGTTGCCCCAGAAAGTTTGCTCTGCAGGCTCCGATCCCAGACACCTTTCATACAAAAATTGATCAATAATCGAGAACAATATAATTTACAAACAAAAAACAACATGAATTACAAAGTTCTCAGAAATACATAATCGACTCACCTTATTCACCCAAATAATCATATAACTAGTAATCTGTTCCATTATGGATTATATTACAATCTACAAATTCCTGCTAGGGAAAAAAAACCCCTGCTGATGGAATCCCCATGGTCAATTAATTGCGTGATACGTGAAATATCCAGGTTTCAGCAAGAACTCCCCACTGTTCAACTGCCTGAACATGAATTCATCCTGGTTCTCCTGCTCCCCCTTATCACGTGTTTTTTAAAAGAACCTGGATGGAAGTGCACCTTTTTAAAAAACACGCGCTGAATCCAGATTAGTGGGGAGGATCAGGGGTTAAATCTAGATTTATTTTCCCACCATAGGGAGTGACACAGAGCCTTCCAGCCAATCAGAGCGCAGAGGGCTGTGCGCGAAGCGTGCACAGCCCTTTTTTTTTTGCACCAGCAGAGGCTATGTTGGTTGCATGGAATGTGATTTCTGTGCCAACTGTTAACTAAAATTAGACGTTTGTGCCAACACAGCTGTGTGAGTAAAGAGTGCCGAAGCCATGCATAAACGTAGCTTAGCGTGAAACCGTTCTATCTACGCATGCGTGTGGTGATGTAGCTGCGCAAATTTTTTAAAAAAAAATTCTCACCCCAACACAGTGCAACAGCCAATCAGGACGAGGAATAAAGAGCTGCTGTGCAGATCGTGGCTCAATTGCGCAATGGTGAGGAGTGCTGCACTGTTTGAAACCGTGATAGACATTGATGTCCTCATCACACCCATGCTGCAGTGGGGAGGGTGAAACTGCAATGAAAAGATGCCGTTTCTTTTGAAACCTGGTTATATCTGGATTTAATTTCTCAGTGGGGAAATGGCTTAAGTGTAATTCCCAATTCTGCTTTAACTAAAACACTTATATCCAAACCACACAGAATAACATTTCTATGAAAATCTTTATCATATCTTGTCGTTATATAATTTACTTGTGTAAGTATTTCCAATCTTATCTCTAATACAAATCTTAAAACTAATCTTATCCATAACACTTCACTCAGTATTTAAAACACTAATTGTTTTCTTATATCTTTATTCACCTACTACTGACTGTATAAATATCATCATTATTAACGAAAGTTGCAAGCTAAATGATTCAATGTCAAAAGCTTGTAATTTTCATTACTTCCCCAAAATCCAATTAGCGGTTTCCATACTTTAGTACAACTTTCTATGCTTTTCTTATTCATTTCTGTTGATAATTTATCCATTATCATATACTCTGTTAATTTATATATCCAGTCCTTTATGGGTATTTTCAGGGATTTCCATTCTTTAGCATGTAAAATTCTTGCAGTGGTGATCATATACATTACTTAAGTTTCATTTTCTTTTTAAAATACTGTACCTATTAAATTCAATAGAAAAAATGCTGGCTTACATTCAAATTAATTTTTCAATATACTTTTCATCACTTCAAATATTTCAATCCAGAATATTTTAACCCTTTTAAATGTCCACCACAGATGCCAAAAAGTCCCTTTTCCCTTATTACATTTCCAATATTTCATACAGCTGGTGATTTTAAATTTCTCTTCTAGACTTTTTCCCACTCTTTCATAGTAACTGTTTTGTCTAAAGTCTGGGACCACATGATCATGCTTTCTTTTACCTATTCAGACTCCATTTCAATTTGTAGCAACAACTTATACATTTTTTAATAAGAGATACTTCTTCTTTACATATAGTATTCCATAACTGAGATTCTTTATCTTCAAAACCTATTTTTATCTTGCTTGTATTTCTCCTTTAATTGACAATAAAGAAACCACTGACACCGCTCATTAATATTGATTTCCTCCCTTTCGTTTAACATGTAAACCCTGTTTTTAAACTGTATGTCTTTATACTTTAAATATCCACTTTTTAAACTTCCTCTCATAGTTGTCACTTTATGTGGTGAAATCCACATCTGTGGTTTTAAAATATTTTTTTCCTATATCTCTTCCAGATTTTATAAATTGATTTTCTTATATAATGATCAAAAAAGTATTTTAACAATGCCTCTATTCTATGCCATCTATACAAATGCTATCCACGTTACCCTGAATGGGATTTTTATTCTTCAAATAAATCAGTAAAACAAAATGTATGCTAAAAATTCTGAGCCCCTTGGGTGGAGTCTGACTACTTTTACAGAAATGGACTGCAAATATTGTATTTCTAGAATTAACATATTAGGGTTGTAATCCTTAAATAATCAGAATTAGGTACCTTATAACTCTGGAATTTTTCACTAAGTATGTTTAGAATAAGTCTTTATGCTAGTGTTAAACTGGCTAGGTGATTTCTTCTTCCTACTCTTGGTATGTCTACTTTACCTCTAGGTCTCCTTTGAGATTTTAGGAAATGGAGGAATTTCTGTTTCCAAAGTGGCGTTTCTGTTTGAAAGGGCTGTTTTTAAAACCACCTTGATATATGATGCATACGGGAATAATTCAAGGCATAGTAAGACACTTGTGTGCTTGCCTCCAAGAGATGTTATTAACTTGGCACAATAGGCTGGATTGGAAGACAAGATGTGACAGATGGTCAATTGGAATTGAATTTAGGAATGAGAGGCACGGGCTGATTCAACCGGAACTTCATATCACTTGTTTTCTCTATAGTATCCTGTTTCCCCAAATATAAGACATCCCCTGAAAATAAGATGTGGTAGAGATTTTGCTGAAGTGCGAAATATAAGGCATCCCCCGTAAGTAAGACGTAGCAAAGTTTTTGTTTGGAAGCATGCCCGACGAACAGAACACAGAAAAATAAGACATCCCCTGAAAATAAGACATAGCGCATCTTTGGGAGCAAAAATTAATATAAGACACTGTCTTATATTCGGAAAAACACGGTAGTTAGCAGTTGACCAACTGAATTAAACAGTGCTTTTATAAAACTGTATATTGCTAACAATGTTGTCTCTCTTGCAGTATAGATTCTAGGGTTGCCAGCAGCAGGTTGGGAAATACTTAAAGAGTTGGAGGTTGCAGCCTGGGGACAGAAGTGTTTGGAGAAGGCGGAGGCCTTATCAGAGCATACTGTTGGGGTGTACAGTCCTAAAAAAACACTAGCGCAAGCTCCAAATGCGTGCCCTCCCCAACCTCACAGCTGTGCTCAAAGTACTCTTTGTCACTCACCCCCCCACCATGCAAGAGCTTGCAGGGGTGCTGTGCTATGCCTGGACTCTGCCAGGCATCCAGGGCCTGCCCCCGTTGTCACAGTCGGGCTGTGTGGTGCCAGTGCATCCTAGTTGTTGTTGGAGCCTTAAAGAGCTTAAAGGGGCTTCGGTGGCAAGTGAACAGTGTGCAACAGTGAGCTTGAGAGCAGTGTGTGGATGGTGGTAGCGGGTGGCCAGGGGTGTCTGAATAAGCAGTTGGCGAGTGGGTGAGCTCCTGCTGTGACTTACTCCTGCAGGGATGGAGTGGGGATGGCGACCCACTGCACCCTTCACATAACCCATCAAAGTGGCACCTGGTCATATGTCCCCTTTGCTTCCCTAGATTCACTCTTGCATAGTGCCATCCTCCAAAACAGCTGTTTTCTCCAGAGGAACTTATCTTTGCCACCTGGAGATAAACTGTAATATCAGGATATATCCAAGCCCTACCAGGAGGCTGGCAATTTTAGCGTGATCTGTAAAAACTGAATATGCATCCATATGAATCACAAAGCTCTTGGGAAGATATATTTGTTTGCCAACAAATGAAGTTGTGAATTGGATAATGCAGAAAAATGAGGATAGCAATAAATGAGCAAATGCCATTCATTCATTCATTCATTCATTCATTCATTCATTCATTCATTCATTCATTCATTCATTCATTCATTCATTCATTGTTGCTTCTCTAACAATGATTTTACCCGTTATTGCTGGGCCAACAATCAGAGGTGCCAGGATAACAGATTAGTATCTCTTCCTTCTTCTCTTGTCAGGAGGCAGCAGCAGAGATACTAGGGTGCTATTATAGCAGCATATGGCTGTTAAAAGGGTTCACCATCATGTGCTCAGCACTTCTAGCCATTCAGGGGCCTACACTGGTTTATCCCGATTGGAGAGATGGTGTAACGAACACATGAGGAGTAATGAACAGGGATGGCAGTGGAAGTGCTAAAGGCCAGTAAAGCCCATTAGGGGATGATACTACCTATTCAGCATCTGTACACCACTGCAATAGCAGGTGCCTCCTCCAGCCAGAGCAAGGAATGCTCTGTAGATGCTATTGTGACAATGCCTGGATAGTTTGCAGTGGAATCCAAGGTGAAATGAAAACCAGTGAAGATTTTGAAATGAAAATGCAATGAACTCAAAATCATCACAGTCCTTCTCCAGAGTTCTCTCATCCTGGATCAATCCATTTGTGCCACAGTGTTTCCTGGTTTGAGAAACAGCAGTGGTTGCCCAAGACCCCAGGAAAAAGTTTTAGCCTGGCCTTCTGCTTTTGATGCAGGGCAATGCTGAGGATTGTAAGCAACTCCCACTGAGCTGTGGTTGTCATCCAAAATATCCCAGACTAACTTAAGCAGCAATATGGTAAAACACTTATATTTAAAAAAAGAGGAAACTCATATTACAAAATTTGAAAAGGGATGAGGCCCCTTTGGGGATGTAGTATTGATGAACGGGAGATGTGGCATTTCACCTCAGCACCTTGTTTGCTAAGGAACAGTTTGGATTCACTATAGTTTGGGCATCCCAAATCCCACAGTGCTACCCTAGTCAGATTTATACCCTTCTAAGCCTTCATGGACTTAGAATTCTTAGGACAGTACCATCAATTATTTTCTGGTGTAATTCTACTGGAGTAGATACAAATTAATATTCGTCTGGCAAGAGAAATAAGTTGTCTCCATGCTTTCTTTTTCACATAAATGTTTATATGTATCATGCAATTGCAGTAGATTGACACTGAAAAACACAGGAGTGACACCTTGTGTGAATATGGGACAAGAGGGCATTTTCAGAAGAGAAGCAAAGCAGCCATTGTTCCCCATTCACCACTTTCCCCCTGCAACTCCTTTCCTTAGACATTGCCCTCCTCCACCCGCCTTATAATTTTTCGAGATGTTTTAAGGGAAAGTAGCTGGGGAGGAAGGACTGTGACATCATATTTATGAACAGAAAGAGTTAATTCCCCTTCTATCTGGACTTGACAACGGCATGGAGAGAAAAAAAGTCATGTGCCTTTAACAAAGCCTTAATGGCAACTTATTTACTTCCATTCCCATTTCCTTTATTAAAGAGAGAGGACATTTTTCTCCAGACCTGTTAGCATCCCTACTTCCACTTGCCTCTTCTTGCCTGAAAATGACCTTCAACCCCTGAATTCCAGTTATGCAGCACTAACCCATAGTACACCATTGCATAGTAGTCTAGCTTTTGCCTTATGCTTGTAATATGAGGGCACTTCAGTTTTGGAAGGAAGATCAGAGAAAGGCCTCTTGGATCAATTTACGCCCAGATAATTGGTTGATGTATATGCAGGTATTGTCAAAGGCTTTCACGGCTGGATTCAACTGGTTGTGGTGGGCCCAGTGGCGTACCTAGGCAAACTGGAACCCTGGGCAAAACCTGAGTTTGATGCCCCCCCATGGGCGGCCACCCTCCCCCACCGTGATCAAACAAACATTTTTTTCGACCAGGTCATTTCAAAGTCACCATCACATTATAGAACATGCCCCAACTCACAAATCTGAACACAGCAGAGATATTTTTGAAAACATTTTCAAAATGCTTTCAAAATGTTTTATTACTTCTATGAAAATATTTTATGGTGTTGTATCCAGTCCCCCCAATTGGGGGAAACAGCACCACTTTCATTGTTATTTAAACTGGGGACCCCAGATTCTCCCTTTGTGGATTTAAAAGGAGAATCTGAGCTACCTAGTTTAAACAAGTGATGCTGGAATCCACCCCCAAACAGCATCACTTTCAATGGTGTTTAAACTAGGGAGCCCAGATTCCTCTTTTAAATCCACCTTAAAGGGAGAATCTGGGGTCCCCAGTTTAAACAACATTGAAAGTGATGCTGTTTTGGGGTGGATTACCCCCCCACCCTGAAACAGCATCACTTTCAATATGAAATTGAAATAAAATAATAATATAATAAATGTAGGGGGTGCCTGCTGTCTGGGGTGCAATTATTAAGATAGCAGCACCAAAATTTCTGAGTATCTTTGTGAGCCCCTATTGATGATACCACCCAGGTTTGGTGAAGTTTGGTTCAGGAGGACCAAAGTTATGGACCCTCAAAGGTGTAGCCTCCATCTCCTATTAGCTCCCATTGGAAACAATGGGGGATGGGGCACTCCCTTTGAGAGTCCATAACTTTGGACTCCCTAAACCAAACCTCACCAAACCTGGGTGATATCATCAGGAGAGTTTCCCGAAAAATGCCTGAAATGTTGGTGCTGCTAGTCTAAAAACTGCACCCTCTGCAGGCCAAAAACAGAAAAACACTGAAAATACAAAAAATCCCACAAACGAACCTGCAGTTTTTGCACCCCCCACAAGGCTGCGCCCTGGGCAACTGCCCACTTTGCCCAATGGGAGGAACGCCTCTGGGTGGGCCACACAGCCTGGAAAACTCACCACAACCAATATATGCAGGGTCCTCCCCACCCCTTGATACAACCAAATGGCAGACTTTGCTGGCTAGGTGAATGCATTGATCTCTCAAAAATGGATGTGCCTCAAAGGTTAGAGGTGCCTGCTTGAAGACCCATCTCCCCAGGTCCTGAGTTTTGGTGATATTACTGTTGAATTATGGACCAGGCACGAAGCCATTATTATAAAAATGTTCAGGATTAATGTTTTACAGAGGATTGGTTCAAATCCTTTAGAGAAATGCATGCAGAAGCCAAAAGAAAAGAACATTCTTACAGAAGTCTTCACCAGGGGAGATAACAGTAGCAGAAAGAAACCAGGATCTTACCTTCAGTCTTCTGTCTCTTTAATAACTGCTTTCCTTCTTTTCTTTTCTTTTTTTGTCAGCGAACGTTTCAGATAATATTGCCAAAACTCTTTGAGAAAAAAAATAACTGAATGAGGTCTGCTAATTAAAATTTGGCACAAGGACAACACTTAGCTGGAAGGTGTAAATCAAATCAAAGTCAGAGGAAGCAAAGGGAGCCACTTTCTTCTCCAATGCTTCATTTCAACTACCATGTTTATTTAAGATAAAAATAATGATTAAAGCTTGATTGCATGGACCCATAACATATTCCAAAAAAATAAGTGAGGCTTATGCACCATTGGTTTCATCCTTATGCCATGACTGAACAAGGCTAATACTAAGCCTTGAAGCTATTTTGCATAAAGAAGATGACAGCTCAAACCAGTTGGGGGTGTTTTGATTGCCAGTTTAACTTGTGTTTGAATTAGTGGGTATTTAAGTTAGTTTCAGAGTATAGCTGTGTTGGATAGCAGTAGAACAGCTAGATTCCAGACTAGTGGCACCTTAGAGACCAACACAATTTTTTAAATATAAGCTTTTGAGAATCAAAACTACCTTTATCAGATATCTAATGAAGGTATCTGATGAAGGGAACTTTGACTCAAGCAGTCCAATCCAGAGGATGTATGGACCTACCTGAGGAAGTGGCATAGCCCTGCACCGGCACAGGTGCCCACCCTGCTGGCACAAGGAGCAAATGTACTAATGGAGGGGGGAAATGTGCGGGTGGGTGTCATGTGACCAGAAGCTGCTGACATCTCTCAGCTCTGCTGGTGCAGAAAGCTGTGCTGGAATAGCTGGGAGTGTTATGGGGCCAGGCCAAAGGCCAGAGCCAACTTTAGGCAGCTTCCACTGCCCTCCCTGTCCCTGTGCACCGATGTAACTGGCATCAAACGGGTGCCACCTTTTTCATGGCATATGTCCATTATTCTTCATGAGGAATTTGGACCGGCTAAGTTTTGTTTTTTTGCAGGGGGCACTCTGCACCACAATGAAATCTTTTGGAGACCGCAAGGTGACATAAGAGTGGCACCTCATCCTGCCAAAGGGACTGGATTGAGCGATCAAAAGCTTACACCCCTCTCCCAAACCTTGTTGGTTTTTAAGACAGGACTTGAATCTGGGTGTTTAAGCATTACTAAAACATTTCAATTACGATTCACCAAAGCATCAGCTCATCTAATATTCAAATGCTTTGGTGTGCTGTTTAGTTCCTCAGTTGCGTGCAGATATGCGGAGGTTCGCTTAATTAATCACCAACACCTTAAGTAGTTGGGGAAAAAATCGGCCGCAGCCCGTTTATTAAATCAACATGAATATTTAACTGTAACCAAGGAAGTTGGGCGAGCATATGGAGCACATCCAGGCCCCAGGCAGCCATGCTGAACCTGGTTCGCGGGGCAGCCTCAGCTGACCCCTCAGGCCCTTTGGACAGCCCCAGCTGTCTGGCATGTTCCCCAAGGAACTTGGAACAGAAAGTTACTAGGTGCCACTTGGGAGCATACCCATTTAGTGACACCCCTTTCTGCCATGTAGCGAGCTCTCCGCAAAGCCCCAAGGCCTGCACTATTGAGCTCTCCACTACCTCGGACCTCTTATGGAAGCCCCCCAACGCGGGAAGGTCCGGTGCGCAGGCTCTGCCTTCCCAAAAAGGATGTGTTCCTATGCCCCAACTGCCACCGAGCTGTTAACCAGCTCCCACCCCAGCATCCCGAGCCTGGAGTCACCAGCTTATTGCATGCCGCCAAGCCACTGCAATAAAGCATGCCGAATAGAATGTAACCAGGTATCCAAACCCCAATTTGATAGGTTTGCAGGAAATTCACTGCTACCTCTTCCCTCACTGACTCACTGATCCCTGCTCTTGTCCAGAGGTAGGCAAAACCCTCTAGAATTCCTGGGCCAATCTGGACTGGAGATTAATTCCTTCCTGATCCCCAATTGGCAATCAGCATTACCACTGACTTATAAGTAAGGACCACAAGATCTGGCTTATCCTTTCTGGCCCTCCCTCTCACAATATGCCTAGGTTCAAAGTCAGTAATCAGGATTGCTATCAGACAGCCATTTATTTATTTATACTTTAAATTTATAGGCCACCCTTCCCCGAACAGACAAAAATAGGATAACATAACATAATCATTTAAAACATTAATAATTTAGCCTCTGTTTAAAAACCTTCAAAGAAGGGGGGGAAATTCTTGCTGGGAAAAAATCCCCACTTGATCCCACCTACTTTCTTGAAAACAGTTGGCAAGCATCAGGAAATATATCAGCAGATACAGTTTCTATGCAGTGGATCCTTGATGTACAGGGTGGAATGTTTAACCTTTCCCTTCTGCTCCATACAACTGCCTACAATTAACCCTAATAAATTCATGTATTTATCTTTTTTCCCCTTACCAGCCCTACCACAGTTCAAAATGCAAAGCTGCCTTATAACAAGTCCTTGGTCTATCAAGGCCAGTATTGTCTACTCTGGCTGCCAGCAGCTCTCCAGAGACTCAGGCACAGTACTTTCCCATCCCCTGCTACCTGGTCCTTTTAATAGGAGATGCTAGTGACTTTCTTCATGCAAAGCAGACATTCTGCAACTCAGCAATAGCCCCGTCCCTATGTAAGGGCACTTTGTTTGTATGTTTTACATGAGGAAAATGCATTGGGAAAACAGTCCATCCCACCATATTCCCATGTTGCCTCCTCAGTCCAAATCATGCTCATTAATGTATTGTCGAAGGCTTTCACGGCCGGAATCACTTGGGTGCTGTGTGGTTTCCGGGCTGTATGGCCGTGTTCTAGCAGCATTCTCTCCTGACGTTTCGCCTGCATCTGTGGCTGGCATCTTCAGAGGATCATGATCCTCTGAAGATGCCAGCCACAGATGCAGGCGAACGTCAGGAGAGAATGCTGCTAGAACACGGCCATACAGTCTCGAAACCACACAGCACCCAAATGCTCATTAATATTTTATCATTTTTTAACAATATGTTGGGAGATCCAGTCAGAGATATCCCATGTAAGATTTAGTCTGAATCTCCTTTGAGAAAAATAGAATATAAATGAAGTTAATAGATAAGTGTGGACTCCTTCCTTTTGTATGTTATATATGCCTATAGAAGAAAAATTAAAGCTATGAAACTAAGAACATCTGGTTTGATTTCTTATTTTCTTATATGAAAACACAGGTCTAAATTAAGGCATGGGGAAGCAATAATGCAAGATCATCTTTGCAAAATCCCTGGTTTTAAAATAGATTCTGAACACATTCTCTCTTAAGGTTACATGCTTGCAAAATTTTCAGCCGGGTAGATTGGATTTCATTAGCTATGGTAAGCAATAATCACATACACTTTTCTCATGTGTGCTTATAATGTTTTTTCCATGTATAAGGGCTCAGGAGCATGGTATATAAATCAGGTATGTGTATAATGATATATATGCAGTGGTGTTGGGATCTCAAGCAGGTTTGCACCACTTCAGCAAGAACCAGTTGTTAAAAGTAGACGTGCTTGTAAACAACCGGTTGTTAAATTATTTGAATCCTACCACTGGAGCCAGTTGTTAAATTATTTGAATTCCCTACCACAGTATGTATGTACACATTTATATAATAATGTTATTAATTGGGAACAGTTGGAAAAAAGACAAATCAGTAGGAGGTGGTCCAAGCCACAAAAACAGAGCTGGTGCAAGCCACAGAAACAGAATCCATCAAAATCCTAACAAAGAATATGACAACAAATATGAAAAAAAAGCAAAACAACAACCAAGAGACTGGAAATTCCAGTCCTGATAAAGGAGATGTCAAAGACTGTTGTAGCAACTATCAGACTATCACATTAATTTCTAATGCAAGTAAAAAAGTGTTGCTCAAAAATCTTAAGTAGCAAAATACTATTACTATACTATGGCAAATAAAAAATGCTAGAGGTTCAAGAAAGGATTGAGAAAAGGAAGGAAGAGGCACTAAGAGATCATAATTGCAAATTTGTGTAGGCTACTGGAGACATGGCCAAGAGAATTTCAGCTTGCATTTCATAGGATTACAGCAAAGCTTTTGACAGTGTGAATCATGAGAAAAAGAAACTGTCATTGGTTTTAAAATGAAATGGCTATGCATATTTTGGATATACTATTTAAATGGATATGCTATTTGGTTTTAAACGAAATGGATATCTGATTGTATTGATGTATGTCCTGTACCCAGAATTGTGGGGAATCACAATTTGAATATGATTGTGTGTCTGATATGGGAGACCCAAACTTATGCACTTAGTAATACATTAAATGTCCTACTTCAGAAGTGGTATGAAAAGGGCTCTTAATGATGCATTTGCTATAGTCACTCTTAGCTGTTGCTCACATCATCCCATGATGCTGTGATATAAATATGTGCATTTTTTAAAGAATGATACATGTGACTTATCAACCAAGATATACATTTGATAAATTTAATTTTTGAGGAAGTCAGTTCACAAATTTAAGCATTTTCCAAAACACTTACTGGGTCAGCAAAGCATCTCTTTGTTTGACAAAATGTTGTGTGGAATACTTGAATAAGGAGTGACTAGGGTGTGGGAGCTAGGATAGGGAGCCTTAGCTGGTTGAAAGCAGCCTTTTGAGTTATACGTTCCCCATAAAGCACAGATGATCAGCTAATAATTCAGAGAATGAACTTGTCCCCTATCTTTTTAAAATCTAACCTCTGTTGGTCTCACCAATTTGCCAAGTTTCATATACAAGGAAAAATGTTTTCAGATTGTTACAGAGAGATAGGGTGAGAGGGGTAGGAAGGAACTGTCTCTGTTTCGCATATTACTTTTAAAATGCAAGTTACGTGTACATATTTGTATGAGACAGTATGTCCAAGCACATGGGCTTCATTTTTGTAAAACCTTCTCAGCTAAATGGTGACACCTGCAGTGCAGATTCTGGCCATTCAGATCATTTTGGCTGGTGAAATAGACTTCTTGTCTGAAAAAGACCATAGTCCCCAGCCAGGACACAGAAGTTGACCATGTCTGTTTTAGATGGATGGCATTTATTCTATTAAAAAAGGAGGCCTTAGCAGGTCTTGCGTGTAAGTTATTGGCTGTCTGCTGATAAGCACCATCAAGAATAGAAACAGATCAATGCTGACTTCAACTTGTGTTGTATCTAAATACCTCAGCATTGATGCGATCAGCCAACAATCATATTTTTCTCTTTGATTTGTGCTTCCCTAGAGATGAATTATTCATGAGACCCCATTTTATATGCCTATTATATCTGGTGGTAATGTCACCGTGGCTTGCGGCACTAGAAACCTTGGCGCTCTGCTTGGGGCATGATGTTGTTTGCCATCCAGGGGCTTATTGTGTGCTTTTTTGGGTTAGTGAAGCAAACCTCGAGAGTTAACAGTGGCATCAGCTGTGGAAGCAGCTGTTTTGCCCACCCTCTGTGCTAGAGGAAATGTACTCCATTTCCCCCCCTCCCCAGGAGTGCAAATGAGGAGGAGTAAGGGGGAAATTGGTGATCAAAGAAAGCTGAATGTTCCACAGTTAGTGCTGCTGTTCAGTTCTCCCTCCCCCTTTTGTGCACACTCTGCAGACTCCAAATTTGCTTATGAGTCAGTCAGTTGTTGTAATTTATGTATCAGAAGTATTTGCTTGTGAAATTCAGAAATGATTTATTATTTGGTTATTGCTTTATTTACTTACTTAATGGACTGACTGATGTGCCAGCTTCCTTCAGGCAAAGGAGTCACTTTTTCTGTCTCTTTTCTTTAAGGATGTGTATTGCTTACAGACAGGAGGTTCACAGACACTAAAACCGACCTTCTTAATTATTCCTGTTTATTGAGAGTTCCTGTTAGCTGGATCAGTTATCTTTTGAAATAACTGTAAACCAGGATCAGGGCCAGCTGGGCAGTCATAAATGAACAATAATATTAATAACTGTAACATTTAACAAGAATAATATTGATAATATGACATTCAAACAATGGTGATACCTAGCACAAGCAGTTTCTCAGATATTCCTTCCCTGAGCCATTCAACAACAATGGGAGTTATTACAATTCCATCTGGCATCATTTATAAGCAGATGAGAGACGTGCAGGCAGAGAGATCCGCAATCTAATTTACTGAAATGGCGGCTTCAGATTATCTCCTGCTCCTATATGCCTGTCCAGCCAATTTTAATTTTGAACTGGCTATCTGCCATTAGAACAGAGGTGAACAATAGCTGTGACAGGGTTGGAGACATCTGAGTAGAGGAGTTTTACAAATCTCTTCTGAAGATTCTTCTGCGTTGGATTCCATCTTTCTTTCCTTTCTTCCTACCATTTTGGAAAAGGACGAAACTGCAGCAGAACATTCTTCAATTTAAAGCAAGGAATATCACTACAGAATACTTCCTGGGATTTGTTATCAATTTTGGGGTGGGTGGGAGGGGAGCTTGTGTTGCTATTTTGATAAATAAATTAAAGGTAAGCGGAAGTGCTGCAGAGAGCCATTCTAACAAATGTTGGTTCTGTTTTGTGCCAAAACCAGTCAAAGGACCTGTGACATTGCCTTCTGCTTCCTCCCTGGCAGGGACTATTACATCATGATTCACCATGTAACAAACTTTCAGCCAGTCAGGGAAAGTGTGCAAATAAACGCCATGTTGTATGGATGTGGCATGTCCCTGTGGCCAGGCAGCTACCTAATTCTGGCTGCACCATATTAAACAACATGTTGAGGCCAATTACACAATAACCAGCTGCAGTGAATGGAGCAGATTGGTTTTCTTTTGCCACTGCCACATGTTTTCGGTCCTTGGTCCACATGCTGCACTTGATACTTGGTCTAACATCTGATAATAACTTCCAAATGGAAGGCCAGCTTATGCCTACATCAATGGGAAGTGCCTACTTCTAATACCATGAAGTCAATTATGGTTCTGAAAAGTAGTTATAGCTTGTGAGTTAGTAGGAATGTCATGTGGACCTAGATTGTGTGAAGGATTGACAGTTATATGAAAGACTGGCAACTCCCAAGGCAAACTCAGCCTTTAATAAGTACATTGGAAGTTTGCAGAGCTTTAAAGCAGAGTGAACATTTACCTTTCCTTTCAATTACTAAAGCACTTCATAAAACAAAACATGCTACAACGGTTTGTTTGTATCCCTCCTCCTATGGGCTCCAAGTGGCATGCTTGGCAACAATTTCATTTTGTTCTCACATCAACCCTACAAAGTTGCTTGAGGCTAGTGATTGACCCCAGATCAGTCAGTTAGCTTCATGTGCCTCACCCTCTGTGCCAGTGTGCTTCCAGCCTGGCATAATAGTTAGATTGTCAGTCTCAGATTTGGGAGACCCAGATTTGATTCACCACTCTGCCAAGAAAGCTTGCTGAATGATCATAAGAACATAAGAACATAAGAACAAGCCAGCTGGATCAGACCAAAGTCCATCTAGTCCAGCTCTCTGCTACTCGCAGTGGCCCACCAGGTGCCTTTGGGAGCTCACATGTAGGATGTGAACGCAATGGCCTCATGACTAAGGGCCAAGTTGCTCCCCGGATCACCTGGTCTGTTAAGGCATTTGCAACTTTGGTAGATCAAAGAGGATCAAGATTGGTAGCCATAAATCGACTTCTCCTCCATAAATCTGTCCAAGCCCCTTTTAAAGCTATCCAGGTTAGTGGCCATCACCACCTCCTTTGGCAGCATATTCCAAACACCAATCACACGTTGCGTGAAGAAGTGTTTCCTTTTATTAGTCCTAATTCTTCCCCCCAGCATTTTCAATGAATGCCCCCTGGTTCTAGTATTGTGACAGGAGAAAGAGAGAAAATTTCTCTCTGTCAACATTTTCACCCCATGCATAATTTTGTAGACTTCAATCCATATCCCCTCAGTCAGCCGCCTCCTCCTTCCAAACTAAAGAGTCCCAACATGCTGCAGCTCTCCTCTCATAGGGAAGGTGCTCCAGTCCCTCAATCATCCTTGTTGCCCTTCTCTGCACTTCTTTTCTATTATCTCCTCAATATCCTTTTTGAGATGCGGCGACCAGAACTGGACACAGTACTCCAAGTGCGGTCGCACCACTGCTTTATATAAGGGCATGACAATCTTTGCAGTTTTATTATCAATTCCTTTTCCAATGATCCCCAGCATAGAGTTTGCCATTTCTGAGCCCACTCACCTAATTTATCAAGGTCCGCTTGGAGCTCTTCGCAATCCTTTGTGGTTCTCACCACCCTACATAATTTGGTATCATCTGCAAACTTGGCCACCACGCTACCCACCTCTACTTCCAGGTAATTTATGAATAGGTTAAAGAGCACTGGTCCCAAAACGGATCCTTGGGGGACACCATTCACCATATTACATCTCTCTCCATTGTGAGAACTTCCCATTTATACTCCACTCTTTGTTTCCCCTGTTTTCTCAAACCAGTTTTTAATCCATAGGAGGACTTCCCCTCTTATTCCTTCATTGCTTTGAGTTTTCTCAACAGTCTCTGGTGCAGGAACTTTGTCAAAAAAGCCTTTTGGAAATCCAAGTAGAACCAATGTCCACTGGTTCACCCCTGTCCACATGTCTGTTGTTTACACCCCTCAAAGAACTCCTAGTAAGCCTAGGCACAGGGATTTGCCACTCTGCAAAAGCCATGCTGACTCTCTTTCTCAGCAGGTCTTGCTTTTCTACATGCTTCTTTATAATTTTACATCTTTTACGACAGATTCTACTAATTTTACTCATAGGAACAGATGTCAAACTGGACTGGCCTTGTAATTTCCTCGGTCCCCTAGATCCTTTCTTTAAAAGATTGGTGTGACATTGGCCATCTTCCAGTCTTCAGGGATGGGAGCCTGATTTCAGGGATAAGATTGTATATTAAAAGTGAGAAGATCAGCAATTTCTATGCTTGAGCTCTTTAAGAACTCTTGGTAAGGAATGCAATCTGGGCTAGGGATTTGGTAACATTTAGTTTATCAATGGCTCGCCAGAACTTCTTCCCTTGTCTACCACTATCTTCGCTTAGTTCACCTGATTCAGCCTTCTAAGAAGCTTGGTTCCGGAGTGCAGGAATGTTCCTCCACCTCCTCTTGGGTGAAGACAGATGCAAAGAATTCATTCAGCTTCTCTGCAATCTCCCTGCCATCTTTTAGCACACCCTTTGTTCCTTTGTCATCTAACGGGCCTACCGCTTCCCTTGCTGGCTTCCTGCTTTTGATGTAAATTTTGAAGAACTGTTTGTTGCTGGTCTTGATGTTCGTGCCACAAGCGCTCTCATAATCCTTTTTTGCCTCCCTTACAGCTAACTTGCTTCTCTTTTGCCACCATTTGTGTTCCCTCTCATATTCTTCATCAGCCAAACTGGACTTCCATTTTCTAAAAGACATTTTCTTTTTTTTGATAATTTCCTCAACCTCTCTTGTTAACCATGGTGGCTTTCTTTTGGACTCCTCCATCATGAACCAGTCATTCTCTCTGCCTCTGTTTCTTTCTCTTTCCTCCCTTCCAGCCTAGCTTATTTCACAGGGTTTGTTGTCATGATGAGGATTAAATGAAGGAGTGGAGAAAAATGTTGTAAGCAACTTTGGGTCCCTATTGGGAAGAAAATTGGGTATAAAAATATAAAGAAATAGTCTCTTACTTCTGTTCATTGCTGAGATGCAGAGGCTATGTGACTTGTACAAGGCAAGGGAGAGAGGTCAGTGCCAGTGCAAACCCTCAGGACTTACTGGCTGTCAGTTTTCTATTAGATGAAATTAAGCATTCTCCTCTTTCTGCAAGTCTGACTTAATGAGATGAAGAACAGCAGTAGGCCACTGACATACACTGCAAATGCATTGCATTTGGAATGCGTTCAGTTCCTATAAAAACAAGAGATTGAACTGCAAGCAATCAGAGCAAGCATTGGTAAAAAGCACCAGTCAGCAAATGTTGGCTGGATATGAGCACCTAGCTGCACTATCAGATACCCTAGGAGTAATGTGGAACTTCCTGCAGTAATGACAAGATAGAGGCAAAACAGACTAATAGGAAAGTAGCTTTAAGAATGGAAATCTCTTTTGTTTGCTGTTAAAGAGGCTGATCAAATAACTGGGCACCAGTGGTGTACCTAGGCAAACTGGAGCCCTGGGCAAAACCTGAGTTTGATGCCCCCATGGGCAGCCACCCTCCTCCACCGTGACCAAACAAAAATTTTTTCCACCAGGTCGTTTCAAAGTCACCATCACATTATAGAACATGCCCCAACTCACAAATATGAAGACAGCAGAAATATTTTTTGAAAACATTTTCAAAATGATTTCAAAATGTTTTATTACTGCTATGAAAACATTTTATGGTATTGTATCCAGTCCCCCCAATTGGGGGAAACAGCATCACTTTCAATGTTTTTTAAACTGGGGACCCCAGATTCTCCCGTTAAGGTGGACTTAAAAGGGGAATCTGGGCTCCCTAGTTTAAACAAGTGATGCTGGAATCCACCCCCAAACAGCATTATTTTCAATGGTGTTTAAACTAGGGAGCCTAGATTCTCCTTTTAAATCCACCTGAAAGGGAGAATTGGACCTGGGGTCCCTAGTTTAAAAGAAATTCATTGAAAGTGATGCTGTTTTGGAGGGTGGATTATCTCCACCCTGAAACAGCATCACCTTCAATGTTTAAACTGGAGGGTCCCTCAGATTTACTCCCTTTAAATCCATGCTGAAGGGGTGGATTTAATAATAGTAATGATAACCTTTATTAGGCATTGAGAGAATAAAAAGAAATAAAGAAAGCAAGCATTGGCAGGAAGGGGGTGGATTTAAAAGAGTATCTGGGGAAATGCCTGCTGTTGAGGGGTGAGAATTAGTTAAGATAGCAGCACCAAAAATTTCCTCGAGTATCTTCATGAAGACCTTACTCATGGCGATATTACTCGCACCTTAGGACAGGAAGTTTGGATTAGCCAGGGGTCCAAAGTTATCGACCCTCAAAGGTGTAGCCCCCCATCTCCTATTAAGCTCCCATTGGAAACAAATGGGGGGGGATGAGGCATTCCCTCCCTTGGGGAGCCCATAATCTTTGACCTCCTTGAACCAAACCCTCACCAAACCTGGGTGATATCATCAGGAGAGTCTCCTGGAAAAAATCCCTGAAATGTTGGTGCTGCTAGCCTAAAAACTGCGCCCTCTGCAGGTACAAAACGGAAAAAGCACTGAAAAAGTATTATTAAAAATTAAAAAAATCCCACAGATCGAACCTGTAATTTTGTGCGCCCCCCATTGCAAGGTGCCTAGGGCAACTGCCCACTTTTGCCCAATGGGAGGCAACGCTTCTGCTGGTTGTGCAAGCATTACTATCCCTAAGCCTGGTTATCAGGAACTTCAGCTGCATGTCCCCTGTATCATCCCAGATAAACCTAACCCTATGTAAACAGTTCTTCCATTTTATTCAAACTTTCTCCAAATTTAGTTGTTTCAATATCCACTCAAGCCATTTGGGCCAAATGTTTGCTGAACTGTAATTTAATGGGGAGGGAGGGTTAGTTGTTGTTTTGAAACGCTGTTGAATCGGCTCTCTGATGCATAATTTCTGTGCATTCAGCAAATGTAATTCCACTTTGCCTTTAACTTGTAGGAAGAGGGATTTGCAGTATGTAAACTGTTGCAATTTGTAAGTATGCTTGTCTGCTACTGAAGACAGTTTAAAAATAATGATTGGATAACTACTACTGCTACCACTACCACTACCAAATACCACCACCATCACTACCACCTTTTCCACAAGTACTACTGGATTTCAACTGCATTTTTTTTCAGTAAGATTCTCATTGGTCGCTTCCCCACTTACCTTTTGTTGCACGCCACTCGCCAAGTAACGTGGGGTCACAGCAGCACCCCCCACCTACAGGCGGGCGACAACGCGAACACCTCCCGATTCTGCTGCTCCTACGCACCTCCCTCAGCTTGTGTGTCATTTTTTGGTGCTGTTTGGAACAGAGCTCTTTAAGGAAAAAAAACCCGCAGGGGCGCTGGGTGGTGGGGAAGCCGAAGTCTCGGGTGAACTGCTTGGGTTTGAGTTTCCTGCCCCTGGCAGTGATGTGGGGCCTTTGCCTCAATAAAGAAGCAGTGGGCTGGGTAAAGCGCACACCACCATGAATCCCCACAGCTCTCTGTCCCAGCACAGTTTAAAAACCTTCCATCGAGGGCTTAACCTAGGCGGGGGTAAACTGGAGCCCGGGACCAAAAACCCTGAGTTTGCCCCCCCCCCCCCGGGCTTAATGGGCAGCCACCCTCCCCACCATGGAACAAACAATATTATTTTTGCACCAGCTCACAAAACACCTCCCACTCCCTAAAAGCAAAACATACATGGCTCTCTCCCCCACTCAGCACTCTCTTCCCTAACTTCCCTAATCACAACAACCCCTATGAGGTAGGTTGTTAGCCTGAGAAACAACTCCTGCCGAAGTGCAAGTGGATATTAAGCATGTAAACCTCTCTCACAAACCACCCCCAGCAAAACATTTACAAAACAAATGTCAGCATCATCTCTCACAAAACACCTCCTTGAGTGGAATCCACCCTCAAACAGCATTACTTTCTCTAATGGTGTTTAAACTAGGAGCTCTGGGATTCTTCTTTTTAAATCCAATCTTAAAGGGAGAATCTGGGGTAACTCCGACAAACAGGGGTTTGAAAAGGATGCTGTTTAAAGGGGGTGGATTCTCCCCACCCTGAAACAAACATCACTTTTGAGGGTTGAGAATTTATAGATGGTAAAACAAATACCAGATTCAGCCAGAATCTGGGCAAATTCTAATTTTACTGGGACAAAAAAGTGTCCAACCAGGTCCTGCCCAAATATGAACAAATGTGAATGCAAGGTATTTGGAGCTTTTGGGGGGGGGTATTTTTGGTGTTTTAAATCGGCCCGCAGGAGGGCATTTTAAAAGCTATTAGTAGACACCATGATTTCTGGGCATCATCCAGAGATTCAAGTTCTGATGATATCACCTCCAAGGATTTGCGGATGTTTGGTTCAGGGAGGAAGTTTTTAAAGTTATGGACGCTTCAAAATGGAATGCCCCTGCATCCCCATTGTTTCTAATGGGAGCTAACAGGAGATTAAGGAGGGTTACCCATTTGAGGGGACCCAAATTCTTGTTCCCCTGAACCTAACTTCACCAAACTTGGGTGGCATCATAAGAATAGTTACCAGATGATACCTGGAAATTTTAGGAAATCACTAGCGAAATTCTGGCTTTCATGTTTCACCAAGCCCTGTACATGAAGCCTGCTGGAGTGAGTGAGCCGATTGAAACACGAAACCAGCATTTTAAAAGCTAGTGACACCAACTTCAGGGGTATTTATCAGAGACTGTCCTGATGATGTTCTCATTACTTGGTGCAGTTTGGTTCAGGGAGTTAAAGTTATGGGACTCTCCAAAAGGTGCGTAGCCCCCATCCCCTATCAAAGGCTCCCCATTGGAAACAATGGGTAGATAGTTGCACCCCTTTGAGGGTC
Source organism: Sphaerodactylus townsendi (assembly GCF_021028975.2). Lineage (NCBI taxonomy): Eukaryota > Metazoa > Chordata > Lepidosauria > Squamata > Sphaerodactylidae > Sphaerodactylus > Sphaerodactylus townsendi. Next base: position 84,547,681 of record NC_059431.1, on the reverse strand, counting down.
CATAACTGGGCAAACCAACCACTGCACCAAGCACTTGCGGCTGCTTTAACATTTCAGGACAGTCAAATTCGATGATATCCTGATACATTTGAAGTGCCAATACATCTCATCAAAAAAGTCCCTCATTAGGTACACCCCCAGGAATGTCAGATTCTTAGCCTTAAGATTCTATGGTCTGCAGTGACTTAGTTGTATTGCCAGTCACATGGGAATTTTCTGGTAGAGGGCTTGTGAGGTGCACATTTCTGGAGGTATGGTCAGAAGACTTTCAGGGTATTGTCACAAGAGAAGCCTTGATGACACCATCCAGGTAATAAATCTTGGGGAATTGCTTCTCAGGGGGTTTGACCTCATGGGGACCCTGGGCAAAAAGGTAGGCCCATCTCCCACTTGCCCCCCTGGAAGTAAAGTTCCTCAAACCTAGATGGTGTCATCCAGAGACTCTCCCTGAAGGATACTCCTGAAAGCTCTTTGTGGGGTTTACCTCATGAAAAAATGTGCACTCCACAGCCCCTCTATCAGAAATTCCCCTATTGACTAGCAATGCATGCTAAGTCACTGCAAAACAAAGAATCTTGTGCAAATTTCTTTGGGGGTGCCTGCAGGGGGTGCATTTGTAGATGTATTGGTACTCACTTTTCCGTCAGAATATCGATCAGGAGACTGTCCTGATGATACCTCTCCAAGTTTGGTGCAGTTTGGCCCTTCAGTGGGGGCCAAAGTTATGGACCATCAAAGGGTAGCCTCATCTCCCTATAGTTCTATCCATTGGACACCCTTTTTGGTGGTCCATAACTTTGCCCCCCCTAGGATCTCAAACTGCACCAGTTCTTGGAGGGTATCATCAGGACAGTCTCCCTGATGATACTCTGAAATTTCAGTGCCGATATGTTTAAAAAATGCGCCCCCCGCAGGGCCGGGAAACGTGAAAAAACACCACAAAAAAAAAATAAAAGCGCCAATTCAGGATTCGATTAGCTCAGATTCAGCCCCTGCTCGGTCCTCATCCAATCCAAATCAGTGCAGATTCGGTGTAAAAAATCCAGATTCAGACTGTCCTAATTTCCAACCCTAGAGACCTTTGCTTCTGAGGGTTCGAATTTTATGGGTCCCCCAAAGGCTTATTTTGTTTCCATGCTTCTGCCCATGAAGCCTCTGCGGGCTGAGTTCTCTCAGAACTCCTTCTCAACTCACAAATTTCCACTCCAGAAGCAACGTTCACCAAGCTTGGATGCTATTACCCAAGGCCTCTTGGAGCCACCTTGAAAGTCTGGCACCTCTATTCTTAAAAAAAATGTGTGGTCAGTGCTTACACACTCAGAAATTCCCCCTCAGAATCTCGCCAGGCTCTTCAGCAACATTATTTTTCCCCACCATAGACTTCAATGGGGCTTTCTGTTACGCCCAGCTGTGGTGCTGTGGTAAGAGGTTTTCAACAGGAGGCAATGTGGTAGTGGTGCTTGCTCTGGGTCTTGCTCATGGGTGGGGGGCATCTAAAGGTTTTGCTCTGGGATGGCTGAATGCTGTGGGCATCAGGTTCACTCCTTCAACTTGGTGCCCACAGCATTTTTTAGCAAATTTGGCTGGTTCCTTTCAGGAGACTCACACCAGCAGCCCTGCAGGAAATGCCCCCCCCAGAGCAAGACCCCTCTACCCACAGTGCCTCCCATTGAAATCTCTACCACAGAGCCATCTGGAGCATGGAAACAAAATAAGCCTCTTTGGGGTCCATAAGAATTGGAACCCTCAGAAGCAAAGGTCTCTATGCCTGGATGCTATTACTGAGGGCCTCCTGAGCCACCTTGAAAGTCTGGTGCCTCTGTTCTTCAAAAAAATGTGCAGCTCTGCCTACACATCTCAAGAAATTCCCCATTGTAGCTACAATGGAGCGAAAGTCACCTCGCTGAAAACTAAAAGAATCTTTGGGCGAAAAGCTTTCTTGGGGTGCCTGTAAAGAGTGTATTTTTTAAAGCTAGGTGACACTGCAAAAGTCTCAGGGTATCACCTAGGTAACTATTCTCATATGATGCCACCCAAGTTTGGTGAAGTTAGATTCAGGGGAAGCAAAGTATATGGTCCCTCAAAATGGTGTAGCCCCAATCTCCTGTTAGCTCCCATTGAAAAATAATGGGGATAGGGGGCACCCTCTTTGGGGGGGGTCTATAAGCTCCTGCTCTCTAGAACTACAAACATCATCACCAAACTTGGGTGGTATCATCAGGACAGTCTCTGGATGATACCCTGAAAATCTGGTGTTGCTAGCTTTAAAAATGCGCCCCCTGTAGGTCAAAACGTAAATAACCCTAAAAATTAAAAATCACACAAACGACCCTGAAATGGTGGCGCCCCCCCACGTGACCAAATGGGGAGCGCCCGGGGACATAGGGTACCCCCTGTCCCTAGGCAGAAACGCCACTGCCTTCCATTCACTGTTTTTTAAAAAAACGTGGAGCTGAGATCCACTATTCGAAGCAACGTCTGCCTGGTGAATGAATGAATTTGTGAATGAAGAGGCAGCAGTGAATGAATTACTGAGGCAGCATTAAACACGACTGGACGTATTCCCCGTTTCACTGTGTTAGTTCTGCCTTGACATGCCTTTTCCCCCACCTTCATTCAGAAGGGGAGCTGTGGCTCAGTTTGTTAAGTGTTTGTGCTGGTGTGTAAGAGCTTGCCAGTTTGAGTCCGCCCAGGGATGATTTTTGTGTGTGTGTGTTTCATAGAACTAAGCAGCTCGAGCCATGGAGAAGAATGTCTAACAGAAGGACCAGTTCCAGTGCTATGTATTTTCACCCCAGCAGGAAGTGCTAGTAATGGGAGAGTGTTTTATGTGAATGCTTCAGGTGGGATAGATATGAAAACACGAAGGCATGCAGGTTGCCCTTAATCGCCTGTTTCTCCGTTTCCAGGTATGGTTGTGCGAATGCTCGCACAGACGTGGATAAAAGTTTTTTAAAAGTTCCGCCCAGCAGCAGCAGCCAATCAGGATAGCCCCTGAGCTGAACGGGCGTTCCACAGCTTCAAAGTGGGGAATCCTGGTGGCTGCTGCCTGAGGATCGTTTGAGGGGCAGAAGCTGTGGTGGGGAGTACAACCTTGCGCTCAAAAACAACGATTCAAATGAGACTGGTTTGCCTCAGCTTTTTTTTTAAGTGGGGAAACATCCCTTGTTCTTCCAGGGCCTCTGCACATGTATGACTTACACATTAGCAAGATTCTCTCTGCCTGGTTGTTCCTTCTCATCAGTCAATTGCAAGTAGAATTACAGCTGAGGTTCCAGCGCAATAACAGTATATCTAATTAGTGTAGTGGTTAAAATGTCGCACTTGGATTTGGGAAACCCAGGTTCAAATCCCCACTCTGCCATGGAAACTTGTTGGGTGACCTTGGGCCAAGCACACAATTTCAGCCCTGACCCTGACAAGTACTTTGGTAGAAGTCTTCCAGGGAATACTGGGAGACTGATGAGGAGGCAGGTAATGGAAAACCACCTTAGAACATCTCTTGCCTTGAAAGCCTTATGGAGATGTGATATCAACTATGACTTGACAGCAAAAAAATAAAAATCTCAACAAGACCCATCTGTGAATGACGATTCTCATATCGAGTCTTCATAGCTTCAAAGACACCCCACTGAAAACAAAACAAAACAAAAAAGGTAAAATGATATATATGCAGAATCGGCAGTGAAAACTAATTTTATTCATTGTAGTTACAAACGGAAATGGTGGGCAGATGAACTGTAAGCAGAGCAAACATCTGTGTGAACCTTCTGCAAATGGCAGGCAGCACAGAGAAGCTTGAAGGGGCAGAAAATGGTGGGCATAAGCTACACGAACCGAAAGTGGGAGCTTTGGGGGAATGGACAAAATAACTGATTTCCTGTGGAATACTTTCCCCCCATGCTATGCAAAAGCCAAAACTTTTTTTAAAAAATCTGTAAGATATTTTATTTGAGTTGTGGAGAATGTGTGAAAAGTGATGTCAAGTCACAGTTTTCAAGGCAAGACATGTTTAGAGGTGGTTTGCCAGTGTCTGTCTCTGCTAGGATGAAAGAGTTCTGACAGAACTATCACTGGCCCAAGGAGGCTTCATATAGAGGGGTGGGAAATCAAACCCAGTTGTCCAGGTTAGAGTCCACCACTTTCAACAGCGACATCACACAGGCTCTCTTTCTATCACTATATTTCCCATCAAAATCCAGGTTAGAATGCACCTGCTCTTAACCACTATGTCACTGCTTAAGGGGAAGATAAGAATGTACGCTATAAGATTTTCATGGCAAGTGATTAACAGAGGTGGTTCGCCATTGCCTTGCTCCACAAAGTCTTCCTTTATGGTCTCTGACCCGTCCCAAGCCCTCTTAGTTCCAATATCTGATGAAATTGATCTATATAATTTACCATACCACATTCGCAAGATAAGAGTACAGTACAGGAAACTGGAATGCAATGAGTTGCTAACTATATTGCTGAGTTTTCTATGGAAGGAGTATGTCCAGACCCTCCAACATTTAATGATGACAGATAGTAAAAACCATGGAGTAATCTTAAATTATCCTTGGCTAAATCCTTTAAAAGTGGGGGGGGGGATCCAAGTGGATTAAGAGCATATTCATACAGTCATGCAATTTTGTAGAGATTTGAGAAGTGTTTAAGATACTGTAAGAGGCACATTGCCAAAGTCACTAAATTGTGAGAGTGAACAAAGGTCCTTCCTTAGACCACAGATACAAAAACTTCAGTGTCAAAAACTTCAGTACAGATACTGGGGGAAAAAAGAGTTTAAAACATCAGTGAAGGGATGGGGTGAACTCAGAGGTGGGATCCAGCAGGTTCTCACAGGTTACCGAGAGTAGGTTACTAATTATTTGTGTGTGCCGAGAGGGGGTTACTAATTGGTTATTTTGCCACGTGATTTTTGCCTTAGTTACGCCCCTCCTCTCAGCAATAGCGTGCAGAACTTGAAGCAGTCTAGCAGGAGGTGCACCGGCGTGCATGACAGCCTGCGCCTGCGTGCATTCTTTTCCTGCCCAAGGACTGGCAAAGCAGCTGCGTCCTTTCCACAGCTCCGCCCAGGAATGCCCCACCTTCGAAATGCCCGCCCCCGTCCCTGTCATGCCCCGCCCAGCCCCATTGGCGCTTTGCCACAGTTTGAATCCCACCACCATGGGAACCTGTTACTAAAATTTTTGGATCCCACCACTGGGTGAACTGTTTCCTTTTGTCTCATGGGGTTCTGTTCCATCAACCCATGATCTTCCTTTTGAATCCTCAGAAGTGGAACGAACCCTAAACAGGGAAGGAACCCATGTATTCTAGTGTATTCTCAATTTTTACTGTTTTACACTTACATCCTCACCTTCCCATCCAACACCCATGCAAGATTGGCTAGGGTGAATTATAGTGATAGTTATCCTAGGGTAGCCAAGGACCCACATGAATGAACAAGTATTTGAATCTGGGTTTCCTACAACCAAACACAACACTTCAGCTACTACATCTCACTGGTGTAGTGTACACACAGTACATTATGTAGTTCTATCAGGAACATTTTTAAATTCCCTTCCTTCAAGGACAGTGTACATGGTAATCCCCTCCCATTTTTATCCTAACCTTGTGAAGTAGGTTGGGTTAAGAGAGAGTGACTGGCTCAGGCTTACACAATTATCTTTACTGACAGTGTTCGGATTTGAACCTTAGTATCCAAGATCCTGGTTAAGCTCTCTTACCATTGTGCTATATTAGCACTTTAGCAGCTTGATTCTTTATGTATAGTACAGTCATAGGTTTAGGCAATATACAATAGCACTTAACCCAACACCCTCACTGTGGTATAGACAGGGAACTGAATGCTATGCTAGGCTCAGCTCAGTGTAGCATTTAGTTCTCCCTGCCACTGCCACTTTCCAAATCCTCCAGGGCTTGGGAAACCGTAGTGGTGGTGGTGGTGGTGGTGGTGGTGGTGGTGGTGGTGGTGGAGATCTGAATGCTGTGCTAGGCTCAGCCTAGCTACCCCAACCAGGATGGTTTCCTGCGCAAAAATGTCTGGGTTTCAAATCCCATGTTCCCAGTACCAGTAATTATAATAGCGTGTGGGGAGGGTCTTGTTTCACACCACCAGAAAGGTAGAATGGAAAGTACTAAGCAACAGAAAGGAAGAAGAATAAGAGAAGGTGGGGATTGAATGTGAACCCCTTAAATTCAGAAAGATGTGAGGTGCTGTTACAGCTCAAGTCTCTGTTGCTTGATGGGAGAAGCACTCTGTGAGGAACATGCTTCAACAAGGATAGTCAGGTAAAAATAGATGTGAAAGAAAAAGTAGGAATCTCAAAGGAACCATCTATTCTGATTTAAAAGCTCTGAACTAAAAATGAGAATGTTGAGCCACTGAGATGAGGCCCACTTACAAGTCCATTATGCATGGAATGCTTTCCCGAGGACTCTTCTTTGTGCAGTGGGCTTGCAGTGGCTCTCCTTGCATTTGTTTACAGTTGAGCAGGCACTCCCTCCTGGGGGCATAATTTTTCTTCAGAGAACTCTGCCAGCTTGGTTCTCTTAACTCCACTTATTCTTAAAGGCACAGATCTCACTATACTCAGAAGACTGTTGGCTTAGCCTTTAAACCACACTTTTATCGATATTACTGTTCCCAAAATATCACCTCCCAAAGAAACAGAAAAGCAATTCCTTGGACCACATGCTGCGAAAGAAGGGGACCATGCCTTAGAACTGATATTATCTTTGCCCCCTCCCCACTGCTCTCTATGTTGTTGCTGCTGCTGCTTTCGGGGCACCGAAAGATTTGTTATGTACAAGCACTTTCTGTTATTATTATGTCAATATCTCAACAGAATGCAGAGGTCGGTGTGTCTTTGGGTAAGCCCATTTGAGAGATTTTCTTTTCTTTCACTTGAAGGAGCTGGCAACATGGAAGAGGGGTGAGGGGGACCACATGGATGGCAATGGGAGGGAAGGCTGGCTGTGGGCAGAGAGAAGATTTCCAGGGCAAAGCTGTGCTCACTAGCAAATCTGCCTGCTCTGGTGGCAAAGCAAAATTAAACTCATGCTAGAAGTGGTCTCGCTTGCCACAAAGAGAATGAAAAATAAAAGCAGGGCTTGAAGAAATGTGTCTGTACAAGAAATCTTGCTGCTATGGACATTCACCCCCATCATGTAGCAAATACATGCATAATCGGCTGCTTCTTTGTTGCAGACCAGGCCTTCATTGATGCTGTTTTGCAAAATGGCAGTGGTAGAAGAAGAAAAAAAATCCCTAAAAAGTGATATGGTAAGGCTGAAAAACAAAACAATACAAATCACAGCTCTGGAGCAAAACCAGCTGCATTGTTACCACTGAAGTGTGTTGGTCCTCCTGGCTCGCTACACTAGGACGTGTTGGAATTCAGTCTCTTAGCAACAGTAGTTTCACTTTCCAGGCTTTTCCTAGAGACTGAATATATTGATCCCATTTCAGTGGTTTGGCCTTAGATGGTAAGTTTTGGAGAAATCTTTTCCCAGCCCCACAAGTGAAGATTTTGCTTTTCTCAGGAGACTCTAAAACATGTAGAATAATTTTCTTTGTCCAACCATTGTGCTTCCAGCTGAGATTCTGACAGATAACCTTTTGTAAACAGGAGAATCGCTGCTGGGAATGCAATTGTACAATCCAGGAATGATTTATAAGTGATAGAGGATCATGTTGGTGCAATTGCACAATTTAATATAGTCCCAGGGTCCCTGGAATTCAGGGATGTCATAGGAGTGCATTCATCAAGGGCGCAAAGTTGTAAGAATGCTCAAGTGTACTCCAACTGCACTTTTCCCGGTGTTTGTGGTTCCTGCAGACACTGAAGAAAACTTTGTTTTTTGAAAAAAGAACTGAATTGGAATGCTAACTAGATGTTCCATGGAAAAGCATTTGATCTGCTAGATATTCCAAGGGTATATTTGATTTGATTGTGCAATCTGCTCTAATTGGATTTTGCCATCAGCCCTAATGATTGTCATCACCATATTTCATTTATAAAGCACACAAATTATGAGATGCTGTACAATGAGTTTTATAGGCTTGACCTTACATTTTTGAGAAGCAGGACTGAGCTATTGGTAGCAGCACCTTTTTCATTTCAAGTTTGTGTGTTGGCTGTCCGCCTACCTTCCTTTGTCTGACCTTGCAGTGTTGCTGATCCATGCTGCTGCAACTTCCACGTTTGACTATTGTAATGCACTGTACGTGTGGCTGCGTTTCAAATGAACCCAGATGCCTGCATTTGTGATGAATACTGCTGTTCACTTTCTCTCTAATGCTGGAGATGGCCCCATATACATCCTCTCTCTACAAATACTACAGTAGATTCCTCATTTACTTTCAGATTCTGTTCAATGGAATGGTTTTCTTGTTGCAACCCCTTTGCTGATCATGAAGGACCATCTTTCCCTGAATAAATAAAAGAGTCTGTTAAGATCTGACAGCAAGTCCTTGCAGTGGTGCCATTTGTTTTGCCAGCTATGTATATTGGCAGCAAGAACTTTCGGTAGTTTTTGCCCCTCTCCCCTCCATCTTCTGGAATAGTCTCCCTGAAGGCTCTCCCTCTCTTTTATCCTTTCACAATGGATGTAAAACATTCCTTTGCAGGGAGGCGACTGGCTAAGTGTGGGCCAGTTTTATGCTGCAATTTAAAAAAAAAAAGTGCATAGCATATTTTAAAATTAGATGTTATTGTTATGGAAGGCCATATGGATTTTTGTTAACTGCTTTGGAAGATTAAAAGATGGTAAATAAAAAAATTTAATTAAAGAAAGAAGCAGTAAAGGGATATTATTAACAGTAAGTGGAAGTGAAATGCCAGGAAAAGATTTTGCAGGAAACGTGATTAACGAAGACTTGTCCATGTTCAACTTCAGAACATGCTGTGACATCCAGGATGAGACTGCAGTTAGTGAGGCAGTAATATTAGCAAGAACACAAGAAGATAACGCTGGAGCAGAAAAATAAATGTGCATATCATCAGTATAAATATGATAATTCAAACCAAAGGACTGTATCAGCCGGGCAAGTTGTTGAATATACAAAGATTAAAGGTCCTAAGAATGAGCCTTGCAGACCATTAACTGATTCTGCAAACCATAAAGTGGATCATAAAAGGGGTGATTGGAAATTAGGGGAGGGGAAGCAAAAACCAGACAAGAACTCTGTCTTCCTAACCTAGGATTGTATGAAGAGGATTGTGTTGAATTCAGCAAGAAAGAAAGAAAAGGAAGTTATGGGGAAAAATCAAGGTTAAAATAAGGCAAATGTTATAAATATCCATGATGGCCTGCAGACAAATTTCCATACATTTTATTAGGATCAACATCACAAAACTCCACATGACACAAAACAACAATGAAAATAAATTGTCTAAACATGGAAGCTGTAGTGCACTGACCCCCAGTATGGCTTCCACTTGTTTTTCCCCTAGAGCATCTCCTCAGTGAGGCACAGAAAATCCTGCCTTGCTTCCACTTTACTGGAGTAGAAGAACCCAATAACGGTCATCTTTATGGGAGCAACCATTTGGAAACAATCGCCTGTATCATAAGAAGCTGTTTGGAATGGAGCCTCTGAGCGTTTTGTAAAACTTCTCAGTGTATTGTGATTGGACAAAGTCTCCATGATAGCCATTTTCATACTGGATTACTTACTATCTATGGTGGCTATTTTGTAGTGGCATGCACTCCTCTCAAATTCCAAAAGTGTGCACAAGTTAAACAATGTTGGGGATCCCTGCCCTAGTACATCACCTTAAATTCATCTTTAACTTTGATGAAAGAACCACCATGTTTCTCTGCTGCCGTATAACGGAAAATGATGGAAAGGAAGAATATCACTTTTTTCTCTATATCTTTCTCCCAGCAACTTGAAAACTTGTTTTGCACCCAGCACCCCCTGATCAAATATGGCCTGCAGCACATCCTGGATATCATTTTAAATCTACAACATAGACATGAATCTTTGCCATCTGACTCTAGAGAACTTCTTTTTTTCCTCTCTCTCTCTCTCTCTCTTTTATTGAACATTCAACCTGATAAAGAGTTCTGCAGAATGGTTTGTAAAGAGGGAAAAAAACCCAAGCTCTTTTAGTTGACTTGAGGTCAACAGGGATACCTGAACACTTCATACACACATATTAATGTGCACGTGAAGCTGCTTCATACTGAATCAGACCATTGATCCATCAGGGTCATTATTGTCTATTCAGACTGGCAGTGGCTCTTCAGGGCCTTGGGCAAAGGTCTTTCACATCACCTACTACCTGATCCTTCTAACTGGAGAAGGGGGTGGTTGAACCTGGGACCTTCAGATGTCAAGTAGATGCTATATCACTGTGCTATGGTTCTTTCCCCAAAACCACAGTCCTCCCCACTATGCTGTGATTGGAAGTATTTCTGCAAGGTAATGAATTTATAGTAGAATATATTTTGACCAAGAAGAAAAAAGAGTGACAGACTTGTATTGTTGAAGACTTTCGCAATCGGAATCAATGGGCTGTTATGGGTTTTGTGGGCTGTGCGACAGTGGTCTGGTAGTTTTTGCTCCTGTTTTTTTAGCATCTCTGACTGGCACCTCCAGAGGTATGTCGTGGTAAGATGTGTTAGTCTCTGTGGAACAGAGTGAAGTGATTGTGTGGGGAAGCATATGTTTTGTGAGGGGGGGAGATGCTGTTGCATGTGTCTGGGTGGAATTCATTTGCAGTTGCAATTTGCATTAGCATGTGTCTGAGTGGTGTTCATTTGCAGTTACATTTGAATGCCTCTGGTTTTTAGTTTTGGTGTTTTTTAGTACTAGTAACCAGGTTTTGTTGATTTTCTGACTTTCTTCATTTTTTTTGAAACTGTCCTGGTGTTTCTGGATTTCAATGGCTTCCCTGTGTAGTCTGACATAGTAGCTGTGGAGTTGTGAAGAATTTCTGTGTCTTCAACAGCCTGTGTCCAGTTTGGTTTAGAGCATTTTCAGCTATTGTTGATTTCTCAAGACCAGGGATGGGGTACTACCCACCTGTCTTATAAATCCTGTGTTCTTTTTTCCAGATACTCAAAAACCACTGAGTTTTCCAAAGATTTCATTGAAAAACAGAAAATAAGAAATGTTCTAATACATAGGTTTCTCAGCTATAGCACCATTTCAAGCAATTTCTTTGCTGCAGACCTGGGATCAGGAGTTGCTTTCTCCTGCCCGGCCTGGATCAGAATCATCTTTGTTCTGTTCCCTTGGTTCTCAGGTAAACTCTGTTTCCTGGCCCTCCCTGTAAATCAACCTCTCTGATCTACAACCGTTTGGCCACTAGCTTCCTTTGTGTAATTTATTCAAAGCATTTAGGCTTCCTAACCGAAGATCAAAGGTCCTTGTTAGGCTAGTGTGAATCTGCCTGTTACTGTAACTGGAACAACATCTTCACAAAGTGCCTTTCATGTTCTTTAATTCTTTTCAGAATGCTGCATTTTGTAGTTCTTATGTATTTCCTTACGTCCACAGGAATTGTCACATACTAGGCAGCTGTGGACAAATAAACATAGGGACAGTGGCTGGTAAAAACTAGGTGTCTAGAAAACTTTGGGGAAGTAGCATGTCTTCTTACACATTATTTTGTTCTTTTACAATATCTGGTCCTTCACATAAAGTTTCAAAGAGCCTATATTCATTTCACAGCTTAAGTGAATGAACAGCTCATCTTGCTTCTCAAGGAACCCTAGGAACTATCTTCTAGGAGGAAAGTTAGAAATCACGAGGTAAGAATTCCAAAAACTCATATCCATATATCTAATTCAACAGCCTGAAAAGTGCAGATCAAAAAATTCACACAAAACGGGGCTGTGGGTGGATAGGGGAATCCCCCCCCCCAAAAAAAACCTGAGAAAACTACCATGAAAAGGAAACAAAGTGAAGGGATTTTGAAAACACTCCAAACCCCAACTAACCAGAGGAAAAAATGAGAACTCATGATGCTATGTCATGCGATCTCAGCTCCCGTTTTGAAGGTGTTTATCAACCCCATAAACAAATAATGGAAGAAGCAGAAAGTCACCGGGAGGCTGAGAGAGACAGCATCTGTGGGCAAGAATGATGGCAAGAAGTGACAGCATGGACAGACAGGCAGGGAAGGCAACACAAACAAGCCAAGTCAGTGGGCGGAGGCTGCAGGAGGGTCAGAGCAAGGTAGCATAGTGGGAAGGAGAAAAAAGTAGAACCAAATGGAGGCTAGTGGGGGAGGGGGAGAGATTTCTCCCCTCCCTCCAGAGGGTAGAAGGCAACAGAGAGGAGGAAGCAGCAGGGAGGGGTTAAAAATGGTGCCAAAATTGGCAAGAAAGGAAGAGGAGACAGAAAATAATTATTGGGTGGGGAGGATGGGAAAGATAGTGGAGACTAAGGTATGGAGAGAGAAAGGATTGGGAAGAAGGAAGGTACGTGATGAGAGAGACCATTGGGATTTTGGTACAAATTCCATTCCCTGCGATTCTCTCAAGTCTTCACCTTGTCAATCTATAATTTCCTGGATTCTTTAGAAAGATGTCACAACAATTAAACTGATAACAAACTCATAATTGCATAATAGCAATATATCCAGTGCTTGTTCTATTTCATATTGTGTTATAACATTAGAAAATATTCTCATAGAAACGAAAAAACAACAGTGACCAAGAGGTGTCGTGGTGAATGACAAGAAGGTGCTCTGGCAGTATGCATCACACCTGCCAAAACTGTTCTACCTCTTTTTTCTATGAAATTTTATTTAAAAATGCCGCTTATAGCCATAAACAGTATTGCACCATGCCCAGTAGTCTCTTAATGCAAAAATATCAAATTGATTTTCCTCAAGAGATTATCGCCCCCTTTTGCAATGCAAATATTTTCAAGTGTACTAAACATGTTCTAGCACCTCAACAGAGAGACTAAGCTATTTGCATGCAAAATTACCCAGAGTAGGCAGACTGGCACAAGCTTATACTAGCACCATATGTGCTAAAGAATTCGAGCCAGGAAACATCTAGTGTCTGGACACGATTTACAATTAAAATTTAATTAGATATTGTAATTCAAAGGAGATCCTAAATCGAAAGTTCCCATGAAAATTAATGTTGCATGTCAAATAAATCTCAGACTCAGGCCTCAAATCATAGATTTCTTGCACAAACTAATCCAGCTCAATAAAGTAATGTGACTTGTCTAAACTTCTTGTTACTGTGAGAAATGCGAGTAGCAATAGAAATTGGAGCTTTCTTTTCTTTTTCTATGTCTTGTGTTGGTCACTGCTATATGCAATAATCAGAACACATTTTTAGTCTTGAGGCCTTGTGAATGTAGAAGAAGAGTTTGGATTTATACCTCATTTTTCTCAACTGTTTCAAGTCTCAAAGCATCTTACAAACTCCTTCTACTCCTCTCCCCACAACAAACACTTTGTGAGGTAGGTGGGGCTTAGAGAGTTCTGAAAGAACTGTAACTAGCCCAGCTTGATTCATGTGTAGGAGTGGGGAAACAAACCTGGTTCAACAGGTTAGAGTCAGCTGCTCATGTGGAAGAATGTGGAATCAAACCCAGTTCTCCAAATTTGGAGTCCACCATTCCTAATCACTACACCACACTGGACTAATGAAAGAACCTAGTACAGTCATTTCAATGGCCCATCTTGCACAGTATCCTGGCTCTAGTAGTCACCCATTCCATCTGTTTTAAAGGATGAGAAAATAGCCCATACCACTAATACACAATCAGATGGTGCTAAGTAATTTCCTCCCCAGATCACACATTAGGAAGCACTGGACCCTGAGTTGGGGTTAGGGAGCCCTAGTCAATCTAAAGTTCTCATGAGGAAAGAGGCAGTCTGAAATAATATACTGAATACTGTTAAGTGAAGTAGCAGGCATTCAACTTCACACTCATCTGGAAATTATCATTATTTTAGATACCTAATAGTTTGACTTTCAGCCTTGGTCTATTCTGTCCTGTCCTGAAGACTATAATTGTGACTTCAGTCAGCATCACCAACGATAACTCTACAGAATGCTTTTGATCTTGTTAGACCTTTTGTGGGTCTTTCCTACAACTGACCATTGATTGCATAAGCAACATGACTACTCTTAAATGTAGCCCTAATTTCTCACAGTGGTGAAGATACGAACTTGCTATATCTAGTGATTCGGTTGATTCATCTAGCTCTGTTATTCTGAACTGGAAGTGGCTATCCAAGGTCTAGAGCAAAGTAAGGCGTTTCCAAACATTGACCACTTAAGATACTCTAGCCACTATGACTTAGTGGTTAAGAGCAATGGACTTCAGTCTGGACCACTATGCCAGCTGGACCACTATGCCAGCATACCACTATGCCAGCTGGACCACTATGCCAGCTATGGACATATAAAGCTGCCTTACATTGGACCCCAGGTCTAGCAAGGTTCAGTGCTGCCTGGTCTGACTGGCTGCGGTCCTCCAAGGCCTCAGTCTTTCACATCATCTGCTACCTCATTCTCTCAACTGGTTATGCTGGGGAATGAATCTAAGATCTTTTGCATGCAAAGCACATGCTGTACCATTCATCTGTGTCTCCATCCTAAGCTGAGGGCCAAGATAAGGACCTTTGCCCAAGCTGATCTTCTTACTCTTTGTGGCACTGCTAAAGGGCTTGGGCTTCAGGACAAAACTGACTAATCTCTTTCCTGGCACCTACAGTCTTTTTTAAAAAATGTGCTTCTATTTTTATTTAATTGTTTTTGTAGCATTGTAAACGACTTCAGGAGCCAATATTGGCAGACATGCAGTAAATAAATGCAATGAAATACATCAGTATATAAAAGCGGCAGATAACTTTAAGAAAAGAGAAATCATCAGTAATGTGTAACTGTTTTTTTGGAGCAGTATCCCGTTCCAAAAGAATATTTTAAATGGCATTTGTATGTCAGATTTATTTTTGTAGGCTTGGTACAAATAGAACTCCTTGGTTTTTGCTGGTATAAATTGGTCGCACACCACTGACAATGAAAAATTGATCAAAAGACAAATATGGTTTTGAATCTGTTATAAATTTTAGCTTCTTAATGTCTCCCAAAAGACAAAAAAGACCAACCCTTGCTCCAATCTGTCCATATATTAGAGTTAGCACATTCCTGACCTGCTGAAAACTGCTCCAGTTCATGTCCTTCACTTTAAACAGCATATGTTATTTTATTTTTGTTCAGTCTTAAGTAACAGTGAAACAGCTTACAAAGATTTCTTGCTGAGAAATTTCAGTTAGAACAGTCAATGTTATCAGTGCCTGGACTTAGACTGGGAGTGGGGGGTGGAGAAGGCCACAAAACTTCTGAAAATGTGCAGAAGTGTCGAAGGTTTAATGAAAATCATGCACGTTTACATGTCTCTCCTCGCATATTAATACCATTACGTTTTAAGCTGTGGTTTGATTTCAAACATTGAATTAATTGACAAAGAAAAACAGTTAATCCAGTATGCCAAAACTAATACCAACAGCTCCCTCTACTGGCTGTAGCTGATAGAAATATCAGTGGCAAACTGGGGGGAGGGGGAGAGCGAGAAAGGGCATGCTTTTAATCAAACAGCAGTCTAAAGTTTTTAATAAAAACAAAACGAGTTGTTTAAGAAATGCTTGTACCCCCATATTCTCCCATCAAGGATCAGTTGGTTTATTTTCAAGGTGAAGAGGAATGAGATGAATGAATGGGATCAAAGCGTTTCTTGCAAATTGCTGTTCCAATCTCTTTGATTCCGAGAATCTTTATCAGGCCTATATAACTTGTGACCCTTTGAGCAGAACAGACCCTGACAGCTGTGTGGTGTAGCCTGCCAGCTCCTTGACAATCCACTCCCCTGGTGGCCTTTTTTTTTGCAATCCCAGGGAAGAAAAGCAGGAAGTTGATCGATCTACCATAGATGCTTTGCCTCCCATCTTTAACTTGGTGATTTACAAGTTGTACACTTGACTATCTAGTTAATTTACAAGCCTTCACTTGACTATTTAGTAATTTATTTAAATCATTTATGTATTGAAAAATAGACTGTGGCAAGAATAGTTTTTGTATTACCTTGTGGCCATGAGACTTTCAAGGAATAAAACACTGGGGAAAAAAGTCAAATAAAAATGAATAAATGAAAAGTAGAAAAACCGACATTGGTATGAACACTAACATAATAAAAAGTAGCAACAGCATTTTTATTAAAATGTATAACATAGCAAAGAGGACTTTGACAGGGTAAATTATGTACACTTTGGCAGCTGACACAAAACCAATAGATTATTCAATCTATCAATGTAACTAAGAATTAGAACTCAAACTTTTTTTAAAAAAATCTATTTTTTTCTTGATGGCTAAAACTTAACAGAGAAGGCTCAAGAGGATAACCTCAACAAATATGATCAACAGTGAGATCTTGTTTATGACAAGAGCTTCAGGTGGGGAACCATGTTAGCTGGTACCGTGTTTCCCCAAATATAAGACAGTGTCTTATATTAATTTTTGCTCCCAAAGATGCGCTATGTCTTATTTTCAGGGGATGTCTTATATTTCTGTATTCTGTTCGTCAGGCATGCTTCCAAACAAAAACTTTGCTACGTCTTACTTTTGGGGGATGCCTTATATTTCGCACTTCAGCAAAACCTCTACTACATCTTATTTTCCGGGGATGTCTTATATTCGGGGAAACAGGGTAGTAGCAGAACAAAACTCTAGCTCATTAATACCTGGAAGATGATCAGCATTTTCCAGGGTATAAGCTTTTGTGAGTCAAAGCTCACCTCGTCAGAGACAGTGCAAAATGTAATCAGTTTGATTAGAGCAAAGAGATATGCAGAGATGTTGAAAATGCAGAAAACTAGCATCTGAAATGGGATAACAATCCTATGTGATTGAGAAGTGTGACAGAGGTCTGTTAAAATATTAAATATACATTTTATTGAACTATGTTTAACTCTTATTAATAGAAAAGTATATATTAAAATATCAATAGAAAACACATGTAGGAGCTATGCCTAACATACAGAGCTGTAAATGAGATTTTATGTATGGATATTTCTTTCTATGTGTGTGTGGGTTATTTACTGACCTCTGAAGAAGATCCAGTGAGATCAAAATGTGTCAGGTCGTTTTGGATAGATTTTGGGATATTTTGTGCATGATCCCAACATTTGAGGTCTTGTGGTTATTTGTGATATATTTTGTGACACTTTTTGTTTTAGATATCTACGGATATCTACTGTATATACCTATGTATATTTTCTATTGAGATGTTAATGTATAGGCACAGTACAATAATATATATATTAAATATATATTTTACAGTCATGTATAAACCTCTTGAAGTCCTAGCTTGTTTTTCAGGTTTGGTCTGAATTTTTTTCTGCCCCCTGTCTTTGGCTGCTAATAACACTTCTCTATCCCTATTCAGCTGCAGGAAGGGTCCATTTTGTCAAACTTTTTAATAAATTCTAGTTTCTGCATTATTAACCATATTTTGCACAATTTTACGTCTCCACAGCGGTGGCATTAGGCAGCAGCTGCTGCTGCTGCCACACAATTTGCTGGTTTGTTTGAATTATATATGCCCCAGGGTCATCAGGGGCTACTAAATATCAATTTAGTGTACATTATTATTTTGCCCTTGTGGATGCATGCTGTTGGTGCTTCATCAGAACTACGATACTGAACTACAGTTCCATGGAGGCAGTGGAAGAATGCCTGGTGAGGGTGGAAAATGCTGCCAACTGCAGCCAATTTGTAGCAATCCCATAGGACCTTCAAGGCAAGAGAACAGACATGGTTTGCCATTGCCTGGCTCGGCATGGTTACCCTGGACTTCTGTCCTGGTCTTCCATCCACGTACTAACCAGGGCAGAGCAGACTTAGCTTCTGAAATCTAAATAAGATTGAGCTAGTCTGGGCTATCCAAGTAAAAGCACAAGAACGCATCCAAATAATAAAAATAAACACAAACACACTCCGCTTTCAAATAGAAGCAGGGAAGCAAAATGGTAAGGCTGAAAAAGTAGAGAGAGACGATTCATGCAGTTTCTTTTACTACTCAACCTCGGAGGAACAAGGCAACCAAAGAAATCATGTTTTTTATGTTGAGATTCCCCCTCCTCTGCCCGCAATGTGTGCTACACAAATGGATGTGGGAGGGAGACAGGCTCAGCAGAATATTTGCAATCTGGATGTGAGAAATACTGAGTCAGCCCGGCAAAATGAGCAAGGCTGAACCATCCGAGAATCAAGTCTGTAGCACCCCTCCACAAAACAGGAATGAAAAAAATCTCTTTTAAAACCATTTTTAAAGATATAAACATAAGGGATGAAGGGCAGGGAAAGTATGTGCAGAATATTTGTCAATCAAATTTTGAATATTTTTTTTAAAGTTTGGGAATCTGTTCATAATTTGGGAACACCTTGGGATCCAAGCATTCCTGGTGTGTGTGGGAAGTTTCCATAGCCAAAGTACTATCCCCCACAGCCACTTTACCTCAGTCATGAGGGATATATCAGATCTCCAACGTAGATCCTTTTGCAGGGCCAACTTATATGGAAGAAAGAGGTTGCAAAGGACTTTAGTACATACTAATCTGAGAAAGTATTTCATGAACTATGGCTCCTGTAGTATCTCTCAGCATCTGAATGTGTGCAGTAAATAAACAACAGAGAAGACAGACTCTAGCCTCCAGTTCTCATACCTGCTATACTTACTGTTTGCTTGAGAACTAGACATACATGTATGCTCCTGGAACAGCATTAAAAATGACTAACAGCTGTCTTGAAATTAATACTAGTTTTCCAGGTGTTCCAAATATATAAGGAAGGTGACAGTACAATGGTTCATGTGTTGGTAGATAAATGTACAGCATAATGTACAGCAAAATGGCTAACAGTGATGTTTATTTTTGAACGTTTTAAATCATTCTGTAGTCTATGCAAAGTAATCCTGTGCTGTTTGCCCACTCAAATTCCCTTTGCCTAGATAGATCAGAAACACCCAATACTTTTTTTCTAGACATGTTGACTTCTTTTAAAATATGGCTGAAGCTGTGAATACAAACCTGTAAACTGATAAAAAGCAAAAGAACTTATGGCAATAGAATAAGTCTCATGGACTTATGAAAACCAGGGACAAACTACTACTCACAACCACCATTTAAAGTAGGTTATGTTCAGACAGTAGCGACTCCCCCAAAACTGTGCAGTATAAGGATATGACTTCAAGTTTCTGGGCTACATGTCTAGTGGTAAATGTACCACACTGTTTAAATTGCTTTCTGAAAGCCATAAAACAAATTTGTGTTGCTAAAGGCCATGCTAGATATATCCATGTGGCTTTATGTTGGATGTAAGTGCAGTCATTATTGGGGTTGTCTGTGGATTCACTCTGTTAAGAACATATAAACGTATTGTCACGTAGTTACTCTTGTAACTTGTAAAACTTGTAACTTGTAAAAATGGGGGCAAATTGCGGTGGTAAATGTGCAGCTACTATTTAATGTTTTTATTTAATTTTTAACCTTTGTAAGTCACCTAAAGACACTAGTATGAAATGGGATGTAAATATGTAAATAAATAAAATGCTACTGAAAAATTTTCTTTTCTTTCTTTTCTTTATATAAATTTATATCCTGCTCATCTCCAAAGTTCCTGGCACCGGAGTACCTAGTTTTTGTTGTTATTTGTTCAGAAGAGTTTGGATTTATAGGTATTTATATTTATATGTGGGGACCTAAAGCAGGATAGAACATTGTTCTTTCCTACTCCATTTTATAGGTTAGGTTGAGAAAGGAAATGACTGGCACATGGTTGTCCAGTGATATTCCGTGAGGGGACTTGCACCTAGGTTTTTCAAATTCTAGTCTGATACTCTAACCAGTACCACTGTACTATGCTGGCTCTAGATCAGGGGTAGGGAACCTGCGGCTCTCCAGATGTTCAGGAACTACAATTCCCATCAGCCTCTGTCAGCATGGCCAATTGGCCATGCTGGTAGGGGCTGATGGGAATTGTAGTTCCTGAACATCTGGAGAGCCGCAGGTTCCCTACCCCTGCTCTAGATCCTCTCTGGCATAACATAACCTGTGTTGTGATGTCACTGCAATCTGCATTTGCCCACCTCTGCTTTATATAATTGGCTACTGACAAGAAGAGAGTGTAGAATGTTATCCATCAAGAAAGCTGCATATTCACGCAGAGGTATGTCTAAAACCATGCAAGTACAGAGCTGGAAAGCATTTCTCTGACCCACCAACTGCAAGAGCTCTCACTTCTAATATTTCTAAGCTATGTCCTACATCCTGCCATGACACATCTCTACTTAGAACGTTCATCCTGTCTATGAGCACCTGAAATAACATGCAACAGGCCAATCCAGCATCACTTGTTGGAACTGATTGCCTTCCTTTTTACTTTTAGGATCATTTCATACAGCAGTATAAGATTCATACCATATATCAATGGAAAATGTAATATAACACTCAAGAAGTTTTTAAAAACTCTCATTTAAATGAGTGTGACTTGACGAGAGTGATGTGATAAAACTATGTAAAGGCTTTTATAAACATAAATGTTGAATAACAAAAAAATTCAAAACCTTAACTTTCAAAAATGGTTTTAAAAATATACAGAACAGGGCAAAGGAATGCTTATTGCAGTAATTTGGCTATAGCAGACTGGACTCCAGCGTTTCTGATCTGCCCTTCTTACTTCCATCTTCATTTCTACTCTGAACTCCTAGCTTCTCAAAGGGCACAGGGTTACCATTTCTTGGAAATGTGGTATTGTACCCTGGAAAGTGCAACATTTGGGAAAAGGAGGGGCGAGGAGCTCAGCAAGGATGTGATGCTATGAAGTCCATCCTTCATAGCTGCCATTTTCTCCAGAAGATCTGATCTAAAGATTAGTTGTAATTCTGGGAGAATGCCAGGTCCCAGCTAAAAGTTGACAACCTTAGTGCCATCTAAGGAAACCTCTCTTCCCTTGGGCCAGTGTTGGATAAGACTGTCTAGTTCTCATGCAAGTGAAAAAGATCTTTAAAACATGGGATTTCTTTTCTTATTGGCTATTGATGGGGTTTCCATTTAAATTAATTCTGCTGGTTTATGTAGTGTTGTTTATGTGGGTTCTGTGACTATCATCTGTTACAGTTATCCTGTTGTTTAAATGACAAAGAATCTATATTTAAAACTTGAAGGAAGGACATGCTTTTATCTTACAGTTCAGATTTTGTGTGGTCATGTTCTAGCCACTGTATGCTTTGCAGCCCTATCCAAGGCGGGGGGGAGGGGTAATCCGCAACTGGGAGCGGTGGGGTGGCTGCGCTAGCAAATTCTCCCTCTCTGGAACACTTACCCCAGCAGAGGGGTGAAACTGCCACCATGCAGTCTCTGCTGTCCTGGTGGTTGGATGGCAAAGGATGCAGCAACAGTGTCCCTGAGCTTCTGCCTCCACTGGCGTAGTAAAGGCAGGCCAGGGGAGGAGCCAGTGTTAGTTGGCTTCCTCTTGGCCTTTGACTGCATTGTACTGGCAGGCTGCAGCCTGCATTTAGGCCAGACTTTTGCCTGGCCTAGGTGTTGTGCAGCCCATTGAGGCTTTCAGGAGATGGGGAGACATTTTGCTTCCTCATGCCAGGAAGCCTCTTTGGGGGGGGAGCAGTGGCTGGGGCAGGTGGGGCGGGCCAGCTTATGGATGGGGCTGCTGGTCTTTTTAATGTCATTTGTTTATCATCTGCTTATGGTCAAATGGGGTTTATTTACATAGTACATATTTTTGAGTGTCACACGTTGGATTGGTTTTGTTTATTTTTAAAAAATGTTGTAAATAATAAAAAATTGAGAAAGAAGTCCAAACAAGCTTAAATTATTTTCTGTGAATAGAACAATTAGTCTACCTTTCTTTCCTGGGATGGCCATAATCCCCCACCTTGCAAACCTTCGATATTTTTATGCTGCTTCTAGGTAGAAGTTGGAGAGACAAAGCCTTGTCCATGTTTATGGCTTGTTTGTACGCTGTAAGCCATCTTGAACAAGCCATCTTGAACAGGCAACATGTATGTGTGTGAAAACTGCCATCAAGTCAAAGCTGTCTCATAACAACCCCTTATTCGGATTTTAAGGCAAGGTAGTAACAGAGATGGTTTGCCTTTTTCTGCATAGCAACCCTGGTATTCCCTGGTGGTCTCCTATCCAAATAATAACCAAGTATGACCCTGCTTAGTTTCTGAGATCCGATGAGATCAGGCTACCTGGGCCATCCAGAACAGGCAAAATAGAAATATTCTAAATAAATAAATAATATTATCTTGGACTTCTTTGCAAGTGTCAAAAATGAGTTTAATATTTGAGCACCCAGAATACCCAAACATATGTAACACTGGTTTTCTCACAGATCGTAATACAAACCACCATAGTCCAATAAATATTACAGTTCCATTTGAACAGGGGCATACCAGCCCAGGGACATGGGGACACCCATGTCCACAGGCACTTGTCTTTTGGTCATGTGTGGGGGGTGCCAGACTTCCTCCGGGCTTCCTGAAGCCTGGTTTCTGCCCTCCCCAGAGCCTGGGGAGAGCAGGAGCCAACCTGCAGGGACATGCTTTTAAAAGCACAGAGGCCAGGGGATGGCTCAAGGGCTTGGCCCAGCCCCCAAGCCTCCCACTCTTCATGCTTTTAAAAGCACATTCCTGGTGGCCGGCTCCTGCTCTCTCCAGGCTCTGTGGAGGCAGAAGCTGGGCTGCAGGGAGTCCAGGGGGCAGGGCCATGCCCCAAGCCCCACCCCTGAGCAAGTGGAGTGCGGGGGCCCCCAGAGAACGAGTTGTCTCCAAGCACTATTTCCCCGCATATGTCTCTGCATGTGAATCAGTGTTGCATTCTTCTACGTCCATTAGGATTAACGGGTAACTGCTTAGATTGTACCTTGTCCCATTTTGAGGACAGTAAAATGAACTTTCTTCACAAGATCTCTCCCAAACCCTTCAAGAGAGACAGGAGCTATTATATAATTTTCAAGGATCTTTCTAACAATTACAAATCTTTGGTATTATTTCTTCCTCTAGAATTCTATCCCCACCCCCACCCCCCACTCTAAACACCAGCAATCCCACTCAATTCTTTCTGGAAGTCCTTGTAAATGGATGAAAGCTGAATTTATTATGATGAGATTCTGTGGAAATTAGAAAACTGGACTAATGGAGGTCATTAATGTCTTTTCAACAATCAGATGAATTGTAAATCAATATGATATATTCATCGTTTGGAAGCTATTAAACATAATATAAACCCAGAGTAGATAGGTAGCAACGCATAAGAAAAGACAAGAAAGGCTTTTATTGTGTATTTGAAAAACTGTTTTCTCACATCGAAGACAAGTTTCATCTGATATTCTGTTACTATGGAAAGAATAACATTAAAATGTTTTGTTTCATTCTAATAAATATAGTTTGATATGAGTTATTTTTCTATCTGATATAGAATAACTTTTAAATAATGAATAATTCCCTTCTCTTATATTTCTAAGGTCTACGGCCTTTACTTTCAGTGACTATTGGTCTGGAGCATTGATACACTATCAAAAAAGAAGTAGGAATGGTTTCATATGATAGTTGGACTTACCACATACATTCTACCTAAACCTCAAAAGAAAACTTCAAAGAGTAAGTGGTAATCAAAGAAATAGTTGCAAAAAGTACTTTCAGTTCAACTAGCATTAATCATAAAAATGTGGCCAATCTTATTCCCATTATTGATTTCAATGAATCAGGATAGCATTCAGTGCCTGTTATTGAATGAATATGTGAGCTTAAGGAACTAATTAAGACTTTAATGTGGTAACATTCCTTGGAACAGTAGAAGTCTCATGATTCAAGGAACTTCATTTATAAAAATGTTGGAAGACAGCTGATTTCAAGATTGTGTTTTAATCTAAAAATATATCCAGTTAGTTGTTGTTCTTCGATACATTTGTATGGGTACCTGGGGAATAGAAAACATAGGATAGGTTTTTCCAAGGGTGGGCTAACTATTCTTCCTTGGCAAAAAACAAAACAAAACTATACCCTCCAGAGTCCATGAATGTGTTTTCAATTTTCCAAGTAAGAGTACAGCCTCAAGGTTACTTAAGGATTAAGGCATAACTGATCTCATTAAGAGATCTTGTGGAACATATGAAGCGCCATGCAGGATCAGACTAAGGGTTGCTTGGGTCTAACACTTCGCAAGAATTTCAGCAATGTGTGGGCATTGGTAGAGCATTATGTGTATGTGTGTGATGCGTATATGTGTGTGTGTGTATACCCACCATTCAGAAGGAAAAAAAACCTGTCCTTGCCTGCATACAAGAGAATCTCCACTCCCCAGCATGATCCCTCAATTTAAAAAATATGTGTGTGTCTCCGTAGCTATGAAGATAGCTCCTCGAAAATAAAATTTAAAAAATAGGGAAACTATATATTGCCAGAATCAACAGAACCAGATGAGTACAACTTTGCACTTTGGGGGCTGAAAAGGTGCCCAGGATCAGAGCTTGAAGAGCAAACATCCTGGGGCAACCTTAAGCAAATGGCAGCAGAAAAAAATTTCTTCAGGAGCACACACAATGTTGAATGCTAGCAACTGACCAGACAGCAAAACAGTCAAGCTGGGAAAAGCCTCTTTCCCCCTCGGATGCCTTTGCTGTGTGGAAAGCATGCCAGAAGCTGCCTCTTTTTATGACATCCCCTGGGCATCTTATTTTGGGTGTACAGGGTGAAAAGAGGCAGTCTCACAGATTTTGTGTCTGTGTGTGTGTGATGTAGAACGGACAATGGTTTTAAATGAAATGTTTTGATTTTGCTATCTATATGGTATGTATAGTAAATAGTTTGTTGTAAGCTACCCTGAACCCAACCTGACTGTGGTGGGCAAAGTATAAATGGAATGAAAATTTAAAAATAAAATATGAATAAATATATAGATTTGTTAACTGTAGGCTTTATACATTAGACAGCAGTGTGTAGATTTAATTGTAATCAAAATAGAATACCATTATATTAGTATGATGAAAGTAAATGAGGATATAGAGAAGGGATTAATTTTTGTGAAAAAATGGAAAGTCTTTGTATTTAGGGCAGATTGTTTGTTAAAGTGACAATGAATATTGTTGACAATGGACCCTTCCGCACTTGCAGAATAATGCACTTTCATTCCACTTTCAATGAACGTTGCAGCTGAATTTTACTCTTCGGAATAGCAAGATCCACTTTCAAACAATTGTGAAAGTGGATTGAAAGTGCATTATTCTGCATGTGTGGAAGGAGCCAATGTATTTTAAATTGTATATTAATGAAGATGATGAACTACAAAAAAAATTCACTCAGGCGTTACTTGGAAGGTTTATTTTCTCCACCATTTATAGATAAAATTACATAGAAATCTCCTTGGGTCATTTCATGTTGAGGTGGTTTTTCTGGTATTTAGTATGAAGTGAAGTGAGACCTGCTAATTATTTGTCCTCATTTGTCTCCGTATCCTAGAACAGAAAAGTAGGGGCTAATCTAATAATGGAGTTCTACTATTCAGAATGTTTAGAGAACAAAAATAACATGGGATGAGGAATGCACAGAGAAATGCAGTGCCCTATCAGTAATAATTATGAATATCCTTTATAGCAATGAGGATACTAAGTGCTTCCACTGATGTTTTG
Organism: Sphaerodactylus townsendi; assembly: GCF_021028975.2. Taxonomy (NCBI): domain Eukaryota; kingdom Metazoa; phylum Chordata; class Lepidosauria; order Squamata; family Sphaerodactylidae; genus Sphaerodactylus; species Sphaerodactylus townsendi. The sequence goes on along the minus strand of NC_059431.1, from coordinate 84,521,983 downwards.
ATTATGCTTCACTATTAGTTATGTGTGCCATTAAACTTTTGCATTACTGACACAAGCAATATTTATTTTATTTAATTTAGTGGCACATATTTCAAATAGTAAAAAGTAAAATACAGCCTGATCGTCAAGACAGTGGAAAGGTTCATTGCTAATGCCAAGAAAACTCAAGGTCAAGAAACCATTCACATCAATCCATGGACATTTTGAGAAGGAACAAATTAACAAGAGAGATGCTGAAGGACTGGCTGTTGCCTTTTTCTTTAGCTGTAATCCAGGAGTTACCACTCTGGAAAAGGCCATGGCTGGGTGAGTCCAAAGGTTCTTCTTGTTGCAAAGTATTTTTGTTGTTGTTGTATTGTCAAAGGCTTTCACGGTCAGATTCAACTGGTTGTTGTGGGTTTTCTGGGCTGTGTGGCCGTGGTCTGATAGATCTTGTTCCTAATGTTTCACCTTTATCTACAGAGGTGTATCACAGAGAGGGGTCTGTTACACCCTGGTTGCATATGTTATTGACATTCTTCTGATTAAGGCTATACTTTTCCAGCAGCTGAAGTACAGCTATGTGATGGTAGAAGCTTTTGTCATTGCCTAGTGCCTTATGTAGGACCATATTTAACCATCTAACCAGAGAACAGAGGTGAGAAAATAAACTGCTTCATATTTTGAGTTGTTTTATGGTTTGATTGCCCAGGTGTTCCCCAGATACTAAGAAGAAACCAAGTGCCCATTTGGGCTGTTATTTGACCAAAACTCAGCTATTATTATTTTGTAAAAATTAAGTATTTAATTCTTATGGATTAAACTAGCGGGGCCCGGCCACGCGTTGCTGTGGCAATTGTCCTTCTCATCACAGTCCGCAACCCACACAGATGTCCATGCAGGTCCAATGATCCGCAGCATAGCCTTTTGGGGTGGTCAAATGGAATCCCTCTTTCCCTTTTCAATTCACATTGTTATATGGTGGTGTCTTGTTTTTTTAGTAGTAGTAGTAGTAGTAGTAGTAGAAGAAGAAGAAGAAGAAGAAGAAGAAGAAGAAGAAAAGGAGGAGGAGGAGGAGGAGGAGGAGTTTGGATTTATATCCCCCTTTCTCTCCTGCAGGAGACTCAAAAGGGCTTACAATCTCCTTGCCCCTTCCCCCCTCACAACAAACACCCTGTGAGGTAGGTGGGGCTGAGAGAGCTCTGAGAAGCTGTGACTAGCCCAAGGTCACCCAGCTGGCATGTGTGGGAGTGTACAGGCTAATCTGAATTCCCCAGATAAGCCTCCACAGCTCAGGTGGCAGAGCTGGGAATCAAACCCGGTTCCTTCAGAATAGATACATGAGCTCTTAACCTCCTACGCCACTGCTGCTCCATTCCACAACGGAACTGTCCAGAGTGCGAATCTCGCTGTCCATGAGGCTGGTTGACATGCACAGTCCTGGCTTGGGTAAGGCAGAACTGGGGCAACTATCCCAGTCAGGCAGCAGAGGCAGGGTGGTGAGGTGCTCAGATCAAGGCCAGCTCTCTGGGTTCTTAAAGGGCCACGTGCAAAAGAAGCGGAGCCAGTAGTGTTGGTTTGCCCCCACCCCATGGATTTTCTTAGAAGAAAAAGGCAAACTCCAGCTTGTTTTTAGTAAAAGAGAGCTGTGGCGAATATGGGTGAGGAAGTGGGTAAGTTGTGGTTGGATGTGAGGGAGGGCAGAGTGAGGTGTGTGAGGATGAGCTGGATGTGGATGAGAGTACGTGTGTTGTGTGGTAGCAGTGGGTGAGGCACAGAGAGTGAAAGTTACCTGCGTGTGAGGGGTGGGGAACCCCACCTGACGTCTCATACAGCAAAGTGTGTATGTGTTTCACTTCCACTCCTATTACCTAACAGTATTACCTACTTACTGTTTTCACTGCTCATCTCTGCCCATCTGCGCGAACATTCTAAGCCCTCATACCAAGCCCTCAAGCCTCAGACATGCTGCACGCACATTCTAAGGGTGACAGTTAAACACAGCCAGCTTCAGGGCCTGGTGCGTCAGGAAAAAGATGTTTTACCTGGTTCAGGTATGGACTTTTGGCGATTTGAAGGTCCGATTACCTGCCCGCAACAGGGAGGAACGTCATGTGAAAATTTGGGGGCGATCCGTCCAGCCGTTTTGGCGTTAGGGTGTGACTAACAAAGTCACTGTTAGCTTTTTTTATATATAGATGATATGCAATGCTAATGAGGAGCCATATTCTGGCCAATCAGTTACTTAGAAATCTTTTACACATTCACACCCTCATTTTTCTATGCAGTAAAAAAAATCACAGCTATGGCTGACATGCTTTCTAATCTCTTCTTAGCAATCCTTGCTGATACTTGAGAAGAAACATGAGTATATCTTGGCATCGGGTAAAGAGGTGTTTATTTTGATCCTTCCCCACTGTTTTGCAATAAGTGCTGATTTTTTTATAAGTGTAACAAGGTCACACCTGGTCAAAAGCTATTGAACTGAATGAGATCCTGAAGAAGAAAGGATAATTGGTTGTTGATATGTGTGGCTAAAGAAACCAGTAAAATCTTAAATGAGTAGACTAGCTGCTTAGAATGTATTTATTTTTCCTTTGGGACCAGTTATTTATTATGAGATAAGTATTAAAAAAAATTACCACACACTTTCCAGCTTGGTGTTTTTTTTTCCAGCATGCCATTTTTAGTTCCATGTATGTCCTTTTTTGGGTCCTTTATACACAAATAGCAGACTGACTAAAACTGAATTCTCTCTTGTGGATTCACACTGCTGTAAAATTGCTGAAAAGCTGCCATAAAGCATACTGCTAGAAAAAGTAGTGAGACCCAAAACATGTGTTGTTATCCATTGTCAAGCTTTATAGTACTGAATATAAAAGGTAAACTAACATCATTAATGAGCATGATAGGCAGAGTCCTACTGGAAATAGTATTTGATTAGAAAGGGAACTGGAATAAGTATATATGACTTTGAAGCAACTGTTGCTGTTTGTGTGCTTGAGCTAGCTTCTTCCTAACAAAATTTCCCCTTGCAATAGTTGCTGGGATTCAGAAAAGGTTTATTGATGCCTCAGATGCCTACATACAGAAACCTATGTTTATCAGCTCCCTTTCTCCCTATCTCCAAGCTCTCTCAAACAGGGGTCAGGAAGCTAAAATTATGCATGTTGAAGTCCTGTTGCTTTCTAGGCACATGGTTAGTCTGTCACTTAAATCAAAGTGTTTAAGAAATGCTTATTCTTATCTAGAGACAGAAATTAAGAGGTAACATTTTTTTAATTAAAAAAGGTTTACGTTTAGGAGGCTGAGCTGCTGCTTTAAATATTTAATTTGTTAATGTCCATATGACAGGGCTGAATGTGGGAAGTGTGCGTATGATTAATCAGAAAATTGTGTAGCCTCTCAAAGATGTGCTCAGCTGGCTAATTTCCTAGCTGCCAACTATTATGGCTTCAGCCTTGCACCTGGTTACTTATGAGTGCTATAGAAATCAGTGCCATTTTATAACTGACAGTAAGATGCCAACAAAATCTATCACCATTTGTGTAGTGAGACAATCAGATTCTTGAATATTATATAGCTTCATAGCAGTTTTGAAAAGCATATTTTCTGTATATACTGATAAAACTGCTACCCTCCAACACTTTCTTTGGTGATATATTTGCTTAACAGTTGCTGTCAACTACTTGTCCTGTGAGTTCGTACATGGTAGTGGAGATTTTGGGGAGGATGATGTGAAAGTACAGTTGATAGATCACAGATGATATAAAGAAGTATCTGCTCAAAAGCAGCACATATGTTTAATCCAAAGTCAAAATTATGTTGCTGGGTTTAAAAAAAAGTTCCTGGCCATAAGGGGCATATGCACAGAAAATGTCTCCTGGGACAAGCTCTCAAATTGGAAACCCCCCCCCCCCCCAATCTGACACTCAGTTTTAAAATAACTGTACCATAATATCAGCTCAAAAAGAGATCAGGGGCAGTACACCTACTTCCCCTGTTCCATTTTTACCGTCACACCAATCCTTCATGAGAGAGCAAGAATTTGAAACTGGGTCTCCTAGATACTGGACCAATCTACTTTCTACTTCAACAGCAACAACAACAAAAGCTATATCTCTCAATTGTTATGATCAACAAAATTATCATCTAAAGTACTTATTAACCCCACCCCACCCCACCCCCACTATCATACCTGGCTGTTGCTGTATTGTACCCAGATTCAATGTGATGTTTTTTTTTAATTCTCTAAATCAAAATAAAATTTGTACCATGTATGAAAAAATATTAAATATTCCTTCATACTCATAAACGTTTTTAAAGGGAAAGGGGGAAATTTGAATCACTGAATCTGAGCTTGATGACTATTGCTAAAATAGGCATGATAAAAGCACAATCAAGAAAAATATGGACAAAAACTACTAAACTGCAAAATACTTTTTTAAAAAAAGCTGGACATATCCTAATATCTTCCCCAGGTCTTTCTGTTCAACAGGATTGTTTTCTCTATTTGCTCAGAGGTAGAAAATTCACTTAGTCATCCTATACACTCTGGGGAAGTGGCAGACTTTTGATTTTTCAGAAATGGTTGGATAATTCTGACTGAAAATGTCTCTGCATGGTGTAGTGCTCTGTAGTGCATGACCAGAAGAATCAGGCAGTATGCCCCTTGCTGCAGTAGGAGCTCCCTACCTTTCTATTACTATCAACATCAAAGTAAATTATACAAAATAAAAATGGTCTGACTAAGATAAAAGAAAAGAAATATACATTTGCAGAATTTATTCAAGTAGCTGAATCCAGCTTTACTTATTGCAATATTTTGATCATTTTGGCACATAAATATAACTTGCGCTAGGTTCCATAGAGATAGTTGCAGGATAAGCAGAACTCATATGTGGTTTTTTCAGGAACAGTCTCTGGTCTCAGAAAACCTTTCACTGCTAACAAAAAGAAAAGGGAGGTGGAATACATGTATAAGAAAGCAGGTAGTTTAGCACTTCAGGGTACTCTCTTGCATTCCTGGGCAGATCCTGTTTGAAGTATGTACATACTGTACTGTATATAGCAATGATGGCGAACCTTTTTGAAACTGAGTGCCCAAATTGCAACACAAACCCCACTTATTTATCGCAAAGTGCCAACCTGGCAATTTAACCTGAATGCTGAGGTTTTAGTTTGGAAAAAACTGGTTGGCTCCCTCTTCCTCCGCCCCACCCGCTCTAGCAGGGGCCAGCCTTCTCTAACCTCAAGCAAGTCCTGCGTGCACCGCTCTGTGCCTCTCTAGCATCTCTGCCTCCTCTGAGCCCCCCCCCCCCAGGCAACAGCCACCCGGAGCATAGGCACCAGGCCTGCCAGCCGAGTCCTCCCTGCAGTGCACGCACATTGTGCTCAGTGGCCCAGGCCAACCTAGATGTTTGTGTTCCCTAGTTCTTATTGTAATGTCATGTTTTGGTCTCCAGTAAAATTAGTTGAAACCTCATATTATTTTTCTGTGAAGCCAATACTAAGCAACCACAGAGATGGACACTAGATGATGTCCATCACTCTGTTCACACCCACTTTCCTCTTCATTCTTTCCCTGCGGGGTTGCCAACGATTCCCAGTTGTGATCCCGTGTTGGTCATATATAACTCATCTCAAACCATCATTAACATCCTACAACCTATGCTGGACAATGGTGCTCCTCTTTCACAACCATTGGTAGGTAAACCTTTTCTTGCTCACAGACAGCCTCCTAACTTTAAGCAACTTCTCACCCATAGCAATACCCTTCCTAAAATGGACATGGGCTGTGGGATCAGGATCTGCAACAAAGTAAGATGCCAACTCTGTCCCCATATTCACGATGGATTCACAATCACCAGACCTAGCAACACCAGCCATATTATTGTAGGTTCGTTTATTCATTCATCTTCAAATGCTATACATGCTATCAAATGTCAGCAAATGTCAGCAACTCTCCAAAACCAGTAAGAGAACATTTCAGTCTTCCATCCAGGTCATTCCATTGCTGATCTGGACTAGCAGTCCTTGAATAGAGAAGCTCCAAGGGAGATTATAACAAGAGATTGCTGAACTTGATCTCATTCACAAGTTCAGAACAATGTCTTTCAGGGCTAACTAAGGAGATAGAATTCTTTTCTCACTGCAGATGCTAATATTCTGCCCTCAAACACTTCCCCTCTGCTTTAATCAAGCCAAATATTTATGTGCATTGTATTCTCTGCATCCCGAGTTCCTTCTTTACAACACCTCTCCCACCTTCTTACTGGGATGTAAGGACTCAGAGAAATCCCCAAAATCTTGTTGGTCTGTAAGATGCTAATGGACACAAATCTAATTGATCCTCAGACTACAGAAATCAGTTCCCTTGGAGGGTGGGGTCTATGGCATGATATTTCGCTGAGACCCCTCCTCTTCACAGATCTCACCCTCCCTGGGTTTAACTCACAAAATATTCAGGTAAGTCCCAGCTTGAAATTGGCAATTATATCTCCTTGGCTTCATTATTGTATTGGAGTGTGCAGAGTGAACAGCATCATTATTGTATTGGAGTGTGCAGAGTAAATGGTCCAATATGTATATGTGAGACATGGCTTCGCTTCAAAAACATTCACTTTAGTGGAGTGGAACAGCTGCATACACATATTCCTCTATGTAGGCTGAAATACCCCCATCACTAAGTGAATGTGGATCTTTGTGTATGCACTGGAGAGTACACACTGGCTTTGGATTGGAGCTGCAGTTTGTACTCTCTTTCTTCCATTCCGTTATACAAATGAGCCAGATCTGGTATTCTGCTAGGTCATAATTCAAATAAGGATTTACCACCCATCATGTTTGGCAGAACAGGATGCGTTGTTGCTAAGTATTCTTTGCGTTGTTGTGAGCACAGGGAATGTGAGTTATAATCTTTCATGATGGAAATACCATTTCAGACTTGCTGGCATTTCTTTATTAGCTCTATATTTTTGTGTTGTCAGTGAAAACTTTCCAGTGCCTTTGAAGAACTGTGTGGTTTTCTAGCTCAGTAATAATTTCAGTGGAGTTATATCAGAAACTCTTATGGACAGATGGAGGAACCATTCAGTAAAGGAAGCAAACTACGTTAGGGTATTACAATTAATTCCTCTTCTTTCTCAAACAACAGGAGAAGTGAGGCATTTGTATTACATTTCTTTAAGAATCTCTTTTTAGTGCCTTTTGTAATATGATTTATTTTAAATTAAACAAAAAAGTTCCATGTCAAGCCAATTATTGAACATTCTTTTCTACATGATTTCTCTCATACTGCTTCCAGTATCTAGAACATTCTATCCTTTTCCAAAAAATAATGTATTTTCCATCTATATATGGCAGGACATATTCAGACTTGTTCTAAGTTCTAACAGTATTTGGGAATGCCTAAAGAGACATTAGTAACAAATCTGTATGTTTCTCTACTGTGAAACAGTTGGGGAATGTGGAGGAAAGGCTAGTTTAACTTAATAGGGAAGGTCAACCCATCCATAAAATAAACGTTATGCAACAGTGGGTTAAAAATTGGCTGAATTGGTTTGTTCACTGAGGTATTTTTAAGCACCAATCATTAAGATAAGACTGCTGGAGATGCTTCATTGTATAGCGCAGTCATCAAGATTGGGTGTCAAATGCACCTCAACAGGCTTTGTATTAATCAGAGTAATGTCTTTTTATTACTCACCTTAATCATTTAGAAATGCCCAGTGGATGCAAGTGAAGAGATCCAAATAATGAGTGAAACCTGTTTGGCTAGACTCTGTCCAGCACAGCCTGTGCAAGAGAACTAGCATAGTTCAGAGAATGATTCACCTTGGGATGATATACAGCTACTGGGGTTTTAAATATACTACTAAATCAAGGTCTGAAGAACATGACAGAGGTCAATAAAATTAGGAATGGTGTGGAAATTATACCCCCCCCCCCACAAGATTCTCTCTCTCTCTTAGCATAGTCCACTAAAACTGATGTGGACAGTAAGCTGAGAAAAAGAAAAGTGAGCATTGCATACAACTGAGAATTATTTATTTATTTATTTACGAAAAGCCTGCCCTCACAAGGGCCAGAAAGACTGCCAGCAATTTAAAACATACCTGTATGTAATAAAACCCCATTGTAAAACCATTAAAATCAATCTCCCCAACACACATTAAAACAATTGAAAAATACAGTAAAAATATACACAAAACATAAAGCAGCAATTAAAATGTTGGTTAGGGAGGAGGGAACACTAAAAGGAGGGGGCTGAATCCAAAGGAGGGGGCTGAATCTGCCTGTGGGACTGGTGACATGCAACACCTGCGGATTTGTCCTCCCAGGGGTGGGATGCTGCTCCAGTTGCTGCGCCACCATCCCACTGCTAGTGTAGTGGGGGCAGGCTGGCGGTATGGCTGGGGAAGGAGCCAACCTTAGTTGGCTTCCCCCTGGCCAATGCCTGTGTTAACACACCAGCCAGGTCCTCAGACTTAACTCCATTCAGCCATGGGGGCTTCTTGGTGGCAGGAAGGCTTTGTCACTTTTTGAGTCTCCCCACATTGCCAGGAAGCCACCATGGGAGCAGTGGCCCAGCACAGCTCTGGCGCAGTGCTCGAGCACCCGGCCTCTTAGATGGGAAAGTAAGGGAATGTTAAACAACGTAAAGAAGTCTATATCCACTGACAAAAGATGGCAACAGAATGGTACAAGTGAGTCTCCCTCTAGTGGATTCCAAAGCTTTGATGCCATGTCTGAAAAGGCTCTTTCCTGGGCTCCCATGCACCTAATCTCAGAGTGGTTGCCCAAGAGATTAGGAGCACCCAAAAGAAGACCTCTGAAGATGACCGCAGTGGTTGGCCAGGTTCATAATACAGTAGGTGATCCTTCAGGTATGCTGTTCTCATATAGGGCTCTGAAAGTCAAGGCCAGCACCTTGAATTGTTCTTGGGCACAAACTGGGAACCAGTGTAGATGGACCAAGACTGGAATGATATGATCCTTGCCACTCACTCTGGTCAACATCCTGACTGCATCATTCTTTCTAATTGAAGCTACCAAACCTCTGTACAGCAGCCCCTCCTACAGAGCACTGAAGCAATCTAATCTAGATATTATTAGGGAGACCAGTTTTTTCTGCCCAGAAAAAGTTACAGCTGGCTAACCAGTTGAAGCTGGTAAAAAGGCACTGCTGTCCATAGCTGCTACATGCTTATCCACCAGACCTGGATCCAAGAGCGCTCCCAGACCATAGACCTGTTTCTCCAAGGGAAGTCCAAAATGGGTGACATATTAAATTCTGGATCAATACTTCTGCCCAGCAGTAGCACTTTTGTCTTGCAAGCCATTGCTCGGGTGACAGGGATCAGGCTTAGCACTTCTCAGAATTGTTTAATCTTCAGGCTAAGACACATGGAACTGACAAGAGTCTTGATGAAGTTTGGAACCAGTGTAGTGTAACCCTTTTGGTTTTAAAAGGACCAGGTTAGTGGTCACAAAACTGCGGATTCCCCATTAAAAACCTGAACACATTGTGAAACAAGTAACATTTATTGAAAGGTTAGGGAAATAATAGGTTCAGGCTAGAAGCTTTAATGAACAATATAAATAAAAAGCATATGGAGCAGTCCCAAAAGTAAGACTAAAGGAGAAGAAAGTCTCTTACTACTTTTCCTAACAGTCACTAAGAAGCCATTTTTCTTCACAGTGGCTGATTCTGCATGGGCCAAAAACAGCGGTGTGAAAACGGTATGAAAACAGTACAAACCTTTTTACACTGTTTTAAGCCCTTTTACACTGTTTTCACACCATTTTCACACTGCTGTTTTTGGCCCATGCGGAATCAGCCAGTTACTCAGCAGCCACACTTTCTCAGGATCAAAAGCTCATGCTAGAAGACAACCACTTCTCTGCCAATGACCTTCCTATATCTCCACAGTCTTTTCTCCTTGGTAACTTATTTAGAAATTCTCCACACCCTCAGGAGGAAAATGCCTCAGGCTCATTCCGCACATGCAGAATAATGCACTTTCAAACTGCTTTCAGTGTTCTTTGAAGCTGTGCGGAATAGCAAAATCCACTTGCAAACAGTTGTGAAAGTGGTTTGAAAATGCATTATTTTGTGTGTGCGGAAGGGGCCTCAGTTTCTTCTCTGCCTGCTTCTCCCTCTTGGAGAGTCCACTCTCTCGTTCTTGAGCCCTGTTGCCAGGCAACCATTCACCCAGCCTTTCTGTAAAAAGCACCTCCCTCTGGACAAGGGGTGTCAAACATGCAGCCTGGGGGCTGGATCTGGGCCCTTGAGAGAAGGGGCGTACTGGCCATGGGGACATGTTGGGTCACATGTCCCCAGACACCCGAAAATTACTCATGTAGGGGGTGCCAAATTGCCCCCCATGCTTCTAGCGATTGCATCTGGAGTGAAGGTGCTGCCTGCAGTGGCCGTGCACGAGTCAAGGCGCTCCTCCTGGGCCAGCGGTGTACAGTGCTCTACAGCCCCATCTCCTGGGAGGCAGCCATCTGTCTGTGCCGTGGCGCAGCTGCCATGCATGACCCCCTGCCACCGTACCTGGCCTGGATTAGTCTCGACCATGCTGGGAAGAAGGCAAAGTTGGAGGCGGAGCAGGAGGCTGGGTGCGCAGTGCAGGAGGTGTGGTATCTCCGGTCGGAGATTGCACATTGAGCGCAGAGGGGAAGAGGCAGTCTGCACATGCCCATGGCAGGCACCTGGCCTGCTGCCGGCTGCTATTGCCCCACCCATTTCTATCAGAGACTGCGTCTGCTTGCGGCCTCCAATGGAGGGGGGGGGGGCGGCCTGGCAACAGCCTGCACCAGGGTGGGAGCACCCAGCAGGCTCCCGGCCTAGTTGCTGCTGCCCCCTAACTTTATTGGAGGCTGTGATGCAATCAAATAATGATACACATATTATAAGGACACTTTGAAATGCCATGCTGAACTTAACAACATTGGTTAGAAGTTGAAAATATACTTACAGAGCAGTACTAAGTTCCGTTACCCCTTTCTAAGTCCTAGCCCTCAGTAGAGATGTGCAATATGATGACATAAGATCTTTTTACAAGTAGAGTTTCCTGTGGTGTGGATGCTGAACTACAATGGGTTTTTTAATGAGTTTCCACACTTTCCATTTGTTGTCTTTCTCATTTGTCCATGCTTTCTCAAACCACCTTAGATCCAACTAGAGGATGTACAAAGAAATAAGGAAGCCATGGAAAGCAACAAATGGAAAACCAAAACTTCTTCAATTCAGCACCCAAATTGCAGGAAAACCTCAATGTGAGAAGGTCTTGTCGACTTTTCAGGACTATATAAGCACTTCGTTGATTTGGTGCAGAGCAGTTTCTGCTGGCTTATTCTGTGGTAGCCTCACCTTGTTCAAGAATGTGTCAAAAAACCCTGCACATCTGCTGGCACAAACCATCTAATATTTCTTTGTGCTGACTGGATGACACCTCATTTAATTAGGAAACATCCAGCTTTTAGGACATCCTGTACAAGCTATACGTTTTCATGTCTGAATACCTCAGCTGTGAAGACATAAAGCTCCTTAGTAAAATGACAAAAAATAATTTCCTTAATTTCCCTTTGGCTAACTGCTGAGTTTCTGTATTTTAGATTTAGTGACTCAAATGAAATAGCAGTTCCTTCAGGCTCCCATTGTCCGAGTTCTCTTTGCAGGTTGCTTGCCAACTCCTTTCCTTTTGAATTATGTTGTATTAATTAAATTATAGCATACTTGAATAAGGTAAACTTTCCCCACCTCCTCACAAAAGCTCTAGGTTATATTGCAGTGCTGTTATAAACTGATAACACAGCATTTCTGTTTTAAACCCTCTTTGGGATCAGATGTCTGTTTAAAGATATCTACATTTTTTTTGTGATACAAACACACCAGAAAATACATTTGGTTTATTGACATGCATTTCATTTTGTAAGTCAAATCTGTAAGGTCTTAAGGGGATTTTTCTTGGTATAACCTTTGGAACACAATATATTCAGGAAGCACCGAAGAAACTCTTAACCAGCATTATTGCAGTGGGCACTTATCATCCCAAGGTTTCCTGTTTGCAATCTCATTTTATGCACTTCCAGGACTGCAGAAAATTTTGCCTGTGGAGGAGCTCTTTGTAACTCTGCCCAGTCTCAGCTACTTCTTTGTAGAAAGTTTACTTCTCTTGAACATTGGGCAATGAATGCTGTCTTTCTGTCTTGCACTGTATCTGCTGCAGTCTTGTACCTTTGGTGAAAAGGTGCCTCGGTGTTTTGAAAGTGAGTCCCATTCAGCACTAAACCAGGAGTATGAGCAGCTGGAGTGCAGATGTGCCCTAAGCTTGTGCTGTGTTTATTTTATAGCAAAATAGTCAGAAAATCTAAATTTGGCTTGATCTTAAGACACTGGGAGTAAGCTTCAGTGTATCTAGTGGCATTTACTATTAAAAATACCTTCTTTTTTTGTTGGAAACATGCTTATTTTTCAAATTATTGATATAATTGCTTTTTCATACCTCAAAACAATTATAATGATATTCCGCATAGGATTAACAAACATGTTTCATTTGAATGAAAAAGATTTGTGCCTTTCACTTGCATATCTAAGATCACTTAAGTCAGCGATGGCGAACCTTTTCGAGACCGAGTGCCCAAATTGCAACCAAAAACCCACTTATTTATCGCAAAGTGCCAACACAGCAATTTAACCTGAATACTGAGGTTTTAATTTAGAAAAAAACAGTTGGCTCCGAGGCATGCGTCACTTGGGAGTAAGCCTGGTGGTAGTCAGTGGCTTTGCTTTGAGGCAACCATGCAACTCTTCCAATGGGTGAATCACGACCCTAGGAGGGTTTACTCTGAAGCAAGCCCCATTGCCAGCAACCGAGCTTACTGCCAGGTAAAGGATCACGCTTATGTAGAAGAAGAAGAGTTGGTTTATATTCCCCCTTTCTCTTCTGTAGGAGACTCAAAGGGGCTGACAATCCCCCTTCCCTGCCCCCCCCCCACAAACACTCTGTGAGGTAGGGGGGGCTGAGAGAGCTCAGAAGAACTGTGACTAGCCTAAGGTCACCCAACTGGCATGTGTTGGAGTACACAGGCTAATCTGAATTTCCCAGCTAAGCCTCCACAGCTCAAGCGGCAGAGTAGGAAATCAAACCCGGTTCTTTCAGATTAGAGTGCACCTGCTCTTAACCACTAAGCCACTGCTGCTCTCTAGGAAATGTAGGAGATCAATTATCCATAAGTCACCCAGCTCTGACAGACATAGAGGACTTAGTAGTTGGCATAGCCAACATGATAGTTCCATTTTCAGTGGCACTCTTCTACCGTTCTAATGGCTCACAGTTTGTGCCAGTGAGTCATCCATATTAATAGAAGCTTCTAAGGAATAATCCCACACATAATTTCATACTCAGGCAGATAGGTGACATATATTCCCCCTAACCTTAACCCTGCCCTCCCTGAAAGGCACTCCTGAATATCAGACAGTTACTACCAATTCTTTGCACATTTTAAAAACTAACAATAGTATGTTTTTGTAGTAAAAAATGCATTTTAAATAGCCCACAATATTTTGAGAATGCATTGGGGGGCAATTTTTGTCTGCTTCATTTGAGGCAAAGTATTGTGTGGTGGGATTACGAAAGGGCTCCTATATTTGCAATACATTTTATTTTTTACCATTCTTCTGAGGGCACAGTGGCCCTGAGGACAAACTGAAAATGACCAACCACTTTGAAGAGCAACTGAACTGCACAATTTTTTTAAAAAGCAAGTTAGTAAGAGAGTGCCCACACAACAAAACAACAAATGTTGTTTGTATGATCTGACGACTGTTCATATTTTGGAAAATGTGTTTGCCTTTAAAAATTGAGACCAGCGGAGTCTCACAACTGAAGTGGCTGCCCTTCAACTCAGCGGGTGTTTGACTGAGCAGAGCAGCTGTGCCAGCTTCAAAAAGGGCTGCTATTGTTTCTTGCCCATTACCATTTGGAACTCAAGAACAGAGTGCTGCCAACCAGACCTGCTCTCCAATGTGCTGTTAGCACCCTCTAGTTCTGTTGCAGATGCTGTAGAATCAGAATATTTTCTTTTGTTGTTCCTTCCCATATTGCTGAGCTAATGTGGACTTTCCTTTAGAAAGTCCTGATGGGATTGGCAGCATTTTGCTTGAAAGGATGCTCTTGCTCCTGACACACCAGGGGGATGGTCAGCAAGTATACTTTCTCCCTCAACACTTGACAGTGATAGAAGATGATGTGCCTTTGGAAATCCTTCTGTGTCAGTTAGTCACAATACAGGAGTCTTCATTGGTTTGGTATGTTTCCATCTTAGCTGGCCTCCCTTTATTTTCCTTGTTGAATTTGTTTTAGGATACAGGGTTAGAAACTTTCTGAGCCATTCTATCCTTGGTTGGACTAGACACCATCTTTATATGTTTTAGTTTATTATTGTTTATTATAATTTTATGTATTATAATTTTATTGTTTTTATACTTTGTGAGCTGCTCTGGGCTTGCTACGGTGAGGGATAGTGGGATAAAAAATCAATCAATCAATCAATCAATCAATCAATCAATCAATCAATCAATCAATAAAAATTAGTAGTCACCAATTTTAACAAATAAGCAAGATGCTCCTTAATAGCAGAGATGCCTTTAAGAATTTCACTTGCCATATTGATGATGACCAGAGTGGGTTTCCTTTACTGCTGAGTTGCTGGAGAAGTCTAATGGGACTGTGGGAGACCGACTATTAAATCAGGGCATACAGTCAGACTACACATACATATTTCTTTGTTTAAGAGTTACTGAACACATTGTCTACCTACCTTTATGTAAAAGCTGACCTAGGTTCTTGACACCAAGTGTGATGTATTGGTTAAAATTATCACTTTAGGATCTGAGAGACCCAAGTCTGAAACCCCACTCTGCATGGAAGCTCGGGCAAGTTGCATATTTTCACCCAACTTACCTCACAGGCTTGTTCGTAAGACAATAATGAGGACAAGAGAATGATGTAAGTTGTTTGGGGTCCCAATTGGGATGACAGGCTAAAGGGAAGTGTGTGTGTAAATGAAGTAAATGCATAAAATAAATACATTTTCTCTTTTTCAGTGCAATCCTAAACTGAGTTACACTGTTCTAACCCCACTGATGTCAACAGACTAAGAAGAGTATAACTGTGTCTAGGACTGACTGATAGTCACATTCTATAGTGGGAAAGGAAAGCAGCCCCAGATGCTGCTATGTGGAAAACAGGAGGCTTAATGTTCAGTTGGTCCTATTGAATTATGAAACAAACAAATTGGCTGCAGTCAGCAAAACTGTAATGGGGAAAACAACACCTGTCTCTTGCAACACTGATATCCCCAATTTTTAGGGTTACCTATTTATTTGTGTTACCTAGAATCTGCTTTTCTCACGGAAGGTGGGTCATGCAATGCAATCAATAGGATGAGACATCTAATAAGCAGTGTAATAGAATTAGGATTGCTGAAAGCTGAAATAAGCAGAAATTTGAAACTAAGTAAAAATATTGAACCTTAAACAATGCAGAAGACAACATTATATAAGAACAAACACAATATAGTGAAAGCAAGATAATATATACAGCACAGATAATACATGCTATACACCATACTACAGAAAGTAAGTGGAGTCAGATAGAGCTTCTGTCCAGTAGTGCTCCTACTTGCCCATTTGAAATCTAATTGGCTGTGCAGATTAAAATTAAATTTCAGCAACAACTGCCAATATAGTATTGGTTTTATTCTCTCTCTGACTCCTTTTTCCTCAGTGTATTTTTAAAATGTACTCCTCTTATCCTTTGCACTTGGGTTTCCTCCATGTGTGTGGTTGACTCAGCCTCCCATGTGGCCATTTTTTTGGTTGTACCCACCACCATGTGTTAGAATTCAAAAGATGCCCATAGGTTTAAAAAGGTTGGGGACTCTTGCTACACCCAGCAGTTTGGTCCAGAGTACTATTCCATTGATTAAAACAGCTTTCTGAACCATTCCATAATAGCCCTACCACCTTTATAGAAATGCCCCTTAATGCATTTTTTGCAAAATGCCAGTGCAACATATTTCAGTGTAAACAGTACACAAAGATGAACTGCATTCCCTTGGGAGTCCTTGCAGTGCATGAATGCTTTCCAGCCGGTACATTTTTTTCAAATACATTTTTGGTGCATTTTTTTAGTGCATAAATGAAAATCAGTGTCTCTTCAAAGACAGCTAGTAGAAATCCATCATTACAAGTGCAGTACAATTCATAATGCATAAGGTTCTGCCAAGCACAATGATCAGTGTGCAGATGAGATGGCTTTGGTTCAGACTTGTAAATGCCTTAAATATTAGCTGAGAGAAGATTTATTGTATTGTTTTAAACGCAATATTATTCTGTATAAAAATTGTATTTGACCGTTTATGACTTGGCTCATTTTGGGCTTTGCTAAGCAATTCTTTAAAATGCTGCATTCTTTTTGGAGAACTTTTTTTTGTCTCTGAAGTTAAATTTAGTTTTTGGAAAATATGAAGTGGAGTTTGTACATTCATTGTACGCATCAAAGCTCTACCTGTATATGCCTATGGCAAGTTCATACCAGGATGATTAGAAGCATGCAAGATTTAAATGTAGTTACTTATTGTCATATGTTTTACTGGCATGTCTCCACAAGGGTGTTGATGGAATCTATTGCACCTGTGCTTGTATACATTGTGGGAAAGTGATGAATACATGTGGAAAACCTGCAAATCCATTATTTTGTGTCTTTGATGATTCATATTCTGTGGTACTCATAATTCTAACGTTTTGTACACTCATGCTTGACAAGACTTGAGGGAAGTGCTTTTCAAAAACTTTGCCTGAACTTTAAGAAGAAAAAACTTGGTTATGTGGTTATAGTTGTATTACAATTGGACCAGTGCCAGAAAATTACAGACCTCAACAAAGGTGAACATCTCTTCCTGCAAAATAGAATGTAATTAATGTTGTCTCAATGCTGTTAAGCCCTCCAAATGTGTTTCCAAACAATATTCCTCCATTTTCTCTGTAGGACGCCAATAAATGAGGGTCAAAATTAACCCAAGGAATTTAAAATACAGCATAAGCAGAGCTTCATTTACTACATTTTACGTGTTTTCTTAGTCTCCAAGGGATGTTTCTCTCTTTTACAATGTGGAACTGCTTTATTTTGGCTTGCAGGATTACTGCTATGGAGTCAGGGGCAGGGGAGACTGAAGTTTGGTGCCAATTTCTATTTCTTTATTTTGTGGGAATACTCTTAAACTAGCAAGGATTTTAAGCAGAATCCCTTAGATTAGTATATGGGCCACTCTTCTTAATCTTACTGCGAGTGCTGACTAGCAGAGCAATCCCTTCTAAACCAATTGGATTCAGTGGACTTAGAAGGTATAACACTGTTAAGAATTGTGCTGCAGAGCTACTCTGATCTCAACCCACTGATTTCAAAGGATCGTATGATTAAAGATAACATTTATTTAGTACACCTATCATGTATTTATTAAAAATATTTATACCCATTCCTTTGTGGCTTATACACCTTATAATTTCAAAATTAAAAAAATATAAAACGCACCAAAATCCCATCAACACCCCCCTCCCACCACTAAGCCTGCAGTTTAACGCCCACGAATATTACAGCCATACAGAGCTTCATACAACCCTGTAATGATAGCACCCCCTTAACTTCTTCAGGAAGCCCATTCTGAAAGGTAGGAGCTGCTATAGAAAAAGAATGGGCTTTAATAGAAGGCAAGTGGGCCCACCTTGTGCAGGGGGAATAACCAGAAAGTGGCAAGCAGAAGTATTAGGTTGCTGTTCAACAAGAAATGCATTTTTACACAGGAATACACGAAGCAGCCTTACACTGAGTCTGACTCTTGGTCTCTTGCAGTCACTGGTCTCTTGCAGTGTGGTAGTTTAGTGGTTATAGTATTGGACTTGGATTGCGGATTGCCAGGTTTGAGTTTTCACTTTGCAATGGAAGCTTTCTGTGTGACCTTGGACCAGTCACCCACATTTGTCCCAGCCTGCCTCACAGGGATGTTGTGATCTATAACAGGGGAGAGGAGACCGATGTAATTCATTCAAAAGTGAATAGTACTCTTACCGGCAGTCGCGCTCCCAGTTTTAGATGGTGGCCTTGCACATCACTTGCTATCTGCTCCTTTTACCTGGATATGCCAGAGATTGAACCCAGGACCTTCTGCCCACAAAGTACACATGGCTCTTGAGCAGGAACTGTATTTCTAAACAAAAGTGGAGTTTACAGACAAGGGGAGCTAAACACTTTTACCAGCCTTATCTTACTGTGCTCAGTTTATTTCAGTGTTTTTTCTTTCACCATTTGGATTTTATATTGGAGCCAGGCTAGAAAAAAATACTTTGACGTGGGAGGAGTCAGAGGCCCTTTCTGCACGGGCAGGAGGGTGGGGGTGCACTGGCATACTTGCATACTTGGAGTCAGTGCAGCCCCCGGGGCCGCCTTCACACGGTGTCCCCAGCTCCTCTCGGCTGCTGTCTCTGTATAGAGGCCAGGGGACATGCCCCCGTGACCATGGCGATGCCTCCAGGGACAGAGGCCAGGAGGCAGGTCCCCTGGCCTCTGTATAGCGATGGCAGTTGAGAAGAGGTGGGGGGGGGGAAGTAGTGCAAGGAAAATGCCACCTTCCACCCGGTGCTGTTTGCATGGCACCACGGGGAGATGCTGCTTTCCAAAAACCTCGTTAATTGAGCAAATTTTGAAAGTAGCATTTTCACGTTGTTTGGGGGGATGAGCACGGTGCTGCTCCGCTGCAGCTGCAGCAGCTGTGTGAACAGCACCCCAGGGATGGTGTTTTTACTGTCCCTAGTGCACTGTTTTTGGGTTGTGCAGAAGCGGCCAGGGTTTAATTTACTTTTAAAAACAGGCAGCAAACTGCCAAATAATGGCCATTAGTAAAGGTTTCTGCAGATTACACTGTAATCATTAGCAATCTGATGTAAAATATTCAATATGTAAAAGAAAACAAAGGATTTGATTTAGATGTTCACCATATCTGAATGCACATCTCCTCTGGCATTATTGCAGCATGGGCTAATGATACTAATGCATTTCAGCACATGGATGGAAATGACAGGTGCTGCAGTATTTTCCTACAACTTTGATTAAAGATATTGTTGCTGTTTAAATATGACTCCACCGTACCATGGCAATACTTGTTGGGTTGACATCTTCATGTTGATTCAGCCACAGCCCTACTGTCCTTCCATGGTGTATTGCAATTTACATAGTTCAGTGGTAGAACATCAATTTGGTATGCAGAAGGTCCCTGGTTCAATCCTCAGCCCCCTCCCCCCCCCCAACTAAGGGGATCAGATTGTTGGTGATGTGAAAGAGTTAAGGTACCTTCATGTGAACATGATCCCCAAAAGTTATATGAACATTCATTTAGGTTATCTAGTTCTGAAACAGAATAAAAATTATAGGAAGTAAAAACTCTACAGATTTGCTTCTGAAATATTGGAAATTCACATTCAAATTCTAGCACGTTAATAAAATTCACTAATTGGGCATAGGCAAAGCATTCTTTTTCTCTTTGGATTTACTGTAAGGATTTATGAAATGAAATTATAAAAGAGTACAAAGTTACAATAGAAGTGACAAAATGGGATTTTTTTAAAGTGAGGGAACATTAACCTCATAGGCTTTTAATATCTGAAGGTGGAAAATGAAGTGAAATACAGAGATAACATTGATAACTTATGGATATGGGGGGATATTTGAGTACTACCTATACATTCTATAAGATTTGGATTAATCCTAATCTTGTGCCTGCTTTTGACACATATATAACCTAATCCTAGCCCACATTATCTTGAATAAAGTTCTAGAAGCTTCAGTATAGATTACTACCAAACAGTGGGTTTAGTAACCGTTTATATTTGAGCCGGTGGAGTAGTTACACAAAAATTGGATTTGGTTAACTGTGCTATACTTCTTCCTTGGTTCCTTTTCAAAGACATTTGAGACACGTTACCTGTGAGTCATACTCATAGCTGGATGGTGGCCCATTATCATAGAGGCTCCTCCAAGTATTTGCAGGAGTCAGCACAAAAGAGAGGACACTATGACTGATTGATGGGAGCTCTCCTGGATGGGAGTGAAATGAGCAGCCTGCAGAGAGTTTCTCAGGAAACATTGGGCTTTTTGTTTTAATTGGAAGAGGCCTGCTTGACAAAAGTCAAAATTTGCAAAGAATTATTTGGCAAGTATTGGAGCTCAGCGTGAAAAATGAGAAGGCATGGTCTCCCTCTTTGCTGCATTTTAGCTCTGAATCCACGATGTAAATCTCAGAGCTTCAGACATAGCTCAGTTCAAACATAAAGTCTTTTGAAGCCAAGAGCAAAGCAATTATGTTTTTCTTACTTACAAATTACTTGTGTCGGCTATTTTTTTCTTGGTGTATCACACTTAGCGTGCATCTGCACCAGTTGTTTTTCTCAAAATATGAGTAGGACAACTTATGCACCACATCCCAAAATTATTCCTTATTTGGATTCTGTTTCTAGGATTTTTTAAAAAGCCTCTTTCTTGTCCCCAGATTATTTGATGAGATAGGCAGGTACAAACTATTGCAAACCAGTTTAACAATGTGGACAATGCCACAGATACCAACTAGCACCAAATATGGGTCTATGGAACATACAAAATAAAACTCAATCTCCCTTTAATAGCAATGAATATGAGCAGGGAAATGGATATACCAGTGACACTGGAATGTACTCTAAATAATGGTGGAATGTAATATCCTAGCCACAGAAGCCCTGCCTTGATAAAGAATTCTGGATCTCATGTAACAAATTAGTAAAAACTCCTTGTTTATTGCCTGGAAAAAAACCCAGTCTTCTGAAAAAACCCTTTGACTGGTGGTCTCCTTCCAACACCTTAGCCTAGCTCATGTTGAACATATTAGATAGCATGTATGTTATACAGACGTTTACTTTCTGTTGGTTTATCATTCAGTTTAATGATAACAGTGACACCTACTGTTCCCAAATCATCATCATTGGGCACATCACTTCCAAACCATGTTAGGCAATTGTTATTCTGTAAATCCTAGCCGCTAATTTACTGCCTGGATTTCAAACAGATTTTGTTGCCCTCTCAAATGGATTTCATTACTTGAGGAAAGCTTTACAGCCTCATGAAAAAGCACATTATTTTAATGGTTAAATTTATTAACATCAGTGGTACTATCACAAGAAAGAAGAATGTTGCATAGCTCAGGACATCTATAAATAGTAAAACGGTACCTCATTATTTACAGTTTATGACTAAAACATCCACCTGCATATATTTAGTATTTATTGATACTGAGCATGATATAGTCAAAGGTAAGTGTCATGGGCCATCCTCTGGCGAGCGATGATTCTTTGGGGGATGAGCAGAGCCCAGTAAGCCCAGACCAGTTTGGGAACCAACAAGGGCTGGGCTTGGAGCAGCCAGGGCCCCTGCAGGCATTACAGGGTGAACAACAGCCAGGTCAAAACTCAGAGCCAGAAGCGCCTGCAGAAGCAGGCCGTGCATCCAGCCTTGCTCCAGCTGCAGAGATTCAAGCACCTAGCTCACCTGAGCCCACATGTCAACAAAGGCAGAGCTGCAGCAAGCCTTTATTGGCATAGACAACAGTACAACAATAGTAAAAAAAAAACTGATTAAAAAAACATATTCAGTACAAGAAATAAATGTTAAGTGGAGGGAAATCTACTGGCATTTAGTAATTTCCAGGAGAAAGTCTGCCACTATCATACAGAGAGAAGGATCAAGATTGTCCAGCAAGTAGTGTAATCTAAATAAATCGGGGAGATCGGGTAAATGTAAAGGAGTAAGATTCACATACTTGGATCTGATTTCCTTGAATCTGAAACAGTGTAGTAATTGGTGGGCCAGAGATTCAACTGAGCCATCATTACACGGGCACAATCTTTTAGCCTTTTCTTGCTTGTTAAATCGGCCATGTAACAAGGCAGAAGGCATAACATTAAACCTGGCAAGCATTATGGTTCTCCAACAAAGGCAGAGGCAGAGGGAGTTGTGTGTTAACTGCTAGCTTAGAGAAGGCACTGTAACGACCCGAAGGACCCCCAGAATATTATTTATATATATTTCTGCTTTAAAATCATATTGGCAAAAGCCAGTTGCCAAAAGCACTCCTATGGGTGAAGGTAGCCGCATGATCACCTGACCACAGCCAAAAGGTCAAAACTACTTTAACAAAAGCTAAGATAATGAGTTACTCCAGCATAACCTGGAGGTCTCATTTTGTTTGTGGGCATGATCTTGATTACCACACCTTGCAAAGATACTGTTAAAACAAAGAATATGGAAAGCCACTTTAGCATCAGTTGCTGAATTTCACTATCTCTTCTGGGAAACCAAGTTAGCAGCAAAGGGTTGCTTCTCTGCATTTCCTTCCCTTTGTCATGACTCTCCTAAATCACTCACCTTATCCTGATCTAAATGTCTCAGCTAAATCTGAATATCCTGGGCAGTGACTCTCAAGAGTTAATCTGCATGGAAGTCTTTCAGCATTTCCTCGTTTAGCTTAACAAAGCAATTTTGGCCCGATTGTCCCGGGTTTAGCAGTAGATGAGCTGACTAATTACCTCAGCACCCCCAAACCCAGCACAGATGTGAAATGTAGTGTGATTGGTTCCTTTCCCATCAAGGAATGACCCACCTTATAAAAGTTTAGTTTACCTGCAACATTTTGCTCATTGCCACATGTTCTCTTGCTGTGGTGTTGAGACATGGATTCGTCCTTCATTGGGTTTCTGTGCTGGCATGGAATCCCTGCCTTCTACTTCTACTCTTCTAAGAATCGTTAGGTAACGTATTACCCCACAACAACCCCCATTCCCTTCTCTATAATCCAATCTATCTTTCAAACCTGCTTATATCCTAGGAAACTTGAATGTATGTGCCCTTATGTCTTACTGTGTGTATGTATTTTTGAACCAAATTTATATAAATATTTTAAACTCAATTTGGACTCTTGCTTCTCTGTGGAATATCCATTGCCAGAATTCCTTCCCCGTATTATACAGTCTAAAAGATCTCCTCCTGGCCCCTCTCGCTGCCAACGTGAGAGCTCATTCCCCTTTGCTACTTATAAAATCCTATGTGTGCTGTTATACTTTTAGCAGCTGGTGGAGAATCCCTTTAATAAAACCCTTGCCCCTGTTAAGGCCATAACAGCACCTTCTGCAGCAGTGGGAAGCAGAGTCACATGCCAGAAGAGCCTATATCAAGCAGGTTCAAGGCCTGGATGCAACAAAGCTCATGACTGCTGCAACGCTTCTTCTGACTTGTGGGTTCTGTGCATTCTGACCCTCGGACCGGACTTCTGACTCTGAAACCTGACTCTCCCACTGGACTCAGCTCCCTGCTGTCACCTGATATCTCTGCCTGGCAACTCAAGCCGGGACCATAAGCTTAAGCACATTCACATGGGAGACTTAAACAAATATGTTTTGTTGTGAGCTCTCAAAGGCACCTGGTGGGCCACTGCAAGTAGCAGAGTGCTGGACTAGATGGACTCTGGTCTGATCCAGCAGGCTTGTTTTTATGTTCTTATGGAGCATATTTAGATACTTGTGCTATCTGCTAACCAAAGTTGGAAGGCATTGAGACAGCTTTGTAATGGTTACTCCCACTAGCATTTTTCTTTGAAGAAATGTTTAAGAACAAATAGAGTGGGGAAGGGGTAGCGCAATGGTCCAGGGACTTTGAAATATTTAATAACTGAGCACATAATGTTGCTAGAACACGGCCATACAGCCCGGAAACCACACAGCACCCCAGTGAGCACATAAGGTTATAGACTGGCTTTCAAAAGCTGGACAGCCTCATCCAATGGCCAGGTGCCCGTCCACATGCCATTGGCCTGCCATTCCCAAGGAGGCTTCCTGGAGGCATGAGGAGGTTTAAAATGTAAAAAGCCCCCATTGGGGCAAATTGATTTATGCCACCTTTTAGGCTGCCAGTGCAATGGGGACAATGGCCAGGAAGAAGCCAACTGACATCAGCTCCTCCCCTAGCTATGCTTCCAGACTGCCCCCACCATGCCAGCTATTTCCCTGTATGAGCTTATCAGGGCCAGTCCCCTTAGCCGGGGTCTCTCCTCCTACCATTGCCCAAGGCAGTGCTGGGGCTGGAGCAGCAACCCTTTTCCTTCCCCCCAATCAAGATGGCAAATGAACGGTCTGAGCTGCCAACAGGAGACCCTGTTTTCTACAGCCCATTTTATTTTCCCCCACAATGGGCTTTATTTATAGTTTATAGTACTTGGGGTTTTTTTAAAGTCACAATAGTTCCTGCACATGGAATTACAAATTATTAAGAGATGTTGGTTGCAATACTAAAGACACTTTCTGGGATAAACGAGCTCCATTGAATAGCTTTGGGCTTACTTCTGAGTGAGGAGTAAGGAGGAAGTACTAGGAAGATACTACAACAATGCTGAGTAATGAGGAATAACAAGAGACAGTGTGGTGTAGTGGTTAAGAGCAGTGGACTCCAATTTGAGAAACTGGATTTGATTCCCTACTCTTTCACAAGAAGTTTGCTGGGTGACCTTGGACCTGTCACAGTTCTCTCAGCACTCTCCCAACCTACACAGTGGCAGCCAATGGCAAACCACCTCCAAACATCTCTTGCTGTGAAAACTCTACGGGCTCGCCACAAATCAGCTGTGACTTGACAGCACTTTTCACCACAATGAGGAATAAAGCCTGAAAGAAATAAAAGCTATCAGTAACTATACAAGATGATCATACTAAAAACATGAGAATGAACAATTAGTTAGTTTTAGAGGGAAGAGAATTTCATAGAACTAGTTCAGCATGACCAAAAATATATGACCCACAAAATAGAAACGTTAAAAAGGGAGATAAGATTTTACTGATTAAAGATTTGCCAAACTTTTCCAAACAATAGCGATGAAATTATCATGAAATAAAGAGTATGTAAGTTTTATGCAGATGTTTCTCGCTAAAATAAAAAGGGAAGAAATTAACAAAGAACAAACACTGTGAAAACAAATTATGAGGAAAACTCTACGATATCTTTATATCTTAATATTTTATTGTTACTCTTCAATGGTAGCTGTTCAGTAACAGATTTTTGTTGTTAAAGATGACTCCCAAGTTAATTAGGGATCGTTATGTGTAAGGCTGGGTAATATTTTCTTTGTTTAGTCTATATCCTGGGTGCCAAATTTCTGTAAAGAAGCCAATCTGGGCCTGTTTACTCCCTTTGTTTTATTGGTATATAAAAGATTTATCTACTGCTAGGGCTAAACTCTTTGTCTGCAGAACTCTTTCTTCATCAGATTTGCTGGTACATATAACATTTAAAATACTTTCTTCAACATTTATTTATTGTTTAAGTGAAATTAACCAAGTTCTTTTTGAGAATTGTTCCACTTCTAGTTTATGGGGCCATCTGCCAAATTTAATGTGACTTATCAATCTCATTTATTTATGCTCTTTGAGTTTTTCCTCTGAAAGTTTACCAGATTTATTATTTTTCTAATTGGAGAAACACTTATTGAGCTTAAACATATGTTTGTATTCTTTAATTTCTAGTTTGCTATTCCCCCCTTGTCTTAATGATTTTCTGTAGTACCTCTGGGTTTCTAGAAATGTTTACGCAAGAAAATCTCATTGCTTATATATCACATTAAGAGTGAAAAGCAAACTTTCAATCATGACTACTATTGAACTTCAATGGAAAATACTAATGTGAGGCTTGATATTCTGCTTTAACACTTATAGCCCAGTCAAAGCATAAGGTATCTGGAGGTGAAAATGGACATTTAGTACCACTGAAAGGGAACATTTATCAGAGGAGCAAAGATCCAATGTGATAAATGAAGTAACTACTTAGTCTTTCTGAAAAAGGACATCTCTGCTATATAGATCTGCCCACCGAAAGTATTACTTAAGTGATTGCATAAAATTCCTTCAAAGTGTATGCATTCTCTGTATTTAATAAAATGTTCAAGGTTGGGCTCTAGACACAGAAGCTACAAATTAGATCCCAGATTCAGAGTTAGCTTTTCCATTTCTTGTGCCCAATTAGCCTTGGATTCTTCTCTTGATTATCAACTGTAGTCATGGAAATCTAAATAATGATCCCAGTCTAGAAAATGATCTCAAGAACTACATCTTTCTTTTAAAAAAAAAGTTGGAGTTGGATTGTCATTTTAAAAACTTTAGTATCAGAATTAAAGCTGGTTGTTACAAGGAAATCAATCCAATTGTCATTTCAATACAAAACATTTCTGAGTATAATATTTCTGAGTTGCATTGTGGACACAGGGATGTAACTGACTTGTAAAGTGTCTGTATTTTTTTAAACCAAAAATAGAGCACTTTGGTATGGGAAGCTGCCCCCCACCTGATCAAGGCTGCTGAGAGGGGTGGATTGGGAGACACAATTTCCATGGCCTAAATCAGATAGAGGGCCCTTGGAGGCGAAGCTAGAGCCAGGCTGCAGTCACAAGATACTTAAAAATAAACCCTAATGCAGTTCTGCGCTGCAGCCACTAGAGGCTCAGGGAAGGCAGAGCATATTAAATAGGAGTAGTTCTGACTTCTGGCTGGCACTTTCTGCAACCTTGATTAGGAGGTTCCTGCTAAACTTATCATCAAGCCTCCACTGGAGCAAGGCAAGACCAGCCAGAAGTCAGAACGGGATGTCAAATATTTATGAGTGGATATTGTTCAGGCTGGTTCTGGGCTTGTATTCTGACTTTAAACCCATACCATGAGCCATTAGCCAAAGGAAGGAATTTTGCACTTGTGTTTTCCAAACAGCTTCCCTTCATGTCACATGGGTAACAAGATTTCAAATTCATGATTCTTTCAAAAGACATTTGTGATATGCAAGTAGTGCTGTTCAAAGTAAAACATTCCAGTGGGTAAGATCATGACCTGATGTGTACATCGTGTACACATGGGCAGTATACTCCTAAAAGCTGCTTTCAAACAGCACAAATAGAAATTTTCACATGCACCCAAGTCTGATTGTACAAGTAGATCTTATAGGCTACCTGCGTAAACCCAGATATACATATTGATGACATGGGCAGGAAATGGCTGCTATGTGAGCTGAACTGAGGAAATTGATTGGATTGCACTTCTTATAAAGGAGCCAGTTTGAAGTTTGGGGGTGCTCCTGGAACCAGTCCCCCTGTTGGATAAACAGATGGCAAAAGTGGGCATGGGTGCCTTTCAGTAGTTTTAGCTGGTAATCAGCTGCTGGCCTTCTGGGTGGTGGTGGTGATATCTTACCACTATGGTGCATGCCTTGGTAACATCTAGGTTAGACCACTGCTATGTACTCTGTTGGGGGCTCCCTTTGAAACTGTCCAGAAGGTTGTTCTTGCCTACTAAACCTTCAGACGGGCTGTAGAGTCGCTATTATAGTGGCTTGACCAAAATTGGAATTTAAAAGCTGGTTTTATTACTTTTCTACATCCAATTATTATGCCTTCTTTTTATTTGTATGCATTATGTATATTTTTAACACTAACAGCTGCTCTGAGCCTCACCTTGGTGAGGGGAGAGTGGAATACAAAACAAACAAATAAAACAAATAAATAATTGGTACAGAATTCTGCTTTCCAAATGCTGACTGCAGTAGGTTGCAGAAGATGTCATACCAGTCTGGTTCCATTTACACTGGTTCCCAGTGTGCACTGGTATTGATATTTAAAGCCTTACATGGTTTGGGACCAGCGTCCCTTAAGGACTGCCTTCTTCCATATGAACTTACTGATCCATTCTTCAAGGGCCCTGCTTTGGATGCCCCTGCCATGAGAAGCTGGACATGTGGCCACCAGTGAAAGGGTCTTCTCAATCATAGTGCCAAAACTTTGGAACTCCTTCCCCAGGAGATTGATGTCTACCTTTATTGTTGTTTTCTTTTTTGTTCTGCTTGGCATACCCGTTATTGGCCGCCTCTTTGGCCCCCCCCCCCTTATGTATGTTTATATGTTTTTACAAAATTTCTGTCTGTCTGTCTATACAGACACACTTTATTTTAAATGTCTGTAATGATGAAACCTTTTAATGTTAGATATTCACCACCTTGCAGACCATGCTTGGGTGGAAAGGCTGCATAGAAGTAAATTATATGAAATAACAGAACAAATGCAATCTGAATTTTCCTGCCCACACAGCAGCTATCCAGACTTGGCTTTGATCTTTTCCAAAACTTGGATTAAAGCAGGTTTGTAAAAGATCAGAGAAAAACCTGGGTGAAGCCTAGGGGGTAAATGAATGTACCACAATGCTGTGGGAATACAGGAGAAAAATCTACTTCCCTTTAGCATCAAATTAACCCATGTGGAAATATGGATTATTTGCCCGGAGTTTACGCTGCTGGGATTTGCAAGTGCAAGGGAAAAAAGCTAATGTTTCAGAAATCTGAAGCTTATTTGAAAGAGAAATCACTCAGATATCCATCCCACTTTAGTGTTTGTAATTACCGGTAGGTTTTGCTGGTGGGTTACATTGTTTAAGAAATCTTTTTGACAAGAGGTGATAGCTGGAGAAAAGAAACATACAGCCGTAGGAAGGGTGTGTGTGCATGTAAAGTGCCATCAAATCACAGCCAATTTATGGAAACCCTATAAGGTTTTCAAGGCAAGAGGCTAACAGGGGTAGTTTGCCATTGCCTTCCTCTGCATAGCAGCCCTGGCATTCCTTGGTCATCTCCCAACCAGTTGATAGCCAGGCAGGGCATATTGCTTTCTAAAAGAGCACCCGGGACTCACCCTGAGCACTGCATCGCCGCACACAGCCGCTCCATGGAGTTGGAGTGGGGCACAGCCAGCCAGCCAGCAGGACCAGCTGGGCGAGATGAGGCTAGCAGCAAATGGGTCTTGCCACTCCCAAACTCCATGTGGAGAGCCAGGGTGAGGCCAGCCCTACTGGTTGGAGTTTAACTGCGCACAGTGGCATAGGGGTGGAGGAAGGTGTCCGGGGCAAAATGGCTCCCGGGCCCCACGCTCACCTCCCCTGCAGGGTCCGGTCCCCCACCCCCACTTATCTTAGTTCAACAGGCTGCTCCAGGCTGCCCCCTGTAGCTGCCTGCCCCCCCTCTTACCTTAGTTCAGCCTTCTGCTCTTTGAAGTCGGCTGAACTCCAGGCTGCTCCGGGCTTCTGCTAGGGCTGGTGGGGCAGGGGAAGGGTGTAGGGGATTTTCCACCCACACATGACCCCAATGGCACATGCCTGGGGCGCGGGGGCCCCCATGCCCCGTGGCAGCTATGGCACTGACTGCGCACCTGACTTGAACTCCACAGGAAGTTTGGGGCCAGGACACAGTTGTGAGGAGGGAATGTGGCCCTGCAATGTGTCTCCCAGGAAGTGGTGCTTGGGCTCTAGCTCCTCTCCCCCCGTGCCCCTTGCTATGTCAGTGTAGTCATGACTGACCCTGCTTAGCTTCTGAGTTCTGATGAGATCAGGCTAGTGCAGTGGTGGCGAACCTTTGGCACTCCAGATGTTATGGACTACAATTCCCATCAGCCCCTTCCAGCATGGCCAATTGGCCATGCTGACAGAGGCTGATGGGAATTGTAGTTCCTGAACATCTGGAGAGCCGCAGGTTCCCTTCCCCTGCATTAGCCCCTGTACCCCTGCTCTTTCCCAGGGTTGTCAGATGGCCAAAAAACGATGCAGCCTGGACCTGCAGCCATATTTTGCAGCATACATGTTTTCTTTTAACTCTTGTAACACCTACAGATATACCTTTTCTTAAATTAGCAAGGACTGTGGCTGATTGAACAGATGGTAACTCACTTCTTTCCCATCCACTTCCCTTTGCACCATGTCTCTCTTAATTTCTGTATTGCCAGTTAACAGATCCCTTTGACCCTACAGTTTTGATAACTCATTTTATTTCTTTCTTGCTGTTTCTGTTTTTTGACTCCTTGCTGTACTATCAGATCTTCGCTCATCACAGTGGCCCTTTCCGCACGGGCGTTTTATGGCGGCCTGGGGACGGCAAAAACGCTGTCCCCAGGGAGCCATTCGCACAGGGGGCGCAGCTTCTGTGCAGCCGCACCGCCCTCGCGGCGCGAAGCCGGCGTTTCCAAACCTCGCTGGGCAAGCGAGGTTTCTTAGAAACGCTGGCTTGGAGCCGCTGCCGTGCGAACGGCAGCAGCTTCCAGGCGCCACCCCCCCACTCCCACCCTGCACTTACCTTGCCTCCGGCGTGTCTCTGGGGGGGCGTGTCTCCAGGCCTCGGTGATGTGCCGGAGGGCCAGGGACACGCTGGGTTGGCTCCGCAGCGCCGTCTGCCCGGCTGTTTCTGGGACCGTTCGTGCGAACGGTCCCAGGGGGGTTGGGTCGGCACGGAATGTGCCGACCCAACCCCCATCGACGCCGTGCAGAAACGGCCAGAGACAAATAAACGCAGCACATAAGGCTTTTACATTTCTAAATCCAGTGCCAACCATCAGCTTAGGTGAAACTCAAGAGAAATTAATGCCATTTGGGTTGCTGATGTTGGGGCAGGAAATACCCATTCCACATGGGAGACAAGCCTGGAGAAACTGTTGCAGAGGAAAAAGGTTATGTTAGGGTTTTGTTTAGGGTCCAGGTGTAATACCTTTCTCACAGTTGTTACAAGTGCAAAGCCTCCTATGATTTATTACCATCTAAGTAATCACTAAGTTTAATAATAGATGTGCTGACCCCTGTGTGGATAAAAGCTGCACAACAGGTCAACTGATAGACTGTACAGCTGAGTGTCAGTTCAAATGGGTGGTGGTGGTGAAGGCAGGGAAACTGCATAAACAACAACCCCATTCCAGGGATGGCTGTATCAGTCCCAGGATTCCTGTTCGCTGTTCTGTGATTCTTTAAAGAATCAGAATGTTGCTTTACCTACATCAGAGCCGTGAGTTACTGTGTTTCTTACATGTTTATATATTGAGTGCCCTATTTAAGTACTCCCCTTAATAAGGTGGGGAAACTTAACTGAAATTTTACAGATTTGTATTATAAATAATTGCTATAAGGTCTGTGATTCTGATAGGTAAATTATACTCTAAATTGTAGTCTACCTTCTATCTGTGTCTAGTTTTGCATTTTTGCACACATACACGGCCAATTTTGCAACTCTAACTGTATCCCATAATTCAGGTTGCTGTGAATTCCCTTGGTCATTTGATGTCCCCAGTTTGATCTATTAGCTGCTTCCTCATCCAAGCACCATCTGTTTCTCAACTGTAACAGGAAGACTTTGTGTAGGGAAGGAATGCATCTATGAACCCAGGAATGACTATTGCACTGATGAGTCCAATCATGTCACATGTTTCACCTGGACTATGACCCTTGAGCTCTTGCCGAAGAAACATTTTGAATAGAGCAGTCTACAACTGGAGCATGACAAATCTGTGGTCACCTTGGGAAACGAGGAACTGTTTCTAAAGTACCCTTAATCTGACCAAACCAGACGTTCCTTTTAGGTATTTTGTGTCTGAATGATCTATGATAATGTTAATGGATTTTGTCACTCATTTGGATGCACTACTCTAGCCAAGGGCAAGGCCTGTGGTTTTAAACAGTCATGTTCGGTATAAAGAAATACTCTATTTTCCTGAAACTTCTAATTATTTTGTTTTGCAATTATAAATAATTAACATCCCTTTAATATGTTTGTTTACCTTAAGAGTTGTATTTTTTCTAACCCCAGGCATATGTGTAACCTCCAGCAGAAAATTAAGAGTTACAGAGTTGTGTATCCAGGGGAAGCTGTGTTCCTTAAAAAAAACAAACTCTTAAAATGCAAATCTATGCAATGCTCATGCCAAAATAGCTGCTCCAGTAAGTGAAACTAATGTGCTATACTTGCCAGTACAATAATCCAAAAAAATAAAAAATAAAAATGGAACGGTTCCCAAAAAGCAAAGTTCTGAATTCTAACTTATCACAGCCATAAACAGGACACTACCAAAATTGAAAACTTTTTGTGACTTTTAAGCTGAGTTTTTATGTGGAAACTGAGAGGACTGGCATTAAATATAAATTTCTGTTTTTGCAATGCAAGTCATTTGAGATAGTTAAGGATGCCTTTACAGTACGCATGTCATTGGTGTAAAATTGAACTCTATTGTCTCCTGGCTGAACCAGAATGAACTCATGTCTGTCATCTCTATTGCAAACTACACATCTACAAGAACCAGGTCTGTTTAATCTGCTGAATTTGATGGGACAGATGTATTCCAAAAGATAGCACTGCTATTATCTGGAAATAATAAATCTGCCTTATAATGAGGCAGAGTATATACTGCAGCCTAGCATTGTCTATTTGGGTATCTTGTGGAGGGTCGTTGTTGTTTTTTTCCATTTCAGACAAGCAAGCTCTTTAAACCACTGTTGATTTTGATAGTGAACTGTTTATTTTTTTCAATTCAGATACAGGCATTTTTTACCCCCTTTTTAATGAAGGTTTGGTTTGGTTTTTTTAAAAACCACTTTTGTTGAGGTTTTTCAAGTGAAGCAGATTTTCTATGGAATGCTGTACCAATATAGCACAAAACTGTGATAGGGGAAAAAAAGGTGGGCACCGCAGGAAAATGTGACCATGTGATACCATCTGAAATTCAAAATCAATCCAATTGTGTGATTCCCCAGAAAACAAGCTGGGCTGTATATTTGGAACAACTAGCTGATTACAAGAGTAGATGGGTCATAACCAGAGCAAGATGCAACTCTTTTCCCTCTGTTTACCTCCAAGGGCGCTTTCTCAATATTCCATACAACGAACGTCGCTGCTGGTACTGTCCCTATACATCGGACTCAATTTCTCATATTTTGCTGTATTGTTCAAAGTTTAACAGCTTTAGAACTGATTTGTGGGCACTGTTACCAACAGGATTCACACTATTTTCCGATAAAAGAAAACCGTTTAAGCTCCTGAATAGTTCCGATGCAGAAATTTCAGAAGCAGTTGCCGTATTTTTAAGCTGTGTTTTATAATGTAACAATGAGTGATGTTTTAACATCACTCCAGCTGTCCGGGCCCTGCGGGACCTTGGGGATTTCCGCAGGGCCTGTAAGACCGAGTTGTTCCACCGGGCTTTTAGAGAAACCAGCCGCTGAGTGCCCCCTTCCTTCCCCTAGGTTGGAATCCCAATGCCAACGGGATCCATTATTAAGATCTATGGTTCCCTTATACCACCGGGACCATTACCCCCTCTTGTTAAAGGGATTAGGTCTAGATAGGACGCCATCTTGATATATTATAATTGCTGTTTTTATAACTTATGGATGTTTATGATGTTTTATGTGATTTTATGATGTACACCGCCCAGAGCCCTTCGGGGATTGGGCGGTATATTAAGTCAAATAAATAATAAATAATAATAATAATAATAATGTATCTGGAAATTTTGACATTTTCTTGATTATATGCCTATTAAAGGTTCTGGACTGGACTGGAATTTTTTTTTAAAAAAAAGCAGAGGGGAGGGACATTGTTTCCTGCCCGCCCCAACACAACCACCAATCACAACGAGGAACAAAAGATCTGCTGAGCAGATCATGAGTTAGTGGGAAATGTTGCATTGCTTGAAACAGGGATTAACTTTGATGGGGGGGGGACTCACAAGTGGAATAGCCTAGGGCCTCTCTTCATCTAAATCTGGCCCTGCTGGCCTCTTGTCTAAGCAGCATATTAGCTGCATATTTAGGCGCATTGAAGAATGACTTGAGAAATCTCAATTGAACCATTTCCAATGCCTTATAGTTATTAGTTAGACCAGTTGTGGCCCATATGTGAGCTGAGCCAATGATTTGGCACAAAATAGATTTAGGGCTGCAGGGACTAGTCCTAAACCTTCATTTCTGGAGAATCAAGGATAGCTTACATTTGTTATGAAAAAGTGTTATTTTGGATTTTCAGTAAATCATAGTTAACAGTTCCTCATTACATTGTCTGCTATATGATTCTAAGTTATACTTTAGACCAACTCTGGTCTGTGATAACAAGACAACATCATCTGAATGCGTAAGTAGTGACCCTTTTCCCCCCTTCAGATAGTTTGCGAGCATGGACATCAACATTTTGTAAGGATTTCATCAAGGAGTTTGCATAACTATTCAGTGAGAAGCAGTAGCGTATTTGCCTAGGGACATGGGGTACCCCGTGTCCCCAGGCACCCCCTAGTAGAGGGTGCAAAAATTTCAGGTTCGTTTGTGCGTGTTTTGTATTATTTAGTGTTTTTTCTGTTTTCGGCCTGCAGGGGGTGCAGTTTTTAGGTTAGCAGCACCAAAATTTCAGAGATTTTTCAGGAGACCCTCCTGATGGTACCAGCCAAGTTAGGTGAGGTTTGGTTCAGGGGGTCCAAAGTTATGGACTCCCAAAAGGGGTGCCCCATTCCCCATTGTTTCCAATGGGAGCTAATAGATGGGGGCTACACCTTTGAGGGTCCATAACTTTGGACCCCCTGAACCAAACTTCACCAAAACTGGGTGGTATCATCAGGAGAGTGTCCTAAAGATACCCTGAAATTTTGGTACTACTAGCTTAATAATTGCACCCCTGATAGCAGGCACATTCCAAATTTCCCCAGTTTCTCCTTCGGCACCACCTCCTTCGGCATGGACTTAAAGGGAGAATGTGTGGTCCACAGTTTAAACATTGAAAGTGATGCTGTTTCAGGGTGGGGGATAATCCACCCCAAAACAGTATCGCTTTCAATGTTGTTTAACTGGGGACACCAGATTCTCCCTTTAAGGTGGATTTAAAAGAAGAATCTGGGATCCCTAGTTTAAACACCATTGAAAGTGATGCTGTTTGGGGGTGGATTCCACTGGAGGTGTTTTGTGAGAGATGATGCTGACATTTGTTTGGTAAATGTTTTGCTGGGGTGAGAGATTTACATGCTTATTATCCACTTGCACTGGCTTGGAGCTGTTTCTCAGGCTAACAACCTACCTCATAGGGTTGGTGTGAGGACAAAATTAGGAAAGTTAGTGGGGAGAGAGCCATGTATGTTTTGCTGAGGGTCGGAGGTGTTTTGTGAGCTCGTGCAAAAAATCATTGTTTGGTCATGGTGGGGGAAGATGGCCGCCCATGGGGGGGGCAAACTCATGATTTGTCCCCGGGCTCCAGTTTGCCTAGATACACTTCTGGTGGGAAGGGGCAAGAAGACAGCTTTGTCTAACACCTTTTTGAGAAGGTGTAAGTGTGGAGAGCTTATCTTTATGAGCACAGGGTTGTTGTGTGAATAAAAAGGAAAAGAGGAGACTAATGAAAGCTGCTTTGGTCCCCACTGTGGAGAAAGGTGGGGTATAAGTGAAGTAAATTAATAATAAATATGGTGGGAAGATCACCCTTTACCTAGCATTTATAGCCCTATCCAATGTACTGGGCTCTGTGGTGGCTCATACCTCCAGGAGGCTTCCGGGCAGTGTGGGGATGCTTAACATGCAAAAAAGCCTAACTGCTGCTGGGAAACCCCCAATGGGCTTAGTAGACTTAATGCCACCTTTTCAGTGGCACAAGTCTGAAGCTCTGGCTGCTGATGCAACAGGGCAGATGGCCAGGAGGAAGCTGACAAAGGTTAGCTCCTCCCACGGCCATGCCCCTGCATCCTGTGCTGTGCCAGGGAGGGCTGCAGTGACTACCCACTGGCGGATGCAACCCTCCACTAGGGCAAATGTCTTGAGAAGGGCAAATCCATCAGCGCAGCCCTATGCCACTCCCACCGGCAAATTCACACTCTCCCTGAATGGGGCTGTAAATCTATACTGTCAGAGACTGGGAATATGTTGAATATTGTTATATGAATGCTACAAAGACTTATAAGATGATGCATCTGATGTCACTGGTAACAAATAACACTCCTTTATTATTTTGTGATTGGATATTTCATTTTTAACACAACATTTCTTTTAGAGGCTGAGTACAAATTCCTGTAAAAAAATGGGCAGCACATGCAAGAACATCTTTTGTAAAAGACTCATCGGCCCCTTCCGCACATGCAAAATAATGTGTTTTCAAACCACTTTCACAACTGTTTGCAAGTGGATTTTACTATTCCGCACAGCTTCAAAGAGCACTGAAAGCAGTTTGAAAGTGCAGTATTCTGCATGTGCGGATTGAGCCATCGTCTTTTAAGACAATGAGTCACCCACCTCTGACATCTGAGATACTTACGTATTATGATTTATCTTTGAAAAACTGTCATATATCATACTAATGCTCCTAATGTGGACAAGGTATTCTTGCCACTTGTGCTGGATTAGCACTGGTATATGTAGCTATGTGTAACACTAAAGAAAACAGTTTGAGAGACTCCTAAAGATACCCTGAAAGTTTGGTGCTTCTAGTTTAACGATTGCACCCCTGACAGCAGGCACCCCCAAAATTTCCCCAGATTCTCCTTTTAAATCCACCCCCTTCGGCATGGATTTAAAGGGAAAATCTGAAGTCCTCAGTTTAGAAGAAGAAGAGTTTGAATTTATATCCCCCCTTTCTCTCCTGTAGGAGACTCAAAGGGGCTTACAATCTCCTTGCCCTTCCTCCCTCACAACAAACACCCTGTGAGGTGGGTGGGGCTGAGACAGCTCCGAAAAGCTGTGACTAGCCCAAGGTCACATGCCAGCTGGCGTGTGTGGGAGTGTACAGGGCAATCTAAATTCCCCAGATAAGCCTCCACAGCTCAAGTGGCAGAGCAGGGAATCAAACCCGGTTCCTCCAGATTAGAATGCACCTGCTCTTAACCACTACGCCACATTGAAAGTGATGCTGTTTCAGGGTGGGGGATAATCCACCCCAAAACAGCATCACTTTCAATGTTGTTTAGCTAGGGACCTCAGATTCTCCCTTTAAGGTACATTTAAAAGGAGAATTTGGGCTCTCTAGTTTAAACACCGTTGAAAGCGATGCTGTTTGGGGGTGGAGTCCAGCATCACAGCGGCTGCCCTGGGGAGAGGGGGGTGCAAGGATTTTGCACCAGGCTCCATTTTCCCTCCATGCCTCTGCCCAGAGGGGAGGGGCAGGGCAGGGGAGTCTTGTCATCCCTGACCTCGGAGAGCTGCTTTTATAAGCGCTAGGCCAGGGGCGGGGCTTGGGGAGGCGTGGCCATGCCCTAGGGGCGGGTGGGGGTGTGGCCCCACCCCGAATCCCCCCATAAAAAATCTATACCTACGTCCTTGCCCAACAACTATTCGTTGTATTTGAATCTGAGTCATTTGTGTAATTATTTGACATTCCGTTACATAATACATACCACCACTCATGATTGGTCTGTATTTTTTTAAATGAATATGGAAAAAAAAATCTTTTGGGGGTGGGAGGTGGGGAGGGATGACACACCAGAAAAGTTGTGAGGCATTTTCCAAATTTTTGACATGCCAAGCCCAAAAGGTTCACCATCACTGGCCTATCACAAGTCATCCAGCAGGTTTCAAATGCTCGTTTTGGAGCTGTACTTAACTTTTCTCCCAGCACAGGCACTTCTAAGTATGATTTAAAATTACTCCTCAGTAGATGGTGTCCTGTTGAATCAGAGCAGTGATCCATTTAGTCCAGCATCCATTTTCATGTGGTGGCCAGCCAGATGCCGTAGAAGGCCAACTGACAAAGGGAAAAACATTTTCGTGATGTTGCCTTTTGGCACCGGCTCTCACAGGTTCCCTTTAGTCCCCATGGCTAGTAGTAACCAATTTTTAGCTTCCATGAAAATGACTTATCTCTTTTTAGAGCTGTCGATCCGTGTGGCTGTCACCATGTCACTTGGCAACAGAGCTCACTATTTAAATTGAGTGAAGAAGCCTTAGGATAACCAACTTTACATAAATTGTGCAGTCAGGCCAAAACACTGTGCTGCATCCACTTTTTCTCCATTTCTGGCAGAAAGTAGGTTAGCTTTCCAAGGTCTGCCTTGTTCTCATCCCAAACAGCCAGCAATTTGTAGGGCACCTTCTGGGCCCCTCCTGTTGCTGCTCGCTGCTGCTGTTGTCATGGTTCCTCCTTTGCTAGCAGTTCCCACTCCCGCTGCTGAGCTTGGCTCAAGACCGTCTAGCAACTGGAAAGGGGGGCCGGGGGGGGGGGTGTTGGCGTCCAGCCGCCTGATGGCCGGGCAGGATTAAGTTTCATGGTAGCCTGCGTGTGTGTTTATCCCGCAGCTCTTCTCCGAGGGCCGCTACTTCGTAGAAAGGGAGGAGAGGAAAAAGGCAAAAGGGCGGGGAGGCGGGGGGGGGGGAGGCCTGCCAAGACAGCTGAGACAGGCGCTCATCTTCTTCACCTCCCCAGGAAAAAAAATCTGAACTTGGGAGGCGGGGAGGGGGGAAATCATCCTTGGAGAAGCGACCCAACCTGGTAAGCTTCACGCGGTGGGGCTGCGAGGCGGGGGGATGGTGGGGGAGAGAGGCGGAGGGGCCGCTCGGAATGCAGAGCTTGAAGCGGCGGCGCGAGAGGCTCCTCCCGGGACCAGGATTCCGGCCCCCGCGCTCTCTTTTGTTGCAGCTGCTGCGAGGCGTTTGGCTAACCCATTTTCTCCCCTGGGAGGGTGCAAGGGTGGTGCGTTCGCGCTCCTTTACTACCCCCTCCCCTTTTACAAAGGCGAAGGTATCATAATAATCCCGAGTCTTTCCACAACGTCTGATTTGTTCCTTTCTGTTTAAGGGTGGGGTGGGGTATTGCTCACCGGCCCCTTTTCCAGGGCGCGGGGAGGGGGCTGCCAATCGGTGCGTCAGGCCTTACATTGCTGTGGGTGTCTGGGGCTGCCGGGGGAGGGGGCGGACTGCTGTTGGCTGGAGGTGCCTAGATGAGGCAGCCTGTTGCTTCTGTTTGAGCTTGCTGGAGGGGCAAAGTTGCATCGGCAGGACATGCATGTGGGAGGCGGGGGAGGGGAGAGTGCAAAGGGAGGGGTTGGCTGGGGGTGCTTACTCGGCTGCTGCAGGAGCAGACGGGATGCTGGTCGGTTCCGCTTCAGCGCCGTCCTCGGGTAGGAGGGAGATGGATGTCAACAAAAGCCACGGTCTGTGTGCGTGTGCGGCTTTTTAAATTTTTTTGGCAAGGAGTTCCTACTACTTGTAGACTTTCCCGTGCAGACTCCCTCCCTCCCACCCGCGTGGCCCTTTTATGTCCCTGGCGCAAACAGCTCCACTCATGCTGAGCCCCCTCCCCCCTATTTGTGTAGCATGCAACTTTCTTTGCATGAAGACTTGCTGGACAGACGAGAAGCATCTCCCGCTTTCCTGCCCTATAGTCGAAAGTTGGAGATTTGAGAGAGGAAGGAGTGGGGGAAGGGAGCGGCTTGCATGCGCAGTTGAGTGGGAAGAAGGTAGTGCGACACATTAATAGGAGCATCCTCCATGAGCTCAAGAGTCTGGATGGTTTTTCACTCGTTTTCTCCAAGTAGCAACTGCAAAAGTGTAGATGGAGACAAGAACTCCACATATAAAATCACACCATGGAGCATTTTTCCTTTGGACAGGAGCCAGTGTGGTGTGAGCACTCCCTTTGGATCAGAGATACACTTCACAAGCGTTACTGCCAGTTTCTTGGTCTTTGAACTCCTTGTTAAACAATAGCACAAAACAGAATCCCCCCCCCCTTTAACTACATGTTTACCCGTATACTAAGGCTCATTCCGCACACGCAAAATAATGCACTTTCAAGCTGCTTTCACAACTGTTTTTGCCATTCCGCACAGCTTCAAAGAGCCCTGAAAGCAGCTTGAAAGTGCATTATTCTGCGTGTGCGGAATCAGCCTAAGATACTAATTTGCTCCTGCAGTAAATTAAATCAAGGAGCTGATAATTGTACCAGGTTTAATTAGTTTGGATAAGAATAGGGATGCAAGAATTAGGTTAATGCCAATGCCATATACATAAGTTCCAGAGCTTGCAGACTATGATAATTCAGAACAGCAAATACTGTCTGATCTCTTATTGACAAGGCTTAATAAATCAACTCTTGCATGACAGTATAATTGAAAAGGTGAGAAAATCATTTTTTTATCATACTAGTAGCAGTCTGATTAAGTGTTCAGGGTAACTAAACTGTGTTAATGATCCTGATCTATACTCTTGATTTTCTCTTCAGAATTTATATTTTGTTTACAAATTAGCATATTATATCAAGATCATTCTCTCAAATGTAATTAATATTTTTGTAGTATACATCCCTTCCACCAGACAACATATCTTTTAAATTCAATAGGAAAGTATAAGTAATCTCTACCAAGTTTAATTAAATTTTTAAAAGATAATTGCACATTTGTAGTGCGAACATAGGCACCAGTTTAGAACAGGAAGAGGTACACATAAACCCACTATTTCAGGGTAGTTAATTTGGGGGCTAGATTGTGAC
Organism: Sphaerodactylus townsendi; assembly: GCF_021028975.2. Classification (NCBI taxonomy): domain Eukaryota; kingdom Metazoa; phylum Chordata; class Lepidosauria; order Squamata; family Sphaerodactylidae; genus Sphaerodactylus; species Sphaerodactylus townsendi. The sequence continues at coordinate 84,481,586 of NC_059431.1, read as the reverse complement.
CTTAGAATTTAAGTGGGATGCACAGTATATCATCATCAATTTCTTAACTTTTTAAAAAATTCCTATAAGCAAATATCAGTAGTGTTCTCTGAAGTTTATGTCATTGGAATGTTAAGCATTCCCTAGAGATAAGATGTTGCTAACAAGTTTACATATTTAGCTATGTTCTTGTTGGGTTCAGAATAGGGTTATAGGGTTGCAAATAAAGGTTGAATTCTTTCCTTAACTAGTTCTAAAGATCCTGTGGGTATTTTATGCAAAATATTGAAAATCCTTTTGTAAATGATATTTTGTTTCTTACTGTTGTAATTCTGAATCTAGTTTTTTTTTAAAAAAACATCCACATTGATAGACCACTAGTTTGAGAGAAGCAGCTGTGTTATAGCTAAACAAACAAAGATGCCTGTGGCATCTTAATCAGAAAGGCAATGGACAACTCCCAACTGGAGAATGCTTCCATTTCCTCCCTCTTCCTCTTACACAAGATTCAACTATTAGTTGCTTATAATTTCATTGCAAACCATAGTTCTTTATTATGCCAAAACCTTTGGTTTTGTTGTTTCATCTCCAAACCAGGACTAAAATGTAGTTTTGAACCCTGGTTTGGAAGAAGGGGCATAAACCATAGTTTGTGATTTAAACCAGCTCATTATGATTTACTATAAAAGTTAAAATGATTAATTTATGAGTTACCTGTGAAGGCAGAAGAGTGGGGAACCAGGGGAAGAATAAACCTAGGGATTTTCTAAGGCTTGTCACAGCAGACTTTTTGTTACATGAGAATCATGCCACGGTTTTATCTCCCTAGTTTCATCAACTGCTGAAATGGAAGAATGGCATATCTTACTAATACAGAAGCTTGTGTTCCTTTGGTTATGTCTATTTCTCTTTTATTTCCAACAGAGAAATAAGCATTAATATTGTTGCTACTAATTTAACTTAATTTGATAAATGTGCTCCTTAAACTTTGTATTGTAAGTATAGACACACTTTCCCACTGTGAACTGTGAGACATTTCCTGTCCTGTGTTAAAACAAATATGCAGTAATGTCATTTCTGGGAAAGGATATACTAGCTTTAAATGCTAGTATAGGTAACCTTTATTTCCCCTGGCCCTCTACACTTTTAGCATCCATATGCAACAGATCAGTTAATTTTTTCTTTCATGCTTTAATCTGAGTTATATTAGATTAATGTCTAGCACACATAAGTCACACTTTAATCATTGGATTAAAGTCAATTAGAAGTTTTGCTGGTCCAGGACTGCAAAAATAAAGTTCAAATATTTATGGATTTGTAGCAGAGTGTGTTATGGTATTTGTTAAATAAGTTGGATTTATTTAAATCAGCTGATTAATTATTTTTAAATTTTCATTCTTTTGACATTCTATTAATCCTGTCTGATTTTAGAGCTTTTATCACCAGTGTGCTGTAAAACTTGCATTTTTATTATTAATTGGTTTAAAATATTTATATGATGGCCATTTGATTGGTCAAAACATTCTTGAAGAGTCAAATATTGTCAACTAGTGATAAGCCACTGAAAGTGTTAGAACTGCAAGAGAGTTACGTTATAGATAGAAATATAACCTGTCGGTTGCCTGGAAGCTATTATCATAAATTCTAAAGTGTTATAATTGATTATTGTTAGATGTAAATAAGACTTTGCAAGTATAAACACACACTAGCAATATTCAATATATTTGTATGTAAAGAGTTATACATTTTGCTCATTGGTCTATGCTCAATGACAAAAAACTCCAGTTTTTAAATATGATTAAACTGTAGGTCAGGGTGTGTGTGTATGTGTGTATATATCATGGGGCCTACATGGCTAGAGAAGGTCTACATGGCTAGAGAACTTGGAGCCCTCACTACATACATGTTTTGACTTAGTGGAACATTTTCTCACATTCAAATATTGTCAATTTGTTGACAGCATCTGACAGTTTAGTTCATCCGCTATCCAACCTCACCATTCTCAAAGCAAATTAGTTAATAAAAAAGTAATAATTCTTATAAACATACTGTCACAAAATAGCAAAACTGTATTTTCTTTTATTTGTATTTACACTTTGCTATGATGATTTCAGCTTTGACAAGTTTAGGGGCCAAGTTGTAGTGCCAGATAGAAAATAATTAGCTATACGATGCCAGTGCTCATGAAAGGTTACATCTTTGTTTGCTTTGTAAATGAACATCTCATCACTGACAGAAAGTATCCTTCAAAGAGTATTCACCTGTGAATTGTATTATATAATTATTTGGGCTAATCATAATTTTTAATAATTACTGCTGATTTGTTGACCTAGCCTGGATGTCCCAGGTTAGGCCAATCTTGTCAGATCTCAGAAGCTAAGGAGGCTTGGTCCTGGTTAGTATGTGGATGGGATACGTTCATGGAAGTTCAGGGTCCCTTTGTAGAGGTAGGAACTGGAAAACCACCTTTGAACATGTCTTGCCTTGGAAGCCGCATGGTGTTGTGACTTGATGGCACTTTTTGCTACCACTGATTGTTACATGATAAGAAATATTCTAGTATACTTTTCGTAGATTTTTGCAACTTCTTTACAGTCAGATATGCCTAGTATTTTTGCCCAGGTAGGCTAATGGAACTGAAAGGTGTAGAGAAGCTTTCATTATGAGTCATGTGTAGCATAGGTGCACAACAATGCTTTCTACAGGATGTGCATTTCTATGTAGTTACTTCCTGGTGTCATTCTGATACAACTGACCATACATTAATACATTTTAAAAGTATAAATTGATATAGATTGGGGGAAAAATATAAAACATGGATGTGAAGATCTTCTGACCACAATTGTGTTTAGGATATAACTTGTATAATTATTCCACAATCTTGAATATGCATTTGTCTTGTTTTAACATTATACTTAGTTGATATGCATTGCAGTGGTATTTCTAACAGAATGTTTCACATAGTCACTATGGAAAATCCCTAAACAAAACCTGTTATTAATGTAAAATTTTTATATTATTTCTAAGAGGTTTTATAAGTCTTTCTAAATGAAACATTTGCTAAATGCTGTAAATGTTCCCAACAGTCTTATATTATTTTTTAGTTATTATTTATTTAAAGTAGTCAGTGGAGTTAAAAGGGTGTAACTTTGTTAAGGATTGCCTTGCGATACTGCAAACCTTGTATTTACACAAAGCAATTAACACTGAAAAAGAAGTAGCATAATACATTGCAGTTTTGTATCACTTTTAATGTTGCTGTGATAAGAATATAGAAGACCCAATTGATTTGTTTTTATTTTTTTAATTATTTAAACACTTCTGTGGCACCGTTCCACCCAACTAGGGTTTCTAAGGCAGTCAACATTGAAACATTAAAGCTTTGAAATAGTAAGACATTATAACACTATGAGAATATATAAAATATTTAAACTGTTAAGTAAAACATATCAACACACAAACACATAATCACACAACTAGGGAGGCAAGCCAGTGACGCTCATGCTGGGGACATGTCAGTGTGGGGGAAATGTCTTCATCTGCTGGTGGGAGTCAACAATAGCAGGATGCAGACTAATCTCATTTTGATATAGTTCTGTTTACATTAATCTCCATACAGTAGTAAAGTTGAATTTAGTGATTTGTTTATAAAATTTATAGTCTTGTTTCTGTTAAAATATGACAATCTATGTGTGTACACACTTACATGTATAAAAATGATGACTGAGCATTTGACCTATGGAAAAAGGTCATCTGAGTGATTAACAGTAGATAAATATTAGACAAATATTTTTAGAAAGTTAATTTTGTAAGAACAAATATACATAAGTTAATCATCAGTAGTTTGATGTTTATGCCAAATACAAAAATAATTAATTCCTACTGTAAAAGCTTCTGTGTTAAATTTATTATATATATATAAATAATTACTGTAAGTTAGCACTGGTATGTAAGGTTTCTATAAAAGGGAACTAGTCACTGAACAAGTGTTCTTTTTGGTTCTATCCTGGAACATTAGAGCGCCTAGACTTTAAATGAAATTAAAGCAATTCCAACTGTATAAAACGTTGACTTTTATCATGTTAAGTATATAGTGATCCAGTTCTTCCCTCTGCCTTCAGTTGTATACACTGGCCAGTAGGAGAAGTTTTGCTGTTCAGTGAGCTGGATCTCTGGCTGCTGAAACAATCTGTACTCTTTCCTTTTCTGTCTCACAGAATACCACACAGTGAAACAAAAAAAAACAAACGGGCAAGCTGCCGCCAATATAGCAGTGTTCTTGTCTTCATTGGATATTTGAAGTTATTTGATTTCTGGTCAATTGACAATATTTATCCAGATGATTGACCAGTTTGCCAACAATAATAAACAAACATATATATGAATATTATAAATTAAACCATAAAAGGAGCTACAGACAAGCAGGATCTAATCAGTATGTCTATATTGTGAACAGTATCATAACCTGTTGGTGTGAAGTATACAGTTATGGTCAGTGCTATGAATCAGAAAACTTTGGCCCATGGCCTTATTCTGTTTTGATTAGTGAAGGACGATAAAGTGAGGCCTCATTTGCATGTCGTAAGGCATGCATAGGAAAAAAGCTTACCCTAAGAACCATGGCCCAGTCACATTTAGAGCTTTAAAGATAAGAATTAGCATACTTAATGATGTTTCAAAGATGACTAGCAGCCAGGAAAGATAATATTAGTACTAAAATTTACTAATTTCAGAATAATTCTAAAATGTATCGTTTTCTGCTTTTTGTGAAAAGTACCTATCAGAATTTGTAAGCCATTTCCAAAAATCACAGGAAGATAAAATTTGTCAGGTAGTCTAATCGTTACTGTGATTAACAAATACATGTGTAAATAAATAAAACAGGATACCCCCTTCCTCTCAAAAATCATCCTAATTTAGAAGAAGCCTCCAGGCTTATGGCCAAATCAGGCCTCTACCATTCCCTCTGGCCCCTTGAAACTCTTTCATGACGTCTCATTAATTTAGCCTCATACTGTGCTTGGTTAGTCCTAGACTCATCACTGTGGGTGGTGTCTTTTTGCAGAGCCTTGTATACTTTGTGCCAATTCCCCTCTTCCCCTCACATCCCCCTGAAATTCTGTGACCTGTTTGGCCATTTTGCATATATTTAGTAATCTTGTCCGTGCTGGAAATGGGGCTGGAGAAGGATTTGTGCAATGTCTGAAAGTTCTGTCTAATCTTTAGGAGTCAAGCTCTTGTATTTTCTATGTTGTATAATAGTTGTAGCTAAGAAACTAGAAGTTTCTTTAAAATGAACGTGCAGAGTTACTAGATGCCAGATTCAGATTGCGTATGGGATGATCACAGATACTTGACATGAATGCATTGCTGATGGCGTGGGTTCTAGAGGGTTCCCAAAGGATCTGTAGGTAGGAGCCTGCAATTACATTCCAATTTCAGTATCCTCCCTTGTGTGTTTCTGTGCCCAGGTACCAAGCATGCTTTTTTAAAATGTACGAGGAGGTAGAGAAGTATGTGCACTTATGGGAAAGGGAAAATAAATGCCTGTGTATAATATAATTTGTATGTCTGTGCATAAGATACAGTGTGCCTCATTCCTCTGTGAGCATTATATGTCTCATTTGGTGTGGTGCCGCTTGTATGAAAAAAGCTTTCTCACTTCTGTTGTGATGGAAGGTTTATATCCAGCCTATCTGATGAATGTATGGGCCTGGATATTAATGTTAATTCCAACAACTCTTTGATATGATCATATCTGTGATACTCGCCATGAGGTAAAGCCAGTTACTGCAACTTCTGTCTTTGTCATTGTGTGCTTCATAATCATTTTTGCCTATAAAAATAGACCTGTGAAAGTTAAATAATATAATGTCTGTTAATGAAGCATATTGAAGCTTCTGGTTGGAGACTCTTAGACACAAAAGTATGTTCGTAGTTATTAGAAGATAGATTTCAGAACATGTTTCCTTTTTGAAAAACAATAGCTGAAATGGAATAGAATAGGCAGCGTAATGACAAAATAATCAAAATCTAGGGTTTCGTTATTAGAGGCCTCACAGCTGCTCTTTGGGAAGAGCCTCTAGTGCAAAATCCTGGCCAGAGAATATGGGTGCCCAACGAAAAGCAACCAACTCAGTTCTGTTAGTTCTGCACCACTTCTTCTCTGGATCCTTGTTCACCCCTTCTATTACATCTTCTCCAGCAGCTTTCTTCTTGCTGTCCTCTGCACATTACGCCCTTCCTCCCTTGTTCAATAAACTGGAAATGGCATTTACAATACCAAATGGCATAATGTCCGGTAAAGCAAAAATAAGTCATTGTTACGTCTTTTTGTGTCAGAGCAGAGCTTACAATAGGGTCTCAGAGCAGTTTCTCAAAATGTAGTATTTACAGTGCTATTGAAGTGACATGAAATCAACACAAGTGTTTGGGATCAGGTTATAAATTAGTTTTGTATAGTTCACAATTTTGTATGCAAAGAAGTGCATGAAATGTAACTGAAATAGATTTCTGCTAAAACTGTCAGCCTTGAATGCAACTGTGACAGAGTAATAAGTGGTTTTCAGTTCCTGTTTTTAGGGTTTAATTCTTAAAATCCTCCCCCTCTTACCTTTGTTCTAGAAAGACCTTTTTATTGACAGCCATTTGGTGAAGTGGAAATTGGCAGACATGTTGGAAACAATAGGTAAGACTTGAAGCTAAAATATATATTTGCATATTTAAAGTCAGTTTGATTTTTCATTTTAAAGAGTTATGCTGAACTACATTACCTTACTTTTATTTAAATTAAAGAGAGACATAAGATAGTCATTAGTAAACAATTCACTGAATGGAATCCAGTAATGCAGAATATCAAAAGTATGCTGTAGAGGATCAGATTGTTCAGCTGTTATTTAGTTACATTTGTACAGCTTATTTGAAAATGATGTAAATTAATATTGAGTTGTATATAGCATTGTCTTAAGGTTTTATCATACTTACAAATTAGATATAGCTATACATTAGGAAATTAGGATACTCTGTTGATGGAAATCCTTCTGTCTGGAGATTTTCAGTGGAGTCCAAAGCAATGTTTCCTATGTGTTACTGTGAATGCACTAATTTTTACTGGTATGGCTAGTTCTATCCTGTCTTACGGTGGCTTCACTTTATCACTGTTTTTCACTGCAAGAAAAAGTAGGTGGAAACAATATGAACCTTACTCTAGTGAATGGTTCAACATGAATTAATTGTGGATCAGAACAAGTTTGGAGAGCAACAAAATCTGGACTGCTATGTTGAAACAATGGACTGTTGTCCTTTGCAAGAATCAGGTCCATGTGTTAAAAGGGAGACAGTAGTTGATACTCAGTATCAATGTCTAGCTGTTTGGACAGAATTGATGACTGAGCATAGTCTCTACTTCTGAAATGGTATAAAACAGGGAACCAAACAGTGAATACGATAAGGTGAAGTCAGCCTTATTGGGACCTCAAGATCAAAAATAGATAATAAAACAATTAAGTAGGAAAAATAGGAGCAGAATATGGGAGTGGGCAGACAGGTAAAAAACAATATGTGATGGAAAGCCTAAGGGCCAGAGCATAAGTTGTGTTCTGCAGAGTGATGTATACTTATATAGTGGATCTCTGACCTGTTGTTCAAACACTATGATGGAGGGAAAGTTCAAGTAATGGGTCATGTCTTGCAGCATATATAATTATTAGAAGAACAGGGCACTAAGTAAAATGCATATTTTTACAGATACTCACCGAGCTCTCCAGGCAGTGGAGCGTCTACAAGCGAAATTGCGAGAACGGGGTGATACAGCAAATGAGGAAAAACTGAGTTTACTGAAATCAGTGCTGCAAAGTCCTTTGTTCAATCAGATTCTGAACCTTCAGGCTTCACTTCCACAGCCAAGAGATCAGGTAGGACAACAGCATAAGGCATAACAAGCTTCTTCAAGGAGATTGTAGAATTCTATATTTTAATGAAGAATTATGGGCACAGATAGCTAGATAGCTTCAGTATTTTTGTAGATAGTTTGGAGTCAGAACGCTAAGGCCTATCAGTTCTGAAAGCTTCCTTGCCCAGGAATACAATGCAAACAGTCTTATAGCCATGGACTGAAAAAGAGAATGAGAAACCATGATGGATTTGTTTAGGTGGATAGCTGATGTGGCAAATTCATCTGGTAAGTCTCATCAACAAATTAATATCTGTGTCAGGAGGATGCTATCTAGGTGATTGAGATACATTCCAAGAATTGTACAACAGCTTAAAATAACAAATTGCTGCTGCTATAAAGATATATGTAACCAGCCTGCTATATGTACACTGCCATCTGTCCATTCTTTCCTTGATCTTTGCTTTAGGGCTTCACATGCTTGTAGACAACTAGACTTCCTTTGGTCCTCCTGTCCCATGGGAACTATGTTACATCTGTTATCTCATGTGGCAGGAAACCAGGTGGTCTGCTATCTGCTGCCGACCTTGGGGCGCCTTAGCTTCAAAGGCTGTTTTTCACAAACTCTTGGGAAATGGGAGGGGGGTTCTCTACGGGGAATAAAGGGAACTGTGAATGCCAGTTTCATCAGAATTGTCCTGTTTTATATGCCAATAAAGGCTTGTGTGTGTGTTGCCAGTTTCATCAGAAGCACCAGTGTGGTGCTTCTATGCTTACTCAGTAAATGCTACTGATCAATTCTTCAGAGTCCACTTATTGGCTTAAGGGCCCAAGACCTACTATGTGAAAAGAGAAAAATATCTATGGTGCCTGCCTAATTTAGATTAACCCTCATGTTCAGTTCTAACATCATGCTGAATCATGGTTTAAGGAAGTTTAATTCATGATAAACCATAATAATTAACCATGGTTTGCATTTGCCAGTCATATTCAGAAACGATGGTTTGAAGTTGTCTCTCAAATAAAACTTTTTGGTAACCATAATTTGGCACGTCTTGAGTTAAGAAACGATAGCAATATCTCTGATGCAGGGTCCTATTATGCATGCAGTGCTTATCCAATGGCTCTTTGCATTTTAGTTCAATTTTAGTTTAAACTGGGGATTTCTCTGCTGTGAAGCTTCCCCAGTCGAACCAGCTGCCATTTTCCTTGCCCTCTGCTTCCTTGTTGTCTGCCTCTTTTTTTTCCTTGAAAAAAAAAACAGCAAAAAAGAAAACCCTTCAGGCCACTCTGCTGGCTGAGAGTGGGAGGGACTGCTGCTGGGTGAGCAGGGAAAAGCGGGGAAAGGTGGGATGGGTGAGCAAAGCCATAGGCCCCTTCCGCACACGCAAAATAATGCGTTTTCAAACTGCTTTCACAACTGTTTGCAAGTGGATTTTGCTATTCCGCACAGCTTCAAAGAGCACTGAAAGCAGTTTGAAAGTGCATTATTCTGCATGTGCGAAAGGAGCCATAATGAGCTGAGCACCCAGAAAATATCTTTGATTTCTTAGCTAGAGAAAGGAAAAATTTCACTTGAAGAGATTTTGAAAGCCATGAGGCTTTTCTGATTTGCGATGTGGTGAGTTCAGGAAGGCGGGGGGGGTGTACACTACCAAGAATCTGACCCAAAGGGAATATAGCTTGCTGCAGGGCAGACCACAAGTACATAAATAGCCAGTGTCTAGCTATATGTTATTTTTTTCCCAGGTATGTGTCATAGTTGAGTCACTGACATGTGCATGAGGTCTTGATTTGGATTGTTACTGCAGCCCACGGGAAGAAGGGGTTTAGACCTTCTCTTTGGGCCAGCGTGTTGTGGTTAAAAGCAGGTTGATACTAATCTGGAGAACCAGGTTTGATTCCCCACTCCTCCACCTGAGTGACAGAGGCTTATCTGGTGAACCAGATGTGTTTCTGCACTCCTGCATTCCTGCTGGGTGACTTTGGGCTACTCACAGTTCTTTGGAACTTTCTCAGCTCCCACCTACCTCACAAGGTGTCAGTTGTGGGAAGAGGAAGGGAAAGGAGCTTGTAAGCCACCTTGAGTCTCCTTACAGGAGAGAAAGTTGGGGTATAAATCCAAACTCTTCCTCCTCCTCCACTGCCACCATGGCCGCCTGGAGGGGAGTACTGTTCATTTGTTAACTTTGCCACTACAGAAAAAAATGAAGCCTAATATTCAGTCCTGCCTGAATGGATCATGTGAAACATTCCTGAGGGAGCCTACTGTTTGCACTGATGGTGTAGCACCAGTCATTACCAGGAATTTGCTGGAAACTGAATGGAATTTATTTGTTGTAAGAAGTAGGACAGTAGCTTTTAGCAGGAGTGAGTGACTAACACACCTGGCTTTTACAATCAATCATGTGATTCATAAACAAACAAATAAATACATATCTGCTGTGTGGTATCTAATAGGGGGTGTTTTAAATGCAAAATATACATATGTATTGGTCAGTGGCCATCACTAGAGGTACAGATGTGGTTAAATCTGGTCCACTGAAAAAAGTAAATTTAAAGCCTACTTAGCATAACAGCAGTATACATCTTGGCCATTAACTACCTTTCCAAAAGTATAAATGTTAAGAGCCTTTCTGTTGCTTTTTTGACGTTGGGTAGTGTTAAAGATTATGATTTTTTTCCCATATCAACTGAAGACAGAATTGTTTTATTCTGAACTCCTGTTTTTTACTCTTACAGTTTGCATTTCTATGCTATCTACTTCTGTTCTCTTTTATATTTATTTTGGAATTAGTTTGGGAAGTATTTTTTTCCATAGATATGGAGTTTTGTCGCCTAAGTCCTAAGGGTTAGAAAAATCAAAGCTCTTGCATTCAGGGGATTTTATTTTATTTTATTTTTGCAAATGCACTTCACTTTCTTGTTGATGCTCTGTGTGTTTTATTACCTGTACTGAGATGCCTATTGATAGGTGCCTTGTAAGCTTTTTCATTAAATTAAGGAGATTTGTTGCTTACGTTGAGAGAGTTTTAAATGGCAAAGTAAGCAAGATAAATAGGAGAGAAATCCCAATAGCTAGGAATGAAGCCGAGTTGAATCAATGCCTCTTTCAGAATGAGAAAGTGGTACCCTGCCTTCAGCATTCATTTGCATGTCAGCATACTAAAAGCAAGCACATATTTTTTCCTCTGAGCATTGCTATTCTTTATTGGATGTTTGTTTTTTCTAACTCTGATGCCACGGCAAAAGCCCGGTATTTGAAGATAAGGCAAAAAAAAATATTATGCTCATGTGAACTTCTCAAGTCTTAATTTGATTTTTAAATAATTTAAAATATTTAAATACTTAAGCAGTAATCACTCAGTGCTGGCAAGCCACTCTCCCTCTATCAGTATTTGTTTCTTTTTCCTCTATAGGAAAAGCTCAAAGCAGTGCTAATGAGAAAAATCCCTTTCCTTGGCTGGGCAACATTCTTCAAATTTTTTTCTTGAGAGTTTGAAGATAGATTTTTACAGGGTGGAAAAGTACTGGCTGCAATGTAAGGGTCTTGCCAGCTTTCTTATGCATCCCTTTCAACTCCTGTTTTTACTTCCTTAGTTATTTCTGTTAACTATTTTATTCTTTTATAGTGTCTACATTCAGGATTTCACTGAGATTTAACCATTTCTGCTTTCTCTTGATTTGTAGCCAGTGCAGTTTATTGTAAGAAAATATTTGGGTTTATCCTATATTCCTTTTGTGAAGAGTAAATAAACATATGAAGAATGTTGTACTTGAAAAGAAAATTGCAGCCAGCTGATTTTGTTGGAAGACAATTCAGAAATTATTCTGAATTGTAGAACCACACCTGTCATTTTTTTTAGCAGTAGTTCCCTTGAGGGTCCACATAAACATGATGTGGCACAAACTAACTTGGGTCAGGCCAAATCTCTACAAAGGGCAAAATGTAACCCGCAGCAATTATAATATAAAGGTTATGACCATTCTCATAGTCTAATTTTTATGCTTTCATTCCCACCCAATCCCAGGTGAATGAATTAATCTAATTATAGTTTCCAGAAACCAGTGGGAAAACATTTTAAGCTTCCAGGACATATTGGGCGTCGCTGGGGATATTGATCTAAGGGTTACCATTCTTCAAAGTTCAAAGGGAGAAGCAAATATGAAAATGCTGAATTAGGATTCATCAAGAAGTTCAACATTGTGTCTCCCCAAGGTTTAAACAAATACTTGGGTTTCTTCATTCAATATAGATGCTAGTGGTTTGCATAACCCATCTTTTACAGGTGTTAATTAGTTCAGCTATACTTTTATAAAATTTCACAACTACTCTAATTGAATCTGTTCTGATGTTTCTCACTACACTGCACCGATTAGATCTGCCTATCTATCAACAGTAGGAAGAGTTCCTTATTCCATTCTGACTAGATTGACTTGGCTTTGGTTGGTTATTTTTTATTTTGTAACATTGCATCACCCCTGCCTTTATGTTGCTTGAAACTTTAAATATATCTCGTTAATGGATGTACACTTCCCGCTCTTGTTGAAATAAGCTCTGACTCATGAAATCTTATTCTGGCTGTGTTTGAGAACCAGTGTAGTGTAGTGGTGAAGAGCAGCCAGACCCTGTGCCTGGGACTTTGGAATAGTGGATGGTTAAGGATTCCCCCCCTTGCAACTGAGAATCTCCCCCCCCCCCATCTGAACATGGTGGCCGCCATTTGAGTGGATTCTCCAGAGTATCCACTCAAATGGTGGATGGAAGGGGGGAAATTGGACAGTTCCTGCTGTCGTAGTTCGCACCGGCAAGCAGGAAGCGTTTGAAACCCGGGTTATATGAAAAAGATCACTTGTATAGGGATCTTCATTTAACCTGGACTGGGTTTTCTAAAACGCGTCTGACCCATTTTGTGGGAGTGTTTTGTGCAAACCTCTACCCCTAAAATGGTTTTTTTTTGCTTCCTTATCCTGTTTTAGATTGGCTGTGTGTAATCTCCCATTGTAGAATATTTGCACCAGCACCATATATTGCTTGTAGTAATTACCTGAAGATTGTTAAGAGTGTTGGGGAGGTCAGTATGGTGATCAGCTCTCATCAGATAAAGAAATAAAGGGAGGGTGTAGCTGCTACTCAGAATCGTTTCCAGTTTTATTTGATGGTTGAGACATGGGTGCTTCTAGGGTAGTTGTTTCTGGCAGTCACAGTAGTAGGAAAGGAGTATTCCTGTTTTATATGGAGTAGGTAGTTGCATCTTTGTGTTGTTTTTCAACACAAACAGAAATGTAAGAGTTTTAGAAATAACTACTAATGCTGATTCCCATTTCCTAAAATGCTGACGTGCAATAAATGCAATTGAAATAGATTTTTTTGAATTAGATATCATTTCAAACAATCAACTGAAAGTAACATTGGATTGCTATATAGATTTAAATGTACTATTCAGTGTGCATTTAATCCTATATTGTGACATCAGATTTTTTTCATTTCCTGCCAACTTATGCCAATATCACAGATGTTATATACAGTAAAAGGGGAAGCAACTGTGGTAAATTAGCATAAACCAATTTATAAAACAAAGCAGTATTCTCTTTATACAGTACTTACGTAATCACATTTCTATAAAGCTGCCTCATAATACAGCCATGAGACTTTATTGGTGTAAAACGAAACAGTTTATATGCAGTGAAAAGCAGTACTTTTTATAACAGTGGAAAGCATCTTTGGTCTGGAGCAGTGAACTTCAGACTACTTTGGATGTGTCATGTCAAAGTGAAAACACTAGGCCAGTCCGGCAAGGGGTGTGCACCATTTCCCCCTGGTATTTTTGGGGTTTGGGTTTATTGGATCCAAAACATTTCAGAACAGCTGAAAAAAAGTGAATACCCATACCAGTAAATGGGTTTTAAACCTTTTTTGTGGAATCTGGTAATTTTGGGCTCCACTAAAGCCTATGGAAATTTTTTGAGGCTATGGGGGGCTGTTTTTTAATTTAGAGACACCAACCTTATGGTGACTCTTCTTAGAAGAACCTCCATGTTTCGGGAGGTTATGCGCCTACAAAGGGGGTATCCCCATATTCCATTGGAAACATTTAAAAACTCCAGTGTAACATTAGGGCATCCCATAAAATTGGACTGCTGAACCAAACTTTACCAAACTTTACAGATATTCTAAGGAGAGTCATCTGCAGCTACACTGCACATTTGATCCCTTTATCTTGAAGAACTGCCCTGATAGATTTTAATGGTCAATGTCACACCTGAGAATCCATGGGGAAAAGTTCCCAGCATTGATTTAAGTGGGGAATATGAGTAACTGCTGTGCTCCAATTGCATTTATGGAATCTGGGGCGTGCTTTTCAACCCCTAACCCAAACTTAACAAAACTTGGGAGTTCAATGCATCATAAAGTCTAACAGAACCAACATCAAAATAACACAGAAACATAACACAAGAAAATTAAAACAGGGGGCATTTTTGCCAACTCAGACCAAGCTGCAAGCCAGTTCAATGCTCAGGGGCCCAGCAGATCCCAGACCCATTCTGACAGCACAAACCCAACAGAATCCATGTCCAACCATTCAGTGCCAAGTAGCTGAAGGTGTGGGGGCACTTTTACCAGACCCAATAAAGCCACAGGCCAGCCGAATGCACAGGTGCCCAACAAAACCCAGGCACTCCAGTAATAAAGATACATCATTTTCCCTAGGAAGGAAGACCTCAGAAAGTGAGAGGGAGGGGGTTCACTGTTCACTCTGATCCTCCTCTCTCTGCTGTCTTGCACATTATCACAGCCTCAAATGTTGAATCTTTGATGCTGCAGCTGTCTTTCATCACAGGCTCACCTTTCTCCGCCTCCCATCTCTGCAAAAAAGAACGGTAGAAACACATCTTGATGAACGTCATTATTTATGGTATTCCTATGAGTTTTGCTTTGACACACTGGTCCCTATGCTATTGTGTCCCTTTAATCTTTGACAAGATGAGAACAGTTTTGGTGCAGATGCATTATGCTCAACATGTAATTTTGGTTTGGAGTAGACCAAGAAGAAAGTCAACCAAGCATCATCTCCAACACCCCATTGTGCCACACAGCTGTAGGTTTGGTGGAGGCTTTTGGGTGCAAGTGGATTTGGAATAGCATCAAGGATTGGGGAGGGGATTGCCAGTCAAATTGACAGACTGTCCTGCCACATCTTTCTTCTGACCTGTTTATTTTGGAAAGAGCATTTTGTCCCAACTGCCCAAGACAGACTCTGAGATGATGCAGGCACAAGCACAGTCTCATTTCAGTGAACTGCAAAGTCCAGAACTGGGTAGTTGAATAGAGCCATATTGACCTTGAGGAAGAGCAACTGCTCAGCATTCCAGAATAATGTGATGTGGGTTTGGAATGTTGATCTGATGAGACAAAAAACACACTCATTCTGCATGCTCTTTGAAAGACAAGAGATGATCCTTCAGGTCACAAGAGAAAGGTCTGGCTAGACCAGGGGTAGGGAACCTGCGGCTCTCCAGATGTTCAGGAACTACAATTCCCATCAGCCTCTGTCAGCATGGCCAATTGGCCATGCTGGTAGGGGCTGATGGGAATTGTAGTTCCTGAACATCTGGAGAGCCACAGGTTCCCTACCCCTGGGCTAGACCAACTCCTTCAAGAGACAGATGTTCAGTGGATCTGTGGACTTGCAGCACTGAATGCTCTCTCATGAACCACCACCTCCTTTTCCTGGAAATGTGTCTCTTTGGGTTTACAAACACTGGACATGCTAGGAGAACTCATTTAACCAGCACCCAAGTTCTTTGACCTGTTTGGCGATCGTGACCTTGATGTGCAGGTCACAGATGTTGACCAACATGTAAACTTTCTGCTGAATGAGAGGTTCAGCGTGGGATGCCACACCATCTTGCAGCCTCTGGACCAGTGCACTCAGTGCTGGAAACAAGTGTGAACATCCTTCAGCTGGCTTCAGAATTGCAGCCAAGGTCTCATGAGCCTTTTGGATTATGATGCACCCTTAGAGTTGGACATGGTGCACAATTGTTCTGTGAGCGGACATTGCATCCACTGGCCAAACTGGAAAGCTCCTATGAGCTATTTTATCTGTACTCCTATCTGTCCTTTCCAGATATCTCTCCCCCTTCCTCCAAGGTAAGTTTTTTTTTTGGACAGCAGGAGTTAAAATTTAAAGCCCCAATCATCAGCCTTGTGAGTGGGCTTTTAAACAAAGAATTTGACACCCCCTCCCCCATCTTCTTATAAGGGCCAGGGAAAAACTAAATAGCTGAAAAAAGTCAAAATGGGTTTTCTTTGGATTTTCAGCTTTATCCAGCTAGCTGGATGGTGGGTGGAGAACACCTGAAAAATGCCAGAACAGATGCTTTATTTTGCTTTATGTTCAGTTTGGCTTATCTGAATGCACAGCTCTAGTTCTGGCTACGAGAACTAGCACTGACTTCTTGCATTATTCATTCAGCATTCTACTTTGAAAGACTGGTCTAAAATCATAGACTTCCTTTCATGCTTAACATACAGTCAAGTGTGGAAGGCCCAAAAATGGGGTACTAATTATGCAAGGTTGGGTGAATCCAGCACCAGAACATGTGGAAGTTAAAGAGTGAAACCAGCTTTCTCCTTTCTGTGTGGCTTAAATCTGAACAGGACATCATGCTGCTCTTATTTAGCTTTTACAGGCAACTGAAGGTCTGTGGTCTTTATCAAGACATCTGAACTGACAGAAGCAGCCTAGCAAACCCATAGTACTCCCTTGAGATGCAAAATTAAAGGGAGGGAAAAAAAGAAAAGTAAAACAAAAAAACCAGTCCCTGGAACCTTCAAACACTAACTCCCAATCAGCTTGGTAAATCCCAAATATTTTTGGTATTTTTCAGACCATTTTTTTCAGGTCAAATGCACAATGAATGTCTCCTCATATACATCTTCGAGTTATATTTTCAGTTATGCAACTGATTCAAGTTGCGCTTCTTATAAGAGAATCCCTGCATTTTCTAAGTGTGGGGAAAATCTTGCCTTTTTCCCCTTTGCAGGGAAAGCAAAGTAGAACCCATTGTACTAAGCCTTCTTTGAAGTTCCCCACCCACCTTTTCCCCTTTCCTTCCATTCTGCTGATTGGTTCCCTCCCTGTCATCATTCCTCTGCAACCTCCATTTTGCTAGTATACCAATTTTCAGGGGTTCTTTTATTTCCCCCCCCCCTTAACTACTGCTTCGAGTGACTACTGATAGATCACTGGGCAAATGTCAAATGTACAAGGCTTGGCTGGTGGGGGTAGTGGGGAACAAACACTGTTCTATTATGTCCACCTCTTTTCCATTCGGATTTGATGTAGGCATTTACATGTTCTTCATTTTAATTTTTTTTTCTACTCCTTGACATCGCATCAGGTTGGCCCCTCTGTTATGGCCGGCGTGAGATATATGCTTGCAGAAGTAGATAGAAAAATTAAAACAAGATTAATTATTTTATCTTGTATATGCCTACACCAAACCTGAATGGGAAAGAGGTGAATAGAATAGAACCATGTTGTCCCCCCTCGTTCATTTTACTTGCCCAGCAGTCTACAGTTAGGACCATGTTGCCCCCTCAGGAAATACAGTGGGAGGGCTGGGGATGGTGGCGGCAGGGGATGTGGTTCACCCAAGGGGTGTACTGTTACATGTTGGCTACAATATATACATGAGGATTGCTGCTTGGAGAGGTCAAGAGGTGCCTCAGCTATTGTACCATTTTTTAAAAATTTTAATTTCAAAAGACAGATACAGTGTATAAAAGAAATATAAATACAGAGATCTTGCCATCATTCTTATAAGTAAAAAAAGAAAAAGAGTACATCTGTATTTTTACATTCGAATATTCAGATACATTGTTTTATACTCCTTAAACTTAATTGCACTATCTCTGTATTAAAACTAATATAAGTGAGTTTTACTGGGAAAAAAAGATAATAAGCGGATAAAATGAAAAATAAAAATAAAAGGGAGGAGTATCCCGAAGAAAGAGCAAAAGCAATAAGAAAAGAGGAAAGAGGGAAAAAGGGGGGGGAAGGATGGAGAAGAAAAGAAGAAAGTAAAAAAAAGAAAATAGAGATAGAAGCCTAAAAAACTAAGGCCCTTTCTGCACGGAGGTGGAAGGGCTTGGGTCGGTGTTTCTGACGCCGACCCGATGACGCTGGGACCGTCTGCATGGACGGTCCCAGAAAGAACCGGGAAGACGGCGCCGCTGGGTGCCGTCGCCCGGTCGACTCACCTGCTCTCCGGTGCGTCGCCGGGACCTGGGGACATGCCTCCCCTACCCTGTGCGCCTGCTTCCATGTCGCAGAGCAGGGGGGCGTGTCCCCAGGCCCCGGCGATGCGCTGGAGGTCCGGAGAGCAGATGAGTGAAGGCAGGGAGTGGGGGGGGGGCGCCGGGAAGCTGCTGCCGTTCGCACGGCAGCGGCTTCCAGCCGGCCTTTTCAGAAAAGTGCGCTTCCCAGCGCACTCTGAAAACGCTGGCTTGGCGCCGGGTGGGCAGCACGAGGGCGGCGTGGCTGCAAAGCAGCTGTGCCCCCTGTGCGAATGGTGGCCTGGGGACGGCGTTTTTGCCGTCCCCAGGCCGCCATATTCCGCCCGTGCGGAAACGGCCTAAGATAAAAAGAAAGTTAGAAAATAACCAAAGTGACTTCCTCTTAGCTTTGAGACTGTACATTTAGAACTATATAACTTAATTACAAATTTCTTTTATCCACCCACCCACCCACCCACCCATCCATCCATCCAACATTGCAGATATAAAAACAATTTCTTGTATTCTTCTTTTCGTTGTAAGTATTTAACGTTGGTTGCCATACATCTAAGAATTTTTCTATCAAATTATGTTCCAATAAATTTGACAATTTATTGTAAGTAGCAATTTTCAGTTAGTTGTGTTAACCAGTCTTCTATGGAGGGAGCTGAGGACGTTTTCCATTTTTTGGCAAATTGTATCCTCGCCGCCACTATCATGTATAAAAGTAAAATTTCAACATTCTTTTCTAACTTAAATTCAATTACATTCAATAGAAATATTTTAGGTTTAAACATAAATTATAAGTTCAAAATTTCTTTTATAATGTCATATACATTAATCCAACTTTTATTTTTATTTGCAATCGCAGAAATAAAATTTACTCCTAATTTTTAGTTTTGTATTAATCCGATATCTTCCCCCCTTACATGCGTTTCTTGCAGTCATATTCTATCAAAAGCATTTTTACCTAAATAATGAAAGATTTTTCTTCTTTTCTCTGGAGAGTTAAGTCCATTAACATTCCAAGAAATAAACTTTATAGTCATAGTAATACAAATATACAAAATACATAAGAAGTAAGAAAAAACAAACAAGAGTGGCTGGAACTTACTTGAAGTGGTATACCGAGTTAATACTCTCCCTCAAAGTCCTTCTTAACTTTTTCAAAAATGGTTTGCACTTGGGGAATAGAAAGAAGTCTATAAAATTTAGTTTTGTATTTAAGTTGCAAATCTTTGGCATCTTCACATCTATAGATAATATCTTTGTCTTTTAAGAAGTTAGTCAGGAAGCTGTAGTTCTTCTATTTAATATCCAGTTTGGGATTTCCTTTAAAATAATTACTTTTAATCAATTTTCATCTTTCCTTTGGAGTTCTTTTTTAGAATTTCACCTCCAGTTTGCAATCTTGTAAAGCAAATTAATATATCTCTGTCCTTCATTTCATCAGATTTTTTTTAGTTGACCCTTATGATCTTTGAGATGTCTTCCTCAGTTATATCTTCATCTGTATCTATGAATTTGGCTAGGTATTTGATCATCTTTTCTATATTGTCTCCTTTTTCCTCTGGTACTCCTTCAAATCTGAAGATATTTCCTTTTTGTCTCAACTCCATTAAAGCAGATTGGCCATTTTTTCCGTCTCCTCCTCTAGCATGTTAATTTCCCCTTCCAGTCTACCATTTATAGAGTCCTGCTTTTCCATTTTTTCTTCTAAAGTCTTAACCGTTTTTTCCACCTTTTTCAATTGGTTCAAATCAACTTTCATCAATTTTAGATCTTCATCAATTTTCCTAGAGTTAATTTCAAAAGCTATTAGCTTGTTTTCTACTTTCTTTAATTTGTTTGTTGTTTCACTCTTCATCTCTTCCATAGCATCCAATAATTGATCCATTTTTGTTTCCATTTCTGATCTTTCTACTTTATCCGGAATACTTTGCTTCCTCAATTTGGACATCCTGCTGTCCTTTTAAATTTCGTTGTTATTATGCACAGTTGTTTAGAGTTGCCACTTTGTTCCTTTTTACTGGACGCATAAACTGTATTTCTCTCCTTTTAACCTGCAGCCCTTAATAAGTTTTTCCTGTCGGTGGCGCTGTGATCCTATTTCATTCTCCCTCTAGCTTCTTCATTCGTTCTTCTCACATGCACAGAAGATCACTTTACTTCTGCGTATTCTCCAGCTTCTGCCTCACTTCTTGTCCGCTGCTTGTTAGTAGCTCCAATCTGTTACCAATTTTTCTGATAATGTCTTACGTTTAGACAAAAGATAGGACTGACTGGTTGTCCTGCGTATCTTTCTTTCTTCCCAAACTAATTGTTTCACCACAATTAAGTTTCTGCAATGTTCTCTAATAAACTTACTTTGTCATGTTCATGCCCACTCCTTTTAAACTTTTAATCTTCCACAATTGTTTCACTCTAAGTCCTCGTTGTTGTTGAGGATAGTTGCCGGGTCTTGGGTTTTACTTCCACTCACCGCACTGTAGGTTTGTCGTTTCTTTCAACCAGGAGGAGGGTGGATTAGCCTGCTGGGGGCTTAAGGTAAGCTTCTCGTCTCTCCTGGTGGATAAATAATGAAGGAAATTTCCCTTCCTTGGTCCTCCTTTTTTCCAGGAGGAATTCCCTCCTCAAAACCTCGTGGGGTTTGAAGGCAGGGAATACACCAAAAATTTAACAGTTGCGGCAGCAGTTAAGTCTTACGTTCTCATTCGATACAGCTATTGCACCATCAATGATTTTGAACATTAACTAAAGAAAATATGAAGTGACCAAACATTCCAATAACCAATAAGGAGGTCTCCTGGAAACATGTGTGGCTGTAGCTTGTCCATATAAGGGGCGGAGTGGGGGAATGACCAGCCTGCTGGTAGTAAAAAGAAGTGGAAATTTCATGTATGGAGGTATGGATCTTCTGATGAATAGATCTATTAATAGTACAAATGTGGGACAAAATCATTTTTCATATTCAGGAAGTACAAGACCAACTTTATGAGAAACAACAAAGGTCAACAAAATGGAGTGTTTAAATGCATTTAAACCAGGTGGATTGAAGCAAGAAGACATTTTTTGGGAGTGACAGAGGGAAACTGAAGAGGGAAGAAGAAATGAGAGGGCATATACATGTACAGGAATCCACAGGAATCATACCTGCTAGGATCAGCAAACCTCCAAATGGCCTTCTGATGCTAATATATTAAAAAGAGTAACTCCTCCATTTTGCACAAACTTGGAACCAGAAAAGGCAGATTTGTAAATCCTGCCCCACAGAAGAATTAAGAAAAGTGGTGGAGAACCGCAGCAGTGCTCAACAGACAAAAAATGCTGCTCAGCAAATGAAAACAAACAGACTTCTAAAGCACATAAGTGCACAATAGACCTCAGTTTCCTGAAAAATCCCAGATATATTTGAGAAGGTGTGAATGTACTCAGAAATACTGATAAGGTATTTTGGGGTATATTTTCAGCTCCTGTGAGTCCCAATGCAGGCCCCTGCTTCCCTTGATGTGATTCCATGTCACTGAATTAGATGGATAAATACATCAGCCCCATGGATAGGCAATGCAAAAGGTTCTTTCTTCATTGTTTTCTTCCCTTCTTTCCACTTGATGACCATCTCTTCTCTCATGGTCCTTATGTACACATATGCGAGCAATACAGCACAAATAAGCAGCTCTATTGCCACTAAGGGTCTGTGTGTTGGTGAAGAAGAATTAGACTTTTTCTTAGTGGGGAGGGCATTGAGAGGAGCCTGTGTACCTTTAACTGAGAAGTTAACTAGCAGGTCACCTCTTGTTATGTTGCATCTCTCAGCAGAAGGAAGCTTCACGTATTCAGTTTCTGCCTGTTCAGTAATAGTGCAGCAAGAAAACAGCAAGACATTATTGACTAGTTCAAATCCCTGTATGGTTTATAGAGCTCATGGAATAGCCTTGTACAAGTCCACCTTCTCCTCACCCTTCCTTACAATGCTTGCTGCAGAATTAGGTAATAGTAGTAGTATGGATTTAAAACACAATCGTATCCTGTAGAAAAAAACAACTGAATAGACATGATACACTATGAGATGATGCTTTTTACATGACTTTTTACATATCTTCAGTTACTCATCATTGCCAAATATATACATTATGGGTATTCAGTGCTGACATATTTTTCATACATATATAAAAGACAATTAAACTCAATTTTTTTGTTTGGGCTGGTTTTATTGCCCTCTTTCGTGCCCTGCAATTTGTGAGCAGGAGCCAGAAGTCACTTTGTCTGACATAGTCTTTTTACATTAGGCTAATCCCCTTTGAACATGCAACTCAATTTCTTTAATTAGCTTTAAAAATAAAGATCATTAGAGTGGAGTGCCACTATCAATTACTATGGACAGGCTAGTAGTCGATAATATATCAGTATTCTGCTATACTAATGTCTTTTAAAATGTCCTACAAGTCTTGCAATCCTTTAGACTTGTAAAATTTAAGATTTTGTTTTCATTCTTTTCTATGACTGATCTATAGTCTTACCAGGATGCTAAATACCTCTTCTTTTTCTGTAGGCTTTTGAAAGTGCAGGAAAAGAGATTTCTTCTTGTTGAAACAATTTCTGTGTTTGAGCTGGGAGAATTTCTGTGTTATTTCCTAACAAAAAGGAGAGACATTACTTAATTGGTCTTCAGGGGCTGTGATTTGTTAAACTAGTGAAGCCTTGTCTTTATTTTCCATACCAAGAAAGGCAGCTCTTAATCTGCTTAAGAGACCATTAAGCCATCTTGCCTGGTATCCTTTCGCTGTTGGAGAGTGAGACCAAAAGAACCCCCAGGCTGTTGTGAAATGACCTTTCCCTCTTGCTCATTTGTAACTTCTGATGTCGGCTTTTGTGATACTACATTTCACTAGTCCTGCATACAGTCCAACCCTAGTTAAGTACCTGTAAGACCCTTTGATTTCTTTGGGAATTTTTTCAAGCTCATGTTTAACTTTCCAATTTAAATCAGTTGGAATTAAAATACTTTAACCTGACTGGATCATTTCCTGTTTTTTCTTCCTACTAAGCATAAAAGTAAACAGAGAGGATGTTCACAAAGGAGTGCATGCTTGAGTTTCTGCTTGTCCAGTGGCTGAACTGACCCTAATATTGAACAGACATGGGAAGCCTTTCACAGACAGGAGCTCTTATCTGCATGGTGCCTGTGGAATCTGCTGCATCTGCAATTAATACCCATGTCACTACTCTGTACCGTATTTTATTATGCAGTGATTCTACAATCTGCAGTTTGGAGGAGTTGATGATTGTTTGTTCTTCTTTGCTTCCCAATTAAAATACAACAACATTTCACCAAAAAATTAGGTAAACATTGCATCTCCAGTACCCTCGTCTGGTGAACTGCAGCTTTCCCATCGTAGTACTGTTGTGGGTGCTTCACTCCATAATGAATCCCATTTGTTGGCTCAGCAGAACGGCAACCTTTCTAGTGGGCCAGGAGTTGCTGCACGGTCTACCAC
This sequence comes from Sphaerodactylus townsendi, assembly GCF_021028975.2. Lineage (NCBI taxonomy): Eukaryota > Metazoa > Chordata > Lepidosauria > Squamata > Sphaerodactylidae > Sphaerodactylus > Sphaerodactylus townsendi. The sequence continues at coordinate 84,457,933 of NC_059431.1, read as the reverse complement.
CCCTCAGATTAATGGGAAGTCCTCTAGTGACGAATTTGAATTATTGATCAGAAATATGGCACAGGTAAGATGTTGTACCTTAAATTAATTCATTGTTTGGCATTATGCCCTGGTGCTTAACTGTGATTGCTCATCCATAAGGTGATTGACATTGTCCCATGGGTTTGCATGCTCCTGTTTCCCTTCTTCTCCCTTTTGTGATTAGTATTACGTCTGTATTGGTGTTAATGGTAACTGTAGATAGTCTAAACCACAAGTGGCAAATCTGCATCTAACCATAATGGCAATTTTGATTTGGCAAAATCTGTTGTCAGCCACAATGAGGGTACAGGGGTAAAGCTAGCCATTACTTTCTCTGAAAAGTAAAGGGAGGGGGAAAACACCTGTACAAGAGGGAAAGAGGTGTCTGTGAGTCCATGGGACACCCCATTCACCAAGCCATGATGATGCAAGACCTGTTTATTAGTCTGCATCTGCTCGTTTTATGTGTTATTTATTTCTTCCATTTTTTTCCATATCCTGTTCTAACATCATATTTCGAGTCAGTCTTCTTGCTGTGGGTTTTCTGTAGAAAGATAACCAGGAAATGTGACATTCAAATTATAGACTGTAACGATCTCTGCATAACCTGTTATACCTTAAGGAGTTTCATTGAACATGCATGAATTTGTCAGTCACTTCCCTAGGGTTGCATCTGAATGTATTTCAAAGTGCTGCTTTCTTACTCATTGTGTTTGCTAACAGGGGCGCCTTATTGAAACTATAGAGCTTGTGAAACCTCCAAGTGGTGGCCTAGGCTTTAGTGTCGTGGGCCTGAAGAGTGAATACAGAGGTGAACTGGGCATATTTGTGCAGGAGATTCAAGAGGGGAGTGTGGCACACAGGTAAGATTGCTGATACCTACTTTCCATAAGAAAAGAAAACAAGGCTGCACCAAGCAATGAGTCAGCAAACCAGAAAAGGAAGAAAAGATGCAAGGTGGCTGGTGACTGCCTTATTGCCATGTACAGCCCCTGCGCATTTTGCTACTAAAGCTGAATCATGGAAATTAGAGTACTTTCTGCTGATAGAACGTTATTGCTGTGGAATGGTTCAGCAAAACCAACTCTGATCCCTCCGATGCAGGTTTAGTAGTAAAACATGTAGAGGCTGTACATGACAACAAGGCTGTCACCAGCTACTTGCATCTTTTTTTCTTTTTTGGTTTGCTGGTAATTACTTTCTTCATGTTTTGGGGGTGGGAACAACTCGTAAGAGAAATGCAGCTGCAAACCAGGTGTCCTGGAGAGAGATTGAGAATCGATGGACCCGTGCATACTGTGCATGCAGGAAGTGCCACATTCAACCCCCAACATTGCTAATTAAAGGATCTCAGGTAGGAGGTGTTTAGGAAAGACCTTTCTCTAAAACCCAATAGAGCCAGTACCAATAAAAGTTGGTCGAAGCAGACATTTTCATCATGTATTTACATGGTTTTCTTCTATTATTTACAGTGCAGTCCTTGGGGAAGGGGGGCAGTTTCTTGTTGGCTGAGGATGGCGCTTTTGTGGTGCAGCCACGCTGCCTCCAAAGAAGTTTAGAGAGATGCAGAGGAGAAGCAGAACCACAGAAATTCCCAAACCCCCAACTTCCATTCCTTTTCAATGGCTACGCCTGCTGGTTTTGTGGTGCAAGTTGCCAGCAGGCATAGGAAACCGTCCTGGACTGAAAGCCCATTGAAGGCTGACTAAAGTTGCCTCCATCCCCAGGAATCCCCTTGGAACACCCCTGCTCCTTTAGGCATGGGCTCCAGTGGTGGAGGAGCGCTGGCGCAGCAGCAGCTTAGTGTCTGTGTACTGTGGAGTCATGTGACACCACGCTGCCGGCGTGTTTGACCCCTTGTAGGTGCATTTGCCCTTGTGCCAGCATAAGGAATACTTGCTTTGGCACACACTTGCTCTGCATCCACTTTTGCTCTCTCCCCCCCTCCCCCCGTTGGTTCCATGCCTGGGAATGCCTTTCCTCCCCCCTTCTTTGGCATTTGATTGGATGCCAGCGCAGCTTGGAATGGCCAGCCTCCCTTCCCGATTGGGCGTTGCAGAGCTCTGCCTGCCTTCCAGTTTGTCCACCCTGATAGCACATTTGCCAAATATGCTGGCTAGATGAGCAAATTCACTGGTGTGAGCTTGTACCAGTTCCATTAAACCATTCACCTCCTTTGGATGGTGTAGTACTGTTGTTACTCTGCTGGAGTCAGCAAATTGCTCTCATCCTGTGGTCTGAAGCAAAACGTTTTGGTGTCTTGCTATATTAGTGGACACACTTTTTCCCATTCCAGTTGAGTGGGAGATAAGAAATTGTAGGGGGGAAATAAATTGTATGTGAGGGGACAAGTTTTAGTTCACCACTTCACAGAAACAGTAAAGTTCAACAAAGTTCAAAACAATGGATGCAATCTAGCCAGAGCTGGTCGCTGCTCGTTGTCCTAGATTTCAGTGGGAGAGAGTTAAGCATGTACTTAGATCTCCCACTGTGATTCATGGGATTTTCCTTTGGCTATTTGTGTCCATTGTGCTTTACATAGGCCCCTTCCGCACACGCAAAATAATGCGTTTTCAAACCACTTTCACAACTGTTTGCAAGTGAATTTTGCTATTCCGCACAGCTTCAAAGAGCACTGAAAGCAGTTTGAAAGTGCATTATTTTGCGTGTGCGGAATGAGCCATAGATACATTCTGAAGATTTAAGTTCTCTCTTAAAAGAAGCACAGATTAGACTCACAGCTTGACTTTAAGATTTGATTTTGCATAGAATGATACAAATCTGTAAAAGGCTTTGTAGCACAGGTACTTTATGAGTAATAAGTAATACTAACAAACACCCCCCCCCCTTCCTTATGGCTTGATGAAATTGTTCTTGCAAGTAAACTGTGGAACAATGAATATTCAGCACTTCTATCCTGAACAGAGCATAATGTTTGGCCTGCTAAGCAGCAGGCTCAAAGTTTAGAGTACAGTTCCCAGGCTATATGTGAAGAAAGCTGGGGGCCATCCACATGTAATATGCTTAGTCTCAGATGAGGGTTGCAGGGAGCAAGAGCTAGCTGTGGGGTGAAGTCTGGAGAAAGTGGCAGTGGGATTAGCTTCAAAGGGAGCTGATCACCAGGGTGCCAAGATGCTCACGGCAGAACTGCTGGGAAAGATTAAAAAAAAAAATAGCTGGAAGAAATGGGGGAAAAAAACAGGATTAAATGAAACCACTTTAGAAAAAAAACTTGTCAAAAATGGTTGTAATTTTTGGTGGCAACATTTATTGCTGATTTCTTTATTTTTTCACCTACCTTGTAACAGAGATGGAAGGCTGCAGGAAGCAGATCAAATTCTTGCTATAAACAGACAAGCCCTCGATCAAACAATTACACATCAACAGGCTATCAGCATCCTACAGAAAGCAAAAGATAGTGTCCAGCTGGTGGTGGCCAGAGGCTCTTTGCCTCAGCTCATCAGTCCTGTTGTCTCTCGGTCTCCGTCAGCTGCTAGCACCATCTCAGCCCACTCCAATCCGGTGAGTACTTCAGACTCACAAGGGAGATGAATATGTCTTCTTTTTTTCTCAGCTTGTGGGTGGTTGCAGTTTAAGTTCTACCCTTAGATTAATGATTCTTCTCCCACAAGTGAGAAGAATTTTGCACAATATCTTTTTCCCACAGTTTAAGCAGCCAGTTGAGTAAAGCTGTATCTGCGGACGAAACTTCCCACACGCTTGGTTTTGTCTTTCAGCACAGATCCAGGATTGTGGGAACTATTCAAGGCCACAATGCAGGCAGCATGACTGCCATTGGTAGAGGTGATTTCCTGTGAGGCCATATTTTTGTTGAATAGGCTTCTCAGGATCTGGCTTCTTGTAGGATCATTTCCTCCTTGCAGAAGACAAAATGCTGTGATGGAGACATTCCATATGCTTCACTTTGCAACATGGGTAAGAAAGGCCGCTGTGACATGGATAAGATTTTCAGTGCCTACCAGTAGATGTGACTAGTGCTTTGGATTTTTTGCCAACATCTGCCTTTCCATGTATTGATTTTAGCACCCTTTACACAGCTGAGGTTCTCTGCATTTAGGATGCAGTCAGGCAAAGGGTCATGGTGAGTCGTTCACAACCTATTGGTCTAATGTGCACTTATTTAGAACGTTTCAGACAACCCCTGCCTTTCTCTGTTTCATGGCAAACTAGATGACCTGCTGGGAATTTGTGATCAGAGATCCCAACTTTTTGTATATGTGAATAAAAATACAGTTATTAGGGGCATAGTGCCCCAATTCTGATCTAGATTACATTGGAAGGAGAGAATGGATTTAAGCCTTCCTTTCACCTTACCTGAAACAGTCTTGGATCTGTTTTGAGTTGGAAGATACAGCACTGGGGAGGAAAGTTTAACCCCCCCCCCCACTTTGTATTTTTGGAAATTAGTCATGGATTTCTTTTCCTTTGCAATGGAGTAGGGTTTTAATCCACCATTCCTGTGTGTGTGTGTGGGGTGGTGGTGGTGGTGGTGGTGGTGATGAGGGAAAGGATCATTCTTATCAACAAGAATAAGGCTGCAATCCAAAAGAGCTGCATTGGAAGTTTCACAAAGGAACTTACCTCAGCAGCAGGGTGCTTCATGGCTCTGTGGCACTGGAACCTGAATGTTTTCTTCCACACAGTTGCTTCTGTGTCACCGCATGCCATTCTGGCATGAAGGGTGGCATTCCCAAAGGAGTTTTGGACCCTTCAATTTCACAGATTTACACCACCAGAAAGGGTGTCATAAATCATAAGCCTCTGTGGACTTTTCTAGGAGAGAAAGGAGTTACTCCTTCTCCCTGGTTCCCAGGCCGCTGATTGTCTCTGAAAACAGTGCTGTGGTGTTGTCCACGGCTTCTGCCCCCTCTTTTAATTGGCCTGTTCATGTTGATTCCTGGACCTCATACTATGCTAAATAGTTAGGATCTTAGATACTATTTGATCTGTTATTGAATATACTTGGAATGGGGAACCTAACACACTAATTGATCATGGATACATGTAGGGAGCTGGTCACATAGCACTAAAATATTTAGTACTTCGTGTGTGGAAATGAGCCTTGATGAATGTCTGTGTTTCCATTGCTAGAAATGGTGTAACTTTAATGTTATATTTAGTATTTCATGAACTTATGTTTAATTCATGTCTTTTCAGGTTCACTGGCAGCATGTAGAGACCATTGAGTTGGTGAATGATGGATCAGGTCTGGGATTTGGGATAGTTGGTGGAAAATCAACTGGAGTGATAGTTAAAACTATCCTCCCAGGAGGAATAGCTGATCAGGTACATTCTAGCAGTTCTTGTTTACTGTGTCAGTGGATAGTCTGAAGAGACATAATCTTGAAGGGACATAAGCTGAAACTCAGTAGATCTCATGGCCTCAGTAGAGACTGCCTATGTGTACTTCTTTGAGTTGTGAGGAAACAAAACAGAATATAAATTAATAAATCAAATAGGGTTTTCCAGACCATTTTGACTCTGATGACTAACCAGACACATTGCAAAAGATTATCTGTGGATCTAAATCAACTGGGATCTGATTTAGCATGCTTATTTGGTTTAGTAAACAACCAAATTGTAGCCAAAACTAGTTGAATTGAAATATTTGACTATGGAAAAAATCTCTGAAGAACAATGCGTGGGATTTAAATAACATATTCAGATAAATACAAATACAAATACAAATACAAAACCTTTAATGGCATAAAAAGAGTGGTAAAATACAGATTATGTTAAAACCAATTGACTAAAATTTACACAAAGGTTTCACTCTTGATCCAAGTGCCTTTGTTAAAAATCTGGCAACTGATTCAGTAGTGTGGGGATGATGGTCACTAAGCAGGTGTGAAACTATTTCCTTGTCTGATCTCACTGAAAATTTCTTCAAGATGGCCTCGAGAAAAAGCAACCGATAGACTGCCAAATCTTTGCAATGAAGGAGCACGTGTTCAGTTGTTTCGGGTAGGCCCGCTGCACAGGAACAAGTCCTGTTCTCCTGTGGGATGCCATGATATCTGCCTCTTGTTTGGGCAGTCGGTAACACATTTAGCCGAGCAAGCATAAAATATCTGCGGAGATGTGGATTGATTAAATTACTCATATATTTAGCCATAAAACCCGGCTTCAGATAAATACAGAATTCTTTTGGAAATATAGTTTATTGGAATCCATATTTTAACATAAACACTATCCTTAAATATTTTAAATTTGAAAGAAAAAAAAACTCACTGAAAACATGCTGATTTTAAAGAGTTGCATGTGCTTGCCTGTGATTTTCTTCAACGATATTTACCTTTCAGTTATCCCAACTGGACTGTTTATTTTGAATTAAGTTTAAGAAACAGTACAGTTTTAGAAGGAATTTTTTCATTAGAAAAACTATATGAGAGAATATGTTACATAATGGGGAGATTTTCTACAACAATTTTCTGTTCCTCATAACTGATCAGTGATGGAAACATTAGTGAATTATGTTTCCTTTTAAAATCTTTTTGAGGGAAATAGGGTGTTGTATCATGTTACATGGAAAAATAGTTATCTTTATGATGGTTGATATCCATCCACTCAAAACCCAATTGACTGTTAATTCCTTGGAGAGGACACTTAGACTTGTGAAAGTCCCAGCCAGACTCAATTTAGTAGCATTTCACAGATGTAATTGGTGACTAAAATAAATGTTGCATGAACGCAATTGGAAATTGTTATATTTCCCATCCATGCACTCAAATAATCATTACCCATGGAACGCTTACCTTGGGGCTGTTCTCTGTGCACTGGGCTTGCAGTGGGCTCTCCTCGCATTTCTCTGTTTACACTTGAGGTGGCCTCCCAATTCCTGCTGCATAGTTGCTTGATGAATCTTCAAAGGGTCTTTGGTTCTTCTGGTTCTCTTAACTCCACTCATCTACAGCTTGAAAGGCACAGATCTCATCACAAGTGAGAGTCTCAACACTAGAGCTTATATTCTTCCCCCTCCCCTCTCCTCCCCCCCTCTCTCTCACTGCTGCTGCAAGAGAGGCTTGTTTTTTCATTGGGGAGGATAGAAGCAGAGCAGGGATGTGTGGTGGAATAGAAACAGACCTGCTTGTTGCCTTTCTTTCCCTGCTTGTTCTTTTCCTATGTGAAAACACTATATTGGTGTATCCATACAAGTCTTTGGCCACCACTTCCAAATGTATTTCTTCCCAAGCAGTCCCAGCAGCCAGGCTCTTCCTCTCCCGTTAAGTTGGTGTCTTTTCTCACCTGCCACCATTTCTACACACAACAGGCACACCAGGCCAGCTCTGTGTGCATGTGTGGGTTGGTGAGCGGGATGCCTGCTTACAACTTCCCTCCTCCACTTCCCCTGGCATTTGGCATTTAGAGAATTCAAAGCAGTATGAGGGGATGCGATTAGGTGGGCTGGCTAAGGGTGGGTGAAAGAGGTCTGAGCCAAAGCCATGCTCATTAGCAAATGTACCTGCTCTGGCTGCAAAGCAAAAATTAAATTCATGCTAGAAGTGGTCTCGCTTACTGCGGGAAGAATAGAAACTGAAAGTGGGTCTGGAGGAAATATGTTCAAACAAGGCATCTTGCAGTGACACACATTTTCCCCCATTGTGCAGCAGAAGACTTCTGTGTAATTGACCAGAGTGTTCCTTCTGCTGATGCAGATTGCCCAGTGGTATGGAAAAGAATAAGAAAGGAAAAAGAGTACCGTATATACTTGCGGATAAGTTGAATTTTTCAGCACATTTTTTGTGCTGAAAAAGCCCTCCTCGACTTATGCTCGAGCCACTGGCAGCCGCCGCCGCCTGTTGTCCCCCTCACTCAGCCATCTTTTTCTTTCCCCACAGGCTCTGCAGGCTCGGTTTCAGGGAAGCTGCCGCTCCAGGCAGCCTACTTAAGCAATCTTTGCAGCATTGCCCTTTTAAGAAAGATGGCATGCGGGTCGCCTCGAGCGGCAGCTTCCCCAAACCGGTGCCTGGTGAGCCTGCCAGCATGGCTTTCGAGTGAGTGAGCCGCGTATGGGCGGTAAGCAGGAGCTCGCTGGGTGCCCTATTGCGCGTGCACCCAGCATCGCTGGGCAGCCCTGAAGCTTTTCCCTGCCTCTGCTCGCTCTGGCATTTCGCTTGTTGGTGCACCCAAGGAAACGGCTTTCAAACCAAGGCTGCTGTGGGGATCCAGGAGGCAGCGGGGGGAGGGAGTGATCCGCTGGGGAGTGGGCACCCTGGCTCTTCCCTGCCCCCGCCTGCTTTGGAGTTTCCTTGCTTGCGAGCAAGGAAACGCCAGACAGAGCAGTCACCTGTTTTTGGGGTTTCCGTGCTTGCAAGCAAGGAAACCCCAAAAGCAGGTGAATGCTCTGTCTGGCGTTTCCTTGCTCGCAAGCAAGGAAACGGCAGAGCAGCCAAGGGCTGGGGCTGCTGAGGAGATCCAGGAGGTGGTGGTGGTGGGGTGATCTGGTAGGGAGCAGGTGCCCTGGCTCTTCCCTGCCCCTGCCTGATTTGGAGTTACCACCCTAGACTTATACACGAGTCAATAAGTTTTCTCAGTTTTTCGTGGTGAAATTAGGTGCCTCGACTTATACACGGGTCGACTTATACACGAGTATATACGGTACCTTGGATCCTGTAAACTGCCAGCAGAAGGACCTAATCTGCATATTGCTCTGTTGCTTGCCATTGTGAGATGATTTGCCTTGTGCTGAGGATTTTTCTTCCTTCCTGTGGATCATAGATAGCCCATGCATAAAGGTTATACCTGCTTCTTGTTATCCATAACCTATGCAGAGGAGCTAGTTTGCTAGGTATCCCATCTGTAGATGCCTAGCAAACCAGCCTCATATCCATATATTATAAATAACAGTGGGCTTGGTCTGCCATTCTGTGGGTTTGTGAATTGCTACACACCCATCCTGGCTGCAACACATAGAATTCCCACATGCAAATGACCAGGTTGGGCAGTTTCCACAACAAAGGGTTAGGATCATGGTTTTTAGTAAAAGTAGCAAGAGTGGCAGAAGCAAAACCATGCACAACATGCTGTCACAATTAACATACTGTGAAATAGTAATGCATTCAAGTGTGATTATTTGACGTATTTTATTTTGACTTTTTTGTCACTTGCTAAGCAGTTGGCTTCTTTCCCACCCAGCATGGTAGGCTATGCAGTGGAGACCACATCTTGAAAATTGGTGATACCGAACTGGCTGGAATGAGCAGTGAGCAGGTGGCCCAAGTCTTGAGACAGTGTGGGAACAGAGTGAAGTTGGTTATAGCCAGAGGTCCAATAGAGGAGCCGGCACCACCAGCAGTCCCTCCAGGCACCCCAGTACAAACTTGCATGCCAGATAACCAGGTAAGAAAAGCAAGATCCACTTAAGGAAATGCTACTGGGAACTCGAAACCCAGTGGTGATTCATTGTTACGTGGGTAGCCCTATTTCTGCATAGTTCTGAAACATGTAAAAGGAGACTAATTTACAGTCATATGATTTTAAAATCTTTGTAGTAGAGGGAAATCTTTGCTCTAGTGACTTTGGGGGCCAGACATAGAAAAATGCAAATAATTTCTAACCCACTAACCTCCATACGCTACTTGAATGGTGCTTTAACAACAGCTGAGCAATCATTGTGTTGCAACACCTCCCACTTACTCTGTGGCAGCCCTTTCACTCCAGCTGGATTATTAAAGCCGTTTCTCCAATATGCCTTTCTTCTTCTGCTTCCCACATTCACCTCAGCATCTCTGACACCCATCAGGCGGCTGCTCTCAGTGCCAGCCAGTACACAGCTGCAGCTCTTCACCTAGGTCAGCTGCCACAACTTCAGCTGCTGCTAGCCATGTGCCAACTAGCCAGCTGCTACCTTCATTGGACGCAGTACCCTTCATTTCTGTTTTGCTGTGCTGGCTATCTTCCTTTGTTCCCTGAAAAGTGCCCTTATTTACCAAGGCCCTTTTGCCTTCTACCTGCTCCTGAGTCACAAGCGGCTCCTTCTGTTAACATTCTGAAAAGATACCAAGGGCAAATGTGGCGAATAATATATACAATGAAAGAGGATTTTGGGTAGGCTGTGTGTGTATTCATAGAAAGAAATACAATTGAGTGGAATATTCCTTCATTTATTGGATTAAGAAAATATTCACCCTCATCAATTCTATCAAGAATCTCAGTATCCTCGTTAGTTTATGTGACAGCTGTTTGGTAGGATGCTCCAGTTAATTTGATTTTATCCAGTGGAATGAGGTGCAGTTGAATTGTAATAGTAAAGAAAGAATCAGTGTCCAGTGCTTTTGCTAATGCCTTTAATAATTTCTTTTTTTTTATTTCTGTGGCTTTAATAATTCTTTAAAATTTCATTTTTGTCCTTCCTGTTGTTTTCAGGCAGTATTCACAGACATATTGAATGCCTTATTTTGGAAAAATCTAGCTTGCAAATAAGCATTTGTTTCCTAAATTTATCTTTCATTTATTTATTTAAATTTGTTATACCACCCACCCTCGAAGGGCTGTGGGCGGTGTACACAATACGTTAAAACTTACAAATAAAACTGGTAACCATAACATAAAATCATAAATACCATTAAAACAGTACAAGATGCTACAGTTGCTTTCCCAAGGCGACCTGGTATTTGATGTTCATGAAATAGTTGCAATAATCAAACTTCTGATTGTATTCTGTTAGTGTTAGGTCCCGGGTTTATTTTTACTTGACCTTTTAGTTTGCCAGGATTTTGCATGTCTTCAGGATCTACTGTTTAGTTCAAGCTCTCTGCCCCACTCCTGTGCTACTTTTTCTCTAACATTCATTAATACTGTCACTAATGTGTAAGGTATCTAGGTAAGGCACCAAAATGATGGTTCACCATTCAATAATCACTAAGGGAATAAGGACTAAAGGGAGGTGGCTGTTGGATTCAAATCACAAATTTTCTTTATCTGTGTTTCTGATGTGGAAACTTGCTAAATATATTGGAACATTTGTATACTCAGGATGGTCTTTGAAATTATGTTCAGAAGTGCATAGTGTGTGGCTATGTTTTATTAGGAAAGGTCAGCCTTGGACCTTGATCAGGTGTGATCCCATTGTGGAGAACCTTTTTTTTTAACAAAAAAGGCAAAAAGAAAGCAGAAAAACAACAACCCAGGCCCAGTTGTGTTCTTGTTGGATAAAAAGTACTGCAAAATGTTACTGTGCTTCTATTCTTCTGTTTAAAAAAAAAGAAAACCACTTTTGTCAAATGTTCCACGGCCAGAATCAGCTGGCTTTTGTGGGTTTTCTGGGCTGTGTGGCCATGGTCTGGTAGGTTTTGCTCCTAGCATTTAGCTCACATCTGTGGCTGGTATCTTTAGAGGCATGTCAGGATTCTCTCTGTAGTATAGTGTTTGGGGTAGGTGGGTGAGACATTTGTATATATCTGGATGGAAAGGCAGTTTTATTGGGAGTGGATTTTCTGTGTGATTTATTTGACAGTGATCTCTGTGGAACTGATAGGAAAAGAATACCCAAACTCCAGTGAATTCTAGAGTAGCTGTGTTAGAAAGTATTTTGAAGCTACTTTGAAGATGTGTCATGTTCAGGGCTTCATTCGTTTTGTAGGAGGAATGCTATCTGCCCAACTAAAATCCTTGTAGCATTCTGGTTAGGAATATTCTTGTATGGTTTGTCTGCTTGAATGAAATATGTAGCTACTGTTGTCAATCTTGCAAGAGAATACAAAGTTTTTGTGTATATTTTTGTAAGAGAGAAGAGACAACAGTTGCAAATGGTACAGATGGAACCACATTTGATGTGGAGCTTACAAAAAACATCCAAGGATTAGGAATAACTATTGCTGGCTACATTGGAGAAAAAATCTCAGGTAATATTAATAGTTTGCAAATGTAAAGGTGATTTTACCCTTCTTATTCTCTCCCAGTTTTCCATATTGACTGATTATCTAAGTATATAGAAGTATATAGATCTGTTTAAGTTTGCACTGTGATTTTTTCAAGTGATGATCTAATAAAGCAATTCTAAGCAGATTTACCCTTCTAAATTCATTGCAATCAGTGTACTAGTGGTGTAACTGGGTTTAGAATTGCACTGTAAATTGGAGTAATATTTTTTTTAAAGTTTTGTGTTTTTTTAACTGATGGTTGTGCAGATTGATGCATTATTTATTTTCTTTGTAAAAAAAACAAAGGGTTCTTCTTCTTTTGAATGTTCATATTACCTGCTAGTAACTAGAGTACTTGGGGCAACCTCACTCATAGTATTTGTAGCATGTAGAAAGTATTAGAACTGTAATGGATGAGTGAGACTAACACATTTTGAAGGATGCACACATTGTCATAATACATAAGCCAAGAAGCATATGGTTGAAGTTCCCTTGCCTGGTGACATGTTTGTAAAGATAATATTGTTCTCTATTAAGATTCTTAGATGAATGGTGATTCCATCGTTAATACTGGTTGGTGCAGGATAAAGAGAGAACATGTATATAGCTGTTAAGATGTTCTTTAGATGAATGGTGGATTCCGCACTGGCCAAATGTAATGGGTGCAGGATGTTATATAAACCATTTGGCGGTGGGAGGGACTTGCAGAGGTCCCCATTCCTGTGCAAGTCCCTCCCACCGCCAAATGGTTTATATAACATCCTGCACCCAGTATATAACATCCTGTGCGGAATCCACCATTCATCTAAAGTCTTAATAATGGGGGCAATTTATACTTTACCCTGTTTTATTCCCCTCAACTCGGGATTTTTGAAAATTGCCAAACCATCCATTCTTTTGCACAATCCTGTGTTGGCTTCAGTGAACCAGCACTGACTGACATAGTACTTTAGGTTAAAGGCTGTGATGGGAATCTATCACACAGGTGATAGAGACTGTTGAGTAGTGGTTTACAGCCACAGGGCATTTGGAGGGTGGTGCTGATATAGTGGCTCAAATGTACTATTCATTACTTGATTTTTAATTCCAAATCACAGAACCTTCTGGCATTTTTGTTAAGAGTATTACAAAAGGCAGCGCAGTTGAACATGATGGTAGAATCCATGTTGGAGATCAAATTATAGCGGTACGTAATCATGGATGACTTATTTTATTGGAGGTATGTCCATATTGCTTACTCTTACACGGTTCACTTGTAAAAAAGTATTTTGAGATATTTTTATATTACTAGACATTAATGGATTGTGTACCCTATTATGTGCATTTATTGGCTGGAAAATAGGATTACCAGTATGTCTTCATAGAATCACTAATCTCCAAAATTCTGTTCCCAGTGGAAGGCTATGTGTAGCTGTGGCATTTGACACTGCAATCCTGAACTGCCCCAGTCTAAGTTCTTGACTTCAGTTGACTTAAGTGGGTATAACTCCGCTTAGGATTGCACAGTTACTTGTATGTAGTACAGGTACATTGCTCGATACTTTGTTTATTGCAAGCACATTTGCCTTTCTTGTGCCTTTTACTGCTAATCTGCTTAGAAACATATTTACTAATGCAGATGTTAACATTAACTGTATTTCTATGTAGATGGGAATATAATTGCTCTGTTTACCCTCTACAGTTTCTCCTGCAGATCATTTTTTACTGTTACAATCACCATGGGTAACTAGGGTTGCTAACTCTGAGGAATACATGGAAATTTTGAGGGTGGAGCCTGGGGAAGACAAGGTTTGTGGAGGGGAGGGACCTTAGTGGGGTACAATGGCATAGAGGCCACCCTCCAAAGCAGCCATTTTCTCCTGGGAAACAGATCTTTGTGGTCTGTGGAGATAGCAGGCAATCTCCAGGCCCCCTCTGAAAATGGGCAACACTATTGATAATGTGAACATACTATTAGCATATGGTCAACTGTACCACCATATTATTTACCCATCAATGAGAACTGCATTGTGGACTGATAAGGTTTTGATAGGAAATCTTTATGTAAACTCAGCCTTGTGCTCTTAGAAAAACTTCAGGTACAAATAGTGAAAACAGAATAAATCAGAATGTGGCTTCCAGGGAGAGATATGCATATATATTTCAGGGAGGCGACAGTAGAGCAATAAATAAAAAAAAGCAAGTAGCTGGAGACTAGAACAAGAACTGATATTTTGCAAATAGCTCAAATGAGGTTTGGCTCATTTTGAATGATACGGTTGTAAATTATTTTCCTTTTCTTCTAGTGGGCTGTGGGAAATTATCATATGTTTAATCCTTCAGGTGGATGGAACAAATCTTCAGGGTTTTACTAACCAGCAAGCTGTGGAAGTTCTGCGGCACACTGGCCAAACAGTCCGGCTCATGTTGATTAGAAGAGGCCTTAAGCAGGAAAATCACATTCGGCCCCATGAGGACTTCAGTGCTGCTGCTGAAAAGGATTTAATTTTCCAAACTATGGATATTGGCACTGGGAAAGGTAATTAAGAATGGCTTTGCTTTGAATGGACTGGATTTTATTTTATTTTATTTAGCATGTAAAACTGGGAAGCTGGGGAGAGGGGGGTGGATCAGATCCTCCCAGACCCCTACTTTTTTAAATTTAAGCTTCATGTGTTCATGTTGAAGCACTTCCACACAATTTCACTAATAACTTCATTGTCTACTTTAAAAGACTGGGCTTCTGTAGTTGTGACATTGAAACAGGAATGTATAATGTGCTGTGAGGATAAAATCAGAATCTCAAGCTGGAATCTTATAGAGTTTTTTGATATATCAGTCGCCACAAGGAAACCTTTAAATATAATTTTCTTATGCTGACAGTTGCCTCAGACTATAACCTCATTATGTTTACTTAGAGTGCTTCACCAGCTTCTGATAACTGATAGTTTTTTCCAAGGTGAGGCACAGTTGGAAGAAATGTTCTTCATGAAAAAACGACAGAAGAAACTAATATGATTTTTAAAAATCATACTACGAATGATGGCTGTTATAAGAATTCTTCCATTCTGGTCATCATTGAATCATTTATGTGGAAGGCAAAGTCCAGATCCTAGCCTATTTGATATTTATTCCTATTTCTTTGGGTGACTGCTTTGGAGATCACCCATTCTGGAGCTTCTGCATAGGATGGACCGGAAGAGGCACACATTTATTCTGCATAAGATGGAAAGGAAGTGACTTATTTTGTATTTTTTTTATCACAGTGTGTGGCAGGATTGTTTCCATTTTAGGAGTCAACGTAGAACAGTTGCTTATTTATGCTCATTATAACTGGCAATCCAAGCCATGGATCTTAGTCCTTGTTAATCTGCAATATTCTGTAGTAAAAACTTTGAATACCCTTCTTTTTTTTTAGGTATTTGTGGTTGAGCAAACTTCCTGCTGTTTTGCAGTTCAAGGGGACAGTTCTTTATATATGATGGTCTTGTATATATTAATTTTTTAATTAAAAAACCCTTACATTATTTGATAGCTTCTTCTGTACATCTGTTGAAAAGCCCATTCTTAGTCTGATACGTTAGAGAAAAGCCCAGAAGTTCCCATCGTCATTGAAAGCGTACAACACATCACCTTTCTTATCACAGATGTCCTGATTATGGAGCTGCTGCGGTTCTTCATTTTCTTTTCCAGAAAGCTATGAAAGAGAGCAAGAAGCTCCATTATTGGCATGCAGTATCAGTGTGGCTCACACTGGAGAAGATGTTAGTCCACAGCAATCAGGTCTGCATTAATGACTTCTAGAAGTATTTTTCCGCTTTTGAAGCATACGGGGTGGCCTCCTGGCTCTTGCCTTTTTTTTTTCTTTTAGAGGTTTATTTAAAGGGCACAGAAGTACTGACAAGAGTTTGTCTTTAAAATCTTGGAAAATTTGTGATAAGGTACAGTAATCACATCTATATCTGAAGGGGGAAAGTGAAGACATTTCTACAATTTCTAGTACATAGTTCTTTGCTTGGAATAAACAATATGTTCAGATACTAGCTTTTAAAGTATCACTTAGACATACAGTGTTTCCCCGAAAATAAGACAGTGTCTTATATTAATTTTTGCTCCCAAAGATGCGCTATGTCTTATTTTCAGGGGATGTCTTATTTTTCCACTCCACAACTGCATGCTCTGGTGTTCTGTTCGATGGGCATGCTTCAAAACAAAAACTTTGCTACGTCTTACTTTTGGGGGATGCTTTATATTTAGCACTTCAGCAAAACCTCTACTACGTCTTATTTTCAGGGGATGTCTTATTTTCGGGGAAACAGGGTAGAAGCAGTTCCTGGAATATTAAAAAGTGGTCCTCAGCCCACAGTGGATAGCTTAGACACTGTCTTCTCTGTAACAGGCATTGTGGTTTCACTCTCTTGGAACTTTCTAACTTTATGATTAGGGTTGTGAGCCCTTGTGATGAAACTTGCCTTGCGTAGAAGCTTTGCAGTGGCTTTCTTTAATTGTGGATATGCTCTGTGTCCAGATTTGTGCTTGTAGCTAAAAAGTTTCAAACACCTTCTTATTCTTCCTTAAAGTTCTGATCTTCTAGCATGTTTCTTTTTACCCATTTATGATTAAACCATTTTCTATCCCTAGTAGATTTACTAAAATATATTTATTTTCTTTATTGCATCATTTTTCAATCCTTTATGTGATGACCACATAACCTGCTATGTCTTTAACATCTTTGTTTTCAGCTAGTAACAGCTTTCGACTTTTATGGTGATGTTCAGTAGCATGACTGCTTTTAAAAGTTCAGTATGCCCAATTTATGACACATCAGACTGAACTAACCCACCAATTATGAATGGCAGCCCACTAGACATGAAGGATACCTACTGATTGTCTGCCTGATTTTACACCTGTAAACTGCTTAGGTTGTCACATATGTGTTGACATAATAATGGTGTTCATATTTTCTGCTCTTTTTCCACTTCGTGGTATTGTCATTATTCTTCTTTTATATTTATTTTTCACTCGTCGTTCCTTGTATTTTTCAGCCTCAAGTCAAACCACCAATCTTTCATATTTACCATAGTGACTGGGCACCTCATTATATTTCTCACAACATTCTTCCTTTCTCTTGCTGTCTTTTCCAAGGAACACTCTTGTTGCTGTACACTTGGACAGTGTGTTTCTTTCTTTTGTTTTAAATGAGCTAAATCCATCAGAAGTGGACCTATACTCACAAACTTGCATTCTTCCACTGCCCTCTAGGGACCATATTTTAATACTATCCTATGAAACGGAGGTCATCGTTTTGAGAGGGAAAAAAGCAGGGTCGTACTATTGAGAACATTCAGAGTGCCCTTGCAAGCAGCTGTGTTTTTATATTAAGGCATGCCAGTTGTAAACACGTCTACTTTGATTTGCCTGTGTCACTCAGCAAAAAGCCATACTTGTATTATTATTAAAGACATTTTGAAAATGATTATTAAAGACATTTAGAAAACTGCATCACCATAACTCACAAAATAATTTATAAAGAGCTTTGGTGATTTTACTCCTGTGAAATTGATCACACTAGCAATGTCTGACAACATGCTGATTTTGGGTTATAAACATTAATCAGCATTTTAAAGTTTTTGTAAAAAAAATTGAAGTTTTTGATTGCCAAATATGTTAAAATTTTAGTGTATTTTTAGTATTCAGGCCATATTTCTAATTGAAAGAGTGTAGCAATTAAATGTACTGAATTATCTTGTACTTTTCTAAATACACTTGGTAAAAAAATATACAATAAAAGAATTGTTTAGAGAATTGTTGTGCCATAGGGAAGACAGAAGGTGCTTGTAATTTGTACATTCATAGAAACAAGAAGGGGCAGCAGAGAATAGCCAGAGAGGGAACTACTTATTCAAGAAGTTAAAACTAGTACAATTAGCATTTTTTGGAAGAGAGGAGATGAAAGGAGATCCTTGAGATAATGCAGCTGTTAATAGAATAACCAGGATAAGTTCTAAAAGGCTGCTTCTTCAGGTAATACAACTCTGAAATTGAATAGTCAGGATAAGTGCTAAAATATTGTTTGAGTTAGTGTCAAAAGTATAAAAGTATAAAAATGGTTGTTTTGGAATCCTCCTGAAAGGAATTTTTATCATTGACTGCTTACCTTGGGCCTTTTTAACTGCTTGTAGGTCTTGAAAAGAACAACTGAATCGTAAAATGTTTTAGACTTTTTAAACAGAATATTTTAGACTACTTGAATTGATTTGTGGAAATTCTGTACTGGGGTGCCATTTGTGCAGTTTTTCTTATTATACCAAAATTCAACAAGGATAAAGGTTGTGCAGCAGATACTTTTTCAGTTGTACATAAATGTAGCAGATACAGAGATAAAGTCCAGCTCAATTCAACCATTAACTAAACACCAATTACAAATTATAAATTACATATTATTTTTTCCTATAGTGAACTTCTTTACTGCATTTTTCAGGTTTTCAACTATCTTCCACAGAAGAAGAGGCATTGCAGAACAAGTGGCAGAGGATTGTGGGGACAAATTACGAGGTTGTGGTATGTAAACTCAGGGTTGTGCTGCTAATAAGTTATCTTTTTAAAAGAATTTTCCATTAGTCTTTTTAAAGTTTAAACTTGTAGAACTAGTGGACATAACATATTTCAGAATAAATAGAAAACAAAATAGAGGGTTTTAGGCTTAGCAATTTTTACACTACTGCTTTTGTTAATAACCTTTAAATGTTAAAGATTTTGCGAGAATAGTTTTTGTAGATAACGGGTGTTCCAAAATGCGTGAAATGTGGGATGCCTATTTCACTGAATGTACATATAATGCACATATAAATGTACATATAAATATGATGTGAGGAGGCAGGGCTTCTTGGAGCTTTCATATTTGTTGAAACAAATTTCCATCTACCTCATCCTTTACAGGGTATCTGTGAGTAATTGGCAATAAAAAAGGCCCTATACAATATTTTATATAAGATACCACAGCATGTACTTGAGACTCTCCCTCATGATTTATATCATATAGGACTATTAATGGGAGATTTCATGTCAAGAGAATCATGTGTAAATTTTACATTTCCATTATGAGCTGATGTAAGGCACACATTTTTTTTAGGCCTCTTAATGCGAAAATGCCTTTACTTTTGCAAAATGTACTTACCCAGACGACACGTTATAGACACGTCTGCGATTGGGCCTCCCAGTGTCTCCATTAATGCTCAACATGTGATATAGTGGTTAAGAGCAGTGGACATTAAGAGAACTGGATTTGATTCCCCACTCCTTCACATGATTAGTGGACCCTAATCAGGTGAACAGTTTTGTTTCCCCACTTCTCTGCATGAAGCCTGCTGGGTGACCTTGGGCTAGTCACAGTTCTCTCAGAACTTTCTCAGACCCATCTACCTTACATGGTGTCTGCTGTGGGGAGAGGAAGGGAAAAAGTTTGTAAGCTGCTTTGAGACTCCTTCCGGTTGAGAAAAGTGGGGATAAATCCAAACTTTTCTTCTTTTATAATGGGACTGATTTTCTTTAGGACCACAACGCTGGCTACAGAAGTATTTAATCCTTTCTCACCATAATGTTTCCCTCACAACAGTTGGGCTTGTCCCCAAATAGCGGACAAGACAGACACCTGTATTGTCTTTATTTTTTTCACCCTATCACAGTTAAAGGCAACTTGGGAGGGAGCATTCTTACTGAGGAAATTCCATTTGGATTCCTGTGCCCCATTGCCATGACTCTATTCCATATCAGCCTACACTAGCTGGTTTTTGATGTGAAAGGGATCTCTTGAGTATTCAATCACAGACTGCTCAAGTAACATGCCATTATTACTTTCAGACCTCTAAATTGGTATAAAGAATAGAAAAACAATGCAAACATACCAATAACCTGAAATTTATCAAACTGATACCTATAGTTTGAATCTAACATGATCCTCTTCCCCAAGGTCAGTGGTACTTGCAGTTTTAAGTCAGAGATTTATACTCTTTCTACACCCCCCACCTCAAAACTAGCATCTGAGCATCAATAGTCCTGTCACACAAGGAAAACCAGAGAGATCAAATGAAACTGTCTGTGCAATTCTAAGTAGTCGTACCCTTTATGTCCAGTGAAGTCAGTGGACTTAGATGTATGTAACTCTGCTTAGGATGGCACTGTAAGCTTAGCAATTTGATTTATAATTTAAATATAATATTATGGATTCTGACTATGAAATTATTAATAGATTGCTGAATTGAAAAGGAATTACCACTATCCCCTTTTAAAGTATATTTTTGCATCTCATTTGCTTTCCTTTGGTCCTAGCGGCCAGCAGTTCATATTTCTATCCTTTTTGGGGCATAGCTGAAGCTTAGTGGAACTATAATAGAAGTACTGCAGCTGTACTGTTAGTTCTGATTTTTGAGAAGGAAAATAGCTTGCCTTGTTAGAAAATAGCTTGCCTCCCCATACTTGTTATTAGAGCATTCACATTAAATAGCATTCAAGATGAAGTGTTGCTTGCTGGAATCTGTTGTCCATGGTAGCTACTTTAAATGTATGGATCGAGAACTGTATGGTTGAAATTGAGGTGGTATCTTTGATCCACTAAACTCCATTTTGGTTTCTTCACCTACACACTCAGACCAGTCTGTGCAGTCCAGGCCACACTGTGCCAGAGAGCTCGTGTCCTGTTGTAATTATCACAACATTGCACCTCCAAGGTGACTCACACTAAGTAGGCAATCATATCTATTATTTTACTTGTAGTTGAACAACAGGGTATCCTTTGTCTAGCTTGTGTAGTACATTTTAGAATGTATAGCAGTTCCTGTACTTGATCCAAGAGGGTCCACAAAACATTTCTGGTGTTATGGCCGTGAACATATCCAACACTCCAAAGAAGGGCATTTAAGCATAATGCGGGGCCAGGGTCATTGCTACAACTCTCTCACTTACTAGCGCAGATGTTTCTCCACCTGGAAATTAGTAACCCATAGAGGATTGTATTGCCAGATGTGCATCCTGTGTGTGCTTCACTGCTCCCAGGGGGGTGACGACAGTGTGCAATATTGTTGTTGAATGTGTCATCCAGGGCTTTTACAATACATTGGAGACATTTCCGTTCCATAATACTGTATTTGTTAGTCATTGTTCCTATGGCACCCATGGAAGCTGACTTCTTCTGTAGCGGGAGGTGTGGGGCCTTTGATTGTGGCATTCGTTCCATTTATTTGTAACTCCCTCTGACTACCTTTCATCTCTAGGGCAGCTGTAGCTACTAGCATCTGTTACCCTTTGCAAAGGAGAATGGGATGTTACAGCTGGCTGCTCCCTTTCAACCTACATTGTGATTCCATCTTGTTTTGATGTGAAAAATCAATGAGAAGGGATGATGTTTGAAAGAAGGGAGCTTGTAGCTTAGGAAGTCAAGCATCTGTAGTAAACTGCTATGGTTGCTGCTTTGAAATCTACTGTTCCCTTGTATGTAAGAGTATAATTTTAAAAACAACAGGTTTGTAGCATTCTGCAAATTCATTATTTGTATTCTTTTCAGGTAGCTCATGTGAACAAGTTTAGTGAAAACAGCGGACTAGGGATAAGCTTAGAAGCAACAGTGGGACATCATTTTATCCGATCTGTTTTGCCAGAAGGACCAGTTGGACGATGTGGCAAGCTGTTTAGCGGAGATGAATTACTGGAAGTATGAAAACAATTTTTGATTTACTTCAACTCTTTCCTTACAAGTGATTCTGCTGAGCATTTGTGTTTTAGTTGTTTGTGCATGTAGATATTGGTATGTCTACTCTTCACATAGGGAGCTGGTGAAAGAATAATCCGGCTAGTGGTATAAAAGACTTCTCACAAGAACGGTGTGTTTGCAGATTCACAATAATGGGCATGAAGGTGCTACGATCTTCTGCTGTGCTAAATTCAGTTTGTAAAGAACGAACAAGTGTACACATATCTACTCTCTTGATCAAGGTTCATTCAGTGGTACTTGAGGTCAAGAAGTTCCCAACGGATGATGATAATGGTGACAAAAATTCAAACTGAGTTTTAGAAATCCCTCCTTTGTATTTTTGTGTCAGGCTTCCTGTGCTGCTGCAGTGTATCAACCATGCATCTCAGAGCACCATATTTTCTTAAGTTGCTCTGGCTCAGGCTGCAAGCAAACCAAAATGTGTGACAATTTGGGGCTTCATTTTTTTATGATTGTGGGGGTGGGGATGGGGGTTACACTTTTGAAAAATGAAAATGCATGTTGATCTTGAAAGTAATTGTTTTGGTTTGTTAACTGGAGATTTTTTAAAACTCTGCTCATCATCTTGTTTCATTCATTGGATTGGCAATGTGAACCAGCACTGCCCTGGTTTGAACTGGGGACAAGTCAAGGTGATTCATAGGGTGTAAAAGGGTCTACCTTTTCATGGGACTGCACTGTCAGTGTTGTACAGTGTTGTGAATAGAGACATAATGAAATTGTTCATTCAGTGCCAGAATTGTTCATCTTCAATTCAAGGTAGAAGGAGGATAATGCATAATATGATGCTTGGTTTGGCATCAAGATTGCTTAGAATATTGACTTTTATTTTAGTTCTCAAGAACTGTTCAGAGGGGAAGGGCACTTTACGGATTTTACCAAGTAAACCACCTGTGTTGCAGTTACCTTGCTTCTCATAAGCAGATTTCCTCCTAGTTTGTCCATTTAATCTGAAAGTTGGGTAACAATCAAACTACGTCTATGAACATAAAAACTATCTTCAGTGTCTTTAGTATAAAAAAAATAAAACTATAGAGAACAGCAAATTAACTACAGTCATACCTCGGTTTTCGTCGGTAATCCATCCAGATTACCTCGGTGAAAACCGAAACCGACAAAAACCGAGGTTACGCCGTTTTCACAGGTGCAATGCAAATGGCGTAGCAACTTACGCCAAAAGTTGCCTCGGATTTCATAGGCAACCAAAGGCAAAAAATGGCTAGATCCCATCGGCGAAAACCGAAACCAACGATTTACGAAGGTGACAAAGGTGATGTATCACTGTACATCAACAAAGAGAAATCAAATAATCCCCCAGTGTATTTTATTGAACTCTAAATTTGTACCATTTTGGCACTTAAATATTGTGTTTAGCATGAAATATTTCCTGACTTCATTTATAGCCCACCTTTCCCACTGACTCAAGGTGAATTACACACAGGAAAACATTAACAATATCTAATCACAGCAGTATAAATACAATAAATGGTGCCATAAAATGGGATTAAAATTAGAAATGTTTACTAAACAGTATATTGCATATGATGAGATAATGTAATACATACAATAAACAGTAAAACAAAACAGTGAAACAAATCATAATAAACAATGTATACGACAGAAAATAACAATGAAAACTACCTTAAATCTAAGGTGGTTTCTGCACGGGCTGAAAGCAATGGCTTCAGCCCGGTAAAACACCGTTTTGGTGGGGACCCTTCGCACAGCCACTGCTGCCAAATTGATGCAGCAGCGCTCTGTGCCCGCCAAAATGGTGTATTCAAAACTCGCTTGGGGAGCGAGTTTTCCTACAAACGCCTGCTTCCATCCACTGCCATACGAACGGCAGCGGGTGGAGGCCAGCGTTTTCCCCTCCCCTCCCCGGCCCCAAACGCCTCATTACCTTCTGCTGGCAGCCGCCTCATTCTATCGTCGCTCTGAGGAGGGACGGTGCTTCAGCCGTCGCTCTGAGGTGGTCTCCGGTGCTTCAGCCGTCACTGTGGCCATGGGGGCGTGTCCCCTTCCCTCCTCAGAGCGACGATAGAGTGTCGCGGCTGCCAGCAGAAGGTAACGAGGCGTTTGGGGCCAGGGAGGGGAATACGCGGCTGTGCGGAGCTTGCTCCCACAGCTGCGCATCCCTTGAGGCGAATGGCCCCACAGCCTGCATCGGCATGATTAATGCCGATGCAGGGTCTCTCCCATGGCTGTGCGGAAACCGCCTTACAGAATTCTCCCTGTATAAAATGCAGAATGGATCAGATGGGAGCTTTTCTGATCTTTATACAACATGTTTGCATGTTGCAGACAAACTGGCATATGGTTTATTGATTTGATTTATTGATTCTGGAAGCAGAATTTATAAATCTAATTCAGAATATGAACAGATCATATGTGTTTCACTTCTGTACCCTGGCCATTTTTTCTGTAGCTTTATTAATTAGGCCTAGTAATACATTTTATTATGTTATCTGATTCAATGCCACCAAACTCACAACTAGAGGGTCTTTTAACCCTCAAAATATTGTTTGTTTTTATGATGTTGAAACAGATTCTGCCTTCACCTTTGTGTTGTTTTATATTTTTATACTATTCACAGCAGTCATTTCCTGAATCAGTTGCTCCTTTTGACTGTAGCAGAATTTCATCTTTGTCACTTTGCAATTCCAGAAAGTCAAGGACTTCATAGTAATTGTAATGGCATGACAGAACTTGTCTGACTTGGCTAAAGGGTGACATTAATGAAGGCAAACGAAGCCATATTGCCCTCAGTTTGAAATCTCAGTGCAGCACTAGTTACACCGGAACACATATTGGATTATGGCTTCCAATAGACAATAGCTGCACTTGGATATGCATCCAAATGTACATTACAATGTGCATTACGGCAGATGTGCCCCACTGCGGTTTTGTTGCTAGAACACCTGCTAGTTTGCAAGGTGATGGAATGCAATCCTTTTCATGTTGTTTTAAGCACTCCTCCCACCAAAATCACATTTTTGAAGGGTGTGAAAAGATTTACAAAATTTGGACCCCTAGTATGACTGATCCCTTTTATTTGTTCCATGAAATATTTTCTTGTTCTGGTCCCACCATCTACATGTATGGTATGTTATGTATTCCACTGATAGAGGTGTATACTCATATATATTCAGAAGTCTTTATTTTAGCATATTCATTTTGCTGCAGAAAATTATATGGTCTCAAGTTTTCCTTAAAATGTATTCTTTCTTGTGTCTATTATTTTCTGTGACAGGTAAATGGAATATCTTTGCTTGGAGAAAATCACAAGGATGTTGTAAATATTTTAAAAGAACTTCCCATCAAAGTAACAATGGTGTGTTGCCGTGCAGCTGCTCCACCTATTAGTCAGTCCATATTGGATGAATCTCAGATGACAGAACAGGTAATATAAAAACATGTATCTGGTATGTATGTGTGGGATGGTGGTGCTGGGCCTGTTGCTGAGATTGGCCTTGATGAGCAATCAGGAGGATTCCACAGGAAACAGGTAAAATACAACCTTATTCTACCTGAAAGTGCCCTTCCTAGCTGATACGTATTGTCTGATCCATTCAAAGCACTCACTCTGTGCTCTTGTTTCCCCTGCCCTATGGCTGCAGCATGGACAAAATTGCCTCTACTCATTCCAAAACAGACTGTGTCACTGGCTAGCTGCCTTGACTGTGTTTCTTCTCTGTTGCTTCTCCTGAGGGAAAGTGGACTCTTACAGCAAAGATGGAGAAAATACAGTGATAAGCTTTTTCACTGCAGCCTTGTCATTTTGTTGCATTTGTAAAATGTGAACGGTGAAGAATCTTGCCACATCATACAGACATTTTCTCAGATTATATTAATACACATACCAGGGTGGATTCCGATCATCTTACAACAAAAGCTTAATTGATTATCAAATGGTTTGAGATCAGTGTTAACTGGTTGGGTGTGGTGGAGTGCAGGGAATGGCTTCTGTCCCTGAAAGTCTCCCGTTCTGCATTGTTGCCTCAGCAGCCATTGCTGCTTAACACAAGCCATTCTAGAGCTCAAGGCCTTGCTGCAATTTAAGAGTTAATGCCATTTATAACTACAGTAGAGTGTCTGCAAAATAAATGGTGGGAATGCAGACATCTTTGACATAGGGAAAAAGAGGTTCAGAAAAATTCAGATAAATAGCATTTTGCTTTTTATAAAGAGTGAGTCCAGAGCACCATCTGGAGTCTTACATTTGGGCTTGAATTTGGAATGCTTGGTTTAAATCCCTACTTTAGATTCACAGAGTGGCTTCTGTCAAAGTACTGTGGTTATTTCAGAAGTTTCCAAGGTCTTGGGTAGACCCAGCAGGATTTTTTCCCCCTTTGAATGCCCTGAATCCTTCCATGCAAAATCACAACTGCTTTTGAAGCTCTCCTTCAGTTTCAAAGCAGTTTTGTTATGCAGTTTGGTAGGCTGGCATTGAAGAAATTCAAGTGAAAGAAGGGCATGCTGAAAAAGTTGCACACTAATTCAGATCCAGACCTCTGTCTAAAAATAATAATGATCTCCCTCCTAGGGTTTGTTCCTGTATATATGTGTGCGTGCGTGCGTGCGTGCAGACAAGCAAGTTACATTTTGTGTAGCAGAAGTGCGGTGGAAACAGTAAATCTTAAAGAATTTGGCTGCTGCAAAATACCATGGACATAAATATCTAATTGAAAATAAAATAAAATGTATATGCATGTCTCCATAAGTTTGGAATTCAGTACAAAACAAACACCCCTCTGCTCCTTGATCTCCCCATATCTATATGACATCTGATACTGAATTTGTTCATTTCTCCATTCTTCAATGCTTATTAGTTTATACATAAAATGCAAGCTTGTATAGTTGATGATTTCAGATGTTACAAAATAGGTGGGAAAATTACTCAGATCCAATGGAGTCTGCAATACTTTGTGTGATTGGGGTCTGTGTGGAAATAAGTCCCAATGATCCAATAGGATTCACTACATTCTTTGGGGGACTTTTCTTTGAAAATGCATCTTTGATGTCGATGTTCTGGATGGAATAGTGTTGTATGACTCCCACAGAATTTATAATATATTAAATTGCAGTATCTTCAAATGGTATCTTTGCATACTAATGAAATAAGATCAAGGATCATTGCTAAAAATAGTGGTATTTGTTTAAGGAATTTGAAGAATTATAATTCTTACATATTTATTTACATCCTGATTTCTAATATATTCTTTATAATTTTCTAGTCTCATATAGATCTTGGTGGACTACTTGGTTCATCAGAGACAGATGATGCTGATTTAGAAATGGCTAATATAGGCCAGAACACTGATGATGCTCAGGGATCTTCTTTGGCAATGTGGGAAACTGAAATACAGCAAATTGAACTAGAGAAAGGGAGCATGGGACTTGGCTTTAGCATATTGGATTATCAGGTAATTTTTGAATTCTTTATTTCACTGAAAGGAAATACACACTTCAGTATATTTTGTCCACTCTTGAACAAGACTCGAAGGCAATGTAAAGACTACACCTTAATGCCAAAATTGATTTTTGTTCCTTCATTCCAAGTTGATTATTTCATACCACAGATAAGAAAAATAATTGTGGCAGGAAAAAAACTAGTTATATAAAACTGCATTAACATCCCAGGCATTTGATAGTATATATTTCAGTAATCATTTAATAGTAGTGCAACTCTTGCTGGATTTACTGAAGAGCATATCATACATTCAGTATAGTCTTCAGTATTTAATTTCTTATGAAAATAAAATGATCTTTTTGGTACTATATCCTTCTTATGTCTGTTTCTGGCTAGATACAGTATAGTCTTTTCTTCATGTTCGACCCCCCCCCCCTCGATTTTCTTGGCAGATTATCCACATCTCCCCCCCCCCCCCCATGCACCCACACACTGGATTTTCACAGTTGTGGAGTGAGTTTTCTGCACTTGCCTTAAAAAAACAGGATTTTCAAAGGAGGCCACTGTCATAATCAGTGTCATCATTGGTGGTACCACTGCACACCCTACCCTATTTATTTTTGTGCATACTTATATCACTGTATCCGTATTAAGGTCACTTTTTTAAAAAGGCACTAAAATATTGATATATGGATATACTACTGTAATTATAGGTTTAGCAGGTTCATTGAATTTCCAGTGTTTTAAAAAAAATAATTTCTGGGGGTTTTTTCTTGCAGAGACATGCTTTTTTTCCTTATTCTCTGTAATGTATAGGATTAGAGATTTAACTTCTTAGGAAATGAAAGCCATGAATTCTGAGAACCTGCTGAACCTATTATTACAATAATATATTGATATTTTACTACCATTAAAAAAAAGAAATAGAAAATGAAACTACTCATCTTTGGAGGGGAGGAGAGGAAGTAATTTGACAATGATGGCCACCTAATCAGCAAGAAGTGGGCTGAAGGCTGGTGAGACAAAGAAAC
This sequence comes from Sphaerodactylus townsendi, assembly GCF_021028975.2. Taxonomy (NCBI): domain Eukaryota; kingdom Metazoa; phylum Chordata; class Lepidosauria; order Squamata; family Sphaerodactylidae; genus Sphaerodactylus; species Sphaerodactylus townsendi. Next base: position 84,429,841 of record NC_059431.1, on the reverse strand, counting down.
CCAACAGAGACATTACACATAGAGAAAAAGGTGACTCAAAATCAGTTCCCTGAAAAAGTTTGAGGCAAAAGTGATCTCGAAAGAATAATAGCAAAAAAGTGGGGAACTATCAAAATATAAGTGAAACCTAGGGGCAGAAGGGCAGAACAATATGTGCAGAAGTCAGGGAATAAACTGAAGCAGTATGATTCCAAAATCCCTGAAAAAACCTGACTGGAAAAGTCTAATGTGCAAACTATTGGTTTAGGCTACTTTACTTAGGGGTGAACAAGTGTAATGTGTGGGACTATATTGGAAAGATCATGTGGAGTGTTTTAATCTAGATCACAGGTTTATAACAAAGGCTTTATGGTACTTAATTCATAAATGGAGGATTTTTGACACCAATCAGTGAATTGCTTCTCAGATGTGCTTGAAGTTCTTTTCCATAAATGTTTGAAAGTTTAAACTATATTTTTGACTAGGTTTTTTTCCAATGTTATATTTGGTATGATCAAGTATTAATTGTAGGGAGGCACTTAACATGAGAAGCTATTCAGTTAGTCACTGCCTGGAATTCCAGTCTTTTAGCATAACTGAACACTTCCACATACTTAAGTAGGACTAGAAAAAAGAAATGCTTCCCATTATTTGTCACAGTATTCTATCTAGCTCAATTCAGCACAGCTCCATGCAAGAACAGATTAACCAGTAATGTTCGTGTTTGGGGCAAGTCAAAGTTTGCCTCAGAAGTTTGCCTCAAAAGAAAATGACTGATAGGGACCTTAAGACACTGTCTTTCATGGTGAATCTTTGCATATAGTTAAATGTTGTGAACAAATAAAACTGATTTTCTCTTCCTTTTCCCCTTCTTTAATAGGACCCAGTGGACCCTGCCAACACAGTGATTGTGATCCGCTCCCTTGTTCCTGGGGGGGTTGCTGAGGAGGATGGCCGGCTCCTTCCAGGAGACAGGCTCATGTTTGTTAATGACATCAATTTGGAAAATGGCAGCCTGGAGGAAGCTGTGCAAGCATTGAAAGGAGCACCTGCAGGAACAGTTAGAATAGGAGTCGCTAAGCCATTGCCTGTAAGGATGTTAGCTTTATATATTCTCATTTTTGAAACTATGCATGACACGTGCACAACATTTTCTTTCCAGCCAGTGACTCATACCTGTATGTGTGGCAACCTTGTAAGGTTTTTAATGCAGGAGACCACCTGAGGTGGTTTGTCGTTGCTTTGCTCTGCAACATGACCCTGGAATTCCTTGGTGGTTTCCCATACAAATACTACCCAGGGCTTACCCTGCTTATCTTCTAAAATCTGATGAAATTGTGGTAGCCTGGGCCATGCAAGTTAGGGCTGTCTGAACTGACTCCATTGCCAAAGGCTGAGATTGAGGTGATTTGAAGATTTGTCTGTGGTGTGTCATCAGTACCAACCCACTATAACATGTTCAAGTCACTTCTTTATGGTGTAGTTTCAAGTGATGAACATGTATTTGTGAGCCAGCCTCTAATTTGGAAAAAAAAATCTCTGCTTGAGATTTATGGAAACAGTGCTGTCATCCAATAGCATATTCTTCGGAGAATGATAATGGTAAGGTCCTCCCGCCTCCAATAAAAAAAACCTTACACCGTTTTTTCTGTTTTTGTTGTGCTTTTTTAGTCTTATAAGAATAAACAAAATATTTGTATTTCAGAAACACAAATGTGTTATTTTCTTAATTGCTTCTCTACAAACATGGAATTCTTGACTATGTGAATGATATTGCTAGTTTTTATTTAAAAAGTATAACCCACTTGTGTGAGAATGGATGGTTTGTACAGCTGATTTGTTCTCCCCATGCCAAATTTTCTGGAAGTTTCTCATCTCTAAGTAGAAATATTTTACACCATAATGACTGGATTTGGTCTGATTGAATGTCTAATTCCCATTAATGGAAATCAGGCATTCAGTCATTAGAATAAATTTGTGGTGAGGTTTGGAAGGTATTTTTGTGTTATTTTTTACAGAATCTAGATATTTATGTCATCCAGTTATTGGAATTCATAGTGAGCACTATTGCAGTGAAAGTGTTGCAAAATGGATTTCCAGTACTCTTAAAAGGTTAAAGCAAATGAGAATGTTCTGATTATGTAGAATTCTGGGACTTTTATTTATTCCCACTTATATCTAAGATCTCTAGGTGGCTACAGCATTAAAAAATCCCACACATAAAATCATATTTCAAAAACACTATAACATAGTTGAAATCACAACCCTAACCCACTCCCCCAACCAGTAGCATCAAACAGGTGGCATCCAGGGAGACTAACTAAATGGCTGGATGAAGAGGAAAGTTTTTGCCAGGCACTTAAACGCATAAAGGACAGGCATGCAACGAACCTCTATGGGTAAATTATTCTCATGCATCCTTGCACCCCCCACCCCCCGGTATCTTGGCAAGTACGGGGTGAGCCTCCACCCTGTGACTCTGGTGCCTGGGCAGGTACTTACACGTGGGTCATCTGGTGTGGATGATGGAATCCCTATGGCCACTCCCCATCACTCCACCAACCTAGGCTGGTGCTGCACACAGCACTGCCGGGGGCAGAACTAGGCAAGTGCTGGGCCCCTGCTCCAGCAGTTCTTCATATCTCTATGCAGTTCAGAGACAGTATCTTTTAAATTAGTAGTCTTCATCCATGAGTTGGGCCTATCAGTTTGGTTGCAGAGTCCAGCCTCCTTAGTTGCAAGCTCTTCAAGAGTCAGCATTTTTGTCTCCTTTTGGAAAAACCAGTCACTACATATATAGAGAATAAGGGCACCATAGCTGTCACTTCTTTTTGTGCACAGGTTGAGAGGAACAGCAGGTTGGTGAAATGAAGCCATTTAGTGATGGAGAGGATTCCTCTAGCGTCCTGACTCTTGCCTTGTTCCTCATACAGTATCTCTCCTGGTGTCAATTCTTCCTGTTGTTCCCTGGGTTGTGAGTCTGATGCCTATAGTCCTTCTGCCTATAGTCCTTCACATTGATAACCTCATAATTCTGGCTAAGTTTTCCTGTCATGTAACTGTGATCTCATGTATTTGCAGCTGGTCTACAAAGTTTGAAGACCATTGTTCTAAATTAGTCCATGTTCCACATTTTATGGCCTTAATGTTGACTCCCATTACACAAAATTATAAACATAACAGAAACAAGGATTATGTTGGACCAAATTTTTCCTATTTTATCATGTTTATAATGAAAATGGTAATGATGGGGGTAAAAGCAGTTTTTAGCAGGTCTATAAAAACTTATGTTTAAATAACTCTCTCTGTGGCTAGATTAACAATCTAGTTGGATAGAACCAATTATAATCAAGCTGGTTTATACTTTATTCTAGAGGTAATTGCTAATGATTTTAATGGCAATTACTTCCAACCTGGGAACAAATGTGTCAAAGAATAAATAGGATTGAATTTACTTGGGCGTAATACGGTTAATTCCAGGGTTGGTTTTTCTTTTTTCTTAGAGATGAGTTCTTAAACATGTAGACTTGTAGGTTTATTTTCCCCACTCCTTCACAAGAAGTCTGCTGAGTGAACTGGGCTAGTCACAGTTCTCTCAGAATTCTCTCAGTCCCACCAACCTCACAAGGTGCCTGTTGTGAGGAGGGGAAGGGAGGCGATTTTAAGTCCCTTGAGACTCCTTAAACGTAGAGAAAAGCGGGGTATAAAAACAGCTCTTTTTCTTATTATTTTTTTAAAAGTAGATAATCATCATTAAGGCTAGAAAAATCTAATTATATGATGCCAGCCTTGGAAGATATCACTCTTGTGTAGGCCTGAAGGTTTCACTCTTGTGTAGAACAGATTTTTTTTTTCAAAATCCTGGGTGCAAGCATATAATTTTCCACTGTTTATTTTTTTCAAGCCCTTCCAGTTATTATATGTGCCTAGGACTATAATATCATTTCCTGTGATCTGTCCGCTGAGCTTCACAAATCATTCTTCTTTCTCAAATTCCCTTAACATTAGTCACTTTGCATGTCCTGAATACTGGCCATCCTCCAACTCAAGAGCTTCATTCTTTCTGCAGCTTTCACCAGAAGAGGGCTATATTTCTGCTAAGGAAGATTCCTTTTTCTACACTGCCCAGTCCTTTGAGGAGGAAGGGCAAGCTGATTCAGCCCTCTTCCATGCTGAGCTGGCTCTGGTTAGTGGCCCCTTCCTTACCATAACGTGTGTGTGCAACCCCTTGAAATCTGTGTCTGTGTATTGATTAGCCTTTTGTCTGCAATCAGTGTGGGAACAGTCTTCATGCTATAATGTTATGATGCATTTTTTTAAAGTTTAACTTTTTGGCTTAGTGGGACTAGATGCTGATAGACTGTTTCTTTGTGTATTAAGAATGAACACTCTGGCCAGTACCATTTTATCTATAGTGAATCTAGAGTAATACTTCAGATTATGGTAGATTTTGAAAGCTAGGATAGATGCACATTGATAAACTTGTTTCTGAACACAAGAAGCAAAATTTTGGCTGCAGTATTGTACTCTTACAGCCCAATCCGGAGGAAGAAGGCTAACAGACTCCTGGATCCGGCATGGTCCTGCATGGACAGATTTGTTCTCTTTGCCCCAGGCAGAGGGGCAAAATGCTGGTGGGCAGATGCTGTGGTGCGCCAGCGTGCCCAAATGTGGCTCTAGGTGCCATGTCATTGCTCCTGAGCTGCAGCCATCGCTGCAATGGAAGTGGGCTGGAGGCATTCCTGGGGGTGGAACCCGTTGGTTTCCACCCAGGCTTTACAACTGGAAATGCCATGGTCTGGGCCTCAGAGTTATTCCACCATCCATTCAGTCCTATGGAGGGCTTTTAAACATCCAGGGTTTTTCTTTTTCTTTTTTTGCTGTACCTCCCGAAAGCCCTCTGGAGGTTGCATTGTCCCCAACTGCAGAAACCTCTGGATTGGGCAGTTAGAGTATACTCCTACCTTTGGGCTAGTCACAGTTCTTCAGAACTCTCTCAGCCCCACCTACCTCACAAGGTGTCTGTTGTGAGGAGATGAAAGGAGAGAAGCTTGTAAGCCACCTTGAATCTCCTTACAGGAGAGAGAAATGGGATATAAATCCAAACTCTTCTTTTTCTTCTTCTACATTCTCTGGTATTTATTTCTGAGTAAACTGCAGTTTTGGGCTGTCAGTTATCTGCATACCACACTACAAAGCTTTTTGTGTTCTTTGAATGTTTTGCTCTTTTGTGGATTAGCCTGTTTCTGGGATAAAACACTACGTACACAGTTCTAGAAGCTAGATTTTTTAGTAATAGGGCTGTAACAAATTACATGGGACGTTACCCAGCCAGAGTTCTGTGATTTCAGTGGAAAGGCTGGACACAAGTATCCTGTGGTATCATTAAATTTGTATTGTTTTCTTCTAGAAAATATTTGTTTGTATCAGTCACTAGCAGGTCAATGCTTGAGTGAAGTACGATAAAACATCTTCGTTTTTGTCATTGCAAAATTACTTAAGGCTGCAAAAATACATAATGAATATATGACTGATAACTTTCTCCACTGAAAATAAGAAAACACACACATGATAAATGGCAGTTACAAGTACTTGCATGTTTTTGCCACCAATAGCTAAATACATAGAAAGAGCTGGAAGACGGTAAAAGTAAACACTGCCAAAACATAATTTTCATAATTTTCAAGATCCAGATGCTAAACACATTATAGAAAACTGTGAGTCCACGAGTTCAGAAAATGTTGCATAAACATTGCTTATTAGGTATCCAGAGTATTAATTGCCAACCAAAAAATATGAGCTGTGACATATTGTTCGTCAGTGATGTACTGTATATTTTTAAATGTATTCAGCATTTCTTTGCTAAATTCATCTCCCTTTTCAGTATTCCAAATACATCATTTTTTGCTCATGTTTTTATACTAGCTGTGTTAGGTCTGGCTTATGTTTTCAAGTAACATAAGAATTGGTTGTGGTGGGTTTTCCGGGCTGTGTGGCCGTGGTCTGGTAGAAAACTGGCCACACAGCCTGGAAAACCCACCACAACCAGTTGAATCCGGCTGTGAAAGCCTTCAACAAAACATAATAATTGTTCCCCATTTCTGCTTTCCATGGTGTTCCAATATTATCTATAGGAATCAATCATATTGGTCAAGTTTTTGAGATATACTATAATTTGAAGAAGCCAGTAGTCAGTTAGGTAAACCAATGGTTTGGCTCTGTAGAAAGCATTTTCATATTCATGCAGTTGATTAAGTTACTTCTATTCCAGCATCATTGTTCCCTGTTAAAACACTGCCCCACTGAAATGTAGGTGAGAAACATTGTAGCCCTCCCCCCCCCCCCAAACTTTTGATGAATCTGTACACTAGGCATTGTCTGAATGTTGTAAAACATTTTGTACAATTGTAGGGGTAGAAATTTGCTTAAGATAACATGAGAGCTGTGTTCCTTAGGAAAGCAGACTCTGTGCCATATTTGTATAGCAAGAGAAGCCTAGAATAAACTTACATCTGTTTATAGAAAGCTTAATACGACTGGATTGACCCATTCTTCTCCAAATGAATGGAAGCAGCTTAATCATGTTATTGGGTTTTGCACTGTGTCCATTAAAAACAACAACACCTTGCACTGGGGGATTGTGCCCAATGGCAAGATTTGTATTTTGTCTATACACTTCTACTGGCCATACATTATCAGATTTTATTTCAGTGTTGTGGAAATTCAGAATTACATGCATAACCTGCAAGCCTGCTGTACTAAAGTGTAAGGCGTGACTTCAACAGGAGTCGGTTTGTACCTGTGCCATTTGAAATGTTAGGAAATGAGTAGTTTAATAGGTTCAATGGTGAGAAATTATAAAAGTGTAGGCACCGGGCAGGGACGTGTGCAGGAAGCACTTAAATACGATTAATCATATCACATACTCTTAATAAATTAGCAGCAAATGGCAGCTAGCATGAAACTATTCAACCAGTGTGTTAAATATAGGAACTGAAACAGCTTGCAGCTTATAAACTGCTTGCAATATTGATGTAAAAATGTAATTTTTTTTGACTACCAGGTGCTACCTAGCTGAGATCTGATGTATTTTCAGTCAACTTTAAACCATACTCTGAGATTCATGCGGTATTGACCTTATTGTTATAAAGATGGTGAAAACTGAAAAGGACTTGTTGCATGTTGAAGATTTTGTGTGTGTAAATAATTGAAAACAAAAAAGTTACAAAGCAAAGTAGCACGATGTGTATTTAGTCACAGATTTGTAAGTGTTTGGGGCTTATGTGATACGAAGGTAGCAGATAGCTTGACTGATTAAATTGCCTTTGCTGCTAGGTGGATTCAAGCGAAGCAGATCTAGCAGAGGAATCCACCTTTGAATCACAGTATTCCCCAGACAATGATGGTACCTTCCACTCTTCAGTTTCAACTGTGCATGGCTGCAACCGTGCTGATGATCTGAACTATAACCTCTCACTACCCTCTTCAACTTCCAAGGTAAAAAATGGAAACTGATCATTTTATTGTGGGTGATAAAGCAAGTTTGAATGGGAAAATGTTTGTGTCTGGCTGCTGTGTTAGATATAGAGACTCTTCAATGTTGCTACCATTGGTTTCATCTAGTGATGGGTTTTTATTTTTAGATTACTGAGTAGTTTTTATGCATTACTGATTGAGCATTTTTCAGACTTCAGAAGATGAAATAATCAATAGGCTAATGACATTGTATATTCTTGAGAAAAAAGAATACATTACTGAACTGCCATAGAAGAATAAAAAAGGACTTTGATTCAACCAAATCTAAAATGAAACATTTTAGGTGTACGTAAGAGTAATGTTGTCTTATTACATATATAACAGTTCAGGAATGAAAAAGCCTCTTTTTTTGTTAATAACAAGCAGTTAACTATAATGGCTCTTAGAGAACAAGCTCTCAAAATGATGCTAAATTAAATCAGCACCAAAATAACAAAATAATACAATTTAATCTTGTTAATCAGTAAAGAACAAATTTATTAAAAATACTATAAAGCTTAATTCTATTTTAAATAAGTATATCAAACCCATACCCACGTACAGTTCCTTTTTTTGAAAAAAAAACCTTGATGGTGTCTTTTATTTTCTTGCCCATCTGAGTTTTGCCCTCCAATTCTTGTCAGCCTGTTAATTTTTTAAAGCTCAAATTCCACCTGTTTCCTGTAATACTCAAGGTGGGCCCAACATCATTGCAGGCAATGTTGAATCATTTTCTTAGTTGATTTGCCATATATATTCTTGAAAAGAGGAGCTGCTCTTTCTTTCACACCTGAGATTCTCCAGCTGGCAGTATTCCTTCTGGAATGTATTTCTGCCTTTACTGTCCATGAAGCTGACAGCCGGAGTTTATCTCCTAATGGAATTTCCTAATCCATAACAGAATGTACCTTTGCTGTGCCAATGAGACAGATTGCATTGTTTAATTTAGTAATTGTTACTTAAAGGGATTAGACAAGGTGTATGCTGGGAGATGCACATTCTGCAACACATCTGGTCTTATAGAAGGTGTCACATTGGCATTTCCTGAAGCCTCTCTTTCAGTTTCATTGAGAAAAAAAATGGGAATAAAGTGCAAATGTTCAAATTTGGTGGCTTTTTATGTGTCACTTGGCAATGCAAATAGATATGCAGTGAGCAAAGAGTTGTGCAAGAAGCAAGTAGTAAGCACTTTGGTTGCGATGTACTGACTTCTGTAATACATGGAGATGTTACCCAGGATGGAGACGCCGTCTCTCAATAATGTGGCGAATATTAGCATAGTGTAGACTGCTTATTAATGTTGCGAAAGGCTGGGTAAGGAAACTTTAACAGCAGTGTATACAAAGATCAGCTCTTGGAAAAAACCCCACATGGAAGGATATAATGCAAATTTAAAAACCTTTATTGTAGGAATAAGGGGTTTACAATCACTTGATTCAATGCAGCAAACATGCACACACAGAATTCCTAAGATATAAATAGGTTGGAAAATATTTTTGCAATAGAAAGGAGTATGGGATACATGGGTAATATGACCTGAAGAAGATCCAGGGTTCAGATCCAATAGCCAACATTTGGTTACAGGGAACCACGTGTTGGACACAGCGACAAAGATGGAAAGGTGTCAGTGGCACTGAGCGATTGGCTCTTTGGAGGGTAGGATATTTATAGGGTGAAGAACTACCTCTGGGGGTGTCAGGACAATCTTTGGGGGATGTTAGGACAACCTCTGGGAGGTGACCTGATGGATTGTTTGAGAAACAATAGAGTGCATTGTAAGGTGGTCAGAAGAAGTTAGTTACAGAAGGGAGTACCTGGGTTAAGATAATCAGGGAAGGCAATGACATCAGGAGTCTTCTTGTGGCTGGAAATCCATTCAGCAGGGCTACTGCATTGTGTTGAGGACATATTCTTCCCTGGCTGTGAAGCTGAAAATGTGCTGATATGCCAAGCAAGCTGAGAGCATAAGAGCAGAAAGAAAAATATAATTCCTGGAAGTTCCTTGTAGGTAGACCTGGCTATTGTCAGAAAATGGGCTCCCCATCTCTGCAATGCCAACATTACCCTTTAGGCTGGCACGTGGGAAGGGATACCTGTGAATAAACGCCCCCCCCCCCCGCTATGCCAGGGCAGTATGGTAACAGAGGGACATTTGGAGCTTTCAAATGTTTTGAAAAATTGGATGGTACTCCAATTTAATCCCAATATGCTAGATGTGCAGTTAAACATGGTTTCAGAAGCAGCAGCATGAGGCCCTTTAAGTATAAATGTCTACGGCTGGAAAAACAGATGCTGTTCAGATATAATAAAGATGACTGAAGTATCTCCTGCTCTTGATGAGATTTAATTAATTGCATCATGCTGATTAGAAAGAAGCATTCAGTCTTTGCTCAATTTACTTGCCAGGTATTAGACTGAACATGGTTTTAATGATTCTCTCACCCCTCTGTAATAGATTCCCCTCCCCCTGCTAATTAATACGCCTTTTCAATCTCAGTCATGATTTAGTGTGAGGAATAACTACTCTTCTGAAACTATATCTGTATAGTTAGTCAATGGAAAGTAGACATAATGTGCACCATCAATATGTTTTCTTATGTCTAGAAGGCCCTGACCTGGATAGCTGAGGCTAGCCTGACCTTGTCATATCTCAGAAGCTAAGTAGGTCTCATCCTGGTTAATAATTGGATGAGAGACCACCAAGCAATAGCAGGGACTCTATGCAGACCACCTCAGCATGTCTCTTGCATTGAAAATCCCAACTGGGGTTGCTATAAGTCCACTGTGACTTGATGGCACTTCACACGCACACAGATATTTCTGGAAGGGCGCTGCAGGGGCACATCAAATGTTATAAAATTATGGTTTTGTGCTATTTTCAAGCTGATAAAAACATTGTCTTTCATATAACTTTTAATAAGAAATGTTTGTACTAAATCAAAAACATTGGAATCATATCCTGTTCATTTCAAATGAAACTACATATTTGTTTATCATATTTTTATCGCTAAGAGGCACTCAGGGTGGCAAACAGTTTTCCCCCAGCTCCTTTTTTTATCATAAGAACATATGAGCAGCTGTGATGGATCAGATCAGTGATTCATCCAGCGTAGCATCCTATTTTACACAGTGTCCAACCAGGTACTCCTGGAAAACCTACAGACAGGACACCACATTCAAAGTCTACCTCTGTTGTCCCTCCCCCCCTCAAACACTGATATTCCAAGGGTTGTATCCTCCAAACATGGAAGTTCCATTGTGGCTCATTGTGGAAGTTCCATTGTGGCTCATAGCTAATCATGGGCTTTTTCCTCCATGAATTTGTTAATTCCTTTTAAAGCCAACTAAATGAGTGGCCATTATCACATCCCAGTACCAGTTCTTAAATGGCATTTATAAAATGAAACCCTTATAAATTTGGACAAAGGTTTCAATATTTGAAAAAGCTGTAGACATGTAGGTTCTTCAGATACTTGCCTATTTGCTTTAAAAGTAATGAGTCTTAATAACCTTTAAGAGTAATGACTCTTAATAACCGGAAAAATATTCATATGAACAAATTAGTAATAGTGCAAAGAATAATGATTCATTCTTTTACTTCCTTTACCAAAACAGCCTAGTTGCTCCAGGGCAAGGGTGTGATTTGGAGGTTAAGATATTGTAGCAAGACAATAAGTGGCTTTTGGATGAAAGTATTAGCCTAATGTTCATAGTATAAATAATATTTATTATTGCACAAGACCCCTAGCAGTGTACAAAACTGGAAATGAAATGCACCTGACTTCTGAATAATAGTTAGGGGTCTTCTTTTAGCAATGGTATATAAAATTTTGAAATCCTTTTTTTGTGTGTGTCCAGAGTATTGGCATAGACTCTTCAGATGTTTCAATCGCTTACCAATTATCTGATCCAAATCTGTACAACATGGATGTAATGCGGAGAGGGAGAGAGAGCAAATCCTCCACAGAAGTGTGTGTGGAACAGCCTGATGGGTTCACAAGAAAAGATTCAACAGTACATTCATCTACAAAACTAGTTGAACATGAAAATTCAAGCACTTGGGGAGAGCCTCTTCTGACAGCTGAAGTTACACGAAATGCAAACTTGACATCCAGGTTGCCTTGTGATTATACTGGAAAAGTAAGAGTTTCACTGTACTGTACTTTGACAGTGCTACATAAATTTATTGGGTTGGATCTAAGTCTTCTTCCTATTTCGTCATGTGGGGGGGATATCGCCCCCCCCCCCAACATACACATCTAGGCTGGCCTGGGCTGCTGGGCTCAATTATTAGCATTAAACCTAAGACCTAGTTTTGGGGAAGCAGTGTAGTAACCCTGTTAAGCGCTGTTAAACCCCACTGATTTTCATGCGAAGAACTAAAGTGCAGTCCTTTACCTGGGAGTAAGCTTGGTTGCTGACAATGGGGCTTGCTTCTGAGTAAACCCTCCTAGGGTCGTGATTCACCCGTTGGATTCACCCGTTGCACGGTTGCTTCAAAGCAAAGCCACTGACTACCATGAAGCTTACTCCCAAGTAACGCATGCCTCAGAGCCAACCATTTTTTCTAAACTAAAATCTCAGTATTCAGGTTAAATTGCCGTGTTGGCACTTTGCGATAAATAAGTGGGTTTTGGGTTGCAATTTGGGCACTCGGTCTCGAAAAGGTTCGCTATCACTGTTCTAACAGAAGGGGCTTTGAAGTTTGAGGAAGTCTCCTTTGGCTAGAGGAAGTCTTCAAACTCTGCTCAGTGGAGTGTTAGGATAGGGATGGGATCTGCTTTATTACTAATGGTGGTGATATAAATTTGTGAATTCAATTGACTTGGTGAAAACAAAACACTATTCAGCTTTTGGATTATTGGATTTATATTGATTTCCGAATGCTCACAATATACCTGTCAACTCTAATAGTTGAACCTTAGAACAACAGGGCTGGCTCTCATCATCAGTTACTTCCCAGGTGTCTTTTCCAAAAACCTTCATTAGCATAGTCCCCTCTTGTTCAGGGGAACTGGAGGTAACTAGGTGTTGATTCACATTATACGAAGCCCTTGAGGCTGCCACACGGCCTTTGTATCACATGTGCAGCAAGAGGTCTGTGCCTCCCAGATGCATTCTGATCACAACTGCAGGGTCTAGGTCAATGGTATCTCACAGAGAGCCACATTTGCAATAACCATTAACCAGAAGAGCCACATGACTCATGTGTGCCATGTCCACTACACACAAATTGTAATATAATATTAAATAGCTAACTATAACCCCTTTCATGCTGGAATACCTCTCACCACGTAGGGATGTCCCATTGTTGAACCTGTGTGCTCCACACTTCCAGCGTGGAATAGCGGTTGAGAGAGGTGGACCCTAATTGGGTTTGATTTCCCACTCCTCCACATGAGCGGCAGACTCTAATCTGGTGAACTGGATTTGTTTTCCCACTCATACACATAAAGTCTGCCAAGTGATTTTGGGCTAATCGCTGTGTTCTCTTAACTCTCTCAGCTCCAGTCTGTTGTGGGGAGAGAAAGAGAAAGGAGTTTATAAGCCACTTTGAGACTCCTTACAGTTGAGAAAAGCATATAAATTGTTTCTTTTTCTCTTTGTTTCTCTCTATCTCTGTCCCTCTGCCATGAGGCTCACAATTCATGGAATAACAAGAGCTTTCATGCTTTCTACTGCAGATACCTACCCAGAGCCAGTCAGCAGCATAGTGACACCTCACTTTCCAAGAAGCCTGTGTGCCCTTTACTTCCCTTTCTGTCTTCCTGCTATCTTTTCAGCATGAGGCACAGCAGGTTAGGTAACAGAGCGAGATAACCAAGGCAACTGGAGAAGAGCAAGCTGGCCCTAAAGAACAGGGAGTAAAACTATAACCACTACACTATGGCTGCCTTCCTCTCTTCCTTAGGAGCTTCACTTTTCCCTATGGCAAGACTGCTTTTTTTCTGTAAGCTGCTTGGGCGCTGAGATGAGAGTACAGAGGCTGTATAGAGGGGTGGGGTTGTTGGAGAGGATGGTCCCTTTACTTCCATCCCTATCACAAGGTCTCCACCCTTCAACAAGGCTTACAGTTGATTCATCCTCAAGTTCCTCCAGCAGTGAATATTTCAAAGTGTGAACTACCAACCAACCACAAAATGGCCTTTCCCACTTTCTTGAAAGATAGGACAGGTGCCACCTTGACTCAAAAGATGTGTCCAATAGCGACATGTGGCTTCTGAGTCATAGAGGCTTTGGTCTCCCCCTACCCTCAGTACTGTTTTTACATAATGAAACAGCTATTATTTGCTCTTGTGGGAAATTCATTGTAACCATAGTATTACCCAGTTGGGGGAATTAGCTGGAAACAGAGAGCGAAAGGGGGTAATAGGGATTGATAACCTGTGTATACCAAAATAGTCCTGAGTGAAAGCTCCCTAATGATCAGGCAGCTATATAATTAAAATTGTTTTTATGAAATGATAAAATAGTAAAACAAATATATTTTAAGCAATGACCATCTACACACAAAGCATACAAGAACTGACTAAGAGAAAAGGGAGAAAGCTGGATAGGCTTTCAGGGTTGGATGATAGTTAGCAGTGGAGGATTTGATGAGTTGTCAGGACCCAGGAGAATGCCTGGACTGTTCTCTTGAATTCTGATTGATTGCTGGGATGGGTGCAGATAGAATAAGTAATGGTGTGGTTGGAACACTAATTAAGTCACCTTAGGGTGACATAATGGAGATTAGCTAGCATCGTTGTCCAACCAGGCACCCTTAGTGCCAAGAGAAGACTTCAGCTGCCAACCCTTTTCTGCCCGAGCTTGAGACACAAGATGGATCCCAACACTGAGAGGCATCCATTTTGTGAAGAGTACTTTCTTGCTCCTATGCCAGTCACTGGGCCCCGTGCCATTGTGGCATTCCTTAGTGGGAGGAGGAGGATGACCACTTACAATTGTTATATGCAGATTTCCTCATTAGAGCAAATAGTGGAATTCCAGTGCTATTACAAGTCCTGGCAATCCTACGTGTGCCAGAGGGAGCTAAAGCTGCTTCTACCATGTTCCATGATTTTGATGAGAATCTGCCCCTGTGTTTCTGGGAGACACAGAACTCCATCTCATGTCTGATACAAAGTTCACACGGTCACTATATTGTGGCCTTTGTATTGTTTGATTTGGCACTACATTAAGCTGCTGGAGTGCAGAGTGCAACACATTTGTGTTACAAGTTATTTCAAAAGACTCTTCTTTGGTTGACGCAGCATCCACAAACTTGTATTCAGTAAAGGTATTCCTGATGGTGAAGCAGAAATGTCTTTGCCAGATGGCAGCGAAATTTTAATCCCTTGATGATGAATGTGCCACCTGCTTTAAAAACAGTATGTTCTTTCTCTGTGCTCTGTGTAGTCACTGCTGTAAGGGTGTGAGAGAGGTCAGGTAGCAGATAGGTAGTGAGAATAAGTTCAGACCAGCCTGTCACATGTAGGGCAAGCAAGTGAGAAATTGTGGGACATGTGGACAGAATAAGAAGGGTCTATGGGTTTGGCAACAGCATAGAACTTGGCATAGGTTCCTGCCAATTCTATGCCACTGCCAGCAGTGTAGGAAATTGCTATTTTATCATGTTGCCTCACTGCAATGGAACTTGTGAACATGCTAATGTTTTAGTAGTAAACCACTATGGTAACTTATTTTTCCTTTAGCTCTGTATGATTAATTTAAAGAGGGAACAAGAGCTTTGTAAGCAAATTAGAAATGTGCAGTTCTTATTACATGAATGCCTGGCAGATTGGGAGCCATCTGTAATTTCTAAATCGCACAGAATCCAATCATGTTTTCCAGATTTTTGCTGTAATGAACTGACGCTGTTTTCCTTCTTATCAGGACCAAGTATTTTTGATGGAAAATAGAAGCCTAGCACCTGGTGGAAGGTGTTCCACAACCCTAAGTAAAAACAAGTTTGAAAAGACCATTACTATTGCAAAAGGCAATTCAAGTCTAGGTACGTATCTTACTTGCTTGCTACACACATGTTTTTGTTGTGGTTATCCTTAGTTTTTCTTACATATCAATCCTTGTTGATTTCAGCTTTGCTATCAGGTACGGTAATAGCAACTTATGTGGGTGGCCTTTTTGGCCTTGGCCCCAGCCTGGTAGAACACTCTGTCCAGTGAGACCAGGGGCCTGTGAGATCTTATGCAGTTTCACAGGGCTTGTAAGACAGAGCTGTTCCACCAAGCTTACGGATAGGGCAGCCATGATGTCATCTGCCCCCCCTCCTCTCTCACTTCTCTTCCTCCTCTCCCCTTCCCCTTTTTCTTCTTTCGTTCTCTCCATCCTTGGTGTACCCCCACTTGTTATGATGTTGATATATGTTGCCTGAAGAAATGTTTTAGTTGAATTTTGAAATTATTGGAATAACTGACATTGAATTAACTGATAGATATTTTATATATTGTATTTTAAAACATGGTATAAGCCACCCCAAGCCCAAAATGGGAGGGGCAGCCTATCAAGTATAATAATAATAATAACAGCAACAACAGCAACAACAACAATAAATAATAAATTACAACAACAACCAGCCCTGCTGGGATCTGCACAAAGACTACGCCGATACATTACAACTTCCTAGGCCTCTGGGTGAGGCTCGAATTGTAATGAAGGCCAACAACCAGCTAAAGATCTGGTAGCTGTGAAATCTACAATCATAAATGCTTTTAATTAGAATATAACTCTGAAGTTAACTTTCAAGTGTTGGAATTTGTATGGCTAGAATTAGTTGGAATTGTTGGAGCAGGCTTAAAAAGAAAACAACCAAGTTACTTTGATGAATCTACACATTTCTAGTTATTAGATTATATTATAGTATTCCAACACCGTTTGATATAGGATGGGTAGGGCTTTGGGAGATTATGCATATAAATCTTTCTTATCTCCTAGTATTGTATTCTTATATCCTAATTCTCATGTATTATATAGTTCTTGTCTTCTAGAAGAAATGTAACAAGACTTGCCTTTATCTTTAAAGAAACTGAGGCCCTCTGAGTCTCTCCCATTTACCACTTGAGCTGAATAAACATTGAATGTTGCCAGTCAGTGTTATAGTGCATAATTGTGTAGGGAAATCATGTTTCCAGATGTGGAGAAATATCAGTAATTTGAATTGAGGCTATAATAATGGCTACATTCATAATGAACAAATTCATAACTGGGATAAAGGAGAGGTGACATACCTCTCTTTATATGTACCTATTTATATACTGACCAAAGAAGCACTCCAGATGTATAAGGCCTAAGATGATTGTGGTTCAGTGCAGATTATCATCATTGGTTAGTTTTTGCCTCCATATTTCATATAGCTATAGATTTATCCTGCCTGTGTTTATTTTTTCTTAAAGGAATGACTGTAAGTTCCAATAAAGATGGTTCTGGAATGATAGTCCGCAGCATTATCCATGGCGGTTCTATAAGTCGTGATGGACGGATTGGTGTTGGAGACTGTATACTGTCTATTAATGAAGAACCTACTACTAATTTAACTAATGCACAGGCACGGGCCATGCTGAGAAGACATTCTCTAATTGGACCAGATATAAAGTATGTACAATTAAATATGATCACAGCTGGCATTCAGTAAAGTGTGGCGGGTTAATATTTTTTTAAATAAAGTATACATTTATATTTTTAAAATTTCATTAACTTTGAATTAGATTTTCAAATACAGGAATTATTTTGCATAGAATACGTATGGAGCAGGTGTGACCTCAGCACCAGTGTCCATGTAGTGTAAGTGTCGTGCCAGTGTGGGGGGAACTTATGCTGGGGAGCTGCATGGTTCTGTGTTGTTAGGGCACCAGTGCATTCGGTGCATCAGCACTCCTTCATCACTCTGATGCTGTTCACAGTGGGTGGAGCCATCTTTATTTGGCTTCCTTAGGCTTTCAACCCAGGAACTTTGGTTTTGCAGGTATTGACTTTCACCAGCAAAAAGGCAGGCATAGCCCATTGGGCTGGATAGAATCCTTTCAGCACGGACAGTACATTTACTTTTTATTTTTCCTCACTGCACTGCTGGGAACCTCTGTGGAAGCAGCACAGTTGCACCCATCCTTGTCTGCAGCTCAGCTACCCCTGCCCCCCTGTGGGTTTGTCTGCAACACACACAAAAATGGTCGTCCAAGTGACTTAATCTCTGATTATGTTAAAAGACTCATATAGGAAAAAGCAGTCACTGAATCGTGCACTCTATAGCTTGTGAAGGGTTCATAGAACTGCCTGTCTACTGAAATTTTTGAGCGTTCTGTTTTGGACAAAGTAATTTATTTTCTCTTCATTGTTACACTGTTATATTTTTGGTCAAGGACAAATGTTGACAACCAGTTGTGGAACACAATCAGAATTACCGTAACACCCACCATTAGTGTAATCATGACTCTATGCAGAGTTCAGAGGAAATGGCAAGTTATAGGAGAAGAAGACTAGATTTGATCTATTCACCTCCTTCCCTCTTTTTCTAGTGTCAGGTATATGAGCTGCAGTCACTGAATGGCAAGAGAAGGCAAGTGATGAAGTCCAGTCTACCAGATTTCTAATTGCCAGATGCTTCAATTTCTGGCTTTCATTCCTCACATGAGGCAGTGAGCAGCCCAAGCGCATGCAGCTTACTCGTACCCTGAAAAGCCGTGTGTGTGTGTTTGTGAAGTTTCAGTTTCTGGGTGCTCCAATAAGAGGACAGAAGTGCTCATTTACTGCATTCCTGCTGCAGCAGGAGTCTGTGTATTGGTCCTCCTTGTTGGCCTCACTTGATAGCTGTGTTTAAATATTTGAAGGAATGCCATGTCGAAGAGGGAGCAAGCTTGTTTTCTGCTGCCTCAGAGACTAGGACACGGAGTAATGGATTCAAGGTGCAGGAAAAGAGATTCCACCTAAACATTAGGAAGAACTTCCTGACAGTCAGGGCTGTTCAATAGTGGAATTCACTACCTTGGAGAGTTGTGCAGTCTCCTTCTTTGGAGATTTTTAAACAGAGGCTGGATGAACATATGTCGGGAGCGCTTTGATTGTGTTTTCCTGCATTGCAGGGGGTTGGACTTGATGGCCCTTGGGGTCTCTTCCAACTTTATGATTGAAAACTTCTGGTGAGACAGATCAACTAACAGGCCCAGCTGACTATTTCATGTTTGATTTTTCCTTACCCATGATTATTGACTTCAAGAAATATTTCTGTAGTAAAATTATAAATATTTCTGTAAATGTGACTGAGTACAGAAAGTATGACAAATGATATTAAGAATAATGTTCAGTACATCTTTGATTAGACATCAGGAAATCAGTAATTGAAGTTAATTGTTTAAAATTGGTATATAAGAAAAGTATAATTATTGTCAGTGAAAACCATATTGCTACAAACATATTTCTGTTGGCATTTGGAAATGATTTATTGATTTAGTATAAATCACAATTCCAAAGCAGAGGTGTATTTAAGCTATTTCAAAGTATTCTGTTAATTCCCCTTAATTGATAGGAATTAACAGGTTTAATTTACAACTGTTAAATCTCAGGGCAGAACCCCACTGAATTAAATTGCATGGCTATTGCCTCCTGAGTTGAGTCAATCTGCCAAACTACCTGCCATACAGGTAGTTTGCTCTAGTGCTTCCACTTAAGGCGCACATGGTGGTTTACTTTCTAGGAAGTCCCTTTAGGATTCTAGCCTATGAATTCAAAAGCAACCTCACTTTCAGTTATAGATTTCATTATCTATCTACACACATATTTTTCTTGAGCAGATGTGTGGCCTCAACAGAATGTGTAACTTCACTTCTCCAACCACCTTACGTTTCTGTAAGAATAACATCCAGGGTTTTGCTTTTAGCAGTAGCAGCAACAGCTGTTTGTAACATCTGCCAGATAATTACTGAGCTGATTCAGAATTCACCTGCCTTAACCGAACGTGTGGAGATGAATCTCTGATCAAGGAATAAAAGATTGATTGCAGTTCCATTTTTCATGCTTGTTAATAATCACCGCTATACACTCCAATAAAGAGCAGATGCTTGCTGGGGGAGGGGGGAGCTGAGAATAGAATGGAGGTGAAGAGAGGGGAAAGAGGGAAGAAAATAGAGAGTGCACACTTTAAACTACGTGTGCATGCATCTTGCATTCAGCACAAGTCACTGACATTTGTTAACACCATTGTAAAAAGATGCTGCGTCGTATGCTTCACATTCTAGATCTTCAACACCTGCTGATGATCAGGCCCCCTTTTATGTGTGAGTATCGGTGATTCAAAAGCTCATTATAGCTCTATGTTCCAACTTGTCTGTTAAATCATTCATGCTTTCATAACATTCAAAATAGCCGGGATATATCCAGATATAGGTACAGTGCTATATGTCACATGCCTCACACATTTGCTAACAGATTCTTACAGCCATTTACAGTGCATTAACATAATTGATTAGCTGATTCATTATCCAATTAAATTAAACATTACAATGTACAGGTAGAGTCTTGGAGACATTTAACAAAGATAGCCGCTTCTATCCAGATCACACAGTATTAAATGGAATTTGTCTTTAAAGGTATGAGATGATTTTTAGGAGTTCTACACTGATAGTTTATAAGATCTCTGTTTCCTGCATGGGTCCTTTTCAACACTGTTGAGCACAGAGGGCATCTAATATGCTAGTTTATGAGGCACAATTCAACTGCCTATGGAGCCCTTTAGCGTGCTTCTTCAAACAGATTGGGAATAATTCTACAGGGTATAATTTATAATATGCCTTATAGAGGGCATGTATTGTCCACTGCACGCTAGTAAGTCTGCTTGCACCTGACATTTGCTGATTCCTTGTAAAGTGAGGTCTTCCACCCCAAAAACTTTATCTGAAGGTAACAGGCAATGATATAATCATAGATGTACTGATATCTGGATTAATCTCACTGTCGTATTTTCTGTTTCACTCATGTTTTATTTCTTCATTATATAACCCCCCAAAGTCTATTTAATTATTAAGCTTGTGGACTGTGCTGTAATTTGTGATCACACTTTTCCTTATCTGATACATTTCCTATCTCAGTATGTGCGGCATATTTTTTGTATGACTGTCAAATCAAGCATGCAACTGACATTCCACTTGTATTGCATGCTGCATCACATTTACATCCATCTTCTGACTGTTTTGTGCAGAACATGAATCCAGCTTTACTTCGGTGCTTTTTGAGTGCAAGGCTGACATTCAGTTAGTCTAGTCCTTCTCAGTTTTAGGTTTGCGTTCTGTCTTGGCAGCTGGGGAAATACAAAATGCATGGAGCAGTGAGCTCTCTGCCCTTTTACAAGATCCTTTTTTGTAAATTCTTTTCCAACCAAGCACAAACACCCTGCGATTCTGAGCAGCTGGACCATTTTGCTTCTGTCTTCTGGCTAAGTCAATGATTTAGAATTTGTGACAACTGACCCAGTTCATTATGCTTCTGCTGTTGGCTTCCTGCACCTTGACTACTAGAACTATCAGTTACCTGTTTTCATTGCACTTCATTTGTTACAAGGGGTCTTTCTATCCATATCTGTTACCATCCCACTTGTCTAATTAACAGTTATTGCTTCATTTTCCTACAAAAGCCCCTTACATTTTTTTTACAAGAAAGAAATTATATTTTATCTGCAAATGATATTTTGCAGATGTTATGCATAATTTCACTGCAGTTGATACAGGCACCAGTGGTTTGACCACGGACCAAAGGAGACGTAGAGGTTGATTGAAGTATGCAATGGGCTAGAAAAAGGCAATGGATTATTTTCTTCCATTGTCAGAATATGAGAACTGGGTGAAAGGGTGAAGTTGGTGAGCAGTAGGCAGTAGCAGTAGGCAGACAAAGGGAGGGGAAACTGCGGCTAGGACATGAACTGCCCACGTGCCCCCTCCCGCCCCCGCCTCCCGACATGTGACTGCAGCGCCTGGGACGAGCTGCCCCGGATGTCCCCATTGCAGCTCCACCTCTGGCAGTAGGTTCAGAACAGACAAAAGGCTACTTCATCACTCAATGACCAATTAATTTGTGGGATTTAGTGCCACAGGATGTAGTGCCAGCATCTAGTTTAGATTACTTCAAAAGGGAATTCATTGAGTATAAAATTCAGTGAGAATAAATTAATCAGGGGCTATAGGTCACAGTTGCTAAATGGAACCTGAATATTCATAGGCAATAACCTTCTAAATATTGAGGTTGCAGGAGGAATAAAGAGTGGGAAGTTTTGGTCTCTGTTCACTACTGGTAGGCTTCCAGGGGCAGTGGGTTAGCCACATGGTGGAACAAGATGCTGGACTAGCTGAACCATTAGTCTGATCCATCAGAGCTGTTTTTGTGACATAAGAAAGGAATTATTTTTGTCAAGTATACACTACCTTTCCAGATTATCCAAGAATATAAAACAGGTCCAGATCCAGTTAAAATATTTTAGAACATTAACATGACAGTGTAATCTAGTGGCATTGACTGTCAAAGGCTAGATATGTAAATTTTAATTAAAAGCATCAAGCAAGAGCCTTAAGCTCCTCCTTGGAGAAGCTATTCTGAAGTTGGGGGGCTATTGTTGAGAAAGCCCTACATGAGGTGCCAAACAATCTTTCCTGAGAAAAATGGTGTCGGAAGCTCAGCACATTTGAAATCATGGGGAATTAAATATGGGAGAAGATGTTCCTGCAAATTAACTAGACCAGTGTGGAATTTCTTTCCTCATACTCTGAATATTAATTTTTGCTGTGTCTACCCATTGATACAGTCCAGTTAAGCCCTAGAACTTATATATTCTGGATATTTTTAGTCATTGTATTCTTCTTGAGCTCAAAGAAAATGTTTGCTTTAAAAAACCCCAGTGGTTTGGCTGAATTGGGTTATTGATTACAAACTTCATACATCAGTTGGTTGCTGAACTGTTATCCCAGACACCTTCAGCATCTTAATTCCACGTTGTGCTTTGTGTTGCAGCATTACGTATGTTCCGGCAGAGCAATTAGAGGAGTACCAGGCTAGCTTAGGTCAGCCGCCAGAAAAGACATTGCCGCAGGATATTTTTCCTTCTCATGCTGTCAGGTAACTTTCTGTTCTCTTATTATTATGAATTCAGCCATCTTTCTATTGACTCTGTTCATCTAAACCCCTCTTTCTATTAACTCTGTTCATCTATACCCCAGTCATGACCAAAAAGACAAATAAAAATTGAGGCAATACTGAAAGATACTTCCTGTAATATAGTTCTTTGAGTTCCAATACATTTAATTTGTTATTTAATTTGTTGAAGAGCATGGAATTTTGAGACGGAGCAGATTGTCATGGCTGCCTCAGGTAAGGCAACTGCTGCTTGGCAAACTGTTAACAGCTTGCAGCATTCAGTGACTGAGATCCACCTGCAATTTCCACAAATGGAAGGGATTTCTGTCTACAGAACCTGACTTCCTCATCTCCTCCTTCTGCCTCTGCCCTAATGCTGGTCCTAAATGGATAGAGGGGCCATGTGAGGGGGAGTCAGAAATCTGTAAAAGGAGGAAGAAATTGGAGAAAATTTCTTCATCAGTGGAAATCCTCCACTGGGACCAAGCTACTAAATTCTACATGTCATTTTGAGCACTTGTAATTATAGCCCCAGAAGGATCCATTGATTAATATCTAGTTTTTACTCAGATTTTTCTGACTTTAACAATAGTAATTATCCCAAAAGACAAACTGAAAATAGATTATATGTTACTGTGGGATCTTACAAAAGTAAATGTTAGAAGTTGATTTGAAGGTTAAAATTTGATTTATTTTGTTACGTTCTCACGAGATTTCTCATTAGACAAAGACTGGATTATATATCTGCAATAGAAGATGTGTGATTTCTAAAAATCAAAACTTCCTAGATAACTTTTTAAAATTTTGAACATTTCAATATCATTCCCATGTATAAGGTTTAAGCATTGAGCCTAGTCTCTATTTTTTTCTGGGTTTTTTGCCATCAACTCGCAGCTGACTTATGGTGACCTCTGTGAGTTTTCAGGGTAGGAGTAATTCATTCAGAGAAGCTTTGCCATTGCTTGCCACTGCATCATGACTCTGATATTCCTTGGAGGTGTCCCATCCAAATACTAGCAAGGGTCAGGGCTGAAAGCATGTGACTGCCTTGTCACCAAGAAAGTTTCCGTGACACGAGGAGGGAGTTGACAATAAAAAAGTGACCTAGGGTGCTTAACAAGCAGACCACAGTAACCAGAACAAGAGTTTTTATTTCGGGAAACAGACACCAGTTCACTTAATGCCTTCATCTGGAACTGGGGTTATGTATTTGCTGGTTATTTTGACACGTGTCCAGCTTCAGTTCAGTTTCAAGCTGATGACTGTTGTGTCTCTTGGCTGAATTCTCACACTGAAGTAGTGGGTCTGGGCCAGAAAATTAGTTGTTTTCTAGTTGCCTATTCCATTTTAAATGGTTTTGTGTATGTTCAATAGCCAGGCTTTAAAATTCTATGGGAGGTGTTTTTCACATGTACAGGTGGTGTTTTTCAGCAGGTGCTCCAAGTGTTCCCTGAAGCGTCCTCCACAGCTGGGCAAGGAGCAGCTGCCAGCAGTAGAATATATGCTTTCTCTTGATGCATAACAAATGTCTGTGTGCTTGCATCCCAGTTACCCTGGTTTGCAATTTTTTTTAAAAAAAATTCAATTAGACACTTGATTATTTTATTTATTTAATTTTTATTTAATCTCAGGGACCACCAGGGTAGTCTTGTCCAATCCTCTGGCAGTGCAGGAAATACAACTGTAACATCCCCCAAAAGTAGGTATCAGGCCCATACTTTAAAATTTCCAGTGATGAAGAATCCACCATCTACAAAGGAGACACTGTTGTTTTGAAACTCAATGTCAGAAAGTTCTTCAAGTTTAGGTTAAATGTTCTTTGCTGTATTTTATATGTATTAGTCTGCGTCCTGCCGTCAACATGAGTGAAAACATAGCCATGCATCTTCCACATGGCATCCTCCTCACTTTAGGTATCAGAAGGTGACAATCATATCACTTAGCAAGTGTCTCTTCTCCAATATAGAACGCCCCAACTCCTTCAATGTCACCAGGTTTGTTGCTTGACCTTGGACTCCTTCCAACTTTCTGACATCCTTCCTAAACTCTGGTTCACAAGACATAAGAACAGTACTCCAGTATCCCATGATTGTGGTGGCTTTCCGGTTTATCATTTTATGTAATATTTTAAATACTTTAATTTGTTACATAAAGTCCACATCTGTGCAGAAATCTATGTCTGAGGTCATTGAGAAGTATTCATTTTGCAGTTCAAACTTCTGGATTGGAGGATGGGCTTTTGGCTCTGAGGTTTCCTGTGGAATACATTCTGACATTAGCGCTGTGGAATACAAGGAGATGACTTCTATAAGACTCTAAAAAAACTCTTGTCTGTTAGCAGAGAAATACCAGAACTACCAGAGCGTGAAGAAGGAGAAGGAGAAGAAAGTGAACTTCAGAATGCTGGCTACAGTAACTGGAGCCAGCCAAGGCGGTCAGTGTGGTTATACTTCTGCGATGACCCTCTCAGATCTTTAATGTATTTTTTTAAAGTGGAATTAGTGATACAGTTACAGGTTCCTTTGTTTAAATGATCTGGGATCTGTAATTTAACATAGCTGGACATTTTATTGTCAGACCAAGTGGTTACAAGGGGCAATGAATATGGATAGGTAACATCAGTGCAATCCTAAGCACATTACTTCATGATTTTTCAATGGGACTCACTCCCTAAGAAGTGCCGCCTATGTTTTCTAATGCATACCATTGAATCGTAATCAGGAGATCAGGGAGCTCCTTGTTCTATCTCTTCCATAGGCGTCCCCCAACCCTTTCTTTCTATTTAAGAGAGAAATATGATTGCCATTAGGGCTGTGTATGCTGAAATTTCTGAACTGAAAATATATACAAAAATGGCTGTTTTGTTGCCATGGTTTCTAGACCAGAAAACACATAGCTGGGATCATGCATTATGGGAAACACATTGTGAAGCACCTCCATCCCCATTCATTTTATTTTTTGTATTCAGGTGTTTACCATCAGCAGCAGCGGCAGGTGTCTTATTTATCCTTGATTCTCTTGTTTTCCTGGGCAGCTTTGTTTCCCCCTTTCCCTTGCAGTTGGATCTGTTTAAGGGATCAATCACCAATTGGAGGCAAGTCCCAGAGAAGGGATTTTTAAGACCCACAGGCTTGTGCTCTAAGCTAGATGACATTTTCAGAGGAATGACAGACCCACCTATTTGGAACTCCTTAATAATAGTAAATAGTGGTAGTAATTAAGGTACTCCTGCCATGGATGCCCATTGTGAAGACATATGCCTCGGTTGTTGGATGATTGATTTATCTCATGAAATCACATATACACGTGTTCTATTTTTTAAAAATTGAACTATTTTCAAAGATTGCAGTGCTGGAGCAGGGCAGGGGTGGTTTTCTGCAAAGGAAGCTTTTCTTGCTTTGTGAAAGGAGATAATGTACCACAACAAATAAAGATGACAAAAAAGAGAGTTTTTAGTAGAAAGGTTTTAAAAAATTGTCAGGCACTTTCAGAATTTGTAAAGATTTTTTTTAGAATGCCAGCCTTTGGAGCTTGCCTGCCGTCTTCTTCCATTTTCCTCTATAGGGAACAGTGAAGAGAAACGCGCTGAGCAGTGCAAACTTTGTCCATACAACTTGAAATTTGGGGGGTTAGATTAGAGGGAGGGCTGTGTTCTGTGCAAAGTAGGTCTCAGTATCTTTCCAAACATCTCTACCATTGGTTTCTCCATTGAAATGAGCAATCCCAAATTCCAGAACCTGGGGAGGGGACACACACAGATTTGAAACCCAAACTGGTGTACTACTCAAACATTAAGAATAAATAGTAAAGGTGTCCAACCCTCCCCCCTCTCCAAATCCTGGATCTGAAATAAGGGCAGCTCTTAGTTACCATTATGTCTGCACTGATTCTAATGCTTAATATAAGCCATAGAATCTGAAGCCACTGCTGGACTGGACTTGACCTGTGAGAAATAGCCTCCCAATGACATGAACTGTTCCTGCTTGGGAAGTTGGGAAGGAGCCCCTAGTGACTTAAGGAGCAAATGTCAATGTGGGCTTCCACAGTGATAGTCTGGAGGAGACAGGAGGCAGTCACTGTGGAATACAGTTCCCAAGGGGCCCCAACATGGCTGCTAGTGATGTCATTGGCTAGAAATGATTTTCTGAAAGATGGGCCCTAGAGAATAGGGGGTAGCCTGACCAGTCCAGCAAAGGTACTCAGGCATTTAAAGGCCCTTTCCACACATGCAGAATAATGCACTTTCAATCCACTTTCAATGTACTTTGCAGCTGTGCGGAATAGCAAAATCCACTTGCAAACAATTGTGAAAGTGGATTGAAAGTGCATTATTCTGCATGTGATGGAAGGGGCCAAAGGCAGCCTGGCCTGACCAGCCCAGCAAAGGCACTTGGGAAAGAGGGCCCTCATCAAGTCTGGATAGGTCAAAGGTATAGGTAGGAGAAGTTTGTAACCCAAATCACTGGGTCATATGAAATGGATTTGGTGACTGGCAGACCCTGGGGTTGGTTTCTCATCCTCCTCCTCTAGTTACCTAGGAGGAGTTGGAACTAGGGCTGGGTTGAGACCAGACCAAGGGCAGGATCAGGACTTGTGAACAGGGAAGCTCCTAGAGCAGGCTAAAATAGAAACAAAGGACTGAGCCCACAGAGCAATAGAGCGATAGTGAACTAGTCCTGGGAAGAAAGAGGAGCTGGATGATAGAACACCCTTACCATCCCATTCTGCAGGGGAGTCTGTCTGACCCCAGCCAGGACAGCAGAAGGCAGGAGGGCTGGGCTGACACGCAAGGAACCCCACACATAGCCTGTAAGTCTACTTTTTAACATTTCTGGAAACACTAGTTTGTTCTGATCAGGGTAATTGGAAGATAGCTTAATGTTAACCATAAATAGTTTTTAAAATGAAAGAGAAGGGGAAATGCCTGTGCAAGAGAGGAGGAACTCCTGAGTTAGTGGAGCATTCCAAGTCAATTAACCATAGGTTGACAGAACCATTTACACAACTGCCAGCTTCTTAGAAGAAGGGCAGGAGATACCAGGCAACATTGGATCTCCAGCAAGCACCTGATTTGGTTTCCTTGGACTTCTCACTGATCCGTACATAGCACGTACAATGTTAGCAGATTGACACATATTTAAATAAAGTTTGAAAGTTTGTACTTGATGATTCAGAAAATGCTGGCCATATCCCACTTATTTTAAAGTATACTTTCAGGTTTAAATTGTCTAAAATATGAAAATGAACATAGTGAAACATAATTTGAATTATTATAATTATGTTGGCATGTTGTAACATTTCTTTTGATGCTATGCCACCTTTACAGTTTGCTAGTACCTTTCAGCATCCTTCTATACCAGAAACTGAAATTTAGTATAATTTATTGTATTTCTTTTCTTTTAAAATATCATTTATCCTACATATCAGTGTCATTTTGGAGGTGGAGAACGGTTGTCAGTTCATTGTGAACTATGCAAAATACATGCCAGAAGAAGTAGCAAGCAGTGGAATTAGTAGAACAGGTTTCTCAGATGTGAAGCTTTGATGAAAATAACTGGGGGTCCTTGAAGGAAGGGTGAAATGAAAATACAGTAACAACCCTGTTTCTATTTATTGTTATAGGGTTGAACTCTGGAGAGAACCCAGTAAGTCCCTGGGCATCAGCATTGTTGGTGGACGGGGAATGGGAAGCCGTTTGAGCAGTGGTGAAGTTATGAGAGGAATCTTTATCAAACACATTCTGGAAGATAGCCCTGCTGGTAAAAATGGAACCTTGAAAACAGGAGATAGAATAGTTGAGGTATTATGTTATCTTTTCCTGTAATATCATAATCCACACAAATTTCACAGATTAGATATGTAAAGGAAGAGCTTCACTTCCAGGAATGTGCTATTGAAAGTATAATTGACAGCGACGGTTTCAGTATTGTGTGTTTGCATAAACGTTCTGGTTTGCTTTCTTGCACTTTCGGTTTTATCCCGTAAACACCCCTGTTAAAACTTCTGAAAGTTTCTAAAGTCACATGTTCCAGTCTTGAGTTCTCAATTCTCTCCACACTTCATGATGGGTAGTTAATTATCAGACAGCTCACAAGGATTAAAGAATGAAAGGTTCTTATGAGACATCTAGTGTTAAGTTGCAATTAACAAATAGCGTACTGTATCTATGCCTCTCGCTTGTCTAGCAGCACATATGCGTATAGCTTTCTAGCACTAACATTGTGAAACCTCCTTTTCTTTGGATGCCAAAATTGCTGTCCATTTATAAAATGGAGGCCTCTTTTAGGAAATTAGCTATTAGTGTTCTTTGATAAAGCTTTTTTTTTGCATCTCAAAGGGCAGTGTAAGTGGCAGCATCTCACTCATTTTCCTTTCCCCCCCCTTTTTGAAAAAAATGAACATTGTACTTCATACAGTGCTCTTCTTCATGTGCTTTATAAATATGTTAATTGAATTTCACAGCAACCAGTGGAGCATGTAAACACCATCTTGATTTGGAACAATGAATTATTTACAAACTATTTTCAGAAATATTTTAGAAACTCTGTTTGCTCCTTGCACAGCATGACTCAGCCTGAGACTTTGAAGAGAAATAGGTTCACATGTAAATATAGATGGTTTCCTGTTCTGGGCTGTGAACACTTTAAATTTATAAAGAGCTTTTTGAGTGTTCAGAATGGTTTGCCTACATTAGCTCAGAAAGCGACTCTGTCAGGGAGACCAGGATCATTCCCAGGTTCTGAATAGATTGACTGAGGCCTTCTTTGGAGTTGAGTCTGAGGTGAGATTTGAACCAAAGCTTCTCTGGGTAACACTATTAGACTCCTCTCTGTAAAACCTTTTTACATTATCAGCTTTCAGAATTAAATCTTACATTTTAAAGGTTGATCAGTAGGATTAGCAGTCCAGATCATACCAGTGATATGAAGTTGGGTGCTTAAATATAATTCTTAACAAGGCTTTTGCCAAGAGACTTAAAAATTGCAGTCTTCGAAATCCTGGCCTCCGTGTGGTCAATGTGCCATTATCTAATTAATCCTTTAAACAGGATAAGCTCTCATTCAGAGGGCTAAACTCACGGCAGTTTGGGACAGATTTGGGGCGGGGGGGATATGATACAAGAAACTCAGCTGAATTTTTTAGAAGTTGCTGCATGAACCATCATGTTAAGCTTAGGCCTTCCGATTTCAGGTGGACGGGATTAACCTCAGAGATGCAAGCCATGAACAAGCTGTGGAAGCCATTCGGAGAGCAGGCAACCCAGTAATATTTCTGGTGCAAAGCATTATAAACAGACCAAGGGTAAGCATGTGAACTGTGGGGAAAAAAAGACACACAGAGTCAAAGGAAGGAAATTAGAGCAAACATCCAAGGTGATTTTTGCATGGAGCAGGCAAGAAGCTTCCCC
The DNA here is from genome assembly GCF_021028975.2 of Sphaerodactylus townsendi. Taxonomy (NCBI): domain Eukaryota; kingdom Metazoa; phylum Chordata; class Lepidosauria; order Squamata; family Sphaerodactylidae; genus Sphaerodactylus; species Sphaerodactylus townsendi. Next base: position 84,399,831 of record NC_059431.1, on the reverse strand, counting down.
ATGCAAGACCCAGTTCCACTAAACTAAGTGTGGAATTCAGTGAGGCTTCCATTTAACCCCTTGACTTTAAAATGGATTGAAAAAATATTTTCAAAAAGGCTTTTTTGGGGGGTGGAGGGTAGTGGAAGCTTCTGACTGAAAGCAACTATGGGCAACTATGACATCATGGCTAATTTATTCGTGCAGAAATTTTTTTGTTTACGTTTCTATAGATTCAGGAAGATTCTAAGAACTCTCCCATGTGCAGCATGTTCATTCAGCACATCTGAGGCCTTGCTGGCTACACAGCACCCAGGCCTACCCTGCCTTCATCATCTCTCCGTTTAAACGTGACAGATGCAAGGAACTGCAGGATATGCTTGGGCTGTGTAGTCTGCATGGAGCAATATACTTGCAATTCCTAACTGATCCAAAACCCAAGCTTTAACACTTTCTTTTTCAGTATTTCCATATGCATTTCTGGTTGTGCTAAAGCACGAACTAGGAACAAGGGAATCTGTCTTTGAAGAGCCACCTTACAAGTATTCAAGCAAATATTTTTGTTCCTTTACACTTGCAGCCACTGCACTGCATGAGCCCCACAAACTTGCAATTCCTAACTGATCCAAAACCCAAGCTTTAACACTTTCTTTTTCAGTATTTCCATATGCATTTCTGGTTGTGCTAAAGCACGAACTAGGAACAAGGGAATCTGTCTTTGAAGAGCCACCTTACAAGTATTCAAGCAAATATTTTTGTTCCTTTACACTTGCAGCCACTGCACTGCATGAGCCCCACAAATACTTACAAAGTAGTTTTAACGTAGTAGCTTGCATCACTTGAAACTTGACTTCCTCCTTATAGATACGCTATAAGCTGCATGTTTGATTCACTAGCTGTTTCACAACTTTTGTTTCCCAGCCAGAATCTCTCTATAGCTCTTTACCGTCCTCTGCTCCCAGTGGGCAGAAACCTAACAATCCATTTTACCATCAGTCATCACAGGTAAAATTGCATGGTGTAGCTTTGCTGAATGTTGGTGATTCATATGCAAGATACTAATTTGTGCATTTGCTGTGGTATGGACAAGATCGATCTGTTTAATAAATGCTTAAGATCCAAACATTGTGCTTTTAGCTTGTGATCTTTATTGTTTGAAACCTGTGGTTGAATGTGTGGCAAAACAATAGAAGGGGATTTCCAGTGCTTGCTGAGTGGCAGCCATCCAGAGAACTAACTGTTCTGCATTGAGAATTACTTTTAACATGCTTTTACAGATGACCAGAAATTTAACAGATTTAACACTGCACACTGTGTTAGAATATAAACCAGGAAATATGAATGAGAACTGTACAATATTATTTGCCCTTTGGAATAATTCTCAACTTGCTTATTCAATAAGTGTCATCTGCTCTGGTATACATATTTTTGTGACTTATCTGCAAATGATGGAAATCCCAATAACAAGTATATTTAGATTTACTGTGTATTGATTATCTCCTTGTTAACTTTAATTGCAGTACTTATGAAGAACTATCTCTGTAGTCCAACCTTTCCCATATAGAGAGAGCTTACTCCAAAACTGGGAATAATTGGTTAGGAGATGGAAAGTGCCCTTGGGCTTGCACTCTTCCCCTCCCTTCCCCTTTCCTCCTTGGGTTTGTGTACCTCTTTCCCTCACTCCTCTCTCCTCATATGTGTAGCTTTCCTTCCCTTTGAGTTTCAAACCTGACCATGATCTCTTATTAACCTGGTGCTGATCGTGCCATGCTCAAATAATTCAGAAACCTGCTTTTCACTATAGCTTGGAGCTAAAGTTGCAGACTCTGGGCTTGGAAATTCATGGAAATATAGGGTGTGGAGCTTGGGGATGGTGGGATGTGTGGAGAGGAGGGACTTCATCAGGTATAATGCTACGGGGTCTATCCTCCAGAGCAGCCATTTCTGCAGAGGAACTAATCTCTGTTGCCTGGAGAAAAGTTGCAATACCAGCAGATCTCCATGTCCCACAAAGCTATTAGGAGCTAACCATGGTCCATGAAAACCAGTGCACATGTAATTGTCCTATGGTTATCTCCAAGACAAATGTCTCATTAAACAGGAGAGGAAGATGAACACATGAGACTGTGAATTGCTTCTGATCCATGGTTAGGAAACTGGGAAGCGTATTTGTACTAGGCCTATGTTTGTACTGCTCTAGAATTACTAACACTACTAAGAAGTAAGCCATTCCCATTGTAGTACAGAAATAAGCGTGCAAGAACCCATGAAATTGACTTATACTGAGTCAGACCTCTGGCCTATCAAGGGCAGAACTGAGTGGTAGGGGCTGTCCAGGTAAAGGGTTTTTTAAAGTTGTCCACTGACTGACCCTTTTAATTGAAGATTCCAGGAATTAAACCTGGGACCATCTTCAAGTCCTACCACTGAGCCACAGCCCTCCCTAAACATTGCATATGAATGTCATGATCACTATATATATCATCTAAAACACTACTGATTTGACTGGACTGTTAAGCTTAAGGAGGCAGAGTGTCAATCTTGCCTTTATAATTTGGACTAGCTTCAAAGATTCTTGTAAATGATCCATCAGGGTTCCCTGTCTGTCCCAGATGGTTAAGAGTTACAGAGAGGCTTGATAAACAGTTTGAGTAAAGACTGATTCACACATGCATGTACATCACTTGTTATCCTGTTGCTCAGTGACTGTTTGAACATGTGAGTTGCTTCCATTGAAATGCATGGTTTGTGAAGTGAAGTTTGTGACGTTCTCTCTGCCGAATTTGATCTGTGACTTGTGTTTTCATGTATGCAAATCATCATTTGCTGGTGTAATCACCAAGTGATACAGTGCATGTGTGACCATGCCTTAATACAACCTACCTTTTAGTTAGCAAGTCCCTTTCTGTTTTTCTTGTAGAACATCCCTATGCCTTACCTGCAGTATAATCCTTTCAGTAAGCTTCCTGCCTACAGCAGCACTAACCCTTTTGTTGATCCTCTACAGTTCAGCACTAACAAGGTTGGATGATGTGAACATATATATGTGTGATGGATTCAGTGAACAAATATGTGGTTTTTTTCCCCTGCCCCCTGTTTATAATTTAGAAAATTGGCAAGAGCAAATATTTTCCAAGAGCAGCAAATGGCTTGTAATACTGATCTGGAATGCGTGGCCCTCTGGAACCCCCCCCCCCATTTGTCTGCCATTTTGATATGAAATGGTGGCAGCAGGGAACTTGGGGGAAAGGCCTTGGTGGGCCAGATTTTTTGCCTATATGCCAAGCTTTAGCTTTGCAGGTAGTTGGCATACAGACTAAGAAATATTAATTGTAGTGTTTTTTTAACGAGCCAGTGTAGTTTAGCAATTGGATGAAACATTCAGCCTAAACTGTTTAGCTGCATGAATGGGAATCCAGTGATTTTGGAAAGCATGCAAAAAAAATCATTCAAATGAATTATATTTAAAAATTATACAGAAAACATGAAATATAAATGAAATGAATTATGAAGCCACTAGGTTATATGTTTTTCCTGGTCATGGCAGAATTCTATACTGACAGAGATGATAGCACTAACTGTTGAGACAGTTAGGACAATCTTGCTGTTTTTTATAGCTTCATTTCTGGAATGGGCCCTAAATTGTAAGTCCATAAGTGAAAACTGGCCAAGTAAATGAACATTTTTTCTTTTTAAAATCATTTCTTTGCTAATATTGTAACTCAAAAGTAGTATAACTCAAAAGTCAACTTGTTCACATTTGTTCAACTTTACATTCAGGATTATTAATAGTTGCTGTTTTGCTGATTGCATTTACAAAAATTTATTAGATACTACCCATGACTTATGGGTATCTTTATTAGGCCCTTCAAGCAATATTCTGCTATTGTGAAGGAAAATTTCTTTGTACTTAGTTCAGATGCCTTATGAACCATAGTTTGATTAAACTAACTATGGTTAGTGTGATGGTCTGAAGCTAGAATTTATGAACTATTGTCATTATGGCTTCATGTAAGATATTTTATTTATTTAAAACATTTCTATGGAACATTTTCACCAAAGTAGGGTCCCCAAGGCAGTGAGCATTAGAACATTAAAAGATTTCAATATCAAAACAGATTATAAAATGATATAGCAAATAATTGAATACAAACTTATAAAGAGACAAATACACAGCACCACAGCCAGGAATGAAGACCATATTGGAGTATACCAAACAAAAAAGTCTTCCCCTACTGACAAAAGACAGTGATAGAGGGAGAGAATTGAATCGAGTTCCAAAGTTTTGGTGTCACAATCAAGAAGCTTGCCATCTATCTTGCCACAGAAGGCAGGGCTACTTGATGCAGGGCTTCCAATTATTGGAGTGGATGAGTGGGTTCATATGGGGGAATGCCGATAGTCTGGCTCAGTCCTGGTTTAATCCTGGTTTGTTCTCCAGTGACACTCTCGTATGCTACAAAGTTAGTGTGCACAGAATCCTGGTTTCAAACGGTGTTTAAAACAAAGCATGTTTTCACATGATGCCTGAGCCTTGCCATAGTGTATGTAATATTTAATCTATTACTGAAGTAAGAGTTTCTGTTACTGCATAGCCTTGATGTAGCATACCATAACGGATGCTATAATAAACAGCCTGCTATTTTCTGTTATCATAGGATATGCAGAATACAGTTAGATTTACCTTCAGTTGCTCCCCATATAACCCCTTTGCTCCTACACCATTTAAGGTTTGTCTTAATTTGTAATCACTGTCCTAATCAATGTGTGTATGATATTATACACCCTGTCTTTCCCCGGCCATGTGATCATTTCAGAAGAGCCATCAGTTGCTTCCATATGTACCTGCTTCTTTCAATGTGCTGCTGCTCTGTGTATGTGTGTATATGTATACGTATGTATTTATACTGTCTCCCAAAATGCTCGTCTATTGTGCAAAGGGTATTTTGTATTTTTCACTGATAATTTTTATAAGGCATAATTCAGAGAAGCCTTGTGTCTTTGCAGTAAATGTACTTTTGCATTTATTTTTTATGTAGCTTCCCTTCCCCTATTACCTCAGTAACACGACAGAAGTTTTCCCCTGACAAGACCTCTTGCTTCCAGCAGGAGGATATGGAGAGGTCCAGTTGCTAGTTCTTTCCCACATGATTGTTGTTGTCCCTCTATAGATCTGGACATAATAAGTGTGCAGGTGAGAAAGACCTTATGATTGGCTCTTCTCACATTACTCAGTGTATGCTGCCTTGCTAAATCGAAATGACATCTTTCCATGGGGAAGCAGATCCCATGACTTTGAGGTAACATAATAAGGGGCTGATAGCCTGTGAGTTTTCCGTACCTCTTTCATCTCTGTCTTCAGGGCAGAATTTAGCAGATTGGTAACTAAAATAAAATAGTAGTATTAGTAGAAAGATTTGATAATTTATGACTCCTCCATAACTCCACCTACTCCCAGCCTGTCACTCACACACTCAGGCACTATGAGGGATTAACACTTTAGATTCAAGCTCTTCGGCTTCTGCCGGTTCCTTAGGTTTGTCACACCAGTCATCCATGGTATAATTTGTGAAGTTTGTAGATAAATGACTCTCCAGATTCATCTAGGTTGGAATTTTCCAACTCTGTTCTTTTAAATTACAACTTTAAGTCTTGGAACTGCATTGATTGGTTAACTCATTCATTTTTAGTCCTGAAGAACCAGATTTAGTTAATCTCTTAAAGTTACTGAGAACAAGTGCAGATATAGATGATAAAATCAGGTCCATGCATACATCCCTATATATGATTTTGAAGTTTTGTGGGGAAAGACACAAAGGTGGAAGAAGATTCTCCGTATCTGGTAGAAGCCCCAAGTATACAGAAAAATGCAATGTATCCACTTAATTCCCCAGTTGTGGCAAGAAAAGGCAAGCAGTATTCATTTGGCCTCCACATGAGATGCGTTGCAGACTGAAATATTACAGAGACATCCAAAATAGTGTGTGAGGTTTTGCAGGATTTTCTACACCATCTTGACACCAGGTCATTTGTAGACAAAATGGCTGTTTCTGTGGGATTCCCCAGGCATAAAAATATTCTCCAAAACACAGAGGAAGTTGACAGCAGTTTAGCCAGTTAATAGCAAAAAAACAACAAATGGACAGGGAAATTTGCTTTCTAAAATCCTTGCCAGTTTATAGATCCTGGAGTGGAAACTTTCTGCATGTGGTTGTGTGGTGGGAAATTTCCATATCATTTATTATTTCCTCTAACCCTTTGCAAATCCTCCCTAGATGCTCAGGTTGTTCCTTCTACTATCTAAGTCCACAGTTAGTTGCCTATCAGAAAGAACATGAAATAGGTTCTTTTAAAAGAATGTAGAGAATTCTACATGTTTAGGTATTTCCTAGGTGTGCAGAAAAGTATTAGTTTGTAAAGTGCAAAAAAATCCCTCTCCTGTCTCAAAATGACCTGATAAGTATATTGTATGTATATTGCTTTCCAACATCTATGAGCAGTAAAGAATAAGTTAAATGAAATAATAACATATGGAGAAGAGGAACATGCTGTTATTATCCCGTAGAGAAAATCTGAGGGGTCTTGGGGGGGGGGGTGGTGGATTCCCAGTTGATTATCTCCCTTCCCACAGCATTCATTGCAGGCCCTCACCTTGTCTGTGTATAAAATGCAGTTACTGCCAATATCCCCCACCCAAGCCCCACACTATTTCAATCAAAGGCTCTTTTTTCATATAAATCCCCTAAATCCTTCACATTACTCATTTTTTTACTTTGGGGTCAATATAACTATATTTTGTTTTCTTTAAAATGAATATAAATGTAGTTTTGCTATCTGAGATGCACCTACATAAGCATACACATAAATAGCCTATGAATTTCTGTTCTGCTTACTTAAAATGCATTGATGTCATCTTCTGTGTTACTATTATTTTCCATCCGTGATTGTTTTTCTATTCCATGCCATTTTAGAATTCTTGTTGCTTAGTCTTTTAACTTCAAAGCCGTATCTCTTGCTTTTTTCCCCTTCATCATTTCATGCTTATTTGCCCAAGATCAGCCTGCAATGTTCTCAGTCACTGTAATTTTCGTATTCTCCACAGGCATCCAGTCAGTCGGATTCGGAGCCAGAAAAGAATTCATCTTGTACCTTGCCTCCTCCTTCAATATCTCCAGGAATGAGTGTTGAAGATGCTCAGCAATTCTGCAGCAAAAACCTGGAAGATTTGGAAGATGAGTTTGGATACAGCTGGAGTAAGTTTGACTATCGAGATAACCTTCAGGACAGAGTATAGTCAGGCAGAATTTTTACCTCTCTTTCTGTAATGGGATCTGATATTTATATTAGTTTTTGGTTTGCTTTTAAAAGGTAACACTGTGGAAAGAATAATATTTGCTGTCCATTTTTACATTGTGAATTCAGGCTTTAGTCAGCCCATAGCGTGAGGCACAAAAGATATTACATTATTTATATGAGAATACCATAAGAAGGAAAGTCTTTACTCTTTCATGTTGAAAAAAAGAAACCACTAGAGAAATCCTTTCCTGTTACTAAGAATGTCAACATAAACATATAATTTTCTTTGAACTGGTAGACATTCTGGGTTTTTGATGGTGAATAGTGAATTCTAAAGCTTCGTGCCTGCAAAGTTGTCTGAGATAACTTCTATCCATGATTTTCTCTCTTTAATCTTACCATTAGAAAAGATCACTGAGCGTTATGGTAACCTGCCAGGAGATCTGCACGTGATAGAATTGGAAAAGGGGAAGACTGGCTTAGGACTCAGCCTGGCTGGGAACAAAGACCGATCCAAGATGAGTGTTTTTGTAGTGGGAATTGATCCAAATGGAGCAGCTGGAAAAGATGGCAGGCTGCAGATTGCAGATGAGTTACTGGAAGTAAGTGTTTAGTAATTATGCCTAAAACTAAACATGCTGACTCTCAGGATAGAAAACTATTCGATTATTGGTGCAAAATTTAGCCTCTAATTAACCGTGCATTCTTATAATCAGTATGTTCTTTCCTTATAATTATGCTTGGCTTTTCTCTTTGAATTTTGGTACTCTGTTGACTAGTACTTACTGCAAAAATGCTGTAAGTACCTATGATACTTGCGATAATAATTTGAGAGAAATATGGGGTCTGATTTAATATAGCAGCTGACATGATAACCTGAAACTTCTCCCTTTAGTTGTGTTTGGTTTAATAGTGCATGATATTATCTTAACCCTATTTTCAGAGATGCTATCATGTTACAGAAGCAATAGTGATTTTGGTGATATTAACACCTCAGGTTTAAGTTTGTGAGCCTCAAATTAAGAGAGAGAAAATTTTGATAGTATTGTTTATTTTACCTTATGAGCTATTGGAAGAATATGGAACTTTTGGAATAAATTCTGTATTAGAAAGTTAGTATTAGCTAAAATAATGTAATAGCCCTAGGAATAAAGTCCATTGTGTGAAAAAATACAACAGGATCTAGAAAACTAATCCTCCCAGGACAAGAGACATGAACAGAGCATATCTGCAGGAAATGGTGTCCAGCACCTCCCCTCCCCCACAAATATCCCAGCTTTGCCAAGAAGGGGCACCAGGGTGCCTCTGGAGATGGAGAGTTCTCGCCATCTCCATAGGTTTACCCCCTCCCATTTGCAGAGCTAGATCCTGGCTTTGCAAAGGGTGGAAGGACCAACAGGACACCCATGAAGATAGGGAGAGTCCTCCCAATCTCCATAGGCAGCCCCTTCACTCACTCACTCACTCACTCACTCACTCACTCACTCACTCACTCACTCACTCACTCACTCACTCACTCACTCACTCACTCACTCACTCACTCACTCACTCACACCTCAATTTGCAAAGCTGGGAGAATCCTGGCTGTGCAAAAGGGAGGGGGGGGGACCAGCAGAGTGGCTATGAAGATGGGGAGAGTTCTCCCCATCTTCATAGGGACACCCCTCCCCAATTGCAAAGTTAGATCCCAGTTTTGCAAAGGGGTAGAGCCAGTTGGGTGCCTGTGAAGTTGGGGAGCCTGTTGTGTGAAAAAAAAAAACTGCAATGGACTCTAGCAAGTGGGAACCTGAAAGTGGGAACCCACAAGTGGAAATTCGAGAGGACATTGCCCCCACCTTTTTTCTTGTGTTCTTCCCCAACTTCTCTCATTCTCCATTTTGCCAACCATTCTCTTAATTTTATCTATTTTTTTCCACTAACCCAACTCTTTTTCTGCCCCCTGCCCCATCTTTCTCCTTTCTACCCCAGCTCTGTTTTTAACTTTCTGCCCTGTTTCCTCAGCTCTTTTTCTGCCCACTTACCCTAACTCTGTCTGTCTGTCCGTCCATTTATCCCAGCTTTCTCTTTCTTTCTTCCTGCCCTAATGCTCTGATCTCTATGTTTCTATCACCCTATCCCAGCTTTCGTTCTCTCTTTCTGGTTACCAACCTTCGTGCTCTCTTTCACTTTCTGCCTCTCCCCAGCACTCATTCTCTTCGTGCCGTACTCCAACTCTCTCTCTGTGTACCACCACCACCCCAGTCCAATTTTTGGAAGTTTTCCTCACAGGCCTAGGATTAATGTGATGAAGCCTCTCTCTCCACAGCCCTGCTCTCACTGCTTCATCCAGAGCCTCCCCCACAAACAGGGTGGGTGAGATGGCCTGTTAAGTCCTGGCTGCTGGTGGTGGACTTGCTGCTGACTTACTTGAGAGTTGACTCAGGCAAGGAATAAAACAGCCGTGCGAGGACACCACTGGAGAGTTGGCTCAGGGAAGGAATGTGATAGCCCTGCGAGGACCCCAGAGCATTAAGCAGTGTTACCGCCTGAGTGCAAAGGAGTCTGGGACAGTCCCATCAACCTCTCTTGTGCATGAGGAATGACACCCTCTGGACTACATCTCCCAGAGTGCTTCACTTTTCCTGGTCCATTGGCAGGAACACGCTGCTCAATTATATAGTTAGATGAGAACATGACAAGCAGAAGCAAGTTATAGTTAGTCCAAGACCCATTTAGCCCACCATCAGTGGAATCTACTCCAGAAGTTCACAGATAGGTCATGGAAATGAAAAACATTCTTTATATTGTTTATCTGCATAAAGGCTTAAATGGATGTGATGATGAGAAATCTATGGAAGACCTCCCAACTGTTTTTAAACTGCAGAATGAAGCTGAGGGGACACTTCCGCTCAGCCGCACACACATGGACACCACCAATTTCACAATCTCAGTTACGTACTCACAGATCCCCATCAGTACTTATCTGGATGGTAAAACACTTACCATACAAAGGTGTCTGTGTTTTCCCCAGTGTGGCAGATAATGTAGGAGGTACATTAGGAATATAGGAATGACAAATTGGGACAGATAATGGTTAACCACACAGTCACTCCCCTGATCTCTATCTGAATGTAGTTCTAAAGCAGGGGTAGGGAACCTGCGGCTCTCCAGATGTTCAGAAACTACAATTCCCATCAGTCCCTACCAGCATGGCCAATTGGCCATGCTGACAGAGGCTGATGGGAATTGTAGTTCCTGAACATCTGGAGAGCCGCAGGTTCCCTACCCCTGTTCTAAAGGATGTTCTCCATTTGCAAATTAACAAGGGTACATCTTCTTTATGGTTTCTGTTATAATTTTTAGCAGTCTTTGATACTGTTGATCATTCCATCTCCACTGAGTTACATTTAGATCCAGTTGGACTTCACATTCTCAAATCAGACGTACCTCTGTGGTTTACTCCTTCCCAGAATATAAATGCTGGAATCTAACTCTTTCAGCAGTTAAACAAGTTAGTGTACCTGTCAGCAAACATTATTATTACAGCTGGCATGAGAGTCTACCTCAGGGGTCCCCAATCCTTTTGAGCTTGCAGGCACATTTGGAATTCTGACACAGCATGATGGGCACAGCAACAAGATGGCTGCCACAGAATGGCTGTGGCAGGAGGTGGAGCCAGCCCCAACATGTTTGTCACAGTTTAACTTTAGTAACACAGTGTAGATCCTTTTGCTCTGGTGGCAGCCTCTGCCAAAGCAACATGTTAAAAAGAATCTGTCCTGCCAATCTAATCTCCAGTAGTCTATCAGAAGGCTTGCTGGCCCACCCACTTCCTACGAATACTTAGTGGGCACCAGAAAAGGTGTCAGCAGATGCCTTGTTGCCCATGGACACAGTGGGGGGCCTGGTTTATCTTTTTACTTTCTAACTGCTTAATTTTGCAACATCTGCGTGACAAAGGGTTCTTATGAATGGAAAAGCATACATAATATTTTGTATAATTGATTGACCCTCATAACAGGTATCACATGGATTATATTTCTCATCCTATGATAAGGCTATTCAGTTGTCTTCACTGTGACCTTGGGAAATTCATTATATCTGAGTCTTGCCTGTGACAAAATAACTAGTGTTAAACACTTCATAAGACAAAGATTGAAAAGTGGGTAAAGTAGTATAGGAGCTGTAACAAAATCATTTAAATGAAACGTTTGATAGGATAGCAGTGAAGAAGTTGAAATTGCCAGTGTATTTAGGGAAATTATCCTATTGGTTTCCAAGGGGGAGAGAGGCTTTCCCTATGCTAGTTAACACAGGAAGGAATAAAGCCTATGGCTTGATCTCCTTCTTCAGAATTAGGCTGTGATTTCATCCACACTGGAAACCAAACTGCATAGGTTGAAGGAATGAACTTTGCCTTTCATCCATGTATAACAGGCCTGTCTTGTTTGCTTTAAAGAATTATAGCTGGGAAAGAAAGGTCAGGGTAAGGACCTAAAGGAATTCGGCTTTTTATAGTTTTCAAAAGTCAACCCATAGCTTTAGGTAGTTTAAGGAAATCACTGTTGCTGAGCCTCAGATCCCAATCTGAGAGTAATAGTACCTTGCAAAATTGTTGTAAGGATTATAAAGAAAAATTATGCTAAGTATTTTGACTACTCAGTTATGTATATTAAATAGTAATGTTAGTTTATATGCAAATAAGATGCCTTTAATGTATTTGTCATAATTAACATGATTAAAGTATACTATTATCCTTGAGAATTTGAGCACACTGTTGAAAAACAACCAGCAATCTAATTTTGCTAGAGTTCTCATGCACTATACCTAGGTGGATTGTAGCTTATTTTTAATCTTTCTTTGTTTTTAGCAACTCTTTCCATGCCTCTTTTGCATTTGTCAGACAATGGGTCATGAGGTGATCAATCAATAATGGAAATAGATTATAATGTTCCCATAGTCAGCTAGGCCACGTTAACCTCACAAAGGACATTTCTAGTCCAATTAAACAGCTGTTGGGGATTTTGTGACAGAGAAAATTATTGTAATGTAAAGAAGACAGACATGGTACATCACAAAGTTTGGAAAGCAATTTTAATAAGTAGTATGGAAAAATTAGATTTCTTCTTGTGTGTGGATACACGCCTTTTGGATAAAATAAATTGGATAAATTTTGGATAAAATAAATTGGTGCATTATCACTATTTATGCCCTTCTGATTAACCTAGATAAATGGACAAGTTCTCTATGGAAAGACTCACCAGAATGCATCTTCAATAATTAAATGTGCTCCTTCTAAAGTAAAAATCATATTTGTCAGGTAAGCAATGTTTATATATCTAATGCTTATATATCTAACTTTAGTATGTTATATCCTAAATGCAATTTTAGCATGTTATATTACCTAAATTAAATTTTAATAGGGTATTTTTCATAGAAACATTTTTTAAATGTTGGTAGAGTTCCTAAAAGCTTCTTTAGATTGTGTGTTTTCATTTTTGTATTCACATGTATTCATTATCACTTTAGGTACCAAAAGGTATAAACGATTTGCTAGAGTCAAACCTTATAGTTTGACAATATATGTACTTCCTATATTGTAGAAACAAAGATGCTGTCAATCAGATGGCAGTTTGCCCTGGGAAATCAGTAGAGACTTCTTGTGGAACACCTCAACATGAGCAGGTAATAATAAGGATTTGCATACTCTTTTTATTTTTATTTATTTTGGTTAACGTTTATGGATGGATCAATATACAGAAATATAGATTTGTTTGTTATGTTCCAATCCTCTGCACAGCTGCTAGGGTCTAAGCCCCTTGTAAAGTGCCTTGTAAAGGAATAACTTTGCCTAAGTTTGCACTGTAAGTAGCCTAAATAAAAATCAAGGTCAATTTTAGCAGATATAGTAGGAAAAACCCAGAGGTATTGGATATATAATTCTGCTAAACATAGATATAGCTTTGTCTTTACTTTTATATTTTAAATTTTTATTTCTTTTAGGATGAAGTGAATATTTTGTGTTCTAGTTTACCAATAGATTTGAATTTATATACAAATATTCAGGATATAGAATTACCTAAGGTAAGTATGTATGAATATTCTATATTCCAACATCCATGTGTTTCTCAATTGATTTCTTGTTTGTGACTTGAGTAGGAGGACTTTTCCTCCTAAAAATTAACCCCAAATTGCACAACCAATGTAATTCTCATCCACTTCCTGCACATTCTGAAAAAAACCAATGTGGCAGGCCATCTATATAAATTTCTATATCTCATATATAATTCCAAACCTTCCCCCCCCCCCCCTTTCCAGGCTGCAGAGGTTGGAAGAGAAAGTCAGCAGCAGGTAGAAGGGAGGAACAGGTGGCAGAAGCAGGATGGACTGGGAAGGAAAGAGACAGAGGTGCTGATGGGGAGAGGAGGAGGTTGTGGCATAGTGAGTTGAAGAGGGCAGCATTGAAGGAGGATGAGAAAGAGGCAGTGGGGGGAAGATAGAGAAGAACCATGAGGGAATGCAGGAAAGAATGAAGAGAATTAACAAGTTGTGTCCTGTGGAGTAGGTGAGAATTCCCTTCCCTATGATTCCTCACTCTCTTCTGTGCACTTAATTTGCACACTGTGCCTCCCCTTCTGTGCACTTAATTTGTGCACTTGCAGGAAGTGATTTCTATTTTTTAAACTCAAGCATAGGGGAAAATAAATTGTCAATCGTAGAACGTTATAAGGGAGAGGAAGTAGGAGACAACAGCTGTGCCATGACTGAGAGAAAAACTGAGGGCTGAAAACTAGTCTAAGAGGCTATAGACTTATGGGATTTCGACTGATGTTGCCTCTCTGAATTTATAAGCTTTCACATGAAATGGAACGTAAAGTTTCAGTTTCCTTTCGTCTGCGCTGAGACTACCAATATCTTTTTAAAATTGTCTGATGTTAAAATTCACAGGGACTTTCAGATTATGTAGTAAGGGCTGTGCAATTTGCAGCTTAATTATGGCTGTTCATATGATTGCCACTTCATGGTGGCTGTGCATATTGTGCATCCTCTGGCAAAAACAGCCATGAATATTTTTGTCTAAGAGATGCCTTTTAAACGATCTCTCCACTTTATAGGAGCCACTTACCCATAAGGAGCTTCTGCATGGTAAAATGAAGATAAATCTCCTACGCAGATCAGTAGGTCCTTTTCCATGGAATTGGGACAAATTGCATGGGAGAAGGTTATGTAAACAGATCCTGCTCATATGGGAGTCTGTATCGTTTGGACATTTTTAGAGCTGTGCCAAAGCTGCTGATGGGTAAGCAGCTTCTATGTAGCTTGAAGAACATCTCAAGGTATTTAAAATCAAGACAAACAGAGTTACAGTAACATATAAAGTATCATCACTGGACATGGCTGATTTTCAAGGATAAAGATAATATCCTTGTGGTCATGGTGCCATTGCTCATAAATAGAACTTCCTTGACCTTAAAAGTGTGTTTTCTTGGGGAGCACATAATAAGTGTAATATGTTCCTACTTTTATTTCTGCCTGAGACAATATGCAGCGAAAACACTTTTGACTGAATCTTTCTTTAATGTTTAGCTGGAACAGCATCAAATTTAATATTTGGATTGACTTAGTAATATCTCTAAAGCCTCTTTCCTACAAAGGGCAATTAGTCAGTGGAAAGAGATAACTGAATGCAGTACTGTCTGTTTGTCTGTGCAACAGGCCATATTCAGAGAAGTATCAAAGATCTAACTTTCTAGATTGTGCAAATTCAGTAATCCTTTTAAATATGTGAGTCCAAGATGGAACTTTAGAGCTTTGGAGAAATTACTGATGTTTAGTAATTGTTGTAATGTGGAAAACTGTGTACATTTTTGGAAAATCCACAATGTTTGCTGATCTTCTAAATTTGTTTTTTCTAACTGAGGATGTGTTTGGTATTTGTTAGGATCAAGGCATAGGTATTGCCATCAGTGAAGAAGACACTGTAAATGGTGTGGTTGTCAAAAGTTTAACAGAATATGGTGCAGCAGGAAAGGTAAAACTTATGATCTATGGAAAGAAGATGATGGGGAATCCAGGTAGGCGGAGGTGGAACAAAAGCTGATCTTGATGTCTGTACTTTTATTTTAGGATGGCCGAATTAAGATTGGAGATCAGATCCTGGCAGTGGATGATGAAGTTGTTGTGGGATATCCTATAGAAAAGGTGAACAGTAAATATAATATAAAACTGATCCATATCTATTCTTCTGCTTTTCAGTGAACGTAAATATGTATATATTTAGCGTTATATGTTGGTATTTAGCTAGGTCTTTCAAGGCATAACCATGTTAGTCTGTTACAGGATCTAAAAGACTAACAGTGTTAGAAGGAGCTCATTTCTTCAGATGCGAGAGTCTCTCTTTTTCTGCAGGTGATGGTTGGCAAACTATCAAGGTGTATTTGTTGGGGGTCCAAAAGGGATGGGCATATATGGTATATATGGATAGAGTCAAAGAAACACAGGGATCTGTATAGGTCTATGACAGGTACAACTTGTAAACAAGAGTATGTATACAAAGGCTTACTATCCTTTGCAAACGCAGAACCCCAGTATAGGATCTAAATGTGCATACATATGCATGTAGGCTCTTGTCACAAGTTATTCCAAACACATATAAGGCTTGGGCTAGTAAGCACAATTCTGTTACCCTCTGTGAACTTTAATAACCTGCTAGATTATATCTTGTCTGGGTTTGGGCCTACCAGGGATGGCCCCGCCCAGACTGCCTGACCAGATGGGGTTTCCCTCCCACGCCGGGTCTCCCCCGGGCCCGCCAGAGGTGCCGTGGGAGGGAGTGGCACCTGGGGAAGCCCAGGAGGAGGGCGAACAAGTTCCCCCAGCCTTGACAAGGACGTCGAAGGAGGGGGTGGTGTCCGGGAAAACCTGGAAGCAAGGGGAAGACGTACTGGCGTTTGGGCCTGCCCTGCCCGCCTCGTCTGAGAGGGAGGCGCGATTTGCCAGCTGGGGCCGGGGCAGACGAGCCCGGCAGCTGGCCAGGGGGCGATGCAGTGCAAAGGGGGAAGGAGATAAAGGGAAAGGGGTTGGCAGGAAGGGGAGGTCGGTAGAGGGGTCAATGAGGGACGGTGTGTGCGGAGACGGAAATTCATAGGAGAGGGGCCGAGACAGGGAGGTAAAGGGGAACGCCCAGGCAGACGGCGAAGACGGGCTCAACCCAGTGCTGCAGAGGCCAGACCCCAGGAGGGCTGGAGAAACTTAGGGAGGGACATAAGCCACAGTGCCCCAGGTGGGGTTAGGGCCAGCGCCCAGGACAGGGCATCCAACCCACAAATCCAAGGGAGAGGAGCAAGCAAGCAGGAGAGAGGTCCGCTTTCCCCCTGCCAGAGAGCGTTAGGACTCGGGGCCAGGCAGGCACCCTGGGGAGCACTGAAGGGACAGGAGAGTTGGGAGAGCGGCAGAGGCTTGAAAAGGGAGGGTGAATCTGTGAGCCCTCGCCAACCGGCAGCACAGAGGGTGGGGTATGGAACGGGGAGGTCTAACCCACAGGAGACGGCGGTCCCAGGATGCCGCCCTGTGGGCTAAGCGGTTTTTTGGCTCTCAGGGCCAAGAGGAAACATCCAGCACTGAGTCAGTCACCACTCAGGGAAGGGAAGGAAGGAAGGACCCACAGCCAGGGGACTGTGAGGGGAGTGAGACCGTCACATATCTTCTAGGTCTACAGTAGTTCTGAAAAAAATAGCCTCTTTTCATTTAACAAATAATTGGTGAAGATTTGCCAGTCCTACTGTGGGCCTCTCTGTGTTGTTTTTGAGGGTCTGCTGACTCTCATGAACAAAACTAGGAATGTGCTGAAGGGAATAGCAAAGTTCCATTCTGTGAAGTTCGCAGTTGATTGGATGCATGCCAACGTAACCCAAAGTGGTTGTAACCTTGCTCTTTTTCCCTCCATCAGTTTATCAGTTTATTGAAGACACCAAAGGCTTCTGTTAAACTTACAATCAATTCAGTAGAACAGGAGATTCAGCCATCAGTACAGCCTCAAACATCGATTTACCACACTGATTTGGGTGACAGACTTTTCCAACAACCAGCAAGCATTCCAAATTCTGAGTCACCAGAACCAGAATCAGTTAAAAGTAAGCAACTTTCAGTAATCCCTGAACACACAAGCACAATTCATTTAAAAATACAAATGCTGAATTTGTCAACATTCTTGTAGGAAGAGCTGCACATTCTAAAATTACAACACCCAAAATAAAATGTTGCAGTGTGCATCCTAGCTTCTAAGAGGGGGAGTCCTTTTGAGGTCTTCCGTCAATCTTCTGACACTGTACAACACTCCTATTCCTGGCTTGGAGGGGAATAGGGAAGGATGTTTCAGAAGAAGTGAAAGTTAAAAGGATGCTTTTTATCCTTTTCACCTTCTAGGAACCTCCTCTACCCCCAACTGTGTAATAACTAAGCACTGGAATGGGAGCTTCAAAACTTCCTTTAACCTCAGTTCAAGAACTGTTTTGAGCTGGCTGCCAAAAAACTCAGAGACTGGAGGATATTTTTAAAGCCAGAAACCTCCTTTCACCCACCTTGTAGTCTTGAGAAGGGCAAATCTCTTTGCCTTGAGCTGAGCCTCTTTTTTAAGAAGCCGCCCCTCAGCTTTCATAGTATCTCAGCGTCTCAGCCCTGTCCATTTTTTTAGAGCTTCTGATCTGGTGTTACAGCATTGACTTTATGTTCCTGTCAGAGGCAGTGTTATTCTATTAGTAAAACAATTTTACTAATAGAATTACAACATTTAAATGTAAGTTGGTTGTTAAGCTATATGATTTTTGGTCAACTGCTTTCAGTCTTCACTAATTTTGAAGCGTGGAGTAAGATTGTCCTCTGTCCTCCTTGCTTTTCAACCAGTGTATCAAAGTCCTGGCCAAAAAGGTTCAGCAAATGAAGTCAATTTTAGAAATTAGTCACCATAATATGGAATCTAAAATAATATTGTAGTCAGTTGATATGCTTTTCTTAAACAATAAAAAAATCTGGCCCTTGAGCTAAGCTCGACCTTCCTCTTATCTGTTCCCTGCCCTGCCTCAAAACACCTGGGTCCAGGGAGCCTTTGTTCTCCCACCTAAGCTTACTTATTTCCTTCACATCCGTTGAGCTTCCCTGGGCCAGACTGCAAAGGCTGCTCTGTTGCTGAGGCAATCATGACTGTACCTTTCTGC
Source organism: Sphaerodactylus townsendi (assembly GCF_021028975.2). NCBI lineage: Eukaryota > Metazoa > Chordata > Lepidosauria > Squamata > Sphaerodactylidae > Sphaerodactylus > Sphaerodactylus townsendi. Next base: position 84,381,364 of record NC_059431.1, on the reverse strand, counting down.
CCCTGGCCTCACCCTGCTTCACCCAGGTGAGTTTTGCTCCTGGGCCCAAGGGTCTGCCCTGCCCTGTCAGGCATTTCATTTCTGGATTGCTTGCTACAGCCACTTATAGGTAACAAATATTTTCAGCGAGGCAGGACTATAAGATATTTTTTGAAATGTGAGCAGGTTGGTTTAAGGAGGAGCAAATCTATCTATGGGAATATCTAAGAGAGCAGGTAGAGAATAAATATTTGATGGAATATCTAGGTTGGCAGATCAAAACTTTCTTTGGTCAGCTACAAGAGTAGTTGTGATTCAGCCTCTGAACAAATTGGAGAATTTGTTGCTTCTTTCAGAATCATCCCTTAGCAAAATTTTATGAATTAGTGTTAGAATTAGACCTTAAAGAACCAGCTTATAGACAAAAATGGCAGAGAGATTTGATGCTGGAAATAAAAAAAATAATAAATAGGAAAAATATTTAGACATATTCTAAGTACATTAGTCAAGATCAGCATTAGAGAAAATGTCCCGAAATTCCTGTTTAGATGGTATTGCACCCCCAGGTAAGAAGTTTAATAATACTTCAGATATGTTGAGATCAGGCTAGGCTGCACCACCCAAATCAGGGCATGGTACTGAATGTAGTCACTACAGAAAAGCTTATGTTACTTTTGCTGCTACAGAGAGAAGGCAGTGAAACCCACTTTTGTTTAAAAATAGGCTTAACCGATTTTTTTTTTACTGCTACACATTCACATGTTATCTTATATCAGTAAGCATTTTTTCCTTCCCTTGGCTTTTACAAAAAATATCTGGCAGGCACCTAAAATGTTTATCACTTGGTTATAATATTTCTTAATGTGGTCAGCAGTTTTTCAAATTAGTAGCACTAGGTGCACCATTTCTAGTCACGTGGGGGGCGGGAAAATCTCCCTCCCCCACGGCGCCCCCCTGTGGCACCACCTCCCCCCCGTGGCTTCCACCCTTACTTTTTTTAGGAATTGGAGGCAGGCCGAGGAAGCCTGCCTGCGTTGCCTAGACTGAGTAGAGACTACATTTTTTCCAGGCCCAGGCAACGCATAACCGACTTCCAACCATCTATTCTTTCCTAAAAGTAAGGGGGGGTGGAAATACCCTTGAAGACGCCGAGAGGTAATGAGGGGCGCCAGGGGGGCACGGGGGGAAGCCAGAGTGTGCACCAGGCGCACTCTGGTCTAGCTACGCCACTGATATAGGATAGTGAATTATTTTAACGAAGCTGTTAATTTGCTTTTTAATTTGTTTTTAGATACAAGCAGGTCCTCAACTCCAGCCACACTGGCCTCTGACCCAGCTACTTGCCCAATTATACCAGGATGCGAAACTACAATTGATATCTCTAAGGGACGAACAGGTCTTGGCTTGAGCATTGTGGGAGGAGCTGACACTTTACTGGTTTGTAATGACTTTATTTCAAAATTGTAAGCAACACCAAGCTATAATAATAGTATTAATAATAAGATTTTTTATTTATAGCTTTTCGCCAGTTAAAAGCAAAGTTTAACCATATAAAATAAGTTACAATTATGTTAAAACAAGTAAAACGGAGACTTTATAGATTTATAGGATTAATTCATTAAACATATAATGAGTCGTCAGGCCTTAGATAATGCACAATATTTTGCAAACTTAACCAGGTTATTAATATGTAATAATTCAGTCAAAGGCTCAGTAATATTTGAGCACAACCCCAAGCTAATTCCTAACATAAAAAGAACCCCACTTAGACTATAAGGCCAAGAACACTTTTTTTGTTAGTCTTTAAAGTGCTGCAAGATTCCTATTCTGTTTTGCTTATGGGATAGTTACAGCAATCAGTAAGAAGTTCCATGAATGTTCATTGAGGTTTATTTTTGCTGTAAATACAGGGAGCTATTATTATTCATGAAGTATATGAAGAAGGTGCAGCATCAAAAGATGGAAGACTCTGGGCTGGTGATCAGATCTTGGAGGTACAGTGTTATATGATGCATCCTTGAATTGCATGCGTTCTTCTGTATTTAAAGCAGTTGGAGGAAGAATGGTTGAATTAAATGCATGTTGTCTGTTCTCTTGAACTCGGGAAAGGTGCCCAGTTCTGACATCTGATTATATTCCAGGTGAATGGAATTGACCTAAGGAATGCAACACATGATGAAGCCATAAATGTTCTCAGACAGACACCTCAAAAAGTTCGGCTAAAGGTTTATAGGGACGAAGCGCAGTATAAAGAAGAAGACATGTATGATGTGCTTAGCATAGAGCTACAAAAGAAGCCAGGCAAAGGTCTTGGTTTAAGTATTGTTGGGAAAAGGTAGGTACATAGAGCGTTTGGTCCTGCATTTTGGCTTTGACTTTGAGTTCCTGCCAGAGACAATGAATGTGGTTGCATTAGACCCGAAGGCAATGTGGTTGCATTAGACCCCTTGGACTTATGTATGTTAGGTCCCTAGCATGATCAAAAGCAGAAAAGAGTTGGATTTTGACCTAGCTTTAAACCCTGTTTCGCCAAATGGCATCTAACTCGCTGCCCCATTTGTGGACTTGGAATATGAGGAGGGATATGTGGATCCTCTCAGTTCCTCTCCTTCGTTATTCTGTGGTTCAATTATATTTTCGGTCCCCTCTCACTATCTTCCAATGACAACAGAGAATGTTGTGCAAATCAGAATTTCAGATTTGTAAATCTGATTTTCAAAATTGGCTTCCTTGAAATCAGATTTACATATTTGTTGCCTTTTCTCAAGAGTTCTAATGCCATAAAAACCATAATTTCAATCTATTTTTTAAATTTTATGTATTTTTTATTTTCTAATTGAAAATGTTTAAAAATTAGTTTTTGTGTTGCAGCAGATGGCAGTTCCAACTTAAAAATGTAAAAAAAAACCCTGATGTTAGTTTTGGTGAGATTATTAAATTACTTTTTAATTTGCATGCATTCCAGAAATATAACTCCAAATAAAATCTGGATTCTAGCATTATAACAAATACAGCTGTAAATACAGATACAACACGATTTTCATGGTGCTGATGTGGTGCTGTGCCTGCCTGCCTGACAATGTGAATTGTGCTTTTATTCTTGCCTTTATAGCTGTGCAGATAATTGAAAAATGGAGTCATTCTGTTTATGGAATTGTCATCATCTGCATATGGGAAGCTGCCCTGTTAGGTTGAGAGTGTATGTGTGTGTGTGGTTACAAGACCAAGAACATCATGGCAGTAGCCCAATTTTACTGGTTTAAAAAAACCCTCATTCTTAACCAAATAGATATGTAATTAATACTCTAATATCCTTAATGTATATCAATGTTGTTTCCAGAAATGACACTGGGGTGTTTGTGTCGGACATTGTGAAGGGAGGAATAGCAGACTCGGATGGGAGATTGATGCAAGGAGATCAGATATTAATGGTGAATGGAGAAGATGTTCGAAATGCCAATCAGGAAGCAGTTGCTTCTTTATTAAAGGTAATAGTGGAATCACGAATAAAATCAACTGCAAATTCAGAGATGAGATCAGACTCTCTTTTGGTTGAACTCCCCTCCCCCCCCTTTGATTTATTCAAGTTGTGTTACTTCTGGTCATTATAGAGGCACACCAAAGCATTACTACTGAGATTCTCTTCAATTCAAGAACATTTTGTTCTTTTGTTACATTTAACATGGTGACAACATCTGAATTACCTATGTCATACAGTGAAAGGTGTTCATAGTGTCATTTCACAATCAATAAATAAGAATGCTACTGTGTTTTCTTGTTCCTGCAAACCAATGTTAGTGTGTCTTTTTACATGGTACGCATGTATGAAATTCCACCCCTCATACACACACACACAGTCATGGAATTGTGGATGTGATACTCTGGATGTGACAACAGTTATATTAAGAGTAAGATCCTATGCAGAGTTACTCTGATCAAAGACCATTGACTTCAGTGGACTTAGACTCTGTATAGGATTGTGCTGTGAGTTGAGCTGTATATATTGGAATCATTCAAGACACAACAGATGCCCATCTTTAAGGGAGAGGGTTATGCAACACTGTTTTGGACTCAGAATATGCAATACTGGTAGATGGCAGAAGTTGGTGTTACTGAATTTTCTGAACCAGGCTGTTGTGGGTTTTCTGAGCTTTGTGGCCATGGTCTGGTAGTTTTTGCTTCTAACAGTTCACCCTCATCTGTGGTTGGCAACTTCAGAGGCATGCCATGATGAATGTGTTTCTCTTTGTGACACAGGAAAGAAACACATCCCACAGTGACATTCCAGTCTGAAGATACCAGTCATAGATGCCAGCAAAATGTTAGGAGCAGAACTACCCAACCTCATCCATACAACCCAGAAAACCCACAACAGCCAGTTTATTCTAGCCATGAAAGACTTTGACCAATATTATGGGGAACCTTTATGAAAATGGACTTCTCTGTTGTGTTTTTTGTCACTGAAGTAAATTGATTTGTCAGACATGTCCTGTGAGATGTGGGTAGATAAATGCTTTTCCCATCTAAAATACTGGGCTGGACTAGAAATGCAATTTTGGTGTTGTCTAGATATTAGTCTGCCAAGGGTTCATAGTATAAAACTCACTAATACAGTATTACAAACTTACTTCTGTAGATGTGTCTTTCAATATCCATGTGCCCAGCTGGCAGACATGGAGAAAGTGAGATCAGCATTTTCCTTCATGCTTTTAGAATTCTTGCACACAATCTCCAGTACGTACAGAATTACTGGCTGGTGGTTGCTTGATCTAGCTCTTAATCTTGCCATTAACTAAGAGATGCCTTTAATGATCCTAAGTTAAAGAATCTGTGTCTTATAAATAATGCCTGCTCTCTAGTGCTCATTAGGTACAGTCAGACTAGAAGTTGGAAGAATAAAGGCAGGCCCGTTCCATTCGGAGAGAAGAACGTCTCAGAGCAGCCAGGTTTGTAACTGCTTGCAATGGCTTCATTTGGAACCATCACAAGCGCTGTTAAGTTATATAAGCAAATAAAAGGGAATTGAATTTGCTGCAGCAGCAATTTTGCTACCGACTTATCAGAGAAGAATAAAACCTGAAGCCAAGAACATATAAAACATTTGTTTAATATACTGAATTTCATATTGGGTTTACCCTAGTTTATTTTTCAATGGCTTGGATCCTTAAAGGTATTGTATAGTAGATGGCCATGCTCACCACAGGGCAAGGTTAAAAGGCAAGGTACATTGACCAAAGGAATGGAAATGTGTATTGATGTTTGTGTTTGCTCGTGTGTGTTTTGCTATCACAACCAAACAGAGGTTGGTCCAGTTCTTGGTCACATCCTTCCTATGCCTTCCTGCATGGACGACTCTGGGCTTAGGAGTCTCCTGCTGATGACCCATTCTTTTGCAGTCAGCAATATTCCTGCAGATTGAGTGCTACACTTAGGAAGCTTGTACGCCTAATGGGCCATTTTGTATAGAGGATTGACTTGGTCATCCTCTTAGTATCTGTGTCTAGTCCATGTAGCTGCTGAGAACTCTGATTTAAGCTGCAGACCCAAGAACATCTTAATTTATTTATACTCTGCCTACCTCCCTGTTGGGGACCCAAAGAGGCTAACATCATTCGCCTGCACTCCATTTTATCCTCAGAACCACCATGTGATGAAGGTTAGGGTGAAAGATTGGGTCTGACCCAGAGAGCTTCCATGGCAAATGTGGGGATTTGAACCTGGGTCTCTCATATATTAATCTGACACTTTTTAACCATCACACCACACTGGCTCTCACTGGTTCCACTGAATAAAATGGGACTGCTGAGTAGACTGCTTAGGATTGGTCTCTAAGTAATAGAAATAATGCTTCATCTCACTGTGGCAGGTTTGTTTACTAGAGTTTTTTTTAAGCTACTTCTTTGTATAGGAGTGTAATATTGTTACATCAATCAATTTGCTGAGTTCTTAGTCTCTCTTAGCTGAAATCCAGCAAAGGCTGTAACAGTGCTTGAAAATGCTGGCCAGTGCTTTTATAGGGCCACTTGGAGTGATCTTTGAGATTATGTTGAAGTAATGATCAAGGACTTGGAGTAATTCTCCTATATGCAACCTTTTAAGGTCAGTGAGGGAAGCGGCAGCCTGTCCTCATTCAGTTTTCCAGGTTCTGGATCCAATCCGTGTGAGAGTTATGAAAGCACTCTGAAGAAGAATTCATGTAAGTTTCAGTTGGTCTTTTATAACTAAAATTTGTGTATATTGTTTGTGCTGTTAAATTCAATAATTCTTTGGGGGCAGGATTTGAGGGAAGTTTGTGGCTTTTCACATGTATCATTTGAAGCAATACAAATCCCAGGTCAAGTTCAAATACACCTATAAAGCTTGTAGACCAGCAGTGCAATCCTAGTAGGAGTTGCAACTTTCTAAATCCACTGAAGGCAGTGAGTTTAGAAGATGTAACTGCAAGTAACTGCAACGGAATATGAATTATGACTCTGTGTGTTTAGGATATCAGTGTCATTTCTAAGTATTTTCTAAGCTGTCTAGGAATTTCTGATTCCCAAACAATGCTCTTTTCATGACAAGTCCTTGAATCATTATTAACACTGAGGGAAAGAGTCACCATCTTGAACTTTTCAGAATCAACATTATCCATTTTTAAAAAGAATATCCAGCTGTTCAGAATCTTACTACCAGTTTTTTTTAAATCTGCTGTGGTTTACACTTTTCCCAGCAGTTGAAAATATGCAACTCCAGATGGGTAACTGTTTTCATTAATAGCAGCAGGAGTCCAGCAGCCTCTTAAAAGCCTAAGCAATTTTTTTCCCAGCGTAAGCTTTTGTAGGTCAGAGTTCACTACATCTGATTCCTGAAGTTGCCACTTTTATTATAAAACACCTACTTAAAGGAAGAGAAGTTCAGTACATCTGATGAAGCAAGCTCAGGCCGTTTCCGCACGGCCACGGTAAGGGTTGGGTCGGCGTACATGACGCCGACCCAACCCCTCTGGGACCGTTCGCATGAATGGTCCCAGAACCTCCCGGGACGACGGCGCTGCACTGCGCCATCATCAGGTCCACCTACCTGCTCTGCGGCCCTCCGGCACGTCGCTAAGGCCAGGGGACACGCCCCCCTGCCCTGCGCGTCCGCTCCGGAGTCTGCAAGGGCCGGAGAGCGTCGATCCCCAGGCCTTGGCGACGCGCAGGAGGGCCGCAGAGCAGGTAGGTGGACCGGACACGGGGGGAGGGAAGGCGCATTGGAGCCGCTGCCGTTCGCACAGCTTGGCGACTCCAAGCCGCCGTTACTCCATAAACCTCCGACGTGGGAGGCGAGGTAGGAAAACTCGCGAAGCTTCGAGCGGCTGTAAAGCCCTGTGCTTGGAAACGGCTCCCTGGGGACGGCGTTTTTGGCCCGTGCAGAAAGGGCCTCTGACTCACAAAAGCTTATGCTGCCATAAATTCTGTAAGGTACCACTGGCCTCCTGTTTAATTTTTTAAATTACATAGTTTGATCTACACAAACAATTAAGAATTGAAATGAAAAACCATAGTAATTTTTTTCTTCTTTTTTTAAAATAGTGGCATCTGAAATACAAGGACTTAGAACAGTTGAAATAAAAAAGGTAAGTAGAGTATTTCTGAGCAGCAGTGGTGTAGGAGGTTAAGAGCTCGTGTATCTAATCTGGAGGAACTGGGTTTGATTCTCTGCTATGCCGCCTGAGCTGTGGAGGCTTATCTGGGGAATTCGGATTAGCCTGTACACTCCCACACACACCAGCTGGGTGACCTTGGGCTAGTCACAGCTTCTCGGAGCTCTCTCAGCCCCGCCCACCTCACAGGATGTTTGTTGTGAGGGGGCAAGGAGATTATAAGCCACTTTGAGTCTCCTGCAGGAGAGAAAGGGGGGATATAAATCCAAACTCCTCCTCCTCCTCCTCCTCCTCTTCCTCCTCCTCTTCTTCTTCTTCTTCTTCTTCTTCTTCTTCTTCTTCTTCTTCTTCTTCTTCTTCTTCTTCTTCTTCTTCTTCTTCTTCTTCTTCTTCTTCTTCTTCTTTTTTCAAATTTTCCAACAGAAGATACCCAGCTGAAGCAAGATTACACCCTAAATCGGTCAGTCTTTGTTTATTTTTTTCCTTGTTATCAAGTAACAGCTGACTTACGGTGACCCCACAGGGTTTTTAAGGCAAGAAACATTTAGGCCCCTTCCACACATGCAGAATAATGCACTTTCAATCCATTTTCAGTCCACCTCGCAGCTGGATTTTACTGTGTGGAATAGCAAAGTCCACTTTCAAAAAATTGTGAAAGTGGATTGAAAGTGCATTATTCTGCATGTGTGGAAGGGGCCTTAGACGTTGTTTGTCAATGCTACCTCCACTTCACACCCCTGGTATTCCTTGGAAGTATCCCGTCTAAATGCTAGTCAGGGTCAGGGCTGAGTGTGTGTGATTGGCCAAGGTCACCCATTCCATTTTATTCTATTTCATAACCTTTATTGGCATCACTTAAGTATTAGCAGCACACAGATTTTTTAAAAAGGTTACATAGTTTAAAATTAAATCCAAAATATAATATTATTAAAGGAGAAAAAAAGGAAATAAACCCATCAAATCCAAAGGTCACCCAGCAAGCTTCCATGGCGCCAGTGGGAATTGAATTTGAATTTCCGAGTTCTTAGTTCAGCACCTTAACCACTACACCATGCTAACTCTCCAGTTTGCTATTAAAAGACTTTAATCATGGATTTTATTAGTGCTGAAGCTAATGATTTCAAAGCACTTCACTAGCATTTCAGTTAGATATGGTAGATTTATTTTCTGAGATTGCAAAATTGTAACGGACATTTTGATAGTGAATCCATTTTACAGAAATGCTCTCCCCCTTCCCTCCACTTCAAAAAAAATTAATTGGGCAGAACATCTATCCTGCCACCCATTTGCTGTGGAACATAAGAACATAAGAACAAGCCAGCTGGATCAGACCAGAGTCCATCTAGTCCAGCTCTCTGTTACTCGCAGTGGCCCACCAGGTGCCTTTGGGAGCTCACATGCAGGATGTGAAAGCAATATCCTTCTGCGGCTGTTGCTCCTGAGCACCTGGTCTGCAAAGGCATTTGCAATCTCAGATCAAGGAGGATCAAGATTGGTAGCCATAGATCGATTTCTCCTCCATATATCTGTCCAAGCCCTTTTTAAAGCTATCCAAGTTAGTGGCCATCACCACCTCCTGTGGCAGCATATTCCATGCAGCTGTGGGAGAGGTACACAGGCTAGTAAACAACTTTATGGAGTAGTAAGCTTTTGGAAAGTTTTTAAGATTGTTACAACATGTGAATTTACAGGAATAAGGAGGTAGTTTGCATTTCTGCAAATACCAAAGATTCAACAGCAGTTCTGTTATCTCTCAGTTGCTATAGAACATTTCAGTGTTCTGGCTTTTGTTTAGCATAATTACAATACAGTTTGATACATAAGTGCATATTCAGCATATATGCTTTACTGAAACTGGAAAATTGTTAGTTGGTTTGTAATTGTGAAAAAACTGCTTTGTGCATGTGTTTTTCTTTTGGTTTTCAAACTTTCCATATTCACTTTAATGGTACACTTTGGTAAGTTTGTAGATGATTGCCTGTAGTCTCATCTTTTGCTGTGTCAGGCGCATGATACAATCTTCATAATCAAGACTTAAGGCATATCCGCATAATTTCTGTGATTATGAGCTAAATAAAATTGGAAGCGTTAGAATGTGTTTTATTTATGCCAGCCCTTTCCCTAAGGTGGGCTACCCTATACTAAAAGTAGTTCCAATGTGCAGCAGCCTAGCCTGTACTCCAGATTGTCCAAGGAATGTGATTTCCAGTGCAGTCCTGGATAGAATTACACCCTAGTTGGCTTTGAGGGGTATAATTCTGTTTAGAATTGCACTTTGTGGCCTTTTAATGCACTTTCTTCATCTGGATTGCTGACCTTGCAAGGAAGAGTCTCACATATTGAATCTAAATCTGTTTTCCTGTCATTTAAACTCTTGACCCGTCTACTGATGCTTAGTGGATAGGACAAGAGCAGCAACCATTTTCTGACATAATACAGACTGACAAATGTGTACTATTCCACCTTATTTTCTTCAGCTGATGTTTAGTACTGATATTACTGGCTTGACATTCAGAAAGTTTTATTATGTAACTTACTAAGTTTGTTATGTAATTTACTGAAGATACTTCATTATTTCATCTTAGCTTCAAGTTCAGTAGCACCTTAGAGACCAACAGGATTTTCAACGTAAATGCTTTCAGGAGTCAAAGCTCCCTTCATCAGATATTGACAAAGGGAACTTTAACTCTCACAAACATATACTCTGAACAATTCGTTAATCTCTAAGGTGCTACTCGACTTGAAATCTAGCTGTTCTACTGCAGACCAACCTGGTTACCCTTGAAACTATCTTAATTATTCCAGTCATATAAATTGCTCTTATGCATTTTTTAAATTTGTGATTTTGTTTTTATTTACCTGAAACGATATTTTTAATAGGAGAAACACTGAATGGGAGAAATAACCTTTAATCAAGCAATTCAATGTCTAAAAGTGGTACAATGGATTGCACAATCATTAGTATTGAATGATTAAGCACCTTTCACTGCTTGTGGAACAAAACTAAATCTAAATTTTCTGGTTTCATGCTATAATCTCTAATTGTTCGTGTAACAGAACACTAGAGGGAGCATGGTTTTCTTTGTATTGTTCTAGCACTGTAACTTCCAGAAGGAAAAGGCACTGGGGATGGCAGCTGAAGTGTACTGAAAAGCATAGCTGTTTTTATTTTTATATTAGTCCTTCCTTTTCTGGTGTTGATCAGATGGTGTCAAAAGTTTAGGCCACTGACAAAGAAAATAGAAGCCATCTAAACCTGCAACTGGCCCAGCTCTCTTTTTTTTTAAGTTTAATGCACATGAAGAACAGTTTGTTTGCCTGATGATTCCTATAGAGATGCCAGAGTTCACATGTTTGGAATTCCTGTCGTGTAAATGGACAGAGAAAAAATGGTTAGTGGTGAAGAGCAGTGTGGACTCTAATCTAGAGAACCAGGTTTAATTCCCCACTTCCCATGAAGCCTGACCTTGGGCTAGTCACAGTGCAGTTACCGCTGTGCGGTTACCATAAGTCAGCTGTGACAGTTGAAGTAAGATTAATATCTCCTCTAGGTTGGTGAATTAGGTTTCCCAGAAGGTGCATTTGGAATATGAACAGTATAGCCTGAAACCTGTTCCTAAGAAGAAGAATTTTGGACACAGTAGATGATTCTAAGTGTCTATGTTAGGCAGAGAAACAATAATTGCATTTTATACACTCTGAGCCTTCTGATAAGAGAGGATTGGTAGTAGTGGAGTGGCCTGTTATTATTGTATTGACTGCTGTTTTAATGGATTTTAATGTATGTAATAATTGTTTATTTTATGATAAACTGGATATATGTTGATGTTGTTGTACACCGCCCAGAGCCCCTACGGGATGGAGTGGTCTACAAATCTAAACAATAAATAAATAAATAAATATAAATAATTCATAGGGTTGCCATAAGTCAGAAGTGACTTCACAACACTTAATACACAACACACATACAGTGAGGTTGGTTTATGTCCCCAAGTGAGGCTGGTTTATGTCCCCAGGTTCTCCAGCCAGATATTAATTTGCCCAAAAGCTTTGATTGTTCGGTGTTGGTCAGAGAGAATATAACTTATTTTTTGTTGTTTGCTTTCTTAAATTTGCTGTAACAGGGCCCTTCAGATTCCTTGGGAATTAGCATTGCTGGAGGTGTAGGAAGCCCTCTTGGTGATGTTCCCATCTTCATAGCAATGATGCATCCAAATGGAGTTGCAGCTCAGACTCAGAAACTGAGGGTAAGAATGTTAAAAATTAACAACAAAGTGTTTGAACTTCATGTTATTCATGTAACAAAATGTCCTCTTCTTCTGACAATTCATGCCTGCTGTTTATGTACTGCCTTTCCTAGGCTCCAATCGGTTTAGAAATAGGGATAGGCCTGCCTGCAGCACACCTAATGCTGCAGGTGCAAACCTCAGTTCTTCATGAAGGTGGCTGAGAGCTATGACAATAGCTATCTAAGTCTATTCTAAATAAAGGAATGTTGGGATTTTTTAAAAAAAGACTAAAGGTCCTGTATCCAGCAACTAAGATTTTCACTGCATATAGTGAGGCCACATGGGGCAGAGTTAGACCAGAAGATCATAAAGAGTGAGGCAGTCTTAGACATGTTTGACTCTGGCCATGAAACTCATGAAGGGTAAGCAGTAGCACTTTGGATTAAGTCAGGATTTTTTTTTCAAACTTACTAGCAGCTCTGGGGTGTGTGTGTGATTTTTTTTTTTACCAATTACAGATCCTCCCCTAGCATTTATGTGCCCTAGAGCTTTAATTTGCTCTTGGGTGTATTTGCTTAGTTATTATATTTAGATTGCACTAGCAGGCCCGGCCACGCGTTGCTGTGGCTGAGTCTGGTGAAGTGGAAAAGAAAGAAAAGGGGAAGCGAATGGTTCGAACATGTGTCATTGCACAATGCTTGCAAGGGAGGGAAGGGGCAAGGGGCCCCTCGCTCCCCTCCCTCTCTCCCGTTCCCTTGCATGGCAACCCGGCCGGTCCCTCCCTAACGTTCCCCTTCCTCTGCTAGGGTGGGTGGGCCATGTGCAGGTGGACGGTCCTGTCCCTTTCACTCCCTTCCCTTGCAGGCGAATTATCTACCGTAAAACATGCTGGGAGGCATGAGCTACGTTGTGTTCAAATTTCAGAGTGTTTGGTCCAGCAAACCCCTGGACCTTCCCTCACCTGCCCCTTCCTCCGCTAGGTTGGTTGAGCCATGTGCAGATGGCCCGCCCCATCCCTTTCACTCCAGATGGCAGTGGTTTTCAAGGAAGGCATGGTTGTTTCCCTTGTATCAGAGGGTTTTGCTTTGACGGCAAGCAGATGGCGCTGTTGCGGAACAGAACTGTGGTTCCATGTACACAGGTGTGGCATGTACACAATAACTGGCACAGTTGTGACATGTACACAACAGGAGGTGTGGAAACAGTATGGAACCTGGCGAATGCAACTTTGTGTGAAAATTTCAAAGCAATCGGTCCAGTAGTTTGGGAGATTACCTGTCAGCAGAAAAACGTACTGATAGATTTTTATATATACAAGCGGGGCTCAGCCACGCGTTGCTGTGGCTTATTGTGGTGAAATGGGAAAGGAAAAGTAGCAGCAAATCAATTGCAGAGGCCAGCAGTATGTGCTCATGCAAACACGCAGCCTGATACTGTGCGATGTCAGTGATGTGTGTGCCCGCATTCCTGGGGGGGTGGGGGGGGTGGGATGGAAAGGCACACATCTAGGCTGGCTGGTCATGATCCTTTACCTGGGAGTAAGTTTGGTTGGTGGCAATGGGTGTCATACAGGGGAAAACCCTCTGAGGAGCGGCACTTAATACATTCAAAATTATCTCCGCACGATTTGCTGTACTGAGCTTACTCCTGAGTAATGCGTGCCTGGTTTTCTTAACTGTAACTGCAGTATTCAGGGAATCTAGAGTGCCTGGCCCCTCCCTCACATCCCTTGCATGTCGCCCCTCCCTCTCTTCCCTCCCTCACTTCTCTTCCCTTGCATGCCGCCCCTCCCTCCCTTCCTTTTCCCTCTGCTAGGGTGGGTGGGTCATATCAAGATGCTGGGCCCCCTGCCTCCCAAGTCGAGGTTTCCTCCACATCAGCCAGAGCATGTAGCCAGAGCATGTAGCCATTGCTCTCAGCCATGACTGCTATGATGAACCAGAGAATGAACAGTATCCTGATGTTGATTCTGATGACCCATCTGTGCCTTCTCCTGAGGAGGTTGTATATGATCCATACTGTATTTGACCTCCAGAGGATAGTTGGTGTTTGCTGAACTCTTGGTCAGAATGTCCAATGCTCCATTGCCTTTTAACCTTTTTATCTTTCTTCATATATATATTTCCGCCAGCTAAGGATACACTTCATACATTTAACGAGGTGGACTCTGATCCATGAAAGCTTATGCCATTATAAAAATGAGTGTCTTAAAAGTACCATAAGATTATTTTGTTTCCCAAGTAGGAAGGATGTGTCCAGCCTATCACCTGTAACATCTTCTTTCCAAGCAGAGGAGGGAGTCACTCGCTAGTGCTTTGGCAGGAAGCACAGGCAAGATCTACCATGGTAGAAGAAACAAGGAAACAGCAAGTCTTTGAGACTTCTGAGCCATAGCAGCGCAGTTATCACTGTTATTCAGTGCAGAGATATGTGAAATGGAATTTCTCCAGTTGTATAAATGAAGCTGTGATGCTTTCCCCATGCTAAATAAGTAGTTTGAATCCCACATTGTAATGCAGACCGAAATAAAAGTGCTTCTTCACCAACACTTTGAAGTGTTACCTAGTGAGGCTGATGTGTGATTTTTCCTTGTCATTATTCCAGGTTGGGGATAGGATTGTTAGCATTTCTGGAACATCCACCGAAGGCATGACTCATTCCCAGGCTGTCAGCTTGTTAAAAAATACTTTGGGCACTATTGAAATACAGGTAACAAAAAAAAGAATGTTTTGCCTGCAGTACTTTTCAGAACTTAGATTTCTGGTTTATTTTCAAGGACGGAGACCAACTAAAGTTGGAGACGATTTTAATTTCAGTGGCTGCAATTTACACAAATACAAATACACATAAGATGACAACAGGATGCTTAAAACCTGGAAGTCACCATACTCATAATGGGCAGAGTCATTCACACTGGAGTTATTTTGAAAGTGTTTATAGCAGCTGATCACCTGGACTTTTTTAAAAAAAAGAAAAGAAAGCACTTACTTGTTCTACTAGCTAAGCATTTATGTGTCTATTCTACTGCATGATCAGCTGCATTAAATTCACATAACTTCCAGCTGCAGAAATGCTGTTTCTTCCAGGGTAAGAACAGTGGGTAAGAACAGGCAGACTCTAATCTGGGTTTGAGTCCCCACTCCACATGAGTGGCAGAATCTTATCTGGTGAACCATATGTGCTTCCCCATTCCTACATTCCTCTGATGACCTTGGGCTATTCAAAGTTTTCAGGACTCTCTCAGTCCCACCTACCTCACAAGGTGTCTGTTGCAGAGAGAGGAAAGAAAGGAGTTTGTAAGCCGCCTTGAGTCAGCAGAGAAAGGTGGGGTATGAATATTCTTATTCCCCACTTGCACATATGGCTAGGACAGCAGCCAAGGCCATTTAATTTTGTCATCCCTGCAATTCATATTCAACACTCACATGCAGGGAGCCAGAACTGTGTAGTGTTTAGAGTGTCTGACTGGAACCTGGGAGACCCTGGTTCAAATGCCCACTCTGCCATGGAAGCATGCTGGGTGACCAGTCTAAGCGGCTTTGAGATTCCATTTGAGAGAAAGGTGACAAATGAGCAAATAAATATAATGAACCTTCAAAGGCATTCAGCCTGAAAGTTTGAAATGAGTTCCAGCAGTCCTAACATAATCAGACGTTCTGAAAAGCAAGGGTACAAACCAGTGGTAGGATTCAAATAATTTAACAGCCGGTTCTGAAAGGACTCAGTGGTGGGATTACAACCATTCTCTGAACTAGACAAAAAAATTAGCTACCGGTTCTACCGAATAGGTGCGAATAGGCTGAATCCCACCACTGGTACAAACAGAAGCTTTACAGATTGGACCCATTAATTTTATTGCCACCTTCCCTCAATATTCCCTCAGCTCTCATTGGCTGAACTGTGGGAGAGGTAAAACTGGACAGTGGGTCATTCTGATTGGTCTTGATCATAGCCATTTTCTTGGTGGTTAGTTGTTATATTACATACAGAATAATCCATTAAGAGTGCATCCATGTGTCGGCAATTTGGGTGGTGAGCCAGCTGCGTGATTGTGTTCACCTGAATTACAGACTTCTTTTGCTGATTTCAACAGAACTCATTGTGACTCCCCCAAACAAGGACAACTCTCAGACTCAGAGGTACACATAGGTTAGGCAGTCATAGGTTCAGTACCTGTCTTGACCCTATTCATTTTTATGACAGCCTTGACCTTTTATACATCATGTCTCCAACTCTCTTTCCTGGAAACATCACCCGACAGGGCATCCCACTTTTTATTTTTAACCATCCTTCACCCAAGAAGTTCCCGTATCTGTTAGGTTAGGGAACAAAATCTGCTTCCACAAACATATACATACATAAGTAAACACACCCCAGGGGCTAACCAGTTTGAGAGTGTAATTTCTTCCCCTGAGACAATTCACTGTCAGTCAGCAGGGATGAACTAAGAAGAGTTTAACTTTTATTCAAAACTTTTAAACAATGTTGTAGTTCTATAGGCACATGTTTCCCAACAGTTGAAGTTTTTGATTGCTATCTTCATTCTTCTAGTCCTCTCATTTACGGTCTTTCTTACAGCCAGCTCACAGACTCCATCCCCTCTTCGTCTCACAGCTCTATCTGTCCTGTCAACTTTCCCTCAATATTCCCTCAGCTCTCATTGGCTGAACTATGAGATAGGTTAAACTGGACTGTGGGTCATTCTGATTGGTCTTGATCATAGCAAAATATTGACTGGCTGCAAATCAAAAAGCCCCTCCCCTTCCCCAAAAGATGAAAAAGAAGAATTTAATTAGGAATATCCAAGGCACTTGACTTTTTTTAAAAATAGGCAGTCAGTGCTCCTGAAGGCCGAAGAGTAAATCAACACCGAATCCTGAGTATATAAATGATTTGAGAAGCAAAGCCCTGGAAAGTGAGCAAACTCAACAGTAGAAAATAACACACCAGTCTTTTTCGCTAGAATATCTGCGCTCAGTCCACCACAGTACTTGCTCAAAATTCTGATGGCAATAAACTACTCAGAGATCAGCAAACAGTCACGTCACACACTGGCATGGGCTATAACTTTAAAAGTACCAAGTCTGTTTAGTCATATCACCATATATTTCCTTGAATTATAATCAGTGCCATAAATGAAATCCTTTTCAACAACAAATACAATATTCCAGGTAAACGAAATCCTTTTCAAATCTTTTGCAATGTCCGTCTCTATTCACAAAAAGCTTGTGGAGAAAATGGAAATCGACAGCTTTTTGTGAATAGAGACGGACATTGAAAAAGATTTGAAAAGGATTTCGTTTACCTGGAATATTGTATTTGTTGTTATGCTTATATGTAATGACATTGATTATAATTCAAGGAAATATATGGTTTGTTGTGATATTTCCAAATAGACTTGGTACTTTAAGAGTTATAGCCCATGCTAGTGTGTGACCCGACTGTTTGCTGATCTCTCTACACATTATGCACCATTTGTGTTTAATAAACTACTCAGAACACTCAAACTAATCTTTCTTCATCCAAACAAGAAAGTAATCAGAATCATGTTTAAGGGGAAAAGCATAAAAAGATCTAGTGACATTTCTAGAACTATATAGTCTGTAGGCTCATTTGATGGAATGAACAAGAGAAGCCACAGATGCTCACAGAATGTAGTTTGTTTCTCATAACCTTTATAACTCCTGCCCACTTTCACAGGAAGACTCTTACTGGTGTTTAAAGCAAGACACTATTTCTCTAGCTTGAGAGCCACAAATAATCTGATTTGTTAAATATCATTGGTCATACCCCCTCCCATTTTATACTGCTTGTTCTGTAAAAAAAATAGATATTTCTGCATTTTGCATAATTTAAATATGAAAGCTTCGACCCCTGATCAGCCTCTGAAGTAGGGACTTGCACCCTTTTCTTACACATGTACCTGAATTTCATGTATCTCTCACAGGGATGTTACAAAAAACAAGTGTAAAAATTAGAACACAAGCCACCGGTATTCCATGACCTCCTCCAGCTCCCTCCTTTGTAATGTTTGAAGGAGCTCTTTGGATTATTTCGCTGTTTTCAGCATGCTGTTTCATATGATAATCTGGTTTCTCTTCAGATTTATACATGTTTTGTCTTTTACTAAAGATAATCTTGTTTACTCATTTCCTTTATATTTAAAATGAATCCCCAGGTGGTAGCTGGAGGAGATGTTAGCGTCATAACTGGCCAGCAGCAAGATCCACCTTCTAGTCTTTCATTTGCTGGATTATCATCAAGCAACATCTTCCAGGATGATTTGGGGTGAGTATCCATATCCCCAGTTAGAATCTTAAACTTGTGTCTGTTCAGGTTTGATTGCTGCTAGAACCACTGCAGGATAATCTATTCAAAGTCTGAACAATATAAAGTAACTGTACAACGTAACTGTAATTTCTCCAGAGAGGGCTGAGTGGTGAAGTTCATGATCAGTTCTCCTCTCTGTACTTCGGAAGGTTAAAGGACAGGATTGGGACCACAACCCCTGGGAAAGTTGGGGTTAACCTGTCCCTTTTAACCATTTTCCAGTGAAAAACCACATACATACACGCACTCCAGAGCAGCTAGTCATGTAGATAAGTATTCTACATGGAAGGTAAGTCATGAGAATTGTACTGGAAATGCAGGGCATAAAGGAAAGAAAGATTTGCTGCACTGGGTAAAATGTTTTACTTGCAGTTATTAAGCTTGTGGGTTGGAAGTAGCCCCAACCCATCTCTTTTTTGGGCTATGGAAAAATACATTTATATTGATTGAAGACAAAGATAGCACAAGAATGTTTGAATTGAGCTGCTTAACTGAACTGTTACAAATGGTTAGTGGAATTATAGTGTTTGAGCACTCATATGCTTCAGTGTTTAAATGGCTATCTGATGTGTTAAGAATTAGGAATTTTGAAATGATTGTGTTAGATTTTAAATACATAGGAAGTACAGTTTCTTTCTTGCATTACAGACCTCCACAGTATAAAACCATCACTCTGGATCGAGGTCCTGATGGGTTGGGCTTCAGTATTGTGGGAGGTTATGGAAGTCCTCACGGAGATCTGCCTATTTATGTTAAGACGGTATTTGCAAAGGTACGGGTCAGTATGGAATGATATTATTAGTGTCTCATATTAGTGTCGTGGCATCATGTGCTCTCTGACTGTTTGGGAGGTCCCAGATGGTCACTAACAGTGTACAATGGTAACCCTATTAACTTTTTAATTATTGGGGCAAAAATTCCCTTTAGAGCCCATCTGTGCCACCTGTGTGCAGTCATCAACAGAATGCCAGTCTTCTGAGTCCATCGATACCTACTTAGGATGACATTACTGGTGACTCTCTTTTTGACTGCTATATGAGAAGCTTCCAGGCAAGGTGCTCTAGCAGACCCCTCTGCAAGCCATAATTTGGCTACTTTGTCATTGCAGGGTGCAGCAGCAGAAGATGGACGTCTGAAGAGGGGGGATCAGATCATTGCTGTCAATGGCCAGAGTTTGGAAGGAGTCACTCATGAAGAAGCTGTGGCTATTTTAAAAAGGACAAAAGGAACTGTCACACTCACTGTTCTTTCCTGAACTCTCTATCCAAAGATTTAGGGTCAGCACAATTATTCTATCCACATTCCTTGTAGCAAAGAGAATGGAAACGTTTTATGTAGTGTCTCTTGCTATTTGCAGCTGTTGGGATGTTTAACATCATGAATGAAGAATAACAAGTGATCTTATTTTTATGCACAGTAGAAATATTGTCTTACCATCAAACTATACCGGCTAGCTTCTCTAGTATAGGACAATGACAGGGGAATTTGAGAAGCAATAATACAATCACTGTAGGAAAATAACTGAACCAAAGCAGGAAAAATGTTCAAAGGAATTTTTGGTAATGTGGAAGCATATGAAGCAATTTGTTCTTAAATTCTGCATTTCAAATAATTGGCATTTTCAGTTTTTGGATCTGGCCAATTTTAAGCACCAGTTAGCCACAACAACTGAAAAAATATCTGGAAAACTTTTTTAAAAAATTCTGATTAAAAAGTTATTAAGAGTCATGCGCCAGTCACTGAAACTGAAGGAACAAGCTATATACTGTGGCTATTATTGTTTGATGAAAAAGGTTTAACATGCTAAAGAGCAACTTAAATTGGAGGAGAATTTCAAATGTGGCTCACTGGTGTCAGAAGATAACAGTAAGTTCCACCTCCCCTCCCCAGTATTGTTTGTCCTTACTTAACCAGAGAGTTGCTAAGGAAAATATTGGGCTGGATCCAACAACCCTTGTAGAGTTCCACTTGTGAAATTCAATTCTATCCAAAGTCTCCCCTGTCCCTTGAAATACTGCCCTTGGCCTCAGGGAACTGTCTGGAACCACAAGCGGAACAATGTCAAGATCTACAGAAAGGATATCAACAAGAATTGCCCTCCCCCTCTCACTGATTTATGGGCTGGTAGAAATAGCTGTAGGATCCAATAGTGAGTTTAATGTTTGAAAATTCACCTGTTCACATTATTATTTGGCAATTCTGAGGCCCCTTCCATACATGCAGAAAAGCCTATATCATCACTTCTTCTAATAGAGAACTTGAAAGGTCTTTCCTAAATCTCAATCCTGTTTTCTAAGATAATTCAACTGGAAATAGGAAGTATTGGAACTGGGGCACTCTTTAGGTAACATGTATATGTGCAAAATTCTGCCATAGTTACAACATGCCTACAGAAAACTGTGTTTTTCAAGGCAAATGTCAAATTGCCACCACCAACTGGGGGAGCAGAAAAACCACTAGGGCACTGCTGACTGAAGTTTCAGAAATTCAGGTGGCTGGCTGTCTGTCTGTCTGTGCCTGCTGCTTTTTTTAAAAAAATTGTGGTGTGCCTGAATATACTGTAATTAGCCAGGGAGGCAGTACCTCAGCCTAAGTTCTGTTCCCAATCACTGCTGCACATGGAAATATACTTTAAAGCTTCCTTGCAATTGGTCGGGCCAAATACCAGAAAGCCTCTTGTTGCCCTAGCTGAGGAGGAGATTGTTTTTCATTTTGTATGTTATCATGTAGCTCCAGTTCCAAGTAAACAAACCCACTGGGTAAGACATGTCTATCTGGGAGCAACACCCAGTTGGCAGAACTAGAATGTTGAAGGCAAAGAAGGAACAAAATAAAAGTTACAGAATACAAGTGAGGTCTAATGCAGATATCTCCTAAGGAGGACCGAGAAGCTGCTGCCTTATATGTGGTAGCTGCATGAATGTTAACATACAAAGCTGTCTTATACCTGGTTAGTCCATCTGTCCATCCAGCATAGTGTTGTCTGCTCTCTCTGTTAGTGGCTGCCTCCTCCATATGTATCATTCAGACAGTTGCATCATCATCCCATTGCAATCCTTACTGAAGGAAGATGAAGCTGCTCCAAAGGAAGGATAGTGCCAGGTCAGGACATACTGCTCTCACTTAGAACTAGCTTTGTTTACCCTCTCCAACACAGAAACTTGAGTGGTTTGTGGTGCCATCACTGTAACTAGGAAGCATGGGTTCAAAACATGGATCCAAAACTGAACTATGAAAGGCAGTGAACCAGACAACAAAAGGAAAGGTTTGGGAATCTTGCAGAACCCATCTCCTAGTCTCTTTTTGATGGTAAAAAAATGTTGGTAACAAAATTTGTTTAAAAATTAGTCCCTGAGCAAATGCGACTTTTCCAATAAGACTTATGTTTGATTTTGTTTGATTTTGCAAATTCAGTTTTGCTGCTGAAATTTTGGACTTTATGCCTGAAGCAAAGTGGTTTGTTTTTAATTTGTTGAATGAAGTTGAAATCTTTTTGAAGTTAAAAAAATTGGATAGAAGGATGGCTTTATAGATCTTGAGAGCATATGTGTTCCCTCTACTGATGCTCTGCTATTTTCATTATTTCCTATTTAAATGCATTCTAAAATGTTCAGGGTAGATATTTAATGGGTGCTGCTCAATCCCCCACCCCCCAAATTAGAATAATGTGAAACACAGCTTTCCTTCAGATTGAGACACAAGTAGAGTAGGAATTATCTTGAGGTATTCTAGAAAGGTATTTCAGTGCTGTAGGTTAATTAGAAAAAAGTTCTTGATATGAATTACTTTCATATGCTACTTGGGTAAAGTACCTTAAAGTACAATAACTGGAAGCAGTCAGGGTTGAATTATTGCCTTGTCGGGACTAAGAGCTTAAAGTGTGATATATTCTCCTTAGTGTATTTGCAGACACTTGAAATACTGTTTATATTTGTTTACAGATGTAGTATACAGATATTGTAGTATACAGATAATACTTTCATGTCTCATGCAAATTTAATTCAATAAATGTGAAGCTATTGGTGGTGACAAAAAGAAATGTTGAATGTCTTTATAATATTGTAGAGTTGGTGTTCCTTTGTGTAAAGTGGGGCAACTTGGCCATTGTTGTCCACCTTACATTACAGCTAACTACCCTGTTTTCCCGAAAATAAGATATCCCCTGAAAATAAGACGTAGTAGAGGTTTTGCTGAAGTGCTAAATAAAAGCCATCCCCCGAAAGTAAGACGTAGCAAAGTTTTTGTTTGGAAGCATGCCCGTCGACCAGAGCATGCAGCTATGGAGCAGAAAAATAAGACATCCCCTGAAAATAAGACATAGTGCATCTTTGGGAGCAAAAATTAATATAAGACACTGCCTTATTTTCGGGGAAACATGGTATGTTCATCTCAGTGTTTATCTGGTTCACATGGCTCACCATGGTTGGCTGCATAGTTGTTAAAAACAATACTACTGTTATTTATGGATGTGGTACTGTAGTTTTATGATCTTGTGCTTAACAGGAAAGTCCTAGTATAGTGGGGCCTGGAGCTGATTTTAGCAATATGAATTTATAAATCCGGGATAAAGGTGATTACAGGTATGGTGAGAAGATTCATACCACAAGTATCTTTTGAACCATCTGCTCTCATTCAAGGGCATTATGTACAGAAAATAGTGCCCATGGCAAACACGGACATAATGCCCTTGTTTTCCTTCTAGCTGGCTATGTGCCTTATTGCTGACTCTGGCCAGCAGGAGCCTCTCCTGAAAGCTCGGCATGAGGCAGCAGGGGGCTGAGCAGTACCGAGGAGTTGCAGAGCAGATGGAGCTAGGTGCATGGACGGCACAGCTATGGCGGGCAGGGGATGGCATCCTACTCCATGTGCCACATCTTGAAGGGCAGGGGCCTATCCTCCATACCTTAGAGATGCACCACTGCTCTCATTACTGAGCAAACACTGTATCCATATGGTATTAAGGACCTGATCCTTTCCTATCAGCCACTGGGAGCTTGAAAATGGATCACTTCAGATCACTATTTGCATGAACAGTCTCCATGGCAGTGCAAAAAGCTGTTGGGAAAAAATTCCTTCTGACTGGAGATATGGTGCCTCTAAGTTCCTTTCAAACTTAGAGAGATGGGTGTTAAAAACATTATTGTTATTGAGTAGAAAAGAGAGCCAAAATGATGGCACTGTTGGAACACCTTATCTGTGAGAAAATGGGCGGGGGGGGGGAGAAGTTTTGCATTTTCCATTTTTGGAGAAACGATGACTAAAGTAAGGAAATGGCAAGATGTTTTTAAAATTATACTTTGCGTGAAGAAAATGAAATTTTCTCCCTTTCCTCAAATACCCAAAATTAAAAACCTGGTTGTCTGAAGTGGTTGTCTGAAGGCAGTTGGACTTGGAGCTGAATCCCCTCTGAAGCTGGTTCATGCACTTTGGGAACCAGCAGTGTACATCTGAGATATCCCAGTTAAATAAGTGCTTACAGTTGCTGAAATGGAACAGTCTGACATTCACTACTTATTAACTAGAAATTCAACTTATTAACCAAAGCAAACTTCACTGCAAATTTATAATGCAGCCTCTATATAAGAAGTTTGCTTTGTTAAACAGTACAACCATATATTCATTTTACTTCACTGTTTAAACTTCAAAATAATCTGAAGGACAAGTACTTTCAGTGCACAGGCTTTAAAGGGAGGGGACAGATAACCACTGATCACGCACTTGTATAAAATAAAGACTGTATTCACTGCTGTATGCTGCCCAACTTACGCTTACTCTTGGTACCTTGAAAGAAGCCCTTCAGTTCTCCATTGAGCAGGATGACATCTGGGTTATTGTCAGCTACCATTCAGGAAGGCAGGGGTTAAATAAAAACTTCCCAGGCTCCTCTCTGTGCTGCGGCTCCGCCCCGTCTCCTGTGCTCGAGTTTGTTCCCTGCCTTAGGAAGAGCAGGCATGGTGGCTTTTAGAGCCACCATTTTTTCCTTTTTTTGGGGACGTTATATCAACTGTTTGATTCTAAATTTCACCGGGAGTTTATTAAGCCTTCCTCTCAAGCGGCTGAGCACTCCCATCGCCACCGTACTGACTGGCAGATTGCCTAACAGCTTGAAGCAGTGAGCAATTGATACTTCGATCCCTCCTCCTCTCCTCTTCATGCCTCGGGGAGAAAAGCTTCTGTCCTCTGAGGAGGACAGCGAAGGCAGCCAAAGGTCCCAGGAGAATCTGGGCAGAGCAGCCAGTCACCAGAGGAGTGAGCCTTCGCGCCGAAATGAAAAGGCGCGCAAAATGGTGGACGGCGGTTCTGCCGCTCCCTCCAACAGTCCAATGCACTCTGGTGTACCGAGTCAGGACTGCTTAATGGCTCAAACAGAACAGGAGGAGGCTTCAAATCCTGAAGAGAGTGGTAAGATTTCCTTAGGGGATTTAAAGACTGAAATTTTTGCCTTCATTAAGGGCGCCTTTCAGCAGGAAAAGGCAGTAATGAGAGAGGAGATGTTAACCCTCTATAGATCACAGATGGATTTCTGTCCCCCCAGTCCCTCTCTCAGTTCCATCTCAACCTCTAAGGACTCCATTAGAGAAAATAAAAGGGCTGGCTCTGCCTGGCAAATCAAGGCTGCTCCCAAAAAGCCAAAACTAATCCCTGTACCCACTGTGGACTCCTCAGATTCTGAGACCCAGGGTAAGGAAGAGGGGGAGTTACTCTCTGATCAGGAGGATTTAGAGGAGATGCAGGTCACTGAGCAATCCTCCCGCCTATTTAAGATTGAAGACTACCATTATTTGCTCTCCAAATCTGTTGCTGCCTTGCACCTTGGAGAAGCCAAAAGCAGTGAAGGGTCTTCTAAATGTAAATCCACTTCTCTGCACAAGGGTGACGGCGAATTCTTCCCACCTCACCCTGATTCCAAAAGGGTTTTCCCATTCCTAGAATACTTTGAAACTCAGGTCACTAATCAATGGGACAAGCCCGCAGCCAACAAAAGGTGCCCCAATTATTTGCGTAAACTGTACGATTTACCTGCTTATGCTAACAACATCTTACAAGTTCCCATTATAGATGGTCCAGTGGCAGCCTTACAGTCCTCAGGCCTGGTGTCCAAGGATGGCAGAGGCCAGATCAAGGACATGCAGGATAGAAGATCTGATCAATTCTGCAAAAGAACACACGAAGCGACGGCCATGGCCATTAGAGCATCGGCTACAGCCTCCATTGTCTCCAGAGCCTCCATAGTATGGGCAAGAAAGGTTCTGGAATTGATACCCCCTACTGAGACCAAAGCCATAGAAGGGGTGAACAGAATGCTCAAAGCAGCCAGCTTTGCGGCCGACGCCACCTTAGATGCAGTCACCTTCTCGGCCCGTTCTTTGGCCTCTTCAGTGGCCACACGTCGGCTACTCTGGTTACGAGCATGGCAGACTGACTGGCGTTCTAAAACCATGGTTTCCGAATGTGCCTTCCACGGACACAAGCTTTTTGGAGAAGAACTCAATGAGTTCCTGGTCGATCCTAAGGAGAAACCTAAACATCTCCCAAAACAGGCTTGTGGCCTTGACAAGAAGCCATCTTCTCAGTCCTTTTTTCGACCCCAGCAGAGCACCAGTCAATTTAAAAGAGACAATTTCCGTCGCCCATACTGGAACCAGGGAAGACAACAATTCAAAAAATGTTTTACTTCCAAGAAGGGGTTGTTCCCTGACCGATACCAGCAGGACAATCGACAACCCAAGGCATGACGCCAACAACAATGCAGTGGGGGGCAGGCTCCAAAAGTTTCACCAAACTTGGCAAGCCTCTCATGCAGGCGCCTGGTCCCTGGAAATAGTGTCTTCAGGGTACGTAATAGAATTCATGTCTCTACCCCCAAGCCGATTTATCATGTCTCCGCTGTCCAGAATTCCGGAAAAAAGAGCCAGAAAACTAGAAGCCATCGCACATCTACTAAATATAGAGGCGGTGGAGCCGGTGCCACAAGAACAGAGGGGACGAGGAGTATACTCCATACTGTTCACGGTTCCCAAGAAAACTGGGGAGTGGCGACCAATCCTAGACCTGAAGTATGTCAACAGCTTCGTAAGGCTGAAACATTTCAGAATGGAAACTCTGAGGTCCATCAGAGACTCAGCTTCAAATCCTGTGCTTAATTCCCTCACCTCCATAGATTTGTCAGAGGCATATCTCCACATTCCCATCTTCGAGAGCCATTGCAGATTCCTCAGGTTTGGAGTGGGGGAAAGAACACTTCCACCAGAGCACTTCCATTTGGACTATGCACTGCCCCCCCCCGAAGTTTTTTCTCAAAGCTCCTCATAAACCTGATCGTACTTCTCAGGGAAAGAGGCATCAGGATTCACCCTTACCTCGACGATATCCTGATTCTGCCTGACTCCTCAACCCAAGCAGAACAACACGCTCAGGAAACCATCCGGACTTTAGAAATCCATATTTCTCATTAATCGGGCCAAGAGTTCCTTAAATCTCTCACGGAGACTGGAACACCTGGGTTTCATCATAGACACCTCCACCTGCAAGATTCTGGTCCCTCCAAAGAAACAACTGACATGAAAGCCAAAATCAACCAAGTTCTGCACAAAACACAAATGCTCGCTGCTTTCTCTAGCAAGCTTGATGGGGTATTCCTCATGGTGGCATTATCAGAGGCAATTCAGTGGGGAAGGTTCAGATCCAGACCACTACAGAGGTTCCTTCACCCCTTCCAGGGATCTCATCAAGCTGACAAAAGCCACAGAGAAGTAGTGATCCCAAGACCAGTCAAGGTCAGTCTACTAT
The DNA here is from genome assembly GCF_021028975.2 of Sphaerodactylus townsendi. NCBI lineage: Eukaryota > Metazoa > Chordata > Lepidosauria > Squamata > Sphaerodactylidae > Sphaerodactylus > Sphaerodactylus townsendi. Next base: position 84,354,409 of record NC_059431.1, on the reverse strand, counting down.
GGTGGATGAAACAATCCAACATAAATCTGGGACGTGGGTTTTGGATTGCAACCACTCAAACGCTTAAGCCCTTCCTAGGCTGGGGAGCTTTACTCTAGAGGGAATTCCCATTCAAAGGGACTTGGTCAGCTCCAGGAATCAAGCACTTCACATCAATGTGCTGGAACTAAGAGCTGCATCCGGTTGGCTTTGAGCCACTTTCAACACCTCCTGAGGGGGGTCACACGTGCATGATCAGGACAGACAACACAACGGGCTGAAGTCTTACCTGAACAGACAGGGGGGGTCCCAGGATCTGCAGAGCTACAGAAGGAAGCCCCTCCTGATCTTTCAGTGGGCAGAGAGACTCCAATGTGCTCTCCATCAAATCCGAACATATTCAGGGGAATCTAAATGTTCAAGCAGATTGGCTGAGCAGACAGGAGCACCCATTCATCCAGGGGAGTGGAGACTAAAGAAGGAAATTTTCCTGATGATAGCTCATGCCCTGGGAGCTCCAATCTTGGACCTCTTCGCCTCCAATCTGAGACAAACAGCTCCCCAGATTCATGTCTCGATTCCATCACCCGGAAGCAGAGAATACGGGATGCCTTATCCTCCAGTTGGCCTCAAAGGAATTCATGTAACGCCTTTCCTCCTCTTCCCCATGATCCCCAGACTCCTCCGAGAAGATCAGGGAAGAGAGGGCAGATGTCATATTGGTAGCTTACCCATTGGTGGCCCAGACGCACCTTGGTTCCACTCAACATATTACAGATGTCGACACATAAACCCCTTGAGACTCCCTCTGCACAGAGGACCCTCCTGCAACAGGGACCCATTTCAATTCGAACCAAGAATCGCCTCTCAACTTGACTAGCCTGGAGATTGAAAGGCGACAGCTAGAGGCTCAGGGATACTCCAAAGCCGTCCTCGACACCATAATGGCCTCCAGGAAATCTCTTCCACCAAAAGAATTTACAACACTACCTGGAAGGTTTTTGTTAGGTGGTGCTGGAGGAAGAGAGTGACTCCTACAGAACCTAGGATCAGGGACATTTTAAGTTTCTCTACAGGGACCTGCATGAACTGTGGCCTTAGAGCTTTCACACTGTACGTAGGCAAATGAGGCAGCCCTCACGCCTGTATTACCTAGACTGGAGGGGCATACTCCCAATTTCACACCCACACATAGTTAGATTCCTTAGGGGTGCTACACTGAAAGATAAACCGGTCAACCATCATTTTCCCAATATTGGAGACTGCATATAGCATTGCAAGCCCCTGACCAAGAAACCATTTGAGCCCATCATGGAGATTTCCCTTAAGCACCTTTTGCATGAAGGCTGTTTTCTTGGTGTAGCCATCACTTCAGCTAGAAGGGTTTCAGAGCTACGTCTCCTTTCCATGAAACCCCTAATTGTGTGTCTTTTCATAAGGACAAGGTGGTGCTACGTATTGACCTCTACCTTCATTCCAAAGGTCAACTCCAATCTTCATAGGGAACAGGAAATTTTCCTACCCACCTTTTGCTCAAACTCCAAACACCCTAAGGAGGTGTATTGGCACACATTAGATGTGAGGCGAACCTTAAAAAAGCCTCTTCTTAATCAGAACTCAGGGAATTCAGGAGATCAGATCTCCATGTTCATATCCACTTCCCAAATCACAACAGAGGTCAGAAACTATCAGCCCCTTCCATCAGTGCAAGTGCTTGAGGGAAATGCATCAGCCAGGCTTCACAAGGAACAAAAGCTGCTCTGTTCCAGTAGGGCACACCTCATCCGCAATGGTTCCACCAATGCTGCTCCCTAACAATAACGTACCAGTGGAGGAAACATGCAGAGCAGCAACCTGGTCCCTCCTTATCCACCTTCGTCATAGGCACCATAGGGCTGAACGCTTGGGGCTTGGCCGATGCTGATTATGGATCGTAGAGTCCCGCAGCATGTCATTGGAGAGGATTTTGACCCCACCCTGTAAATCTATCTGATAATTGCTAGGGGGGTTCACCCAGATGTCATCCTGCTCAATGGAGAAATAAACATTGGTCTTACCCCAGAAGGAGACTTCTCCATTGAGCAATGGATGACATCTGTCTCCCATTACTCGCCATCCCGTCTCCAAGATTAGTTAGTTGTTATACAGTTAATAATTGGTTTCTGTTTTGATTAATGACCAGGGAGGTTTCCTCCCGTTTTAGGCTCATTAGTTCAGAGCCCCTTGTTATTTAGACTCCATAAGGCCTTTGTTAATGACTTCCATGGTTTTTTCTTATTTGCACATTGGAAGCGAGTTGGAACATTATAAGGTCAAGTTTTTTGCAGAGAATCTTTTGAGAGGCGGAATACTGCTTTGTGGAGAAGCCAGAACTGGAGCACAGGAGACGGGGCAGAGCCGCAGCACAGAGAGGAGCCTGGGAAGTTTTTATTTAACCCCTGCTTTCCTGAATGGTAGCTGACAATAACCCAGATGTCATCCATTGCTCAATGGAGAAGTCTCCTTCACAGGTAAGACCAATGTTATATCTCAACCATTGATGAGCAACGGTTTCTATCATTTACATAAATGCATCTCAAATGTGATGATATTAAGGTTGAATTTAACTTGCCTTTTCAGGCATTTCATTTTCTTGATTTTGAATCACCTTCTCATCTGTGCTCTGCAAGCTGCTGCTTTACATATGTCACTCAGTTGAATGAGTGCACAGGAGTTCCATTCGAGCTGATCAGCATCAAGACTGAAAACGGAGATACCTTGAGACAATAGTGTATGTGGCTACAAATATTTAATCATGCTGAACTCCCTTTCAGCATCAATAGATGGAGTAAGTGTAGTATCCTCTGAGATGTGGTGGATAGATGTAACCTTAGCTATCAGTTCACCCTTCAATCCTGCTGAACAGCCAACAAACTGGTATCATTGATAACAAGTATTGCTTCCAACTGGGAACGAACACTCCTATATAAAGAAAACTAATCAACATGTAATCAACACAGAACAAGACTCAAAACAAGACTGTGTCCTCTGTCAAGACCCTCCTATACAGGTCTTGACAGGGGAAACAGAAGGAAGCTCTTGAAGGCTTTCTTCAGAATATACATACATACTACCTACTCCACTGAAAGAATATGCTTCAAAGAATGATTATTTGAAATGTGTATCATATAGACTCCTATAATTGCTCAAAAATCCAGATGGTCTTTAAGTGGAATGAGAAAGGTCTACGTAGGGCCATTATTATTATTATTATTATTATTATTATTATTATTATTATTATTAGTAGTAGTAGTAGTAGTAGTAGTAGTAGTAGTAGTAGTAGTAGTGGTAGTATTTCGACTTAATAGACCACTGTATCCCCAAAGGGCTCAGAGTGGTATCCAATTCAGACAGGAAACAGCAAATCCAATAACATCATTAAAATCCAGTTAAAACAGTAGCAACAGTACAACTCACCCACAATTTGTTGGATGGCATCCGGTCCTAACCCCGGGAGGGGGCCGGCAAATTGCCGAAAAATAAACAGATGGTACATGGATATCAGAGAGGGGCAGAACTCAGTGGCCAGGGGCCCTCCCAAAGCCCGGTAGAACAGCTCAGTTTTGCAGGCCCTGCAGAACTTGCCAAGGTCCCAGTGGGCCCTAACCGCTGGAGAAAGAGTGTTCCACCAGACCGGGGCCATTGCCTTAAAAGACCTGTCCTGAGTAGCGGGGCAGGGGACCACCAGCAAATTCGCCTCTGCCAAATGGAGAGGACAAGTTGGGACATATGGGGTAAGGTGGTCTCGAAGGTATGAGGGCCCCAGGCTGTAAAGGGCCTTAAAGGTCAGTACCAACACCTTGAAGACGATCCAGAATTCCACTGGGAGCCAGTGCACTTATTTTACACTTATCTCTGTGCACTTATTTTACACTTATCTCTGCTATGACTGCAGGCAAAATATGAATCTGATGAGAAGAAACTTTAAAACATAATACTCCGATGCTATAGAATCTTATTTAAAATCAAGTGGTTACATGAGGATGTTATTGTTTTAACTAAGTTACTGTTTTAACTGCATGTATCTCTGTATTGTTATAGCCAATGGCTCAAACAATAAATACTTGACTGACAAACAAACATGAGGATGTCAGAAGAACCATATTGGTAGAAAGATGTCATAAGGAGATCAATATTTGCCATTTCAAATGCATACAATTGCCATCCCAACCTAAATTGCAATATAGCTACAAGCTACAGGAGTATTAGGATGCAAGCTGGTTCTTTATCAGAGTGATTACTGAACATCAGTGGTTTTTGGACGAGAAATTCTGTTCTCTCTTTTTCAGCAATGTTGTAACCTTGTTTTCTTCCTTGTGTTTGATCTTTGTAATAAACATGCACAGAAGATCAGGAGTTCTGATCTGTGAGCGAAAACCCTCCCAGGAAATGTGCATGGTGCATATATGTGTGCTCAAAAATTAACATCAGGAAAAAAATCCACACTTTCCTCAATGATCTTTAAACATGTATTTTTAACACTGAGCACTAGAGAGCAGCAGAGAATTAAGCTTTGCAGATGATACCAATCTATAAACTGGTTCCTTGCTTTGGCCTGTGGATTTAAAAGAGACGCAAGTGACAGAAGGCATCACTCCAGGAGGTCATTTTGCTGTCTTTTGGTTTTTCGAATTGGTACATATCTCTGTTCCTGACTGGAGAATATATCCTATTTTGAAGATGACTGTGGTCTTCCTCCATATATTCCACTTCAAAGCATCTCCCGATGCTCATTTTGCTTACCATGAAAATGTAATCACTGGGAAAAGCTGCCTGAAATTGAATTCCTTTTTAACAGTGCAATCCTGAGGCAAGTTACTCCAGTCTAAGGCCACTGAAATGCATAGGTTCAGACCGGAGTAACTCTTTAGGATTGCATTGTAAGAGGCTGAAAGCACACACAGGATTCTTAATGTGTTGCATTTGTAGACTAGAGCAAATCAATTATACTTTAATTCTAGAAGCCTCCAACTCAAAATAGGAAATCTTGAGTAGTTAGGGCTAAAAGAAACCACCATAATAAGAAAAGTATTGGAATGAAGAGTGTGTAATGATGCTATGGTCCTGCAATATTAAATGGAACGTGGGAGAATATATGGGGTGTGGTACTGCTGTATAATTCAAAGAGGGCATGGAGGCAAAATTATATAGAAATTTTCGACTAATTTGTGTTTCAGCTCCAAAATTCTCATTTCAAGTCTGTTTCTCCCTTGTGAAAACTATCCATGATTATTTTCACACCATTTTGCTACCTCACATTAAAATTTTAGCATAAATACTACACGTATTTCAACAGTCTATGTGCATCAATACATCAAAATTGTACATATATGAGATGCATAAATTATATATTTTGTAGTTACAACATAAAAATGTTGTGCCCAGAATTTCCTATTGGGAAATTACTCGGCAGGATAGTGACTGTATTAAAGAAATTTTAATTGAATGATTATACAAATGAATTTATTCAGGGACATTTCGATTTAAACAAATAATCAGAAATAAACCATTTTAGATAATACAAAGCACCACCAATTAATATTATTTTATTAAAGGCATTCCACCCAGGTGATTTGACTGTGTTTTAAAACTTCCTCTGTGGTCATCACTACATCCTCTGGTTTAATTCCACATTTTAATCCTTCATGAAAGAAGTATTTCCTTTTTGTCTGCCCTGAATCAACTGCTCTTCAACGTCACTGGATGCCCTGAGGTCTGTTTTGGGAGAGGGAGGGAAAGTTATCTTTGTCCACTCTCTTTACCCTATGCAATTTTTTTTAAAAAAATTCTATCATATTCCTGCTTACAGTCTAATTCATATGGGGGGGGGGATGGCTTGCGAGAGTTGTGGGGGCACCCCGCTGGCATAAGGGGTGCTTATGCTGGTGAAACAAGTAAATATTCCAGTGGGTAGACACACAGCTCTGGTGCTCAAACCTGGAAGAGCCTGCTGCCCCAAAGTTATGACAGTGTAGGAGAGCATTCCAGGGAAGTGGGGGAGTCTGAGGTATTCCTGAAGGTGGAACCAAATTTAGTTGGCTTCCACTGGGGTTTCAGCTTGGGAGCCCCCCCCCCCTCCTGGCCACAGACCTGCATCACTGGAAAGTCTGGTGTAAGTCTTTTTCTCCAACGGGGTTTATTCAGGTGGTTTTGCCTCCTTTCCACACTGCCCAAACCCCCTTTGGAGGCAATACAGCACTGCCTTTGGAGGCGATACAATGCTATCTTCACCACACCATTCCCAGCCGCTGCAGAGCTCCCCCTGCCCCAGTCTGGATTGGACTGCCCATTACCCTGTTCTAAATTGAAAAAGTCCCAGACTCTTCTGCTTCGCAAAAGAACTTGTATCTTGCCTATGGGTCTGTCCATTTGATGAATTAGCTGATTTTCCTCATGAGACTGGTAGTTTTGATTGGTTGTGCTGCCCTTCCTCCCCTTTTTGAATTATGGGCAGTTGATTCTCCCCAGCAAATGAAGCCACTTAAAGATGTTGCTAATTTCACTTTTAAATTTTAGAGACACAGAAATGTGTATGTGTTGTCCACTGTGATTTGTATTTTCTTTATTATGTTGAAAAAAAATAGAACTGATGGGCAGTTTGGCTGCCCAAAGTATACCTGGGGATCCTGCAGCTATAAAAACAGAAATAAAAGAGAGAGAGAAACTGGCTCTTCTTCTAGACTGCTAATTACATAGCAAGTGGGGGAAGGAAAATGCTGGTAGGCAAGTTAAAAATGAAAAGAACCACTGTCCACCCCACTATTTTGGGGCAGGATGGTCAGCACACTATGAAGTGACAGATGTTCAGATTTCTAAAAAACAGGGAGACACTGGCTTAAGGAGCAGAGCAGAGGATCAAAAATCATAACAGTATAGGTTTGTTAATGAAGCTGTATAGAAAAGGGGAAAAACTCTTGACAACACAGGGAAATGAACATGGAACACTGAGGCAGTTTGGAAGATGCCCTGGTTGCCCTCTTCAGCACTTATTTCCGGCTCTGCAGTGCTCTTTTTGAGATAAGGTGATCAGATCTGCCCATAGTATTCCAATTGAAGCCATATTATAATATTGGGTGATTTATTTTCAATTTCAGTCAACCAATCCATCAATTTAAACACAGATCCAAAGTTTTTAATCCCACTGATTAACTAAATGGAACAACCCCAATCCACACTGAATGGTCAAAAATATTATGTCTTTTCCAGTGTTTCTAATGATGGAACGGCTCTTCCATTGGAGGAAAAGGGCCAGTCTCCGTATTTGGTCCCCAGTGCTGCTCGTGAGGGTCCAGGAATAAAATGTATGGAGAGGTTTGTTGACTAGGAAGGGAACTGCTTCGTGAACTTTCTTCAACCTATAGATCTCTTAGAATACCAGCATTGCCTCTGGATAGCAAAGACACCTCAGTCTGAGCATTATTAAGCAGGATAAGTTTTTATTTTAACTTTCTGTGTGTAATGTCGGAAAAGCAAAAGTGGGTATAGAGATTCACCAGAACTGAGAAGTGATAGTCTATAGATCAAATTGAGTTAATGACCTGTCTTCTAATTCCCTCCTGTATAGCTTAAAAGGCTAAAACTTTCTCAGTTCTGGCTGTGCTAACTCAACAGCCACAGGTCACGCATGATTAATCAATAGTAAGCTATTCACTGCACAGTTGTGGGCCCAGGAATCGGAGACCAAGTTCAAACAAGGCTAAAGGCCAAGGTTTTGCATAAATCACTTCCATGCCGCTTGTACACATTTGAAGACACTAAACTTTGCAGCTTCTGAAAAGTGTACAAATCCTTAGGACCAGCATTCTCATCCCATCCATACTCACAGGTTATCATAGTCTACATCTGAGTGGATGTGATGATTAAATAAAACCATCTGTTATCTTCTATTATTTATTCATTATATTTTGTTAAATTTCTATATTGCCCCTTCCCTTTTGGGCTTTATAATGATTTATAACCATTAGAAGTTGGGGAGAAAGAAAACAGTTATTTCTAGGATAACTTGCAAGAATTTTACACCAAACCTAGTTTGTCATTTTCCTTCTAGGCGTGGTGAATCCCTGAGTTCCCATTTCCTGTCGCCACTCCTGCAGCTAATAAGAAAAAAAAACAACACTGTTGGGTAATTGTAATGTCTCTTTTAAATTTTCCCAAAAGTAATATCACCCCATGACACCCCTCACAATTCTAAATTCTTGTCAGAATGTGCAGATGCTTCTAAAGAGTAATCGTTATAAAGGTAAACACATATGCCCCAAAGAAATTAATGTGTATTTTGGTCTACAAAGTTTAATCTAGAAGTCAAATTGCTTGATCATCTGCGTAGGGGAGGGAGGGACACTTTCATTACTACAGCAAATTAACAAAACTGTTGGGCTCAGTTATTTTGTTGGTTGGATAGTTAATGTCAACCAGCATGCATTTTCTCTCACTGGAACAAGGCTGGGGAGTGTTGGCCTCCCACGTTCCCAATCCTTGTACATTCATATTATTTGTCAATTAATTCTTAACATTCTTAACAGATATTCTTAAAATATATTACAGTGGACATCTTGTTTAATCCTCTGCAAAAAAAACCAACAACATCTCGAGCCATTGCAAATGATGGCTGTTGGTACAGAGCAGCTTCCACATGCTAATGAGTAATTTCCACTGTGTAAACAAAAACCATTGACCAAATAGGAATGGCTTCGGCATGGAGAAATCCCCAAAATACACGGAAAGCCATTTGTTACCAATGCTTGTACAACTAAAGTCTGGTTCATGCAGGTCTGGGCAGCTTTCCCACTTTTCTGACATTCATGGCCATGGACAGACACTGTTCTGAGCAAGCTGATTGATTCTACATTGTACCTTGCAGCCATAGGAGCTGCGTGGCATAGTGGTTAAGTGCTTGCACTGCCACTCACACAGTCAGGAGTTTGAGCTCCCTGTGGGTCAGATATCCTGGCAGCTGGCTCATGGTCAACTCAACCATCCATCCATTCCTTGGTCAGTAAATGAGTATCGAGCACGTAGCTAGGGGGTAAAGAATAGCCGGGGAAAGCAATGGCAAATTACCCCACAAAAACGACTTGCCTATGAAATCACTGCTTGCAGTGGTACCCCAGGGTCGGACACGACTGAAGGGGAAACTTTACCTTTACCTTTGCAGCCAGACTCCTTTCTTTGCAACACACCTCTCACCTTCTGACTGGGACAGGAGGACTTGGGGATCTCCATTCCAACTTGTATTCAATGAAGGGAACTTTGACTTTTGAAAGCTTATATGCTAAAAATCTGGTTGATCTCTAAGGCACTACTGGACTTGAATCTACGCCTTCTACTATCGGCCAACAAAACAGCTACTCTCTGAAACTATCTACATGGACCAAAGCAACATATATTCTTATAAAATCAGATCCTGCTCATATTACTGCAAATATACCATTTCACAGCCGGTCATACTGAATGTTGCATATGTGATAATGGAAGGATGTGAGTACTCCAAGGCGGTGCATCCTGAGGCCTTGTGTGAACCAACCTAAAGTCAATGTGGAAATAAGTGAGGCAAGGCCAATGGTGCAATGCTATATAAACACAAAGTAGTGCTAATTAAAACAACAACTGGCATACAAATCTAGTCCCTCTAAGCAATAATTAGTTTTCCAGTAAAAAGGATGGAAAGAAGGAGGGAGGAATACATTTCACACCAGAGGCAATACGATCAGTGAGGGGGTTGTTTGTATAACAAACAATCTAATTTTTATCAGATTCTACCAAAAATGCTGTATGTATTAAAGCAAGAACAGATTAGTTAAAAGTTTAATTGAAGTTACATGAAGGATTGTTGTCCAAGGGAAATCTGTATATCCCTCACATCCATTAAATCACATTCACAGTCAATGAAAAGCTAAATTGATGTATTAGTCTTTCAACATCTTTGAGGCAAAGGATTGCTAGCCAATGGACAATGGGGAAGCAAGTACATGGGGGGCCACTGCCCTCAAGTGCAATGTGATGTCACTTCCAGGGAAAATTGGAAATGACATTGAATCACTCCAGAAATCACCAAAAACACTACAGTATTAACATACAGCAAAGGGATATCATTTCTGGGTTTTCCCAAGAAGTGATGTCATGTTGTGAATACCACTGCAATTTAAATTATTGCCTGAAGGCATGGTGGCAAGAAACACATTGCTATGGCAGGATATCTAGCAACCCAAGATGAGACAACACCTCCGCCATGTAACACCCATCATTTTAAAAAAGACACATCTACCTGTAGAATAAAATAATTGTATCACATTATTGTGGTTTACTTGTACAGGACAGAGTAGGGTTGCCAACTCCAGCTTTGGAAATTCCTGGAAATTTGGAGGTAGTACTTGAGGAGGGTAGAGTTTGGGTAGGTAAGGTAGGTCAGCAGTGATGTGATTCTGCCTTTTTCTCCAGGGGGACTGTCCTCTGTAGGCTAGAAATCTGTTGTAATTCCAGAAGAACTCTGGACCCCACCTGGAGGTTGATAATCCTAGGATAAACCCAATCTCAAGGCAGGGGGCAGAGCTGCTGCATGCTCTGACTGCAGTTAGAAGCAGGAGCAGAAGAGCTGCCTGAGGACCTCTCTACTTATGCAAATGTTCTACATAAAAGGCCAAAGGAGCAGCTAGGCATGTGGAAGTTCATGTAGCCAATCCAGAGCTGGGCAAACTCTCTAGAGAAATGTGGATTATTTTGCCAGATATCCACTGGAACCAATCTGGTAGGTCTGTCAGGCTCTTCTTAAATAAGTCCGGAGGATTGGTATGCTGAGGCAGATTTCAGCCACCTGTATTGGCACATTATTATGACCTCTGCCAAATGCACTGATTTTTGTTGAAGATACCAGTGACTCACCAACACCTAGCAGGCACAATAAAAGATTGTGAAAAGTTTTATTTTAGACCCCTTTCAGGGTATTTTCAGCATCTGGAAAGTCCTCTGAACTGTCTTGTCTCCAAATATGCAGACTCCAGAATCTACTGCGGAAATCCACAGTCCACCCCCATTACTGTCTGCAAAATGCATCACCTAGTACACTTTTATAAATTCACATCGCAAAATGGAATGTTTAATTTCATTATTTTAATACTGCCTAGTTACAGTCCCTCAATTGTAACTTGCAGGGTCATAATTCCATAATTGGGTTAAAGATCTGTGACTTGGCAAGCAGCAAGTGGTGACCGCACATTCACTGACCATCCTGTGCTATTATGTTTTGTGGATTGCTTGTGCACTAAAGCTCCCTTTGAGTTTCCATTCAGATCTGATGACCCTCTTTGAAATATTTAACTGTATTTTTAAATATTGACTTTTAGATTGCTTTTAGAGTACACAATACAAAATATTTCTCACACTGACATTCCAGTGCCAATGCAACTCCAAGTTAAGTCATATTGAAAGGAAAGGTGTCGTTTTAGATTTCACAGAAACTAAATGGTATCCACCTTAACCCCCAAAGCATCTGGTTCAGAAGCTGGCTGAACCTTTGCTATATAAAAATCTTTCTGTTCATTTATATTCTTCAGGTACGGATTTTTGCTCAGGTCACCTTTGTGAAGCACCCAAAATAGAAACGCTTCCTTTAATTAAGATTTTCAAGTCAGGCAAAAGTATGATGGGATGCTATGGCCACATTCCGCCAACATCAGCTTTAAAGTAAAAGCGACTCAGTGGGACTGACCCACTTTATCACGGCATAACTTAAAACTGAAAAAATGAGACCTAAAATAGCAAGAACTCTGCAAACTTTTTGGAAGTTTTGGAAGCAACTATGAAAACTGATTAGCACAATGCTGAAAATAAAACATTCCAATTAGAATGAAAGAGCTCGCAGAGCAGAATTTCAATCACACTTCCTCCTCCTGTTGCAGGATGTCATGGAGGTACAGGGCCAAAGATTGGCTTCAGAGCAGGGCACTCCTCTACCCAAAATAGATGCCCCTCAAGAGAGTTTTGGGATCCATCTTGGTGTCAAGCCTGGACAGAACAGAGGTTGGCAGCTGAACTTTTCCCCTGGCCTTAAAGTATGTCTGGCTGAACAATGGGCCTAGCTAATCCTTATTGTTTCAGCCTAAATTGATTTAATCAGAACTCTGAGCAGACCATTACTTACCCTATCTGCTGCATCCATCCCTGCAATCAAAGAAATAGCCCAGGCATTCTCTTGGGTCCTGGTGGCCCATCAAGCCTCTCCTTTTATTGGAACCCCAGAAAAGCAATCAGTTTTTTTGTCTGGCTTTCTTGTTTACCTCATCCTGATTCAGGACCCGTATTGGAATATAAATATTGGTCTGTTGGTCATTTATAGTATGTGTGTCTTGGATCTGTGCACCCACTGCCATTTTCATGTGGGTCACTTTCTTCCTTACTCCTAGAAACACTGGTCGTTTTCCTCCTCAATCCTGCTTTTCTAGATGTCCCTTCAAAACTGGTATCACTCTTTCCTGAAACTCTATCCAACTTCCTGCCTTTTCTCTTAGTCAACTCTTGTATGTTTTGCATGTATATGATCATTGTTTAAAATATTTTTCTTGTTTTTATTATTTTTATTCTTCAGTAAAAGCTATTTCAATTATACAATTGCCCGCTCATTAAAGAGTGCTCACCCAAATCATCCTAGCTATTGATCCCTGTTATCAGTCCCAGTAAACCTGGCTCACTCTCTGTCTCCAGCTAATTCCTCTCAACTCAAGTGGAGACTAGGCTTGGTCAATACCCTAGAAATTCAGTAAAATTCATATTTGGATTTATTCAGGCATGAAATTATCTGTATGCCTGAATAAGTCAAATAACATATTCGGATATACCCAAATATTCGAGGTTACCCAAAAAATTAGGGTCCGTCTGATTTTTTTGTATTTATTGGGTTTTTCGCATTTGTGCCTGCAGGAGGCACATTTTTAAAGCTAGCGGCACCAAAATTTCAGGGTCACATCCAGAGACTGTCCTGATGATAGCAACCAAGTTTGGTGATGTTTGGTTTAGAGGATATATAGTTATGGACCCCCAAAGGGGGTGCCCCATCCCCCATTGTTTCCAATGGAGGCTAACAGGATGGGGCTACCCCTTGAGGATCCATAACTTGGGATCCCCTGAGCCAAACTTCATCAAACTCAGGCGGTATCATCAGGACAGTCTCTGCAATTTTGGTGCTGCTAGCTTTAAAAATGCATCCCTAAGAGGCACTCCAGGAAATTCCCCAAGATTCTCTGCTCTGCAGTGCCTTGGCTCCATTGTGCCTAATGTGCAGGCTGCACATTTTTAAAGATAGAGGCACCAGACTTTCAACATGGCTCCAGGAAGCCCTCCTGGTAATAGCATCCAGTCTTGGTGAACTTTGCTTCTGTGGGTTCAATTCTATGGGTCCCCAAAAGGCTTATTTTGTTCCCCACTCTGAGTTCTCTCAGAACTCTCTCAACCCACCCACCCCCACCACCCCCAGAAGCAAAGTTCACCAAGACTGGATGCTATTACCAGGAGGGCCCCCTGGAGCCACCTTGAACGTCTGATGCCTCTACCTTGAAAAATGTGCAGCCTGCACAGAAATTCCCTATTGGGTACAATGGAGCCACTGCAAAGCACAGAATCTGCCAGGCTCTTCAGCAAGTTCTATGGTGGGAAAAATTAATTAACTTTTCCCACCATAGACTTCAATAGGGATTGTTGTTATGCCCAGCTGGTTCTGTACTGAAGTTTGTGGGGAGGGGCTCTAGGGAGGTTGTTCTGGGTAGGGGCATCTAATTTCCTGCAGGGCTGCTGGTGTGAGTCTCCTGAAAGGAACCAGCCAACTTTGCCAAAGTTTGGATGGCTGGGCACTCATTCTGTGGGCATCAGGTTCACCTTGAACTGGGTGCCCACAGCATTTGCCTCCCCCAATACCCTCCAAAGCCCGAATGCCTTGCATTTGGATTTGTTCATATTCCGGCAGGACATAGTCGGACCTGATTTTGGCCCAAATATGCCCAAATTTGCCCAGATTTGGGTTGAATCTGGAATTTGGTGCACCCGAATCTCCAAGCCGAGTGGAAACTGCCTGCTCAGGGTAACAGTATCTCACTACAGTGCTTAAGTAACAGTAGAAACCAAATCTGATAGAATTCCTCTCTGTGTAATTCATAGAAGTGTAGTCCATTTTCCCAAATTACATGACCTATAATGGAGGGCTCTCAGCCACATGACTCCCTTCCTGTCCTTCATCCTGCCTTTCCAGGGTCCCAGTTCTACCCTAATCTACTTATATATGCAGAAATCCAAGATGGTCTATACCACTTCAGATTACAGTGCTATTTTTGAATATTCATCCACCTTAAAAAAAATTAGAGACACAGTTCATAACCCAGTTCATTGCCAGTTTGCTAGTTTCCTACCCACAGGAATTTTTGTAGCATTCAAAATACTATACTCCCCCCAAGTTGCAATCCAATGGCACTGTCCATTCTGCCAATTTAGAATGCTACCATTTCATTCCAACCTTGCAATGCAAGCCTATCTTTGTTTTCTTGGAGGAAAGTTCCACTAGGTTCAAGAGACTTATTCCTGGGCAGCATTTTTAGGAATGCTGCCTTATTCTGTAACCCATGTAGTTTAGGTCTTTTCTGTTGGTTCCTTTCTACAGTTCTGCATTTCTGGGAAGGTTTGATCAGATCTCTGAATGTTATGGTTTCTGTAATTTGTATAATTGGGATAATTGCACTGGGATTACCTCCCTTTTCGAAAATACTGTAATTAACTATTTCACATACAAACCACATAACTGTAGTTTAGAACTGCTTTCACAGTGCATCATTAAATCAAATAATATAGGTTTGAATTTTAACTAGTTAGGAAAGCCTTATTTTATCCAATAGCAAAACAGAATAATAAGCCTCCACCCAGAAAGCTGAACAATAAACAAAAGGCTTGATAAACTGGGCTGCCGGATCAGACTTCTGTGAGGATGAAAACCATCCTATAGCTTTTAAGAGACTCAGCAACTGGTTGGCAGACAGCAATGCCTAGGAACTCTGTGTGTGTGTATGTGTGCGTGTGTGTGTGTGTGTGTGTAAAGTATTGCAGCCAATCTGTGGCAACCCAATAGGGTTTTCAAGGCAAGAAAGTAACAAAGATGGTTGCTGTCACCTTCCTCTGCATAGCACCCCTGGTATTCTTGGTGGTATCCCATCTAAATACTAATCAGGGTCACTGCTTACCTTCCAAGATCTGATGAGATTAGGCTACCAGTGACTGAAATGATACCCATTCTCAAGCATAGTGTATAGTTGGGGAAAAAGAACATGTTGGGTAATAAGAACAAATAATTATTCTCAGTTGGATATTCTACAGCCACTATATGTCACCCTTAGATCCAGTGTTTTCCCATTTGCATGCCACCATGGCATTCATATATTCTTTAAGCATGAAAGAGAAGGAATACTATTTTTAAAATGACTTCTTCTGTTGGGGTATTTGATTAATATTGCAGAGTTGCCCAGTCATAGAAGTGTGATACTGAGTGCAGTAAAATACATCTCCCATATGGAGGCAGCTGCAAAATGTGGTTAATTTTGCAGATGTTCATGGCTTCTACTATAGTCTCAATCTATTCTTCTGAGACAGGAGAGTGCAGTTCATGAAACAATATGTATTAAAGCACTGAGCAATAAGGAAGCATGTTCTTCCATATGGCTCAATTCCAATTTGAGACAGACTGAGGCCTTGTACAATAATTATATTTTGTGACATGCACACTGGAGAATATTCCCTGCCATCTGTTATCAAGCTAAGTTAAAGGTAGGCTCCATTCTCTTGCAGATTCTCTTACCTTTGTGAATAAGGGGTTATAATATCTGACAACTCAGAGAGTCTTTCTATCCATCTTCTCCTGAATTGCTTTGCAAGAGCAAGTGCAATGGTACTATTTGAAAGCTGGGGGTGAAGACTTTGCAGCCTTTACATGAGAAAGTGGTCTTTCAAATTCTCCTTCTTCCCAGGATCTGCCAGGGAAATAATAGGGATGACACCATCTCACAGGGTGTGTCTGCTCTCTCCTAGCATTTTCTGAAATCCTTCCCCATCCCCACAGGACCTTTGAATTGCACAATACCATTGTGCCTAGCAGGCACAAATGAAAAGGTGACCTAATTTCACACTTGGAATAATGTCCACTTAGTGACCAGCACATGAGCAGCAGTTTCTTTTGTTCTGGTGAAGCTGCTTTTTGAGTGATTTGTCTGGTGAAGTGGTTCTGGCCAAGCGAAAAGGAATGAAGAGTGTAACACTCTGCTTTGCTGCCACTGGTATCCTAATCCCATCAAGAAGTCATGTTAGAGATCACAGGATATTGCCCATTCTTCCATGGGAGAGAGAGGAGCAGCAGTGGCGTAGGAGGTTAAGAGCTCGTGTATCTAATCTGGAGGAACCGGGTTTGATTCCCAGCTCTGCCGCCTGAGCTGTGGAGGCTTATCTGGGGAATTCAGATTAGCCTGCACACTCCCACACATGCCAGCTGGGTGACCTTGGGCTAGTCACAGCTCTACGGGAGCTCTCTCAGCCCCACCTACCTCACAGGGTGTTTGTTGTGAGGGGGGAAGGGCAAGGAGATTGCAAGCCACTTTGAGTCTCCTGCAGGAGAGAAAGGGGGGATATAAATTTTAAACTCTTCTTCTTTCCCATACCGTCCCAAATCTCATCCTCCTCAAACTCCCCTTCTAAGATCTCCAAGTATTTCCCAATCCACAGCTGGCAACACTAAGGGCCCTTCCACCTGGGCCAATAAACCGGGGCTGGGGCTGGGAAAACCCCCATGTGGGGGGGGGAACTTCACATGGCTCCCGCTCCTAATGTGAGTCTGCCCCGTGTTCCCCCCCACCGCAACCCGTTTTTTCCAGAATCACACTTTCCACAATTCTTTTGTTTTAATGTGGGTAGCAGCCACTCATGAGCGAATGACTGGCCAGGAAGCACTTTACTTGGTTGCGCTTCCCATTTTTGAAAGGTCCCGCCTTGCAGCTGCATAGCCAGCCACATGGGATCGCAGGAATGGCAGCATCTCTGTGAGGGTCCATGCCAGCCTGTCCACGTGGCTATGCAGTGAAGGAGGTTAGGTGGGGGGGGGGGAAGCCTTGCGCTTTCATGTGAAGACACAACAGCAACCCACATTGTTTCCATCGGCTCCGGTTGCTGTCTGCATGGTGGCATGCAAACGGGAAAACAGGAGAGTGGGTTACTTTATCCCTCCTGCAACCTGCTCTCCCTGTGCTGTGCGGAAGTGGCCTACTACTTACTCAGATTAGCCTTATCACAGAGGCAGGACAAATGGTTTTATCCCATGTTCTGTAGAGAGGACATTCTCTGTTGGCTTACCAGTTTAGGTTCCTGCTGCTGGTTTAGGTTCCTGCTGCTGTTGTTTGCTCTACTGGGAGCAAAAATGGGGAGAATGAAGTAATGGCCCATGACATCCTTTCTGGTATTCAGAAGTGGTGTCTTAATGTTCTCGGATATTTATGATTTTTATTATGGAGATCACAGAATTTCTAGACTGCTGTGACATCACAGAAATAATGTCATGTGACATTATTTTGTCTGCTCCATTTATGCTTCCAATGCAGCAAAGAAGCCCAATCCTTCTGTCTCTTAGAAAGAAGTGATGCAGATGTGGACTGGAGTGGTGGTGGTTATACATACATACATAAAACCTTTTATTAGGCATAATACCAATAGCAACCAGCAATATCCAGACAAGTGTTCCATACATAAAACCGTCACAAGTATTATTCCACAATTCCTAAAAGAAACCTAGCTACAGAAGTTAAAATCACAGAAGAGGATTTGTTTAGTAGGAATATAACCTTCCCAGCAGCAGAGTATTCCTTAAACTTGACAGGAAGAAGAGCCAAGAGCCTGGTCCTAGCTCCCTCATATTTAGGACAGTCGAGCATTATATGTTCCATGGATTGCTCCACTGTAATACAGTGGGAACATTTCCGCTCTTGCAAGTCAATTTTAAGAAACCTCCCTTGAAGTTCAGAACAAGGGAAGGAATTACAACGAGCCCTAGTGTATATCCATCTAAGCTTGGGCTCCTGGAGTATACTCGAATAGTCTGCCATCTGGTTGGTTTTAAATTTGATGTTGAAGAAGAGGGGGGAGCAATTACTTCGCGCTTGGTCCTGTAGAACTTGAAGCTCCTGGTCAAGAAGTCGCCTTTTTAGTTGAAAAAAGAGTTCGGAAGGAGGTAGCATTTGCAAGGTATCCCAGGAAAATCCCAGGGAAAGTATTTTAATTTCAATTGCCCACCACCACTTAGATCCATGGAGCTGGGGAAGGATATGATAAGTAAGGCTACCAGTGTCCGAATTAAAGCACAGGTGAACCCAAAACTTTAAGGTAGCCAGCCAAGCTTTCGTAACAAGAAGATGTTGTCCCACTTCCAAACAGAGTGCAGAGTGGTGGTGGTTCTTCCATCTCACAATGGATGTAGAAGAGGAAGAGCTAAGAAAGCAAAAAGCCATGAGGTCATTTTAGGCTGTGTTTGAGGCCTGCTTGTTGCAGTGGAGCAGGAAGCCTACAGAATAAGTTCTTGCTGGCTTCAGGGTCCTTCAAAGAATGGAGAACTACATCATCAGTAGTTTGCTGTTGGCAGAGGATATATTCCCCAAATAAATACATACATAACTCAAGTGGCAGTGTGTGTGACATCTCTATAGAAGGGATTGCCAATTCCTATTTTCAATTGAAATAATCAGAGGGTTCCATTAATGCCCTGCCAAAACTTTTAAGACTCATGTGCTGGTGGCCGGTAATATCACATAGAATAGTACATCTAACAATAACACTTCTACACACCACTAAGAATTCTATATCCCCCTTCACTTCTGAGAAAAAAAATTGGAGGTGAAGCCACACCTCTCTAGGAATTGGCAGAAATTCTTTGATAAAACAACATAACACTGAACTGGCAATTTCCCATGTTCCCACCATCCTCCATTCCCTGTTTTGCTGATTCCATGCTGGCAAAACTTTTCAGTGAATGAAAGATGGCAGGTAGCTGTTAGCGCGGACCTGACTTTCCCAAATCTTCTGTAGTTTAATAAGTTCATAAAGCCACAGCCTGCTCCCGCCCCCCCCCCACTCATTGCAGCACAGAACCGGGCAAACCTTCACATGTCAGGCCCTCTCAAAGGTCCAGAGACACCAGCACATCTTCCAGCTTTTGCGATCACAACTATCATAGAAAATGAGTGTATCATAATTTGGTGCAATAATCTAGCACATAAAAACAAGTTGCAAAACATATCAAATACCAAAAATTAATGTGTCTAAATTTGATCTGTTTTGCGTTTGAAACAACTCCCCCCCCGCCCCATACCCTGGATTTCTTGTACTGTAGAACAGAGCTGCAGGAAAACGAGTCCCTGTGGTAATTCCATTTTGTTTTCTGATTGTACTCCTTCAAAATGTAGTGCTGTACAGAATGTGATGTCTGAGCTTTTATCATGCAACTGTGGAGGAAATAAAGAGTCTGGTACTGGCAGGCAATGCAATGAGTATGTTGTGCAGAGAGAAAGGGTGTCTGGTTTTCTTAGCCCACATGGTCGACATGGCTTCAGGCAAAGGAACAAATCTGACATGTGGGTCACTGTGAACAAGAAATGCTCAACCATCTTCGATGTCTGGCTTTTAACATAAGAAGCATGTTCATCCCACATCAAAGATCTCAAAAAGACCTATTTACTTACAAGAGTCCACTGTCAAATAACAGCCATAGGTTGCCCAGAGAGGGAGGGAAAAAACTCCTTTCCTCAAAAATCAGAACTGTTTTGTAATTTTCTTTGCCACTCGCCTTTCACAGCTTCCTTCAGCTCTTCTTCCTGACAGCCTAAGGAGGCAATTCCAAGCAGACCTACCCATAAGTAATTTCTGACATTATTCAGTGTTGCTTATTTTCAAATATCCTGGGGGCTGCAGCTTACATGTGCTACTGAGAAATCTTTACCACAGTTATGCTCTCTCCTACCCAGTTATGCTCTCTCCCAGTTATGCACTCTCCCACCTCTTACTGATGACATGGGTGCAAATACCCACTTCATCTTTAAATAGTAAACAGCCTTCCTGTCACAGACATACAAATGCTCATTGGATGACCTTGGACCAATCATACACTCTCAGCATAACCTAAACCCCAGGTTGTTGTGAGGAAAAATGCAGGGGAAGAGAATGATGTAAGCTGCTTCGGTTTCGCATTAGGGAGAAAGGTAAGTATAATGATGGCTATAAGTATAATAAGTATTTATATTGGCTGATCTCTGCAGCTCAAGCTGTGCTTGCACAAGGTTTTGGATTCAATAAAATAGAAAAATATAAATGTAAATGCAGCACAATTTCCTAACATCTGAAAATACAGTGAACTGGCACTGTGTTTCCTACACAAAGAACAGATAGCTTATTAGGGATTTCATGAAGACCATTTAGTCTGTGTAGGAAACACAAGAACATAAGAAGAACCATGCTGGATCAAATCAAGGCCCATCAAGTCCATCCATCTGTTTACACAGTGGCCAACTGTTCACACAGTGCTTCAAGGAAGCCCTTCAACATTGCCAGATGAGTGTAGCAGCATTATCCTATCTGTGTCCCACAGCATCTAATATAATAGGAATACTCCTCTGATACTTATGTCCTGAGTTAGGTTGCCAGGCAGAGGCACTGAGTTACAGCAGGGAGCTGAGTCTAGTCAGAGAGTCCGTCAAGTAATGTTAGCATCAGAGGTCTGGTCTGAGGATCAGAATACCCAGAATCAACAGGTCAGAGGAGGCGTTCCAGAAGTCACATGCTTTGTTGTGCCCAGGGCAATATGCTCTGTGAACCTGCTTAATATAGAATCTTCCAACACATCAGTCTTTCCCCCTGCTGCAAAAGGTGCTTTCTTTGAGCTAGCAGGTGTGCGCTTCTCTCTTTAACTTGCAAAAGCTCCTTGTGTTGCTGCCTCTATTGACATGTGGGTTCAGGTGAGATTGGTGCATGAGTTTCTTCAGCTGGAGTAGGGCAGGGTGCATGGTCTGCTCATACAGGTACTTCTAGCTCTGAGTCCTGACCTGCCTGTTGTTCATCCTGTAGAACCTGCAGGGGTCCTAGCTGCTCCAAACCCAACCCTTGTTGGTTCCCAACATGTTCCGGGGTTACTGGGTTCTATTCATTCGGACGACTCATTGCTCCTCAGATGGCACATGACAACTGGAGAGAATAGCCATGGATAGCCATGACCTCCATGAATATGTCTACTCCCCTCTTAAAGCCTTCCAAGTTAGCAGCCATCACCTCATCCTGGAGCAGGGAGTTCTACAATTTAACCCAGTATTGTGTGAAGAAATACTTCCTTTCTGGTATTTTCTGGTCTCTTTTGAATATCTCACCCTTCAGCAGATGACTCCACATTCTAGTATTATGAGAGAGGGAGAAAATATATATTTAAAATAAATTAACCAGTTTGTGACAGAATCTATTAAACTGGGGCATCACTCACCTGTCATACTTACAGTCCAATCTTATTGTGGGGCAGAATCAGCTCTTGGAGCTGGTGTGGGGCCACACCAGTGCGTTTGTCCACCCCTCTGGCGTAAGTGGCACTGGTGTAAGGAGCAGCAGTGGTGTGGTGGTTAAGAGCAGGTGCATTCTAATCTGGAGGAACCGGGTTTGATTCCCTGCTCTGCCGCCTGAGCTGCGGAGGCGTATCTGGGGAATTCAGATTAGCCTGTACACTCCCATACTCCAGCTGGGTGACCTTGGGCTAGTCACAGCTTCTCGGAGCTCTCTCAGCCCCACTCACCTCACAGGGTGTTTGTTGTGAGGGGGAAAGGGCAAGGAGATTGCAAGTCCCTTTGAGTCTCCTACAGGAGAGAAAGGGGGGATATAAATCCAAACTCCTCCTCCTCCTCCTCCTCCTCCTTCTTGGAAGGCAGGCAAGTTCCATCAAGCTCCATGACACAAGCTGGAACAGCCTGTGGCCCACAAGACTGCACCAGCCTAAATCTGGTTGCCAGCATGGCTGGGGGTAGGTCAGGGGCATTCCCAGTGGTGAATCCAGTTTCCATCAGACTTTTGAGCCAGGAATGCCTCAGTGCAGGCCTCAGATTTATGCCACACTAAAAGATGCTCTATGGAGGGCTTTCTGGCAGCCAGGGATTCTCCATTTTGTTCTGTCTCCCTGTACCACCTGGAAGCTGGAGGCAGTGTGGCAGAGCAGCAGTGGAGCCATCCCTAGCTGTCTGGACCTTTGGATTGGGTTGTTAGACTGATCTCAGATGCTTGGGGATTGTAAAAGGAATTTTGTAGAAGAATTCCAAGACATAGTTTGGGTTGTCTTCCAAACTCCCTCTTTGCTTGTAATGGTTACCCCTCTGCATTAGAACCTATTGTCAGAAGCTTAAATATCAGCCCCCATACAATCTACCTTGGGCTTATCAGGCACTGCTTCCTATGTTTTGTTAAATTCCTTCACACCCAGAATCAACTAGCTGTTGTGGGTTTTCTGGTGCTTGTGCCACAGAGAGAAACACATCATGGCATGCCTCTGAAGATGCCAGTCATAGATGTAGGTGAAATGCTGGGAGCTACTAGTCCATGTCCACAAAGTCTGAAAAATCCACAATAGCTACTGCTTCTTACATCATGAAATGAGAAAATGTATTACAAGTTTTTACCACAACTACCCCAGAGATGAGGAATGACTTCACTAGGGAGAAAGACATCTGCTATTTCTTCTTTGTCTATTCTGGATGTCACTTGTAGGCCCAGGGGTTTGTTCAACAGACAGTGGTATGGCCATCAAGGTCTGAATTTGGTTTGTATCGTTTAAACTTTGACTTTTGCTTTTACATAAAGTCTCACAAAGCAATTGAAAAGCAGCAAACAAATGTTTAAATGTTTTAGCCATGATTAATATTTCAATAGTTAATAAAAATAGAATCACATGCCATAAAAGATGGTTCATATTTCCAAGGACAGACAATGTGAAGAGGTTGGGGGATTCCCCACCCCCACCTTTTTGTCACTGTGCTTACCAGACTTCTCACCATTTCAGGAAAGCTGAGCTGACTGCTTTAAGTTGGCAGCATTTTGTCCCAAAATAGATCTGTTTCCTCATTCTATCATGCTGCTTTGCAGAGATTTATGGACAAACATGAAATAGTTTTGCTGCTAGGTTCAATTGATTTTTGTGAGGGCAAGTGTAAACTACCTAATAAGGCCATATCCTTTTTGTCTTGCTGAAGTATTTTCATTTGGCATAAGAGGGATCCCTGTGTTCTGCCAGTGGCAAATCTTCTGACTGCCTTGTTATGTAAAAACTGGAATGCCCAGAATGTTTTTTTACGTGACCCTCACTCCACTGCTTGCAGCTACCAGGTTGAGATATAAGTACTTCAACTAAATTATCAATTTGTAATCTGTTCTCTTCTCTCAGTCACTTCATCCAATACTTCAGCCATTCTAACCTATTCATAATTGTTACAGGCCATTCATACTACTCAGTTTAAAACACCACACTCTAGAACACACAGGAGATATACTTGTGGTGACTCCATACTGGGGCTCACTGAAGGGCCTAGGGGTGTTGTGGTTTCATGGGTATCATCCCTTCACTGGCTCTTCTTTCTTTGCCATGTTGTTACCATTAAAGAAAAATTACCAATCCCTTGTTAGCACTGGCTGATAAATGAAAAGTAGCCAACATGAAATAGGTTTCAGACCTAATTACTTCATTGTGCTAATTTAAAACCTAGGAATATTTCGATCCTGCTCAAATTGTAGGATGGGTGAAAAATTGAGGGTGAGAAAGACAGAATTAAGTATGTGTACTTGGGTATTTCCAATCTGAATACAGATCTGAAAAGAATCTTAGTATATTATTGTGTGGGGTGTGTGTGCAATCCTGTAGGCCTATTTTTCTTCATTTTTACAAATGTTCTGGGAAATTGTTGGTTGTGTTGGGTTTGCCACATTTGCCCATGGCTGGGATTCTCTGGTTTAATAGTGGGTCTGTCAGGCTTATTGGTCTGCTCACATTCAGAGACTTTTAGTCAGTGATTACTCCTGTGTCTTTGGTTATTGGCTTATTTGAACTTTCGCCCTCCATAAAAAACAATAGGAACAAGTAGGATGGTTGAGGCCTCCTTGTTCAGGGACCACAGAATTGGACCCTTTGGTGCAATTTGCTTGAAACATGTGTATGTGGGGGTGGGGAGGTCTTTCATGGACAAGCAGCACTAGGTGTCCTGCAGTTTTGATGTCATTTCATTGAAAAACAGCTACTCCAGCTTCCCTGAAAAAAAACTCCTATAGGGAATATAATGGAACCCTGAATCTCTGGCTCCTTTCAAATTGCCCTTATAAGAATTTCAGACACAACCATTTTGGCTCCTGGCTGCTAATGGATTTTTTAAAACCTTCTCAAAGTCGTTGTGTTCTGTTGGCTTCCTGGGGCTCAGCTGTATCTAATGAAAACTGCTTTCTCACATTTTTAGTTTTAACTAGCATTTCTGAATTGCAGCAGTGTGCTGTTTAAAGTGTTTGGAGTGCTTTGGAAAGGACCCCTTTTTTGAATGTTCTGAGATTTGCACTATAGCACTATAGTACCATAGTAATTCAGTGTTGGTGATATAGCAATTCAATGCTGTATTACCAGAACTGCCAAAAATTGGATTATTATGACATCATAGTGCTACAGCCCCAAAATCAGAACTTTTTATTTAAAAGTATGAAAAACAATATGCTATGGGAAGAGGCAGAACAAAGTGGTGCTGTTTGAAATGGCCAGAGCATTTCAGAGCATTTTAGAGGTGGCTCATAGAAGGACTGAAATGAGCTGCATGAAACTCCCATCTCTGAGTTGCTTCACTTGGAAACGGGCCAACAATGGGATGATGTCCAGTTTAGTATGGTGATCTGAAAGAGGCTAGTATCTAAGGACTCAATATCAAATACTGATATTTAGGCTCTTCCCAAAATCTGAATTTAAAAAGTAACAATGTTAGGTGCACATACTTACAGAGAATCTTTCCTCCACTCCTGCCCACTCCTACAGTGCCATCCTAAGAAAACCTTCCTGGGAGTAAGTCCCACTGAATAGATCAGAGGACCATTTTGTGTAGATTTAGGATTTCTTCCTTAATTGCTTCTTTTTTTCCCATGCGAAGCTGATGAAACTGAATCCACATTCTGCATTTCACCAAAGATCCTGGAGGTTTAAATAAAATTAGAAACTCTGTGGGCTTCTATTGAGTTTTATCTCTAGACCAAAGCTGTAACAACTATAATCAGAACTGACAATCATCTTGATGAACACTTCTATTCTTTTAAATAGCTTCAGGTCCCACCAAACCATCCCACATATTTCTTGGGTCATCCATCCTAATAAAAAAGCTCTGATTTTTGTTTCCTTCCTGGATACCGTCTAACTGACAAACTCTCCTTATTTCTCTTTCTTCAAAGACATAAAAACAAAAATATCAGAGATGTTCAATATCTTACAGTATCAAGTCACAACAAGCCATGAATTACCATTTAGGAAATAGCTTTACTCTTAATGACTAAAGATTATCTCTTAATTTGAAAGCTAGTACAATATTTAATGCCATCTGAAATCTCTTACATAACAGGGCAGAATTGACCAGAATACTGAAACTGGACTCATGGTAAGACCTTAAGCTAATGATTTTGGACAACTGGACCAATGCAGAAATGTTATGAAGGGAAATAAGCTAAGAAAATCTTGCTACAATCCCTGAACCTTAGAGCTAGGTTAGGTTAAGTTCCTAACAAATACAATGCTAAGATATGACATTCTTAGCTGATTTGTACCAATTTCTGATTTCTCTGTTTCCTGAAAAGTATTATAAAGTGTTGATATGATTTCTCTGTTATATGCATTGCCCTGGAAAAGGCCTTGCTATCCATCAAAATATCCTTTTGACATATGTTTATACAGCATTTCTTCACGTACTTCAGTTTTTCAAAGAGCTATTTGAAAAGGAATGCATGCCAGTAGCATTTATGTGCTCAAAATAGACAGATGTACACAAGGCCAATGACGTACTCTGCGATTTGACAGATTATATAAACATTTCCAGCAGAGGTATTAGGCATACTGTCTCCATGTTACATAATAGCAGTGTATTAGAAATGGTTGCATTAAGCTGTTGCTGAGCAAATAAAGGACAGGCAAATAAAGGACAGTAAAAGAATCCACACACTCACAAGTGTTTTTCCCTTGTTCCTTTGCTGGACAATTTCTACATCAAGGATTTCTCATGTTGTCTTTTGTACCGTTTCCATTTGGATGAGACCAGAGTCAATGCACAAGAGACTCCTTGTTTCCCCTCACATCACTTCCGTGTGTTCTCAAAGCCCAGAGACATTTGCACCTCTGCTGGGGATGTACAGTTCACACTGGATGATGCTTAGGGAGGACATACATGTTTCCACATTGCTAAGCTTCACTCATATTTTATTGCATTGTGTTATGTCCAAAGCCATCCTAATGCTCTTTCTATGTGGAAAAAGGTAGGAGGTCCTTAATGAAAGGTAGCCAAACTATGTACTCCTCCCCTCTGTAGCCTTCAAAAACAGGAGCTGGTGAGGGTGGGCATATCACAAAGAACCTGTTTCCTCCTGTGATCTGAGTACTCAGTCATCCTCTGGGGTATCTGAACTCACCAAGTGTTTACCTTAATTCCACTGAAATCCATGGGTAACCAAATGTCTGCATATGGGTTGCTGACAAAGACAAAGTAGCTTGGGTTACCTTCACAGCAGTGATTTACACAGAATTCAATTAAATCCTAATAGTTTAACACCCCAATATCCTACATAGCCACAACCACATATTGCCCATAGTGACCATGTAGCAAACATTTGGCTACAGAAGCATCCAATATAATTTGGGCACATCATTATGCTCTACTGTTTGGTTTTCAAAAAATCTTGTTATAATAGGTTACATGAATTTAAATGGTTGTTCAAATGCTATACTGAGATGCTTTGCAAATGGCATGTGGATATCATTCATCCCAGCTCTTGTTTCTTCCAGTGAAACAGCTTGAACTGAGACACTAGTTCACCTTTTGGGCTATTGGTGACTTAACTAAAGAGTTAAATCATGGAAATAGCTTTAAAGTATACATTTGGTTTAATTCCTCCAAAGAAGTTATTGCAGAGTCAGACATTTAAACCCCCTTACAAAAGCCTCTTGAGAAACCTCTGGCTAAATTTAGAATAAAGATCAGAATTGTAAGAAGTAATAAATCTCAATGTTTAGATGACCTACTGAAGTCTCCCACTAACAGCCTGGCTTAGCCTAAAGTGACTGAAATAGCTACATTCCTGACACTGGATCTAGGTCAGAAGTCAGCACAAAAGTTGTTTTTAAATGAATAACATTGATAACTAAAGTTCTATGTTCATATCCATCTTGAAGACAGTGTGAGAGAGCACAGAAGGAATATCAAGTATTGCCCATATACTGTCTCACACATCAACAATGGCAAAGAAAAGTCACACAAACACTGAAATGTTTGCCATGTTTTCTTTTGGCATGTTAAAACATACTAGAATACAGTACTTCGCCTGCTTTCTAATTCTCACCATTCACGGCAAACATCAAACTTTGAATTCTTAATTTGTTTCATCACTATATATAGATAGAAGAATAACATGCTTGACAACAGTTGTTCAAAGGATATCATTCCCTCCCCCCGCAATCAAGCATTTTGCAGAAGAAACTGAAATCTAGATTTATTTCTGCTAGTCTGTTCCATCAATTGAACACATAACAGAACTTTATGATCTAGGAAGAGCAAAGAATCACAGGGTTGTTCCAGTTCTGCTCCATAGTTTTCAAAAACTATAAATATTGGTTACCTAAATGTGGGGAGGAGGAGCTTGCAGGAGAACATATTTTGTGACACAAATAGGCACACTTGGCCTTTTCACATGCAGAAATACTATTGGCAAGGCTATTCACTGATTTATGTCTATCATTATCAGTTGGCCTGAAGTGAACTATAATGGAAGTTTAAATGGCTGTTGAGCAAACCAAGGTTAGTTACCCCTTTGGTATGACAGGCGAGTGTGCAGGCCACTCAACTTTGCAGCACCAGCAATGGGCATTAGTTCATACACTGCTTCCTCCAGAAACAGTCAACAGTGTGGGAGGCAGCATATGGTGAACTAATATCGGTCATCCAAGAGAATGGTCCCTGAAACACTGGTAGAGGTTCTGGAGCTTGGACACCAGAGGCCCTTTGGAGCAGCAGCCCTCCAGGAATTTTTTCAGCAAGACTGTCTCTGTCCTGTATTAGCTGTACATGTTTCCTCAATGACAGCTGATTGGTAGGATTGATAGTTGAAGGCAAGGACAGGTGTGTACATAAAGAAATATCATCTTTCAGTTTGTGAGAAAGATAATTAGCTGCGAGTTGACTGAAAGTCTGTCTTACTAGGAATTGACGTGGAATAGCTTGGTTTGCATCTATGCAAACTTCTGTACCTGAAAATAAATACTGCAAAGTTGATATAAATCTTCAGTGCTCTCTCACCAAAAAACCAAACCCTGGAATGTCTTGCTGTTCAAGAAAGTGCAGAATGTACAAGAATTCAACTGGCAGATAAAGACTCTGGCTCTGATATGTGCATGTGTTTGATGCAAGCAGAATTCTATTTGTGCTTGTTATTCATATTTTAAAATTTCAAACGTACACTTAAAACAGCTTCCCTTTCCTTTCCTTTAACGAAATGTGTGAACTGACATTTCGCCTAATAGAGAGTGATGTTTAGACACAATGATGGATTTATAAAGAATGAAGTTGCAACTAAGAGTGATTAGTTACAGTGAAATGAACTTTATGAACTAGTTCTGGTGGGTTTTCTGGGCTGTGTGGCTGTGGTCTGGTGGATCTTGTTCCTAGATGCAGGTGAAACGTTAGGAACAAGATCCACCAGACCATGGCCATACAGCCCGGAAAACCCACCAGAACCAGTTGAATCTGGCTGTGAAAGTCTTCGACAACTAGTGATTTTTGCTTTGTTTAATTGCAGGAGATGGTTGCATGTAAAAATGGTAAACAAAAAATAATTTTAAAAAATCTGTACTTCTTGTGCCCCTTTGTTCATTTTCTTTGTCTTGAAATATATCATAATTACACATACTTTCACTAGATTATTACTGAGGGTTTATTATGGGGCAGGATTTGTAAAACTATACCATGATATATTGTAAATGCTAGTGCTATGCATAATGAAAGGACTCGCCCTGACTGTAACCCAAACCCAATGAACTTCTTGCTCTCTTTGAAACTGGTCTCCTCCAGAGACAGATAATAATCTTCCTGCTGATATTCCAGATCAAGACACAGAAATTAGGTCTTTCAAGACAAATGCTAACTCACATGCTAGGCATTACAAAGGGTGGGTCTTGACTACTTTTAAAGTAGATTGTCAGTACAAAAAAATGAGTCGAAATGCTGAGGAACCACAAAAGAAGGTTGAGCTTTTAATTATTTCAAAACTATTAACTGGGTAACCTGTTTAACCTTAAGCTCAAAGGTGGTAAAAATATTTGACACATATATAGTTTCTCTTCATGCATTGTTGCCTAAGAAAATTCAGACCAAAGCTGTGATCAGAACATGAATTGCTCAGGTTCACTTTCTACATGTAAAAACATTCCTTTTTGATACTATTTCAGTACAATCCATGGTGTGTGTGTGTGTGTGTGTGTGTGTGTGTGTGAGTGTGTGTGTGTGTGAGAGAGAGAGAGTGAAATAGTCATGAAAGTGGTGCAAGGACAAACTGATAAGAGTGCCTGGTTTGCAAGTTCAAGGTGCAGATATGCCGGTGGGAGGGGCACTAATGTCCAGAGGCATTCCTAGGGGAGCCAACTTGAATTCTCTTCTTATGGCCTTTTGGCCCAAATAAGTATCCTTTGGCTGGCATAGTCTTCCATCAACTGAAAATGTAGTGCACCTCATTGGGCTGCATAAGAGGGGTTTCATGGTGGCAGGGAATTTCTGCTATATTTCTGGCTTCCTGAGTTGTCTGAATCCCCTTTGGAGGTAACACAGCTGTGCCACCATGGAACTACCCCCCCCCCGCCCCGTGGATTGCACTGTTAGTAAAAAATGGAGTGTTTGTCATAATCTTCCTCAGAAAGGTTAGCACTTCCAGCAAATTGGCACACACACATGGCTTGGTGGGCAGGCTTACACAGCCACTGATTGTCCTTTCTTATCCCCCACCTTACTTTCTGAGCAAGTCCAG
The DNA here is from genome assembly GCF_021028975.2 of Sphaerodactylus townsendi. NCBI lineage: Eukaryota > Metazoa > Chordata > Lepidosauria > Squamata > Sphaerodactylidae > Sphaerodactylus > Sphaerodactylus townsendi. Next base: position 84,324,079 of record NC_059431.1, on the reverse strand, counting down.
TTTTGCTTTGGTGGCGGTGAACCTTGAAAAGAGAGAAAAGTGAAGGAGGAAGCCATAATCTTGTCCTTCCCTACTGTGTGATTTTTCTCACCAAGACTAGGTCCCTGTAATGAATTTTGAAGAACTTCCTGCCTGAAAACATGGGTCAAACTCTGTCAGTTGAGCTGGAAGAATCCATTTATGAAGTTAGGAAAGCCTGTCTGTGTGTGAGGGTGGAATGGGAATCTGAGAAAGGACCAGAGTATCACCCGTGTCCCTGGGCGCACACCTTTCTGTCATGTGAGGAAGGGGCACTGGACACTGGGTGCCCCCCACATGACAAAACAGCATGTGCCCCAGCCGCATGCCCCTGAGCCCTGCTCCTCCTGCAGGGTGATGGGGGCGGGACTCAGCAGTGAGCGGCAGCAGTACCTGCCTGGGCTGCCCACTGCTGCCACCGAGCCCCACTCCCTGGCCTTTGGCAGGCTGGCTTTTGCCCTCCCCAGGCTCTGGGGATGGCAGGAACTGGCCTGCAGAGAGGACGGGGCAGGGCTCAATCCGAGCATCACCCCTGAGTCTCACTTACTGCCTTGAGCCCCTGCCCCAAGTGCAGGGGATGGGAGGGGGGCACTTGGAGGAGGTGTTGCTCCAGTTGCCATTTCCCCTCGATGCGCTTCTGGATAAAACAGCCCATTTGCAAAGTTAGGGGAGCATGCCTGTGTGTGTGTGTGTGTGTGTGTGTATGTGTATCTGAGAAATTTGCAAAGTTAGGGGAGCCTGTCTACGAGTGTGTGTGGGGAATCTGAGAAAGGAGAGACCATTTACAATATTAAGGGAGCCTGTCTTTTTTTTGGGGGGGGGAGGGGAGGAATCTGAGAAAGGAGAGCCTGTTTGCAAAGTTAAAGGAGCCTCTGTGTGTGTGTGTGGGGGGGATCTGTAAGTAAGCTTCTAAAAATTGAACAATTAGGCTAGGTTTCCATTATCTGTGATAAACTGTGAGGTCTAGTGGGGAGAAGAGGCAGAAGGGGTTGGCCCCCTTGGTGGCCGCTGTTCACCGACTAACAGTTTTATAGAGCCCATTGTATTTGCTAGTTTATAATACAACATAAAGCTTGAGTTTCCTTCCCATTAAACAAATTAAATTCCAATAGTAAAAGAAGTATGTTTCCACAGGAAAGAGTATATTTGATGGAATTAATTCTCTGCCTGAGAATTAATTCCAGAATCTACTTTTATAACTGTCACAACTGTAACTGACAGGTCCCAGCAGTGAAAAATTAAAAGGCAAAGAAGCATGCAAGATTTCACATTGCTCCATGAGTACTATCCATGTGGTGTCTGGTCCTGGGTTTTTGTTTTTTATGCAGCAAATGTCCATAAGGGTTTGGGTTGAATACTGTTTATACTACAGTTTTCAGAGAGCTCTTAGTATTCTGCCGTCTCTCTCCCACACAGCACAGCTATCTTGGACCAGAAATCTAATAATGCTTCACAGAATGCACTTGAGTTTGAGTCTATATTGTCACCTGGGCAACAGCTGTTTGCATAGAATGTTATATATTTACCATTGCTTCTTTAATTTAACACAATCTGCCCCTTTTCCTATGGCTTTGATTAGAATGGAGTAAAGTCAAATATTAAAATACTTAGAGTCATCAGAGAAAAAGGGAGGGGCATATTCAGATCATTCATTAATATGTATGTTACTATTATGTGCATCCAGAACACATTATTCTTTGAGACTGGTGGAATGGTGGAAATCTATCCAGGAAAGGATTGCTGTAACAGATAGCAAACAAGTTCTCCAGCACAGGGCCAGGATAGTGCTGTTTAGTAGCATGACAAGTCCTAGACTTCTGAAGGTAGATTCCTGTGAGCATGTTTTGGGATTTTATGGCATAAAATAAATAGGATATCAGTACAGATATTATTAATAAACAAAAACATGTTTTATTATGTATGGACTTTTGAATATTAACTAATCAATACCTGAATGGTAAATACTTTTTTCTTTAACACTGTTAATTGTAATTATTCTGAATTAAAAGTAAATGACAGAATTTTCAGATCTGGTCTTTATTCTAATTTATGTTTTTTAATATGATAATAAGAAGACTGTGACTTGGCAGATAAATAACTGACAGTGATATTGACCAATTGACAGAGTTAAAGACACACCAAAGATAAGTTGCGTCCATGGAAATCAATGCTTGACCACATGTCTGTTTTGATCACTCTAATATGGCAGGGGGAAAGAATCTACAGCATCTGCAGCCTTTTTAGACCTTAAGGGAGCATTTGACTCAATATCTAAAGATCATCTTTGGGATAAATTTTTAAGGATCGGAATGGATAAGAGAATACTCAATTTAATAAGAAAGCTCTATTTCTCTACGAGAGAAAATGGTGGGAGTGAGTGGCGGCAAAAATGAAAGTAAGATCTGTTAAAAATGGGGCAGTAAAAATAAGTTGTTTCAGCTCTTCATACAGCAAGCAGGAAACATCTTGACCCCGTCTTGGGGAAAAAATTGCTAGTTAAGTGTTTTCCAAAAAATCCAGGTTGAGAAGGAAAAAAATGTCCTGAAAACATCTTGGGGAAAAAGCTGTGTGGAGTTCTCCCCCAAAATGCTTTTTTAAACATCCTCAAGACATTTTATGTGTGCTGTGCAGAAAGGACCACTGAATTTCAAGAACTCAGTAGTCAAATCAGAAATACTTCCTCCTGGATCTTAGGGATCTTGCTCAGTAGTTGGTGATCTATTTTTACCTCTGATTGATCTGGAACAATGTGCGGCATAAACACTAGCAAGACTACTTTTTGCCTCCCCTCACACCGCCAGAAAGTCTCGTGGGGGGTGGTTGCGGCTAAGCACAGTCACTGCTGTGTGCCCAGTGACTGATGGGGCTATGAGTCTATTATATCTATATCCTGGCCAGTCATAAGAAAAAATATCTTATGTTCATTAGAGTGCTCATTAGAAAGATCCTCTGAGTTTGTCAGTCACAGATGCAGGTGAAATGTCAGGACAAAATGCTACTAGAATATGGCCATACAGCCTGGAAACCACACAACACCCTAATCAATTCTTTATCTCTGGCTTTCCTGCCAGCTTTTTCATAACCTAAGGACCCATTTTGGGTTTAAATATTGGTACTCTGGCCATTCACAGTGTGTGTGTATGTTCTGAATTCATTCATACCCAGTTGCCTGTGAGCTCTTTCCTTTGCTCATGGAAATGTTGATCATTTTCCTCTGAAGTGGTGCTTCTGTTGCCCTAAGTGGGCAGTCTCCATGTTCTGGCATATTTGAAAGGGATTCTATAAAAATCACAAACCAATAATACTTGACGTATTGTTGAAGGAGTGCAGTTGTAATTCTGTGAGAACTTTAGGTCCCCCCTGGAGATTGGCAATGCTGGCCAGAGTACATGCAAGATCGTCACCCAACCTCTGTCTAAAGAACACCAATGAGAGATTAGGCTAGCACTAGCCAGAGAAAAATTCCAGTGTCATTCTGTCAGCATCTTTTGTTATTTTCTCCCCATTTTCCATCTATTGTATCTCACCTTGTATGTCAGAGGACAGGTCCTGGCTTGTTCTACTGCATTACATGTCAGTTGCCAGGTCCTCCCTGGCCACCGATGCGGGACTAGGATTGGAGATTTGAGAATGGAATCTGGTGAGAACAGGGACCTCAGTGGAGTGCAGTGGCATAGAATCCACTCGCCAAAGCATCCATTTTCCCCAGGGAAACTGATCTAAAGTCAATTCTCCACTTTAAAAAAAACGTGGAAACTGCTCTCCTTTGAATCGTGGCTTTTGAGCGCGAAGTCTTACTCCCCACCGCAGGAACGCGCTTCCTGTCTTCTTTTTTAAAAACCCTTTTCTGCCTCCATTTTTGCAGCAGGGTGCAAGGGCAGAGGGAGGGAAGGGAATGTTTGGGGGCAGCCTCCGAAGCTTCCGTCTTGAAACCGGCTGTCACACCCCGCCTCTGCGTGTTCAAAAAGGTGCTGTTCCATCCAGGAACAGAAATACTGCACGCTGAGGGGGAAGGAGAGTGGCAGACTCGGGGTTGCTGGGCTGTTGTCACTGGCACAGTGGGGAGTGCAGTGGGACCCCACGTTACTTGCCACGAGTAGCGTGCAACAAAAGGTAAGTGGGGAAACGACCTATGTAATCTGGAGATGAGCTGTAGGGGATCCCCAGGTCCCACCTGAAAACTGACATTCCTAGTTGTCAAAAAAGGCAGCTCTCACTACACCAATAAACAGTCATCAAACCATAGTAGATTATGTTGTGTTAGTAAAATCACTTGACTTTTATACTGGAATATAAGAAGGCTCAATTTATTTAAATAATTTCCCTACCACATTATTAAATTGGCTTGCTTTCTGCACCCCAAGGTTGGTTTTATGCTCATCATGTTTTGTAAATGAAATCTGCATTGGAAAGTTCAAGTATTCCCTGTTCAGTAGAAGTTGCCAAGTATTCATTGCTGAATACAACATGGACGTGCTTAGAAAATGAATATTCTAGGAGCTGTCTTGAGGCTTCATTGTCAGGATAGGTGATAGATTGAAAATACAAAACAACATGAGAAAGTTGGGAGGGAGTCAATTACCACATGACATAATAGTCTTGTGGCAATGGCTGATTTAATAGGCTTCCATAATGGCTGACACAGACGTAGCTCTTTGCACCTGATGCAAGGTGCAGATGTCCAGGGCATCTTAAAAAGAAGCGGCTTCTGAGTGCTTCTCGACAGCAAAGGCATCAGAGGGGAAAACAGTCTGTTTGCTACCCAACTATTTTGCTGTCTGGTCAGTGTCACCCTCAGCTTGCATTTGACACTTTGTGTGCTGATGAAGGGATTCTCACCATTTGCTAAAGATAACTGTAGGACGTTTGCTCTGCAGGCTCTGATCCTTTTCAGCCTTCCCAGGATGCCTTTTTTTTTGCATCTGCAAGACATCTTATTTCAGCAGTGCAGAGCTGAGCAGTGTTGCTCTAATGTGGCCAAGGCTAAAACTACTTCAGAGTAATGAAATCTGGCCCCTGTTACAACTGTTCTTCGTTGGTTCCCTTTCTGTGGGATACAACAACTTGGTCCAGTGGTGGATATGGTGGCTATTGTCAGACAGAATGTACAGAATCTCCCTGCTGTATCCACATGTTATCTAAGTTGGCACAGAGTGTCATGTTAGAAGAATGGATTTAACAAGTGATCATAGAGCTTCTTTGCTGGGTTAGCAACACTCCAGATCGGGCCTGCTTAAACCCTCCAAACACACAGACTGCCAATATGATAAGATATATGAAGAGGTTCTGCTTAAGAGCGGGTTCTTTTTTATGTTGCTCAGCCCACACAGAATTGATTGTTATATATATTTACAGAAATATGTTTGCCACAATTCTGCAATATGTTCCATGTATATAGCCTAATTAGAATGTGAAAATCCCCCCTTCAGTTTAAATGCCTTTCCATTCATTAGGGAGTTGATCAGTGTCACATAGAATTCCCTAATGGGCCAAGGTTCCTTGAAATGCATTTTCTCTGCTGTAAAAGGGACCTGTTACACAGTCGATTCTTGCTCATAATGTTGCACCTTAACAACTAGGTTTTAGTATTAAACAATCCTTGATGTCCTACGTATAGTCTTTCTTTTGCAGTGATACATACCACATTTTGGAATGCTGTTAAGTGCATTAAAGTCCATCTGTCAAAAAGGCATTTTTAGTAAAATTTATGAAACAAACTCTTTTCCACTTAATGACATAATACAGTTGAGTTTCCCTTTTTTAAAAAATGTCGCATATGCCAGAGTTAATTTAATAGCTGGTTTTTAGCAATTTCACATCACATTTAAGCCTCTTATGGAAATCAATTCAGAGCTTGAAACCCATCAGGGACATGGAAATTATGCTGCTATTTTACTTGCACTCTTTCTCATTTCTTTTATGGTTGTGGAAAAAATGCTACACAGTTTCCCCTCCTTTCCTACTGCTGCCTTTTATCAAAAGGTAGGTTGGTCCATACTTTAAGCAAAAGAAACAAAATGACAATATATTGTCGAAGGCTTTCACGGCCGGAATCACTTGGGTGCTGTGTGGTTTTCGGGCTGTATGGCCGTGTTCTAGCAGCATTCTCTCCTGACGTTTCACCTGCATCTGTGGCTGGCATCTTCAGAGGATCCTCTGAAGATGCCAGCCACAGATGCAGGCGAAACGTCAGGAGAAAATGCTGCTAGAACACGGCCATACAGCCCGGAAACCACACAGCATCCAAAATGACAATAAACTGGCAGATATTAATTTTAGAACTTCTCCCAGGGAAATATGCATAGGGAATCTATCGAAGAATTATATTCCTCAATGTCTTATTTAGTCTAAGAGCCTATGGAATCCTCACAGGAGACAGATTGTCATTAGTACAGCAACTGCACAAAAATTGGTCAACCTTCCTTTCTTCAGTTCCTGCTCCTCGACAAAGTTACCATAATGGAGGTTCTGCTATTGAAAGTTCTTTAATTCACCTGCCCCCTTTGCATATGGTGGCCTGAATTTTATCTCCTCCAGCTACCCTGAGAAATTAAAGGACAGCATGAATTCAACCACACTCAGCAAGTATATCTTATTTGACCCTGGGTTTTCTATGCCTAATCCTCATGCTTACCATACTACCCTTTCTGTCAGTCTTGCTTATCCTGAGTTAGTGAGAAGCCTCCCATCATACATCTCAGTGCCACCCAGAGATATCCCACCAATAGATGATGAAGCAATTTGTGCTTTCTACCCTCTCTGCAATGACTACAGATGCATGAGTGTGTTCAATTTAGTGTGTTATTTGGAAATATTCACGGTTGCTCTTCTAACCTTGAAAATGGTGGAATGGTGGCATCACCACCACCTAAATGATACCATTAGTCAACTATTTCAGAACAGTCCTAGTTCTATTTTTGCACCAATGATTGTCTCCCCACAACTGAAAATAACAGACAACACCAGTGAACTCTAAGCAGCTGATGGAAAAGAAAAGCACCAAAAGTCTAACAAAGGTGATTCCTGCACAGTTCAAATATAATGGGCTGAGGAAGCTATTTATCCTGTTTTAGGGAAGAACTTCGCACAAGGCTTTCCCCCAAAATGCGTTCAGCCTGTTATATTTCCCTCAACCTGAGTTTTACAAAAACTGCTTAACTAGTAATGTTTTTGGAGAAACCAAAGGAACCACAGCAACCTAGACTATTTGCAATCGCTTCTTGAAGGGGTGAAACCCCCAGTACAGGAAAGGCAAACAGGAAACTAGATTGATTCTGCTGGGCAGAAACCACCAAAGAGTCTCACAGCCAAGGAGTTACAAGACATTTATATAAAGGATAGAAGGAAAGATGATGGAAGAGACTGAGAAGGTATTTTTAAATGATTACTATAGCCAGATACCAATTGGCCAAAATTCAGACCAAAATTGCTTATGTGTGCAAATAGTGGCTGTTTCCTCACTTTAAAAAAAAAGCAGAGGCAAAACGGTTTTGTAAGCTTCGGGTGTTTTTGAGCGCGCAGTCACGCTCCCCACTGCAGGTAGTCGCGCGGTGGTTTCCCAAAAGCTGCTACTCCGAACAGGAACAGAAATGACGCGCACTGAGGGGTCGCGAGGGCAGCAGAATCAGGGCGGCTGCGTTGTCACTGCTCCGGTAGTGGGGAGTGCCACTGGAACCCACGTTACTTGGAGCGAGTAGCGCGCAACAAAAGGTGAGTGGGGAAACGGCCAGTGTTCATGCAAGTGGTTTATCTGCTTCGGTTGCAAGAGGTTTGCTTGCCTTATTTACTGGCATGGTCAAAGTGGTGTATTGCTTAGAGTGTCATATGAGGATCTGGGAGGCCCTAGGTTCTAATTACTATTCTACCATGGAAGCTTGCTGGGCAAACTTGGGTGAGTCATACACACTCAGCCAAACCTACCTCACAGGGTTCTTGTAAGAGTATAGGAGAACAATGTACACTACTTTGGGTCCCCAGCAAGGAGAAAGGTGGGATATAAATCAAGTAAATACACAAATAATAAAAATTACCTATGTGATCTTGGAGAAGAAAACTAATGGAAGAGATGGAGAAGCCATAAGCCGAAAATAATTGAACATGCTGTCAAAGAAAAATGATGTCGGTGTATATTTGGCTCTAATTGTTTGGAATATGCTACAGCTTAAATCATAAGCAATCAGACCAAAACAATACCCCTGCATTTCATGTACCAGAATAGAATTGCTTCCACTATTTAGAGGAATGAAGAATGATTCAGAGGTGAGGTTAATGGAGCAAACCTGTGCCACTTGACCACTCAGGGATAGGCATGGATGCACTTATTTAGGTCAGGTATAATTTTTCACCGCAGTGGCTAACTCACACCCATTGATATATGAAAGAACAGGATCAGTTAGTTACAGAATGTGACTGAGGACTGTTTTGGTTTCCACTCCTAGACAATTAGCTGGTAAACTTTAAAAACTCTACTGCTGAGCTGCGCCAATGGATTAAATACCTACTTGAGTCAATTGGTCACAGTAAGAAAGTTGAGCTTAGATCTTTGGGGAAAGTAGACATAGGGAATAATTGCTGAGACATCTCTCCCGTCTCCCTCCAGCACTGGTCTGGTAAAGCCCACCATTTACAATCTGCCTCTCAAGACCTCTTCATATATGAGGTGGATGGCAACTAGCAACAGGGCATTTTCTGTTGTGGCCCCTTGCCTCTAGATTGCCCTCCCTCATGAGACTCACATTGTACCTATTTTATTTTTCTTTGGACACCAGGTTTTTTAGACTCGAGTTTTATCTCACTGGTTTTTTAATGATCCATTTCTGTTTTATGAATATTTTTATGCTGCTTACATACAATGGCTTATTCTTAAAGGCTTTTAAGAAAAAAATACTGTGACTTGGTTTAAATTGTAAGCCATGTCAAGCCTGCCTATCAAGAAGCAGCACAGAAATATCCTAAATAAATAAAGGAAAACTTTCCTAAGCCAATTAATTGTAACATGAAGGGATTGTGGGTAGGAAGCCAACACTTGGGTGGTGAAAGACTCATGCCCCTCAGGCATACTGGCAAGGCAATTATGATGCTGATAGAACTTTCACTGCATATTTTAAAAGTGTGTGGGTGGTAAAGAACAAGGAACAGTGATGACCCTGATCCAAAGAATCATGTTGTCTGGTGTAAAGCAAACAGCTGGAAAACCTTTTCAAGCTCTCACCATCATAAAAGGAATATCCTGCACAAGGTAGGGTGGATTGTCTAAACTAGCTGCTGCATTTCAGATATGCATTTCCAAGCAATAAGATGCATGTTGATGTTTGCCATAAAAACAGAATGGAAAATATGTTTAGGAGCAAAGTTGTGGGTTTCAGATTTACTTCATCACCCAAGCAATCCTTATGGCAGAAATCCAGTAAGGGGAAAACAACTGATTAGAAAAAAATTACAATTAATTTTTTTTCCTGCGAATAGTGAGAGCAATATTAATTGTGGTTATTGCTGGCAGTCTCATCTGTAATGTAACCTTGACTGTCTCTGTCTCATTTTGTTAACAAACTAAAAAACCTCTAATTGGTCTCTTGTGTATGCCGTGTAGATATTCCTTTGTAATGCTATAAGCATGCAAAAGACGTATAGGGAGGACAATTGAAACTACATCCATAGGAACAGAACAAGTTAACACAAAAGAGGAATAAAAGAATAATTAACCAGAGCCGCTGGCACCCAGCCTAAAAAAAATTAGTCTTTGACTCACATTGACTGGATGACAATGATATCCCACACAATGAAAGCTTTGTGTGCTAACTCAAAAAAAAATTCAGTAAACACAGTTTCAGCCCACTTGCTCTTTGTAAATTAATTACCTCATCTAGTTTCAACTGAAGGCACCTGCATACTGGATATAAAAGTACTCTGAGCTATGAAAGTCAAGACTGGGAGGAATTCTGGTATGAATTTACATTAACGGTGGAATAATATGTCTTCAGTGTATTTTCAAATCTGCCATTCCTCCAAGGAGTTGTATATCCCTCCTTTTGCCTTCATTTTATTTTCACAACAACTTTTGAGGTAGGTCAGACTGAGAGTAATGGCCAGGCCCGAGGTCATCTAGCAGGCTTCATGGTAGAGTGGGTGATTTGAACTAGGTCCAATGCTTGAACCGTTACACAGTGCTAGGGTTGGAAAATTCCTGAAGATTTTGGAGTGGAGTCTGGAGATATGAGATTTTGGAGTGGAGTCTGGGGAGGATGAGAGAATCCTCAGCAGAGTATAACAGCATACAGTTCACTCTTCAAAATGAACCTTTTCTCCAGGGGAATTGATCTCTGTAGTTTGGAGATCAGTTGTAATTCTGAAAGATCTCCAAGCCCCACCTGGATGTTGGCACTCTATACCATGTTTGGGGGGGGGGAGAGGAATTTAAATCCCCAAATTTTGTTTCATTTAGTGTTCAGGTTTTTCTGCACACCTTTTCAGGAAAATCTGTTTAGTATCAGTGTGGCCCTGATCCTCAGATTTAGATTTCTGCAGATGAGGGCCACTCTTGAGAAACAGTCTATCAGAATTCTGAAAATGGTCATGACAATCAAATCATAACAGGTTTGTCAAAGAGATAGTATGAATACAAGTACTTTGCATTTAACTTATACTATGGTTTTTATAACTTCTCTAGTTTTTGTTAAATTGTAGAAAATTATTTATTCATATACAGGTGTGTTGGTATTTCATACCTGCATAAGAAACTGTTGGTACTTAATGTATTATGGTTTAATTTGGAGGATCAGAACTGTTGTAGACACAGTTGTTGACAGCTCCTCTGGCACTTCAGCCCTGAAATTTTCCTCCATTAAAAATCTCTCATCAGTAATCTGTCTGATCACATCTTTTTTCTTACATGTCTCATCACTATTCAATATGTTCAAAACGTAATTTCTGATTTTCTCTCTCCACTTCCCCTACCAAATCTTCCAGGTCTTGTACACTTACCATATCTGTTGACAATACTATTCACTCTTAATATCAGATACAAAGCCTTGGTTTGTTGCCTTTTCTGCCTTTTGATTTCCATATTTCATCTTCTGCCAGGGCATATTTTATTGAGCTTTTCATCTCTGTCTTCTTAGCAGAAAATTTCTATTTTATAGTCCGAAAATCTCTTGTTATCTCCTAATCTGTGGTCTTTCATGGTCACATCTTCACTTCCTCACCTCCATTCAGCACTTTGATGCCAAAATAATTCATCTTACATTTATCTTGCTGTGATGCCAAAATCATTCATCTCATAGAGGTAACACACCTCCTTAAATTCCTCCTTTAGTTTCCCTTCCATTCCTGGATCCAGCAGAAACATCTCTTCTAGGGTTGGAGATTCAGATGAAACAAATACCAGATTCGGCTCGTATCTGGGCGAATTTGGGCATATTCATACAAAAATTGTCCAAATATGCCCTGCCCAAATATGAATGAATCCAAATGCAAGGTATTTGGGCTTTTGGGGGGGAGTATTTTTGGTGTTTTTCAAGTTTTGGCCTGCAGGGGGTGCATTTTTAAGCTAGCGGCACCACAATTTCTGGGTATCATCTGGAGACTATCCTGATGACACCACCAGGGTTTGGCGAAGTTAGGTTCAGGGGGGCCGAAGTTTGGATCCTCAAAGGGGTAGCCCCTGTCTCCTGTTAGCTCCCACTGGAAACAATGGGGGATGGGGGTATCCCCTTTGGGGGTCCATAATGTTGAGGACAAACACATGAGGACCACGAGGAGTTTGTAATTTGAGAATTACAATTCATGAAATTAATATTAAACCACTGGAATGATGGCATGACATTCCTCTACATAACTTTCTTTTTATCTCTCTGTTCTATGTAACATTTTGGACTGTAAACATCAGAAAACAGGGATTTGTTTTTTGTAAGGAGCCATGTGCACTGACAGCACAATATGACAGCACAATAAGCAAATAAGTAACAGAAGAAGAAACCTGAGGCAGGGAGGAATACATCATAGATGTTATAGAGAAGGGTAGCTTAAATTCCCACACAATGTTATTTAAAGAAGCAGGTGATAATCACATAGTCATCATGCTCTCCTCCCCACTGCATGGAAGAATAACCAGTTTTGCAAAGAAGCATTTTAGAAGAATTCAAAGTTCCTCATTAATCAAAGGAATGATGTTATTTTTATCCACCATACCTAACTTGAGAGGTTCAAAAAAACCTATAACTGATTGTAGTGAGGATCTCTGTTTCTAGGTTCCAGGTGGATGCAATGCTATAAATATGGAAAGATTATTAACACTTAGTTGTCATCTTCATCTCAATGATGCCATCATCACCATGCAAGCCCCCCCCCCCCCCAAACACTATAAACAACCAGGCATGTAGGAAGTCAATATATAAGAAAGCATCCTTCATTGCAGAGATAGGCAACCTTTCCTCAACTCATACTGATTTGCTGCTTGTAATATATAATTCTCACTTTATCTGGAAATGGAATTAAATTTTTTGATCTGAAACTCTCACTGTAGATACTGGTGGAAAAATGTCAAGTGATAATTTTTCTTATAGTTATCCCAGCTCTGTAAAAGACCATTTATAATCCAAATTTTTTTATTATAAACTTTATTTCTGAAATGTTTGTTCATCCTCAGAAAGGTTTTCAAGGGCATCTTGAATCTTGCCACCAAACGTTGCATTTTTTCCTTGAATTCTATATGCTCCCCCCCCCCCGTTTGGTTCTGAAAACATTTTCCCTTTGTTCTCCGTTGTTTTTTGAACCACTTTCACCACAGTGGGGGGTTTTCAATTTGCTTTTGAGCCAGCTTCCCTTAAGTGTGCAATCATGTCAAAACTGTATTTATTTCACAACCCCTCCAAACACCTGGCGCTTAGTCACACCCATCCTCTCCTTCAGCCTTCAATATAACTGTGCAGTAACAGTACAACATCTGTGTGACAGACCTAAGGAACAGGCAAAGGCAGAAAAGCATGAATTCCTAACAGAGTCTGGGTGTGTGAGTGACAGACTGGGAGTTGGTGGAGTTTTTAGAAGTCAGAGTTTCTGACAGGATTTGAAGAAGTAGGTAAACCAGAGAGAGACAGAGACAGAGAGAGTCAAAGGAGGGGAGAAATCACCTCAGTTCCCTAAGCTGGTTCAGTTAAATGTTTATTTTAAGGTGGGACAACTGAAGAGAACCCCAGAAGGTTACATAAAGACATAGAAAAGCTGGCCAGCAGTGAAGATCAGAACATCAATATTGTTTTTTTCACATTTTTTCAGTTTTTCACTCCTTCATATTTAGCGTCAAAGTATTTTCCAACAAAGTATCTCACTTTCAAAAAAGCCATTGCAAGGATGGTTACAGGTTTGGAACAAGCATTATTATATGGAACCATGGCTTGATGATGGATTACAGAGAAGAGCAAATTGGCCAGAACTCATCCATGAGTCACAGGGATTTTGACCTACAACTCATGGTCCTTGGTCTACACACTTGCAATTAGCCCTAATTGCAGTCTTCTATGTCTGTGTGTTTAAGTGACCTTTTTAGTACAAGACAGCTGCGAATTGCAGACCAACAGACTTCAGCTCTGAATGTGATAATCAGTTACTTGCTTGGTCCGTACTTGCTTGATCCAAACTATGAATTTGCTACCAAACAGACCCAAGCATAATTTTAGTGTACATGGTCAGCCATGTAACACAACCTCTCCCTCAAAAGACCATTGGCAACTCTGACCTGGGAAATTCCTGGAGATTTGAGGGTAGTGCCTATCAAGACGGAATTTGGGGAGACATTTCATCTAAAAAATATGGTACAGAGTCTGTCCTCTGAAGCTGCCATTTTCCTCATAGTAGCCTGAATGTTGTAATTGTGGGAGTATTCTAGGCTGCACCTGGAGGTTGGTAACCTTACCACCAGTGTTGTATAGTGGTTTAGAGCAGGTGCACTCTATTTTGGAGAAATGGGTTTGATTGCCCACCCTTCCACATGACTCTAATCTGGTGAATCAGGTTTGTTTCCCTACTCCTACTTTTGAAGCCTGCTACGTGGCCTTGAGCTAGTCAGTTCTTTGAAAACTCTCTTACCTAAAACCCACCTACATAACAAGGAGTCTCCTGTGGGGAGAGGAAAGGAAAGTGTTTGTAAGCTACTTTGAGCCTCATTACCATTGAGAAAAGTGGGGTATAAATCAAACCCTTCTTCTTCTTCCCATCCCAGCCCTAAATCTCAGGTAATGAAAGAAAAATGTCCATTATATTATCGATGATATAATACAGCCTCTCCCTCTCCTGGATTTCTAGGTCCCACTAAAGCATACCATCCCTTCAAACTTGAGCCCTGGCTCAAAATAATCACATTAAGACAGGTTAAAGAATTAAATGTGATCTTGGTCTTAATTCCAGAATCTGTTTTTAGTGGCAGAGTTGCATGATGAAGTAAGAAATAAGAGAATACCCTGGGTGATGTACAAAGAGGGCACTGCATTAGCACTGAGTATTGTTTACATTTCATTTATTTTTAACATGTACATATAATACTCAGCCTAGAAGGCTTTAAGTTAAGTAATGGTGCTTAACTGACATACATCTAAGTTTAGGGAGAAGGACATCAACAGTCAAATGGAAAACTTTTAGAGGTAGGTTTAAGGCCTGCTGTGCTGCATTTTAGAAGTTAAATTTTGGGTGGATCTTCACATACCATACAACCTTGGTGTCATTAAATCCCAAGAGGCTGAAAGAATGTCTGTAAATGTTAGATTATTAAAAACCACTTTTCTCGTATTTCGAGTCTTTGACTATATTTAATTTGTCTACTGTAACAGCTAGTTTCCCTTCACAAATCCAGTTTGTCTACATAAATACAGCTGTTTGGTCTGCCTGTCTATTTGTAGAGCAGCTATTCTGAAGGGTGCTGCTGATGTCCAGATCTGCTTCTATTCATCGTGTGCTTTAGGGAAAAACAGGAAAGTAATTGGCTGAGGAGCCAAAGTGTTACTTTACCATTAATTAATTTTTAATAGAGGCCATACCGGAAGCTAAAGGGCCAGCAGTATTGATTATACTCAATGATACACTTCCCCCAAAATTTAAAATTCAAACTTTCTGCTTGAGAAAAAAAATCCTACTCCTATTAGAGGCCTATGTAGAAATGGGCAGTTGAAGCTTTTCATGACATAGAGATAAATAAACATTACCTGATAAATAACTTCCCATTAAGTTTCTAATAAATGGACAGGATCTTTCTACTCCAGGCTGTTGGCAGCTTTTGCTCTTGATTCCTTGCTTCTTTATCACATTCAGTAGAAATTCCCCACTCCACAAATCCCAGGAATTAATTGTGCGGGCATAGTGTGGGATGCTGAGGAGAGGATAGCTATCTGGCTGGTGTACACAGCCTGGTTTGTGTGTGAATTAGCTAAGGTTGCCATCTGGTGTGGTGAGGGAATCTTGCCCTTTTAGCAGTGGTGGGATTCAAATAATTTAACAACTGGTTGTTTACAAGCACCATTTTAATAACCGGTTCTGCCAAAGTGGTGCGAACCTGCTGAATCCCACCACAGCCTTTTAGTAAAGGTTTTATATGAGTAACAGGACAACCAAAGCTTTTATGACATGAAGCTAAACATCACCTAATGATTTCTGCAGAGCATACTGGTCTTAGAGGAAGCTAGAGGAACCTTTTAAGAGTTGGCAAGCCCAGCTTTGCCAAATCTTTCTTTTTTCTATTCATCCTACAGCCATTTGCAGACAGTCTTCAGTTGGGCTGAGGTAACAGGATCGGTCTTGGGATCAAAGATCATGCTGGAGGTCAGCTAGAAAGATTTTGAAGATTATGCATGGTTCTCTGGACCTCCTGCTACATATTCTTATCCTAAGGTCTGTACATGAGGAGGTTCTTGAGGGACAAGGTCGCAGCTCCTAATCAATCACATGTTTTTATGTAATCCATTTGTTTTGGTGTCTAGTTGAAGAAGCTCATTTTTCAGGATTGGCAGGGCTGGCAAAGACCTTTGTCTGAGACCCCGCAGGGTGACCAACAGCCCTGGTCATCTAAGGCAACTTCCCTTTATATAGAAGTTCACGAAGTTCGTTAAGTGATGTGTGGTAGATATTTTTTATCTATATTATGTTTTATTTTTTGTAAACTGCTTTGTGGGATTGGTGGGGGGGGGGAAATGGAATAAAATAAATAAATATACAACAAAATACCAATTTCTGGTCCTTCTCTTTTTCATTTCAGCAATCATAATATTCGACGGTTCAAATTGCTTCAGTTATACTCATAAATGGGATTCCATCAGCTTCCACTGTACAATTGTCGTCAAAGAAATGTAAATCAAGCATCACATTTCTTCATGTCAACTGAGTACTTGATGGAGGGTAGTAGAAGAGGGAGATCTTGAGAGAAGAGGCCATTTTGATTTCTCTTCCTGTCAAACTGGTTATTCTGTCAACATATGATAGACTTGTGAGGAGGGAATACTACCATACATGTGTATGGGTATTTACAAAAAAGCAGCTGGGGGTAGATAGGATATGTACTGCAGTTCAGGCAGATACTGTAATATAACTTATTAATCATTATTTTGTGTGTGCTTTAAATATTTTTCTACACAATCAAAATGGTATATTACTCTTGGGTTGCTGGTGGGGAAAAAAAGCTCTATCCCTTAATAGACACCTAAAGAGATTTTGTTTACTTCTATGTCATGACCCCTTTTTACTCAGAGTTTTATCTTGCTAAGGTTTTTTTTAAAGAATATACAGGAAAGGATATACAGGACATTAAAACTGTAAGCTAAACTATCTGTCATTTTGTTGCCTTTTTCTCTGGCGGCTGATGACTGTGGGCACACTTGTCACATCAATCACATCAGCAGATACTGAAATGGAAAACTCTTGACAACAGATGTCTTGACCTTTGTTTCCCAAGAAACAATTCCCACATTTGAGAGCATTGGAAATTGGCCAATGGGATGTCAAGCTCTGGTGGATTCCGCACAGACCAAATATAACAGGTGCAGGACTCTATATAAACTGTTTTGGGGTGGGGACTTCATGCAGGTCCTGTTTCCAAAATGAGTTTGGCCTGTTTTATTCCCCTCAACCCGGGGTTTCGAAAATCACTAAACGAGCGATCCTTTTACACAATCCCGGGTTGGAGGCGCTCCTGTGCAAACACAATAGGCAGGAGATGTTTTATTTCCCTTCTTTCCCATCTGTTTCTTTAGGTTCCATGCTGTCCACGGTCAAGAAGAATCTGCCTGCCTGCCTTTC
Organism: Sphaerodactylus townsendi; assembly: GCF_021028975.2. NCBI lineage: Eukaryota > Metazoa > Chordata > Lepidosauria > Squamata > Sphaerodactylidae > Sphaerodactylus > Sphaerodactylus townsendi. The sequence continues at coordinate 84,306,787 of NC_059431.1, read as the reverse complement.
TGTGAGTGCCCAACAAAGTACAAAGTCCCTCAAGCTCATTTCCTTCCTGTAGTAGTAAATATAACTGATCAACAGCCTTTGTATGGAAGTCCATTTTTCTTTGTGTGTGTGTGTGTGTGTGTGTGTGTGTGTGTGTGTATTGCAATGCATGTGTGGCAGGAAATAAAAAAGAGAAGTGTCTTTGTGAAGGTGTGAAAGTAACCTGGATTGTTTCTATGGGCTCCAATCACTGTCTAAATGGGTGAAGGGCATACGTATGAATGGGAAAAAGGAAAACAGTAAAAAGGGAAACAGAAAAAGGAAAACAGGAAAATGGAAAAAAAGAAAACCCATTACACATATGCTATGAGGAATTTACCTGTACTTCAGAGCTGCCAGCTCCAGGTTGGAAAATACCTGGAGATTTTGGAGACTTGTAAGGAAATTGTAAACCTGGTAGCATTTGGACTGCAGAACCTGGCTATGAAACCAAAGCTAACAGAAATGAAATGGACACATTAGACATTACTGAAATGGCACTCTCCCTACTAGAAATCAATGGCTGCAGGAGTCAATTTATTTTTACATTTCTGGGCCTTGAATGAGGCTTCCAATTTACCTGCTTTAAGCAAGCAGCCTCCCACCAACTGATCCCTCTCACCCATCCTTGTGACTGCACTAGCGGGAGAAAAACAGGGGGTCAAAATGACATAATGCATCAGTATTACATCTGGGTAAAAACCTGGAAATGATGTCAATGTATCAGCCTAAGCTCTGGAAACAATAAGGGATGATGAATGGCATGATGCCATGTCTACCCCTTGCCCCACCAACAAAGCTCCCATGAGTCCCTGACATCCCTAACTTGAAATAGCCTTGATTCTGTGATCCTCTGGCTAAGGTAACAAAAACACTGCAGCAGCACATAGACGAGCAATTTGGACAGGATAAAAACAAGGTAGAGTTTGTCTGACAACAGGCACCTGACAAGAGGAACATTGGAATTGCTGCCAAATAAAGGCTGATTTCAAGATCTCCTTGCTGTGTGACCCTACTGACTCAATTGATATTTCAACCAAACTGCATTTTATCATTTAGATAGGTACAACATCCAGAGTTTCCAAAGCCCGAAGTAAAAAAAGTCTTGTGAAAATGGACAATTACTGTGTGAAAACAGACAATTGAAGTTTTTGATTTCTTGGAGATTAAAAAGAATCAACTGTTAAGCAACATCCTGGCCCTTTCTGCAGAGACACTTCAAAATGTTTTGAGACAGGAAACATTTCATTTGAGGAGTTCTGCATTATTTTTTCCTCAAAATGTTTTATTTGCAGACTAACAATGTTTTAAATGAATCCCATTTTAAAATGATTTAAAAGCAGCTAATAAAACATATTAACAAATCCAAGTGGTGTTTACATTTCTAATTCATTATGAATTAAACCAACAAATGTCATAACACTGAGGGGTCCTGGTAGACTAAATGATAAAATTGGAGATAAGAGATTGGAAATTAGAGATTGCAGGGGAAAGCCTAGATCAGGGGTCAGCAACCTTTACCACCCAAAGAGCCATTTGGACCCATTTTCCACAGCCCCGAAGATCTAGTGAGTCGGAGAAACAGCTCCACCTGGAGCCACCTCCAGTTTGGCCCCTCCACTCACCTTTCCTGGAGGGACACGCCCATGCTATCCTCCGACCTCCAGGCCATGTGGAGCCGCAGCATAAGGCTGAAAGAGCCACATGTGGCTCCAGAGCCGCAGGTTGCAGACCCCTGGCCTAGATGGTTAATCATATGTCTCAACCATATGTCTGGTGGAATAACTCTGTCTTGCTGGCCCTGTGGAACTGTATAAGGTCCTGCAGGGACAGGGTCCTGGTCTCCTCAGAGTGTTCTACCAGCCTGTGCCAGAACTGAAAAACCCTTGGCCTTGGTTGAGGCCAGCCAGACTTCCTTTGAGCCAGTGACCACCAGTAAGTTTGCATTCTCTGAACAGAGCAATCTTTGGGGGATGTTGAAAACAAGATGAAAACAATTAGAACAGATTTGTGCATGCAAGTAAGTGTCCACCTGGATCTATGTGTCCACCTGGATCAAGTGTCCACCTGGATCTTTGGAAAACAAACTGTTGGTATTTGTTTTACACATCAAGTCATCAATTGCGATTGCAACAATTGAACAAACATACAACTGAAACAGCACCTCCTGTGCTGAAAGTTAAAAGCTGCAGATTTTCACAATGTGTGAGCTTACTTGTCCTACAATGTGGTTTTATTCATGAGCAAAACAGTACCAGATGATGATGGCTTCTTCATTCAACAATTCTTATTCTGTTTTTCCTTCTCACCCGTATAAACTGCGTACACAAAATCCAGCCCATGACTCTTGTCAGGAACATTTAAATAAATCACAAGGCAAATAGTTTCAAAATATTTATGTTGGTAGGATTTTAACAAAGGAAGATAAAACTAAGAGGAAAATAGGAGACAAGAATGATGCCAGTCAACAGTAATCAAAAACTGTGATTTATTTAAACATGCATCACCTCACTACAAAGGATCACAGTAGTATTTAAAATCTATTCATTTTAGGAGATGTAAGTTTGACCTGTAGGACAGGGAATATGGTTAAAATAGAGAAAAGTAGCTCTTCCTCCAGGGATCTTTTTTTCTTCTTGGTATATACGAGCACCAAAATATTATTTCAGGTTCGAAGAAACCTTACTCTGTGCCAGCTGCATTTTTAAACTCATGATGACTAGACTTCCAGGTCAATCCATCATATGAATTTTCTACCTGCTTCTATCACTGAGCAAACTCCTCAAAATTCAATTTAATGCAACAATTTGTAACAAAACATACAGATAGTTTGGTTTGGACTTACACATGTACTTTTAAAATATGATTCAAATAGAAAACTGCAAAATACCAATCAAAAGAAATAAAGTGAAGAACTGAAATCTATATATATATAAATCTAACAGTGTGTTTGTCCCTGATGGTCTCCCTCAGAAGCTGCTTGACAGATCGCCCCCAATTTTTCACATGACGTCCCTCCCTGTTGCGGGCAGGTAATCAGACTTTCAAATCACCGAAAGTCCATACCTGAGCCAGGTAAAACGTCTTTTTCCTGGCACACCAGGCCATGAAGCTGACTCTGTTTAACTGTCACCCCTAGAATGTTCGTGCAGCCTGTCTGTCTGTGGCCTGAGGGCTTAGAATGTTCATGCAGATGGGCAGAGATGAGCAGTAAAAACAGTACATAGGTAATACTGTTAGGTAATATGAGTGGAAGTGAAACACATACACACTTTGCCATGTGAGACGTCAGGTGGGGTTCCCCCCTCACACGCAGGTAACTTTCACTCTCTGTGCCTCACCCACTGCTACCACACAATACACATCCAGCTCATCCTCACACACCTCACTCTGCCCTCCCTCACATCCAACCACCACTTACCCACTTCCTCACCCATATTCGCCACAGCTCTCTTTTACTAAAAGCAAGCTGGAGTTTGCCTTTTTCTTCAAAGAAAATCCGTGGGGTGGGGGCGAACCAACACTACCGGCTCCGCTTCTTTTGCACGTGGCCCTTTAAAAACCCAGGGAGCTGGCCCCGATCTGAGCGCCTCACCACCCTGCCTCTGCTGCCTGACTGGGATAGCCTCCTTGCCCCAGTTCTGCCTTACCCAAGCCAGGACTGTGCTTGTCAACCAGCCTCATGGACAATGGGATTCGCACTCTGGACAGTTCCGTTGTGGAATGGAAAGGGTTACCTTATACAAAAAAAAAGACAGCACCATATAACGATGTGCATTGAAAAGGGAAAGAGGGATTCCATTTGACCACCCCAATAGGCTATGCTGGGGATCATTGGACCTGCATAGACATCTGTGTGGGTTGCGGACTGTGATGAGACGGACAATTGCCACAGCAACATGTGGCCGGGCCCGCTAGTTACATATATAAATAAAGTTTGGCCCTCATAATGATTAAAAAAATTGAATGTGGCTGGGTACAGCTAGGATATTTTTCTACATACCTGGGGACCCAGGTTTGCAGAAAAATACAAAAAGAACTTTTCTGAAAAGAAATGCATGCTTTGAGGGAGAAAGACCAAGATCTTGTAACACTGTGTTCCAACATCTTGACCTCCATTTTGAGGGAGGCAGGGCAGGTAGGGGAGAAAGAGTAGGAGCCTCCATTGCTGCCATATGAGCCAAGCAGGTGAAGATGGTGACATAGCAGGTGGACAGTGGGAGGAAGAGTGATATCCTCCACTAGCACCCCCTCCATAACATGAGCAGGTAAGAAGAGATAGTAGCAATGCAGATGGACAGGAAAAGGAGAAGAGCAATGCAGGATGAGTGGGTCGTTCCCCTAACTGCTGTAGTGAGTAGACAAGCAGGTCAGGGGATATGGGAGATGCCATCAAGTGTCATGGAATTTCCCCCCATGAATTTCATGATTCACCCACTTGTATATAGAACTCCTCAATAAACAAAAGTCTGTTCCGCACAGCACACACACAAAAAGATGCCTGGGAGACATTTTAAAAAGAGGTGGCTTCTGGTGTGTTTTCCAGACAGCAAAGGCATTGCGAAGGGTATGTGTGCTTCAACCATTTTGCTCTCAGTTTCACCCTCTGCTTGCGCCCAAGATTTTGTGTACGGTTCCCTGCCACCATTTGCTAAAGGTTGCTCTGTAGGTTCTGATCCTGGGCACTTTCTCAGCCCAAAATGTACATAGTTGTATTTAGCTGGTTAAGATTCTTGCATTTGCAAAGCTGCGGAGAAAGCTCATTGAAATTTTTTTTTAAATAGAAAACCTATATATTGCTGGAATTGGCAGGGCCAGCTGAGTATAACTTTGTACTTTTGGTGCTGAAAAGGTGTCCTGGATCAGAGCCTGCTGAGCAAATGCCCTGGGGTTACCTTCAGCAAATGGAGGAAGGGAGAATCTCTTCAGCAACACACAAAATGTTAGGCATAAGCTAATGAGTAAATTGACCAGAGAGCAAAATGGTCGAGTGGGAAAAACAAGATGTCTTCTGAGCTTTGCATTCTGCACAACCAGGAAGCAGATGTCTGGCAGGCAGCTTGGGGGGAAAAGGTGCACTTCAAAGCATTCTCAAAAAAAGTCACCTTGAGCAGAAAAAGGGGGGGAAAGCTGTGCTAAATATTAGATAGCATTTTTGTGGGAGGGGGACACATTGCCTCAGAATGTTGTAACTGTTCTATCTCAGGATAGAAATTAAGATGTATTTCTATCTCAGGGTAGAAATTAAGATGTATTTATATGTTTCCAAATGTTTGTTAGTATCTCTGTTCCCAGCTGTTATTCCACATAAAGCGATAAATCAGACTATTATCACTCTCAATTGATTACTATACTATAGGCTTCTTCAACTGTATTTTTTCCAAAACAACTATTAAAGCTCTTAAACTAGGGCCAACATTTCTGGAAAAAAGTATTTAAGAATCTTTTTACTATGAAAATCTCAAAAATGCATTTCCTTTCATCTTAGTTTTTAATTATTTCCCTTAAATTAATTAGCATTCATCACAGTATTTAGTATGGCTTGGATCCCACCAAGGGAAGAATTTCCATCCCCACTCTTGCAGGTTAAATTTTTTGATGAAATTCATCTTCTGGAGATCAAGGTTCTCCCAGGATCAGAATGAAAGGGAAATTCGAGTCTATAGTGGGGGAAATTGGGGGAAATCACTTCCCCCTTACACTTGCACAAATGTTTGTCAGGATCCAACCATATGTCTTTAAATTCCTAACTTGGGAAAAATCCAATACTATTAAATTTTTATATCAAAATTTATAGAAACCATGAGAGAATGTACAAGATATAAAGTGCCTTTAAAATGGCATTAGATTATAAATAAACATGCTGCTAATACTGTTCTCCTGAACAAGAAACCAGGACTACTTTTTCTTTAAGATTCCAGCATTTATAGGGGTTTCACAATAAGTTTGCTCCAAATTTGTTGACTTCTGATATCATTTTCCTACTCAGCTAAAGCAGTTTGCACATTAGTACAGGTCAAAACCAGGCAGGATATGCAATCTTCAACCATCTTCTTGGTTGAATACATACTCACTCTGTCATTTGCTCTGCTATGTTTATGGTCACAGTGCAGTGTAAAGGGAAGCATGATTAATTTACAAACTACAGCATACTGAAAAGGTCAGACGTATCATAGGAGGCCATCAGAATGTGCCAAACTCATTGTTATGGACAACATTGTAATGAGAATATGAAAGGCTACACAAGTCCTTTGTAAGTAAATGTTAAAATCTGGGACCATTTAAATCTGCCAAACGTAGTATTAATTTATAAATCTTCTTGCGACAAAAGAGCCTAACATAAAACAAATCTTCTGCTACTTGCTCTGTCCTTCAGATACCCAAATATAGGATCTGAAATAAGGAAGCTGGTTAGAGAAAGTTAAAAACGTTGAAAACAATGGCTCAGCTGACCTTTTAATCAGCTTGGTCTGACAGTGTATGACTTTGGATCTAGGAATTCAAATCTGTAATGCACTTAGAGTTACCTCGCATGAAGCAGCAAAATGTGGGTTTTTATGCATGGATTGACTGCCTCTATTCTGTGATTTTTTTTCAAAAAAGGATTGTGTCATCTCTTTCCACTCAAACTGAATGCTTACCACTCTTGGGTTAAAGGTTATACCTAGATCAGGTCATCACACATCTCTTTTAAAATCTCTAGAAAGTCATGACCGTTTCACATGACCCTCTCCCTTACTCACAGTTATACCAGCAGCAGTATAGCCCAACCCCCTTTAATAACAGGCCTTTCCTGAAAACGTCACTGAGTTATTGGGGTTAGGGTCTCAGATACTGTTCCATTCACACACTGCCACCATTTATTCATATCCTAAAGCATATATAGACTGAGACTGGTGTGTTTGTGTGTTTCTTTCCCTGAGACATAAAACTCACAGGGTTAAACAAACAAGTAGCTAACTTTGTAATAATTTGAATATGACACTGGAGAAAGTAAGATAGCAGTTACAATGTTTCTTTCCCTTGAACTTTTGAAATTGTTTCCTTGTTCCAAAATTTGTGATTTTTTGTTACAAATTGACTTTTTTCTCCATTTAGCTTTAAGTTTTTCTTTGCCTCAGCTTCACTCAGACATACTCTTTTCTCTCTGAACTCCCTAGCTGCCAACTCTCTCTGAACTCCCTAGCTGCTGTTCTCTTAACTGATGTTTTCCAACTGTTTCCTCTCTTTTCTGCACAGAACAAATAAAATGTATTGAGGATATTAAAATAAGTATTTAGGGGAGGAACTCTGCACAGCTTTCCCCCCAAAATATTTTCAGGGTGTTTTATTTCAGCTCAACCTGATGTATTTAGAAAATGCTGAACTCGTGATCTCTCCTCCCTGTTTTCCCTTGCCTAACAAGGAAGTGTTTTATTTTTTCTGCCTGACTTACAGGCCAGTGGTGAAGCAAAAATGGGGACATCCGGGGACAATTGTCCTGGGTGCCCCCCTGTTAAGTCACGTAGGGGGCAATTTTGTGCCCCTCCCCCTTCCCCCTCAGCCCGCCCCACTAAATGTCTACCATTTTCTGCTGCTTGACACCTCAGTGCAGCCTGCCATTTGTTGAAGATGCCCTGAGATGTTTGTTCTGCAGGCATCACAGCCGCCTGCCTTTTAAGTCAATGAAGTACTTGATTGAACTCAGCTTTTCCTGTTGATTTTGGCAGTATATAGTTTTTTTTACTTTTTACAGTTTTTGATGACAAGTCTTCAAAACTGTGACCACTCAAAATGAGAATTGGCATGGATTCTCATGTTGAGTCATCATCGCTTCGAAGACATTGAATTTTTTTTTTAAATGGGAAAACTATGCATTACCAAAATTGGAAACAAAAGCTCAATCATGGCAGACGGGAAAATGAAAGTGGAAAGCTTATAAATCAGATGGGAAGCCAAAAATGCATGGTTGGTAGGGGCAAAACAACCTGCTGTCTCCTCGAATCTGTCCAGACAAAGGCTATCCAGACAAAATATGAGATGGGATTTTTTAAGATGTCCCCAGAATGTCTTATTTTGGTTATGTGGGAAATGTCTCCCTCTTCAACATTATGCCAATTCTCATTGGTTGCTCTTAGGGAGAGGTGGAACCGAACCTGTCTGTCACACAGATTCATGTGTGAAATTGCACAGAAAGTATATGTCCATGTTCAGCATTCTAGATGTCTTTATCATGTGTTTTCATATGCAGTCTATACTCTCAAATATTATAGAAAGAGATCCAGTGACAAGTAATGAGAAATTCATGAACAATCTAACAAGCCATATCTTCTTGAGGAATCACTGACTCCCAATCAAAACAAACTGCCGCTTCACTAAAAGGTGCTGTCAAGATGCAACCAAATCATGGTGACCTCATTAAATTATACTTCATGGAGTTTTCAAGGCAAGAAATGGCCATGGCCTTCCTCTGCATAGGAGCTTCAGTCTTCCTTGGTAGTCTCCCTCCCCTCCCTTCAATTGCATGCCGCACTTCACTTCCTCCCCTCCCTTGCATGCCACCCCTTCCTCCCCTCCCCTTCCCTTCCCATCCCTAACCCTCCCCTCCCTCACTCCCCTTCCCTTGTATGCCACCCCTTCCCCTCCCTCCGCTAGGGTGTGTAGGCCATGTCCAGATGCTGGGTCCCCTCCCCCTCCCTTGCATGCCACCCCTTATTCCCTCCCTCCCCTTCCCTTGCATGCCACCCCTCCCTCCTCTTCCCCTCCCTCCGCTAGAATGGGTGGGCTATGTTCAGATGCCAGGCCCCTCCCTCCCCTCCCTTGCATACCACCCCATCCCTCCACTAGGGTGGATGGGCCATGTCCAGATGCCAGGCCCCGTTCCCCTCCCTTGCATGCCACCCCTTACTCCCTCCCCTCCCTCACTCCCCTTTCCTTGTCACAGTCACAGTCCTTCAGAGCTCTCTTAGATACTGATTCTGCTTAACTTTATTGGCTCTAGATAAGATAAGGTTTGTCTGGGCTATTAGGGCTGCTACACCATTAGACTACCAGGTAGCAACTACCAGGAACATGCATATTATAGTAGGACCACTGACTTTTACTGAAATGTAACATAAAGTATTGTTGTGGAGATGAAATGAGAAAGTGTGAACTGCTGGAGCTCCACAGAGAAAGAGTGAGAAATAAATAAATAATGCCATGATGGTACAGCATTTAACCTTCTGGGCAAAACAGCATGCCAAATCCGAGCATTCAAGCTAATATATTCCTGAACTGCAACTTACTGCTGTAGTCTTTTTGCAGGGTGGTAAGCCTAAACCTTAAAGATTTTTAAAAGGCCCATGCTCCCCTTAAAACAATAATGATGGAGAAAGCAGTTGTGTCACATACACTTCATCAGAATTCCGCAAAAGTCATTGATCATGTGAAGCAAAATGAGCATTTCTCCTATGAGAGATGGAGACTGGAATTCACAGTTCAGGCTTCATTTAGGCAGCTCAGTATTATTTACCCAGGAGAGGGCAACACTTGAAGAGTTGATTGGCAAATGTGTCAAAAAATAGAAAGGGAGAATATCTTTCCTTTCTCTAAGCAGTTTTGCATACATCTGTACACCTTCCAAAAGTGTGTGGGATACACTGAAACCATACACGTCTGTTTTTCTTCTTTCTGCAATTCAGTCTATGGAACTCTGGTGAGATGACTTTCTTCCCTAGTGGTATTTCTGGTATTTCAGAGTTTATGCTCTGTGAGGTTTTTTTTTAAAAAAGTATATATGATTAGCTAGCAAGTGGGAGTGATAACTATGAACTTCTTCCAGATTCCATCCTACTGTAGTGGCCAACAAGTGTGACACTTCTCATGAAATCTGTAGAGGGGAAAAAACTTTATTCTATCGGAAAACAGATGTTTCTTGTAGCCACAAATGCTCTAGTTTCAATACACATGCATTTTTCTCACAGGACTGCTGCAAACAGCTGCAAAGGCACATTATTTCAGAAATAATGTCTGAAGTATAAGAATGAAGATTCATATTTAGAACTGTATATGCAAAGTGGGTTTCTGAATCCACTCTCTTTATCACCCTCTAGACTGATCAAGAAATAAAATTCAGGGAGAACTGTGGAAATATGGGACATCATTCCCACAGTGTTCTATGTGGTCTAGTAATGTTTGCATTCTAGGGCCGTTTGCATGTTTGCATTCTAGGTGGAATATGGCGGCCTGGGGACGGCAAAAACGCCGTCCCCAGGCCACCATTCGCACAGGGGGCACAGCTGCTTTGCAGCTGAGCCGGCGTTTTCAGAGTGCGCTGGGAAGCGCACTTTTCTGAAAACGCCTGCTGGAAGCCGCTGCCGTGCGAATGGCAGCGGCTTCCCGGCGCTTCCCCCCTCCACTCCCTGCCTTCACTCACCTGGTGGCCTGCTCTCCGGCGCGCAGCAAAGCCGTCTGGGGATTACCTCCTGCTCTGCTTATTGATGTGAAGCAGCAGGCGCGCAAGAGGGGCAGGGGAGGCGCAGTCCCCAGGCCTTGGCTACGACGCCACCGAGGGTCGTGGAGCAGGTGAGTCGACCAGGCGACGGCGCCCAGTGGCGCCGTCTTCCCAGTTCTTTCTGGGACCGTCCATGCGGACGGTCCCAGCATCGTCAGGTCGGCGTCAGAAACGCTGACCCAAGCCCTTCCGCCTCCGTGCAGAAAGGGCCTAGGTCACCATTTTGAAGCTTACCACAGTATCGTTCTTTCTACAGAAAAATGGCTGATTATGATGTGACTGGGAAGGCAGCAAACCCAGGCTACATATGAAAGAGATAGAGGACTCCCCAAATATGCAAAAAAATAAACATTGTATATAAATCAAAAGAGAAAAAAAACTTCAAATCAGCTTGTTGAGACATGCATATGAGGAAAGAGGTTTAGAATATTGACAGTTGTTGAGAGTAAAAGTGCAGCAGAGGAAATCAGCCTGAGGATTTACAGAATTGTGAAGGGATACGTTATACACCATTGCCTCCCCCATCCTGCAGCTCCTTGAGGGCCCCCCACTTGTGGGTACTAGCTAATGGGAATAAAAATATTGACCTTCCTTTTGTGCTTGTAGTAGGAAGTACTGAAATCATTATGTGAAATGCTTTGAACATTCAGAAATGGTATATAAATATTCTACACAATACTGTTTTGTTGTTTCTTAAGGAAACCAGTCTGCTATGGAATGATTTTTTTCTAAATATATTCAAAAGTACACCACCACATGAATTAATTTAGAGGCTCCAAATGCTTTTTGCTATGGTCCTTCACTATCTGAAAATGGGATGTTTCCACAACTTCTGACATTGAATGACTTAAATGTTTTTATTTTGGATTCAATTATAAACTGGATTCAATTATAAACTATACATTTTGTATAGTTTCCTGGTGTTAAACTTGTCTAGTTATAATTTCTTTCCTTAGCATTTGTCTACCTCTGTAGTTCAGGGGAAATTAAATCTGCAACTTGATTTTCACATAATGATGCTTCTCTCATTGAGAACTGAGGGGGCAGAGAGCTGGGAAGTAGACGAAGGGTAAGTTTTCACTTAATCAAGCTCCAGATTCTCATGCCCCCAAGAGTCTTCTTAAAATATTCAGGGTATTATGATTATAGCTTTAACTTGTCATGAAAGATAAATGCATTTCCTGTACTTAGACTAAATTATAAAACCCCAGAACTTAATGTGTAAGTGTTAACTGTAATCATGGAAATTTGGTTCCAGGGGAAGAAGTTTGGTATCTGTTTTAGAACACAAGGACTTTGTGTTTCAGTTCACTGATCTAGTCAATCTAGTTTTAATTAAAACTCTTTGGTATCCAAAAGCTTAGGCTAATCCCTGAGAATTTTAGATGCCACAGAGAGAGAGAGAGAGAGAGAGAGAGAGAGAGAGAGAGAGAGAGAATGGTTATTGATGACAGCTGCCCTTTGAGACGAAATCTTGGGGCTTCAGTTTGTCATAGACTAGTTTTAGAAATGAGGATGTACAGGTAGGTTGACATCTGAGATTCTGCTTTACACAAAAATAGCTAATTGTAGAACAGCAATGTTTACTGTCTTGATTTTATATTAGCTTATGATAAAATATGTAGGTGAACTCCAGCTGTGGGTTATTAAAAATAAATATATCTCTGTCATAACAATAGCAATTTACTTAACATAGCTAACATTCTTCAGGCTTTCCAGATGACTGCTTTAAATATCCCAAATGTATGTTTTTCAAAAATTAAAAATTTAAGATTTGTATTATTGTTGATCTCCTGGACATAATATAAATAGTAAGTGTATTTCATACATTAGTCTTGTGTAGTGGTGAGAGTGTGGGACTCGAACCTGAGTGACCATGATCCAAACCCATGCCCATTGGGTGGCTCTCTCAACCTTACTAAACTGTGAGGATCATTGTTGTGATGAAATAGGGGTGAGGAAGGACATGAATGCTACTACTTGGAGACGGGCAGGATAAAAATTAATAGATTTCTCAGCAGAAGAATGAATAGATAATCATCCAGCAAGTTCCTCATGGCTTAAGGAACTGTTGGGAATAAATGAACCCTGAGCCCTATAGTGAAATTGCTCTGGCCTGAAGATTTTGGATCAGTGAGTAAGATGGTTTCCTAAGCACAGGGCTGAATATTTTTCCAAGTCTTTGTGGGATAGTTGGGTGTGTGAAGATGAGTTTGAGAAATATGTGCTTTCAACACACATCTCCCAACTCAAATTTGACTGCCCCATAGGAGCTTAGGTTTCTGATGCTTTCACAATTCAAAGAATTCCTGATCTCCCTAAGTTGTTAGATATAGGCTCATTCCGCACATGCAGAATAATGCACTTTCAAACTGCTTTCAGTGCTCTTTGAAGCTGTGCGGAATAGCAAAATCCACTTGCAAACAGTTGTGAAAGTGGTTTGAAAACGCATTATTTTGCGTGTGCGGAAGGGGCCATAGAATAAACAATCCTCTTCCCCATTCTCATTTTTCCATGCCCTCAACATTCTGTGGTTCCTTCAGACCAATGAGTGCATTCAGTGTTTGCCAACCTATGTTTTCTTCGAACTATGGGAATTTTTTTTTTTGCGGGGGGGGGGGAGAGGGTAAACCTGGGTATAAAAACTCCTGCCTTGTTTGTGGGTGTTTTACTAGATTAGTGAAAAGTTCTGGATTAGTTGCTGTTACAGAAGGTGATTCCATTTTGGCATCTGCATACTTCTCTAATTTTCCATACATTTTGTAAAGAAATATCTAAATCTTCTAGACGGGATGAATCAGCATGCTAGTGCAACTCAACCTGGTAAAAGCTGATGTGTTCTATAAGCAGTCACTATCTGCCCCTAAGTTAAAGGCTTACATTTCAGAGGAATGAAAAAACAGGAAGTTTGACTGAGGCTGCTCTTTATAAGTCCTTGAGGCAACAATACTGTAAAATATGGAACTGCTAGTTAAGGTGAGGTGGCTGGGAGTGTGGAGCTACCTGTAATTGCTTACATATTTATGCAAGGGAGCTGAGTGGGAAGTTCTCCAATTCTAAAAAAAACCCTCCTATCTTAAAGCAACTGACAGTGCAATACTAAGAATAATCACATCTTCTACTCCTATTGATTTCAATGGACTTAGAAGTGTACACAAGCACACGAAGCTGCCTTGTATTGAATCAGACCATTGCTCTATCAATGTCAGTACTATATTTACTCAGATGGGTCTCAGGCAGAGGTCTTTCACACATAACATATCCACTGATCCTTTTAGCTGGAGATGCCAGGAACTGAACCTGGGACTTTCTCCATGCCAAGCTGATGCTCCACCCCTGAACTACAGCTGCTCCCTAAAAGGGCATAACTCTAGATTGCAAGTTAGCTAGTGATGAACTCTAACAGACATACTCTCTCATATTTTCAAATTAATTTACCAGAGAAATGCTTCAGAATTGCTGATTTTGACTGAACCAAAACCAGGGACCAAATTCAGCACAGTTTGGGTTGGATCCAGCTCAAGGGCTGCACAAGGAGTCACGTGAAGTAGTAGCCATGAGAGTCAGGAGACCATTGGGTGGGGAGAAGCACTCCTTTCATCCTCTTCTTTCAGCAGAGTTTCACTTATGGAAGATGCAGGAAGAAGTGATTTTGCCTTTTCTTTCCTCACTTGTGCCTAGAGGTCCCATAGTGGTCCCAGAACCCAAGCAATCAAAGGCTGCTGAGGTAGAGAAGAAAATGGGGACGATCCACATCGTTGATAGATCCTGGGATTCATCACTATTTATGACTATGGAGAAAGGAAGTTCAACTAGGGTTGCCAGCCAGTGGGAGTCCCAGGAAGGACAGGGACATGGAAGGTGTCATTGAATGATGATGTAATGTTACTTCTGGATTCCCCCTATCATGCCTTTCTAGGCCATTGATTTTCCAGTGATTTTTTTTAGAGTGGTGTGATGGCATTTCTGAGTTTTCCCCAGAGAACTGTCAACAAGCAGCAATTTAAACCCCCCCTCCCCCGCCCCTCACTGGCACCAGAGAGCCAGCAGGCAATGATAGCTGGAGGAGATCTCCTGCCCCCAGCAGGCATCTGGCAAACCTAAGTCTAACTTGCACATAACTCTGATTTTGTTTTCTCCAGATATGCTATGAACCAATTTTCAACAAGCAAATGACCTCATGTTCTTGTTAAGAGCTGGTTTTTGCAGACATGGTCACTTCTGGCAACTTGAATGTGTGAATAAGCCATTTTTGTCCCAAAACTCAAAGATGCTTTCAGAACACTAAGCACTGGGTCAAATACAGTGCTCTGTAAAGGAAACAGTTATCTTCAAGCAGATGGACCCACACTGCAGATTGGCACTACCATGCAAGGATGGGCTGGCCATTTACTTTACAGGGGAAATCCTGGTAAGCTGTTCCCCTAAGCCCATGGTGGCGAACCTTTGGCACTCCAGATGTTATGGACTACAATTCCCATCAGCCCCTGCCAGCATGGCCAATTGGCCATGCTGGTAGGGGCTGATGGGAATTGTAGTCCATAACATCTGGAGTGCCAAAGGTTTGCCACCACTGCCCTAACCCCTGCCTATCCCCACATCAGGCAGGCCTGGTGAGGAGGAATTCAGCCACTGCTGTCAAACAGTAAAGTTTCAAGCCACTGTGCCTATGCTTCTGCTCACACAGAACACCAAAGCCCAAAGTTGTACCCAACTTCACCCATGCCAGAGACAAGCATATTTCAAAACCCTCACTGGTCCAACTGCACCCATGCCCATAACAAAGAATATAGCTACAGCAGCACCTGACTGTGTTGGTGAGATGCAGCTAGTGAGGAGCACGAGTGCAGCAGCACCTAACTTCATTGTGTCAGTGCTGTTATGGGGCAGTGTGGGCACAACAACACCTGCCTGAACTCTACTGGCTGAAACATAGTAAGTCTGGAGGGTTGAACCATGATGGTGCCTATCTTTTCCCTGCTGTGGATCTGGATAGCAAGAAATATGCTGATACTTCCTTTCTCTCCAGCTGGCTCTTTGGTCCTCCATGTGGTGACAATGGCATGGTGACAGGAGGAAGTGTGGCTACAAGAGGAACATTTTGGGTCCCCATTCTGCCCATACTGTGGGAGTGTGATTCAGGACAGTACTGGCATGAAGTTATTTCAGGTAGGATTCATCTTGCAACTCCTATTTCTGTATCTTTCTGTGGTAGAATACCAGGAGTAATCTAAAGGCAGGGGGAGTTTAGGGCTTTCCTTCAGACACATCAGTATAGAAGATAACACTGTCCCATGTTTTTGAGGTGCAGCACAACTCATAACCATTCATCTTTATTCCTTGTCATAGCAGAGTAGCAGGACTGGAGAAAAACAACCCCATTACTCCAGTGTTATAAAGTTTAATAACATTAAATGATCTAGTGAATTTGGAATTTGTTATGCAAGGATCTAACCTTGGTGCTTGGACTAAAGTGACATGGCTGGGAAGATTGGAGCATAGACCATAATTTTTATTTCACCATAAATATTAGTCTACAAGATGCCCTTTATAGAGCTAATCAGCTGTAGATAGAGAACAATGTGCCCAAACTTAATCTATGCACTTTTAACTATTATACATAACTTTAAAAATAAATTGTCTGCTTCTGTATTCCTAGGGATCATGATAGATTATGAACTGGGTGTCCAGACGTCTTCCTAAGCGCCAGACCTTATAATAAACTTGGCACCACTTAATAATTAAAATATCAGTTATAGACTATAAATACTTTGATATGGATGTAGCATTTCCCAAAGAGGTATGCAGCACTCATGTCTGGAATATCTCTACCTCTCACAATTTTTTGATTTAAAATGTTCTCTTACTGGAGTATGAACTTTTGGACAACATTTTACAAGGGTTTCAGATTTTATTCTGACATGCAGTTGGACATACTTTATGTAGTGTTTAAAAAAACCCTGTCCAGGGAGAATTTAATTTTTGTGTGGTTCATTATATTGTGTTCAAAAAAGAACACTTTTTCTTAAAAATAAATGGGGGGGGGGAGTTAAAAACAAACTGAAAATGAATCTGAACACTGTTGTGCCTGCCTGCCTGCTCACTCGCCTTTTGGTTAGAAAAATGTTCCAGTCATGTAAACAGATAGGTTAGAGGAAGGCTGCAGTAAGAAACTATGATTAAAATTAACACAGCTCAACAAACAATTCAGATTTGTTAGGCCTAGGCCTACCTCTGTTGGATACTTCATTCAGTCCTTAGGCTACCCTGACTACCACAGATTTTATGCATGTTTAAGTTTGACAATAAATCTTGTTTGGAATCTAAATTATATTCACTCCCTGCCTTAATGTTTGTTGTCCATGCCTTAATGTTCCCAATATTTCTTTTAAATGTAAATCCTGGTGGAAACTTTTTTATGGGATTAACAATAAAATTAACAATAAAATTTGCAGGAGTGCATGGTCTTCATCATGATCCAGTAGCAACGTCACCTGCTCTTTTTATTGCCTGTTGGATCAAGTTCTCCTAAGATACTCAAGAATGAAAGCTGGCCCTTTAATAAGGCATGCCAATTCTTTAGCTTGTTTTAAGTGAAGCTGTGCCAGACAGCCTTCATTCCTTAAAAATAACAAACTGTGCCATTCTTATTGCCCTTCATGGAGGCTTGTAGAAATGCTGTTCTTTTATGGTTTTAATACTTGCTCTGACTGATTCAGAGAGTGGTTATCATTATATCATGCAGTTAAGAAAAGGAAAGGGATGATTTATTGCCAAATTCCAGGAAAGCTATGATTGTTATAAATCCAGTTCCCAAAGAAGGGAAAAGAGAATTAGTCTCTCTCTCTCTCTCTCTCTCTCTCTCTCTCTCTCTCTCTCTCTCTCTCTCTCTCACACACACACACACACACACACACACACACACACACACACACACACACACACACACACACACACACACACACACACACACACACACACACACGGCCAAGAAATTTGCACCATTCCCTGTCCTAAAGTTTGTCCTATGATATTTCCCTCATCCCAGGATTTTCAAAAATCGCCAATTTGGCGATTCTTTAAAAAAAACCCTGCTTGCTGTGTTAAGGCCTGGAGTATTGGTTTCACCTTCTCAGAATCAAGATTATCTTGTGTGTGTTTGTGTGTGTGTTATTGTATCTTTGCACACTATTGCATGGATGAAATATATCACATAAGAAGAATTATGATACTAATACAAATCCAGCCTTATCAGCCTAGCTTTTTAGAACCATGTCATCACGCGTAAGTATATGAGTGTCCGCCAGATTATAAATATTTGGTGCAAAGATCTCTGTTGTTTGCTCCTGTTGCTCTATGAAGTGTCATGTGAATTTACTCTGCTGAACATGTACAAATTCTGCTGAGTGAGGTAGGTGTCCTGCTCCAAAGAGGAGGACAATTTGTCTCATGGGGCTAGATTCCTTCCTCTGAAGCAAAACCTACCTTCGTGGAAGGAATTAATAGGAATTAAAGCATTGTCCTTAATTACTTTAT
This sequence comes from Sphaerodactylus townsendi, assembly GCF_021028975.2. Taxonomy (NCBI): domain Eukaryota; kingdom Metazoa; phylum Chordata; class Lepidosauria; order Squamata; family Sphaerodactylidae; genus Sphaerodactylus; species Sphaerodactylus townsendi. Next base: position 84,288,759 of record NC_059431.1, on the reverse strand, counting down.
TTGGACAATATTGTTGGGGGGAATGTGCATTATTGGATTGTATGGAACAGTTGCTACCTTTTAGCTATGATCTGGAAAAAGAATTGAAATAGTGTACTTAATGCTAAAGTGCTTCACTTCAAGAGCAATTGGTATTAAGATCACTGGGGAAACTCCTGGTTTGATGACTTGGGTGCAGTTTCTGCAAAGGGGGGTGGCATTGCTGTTGCCATAAGCTGGTAGCTCCAAATTGCGGGAGCCAGTGACTCTCACCAAACACAATGTAGGCAGGAATGATTGAATAGAACCTGAAATGATCCTGCTACTTCCTCCAGTGGGGTGGTACTCCTTCCTCCTTCTCACCCTCTTCTGTTGGAGGGCTTTTCCCCACCCAAGCCCATGTTTACCTCTCATGCCACATCTTCAGCTCATACCTACATGTTGTAATTCTTACAACTGTCGTATATGCAAGGTGATATTATTATCCCCACATTATTGATGGGGAGCTGTGACTTAAGGCAAAGCAACACACTACATTTCTCCCTGGGGCATCCTAGGATCAGGTCACTGATATGTTCTGGAAACTCTGTGCTGCCCTGGTCTGTGGATTGAGCCTGGTGAGGACTAGACTGTCCCTGCTGCACCAAGTTTCTGACCCAAAAGTGGCCCTCAGAAGCTTGTATTTGTCCCATTGAGGTTTGCACAAGTACCAATATGACTACATGTCTGTTTACCCATTAAACCAATAGCAGCAGTCTGTTACATCAGGAAAATGGCATGGGGAAAAGATCTAAATCCTTACCCCTCACACCACGTGGTACCATTCCAAATCAATCCTGGAAACCTGGGGAGCACGAAACTCCCAGAATGCATCTATGACCTTAGAAAAGGTCAACAAAAATTAGCCAGGACACATATTTAAAGTTTGGACTTAATACCTTACTGACAAACATCCACAAATTTGGTTATAATGTCCCTTAAAAAACTGTCTTTGAAATCAAAGACTAAATACCTATGAAATTCAAAGAAAATCTACAATTGTGCAATCATAAGAACTTCTCAATTCTTTGACCTCAGTGAATATAGAAGGGTGTAACTCTGCATAGGATTGCACTGTTAGTTTCAACTCATGGAACTGAAAAGAACATCAGTTCAATAATTGTTAGTTATGGTCACAGAGTAAATCAGTCAGCCATGTATAAAAGGGTCACATTGAATAGATCAGTGATCCAGAGGACATCTTCTGAAACATGCCATCTGCAAAGAACACAAAGGAAAAACTGATATACCTAGACAGCCACATCCTGAAAAAAGCCATAAAACCAGAGGTGTAGCTGGGAAAAATGGAGCCCGGTGCAAAATCTGAGTTTTGCAGGGAGTGGGGGGAGCAGTCTGTGTTTTTTGTCTTTTTAGTATTGTTTTTTTCAGTTTTTGGCCTACAGGGGCACAGTTTTTAGGCTAGCAGCACCAGAATTTCAAGGTATCTTTAGGGGACTCTCCTGATGATACCACCAAGATTTGGTAAAGCTTGGTTCAGGGGGTCCAAAGTTATGGACTCTCAAAGGTGTAGCCCCATCTCCTATTAGCTCCCATTGGAAACAATGGGGGATGGGGCTCCCCCTTTGTGAGTCCATAACTTTGGACCCCCTGAACCAAACCTCACCAAACCTGGGTAGTATCATAAAGATACACTGAAAATTTGGTGCTGCTAGCCTAAAAACCGCACCCCCCTGCAGGCAAAAACCGAAAAAACAAAAATACAAAAAACACAAATCTGAATTTTTGTGTGCGCCCCCTCCCCAAGTGCGTGCCTGGTGCAACATGCACCCCCTAGCCCCCTTGTAGCTTTTCCTCTGCATAAAACAACAACCAATGTATGATTAACAATGCACTTTTAGGGAATTGCCAGTTTTAGGGAATTGCCAGTATATGACTCTGCCAATCTTCATGGGCATGAGACACTGGATTTAGGTACTGGAATTGTATCCATAGTTTTATTAACCTTCTTGTTCTGTGATATTTTCCCAATACCACAAGCAACATCCCAAAATAATCTTGATGCAATCATCAAACCATTTTGAAAGCATTTTATTGTTTGTGCTCCTCACTAAAGTGGTGCAAACGAAAGACATCCATAAACTTAAAGAACAGAAAACTGTAGCTAACTGTGCATCATCCAATGTCAGATCTAATTTGCAAAACTGGTCCTAGTTAAAGCAGAACTCAGGAGAAGCAGAAGTCAGGGAAGAGTGACTCATGGAAAATAAACTGAAATTAGAAAATCTTGTTATACCTATTTCAAGCATATCCATAAATCAAGGTTGCCTTAAAAGAGACACCAAGGAATATAAGCTGATACTCTGAATGTTGTTATTATGAAAGGTTGTATCAAATATCCAGGAAATCTGAGGATGGATGAAATAATTATCTTCATCAAGGAAGTGGTGTTTCTGTATCTTGAATGGTGTAAAAGAGGAAAAATTAAAGGGGAAAAGCAAAACTTGAAAAACTCTGATACGGTTCTAGACAAACCAGCCATTTCTTTCTGTGCATTTGGTCATACAATTCATCACAATAGTTTACGAGCCTATTCAGATGTTTTAAAACTACTTAGAATCAGGATAAGAAGGGAGAGGAATTGCAAACTGTGGTTCTCAAAAATACACACAGCCTATGGATGCATTTCTGCATTTCTCTATGCACAAATTACCACCTTTCTTTTTTTAGGATACCAGATTGTGTGCACATGAAAGCTGTACAAGTGTAGGCTTTGTGTGCACAGCTGATTGATAGATGGAGGTCAAGGGTGGAACTTGCTTCCAGAATCCATATCTTTTTCTCCATATGCTGATTCTACGCATTTTAGAATCTCTGATTAGGGCTCACGTTGTCAAATTTACACTGTGGTAAAACCTGATTGGGAAAAATCACCCATATTCACCATTAACGCTGTGGTTTCTGTTTTGTTAGCACTATCCATTATAAAATGAGAGAGAGTGGTAAACCATGGCAGATTCTGCATGGACCAAAACCAGTGGTGTGAAAATGGTGTGAAAACAGTGTGAAAGGGTTTAAAACCATTTTCACACCATTTTCACACTGCTGTTTTTGGTTCATGCGGTAATCAGCTCATGTTTGGAAAATATCAGCCACATCCATCATTAACACTGATGTTTCTGTTTTGTCAGCACTGTCCATTATAAAATGGGAGAAGGAAATAGTGGGTACGAATTTTCACCAAGGCTACAACAGCATTCCTCTACCATAAACTTTCAACATATGCTTCTCTCCCCAATTCCCATGATGTCTCATGAATCCAGAGACATTTATCCAGACATTTATCCAGAGAAATATCACAAATAGACTATATTAAGGTACTGGGCTTTTATCCGGGGATTGATGTTTCTGATCTCCAGGCAGTGATAATATATACCAATTTCTATCTCCCCCCCCCCCCCCCGCCCTGCCAGACTCACTTGGGCACTGAACCTTGTCCTCGGCCTTGCTGTGCTCCTTTATTTTATTCTGTGCCAAGAACATACTTGTTCCTTCTTTCATCTTTCCCTCCCACCATTTTTATCTGTATTCAAGATAGAACCTTGAGCAATATTTCTTTTGCATTCCTTAAATGAAAAGAGAAAGAAAGAGGCAATTGTTCTGTGAACTCTCTACTTACATGACATCTGTGGACTCTATCAGGATGGAGCTGTAGCCAATATATATATTTTTATGTATAGCAATAGTACTCACTGAGTTGAGATTTGAACAGAGCAGACTGGGATGAATGGCAGTCCCAACGAACATTGCCCAGTCCAAAATTCAGTTAGAATTCCATGTTAAGCTGACATGATTAAAATAGTTTCCATTTTGAGGGGAGACCATTAAAACATATTTTGACATTACATGCATCAAAGTAAATGGACACCCAGCACTGCCTAGTAACAATTAGTCAAAACTATGCTGAAATTGAAAAACCAGTGAATCTAAGCATGAGTGAGAATGATCAAAGTCCTTCACCTTATCTCATCCTGAGAAAATGCAAGAAAAAAAGTCCTTTCACTAGTAGGTCATTTTCCCAGGGAGCTCCTGGTGAAGACATTTGGCATACTTACAAAGAAACCAGAAATGTTGAAAGACAAACATGTTTAACAGGTGCCATAAAGTATTTTAATATTAATGGCACCTGCTCATTGCTGGGGAGAGTTAAATGACCCCTTGGGGTCTCCCTTCCTCATAGAAACAGAGAGAGGCTTATCTGTAATTAATGAAAAATTGTCTTCCAACTATTGATAAAGATGTGCAGACTTCATCAAAATTTTCAATTAAAACATTGTCCCTAGATGCAAAGAAAATGTATTTGCCCATAAGTTTGACCAAGTAAACCACTGCCATATGCTTATTAAACTACAGTATGGCAGTGTCATGGACCAGCCGTGTCCAGAAGGTATTGAGGACTCCTCTGATGAAGAGTCAGCAGGAAGCCCTGGCTTCTGTCCAAGCCAGTATTAGAAGTGGCACAGGGAGAAGCAGCCCCTGTGGGGCCAGATATGAACCCAAGGCCAGACACCAGTGCAATGACCCTCCAGTCCTTCAGCTCTGAGCTAACTGTGGAAAGCTGGATGCCAAACTGCTCACATTCCTCATCCCCAGAGCCTCAGGAACAGAGGAGGAAGAGAACATGCAGGACTGTACAGAAAGAAGGCAAAGTACACGCCGGGCAGCTCAGCACAGGCACTGCATGGACAGTGAGGTGGAGTATTTGCAGAGCAGGTCTGAGAAAACCGGAAGGTGCACCATGTTACAGGTCCTCTGAGTAGCCTTCCCTTTATAAGCAGTTGGAAAAGGAATAGTTGCATGGAAGCAACATGTTGAATTGCTGGTGACCCTGCAACTCCTGTTTTGAACTATCTGCTCTGTCGTGATCTTTGCCTGAATTTCTGGACTTGTGTTTCTGTTTTACCCTTTACCTTGTCACTGTGAATGTTGAAACTTTTCTAGTTGACTTTTGGAATGCAATTTTGACTGTGGAAACTGGATTCTGTATGTGTGTGTGAGAATGGGTACAGAAACCACAACAGGCAGAAATTTTAACCAAGACATTAGAATGTGATATGGTGTTGTGAGGCTGTGTTGTCTCATCACGTTCTTTATGAATACTTTATCATTCAAGCAAAAATGAAAAGTTAAGCTCTGTTCTATTTGTTTACAATTCATTTCTATTCTAATTGGAAAGGCACTTATAATAATATAGGTAATATTTCTACTCCATGAATAACAACTTGTATCGATCAAATAATTCTTCAGTTTCAGGTAATAAAATTTTGTTGATAAACAATCTGATACATACAAATGATGGCCTGTTAATTAAGGAAGACACTTTCAAGTTGTATTTCTAGCTTCAATGGATGTACCTCAGTCCTATATAGAATTTTTTTACAAGTATTTGCATGAACTGGGGTGGGGTGAACACATTCATCAGCTTTCCCACCTCCACCCTTGATTTCCATGGTCTTGGATGACTGCAAACTAAATTTCCATTATAATTATGGAAGAGGTGATATAGACTGAGATGACTGTACACTAAATAATGGCTTGCAGGTGTGGCTGAGCCATTGCAGAGACAGAACACCACAGAAAGGTGAATTACATCAACATGCAAAGCTACCTTACTATGTATCAGGCCACTGGTCTATAAGCATCAGAACTGTCTGATCTGACTGACAATGGCTTTCAGGTATAGCAGGGGTTCTCAACCCTTTATATGTGTACCGCCACTGGACACAGAAGTAGTCCAGGTGGGATGCAGAGTTTTCATAACAGTTACGAAGAATTTTATCTACCTCAGTTCTACTGCCTACCTGCTAGTGTGACATGTAATCTCTTGCTGACCTTAGCTGCCATCATGGACAATACCTGCCATCATCATGCTAGTTATAACCTTATCCACTCCGAATTTCTTCTAATCTGCTGTTCTCCCTGTTCATCAGCAAGTGTCTTTGATGTGCCATTTCCTGCTGACCCTTCCTGATAGGATTGTCCACTGTGATTGTCAAATGTTTATGCCCTCAAAATTTACCTTAAGTACATTAATAAATTTATTTAAAATTTGTACCCCAACTTTCTATCCTCACAGCTAACAATTTAAAACATACATGATAAAATCACATTTTAAAAGCATTAAAATCACCCCTCCCAAAGACATGTCATTAGAAATTAAAAACAGTTAAAATACATACAAGAGATAAAACAGAAATTAAAACATTGATTAGGAAGGAGGGATCACTGAGGGAATACCAAACAAAACAAAAAAAGTCTTCACCCACTGGCAGAAGATGACAACAGAAGGGGATAGCTGAGTGTTCCAGGGGAGAGTTTTTTAAGTCCAAATCTCCAGATGACCTCATCCAGTGGTTTCATGTAGATGTATAGAGCATAGAGGACAAGGTAGAACTTTACAAGCTTGTATAGGCCAAAAATGTATTCAGTGGGGGATTCTCCCTCAACTCTGGAGTAAATTATCTAGATTCTCCATGAACTCTGTTTCTTTTGTCTATAAATTAATAGCTTACATGAATAATATCAGTTGAGAATCTCAGAACTTTGACTATTTACATCAAAAGAACTACATCTCAGAAAATGGATCACAGTTATTTTGCGTTAATGGTCTGAAATTTTTACAGAAAAAAATATGTTATAAATAGAACAACACTAAGAATGCTTTCCTTAGAGTAAACCCCATTGAAGAGACCCATGTAGGACTCTACATCAACCTACCTAGTATAGCACTGAAAATTTGCTGTTTTATGGCCGCATTGTCATGACAAGCATTATTCCTAAATTAATTTGATCTAAGTAACATCGCCACAAAGGACTCGCATTCCTCAGGGAAATAACAGTTATACGAAAAGGTCAACCAACAGTATTCAAACAAATCAAGACAAAAAGGAGCCTGAACTTGGTAGCTTAAAATCAAATTCCAAAGCATTGTATGTAAAAAAGAATGGTATTCTTTTCTTTAATAAAAGCACACTTTGCACGATTGAACAAAGACAATGAATGAGCATTATTCACAGAGCTGAGGCATGCAGTTTGTTCCAAGAAATGGCAAAGATTCAGACTACAGCTCCAGGACAATTGAAATCAACATACAAGAAGAATTCAGCACTTAGCATAAACACACACACATACACAAATAAATGGACATTTATGAAGCAGCTCTGTTTATAGAAATATATACTTTAAATAATTAATATATTTTAATTTCTTTGTTGTACTATTGTTCTTTCATGATGAAGCTCATGGCTACACAGTGGAAACTCCTCTGTGGGAAAAATCTGGCTGAGTTGTACGTGGTTGGACTGAGTTAAGAACATAAGAACATAAGAACAAGCCAGCTGGATCAGACCAGAGTCCATCTAGTCCAGCTCTCTGCTACGTGCAGTTCTACGGTGGCTGCAGGTTCTGGGCCATGCCTACCTCAGCTGTGCTATAGCCACTACTGCCAGATTGGACACTTGTCCTGTTGAGTAGACGCTATCAATGCTGGGCTTAGGCTGGTTGTAACCCAATTGAATGGTGGCTGCTAGGGGTACACAAAAATAATTTTAAAAAATTGGACTCAGTCATCTTGGATCTGAAAAATATCAGTATTCCCTAGTTTCCCAAATTCCAATACTGATATGGTATTTTGATTTGGGTTTTCCCCCAGCTTTTTGGGAAGTTCATTATTCTTTATGGGGAAATTTCTGGGTGGTTGGGAATATTGTTTTTAGAGGTACAGCCACCAAAATTGCAGGGATGCTCATAGTGACTTTCCTTTAAATAACTGCTAGACTTAACGTAGAGTGGACCAAGTTGTCTAATTCTATGGACCCCTCCAATCATTCTCCATTATTTTCTGTGAAGGGGAAAATGAATATGAACTCCAAGCTGCTTCTAGAGCAAAAGATATGTCTGCAAGCAACAATTACTGGTCAAATGTCTCCCATGGAAGAATCCACACAACAACCCTAACAGAATCATTGCAGAACCCAGTAATCCCAGTAGAACCATAAACCAATGTGCCAAGCCAAATAGAACCAATATCAAGCCAGAAAAAAATGGCTGCAATGGAAACTGCAGGTAGGGGGCACTTTGAAAACCTGACATAACAGGCTGCTCAGCAGAACCTAGGGACACAGGGACAGTGCAAGTTCAACAGAATCTCTGCAGTGGAAACTCAAGTGGAAATTCAAGGATTAGGCAAACCTAACAAAAGAAATGACAACCCAGGATATATTGGCCATGAGGAAAATACCAATGTGAATCAATTTATACATTAATTGATTAAAAGCCTTTATTGCCCAGAGATAAATGAGTTCATTTCTTAAGAAGAAGAAAAATTGCATATAAACATTCATTCTGGGTGGAGAGGGGAGACTGCCATAAATATTCACTGGAACTTACATCAGGTCTTTCTAATACTATTGATTTACAAATAAGAAACTACCATTCCTTCTTCTAGTTTTCGATTGGGAGGGAGACCAGAACAATGCTAAATCTGCTTGCAGCTCTGGAGAAAGGATTATTTAGCACTTCTATAAAGAAATGTATATTAATAATATTTTTAAAAGCTGTTTTCAACCAGGCATTTAAAGAAAAAGTTGCTTAAAAAGTGCAAAACTAACATAATTGTAGGACAGAAAAATGACCCGAAGCTGGAATTCTAAAAGAAGAAGGGACAAAATAGGACTTCTCACACTAATGTTCAAAGCAACCAAAATGCTTTGTTCATCCCTATGGATTATTTGCCTTTTCTTCAAATCTTTTCCTTTTTATCTAGAATAACTTTCTTGTTTCTCAGAGCACATATCAGGGTACCTTGAAACTTTACATTGCATACACTGCATGCATGTTCTACTTTTCTAGTAGAAAGAAAGCTCAATGACAAAAAGGTATGAATTTCTTTCTAAGAACATGGCATCCTTCCAAAAATGTGTCAAGTTTGTCAAGTGTATCTGAGGATGTATTATCATATGCTGCTGAAATAGTTTGCCTGGAAGGGAAATGGATCATTAATAAAAGGGATGAATTGTTCTTTGTTCTTAGATGACTATGCTTCATTCTGTTCTTCTGTGCTTCGTACATTCCAACATCCAATCAAACTTCATTACCTGGTCAATAATTACATTATTAGATCACTTGAATGAACCTGGAAGAGGCTCACAAATAAGTGAGTACTTTCTGAGAAATCCCATAGGAAATGAACACTGCTAGAAGCAAGTCTCCTAGTAATCACTAACTTGTATAACGGCATTGTCAATGAAGCCGTGTCTTTCCAATATGCCACTCATATCAGATTGTTAATAACTATCAGTTAAAATTATTTCACTGAAGAATAACATAAGGATACAATGAGTTTTGCACCTTTAAAAAAAACGCTATGTGGTCTTTATATCCTGGGATCCCCATAATGTTTATAGTGTGGTCACAAATCATTTTCAGAGACCAGCCTTTGCCAAGCGAAGTCTCTGTTTATTGTAGTTTCCGCTAAAGATGCGTGGTTTGTGGCGCAATAGCACACTCCGCAATATCTTGGGTATTTTATTTTATTTATACCCCACCTTCCCAGCCTAAGCCACACTCAGGGGGGTCTTACATATAAAATTAAGACATTAAAACAATTCCCATATTATAATATAAACTATTTCTAAAAACCTAAGTTCCCTACAGATGGTGACATATTGGGAGTTCTAGGACCCCAAGAACTTTTAACTTAACTTAATTTTTACTGTGTGAAATGTTGCTCTGGCCTGTTGTGTGTAATGTTGTTCTTGGCCTGTTGTACAGTACCCAGAGCCCTTCGGGGGTGGGTGGTTTAAAATCTAATAAGTAAATAAATAAATAAATAAATAAATAAATAAATAAATAAATAAAATAACAATATGCTTCCTCCTTCCTCCTGACTTAATTAATAATCACTTACTTAAAATTGTCAGAAATGGGGGGAGGGGAAGGAGACGCACAATAAAATGTAAAAGGTAAAAGTGGGAGGCTATCAAGGTGGACAGAATGGACTAGGGAATGACCTCAGCCAAAAGTCCAGTGAAACATCTCTGTTTCACAGGCCCCATAGAACTGATTAAAGTCCCATAGTGCCCTGGTGTCATCCAACAGAGAGTTTCACTAGGCTGGTGCCAGGGCCAAAAAGGCCTGGGCTTTGGTTGAGGCCAGCCTAATGTCCTTGGTGCCAGAGACCACCAAGAGGTTTCTGCTGGAGGACCTTATTGTCCTCTGGGGCCAACATGGGGAGATGAGGCTCTGAAGATACGAAGGCTCCAAACCTTGAAGGTAAAAGTCAAGACCTTGAACATGATCTGGAGTTTGACTGGCAATCAGCGCAGAAGATGCAGTACAGGTGTGATGTGCTCTTTCACTGTTGTTCTGGGGAGAATTCTCACCGATGCATTCTGGACCAGTATGATTTCTGGATCAGTCCCAAGGGCAGGCCTGCATAGAGCGAGTTACAGTATATTTGAATGCCTATGCACTGAGCTCAACCGATTGTTTCTGTAAGTCTTGTGTTCTGCATCAGGACAAGGCTTTTTTAACATAGCATACATAGTGTTTCTTCTAAATGAGAAACAGCCCCACAGGTGTTTTGAGATAGAATCATATACATATACATATACAGAATCATATACCAATTTCAAATATTAGAAGAGATGGCAAATCTTTTACCTCCAGTTTGCAATAATAAAAATGAGCAGTGGCCTAGGGTAGATTCAGCATTCCAGAGTCTTCCTTTTTTGCTTCCTGCCTTCCCACTCAGTGTTTAATACTGTCTTCTTGTTAGCTATCTGCCTTAGCTAAGGCCACAGGGCAGACAGCATTTAATTGGGCAATTTGATGCAGAGACACAATTGGCTGTGGGGCCCAGGGGCTTTTGTCTTGCAAAATGCATATGTATTCATTTGCAAACTGCACATGTCTATTGTCACACTGGGTGGAGATGCTAGGGCATGTGGCTGAGAACATAGTACAGGATTAGGTGGAATCAATCAGACTAGGGGCCCCAGGAGCAAGACACACAGCAACCACTCCCAAGTTTGGCATGTTGGCCACATTCCCAGTGGGTGATGGTAGGCAGCAGGTACAAACAGAAGTCTCAACTGCTTTATGCCAGTTTGTTATTAATCAGTGATCCTGCTATGCATGGGATGTTTACTTTCAATAGCCAAACAATCAACCCCCATCATAATCACCCAGGCTATATCAGGTCTAACAGAATCTATAATCAATAACTCTGTGGCCTGATTTCTCCATTCTAAATGTATGAAATAGATTATTTAACAGAATTCTAGAACTCTGCCAAGAATTCTTGTGTTCAACCAAAAATATAACATGCTCATGATTTTCTCACAAGACCATGGAGGGCTGCTACTTCTGTTAAGCGAAGTCAGCTTCATAGTAAATCAAAACAGTTGCACTAGGAGACAATCCCTGTTGAATTTAATTGAGCAGATAACGTCAGTGAAACACTTCTTAAACTGGGGTGCTGTGTGGTTTCCGGGCTGTATGGCCGTGTTCTAGCAGCATTCTCTCCTGACGTTTCGCCTGCATCTGTGGCTGGCATCTTCAGAGGATCACCCCAGTGATTCCGGCCGTGAAAGCCTTCGATAATACTTCTTAAACTGTCATAGTGAAAGATACCCCAAGAGAGATAACACAGGCATTTCTAACTTGGGCTAATATTCATTCCCGTTTTTTAACTGCCACTTCTTGGTCTTTTGACTAAGATCAAGAGTGCTTTGTACTGCCCAGCCAATTACTGGTGTGATGCTTCTTTCTGTGGCTGCAGTAGGCTCTCAGTCTCACTATACACTGTCCAAAGCAGCTCACAAAACAACCAAATAGCATTTCACAATGAGGATCATAGTAATCCTGACAATAAGAAGATATCAACACTGCGATTATTCAAAGAGTGCCCATCATTCCGGTGTGGATGTTTCCTTACATCAACTGACCACCTGCCAAGCAGCTTTATTCTCATCACCAGCCAGTTAAAACTGTTCAAATTATCTGCTTATGTCTAATAATTATGTCAAATAATCTGAATAAATTTTCTATCATATTTTCATCTTGCCTTCCTCAAAAGAGCTTGTAGATTCCCCAGTCTCTGTGTGACTCCCATGAGCTAAAAATACTTATTTAAAATCCAACATTTTAAAGCAGCATTAAAAAAACCATCAAAATAAATTTTAGAATAAATTATTTGAAGGAATTATTTCTGAAGTTTATACTGGTTGTAAGCAAATAATTGTTCTGGTGTCTTTAAATAATTTTGCAGTCAGGTTAGACGTTTGCTATTGGGTTACGAAGTGGTAAAATTGGGAACAAACACCAGCATATAAAACCAAATAGGCTAAAGCTTTATTTTACCTCAAAAGCGATTGTGTGATGATAATCCAATGATTGGGTGACATGGCAAGCATCACTGGGAAACTGGAGGGTGTGTGACTTAATAGCCTTTACGTCTATGCACATCCATAAACACAAGTGATACTTTGGCAAGAAATATCATATCTGATGTTTCCTTGAAGCATATTTTCACAAGCTCACAAAAGGTTGGGATTCCAACTTTATTCCCAGTCCTGCAGGGCAAGTCTATCTGGGTAAATAAATAGGAAAGTAAGAGACAACAGAGTAGACCATGTTCTTCACATTCCTTTGATAGATATCAGAAATCTATGTGAGCTTGTCCCAGTTTGTTTTGGCACTATTATCCAGATATATTTAGGAGTTAAGATTCAAGAACAATATATGATTTGGCTGGTTAGTGTTCAGACATGAACCTTTTTTATCCATAGACAAACAGAAGATTCTCCAAATCTGTGGAGATTCTGTGATCACAGAGAAGGTCTTGCTACATTATCTGTCTGTTGTCTGCCTGTGTTTTCTTTCACCTATATCATCATGGGCTGAGCTGGTCACACAATTGCCAATGTTTTTGATTACATAACTCGAGGTCAGTGAGACTGAATAAATAACCAAAGTAGTCACGGGCTTATTGTGCTAGGAATAAATCCCACATAGGGCTGTTAAGAGCCACCCTGGACCCCTAATCAAAGATTCTAGCTGACCCCATATAACCCTGATACAAGCCAAATATCATAGCAAAGTAAATCATTTTGCTAGCTGTTATCATGTTCTAACTTCCATTCCTTATTTGTTAACACTAAGGTAAAGTTAGTGTGGTGTCGTGGTTAAGAGCATCCGACTCTAATCTGGAGAACCAGGTTTGATTCCTTATTCCTCCATATGAGGCCTCATGGGGGACCTGGGGCTAGTCACAGTTCTCTCAGAATTCTTTTAGCCCACACAGAGGCCATAAAACAGCTGTGACTTGATGGCACACAGAAACACACATACACACAGACAAGGCAGATTAACATTCTGTTATCATGTATGTAAAGTATGGAGGGGAGGATGCATCCTTTCACTATTTTGATAGGTTGTTTGGCAATATTAACTTCCCCATTCTGTTCATCATATTAACAGAGGTTTGTTGTTATATATTTAACATATATTAAAGATGTTCTAAGCTACCAACCAGAAGGGATGAAGAGTTGAGCATTAGAAGTGGGGATAACAAGATCTGGCTGTGGAAGAGCATAGATTTGCTAGGAGACCGCATCCTGGCAATGACCCTAGCTTGTCCCGGCTGGTCTTGCCTTGCACCAATGATGGTATGACTGATAGGTTGAATGAGCTGAAAATATTGTCCCAGAGACTGATGTAGGATCTTTGGCCCCTTTCACACATGCAGAATAATGCATTTTCACAATTGTTTGCAAGTGGATTTTGCTATTCTACACAGTAAAATCCAGCATGTGTGGAAGGGGCCTTGGTGTGCTCTGCTTTCTCTCTGCTGTAGTGGCTGCAGTCAGAACTGCATTGGGAATTTTCCCCCAATGCATTCAGTGAATACAGCTTTCTGCTGGCTTCAGGGACCCTGTGACTGACTTGGCCTTTCTGAATTTTGTCCCCCCAATCCTTCCTCTGGGTGATCCTGGCCCCAAATATCTGCACAGGAAGAGGTGAATTGTGGAGCTTCTCTGCTAGAAACCCATTGACAATTCCACTACTCTTGATCTCTCCTTTCTTGTCTATGACAGATTGATGGTTCAATTCTTTCCTTGGGGTGAGCCTCATTTAACAAATCTGAGTAGGATTTAGAATTGACCTGCTTTGGATTGCTGCCTTCGTGGCCTTGAGGCCATTTATGCTGCAGCTATAAATTGTATAATAAGCTTCTATATCATTTGCAACTGAAAGCTACTTTGAACTAGCATACAACAACAGTTATGTCATTTGTTATCAGTTCCCTAAACTAGCCTTTGTGCTTAGTTTCAGATAGGGCCAAAATTCCCTCTCAAATCCTCACACGTTCACAAAGCTCACTTCTCAGCCTCATCTACCTCACAGGATTTTTGTAGAGTTAAAAAGGAGCCTCCCTGAGTTCCTTGGAAGAAAACTGGGTTTCAAATTGTTAATGGATAGATAGATATTGGTCTTTGTGTACAATCATATCTCTGATAGAAAGATATTTTCTCATACCTAAAGATTTTTGGAGATAGAACAGTTCAGATCTGCCAGTAGATAGCTAAAATTTCTGTTCCATGGCTCTTTGATGATCAATGTGAAGCAAATTCATTATTCAGTTGTACAGTAAACATCTTAAGCTTTAGCTGCATCCTTGAGAAAATAGTCAGTCTTTGCCCTATCAGTAGAGATGCATTGAAAGCGTAATCTAAAAATTTCATTGAATGTCAAGCCCAAGTGGAACATAGAACTACTGTCCACCTCCCTGGAAATGAATTAATTCTCCGTTCGACAATAGATTAATTATCTGTCCAATTGTTTACCAGTAAATATTTACTCAAGGGCTGCAAGATGCTGAAGGCAGTATTGTTTGCTTAGATTACCATTACTTCCTAGTTCAAAAATTTCACACGAAATCATCTAATAAAATCTGTCAGTAAATGAAAATGTAATGTTAAACAAGTTCACCCATTACAATATTATCTCAGATTAACAAAATGGAGCTCTGAGAATTGTTGTTTCACACTGTTCCAGTCTAAGATCCACTTACCAACTAATTCTGAGTATGAATGGGATCAGTATTTGAAAGACTGTCAACCTGGAATCTTATTCAGAAGCTGAAATCATGAGTTTTCTTAATGAGAATTCTCATTAAAAGGGTTGCACCCTCTAAAGCTGCCATTTTGTCCAGGGGAACTTATCTATGTAGTCTAGAGCACAGCTGTAAACCTAAAAGATCTCTAGATCCAACCTGGAAGTTGGCAACCCCAGATCCAAAGAAAAAGATTGTCTAATGTGACCTGAAGGCCTGTAGTTGTCTGTGTCCCTAACCTAGTGCTTTGGTGACTCTCCAGTCAAAGAAAATGTTGTTATTATGAATGTACTGGCATGGAATCAAGGGCATAGTTGGGGACATCATTTTGATATTTTTACTGCTGTCATAATTTTGGAGGGTGGGAAAAATTGCACTGTCAAAGAGTCCAGCACTGGGCTATGGTTACCACTGCTGCTTTAATGGTGTCATCCTATGTCCTCTGACTGAAGAAAGAAATAAGTAGAGTGAGTTCCAGCTGTGAGTTCTTCCAGTGCGTTGGAGAAATACTTTAAACTATAGCTGTTACATCTCACCTGATTGGTAGTACGTTGACAACCCTGAATAAAATGTGCATCCTTTAGGTCACACTGATTTGCCTGTTAATCTGACATAATTTGTTGGGAAAATGGAAATTTTAAAAAGTGATTAATGCAGCTTTTGGAGAATTTGATTTTAATCCATGATTCAGATTTTACAGGATTTATTTGGTTATTCGTGCTATGTTGTGCTGCTGCAGTGACAGAAATTGTTTTTCCTGCTGGATAGATCCCTTTAAAAACAAAACACACTGAAAGGCCAACCCTAAACTGTTGCAAAGACAAATGCAAAGTCTCATTCCAGTTGATTTACATCATTGAAAATTAGAAAAACAGCACCCCCTGCTCTCTCTCACACACAATAGCTGAAATTACTGATATTTCCATCAGGTACTGAAAATCAAGGCTAAGGCAAATATTCAATGTATTGGTGAAAAATAGTGATTTATTTGGGCAGAAGATTCTTGTGTTCCCTGTAGGTACCATAAATGTGGAACTATTAGGCAGGTAACGTATTTACAGTGTTCTTTCACATTCCTTAGCACATTTCATATAAAATGAGTTGAATCTCCAAATGATGTTCAGAAATTTACTGTTCTGCTAACATACTGAGGTTAACATACTTCCTTTATGTTCTGCTGAGAAATCTTAAAAAACATGGCTCAATCTAAAGTCCCACAAAAGTGCTTATGTGCAAACATGCATCCTTTGAGTCATAAGATTTTTTGAACTACTTTGCATTTTGAATATGATGGTTCTGATGGCCATAATAGGCATGCAAAATGTGAAGGAAAGAAGTATGTCCTTTGGAACATGTGGACAAATGCCAGAGAGTCATCACTGATGTGACTGCCTAGCTCATGCTCACAGCATATTTGGTGATGACATTGTCTGAGATGTCACATGACTGTAAAGATGTTCAAAGTTAGGAATGGTTCTGACCACCACACAGATGGTCAGATAAGTGGATGATAACTTTGCTGGATCAAAAAGCAGAAAGTAAATTGGACCTCATCTGAGAAAGGTAAGGACTGATGCAATATGCAACAGCATACTATGTCATTTTTGTATGATTTTTAGTTTGCCTCAGGATAAATATACATGGAAAATGAGAGAACATGCTTATGATTTTTTATTTGTAGATTTTCCAAAGCATGAAGCTCAGTTTTATAAAATGCCAAAAATAACATACTAGATGTTTGAACATTTTGTATTACTAGTACTGTGGTGCCAAATCCCCACCCTTTCAAGGTATTCAAGTCCCAAAGAGACACTCATTTTCAGATCAGATCTTGACTTGCCATCTAGAATTTTAAAAGCATGTCTTTATTGTGTGTTTCCTTTATTTTTATCTATTATTTAAACATTGATCAGTATATTTGAGCTTAGTTTTGTCCATTTTCAATAGTACCTAATTTTAAAGGCAAGTTTAGCAATCAGTGAGTGGATTTGTGCCAGCATAAATTTGTGAAACTGGAGATCTTCCAGAAGCTGGGTGGTTCTCTTAAATAATAAAAATTATGAGGCTTTTCTTTTGCCAGCCAGATGTTGCGAAGGACACAGTGGTCATGTCAATTAGTTATATTTTGGGAAAATTTTATTGTAAGCTACAACTTCAACCTGAGGAAAGGAGTTTGCTGCAGGGAAAGGCAGGAGGCACTTGTAAAAAGGAATGAAAACAGCTTTGCATAACAAAACCATTCTGGAAATTCAGGCTTGTAAGTTATCAGCCCTCCAGGTTTCCTGAAATATAAATTGTGACCCTGCAGCAGTTGGGACACAAGTCCTGAATGCTGAGTTACCTGACATTAGGAGAATCCATGAGAGCTTTGAGGGACAAATAGCATGAAGGGTGAAGAAGCCAATTTAAAAAGGCAGCTCTGAGGTGTTAGGAATTTTTGCCCAATGAAGTTTCTAAGGAGTATGAAAGATTTACAAAACATAGTCTGCAAGAACACACAACATTGGTGAGAACATTTGGAGAATGCTTACTGGATTAATAACTTTTCCTCCACCTCAATGGCTGTTGAAAAGATGAACTAAGATGAACTAAGGCCGTTTCCGCATGGCCGTGGAGGCGCCTCCACGCCGGCAGAATTCTCGCCGGCATGGAGGCGGAGGCCGTTTGCATGGAAGCATGCAGGCGGCCTCCAGACAGGCCGGCAGACGGCAGGCGGCTCCGCACGGAGCCGCCTCTTCCCCCTTCCCCGTCCCACTCACCGTGTCCCCGTCGTCGGCCTGCTGGCCGTCGCAGCCCCGCCCACGCTGCCCTCCGACCTCCAGGGGTCGGAGGACAGCGTGGGCGGGGCTTTGACGGCCAGCAGGCTGATGACGGGGACACGGTGAGTGGGACGGGGAAGGAAAACAGCGTGTTCCCGGCGGTGCTGTTCGCACCGCGCCGCTGGGAACATGCTGTTGAAGGAAAAACAACCCTTTAAAGGGTTGTTTTTCAGGGCGGCTTGACGCCGCCCTGGGGGAGGGGGAGCGGAGTCAGGTCGGCGCTGCTGCGTTGCAGCAGCACTGCCTGTGCGAATGGCTCCCTGGGGACGGCATTTATCCCGTCCCCAGGGCGCCATTAATGGGCCGTGCGGAAACGGCCTAAGACTCCTTGCCTCATACCACTGCCCTGACCTCTGTAGAGGTCATACTGAATGTGTTAAATAAATAAAAAATAAGATTGCAAAGCCATTTCTTTGCTAAACAGGAACCATACATGACTGAGGAAAAGTGCAGGATATAAAGTATCTAACAAATAAACAAACAGAAGCTAGAGTTTGGATTCCTTCTTCATATCTCCAATATCCCATCAGGTGCTATTGTGATCCAACTGTCTCTCTCTCAATAGACAAAGGAATGTGAGGCTTTAAGAAGGATCTTACAGACTGCCCCCCTCCCACTTTATGGGTACCAGGACTTGTTTCTATTCTAACTAGAAAATGGCAAACTTGTGCTACTCCTATACATCATCCCACACCACACTCATTTGGGCAGGGTTTTCAAAAACTCACTGGTCTAAGAACACTGATCTAGATAGACTAATGGTGAAGCCCTGTTCAGAGTTACTCGAATCTAATCCCTTTCATTTCAGTTGAGAAACTCTGCATAGGTTAGCCCTGAATGTCTTATAAGGGAAATATTCAAAAGCAGTATTCAGTTATAGATCAGGCTTACTGTTCAGGCCAGTGGTGGGATTCAAATAATTTAACAACCGGTTTTGGTGATGGGATTCAAATAATTTAACAACTGGTTGTTTACAAGCACCATTTTAACAACCAGTTCTGCCAAAGTGGTGCGAACCTGCTGAATCCCACCACTGGTTCAGGCTATACTTTCTGAAAAGGCGACAGATGTTCTGGTTAATTAGCCATCTTTGAAATATTTTACCAAGCAGAGTCCAAATTTATATTTTTAGGGAATAACTTTCAATATAGGACTTAAAAATAGACCTTAAGTATCCCCCTCTCAAAAGCATGGGCCAGTTAGCAGTTGAAACATAAATGCCCTAACAGTGCAGAAGAAAAGTTCATACCAAGGGCTTAATTAAGTATCCCAACCAACGTAACATATTATCGTTCCTCCATGTGCTCAAGGATGTGGGTCTCACCTCTGTTGTATTCTCACAAACAACTCTGTGAGGTATATTAGTCTGAATGGTTAATGACTGGGCGAAACTCACCCAGTGAATGTCATGACAAAGAAAGAAGCTGACTCTGGGTCAATTCTTAGCTAACATTCTAACCACTAAACCACCAACAACATCTGTCCCAGCAGCTGGAACCACAGTTTAAAAAAACTGTCTTACAAAGCTTCTGAATGGTCAATTATCAATTTGGGCTGAGTGATGTAGGCCACTGTTCAATGCTAACTGATCCCTTGCATTATACCTTACAGCCCTGCTATTTAAGACTTCCCTTTTGTATCAGTATTCCTTCCTGACTATGATGACATACTGGACTGAGCTCAGCAGAGGGATTCAGAGGCTGGATAATCCGTATCTTTTCCTAAGCAGAGATACATGAGGCTCCGTGCTGCAAGACTGAAAACAATCTTAAAAATATGAAAAAAAGAATATTCTCCATATATTTAACTAATGAAGACAAGCAATGTAAGGTTTCCTGTAAATCTGGCTGTATGTGTCTTGTAAATGAGATAAAGATAATTGAAAGCCACTTATGACACCTCAGAACTACAGGCTATGTAGGAAGAGGGCCAAAGAAACAAGAGTGGATAGAGCCCCAGGGCTTTAAATGGCCTGTTAGTGAAGCTGGTAAGAGCAACCAGTTTTCTGCAGCAGGGCAAGACTTTACTTCCTGGGGGGAGGGAAACACCTGACATTAGAGCAATGTATAAATTAAAAACCTGTACAAGTATATTGTACAGCTTTGATTTAGATTTCACATAATACACTGCATTTTCGAATATCCATATTAAAATCCATTCATGTAGAAAGCAAGCACATCAGGGGAAATGTTCAGCCTTTTCCCTGATGAGTTACATTTGTGAGTGCAAATAGTTTTTTCCTTAAGTGGTACAGTTGCAGTATCCTTCCCTCTGCAGTATCCTTCCCTCTCTGAATTATATCATTTTTCTAAATGCATGCAGTGGTTTTATTGAGTTTGGAGGATTCTGTGATTTTTTCCTTTTAACCTGTGAGCATCAAAAATCAACCAATCCGCCACAGTGGAGGAATTTCCTTAATTTCAAGTTAGCTTTCAAAAAGTTTACTTTTCTAATTCCAATGAGATCTTAAATGAACTAGCCAAGAATTATTACCTGCAAATAACAGATAATAGGAAGTGTTTTATTGTAAGTCAGATGCAGAATTTAATAAAATTTCATTCCTGCACTTTGTATTCAAGATCGTTAATTTCCCTCACCTTCATTTTTGTAAAAATTGGTAGAAAGTAATATTATTAAAGAGAAGAAAAATCACAGCAATAAATTAGGAAGGTAAAAAAATCAGGAGGGAAAAGGAATCTAGGAGCAACACAGAAAGAGAATGCTAAAGCAGAATTAAAATTGGTTGTCCTTTCTAAAGGTGCTTTAAAAATGCTTAACACAAATAGCAGCACATGGAATCATAAATACAAGTGCATGTTCGTCCCTCATGAAACTTCTTCTTCTATAATTAACCAAAACAGTAGTATTCATCAGATTCAAGCTTGGGGTATTTATGTAGGGACTGTAAGTCATCTATAAAAGAACAGTCACTGAACTGGTCCATGTCTGAAGGTGTGTGTCGTCCAGGGATATCATCTGCCAAAGTGTCCAGATAACTCCCCACGGAGATGCCATCCAGTCCGTCACTACCGTCCTGCAAACTGTTGTAGCTGCCTCTCAAAGAGGTCTCTTGACTTTCCAGCAGGCTGCAGAGGCTGCCACTCAGGCTGCTGCCTCTGCTGGTGATGGCCCCTTTCTCTTCCATCATCCACTTGATTGATTCAATGCTTTCATTGATGACCAGCAGCTGGCGCATGAGCTTGACATCGGTGGCTCGGAGATCAACCTGCATGTGAAAAAACAACCAGTGTACCGTATTAAAGATACATACACAAACACACATACCCTGAGTTAGAAGAATTCTGAGTTAGTGCACCTTGGCTGGGAATATTCTTCCCAGATAATGACTTGATACCTTTTTTTTTGTCAAGTGCATGGTAAAATTAATCTCATTGGCCTGGCCTTTTAATAACCATTTTGTTTGCTGCCAGTGATATTCCGTTGTAGTTGTTTTAGTTCACAGTTCTATTGCAAAGAGGGAGAAAGCATCTTGAAAGTTTCCTAAAAGGCAGGCTGTAATTACTCAAATAACCAAATAAATGAATAATCCAGTTTTATGAGACCAAAGTCTTTCAAAGGGAACATTAAACTTTTTACCCATGAATTATGTTAATCTGATCCCTAGATATTGCTGTTGATGGGATTCTAAAAATGACTTAGTTAAATGTAGCTGCCAATGAGAGGCTGAACATGACACTTAAAATACTTGTAGCAAGATAAAGACAACAGTGGCTCTGCCCATGCTGTGAGAGTATCATTACTATTTGCAATATGTCAGGAATGAGGCAGAGTAGGCTTTTCAAAGTCCCCGAGGATGTGCCTAATTAACTCTGTTTTCTGTGGATGTTCAATTCTCATTAGCATAAAGAGAGGCAGAATTAGACCAAGGGTGAAATTAATATTATACTAAGTCCACTGGGCCAATAAAGCGTAAGTTTAAACACTCAAGGATAATTACTGGAACAATGTACTCAAAATTTTCAAGATACTAATTGGAAGCTAATAATATATCTGAAACAGGATTTCCAATAGATATCCAGATTACAGGGATCCATTCCCTTGGAGAACATGGCAGCTTCACTGGGCAGACTCTTTTGACATCACATCTCTGCTGAGCTTCATCCACCCTCCACAGGCACTGTTTCGAAATCTTCAGGAATTTCCCAACCCAGGCCAGGGAATGCAGGAGCAGGCCTGCAGCTGCAGAGTCCACCTGACCAACCTCGGGCGCCATTCTCCAGCGGGGGTGGGGGAGGCTTCCCGGCCACGTGGTTCAGCTTGGCCTTGGGTGCCCTGTTACGAGGTGAGCCACTGGGCACCAGCCAGGTTGCTGCGCCGTGGGAGAGGCTGGGTGCAGGGACCTGGCCAGTGCCTAGAACCCTCCCCATGTGACCAAAAGGCAGGCACCCAGGGACATGGGTAACCTCATGTCCCTATGGGTGGTATGCCACTGAACTCAGCTAAGGGTGATGCTTTTCATCTCAGCTTTTGCTGATGGAAGAGTATTTTCCTCTGGATAATGAGACCTGGTGCTGGAGGAAGGCTCTACACTTAGTTGAGTGGAATGATAGGATGCAATCCAATGTGAAGGCTACAGTGCCACCATGTAAAGATAATGGTAGCCCCTGTGCAAGCACCAGGTTATTACTGACCCATGGGATGATGTCACATCACAATATTTACTAGGCAGATTATGTTTACAATAGGGCTTACTGTTGTCTTCCCCAGTTGTCTACACTTCACCCCCAGCAAGCTGGGTGCTCATTCTATTACCTTGGAAGAGTGGAAGACTTAGTTAACCTTGAGTCTGCTACTCAGGACATAAGCAGTGCTTGGACTACAGTGTTGCAACTAAGCACTCTGCACCATTGGGCTTCTATGTTCATTTAATGGTGGGTGAGCCAAACATTTGAGGATATAACCTTTAAATCTGCAGAATTAATTTTATAGCATTATTAAAAAAAACATCTGGGGAGAGTTTTTCAATATTTTTAACATGCATTGTTGACCAAACTAAAATCACTTCCCCCTCCAGCGTATGAGAACTAAGATCCATTAAAAATGAACACTAGCTTACCATCTCCCAAACTGTGAGTTCAAATGCAAAAGTGGATCACAAAGCCTGTGCAAATGGTTCCCAGGCTTTTTGCAGTTTTACTAATTTGTGTATGGGTCTGTTTTTTAAAGTGGGCAACCATACTAAGGAAATTTGGATTTGTGAGTCACCATACCAAAAAGGTTAGGAATCACTGCACTAGCTAATAAATCTATCTATCTATCTATCTATCTATCTATCTATCTATCTATCTATCTATCTATCTATCTATCTATCTATCTATCTATCTATCTATCTATCTATCTATCTATCTATCTATCTATCTATCTATCTATCTATCTATCTATCTATCTATCTATCTCGAGATATAGATATATAGATATAGATACATACATACATATTTATATCTCTATCTCTATATCTCTATCTATTTATCTATTTATCTATCTATATTTATTTATTTTAAATAATGGCAAATATCATAGAATGGTTTTAATGGATTTAGTCTGAACAGAGAACTGTTGGAAACATGCTGATGGTCAAATGTAGTTTTAGTTGAGGAAGAGATTTACAAAAATGAATACAACCTATTGTGTATTATAGCCTTTTATACTTTGCCCTAAGTCCTTGTTTTTCTATATTTGAAAATAACATCTGCATTGTTCACCCACAGTGAACTGAGGAAAAAAATTCCAGACTCTGAGGAAGTGAGCTCTTTATCTTGCTTTGGCAAGCCTCTTTTTTT
Source organism: Sphaerodactylus townsendi (assembly GCF_021028975.2). Classification (NCBI taxonomy): domain Eukaryota; kingdom Metazoa; phylum Chordata; class Lepidosauria; order Squamata; family Sphaerodactylidae; genus Sphaerodactylus; species Sphaerodactylus townsendi. Next base: position 84,264,985 of record NC_059431.1, on the reverse strand, counting down.
TCTTTGCATATAATTCTTTCCACAGATTCTTCAAAATCTCAAGTCTATCAAAATAGCCTGAATTACACACTTATTTTTTAAAAAGAATATTGCTCTGGTGGTTTACATGAATGGCTTTTGACAGTGGGCCAAAGAACTGCTGCATTCTTCCTCTTTCTCCACAATTCCCGTATCTGTTCTACTACACCTCTGCTTACATGCTTCTCGCATTCATCATAACTGCTGTTCCCTACAATATCCATGGCCAACCTTTGTCCTCTGTATTATCAGTCCTCCTTCCTCACAACCCTTGCTGCCCTAAATGGTTCCCTGCCCCTTCAACAATCCCTTCCCTTCATTCTATATTGCAACATGCATCACATCAGCCAATACACTAGGAAAGTTTTTAGAGCAGATAGGTACGGGTGAAAGATCATGGCCCCTTTCAGGTCTACATGAATCACCATTACTTGATCAAATCGACAGGTATATCCCAGAGGGCAAATGTTCAGGAACACAGGTTAAGCATCATTAGTCTTATCAGTTTTGTCTTATTAGATTAGGTTGCTGCTATTTTAATTATTTATTATTTATTTATTGTGCACTATTGTTTTAGTTGTTGTTTTGTTGTACACCGCCCAGAGCCCTTCGGGGGTGGGCGGTTTATCAAGTTTAACAAATAATAGTAATAATAATATTGTCACAGTTGCAGAACCACTGACTCTTAAACAGACTCACACCCTTTTAATCCCAATACATTTAGAATGGTAAAACTCTGCTTAGGATTGCCTTGATAAGTCACCCAAAATGTGAACTCTCTGGAATTCAAAATAGTCTATATTGCAGTCACTAACATTAGTTCACATTTTCAAGCTCTCTTGGTCATTTTCATGTAGCTCCTTTTTCTCCGAACATTAATTTTAAATTATCAGCTATATAGCATCACAAGTACTAGGAGCAAGTGGATCCTGAAATGTGCTCAGTAGTAGTGCCAAACATAACACTAATTACATTTCCAACATATCATTATGTTAGAATCGTAATACCTCAGTAATTAAAGATGCACCCTTCTCTACTCATCTATAAATGACCTTCCATGTGCTGAGCAATAATACATAGCAAATGAAATAATAATTAGAAATAGCCACCCAAGCCTCAAGGGCTGTTATTACAACACTATCAAATTTCCTTCCATTTGTAATGACATACTTGGGTAGATTGTTATACGTGACCACAGTTAGTAATTTCCCCAAAAGGCACATCCAACACCTAAACTAAGAATGGGATGATGCATGTTAGAAACTGATGCACCTCATTAGCTTTTGCTTTTAAAAATGAAAATTTTAGACCAAAAAAAAGACTGTATTTATGAAAACTATATAAATTGATCACTGAAACACAAGTTTATTTTTTGCATAATTTATGCTGGGTTTTTAGAAGTTTTGGCAACCACAGTTTTGATTCTACCAGCCATGAGAAGGGAGGAAAAAAAGACACTAAAGTAATCTAGCTTCAGAAATGTTACCATACTAGGCCTACACTTTTAAGATTCCCAAACAAAAAGGGCTAGAAATCATTTCCCCCGTTACAATTAAAGCTGATTCTTGGAAATCTGGATGTTGCTGATACTGCTTTTCCTTTTCTGAGTTTCTGCAGAACCATCACATGCATCACATGCTTGCAGTATGCTTCTAACTAGATGATGGGGAACTTTATGCTCATCATCATGGCCTCTGTACACTTGGGACTGCACTGATGCAGGCCAGTCACAGAGCATATTTAGTTAGCATTTTAAGCTCATAGCTGTTAGGTGAGTGCTCCCCTCCCTCAGTCAAGGCCTGGGCTATTTGCCTTCCCTGCCCATGGCATGTGACTAGGAAAGAGGAGCGCACTCCGTTCCTCCAGAACTCTGTTTGCTGCCATGAGGAATGGTTGTGTTTTTGAGAGTTAGTTGTGCCTAGCTGTCTTTGTTCTATTCTGACTATAATTTCTTTATAGTTAGTGTTCTTTCACTTAGTACACTGCCAGTTAGCGTAGTTCTTGTGTTATTTACATTTTTCTTTTCCTAATGGCATAGCTAGTTCTCCGGAGAACTTGAGGTGCCTTTCTTACAAAAGACAAAAGGGTGCCCATGAAGACTTGCTGCTCTTGTGGCTCCTCCCTTGCTCCGTCGGAAGACAACAAGGAATGTGTAGCCTGTCTTGGAGAAAGTCATTTGTGTGCTTCATGTAAGGCATGTGGCAGATTTTCCAGCAAGGTGTGGAAAAAGAGAGTCACACAAAGGCAGCTGTCCATACCAAGGGGATTCAACCCACTGGAGAAGGTGCATCTGGGCCTTTCATCTCTACTGCCAACGACGCTTCAGGGCTGTCTTCTGTGCCACCAAAAAAGATGCAAATGAAGATCAGGCACCTCACGAGGTCGGAATCTAAGAGCACATCACCCTTGATGGTGGAGTGACCCTCACCCCCCTGAGAGTCCTATAATACCCTGAGAGTCCTATAATACCCTCCCCTGAGCTCCCCTGAGAGTCTTATAATACCCTCAAGCCACCAGGACGAGAAAACCCCACCACATAGATGGGCAACCCCTTTGAAAAAGGAGTCGACCCCTACATCTCATCTTTAATCTCCCTCTCTGGAGTGAAATGCCAGAGCTAGAATGTGCTGAGGGTACTCCCTTGGGCAGCAGACCTGAACCTTCCTGGCTATCATAGAAGGTGATGAAAACCAATGACCTCGTCCCTTTCCTTGGGGGACTTGCAGTATCCCTCCACCTTGGAGGAAACTATGGACTGGGGTGCTCAGGACTACCAGCCAAATTACCCTCAGCAGCCTTTTGGGGTGTAGAGTTACATACCTCCACCCCTGGGGTCAGGTAATACACCCTTCCCTATGCAGGCTTGTGGCAATGGTTGATGCCCCAGGGCCTCGCCCTTTTCCATCAGAGACAGCAACAAGAAGCTGCACTCGATAGGGTCAGTCTACATCTGCATCGTCCAGGTCTGCACCATTGATTTTGCATGAATTGGAGTCTGGGGACGAGTTAGGAGATGGTAAATATGGCTAAGTCCAAAATGCAGGCCTCAGCAGAATAGAGCTTGTAGGGACTACTCTGGACTCAGAAGCAAGAAAGGCAATTCTCCCTGTCACCTTGGCAAGAGCCATTCAGAATCTGATTTGCTCTTTCAGAAAGTGACCATTCCGAAGTTTTTATGCTTAATGGCCCCAGCTATGTCCACAGTGCACTTTGCCAGGCTTCGAATGAGCCCCCTGCAAAATTGGTTTGTCAGGACAGTTTGTATCAGTGTAGGCCCCCAGTGGTATAGGTTATCTATACCCCCTATGTCTTATGTTTACTGAAATGGTGGCAAGAGAACAGTTACTTGCTGGTATGGGTGCCCCTAGGGACCCCAGCTCCTTTGGTTCTGGTTACCATGGATGTCTCACTAATGGGGTGTGGGACACACTGCCAAGGTTTTGAAGTTCAGGGGCTTTGGTCCCAACATGAAACCACGTTGCACGTTAATTTGTTGGAACTGAGAGTGATCAGATATGCACTGATCTCTTTTGCAGGTCTGCTTCAAAGCAGGGAAGTGCTCATTGCCACAGACAACATGGTGGCCAAGTTCTACATCAAGATGCAGGATACCACAGGCTTTTTGGTGTTGTGCAAGGAGGCATGCAAGATCTGGAAGTGGGCCATCGTGCATGACTCTCACACTTAGCCAACACGTTCAACGTCTGGGTGGATGAGCTGAACAGGACCTGCAAGTCCCAACACGAGTGGGAAATAGCAGGGAAGTATCTTCTACCTGTGTTTCAAACGGGGGGGGGGGGGGGGGGGGGCCAGAGATAGATTTGCTTGCTTCAGAGATGAACATCAAGTGTCCCTAGTATTGTACCATGGGGGGTGGGGGGTGGGGCAACGCTCCCTAAGGGATGCCTTTCAGATATGCTGGTCAGGAATTTTGCTTTCCCCCTCTTACCTCTGATGGTCAGATATAAAGAATTGCTATCAACAATCCTTTGTGGTTGCAGGAATCTTAGGAATCTCAATATGCACATAGATGGCCAAACTGCCCTGATAAATGATCAATTGGGGGATGGTCATGCAAGTCATCCCCCAACCCCCAGCTTGGGAGACAATTGGATCAGGTCTCTAGTATTGAAGCAGTAGGGAGGAGAAACCTGCCTAAACACAGGAAGCTGCCTTCTGTTGTGTCATGCCGTACCACCGGCTACTGTATCATCTTTCACTGAGGCCCCTTCCGCACAGGCGGAATATGGTGGCCTGGGGACGGCAAAAACGCTGTCCCCAGGGAGCCATTCGCACAGGGGGCGCAGCTGCTTTGCAGCTGCGCCGCCCTTGCGCCACCCGACCGGCGCAAAGCCGGCATTTCCCAACCTTGCTCGGGGAGCGAGGTTGTTGGGAAATGCCGGCTTGGAGCCGCTGTTGTGCAAACGGCAGTGGCTCCAAGGCGCCCTCCCCCCCACTCCCACCCGTCACTTACCTGGTCCCTGGCCCTCCGGCGCGTCCCTGGCCCTCCGGCACGCTCAAACAGATGCACAGGGCCGGGAGGGGCGTGTCTCCAGGCCTCGGTGATGTGCCGGAGGGCCAGGGACAAGCTGGGTCGGCCGGGTGATGGCGCTCCGTGGCGCCATTGTCCCAGCCGGTTCCCAGCGTCGTCGGGTCGGCGTGGATTACGCCGACCCAACCCCTTCCGCCTCCGTGCGGAAGGGGCCTGACAGTGACTCTTCAGGATCTCAGAAAAAAGTCTTTTCCATCATCAGATACTTTTCAGTGGAGATGCTAGGGACTGACACTGCGGTGTTCCATATGCAAACCAGATGCTTTACTATTCAGCCACAGTCCTATCCAGTGGTGGAATTCAAATAATTTAACAACTGATTGTTTACAAGCGCCATTTTAACAACCGGTTCTGCCAAAGTGGTGCGAACCTGCTGAATCCCACCACTGGTCCTATCCCCCACCCCCACCTCCATTTCACTGACAGAAATGGGCCTCAGACAAATTGCTATTAGCCCTGAAAGGAAAGGTGGGGAAAAAAGGGAAAGAAATGCTGCCTTATCTCCCCCATCTGCAAGCATCAGAAAATAGCATCAGAAAGCCTCTCTGATTTCTTTCAGGGTCTCGTGGAGGAAAGATGTGCCCCTCACTCCACAGCCAGAGTCCTGATCCAAAGTCCCCCTCCCTTCTCTAGAACCTAATGGAGATGTTGGCAGATCTGACCATTGATCTCCAGCGTCACATGTTGTCTGGTTCTTAGTTCTATTGCCTTTTTTTAGCAAATCATAGTCTGGGCTTCACTTTCAAAAAACCATAGCAGCTATATCAGAGCAAGAGGGCAACCTAAAAGCCCTTCTTAGAGTATGATGGTGACATAGGTGCTGCTTCTCATGCTGTTAATGTAACTTGAGAAATACCAGCTACCAAAGATGCACCAACACGCAGCCTGTCTCCACCCTAGCAATGGCCCAGTTTCTAGCAGCTGCGATACCATTGTGGGAGGAACTGTATTGTGACCTGGAGTTTCTCATATTGCTTAGGGATTCATTAAAGAGCTGAACAGCCTGATCCTAAATCATCACCAGCATAAGTGAAGGAGAAGGCTAAAGTACACTTAATTCCTTTTGAAATCAAGGAGACCTAAATGTCCTGTCACATTCTCAACATGCATCTCTTTCATCAGGACTTAGCATGTCTAACATATTGCCAATTGTGCACTCTGCAGAAAAGCTAATCCAGCAAAAACCCCCCCCCCCCCCCGTTCTCCCCTCCTACATGCTGCCTGACACTCACTCCCTTGTAAAACAAAAGTTACTTCTTTCAGACAGGATCAATGTCCCTGTGGGTGATTTATGATACAAAAGAAAAGTTATAAAATGGTCATTCTAAAGGTGGTTGTATGGACCCGGTGGCTGAATTATTGCCATTGTAACCGCAGGAGTAAACAGTTATGCCCAAATAAATTAAGTTAATATGAATTAACAAAAGAACCCCATTCTGCTTAACAACCATATAAATTACAGCTCAGCAGATGTGTTTTTATAGAAGAAAACTGACTAGACTCAATTTGTATACAATGAATACATAATGTCTACAGTGTCCTTATTTATGAATCAGAGGCATGAGCAGCAATCTCTTTTTATCCCATGTGAATGCTCAAGTGGTCACAGTTTTACATGATGATAAACTATGGACATAGTGCATAATTAGGCCCAGTATTGTCCACACACCCTAGCTCTCCAGGATGTCAGGCAGAGAAAGGGTGTTTTTTTACATCTTCAACTGGACATCCCATGGATTGGACTTCAGCATACAAACCACATGCCCCAATTACCAAGTCATGGAATAAGACCACCTTTGCAAAATCATGGTAGATATAAGATTCAAACTGAGAACCTCCCTGGTGCATAACCCAGTCTTTACGTAAATATACTACATTGGCATAACCAAAATAATGGAGTTTGAGATAACTGCTGATAGGTGCTTTTGTGAGAATGGAAGGATATAGAAAGTTATGCTGGGGTTTTACCATCCATCAGAACAAAGCAAGATGAGACAACTTCAGGCTAACAGAAATGTTACTTCAAGACTTTGCCTGTAAGGACCAAGACAGTCAAGGCTGATTTCATGATGTTTGGATGTTCAAGACAACTCATAGAGCAATGTTGGAAAGCTAACAAACAAATGCAAACTTGGTCCCCAGCTATTTGTTTTGGAATGCTGATTTGTGGTTACTCTGTCCTACAATCCCTACTTCTTTTCCTCATGTCCTTATGACAGAACCTTGCAAATCAGAAAGAATATTAGTTTCAATCACTTTTATGCATTAAAATGAACTGTGAGTGCAAAGTATTAAATACTAGAGTCCCCTTGTTTTCAATGGGAGTGATCTAAAATTCATTCAAATCAATGGGATTCATAAATTGGCTAGATCACACCCCATATTATTGCCTCTCACATGCACAGGATGTCAAAAAGATAACATTTTATTTTTCTGTCCTATTGTTTTCATTATTTCTGTTATATACATGGAAAAATGTTTCTTACCTCACATATCACATAATTTTATTTTTATGGATGAGTTAGGTTTGTTTTATGTGGAATATAGTCTACTGTTTCCAAACCTTACAAAGAAGAATCCTTGAAACACAGAATGTGAACAGTAACCATAAATTACATTATTTGTAACATTTTTCCCATTACTGACTTGGATTTTCTGCAGTGAGGATCAACACTTACCTTGGTTGCCTTATGAGATATTGCAGAAATAGACTGTAAGATTGTAATGCACCAGCAACCAGGAGAAATCTGAACTAATTATTAAGCACATTTAGATTATGCATATCCATTTTTTGCAAGCAGCAATATCTGATCTGCAGTTTCTGGTGTGAAGCATCTGTGGTTGGAGGTGTATTGCTGCTTTTCACAGGGAAAGTTACAAGGAATCCAAATGAATGAATGGTTCAAGATGTGCTTACCCTGTTACATGGAAGGCAAATCCAGAACACTGGATTCCATGGAGGTAACTGCAAACTTACAACTACCATTGCTGGTGTGTATCCAACCAGCCAAGAACAGAAGCCAAACTCGAGTTCTCTCATGTTAATTCCTGTAGCCCTTTCAGTCCTCTCAAAGATTATTTCTAGGGTACAAAATCCTTGCTGAAGAACAACCATGCAGGTCAGTGGACTGGGGTGGAAGGACAAAGGGATGAAATAGATTCCTTTCCTCAACAGAACTGTGGTTGCAGAAGAAGAATCAGGAGCAGGGATATGATTCAGAACATCCAAACCAAAAATAGCACCTTTTAACTGTAGAGAAAAATCCCAATCCTAAAAAGGGGCCCCCCGCCCCCCGGTTGGCTTTTTCAAGGATTATTCCAATATCCCCAGCTTTTTCAAGAATCATTCCAATATCCCCAATATTCCAATATCCCCAGCACAGGAAGAAATGCCCTATTAAAAGAACAAAAAACCCCACACTTCAGTCCATCCCAGGTATCATGGGGATTTAAACTTTAACTCCACCCCCACCCTGCTACTTTGTCACTATTAAAGGCTCTGGAGAACCTTTTTGGGACTCTGGAGGGCTATTTTTTAGGGCAGAAGCACCAAATTTGCAACATAGCTACTGGTGACTTGAAAGTGATGCTGTTTAGGGGTGGATTTCAGCATCACAGCAGCCGCCCATGGGGGGGGGGGGTGCAAACCTCAGGTTTTGCACCGGGCTCCATTTTCCCTAGCTACCCATCTTCCTGGAGGGGAGGGAGAAGAGACTTTCGGCTACCAGCTGGGAGCCCAGCTGGTGGGGGGCGGGGAGGGATGGTGCAGGGCAGGCAGGGCAGGGGAGTCTGCTATCTCTGGCCTTGGAGAGCTGCTTTTATAAGCACTGAGGCCAGGGTCATGGCTTAGGAAAATGTGGCCACGCCCTCAGGGCTGGGTGGGGGCATGGCTTTGCCCCGAACACCCCCTATAAAAAATCTATATCTATGTCACTGTTTTCTGATGACACAGAGACATACACAAACATTACTATTTGTATTAATAAAATACACAAGCAGAAAGAAAAAAATGCTTATTTGACTTCACTGATCTATATTAATATTATCCAACTTGTATTCAGATCATAAATGCATGTGCAGTACAAATATAACATATTTATAAGTTCAATTACATTCAATGGGACTTTCTCCTTACTAAGCATGTTAAGGATTATAGCCTTACTTAGCAGTAATTCTGATTGTACAACACAGAATTTATTCCTGAGTATACCTAGAATAAGATTAAATAAGTCAGGGAGTCCAGTGGCACCATAAAGACTAACATACTTTATTGCATCATCAAATTTCCCTAGTCAGATCTCACTTCATTAAACAGAATACGGCTGTGATAATCTCAAACTCGCTTGTCTATTCTAAATTAATATTTATTCAGAAACATTGCATCATGTTTAGCTCTTCTGTTCTGCTAAATACTTAGTGATGTTTGTGCCAGGCACATAAAATTCAATGCAAACCCTCCCCATGTTTGTACCATACCCTGTGACAGTTCCACCAAACTATCCTACAGTTTCAACCATAACGGCAGAAACATTTGGGCAAAAAATTAACACACTGGTATTCCAGTCTGGATGTCAGTAAAATAATTTAATAAAGGTGGGCTCTCTGTGTTTCTCTGGTTTGCCTTATTCACTAGACTAGTCTGTCGGATATATGAAAGGCATTATCCATGATAATATGTTCATTGAGATCCTGTCATGTTAGTCAATGGACATTTAAGATGTTCACATAGTTCCTGAAGAAACTGGCACCATGCCTTAACTGTCTAATACAATCCTTTCCAGCTTATTGGCAACTATACTTTGCAGCTTTAACAGTAAATATATTGCAGGAGGTCAATATCTCCTAGCCAGATGCCCCTTTTTCTCTCTCTTTCCTTTGTTATCACAGATGCAAGAGAAGGTTAGGAAAACTGGTGCTCTAAGCAATAGGCCTGGGGACATAACTGCAGTAAATGACATTGCTACCCTGGCATTGTTAAATGTAAAAGCAAGGTTTCTGGATCTGGCCCAGCAATCCTGTTTTTCATAAAGAAGCAGACTAGGATTAAAAGAAAATCTTAACATTGCCAACTTTAAAGGCGTGTGTGTGTGTGTGTGTGTGTGTGTGTGTATGCACACACACATAGCTTGGCGAGGTCCTAAACCAGGAGCCCTTGGGATTATGGGGCCCACTGTCACCTTTTCTGGCACCTGTGAAGTGTTTTTAGGAAGTGGGCAGGGATTTAGGCTAGCAGGGCTTGGGGATCTGATTGGCTGTACAGATTTTTAAAAACACTGTTTTGGCAGCAGCTGCTACTAAAACACAAGGATCTTCACTGCTTGATGGAAGGTGAGTTGTGAGTGCATAAGAAGATATTTTAAAACAGTATATTCATTTTAAAAGCATCCTGTTAAAAAGAACTTGTGCCTGAAATGTTGAAGAGTTACTATTAGTGTTAATTATAACCTCACTCCCTGACATTGATGGTTGGCTCCACCTCCTATGGAAGCCATTTTTTTAGCTGCACCCATCAATCTATGTCAGAATTCCAAAGGAGCTCACAGGCTCAAAAAGCAGGGGGTGGGGGGGAGCCCTGTCCTAAAAACTGTCATGATATAAATCTGAAGTGCACAATTTGAATCATTCTGAGGACCATTATTGTATTTTTCCTAACTCATGGAGGGTGCTTTTGTTCCCATTTTAATATCATATTTTCTTGCTTCCACATTCTCAGAGAATGCCATTTCTCTGCACCCTTTGGCACAGAAATCTCTGCACTACTTTGGGTCTCCCTTAACCTACTGCATCAACCCCTCCATACTTTCTATCTTATAACAAGCTTTCTCATCTGAATTGTAATTGGCCTGCACCTGTACTGCTCAATGGCCCCCTTTTGCTTTCCCAGCCAGGAAGCCAAATTTCTCAGCTGTTCCCTCTTCTACCTCCCTTCAGAATTCTTTGGACCTCACTCATTTTATCTCCCATGCTGTTCTTTTCTTGGCACTATCATTCTATCTCCACCCACCTCTGTTACCTCTTTTTCTCTGTCCTAACTTCACAGGCCTTCTGTATCTCCCAGTTCTCCAGTTTATTCTTTTTCAGGCTTTCATTTTTAAAAATCTGTTTTTATCCCCACCTCATATAGTTCTATGTCTCCTCACTGAAGCTACTACAGGCCTACTAATTCGCACTATGCTGCAGGCAGGCTATGGAGCACAGTTAGCAGTAACAAGCCAGAGAAATTGGTGTGAACTTCACCCATGTGTCTGAATCCACGGAGAGAGAAACAACATGGATGTAGGAATACAGATAAAGAGTTCTCTCATCCTCACCTGCCCTTTCAATGGGCTTAGATGTACCTTAGTTGTTATTTCAACAGAGTGTCTGGAATTTAGTGTGGCAAAAAGATAAGGAAGGTCTGCACCCAACGTTGTGTGGGCCGGTTGTAAGCACTATTGGACATCACTTATCTTCTGGTGGCAGTTTTTTTTTCATTCCTGCAAGTATCAAACTACAAACTGCAATGCTTAACCAGCCACTTCATATGCAGGAGCAGAGTGACCCATCCTGAAAACACTTAAAGAAGTTCCACACTTTACGCATCAACTGCCACTGATGCATGTGTAGCAGTGTGAGATTTTCAGATAAAGTGATACACGCTCCCCTTGGCTGGAAAAGGAGACGCAATCTTAACAAATTCCTAATATAAACTTATTGATTTAGCCAGACCTGATAGTACAAGTGTAAACATTTAGGTCAGGGTCTGGTGGCTGCTGGTGTCAGAAAATTTGACAGTGGAGGGTATATGATAGATTCATGAGGATGCATTCTGGTCATCTGTCCTGAGCAGGATTACCCCAAGTGAACTTGGTTAACATTAACTTTCAGAGGATGCCCTTGAGACCTCCACATCATCCACACTTGTCCTGATATAAACAGTTTCTTCTACTGGTTCCTCGGTGTCATGGTGGAGGTGATGCAATACAACATGTGCAGCATGAATAAGCCAACTCTGGCTCATGCCTGAATTTGGGTAGGTAAGCAAGGATCCTGAGCTGCTGATCCCTCTTAATCTAATTGGTTTACAGCCTTGCACTGTAGTCTTATGATCAAAAGAGCATTCAGTTGGGTCATGAGAAACAGTTGAATTAAGGTTTAAAAATAGATTTGGATGCATATATACTTAACTTAATTGGAGAGTTTAAAAAAAAAGTGTTGTTCCCTGTACATGAGAATTACATAGCCTAGGACAGCCCAAAGCTGACAAAACAGTTTATGACTGTGGGTGGGCAGCACTGATTGGGAGGCAGCCTGACAATCCAGTAGTTCAGCAGCTGCTGAACAATAACCTGACAATCATAGTTCAGCTGCTGCTGTGCAAGCAGAGGCCTGCATTGGCCAAGCATTTTGCCCCTGGAAAGTGAGAACTACAGAAACCGGCAAATCTTCATCCCACAGAGCCAGCGAGAAATAAAATGCACCTCTGGCCCTCCACTGGTTCAAATACCTTATTTTTTATTGCATTTTTATCCCATTTCATGATTGATGCACCGTTTGCTTTCATGATTCAACCGTGTCGCAGAAGTCAACAAAACAACACCCTAGCATCTGCCAATCTACTTTTGTTCATGCTGTGTATAAGCAGATAAAAGCAAATTTATTTCCTCTTAAGCTGTTATAATTTTAAGAATAAATGAAACATGTTACACACAAGAAATTGTGCATCACCAGTAGAAGTATTAATGTTACCTCTTACAAAGGTATGTAAGCATCAGGTCATTACTGACTCATGGGGTGATGTCATATCATAATGTTTACTAGGCAACCTATGTTTACATGGTGGTTTCCCTACCCTTTGCCTCCAGCAAGATGGATATTCAACTTTGAGCTGTCTACCTGAAACTGACTTCCACCAGGATCAAACTCAGTTCATGAGCAGAGCTTTGACTGCAGTACTGCAGCTTACCACTCTGTGCCACAGGGCTCTCACAGAAGGTAAAAGAATGCTAGCCAAAGTCTTTGGTTTGTACCATTTGTTACTGCAATCAAAGCAATAGCTGAGTGTACAGGCAGCCCCCAAGCTCTGCACTTCATGCTGTCACCTGGATCACCTGTCTCCAAAACCACTGTACTGGCACTGTATGTTTGTGTGAGAAATAAATGAAGTAGAAAAACAAAAGATGATTGATGCATCAGTCTGCTCTGGATCCTCCTCTGTGGCCACTGATCCAAAAGCATCAAGCAGGGCACAACATTACCATTCGGGATGCTCCATGGTATACTGTTCCGTACAGCTATTTCTCTTCTGCTAAGCAACACACAGAAAGTTCTGACCATAAACTCCAGAGGATTCTGTGATGTTCAGAAGTTTATGTTATGTTTAGTTATGGTTTCAGAGAGCCAAGACACACAGAGTTCCAAGACACACTTTACTGACCTCTTCCTCTCTCTTTACAGGCCTGGTAAGTTGCTTTTGAATGACTGGCGGATCTTGTTATGTTTCCTTTGCTCATATTAATTCATTTTGAATAAAATCATACGCTGGTTACCAGAAACGATTCCCAGTATATTCCAAACTGAATCTAACAGTGTCTTACAATTCTGGTTCTCACAGTGTCAGATCAGGAATATCTGTACATGTAATGGGGTGGTAAGTCTGGATGTACCTGCCAGACCATGTATACAATTAACATGTTTTGCCAACAGTACAGACAATACTTTGAGCTTCCACAGCCTTTCCCCTTCTTTTTTTTGGATTGGCGGAATTGGCTTTATGAGGAGGTGACATCATATGTGCTGCTCAGAATGTGAGCTTACATAGACAGCATATGTAAAACTGGGACTGTGAACAAGTCTACATTCCTTAGGAGCTTGTGGCACACATCCGATCCCAGTATTTATTCATATCCTGTTGGTGTTTTTTTAGTGTTCATTCTAGGGACTGTTTCCCATAATGATTAAGATATCAGAATCAACAAAATAGTAACTATTACTCAAAATCCACAACAGACTAAGAGCCTACAAGGAAACTATATTAAAACCCAGCAAAAAATCCAAGTTGGGGAGGGGGTTGACAAAGACCCTTCCTTTCCACCATCTTCAAAAGGACAGAATTGTCTAAAGTCCTCCATCCTAGCATCCACATCAAAGTCAGCAGCTATGCCTTATTGGTTTCACATGTATCTGTTTAGATCCTTCTTTCATGGATAAATTGAGAACTGTTTAGCTAGGCAGACAACTTTATGAGAGGTTTCCCAGGCACTTAGCCCATTATCAGCAATCTGATTAATAATAATCAATAATAATCAGCTTATAAACTTCCACTACGAAACTAATCTAAATGTTTTGCTTAACATTAATGAACAGACAACTGGAATGCCAACTTATTGATAGCATAGTGTTGAACTTGCATGAATATAAAATCAATCCTTTTTCTTTTTCTCTATTAAACAGCAATTAAATGCATTCACAAGGATTTTTAATCTGTTAAACAAATGAGTGATTATGTGCTATTATTCATATATCGTTCTTTTCCAAAGTGGTTTTTCCATTGTCAGTAGAAGGTAATGGATTTTAAAAATGGGTTAAATAAAAAAACAAACCTTTGGCAGTAATATTAATAGAACTGTTTTTCTGTTAAGGATCACTCTGATGTAGGCGTATGCTATGGCTTTACATCATTGGAACAAATGACTATATGCATAACTTAGAGCAGGGTTGGCCTAACTGCGCCAGATTTACCTATAGGCTTTGCAGGCTAAAACCTGAGGCCTCAAAAGCTAGGAGGGCTCCAGCCAAGGCGTATAATATTTTTGACACTATCATCACCTTTCTTACACATGCTGTCATAATGCACTGCAGTCTCTAACCAATTAATTTTCCTTTCATTCCATTTCAGAATAATACTATCCTATGCCAATAACACTAGCATTGATTTCTGATCTGATTTTGTCCTTCCAGGACTTCGCTGAAGTGGACCCCATTTTGTGGACCCCATCTTCCTCTAGTCGTGAGGATGCGGGATTGGGAAGGACATCACGAGTGAAATAGCCTAGGGGCCCTCTTAAAGTCCAGCACTGACAGGTCCCTTAAAGCAGGAGTCCACAACATGGTGTCTGTGGGTGCCATGGTAACTATTGGTGAAACATTTCCTGGTTCTACCAAGTGTTTGTAGGAAGTGAGTGGGATCAGATAGGGCTGTGCCGATTTCTTTGAATATTGCTTTGGCAGCAGCTGTCACCACAGCACAAAGATCTGTACCAGGTTACTGAAGTTAAGCTGTGGCAATGATTTTGTGGCTGGCTCAGCCTCCTGTAGCAGTGATTTTGTTCCTGTGCCCACTGTGCTGCATCAAGAATTCCAAATCTGTCCACAGGCTCAAAAAAGGGTGGGGACTCCTATATTAGAGAATCAGGGAAGACTCTCATTTGACATGCATAATGAGTAAACGTAATAGAATATATTTCTTTCTCTTCATTACTAGGTTGAAAGGTTGAGAAGGGGCAGGTTCTTAAAATAGAGGATGGGCAGCCAGGGTGCATGATCTGGGCATCACTTGATGGAGGCACTACTGACCAACTGTTTCCCTTTGCACCAAGAATTCCACTCTGCCCTGGACAGGTTCAGCTTTATACTTCAGACTCTGTTTTCAACATCAACATGGATGTTGGAGATGGAGTCCATAGTTTAAAGCCTGGCTAGGTTCAGCTTTATATTGCTGGTTCTACCTCCAAAGCTTTGCTTCTGAAGTCACATGGACTTTAGAAGTGGAGCCAGCAGAATAAAGCTGGACCTGACCAGGCCAAGCCCACTGTTCTATACTAGGCTTGGCCTGGCTGGGCTGAGCTATAAACTGTGGGCTCTGCCTGGTGGGTTCAGTGCTGAACTGCCCACACCACCTCTGAAGTCCACTTCAAAGGTGGTATATGCAGTTGAATGCTGGACCCAGCTAGGCTGCAGGTGAGGGAGTGGGAGCGAGGGGTTTCCAGTGCTTGGTCTAGGCACTGTTTTCTATTGATATGCCCCTGCCTTTTAAAGAGTTCAGGAAGCAGATAGAAGAAATTTATCCCAGTTTGTTTCAGGAAATTGCCAATCCATCTCTCCGTTCCCCACCATTATGGTTTTGCTTTATTTCACAGTTGAATATTCTTCACTTTCTTCACTATGCAGTTAAAAAAATGTGGGTTTCCCCTTCACGTGTGGGAACGCTCAGGGTGCTGAGTCTATAACTTCTTTTGTGGGAATACTTAATTATGCAATTAAGGAATCTGGTTGACTAGAGCAGTTCAAGCAGGCTGCTGGAACAATAATTTGTATAAGCATCAAGTTCTGGAGAAACATAATGAGGCCATCTTCAATGATCAACATATCTCTGTACACGAAACACAATTATGTATATGTGGTTTGGCCTGACAGCATCCAAATTATGACATCTTAAGAAAGGGCCAATGCAAAATAAACGTAATTAAAGCATGCTAAATATCTAAAAGCACAGTGTTGGATACCAAGGCTCCTTTGCATGAGCAGAATGCAATTCTCACTTGAAATACAGCCTCTGTACTTTTTTCTGTTCTATCCCCAAGAGTCCCCTGCTTTGGAACAGCTTATCAAGAGGCGGACGGGCTGTAGAAGATGAGAGGTGTGGAAACTGTTTTGGGAACTCAGCTGCTCTTGTGGTATCACATATATAAGATACCAAAATTTTTTCTTCAAAAGTGAAAAGACCTGCTAAACCAAAGTTCCTATTGTTAGATTTTTATTTTTTAGTATCAAAGTAAATGTTCTTTGGTCAAAAACTTCCTCGTTCAAGTCTTGTTTTTGCCACATTCTTTCTCAGGTTCTCCTTATCTGAAATATGGACATAATTATACTGTACAAAGCTGATGTAATAAATAGATGCATATGGAAACTATATAAACAATATATGCTATATAAATGTTACTATTATAATGGACATTTTTTCCTTCCAAACACTGAGGATATTAGACTGACCAATTTATAATTCTACATTAATTTACTAATTAAAATGTTTATATCTTGCCTTTCATCACAGTTTAAACCAACAAAATGAGATGTCAAATGACCCTAATCCTAGCTCTTTGCTATACAACAAATATTGTTAAAAATAACTCCCTTCTCCACAAGAGATCCCTGAAGTTTATACTGCCATAAAAACCGTGGCCAATAGAATAGCCTTGAGGTGCCTCCTGAAGATTTCCAAAGAGCCCCCACATCTCTTCAAGGTAGGGTTGCCAGCTTCAGGTTGGAAAATGTGTGGACATTTAAGGGGTGAAACCTGAGGAGGGTGGGATGGGGGAAGGGAGGAACTGGCCATTTTCTTTAGCTAAAATGATTGCTGTCTCTGATGATAGTGAAGAAGAATTTGGATTTATGCCCCACCATTCTCTCCTATAAGGAGTCTGAAAGTGTCTTACAAACTCCTTTCCCTTCCTCTCCCCACAACAGAGACATTGTGAGGTAGGTGGGGCTGAGAGAGTTCTGAGAGAACTGTGACTAGTTCAATGTCACCCAGCATGCTTCATGTGTAAGAGAGGGAAAACAAATCCAGTTCGCCAGATAAGAGTCTGCCGCTCATGTAGGGGACTGGGGAATCAAACCCCATTCTCCAGATTAGAGTCCCCCACTCTTAACCATACCATGCCACCACCTATAGGTTGGCAACCCTACCTTCAGGAAAATCATTCCACAGACTGTGAGAAGGGTCAGACTGCAGCTGATTCTGGGCAGACTATCTTACGTGGGGAACCAGCCAATAGATGGCAAGTTGAGGATTGTAGCTGACACATGGGGACCTACAGGAGGCAGACTTTCAGGCATTTGGATCCCAGGTTGTGAAGGGATTTAAAGGTCAAAACCGCATTTTGAATTGAACTCAGAAACTAACTGGCAGCTAATATGGCTGTTTTAAGAAAGGCATGATCTATGCCTGCCAATTAGGACAACAACTGTTGAGCTCCCACATTCTGAATTAGCTGAAGCTTTGTCTTCAAAGGAAGCTCGATGTAGGTCACATTACAGTTTTCCAACCGCTGCTTAGGCAGATCCACTGAAGGGTGAGAGTAAATGAACCAGATGCAGATGACAGAAGGACTCTTGGCCACTGCACCAACCAGTTTCTCTTCCAACAACAAAGCTGGTCCATGAGTGCAAATTCCAACACCTTTCCACCAATTCCAAGTGAATCAAGCACCAATCTTTTCTGGATTAATTCAGGGCACAGTAGAGAACAGGTCAGGGAACATGGTACAAATGAACATAAATTCACACATTGGGCACAATTTCAAAATGCAAACACCATGTTATTGATAAAAGAATTGAACTAGTCTACATATTCCAAAACAACCAAATGTTTACATTCTGATCTAATGCACTTCTTTGTCCAAGGGAGAACCAAAATTGCTTTGGGCAAAGTTTAGACTCACGGTTCTGTTATTCATTGGTTTTTAGTTTCTACAAGGAAACATTGGCTCTAATAATCATGCCTCATTATTACAAAGGAGAAATTATGAAGGACTTTCAAAATATGAACCATTTTGCAATTGCTCATTTTGTATTTCCTCCCGTTTAGGTATTGAGATGGAATATCTTTCCCCCATAACAGTTCCTATTAAGACTTCACAAGGAAGAAACAATAGTTGAGTAATACATGGATTATTTGCTTAATGAACAACTAATTCATCACTTTGGCCTCTGATTTCTTAAGTTCTAGAAGTTTAGAATGCTGAACTGAAAGTTCTTAACTAATTTCTTAATGAAGTTCTTAACTCCTTCCATCTCAGGGCAAGAGAAGTTATGTCAACAAGAGCAGGAGTGTATACCCTGATGGAGTTGCCACAGAGCATATAATGACATCTTGGTATATTGCAAATAACAGAATATATAGTAAGTGTGTATGACTGTACCTGGACAATGATACCATGGAGCAGGTCAAGTTTTATAAATATCTGGGTATTAATTTTCACCATGAAGCTAGCTGGATCAAGCATAGGGAGACGGCTGCAAAACTATTCTTGCCACTGTTGCAAAATTCTTTTTCTCTAAGGGGGGCAGATTTATACCAGCAGCCCTTAGGGTGTTCAACGCTAAGGTGTCTCAACAACTACTTTATGGGATTCCCCTATGGATCGACACCTGGCATATTTCTTTGGAGCGAATCCAATCCCAATTTATCTATAAGCTATTTGGGGTCCCCCACTGTGTACCATATGCAGCTCTGTCTAGAGGCAGAACAACATCTAGAGGCAGGAAACAAGGGCCTGATGGAGCACTCTCAAATTTTGGGTCCGGCTTTGTTTTTTCCATGACTCTAATAGTCTTATCTACCGTGCCCTTTCCAAATTCTAGCTATTTTTCTTAGCGTTGAAGATATGTGGCAAGTTACAGTGCATAATGGTTAAAGCAGGAGTTGTCGTTATGGACATTTTAACCCATGTCCCCGGGCACACACCTTTCAGTCATGCTGAGTGCCCCCCCATAATGAAATGGCGTGTGCCCCAGCAGCATACCTGCAGGGAGGCAAGTGGGCGGGGCTCTGCGGTAGGTGGCCACAGCACCCCCCTGGGCCACCCACTGCCAAGCCCTGTCCCCCAGCCTCCATGCAGGCTGGCTTTTGCCCCCAGGCCCTGGGGACAACAGGAGTCGGCTTGCAAAGAGGCAGGGAGGCAGGGCTCAGTTTGAGGCCCCCCGCCCCCAAGCCCTGCCCCTATGCAGGCTGGCTTTTGCCCCCAGATCCTAGGGATGACAGGAGTCGGCCTACAAAGAGGTGGGGGCGGGCACAATCCAAGCCCTCCAATCCCAAGCCCCACCCCCACCGGCCTCCATGCTGGCCGACCTTGCCCTACCCAGGCCCTGGGGACGACAGGAGCCAACCTGCAGAGAGGCAGGTGGGCAGGGCTCCAACCAAGGCCTGCATCCACCCCTAAGCCCCACCCCCTTATGCAGGGGGGTGAAGGGGTGCCTGGAGGAGGTGTTGCCCCAGGCATTATTTCTCCTCGATAGGCTTCTGCAGGTATCTCCAAGCAGAGGAAACCTCTGTGGGAAACCTTCAGCAACTGGCTGGCTGCACGTAGGATCTCTGCAGCAGCACAAAATGGAGGGCGCAACAAAATTGACCAGCTCCATCAGGGGGCAGGCGGGAAAAAAGAACTGTTTTGGCCCAAAACACTTTATTTTCCTGTGCTGTACAGGAGGGAAAGAAAGACGAAACTGTTATTTTTTAAAATGTCTGTTAGATGTTTTAAACAATCTGTTCAGAATGGGTGACTGCCCAAAGTCACCCAAATTGCTTCATTAGGGATTTTGCCTGGCTGTCCCTTGACAACACTGCAACACCATGATCTCAAGTATGGGTATGTGTACCATGATATTTGATTATCTGTTTCCTGGTACCCACGTCCTTCTATCTCAAAGCAAACAGCCAATCCCTCCTCTCTACCATCTTAATTAGCAGCAGAAGGTGCTTGAGAAAAGCCCAAGAAGCATCACTTTTGTATCAACCTGATGTAGACATTTGCAGATACATGTGACCATTACAGGGAAGCTCCTGGCCTGAGACCTCAAACTATCTTCTAACTGGCCCTTTACCTCATGGCTATCATTTTATGGATTGCTGTCTTTCCACAATAGCTATTTTGTGGTGGTTCCAGCTAGATGTTTTCATAATTCTGAAAATGTCCATAGAGATGACTCCTGCTTTAACCGTTATGAACTGTAACTTGCTACATATCTCCAATAGTAACAATAAATACATATGTCAGTAATTAAATCCATGAGCTAGTTACAGTTTCTGCTTACTTTCCTGTGCTAAGTCACTGAACTGGAGACAAGAATACAGTGTATACACTGAATTCATAGACTGAACAGGGTAAAAGGGAAGGAGACGGAATCTGTATAAGGCCAGAGGTTTCTGCTGCAACTCATGAACACCAGATTGGGCTCAGGATTGCAGGATCATGACACAGACACTGAAGTTTCAGGACATGTCAGATTTCCACTTCAGAACTGCTTCAAAATTATTTTTGTGTGCAGATTGCTGGAATGGGGTGAATACCTTTCTTTATATCAATTAAAGCAGTAACCTATAGTTTAACCCCCACAAACTCATTTTCAAGCAGTTCTGGTACTGTTACTTGTGAGTTTCAATGTAACTGGCCTGGTGCGCCAAATATTCAGGGTCTTGTTAAGTAAGTTCTATATATTGTTGAAGGCTTTCACGGCCGGAATCCCTAGGGTGTTGTGGGTTTTCCGGGTTGTATGGCGGTGCTCCAGTAGTATTTTCTCCTAACGTAAGTAAGTTCTGTTTAGAAGAAACTGCCTCATCACCACTAATAACATATTTTTATTACCTCACTCCTTATGACACGACATGTGTCCCTGAATTCACACAGGTAAAAACTGCCTGGACCGGCTGAGCACTACAGAAGAGCAATTTTCCATCTGATGCCTGAGGAGGACAAGTTGGGTAAAATACCCTTCAAAGCATCCATTTTCTTGAGGGAAATTGATCTCTATAGACTGGAGATGAGCTGTCATTCCAGGGGTCCTCCAGGTCCCACCAGGAGGCTGGTATCCCTAGGTTTAACTGTAAGGCAAAGGTACTCTTCATGTGCTCAGTGGCACTTTATTATTTCAAAACATTCCAGGATTCAGCCTTGGTACTACAAATGTATACAGAATTAGATCAAGATACAAATTGAAACCTTAATTTTTTTTAAGCCTTAATTAATTAAAAAAAAAGTTGGGTTGGCTCTCTTTTCAGGTTCAATGACACATGAATTCCAAACTATGTCAAAACATTCTGTTGGCCGCTCCCTTCATTGTAAAGTATTTCACTTATGGAAACAATCTCCCTCTGTCAATATTTTATTTTTCCATTTTGGAATGCCCTGGGAAGGGCATTCCAAAATGGAAAAATGGGAAGAAGTCTGATCAGAGTATGATAAAACGTGTGTCAAGCCTGTATAGTGAAGGCATAGCTCCTATTTCAAAACACATGTTTGAAAAAGGGAAGAATTTCACAGCATTCAAGGCTCTGGATAGAATCTCATTTCTAAGACAACGCTGAAATATCTACGAATTGACAGACAACCTTTAGAAAGGTATGCAGCATCCGGGACAAATTAGCATCTAGGGCTTTGAAAGGGCGTGGCGGTAAAAAGAACTTCCTGTAGCACTCCCAGGTCCCGAAAATCGGAAACGGTGCAGTTTTAGCAAAAAGATGCCTGTAGTTTTTCTTCTGCCCTATCAATTCTGGACTGAACTACTAACCTGCCAACAAATGGTCTGAAATCAGGCAGTTGCTATGCCTGATAGGGGCACAAACTAAGTATAACAACATACCGATAGATCATTCCACCTCTATCCCCAACTCAATAAAGTAATTCATAATTCGGGGCGAGGGGGAGAATAATCTAAGATCAGTGTTGAAAGCCTCAAGGTTGTCTGGCAGCCACTACTATGACCTGGAAGTCTTGCCGGCGCCGAATGCCAGGCGTAGAAGAAGCCGACAGGCGTTTCAAAGAGGGGTGCATTTTGCATGTGCTCAGAGGCACGTTTCTTTTTATTTCACGGAAAGAGATTACGGGCCTGGCGTTGCTTCTGTGTCTCTAGTTGGAATTGAAACCTATCTAACGTAAACGAGGCAGTTGGAAAGTCTGTTCCGGTCTCTGAAAAAATGAAGCTCGTCGAGTGACGGAGAAAGGGAGGCTGCAAGAGAATTGCACGGGCGAGCATTCCCCGACAGGAGCGAGGCAACAAGGGCTTCATGCAGACCGTCTGTGCAAACACAGAGTGAGACCTAGTGGTCAGATCTCATGGGTTTTTCAGAGCAGCACTCACCATTTCTTGCCGGAGGAGGTGGAGTTTGGTCTCCAGCCTTTCCAGGGCGCTGGAGCTGTTGCCACGGAGCACGGCGGGGGAGAAGCCGGCGGCGGGAGCGGGCCCAGGTTTTCCGCCGGGCGGCTCGCGGTCCTTTTCGCTCTTGCCGGCCACCGGCTCCTCCCCTCGCAAGGAGCGCACGAGGCTCTCGGGGACTTTGCGCCCCAGCTTGAGCTCGATGTCGCGCAGGTCTGGCAGGCAGCAATCTTCCATGGCTTTTGGATCACGAAGGCTTTTCGGATTAAGAGCCGCGAGCGGCGGCGGCGGAGGACAAGGCGCTCCCAGCCCTTTCAGCCGCACTGCCCGGCGCTCGCCAGCCTCTCCATGTTAGTCCAGTTTAGGTAATCCGCCCGAGCAGCGCCAGTCAGAGGTGGGGGTGGAAGGGAGGGGAAAGGCTGCAAGCCGGCCAGGTGACCCGCCGCAAGAGGCAACCAGAGAGTCGCTGCCTCTTTCTGGCAGCAGCATTATTTGGATTGCAAACTCCGGCCCCTGGGGTGGCGGCGAGGGCGGAGGTGTTATTGCAGGAAATAGGCGAACGAGCAAACCAAGTTGCGAGTCGGACTACTGCCGGGGGCTTTGGCAAGCAACCGTCCGCAAAGCTCAGACAGGAAAAAAGGGTTGACCGCACCCCCCTCCCCGTATGACACTCCCATATGAGTGTCCTGTATGAACGGGAGCACCGAATGATGACCATGTGGATAGAGCTCCCTCTACATTGCCCTGAAATTATGCAGCGATTTCTCAACCAGCCCGTTTGTCAGTCAATTCAGCCCAAATCACTGAAGTTTTCCCACAAAACCTTTACGCACAAAAACTTTACGCCGTAGTGGCAGGTAGAGACCCGACGAACGCCAGCCCTCTTACCGTAATGCCTATACAAGAAACGCCTTTGCTTACCAGTCAAACCTGCAGAAGCGCCCCCAGCCCCCGTGTATCACTGGACCTTCCCTGTCCTGATCATCTAGCAGCGCTTGTGAATTACCCTTCCTTTACACAGCACGGGCGAGGCGCAGCCCAGGTGGGATTGTTTTTGCAATTTTGTTCAGTTTCACTAAAAATTAGATGCAATCCTTAAGAATGTAGTCAGGTAAATTTGCCAGCGTAGGGATATTCACAGGGCCAAATGGAGACGTTAAAATGGCCCAGGAGCAGGTCTGAGCAGCAACGCTTGACAATGGCATCAGCTTACCATTTGTGGAAGAGTGAGCAGGTGTGAGCTGACATGGGTCATTGTTGCCATAAGTCCAATTACCTTAGTGGTACTGTCAGAGCTTGGCACTGCATGTTTCTGAAGCAGCCCAGGAGGACCATTCCCAATAGACTACATGGCTGAACATTTATGAATAAACAGGAAGATCAATTTTGCTGCAACAGACATTTGCCCCTATTGTGCAGCAAGCACATTATGCATAATTGGCCAATATGTGTCAAGGAATTCCATTGTCAGGTGTGTCTGTATCTATTTATGTGTGTGTAAAGTGGCATTAAGTCACAGCCAACTTATGGCAATCTAGCAGGGCTTTCAGGACAAGAAAATAAATGAGGTAATTTGCCAGTGTTTTCTTCTGTATGGTTACCCTGATATGTGTTGGTCTCCTATCCAAGTTCTGCTTTTGAGATCTGA
Source organism: Sphaerodactylus townsendi (assembly GCF_021028975.2). Classification (NCBI taxonomy): domain Eukaryota; kingdom Metazoa; phylum Chordata; class Lepidosauria; order Squamata; family Sphaerodactylidae; genus Sphaerodactylus; species Sphaerodactylus townsendi. Next base: position 84,240,917 of record NC_059431.1, on the reverse strand, counting down.
TGAGATCAGTCTGGCCTGGGCCATCCAGGTCAGGGCACCCATATATCTATAACTTTATATCTGTAGTCTCTTGCCTTGAAAATCCTACAGGGCTTCCATAAATTGGTTTCAGCTTGATGGCAAATGTGTGCACATGTGCTTGTGCATGGGTGGAATAAAAAAATTCCTCTGTTATACAGGTATTTCAAGAAGGAACACTTTCCTATTGAAATGCAATTTGGGAATTACTGCAGTAGGGAAATCAAATTTGAATGACTTTTTGTTTCCCACACAAACTTTCTGCTGGGAGAATTCATGCATTATTGAAGCAGTGAGGGAGCAGACCACTGGGAAGTCATTTTCATGCTTCTGCTGTAATGAATTGGACCTGAATCGCAGAGAATTCTCCTGAGCAGAGATATATCACACAATGCTATTACTTTTGCAGCCACAGAATGCAGGCCCAAAGGAATCATGACAGAGCTCCTCTGTGACTGAAATCAATAAAAACGTAGCCATTATCTCAAAATGACTGCAGGATTATAGGACTAATAAGGCGAACAATTTTGCTTACTGTTTTTGCTTACCTAGTAAGACTGAAGTATGAGGGATTCCTTGAATTCACTGCAATACTGGTAGACTCTAGGGAACAGGCTAAACAACTTTAACTGGTTTTTGTTTGTTTTGTTTTTCTCTCACATATGTTCTGTTCCACTGCCTTTTAAAAGGATAGTATCCGATCTGCTCAGTTTTCCCCCCCTTCAGGCCTTAGTAACATGGACAAATGGAACATGATACTGCTTGCCATGGTAGATAAAACCTTGTTATCTAACTATCCAGAGAAAGCCAATATCGTTACATAATCAAGAAAAGTTCTTCTTATTGAAAGTGTTCTACAATATTACATCCATATAATTGATTCCAATAGTGTGGAAACTATTGGAATCAAGAGGCTGTCCGCTTTACAGCTAATATCCAGCTAACATCACAAAGTGGTTAGATTAAAAGAACAGCAGTTATTGACCTTGGATTAAAAGAAAGATAACCAAGCACGTGACATACAACCTTTTCACAAAAAGAATTCAGAAATTACCTGCCGTCAATGGAAATGTCATTGGTGTAGTGTGTAAGCTACAATTTAGATCCTCAAATGATAAAGACCTCTAAATAACATTTTAAAAACCAAATTGCCATTTCTTAAATTTGATATCACTCAGGGCCTTAGAATGTCTTAATTCAACCCTGATTTTGCATTTCAGTTTGGTTTGAAATGCTACCCAAAATACAAACTGTTTTGTGCAGAAGGTTATACAAAGTGATGTAGTGGTCATTGCTTCAACATTTCTGGGGAACAAAACATAGTCTGCACATAACTGTTTTAGCACTTACTGTGATGGTGACAGACCATTGGGTTAAACCCATGTTTGCCCCAATAATATGTAAAGTGGAGTAGTCGTGACCCAGTTTTAATAGCAAAGGAAAAGTTTTAAGAGCAAAGGAGCAAAGGTTTTAAACCTTTTTGTGTATTTAATATATTTATTCATTGCTTGTCTCTCTGGATCCAGAGCAGTTTAGAACATTGTTCTCTGCTCTGTGGCTGATCTCTGAGTTGCCACTTTCCTTGTATGCTTTCCCTAACCCCTCACTGAATTCTAATATGAGAAATTAGTTTAACTGAGGTGATGTGAGAGGTTATAGGAAGGTAAGTTTGGTGCAGGAATGGTTGATCTTTCTTATTTGCATACTTCAAGAGTGGTGTAGTGGTTAAGAGTGGTAGATTCTAACCAGAAGAACCATATTTGATTCCCCACTCCTCCACATGAGTGGCAAACTCTAATCTGGTGAACCAAGTTTGTTTCCCCTCTCCTACACATGAAGCCTGCTGGGTGACCTTGGGCTAGTCACAGTTCTCTTCAAACTCTCTCAGCCCCACCTACTTCACAAGGTGTCTGTTGTGAAGAGGGAAAGGAAAGGTGATAGTAAGCCACTTTGAAACTCCTTAAAAGTAGACAAAAGCAAGGTTTAGAACCAGCTCTTGTTCTTTTTGTTTTAATGATGGGACTGCTACTTTTAATTTTACATATCCCTAGGAAAGACATAAGTTTAAACAAATAGGTCCACCTCAGCTGCATATAGTTTGAACTTTTGTCTAATCTTAACCAATGAGGATAATTCAAGTGATAGGAGCAGGTCCACACTATCTCCTTATCTGAGGCCCTTTCCGCACGGGCCAAAAATGACGGCCTGGGGGCGGTAAAAACACCGCCCCCAGGCTGCCGTTCGCACAGGCGGCGCTGCTGCAATGCAGCAGCGCCGACCTGACTGCGCTCCCCCTCCCCCAGGGCGGCGTCAGGCCGCCCTAAACAACAACCCTTTAAAGGGTTGTTGTTGAGGGGAAAGCATCTTCCCGGCGGCGCGGTGCGAACCGCACCGCCGGGAACATGCTGTTTCCCCTTCCCTTTCCCATTTACCTCTCGTGTCGCCGTCCTGCTGGCCTCCTAAGTCCCTCCCTCGCTGTCCTCCGACCCCTGGATGTCGGAGGGCAGCGTGGGCGGGGCTGAGGAGGCCTGCAGGCGGCGACACGAGCGGTAAATGGGAAAGGGAAGGGGGGAAGAGGCGGCTCCATGCGGAGCCGCCTGCCGCCTGCCAGCCTCTCCAGAGGCCGTCCGCATGCCTGCATGCGAACGGCCTCCGCCTCCACGCCGGCAGAATTCTTGCCGGCGTGGAGGCGCCTCGATGGCCGTGCGGAAACTGCCTAAGCTTGTTTCTATATTCTTGCTTCTGTTGACCTTTTTGCTTCAGTTGTCCATTTTGACTTGACATAAGTCCATTTTGACTTGACATCATGACTTCACATAGGTACACAACTGGGTAAAAAAATTTTCTACCTATAGTCTGGTTTCAGATAAATTCCTATTACTTTTAGACCAGAGGTTTCCTCAGAGAATGGTTGAGTTGATATTTAGCTTGGTGTTACATCATGTTGAAACAGATCTGGGGTGCGGGGAGGGGAAACTGTTCATTTTCTGGAGTTGGCCTCTGTTATTCAACTCTTCTTTTCTGATGTAACTAAATAGCCTTGCTTTGTGCTTTTCTTTGTACAGTCTGCAGTTATGTAAGTTTACACTATAAAAATGGCAGGCTGACATCCTACCATACTTAAAGAAAAATGTAAGCTAAGGGTTGAGCTGAGCAAGTCTCCAACTGCTGCATGGGAAAGTGATCCATAAAAGGAAGCCAACAACTGTTTTAGCTAAGATAGCTTTCAAAGATTCCTGTTTGTGGAATCTGACAGGCAAGTAACTTGAAATACAAGATCTTTTAACAATGGAAATGCCAATGCCAGTTTTCATATAAGATCAAACAATTGTCTTTTAGTACCTTTAGTAAACTGTGATAAGAACTTCTCTCACAGATTCTCTAGCTTAGTGTCTATTTATATCTCACACTCCCCAGAATCTACCCTAGGTAAATATAAAATAGAGCAATAAAACACAATGTAATTAAAAATATAACAAAACAATTCTTTAATGAAAGTTGAAACAGGAGCAGTAAAACCAGTCATCAGTAATAACAGGAAGTAGTATAAAATTCGACATTAGCAAGCAACATAAAAGCAAGGATAGAATATGGCAAAGAGATTAAATTCAATTAAAAACCTGGTTGGCAGGATGTCTAAATGGCTTTAAGGTGGGATGATATCCTTTGACAACCACCACAGAAAAGACCCCATCTCTAATCACCATCCACCTCACATCTGTGGATGGGGCACCTGGAGTATTGATTAGGACTAAAGTGGTGAACATAGTGAAGCAGGAGATAATTCTTCAGGTGCTTGCAGAACAACAATCCACATTTCAGATGAAGCTTAGAAGAATAATTTTTATTGGTACTGAGCAAATAATATGTGTGGAATATAAATCTGGTAAATGCAGAGAAATAACTCCCCCATATTCTGCAAAATGTGCATATTCCATCTAATACTATCACTATTACCTAAATTATGTACAGCACTGCATCTACTACTTGTGGGTCAACATTGTCCAGGGATTCCAGCCTCTGGAATTAAAGCTCATCTCCAGACTACAAAAATCAGTTTCCCTGGAGAAAATGGATGCTTTGGAGGATGGACTGTATGTCATTGTACTGTATTGGTATTCCTGTCCTCCTTGGGTTCCATCCGCAAATCTTAAGGAGTTTCTCAGCCTGGATCTGGCAACCCTCTTACTGATACCTCTTATTTTTATTATCTGTATATCTATGTTACTTGATTTCTTGTGACTTGATTATTCAGAAGCCCCAAGTGAGAACTGACTATAGTGCAGTGTTGGAGAACCTTTTCGAGACCGAGTGCCCAAGCTGCAACCCAAACCCCACTTATTTATCACAAAGTGCCAACACAGCAATTTAACCTGAATACTGAGGTTTTCATTTAGAAAAAAACGGTTGGCTCCAAGGCGTGCGTTACTCAGGAGTAAGCTTGGTGGTAGTCAGTGGCTTTGCTTTGAAGCACCCATGCAACTCTTACAATGGGTGAATCATGACCCTAGGAGGGTTTACTCAGAAGCAAGCCCCATTGCCAGCAGCCGAGCTTACTCCCAGGTAAAGGATCATGCTTTTGTTCTTCGCATGAAAATCAGTGAGGTTTACCAGAGCTTAATAGGGTTACCTACACTGCTTCCCCAAAACTAGATCTTAAGTTTAATGCTAATAATCAAGCCCAGTGGCCCAAGCCAGCCTAGATGTGTGGGGGGGGGGGCACTCTGCGTGTGCCCACAGAGAGGGCTCTGAGTGCCACCTCTGGCAACTGTGCCATAGGTTCGCCACCACTGCTATAGTGGAAAGCACTGTGATACAAAATAGTATGAAATTCCTCCTCTGAAGTTTAATTATTCACACATGCACATCCTGCACGAATATGAATGTGAAACAACTCTTCGATGAAACAACTGGGGGAAGTACTGTATGTGGCTAACAGACACCCCACACCCCCAAATTGAAATTAATTATGTATTGCTGAGAAGTGAGAGCACAAGTGTAATCTATACAGCCCCCCCCCCCACACTTCTCTAAGGCCTCAGTAATGTGAGTGTGTATGATGGTGGTGGGGAGATAAAGAAGCCAGAGAAACCAATGAGTATACCAATTTAGTATACTATATAGTTGGGATAGGGAAGTTTCATTGGTGCCCAACAAACCATAAGTCCAAGCATGTTGAGTAAGACAATGCATTGGGCTAATGTACGGGAGGATTAGAGAATATGTGTCTGGAAAAGACCTTAGTCTGAAAAGACCTTATTCACAGTCATGTTGATCCCTTTATGACCTACATGCTGAGACATCAAGCGGTTTAATAACTGTTATGTAGCCCACTAAAAGCATATGGACAAAATGCCCTTAAAAAGACTTTGAAGTCTTCAGGTAGGGCTATTTCACAGAACATGGGCTTGTGTGCCTACTAAAGAGAATGAACGAATGACCCATAACTCAGGGAAATCTCTGCACACAAAAATATGTTTTTTTAAATAAGGCACTGAAATAATTTTTATGTTCCAGAGTTCTGTAAAAGGAGCTCTACCAGACAATAGATTTGTAATGTACTGAAACTGGCTAACACACTCAACCTGAAGAGAAGGAAGTTTAATTAAGGAATGGCATTTGCTTGGTCAGATGAATTTATTAGGCAGCGCAGTGTCATCCTTAGTCATATAAAATAGTGATTATATCTGTGAGTCATCTTACCAAAATTAACAAAAGCATTGCTCAGTCTAAAGAAGAACTGAACTTGGGTGTGTTTGTGTCTTTTTGATAGATAGGATCTAGTTCCTAAGAATTAAGGTAATCAAATCCAGTATATTATTTTTGTTTCTGAGAAAAACATTTACAGGCTTTCGTTGCTTAGGAATTTTATTTTCTAATTTAGCACATGAATCAAACTCTCTTGAAAAGGATTGTCCTCTGGATATCGTGAGGGAAGGGTTGTGGCTTAGTGATAGAGTATCTACGTGGCATACAGAAGATCCAGGTTCAATCCACGCCATATCCACTTAAAAGGTTCAGGTAGTAGGTGATGTGAAAGTCCTCTGCTTAAGACTTTCTGGAATAAAGACTTCTAATATCTTTTTATACTGAATATTCTTGTACCGCTTTATGCCATTTGTAGAGATACAGAACTGTCTAAGCATTACTTCCAAATGGACACCCAGTTATCTATGGTTTAGTAAGACTAGGCTGCTGTAATACAGTATATGTTGGGCTGCTTTTGAAAAGTGTTTAGAAATGGCAAATAGTCCACAATAATGTCGCCATCTTTTAAATAGGAACTTGCCATAGTGATCACATTTCTTTGGCACTTGGAGACCTTCACTGGCTTCCAGTTTATGGGCACAATTCGAGTTGCGGATGCTGATTTGGGACCAGGAAAATAAAATAAAGACTGTCATTGTCCATATGCATTAGCCCATGAGCTGAAATTACCTTTGGGGGTCTTCTCCAGGTATCAACAGTGTTAGAAGTTAGGCAGGTATCCAGTGGAGTACAAGTCCTTTATATGTGGTATTGTCTAAACTATATTTTCAGGTATGTAGCTGTGTTGGTCTGCAGTAGAAGGGGTAGATTAGGGTCCAGTAGCACCTTAAAGGCAAACAAGATTTTCAGAGTATAATCTCCCTTTGGCCGTTTCTGCATGGGCCCCGGGAGCACCAGAGCGCCGGTGTACATGACACTGGTGCCTGCCTGGGGCCATTTGCAAGTTGCACACTTGCAGCCCCAGTGCTCCTGTGCCCCGGTGCTCCTGTGTCACCTCTGTACACGTTGTGCCACTTTTGTTTTTAAAACTAACCCCGTCTTCCTGCGTCACTCCATCAGGATGAGGGGACTCACCCCCATGGCCCTGGCAATGCCCCGGGGGCCAGAGGACAGGTGGCATGTCCCCTTGTCCCTCAGGAAGAGGGGGGTAAGTTTTAATAACAAAGGTGGAGGGCCGAAAAATGGTGCCTTCCACCTGGTGCCATTCACTCTCCACTGGATAGAAGCCGCTGCTTTCTAAAAGCCTTGCTCGTTGAGTGAGGCAGCAAAACACCACTTTTTTTTGGGGGGGGGGAGCAGCCCTGCCTCGATTTGGAGGCAGCAGCCATGCACAGTTCCTCCCCCCCTGGTGTTTTTTACCGGGCCAACTCTGGTGCTTTTGGCCCATGCAGAAATGGCCTTTGTCAGATATATCAGGCATGTAATTGGCTTGACACAATGAGGCAAGCTCAGCCTCCATGGTGTGGTGCCTCAGGGGCTTGATTTTGTCCCTTTGGTGGAGGACCAGCTCTATGTGCCTTGGAAAATTGAAGTGATGAGCCCCTGTTTGAGGATTGCCTGCTCTTCTTTTAGACTGGTATTTGGTTTTTATATACTGTAAGTGATCCTGGATGCCCCTATGGTGGTAGAAAGACAGTGCATACATTTTTTAAATGAATGAATTACTAATACATATGATATGCCAGCTGGTGTCATTTTTGTTAACAAGTCCCAATTTGTTGCTTGAAATGATGATCTGTTCTGTTGAAGGGCAGTGTCTGTTTCTCAAGTCCAGAACCACTCTACCTTGAGATGGCAGACTTGGATTACTTACTCATGAGTTATTCAGCCCGAAGACTTTCACAGTCTGTGATTAGGCTGCACCCTCCAATCAAGTCAAGATCCACTGGCTGGGAACAGGCTGCATTAGGCTGTTTCAGGACTGGATACTGCTTCCCAGTTTGACTTTTTTCCAGGCAGCGTTCATAGGGAAGTGATAATGACTTTATTGAGAGACTGCTTATTAACAGGCCCAAAAATGAAGCACTAAACAGCAAATAGAGCAAAAAGGACCTAAAACAATAATTAGACCATAAATGGTCTGTGTTCCAAATCTAGACCAATCAAAATAAAGCAATATGAATAGATTTTTATGTTTGTACTTGTCTCAGTAAGCTCCTTGCGGGCCCTAAATGTTTTGACCAACTGATGTGTTGAGTGGCTGGATTGTCATAATTTGCCAGGTGTTTAAGTGGTGGCAGCTGATTATTTTCCCTAATCCCCTATCTCCTAATCTCCGACTAACCATCTGTGGTAAAGAAAAGCTTTTGTTTATTTGTCAAAATACTTATGCTCCATCTTTCCAATCATCTAATGGTGGCTGAAGGTGGTCACCATTGAGTCACCACAAAGCTATACTGCGCAAACATATTAAAACATTTTTAAATACAAAAATGACCCAAGATATAATATACAGAACCACATAGAATCAGACCACTGGTCTATCAAGGTCACTACTGTCTACTCAGACACACAGTGGATCTTCAGGGGCTCAGGTAGAGTCTTTCACATCCCTTACCATTTGGTCTTTTTATCTGGAGTCGTTGGGTATTTGACCTGGGACATACTGCATACCAAATGGGTGCTCCATTACTGAGCCTCAGCCTCTTCCTCCTCCTCCTTTTGCACAGCAGGTAGTCAACTGCACAAATCTTGTGGCATTTCTATTAAATTGTCTTCAGAGCCCTCTTTAAACATGAAAGCTTTACAAAGTCTACAAAATAATATTAATGTGGGAACTGCCCTGTGGAAGGCTGTATCCTGGCCTGGAGCGAACATGCTTGAGCTATGGCAGATGTAATGGACTTTTAAGGATGTTTTCTGCAGGCAATTATGTTATCGTTGTGAGAATCACTTGAAACACAATCCATTCTAAGATATAGAGAACATAAAAACATACAGGGGCTCCTAGGTCTAACCATGTTTTATGTTAGGCGGACTGAAGGTCCTGCCAGCTGCAGAACCAGGAAGTGCTTCATCAAAACATATTCTGATCATCGCTGCTGCCGTGCATCTGGAGAAACAGAGACAACCTTGACTTATTCTGTGATCAATGGATGGACTACACTGTCTGGAGTAATTATCACCTGCCTGTCAAGGCCAGTATGATCTCTTTTTTGCTGACCATCGTCAATCTGGAAATAATATGTGCTCCTGCCAAATTTCTACCACTTGTGGTTTCTCTATGCCATTATACAGAAAGGTTTTCATTCACCATGTTGTATTTTAATGTTTACTGTTTTGTATTTCATCTTGTATTTGTTTGGTCTTTGCTCAAGACCTGGGCAGCCCTATGCAAGAGAACAGATGGCTGGCTGCGGCTTTGCAGCTGAGCTGTCCTGTCGTTCCCACAGGGGCTTCCTGGTTGCATGGGGAGGCTTGCAAAGCAAAAAAAAGCCTCCCCCCCTCCAAGAAGCCACCATTGGGCATAATAGATCTGTGACAACTTTTTAAAGTGTCGTATGTCTAAACTCCCAGCTATCAGCATAAAGCAGTGAATGGCTGGGAGGAAGCTGACTACTTTCGGCTCCTCTCCCAGCCTGCCCTCACAGTGCCAGCAGTGGCAGGGGTGCTGGGATGCTGGTGCCAACTCTGGCACCATGTCGGGCCACAGCAGCTGCACACCAGTGGAATTGCCTGTCTCCCAGGGCACGTGCCACTGCCATGGATGAATTCACACCCTCTTTGTATGGGGCCATTAGTCAGAGGAGTATAATAATGCAAGGAAAGAATGTACAGGAATGTCATTCCTAATTCTTACCCTGAATCCATGTTCCAATTATGTCTCTTCTTTTCATACTGAATTTTTTTATATTATGTATATCCCTATGAATTTAAATTTGAAGGAAATGGGGGTCTAAGTACTGTATATGGTGTGGAATATGTGTGGCTGTTTTCCCATACAGGTATTCCATGGTGACTTGAAGTGTAAGAAACAAGTATCACATAATCGTGCTCAAGTTTTCATGACTGCTTTCCAAGAATGTTTGGAGGGAGTGGGAGACAGGAGGTGAGCTATATAGGTTCATCCATCAACTTTGCACAGACATGGACCCCAAGTTCTCACACAGTAACACCTGTGGATGCATGGATCAGGCGTAAGCCATAACACAGACCACAAGGATGCAAGAATATAAGGATCCTTAGAGATGCAGAGCACAATTAGCAGTCCTTTTATACAAGCATCAAATTTATCATGCAATGGCATCAATTATGCCCATTTTTTAAACCATCAGTTTTAATGGACTTTGTAAGGGTGGTCGCTTAAAAGAACTCTAACAAACAAACCAGGGTGATCTTGAAATCTGGTGCCATCTACCCCAAAGGAAAGGCATGGGGATATACTTGTTCAGCCCTGGGTCTTCTGTTTGTGACTAATTAGAAATATATTGCAAATGCTTTTGAGCATAGCTGATGAATCAAAGGTGCACAAGTGACTAGTGCACAACAGCTGCCTTTGCTATAATTGAATTACTGTCCCTCTGCATTGCTCCAGGCCCACGGCTCTGGGCAGCATTACAGACCATGAGTGAGTATTGTATTTCTGTCACTTGTGACATATTACATGGATATGCTTTCTCTGACTTACTGTTCACATCCGTTTCCTGCCCCAGTGGCAAAGGCTTCAGAACGAGAGAACAAAAGAGAATTGTGTTCAGAGACAATGAGAGTTTTATTCTCAGTCACATGAATTTATTTGAAATAGAGCCACCTTAGGAAAGAGTGGTGGCAGAGTTCTTGGAAGAATTGTCCCATGGACAATGAGGGGGGCTTCAAATTGAAATGTCAGAAAGAGAGTCATGCTGTAATCTGAATAGGGGTTTGAGGATTATTAATTTTCACACCTGTTGAACCGATTAAGAGCAAGGAGGGAGAAGTCTGAGCTTTTAGGTTTCATGGGCAATTTGATTATATATATGATATCTGGATTACACAGACATTATAGCAAGTTTGTGTGTGAATGGGCTTGAGCACTACTCAAGCCTCTTCAAGGGCATGGAGGGTGGGGAAGCATTTAAATGTCTTAATTTTAAAATATTTCCAAGTTCATCTTTCTCATAGCATAGCATTTCATTTATCTCACAAGCCTTGCCTGTTTTTTGTACTTCAGTGAAATAGATGGTTATCAACAAGTTCCACTTCTCAGAAATGAAGTTAAAGTGGAATTTAGCTTACATAGTTCTGCATGATATTTTTTGTCTTAACTGGAGGATGAGCCACAGTGTTCTGGGACCAAAGTCCTTACAAAAATTTGGCTGTATTTCATCCACTACTATAAACCATAAGCTCTTGTAAATAGAATGAATGTAATTGGAAAAGAAGTGACTTCCATGTTCACTGACTGTATATTTCTTCTGGGGGCAACAACAGGGAGGCAAGGAGAGACTTTGGCCTTGATCGTCCTATCAAAATCCTTAAATCGATTCCCTTAATTGTAGCCCCCTGAAACCTGGAGGGGGGATTTTTTTAATGAGTCTTTGCCATGTTTCTTTCTAAAGTGAGCTTTTGGCTGGTTCCAAACCAACCCCTTAGTATGGTGGCAGAGATCCTGTTGGCACATATGGTATATTTGTTCCTTGCCCTTTTGGACTTGTTTTCTGTCCAAACACTTGGACCTCCTAATTGGGGCTGGTCCTAGTTCAACCTAGAGCAGGGGTAGGGAACCTGCGGCTCGAGAGCCGCATGCGGCTCTTCTACCCTGGCACTGCGGCTCCACGAGCCGAGCCACCAGCCCCATCCTTGCCCACCCTGCAGGCAGCAGGGCGAGCGCACCAATTGCCCACAGTCGGCTGGGCCGCGCCGTGGGCTTCCCCTCTCGCCTGCCCCGTTCGAGTGGGGCGGGTGCTTTCCTGGTGGCCGGCAAGGCCGAGTCGCCAACTTCATCCTTGCCTGCCCTGCAGGCAGCAGGGTGGGCGCACCAATTGCCCAGCTTCCCCTCTCGCCCGCCCCGTTGGAGCGGCGAGGCTGAGCCGCTGGCCCCATCCTTGCCTGCCCTGCAGGTAGCATGGCGGACGCATCCATGCGCTTCTCAGAATGAGCGGGTTAAAAAACCCAATATATACAGTGTTATCTTTATTTTAAATGTCAAAAATTATTTGCGGCTCCTAGTGTTTTCTTTTCCCATGGAAAACGGGTCCAAATGGCTCTTTGAGTTTTAAAGGTTCCCTATCCCTGACCTAGAGGATCACTACTTATAAATCTTTCTTGTTTTTCCTTTCTGTCTGTATTCTTCCCTCCCAGCCTGAATGAGAAATTAGAATGCTTAGAATTTGGGCACTGAAGAAACTTGCTGTTCGGTGGGTACTTGATAATGAGTTCTGAATCTTAACTAATTGAAATTATTTGATAAACAAATTTTTGCTCATATACTTGTATTATCCCCCTCAATAACTTTTCATTCTATCCAGGGCTGATGTTTCTTTACGACTTGAAGAGGACCTTTCCCTAGTCATAGCTCCCTGATTACTGGTGTGAGGGTTGTCTTGGTATAACTGAAATGTATTAGATTCAGCTGAGAATAAAGCTGAAACTAGCATTTTCTAGTCAAGGAATGAGAGGTAGCAAAATGAAGGTTGCTTTCTTACATCATGCTATTTGTTGCATTGGAGAGTGGGTCATAGTTACGTGGAGAAGAGTCTTGGTACAGGTGAATTCTGACCAAATAGGGGAATATTGTCAAATTGTCAAATGGAACAAAAGCAATAAATATTGAGATGCTATGGGCAGAGGACATTGCAGTCTCTCAGACTGATGAAAAACAGACCGTGTTATTAGGAAAACTCCCTTTAAGTTGTTGCCAATTAAACATTGCTCAGAACTTTTGAGGCATTCAAGTTCTGAAGTCAAAATCCTAAATTGAAATTGACAGATTTTAAAATTTTACCAAACATTTCTTTCTGCTGTGCATGATAGTTGCTTCCTGTGAATGAAATGACATGAAATTATCTCCCAATTTCCTCACCTTATACCTTTCATTCTTTTAATCTGTATAAAATGTCAGTAAGTATACAGTATACAGTAAGTACAGTATTTCCCTGTAAGATGGTAACTTTCTTCTCCATCACCTGACCAGCTAACAATACAAAGATGGTCCAGCATTATCAGTTTCATAAATTGCTCTGCCGTTTGCTCAGTGGCTTTCAATGTGCCCCCCCAGTTGCAACAGCTGAGATATCCTTTTGAAAAACATTAGTTAAATAACATATACAGCACTATGTGCCACACAAGCATTCAAGATAGTACTGAAGCTTGGAGATATCTTCCTAAAATGGATCATGGAAAAGGTCATCCAATTAGAGTCTTATAGATAGTGAGTTGCCATGCTCAGAACACAAAAAGAACTCATAAAATATAGAACTGGAATTTTTCTGCATATGTCTGTCTTCCCCAGTCATCCCTGAAGTCACTGTTGACAATTTCCAGAAAAATCACATATCAAAACACCCAAAGTTGAAAAGACATTGAGTGCTAACACCAAATGGACGCACATGTAACCAGTGCCTACTATACACTGCCTCTAAAGATTTGCCATTGACCTGAGGTTGAGGAAGAAGTCAGCAGGCACAGATTCCCCTTTTCTGTGACCTCTACCTACTCCAGTTATAAAAAGTAATCCTTTTGAAATAAGAGATGAAAGAGAGAGAGAGCCTTTAAATTGTCAGCAAAAACAATTCCTTTGCAAAAATTTATTGAGTTGATCACAGTTGTTTTTGGAGGTCTCAAACAAAACTGAGGCCAATAATACAGTGACTCAGTCCAGATGTCTAGCTCATGGCTAGGCAACAGCAGGTGATAAGAGAGTCAACTGACTGAATTTAAGCTGGAGGTCAAATGGGCCAATTTGTTACCACAGAAGGGAGCAGGCAAGGTTATCCAACTCCCAACGGGAGGGACAGGGGATATCGAGAGGCTTGAGAATAGTTCAAGAAATGTTATTGAATCTGACAGCACCTCCGGTAGCAACGATAGCGGATCGATGAACCGGCGAAAAGCAGGGGTTTTTATAGGAACAAGCATGGGTAGGAGTGTCTCCAATTCAAAACATTCAAACATTAATGCATCAATTTACAGAGGATTGGTATCTTGATGGCAACATTTAGGATTTCAACATCTGTTTTCTCAGACAGCACCTAGACATCCTGGTTCTTAACAATCAAGCGAATACAACAAAAGGAATCCTTTTACAAAATTCTATGGTGCTTTTAGAAATGTGGTCATACTTGAAGGCTAAATGGGCTTGATTGTGGAAGACAGGGAGTGTCTTAAGGTGACATTGGGTGAAGGAGGAGACCGGACATCTTATCAGTATTCAGAGAGACAGAAACTCTACTTCAGTTTAACAAACATTCTACAAAACTATCTTCATAAAGGCTAACAGGCAACTAACATCACAAACTTCATAGTATAATTTTCCTACAAAAAACATACAAAAACATATTGGGCTCTTTAGGGCTGAAAGCATGGATCTTTGAATAAAAGTAATCATTCTCCTTAAGGCACACACCCGGTATTCTCACGGACCCTGGCAGACTACATGGTTCCTGCTATATTCCTTCAGGGAAGGACTATCCTTTCTGCAAGTCAAAAGGGCCTTTTTGGTTTTTCATGGGTTTTTGTTACCACATCCTGTGTATGTGACAGCTTGTATGCCAGTGCTTTGGTGAGGTAAGGGCTTGGGCTGAATATGGCTCTGAGTGGGATTCTGGGATATAATATTGGCCAACTTGATTGAAATCAGATTATGCTGTTACAAATTGACTATAGATTACAAAGTCTAAGGCCTGCACCACAATGAAGGAAGAATTTAAAGCTATAGCCATGAGATAGAGATTTGGAGTGTCTTAAAATAAAGTCTTGTCCCCTGCTGTGAGGCTAGTTGCTGTTTTCACAATCTAGTTAAGCTTCAGTGCTTGTTTATCATCTGATGCAAGTTTGCAATTTGATGATACCTTCTGGGGATGCCTCATTTTGTGTATGACTAGGCCATTACAAACAAAACCACACAAATATTTCTTCATAAAACCTCACTGAGTCAGTTTGAACAGTTAGCAGTTTGAACAGTAGTATTAAGAAGCACTGGTTGCACAGCAACCTGTAAAAGAATTAAAATAAAATAAAAACAGTAATGATAGGCAACCTTAAGATGTCATTACTCTAATGGTAGACTTTTCTTCTAGGACATGGAGTCTTCCTTGGGTGTAAAGAGCTGTCTACTGGTAGAACATACATTTTCCATCAAAGGAAAGCACCTTACATCATAGGAAGGCTCCTCACATTGAAGGAAGAATTCACTATTAGTTGAATAGAAATTTTGGATCTAACCTACAGTAACTGTAGTAATTGAGCATAAGTTCCATGTATGCTTATATGTACCATACCCTAGATTCAAACCAATATCCTCATCAATGGGGCCAAATAAGCCCAACTGACTTGTAAAATGACCCATACTCTCTTATGACATCTTTATTCAGTGCTGTGCAAATACATATTAAACTATGTTACTCCCTCTGAAATCCAAAATGCAATGTCTTATTGAAGGGAACAGAAGAAACCTGGATTTGTTTTGAAAATATCCACACAGAAAAGCAGAAGACACGAGGATGAGTATTTGTCCTTTTTTCCTTTCCTTTTTTTTTGCCACAGCAGTCTAATTCAGTGGTTCTCAACCTTCCTAATGCCGTGACCCTTTAATACAGTTCCTCATGTTGTGGTGACCCCAACCATAAAATTGGTATATATAAAATACAAAAAGACCGTTTTCTGATGGTCTTAGGCAACCCCTGTGAAAGGATCGTTCGATCCCCAAAGGGGTTGTGACCCACAGGTTGAGAACCACTGTAATAGGAGATGGGACTACACATTTGAGGGTCCATAACTTTGGACCCCCTGAACCAAACTTCACCAAACTTGGGTGGTATCATCAGGAGAATCTCCTAAAGATATCATGAAATGTTGGTGCTGCTAGCTTAACAATTGCACCCCTGAAAGCAGACACTCCCCAAATTTCCCCAGATCCACCTTTTAAATCCACCCCCTTCGACATGGATTAAAGGGAGAATCTGAGGTCCCCAGTTTAAACATTGAAAGTGATGCTGGGGGAGAATCCACCCCAAAACGTTTCATGGTGGGGGAGAATCCACCCCAAAACAGCATCACTTTCAATGTTGTTTAAACTGGGACCCCAGATTCTCCCTTTAAGGTGAATTTAAAAGGAGAATCTAGGCTCCCTAGTTTAAACATTATTGAAAGTGATCCTGTTTGGGGGTGGGTTCTAGCATCACTTTCAGTGTCGCTTAAATTAGGGACCCCAGATTCTCCTTTTAAATCCACCTTAAAGGGAGAATCTGGGGTCCCTAATTTAAACGACATTGAAAGTGATGCTAGAATCCACCCCCTAACAGCATCACTTTCAATGTTATTTAAACTAGGGACCCCAGATTCTCCCATTAAGCGGGCGCCACAGGTCGAGGGAGGGTGAGCCCGTGTCAGCCTACTGACTCAACACGTTCTGGCCTGCCCAGCAGTAGACCTGGACCCCTTCCAGCCTTTCAAGCAGTAGACTTGGGCCCCTTGCTGCTTGTCCAAGTGGTAGATCTGGGCTCTCCTCTGTGAGATTGGCAGATGGCTTGATTTATCTCCCACCTCCGCTGTATCTAGGGAAAATGGAGTGGGGTGTGGGGGTGGAAAACTTAGATTATGCCTTGGGCTCCGTTTTTCCTAGATATGCCTTTGCTCTACCCTCCTGGGATTTATGCAGGCAGGCTTCTGCCCTACCCAGGCTCTGGGGAGAGCAGGAACCGGCAGCAGGAATGCTCAGGGGGCAGGATTATGCAATGTTTGGGGGTGGGGCTATGTGACCCACGGGGGAGTATCCGAAGGACGTTTTGTCCCTGGGCGCCATTTCCCCCCATATACGCCTCTGCCAAGCAAGCTTCAGTTGCAGAGTGGTGATTTGACCTGGGTCTTCTAATTGGACAATTTAACCACTATACCACACTGATTCATGAGTGGCCCAGTAGTAGGGCATTTCCCTTGCATGCAGAAGGCAATCCCAGATTCAGTCCCCGGCATCTTCAGTTAGAAGGGTCCAGCAAGGGGTGGCATAGAAAAACCTGGAGAGCAGCTGCCTGTCAGAGCAGACAATAGGATCTTGATCTATCAACAGTAGGGCAGTTTCATCTTCATTCAGTATACAAGTGCCATTAGTTCCAAATATAAAGTGCAACAGGAGGGCATCACATCCAGAATCCAGAACAAGAAATGCTGATCATGGAGCAGTGAGTAATTTTTTTAAAAAATCTTTATTGTGTTAGACCAAGATTCTGCTTTTAAAAACTGAGATTAGAAAATAAAAAGGAATAGAGGACAGAGCTCAAAAATGACAGTGGCATGATATTTGCTAGATTTTTAAGTACAACCTACTTCCCACTGGACTACATTGACTTTACATACAATGGAGACTGCAGTCATGACTCCTGCATGGCTATCCTTGTTCTTTAAACCTATTGAATCATTCTCTAAGAATTACCAATTTATAGTTTTGACACCATATTACAGTTCTTTCTTTGCTACAATAGGAAGTTGTATTTCTTTTGAAAACAGATGCAAATATTTAGTAGGATCTTCCACAATCTTCTGCCCTCTACTGAATCCTTCTACCCAACAGAGTTTCAAAGAATGGCTTGTTTCTAGAAATGAATTCAACTGCTCACTGTACTGCCATCTTGTGGCACTTTTATAGAACTCTTATTGCATTTTCAAAATAAGTATAGGAACCAGGCAAAGCGATGGGGTTATACATATTTTGGTTTTGTGTATATGAACCAATGAATGTAACAGCTAAATTGTTTTTAAGAATACTTTTTTGCTGCACATGTTGTTCATGCATGGTGATACATGGATAATATAAATTTCATGAGGATATAACAAACGCTAGAAAATAACACCCACTCAAACAAATCACTGAATCAATGACAACCTGCTCATTTGGGAAGAATGAGATCTTTACTGTGGTAGCATTGGATAGCCACCCATTTTGATTTTCAAATTGAAAACTACTTTGGGGGAAGGCAGAAATATTTCAACCCCTTTAAATATTCAAACGTTCACCTTTTTATTGGTTTTTATTGGAATCAGCAAAAAATATCACAAACCAATGAATTTTCAATTACTCCAGCTTCCAAATACTCAAGCACTCTTCTTGGGTTGTGTGTTTGATACAAAAAACAACAACCCCAACAACATGAAATATCAGGAACCAGTGGCCCTATTTTCTGGACAGCTTGTTGTGTCTATTCTGCTTTTTGTAATGGTTATTGCTATTCTTTCTTTTGTCTGCTGCTTTGGTTCTGCTTTTTCAGGTTAGGGTTTCTTTTTTGTTCTTAGAGCCACCCTACCATGATTTCAGTATAGTGCTACATAGCTAACTGAATCTGGCTAGGTACTGATTTCACTGAAGGCAAAGTCAATGTGGAATTAAAGCAGTATTTGCTGGACTTTAGGAAATGAAGCATTACTAAGATTACTGTGAGTCAGGGCACTAACTCCTGCATCCAATCATCTTAATTTCCCCCCAAAAAAGTCACTACTTTGGATTAAGCCCTAATCTTTCCATAAACCTACATAAAAACTGGAAAAGTAAACTGAACAGGAAGTGCTGCACTTAATAATTAACCTTATCAAAATGTCCTTTACCTCTCTACACTCTGTTACATTCGGGACATTTTTTCATACTATGGTTAAATAGCTAAACAATGAAAATGATGAAAGCAGATCATGAACACAAATGGAGATTTTCCTGGTCATGCGAGAAGGAATTTTACCCAGGCAGTCTTCACTGTAAAGCAGAAGAGTTTCTGCAAAAAGAACAGTGCCACAGGATGCAGGTCAGTCAACTGACCTTTCATACCACGGATTGGCTGGGGGTTGGTATGCTGTCATAATCATCTGAATAAGTCTGATACTGGTCGGTGAGAAGAGGCTGATGGAGTTCGTCCTTGTTTCGCCGAGCATGAACGATACATGTGGCACCAGCAAAAATAATTGCAACCACAATCAGTGCTGTGACAATGGCAATAGTGATGACTTCAGTGACTTGGAGAGCCCGAGCTAGGATGAAGCAGGAGGAAAAGGGCAGAGGTGGTTACAGGATTAGAAATGATTCCAAGTTCCAATCACTTCAGTTGCCCATCAGTTGGAGTCATTAAGATACCCAAGTTCCACAATCAAAGATATTGCTGGTCTTAGAATTGTGTTCTGAGGTAGTTTTGAGGGGTGGCATTTGCCTAATCATCCTGAACTATTTTCTCTGTATGCTGGAGTAAGGAAACATCCTGTTTGTCTCAGTTGTTCTCAGAAGACTCAGATGACATATTCCCTACTGACTCTCTTTAGAAAGGCCTACAGGCAGTGGTGGGATTCAAATAATTTAACAACTGGTTCCAGTGATGGGACTCAAATCATCTAACAACTGGTTCCGGTGATGGGATTCAAATCATTTAACAACTGGTTGTTTACAAGTTCCATTTTAACAACCGGTTCTTCCAAAGTGGTACGAACCTGCTGAATCCCACCACTGATATAGGACCACAACCCAGACAACAAAGAGGGAAGGAAATACTATTGCAATGATAGCATATCATCATGGACTATTCTTCTGTCCCAACTGAAAGGACTGCTTTTTGGGGGGTTTTGCCTGTGTGTCCATGTATTTTTCATCACTGAATCTTAAGATTTGCCTTTTATCATATTTTGATGTTGAAAACTGGCATTTTCCCTTCTGTTTTCAGTACATGGTTAACAAAAGAAGGTCAGGGGGGGAAAGCCAGCATTTTGAAGGGTTCCATTTAAAAACATATTTTTATATACACCACCCAATCTCAGCCTTGTGCAGTTGTTTCTTACATAGTAAATCACCCTCTGACTCATTTAAAGAAAAAGTCAAAAGTTCAACTTACTGTCTAGTATATAATAACAAGAATATAGCTGAATAACTTACTTGGCCACTGTACTTCATAACTGTAGCCCAAATTTTCTGGTGCTGTAAGAAACATCTCATTGTTGGTGACAGGGGGCCAGAATGGGACCATGTTGTATCTTCTATTGTGACCAATGGGGGCATTCTCTAGTGGGAATATAGAGTTATCTAAATTGAAAAGAAAAAAAGAATTAGTTCCATTTTCCAAAATGTATCCTAGTCCTCAGACTTTGAGACTTCAGCTATAAGCAGTGAGAAATTTCTACAAAGAATAATTTTCCTTCTGTGTATGTGTATTTTGTTGTTGCAGATGTTAAGGACAAGGGGAGGCCCAAGATCAAAATCTGCAACTGTTTTTTATGGTGAGCAGAGATGGGCTTAGGAGCAAGAACTGCAACTAGAATATGTACAGTTAAAATGGCAATAGTTATGATTTCTCTGACTGGGAGATCCTGAGGTAGAAGAAACAGGAAAAATGAGCAGTTGCAATCTTGAAAGATACAGTTAAAAGGCTCCATCCATTTGCGTATGCAATTTCCCAACCTCAATATGAGTAATATGGATGCTTGGATTACAGTGCAAATAACATGAGGATCAGTGAAGCAACTGATTTCTACTTGCATGGCTATCTAATGTTTTCATATCACCAAAAGCAGTGACAAATGTCCTACGCATCAGGTAGCCTTTGATTCCCTCTGCTTATCTTCTACAGGAGGAGCATCGAGGGGTTTTTTCCAGTGTGTTCTCAAATCATGAGGATGGAGGTGAGGTCCCCTGGGCCTCAGAGTTGCCCCATGAAAAATAAATGCATACCCATGCTGATTGCTTCCCTGCTGCTTTTCATTGCAGGAAAAGACCACCACATGTAGGCTTATTGTTACTTGTACCATTATTTTCTTATTGAGAAACACCAGATCAGTTTCTTAAGATCTTCAGATTCCCCAGAATACAGTTTGTTTGTTTGTTTGTTTGTTTATAATTTGGATTTGCTAAACCGCCCACCCCCGGAGGGCTCTGGGCGGTGTACAATGTAACATACAGGTTAAAAACATCATAAAACATTATAAAGCATTAAAACCAACCCATCACATAATCTAATATAGCCATCAAATGGCGAATCGCTCTGTGTCCTGAAGCAGTAAAACATACAGATCATACAAGTTCTTCAAGTGCGTTCTGAGGCTTATATGTCTTTCATCTTTTTTTTTTATATTTGCATTAACCCTGACCCTCAAAGAGACTGGTGGCTGTCTCCTGCCACACCATCTGCTTCTGTTTTGGGTTTGTGAGGGGAACATGACATGAACTTATGGGATTTTACTGCAGTAACAAACAACTCTCTAGGACCTGTCAAAATTGTCACTCGTATGGCTCTGAAAATCCATGGATGTATCCCTTTTTCAGGACTGACTTCAAAGGTGCAGTCATTCAGTACTATTTTGCATTTTTGAAAGATAAAGAAAAACAGAGCCTTGTCTACATTTCTGAAATTATGAAAAGGAAACAGAGATTGCATCTGCTTCTCTTGCTGTGATCAGATGACAAAACCCGTCCTTCTTGTGATCCCTTTTGGCAACTTATTTGGCATCAGCAACAAATACAGTAACTCCTTATTTAGATACATTCTATTCTTGTCTCCAAAAAAAAAAAAAAGAATTCAAATGTGCCAGTCAGTACTAACTGAAGGGGCTTACTATTTCAACAGGATCATAATATATGCTCAGGTGCAGACAGAGATGTATCCGTAGCCAATTTCTTTCAAGCAAGGTTGGAGGAGAATAGGGCACACTTCTCACAATAGATAATTGCTCTTGCTGTGACATGGTGAAACAATACAAGCAACAACAGCTCACCAGGGTTGTGTCTCCTCAGCCATTCATCGAAAAGAGCATCAGTGAAGGTGTGTAGGAGGACAAAAATGGGATCGTTTGGGGACAAATGGGTTTGCCCCCCAGTGCCATTCAGAAAGAGATGGGCCAGATTGTGAAGACTCCGGACTGCTGGATCATACTTTCCCGAAGGATCGCTGTAGCCTGGGCATCAGAGACAAGAGGCACCATTTGCAAATAACAGTGAGAAACTTGTACAAAAGTATCAGATCTACAGTGAATACAGGGTTGGATCCCACCTGCTATTTCTGGGCATATGTGTGCACTTGGGGTGTGGGGACCCTCCACCCCCAGAAGCAGCTTTTAAAGGACTGTTTGAGTCACAAAATTCCCTTCCATCCTTATGGGCAACGTATATCTTCAGGACTCCAGAAATCTTTTTTTTTCTGAATGGCTGCTAGTAGGTTGGTTTTAGAAACGTGCATTAAGCTTCTGAGAGGCCCATTTCTTAGTGCTGATTCTCCAGACCCATTACATGTATTCTGAACATTAAATCACCACTAGTTGTATGTTTCACTGTGCCATACAATATTATTTTCCTTAAGGGACTTTGGTGATGGGTGGGAAATAAGTACAGAGATCAATAAAAATAAATAGAAATATGTCCCTACCCATGACTGCTGAACCCGAACAATGACCTCTTCATCTTCCACCTATGTCTAGCTATGCAGGCATGTAAAAATGAACCTGAATAATTGAAAAAGTACACCGCGCTTAGCAAGCCTCAATATCCCAAAGTGCTAGCATTTAATGATGTGAAAATATGGAAAATATTACATCAAAGTATTGAAATATGAAAATATCATACATTCACACACCACAGTCGAATCCATACAATTCATACAATTAATACCTCTCTTACAGCAATAAATATAACATATAGATAACATGAGATGCTTTGTCCAGTTCTCCTGGAATTTCCAGGAGTCTCCAGGAAACCCCTGGAGATCTTTCCAAAGTTGCCAGAAATCTCCAATTATTGTCCCCGTATTCTCAATTAAGAGTTTGGTTGTATTATAGATCGAAAACAGTGATCAAAAGTCGCCGGTCAGTAATAATGTTCTCAAGTGGGTAGGCAATAACTGGAATTTCCAGTTATTAAAACTAGTTTACCTCGTGGGTATGACTGTGGTGTGTGAATGCACAATATTTTCATATTTCCATATTTTGATGTAATATTTTTCACATTTTCACATCATTAAATGCTAGCACTTCGGTATATAGAGGCTTGCTAAGCAGGGTGTATTTTTTCAGTTATTCAAATTTTTCACTGCCGCTAGCACTTTTGTTTATTGGAATGTACAAATGAACCCCCACAGCCATGCTGATATCTCACGATATGACCATCTGCCCCTGCATAGCTATGCAGATCTAATCTGTGCAATAAAAAAGGGAAATGGAAGCGAATAATGCGCCTCCTGCCCAGCTTTTAGCTTGCGAGTGGCTGCAACCTGGGATTTTTGAAAAGACGAGCCCATGACACAATTCTCAAAAAACCTGGCTTGGGTGAAATAAAATGGGGCAGACTCGTTTTAGGGATGGGATCTGTGTGAAGTTTCCCCCCTCCCCAATGGGTTTTTTACCATCCTAAAAACATGTTTATTGGTCCATGTGGAAAGAGCCTGAGCAACTGCCCTCCAAATTTTTCAATGTAGAACTTTTCTGAGGGGGATAGTATTTAAAGTCGAACCCTGAAATGTTGATCATGATGCAATCTTCTGTTTTTATTTTTGTAGTGGATCTCTAATTCAAAATGAAAAGTTTGAGATGACATAAAGAAACATTTCCCAGTGGAAATTAGTATTTTGAAATATTGACAAGAAGACAGTTCCTTTGCCTTGATTTTGCTGCTTGGGAATAATTGATATGATTTGTGATATAAACTAGTTTACCTTTTTTCATGAACATGTTACTCACTTTTTTAAATGAACAAATGATGCTTTATTTCCAATTGAGAAATCCTTATGAAGACGCATGCAAATTAACCACATATTGAAGAGTTTGCGAGAAAATTTGAAAGAAAAAAATTCATTTTGATTCCCCCCTCAAAAAAGTTTTTCCCTTTTTCATTCAGTGTGTGATAACACTGGCAGATTTCAGTCCCTCACCCAGTCTACTTCCAGACTGATTGCTTGAGAATTACTTGCCTTCCAGTGTATTACGAAAACTGTCTGTTGAGTTTGAATAGAATGGAGGTGTGTCAAATAATCCAACTTCTAAGCAAAGAGCTACATCCTGTGGCTCAGGAAGGCGCTGCACCATTGGGCGGGCAACATTTCCAGCAGGATTTCGTCTAATTGGACCACCTTCTGTGCCTGGCATAGAAAAGTCAAGAAAGCGGGGAGAAGTTTTAGACATTTTTAAGATGATGATTAAACCTAAAACTACAATGGTAGGACAGGCTTACAGAAAACAGGCATTTGGGTCTTTCTAAAGGCCATTCTGAACCATTATTGCCTACACTTAAGCATTTAAGCTCTTATGGTGCACAATAATGCATGATGTTCCAGATAAGACCACACTAGGCTATTTGCCCAAACATGGATTTTGTCTGCTTACTCATGTATCCCTGAGCACATCACACCGTGCCATTATATCTCTGTGTTTTCCTTATTATCATGTCCTTTTAAATAACACAACTTTAATACTTTTCAGGTGGCTCTCCTGGGAAGGAGAAGTGATTGAAGATGGTGCTGGTGACTATCAGTGCAGAAAGAACATGTCCCTGGGAGTAAGCTTGGCTAAATGAACCTGATCGCTCTCTGTGTGTCATTTCACCTGCTGCCATTAAAAAAAAAATCTCTAGCTGCCAGTGGCAAGTCCCTGGTGAAACTGACAAGTCTTGTCAGTTTCACAGATCTTCTCCAAATTCATAACTGACTTGGGGACAGAGTTTAGACATTTCTACCAGAAGTGCACATAATGTTAAGATTATCAGTGAAAGTGACACCTCCCCAATTGCTGCAGTCCTCAATTGAAACTGATAAATCTTGTCAGCTTCATGCTTTTCTGAACTTGGTTATGAAAGCTGATAAAAATCTGGGGTGGGGGGGGGCAGCAGTTGCAGGAGATGAGAAGTGTTACTGGAATTGCTTTCCTATCCAAAGGACATTTCATAGGAATTGGATCATATATAGGGCTAGCATTTAACTAGTATAGCGTTAGCCCCCCCCCCCCACCCGTTTGCTTGTTGTCTTCTGAAACATCTACTGGCAAGTGTCTTTTTAGTACACAATATCTGACATAATAAGAAAGTAAACGGGAAGACTATAGTTTGGCAGCTGCTGTGAAGAAACCCTTGGTGGAAATAAGCAGAGAAACGTTATACTGCTGTTCAGTTCAAAATATCAGTTTTAGATAGAAGATAGGTTCAGACTTGACCAGATAAAGAATATCCATGATTGAACATTTAAAGAAAACATAAAAACAGCCAAAAAGATAGACACACATAATTTTCCCACTTTGAATCACAAAGATCTGAAAGTGAAGTGTAACATATGTTTCTAGCAACTGGAAGGTGAAGGATTAAAGTCAGTAGATTTTGCCAAGTAGAAAATGAAATGTCCTGACATATGTCAAATTTAACCCTTCAGGAGAAGGCGGCACCAACCAAATAATGTCAAAGAATCTCAGCTTACTGTTGCAAATGGTTCCCAGAGTGTCATAGTCTTCAAGACTCTCACATAAAACTCGCCATTGAGAGAAGACAGAATTTTGGCTTATAAGAGAGGTATCAAAGTTGCTTCTAGCTCCCATCAGGTCATCTGTGCAGATGTCACAGGTGTTTCTACCTGTTGCAAAATTCCAGTAGGGAAGTGCAAAAAAAGGATCCTGTAGCATGTCCTGTTGAGAGAAACTGGAGTTAATGGTGAGCTTCACTGGAATGTACTTAGATCTACCTAATCAATTCATATATCATCACTACAGCACTTTTTTGCAACTTCTTTTCTGCAGCTTTTTAAATTTGCCTTTGAATGTGGAATGAATGAGATGGTGCCTTCCCCAGATGCTTCAGTGGGAAGAAACCACAGTCGTTTCCCCACTTACCTCGACCAAAGGTTGCTGCGCGCTACTCCCAGCATGCGTCATTTCTGGCGCGCTCCCGAGCATGCACACAGTCATCAAAAGGCACCGTTTTGAGGAGCTCCAGGAATGATGCACGCTGAGGGGGCGCGACAGCGGCAGCGTTGGGGTGGCTGCGTTGTCGCCGCCCTTTAGTGAGGTGTGCCGGGGGACCCCGCGCTACTTGGGGAGAGTAGCGCACAGCAGCAGGTAAATGGGGAAACGACCCACATCATATGCCTTAGCCACTTAGTTCATGTGTCCCACACTCGGGTAGGCTAATGTGGGTTAACATGACATTGAGGTGTATTGCTAAATTCTCACTGACTGTAAAAGAGCTATGGAAGCGGTTCTGATGGGCTATTTAACAAACTGAGAATGTTCCTGGAGGGCAAGTGGTGTGTGTGTGTGTGTGTGTGTGTGTGTGTGTGTGTTGTTGCATTACAGTCTAAGGCTGTTTATGGTCAGCTTCCTCCTGGAACACCCAGGTCAGCCAGACCAAAGCAGAGTGGCTGGTCCTACAAGGCTGTAATAGAACTGGTGGGCAGTTCACCCATTGCTTCTGCCTTTGCCTGCTTTGCTGTAATGACCATCAGCTGTATGGAGGGAAAAGAGCAGCCAAGACAGGAAAGAGCAACCAAGACACTTCATACCATACATGCACAGTTCATAAATGTACATGGAGTGTGCTAATATCCATAGGGGTCTTCAACAAGGAGCTGGAACATCCATTTTTTGTTGCTTTGCAAGAGGGATTTGTGTGATCATGACATGCCTTCTGACACTGAGTTGTCGAGACTATTGTTGGGTTTTTTTTAAGATGTGGAGAGATACCCCTCCTCCCTTTGGAAGTTCTGAATTTAAGCAGGATAGAAAAGTAAATCCTTCCTTAAACTGCTTTTCATTGTTTTGCTCTGGAAGTGATGTCACACACGAGCATGATACTTCTGAGCTCACCTCCCTCCATTTCTACACTGCCAACCTGTGAAGCAGCAGTGAGGAATTGGCAGTGGAGGAGCTACTAGGGGGACGGGGGGGGGGAGTACGCATTGCACCGGGATACGCACCTGGGGGGTGGGTGGGGGGTGGCACGCAAAAAAAATCAGGTTTGTTTGTGTTTCTATTTTTTTTAGTATTTTTCAGTTTTTGACCTGCAGGGGGTGCTGTTTTTAGGCTAGCAGCACCAAAATTTCAGGGATTTTTGGGAGACTCTCTTCATGATACCACCCAAGTTAGGTGAGGTTTGGTTCAGGGGGTCCAAGGTTATGGACTCCCAAAGGGGGTGCCCCATCCCCCATTGTTTCCAATAGGAGCTAATAGGAGATGGGGGCTACACATTTGAGGGTCCATAACTTTGGACCCCCTGAACCAAACTTCACCAAACCCAGGTGGTATCATCAGGAGAGTGTTCTAAAGATACCCTGAAATTTTGGTGCTGCTAGCTTAACAATTGCACCCCTGACAACAGGCACCCCCGAAATTTCCCCAGATTCTCCTTTTAAATCCTCGCCCCCTTCAGCATGGATTTAAAGGGAGAATCTGAGGCCCCCAGTATAAACATTGAAAGTGATGCTGTTTCAGGGTGGAGGATAATCCACCCCAAAACAGCATCACTTTCAATGTTGTTTAAACTGGGAACCCCAGATTCTCCCTTTAAGGTGGATTTAAAAGGAGAATCTGGGCTCCCTAGTTTAAACACCATTGAAAGTGATGCTGTTTGGGGGTGGATTCCGGCTTCAGAGCAGCCACCCATGGTGTGTGTGTGTGTGTGTGTGCAAAACTCAGAATTTGCACCGGGCTCCATTTTCCCTAGCTACACCTCTAGGAATTTGCGGTCCTGGCCTCTGCCTGGTGGAACACTCTCCCTCCAGCTGTCTGGACCCTGCGGGATCTTGGTGAGTTCCACAGGGCCTGTAAAACAGAGTTGTTCCACTGGGCTTTTGGAGTGTCCTGCCGCTGATAAGTGCCCCCTTTATTCTCCTGTGCTCGGGGTCCCTTTACCATCTTTGGGACCCCTTTCCCCCTCTTTGGGCGGGTTTTAATAAGGATTTTATTGCAGACACTGTTTTATTGTACTGATTGCTGTATTTTATTTTAGTGGGCTTTTAATTGTATATGTTGTAAATTTATGGTGTCCACCGCCCAGAGCCCTTCGGGGGTAGGACGGTATACAAATCTCAGTAATAAATAAATAAATAAAATTGGGATGGGTGGGAAATGCTGGGAGACCTGTAGCAGGAGACTTGATCCTGGACATGGTATGTCCCATCCAGGCACCTGTTGCCTGTCTAAACAGACATTTCTCTGATAAAAAAAGATGAGGACCTGAATATTTAAAGAAAACTAACCACAGGTAATCCTGTGAAAAAACGGGAAGAGGTGACAAAATGCCTGGTTCAGGATCAAGCACAGTTTTATGCCCTTTGACCTGATAGACTTTGTCCTTCAACGTGATTGGCATATGCATAGGGCTACTCTGATGCTTCCCCCCCAAGATCAGTTTAACTTTAGTTGGCACATATGATGGCTCATTAAATACACTATATTTGATACCACTGGGGGCAAGGGATTGTGTTCAAGGTAACACTAGTTATAAGACAGCTCCATCTGTAATGGTTCATTATGCAACCTATTACTTGATGCTTCATTCATCCAAAGGAAAGCACACATGTGTGAACTGACCCATAAAGAACAGTCAATGTAAGGATGTAAAGGATGAAATGTTAGGATGGAGGCAGTAACAGATTATAGCAATAGGATGGTGAAAGGAAAGTGATTTTAGCAGTGTTTTTCTTTCTCTTTTGACAAGGTAGGATTCTTGAAAAGAGGAATGTTTTCTACCAATCCTAAAAACCAGTTTCCTTAGACCCATTCACCAAAAGTAGTCTGAAAAGAATATCACACCAGGTGACCCTTGTGAGGTTTTCAATGCAAGAGATGTTCAGAGGTGATTTGCCATTGCTTCCCTTTGGCCGTTTCCACAAGGCCACGCTGCGGGTGTGTGTGTGTGTGTGTGTGTTGGCATAAACAACGCTGATGCACCCCCTGGGACCATTTGCACGGATGGTTCCGGTAGGGGTGGGGAAGACGGCGCAGCCTGCGCAGAGGCTGTGCCGTCCCCCGAACGCCTTACAGTCTCTTCCGGCCTTCCAGCGCGTCGCACAGGCCAGGGGACACGCCCCCTGCCATGCACGACAGCTCTGGAGTCGCAGGGCCAGGGGGCGTGTCCCCTGGCCTGTCCGATGCGCCAGAAGGCCAGAGGGGACAGTAAGGCATTCAGGAAAGGGGGGGGAATGGTGTCTTCCAGCCACTGCCATTCGCACAGCAGTGGTTGGAAGACGCTGCTTCCGAAAAACCTTGCTCAGGGAGTGAGGTTCGAAAGCAGCGTCTTCGCGCCGCTCGCGGGTTGCGAGGCCAGCGCTGCTGCGATGTAGCAGTGGCGGCCGTGCGAGCCCCTCCTCAAGGACACTCTTTACTACCCGTGCGGAAAGGGCCTTCATTTCACAATCCTGGTATTCATTGGAGGACTCCCATCCAATACTTTCCAAATACTTTCCTACTTAGCTGCTTAGCTCCTGAGATCTGGTGAAATCAGGCTAGATTGGGCTATGTAAGTCAGGGTGGCTTATTTTACTTCCTCTAAATTAAGAATATATGTTTCACAAAACTTTAGGAACCATTATAAATTGTTATATATCCCAAATACTTTAAAACGGTATTCCAAGCATGATTAAATACAATTCATAAGCTACATTTCTATGATGGAAGCAGAATGCTGCAAAGCCCACAATTAGTTTTTGGACTGAAGGGAAACATTTTGGAAACTGCATGTTCTTTAATTTGAGAATATAGGGTATGAATAACAGAAATATTACCTGAATGTCTCTCTCCAACTGAAGTAGATGATATCTGTGCCAGGTAAGAAATGCTGGTCCTTCATGAGAGAAATCTATGCCACCAAAACTCAGCTGCCCTGATCCAAGGAATGTCTTTCTGACAGAATAATAATGAGACCACACAAAGTAGTTATAAATGGTCACATTTTCAAATTGTGGTGTATTGCCATCAGGTCCCATAATCTCCTCACGTCTCCTTGTAGCTATCATGATATCAGGATGCATGGTATTTTTAGCTTGCTGCAAAGCACTTACAAAACGATTCATTTCTTCTCTGTTCAAATCCAAAATGTTTCTTCTGACTAAGGATTAAAAGAGAGGTTAATAGAAATACAACAATTTAATGTATTGTCATAGGCTTTCAGATCCTCTGAAGATGCCAGCCACAGATGCAGGTGAAACGTCAGGAGAGAATGCTGCTAGAACACGGCCATACAGCCCAGAAACCACACAACACCCCAATACAACAATTAATTGCAAAATTGTTAACTTTTCAGTTTTCTGAAAAGATTATATTAAATAAAGGCTGATTCCGCATGGGCCAGAAACAGCAGTGTGAAAATGGTGTAAAAGAGTTTAAAATGGTGTAAAAGGGTTTATACTGTTTTCACACTGTTTTCACACCACTGTTTTTGGCCCATGCGGAATCAGCCAAAGATTATTTCTAGGTCAATTAAACCAAAGCTCTCAAAAAGAGAAAATTCCCCACATCACTTGCTTTAAATGTCATATTTTCTCCCAACTCTTTATGTTTGATTTCATATAGTACTACTTTAGTCCTGCAGTGTGGCCATTTCAGTGGCTGGGAATGAGAATACTAATTTCAACATAAATTACAGGATGTGATCCTTTGAGCGGATTTCTATAGCCTTTCATGAAGTGTGTCCATACTTCCAATATTTACATTAGACTTTCTAAGAATCACCTGAAGCCAGAGGCATATTGGGAGAAAATTGCGCCCGGGGATAACACCTTCTCTGGGCAACCCACACCCCCATGCCCCTCCATGCTCAGGGGGTGCGAGGGCAGCTCAAATGGGCACCGCCCCCACCCCCCATGCTTGGAAGGCTCAGGAGTGGGGGAGGCTCAAAGGGCATTGCCTGCTGCCACGGCGCCTGCCTGCAGGCTGGCCTGCTGCCACGGCACCCGTCCAAGCCCAGGCTCTGGAGAGGGCAGAAGCTGGCTTGCAGGGAAGCAAGGGGGGGCAGGTTGGCTTCTGCAGTGCTTGTCCAAGCTTCCTCCTTCCCTCCCCGGGTCCTCAGGAGTGGGCTCAGGGGCAGGGGCTGTTTGGATGGGCACCGCAGTGGCAGTTGACATAACACCTGTCTGAGCCCCCACCTCCCTACAGGCCACCTCCTGCCCTCCCCAGGTCCTGGAGAGGACCTGGCTTCAGTTGCCGGTGTGATCCCCTGCTGTGGAAAAAGAAGCCTCCTGACCATGCAGCTGGGCCCGGCCTCGGGTGCCAGTGCGATACCCTGCCGGGGATCATTGCATGGCTGGGCCTGGCCTCGGACACTGGAGAGTGGCAGCTCAGCATGGGGGGAGCCGCTGGGCGCTGGCTGGGTCACTGCACCATGCAAGAGGCTGGGTGTGGGGACCCGGCTGGTGCTTGCCACCTCCCACCCATGTGACCAAAAGCACCAAAAGCATCTAAAAGCACTGCCTCAAGCACCTAAAATAGATTTCAGGACAATGTCAGGACAGTGTAATCCATGGTGGAGTGGGGGGATTTCACAACGACTGGGGATGGAACTGGTGTGACACAGCCGCAACGCCTCCAAAGGGTTTCAGGTGGTGCAAGAAGCATACAGAACAGCATAAATCCCCAGCCACCATGAAACCCCTTATGCAGCTCAGTGGTCTGTGCCACACTTTTACAATGCACAAGTGATTTCAGTATGGGCTCCTAAATCCTTAGAAAAAGATCAGTTGGTTTTCATACCCCATTTTTCTCTCCTTTAAGGAATCTAAAAACAGTTTACAATCCCTCTTTCCTTCCCTCCCCATAACAGGCACCTTGGGAGTTAGGTGGGGCTGAGAGAGTTTGAAGAGAACTATGACTAGCCCAAGGTCACCCAACAGTCTTTTTGTGGAAGAGCGCTGAAAACAAATCCAGTTCATCAGATACAGTCAACTACTCAAGTGGCAATCAAAGCTGATTTTCCAGATTAGAGTCTGCCTGTCTTAACCACCTTGCCATGCTGGCTTACCAGTGAATGGCCCATTATCTTTATTTTGATGTATTTTTGATGAACTTTTAACATTAACATTCAATGAAATTTCAATAAAAATTCTTGCACTGAAAGCTTAGATTTTTTAAAATGTCAAGAAAAAAGTCAAGAAAATGAAATAGAGATGACTGCCTTCATTAGCATTAGCCAATCTATTGAAAAGGTCTGAGCATCAAGTTCCTATGTGGTCTAGAAAGTTATCAAAGGGATCAGATTAATGCATTTAGCACACACTGAAACTGCTACGGTGTGCTTGTATGTAACAGCAATATAATCACTAGTAATGGGGTAAATTAAATATATCCTTCATATTTGGCTAGGAAAGTCCCACTGATGGTTTCCAGCCATTGCACAGTTGGCAGGGCAACTGTGGGGAGGCAGGTTGAAAACAAGCTTTTCAATCTGCCTGTCACCCACAAAGTGCCTCAAGTTATCTTTGTTTCATATGTTTAGTGAAATCAGAAGCAAATCCATAAACTTAGAAATCTGCTGTGTAAAATTATAATTAATAAAAAAGTGTTATTAAAAAAAGAAGTCTGCTGTGTAAGCATGCCCTGAGCACACCAGTTTAGCTAAAAGTACTGATGTACATAAATAGACACAAAAATTAGTAACAACTTGCAATTAATGTTGGAGCACAGGCTACATTTGCCATGAGGATGCTGTGAAAAGATGAGTTGACTAACCCTATTTTACACTGATAGCTACTAGTCATTTTATAGATTCCACTCATATCTTCTTTTCTGCATCAGAAGTTACTTGTTTTGTAGGCATTCCTTTTGTGAGTGGATTGGTATCTTTCTAGTCATTTTTTCTTTGTATACATTTCATTTTTTAAAACAAGCACTGATCTAAGCATCATACATTATTCAATATGTGAATGCACCATTGACATATACTAACACTATGATGCTTTCTATATTATTTTCTATGCTTGTTCAAAGAAGCTTTAAAATTGGAATGCCTTTTTTCAGTACTTACAATCAATCTGAATTTATACCTTCATCAATGACACCAATATATTTTTTACATCTGTTACCATTTCACAAAAACATGAACTGCATGCTTCTTAAATATCCTGAATTCCTTGCATCTGAAGCTTCTGTTGACTGGCATATGAATGCTCAGGAGTTCTGAAAACCGAAGTGTCATGGATACCTCATTTGCAGACTGCTATGTTGGAGATATTTTTGTATTAATCAGTACCAAAGCTGAATTTATAATAGAAAAGAGAAGCAATTCTGTGCTAAACATTGTAACTACTTGAATATGTTTTCCTTTTCTCTGCTTATTACCCTTACCTATGTTTGTCGGTTGGCTGCATGCTGGTCCACTCCAGCCAAGTCGACAGGACCCACAATTGTACCCAGCAAAGTTGCCATTGCATTGACAGGTTTGGTTGAAGAAACGAAGAGGCCACTGCTCACGATCATCTCGGCCATCATGCATGTACTGTGGCCCATGAGGTCGCAAGTCTGCTGTCACTTGCACACACTGACCTCTCCCAGAAGACGAACCACAGCGGTCTGAACCAGGAACCACCACTGGAGATAGATCAGGACAGCATTCACCTGTCCTTAGTGCGTTGACTGTGGTACATTGCCGGGGAAATTGTGCACTAATTTCTTTGGACAGGGTGAGGATTAGTAGTGTAACTAGCTTCATAATAACAATCCAGATGCTATAACAACAAAGATCCAATGCTGTGTTTCTTCTTGTGAGCCAGTATCCAGAAATCTTTCCCAGGCACTGTTGAAATGAGAGAAGAGAAATGAGGAGGAAATAAAAATGATGTAGAAGACCCAATAAGATACTGCTTCATTAGAGCGAAGGAATCCTCTCATCTACTTTTAACTGTTCTTAATTTTAGAAGGAGAGTAAAATGCAACTGATCCTTGATGTTGCTCTACCACCACCACCAACAGCAATCTTTTAGCGTCAGCACTTGAGAGCATATAGCAGAGTTCTTGTCCAAGTGAATGTACAATCTAAAGAGCACAGCATATGGCAACAAGCATATGGAGACATAATGAATGCGAAGCTATACAATCAAACTGTTTAAAATGGAAGCACCCTCTTTTTAGAAGTCCATCACTTGAAGGAATTGTAAGTCCATTGTCCTTGAGATACTGTTGCCCCATCCCTCCCATCACATTCTTGGACAGAAACAATCTGGATTGCATTTTTTGTTAAGAGATCTTCCACTCAAGAGACTTTCAAGGACATTAAATAGGAAAGCTTTCTAGCCTTTAACTAGAGGTAGTCCTGGCAGGCAACTTTTTGCTGTATAATAAATTGGAAGATGTATGCCCGAAGTGCTCTCAATCCTAAATCCAAAAAAGTTGACCTGTATCGTTTTAGGCATTAGCATTGTATTTCCTGCTGTAACTGAAAGTTTCTAACACATCAAAAGCTATATTAAAAAGATCCCTGCTTTGTACCTTTTTTTTTTTGCAGTATTCCTGAATGGTTCTTGAATGAGTTCCTGGGCGTCTTTATGATCGTTCGCACCCTGAACACAGCAATGCTAATTTGTTTTGGATTTCTGTCTGTTTTCTAATCCTGGTCTTGGCAACAATTTGAGTTGGCATGACTCCCTCTGCCTCTTGTTCTCTCTCTGCCTCCCCCCTACTAAACCCTTTCTACTTCAGTGAGTTTTCCTGGATAAATACTCCGACAGCACATGATTTCTTTCATGCTGATCTCCTTGTGATTTTAGAAGTTTTAGCAAAGGTCAGAGGCAAGTAGTTCATTTGCAAATGAAAGACTTTTTATTCTATATGGAAAATAAAGGCCCTAAAGGAAAAGAAGTTGGAGTAAATGCTGTAGAACTGAGAGGTGCAATGCACAGAGAAGAGCCCTAATGCTGTATAATGAGTTCCATGCTGCAGCCAATGGCCACATTAGTAAGTGGCCAACAAGTGACAGTCAATTATAGATTAACAGCCCCATCCAGAGGAAAGGAGAATCTGCCTGTGGGAATGGCATGTGGCCATGCCTGTGGATTTGCCTTTCCTGGGGCACTTTCCCTGATGGAGGGATGAATCTGCCAGTATGCAGTCACTGTGTTCCTTCCCCATGCTGGGATGCCACTCCAGATGTCACCCCAGTGACCCTGCTGTAACTGCCCACAAAGAGGGGGCAGGTTTGGGGTGTGGCCGGGGAGGAACTGATGTTTGTTGGCTTCCTCCCTGCCATTCACTGCCTTACACTGGCACTTTAGACTTAACCTACCAAAAATGTGGTGTAAATCTATTGAGCCCCATGGGACTTCTCATTGGCAGGGAGGTTTTCTTGCTTTGCCAAGCCTCCCCATGCCACCACTAAGCCTTTAAGGCAGCGATGAGGCAGCATGGCTTCAGTGCTGTGGTCAGCCATCTGGTCACTTGGATGGGGCTGCCTGTATGTTGGATAATGTCAGTGGCCATCCATTAATTGCCTTTGACCCAGAAACACAAATATTAAAACATTTTTATGATCTTCAGGCATCATCCATTTGAAAATTCTCCATATACAAGCCATCTTGAAATGAACAGGAGATGAACAACAACAATATGGCTATTATTATTGCACTGCTCACAAAACAGGAAACAGGTTACATCTGGTGGTCTTAGTTTGCTGGCTACCGTACATTATGGTAGTGATTTGCATGACACTTAAATGGTGAGATTTCATGCCTAGTTTGAGACCTTCCTTGAACTCCCTGTACTCTCCTGGTTTTAGCTCACTCAGATTGGTGCCACCCTCTATAGCAACAATGCCCTGAGGGAGGAAAAGTGGATCCTTGGACAAGATCAGTTAAATGACCTTGGTGGCACACTGTTCTGTTGATGAGTGAAGACAGTAGCGTTCTAGTGATGTGGGTCAATGTGGTCTTAGCATCTACTATTTTTATTAATCAAATCATAATGAATTAGTGCCCTTATGATACTCTTTCTACAAAAGGCCAGTAACTATCACACAGTCTATCTGACTGCACTTAGCTGTGAAGCATCAGAATTAATTCAAACAGGTGTTTACTTCACTTGTTGACAAAAAACTTCAAGATTGCTTTCAGTTTCATGGCATGGCACCTCTTCACTGCTTCTACATTGACAGGGCATCTGTCTTTATAGGCAAAACATATTTTCCATAACAATGATATTTGCAGAGGTAAATTGTTGTGTGCAAAGAATTATATATAACATTCTCTTCCTTCCCAATAATGCTTTCTTCACAGTGATAGAAGGCTGAGGTCTTCAAGGATACTGTCTTTCCCACATTAGATGTAGTTCAGCTGACCTTATGAACCTAGGGTTTGTACCAAAACCAGCATTATTGATGAAGCAGCAAGTTAATGAAGCTGCAAAAACACTTCCTTCTACTTTCATTTATCCCTCAAGGCTCCCTATCATGGTTCAGCCACATGGATATATGCAGTGGGGTTGTTCAAATAATTTAACAACCGGTTCCGGTGGTGGGATTCAAATAATTTAACAACTGGTTGTTTACAAGCACCATTTTAACAACTGGTCCTGCTGAAGTGGTGCGAACCTGCTGAATCCCACCACTGGATATATGACACAGTGACCTCAAGGCCATGCTATTGTGAAATGCACTCTACATGGGTCTTCCACTGAAGTCAACTTGAATACTTAGTTCCTATTGGAAACTAGGTGGAGTACACATATTGCTGGCCAAGTAGGGGAAAGAGATGTTGAGGGCCCACAATAGTGCACAAGACTACTGTTTGTGGATAAAAAACTGGCCATAGTTTATTGGTTTTGCTGGCTGAAGGAAGCAGAGGTGCAGAATAGGGGATAGAACCAGTCACTGTGCCACTGTGCTGGCCTCCAGCCACATCCTTCCTCCAGGCCCAGAAGCAGCAAGACAGTGGTAGCCATTTGGGCACTGGCCTCTCAATGAGTCTTCTCTTGCTGCCTGGGAGTGTAAGCCAGCCAGCTGACCCTGCATGTGGCACCATGGCTGGTCCCACCCCCAAGGCCCCCTATGGAGACTTCCACTAACGGCAACCAGCAGAGGAGCATCGGGGGGGGGGGGGGGGGGGGCTCCACAGAGTTATCCAAGTTACTTTTGTTTTCTCCAAGAATAGACTCTCAGAGCTAAAGCCTTTATCTCATTCTTCTGACCTTGGGTTCATCTTACATTCCTGCTCTTCGCGCCTTCTGTTGCTTGGGATGATATTATGGGCTAGGGAGGGGGGGAGGAGAGATGGGGGTTGATATACTGGTGCTGTGTGAAGGTTCTGGCAGAACCAGCTTTTTCCCTCTTACCCATGTATCTACCAATAAAGGCTTTTTAACCATCAAGTTACAGAGTCTGACTTGGATCACTGATTCAGGGTTTGACATTAAGCTGCCATAAATCTCCAATTTTTGGTTTGATCAGATTACATTTATGAGATGGAATACCTTACATTACAGTCTGTATTTACTATAGAGTACTAGTGTGAATATTCATTGATCCTTGGACTTTTATGAATGAATTGTGTTGAATGAACTTCCTGATGCATGAATAATTGTTCGTTATGCTGATTAATATAAATGCATATAGGGATTTTGGTCCCAAGGGTAATTTGGTTACATTACTTTCATTGCCTCAGCCTGGGTGCTGCGCATTGTCTATTTTATATGTTGGAACTGAACAGCCCCTTCACACTATCTCCTCCTCCTCCCAGTTGGGACTGGCTGTCACCATGAGTCAGCAGTCCTGCCTCCAAGTGGCTGTTCCCTCCATTCCTCCCTTTTTGGAATCAGTCTTTCTGGATGCTGGGAAGCTCCCAGTGCCAGCAGGAGAAGGGAGCCCTGATCTTGAATGTGTGTGTGTGTGTGCAGGGGGGGGGGGCTGGTTTTGTGAAGACCCTCCACTTACTTCAGAGGCAATTTTGGTGGTGCTCTCTTCACAAGGATGTTGAGCCGTATGTGAAAGGATGCCTCAAGGGGTCCTACGGCTAAATGTGCTTCTGGAAAGCCTTCAGGCTTGCTACAGTCCTTATCCATCCTGCCAGCACCCTGGTGGGTCATCTTAATGGATTTTATTACAGACCTTCCCTCCAGTTGTGGGAAGTCAGTGATTTGGGTGGTGGTGGACTTATTTCTGAAACAAGCCCATTTCATCCCATGCAGCTGTCTCCCTTTGGCTACAAAGTTAGTGAGACTGTGACACACATTTATTGATTACACTCAATCCTTGATAAAATTATCTCAGATCGAGGGAGCCAATTCATTTCTCAGGTCTGGAAGCATTTTTTGAAGCTGTTTGGAGTTGAGCAGCCCTTTCATCATCTTATCACATGGCAACTGATAGCCAGAGTGAACGCACCAATGCTACCCTGGAACAATATTTGAGGTGTTACATTAATTACCACCAGGATGACTGGGTTGATCTTCTCCCTTTTGCTGAACATGTGTATAACAATACGATGCATAGCAGCACAGGCAAAAGCTCCTTTGAGACAGTGTATGGATAGATCGCTAAACCTTTTCCTTTTTGGGGGGTATGAGGTGACAGGGCCCCCAGACCTTCATGAGTGGATTGATTCGATCAAACAGGCCTGGGGTCCGATCCAAAAGACTCTTCAGCATGCCAAAGACTCCTAAAAGGCACAGGCTGACAAGAAACGGAAGGCAATGACTCTGGGGGTGGGTGAATGGGTCTGTTTATCCACAAAGAACCTGCAAGGGATACAGGGGTGTTGTAAATTGGGCCAGAAATAGTCAGATCTTTTAAATTCATCCGTAAAATCAATGAAGTCACTGTTGAACTAGATCTTCCTAAATTCACCCTGTGTTTCATTGCAGTCTGTTGAAGAAAGCACCCCTCCTGGATGACTGGCATCCTTGAAGAGATCCTCCGCCTCCACTCTGAGTGGGTGGAGAATTGCATCATGAGATGGAGGCTGTCCTGGACTCCCGCCTCCACAGAAAGCGTTTGCAATACCTGGTATCTTGGACTCACTTTCCCTCTAGTTGTAATGAATGGGTGGATGCCAGTCATGCGCGGGCCCCGAGATTAAGAAAGGCCTTCCACCACACTTATCCTGACTGGCTGTGGGATGAAGGGAGGCCATAAGGGGGGCAGAATGGCAGGCTGGAGCCTGCCAACCAGCAGAGGAACATCTGGGGGGAGATGTAACCCTACCCTTCATACCCTACCTTATGGAAATATAGATTTTATATGATTTTTCATACAGTATGTACTGGCAAATGCCAGCAGCCAAGTGGTGGGGAAGCGGTAGGCCCGTTAGATGACAAAGGAACAAAGGGTGTGCTAAAAGATGACAGGGAGATTGCAGAGAAGCTGAATGAATTCTTTGCATCTGTCTTCACCCAAGAGGAGGTGAGGAAAATTCCTGCACCTGAACCATACTTCTTGGGAGGCGAATCCGAGGAACTAGCAAAGATAGTGGTAGACAAGGAAGAAGTTCTGGCAGCCATTAATAAACTAAATGCTACCAAATCCCCTGGCCCAGATTGCATTCATCCAAGAGTTCTTAAAGAGCTCAAGCATGAAATTGCTGATCTTCTCACTTTAATATGCAACTTATCCCTGAAATCAGGCTCTATCCCTGAAGACTGGAAGATGGCCAATGTCACACCAATTTTTAAGAAAGGCTCTAGGGGGGACCCGGGAAATTACAGGCCAGTCAGTTTGACATCTGTTCCTGGTAAATTAGTAGAATCTATCATTAAAGATAAAATTATAAAACATATAGAAAAGCAAGACCTGCTGAGAAAGAGTCAGCATGGCTTTTGCAGAGGCAAATCCTGTCTTACAAACTTACTAGAGTTCTTTGAGGGTGTAAACAGGCATGTGGATAAGGGGGAACCAGTGGACATTGTCTACTTGGATTTCCAAAGGAGCTTGACAAAGTTCCTCACCAGAGACTGTTGAGAAAACTCAGCAATCAAGGAATAAGAGGAGAAGTCCTCCTATGGATTAAAAACTACAGGTTTAACAGGAAGCTAAAGAGTGGGTGTAAATGGGAAGTTCTCACAATGGAGAGATGTCGGGAGTGGTGTCCCCAAGGAGGATCCGTTTTGGGACCAGTGCTCTTTAACCTATTCATAAATGACCTGGAAGTAGGGTGTGGAGTAAGCGTGGGTATAGGGCTGTTTCTGCAGATGATACCAAATTATGTAGGGTGAGTTTGTTGCGAGAACCACAAAGGATTGCGAAGAGCCTCCAAGCGGACCCCTTTGATAAATTAGGTGAGTAGCTCAGAAATGGGCAAATGCAGTTCAATATAGCAAAATGTAAAGTGATGCACATAGGAGCAAAAAATCCAAACTTCACATACACACTACAGGGGTCAGTGCTATCAGTCACAGACCAGGAGAAGGATTTGGGCATCTTAGTTGATAGTTTCATGGGAATGTCAACTCAATGCATGGCAGCTGTGAAAAAGGCAAACTCTATGCTGGGGATAATTAGGAAAGGAATTTATAATAAAACTGCAAAGATTGTCATGTCCTTATATAAAGCAGTGGTGCGACCACACTTGGAGTACTGTGTTCAGTTGCCACATCTCAAAAAGGATATCGAAGAGATAGAAAAAGTGCAGAGAAGGGCAATGAGGATGATTGAGGGACTGGGAGCACCTTCCCTGAGGAGAGGCTGCAGCGTTTGGGACCTCCCTTTAGTTTGGAGAGGAGATGGCTGAGGGGGGATATGATTGAAGTCTATAAAATTATGCATGGGGTAGAAAATGTTGACAGAGAGAAATTTTTCTCTCTTTCTCACAATACTAGAGCCAGGGGGCATTCATTGAAAATGCTGGGGGGAAGAATTAGGACTAATAAAAGGAAACACTTCTTCATGCAATGTGTGATTGGTATTTGGAATATGCTGCCACAGGAGGTGATCACCACTAACCTGGATAGCTTTAAAAGGGGCTTGGACAGATTTATGGAGGAGAAGTCGATTTATGGCTACCAATCTTGATCCTCTTTGATCTGAGATTGCAAATGCCTTAACAGACCAGGTGCTCGGGTGCAATAGCCGCAGAAGGCCATTGCTTTCACCTCCTGCATGTGAGCTCCCAAAGGCACCTGGTGGGCCACTGCGAGTAGCAGAGAGCTGGACTAGATGGACTCTGGTCTGATCCAGCTGGCTTGTTCTTATGTTCTTATGTGTGTGTAGCAAAATGTCCAGATATTAACAGCAGGCCAAGTGCAAAAAGGCCTGCTAGCAAAATTAAATCACTGAATGAGTTATTCCAGCTAACAGAGACTGGAAGCCTCATGGACATATATCTTGATTACCACACCCCGCTAAGGTTAATGTAACACAAAGAAACTGGGATACACTTTGTCACAAGATTTCTATCTAAACGCCTTCAGCAACCATCAATGTTTACAATTGTTCCCTCCCTGATCCACTCAAAGCCTCAGCCAAATTTAAATAACATATCTGGACAGAGACTCCTAAAAGAAACTCTGACCAAGCCATTCAAGGCTATTCCCTGCTCTAATCACAAGACAATTGGTCCTACTGTCCCAACATTTAGAAGACAATAGATGAGCTATTAATTAGCTCAACCCACCAATCCCAGCATGGAAATCCAGAAGTTTCAGGAAGAAAGCTCCTAGCTCCCACCTCCACCTGTGCTAAGGGGTATAAAAGTACCATTCGCCCCATGCTCAGTGCTCTTTACTGGCCTGAACCTCTCTTGTGTCTGGTTGGTTTTAAGTCATGATATCATCCTCCACTTGGATTCAAATGCTGGCTTTGAATCCTTGCCTTCTCCAAGAACTTCTCAGCTGAACTTAGGTAATGTATAAGTCCCCGCTACCCCCTCCTAATCTTTCATCCAAACCTATTTTTCCACCCTTTTTATATCTCTTAGGAACTTTTATATCTCTTAGGAACACGTCTCACTGTATGAATGTGTTGCACCAAAAACTTATACAAATATTGAAATTCAATTTGGTCTCCTTTGTATTCTCTGTGGAACGTTTCAAGCCATTTTCTGGTATAGTTGTTCTAAAGATCCCACCGCTAGCCTACCTCTCACTGCCAAGCCAAGTTATTCCCCATCGCATTTGTTAAAACGTTTTAACTGTTAAGCTAGTGTGACAGAGGGGAACTCCACAGAGTTATCCAAGTTACTTATTTTCCCCTCCTGCATTCCAGTTCAGTGACCTTAGGCTGGTCACGGTTTGTTCAGAATTCTCTCAACCCCACCTACCTCATAGAGTGTATGTTGAGGGGACAGGAAGCAATTGGAGTCTGTAAGCTCCTTTGAGTCTCCTTACATTTACAGAAGAGAAAGTAAGCTATAAATCCAAACTTTTCAAACTCTTTTAATTTTACACAGTTTTATCTACTTGTTACAACTCTTCAGGGCCTGCAAGATGGAGCCTTATGGTTGAGGACAGCAATGGTGTTACATCTGTTTGGCCTCCCCTCCCCTTTCCCCCCTTTCCCCTCCTTTCCCTCAAACTAGTATAAATGGTGCTGTAGGTAGGGTTTTTATTATCCCTCTCCTCAGAATGTTGCTGTAAAGGATTCTATGGTGTTGATGTTCAGGACAGCCGCCTGGCCTTGACTGAGTTCCATAACCCGGGCGATGGGCCAGCATCTGCGGCGGAGACTCTGGTGGGGAACCCCTTCCTACTGCGAGAGAGATGAGAACTCCGTTCCCATGGGAATCCGGGAGGGGGGATGGGATGGACAGAGTTATAACCTGTGCTTCTGGCGGGAGACTTTATTCCTGCCACGTCGTGTACGTGAGCTTTCTAGGATGTCTGAATAAACGGTCTTTTACACCAAAAAGCCTTTTATTTCTGCTTCTATGGAATTCCTTACATTGTGGCAGGAATGCTAGTTCATCTATCTCCTGCAGTGCAGCGGACCTCCCTGGTGTCTTGGCACGGAGAGGTTGAATATTCCTGAATCTGTGGAAGGTCACGGTAGCCCCCAAAGAGGGCTGCGAGCTTTCCCATATGGATTTAGAAGGAACCCAGTGGAGAGCGGGTCTAGCTGGTAACTCTTTCCGATCCCTCATTATCAACCACGGAGTCTTCACTTACTCAAGTTGGGGCGAGGGGCGAGGAGACGATCATGTGGACTTGCATGAGCCGTTTGGGGAGCTGTCTATGGATCGAAGCCTGTGGATCGGATATCTGCCCGTTTCCACGTGTGGATTACAAACCTCAGATACAACCTGTCACGGAGGAGACAGGTCTGACCACACTACATCGCGGCAACACAGGAGTCCATTGAGCGATTCCCTGGACTCTATATTTTGGTGATGCTCCCAAGAATCCACGATGGCATAGCACTGGGACCCCGTCCCTAAGACCACCGCTGAAACCAGGACTATATCCCCGAGGGGGATTGGGAGGGACATCGATACCAGCTTCCGATCGGACCCCCCCAGATCCCGGATCTGCAGCTGCACCATGAGGTGCCCCGTGGAGCCGCCGGTGGAGCACGAGGTGCTGCATTCTGATGAAGAGGAATCCGAAGAAAGCCTGCCTTCCCATCCAGATCTATTCCCCCCTCCCATCAAAAGAGAGCTGGGATGAGGAAGTGGAGCCCATTCACGAGATGCCCAGGAAGCATGGGCCAGCTGAACGCATAGCTATGGGAAGAGGAACGCGAGCAGCTGCAGCAAGAGCGTGAAAACCTGCAAAGAGACCCGGGAACAGCAGCGCAAAGAAATCCAACTTCGAGGTGGACCGTGCCAAAGACGCGCTGCAACACTTGACAATATGTGCAGAATCATATGTTGATCCATGATAAGATTCGCGGAACACTCCAAGCCTGGACTTAGAAGTCAACGCGAAAGCGTAGAAGAAGGCCATCATGCATACGCAAAGTGAACTAACTGCAGCAGCTATTTCAGGTGGGCAGTAACTAAACTGGAGCAGAGAGAAAGCAGCTTTGCATGCGCACCAGAGTTGCGCGGCTCGCAAGGAGAGAGGCTTAGCCGCTTTGCTTGGAAAAGGAACTGAAGAAGCAGCAGGACAAGATGCCCCTGGTTGGAGTCCTACGCTGTCACTGGTTCTGCCAACGGCAGAGGGGCGACGCTGCTGGGTCCTGCTACTCACGCATCTGCCACCTGCCAAAGACCTGCTCCCCACCGAGGCCCCAGCTGAGCGCCGGCGTTGGTGCCCCCACCTCCTCCGGTCCGACCCTCCCTGCGCCGCTGCCTCTCAACCCTCGCAACCCGCCCAGCCCAGCCCGGCGCCAGGAGGCAGTGGAGAGAGGGATATTACAGACCTCCAATACCTGCACGTTGCGATGGGACCGCTTCCAGGCTTCCCTACTTCATCCTACAACTCGATGCCCACATGGAGGGACTATGGGCGATTTGTACCGGTCTGAGCGAAAAAATGTCACCGGGACATCCGGTTCCGTCTTGGATGGAAGCGCGGCAAGCCCGACTGGTTTCTTGACTCTTTTTTGATCTGCAAGGGGAGGATACTGCGCCGCGGTGCCTGCGTTCCTCAAACGCGCAGGGCTTCAACTTCCCAAGATCCGGGTGCTGAAAGTAAATGAAGCCGTCGCATCAAATCTATTCCAGCAAGGCAGCAGCTCGCTTTGCAGAATTTTGCCCGTGAATTTCGATCACCGGCGGCTGCTCGAGCTCCCTCCTGAGGCGCCTGGCGCATGAAATCGTGAATACTTTTAGGATGCTGTCGGCCCGGCAGAAGCTTCGCGTGAAAGCGGTGTTTCTTATTGGATCCCGATACTATTGCTGATTGGATCCAATTAGGATCTCAGAAGTGATGGCGTCTCGTTTGGATTAAGCTCGTGCCGGGGGCCGCCCGCGCCCCAAACCACTTGCAGCTATGACCACTGCCTGCAGGCTCGCAAACCAAGCCCAGCAACCCTCTACC
Source organism: Sphaerodactylus townsendi (assembly GCF_021028975.2). Lineage (NCBI taxonomy): Eukaryota > Metazoa > Chordata > Lepidosauria > Squamata > Sphaerodactylidae > Sphaerodactylus > Sphaerodactylus townsendi. Next base: position 84,196,190 of record NC_059431.1, on the reverse strand, counting down.
GAAACCACCTCAGAGTGCAGTCAGCGTCTGCGGATTGTGTCTTTACTGCGGAGGGACCCGAGGTCATCTAGCTGCCAACTGCCCGAAAAGCAAGAAGCCAACCGCTCGGCCGTAGCGCGCACCCATCTGCCAAGCCGTACCACGCAAATCTGGGCTGCGCCCCAGCGGGCTCGTCTAAAGGCGGTTACCGAAGGCGACCAGAGGAGGGAAGCAGCTGTTTGCCTCATCTTCAGCCCTGGATATGGGATCGAAGCTCCAGATCTCGCGGTGTGAGGTGAAGGCGAAGCTCTCCCATTCACGATTCAAAGCGATTCTGGCCAACCCCGCTAAGCACACACTTTCGTATTATAGCCGCTCAGCCCTTGTAGATTCTGGAGTGCTCCCATTGTTTTCTAATCGCGGCCCCAGGTGGCCGGAGAACTTGGACTAGACCCGAGTCCCCTGGCTAAGCCATACCGTTCACCCAAATGGACGGCAGTCCTCTCGAGGGCCGAAGGACCCGGCCCAGTTCAAAACGCATAGCGGTCCTCCTCCCGTAAACGCTGACCATTGGGAGAAAATTAGTTTTATTCACAAGCGCCCGGTGTCAAACCTCCATAGTCCTGGGCATGCCATGGATTTGTTGTTGCATGGAACCAAAATTCATTTTGGAAAGGATCTTAGAATTCACTGAAGCCCTCCCTCGCGGAGAACACACATGAATTGGGGGGAAAACTCACCTCCTCATGACATACCCTCCCCTGGCTTCATCAGCGATGCAAGCTCGGTAATTGCTCCCGATTCTACCACGGCATTCCACCGGCTTACCAATATTTAGTCAAGAGTATTTCAGGAGCAAGAATGCGATCCAATTGCCACCCCATAGAGACACTAACTGCAAAATAGTATTACAGCCAGGGGCTCAACTGCCCAAGGGTAGAATCTAACAAGCATGAGTCCCAATGAGGAGAAGGAACCGTGCCTTGCTTAGAGCAAGAACCTTGCTTTCAGCGAGGTTCATAATGACCGGGCTACCAAACACAATACACATGCTGCTCCTGTATTGTTTGTTAAAAAAAAGGATGGGTCTTTAAAGGCTCTGCCACGGATTACCGGCGAGGACTCAATGCGGTTTCCCTGTCCAATAAATACCCTTTGCCATTAATCAAGGACCTTTTTAGATGCATTACTGGGCAAGGGACGCATTTTTACTAAGTTGGACTTAAGAGAAGCTTACCTACAGGGGTCAGGATTACTTGAGAAGGCTATGAACATTTGACTGCATTTAACACAAAAATTTGGACAGTATAGAATGCTTAATAATGCCATTCGAGGGTTAAGAGTGGGGCCCCCGGAGCTTTTATGGCTCCTTATCAGCAGAAGTTCTCCATGATTTATTATACAAGGGAGTAGTGGTGTACTTAGATGATATCTTTAATTTATTCACAAACCATGGAGGAGCATGAAGCCTTGGTCTAGGAAGTATTGGAAACGCTTTGCTCCAACAACTCCCTCTTTGCCAAACTTTCTAAATGTTGTTTCCACCCAAACCTCTGCTCGAGCTCATTTGGGTTACCGGATCTCTTCCGAGGGGCTGGGGCCACAATGGATCCTGCTAAGATTGAAGCAGTCCTCCAATGGCCTGCTCCCTACTGTCAATCGGAAGGAACTCCAATCTTTCCTAGGGTTTGCTAATTTCTATCGGACGGCACTTTATACCCCAATTCGCTGAACTGACTCCTCCCACTCACAGACCTCTTACGCACTAAGGGTAAAGACCCACAGGCTGCCAAGCCCGGGGCCCCCCTTTCCTGGTCTAAAGAATGTCAGACAGCCTTTCAACATTTAAAATCAGCTTTACTACCGAACCTATCCTAAAACACCCTGACCCAGATCTTCCTTTTGTGGTTCACGTGGATGCCTCGGACAAAGCGCTTGGTGCAGCCCTGTTGCAGAGAAATAAAGATGATAGGCTGGTTCCGTGTGCTTATTTATCAAAGAAATTCTCCGGTGCTGAGCTCAACTGGACTGTAGGGGATAAAGAGACTGCGGCCATCAAAGTAGCACTTTCCACTTGGCCACTGGCTGGAGGGGCTAAACACCCCTTTCAAGTTTGGTGGGATCACAAGAACTTGGCCGCCCTTTCCACCCCCCTCAAGATGTCCGCAAAACAACTCAATTGGGCCGATTTCTTTTCTCGTTTCTCTTTCACTGTCCATTTTTTTTTCCGGACAAACCAATAAACTGGCTGATGCGCTCTCGCGCTTCGTCCGGGGAGGGTGGAGCTGCCTTACGGGATATCCAGCACTGTTCTCTCCCCCTCCCAATTGGGGCTGGCTGTCACTCGATCTCAGACGTCCACTCCTCCTTCTCCACCCATTCCCAGCCTGGTCTCTCCTTTCCTACGAGAACTCGAGGAGGCGTGGCTGCGCGAGCCACCAGCGGAGGAAGGTGACTCCCAATTGTGCCTGGAGAATGGTGTTTGGCGGCGGGGCGATTTGTGGCACGTGCCGTCTCCTCACCGTAAGCAGGTTCTTGAGGCCTGTCATGATGCCCGCTCGGCTGGACATTTTGGTTTCCTTAAGACGCTGCATTTGGCCCACCGTCAATTCTGGTGGCGCGCGATGCGCAAAGACATTGAGACATATATCAAAGGTTGCTCTGTTTGTGCGGAAGCCAAATCCGTTCCGGGAAAACCCCATGGTCTGTTGAAGCCTCTCCCGGTGGCCTCCCACCCCTGGGAAGTCATCTCCATGGATTTTATTACGGATTTGCCAGAAAGTCACGGCAACACAGTCTTGTGGGTGGTGGTGGACTTATTTTCTAAACAAGCCCATTTCATCCCATGTGCTTCCATCCCCTCCGCTCCTAAGTTAGCGCGTCTGTTCATTCAGCATATTTATCGTCTACACTCCGCCCCCGTTAAGGTGGTCTCCGACCGCGGGCCCCAATTCATTTCAAAGTTCTGGAAAGCTTTCCTGGGCTTGTTAAGAACATAAGAACATAAGAACTAGCCTGCTGGATCAGACCAGAGTCCATCTAGTCCAGCATTCTGCTACTCGCAGTGGCCCACCAGGTGCCTTTGGGAGCTCACATGCAGGATGTGAAAGCTTAATGTTGGGGAACATAAGAACATAAGAACTAGCCTGCTGGATCAGACCAGAGTCCATCTAGTCCAGCATTCTGCTACTCGCAGTGGCCCACCAGGTGCCTTTGGGAGCTCACATGCAGGATGTGAAAGCAATGTTGGGGGCCGCCCCGGCAATTGCCGCCCCCTACCACGTTCAAAGTGACGGTGAGTCGGAGAGAACGAACAGAACCCTGGAGCAGTATTTACGTTGTTACACCAACTATCACCAAGACAACTGGTGCGAGTTAATTCCGTTTGCAGAATACGCCTATAATAATGCAGTTCATAGCAGTACAAAAAAAAACCCCTTGAAATTGTGTCTGAGTCGATCCTTTCCCTCCGTTGCCGCCTAACTACCTGCGGAAGCCGTTGAATCCTCGGAGTTCCAACAGTGGATTTTCATCTCATGGCGAGGGGTGGAAAGCGGTCCAGACCGGGCCTTACAGCAGGCTAAAGACTCCCCCAAGAAACTTCAAAGCGGATAAGCACCGGGGCTCCGGATTTCCCTTTACGTGTGAAGCCTGGGTGTATTTGTCCACCAAAAAATCTCAGAGAGGCGCATACATAGAATTTTTCAAAACTGGGCAAAAGATTCGTGGGACCTTTTAAGATTTACTAAAGGTGATTAATGATGTCACCGCCCCGATTGGACTTGCCCTAATTTCTGCTAAGTAATATCCATCCTGTATCTTTCATTCTAGTTTGCCTCAAGGGAGGCTCCCGTTTCCGATGCCTGCTAACGACCCGCCGGAGGAGACCCCCGCCGACTATAATTGATGGCCACAAGCATTCACTTTAAATTGGCGCTCATCCTGGACTCTCGCTTTAACCGCTAAACCCACGCAATATTTAGTCTCTTAGGGTGGGATATTCCTCTGGGTATAATCAATGGGTCTATTCCGAAAATATTGACGCCCCTGCCCCTCGTTTCTACCTGCTTTCCACCGCACCTTTCCAAGCACAAACCTGGGGAAAGTTTTTTCTTAGGGGAGGCAAGAGTGTAAAAGGAATTCTATGGTGTTGATGTTCAAGGACAGCCGCCTACAGCCTTGACTGAGTTCCATAACCGGGCGATGGGCCAGCATCTGCGGCGGAGACTCTGATGGCGGAGACCTTTATCTCTGAGAGATGAGAACTCCGTTACCATGGGAATCCGGGAGGGGGGGTGGGATGGGCGGAGTTATAACCTATGGTTCTGGCGAGAGACTTTTATTCCTGCACACTGCGTCATTAATGCAGTGAGCTTTCTAGGATGTCTGAATAAACGGTCTTTTACACCAAAAAGCCTTTTATTTCTGCTTCTATGGAATTCCTTACAGTTGCCTGTAAATATAAATTTTATTATTTTAATGTATTTATTATGTTTTTATGTTGTACAATAAACTAAGCCGACATGGGAGGAGGTCTTATAAATTCAGTAAATAAAAAATAATACTTTGGATTTTAATTACTAATGTGTTGTGTCTATGATTGATTTTAATGACTTTTTAAAATATGGTTGTTAGTGCCTGAACTTTACTGGGCGAGGACAGTATGGAAGTAGAATAAATAAATAAAATTGAAGCTTCTTGACTGTTTAATGTGTCTGAAAATTCCAGCTTTAAAGGGTGTGTGTGTGTGTAAAGTGTAGTCGATTTATGGCAACCTCTGCAAAGGGATTTCAAGGCAAGTAAGAAGCACAGGTAGTTTTTCATTGCTTTCCTCTGATCTTAAAGTACTGTACTCCATTTAAGTACTGACTCTGCTTAGCTTCTGAGATGTTACAAAATCGGGCAATAACATGCCACCTTCCTTCCTGCTTCGAAGGGTACCAGTTAGAAATTTCAGTTCACAGGCTGTAAGACCTACACTCATTCATAATGCCCTAGTTTTCAAACAAAGACTTTTTTCAGTCATTCCACAAGTGAAGGAAAGGCATTTCCTCTATGGCTAGCTGATACACCATGGGCAAGAGCTGGAAGGTTTGGAAGTGATAGCATGAGACTTCATGAATCTTCATCCATTTGACTATTGCCACATGATCCTTTCAGCTGTTTTAACTATTAGTTTGGAGTTTGTTTGCCTGATAGCTCCCAGACAGGTTTTGAGGTACTTGTTCATTTATTTGTGAACTTGTTGCATCCATTTCCTTTCAGTTTAACTTTCCTTCCCCTGAAATGTCTATTACACAATTCATCTACATTGCTTCTACTAGTAGATCTAGCTAGATAAGAATACAGTATGCACTGAGATCCAGGCAGAGACAGAAAACAGGCATCTTAAGACTTTGCCACCTGAGGAGGGGAGGAAGCAGTTCAAGGGTGCAGAAGGAGACATAGAAACCCCATTGTGTGGGTAAAATTTGGCCACAGCCGTTTTATTGGTGTGCTGGCAAAAGGAAGCATAGGGAATGGATCTGGCACTGGGCAGCATGTCTCCTGTCCCCCTGTGACCACTGGGCAGCACATCTGCTGTTCCCCAGTAATAACTTTCCCGCAGCCTGATGCATGGGGGAAACCACCAACACCTGGAGTAGCAACATAGTGGGATCCATCTGGGCACTGGCCTCTGGATGAACTCCCCTTGCTGCCAGGAGGTGCAAGCCACCAGCAGCCCCCACATCCCTGGCAACTAGCGTGTCATGAATTCCACGTCCAATACCATGCGGTGAGCCAGCAACATGCTCTTTTCTGTAGGCAGATCATTCTCTCCCAGCTGGATGATCAAGGCGTGAGGTGGTCCATCTCTTTCAACTGTTTCATCCAGCATTGGCAACAAGGTGTCCCAACTCATCTGTCCCAACTCATCCCTCTCTGTCCCATCCAAATCATGGTCATGTGGCTGGCAAAGCCACGGTCTCTCCCCCAGCTAGAAAATGAGTCCTCCACTGAGCTTTCCATACATTTGGTAAACCAGGATAACCATATCACATTCATCCTTCCCATACCAGAAGATTATTAAATTCTCATTATTGGTCAGATTTGGGAATGGATAAAAGGAAGTGCTCCTTTACTCAATGAATGATTAAAATATGGAATTAACTGACAGATGATGGGCTGATGGCCACAAGCACAGATGACTTTAAAAGGGAATTAAATGCGTTAATTGAGGATAGATCTATCAGTGGCAAATAAGTATGGGGACTAAAAAGAACTGCCATGATTAGAGGCAGTTAACATTTGAACATCCATGCTGGGAAGCAGCATTCAGAAAAGCTTTGGCTTCTCTACTCTGTTGTTGACCTTCCAGAATAACTAATTGGCCACAGTGAGACGGACTGCTAGACTAGATGGATCATTGGTCTGATCCAGCAAGGCTCTTCTTCTGACCTTATGTTCATTACCACTATGCTTTCTTTTAGCACCAAACACTTCAGCTCTTGAATCTGGACTGACAGATCTGGAGACTTGAAAATGTATTGGCGTCTTCTCTGGTGATACTGCAATATCTCTTGTGCAAAATGAAATGTTTTTAAGTACCTGTTTCCCCCAGAACAGTGAAAAATAGAGGTGAGACAGTGAAGGACAGAATAACTATCCCTCAGCAGATAAGTGCCTGACACACCTGCTAGCCAACCAGAACATTTAGCCCTTGTTTACAGCAAATAGTATAATCCCTGATAAGTATTTCTATGTGCAATGTGCGTTCAGTAACATCAGTGGTCTGGTTGGTGGAGAAAGCTCTCATCCTATACAATCAGGTACAGTAATACCATCTACTGGGCATGTACATGATGGTAAGAAACACAAAGCATGTTGTTTGCAGCCAAGAATCTAGTCAAGGTAGAAGTTTTTGCACCTTATCTAATTCTCCTCCTTAGGAAACCTTTGTTCAGTACTAAACATATAGTTTCTATGTTTAACTTTGATTCCTTTTCTACACTTCTCAGATAACAAAAACTAATATAGAAATGCTTGGGTACTTAGGTAGATAACAGCCAACAATCCAAAGCTCCCTCTCTTTCAAGAATAACTATCTAATCATGAAAGTCTGGCCTCTGGATCAACAACCAAATCCATGCAATGAAGCCAGTCACTATTATCACACATGGTCCTGTGGGGAGCTTAGGTTTAGAGAAAATCCTGACTTAAATTTTTTTGCGGGGGGGGGGGGGGGGCACCGCCACAAGTTACTAGCTATTTCAGTACTTGTACAAATTTCACAACATACTAAAAAGGAACAATCAAAAGCCTGCCAGGATTTGTGTACTGGAGGACAGCTGGAGCAAACAGGGAGGCTCCGAGGAACAGCTGACAGATGAATGAACTGGAAATAAGCTACAGAAATTTAAAAAGAAACTGTTGGTGGTTTCATTGTACTGAGTATAATGGCAAAGAAAAAAAATCTGCAGTTCATGAAGAACTGCTTTTGGCAATACAGCAACAAATAGAACAGCAGCAAAGACCAAAGGGTTAAAATATAGGAACATTAAAATATAATTTTGATAATTTCCTCCTACATGTTCACTTGCTTGTTCAATGCAAGGATAAAAATGCTACCACTCTCTGTGTATTCACTACAGTTTACTCCAAACAAACAAAGAAACAAAAAACCCACAACAAGATATGTACAAATATCTATACAAAACCATTCTTTTTCCAGGCATATAATCAAAGCATATGGGCCGTTTCCACACAAGTTGTTTACAACATAACTTGTTGCCAATGGCTACTTATTTGCCTTTTAATTCCTCACACTTTTTCCTCTGTTTGGTTCCAGAATTTTTTTCCTTTCATTTTAACTCTGCTTTTCCCAAGCAATTTTACTGTGATTTTTTAAAATTCATTTCTGAGCCAGTTTCAATTGAGAATGCATTCACGTTGAAACAGACTTTATTTTTCTGCTCCACTAAACACCTGGCTCTTATCTACACCCCTGCATAGTCACTTAACATCTCCTTCAGCCATTTTCTTCTCCCCCATCCTCCATTTTAAAAAAGAATTTTTATTTTTTTTTCTCTGTCACATCATGTCAGCAATGTAATGTTAAGACACTTGGTGTCTGCAGTTTGGAGCCAGTGAAATTAACAAGGGAAGTTGCTTTTACAAGAGGAAATTCACAAGGGATTGCCACTTTAATGATTGTGCATTATTGCTGTTCTAATGTGGTTGAAAATGTGGGACTTTTTTTGAGGGGGGGGGACTGTATTTCTGGTCCTTTAGTAATGACACCTGCTCCAGTAGGTTTTTTTTCCTGCTTCCATTTTGTGTGAGTAGTTTTCCATGGGAGAAATGGAGGCTGAGACCTTTTGAATTACCACTTCCTTGTAACTGCACCGTAAGTCTAGAGCGCCTGCACAAAAGAAAAAAAAGTGCGGGGAAGTGTTGTTTGTCTGCATCACAGATTACATCCCACCACCATTAGGAATAATACATTTTCAGTAGTAAGGTGTGGAATAAATGCAAATGAAGAGATAAGGGGGAAAATGATGGGGATGTATGTGTAGATGTGTGTAATAATTTAACTGAAAATGTTTCCAACACATGAGCTTTGCCCACTGGGAATATCTGTGGTAAGTTGTGCATGCGGAAAAGGCCACAGTAAGTGCGGACCCTCCATTAACCCTATGAAACATTCTCATGAGTTGCCGATGTTGGTTTGATATACGTATGCACATTCTCTGTTTTGCATCTCTTCTATTATTGTTGGAGGAACTTCACAACAAATGCCCAATGAATACTTTTTAACAAGACTTTTGCTTTTGTCCCTTTTCGCTACCATTTAGAAATGCATTTCTGCCTAGAGTACCGGTATCAAGTATGTTGAGGATATTTTCATTGTTTATATGTGAATGCAGAGGTTACCTTGAATCTTCTTCCCATAAATAAGAATTAGGTTGAAATCTACTCAGATTTATATCAAGGATGAATTTGCTAGCATAAACTGGCTCCCTGCCGAAGTGTGGCCTGGAGCTGGATAGGGATGGTGCTGCTCCTGGGAATTTGCACAGTTACTGCAAGCTGGATCTTTGGTTTCATGTCTGAGTTAATCTCCTCAGCGTAACTGACTGGATCCATGATTGCCTTCGCCAAACCGAGCGTTAATGACTTGAGACCTACCTGGATTTCCAGAATGATGTCTGATAGATGACAAACTGGTGCCTGCTGAGGCTTGAGGGAGACCTGAAAGAACATAGCAGCTAGGTGTAAATTAAAAGTAAGTGTCAGGTGTAGACACTTTGAAATGGTTCCAAAATAACAGCTGTCACCATTCCCCTCGGAGGTTCCCATTTGTATGAGGTCAGTTCTCACCAGTTTGTAAATTCTAAATGCTGAACTAATAGCCACACAGCAACAAACTCTAGCTATTATTTATTCTCCTGCTTATAAAATGGTAAGATATTTTGATCATTAAGAATGTAGATGAGTTACTCAACTAGAAATTATATATTTTGGCATGATTTAAGGTTCAGAGTGTTACCGTTTACTATACAAGCATAACAGAAATAGGAGCTCAGGACACTCAGGACAGGATCTAGATCAGGGGTCTGCAACCTGCAGCTCTCCAGATGTTCATGAACTACAATTCCCATCAGCCCCTGTCAGCATGGCCAATTGGCCATGCTGGCAGGGCTGATGGGAATTGTAGTTCATGAACATCTGGAGAGCCGCAGGTTGCAGACCCCTGATCTAGATAGTTCTCCCTCTACTTTATTCTTACAACAACCCTGTGAGGTAGGTTAGGCTAAATGAATGTGACTGGCTCAAAGTCTGGGGCAAAGCTGTGCTCACTGGCAAACCTGTCCCATTCTGGCAGTGAGGCAAAATTTAAATCATGCTGTAAGTGGTTTCACTTGCTGCAAAGAGAGTGTAAAGTGAAAGTGGGGCTCCAGAAAATATGTCCATACAAGAAATCTTGCTGTGGTCAACACTGGCCTACATTACACAGCAAAGACTTTGTGCATAATCGGCCTTAGATTCTAATGGGCCCAAAGTCTGAATTAAGAAAATATGTACCTTTATGTGCAGCCCTTGTCTCATGGATAATGTACACTTGGGCCTAAGGACTTCTGATTCAAAACTTACCTTCACAATGCTAGAAGTCAGCACAGGTTTAAGAAGATGGATTTGCACTACTTGGATTGAAATTCTTGCTCACCTATCAGGTGATGATCTTGAACCAGTCACTCTTCTTCAACCTAACCCACTTGGTAGAATTATTATGAGAATTCAGTGGATGTCTTCTGAGATCTAAGCCCTTTGGGACAGGATGGAATGAGTTGGGTGATGATGATGAAGAAGAAAATATGATGTGAAGTGATGCAGTTCAGGAAATGCTCAAATTACTGTTGTTTAACTGCATGTATGATTCACATCAAGTGAGGCATTAGGTAGGATATACTTAAGGTTAAAATATTTTCCTATTTGGTTTCATATAAAAGTTGGAAAAAAGAAAAATCTGTTGTATTTTCGAAGGCTGAGACAGAGTGGGAAACTGACAAATGAGAATTTGCTTAAAGAGAAAATTGATAGCAAAAGAGAGACCAAGCAGACACAGTGAGAAACAGACTTTTCTCTGTGATACACTCTGAAGATGCCAGCCACAGATGCAGGCAAAACGTTAGGAACAAAATCCACCAGACAACGGCCACACAGCCCGGAAAATCCTCCAGAACCAGAAAAATCTGTTGGATTCATCGTTTGCAGAACTGTGTTTCTTTACAGAACGATCCTGTCTGAAATAATCCAGACATACAATTCTGTTAAACAGTGTTGTAATAATTATTTTCTGTGCAAGGGTATCACAGGCAGTTTTGTGGCAGAATAATTCTAGGAAGTAAAACAAGTAAAGTTAATGGAAGCTCTTAAATTATTAAAATAGAGAGACTCTAGCCAAACTTTCATTTTTTTTTCACTTAATCAATTTATTTTAAAGGCAAACTAATAAACTGCCAAGCAATGATCATAATGAAAACCTGGTCCACAATCTAGCACAAATTTTGGTGCACTTAAGACCATTGATTTCAGTGGATATAAACATATTTAACTCTGTACTAGACTATGAGCCTGGTTTTGTCCAGTTTATCTCTAACCCTCACAAATGACTTGGGGGTGCTTCTAGAGGGAGGATTTTGCCTGTGTCTGCTATATTAAGCCAACATTCATGACATCTGGAAGCCACATTGGAATGGATTTTACTGATCCCCACTAGTGAAGGAATTACGTGGAAAGCATCATTCAGATCAACAATTGTGATGCATTCTCATTGCATTTGTTGGTTTGTCTTCAGGCAATAACATTTTTCTCTACTTCCTGTTTAGCCTACAGTTGTTGAAGGAAGCTGCCACTCTGTCTCAGAATGGGGATGGTCTTCCTGTGGTATGCTTCAAGCTCTTAAATTCTGTAGATTGCAACTACAGATGAAGCATACTATTTTCTAAATAATGTTTTGCCTATTTGGAAATTTGCACTGAATGTATGTAGTTGATTATACATTTTTAAAATCCAAATTGGCTGCTAAAGTAATTTGTGGAAATAAGAAAACTCAATGGTGATAATGAAATATTTAGGTTTATTGAGGAAGGTTTGTCACCTGCAAATAGGTATGATGGAAGAGTGCCTGGCTCCCTCCTTCGCATATTCTTATGTGCCTATTGATAGCAGTTTGAAATTGTCAGGCAGAAAATAATTAGCATAACTATATCCAGGTCTTAGTACTGAGAGAACGAATTGGAGGTCCAGGGGCTTGGTCTTGCTGTGAAGCAAGTCATGTGATTTGTTTTATATTATACTAGCAGGGCACCCATGCTTTGCTACACATACTGCATCACAGGCTCGGGTGACATTCAACATACTTCTTTACAGCCTGTTTGTGAACTTTGGGGTGACATGCAGCATATTTTCTCACAGCCTGTGTGTGGACTGATAGGTTTCACATATTTTGCAGCAGCTTCCTGTAGTTGTCTTTTTATAATGCAATGTGTTATTGCTCTCTTTGGAAGCATCCATTGTATTTCCAGGAAGCAGAAAGAAAATGTTCTGCTATTGGATGCTGATGAGTGAGAAGGCTGTGAAGAGGTTTAGGGTAGGGTTGAATGGCAGGGAGCTGAACTTTACCGCCACTGCAGCACATTCCTGGGGGCTCATCCCGCCACTTCAGAGCATGACACCAAGCACAGGGCAATCGAAGTCCGAGATCAATCACCTTGTCTCCACAGTAATCAATGTGAGATCCATATTCAAATCCCGACAAATATTTTTAAGTCCAAGGTGAGAATTTGATTTGTAATCTTTTTTTATTGTATTTGGCTGTAGCGGTCTGGTTAACATGAGGGTTGTTAGAGGAATAGTTTTTCACAGCCTTTCTATGAACTTCAGGGTGACATTCAGCATACTTCATCACAGCTTGTCTGTGAACTTTGGGGTGACATTCAGCATACTTTTTCACAGCCTCTCTATGAACATCTGGGTTGTTTTTCACATATTTTGCAGCAGCTTCCTGTAGTTGTCTTTTTCTAATCGAATCTGTAAATCGCTTTCGGTGTTTAATCCCTCTCCTCCCTTTAGCTGTTTCAACAGAAGGAACAGGTTTGTATGTGGTGAGGAGGTCAATGGTAGAATCCAGTTGGCCCACCATTGGCTCAATTGTGCTTGTTGTTTGGTGGGCATTATCAGAACTTGTCGATTTGACACATGGAAGTAGAGCATCAAAGTGCCCTTCATTAAAATCTCCTGTGAAATGAATCATTTTTACTCCCCGTACTGCTTCCTTTAGCTTGGCAAGCAGGTTTTTAACTGTCACCTTTAGAAAGTTCATGCAGATGGCCAGAGTTTAACAGGAAATGTGTCATAACTCGAGTAAAACTGAATATTTTGGAAAATCCTTTCTTAGTGAGCACCTAAACCACATAATGAACCAAATTTCATAATGTGCCAAATTTCAACATTGTAGGTTTGGTGGTTTTTGAGTTCTTTTGATGAGTCAATAAGTCAGTCAGTGGTATTTTGCGTTTATAGATATAGATTTAGATTGAGTATGGCATAGGTGTATATCATAGGTACATATCAAAGGGGTCGTAAAATTGTTTCCAAACCACATCAGCCTATCCAATTCATGTTTGCTGTGTGGTCTGATCTTTTTCATCTCTCCAAGGCTGTTTCCGCATGGGAGGAATACAGTGCCTCAGGAATGGCAAAAATGCCTTCTCTGGGGAGGCATTTGCCACTTTTGAATCTCACTTCAAAAGTGGTGCCTTCCAGCCGCTGCTGTATGAATGGCAGTGGCTGGAAGGCGGCATTTCCCTCCTGCCTTCCCCAACTGGCTTACCTGCTCCTGCTGGTTTCCATCACATTGTGGAGGCCAGGGGACACGCCCCCCTGGCCTCTGTCTCCAGAGCCGTCACTCTGGCCAGGGATGTGTGTCCCCTGGCCTCCACAATGCGACGGAAGCCAGCAGGAGCAGGTAAGCCACATGGGGAAGACGCAGCCTGTACGAAAGCTGCACCTTCCCCTGCGACTCAATGTGAGGGATTTCCTGCACCTTTCTGATATTTCCAATGCCACTAGCGAAGAGTAGTAGTTCTCCATTACGCTCTCTGCAGTGCTATTTAAAAACAGGGGTCGTATTGGACCTTGAATTGTGATCTTCTTTTGAATAACTGGACCTATGCCACTGCTTGCCACAGGTTTGGTGGCAGAGTTCCTTGTGGCAGCACCTGTTGACTCTCTGTTTAGAGATAGGGCCTAGTGGTAGAGGCCCCAGCCAGTGTTTAGTAGACAACTCTTGGGTGGCAGTAGCTGCTCATACACACTACTGACAATAGATGATCCCCTATTGAGTTGAATTAAGTTGCACAACTATTTTTGCCATCTGGCCTCCATCTGGATAAGATCTGCCAATGGTGAGAGAGTTGGACATTATGGGTGGCATCAACTCTTGCCATGGGAATCCTTACAGGGGGATATAGTCATTAGTTAGCATAGATTAGTATTAGTGTTGTTGTCCCCCTATATATTGTAGTTAGGTTACTAGGGTTGCACTATGTTGCATCCATTTTGTTAGGAGGGGTGTTCGGGAGTTAGTTAGTTGTTAGGCTAGGTTTAGGGTTTCAGTGGTGGTACCATGGGAATCTTCTGCAAATGTCGGCTGGCACACAAATCTTGCAGCAGCAAAAAATGGCAGGTGTGAGCTGCAGTGAAAATGAACGTTAAAACTTCAAAAGAAAACATTTTCAAAGACACTTCAGGAAAAAGGTCTGTAGTTAATGATTTCAGAATAAAATGCTTGCAAGAAAAATAAAATGTCTTCCAAATGTGTTGGGGGAGAAACTGGAATTCCACCCCAAATGCTTTTTTAACATCCTGAAGATGTTTAATTTGTGCTGTTCAAAATGGACCAGTATCTGGCATCTTTGTCCCCTTCAAGGTGTCACATTCCTGGCAGGGTGTGACATCTCACTGTTTTCTGCAAGGTAGAAGCACTTACATATTCAAGGCTTAAGTACTGGATGCTTGGGGGAACCATGAATGATAAGAATTCTTCTGTTTCCTGTCCTTATGCTGACAGAGAAACCTTTTAAAATAAACGTGGGGATTTTGTAGCCCCAAAGTGGAATGCATCTCTTCTCATGCAGTAAAGAAAAACTGTATTAACAAACGCCACATTTACATTTATAAACTGCAATCATGAACATTAAAGGATGGAAACTGGCTGGCGGAAAGGGTCTTATGAAACCACCTTTTTGTACGTCAGCGGATGTGAATGACTCTCTGATCTATTGTGTAATAATCATGAAACCCAAAATACATGTGCATATCCCCAAGCAACTTTCTGTGAACAAGCTTTTATTTTATTCCTAGTCATATGCTTTTGCATTACTCCTTTTTTAAAAAAGTTTGGTAATGACTTTGAGTCTGTTCAGGAATTTTGGATGCAAGGAAATAGTCATTGCTTTACAATGCTCTGTACTGTAGCCGTATGCTTCAATATATACGGAAACATTTGAAAATTTAAAAACTTCATTTATTTCAGAGCTGCACCATTGTTATTATATAGGTTGTGGGTCAAAGCATAGATCAGCTGAATCAGTGGCTTCTCAACTATTTTGCAGATTCCTGAGACTCCTTGAAAATTTACCATGGGGTTCCTCAGAAGATTAGAAATGGGGAATGAGCTCTTGATGCTGCTTGGGAAAGTGGGTTGCATTCTGAAGAGTACTCTCAGTTCAGGTGTGCTGACAGTAAGCTTATGATGCTTGGCTAGTTCCCTGGGTTATCTAAAACTGCATTTAAACTACATTGCTTGAAGGTGCTTAGCCTTCCTCAGGAGACAATGTGAAAACATCAAGGGCAGACATTTTAATCTAGCCTTATCAGATCTCACCAATCTATAGGCTCAAATCTTGCCAGAATTTGGATGGTTGCATAGTAATAGTGTAACAGACTATAGAAATAGTAGGCAATCTATTAAGAAAAGACTTTGTTGTGTGGGGGGGCGGCCTTTGTAACTACTTGATAAAGACTATTGAGATTCAGTGTAGATGTGACAGGAGGGATTTGTAAAAGGATCTCCTAGTTTTTGTAAAGAGTATATCGTAAGCATGAGGCCTATCGTTTGGATCAGGATGATGACATGAAGAGGTTTTAACCCTTTCCTCTCACCTTCCTTCCCTGACCTCCTTGCAGAGGCATATCTATGGAAAATGAGTTTTCCGGCCCCCACTCCATTTTCCCTAGATTTTCCACCCCTCGCCCTCATGCAAGTCATGCCCCCCGCTCCCTTTGTGGGCCCTGGGGGGGAGCCCTCCACCCTGCAGTGGGTTGCCAGCCCTCCAGGGGTACCTGGAGATCTTCCTCCCACCCAGCCCCAGATGCGAGTTTCCGGGCTCAGGTGGAGGAAGCCCAGGAGGTCACCAGCTGTCCCTGTCTTGTGGGGTCGCTCTGGCCGGCACTGCCATGGGAAGGGGCAAGGGAGGTTGGGAGTGCCAAGCCAGAGGGCAGCCAAGCTGGAAAAGGCAACAAAAGAAACCGCATCAGGCTGTTGGCAAAGGTGCAGAAATTTCAAAATATTTGGACAGGCAGAGGAGAGGGAGAGAGACTGCTGAGGGAAAGGGGGCACTCAATGGCCCTGAAGCTCTCCCCACCCTCCTCTCTGGGCCGCTGCCCTTTTGTGCTTCTGCCCTGCCGGCAACAGGGGGTGCAGGGGTGGGCAGTGGGCTTGGGCAGCAGCATCACCCTTTTGCTGCAGAGGCTGGAGCAGGCAGGAGGGAAGCAACTGGCAGAGATGCTGACATTTTGAGCCTCTCCCAGTACTGGTGTGCTGCTCAGCCGGCTGGGCAGCCCCTGGCTTTGCTGGTGGGAGTTTGGCTGACCAGTAAGCCCAAGCAGGACTGCCCAGGGATGAGGAAAGATGTTGCAAGCCTGCAGGAGGAGGGGGTAATGCTGGGCAGGGGCGCCTCTCCACTGGAGGGGCATGGGGGGCAATTTTGTGCCCCCACAGGATTAAATAAGTGGTGCCCGGAGACATGTGACCTCACATGTCCCTCTGGCAGGTATGCTTCTGCCTCCTTGGCTCTCACGAAGTTACTGTTTGCTATTTGATGAAAGAAGAATGAAAGAATCTCTCAAATCTCTCAGTCTCATCCACCAGCTTCACTGAGGAAGCAGAGCTGTAAATAATTAATTGTCATGTGGATGTCACTTGCTGCCTGTTTTTCTTCAGACTGCAGCACTGAACTATTGACGTATCAACTGATATACAATGTATTCAGCATATCCAGCTAGGCAAACAATCCCTATTACCTGTGCAGTTAATTTGGCAGTTGCTGTTTCAACTTTCAAGTACTGCTTTCATGTAAAAGACAAAAATATTCGCTCCTGGAAAAGCTGTGTTATGGCCTTCTATAACCAACTTCTCTTGACAACCTGCTTTTGAAATCAAAGTCTTATAATTCATAATTACAACAATTAGACTTTTAAGTGAAGGTGCAATGAAGAAACCATAAACAATGGGAGCCCTATTAAGCCACATCTGAACACACAGAGAATAGAACTGGGTACAAGTGTACTTGCTCTACTACCCCCAACCTTTGCGCAATCATTGACCTCTGAGCACAGCATCTATACATGAGTGTGAGCTGGCAGTTGAATGAAGGCAGGAGGCTGGGCCCAGTGTGGTTGTGCCTACTCAGTTTGTACACAGTGGGGTTGCGTGCAAAGGGCTAGTCTCATTTGCAGGTTAGTACATAGGTAGTGGTGGTATTCAGCAGGCTCACACTATTCAGCAGAACCGGTTGTTAAAATGGTGCTTGTAAACAACCAGTTGTAAAATTATTTGAATCCCACCTCCAGAACTGGTTGTTAAATTATTTGAATCCCACCACTGTACATAGGGTTCTATTCAGTGGTGGGATTCAAATAATTTAACAACCGGTTCTGGTGGTGGGATTCCAATAATTTAACAACTGGTTGTTTACAAGCACCATTTTAACAACTGGTTCTGCCGAAATGGTGCGAACCTGCTGAATCCTACCACTGGTTCTATTTCAAATTTTCTATTCCTTTTTAATCCTATATTTCTTCAAGAAGGTTTATGTGGTTCTCTCACCATTTTGTTCTCACACAAGTTTCTCAGGTAGGTTATACTGAGAAATCAGGAAGAGAGACTGGCTCAAGGCCTATGATTTTTAGAACTCAGTCCTTGTTTGAAGAAAATAATAAGAGTTTGGCTTTATATCCAATTTTTCAGTTGTAAGGTATCTCAAAGTGACCAACAAACTCCTTCCCTTCCTCTCCCCACAACCTTATGAGGTAGGTGGGGCTGAGAGAGTTCTGAGAGAACTGTGAGTGGCCCAAGATTACCCAACAGGCTTCATGTGTAGAAGTGAGGAAACAAATCCAATTCATCAGATAAGAGTCTGCCACTCATGTGGAGGAGTGGGGAATCAAACCCAATTCTCCAGATTAGAGTCCACCGCTCTTAACCATTACACCATTTTGGCTCTCTGGCATTTTAATTGCTACATCATGGTGACTATTATTTATGAAAGGGCATCCCAAGTCAACAGTGAGCTATAAAACTATTTCCTTTATTCCTTTATTCCAGAGACATAGTCTAGCTTTATCTCTTTAAGAATTTCAGGTTTCATTTGAAAGCTTTCCTAATGCTAGTATCTTCTCTCTTTTTCTTAGCAAGAACGTGTCAGGGTTGCACTGTAAAATCAGAATCCACCAGTACTTTTAAAGTCATGTGGTGGATAGATTAGAAGGCTGGAATTCCTTCAGGTATTAAGGCAAACCATGGGCAGTCTGTGATACCAGTCATGAGTTTATCTCATGAAGAAGGTTAAATATAGTGCAGAAAACAACAACAAAAGAAATACATTTCTGGCACTGCAGGCAAATGCAGTTTCATTCTTCTGAATAGATCTGAAATCAAGTTTTTCATTTTGTTTCCCTCAGCCTGCTCTAACGCAGGCATCATGGTGCTCAAGGGTACAACATTTGAAATGTCATTGCATTTAGACTTGCCATTATATCCAAGAGCAGAAACAGCATTGACTTTGGGACAGTATACAAAATTCACACAATGATTATCTTTAGCTCCCTGAATACAAGTATATGTTATCTGACTGGTGGTGAAATTCTGACAAGATGTTCTGAATGGAATGGATCACAGAAAAAAAATCATTATTGGTTAGTGGTGGTTGTGACATCACAGGCCTTCTCCCTCTCACACTCTGTATGGTTTTGCAATTTAACATGACTTTTCTCCTATAAAAAGTGAATAAAAGGTTGCTAATTTATTAAAAGTTTACCGAGGGGTGAAAATATTAAAACCAGCCAGTATGCCTAAATATGGAAGAAGGGCAATATCTTCATTAATGTTGGAATTGCTTTCTGTCTGTCAAATAATGAACTTTTATATTGCCTTGCTAGTTCAGAACGGCTCATAACATATCCAAAATTACAGTATAAACATGCAACCAAAAGGCCACACACACTTCAAAAAACAAAACAAAAACCAAACCATTAATAGTCCATAAAAACCCAGATGGCAATTTGGTATTTCCTACTTTTATCTCATACATACCCTGATAAAAATCCTACTGAGACAGGGAAGGAGGAGTCCACTTGGTAGGTGGGAAACGTGTGGTAACTACTGCTTCAATTTCATTTCTACATAGACTACTTTTCTAGACCTCATGGCTGCTCAACTATCTGCAGAAATGTGCAGGTAATGCAAATCAATGCATGTAGACAGCTCTGACCCATAGCAATGCTTTGAAGATTGCCAGCTGGAGCTAGGGAGTGCCTTCCCACACACTGTAAATGGTTATCATCCAATCTTCACATGGAATGTTGGCATTTAAACACAAATATACTTACATAAAAGGAGCATATCACATCACAAGGATTTCACATCTCTAGCCCATAATTTGTTACACAGGGAAGAGTAAAAAGATTTGTGATATTACTGAATTTCACATTAAAAAGATTAATTTAAGATTAAATTCCAGTGCTTAAATTTAAGAATGTTCTGATGAGTTGTGTAAGAAAATGGCTTCATTTGGGGAGGACTGCTGAGTAGATAGCTGTAGAAGGGAGGACAGACTAGAACTAAGAGCCCTATTCTTTTCATATATGCTTCTAGAATTTTAAATGCATGTTAAGTTTTTCCTAGCATTTAAAAGTGTTTAAGTATAGCAAATAAGTATTTTAAATATTTTTGTAGTATCTCTTTTGGTTGGTTTTCCTATGAACTTAAACCAGACAGACAGACTCCTTCCTTTCAACAGTCAGGTCTAATACCATTAACAGGTACACATTATTTACTTATCCTTGGGTTTTGATTATGGGCTATAAGAACAGTGCTAAGAGTAGCAATTAATTAAACAGAAGCTTTCTGTGTTTCATATTGTACCCTCTATTTGAAAGGCTTGCTTTCACATTCTGGAGGACGTTACTCCTTCTTTCAGAGTTTCCAAGCTAGATTCCATGACCAGATATGACAGTTCCAGATTTATTGCATGAAGAATTACTATTGTCAGAGAAGGGATCTAGGAAATAAAAAGGGTCATGCTGGGAATGTGTCAGTGTAGAATTTAATAAAGCTCCAGAATACATGTGGTTTTCATACATCATTGTTCATGTTAATGAAATGGATTTCAAACACACATTTCTCATAGCTTACAATTACAAACTTCACAGAACCTTAATGGAGGTTTGACTGTGACACTGATTAAGGGAACAAATAATGGCATATTAATTTAGAGCCAGGTGATTAATAACATCATTAACCTATCTTGTCATCACAATTAATGAAGATACATTGTCCTTGGTCTTCTCACACAAACATGTCTTCATTCTTTTTTCATGGGGCCTCTTGTCGGAGCCCACTGTTATTGCTAAAAGCAGTCCTAGTCTGGTTTACTGGCTGTTTTTACTCACCTCTATACTGTGCTGACCTTCTAAGGTCAGGTGTGACTGATCAATAAATTCTGTAAAGTAGAAAAGAATGGTTCTAGTTACTGGTGAATTGCAACTATATTTCATGGTATATTTAATAAACTGGCTTATTTAATGTACTGAACTCTCATGAGATAGTTAGTTCCAAGTCCAGTAGCATCTCAGAGACCAACAAGAGTTTTGGGATATAAGCTCCTGAAAGTCAAACCTTCCTTCATCATATACAAAAGGCTAGTGAGGAAAAAACATTCCTATTCATATCTGTCGAAATGAATTTTGGGATATAAGCTTCTGAAAGTCAAAGCTTCCTTCATCATATACAAAAGCTAGTGAGGAAAAACATTCCTATTCATATCTGTTGAAATGAGCTTTGATTCTTGAAAGCTTTTATCCCAAAAATCTTGTTTGTCTCTGAGATTCCACTAGATTTGAATTAACAGTTCTAATGCAGATCAGCCCAGCTCTGAAACTAATGTGATTCTGCTCTGAATATTGATAATGATTGCAACTCATTACAAATATGCAGTGTGGAATCCACCTAACTCCTACAATGATGTGACTGATGATAACAACCATCTTTAAAGAGGTTGAGATTCAATTGTTATTGAAAAATTCCTCATTGGACCATTCTTAGGGGGATATGATCAAATAGATCAGGGCTGACTAGCCATTAGTGGACCAAGTTGGATCTATTTTAGTTGAGATATAGATACCCTTTTCAGACTGAGTCTGGATGAACAATGTCCTAAGATTGATCTGATCTAGAACATAATTTGTTACAGTCTTAGGGATTCAAGAAAGCATTAATGCCTTTGAGACTTTCATTCACATCCGCAGTGTATATGTCAGCTCTTAAGCCCACCAGACAAATTTTCATGTACATATCGATCAGCATAATTCATGTAATTAGCAAACAAATGTGCTCATTAAGAGGAAAGAAAAATTCATACCATGTGTTAGAAGTGACTTAAAGTGTCTCTAAGGATTTTATTGTTGCTTTACAACAATATGGAATAGGTCTGAAGAAATGACCAACTGGAAAAATATTTCAGAACTGCTAAGAGACTCATCTGATTACTGTATGCATAAAACTTCTAGGTCTACGTTGCAAAATTCTCTCTTTCATTTCTGTGGCACTGAACTTTTAAAATGGTCATAAACTTTAAAAGTATCACACCCATTTCTCCAGCAGGAAGAGGTCTTATTAAATGCAACATTAATATGAATTTATTTATCATATTTTAATCTTGCTCTTTTCTAAGGAGCTCAAAGCAGCATACATGGTCCTCCAACCATTTTTTCCTCAGCAGCCCTGTGAGATGCTTTCAGCTGTGAGTTAGTAACTGGCCTAAGGCCACTACAAGGATTTGTGAATACACACGGACTTAAACTTGGATCTCCCTAGTCTAACCACTTTAGCTGCTGATTTATGAGCAATTAATACAGCATGTAGTATAACATGATGCCGGGACTATAAGAAATAAGATGGGGATATCTGCTGTCAAATATCAGTCTTTCCTGGGAATACATAAGGGTTGTGGAAGACTACATATCCTATGTTGCTGTGGACTCAAGGGCATCCTGTTGGAGATCCTACAGAACGTAACTAAACTTCTTCAGTTTTCTGGGTTTTTTGGGGGGAGGGTGGTAAAGGTAAGAAATGCTGATTAAAAACTGCCAATTAGACATTGATGGTATTAGAGACAAACATCTATATATCCACATTATTATATCCAATAGAATTAACAATAAACACAAATCCTTCAGTGAGACATGAAATATTTTCACATCTCTAGTTTCAGACTAATATTCATCTAGTATTTTTAAGCTTTGAGTGAAAAGACATTTTGGAATGTTTCATAACAATAGTTCCTTTTGGATTTTGTATGTGAACTAAGTAGTCCAACAATTTCCTAAGGGGGGTGGGTGTCTGAAGCTAAGCTCAATAGCTCTTTATGAGTTTGCAAGGGATTTGTGAATGAAATTCTGAAATGTTACTTTGTCTTGAATATAGAGTTTAAAAGAATGTAAAGGGAGTATGTGCCTAGCTTAAACACTTCCTACCCAATTGGCCAGACGGTATTTTTCCCTCTAAGATTTACTGGAAAAAAGTAATGATCTTGATTTCCTCCCTTCATTTAAACCAGGTATTGAAACCACCGTTGATTGTGCCCTATGGCATAAGGTATTGCAAGATGGGACTGTGGTAGATGGAAGAACATTTGCCATCCCTATCACCAGTGGTGAAAAAAGAAAAGTAAAAAGGTGACAATATGTCACTGGAATACTATTTTAAACACCATGACATACTTTGTTCTATTTTTACATAGCAGAAGTGATATATAGATTTTATGTAATGCTAGGAAAAGCCTAATATTACCCTTGTTGTTTCGACACTTTGACCATTCTTCTCCCCTTAATTGACCAAATGATCTTTTAGTCAACTTCTTGTTGGAGGATAAATGACAAAATTCCTTTATATTGCCACAAGATTACATCAACCTAGGTTTTTTTGCACTTAGAACTTCTAATTGTGCTGCTTCTTGTTTTATTCTGCATAATAGTTAGCATATCCCTTTGAGAGGGAATGATTGTGCAATTCTGGATGTGTGTATGTGTGTGTACACACACACACACAGAGCTTTATTCTTATATAATATATAAGCCCTCTGGGGAAGAGGCGGCCTAGAAATTTAGAAATTTAAAATATAAATAAATAAATAAATAAATAAATAAATATAAATATAAATATATATAAAAGATGATACACAATGCAATCCTAAGCAATTGTGTGGATGTTGAAATAGATATGCATGCTGCCATAAGAGCATGGCTTGATTTGCTGTAAAATTGCTCTGGTCCCATGCTCCTAACAACCATTTCACTAGTCTACTGAGTCTATTCATATGTGGTTGAACTGTGGGTCATCATGCTACTGCTTAATCCATTGGAAAAGCTTTGTGATTGTGTAGTGATCTGTAGCCACATTAAACATATTGACCCAACAACTATTTTGCTACAGATTTAACACCACAATCACAGTTACCCATATCTTGTCATGGTAAATTGGTTTTGTGAATTGGTCTTCAGTTCCATCTATGTTCATAGACATGGTGTGGCCAAAATCCCAGCATCAAAAACAGAATGTTTCCTAACAAAAATCACACATAGGACTCCAATGTAAAATTCAAGTCATGTTTCAATGGTCCCCATGGCATATGGACAAGCAAAATGGCAGATTTGATTCAGGTCAGTAAACCGAACAAGAGTTTGATCACCAAGCATGACTTGATTTGAAAATGACATGCACATTGCCTTCCAGCCTATTGCATCTTCCAGAGATTAACAGAAAAAGGTTGTCTGCTATGCTATTTATCACTTATTTTTGGTACCTTGTTTATTAAGGCAACTGAAGCATTTATTAGAAACCTAAGATTAGTCTAATGATTCCTAACTAGAGTGAATGTGGAGATTCTCTTAGGAATTTAAAGTAATTACAGTAATTTTGTGTGTGAAGTGCTGTCTAATCACAGCTGATCCACAGGGTTTTCAAGGCAAGAGGCTCACAGAAGTGGTTTGCCATTCCTCCTTGTGCCTAGTCACCCTGGTATTCTTTGGTGGTCTCCTATCCAAATACTAACCAGGTCTGACCCTGGTTAAATTCCAAGATCTGATGAGATCAGGCTAGTCTGGACCATCCAACTCAGGGCAATTACAGTATTTATTCCAATGCAGGACATTTCCCCCCCCCCTCCAGCTATGCCATCAGGAAGGAAGGGAGGGAGTGAACTTACATTTATATACAAGTTATAGTTATGTGGTGGATGACTGACACTTTTTAAATATTAAGATGAAAGATAGTCATATTAGGAGAATGATACAACTAGAATTTCCAGCTGTTTCAATGGGAAATATATTTTCATATGTAACACAATTATGGGGATGGTTTAGGCTGATCTCATCAGATTTCAGCTACTAAGCAGGATTGGTACATGGATGGGAGACCACCAAGGAAGACTCTGCAGATTAAGTCAATGGCAAACCACCACTGCTTCTTGCTTGCCTCGAAAGCACTTTGCTGGAGTTGGTCAGCTGCGACTTGACAATACTTTATACACAAATGCAATGAGATTTTGATGGATCAAATTCACCCAAGGAATCATTCCTCCTAAATTTCAGGAAGATAAGACAACATGTTTCCATTCTTAGGCAGCTAAACTTTATTCTGACATGCCAGGCAGGCACAAGGAGGTGTGAACTGGCATGCATTTTTCTCTTGGTTTTCCAGAATCTTTAAGTGGGAGAAAGATAGATATTTTTTAAAATGAAAAAAGAAGCATGTAGTTGAGGGCAACTTAATTTTGGACTACCTTCCTGTGTTCTGTTTATTTCAGCATTTTTCTCCCAGTCTTGATGATTTTGTGTACTGGTACTTGGCCAGGAAAAAATGTGCTTCAAGAACCAAGTTACATCAAGGAAAGGTAGAAGGACGAAACAGAATTAGCTCTCTTGTCCAGTGTTTTGTTTAAAAATATTATCCTGTTTAAAAATATATTATCCTGCCTTAAATGTGAATGGGAGCACTTGGATGTCCACATGGCTTCAATACTTTTGCACTCACACGTTATAGTAGCAAAATCTGTCAGATTTGAGAATACTGAAATCTGGTGTTTGGAGGATCTGTGGCTTTAAGAAACAGATTCCCCCGGTGGCCATTGCTTGGCAACCACAACATTCCATTCTTTGAATTTCTGTGAGTAAAAGGTGGGGTAGGGACTCTTTCCAGGGCTGTTTTGGCCTTTGAGAAATGAGTTGCTGGAACCAGGTGTGGAGACTTATCTCAGTAGTTGGGGGAGATCCATTGCAAAACCAAGAGATCTCCAGGACTGGCAATGGTAGAAGGAGAGACGGAAACAAGAAAAGGGGATAGATTATGTGGGCTTGCCTGCATGTGTGAAAAGACCTTGGCTTCTCTCATATAGTGTAGATGGGTATACTATCATGGTGTGTGTGTATGTCTGGTAGAGTGATGCTGAGCCTCTTGTGTTCTGCTTCACCACATATGTAAGCAAAGTGTTTGTCCAGCCCAGTATAGCCTCAGCAAAAAAAAAGATAATGTAGGCAGTTCCTATAGAGATTAATTAATTAACCTAAGATTAATTAATTCGTTCTCTTACAACTTTATCAGGAAACTCATAAAAATAGAGATTTGACCATTAGCAGTGAGGCTTTTGTGAGCCATTTTGCAGATAAAGTCTTGATATTCTGCTGTGGCCTCCCTGTCAATTTTGATACAGTAGGTCAGTGGTGGCGAACCTATGGCACTCCAGATGTTCATGGACTACAATTCTCATCAGACCCTGTTAGCATGGCCAATTGGCCATGATGGGGGATGATGGGAATTGTAGTCCATGAACATCTGGAGTGCCATAGGTTCGCCCCCACAGCAGTAGGTGAACTGGAGGCTCCTTAGCCATCTTCAGTCAGACCAGATAGTGGATCAGTGATGCTGTTGCTCTTAGATCAACTGGTAGCATTTGACATAGTGACCTGTGACCTACTGATGCACTGCCTCACCAATACTGCGGTACTTGGGAAAACCGTTTAATGGCTGGTCTTGTTTCTTCAGAATCAGGGACAGAGGGGGTGCTAGAAATAGGGTCTCAATGCAGCATTGATGTGTGGAGTCCCCCAAGGGGTGATTCTCTCCCCAATGTTTGTTAATATCGACATGTACCTTCTTGCTCAGCAAGACAGGAGTTTTAGGCTGTGGTGTCATCAATATGCAAATAACACTCAGTTATATTGACCCACCCATCTGTTGAGGCTGACTGGGCACCATCTCAAATACATTGCTCATGTGTCTGGGGAGCTGCAGAGAAATAGCTGAAGCAGAATCCAATGAAGATTGGATTGGATTTTAAATTTGAATACCGCCCTCCCCTAAAGGGCTCAAGGCGGTGAACAACATAATAAGATAGAACAATAAAACACAGCAATACCAACAGCAACAAGCCTTTATTGGCATACAAAACAGGACAAAATTTCAATGCAAAACAAGATTAAAAAACACAGTTAAAATTACTAATTTCCAGTATAAAATTTGCAACAGTCTCGCAAAAGAGCACATCAGAGCTGTTCAGGAGGTTGGGTTTCTTGTAACACTCTTGCCACTGAGAACATTGCAAGAAAATAGAATTCATATATTTCATGCGTATCTTATCATATTTAGGGCATACAAACAGAGAATGGTCAAATGTTTCAACTGTAACCAGATCACTAGAACAAACCCTTATAGAACGTTCTATATTCTTAAATCTTCCCTCCAGGAGAGCTGATGGCAGCACATTACATCTTGCAGTAGCCAAAGCTCTCCTCTGGGTGGGATTAATCAGCAGACGAAGATATGTTGCCATAATTCCACGCTCGCATGGGATTAATAAGGTAGTCGGGGAGCAGGTTGTCTTGGCTGCAAGAATCAAATAATGAAAATCAAGATCCAAGAGCCTATTCTTAATTAGTCTGAAGGCTTCCACCTTTGTGAGCATAAAGAGTGATTCCAAAGGGAAACCAATAGCTTCATCCTTTCTAAAGATCAAAGTATACCATTCTGAAATAAAGTGACCTGATAACAAAGAGGGAATATAATTATTGGATCCCACTAGAAAATGTATATGCAGCCAATATTTTATGGCCCTTATCCATGCCAAGGTTTCTAGAGTTGTTTGGCCCATCTCTATGCACAGCGCAGCATAAGGCACACAACTAGGGAGCTCCATTAGTTTCCGAAGGAATTTGGAATGTAATAAATTAAATGATTTATTTATTGCCGAAATCCAAATGCGGGAACCATACAGTAACCAATCCTAGCCTCAAAAACCTTCAAAGCCGCAGGAATGTATTGATTGCCTTGACTGTAGAAAAACGATATATTAACATAGCAATATAATAAAGGTGATCATAACATCAACAATAAACAGTCTATCAAAGCCTTGACAATATTCCAATATCAGGTTAACAAGTATTCAATATTCCCATTTAAATTAACAAAATGAAACATAATATATACAGTTATGACTACTAATACTAACTACTAGTAGGAGGCCACTGCTGCTGTTGCTACTATCTCCGCATTGTTGTAGGGCCTACCTCGATCTCAGCTGCTTGAGGGAGTCCTATCAAGCTTTGCTTAGGGGCCACTGCCACTGCCCCCTTGCTGTCTTGAAGGTTGTAAAGTCTCTGCTCTCAGATAGGCACTTACAGCCATGACTTTCCTCTTGCCGGTTGGTCACTGTCACTGTCGCTGCCTGGAAGCCTCAACTCCGACACAAACATGCCCAGCCATAGTTCTAATGTCCCCGGAAAGGTGCTACTGCTGCCTCGGGGCCCCTGTTTTTGTGCAGGCATGCCCAATCCTGGTTCTCTCACAATCAGTTGGCTGTTGCTGCAGCCCTGCGGCTCTAGCTTGCATTGGATGCACCCAGGTGGTCAGTGCTGGGGGGCCTCTGCCACCAGTTCCCAGCTTCAGGCTAGCCACACTTGCCCGGTTGCACCCAGCCCCTTTCCAGGCCCGTTGAAACTGTTGGTCACACCCAGCCCTGGCTCTCTCACAGCTGGCTCTTTCACTGCCTGATAGAAAATGCCTGTAGGGACTTCCAGAAGCCTGAGATAAAGGAGGTGAAAGTAAAACTAGTAGCTCCATTCTTATTAAGTACTTCTTAAGTACTCATTCAGTTCTTGTTGGTGATAGTTGGGGATAATAATTATTTCTAGGTCCTAAAGTTCACATTTACTGGAGCTCCATGACTAGTGGCTAGCTCCAGACACCATCTTTTCTGAAGCATCCTGGAGGTTCTGTGACTGGTTTGGGTATGAGGATTTTGCTAATCTTCAAAATCTTAAACGCTACCTTCAACATTGTATTCAATCCAAGCAGCAGTTATTAGCGGAATCTAAATGGAACCAATTTTTACATGCGCCCATAACAAATAATACTAAGCATTTTGGCACTTGATTAATGGATTTAGCAATTCGGGTCTGACATTAACCTCATCAATTTCTCCATTAAATTGGTATAGTTATTTCTCTAATCTCTTTCATGCTGATGAGTTGGAAACCAAGAGCTCAGTGTTAGACTCTCTTGAATTGACTGACTGGCCTCCTGTCTTAGTACAGGAAATTGCAGATTTGATAGCTGATTTAAAAAATGGAAAAGCAGCTGGATCAGACTTAATTATTCTGGAGATTTTGAAATCATATCCAGATTGGTGGACCCTTCTCTTGGTGGCAGTGTTCACCATAATTAATAATATGGGTATCCTACCTAACAGCAGGCGATTTGCCATTATAGTACCCATCTATAAAAAGGGTGACCCTGCCGATCTTTCCAATTACCGGCCAATTAGTTTTTAATCGGTAATTGGAAAGCTTTATTCAAAATTCTTATTAATTAGGTTGGAGGGTCAGACCTCAGCATCCTGCTCTGTGCCTGAGTGCCCTGTTGCACCAATAAGTCCTTTTAATTCGTGCCCTCCAGAGATCCTCTCAGTCGAGAACTCTATGCCGAAGTCGAGACCCTTGGCACTGCCCCCTATCACAAGAACAGCCTTACCTTCCAGAAATGGCTGCATCCTTTCTGACATTCTTGGAATCACGGACTTAGAGCACGCTGAATGACGCCAACCTCCAGCTGGCCTCTCCATCCTATCATGGAATATTTCAGGATGGGGGAACAAGCTCAGAAACCCTCTCTTCTGTGACTACCTCAGAGAGGCTGATGTGATTCTCCTTCAGGAAACGTGGGCCAATTATCATATTTGCTTTATGAGCTATAAGTCCTTCTGCCTCCCAGCAACCAAATTGTCTAGGTCTGGTCGCTACTCCTGTGGCCTTTGCATCCTAGTTCCACAGTCAATCCAGGCACACACCCTACCCTCCTTCGCTCAGACAGCTCAGGCTGTTCAAATCCTTTGGGAGGATCTTTCTCTAGTCCTTGTTAATATCTATGTCCCTCCCAGTCTTCAGAAAGCTACCTTGTGT
Organism: Sphaerodactylus townsendi; assembly: GCF_021028975.2. Lineage (NCBI taxonomy): Eukaryota > Metazoa > Chordata > Lepidosauria > Squamata > Sphaerodactylidae > Sphaerodactylus > Sphaerodactylus townsendi. Next base: position 84,166,658 of record NC_059431.1, on the reverse strand, counting down.
GAAATTTGGGATAATCTATCCATCTATATTGAGGAGCTTGAATCTAGCCATCCCTCCTCTGAGATTGTTCTAATGGGGGACTTTAATGCAAGAGTAGGTGCAAATTTAGCTTCCCTTCTTGAGCAGGAAGGCTTTGATGATGAACCCTACCACTCACTCTTACTTCCTGCCCTTTGTGACTCCAAGGATACTCACTCCAACGCTGCTGGTAGGAAACTCATTCACTTGGCCATCAAGCACAACAAACTTTGGCTTAACGGCTTAAAGTGCTACACCCACGCTCAAGATTATACCTTCGTTTCTCCTCATGGCTGCAGTGTCATTGACTATCTCCTCATTTCTCCAGAGTTGAGATCATCTGTTTTATCCTTCCAGATTGAAGATCTTCCGCTGGGTGATCATCTTCCCCTTAGACTTGTTTTATCACACCAAGAGGCCAGACATGCAGCCCCTTCACCCCCAAATGAACCGCCCCCAGACTAGTTTGGACACCCAAACTGGCCTTAGCTACTCAAAACTTACTCATTTCCCCCAGCTTAACCAGCCTCAAATCCTCTGTTCTCACTGCAGATTCCCCCCAGGAGACTATTACCAGCTTCGAAGATCTTCTTAAACAAATTGTGGTTGGTCTTTCCACGTCCAACGTGGGGAATCCCAGCAAAAACAGAACGAGAACACCTTGGTTTGATAGAGAGCACAATAGTCAAATTGGAGCACAATAGTCAAATTCGCTCCTTATATCGGAACTTTAGGGCTTCAGGAGACCAGGACCTCCTCACCCTACTAATAAACTGTAGAAACAACTTCCGTCAGCTAATTAGGAAGAACCATATGGAACATGTCAACACTCAATGGGAACATCTCCACTCTGCAGTAACTTCCAACAATTCGAAGCTACTCTGGGCTGTCCTGAATAATTTTAACCGAAGCAAGCCTCCTACCCCTACCTGTATTACCCCTGATATTTGGCATGACTATTTTAGCAAACTTTTTAATGACGATATTTTAAGCAATGGATCTCTTTCACCCATCCCTTTTGATTTGTCAAGTTGGCCTCCTGTCTCATCTCAAGAAGTAGTTGAGCTGTTAGAGGACCTCAAAGGAAGGAAAGCCCCTGGCCCTGATTCTATAATTTCAGAGATTCTGAAATTTCATACTGATTGGTGGGCCCCTATCCTGGCCACTCTTTTTTCCCAAGTAAACAGTTCAGGTATCCTACCCAAGACTTGGCTGTCTGCGACTGTGTTTCCCATTCATAAAAAAGGAAGTCACTCAGAGCCTGCCAACTTTCGCCCCATCAGCCTCCTCTCAGTGATAGGGAAGCTTTATGCCAAATTGCTACTAAAGAAACTTCAGCTGTGGCTTTCCCACTCTGGTGCAGTGGGGGCTGAACAAATAGGTTTTCGCAAGGGGAAATCTCCTCTGGACCATGCCTTGGTGCTATTACACCTAGCCAGTAAATATTCAATCAATGCAGATAACAAACTCTACGCTGCCTTTATTGATTTAAAGGCTGCCTTTGACTCTGTGCCGAGAGAACTTCTCTGGACAAAACTGGCTGCCCTTAACATTGATGCCAGACTCTTGTTCTTAATTAGGCAATTGCACACAAATACCAGTTGCTGGATCAAGTGTTCCCACGAAGGCCTTTTGACAGACAGTATTCCAATTACCAAAGGGGTCAAACAGGGCTGCGTCCTGGCCCCCACTCTCTTCAATCTTTTCTTAAGTGACCTCCCCTCTGCCCTCTCAGCAGTGAACAGCCATGCCCCCAAACTGGGTACATCCCATGTATCAATTCTGCTCTATGCAGATGACGCTGTCCTTCTCTCTCGATCCAGAGTTGGCCTCAGATGCTTAATGAAGCGCTGTGTGGATTACTGTGAATCCAACAGACTGACAATAAACTATGAAAAAACCAAGGTATTGGTCTTCTCTAGGCGCTTTAAGAAGCTCACATGGGCAATGAAAAGCACCCAAATCGAACAGGTTAAGTGCTATAAATACCTTGGCCTCTCATTCTCCTTTAACCTTTCATGGGCAACCCAGAGGAAGGCCGCTCTCCTAGCTACATCTAATTTATTTATTTATTTATTTATTTATTCATTCCACTTTTATACCGCCCTCCCCCAAAGGGCTCAGGTATGATAATAGTATGTCAGCACTACTACGATAATAGTATGTCAGCACTACTACGTTTCTTTTACAGCAGTGGCCACTCCTTTATCCCTCCTGCCCTCAAATTTTTCAATGCCAAAGTGGCCTCGAGATTGCTTTACGGAGTCCCAATTTGGATTCAAGCTATTAACTACTCCTTGAATTCTCTTCAATCCAAATTTTTTCACAAGATAACTGGACTCCCAAATTGCGTGCCCTATGCAGCCCTTTGTCTGGAGTTAGGTCAAAACTCCTTGGAATCAGCCGCTTGGCTGAGGACTTTTAGATTCTGGCTGCGAATTCATTTTCTCTCGGACCGTAACTCCCTGGTCCACCGTCTGCTCTCTGACACCCATTCCAACCCCTGGTTTTCCATAACTGAAGAAAAAATTGCCTCTATCGGACTGTCAGTGGATTCACTTTGCCCTTTGTCCTATTCAGAAGCTTATAGGAAATTAAAAGGTCAACTATTGGATAGAGAGTTCTCCACCTTAATCACTGCAGCCAAGAAAACGTGCTCCCCCCTGTATTTCTCTCTCCCATTTGAACGGGGCCACTTGGCACACTACCTGTATTGTTTAATAAACCCTGTTCAAAGGAGAGCCATAATGCTCGCCAGGTTCAATGTTATGCCTTCTGCCTTGTTACATGGCAGATTTAATAAGCAAGAAAAGGCTAAAAGATTGTGCCCGTGTAACGATGGCTCAGTTGAATCTCTGGCCCACCAATTACTTCACTGTCTCAGATTCAAGGAAATCAGATCCAAGTATGTGAATCTCACTCCCTTACATTTACCCGACCTCCCCGATTTATTTAGATTACACTACTTGTTGGACAACCCTGATCCTTCTCTCTGTATGATAGTGGCAGACTTTCTCCTGGAAATTACTAAATGCCAGTAGATTTCCTTTGTCCTAACATGTATATCCTATGTTGTATATGCTTTTTAATCTGTTTTTATTATTGTTTTACTGCTGTCTATGCCAATAAAGGCTTGCTTCTTCTGCTTCTTCATTAATTAGGTTGCAAACCTGACTGGATCATGCTGAAATTATCAGACCTGAACAAGCTGGATTCCGTAAGGATAAATCAACCTTGGATCACGGTCTAGTACTTTCACATTTGGCAAATAAATATACTACTCCTAAAGCTTTCAAGTTATTTGCTGCCTTTATTGACTTAAAAGGAGCCTTTGATTCTGTAACAAGAAATCTCTTGTAGGACAAGATGAGCCTATTGAATGTTGACCCCAGACTTCTATTCCTGATTGGATAGTTGTACATCAATACTGCTTGTCAAATTAAATGCTCTAATGAAGGTCATCTAACCAGTAAGTATCACACGCGGGGTTAAGCAGAGTTGCATATTGGCCCCTACTTTATTAAATTTATTTTTAAACAATCTACCTCATATTTTAGCGTTGGTGATTGGTCATAGTCCTAAACTACATTCTACCCATGTTCCCTTACTCTTGTATGCAGTTGATGCTGTGTTATTGTCTTTGTCCAGCATTGGCCTTAAACGCTTAATACACTGCTTTGCCAACTATTGTGAAGTGAATAGATTGGAAATTAGCTATGTTAAATCCAAAATTCTCATCTTTGCCATGTCTTGGCAGATTAAGGGCCACAAAATCGAACAGGTCAAATACTTTTGATATCTTGGTATTTGCTTTAGATATAATTTGTCATGGCTCTCACAGCGACAAGCAGTAATTACTTCTACACATACTAACATTAGGGCAATACATCTCTTTTTCTGTAGCAAGGGTAACCAGTACATTCCTGCTGCCCTGAAGGTTTTTGAGGCTAGGATTGGTTCCCTGTTATTGTATGGCTCCCCCATCTGGATTTTGGCAATAAATAAATCAATATATTACATCCCAAGTTTCTTTGGAAACTATTGGGGCGCCCTAGATGTGTGCTTTACGCTGTGCTGTGCATAGAGATGGGCCAAACTACTCTTGAAACTTTGGCATGGATGGGGGCCATGACATTTTGGCTGCTTATAACTTTCAAGCAGGTTCTAATAGCTATATTTCTTCTCTGTTATCAGATCACTTTATTTCAGAGTGGTATACTCTGATTCTCAGCAAGATTAAGGCAATTGGCTTGTTTTTGTAATCACTTCTCATGCTTATGAATGTGGAAGCCTGCAGGTCAGTCAAGAACAGACTCTTGGATCTTGACTTCCATAATTCGATCCTTGCAGCTAAGACAACTTGTTCCCCTACCACATTATTAATTCCATGTGAGCCTGGAGATATGGCAGCATACCTTTGCATCTTGATTACCCCACCCAGAGGAGAGCCTTGTCTACTACATGATGTAATGTGTTACCATCAGCCCTTTTGGATGGGAGATACAAAAATGTGGAATGTTCTAAAAGAGTTTGTTCTTGTGATTTGGATACTGTTGAAACACTTGACCATTCTCTGTTTGTATGGCCCAAATATGATAGGATACAAATGAAATATATGAACTCCATTTTTTGCAGTGTTCCCAATGGCAAGAATGTTATAACATTCCATATCTCCTGAATAGCTCTGATGTGCTTTTTTGTGAAAATGTTGCAAATTTCATTCTTGAGATAAGTAATTCCTAATTGTTTTTTCTCACTTGTAATTTTTCTTTATTATATACATCTGTTTTGTAATGTTTTGCTTTTGTATGCCAATAAAGGCTGTTGTTGTTGTTGTTGTTGACTGGTTTTGGGTGGTCCAGAGTATGGACCTCAACTCTGGACTCTTTACAGAGTTCAGTTGGTACCAGTTTCCTCTGTCAGGAGCCTGGACATAGTACTGGATGCCTCCCTTACAATGGAGACCTAGATCACAGATATGGCCAAGAGAGCATTTTTTCATTTTTACCAAATTAGGCAGCTGCCCCTCTACCTGTCCAACCCTGATTTAACCACAGTAATCCATGCAAGAGCTACAGTAGACTAGATATCACTGGTAATTCCAGGAGAGCTCCTGCCTGACTTGGAAGTGTCCCAGAAACTGAAACTAACTGCAGGACACCATAATAAGGGTCTGATCAGAAGGTTTGCAACTCCTCCTGAATTCAGACATAATTCTGTCTGGCTTTGGAGCATTAATGATATTACCAATGGGGAATCATTTGGGTAATCTTGATTACTAAATTTTCAACTGCACATCCCTGTTTTTTTTAACCACGAGAAAGAAAGATCTGCTCAATCCAAAATAATTAGTTTTCCCTACAAAATGTTGGATTTTGATATCAGTAGCATTTAAAATACAGACAGCTACAGGGGTAAACATTGTAGGTTACCTTTGAACCAAGATTCATCTGAATACTCACAAGGAATGCAAGGTATTTTCAAAGACAACTGTAAAGTAGCTGTGGCCATTTAGAGTTAGGTAAAGCAAATCCAATTGTCCACAACAGCACATATTTCTTTAGGATACATGGCTAAATTCAGAGGTAGGATCCAACCAGTTCTCACCACTTCTCTAGAAGTGGTTACTAATTTTTTCTGAGTGCCGAGAAGGGGTTACTAAAGCAACCTTCCTGCCCAATAGGGACTGGAGGTGCGTGTGTGCGGTGGCACCACTGTTTGAATCCCACCACCATCGGAACCTGTTATTAAAATTTTTGGATCCCACCACTGGCTAAATTGGTCACTGAATCAGATTGTGGGATTAAAATAGGGGTGTTCTTAGCTTACAGAGTGGCTCAGGTGAAGAATAATTAAGGCAAAGAACCTATTTTCTATTACATCAAAAAAGAAAAGAAAATTACAATCCAAACATATTAACCGTTGAAATGATTTTTTTTCTGAACTGGGTAGGTATAAAATACATCATATTTAATTAGACAAAGACAAAAATTACAGTTAGATAACATTTGAACAAGTGATTATATGGTATAAAAAGTCTTTATCAATCATTGGGTCAAATCATATCATAACACTTCTCAGACTTCTATGCAAATTATTTTATGAAGGATTTCACCAGGAGGGGTCTCTATAAGCCTAACATTAGCCAATATTTGTGTGGAAAAATGCCCTTCAGGAGAGAAGTACAATAGCAGACTATTACTGTAGATAATACCCTTGAATTGATTTATTTATTCCATTGTTAAGAGAAGTCTTTTTTTGTATATAAAATGTGTCCTGGTTAAAAGCAGACTAATTATGTATTCACAACTTAAAAGCCTATCAAGAAGCTTCTGAACTTTTACATGGATCTAAAACAACACTTTCAAATTCAGCTATTTCTTCCCTCAGACTGCTCCTTTTTTGGCATTTACAAAAAGCCAACTCATTAAGTTTCTTTTTGTTTGCCCTGTGCAGACATATTAAGGAATGCAGCTGCCTGCCCACATCAGTGTCTGAAAAATTCAAAACAAGTCATCAAGGGATGTAAAAAAATCTTCCAACCTCATTAGGAGTAAAAAAAATTCCAGAAATGGAAGGGTCATGATTTAATATTTATTGTGCATATTTCTAAATAAATCATATTTTTTTAAAAAATTCCACACATTACAAATATGTTCCACTGCAATTTGTTAAGTTTCCTCTGGCTATCTTCTATTAATAGCCAGCCAGAGGCCTAGCTTGGCTGGTCTGTCCCTGCCAATGACATTCATATCCATCCATTACAATCTTCCCAGGGTAATGTTTCCCCACATGTCACTTGAATTTTTGTGACATTCCAGTTCCTAAAGGGAAATTTAAACACCATGATATTTAGAACATAAACCAGGGGAAAACAACTCAGCAAAAAACATTACTGTGCTTTTGTGCAGCTGTCATTCCTTTCAATGGCGCTTGTATGGGAGACCTTCCCACTGGACTGGGCCCTTAAGCATTTGTAATTCATATTCCTATGAATTCCTCATGTTCCTTTTAATTTCTTCATGTCCCTTTTAATTCCTTCTTCCAACTATGTTTTGTTTGTGGCAATCTTCGTCCCTGGTTTAGGTCATAAATTATGCTGTTCTAACTGGCTTATGTGAATTTTAATTATTTCATCCCATACATCACGGCTCAGGACTTGACAAGCTAATGGCAGTTACTGTGTAACGTGTTTGCTTCTCGTTTGTTTTGCTTGTTGGAATTCTGAGAGAAGTAATATAAGTTCAGCTTTGATAGCCATTTGGGTGTACAAAGATAACATTATGGCTCCTTCTACATTATTGTATCATTACAGTTCATTTGTAGAAGGCCTTCACTAAGTACTGTCTCTGCTGTGTAGTAAACACTGTAACAATTCTCTCTCATGTGTAGTATAATTTAATAATCAAATCATTCATTTGCATTTTTATTTCAGATGTTAAAAGCCTTGGTTCTGTACTGCATACTTGACTGCTGCTGGATGACCTCCAAGTAAATAAAGATATCTCAGAAACTACAGTTAGTAGAGAATGTGGCAGTTCATTAACTGACTAGAACAGTTAATTATGAGTACATGACACCTGTGTTCAGACAGCTTAATTGGCTGCCTGGTATTTCCAGGCAGAATTTAAGGCACTGGTATTGACCCTTAGAGCTGTTTACAATCTGGAGTCCACACATTTGAAGCAACTCTGATGTGTTTTAAACTCTTTTGTCAGCTTTGATCTCCCCCACAGGGCTTGCTCCATCATACAAGAAAGTGAGAAAGGCCTCCAATCAAGCACAGGCTTTTTCACCTGTGCTTCCATCCCTCTAGTATGGCTTCTCAGAACAACTAAACTGGTGACATATTAAAACTAAGGACAGTGATTGCTTATTGACAACACATGATTACCCATAGAGAATGCATGATTGCCCATAGGAAATAATGGAAAGCATGATTGCCCATGGAGAATAATGGAAGGCACTCTTGACCATAGGCAATAATGGAAGGGCGCTTGCCCATATGGAATAATAGAAAACATGATTGCCCACAGGTAATAATGGAAAGCATGCTTACCCACAGGAAATAATTGGAAAAGGTGATTCCAAATAGGGAATAATGGAAACATGATTGGCCATAGGGAATAATAAAAAGCATGATTGCTTATAAAGAATAATGGAAACATGATTTCCCATAGAAAATAATTGAAACATGATTGCCCATAGGAAATAATGGAAAACACGCTTGCTTATAGAGAATAATGGAAGATACATTTGTCAACTAGGAATAATGGAAAGTACTCTTGCCTGTAGGGAATAATTGAAACAATTGCCAATAGGAAATTATGATTGCACATAGGGAATAATGGGAAGCATGCTTGCCTATAGGGAATAATGGGAAGCACCCTTGCCCATAGGGAATAACTGAAAGCACGCTTGCCCATGGGGAATAACGAAGAGCATGCTTGCCCATAGGGAATAATGGAAAGGACAACTGCCCATAGGGAATAATGGAAAGTGTGCTTTTCCATTATTTCCTACGGGCATTTTCCATTATTTCCTATTAGCAGGTGTGCTGTTCTATTATTTCCTATTGGCAAGTGTGCTTTTCCATTATTATGAATGGGCAAGCATGCTTTGCATTATTCCCTATGGGGAAGTGTGCCTTCCATTATTGTCTATGATCAAGCATTCATTCTATTATTCCCTATGGGCAAGCATCATTTCCATTATTCTCTATGGGCCATCATACTTTCAAGTATTCCCTATGGACTATTGTGCTTTCCGTTACTTCCTATGGGCAATCATGCATTCTTTATGGGCCATCATGTATTGTCAATTGGCTATTTCTGTCCTGAGTTTTAGTACATCCCACTAAAATGGGCACTTCACATATTTTCATAAAGTCCCATAAAACAGTTTTGTTCCAGTTGGCAAATTTCTTAGCAGTGACATCAGTAGTGAATTTTAGAAAGTCCAGAACACCATCACCCTGGCTTACCAGAAGGGACACCAAAATACAGGCTGTAGTGAGAGACAGGCAATCTCTACCGTCTTTACTTCTGCATTCTGAAAACTGTATTTCTCTGAATCTTACTATATAATTGATCAGCATGTTCCTGAGGATGAACCAGAAAATGTGAATGACTCTGCGAGATGTAATTCAGAGGGTGCCATTTCTCATGTAAAGACAACTCCCAGACTCCTTCTCACTCATCCAGTAACACTTCTTAAAGTTCTGGGGTCCTCACAGGGGTGTCCTATTCCTTGCCTCTCCAGTAGGGGTTGTCACACTGCTGTGCTATTCCTTGTCTGAGCCAACTGTTGAGTACATCAGCAGTGAGCCTGACCCCAGTGGCTAGGACTGAGTTGGCCACCCTACCCGAGGCTGCTTAGGGGGGAGGGGAAGGCCTCACTGCTCTCAGAATGGCTTTGGCTGAAGCAGTGAGAGCAGGACTGTGGGAGAGAGGTTTCACAACACCCATACAGAGCATTCCAGGCAAGCTACAAAGAATTGGGCTGTGGGGATGACAGAGAGACATATAGAATTGGAGTAGGGTAAGTGCTGGGAGCAGGCAGAAAGACGAAGAGAGAGATCTAGGATAAATGACCAGAAAAAGAGGATGAAAACTGGGACAAGGTGGCAAAAACATAGAGTTGAACGATTGTCGTGAAAAAGAACAACAGTAATCCCAATAGTAGTCAGTGTTTTAGGAGGAATCCCAAGAAACCTTGAAAATCATCTGAAAAGCCTGAACTTGGACAGAACATCAGTCCACATGCTGCAGAAAGCAGCACTTCTAGGAACTGTGCACATTCTACGCAAATACCTCTAATATCCTAGGTCCTTGGGAAGGACTCGATATTCAGAGATGAATTCCAGACATTTGTGCTGTGTTGTTATGTGTAGTATAATAATAATGATGATGATGATGATGATGATAGACAATGACAACGACAATGATGACAACGACGACGATGACGACAATACTACTACTACTACTACTACTACTACTACTACTACTACTACTACTACTACTACTACTACTACTAAACTGGATACAAGCCAAATTGGACACCCTGGACAGATAAACAAGGAAAATTATGATCATAAATTGAGCACTGCACTCAAGAAATGATGTAGACAGACTCTACCTAGCAAGGTCAGAAGGAGGAAGAGGACTGCTCCAAGTCAAGCAATCAGTAGAGGAAGAGAAAAGAGGCCTGAAAGAATACATTCAAGAAAGTCAAGGGCCAACATTGAAAGAAGTCCACAGGGCTGAGATGCTGAAAGACAAAGAATCAAAAGAAGAGTATAGAGTCCAACAGTTTACAACACAAAAGGAGCAGTGGCTAAACAAGCCGCTCCATGGGCTGTACTTTAAGAACACTGAAGGGAAGGTTGACAGTAAGAAAACATGGGAGTGGCTCAGAAGGGGAACTCTAAAAAAGGAAACTGAAGGCCTGATTTTTGCTGCCCAGGAGCAAGCATTATGAACAAATGCAATAAAGACATGAATTGAAAAGTCCTACAATGACCCAAAATGCCGTGTCTGCAAAGAGAGTGATGAAACCGTGGAGCACATTAGCTGCTGTTGCAAGAAAATAGCCCAAACTGACAATCTCGAATGTCAAAATAGGCTAGCAGCAATGGTACACTGGAATCTTTGCAAAAAGTACAGCCTGCCCTGTAGCACGACATGGTACGAGCACAAGCCAGAGAAGATTGCAGAAGATGAAGGAGCAAAAATACTCCGGGAATAGACAGACAAAAACCTGGCACATAACACCCCAGATATAACAGTGGTAGAGAAAAAACATGTTTGGATCATAGATGTTGCAGTGTCAGTTGACAGCAGGGTAGAGGACAAAGAGCTGGAAAAAAATCCTGAAATACAAGGACCTGCCAATTGAAGTTGAACGATTGTTGCGAAAAAGAACAACAGTAATCCCAATACTAGTCAGTGCTCTAGGAGGAATCCCAAGAAAACTTGAAAATCATCTGAAAAGCCTGAACTTGGATAGAACATCAGTCCACATGCTTCAGAAAGCAGCACTTCTAGGAACTGTGCACATTTTACGCAAATACCTCTAATATCCTAGGTCCTTGGGAAGGACTCGATATTCAGAGATGAATTCCAGACACTTGTGTTGTGTTGTTATGTGTATCATCATCATCATCATCATCATCATCATCATCATCATCATCATCATCATCATCATCATCATCATCATCATCATCATCATCATCATCGTCTTTATGGGTATTTGGCTTTTTTGACTTTTTTGAAATATTTTGGGTCCAATAAACCCAATCCTAAAATTAACTCCCCCCCCCCCCCAATGATGCACACCCTGGTAGACAATGCTGACCTAGACAACCCCATTGCAGAAGATCACATAAAGACTGGCTTTCATTATATGGAAGTAAGATGAAGGAAATAAATGAAGGATCAGCAGAAATTGAATTCAGATTGCTCTACAGGGCAGTTCAAAATTTGTGCTTCTTATTCTTCTTGTGAATTTGAGATAATCAACCTCAATACATAATGGTAATTGCAAGTGATCAAAGTCTTAGAGCAGATGGTTGTAGAACCAACCAGGGGAGATTTGATCCTAGATCTAATTCTATGTGGGACCCAGGACCTGGTGCGGGAAGTCAGTGTTGTTGAGCCGATAGGGAACAGCGACCACAATGCTGTCAGATTCAGTATCTCTGCATGCGAACAAGTGACAACTACTAATGTAGTTACATTTGCCTTCAGAAAGGGAAATTTCTCAAAGATGAGGGGGATAGTGCGCAGGAAGCTGAAAGGAGAAAATCAAAGAGGAGTCAAAATGTCCAAAGGTGCTTGGAGGGTTATTTAAAAAACACAGTCTTAAAAGCTAAAGCTGGAATGTGTTCCATGAGTTAGGAAAAGGCAGCGCCCAGTCAAAAGAAAGCCACCATAGTTAACAAAGGAGGGTTGAGGTGGTGTGCAGGAAAAAAAAAAAGATGTCTTTTAGAAAATGGAAGTCCAACTTAACTGATGAAGAATACCAGAGAGAACACAAATGGTGGCAAAAGAGAAGCAAGTTAGCTGTAAGGGAGGCAAAAAAAAAGGATTATGAGGAGCATGGCACAAGAACATCAAGACTAGCAACAAACAGTTCTTCAAGTACATCAAAAGCAGGAAAGCCAGCTAGGGAGGCATTGGAGTCCGTTAAGGCTTGATAAAGTAACAAAATGTGTGCTAAAAGGTGACAGGGCGATTGCAGCGAAGCTGAATGAATTCTTTGCATCTTTCTTCACCCAAGAGGAGGTGAGGAAAATTCCTGCACCTGAACCAAGCTGTAGGAGAGGTGAATCCGAGGAACTAAGCGAGAAGTTAGTGGTAGACAAGGAAGAAGTTCACTGGCAGCCATTGATAAACTAAATGCTACCAAATCCCCTGGCCCAGATTGCATTCATCCAAGAGTTCTTAAAGAGGCTCAAACATGGAAATTGCTGATGTTCCTGCACATTAATATGCAACTTATCCCTGAAATCCAGGCTCCATCCCTGAAGACTGGAGATGGCCAATGTCACACCAATCTTTAGAAAGGGTCTACAGGGGACCGAGGAAATTACAGGCCAGTCAGTTTGACATCTGTTCCTGGTAAATTAGTAGAATCTATCATTAAAGATAAAATTATTAAACATGTAGAAAAGCAAGACCTGCTGAGGAAGAGTCCAGCATGGCTTTTTTGTAGAGACTGAAGTCCTGTCTTACAAAGCTACTAGAGTTCTTTGAGGGTGTAAACAGACATGTGGATAAAAAAAAGGAGGGAACCAGTGGACATTGTCTACTTGGATTTCAAAAGAGCTTTTGACAAGGTTCCTCACCGAGAGACTGTTGAGAAGCACTTCAGCAATGAAAGGAATAAGAGGGGAAGTCCCTCCTATGGATTAAAACTGGTTGAGGAACAGGGAAACAAAGAATTAATTATAAATAGAAGTTCTCACAATGGAGAGATGTAGAAATTGTGTGTCCCCAGAGGATCCCGTTTTACAGGACCAGTGCTCTTCTAACTTATTCATAAATGACCTGGAAGTAGGGGGGTGGAGTAGTGTGGTGGCCAAGTTTGCAGATGATGCAAATTATAGGGTGGTAAGAACCACAAAGGATTGCGAAGAGGCTCAAGGACTGTGATAAAATTAGGTGAGTGGGCTGAAATGGCAAATGCACAGTTCAATGTAGCGAAATGTAAAGTGATGCAGTAGAGACAAAAGTAAACTTCACATACAGCTACGGGGTCAGTGCTATCAGTCACAGACCAGGGGATTTAGTCTTAGTTGATAGTTCCATGAGATGTCAACTCAATTACATGTAGGTGAAAAGGGGCAAATATGCTTTAGGGATAATTTAGGAAGGAATTGAGAATAAAACTGCAAAGATTGTCATGCCCCATATATAAAGCAGTGATGGCCGCGCCAGGAGTACTGTGTTCAGTTCTGTTAAGCCCGCGTCTCAAAAAAAAGGATATCGAGATAGAAAAAGTGCAGAGAAGGAGACAACGAGGATGATTGAAGGATTGGAGCACCTTCCTTATGAGGAGAGCTGCAGCGTTTGGGACTCTTTAGTTTGGAGAGGAGGCGTCTGAGGGGGGGGATATGATTGAAGTCTATAAAAGGTATGCATGGGGTAGAAAATGTGTTGACAGAGAAATTTTCTCTCTTTTCTCCTATCTAGAACCAGGGGCATTCATTGAAAATGCTGGGGGGAAGAATTAGGACTAATAAAGGAAACACTTCTTCCATGGCGTGTGATTGGTGTTTGGAATATGCTGCCACAGGAGGTGGTGATGGCCACTAACCTGGATAGCTTTAAAAAGGGCTTGGACAGATTTATGGAGGAGAAGTCAATCTATGGCTACCAATCTTGATCCTCCTTGATCTCAGATTGCTAATGCCTTAGCAGACCAGGTGCTCAGGAGCAGCAGCAGCAGAAGGCCATTGCTTTCACATCCTGCATGTGAGCTCCCAAAGGCACCTGGTGGGCCACTGCGAGTAGCAGAATGCTGGACTAGATGGACTCTGGTCTGATCCAGCAGGCTAGTTCTTATGTTCTTATGTTCTTAAGTCCTCTTCGCTCTAAAGCATGAGAGGCTTAACAGTATCCAGTTCAATAAATGAGCCTTAAACTGCACGATTCCTACTTATATTAATTGGAGCCATGCAGCTAAATCCTCATACATCACAGCAACTGCTATTTACTATCTAAAATTAGAAGTGAACATAAGAGTTAATGAATATTTCCTCCATTTATTACGTGGCATCAGTAGCAGAGGAAACAGAGGCTGTGCATCTGTTCTTTCTCAGCTGGACTCTACTCATGCAGAATGCTGTCTCTAAGATCTGTGATGATTCTTCTGTGCTTCCACATTGATCTTACAAGGGAACATGTGTCTTTGTAGGCCTCATTGGAAGCACTACCAGATGTTCATTTTAGGAAATTTCTCAAACACGTTAATGGATTTATCATTTTAACTGGAAGCCTCTTATTAAATGTAAATTAACTGTTATAAATTCTACAGAATCTTGGTGTAGTAGCTCCTGTTAACTACATTGGAATATTCTCCATTTTTTGTCCTTTGTCCTTTGAGATGTAATTAGCAGAAGAACAGAATTAAACAAACATGGACTCTTCTAATCTCTGGTGGCAAATTCTTCCTGTGGTGAAAGGACGGAGCAAGGAAGGTGTTTATAATAAGTGTTGCTTGTGTCTCTTCTGGAGTGTAATTCAAGAGACCTCATAAAAAGTCTTGGACCCTAAACACTTACGTTTGAGTGTTACAACTTCAGAGTCAATGGCTCAATTGGTCTGTCTTTGTATAAAGCATCTGTTTTTCCCAGATCCTCAATGTGAAAAAGCAGATAAGTATGGTAGAATATGGTAGAACTGATAGTACAAAGCCTTAAACACTGCCACACCAAGGCCTCATACAAATATTATAAAGTGCAATTGTACAAATTTAATCAAAATATAGTGCAACCTTTCCAACTAAAGTGCATTCAATTGGAAAATCACTGCATGTATACAGCCAAGTATGCAACAATTTGCATATCAGTTCACAATAAATAAAAAAGTGCAATCATGTGCCAAGAAAGGCATTATAGGTACATAATTCTCAAGTCGATATATGTTCAGACAATTCCCAGGCATATTCCTGTTTTTGTGGTCACACTTTGTCAATATGCAAACACTTGCCAATTATGGGTACATCATATTTCAGAACTTCTGCATTCTTCTTACAAGGTATTCTCCAATTTAATGGGTCTCTTCTACCTTAGCTTAATCGCAGGCTGTCTCTCTTTTCTATGATGGTACAGAGAAGCATCCCAGAATCTCAGTTACTTCTCTTTTTATATCCTAGAGTAGGGATTCAGTTTGATTTCAAATTTCAGAATTGGATTGAAAATATTGGGGTGGATCCATCCAACCTTCTCATTCAATGCTGTCTAATTGCCTTCTGTATTACTGCTGCCATCATACAATACTTTTGATCATACATCTTCCATGATTCCCATCACAGCACTATTTTCATTATCCAAGGGAATCCTTTTTATCCCCTTTTCACCAGTAGAAAAACTGGTTAGATCCTATCCATTTTATGTATGTGGATGCTCATATTCCCTCATTCATTGTATTTACAGTATGTTTTTAAAAATCCATTAAAAAAATCATGCTTCATTACTGTCAGGGCAGAGAAAGTTGCATGCCTTCTCCTTCTAATCTAGCCTTTTGCATTAGCTCAAACTGGCTCAAAGTTCACTGGATCTGTTTCATAAATGTGAATGTAAAACCCTCAACATATTTCCTTGGTTGTGATATGGGATGTAGGAAACTGAATAGCTTCTCCCTCTAATGTTCTGCCTTGCTCATTTTGCCTCCAACTTGACTTCAAACTAAACTTTGGTTTTTTAAATTTTTAAGTTAATTTTAAAATAACATACAAAGAAGTAAAAGAACAATCAACAATCAACAATCGAGTTAGTAACTCAATGAATTGTTACCAATCTTGTAAATAGATAAAATATCAAACTAAACTTTACTAACAGTTTTATAAAGAAAAAAAATATGGTTAATAGAGCAGTATAAAATTGGAGCGGGAATGGAATATACCAAAGAGAGAGGAGAAAAGGAGAGAAGGGGGGGAGGAAGGAAGGAAGGAAGGAAGGAAGGAAGGAAGGAAAGAAAGAAAGAAAGAAAGAAAGAAAGAAAGAAAGAAAGAAAGAAAGAAAGAAAGAAAGAAAGAAAGAAAGAAAGAAAGAAAGAAAGAAAGAGAATTAAATATATTAAAAATGCCTAACCTTTCAATTACTCTGTAACTTGACTCTGGAAAATGAGCTAGGGATCTTGTTAAACTTAGAATCATAGATGTCGAGAGGCAACACGATCTGAATAAACTTAAACACCCAATTTTCAGTAAAACAATGCTGAATAAACTTTCAATAATGCCTTATCTTACTTCTTTGTTTAACGTTAACTATCGAAGAGCCTACAGCCTACTCCGTTACAACGCCCTTTCGTCCAACTATACCAACGGGATTTATAACAAAGTACCAACTGAGGGTAGGAATTTTGCAGTTGCCAAATAGGAGGTGTTAGAAAACTTCGGAACATATATTATTTGAATGCTCATGTACTATGATGAGAATCGTTGGATGCTTCTGTCCTTTTGACCAGACAAACTCTCCTTTTGGCTAGAAAGAAAAGGTTAAAAATACTGTTGGCCCAGGATACCAATAAAGAAATCCTAGCGTATTCTGTTGCCCAAAGTTTGCCTGGATATCAAAGTAAAAGATCAGGAAGGCCACTGAAGGCCCGACCAGAGCCACTACTGGCTCCTGCCAGCCTAAATCCTTAATATTAATTATTATTAGACTGAGCCAATTTCCACTCTAAATTTATTTTGAGCTGATGTTCTGAGGAGTTCCCTCCCAAAGGCCTATTATCCTGCATTTTTTTTGTTAGCCCTGTTTTAACTTCCCAGTTTTAATCTGTATATTTGTAATATCTGTAAATTTTACGATTTTAATTCTTTTGGATCTTGCTGGTCAATGACCGTAAATAAACTATGATGATGATATTAAAAATGCCTAACCTTTCAATTACTCTGGAACTTGACTCTGGAAAATGATGTCCTATATTATCTATGAGAGAGATTATTATTGCTAATCATTACTAATAAACTCAATCTAATATCTTATTGTCTGTATTAGTAAATAATATTTATCTCTAAGTGTTAAACCAAACCCATTTATTAAACCACATAGATTAAACTTAACTTATTATATATATTCTTATTCTTAACTTATTACTTATATATATTCTTATTCTATATAGTGGTATTGGCTCAAGGCTAATCCTCAGTAAGAATTAACTGTTGCATAGAACTACTAAATTCCTTTTCCATATATATCTTTTTCAACACGTATAAGTTCAGATTGATTTGTCAATCAGAGGAACAATGAAATGGTAAGTATCATTTACATCTTAATTATGTTTACAGTAAATCTATATTACAAACTTAATTGACTTGGATCTCTTTTCTTCTTTTTCAGATATTGATCAATTGATTCCCAGGTTTCCTCACATCTTTTCTTCAGCAAATCCTTTTGCTAGGAGGTAAGAATCATTGTCATTCACATGCTATCATCAGTGTGACACTTCTATTTCTTTGAAAACTCTCATGTGGAAGGGAAAAATATATTACCTGAGCAATGACAATTTGTTTGACCATGCTCTCTTCATTAGAACTTTTTTTGAAAAAAAGGTATCCCTTTAATTCGCCAAAACCATAGTTTAGAACATTTTGTTAAAGTTAAAACTTCATATATAGCTCCTTTAACTCATGAGACGCGAACATTTGAAATGTCCTCACACCTCAGAAAGGTGTCTAAAATAACAGTTCTTAAACTTCACCACATGCTTAAGATCATCACTGAGAAGCAAACTTACTTCTCAAAAATCAAACTTGTGCTGCTGAAGTGCAAGCAATCTTTCCTTCTGTCTAGCCATTCTCCTTATGAGGAAAAATGAAACAACCATTTTCATTTTGAAAAGCTCTTCTATATACTGAAGAATACAAGCCTTTATGGAGAAACTGAGGGCCCTTCTGTCATTCAATAGAGCTTGTGATCCTTTCTCCATTATCTGTAGAACTTGTCTTCTGCCTTTTCCAGTGCCAGATCAATTTGTTCAGAGTTTGCCATTGCTTCTAAGAGAACTCCTGGCAGCAAATTAAATAGGAACTGTTACTGTACATAGACTGTCAACATGAGGTCCATTATCACGTGTGTTAATAAGATAAGCTGCACAGACAAGAAGCCACTGAAGTTATTAAGATATTCTGTCTTTGTCAACTAACATGCAATTAGTACTGCCTCAAGGCATTTATGAAATTACAGTGTAAGTGAGCCTGGTATAATAATTACTGCTAGTTGTATCTTCTGGAAATATGTAAAATTAATGATTGTTAGGATACTTACTCATTAAATCCAAAGAAGAATAATTCTTGTTCTGCCCTCTGTAATTTCTGCCCTTCTGGTATCCTGGTAAAAGGTGACATGAACAGCTGGTCCCCAGATGCTCCTGTGTGGCTGCTTTCTTTTTGTAAAAACTGTAAAATAGAAGCAAAGTGCCTCTATGCTCAGAATTGCACAAATGAGGCTGCTCTGACTTATGTTTTCCCTTTTGTTAGATAAACTGATAGTTGAACTTAGATATAACACACTATGATATTTCTACTTCCATATCAAAGAGAAAATAGTCAAAGGCTGTTTCTGCATGGCCCCAAAAATCCACTAAAAGGATGGTAAAAGCAGCATTATAGGTGGAGAGTTCGCATGGCTATCGCCGCAGCACCAGTGCTGTGGCAATGCAGTAATGTTCAAGAGGGGCCAAAACAGCGTAATCAAAAGTTGCTGAACTGCGGTGCTCCACGGCTGCAGTTGTGCGAAGAGCCCAGTGGAAATTGGTGCAGCAAACTCCGCCCTCTCAACGGCAACCCACACTGGCAGCGGCCATGATGGGAAGGGAGAACCATTCTGGAGGCCATGCCAGTGAGCTCAGACATGGAGTGTACCAGGGCTGCTGCTGAGGTCGGGTGCCGGCACAGACAGCTAGACAGCTGAGAGGGTGATGGCCAGGGCCGCAACATTGACAATTTTGACAGCAGATGATGACTTGGGGGCCACCAGTGGATGACTGTCAAATGCTGCACAAAACAAAAGCCATGAGGACAAGTTCAAGCATGTACAGCAGCACAATATAGGGACAGGTAATAAGAGAACCACCTGTCCCTACTACGTGGATCTGGAGCACATACTCACGACTGGCGAGAATATCCAGCCAGGCCATGTAGCCAGATGCTTCATGCTCCCAGCAGCACGGGTCACCAGACAGACGACCAACCAGCAGGCTGGCCTCTCCATGCAGCAGGACAGTTCCCAGGTGGCTCCATCAGCTGCCAGCCCCACACAGGTGACCTGCAGCCCCTTGGAGTCAAATGAGGGGAGGAGAGGAATGCCCCAATATCCCCCATCTCCCCCAGCAGCCAGGCAAGGATGGCCACTCACCCCCACCCTCCAGTCCGCTGATCGTGGGAGTCAAAGATGTCTACATTCCCAGTTGCTGGCGCTCCCCTGCATTGCAACTGCAGATGCAGATAAGAGCGGGGCCATGTAGGGGACCAGGGAGCAATGAGCCAAGGCATGGCTGGAGCAAAGGCTGCAGGCATGCCTTCAACCTGCCACCTAAAGAACTGTGGGTCATGGCTGCCACCCCACAGAACCCCCTGCAGACCCCACCCCAATTCTCTCCTGCAGATGTCACAGGCACGCAGGAGATGGACCCAGGCACAGGGCCAGTCTAGCAGGGGTTTCTGTCAGACACCAGTATGTGCCACCTCCCACCTCCAGTGGCGCCACACTGGCCCGGAGCCAGAGAGCCAGACGGTCGTGGCTGGGAGATGGGCGGGAGATGCTGGGGCGATGCTCCCATGTATGAATGTAGCTATTCAGAACCATTACTCTTGCAAGGGCCACGTCCAATGCGCCCACCCAGCAGGAGGGGAGAAGGAGGAGGAGAGGAGGAGGACATCGACCTCGGTGAGGGCACCTCCAACCGGCCACCAGAGAGAAGTATGGTGCTGACAGGGGTAGTTTCCTCAACGGTGGCTGATGTCTGACTCTCCTCCTGCTCTGAGGAGGTTGCGGTGCTCCGTGGCTATGCTATCGCCTCTTCCTCCTCCTGCTCCTTACTGGCAACCACCCATTGGTGTGCAGCTGCACCTATGGAGACATAATGACATGCGTCCTCCCAGTCACAGTCTGGGGGAGGGGTGAAGCACCTGTCACAGGGGGCTGTGGGGCCTCATTGGCATGGCAGGTTGCCCAGGGGTACAGGGGAACGACCACTCATCCTGTGGCCATCGGTCGGCCCAGCACAGCTTCCTAGCCAGCTCCACAGTTGATGTAAGGTGGAGAAATGGGGTGGGCAGGCGGAGCAGTGGGGGATGCCACCCTAGGCCTCCATGGTGCCATAGAAGGCCCGTTTAAAAGCCTTCCACTTTGTTTGGACCTTGTGCACTGTCCACACAAATCCATCCTCCTCCATGGCCCACACCACAGCCTGGTAGGCCTGACAGTTGGGGAGCTGGGTGCTGCCCATCAGCAGGCCAGCGTGGCTCCGGTCACAGATTGTCTGCAGCAGCAGGGTGACCTCCTCTTCCTTCCAATACACCCTGTGTTTTACTTGTACCATGGTTGGAGCTGCAATGTCTGCCCGGCGATGAGAGGCCCTGGTTACTTGCCTGTTGCTTGTGGCAATTGGCCCATTCAAACCCAACTGCCCTGCGTCATGGTGCAGGTGAACCTTGAATCCTGTGGGAGTTTAAAGGGCCACTGGAGGTCCGGCATGGCCCACAGGTCTCGTCCAGCATGCTGGATCAAGAACTCCGATGAACCCCCCTCCATCCTGGCATGCCCCTTATTCCTGCACAGACATACACGGGATTCCACCAGTACATAGAAATCACTTTATTTCACAGTGGCACATAAGGGTCCAGGCACTGGCCAGATCTACATGTATGGAGGGGGCCGGCTGGGCCATGTCACCCCCTCCAGCCCCGGCACATTGTCCTGTGCCATCTTGGTGCCTCGCTGTGGAACATGAACTCTACCAGGACGTCTCTGACAGCCTGGCCCTCCTGGCGGTGGGTGTCGTCATTGGGATTGTAGACTGAATCCTTCATCCTTGTTTATTTCTCTTCATCTCTCGACTCATGATTTACTATATTCTATTATGTTACATACGGGAACTGCAAGGTAGTTGGGGTAACCATACAGTTCCTCCTATTATTGCCCCCACTCAGCTACTATCATTTCTTCTTTCTATGTATTGTCGAAGGCTTTCTATGTTTCTTCTTTCTATGTTTTTACCCCTTTTACCTCTGTTTCATTCTGGCTACTATGATTACTGCCCACCCACCTCCTGTCTAACCTTTCTCTGTGCTCCCCCAATACACCTTGTCCCACTGCTGCTGTCTAACTGCTTTCCCATGCCACTCTTAACTACAGCTGGTGGGCACTTGTCCATCCCACTAGTTCCACTTGCCACCTCTCATATACAGCAAGCATTTCCATAGGAAGACCAAATTGGAATGATCCCAGATGGTGTAATCAAGGGCTAAATGTTTTGGTTGGACAACATCTCTGTCAGTCACGTATCTGCAGAGTCATTGCCATCCTTTCCTCTTCTCTCACAAGAAAATGGAAAGTTAATGATATAGCAAAATGAAAACTGAAAGGACAATGAAGAGACAGACATTGCAATACTGCCAAAAGAATAACTGGATTTAGCCTAATCAGTTCAGTAATATTGACTAGTGGGTGCAAAGAAGATAAGAGTGAAGAAAAATGGAACTGGCTATGAACACTTTCAAGGAAGGAGAAAAGGAAATAGTAAAGTGGGGTATTTGTGGGTCTCTCACTTGTATTGTGTATTGTTTGTACAGTGTTTTTATAATTATTGTGAGCTCCACTTCTAGTATCTTTTGAAGACAGAAAGGCAGCATAAATATTGCCTAAAGAAACCAATGAAAAAACTCAAGAGATCAAGACTGGCAGGCAAAGGGGACCAGGGCTGCATGGAAGATTGCAACTCATATTCAGTTTAAGTGATGTTAGCTAACACTTACAGATAATGACAAAATCATAGCTTAGCACCTTCTAACCATCTTAACCTGTGAGAGGGGGTGGAATTGCTTCATCTTCTGCCATGCTTTATCACTGCATTTTTTCCTCATTCTTATCTGCTGCCATAGCAAGCCGATTCCAGTTTTGCCTCATTAAAGGTGGGAAGAGAGAGCAAGATCAGAAGCTGGCATGAGAGCCTTGAAGGAGGCATAATGCACCATCTTTTCATTTGGCAGCATGTAAAGACAGGCCTGTGTAGATCTGTGGTAGATCCTGGATCTTATGTGCTGCAGCACTTTCCCCCATTTCTGATTTTGCACAGCTCCCTGGTTCTTCCCAGGAGTTGAGGCAGGACCGGTGCGTCATGCCCCAGCTATTTCCACACGAGCCCAGGGCTTTTCCATTTGCACCGCAATCTCTTCCGCGCATGCACAGACAACCTCCGTTTCGTATGTTCTGATTGGCTGATTCTCTCCCCCCCCCATTCTTCCACTCACTTTCACTAGTTTAGTTTTAAATGACTCTGAAACCAAAACTTCTTCCCTGTTGATAAGAGATGTGGCTTTCATTGCAGTGGAACCCCCCGCCCCAACAGAAGGATAAACCATGGATCTTAGACAGAAAAGCATGGTGAAAAGTAGAGTGCGTGAATAGCGAATTCCTCTCACAAAGAGTTCAGTCAAGAAGAAGTGGGGTGCACCACTGGCTGGAATTGATGGGGTGAGGCACAGTGGCGAGTGGGAAAGTACTTTAACGTTTTCTCTGCCGTGGTAGTTTTTCCGCCAGCGGCGGGCACACAGAGAGCAAATTGGAGGTCACGCGGGGCATTTCAAGGTACCTCAATTTGGGTGGTTTTTTAAAGCCACAGGGGAAATGGGCGGTGCTGGTGGAGGACAGACAATTAAAGCTTCAGAATGGTGAAAGATTCCGAGCACTGGGATATTCCATGTGCTAACAATGGTACAATTTGACCATGAAAAAGCGGCCATAGACTTCCAGACTAAGACCAGGTGACCTCAATTGCCTCCCTTTGCTAATTAAGTGCTTGAGGAGATGAAGGGCAATGCTCTATGATGACTGATGGCAGGATGGCAGATGGTAGAAGTTTCACAAATTCAGGGCCGACTTTTATTCCGGGGCTAGTCATTATATGCAACTGTATTCGCTAAAATAATGGAATTCTCCACGCCGGGACAAAGATTAGATGGTACACATCCTACGGCTCTTGCGTATGGAAACATCCTCTAATGTTACAGGGCTATTTATAAGGTCACCTAAACAGCTGCCCCATCCTCTCCCTTGGACACAACTATCATTTTGTATAGCTGGAAAGGAAAGTACAGCATCTTTCTGCCAATTTATTGCTTTGATGTGTGCTCATGATTTTGTATGAACACCTTAGTACTCCAAAAATAAATTGTGTAAATGAGCCTTTAAGAGCAATTACTCTTCCCTAATTGGGGTCCCTTGAGGTAGGTGTTTATAAAAAGAACTTTATGAATTTTACTTCTAGTGCTATGTATATGATGTACTCTGTTGGGTCCTTCTTTTCCTCCTATAGTTTGCCAGTTTTTTTTAAAAAAAACATGTTTATGATGATAATTTTTTGTGAACCTAGGGGGAAAAATCCTTTGACTGATATGCCTCTAGTGGCATCTCAAATAGACTTGATTTGAGTCTGTTTTTTTCTGCTTTTTGAAACCGCAGGAAATTGCATTAAATACACAACAACTTCTTGGTTGGAACAGAAGAGTCAATGTTAGCTACTTGGCAACATCATTCAAAATAGAGATAAGGAGACTGTGAACAGACAGGTTTCTAACAAATGAAATACAGCTGTCAGCAAAATTATACATCTTAATCTCCTCTGAGTCATAATGTAAATTCTGAAACTCATTCTGATGTGCATTACAGCCAGACAGAACGTGTGTGAAGAGAATAAAGCCCATCATTACATTGCTATAAAAGGCTGAATGCGGAAAGTCAATGACATTTTTAGATTGAACATAGCCATGCCAATGTATCTTTGGGTGTTCTGAATAAGAGGCTATCACTAGGCGCATGGATAAACTGGATATGTGCAGCGTCATAACCTATTTACTTTCTTAAATGATCAATTCGAGGTAGTAGGCTGTGTATTGTCACAGATCAAAACAGCTGTCTTCTTCACACCAGATAAAGGCTACTGTCACAGTACCAGAACATGTGAAATTGCTGCACTTGGTGTCAGCATTCACTACAAATAATTGACATTCATTGTCTCAGTCACTTAAGCAGCAGGGGGAGCAGGAAAGTAGCCAGATTTGAACCTCGACAGTATATAAAGAAAGCCTAGTCTCAAAAACTGCACAGATTTGACTAGGATCATTGGGTTCATAACAAGAAAATACAAATCTTTTATGTTCTACTGCACTTTCACTTTTTTTGGCCGTTTCTACATGGTCAAAATATCCTGGGTTGAGCAAGAGAAATGCCCCATTCCGTACAGCCATTCTGCATGGTTCCCGGTGCTAAAGCGGATTTGCACCATGATATTTCCCTCATCCCAGGGTGTTCAAAAGCTGTCAAATTGGAGGTTCTTTTAAAAAATCCCAGGGTGTGCCTGCTACGGTACTCTTCTAAATTCTTGGAGGCTTTCAATTGCCGACGAGGCCTGATCTTGCAGGTGTCCATGAAAAGGAGGGGTATGGGGAAAGCTGTTGGGTGCTGGGCAGCAGCCTTGTTTCCAGGCAGCATGCCTAATATAATGATTATTAAAATCTTTATTAACTTTTAACTTTATCATACATAAATAGGTTTGCCATCCATACCTCAAATCATGTCCTTCCAGATCAAAGCATCTTCCATTTCTCAACATACTTCATTCTTTCAACAAAACCAAACAACAAGCCACACAATATAATTTCAAATCAGGTAGGCTGCAGCATTTGACCCCTTGATTAACTTGGTTTGAAATGTGACAGTTATTTAAAGGACAGTCACCAGCAACTCCCCCGCAGTTTGATTTTAGTACCTTTTTAAAAAATTCCTCATTCGAATAAGGAAGGGACAAGATCAGAAATCCAAAAAACAAAACCTCATATAGAAATATTTGGAACCTGGCTTTTTTTTGGCTCCAATATATCCAAATATTTTTTTAAAATACTGATTTTTAAAATTCTATTCTGTTCTGCTATATTCTTTTGCTGTACAACCATAAAACAGACATCTGTTTCTGTATTTGTAGGGTTTATATTTAATATATACCTATGGGACCGCATCACCCCTTATGTCCCACATAGGCCGCTGCAGTCGACTGCGGCAGAACTGCTGGTGATTCCTGGCCCTGCGACGATGCGGCTGGCCTCAACCTGGGCCAGGGCCTTTACGGCTCTGGCCCCTGCCTGGTGGAATGCTCTACCTCCAGCTGTCCGGGCCCTGCGGGACCTTGATGAATTCCGCAGGGCCTGTAAGACGGAGCTATTCCACCGGGCTTTTGGAGGGGCTGGCTGCGGTTCTATTACCCCCCATTGAAACCGGAACTAAGCTGCCTTTTCCATCTTGGTAGGGCCCTGATTCCATCCTGGACCCTGCCTCTCCTCCCTTCTCCTTTGGCCTTTAGCATTCCCTAACAAGCTGAGGGATGGGGTAGCTCCCTAGCTCCCCCCTGGCCCTTCCGATCAATTCCCATGTGCCAAACCGCTGAATGGCTATGACAAAGCAGCATGCATTAACAGTAACCAAACCAAGGGGAGAGGTAGGTGGGCAAGTCGTTGGCTGGCTGGAGCACATGGCTGGCACAAATCCCGGTCCAGGCTTTTATCAGCTCTGGCTGGCCTCCCTGTCGTCACGGGTAAGCCCCGCACCACCAGCTTTCCATTTACTGGCATGGCTGGGTTCCCCCATTCATCCTTACTAGGGCTGAAGCCGAGGACGCCTTCTTATCCCTCCAGGGCAGCAATTGCAGCCGCGTTAATTCCGTGCCGCTCTTTTACTCCCAGAAGAGTGTTCTATGGATTGTAGCCAATGTTCTGCAGCCTCCTCTTCATCACGTAGGCCCTTGGCTCAGACTCTGAAACAATTGTAGAAGCTATGGTTGCTAAACTCTAGTGGGGCCTGGAGATCTTCCATAATTATGTCTGATCTCCAGACTACAGAGATCAGTTTGCCTGAAGAAAGTAGCAGATTTGAATGATGGAATCTATGACATCATATCACATCACATCACCCCTGTACTACGCCGCCTGCACTGGCTCCCAGTGGAGTTCCAGATCGTTTTCAAGGTGTTGGTATTGACCTTTAAGGCCTTACGCGGCATAGGGCCCTCATACCTACGGGACCGCATCACCCCTTATGTCCCACATAGGCCGCTGCGTTCGGCGGCGGCAGAGCTGCTGGAGACCCCTGGCCCTGCGACGATGCGGCTGGCCTCGACCTGGGCCAGGGCCTTTACGGCTCTGGCCCCTGCCTGGTGGAATGCTCTACCTCCAGCTGTCCAGGCCCTGCGGGACCTTGGTGAATTCCGTAGGGCCTGTAAGATGGAGCTATTCCACTGGGCTTTTGGAGGGGCTGTCTGCGGTTCTATTGCCCCCAATTGAAACAGGAACTAAGCTGCCCTTTCCATCTTGGTAGGGCCCTGATTCCATTCTGGGCCCTGCCTCTCCTCCCTTCTCCTTTGGCCTTTAGACCGGGCGCCTGTGTGTGTGTTTTTGCACAACCTTTGTTGTTTAATTTGTATTTATTGTTTTAATTGCTGCTGAATTTTAATGAGTTAGATTTTATGTTATATTGATTTACTGTTCTGGAAACAGTCATGGTGTGTGCCGCCTCAAGCCCTTCGGGGATGAGGCGGCCTATAAATTTAATTAATAATAATATTAATAATAATATATCACCTGTCCAATGGAATAGCGACATATTTATTTTTGTAATAGTTCATTGTATCATTGATAGATAGATTCCAAACATTCAGACTACACAGAAACCCATACAAAATTGGGAGAGAAAATGGACAAGGGTAGTAAATTCTTTTTACAAAATTGTATTTAATTACGTCTAGCCCTAATGGGGAAGAGGGAGGAGAAGCTAACAAAGGTTCATACTGAGATAGTATGCAGCGCTCGTACATTCTTCTCTTCAGTAGATGTGTGCCAGATTATTTATGCTCAAAGAAGATCATCTGCATATTTAAACTATAAAAGAGGAGCAGGGAAGTTGTCTGAAAAATCTGCTGAGGGAGCAGGGGAAGTTTGTGCTGTAATCACAGCTATTTGGGAGATGCTGATTATAATTTTTTAGTTAAGGTTAAAGATGGATAGTATCACCTGCTTGCCAGAAGGTGGCAGCTTTAGATCATTTTGAAAATAAGTCTGCCTGCTTTGTATTTTTCATAGGTAGCCATTACAGCAGGTCCTACAACATTCAGTCCAAAAACCTCTTGCCCCCCAGAAGGGAGGCTGGTTTTTAAATGATTTATTGGTTCACATAATCTTGATGAAAAATGACCTTTCAGAATTGGAGTAATATATTTAGTCCCATTTGGCTGCAATCCTAATACAAGGGCCTATTCAGAAAGCAGCTTCTTTTATTCAGAAATTAGTCAGTTTTCAGGATGTGACTTTTAGAAACAATAAAAAGTAATATCTCTATGTAAAATATTCATAGTAGCAATCCTGCAACCTGGAACTGAATCAGAATGGTCACCGCAGATAGTTTTGTGTCTGAATACAAAACTGCAAATTTAGAACATCAGCATGCTTTATGATACGCCAAAGAATCCTAATAGTTGTCCAAATAACTCAGAGCCACAAACAAAAAAAATAGCATAAGGAAGCTATCTCCTTTTAGCTTCAAAGGTAATTGTTTGTCTGCAGTAGAACTGTTAGATTGGAGTACAGTAAAATCTTAGAGACCAACAAGTGTATGTTTTTTGAAAGTCAAAGCTCCATTTGTCAGACATGGGCACCTCAGTCAGGAAGTGGGAGGGATATTGTTAAAAAATGCTTGTAAAGGATGCAAAGATACAGTGCAGGTGCAAAAGATGGCATCAGGTAGAAGAAGAAGAAGAGTTTGGGTTTATACCATGCTTTTCTCAACCATAAGAAGTCTTCAAGCAGCTTACAAACTCCTTCCCTTCCCTTTTTCACAATGGACACCTTGTGAAGTAGGTGGAGAGAAATATAACTTGCTCAAGGTTACCCATCAGACTGCATGTGTAGGAATGGGGAAAGAAACCTGGTTCAGCAGATTACAGTCCACTGCTCCCAACCACTATACCACACTGGCTCTTTTAGCATCTTTTTTTCATTCAAATTCAATTATACACCTTATTTAAAATTCAAACATGCATCTCAGTTTTAACAAACAAAATAGAAGTGTGAGTGTATATATATAAAATCTATATTTTAGTTCTCACCATTGTCATGTCAGTAGAGGCTCCAACAATTGTCAGGGAAGTCATTTATTTGACAGGAAGTACAGCTGCTATGAGTACCAGGCAGAAATATCTGAGCTAATGGTTCACCATGAAATTTTTCTTTCAAGCCAGAATTAATCCTGTCAGCACAAGTGATATGAGCTGATTGCCTCTGCTGTGCCATCGTTGCCTATATATGAGACATAAATAATCTGCAGATTCATGTGCTCTCTTGTTGAAATGGCCTGGCTAGTAAACAAACATGCAGAACCCATTTTGGAAAGCTGGAAGAAATGAGAAAAAAAAAGGATACAAATGTTGGCTGCAACAGGCTACAACAGGTATACTTCAGTGTGGAGCACAAAAGTAGACTAAATATCCTGAATCTAGGTCAGTTTTTTTCTGGGTCAGAGAGGACTTGCATAATGCACAGACTGTTGCTCCAGAAATTAGAGTTTTTAGCAAGAATATACATAAGCCTTTCCCCATCTCCCTTTACAAGCTCTATACCAATTTTTTTTGCCAAAGGAAGAATCCTTCAGGCAAGAGACTGGCTCACACAAGATTTTTCTTCATTTAAGGAAGTCCAATGGCAATTTCCAAGTTTGGGTTTTCCAATACCTGTTCTGCTATCTCCAGCACTCTGCAATCGTCTAAACATTTATAAATGAAATGAAAATTGTCATTTTTCAAGTTTATACTTGTAACCTGCTTGTTTTAATTTCTTTAATTTTCTTTAGTGGTAAACAATCTTAAATGACCCAAATTGTGCACCAGGCTGATTTGTAGTTTTCATATACAGTGTTTGCCAGAGCTTTAGGCATTCATTCACTTATTTTGTCAAGATGGTCTCAATTAAATAGAAAGGAGAGAGCTAAATTACTTGTAGATTGAAAAAATGCTCACTAACCCATCAGGAGAGCTGTCAAGAGATTATACAATTATTTTAAAAGTAGACCCTTCCAAGAGCCTTGAAAGAACGGAGTCAAAAGCCTGTCAAGGCAATAAAGTAAATTTTGAACTGTAAGTGGTCCAAACACTGTATCATTGGGTGACTGGCATTTTTTTCCTCCCTCTTGCTTTTGTTATGTTTGCTTTTCTTGTGAACAGAAAATGTTGTTTGGTGAAAATCACCTGGGTTCAGATTGAGTATTACAGTTGGAGTGAGGATTCTTCCTGAACCCCCTGGCCTTTGTTGCTGAAAAAATGGAAACAAAGACATGCTAATTAAAAACAAGAGTTATCCAATGAACTAAATGGTCAAATAACACACCAACAGAATGCTGAATTTTTGTTTTGTAATACCCCCCTCCGCGACTATTGTTTTATAATAGCATCTTGCATTTAAACTGTGGTAAGATCATATAGTAATGTTGGTTTCATTTCCATTGCCTGGGATGACAGTACCAGAGAAGAAGGGAGGATAAAATCAGGATTAAGTAAGACTGTCCACAAATGAAAATTTATTTTCCACTAAAGCAAATGGAAATTACTGTTCAATTGATTGATCTCCAAATACAGTTGATCTCCAAATACAACAAATACAACCAGACATGCTGGTTCTTTTATACTTGTGACCATGCCATATAGGGAGAAGAGGGCTCTTTTGCTTCCCCACCCAGCGGCATACCTAGGCAAACTGGGGTCCTGGGAAAAACCTGAGTTTGAGTTTGATGCCCCCCATGGGCGACCACCCTTCCCCACCGTGACCAAACAATGATTTTTTTCCACCAGGTTGTTTCAAAGTTACCATCACATTATAGAACATGCCCCAACTCACAAATCTGAACACAGCAATGGGCCATGCCACACAGCAGAAATATTTTTTTTGAAAACATTTTCAAAATGCTTTCAAAATATTTTATTACTGCTATGAAAACATTTTATGGTGTTGTATCTAGTCCCCCCAATTGGGGAACATTGAGCCCTCCAGGGATAAGGCGGCCTATAAGTTCAATAAAAAAATAAAAAATAAAAAACAGCATCACTTTCAATGTTATTTAAACTGGGGACCCCAAATTCTGCCTTTAAGGTGGATTTAAAAGGAGAAACTGGGTTCCATAGTTTAAACAAGCAATGCTGGAACCCATCCCCAAACAGCATCATTTTCAATGTTTAGGGAGCCCAGATTCTCCTTTTAAATCCACCTTAAAGGGAGAATCTGGTGTCCCCAGTTTAAACAACAATGTAAGTGATGTTGTTTTGGTGTGGATTCTTTACCATCCTGAAACAGCATCACTTTCAATGTTTAAACTGGGGACCTCAGATTCTCCCTTTAAATCCATGCCGAAGGGGGTGGATTTTATTATTATTATTATTATTATTATTATTATTATTATTATTATTGATGATGATGATGATGATGATGATGATGATGATGATAAAAGAAAACAAGCATTGGCAGGAAGGGGTGGATTTAAAAGGAGAATCTGGGGAAATTTAGGGGGTGCCTGCTGTCAGGGGTGAAATTATTAAGATAGCAGCACCAAAATTTCAGAGTATCTTCATGAGACCCTACTGATGATACCACCCAGGTTTGATGACGTTTGGTTCTGGGGGTCCAAAGTTATGGACCCTCAAAGGTGTAGCCCCCTCTTCTATTAGCTCCCATTGGAAACAATAGGTGATGGGGCACTCTTTTTGGGAGTCCATAACTTTGAACTCCCTGCACCAAACCTCACCAAACCTGGGTGATATCATCAGGAGAGTCTCCTGAAAAATCCCTGTAATTTTAGTGCTGCTAGCCTAAAAACAGCGCATCCTACAGGCCGAAAATGGAAAAAACACTGAAAATACCAAAACCCCCACAAACGAACCTTCATTTTTTGCAGGTTCCACCACAAGGGGCGCCCTGGGCAACTGCCCACCTTGTCCATAGGCAGAAACACCTTTGTCTCCACCCCATGCTGTTTCATGTCCACAAACCATCCCATAGAGATGCGACTGGCTCTGTTGTAGAAACAGAGCCAGTCGCATGGCCACATCCACATGGCCACAGGTAAGTTTACAATGGCCCATTACATATGGCGTAGGATGCTATGTAACCTTTTTTTTGGGGGGGGGGGTTGCACTGGTCTCATCCCCAAAACAAGTCTGCCCCTTTTTATTTCCCCAAACCAGGGTTTTTGAAAATTGCTAAAGGAGCAATCCTTTTGAAAACTCCTGGGTTGGAGCCACTCCCAAGCACACAACCAGGCAGTAGGTGCTTTATTTACCTCCCCATCCACCATGGTCAGGGAGATGCTGCCAGCCATTGCCTGATATTGCCAGTCACATGTTTTGCAAGCCTTAAAAAGGTTTTATTTGGATTTGTTAGGAAAGTGAATCTATTACTTTATTTTTTAAAATATCCATCAACAGTTGTGTTCACCTTTTTTGCTTCTTAAATAATAAATTACTTATGTGCTTAGAGATTTTATGCTATGTGAGGCTACTAAGATAGTTTTTATTTTTTTTCCTATTACCTCTAGGGCTACTAGATTTGTGGGATAAATTCTAAGTACACCTGCTTGGAAGCGAGTTCCATTTCACTCTGATGGCTGACTCCTAGGAAAATGTTTTAAGGATTTCAGGGTTTTAAAAAAATTAAACAGATTAATTGATGAAAAATCTTTCAATCAGCAACCAATGAACTGATAGAGAGATTTTTAAAAGAACATATATTTTTACTGAATAATTTCTCGCAAAGAACTGCTTGGTGGCAGATACCATTGTGGCTGCATCACACAGCAGAGATTGTCTCTTCTGGGATGTCCCTGCTGTAGTGTTGAATTGAAACATTGAAAACTAAAAAGCAATTTTCTTTTTTTTAACCACTGTTATTTTACTTATATATAAATTAATTGACTGAGATTTCTTTCATTGTGTGAAATGTTTAATTTCCTCTCTTACAACTAAAAGTGAACATTCAAACAAGGCATGCAATCCAGTCTTTCTGTCTTGATGGCATGTGTCCTTTGGTCCTCTCTCCTTCTTCTGTACAATTTGAAATAGAAATAATTCTTCCTGAGTAGTTTTACATTATGACTTTGAGTCCTACTTTGAAACATCTGGAAACCTCTGCCACATGGTGCTTGCTCCTATCCAGAACAGAAGACCCAAAGATTGGTTTAAAAAATACCTAAGTATGGCTCTGTCTCTCTCTTTGCACTTCCTTTGTCATCCATGCTAAATGTTTGCCTACCTGTAGCTAACAATGTAATAATTTTTAGTTCACTATGTTTGAGAAAAAAATAAAAAAGTAAAGCATTCTGTAGTTTATAGTACGATAGATACCATTAGCAATTTCTACAACTGAGCATCACCATAACTCTTCCTTGGTGTTTTGAATTCTATCAGGGGCGTAACGAGGCAGCCCTGGGCAAACTGTAGCCCTGGGCAAAACTTGAGTTGGATGCCAACCCCCATGGGCGACCACTCCACCACTCCACTCAAATTTTTTTTTTTTTTGCACCAGGACATTGGTGCCTGCAGGGGGTGCATTTTTAGACATATCAGCACCAAATTTCAGCATATCATCAGGAGACTGTCCTTATGCTACTCCCCAAGTTTGGTAAGGTTTGGTTCAAGGAGTCCAAAGTTATGGACTCCCAAAGGGGGTGCCCCATCCCCCATTGTTTCCAATGGGAGCTAATAGGAGATGGGGGCTACAGTTTTGAGGGTCCATAACTTTGGCCCCCCCTGAACCAAACTGCACCAAACTTGGGAGGTGCCATCATCTCCAGATGATACCCTGACATTTTGGTGCCGATACATCCAAAAAAAATGCACCCCCTGCTAGGAACATCCTAGGAAATTCTGCTCCAAGAATCTTTTGTTCTGCAATTTCTTCGAGTTTTCTGCATCTGCTGTCCCAGTGTAAAGGGGTTGCAGGCTGGGGGGGCACATTTCTGTAGGCACAGTCTCAAAACTTTTAGGGTCTCATCAGGAGACTTCCCTAATGATACCCCCCAGGTTTGGTGCACGGGGGCCAAAGTTATGGACCCTCAAAACTGTAGCCCCCATCTCCTATTAGCTCCCATTGGAAACAATGGGGGATAGGGGCACCCCCTTTGGGAGTCCATAACTTTGGACTCCCTGAACCAAACGTCACCAAACTTGGGGGGTAGCATAAGGACAGTCCCCTGATGATACGCTGAAATCTTGGTGCCGCTAGCCTAAAAACAGCGCATCCTACAGCCCAAAAATGGAAAACCACTAAAATACCCCAAAACGAACCCAGCATTTTGATGCCCTCCACAAGGTGATGCCCTGGGCAGCTGCCCATCTTGCCCAATGGGCATTGTGCCAGTGAATTCTATCATTCAAGCTGCATTGAAACTAGACATAAAATTATAGAGAACAGAAAAGGCCAAGAGATTGAGATGGGAAGAGGGAGCTAGCTACATTTTTTGTCATTATGAGAGAAAGAAAACTTTGGGCGGCAAGATCATAGTCTTTAAATATTTTCAAGGTAACATCATAAATGAAAGAAGACAGTTATTCATGGTGTTTGCAGATGGTGTGAGAGGAAAACTTGCCTAAAGCCAATGGAAGTAAATATAAACTAGATGAGAAAAAGATTCCTAACACTAAGAACAATTATGCAGATGAAAAATGGCAAGAAAACTTCATTACAGACAGAGATAAATTAACAGGAAAGATCCCTATATCTCCATTATTTTTCTAGCTCCATTTCATGTCATTTGTATTTCTGAAAAAGTGAAACCTTGTTTTTGACAAATATTTTTTAAAAGTACTTACTTTTGTTCTACACTTCTACTTTTGTTCTACACCTGCAAAAAGTATGGAGAATATACACAGCTCTTTCCTCTTTAATTTTATTGCCACTACAACATTGTGAAGCAACTTTGCCTGTGAAAGAATGATTGGCCAAAAGTCATTAAATTAGCTATCATATGTTGAG
Source organism: Sphaerodactylus townsendi (assembly GCF_021028975.2). Lineage (NCBI taxonomy): Eukaryota > Metazoa > Chordata > Lepidosauria > Squamata > Sphaerodactylidae > Sphaerodactylus > Sphaerodactylus townsendi. The sequence continues at coordinate 84,132,137 of NC_059431.1, read as the reverse complement.
GTACTTTTATACCCCAGAACATAGTCTAGGGTGAGAGCTCTGCCCAAGCCATTAAGGCTACCCCTGATTTAATCATAGACAATTGGTTCTAATGTCCCAGTACTTAGAAATCAATAGATAAACTGTTAATCAGTTTAACCCAGCTATTCCAGCATGGAAATCCAAGAAATTGAGGAAGGGAACTCCCTGCTCTTGCCCTAGACTATGTTCTGGGGTATAAAAGTACAGTTCATCCCAAGCTCAGGTCTTTTTACTAGTTTGAACCCCCTTGTGTCCAGATAGTTTTGAGCCACGTTATATCATCCTTCTTTTGGATTCACATGCTGTCTGTCTGAATCCTTGCTTCCTTCGGGAACCTTTCATCTGAACCTAGGTAATGTATAAGTCCCCGCTACTCCCCTCCTAATCTTTCATCCAAACATATTATCCCCCCTGCTTATATCTCATAGGAAATGCTGTGTAAGCTTCTTTATGTCTTGCTGTATGAATGTTTCTACCAAACCTATAAAAACATTTAATTTTACTTTGGTTTCCTTGTATTCTCTGTAGAATGTTTCAAGGCCATTTTCTGGTAGAGTTGTTGTTAAAGATCCCCTCACTAGCCTATCTCTCACTGCGAAGCTGAGTCATTCCCACCGCTATTTTGGAATGTTCTTACTGTTGAGCTAGAGTAACAGTCCTTCCCGTGTAATCTAGAAGAAGCAAACTGATTAGCTGTTAGAACAACAGCATGCAGAAAACCTGTTTCAAAGTGGTTCCCACTTTAAAGTATAACATGTAGATTGGCACATAAGTGCTGACATTATAAGTGCTTTCCTCATGTTTAGGATCAGGCTGACACTTGCCTGACCTATTTTCTTCTAGCTAGAAGAAACAGCTGTAAATGTCTGGAAGAAAATAGGTCAGGCAAATGTCAGTTCACAAAAGCAAGGCCATGATGCAGTGAGGCAATCCCAGGCACACAGATAAGCTTTTCTCTTTCTAAATTAATTCCACTGAATATTATTTACCTCTGTTCCATTTCATTGTCATCAGCAAACATGGTTATTTGTTTAATCCCCTTGGGTAACAAGTTTTATTCCACTATAGTGTTTTTGAATCGCTCAATGAAGTGATTTGTTCTGAATCTTGATTACAACATTAATTACTCAACATAGCCAAATTAGCTCAGTGCCTAAGATATCAAGAACATTTTTGGCGTCTTTATTTTACAACTTACTGCTGCCTCTGCATGAAGAAAAATAACACCTTAGGTGTGAAAATACTTTCTGGAACATTGCAGTACATGAGTTAGAAACGTATCTTCATTTGAAAAAAAATAATATAAACTTCTATATGCATTTTTAAAGGACAACGTAATGCATTACCTGGTAATATATTTACAATCTGTTGATATGATGCCTTCTGCCATTTTAAGAACTTCCAAGAGCCACCATGGGTTGGAAGCAACTTGACAGCACTAAACACACAAGTGCAATGAATATAAAATGAAAGAGTTGAATGAAAGTGCAATGTTAACTTTTTTATAACCATCATAAGCTCAAGATTTATCAGAGGAAATAATTTGAAAATAATATTCACTATGAAAAGATATTAAAATACATGTGGTGGAAACATCTTGACCTAGGTCATGATAGCCTCATATGAAAAAGTGAACAAGCAAAATAAAACACATTAGGGTTTAGGCCTATCAGTGGCGAAGCTACAAGGGGACAGATGGGGGTGTGTGCCATGCACCAGGCGCATGCCCGGGGGTGCAGAAAATCACTCCCAGGCCCCTCCCCCTCCCCCTGCAGCACCCACCCCCCTTCCCATACTTACCTTAGTTCCTTTCCTTTTCTTAAAACTTTTTCAGGCTGAAAAAAATGCCTGTCCACAGTAGAGGCTAAAAACAGCCTGAAGAACCAAAGTTCCCAGCAGACCTTGGGGATTACAAGGTCTCCTGGGAAGTATATTTCTCATCAGGCCGTTTTTCAGCATGAAAAAGTTCTAGGAAAAGGAAAGGAACTAAGGTAAGTGTGGGAAGGGGGGAAGGGAAGGGGGAAAGGGGGGCGCCGTGGGGCGTGGCGGAAAATATAGACTGCGCACCAGGTGCAATTTGGCCCAGCTACGCCTCTGAGGCCTATGCTCAGAATGTGCTAGTTTTATTTTGGCATTTCACCTAAGTTCTTAAGTGTTTTGCTTAGGGTTGCCAAATGTGGTTTGGGAAGTCCCTAGAGATTCTGGGGTGGAGCCAGGAAAGGGCAATGGGTGGTCCCCCACATGACACAGTGCCATTCAGTTCATTCTCCAAAGCAGCCATTTTCTTCAGAAGAACGGATACCTGTAGTGTGAAGACTAGATCTCTAGCCTTCACCTGGAGTTTGGCAACTATAGTTTTACTTAGGAAATCAGTTTTCAAATTCAGACATTCTGAAAAATCTTACCCTAGCATAGGAAGCCTACAAATTACTGAATAAGATACCTTAAAGAAAAAAAATTGAGGAGAAAAAATTGAAAGATTGCTTCATGAAACTAGTATCTATCCAGAAATCTAATAGAAATACAGCAGGGAATGGAGGTGACTTTTTAAAAACGAAAGAAAAATGGCAAGGGATGAGGTAGAGAACTTTTATGAGTTCTATAATAGCAAAAAGTGATACAGCTTTGCTCACAAATCAAAGGACTGAAGGCTGCAAAAGGTTTACCATCAAAGATCGTCGTAGAGGGCCCACAGAATGTCATCCTTTTAATAGGTTCAACAATATCCCTTCTTTCCTCATCTCTCACACAGATATTATATCAGCCATTCAGATCCTTGGGATGTCTAGGATAATGACTTATACAGCATCTGAAATATATGTCAGCTGTGAGGAATGTGTGTTAAAATGGTAGAGGGAAAATTGACCAAAATCTGAAAATGAATACCACATAGGAATGTTTGGTGTCAGAAAATGGCTCTGGAGGAATGCTAAAGCATAGGTTCATTCTAACAAGACTGTTCCAGCTTAATAAAATAGAATATTTTCTTATTATCTATGACACACTTTTTGGTTTTATCTCAAACAGTATGTCATTGAATAAACAATAGCAACTGACGCCAACTTGCCAAGTGTCCTGACAGAAGGAAACATCCTAATGAGAGAACTCTGTCTCTTCCTATAGAAATTTGAGACTTATGACTTAGGAATTCATAAACTCCATCTAGTGAATTACTTTTTTCCCCAGGGCTGTTACCTTGTTAAAGAAATATCCACTGATTAATTGTATATCTTTTAGTTTCTCAGATGTACATCTGTATTTGAATAAAGTAATGCTTCAGAACTAAAGAGCACATTTTGCTCAGTGTATCATAGCAGGCGGCATTTTAGAAAAGACATTTTCTTAAAGTGTGTGTGAGAGAAACAGGAAAGTTTCTCTAAGGTAATGGGCTGCCAGCCAAAGTTTTTTTATAGATCATCAAAAATAAATATTAATGCTATAATCTGCTTTTGGATTAATTTTGGCACCCTTTAAAGTGATTAAGAGGCTTACCAGAAGAAGGTGTATTGGGGGGAAATGACAACCTCTTCTCTGGGCGCCCCATGTCCCCCACCCTCATGCCCCCTTTGCTCAGGGGCATGGCTAGGGAGTGTGGCTCAGGGGCTGCCCACTGCTGAGCCCCGACCCAGCCTCTGTGCAGTCCAAGCCCACCACACAGCCTCCGTGCAGGCCGGCAGGGCCTATGAAGGGCAAAAGCCAGACTGTACAGAGGCTGGGGGGGCAGGGTTTGGTGGTGTATGCCTGGGGACATGGGTGACCCCATGTCCCTAAAGGTCATATGCCTCTGCTTATCAGTGATTCAAGTAAACAGTATAATGCTAATTTTCCACCTTCCTGCACTGTTGTTTCAGTTCAGAATCTGCTAGTTACTATGAGTTTACTCAGTGAGTGTACAGGAAAAATGTGGCCTCTTGAGAGTTCTGTCTTGTATTGTTGGCACATGTACACTGAAACTACTGCAGTGTGGGTATCATGGTGCCCACTCTGAAAATGCTGCTTCCTACAACCAACTATGTCAGAAAGATGTCTGCATGCTCAACTATTTCCTCTTCCCAACAACAAAACAAACACTAGGATTTTAGACTTTTTTTGTACTGGAAAAACAGCAGCCATGTAAAACATTTGCAAGGTGTGTTTTTTTGTACTGAAAAGTTTTTTTCCATGGAGTTTGTATAATTATCCTTTGATGACTACATCTTCCATGATGCGCATGGGAAAAAGATACATTAGAAAAAATACTGTGCAATTTAAAAATATACATTCACATAGTTCAAATTGATGAAGAGGGCAAGTTCCCCAAATGCTGAGGACTTGAAATATTTTCCTCCTAAAATTTCCTTTTGCCACATATGTCAACCTGTTTTCTAGATACTCTGGAAAGCAGCCCACTTCTCATCAAAAACCCTTTATAAAGTTGAAAGAAATCAGTTGTGTGCTTGTATGGAAAATATTGTGGTGACAAAGCTTAGTGCACATCTAAAGAGAACATGACAAGATAAGAAGATGTGATTGGTACTCTGTGGAGGCAGCATAACATTGTCAAGCTCATGACAAAACAGCGTCAAAGCCACTTATGTTACGTTTACCAAAAAAAGAAAAGAAATAAATCAGGTCAACCAACAGTTTCTACTTGCAATTTCCCCCCATGATTCAAAAGTTCTAAAGTCATTTCCACAAGGTAATTAGAAATATCCTTACATGTCTGTTTAGCATCTAGTACTTCTTGGCATATATCAGGCGTATGCAGCCTTGAAGTAGTATATGGGCCTCATACTTGTCTATTTTGTGTTTCACTGACAGCAAAAATTGTCAGCCCAGGAAATTACTTCCCTGCACTTTCTTACCCTCGCTCGTTGAACTAATATTTGAGTAGCAACATATTTTTGTGCCATAGGGAAATGTGTGGGTACACTTTTCATCCCTAACTAGTGATGCTGCATTTTATAGTCACAAAAAAAGAGGCTTCAAACAAATGATGTTGCGCTAATTCCAATCAACCCAATAAAAGAAACATTTTACTTTGCTTTGGAATTGTAAGGTTGGTGGATAGTGTGTGTGTTTCTGCTCCGCCAACCCGACCTTGGCACATTCTTTGCTCTGGGCTCTGCGCCCAGGTTGCTTAGCCTTGCTATGCTTATCGTGTGTGATTGCAGCTTGAGTCTTTGAAAACCTGCTTTTACTCTGTTGTGGGAACTGTGCTTGGGAGTTTTGGGGGAGTTCGGAGAGGGGGGGCCATCGTGTCCATAAAAGCGACATGTTGGGGCTGTGAAGTCAGAATCCACATTCCGTGTGTGTGACCGTTGAAGTTTATGGAATAAATGAACTGAACTCAGTTGCTTTGTTTCAAGTTCTTTGAGGTTCCTTACATTATGCGGATTCTCACAAAAAATCCATCTTCAGACTGATCCTGGTCAATTGCCATCCTCAGTCTGTTGTGTGAGTCCCAGGTGTTAACCAACATGCAGGGACTGAACCCCGAGAGTTCGTCGCAGTTGGAGGCGACAAGACAGTGGTAGCCCCCATAGAGGGTTCCCTGTCTTCTTTCCACACGATGATCTCTCTGGAGGAGCCAGCGGAACCAGTCTCCCTGGTGACCCTCTCCAAGCCCCGGCTCAGCCGGAGCTTGTCCTTCCTCCAACTGCAAGAGCAAGTGGAAGAAGATCCCCTGATGGCCCGACGCATGGTTTCAGCCGGGCGCCTAGAGGTGCGTCAGGACTTCTACGATCCCGGTGGCAGGGTGTCAATGGATCGTGCCCCTTTGGAGCGACATTTCACCACCCGACCCAATGTGGATTACAAACCGGTGATGCGTAGAGTGGAGGAAGAAATTGGGGTCTCCACCATCCATGGAGATACTCAGGAATCACTGGCAAGATTCCTGGATCAATATCTCGAGGATCCCCCTCCGGAGGAGCATTGGCAGAGTACCGGCACGTGCCCTAAGACCTCACGCCTGCCGCCAGCCGAGGAAGAAGTGGTGGAGATACCTAAAAGCTCCAGGGTCAGGCTCACCTTCGCGGAGGACACCCGTAGCCGCGAACCCCCGGACTTAACGGAACTCGAGGGGGCGACTGCCCGTCCACTCGAGGATACTGGACTCCCTAAGAAGAGGTTCGAATTTGGGGGAACCTCCACCGCAGCGTTGGCTGCTATACAACGTCCCCCCACGGCAGATTCGGATCTCTGGGAACAGCTCGAGGCCCTCGAGAGGTCCAAACGTGATTGGGAGCAAGAACGGGAGGCCCTCGAAAGGGAAAGGGAGGCCCTTGAACAAGAAAGGGTGCAAGAACGCGAAGCTTTCGAGAATGAGCGACTGGCTTTTGAACTGGAATGCGAACAACACCGTCGGACCATGGCTGCGGAATTATCACATGAAAGGGGTGTTCTGAGAGATCAATTTATTAAAGACCTCACCTCCCGTGATCAGGTCCTGGAACACTCTAGACTCGAGCTCCAGCATCAACGTGAATGCCTTAAGGCTTTGGAACAGCACGGAGAAGCTGAAGCAGCGATGCAGCGCAGAGACCGCGATAGACTACAACAGGACCGAGAAACTCTCGCACGTCAAGAGAGAGAACTGGCTGCGAGAGAGGTGTTGCTCCAGAGGGATCTTAGAGCAACTCAGCCGACCCTGCCTAACACCGGCGATGTGACACGCCTACCCGGCGGCCCCAATCGTCCCGTCCAACAACCAGCGGCTCCATTGCCCCAACGTAGAGTGCTATTACCAGTTCAGCCTCCCCCCATGCAACCACCTCCGGTAGCCCCACCTCCACCCAGACCGGTCCCAGCCCAACCGGGGCCACCAATGGCGGGTAGAGGCTACCCCCGTCCTCCCATCCCTGCACGTTTCGACGGTACGTCTGCACGTCTGCCATATTTCATCCTGCAACTAGACGCACACATGCTCGAATTTAATGACCTCTATAGATCCGAAGCGGAAAAAGTGCAGGACATCGGATCTGTATTGGATGGGGAGGCTGCCGAATGGTTTGTGCAACTACACGAACCAGTGGGGGCACCTGAACTCCAAACCGTGGCGGCCTTACTCCAAGGACTAAGACTGCGCTTCCAAGATCCAGAGGAAGTTAATAAAGCCACTCAGACGGTTAAAACTCTTAAGCAGGGCAATAAAACGTTCGCAGAATTTGCCCGAGAATTTCGTCTAGCAGCAAGCAAACTTCCAGACTGGTCTGAACGCATGAAGTGTGAATATTTCCATGATGCAGTCGACTCGGAAATTTGCACCTGGGCCTGCATGGTGCGCGAACCACAAACCATTGCTGAATGGATTACAGTCGAAACCTGATTGCAGCCCGACTCAACCGTTCTAAACAGGGGAAGAGCGCACCTAGCAAGCCCCCTGCTAAACCAACAGCGGCAGCAGCCGCTCCGCTGAAAAAAGCAAGCACGGGATCACAACCAACCGAGTCGACCTCTGAGCGGTGCCGCCGCCTCGGACTGTGCTTATACTGTGGAGGTCCTGGCCACATGGCGACCAACTGCCCGAAAAAACAAAAAACACCCACCCCTGCTCATCGCAAGTCGACGGCACGTACCCCACGCAAGCCGGGTCCCCGGGGACCCCAAGGAGCTGCCCAAACTGTCTACGAAGACGATCCCGGGGAAGCCGATGACTTCGAATCAGAAGGAGTGAGTCTCTCGTCCGGCCCTATGGAAGAGATTCCTGCGCCAGATGCGGTGAGTGAAGGGGGAGCCCCTATAACTATTATGACTACCCTGACCAATACGTCCAAGCATACTCATATTTTAGCTCATGCACTTGTAGACTCAGGTTGCTCCCACTGCCTTATGAGGCCACAAGTGGCAGAGCAATTAGGACTTGAACGTATAGCCTTAGCCAAACCCATCCCCTTCACCCAAATGGATGGCAGCCCATTAGGCACCGATGGACCGGCCCGGTTCAAGACCCAACCTGTGCTCCTACATTGTGAGGAACATTGGGAGAGACGTAGCTTCATCCTGGCCCCGGTCGCCAAACATCCCATAGTGTTGGGGATGCCCTGGCTGCTTACCCACGAACCCACCATCTTCTGGGGGCAACGCATCGTCCGGTTCACCAATCCACCTTGTGGGGGGCACATGCACGAAGGGGAACCCCCAGTGGAGTCTGAAGAACTCCCCGATAAACACCCTCCAATAGCCCTCGCTGCCACCACGAACCCGGAGCTAGCCGGGGTTCCCAAACAATACTGGGATTTAGCAAAAGTCTTTGAGGAACAAGAATGTGATCAACTTCCCCCCCATAGAGACACAGACTGTAAAATCCTTTTGGTGCCAGGGGCGCAACTTCCTAAGGGTAGAATATACCGGATGAGCCCAACCGAGGAGAAGGAGCTTCGTGCCTTTCTCGATAAAAACATGGCTCGTGGTTTTATTCGTCGGGCCACCAAGAGCACCCATGCTGCCCCCGTTTTATTTGTAAAAAAGAAAGATGGGACTCTGCGTCTGTGCACAGATTACCGGGGACTGAACGCTGTCTCTTTGTCAAATAAATACCCCTTGCCCCTAATCAAAGACCTCCTCGATGCGTTGGGGAAGGGACGTATCTTCACCAAACTGGATTTACGTGAAGCTTACTACCGAGTGCGTATTGCTGATGGATACGAACATTTAACAGCGTTTAATACTAAATTTGGTCAATATGAATATTGCGTGATGCCCTTCGGGTTATCCGGAGCCCCAGGGGCTTTTATGTCACTCATTAATGAAGTGCTTCAGGAGTTCCTATTCAAAGGGGTGGTGGTTTATTTGGACGACGTCCTTATTTACTCCCAAACAGTGGAAGAGCATGAACGTCTGGTCAGAGCAATATTGCAACGTCTGCTTGAGAATTCTCTGTTTGCCAAACTGTCCAAATGTGTCTTCCATCAGACTTCCGTAGACTATTTAGGCTATCGGATCTCTCCAGAGGGGTTGGAAATGGACCCGGCCAAAGTGGCTGCAGTGGTTGATTGGCCGGTCCCCACCACCCGCAAGGAACTCCAGTCATTTTTAGGTTTTGCCAATTTCTATTGTGATTTCATTCCCCAGTTTGCTAAGGTCGCTCTCCCACTCACAGATTTGCTGCGAACTAGGGGAAAAGGTCCTCAGGCGTCTAAGCCAGGGGCTTCCCTCTCCTGGTCTCCAGCTTGCCAGGAATCATTTCAAGCCCTTAAAACTGCTTTCACCACTGAACCCATTTTGCATCACCCGGATCCCAATATGCCTTTCATCGTTCATGTCGACGCTTCGGACAAAGCTTTGGGAGCGGCTCTACTGCAGAAAAATAAAAACAATAAACTTGTACCGTGTGCTTATTTATCAAAAAAGCTGTCAGGTCCTGAACTTAATTGGACCGTTGGGGATAAAGAAACGGCTGCCATCAAGAAAGCCCTTACTACATGGCGACATTGGCTGGAAGGTGCCACTCATCCCTTCCAAGTGTGGTCAGACCATAAAAATCTGGCAGCTTTGTCTACTCCACACAAAATGTCCGCTAAACAACTAAGATGGGCTGATTTCTTCTCCAGGTTTGACTTTACAGTCCATTTCTTCCCCGGTAACAGTAACAAACTGGCTGATGCTTTGTCCCGCCTTCCCAAAGGGGCGGATACTTCGTTACGCGCCATGCCTCGCACTGTCTTAACACCCTCTCAATTGGGCTTGGCGGTAACACGATCCCAGACAGCTGCGTCCCCGACGCCCGCACCCACGAAGGTACCGGACGTTGTGTCTCCATTCCTACGTCACTTAGAGGAGGCCGGCCAACAGGAGGTACCGAAGGAGGAGTCTGATCCCCTCCTACAACTGCAAGGGGGGGTCTGGAAGAGAGGCGAATGCTGGTACGTCCCACCGACCTTACGTAAGCAGGTTCTCATGGCGGGCCATGATGCTCGCCAAGCAGGACATTTCGGATTTTTAAAAACACTTCACTTACTCCGGAGGCAATTTTGGTGGCGCACCATGCGCAAGGACATTGAAGCGTACATAAAGGGGTGCCCAACATGTGCGGAGGCTAAAGCCATCCCTGGTAAACCTCATGGACTGTTACACCCCATCCCCCCGGCCGCCAGACCCTGGCAGGTGATCTCTATGGATTTTATAACGGATCTTCCCGACAGCCACGGGAATACAGTTTTGTGGGTGGTGGTGGACCTCTTCTCCAAACAAGCGCACTTTATTCCATGTTCCACCATCTCCTCAGCACCCAAACTGGCCAAGTTGTTTATCCAACATGTCTACCGTTTGCATTCGTCGCCGGAGAGAGTGATCTCCGACTGGGGCCCGCAGTTCATCTCGAAGTTTTGGAAGGCGTTCCTGGACCTGTTGGGAACCGTCTCGGCGGTCGCTGCTCCGTACCACATGCAAAGCGACGGCCAGACCGAACGGACCAACAGAACACTAGAGCAGTACCTACATTGCTACACCAACTACCACCAAAATAATTGGGTGGACCTACTTCCCTTTGCGGAGTATGCTTATAATAACGCCATTCATAGCAGCACCAATAAAACGCCGTTCGAAGTGGTGTCAGGACGGTTGTTTCCCCCGCTACCCCAGCTCCCCGAGGAGACTCTCCAACCCCCGGAATTTAATGATTGGATTCGGTCCCTAGCCGAAGGTTGGAAAGACGTCTCTTCCTCCCTCCTTCAGGCGCAAGAAGCACAGAAGAACCAAGCGGATAAACGTAGAATAGATTTTCCCTTACAAGTGGGGGATTGGGTCTATTTGTCCACTAAGAACCTTAGAGATGTGCACAAATACTCCAAGCTAGGGCCATTTCGGATCACCCAAGTGATCAATGGTGTAACTGCTCATTTAGAATTGCCTAACTCACTGAGTAACATTCACCCTGTATTTCATTCCAGCTTACTCAAGCGGGCTCCCGATTCAGATGCCTGGCACGACCCAATGGAGGCTCCCCCACCGGAGATCGTCGATGGCCACAAACACTATGAAATTGATGCTATTCTGGACTCCCGCTACCTTCGCAAACGCTTACAATATTTGGTGTCTTGGGTGGGATATCCGTCTGGCCATAATCAATGGGTGTATGTCGAAAACATTGATGCCCCCCCTTTGATTTCTGCTTTCCATAAAGCGTTCCCTCACAAGCCGGGTGGGGAGGGAGCTTTCGTAGGGGAGGCGGAGTGTAAGGTTGGTGGATAGTGTGTGTGTTTCTGCTCCGCCAACCCGACCTTGGCACATTCTTTGCTCTGGGCTCTGCGCCCAGGTTGCTTAGCCTTGCTATGCTTATCGTGTGTGATTGCAGCTTGAGTCTTTGAAAACCTGCTTTTACTCTGTTGTGGGAACTGTGCTTGGGAGTTTTGGGGGAGTTCGGAGAGGGGGGCCATCGTGTCCATAAAAGCGACATGTTGGGGCTGTGAAGTCAGAATCCGCATTCCGTGTGTGTGACCGTTGAAGTTTATGGAATAAATGAACTGAACTCAGTTGCTTTGTTTCAAGTTCTTTGAGGTTCCTTACAGGAATAGCCAAACAGGGTCATGCTCTAGGCTGCCATGAATTCTCATAAAAAAGCAAATGTCTCAATTTAAAATCCAGTTGATTTTGGCCATAGAAAGTGAATTGACAACTGGATATCCTTAATCAGTCAACAGATGTGGAAATAGGAATTTGATCTTCACCTTAATTCTAAAAGGAGGTTTCTAGCAATTGGAATTTACCAAACAAATGCCAGCATCATCTCTCACAAAACACCTCCAGTGGAATCCACCCCCAAACAACATCACTTTCAATGTTTAAACTGGGGACCTCACATTCTCCCTTTAAGTCCATGACAAAGGGGGTGGATTTAAAAGGAGAATCTGGGGAAATTTGGAGGGTGCCTGGTGTCAGGGGTGCAAGTGTTAAGCTAACAGCACCAAAATTTCAGGGTATCTTTAGAAGACTCTCCTGATGATGCCACCCAGGTTTGGTGAAGTTTGGTTCAGGGGGTCCAAAGTTATGGACCCTCAAAGGTGTAGCCCCCATCTCTCATTGGAAACAATGGGGCATGGGGACACCCCTTTTTGGAGTCCATAACTTTGGACCCCCTGAACCAAATGTCACCTAACTTGGGTTGTATCATCAGGAGGGTCTCCTGAAAAATTCCTGAAATTTTGGTGCTGCTAGTCTAAAAATGCGCCCCCTGCAGGCTAAAAACTGAAAATACAGTAAAAATACCAAAAACACACAAATGAACCTGCAATTTTTGCGCCCCCATTAGAGCCCGCCTGGGGCATAAGGTACCCCATGTCCTTGAGGTAAATACGCCACTGGTCACAGGAAAAGGCCCTCAAACCCTGTGCCATCAAACAAAGAAATTCGGTTGGTGGATACATAAGAGGCACTTTGCAGTGGAAGCCTCATAATTATGGATCAACTTCCTCAGGAAGGTATGCCTTGCTCCCTCACTTCAGATCTTTAGGAGGAAACAGAAGACAGTTTTATTTAAAACTGCATTTAATTAAAGAAGTCCTAAATTGTGATTTTAAATTCTGGCTTTATGTTTTCAGTTTAGTCTATTTTATGTACGTTATTAATATTGTAAGCTGCCTTGAGCTCTGTTAGGAATAAAGGTGGCGAAGGAAGATTTTTTAAAAGTAAAAAACAAACAAATTAAAAACAGCTTATGAATCATGAAAGAAAAATTGTATATTGGATGAAATCATATTTTCTACATATTTGATTTGTTGTTACCCACCCTGAGTAGTGGGGGAGAAGCAGGATATAAATTTAAAATATAAATAAATAAATAAATATAAATAATAACTAAACTGTACAATAAAATAAAACCCGGTGTGTGTGTGTGTGGGGGGGGGGAGGAATCTACTCTAGTTCACCTACAATGAATTCCTGTCCTAGCTGAAATAATTATCTTTGGAACTGAAAACACACCTGCTTGGCGCCCTGTCAAAAGAGTGTGATGGTGAGGTGGAAAAAAACCCACACCTGACTACAAGAATTAAACATGACAAAAGCTTAAATGCAATTCATTTTAGCTGCAGAAAGTGCTTTCACCGGAATATTTTTTTTCTACTGTGATGTGTTGCAAACAGTGTTGGCAGAGTTATCAGGAACTCAGAATTGAAGTGTTGATTATTTCTTGGGTTTATATAACAGCAATGTTATATTTTCAAACTGCTTGGATAGGAAGAAAATGTATCCACTGAAATCTCAGTTGCACACTCAGAAAGAATTGTAAAGAAAACAAAGGTGTTCGGGGGCACTTTTCACAATTTCACCATCTTTTTGTTCCATTTGAAACAATGGAACCCATTATGTTAAGAAAAATATATATGACAACTTTTGAAAAGAAATGAAAAATGTTAGTAACCTTCTAGGTCACATATACAAATGCCAATCCTTTCAGGCCTACAAAAAATAAAGAACAACTTTCCATGCCTTGTTGCCTAAAAGCAATTACTTGGTGCTGACAACCATGTAAGTGGCTATTTAAAAGTCTAAATGAAATGTGAGAAAAACTGTTTAACACAATTATTTATCATCTTTATCTCTTGTCTTTCTTCCCACATGAAATTCAACACAGTATAAACAGAAGATTCTTGTCTAGGTTCTGACTAGACCAGAGGTGGAGTGAGGGGAAACTGCGCCTGGAGCATGCGCGCGTGGCACCACCCACCCTGGAATGTCCACAGAATGCACCAGAACACCCCTGTAACACCCCCTCCATGCCCCAGCCATGCCTCTGCCACTGCTCCACCCAGGGCATCATGCCCCCCAACCCGTTGGTGCTATGTCACTGGACTAGACTCAGATCTTCTCATCTTTAGCAAGGCAGGTCTATCAGGGCATCAAATAGGTTGTTACACAAACTCAAAGTATTTTGGTATCTGTACACTACATACACACTTCATATTGTCTTAAGATGTGTTCCCCAGTGTGGTATCCACCAGTTCTTCCCTTCATGCCTGCTGAGCATTTCAGAAAGTGGGCAATGCCATTGTAAGCCAGGTCTTGTTATTGGCTGCCCTCTTTAGATGAATGGGTTTTCCATTGGAAAATCAGGAGGACCAGCAAGCACTTGAGGTTCCTTAGTCAGTGTGTGATTTCACTCCTCCTTTAGGATTTCCCTCTTCCCAGGAGGTGTGAGGTAGGAGGCATTCTGATTGGCTCCATCTCCCAAGACAGTCATTTTGGGTTTGGCTTTGCATCCTGTGGCAGTAAAAATCTCAAAACTGTGCACAGGCTCAGAAATGTTGGTGTCCTCTGGTCTGAAAGAATGCTCAGCTTGCAGAATAAACACATGAGATAGTTGGAAATTCAATCCCTGATACTTAGAAAGCCAGATTAGCAAAATAATTGGGAGGGAGAGAAGGAAAATTAGTTACGAAGAAATTGTAGAATAAGAGATTAATGGCTGGCAGAGAAAAACAGCCTACAGCTTTTCCTTCACTTTGTGTGGGATTTCTCTTTCTCAGTGTTCATCATTCTCAAAAATCAATGCTCTCTCTTATGCCGTGGTTACTCTCACATGACTTTCTCTTGTCTTCACTGAGATTTTGCCTGAGGAAAAAGTCCAAAAATTGGAAGAGGGTCTCAAACATCCATGCTTTGAATCCTACTTCTCTTTACTAAACATCAGCACATTTATTTGAACCCATACCATGTAAAACCTAGTGGGGTTTTAACAAGAGATTCTGTGTTGAAACAAATATAGGATCTTCCAATTTACTCCATGTTTGTTCCCCTACAATAAAGGAAAGAGTATATGAGCTCAAGTCTGACTCTCAATCCCTTCCCCTGTATAGAATCTATGATGCAACACATCACCTGAGTAGACCATAAAAAGCAATAAGTAGCTTATATTTGAGCAAGTTGTCCTCAATCAATGTTGTTTAAACCTTCATTTGAAGAAAGGAACTTAAAAAGGTGACCAGTTTTCTTTTAAAACTCAATGCTAGTATTCAATTCCCTCTAGCTCTGAGGACTGATGATCTGTACTAAGTTATTACATACCCTAGCAATTCTAATATGTCTGCCCTTCCATGGTAGAAACACATGAGATGATCAATTCCATTTGTAATTACATTTGGGAAAAGGGATTATGGAGACAAATATACTCAGCTGTTTTGTTTCCAAAAGCCTAACATGAAATTAATCACTGAACCAATCTTCCCTATTTTCTGGTACTATTGATCAAGCTAATCCTTTCCTAAGTCTGGTGTGTTTCAATCGTAACTCGGGGTCTTTAAGAATACAAAAGGAAAGCTTTAACTTCACAAAACCATTTGAACTTATACAGCTTTTGATAAAACAATCTTTTTTGTTGCTTACAGCCATTGTGTACTGCATTTCTACTTGGTCCAGAGATCCCAAACACTATAATGGGCCCTCCTAAGTGATTCATGAACAGTAAGGCTGCCATCTCTCAAGATTCCTTTAGCTGAGGAGGGGAATCTGGGAAACATGTCATTCAGGTGCATAACATCTGGGGTGAGCTTCTGCACTCCTTTTTACAGGTATTTAAGCCTAGCTGTGATCAGAGGCATGAATCAAAGGACAGGAGTCAAAATAGTCTTGATCTTTGGCTGTTAGAATCATCGCTCACAGTCTGCAGCTCTGAGTGAGCTGACCCAGAGAATTTAGGATCAACCAGGATATGATTTATTACATTCTCTGTTTTTGTCTGTTTATTTAAATCGACTTTTTGTATTTTATAAGCTTCTTTTTGTCCCAACATGGGAGAAAAGCTGCTAAACCCACTTTGAATGAATGAATGCTATGAGACACTGAGCAAAGCTATAGCTGCGGTATCAATTGTTCTGTTTTTTATTAGGCTACTTAGTCACCCCTTGCCTTTGTCTGCTGTGATTAGGAAAACTATAATTTTGTACTTTAGTAGGTGAAAATAATGGGAGACTTGACCAAAGGACTAACTTTGTATCAGTATTTAGTAGCTGAACATTTGCTTAGTGGAATTAAAGAGCTATTAAAGATGTAATTGTCATCTCTGGATAAGAACTCAATTCCATTGCCTGATGAATAATTACTGAGGGAGGATCCTAATCCCTCATTTTCCTTCACCTGCCCTCTGCAGTCCTCTGAGCAGCTAAGATTCTCATATGCATGCCTGTGTATCTTCGAATACTGTTCCTCCAAAAATGAAAAAGAGGAAAACTAAATTGCTGGAATAGGCAGGACCAGCTGACCACAACTATGTACTTTTGGGGCTGAAAAGGTGCCCAGGATCAGAGCCTGCAGAGCAAACATCCTGGGGCAAGCTTCAGCAAATGGAGGCAGGCAGAATCCCTTCAGAAGCACACAAAATGTTGAACATAAGTGGAGGGTGAAACTGACCAAAGAACTTAATGGTCAGGAGGGGAAAAAAGAAAAAAAGGGATGTCTTTGCCATCTGGAAAACAAATGAGCGGCAGCTTTTTTAAAGACATTCCCCTGCTACCTAAAGTGGTGGGAGTCTCTCCCTTTTTGAGTGGGGAATTAGCGAGAGCACATTCTTGGCTTTACAAAATGTTAGGCAAGCTTGAGATCTTTACTGTCTATTTATTCAGAAGTCAGCTTTTACAAGGAACAATTTTATTTAGGGATAATGGGGGTTCACACACAATAATCAAAGCAACAGAACACACACACACACACACACACACACATTCTCTCTCTCTCTCCTAAGATATAAGCAGTTGTGAGGGGATAGATCTGGAATACAGAATTGGGGAGTAAGGGTTATAGTCACTTGGAGTGGAATGCTCCGATCAACAGGATTTAGCAACCCACGCTTAGCTCTAGAAAAACAACCTATTGTGCAGCAATATCACAGACAGAGAGTTGCCCAGAGACATTGAACACTGGCTACTGGGCAAAGGGGCTTCTTATAGGGAATAAGGACCCTCAGGGTTATGCAGAGTGACCGTTAATCTCTCAGGACAAAGAAGAGGCCTGCCTTTCTAGGGAATGACAAGAGACAGACATCAACCTTAATGGTTGGGTTATTGGTTTAATGGGTTGAGGTATCAGCTTGATGTTCCAAGGTTGGGAGTGGCTCCAAGGGGAAGTTAGTTAATGAAATTAAGTTGTAAAACAATGACAATGTAAATGAGATGGTGGTTAAAGGTATAAGTCAGAGGAAGAAATATTGGGTAATATAACATTGGGTAAGCAAGCACCTTAACATGTCTGTTGTCTTCACAGGGGTACATGATCCAGGGCTGGAGATGGGAACACTTTCCACTGGGATAGGTAGAGACACCACTGTCCTCCAAACATGATTTTCTTAGCCCACCATAGATCAGCCTGGCAACACCCTGAATGTTTTATTTTTGGTGCGTGGAGTGAAATTAAGAAGTTTAAGATGCCTCTTTTTAAGATGTCTCCCAGATGTCTTATATGTGCTGTGCAGAATGGACCATTATTTTCAGAGTATAAGCTTTCAAGATTCAAAGCTTCCTTTGTCATATAATCTGGCAAAAACCATGTTGATCTCTAAGCCATGGGGTGGTGGCTTAAAAAGAGATTCTACTTTGGCACTTAGAAAGATGTATGGGGAGGAAACAAGATTGCTAGTCCCATCATACCATGGGTACAATCAAGATCAGGCCCGCAAAGCAAATCTAAATAGTCAAATTCTATGGCATCAACATCAATTGGTCCAACCTGTGGATGCCAGATCATTTAGTTTGCTTCTCAATTGACATATTTGAAAGTAAAGGAATACAAAACAAAATGTCAGACAGGCCCAACTGTCAATCTGATTAAACTAATCTTCAGGAAAAATTCTGTAACCCTTATCTGATATTAAGGGAGTTATAAATTGGATCAAGGTTACATCTACCCAGGAACAGTGTAATCCCTTGATTTTCTGTTTCAGAACTGCCACCTTTACTATTTCCACACTTTCTGAACCACAGTTAAAATATTTGCACCCATGTGGAGAATGGTATGGGTAAAACCCAGAGCAAGTTAAGTCATGCTGGCTTTAATCATAGTACTAGTGTTCTTTGATTAGCTGTTTCATGCATCTCACTTTCAACAGAAATAAATATATTCATTTTAGGGATTATTTTCCCTGCTGGACTCAGGGCTAAATTACTGTTCTGAAGGCAAGAACCATAATTTTCATCCATAGGGGCTGGATAACCACTGCCTGATTTTTCTATTGACAGATGGCTTTTTAACACATAACCAGACGTTCAATGTATTGCTGAAGGAGATATTGAAGGAATTAGACTTCTTTTTGTTGTTATTTTCAAAAGCATTTGATTTTAGGTCAGAAGCCATATTGGTGGCTTATCATTTTTGTATTCTTGCTCAAAAGGAGAGAAAAAGGATTGGTAAAAAAAGATGTCATATCTTAAATGTTCCATTTTGGAGAAGGTCCTAACATAAGGCAACAAAGAAAACATGATATGGTATGACCAATTATGCAATCCATATAAATGTGAATTCAGAGACCCCTTAGCTTCTTCCCTACACTATGTCAAATTCCACATATTCCATATAAGACTCAGGTTAGGATTCAGTTCATTTTTTCCCCTGAGGAGTTGAAGGGTCATTTCCATCCAGTATTTTCCCTTCCCACTCCAGTTGTATTCCTGTCTTCGGGTGATTCCAGCCCTCTTCCCTCACTTTTAATTCAATGGGCTTATTTTAAACTTCTCTCTGGTTTTGTTAGTGTCTGGGATCCCAGCTGTGGCAAAAAACCCAGGTCCTCCAGCCTTATCTCTCAAGGCGTTGCCTACAAAGGAGCAGGAGCCATCAAAAAAGGAGAAAGTGACCCCACACCCAACTCCACCACCAACAGAAGGATGGACTATTTTGGGGTCAGCACTGCCACCAAAACTGAAGACCCAACCAATAACATAGGACCTAACACTGTTGCCTCAGAGCCACAGCAGGGGATAGGGATGGAGAAAAACCATGCCTTACTGCTGGGTCCTACAGTGACCTACCCAAGCAAGAGCTAGCCAAATCTTGTTGTCAGCTGATAATGTCAAAAGACAGAAGCAGAGAGATCTCACCCTCCACAGATCAGAGTACAGAATCTCCTTTGGCCAGACAGGGCTTCCCTGAAGCAGCGAAGTGTGACCCACTGGAAAGGAGGCAAGATCTGCACCTGCCAAGTTAGAACACAGCTGTGTGTTTGTGGGAGGAGAGATAGTGGGGAAAATAGGAAGGCCTCAGCTGTGGGGATTGGTCCAAGCAAGACCAAAGGGGTGGAGGCAGGGCTTTCGGGGTGGGTATAAATTAAGGGCTTCAAAAGGAGACACTGAATTGGGAGGAAAGCCTCCTTGAGGAATTACAAGAACTAGTGGCATGGCAATTGTTGTTCTCTGTTCCCATTTCTGAGGTCTGGGGAAAGCCAGATGACTGGATACATGGCTGTGGTAGGTGGTAGAATCATGTCAGCTGAAGAAGGTTTTTTTAGTTAGTTATATAGCTTAACAGAGCAGTCAAGAGTTGAAGATTTATTTGGACCCTCTTCCCATCAACCTATCAATCTAAGCAAATCATAATGTGACCAACTCTATGGGCTTCTAGAATCCCAGGAATTTTATCCCCCTCATTCCCTAATCTTGGCAGTCCTGTAGTTAACCAGTATACCAGCCTGCCTTCACCTGTGCAGTCCTCTGCTATGGACTGATCTAATTTTCTTTTAAAGCATTCTCTGGATATTGTGCTTGGTTAAAGTTCTGGAAACTTAATTGAAAGATATCCCTGGGCCCTTGAACTGCATGTTAAGAATGGGCTCATATAACAGTGTGATGAATTATCTGGGGCTATTCCAGTGTGAAGAGAATATTTATTCTGCTTCTTGCATTGAGCATTCTAAACATCCTTTTGTAATCCCCACCCTTCCTTAATACAAGATAAAACATTGGCCATATTTTTATTGAGAAGAAACTGTGGACAGTAAGAAGCAAAATGCTATATTACAGGATATTTAAGGATAGAAAACAATATCAAGGCAGGCATTTGGATGTATGTTCTTGGTCCTCTATTGAATAGTCACAGAGTCAATGTTTATATGAGATTAAAAAGTAAGAACTCTGAGTATGGTTCAGCATAAGCTTATTATGCCCTGAATCTGAAACAATTAAGGACCACATCATATGGTCCAGAGAGCATCCATACAATGCACCCTATCATAGCTCAGATATATAGTTGCTTGGAAGACATACTTTGTGATTTGATGCCTCCTAAAATATGTCAACAATAATTTAGAAAGTAAAGTGGTTTGAAAAGTGTTGATAGTTGTCTTTGAAATCATTACTGACAAGGTAGACTGGGTGACATGACTATTTATTTAATCACATTTTTATCCCGTCCTATCTTAAAGGGCTCAGGGTGGGTTACAACAGTTAAAACCCAATAAAACATTTAAATACAGCATTAAATATTGAAACTATAAAAACACAACATTCTTAAACAGTAGATTAATAAATAGTGTATAAAAAATAGAGGGTGACTAAAAAAAATCCAACTATCTCATCCCAACTTCTCTCCCGTTCCCCTGTTTAGTTAGACTTGCCCAATGTCCTATGGAAACTAAGTTCATGTTCATTTAGGACATATGAAGAAGTTTGGATTTATACTCTGCTTTTCTCAGTCTCAGAACAGTACACAAACTCCTTCCCTTCCTCTCCCTACAATAGACACCTTGTGAAGTAGGTAGGCTGAGAGAATTCTGACAGAACTGTGACTAGCCCAAGGTCACCCACGAGGATTCATGTATAGGAATGGGGAAACAAAACTTGTTCATCAGAATAGAGTCCACCACTATTAACAACAAAGCGGCACTGCTCTTTAAGACAACATACTGGATAATCTATGACTACAGTATTTCAAAAGTGGAATACTAAAAACGTAATGTATGCATGTTCCACCATCCTCCCATAAATTGTGAAGTATAAAAAGAAAATTCCCATGGGAGAGGGAGAAGAACATTAAAAGCTGCAAACCAAGATACCCTTGAAAATAAGTAGTCCTCTTGGGGCACATCTTATATGAATTTTTAACAGTAATTGTGGTATGGTTTCATAAGATCAATTCATGGCCAATTCTTTCTTGCAGTTTTTAGGTAAACAGCAGAAGTCAAGTGAAGTAGTTGGCTCATATATATGGACCCTTCAAAATCCATTTTTCTTTTGCAATGTATTCTGAAAGAGAGATGCCTTAATACCTGCCTTCAGTTTTTCACATTACTGTGGATGTCACGTGGGGTATGAATTGGTATATTCAGTACAGGATTCAGAACAAATAGCATAAAAACATTCCATCATACCCTGTCCCCACATACAATGCAGTTTTGCAGACTGTATGTGAATAATTGAGAGCAGACATAGGCCCCTTCTGCACATGCAGAATAATGCACTTTCAAGCCAATTTCAATGCACTTTGCGGAATAGCAAAATCCACTTGCAAACAATTGTGAAAGTGGATTGAAAGTGCATTATTCTGGTTGTGCGGAAGGGGCCATATTGAACTTTAATGACAGAATGCAATATTTCATAATCTAATTTTCCAATTTCAGAATCCAGTTCAAGATGACCAAATTTGATTTCCACAAATCAAATTCGACACTAGCATTTTGGTCAGATTTCAAAAAGTTACTGTTTTGATTGGCTACATATAGGATTTAAATTAATAGTAAAGATAGCAAGTGTTGTACTCAGTACTACAGAATGCCTGCTATAAATTGCTGCTAGTTTTTTTTACAGACCAATCCAGATGGGGGAGGGGCTCCCAGGGAGTGGCAGAGAGCTGCACCAATGTGTACAAAGTGCACCCTTACTGGTTCAAGGAGCACTCCCACCAGTGGAGAGGGCAAAGGTGCTGGCAGCAAAACTCAGAAGTTCAGGTCTCTGTGGAGCAACAGCAGCATCCACTTGGATGCCAGAATGGGGGAAGGGGGGACAGCTCAGGGTGTTCCTGGGGGTGGAGTCAATGTTAGTTGACTTCCACTGGCATTCCAGCTGAGGAACACTGGCCCCTGGAACTTTGGACTTACACAGTACTGAAGTGTAGCATAAGCCATTGTCAACAATGGGGTGATTCAGAGGGTGGGAGGGATTTTGAGTTTCTCTCCCTTCTGTGCCACCTGAAGTCACTTTGGACCCCCCACCCCTCCAGCTGGATTGCACTGTTAGTGATCTTTATAAACTCCCTTAATCATTTCTAAAGGTGATATACTGGTATACATTTTCAAAGACATAAATTTTGAAAGATTGAGTCCCATTGCATGCCTGCTGTTGTTACAAGTCAGATGCTATCTTATATGAATGCCATTGCATGCTAGCTACCTCACAGAAAGATAAGTAAAAACAAAAAAGATGCAAAAAACAAGAGAAGCACATGAACTAAAGAAAGTAGAAATTACTGATCCCTTTGGAAGTAGAATGGACCAGTCACACCCTATATAACAGTGGTGGCGAACCTTTGGCTCTCCAATTGGCCATGCTGGCAGGGGCTGATGGGAATTGTAGTCCATAACATCTGGAGTGCCAAAGGTTCTCCACCATGGCTATATAACATTTATATGCTCACATTGTGTCGCTTCTCCAACATATAACACCTGTTACACTTTGAACATGCCTTCAGCTTACAAGTAGTCTTAAATTGTTTCAAATACCAACTAAACTGAAATAAGAAACAAGGATGGATTTCAGGCTCATTCAAAAATATCCGAAGAATTCCAAGGTCAAACGAAAAGAGGAAGTAGTTCCAAAAAAATCTCTTGATTAATATGGGGTTATGTACCTTTCTTTCTGTAGCAGCTTTCTTAATGCATTTGATGAGGCACATTAAACTGAAGCCTGAGAACATAAGTGAAAGTCAAATGAAAGCCACTTCATTATATGTAGGACTACTTCAAATGATTTTATGCAATGAGAAAACTGAACCATAACACACCACATAGAAAATACTCTTCTCAGCTACCTACCATTCTGCACAGATTCTTTTACAAGGGTTTTTTTTGGTTCAAAAAAGGACAGAGGCTTTCTGTGTACTAGGGATTTCAGTACTAGGAATTAAAAATTCTACTAGGAATTTCAGTACTAGGAATTAAACATTAGCTTTCAGTACCAGGAATTTTTCAAAAATTGAAAAGGTCTCCAAAGTTAAAAAGGGAGAGGAAATATGAGATTTATCTTACTTAAGGAGAAAATTCTCCGGATATGTTCTTTAGCTGCTACCAATTATAGCACAATTTATTTGACAAGATGGGGACACATTTGCACATACCATGGCTGGATGTTTGATCTAGTTCCCACAAGACTGGAGTTCCCCTTGATGACTTCAAGGTCACAGATGCCATGACAAAACAGTTCAACCCTACCTATCATGGAGTCATCACCCTCTCTGTACAGAGATCAATGACCTTTTAGAATTGCTTATATAACCCACCACTCCTATGTTACTATTCCTGAATTATAAATTTTTGGAGGGACTATAATCATTTCTTGTTTACCCCAATATTTATTTGTGTAGCCCAAGGAGTGGAAAAGGAGGTGGAGAGCCCACAATGAGACTCAAGAGAAGCCTTTTTGTGGAAAGAAATTGGCCACAGACTGTTGATGGGAAAGCTGGTTAAGGAAGCAAGGTTCAGCATGGGGATGGAGCTGACCACTGGTCAGCACCCTTGCTGACCACAGCACCCTTGCTGCCTTTCAGTGGTATCCTTCCCATAGGCCCAAGTGCTGGGGGAAAAGCCAGGAGCCAGGACAGTGGGAGCCTCTAAATGGGCATTGGCCTCTAAATGAAACTGCCCTTACCATCTGGGGGTGTGAGCGACCAGTAGTTGCTGCCTGGATGTGTTCAGCTCAACCCACCCCCAAGACCCCTTATGGAGGTCCCCACAAAAGGGGAGGACTGACATGCAGGCTCCTATCCCCCAAAATGGATCAATGTCCATGCCCAATTTGCCAAAGAGTGAGAGCAGCAACTTGATTCCAGCAAAGCTTCCTAAGCCAATAACTAATCACACAAAGTAGACCTGACACTGTGGAGCCAGAAGTCCATGCCCCAGTCCAACAGGTGAACACTGTCTCTACAGCACAGAGTGATCAAGTGGTGCAAAATATTAGAGCAGGCACCATGGCAGCCACCCAGTGATTCATAAAAAGTGCCACAGCCGTACAAGTCCTTTACTTGGCCAGGTAAACTCAATAAGGTGCCATCACCTTGTGCCAGACCTGACTCTCCAATAGTTGGAACCAAAGTAGGCTGTCCCAGCAGCCAACGAGTTAGGGGTTCCAAGTCATCACCATGCAGCAAGCTAGCATTCTCTTTTCCACAGGCAGATTATTCTCCCTCTGCTGAATGATCAAGGCATGAGGTGGTCCTTCCAAGCGAGTGCACTTCCAGTGTTGGCAGCAAGGAGACCCAGTCAGTGGTGGGATTCAGCAGGTTTGCACCACTTCAGCAGAACCGGTTGTTAAAATGCCTCCTGTATACAACTAATTGTTAAATTATTTAAATCCCACCACTGGAACCAGTTGTTAAATTATTTGAATTCCACCACTGGACCCAGTACATTCCATTCCATCCAATCCACAATATCAACATGTGGGCTGACAAGGTCAAAGTTGCTGCACAATGCAGAAGACCAATGGATGCCAGTCCAATGGATGTTACTATGGCCCAGGAACCAGATTGGCCTGTACAGATCCGAAAAGACTGAAACAAAAATCAACAGTACAGGCTCACAAGGAGTCAGGTTAGAGCAGCTGGCAAACACAGAGACAAGGCAAGAGAAGCCATCTTATTTCAAGTCCAATGGAGCAAGGTAAAGCTGGGCTGAGGCTTGATCAGGAAGAGTCAAGGCTGGGTCAAGTCAGGTACTCCAATCTGAGTCTAATGCCCTTCTTGCCAGGAAGGAGTGTATATGAGCAAGAAACACTTCACCCTCTGCCCTTTCCGCATGGGCCAAATACAGCTCCCTGGGGATGGCAAAAACACCGTCCCCAGGGAGCTGTTCGCATGGGGGGCGCAGCTGCTTTGCTGCCGCACCGCTCTCACTCCTCCCCAGTGGCGCGCAGCCACCATTTTCCCACCTTGCTTCCCAAGCGAGGTTGTTGGAAAATGGTGGCTTTCAGCTGCTGCCATGCTAACGGCAGCAGCTGGAAGGCGACATCCCTCCCCCCTTGCCCAATCGACCTACCTTCTCTGCAACCGTCTGGTGCGTTGCCGAGGCCTGGGGACATGCCTCCCCTGCCTTGCGACTCCAGAGCGGTCACACAGGGCAGGGGAGCGTGTCCCCTGGCCTTGGCAACGCGCCGGACGGTTGCAGGGAAGATACGTCAATTGGGTGCCGGCGCTCTGTGGTGCCATCTTCCCGTTCGTTACCTGGACCGTTCATGCGAATGGTCTCGGGGGGGGGGGGGGGGTGGGTCGGCGTCATGTATGCCGACCCAACCCCCAGCGTGGCCGTGCGGAAACGGCCATAGTATTAAAGACCAAACTTAAAGCTCACACTATATAAGTGTGTACTCAGGAATAGCGGAGTTGAAAAAAATGACTTAAATAGGCTCAAGCAGCTGAATTAACAGTAGAAAGTGATGGGCAAAAATGAATATGCTTTATTTGGTTGTGAGGAGACAGTCAAAATAGCTTTTAAGAAGCTGATATTACAAATACTGTGTTTTCTCAAGGTTTCATGTTACAAATACCATGGTTTCTGTTTCCAAGCATTTTCTCAAAAGTCAACCAGTTGCTGGCTGAGGGGTCCAATGAAGCCAATTGCCCAACCCCCCATCAATTGCCCCAGTGAGGCCCCACATATTCTGGCAGCTGTGGGAGTTTTTGCTGGGGAACCTAGGCCCTGCCCCACAGTGGCCCTTTTTCTCCCCCCTTAGGCCTGTGACCCTGGGGCCCACTTGAAAGATCTTGCACCTGCCTGAGTACAGGCCCAGTTCCAGCCAGGAAAGGCACTACTGCCCTTGTTGGCTGCTGGAAGAAGCCTCACCCATGTCTGCAGCCAGGGGCATAACGAGGCAAACTGTAGCCCTGGGCAAAACCTGAGTTGGATGCTCCCACATGGGCGGCCACTCCACCACGACCAATTTTTTTTGCACCAGGACATTGGTGCGTGCAGGGGGTGCATTTTTAGACATATCAGCACTAAAATTTCAGCGTATCATCAGGAGACTGTCCTTATGCTACCCCCCAAGTTTGGTGAGGTTTGGTTTAAGGAGTCCAAAGTTATGGACTCCCAAAGGGGGTGCCCCATCCCCCATTGTTTCCAATGGGAGCTAATCCCCAAATTACGTGCCCTATGCAGCCCTTTGTCTGGAGTTAGGTC
This sequence comes from Sphaerodactylus townsendi, assembly GCF_021028975.2. NCBI lineage: Eukaryota > Metazoa > Chordata > Lepidosauria > Squamata > Sphaerodactylidae > Sphaerodactylus > Sphaerodactylus townsendi. The sequence goes on along the minus strand of NC_059431.1, from coordinate 84,105,835 downwards.
AAAACTCCTTGGAATCAGCCACTTGGCTGAGGGCTTTTAGATTCTGGCTGCGAATTCATTTTCTCTCGGACTGTAATTCCCTGGTCCACCGTCTGCTCTCTGACACCCATTCCAACCCCTGGTTTTCCATAATTGAAGAAAAAATGGCCTCTATTGGACTGTCAGTGGATTCACTTTGCCCTTTGTCCTATTCAGAAGCTTATAGGAAATTAAAAGGTCAACTATTGGATAGAGAGTTCTCTACCCTAATCACCCCAGACAAGAAAACATGCTCCCCCCCTGTATTTTTCTCTCCCATTTGAATGGGGCCACTTGGCACACTTCCTGTATTTTAATAAATTAATAAACCCTGCTCAAAGGAGAGCCATAATGCTTACCAGGTTTAATGTTATGCTTTCTGCCTTGTTACATGGCAGATTTAACAAGCAAGAAAAGGCTAAAAGATTGTGCCCATGTAATGATGGCTCAGTTGAATCTCTGGCCCACCAATTACTACACTGTCTCAGATTCAAGGAAATCAGATCCAAGTATGTGAATCTTACTCCTTTACATTTACCAGATCTCCCCGATTTAATTAGATTGCACTACTTGTTGGACAATCCTGATCCTTCTCTCTGTATGATAGTGGCAGACTTTCTCCTGGAAATTACTAAACGCCAGTAGATTTCCTTCGACCTAACATGTATTTCCTGTATTGTATATACTTTTTAATCCGTTTTTATTATTGTTGTACTGTTGTCTATGCCAATAAAGGCTTGCAATGGGAGCTAATGGGAGATGGGGGCTACAGTTTTAAGGGCCCATAACTTTGCCCCCCCAAACCAAAGTGCACCAAATCTGGGGAGTATAATCAGGGCAGTCTCCTGATGAGACCCTGAAAGTTTTGAGACTTTGCCTTCAGAAATGTGCCCCCCCAGGCCTGCAACCCCCATTGACAGCAATACAGAAAACTCAATGCAGAACAAAGATTCTTGGGCAAATTTCTGGGATGTTCCTGAAGGGGGTGCATTTTTAAATGTATCAGCACCAAAATGTCAGGGTATCATCCGGAAACCATCCTGATGGGACCCCCCAAGTTGGGTGCAGTTTGGTTTATGGGGTCCAAAGTTATGGACCCTCAAAGGGGGTACCCCATCCCACATTCTTTGCTAAGGAAATGGGGGCTATCCTTTTGAGGGTCCATAACTTTGGATCCCCAGAACCAAACTGCACCAAACCTTGGGGGTGCCATCATGACAGTCTCCAGATGATACCTTGAAATTTTGGTGCTGATACGTCCAAGAATGCCCTCCCTGCAAGAACATCCCGAAATTTGCCCAGGAATCTTTGTTCTGCATTGAGTTTTCTGCATTGCTGTCAATGGGGGTTGCAGGCTGGGGGCACATTTCTGAAGGCACCATCTCAAAAATTTCAGGGTCTCCTCAGGAGACCCCCCTAATGATACCCCCCAGTTTTGGTGCAGTTTGGTTCAGAGGGGCCAAAGTTATGGACCCTCAAAACTGTAGCCCCTATCTCCTATTAGCTCCCATTGGAAACAATGCGGGATAGGGGCACCCCCTTTGGGAGTCCATAACTTTGAACTCCCTGAACCAAACCTCACCAAACTTGGGGGGTAGCATAAGAACAGCCTCCTGATAATACGCTGGAATTTTGGTGCCGCTAGCCTAAAAACTGCGCCCCCTGCAGGCCACAAATGGAAAACCACTAAAAATACCCAAAAACGAACCCAGCATTTTGATGCCCCCCACAAGGTGATGCCCTGGGCAGCTGCCCATTTTGCCCAATGGGCATTACGCCAGTGTCTGCAGCTCACCCCCACCCATGAGGTTGCTGCTGCACATCTGACTGCACGTATGGATGTTTGACCCAGACATGAACCCCAGCATCTCCATTGGTACAAAAGGTCCTGCAGGGTGATGATGCCTGCTGCCCCGCCATCCCCCCTTTGACTCTGGAGAACCCTTTCCCTGCTGGCTTGGAAGTGCCCCAGGGCATCCTTCCCACATCCTATGAAGCCAGGATCCAAATACCACTGTGCCTACTGGGGCAGGCCCAAAAGCACAACTCCCTTGCTGGAGATTTGAGCAGAGGCATAGCTAGGCCAGAGTGCACCCGGTGCACACTCTGCCTTTTTCTCCTCCTTTTCCTCCTTTTCCTCCTCCTCTTCTTCTTTGTTCCTAGTTGCCTTGGTGCTACCTGGCCAGTTGGGTTGAGAACCAGTGCAGTGATTATGAGTAGGTGGACTTTAATCTGGAGAACTGGGTTTGATTCCTCAATCTTCTACATGAGCAGTGGACTCTGGTGAACTGGATTTGTTTCCTTGCTCCTGCAAATTAAGCTCTCTGGGTGACCTTGGGCTAGTTGCATTTTTCTGAGAACTCTCTAAACCCCACCTACCACACAAGGTTCTGTTAGGGGAAGAGAAAGAGAAGGAGTTTGTAAGCCACTTTGAGACTCCTTACGGTTGAGAAAATGGATATAACTCCAAACTCTTCTTTTTCTTCCTCATTTATTTTCATATAGGAAATGCCAACTAGTTGGTGTCTCTTCCATGAAGTATTTGCCCATGTTGTCTGCTTGACATATATATAAAAGCACCCCACTGTTTTTGGCCATCAGGAGTTGCCTTCCAGTTGCTTTAGGAGTAGCAGTTCATTTTCATTTTTTTTTCAAGTATCAACACTGTACAAAGCACCGGACTGGGTGGTTATATTAAGAATGTGCAAAAACAGCTTTTCCAAAGAATGTCAAGCTGTCCCCAGATACTTGCTCATTCTCAGCTATCAGCAAAAGAGCTGATCATCTTTGTAGACTTAAAAAAAAACCTTTTTAGCAAGATAGATATTTGCTCTCATTCAATGAGTATATTAAATTACCACAAACGTCTGGGGCTGAATCTACCCAGACTGCTTACCTGTGACCTATTACTCATGCTATTATTTTTATAAAACTATAAAATGGAGAGCACTGCTAATGAAACTCTCTTGGGATAACAAGTTATTTTTTCTATCCACCTTCTCATTGCCTCCAAAATTTAAAGCTGATTTGGAAGGAATGGGAAGAAAACTTACTAAACTGTTATCGAAGGTTTATAAGCAATTAGCATTTAAAAATGCTTTATGTTTCTGTTACACATCATATTGAGTAGTTTGATTTTTTAAAGACTCCTATTAGTGTGTGTGTGTCAGAACCATCTTTAACTAGACAATTGTAACAATTGTTGATGAAAAAATATTTCTTTATTTCAGGTAAGATAAGTCCCAAACAGTGCCAAGATGTCTCTCCTGCCCCAGCAGGGACGTAGCTATTTTAAAGTAACCAGCGTGCCCATCCCCCCCCGGCCCACCGTACAGTTCCACAGCTGTACTACAGACCAAAGTATATGGCCTTCACTAGCTAGCAAAGGAGAGATTAGAAGTCAGGAAGCAGCAGAATAATACTTTCACACAGCAAATTCACACAGACCAGAATTCCCATCCCCCAGAAATCAAGCCAACCAGACAGTGTGTGTGTATGAGAGAGAGAGAGAAAGAGAGAGAGAGAGAATATGCAGATAAACATTAAATGTTAACATCTCTTCCCCCTCTCTCCAGTTATAAACTACTCATTCTGAAATTATATTCTGCACAGTTTGAAATTGTGTCAGACAATATCTAAGTTGAGCTATCTAGCTACTGACCCCCCTCCATTTTTTATTGTAACTTTGATGAAAAATAATGGCTTGAAAATTATGAATGATAGCTAAATAATAGCACATGAGCCTGTGGTTCATTTGAGATGTACTGATACAAACGAAGAGGCCAGTATTACAATTCTAGCAACAGGGTATAGAAAGATACATTGCTATTTCATTTCACCAGAAGAAAAACTGATTCTAAATTGAGGTTATGTGGCAGAGCCCTTATTAAAACATGCAGAATTCAAAGCAGGCAAAAAGTGAACACAGCAAGTAATGCCTTTCTTTTCTCAAAGTTCCTGCTGAATAAGTGGGCAACATTTCACTTAGAAAAAAATATGTTAGTGCATTTCACTTAGGTTGGAAGAGATTGTTAGTGACCCATTCTGCACAGACCATTTAAAATATCTTACAGACATTTTTAAAATAACTGTTTTGGCTCCCCCTCCACCCATACAGTGCAAGAAAATAAAGCATTTCAGGCCAACACTTTTTTCCCCCTCACCTGCCACCTGAAGGAGGTTGTCAATTTCATTTTTTTTTGTGTCCACTATTTTGTGCTGCTGTAGAGGTCCTCTTTGCAGCTGGCCATTTGAAATTTCACAGTATAAAGTACATGGATAAAATTAATTTTTCCTGGCAATCTCAAGCATGTGTGATTTTTCCTCTTTTTTATTTTCAATGAGACATCTTTGAAGCTCTGATGACACAATATAAGAATCAGATTCTTATATTGCATCATCAGAGCTTCAAAGATGTCTCATTGAAAACAAAACAAAAAAGGAAAAGCGACACATGCATGGGATTGCCAGAAAAAAACTAACTTTATCCATGTACTTTATGCAGTGAAATCATGTGCAGATGAACTGCAAGCAGAGGAAACCTCTGTGGGAAACATTCAGCAGCTGACCTTCTGCATGGAGAATCTCTGCAGCAGCACAAAATGGTGGGTATGAGTGGTGCAAACAAAAGTGAAACCCCTTTAAAAGTCAAGGAGGAAAAATAAAACATTTCCTGTTTTCTGCACAGGGAAAGTTTGAAATATGTCTTGGGGGAAAAAGAAATGCTGGTTAGCATTTTTGAATTATAATATTTTGAGAAAAAATAAGATGTCTTCTAAACATTTTGGGGGAAAAACTGTGCAGAATGCACCCCAAAATGCAAAAACCCGAAGAGGTTTTATTTGTGTTGTGGGGAGTGGGCCAGTGTCAGGAGCTGTGTAGCTGAAATCCACAATTCACACATGAATATGTACTCTGTGCTGACTAGGATACTCTGAGTGAATATGACACTGAGGATCTGTAACTGGATCTGTGGTATGGGATGGAAGATATTAACTCTTTCTATGTATTCTGTTGACCAGATTCACCTCCCTGAGACTTCTTTTATACCTGTTGGAAAAAAAAGACCATTGCTACCCAAGGGAAGGGTCGGCCCTTCACCTACCCCAAAATACCATAAAGACATAAAAACAAAACAACTGTGTGTGGTAAAAAACATATTGGCCATAGTCATTTATTTATTGGTTCAAAATGAAGAGAAGCATAAGGCGCAGCGTAGGGGTCCGATCAACACGCTGGGCAGCACTTGTGCTGTCTCCTAGCTTCCAATTTCCTCAAGCCTTCTTGCTGAGGAAACAATTCATAAACCAATGGAGCAATGATGGGAAATTCCAGATGGGCTGTGGGTCACTGCCTGAAGATTCCCTTTGCTGCTAAGGCACCCAGATGTAGCTCACATCTGGGTGCCCCACCCATTGGCTTGCTCCACCCCAAAGCATTCTAGCTCACCCGCACATCCACACCAAGATCAGTCCCTCATGCACAACCCACCAACGAGCTGGGTGAAACCCTGCTCCTGCCAGGGGAAGCCCACATAAATATGGGTGTGCCCCGAGCCAACTGATGAGTTTTAGACTGCTGCAGCATAATGCGGATAGATTGACCTGTGATACTAACATTCCCTACTGCCTGCGCTCTGGCACTGACATCAGTGTGTGAGGACGAGACAAGCTTGCTGCTTCGGAAGCTGCCCCCCCCCCATGGCCAAAGTAAAGTCAATTTTAAAGAGGAGTGTTCCGTACTGTGACAAGCAATCCCCGCAGAAGAGTGGCTATGATCTGTGACAGTAGAGGTAGTGTGACAGGGTGATGGCCATCTGTCGAATGGCTAGAAGACTGGGCCCAACCTTTAATGGCCTGCCATGCCGAAAATGACCGGGAAGGGTCAGGTAATGAAGAAGCTTTGCAAAAGAACAATACCACTGATAAAAACAAATGCAAAGTTTTAGTTGACCGTCCAGTAAGCTGCAGGTGGGCCAGGTAATTAAAAGAGCCTCTTCATTGAAAAGTGCCAACCCCATGTTAGGAGAAGCTGCCTGGAAATCCTGGAAAGCTTGCAATGCTCCTTCTTAAGTGCGTTGAGTTGATGGGGCCAGCAATTCCATGACACCCTGTGTTATGAGTCCCTGCCAAGGTTCCAAAGTTCCTGTGGGAAAGACTCCAGGTTAGCATCTGCCCCGGGGGCTACGCCCAGAATCTCTCAACCTGGAAAGGGGACAATGTGTCTGGTATGCTGTTGCCGGCACCCAGAACGTGCTGTGCTGAAAATGAGATGTTACTTACCAAGCAGAATGCAATGAACCTCCTCATTAACCACATGACCCATGAGAGACTGTCTGTTAATGACCCTCACCACAGCCATGTTGTCACACCAAAAGAGGACTTTACGGTTAGTGAACTGCTGCCTCCAGATATAAATCACCACTAGAATGGGAAAAAATTCTAAAAAGGTTAGGTCCTGTAGGATTCCGGAAGTGGCCCATTCTTCACTCTTCCTCACTCCCTTTAACTGGAGATGTTAGGAATTGAACCCAGGAATTTCTACCCCTCAAGCAGATGCCCTGTCTCTGAGACAGGGCCCCTTCTCCCTACCCTCACCCCTACCAAATAGCCCTTGCTGTAATAGTCTCTGTGTATCAACATCAGAGGACCTCTGAGTCCTCTCACTCCCATCCATAAATAGCCAGACCCCAGTTAAAGACACCTGGACCCAGTAAACAGGCTATCTGGGTTTTTATTTATTATTAATTGTTTTTTAAGTTGAGTGTTCTCTTTGCAAAATAACACTGCCCACTTGTGAGGGGAAGCCCAGAGGGAACCCCCTATAACCTGAAGGCTAAGTAGGCAAAAGCATGCACCTCCCAAATAATAAAAACGAGGGGAGGAGGAGTGGGGCTCACAAACAACCTCCTTCCCCCAGCTGTGGCTTGAAGTGCTGCACTCTGCTGATTTCCTCCCACAAGAGACCATGGACCAACAATGGAGCCTGGACGCCTCTGCCCTGATTACCTACCTCAGCCACGTGTGAATGAACCACCTCCGACCATCCTGCTGCAACCGATTCATCCATCTCCGAGCTCAAAGAGGGCTGCAGCTTGCTGGTCCTCGCATTATAAAGGCCCAGGCAGGCCCACCCCCAGCCTGATGTCAGGATGTGATTCACGTCCTGCCGTCAGACACTTGCAACTTGCCCGGACCCGGAACCTTGTACAGGCAGAACAGCCTTTAGAACTGATAGAGGAAGGCTCCTCCATTATTAGGATCACTGGCATAATGCCCATTGGGCAAGGTGGGCAGCTGCCCAGGGCATCACCTTGTGGGGGGCATCAAAATGCTGGGTTCGTTTTTGGGTATTTTAGTGGTTTTCCATTTCTGGCCTACAGAGGGTGCAGTTTTTAGGCTAGCAGCACCATAATTTTGGTGTATCATCAGGAGACTGTCCTTATGCTACCCCCCAAGTTTGGTGAGGTTTGGTTCAGGGGGTCCAAAGTTATGGACTCCCAAAGGGGGTGTCCCTATCACCCATTGTTTCCAATGGGAGCTAATAGGAGATGGGGGCTACAGTTTTGAGGGTCCATAACTTTGGCCCCCCTGAACCAAACTGCACCAAACCTGGGGGTATCATCAGGGCAGTCTCCTGATGAGACCCTGAAAGTTTTGAGACTGTGCCTTCAGAAATGTCCCCCACCCAGCCTGCAACCCCCATGAATAGCAATACAGAAAACTCAATGCAGAATAAAGATTCTTGGGCAAATTTCTGGGATGTTCCTGCAGGGGGCGCATTTTTGGATGTATCGGCACCAAAATTTCAGGGTATCATCTGGAGATGATGGCACCCCCCAACTTTGGTGCAGTTTGGTTCAGGGGGTCCAAAGTTATGGACCCTCAAAGGGTAGCCCCCATCTCCTTAGCAAAGAATGGGGGATGGGGTACCCCCTTTGAGGGTCCATAACTTTGGACCCCCTAAACCAAACTGCACCAAACTTTGGGGGTACCATAAGGACAGTTTCCAGATGATACCCTTAAATTTTGGTGCCGATACATCCAAAAATGCACCCCCTGCAGGAACATCCCAGAAATTAGCCCAAGAATCTTTGTTCTGCATTGAGTTTTCTGTATTGCTGTCCATGGGGGTTGCAGGCTGGGGGGGGGGGGGACATTTCTGAAGGCAAAGTCTCAAAACTTTCAGGGTCTCATTATGAGACTTCCCTGATGATACCCCCCAGTTTTGGTGCAGTTTGGTTCAGGGGGGGCAAAGTTATGGACCCTCAAAACTGTAGCCCCCATCTCCTATTTGCTCCCATTTGAAACAATGGGGGATGGGGCACCCCCTTTGGGAGTCCATAACTTTGGACTCCTTGAACCAAACCTCACCAAACTTGGGGAGTAGCATAAGGACAGTCTCCTGATGATATGCTGAAATTATGGTGCTGATATGTCTAAAAAGGCGCCCCCTGCAGGCACCAATGTCCTGGTGCAAAAAAAATTGGTCTTGGTGGAGTGGTCACCCATGCGGGGGCATCCAACTCAGGTTTTGCCCAGGACTACAGTTTGCCCAGGGCTGCCTCGTTATGCCCCTGATTAGGTTGGAGTCATAGATCAAATGCAGGGCTTAAAAGCACCTGGTATGAGATGGAGAAAAACAGGTTAACTACATCATCAGGGGTAGCACAGCAGTGGCAGGATTTAACCAGCCACTATGCCTATGATGTACTCTTATTATAACCATGACCTGTAACATGATTCTTAACTGAAGTGATACCTGTCTCGGTACCATAGCAACAGAAAGGTTGCCATTTTGGAAACACCTTTATATAGTTGCCATCATTTGCCATATGTAGCAATGGTTAACAGTTCTGGCTATTTTTCAGACCTCTAATACTGGACAAAAAAACTTTTTGCCCGTGGTGAGAATATGGAAAATACAGAGTAATACACAATAACCTTTTGCTCCACTTATTAAACATTCATTTGAATCTCCCTGTTTGACGCGGGTTCTTATTAAACAGCCCTAATGGTCACAGTGAATCATTGATGAGCCAGCCACAGGGTAAAATACATTCACAGCATTTTTCTCATTTCTTTTAAGCAGCAAACAGTTTTTTACCAGCCACCTCATACAGTGTGGAACCAACTGGGAACTGTTAATCAGTGTTAGTAAAATAGAAACAGTTTAAACACAAGGTAAAGCCCAGCTTACACGCCTTATCCAAAAGATGTGCATGGTTATGGAAAATGGTACCAGGGCAGCTGGTTCACAATTAATGGGACAGCTGTATCCAATCCATCTGTGCTGCTTATCAGTAGCAATGTATGTCTAAGAGCCTATTATCAGAGGGCCAGAAAACAGGAATATGTTGGTTGTCTCACAGGTGACTAAAATACTCTCAAAATGGAGAAATGGAGAATTAGTTCCAGTCTTACCCTTCCAACTTTGTTTGTCATAACTATCTTTGCCTATTTCATAGTAGGGTTTTTTTGTATGTGATACACCAACATTTCTGGTGATTGTTAAGACTGTGAATTAGGCACTGGTTGTTCTTAAATAAGCTTAAAGATCTTTGAATTTAAAAATCTTAAATGCTTAAAAATCTTTGAGCCCCTCAGCTCTGCTCCTGCCTTTATATGGCTTTTGAAATCCAGAGCTTTTGAAAACACAAAGGCCAGGAAATGGGGCTCTGGGGGCTGGGGCTCAGGAGCAGGGCCATGCCCCCAAGTCCTGCCCCTGGACTCCATGCAGCTTATGAAAGCCGGAGCTTTTGAAAGCATGGAGTCCAGGGGGCAGGGCTCATGGGTGGGGCTTGGAGCAGGGCTTGGAGAGGCGCTTAGGGTGGGGCCACACCCCCGAGCTCATCCCTAGCCTCGGTGCTTTCAAAAGCTCCAGCTTTCAAAAGCTGGCCTGCAGGAGGGTGGGAGGTGGGGCTTGGTGGCATGCGCCCTGGGATACCCCATGTCCCTACAGGCCGCACACCTCTGCTTTGTTGTGCATTATCTCCCTGGTTTTCAGTAAGCAAGCTCTTTATCAAGCCTGATCAAATATTTTCTTCACCATGTACAACGCTTGCATATTCTTGACCAGTAGAATTTAAGCCCGTTAAAGATTTCACTTTTGGGGGGTCTTTCTGGGGCCCAATGCAGCAGCAACTATATATGTGAAAGCAGGGAAAATGCCATTTTCAAAAAGTCATTTAACAAACCTAGCCACTTGTATTGTATCTAATGAAGGTTATTTGAATTCATGGTATGTCCATTTTATTCTTATCTATCAAGTTAAAGACAACATCAAGGATAAAGTGTTTCATATAAAAGAGCCTTCTGAAATTGTTTTTCAAGACTATGGGCTAGTTTTTTCATTGTAGTCATCTACAAATGACTTAAATTAAGTTCAGAGTATAAAGGAGATAACCTCTCCCTTTTTCCATAGTCACATGCTGATATTATGAGCTTATGAATCACAAATATTATGTGTTGTGCATTGGGACTTTGTAATTAAATGCTAAATATGTGTTTCAGTACCCACGAGAGTTGGATGCAGTATGCATACATCTCTTAGAAGCTTGCTGACAAAGCGTGTGGCTTTCACAGCATTCAATATCTTTGGTTGTAGCATCCCACTAGTTTAACTGAAAAGATAGCCTCTTTAGATGACCTTTCAAAAGCAGTCTCAAGGTGGAAATCAGTTTGAGTGTGTTCTTCATAATAGCAGAGCAGCTGCACATTTTTTTGACATCAGCATTTCTTACAATAATGAATAAACAGGAAGGCTGTGATCTAGATGGAAACACACAGATTTTCTGTGCAGACATATGATCTTTTCAAGAGATTCCCTTCCAGAAGTGCTTTACCCACCCTGAAAAATTGATGCTGAGTACCAGCCAACCCTCTGGAATAGCATTCAATAAAATATAAGATACTTAGTGGACTGGGAAGATTGGCAGTAACTGCTTTCCCTCCACCATGGACCACTTAAGCCATACTTGTGGCTATTTGGATTTTGTAGAATAGGTACTATTTAGACAAATGAAGACTGAAATTCTGTGGATACTTGGGGGAAAGCATCTCACACATGTCTCATTACATTTAATGGAATTAAATAATAAAGGATATAGTGAACCTATTTTCAGACCCTTTACTATTATTTTTATATGAATTTTAGGTCTTTTAAAATGAACTTCAAACCTCTGAGTATTCCAAGCTAATCAGGAGAATACGTAGGAGAACAGGATCTATTCCAGCCAGTGCCACACTAAGGCCTATTTGTTAGTGTGCACACAGGGAAAAGGCACTGGTCACCTCTGCTCAATCAACTGGATGTGGACACAGAATCTAGTTGCATTAAATATCAATCATTTTGAGTCAGATCAAATCTCCCTTTGTAATGTAAGAATGTATTTAAACAAATTGGGGTTTTTTTTGTTTGTCATAATGGATTATTTTCTCATGTAGATATGGTTTCATAAAGGAAAGAACTTTTCTTCATGAGGTTTTCAGTGAAAGATAAGCTTTGCTTTGTTTGTTGAGTAGTACTTCTACAATGCAAATTCACTGGCAAAAAAGAAATACTCTAGCCTTCCAAGCATCCACAATCTGTAGCTATGATTACAACAAAGTTATAAGGTTATGTTGATAAATCTAAAGCATTAGGTGCCTGCCCATACATGGACAGAAGGTATGAAATAATATTTATTGGCACAAGGAGGAAGAGTCCTTTTTAATCACTATTGATTTCTAATGGAGAAATATTATTGTTGTTGTTGTTGTTGTTGTTGTTGTTGTAGTAGATTTCACAGCTGCCAGATCTTTAGCTGGTTGTTGGCCTTCATTACAATTCGAGCCTCACCCAGGGGCCTAGGAAGTTGTAATGTATCAGCGTAGTATTCGTGCGGATCCCAGCAGGGCTACCTTCTGAATTTGACAGATGTCAATTTTGTCAATTCGAAGATGTTTCAAGTGTTGCCCTAGTGTTTTTGGGATGGTGCCCTGTGTGCTGATTACCACTGGGATAACCTCAGCTGGTTTGTGCCATAGACGTTGAAGCTCGATTTTCAAATCGCGGTATCTAGTGACCTTCTCGTGTTCTTTTTCAATGACCCTGCTGTCACCGGGGACTGCTATGTTGATGATGGTCACTTTCTTGTCCTCGATCACGGTGATGTCTGGTGTATTGTGTTTGAACACTTTGTCCGTTTGGATTCGAAAGTCCCACAGGATCTTGACCTTCTCATTTTCCCTTACTTTCTCTGGACAATGTTTCCACCAGTTCGTTCGTTCGTTCGTTCGTTCGTTCGTTCGTTCGTTCGTTCGTTCGTTCGTTCGTTCGTTCGTTCGTTCGTTCGTTCGTTCTTTCTTTCTTTCTTTCTTTCTTTCTTTCTTTCTTTCTTTCTTTCTTTCTTTCTTTCTTTCTTTCTTTATCTATTGATTTATTGATTTATTGATTTATCTATCATATTTATATACCGCCCTCCCCCAAAGGCTCAGGGCGGTGTGCATCAGTCATAAAGACAATTTAAAACATATAATAATCCATACAATACTAAAACTTGCAGATGGCTTCAACCCTGTTCTTATGTTGTAATTCTTGCATAAATTCCAGTGGATCATCTATTATTGTTGTTGTTGTTGTTGTTGTTGTTGTTGCTGCTGCTGCTGCTGCTGCCGCCATCGGTGTCGTCGTCATCATTATCATCATTATCATTATTAAACTTAATAACCCACCCACCCCCTAAGGGCTCTGGGCGGTGTACAAACAGTGCATAACTACAGTACATAATAAATAAAACAAAATATACATGTGATATTAAAACCTTAAAAACACAGCAGCATTAACACAACCACCATTGGTTGATCACAATTTGTTGACGGTGCCCAATCCCAAGGCTGGGAGGGGGGGCGGCGGCAATGCCAAATAAGATCTTACATTGTCAGTGCTGAAGATGGTACAACAGAGGACATGGGGGCATCAGAGGGGGCAGGCAATCCGCGGCCGACCTCATCAAAGGCCCGGCGGAACAATTCGGTTTTACAGGCCCTGCGGAACTCACCAAGGTCTTGCAGGGCCTGAACAGCTGATGGAAGAGTGTTCCACCAGGCCCGGGCCAGAGCCGTAATGGTCCTGGCTTGGGTAGAGGCCAGCAGCAACATAGAGGGCCAGGGACTGTCAGTAAGTTAGCCTCTGCCGATCACAGAGGCCTACCTGGGACATATGGGGTGAGACGGTCACAAAGGTATGAGGGCCCCTGGCCGTGAAGGACCTTAAATAATATTCCTTCACGTTTGCAATAGGAAGGGAAACCATAATGATAGAGAATGTTGTCACCTAATTCACACCCCTGGGAAGTAAAAAAGATTTCTAATAGAGTGCATTCCAATGGATTAAAGAGCTATGTCTTAGAGCATGGTTAAAATTAAAATAAATGCCACACTAGCATAAAATCGTCATCCCAGCTTGGATTGTTGGCAGCGTAATTCAAAGAGGGACAAAACAGGGCTTCTGGAACACCAAACAACCCTCAAAGAACAAAACAGGGTTTTTGCAGCCCCATTGGAGATTTTCTGAGTGCTAAGAAGCAGTATATTTGTTGCAATTATTTTCTTTTTATGCTCACAGTAAATGAATACTGAGCATACCTTTTCCCACTGATGAACATACAGGCATATGTAGGCCTAGCATTAAAAAGGAAAGGCAATCCTGTGCTATATTTGTGGATGTGCTTGCGTGGCCTGTTGAGGGGGTTCGGGACAACAGCCTATCCCCTCCTGCATGTAAACTGTGCCAGTGGAAAGATCTGTAATGAAACAATTACAAGTTTATGCAATGATGCAATTTGTAGCTTCATTATTTTACATTTCGCCCCCGAAAATCTGAGGTGGTACTTTAGTGGCTTCACGTGGATTTTACCTAGTACAAACTACTGTGGTGTGATTTTTTTAAATTTGCTTTCCAAGATAAAGAACAACCAGTGTTCCTCATGGATGCTATTGATTTATGAGCCATGCCAGCTGTTTTAGCTTTCAGCTTGCATTGACTTGCTCCAATTTGCTATTCTAGGCTTTTATGGGCCAAACACAGATACATAAATCTATGTTCCCTGAACTACTTAATAGATATTCCTTGAAAGACAATAAGCCAGAGTGAAATGAATAATTTAATCTTCTTATGCGGGAGATATGGTCCCAAAATTGATTTTAAAAAATTAACTTGAATTTAAGCAGTTTAAAATCCCCATGCATTAGTAACTGTCAGTGTGGGAAATGGAAAAGAAGCTGTTTAAATATACCCAAAACCAGCAATGTGTGTGAAGGCACGGTTCTTTTAAAAATCTCATTATGCTGCCTTTTCTTGGAAGAAAGCAATTTAGCCAACTACTGGACAAGAAGAATACTGCCATGTTGAAATAAAAGTCTTTTCTATATTATAGTAAAATAACACAGAAAATTGAAGAGAGAAGCAATTCTAATTGTGACAGCTAATTTTTTTTAAAAAAATAGGCTGCAGTTCTGAGTACAGTGGTCTAAAATAAACTCCCTTGAGTGTAGTGGGACAATTCCAAGTATACATACATAGAATCGGACAGATCAACTGCTTTACTCTGTATGCTTATGAATACAGAGCTGATTAGAGGTGGGCTATTAACCGTTACTATGGGGAGTCCAGTGGTGGGATTCAAATAATTTAACAACTGGTTGTTTACAAACACCATTTTCACAACTGGTTCTGCTGAAGTGGTGGGAACCTGCTGAGTCCCACCACTGGGGGAGTCCACACCAGAAATCATGAATGAGTCTCCATGTGGTGGGAAGCCTTTAGGTGACAGCAGTGAGTGACTATACCTTCTGACTATAATGGTAGCCACACCCCAGGATTCTGTCTTCTTTTCTTAGGTGAAAAACTCTTCACAGATATCGGAGGCTGTCTTCACTTTTATCTTTACACAGGATTCAGTCACAACCCAACATAATGTCTCTCTCTGACCGTGTTGTGTATGAGTGTGTGTGTGTGTGTGTAAATGTATATAGCAAAAATTCAGCTGTTAGTTTCACAGACTGAAATAAAGCAATTTGTAAAAAAAAAATTCTCCAGCTAGTTCACTGACATTACTGGCAGGCTCTTCACAGGCCTCTGAGCACTGGAGAATGGAAACACAGTGTGCTATTTGGGCCCGGAAGAAGCAATTCAGCCCATTGATTTTTTTCTGGCTTTTAACTCACAAAGGTTGTCTTTTTCCAGTCCTGAATTGCCTTGTAGAAGCCAGATGATAGCTTCTGGGCAAGGGGAATCTGGAATACAGCCTCACATCTAATGCCAGCTGATTTTCATGAAGCCAGCTGGCAGCATTTTGTCTTCCAGTCAGATTTCTATAAGTCAACTGGCAGCAATTTACTACATTCTAGGCTTGTGTGACCCAGAGGTGCAAGGAAACCATACCATTTCTGGTAGGGCATGACTGAACTCTATTTAATCATGAATTCTGCTTCCCATGAGCCATCTATCTGTTTTTTTGTCTTATGCACTAAGGCATTTGCTTCTCTCTTCAAGGTACTATCGTTACTGGTGGACCTGCAGGAGCAAACCATTTGGAATGGTGAAAGTTTCCATGCATCCAGCCAAGAGAGCTCCCACGGTCTTTCCTCTCTTATGGTACAAAAACGGATTCTCAGATAAAGAACAGTGTGCGAATTGTGCTTTAGACTGAGAAAGCTGGAAAACCACCATCAGGCATAATTATAATTAAAAATTGAAATGATGGCCTTTGCCTTGTCATTGCAGTCATTAAAGTTTTTATTGTAAGCCACCTTGAGTCATATAAATATGGTGGGTATAAATATAATAAATAAAAAATAAAGTTAACAATGCACTGTAGGAACTAGAGTTAAATATTATTTAAATAGTCCAAGAGCCAGGATTGAGGATAAATCTGATGTCATTAAAAATACATCTTTTGGTGTGGGGCAGTGGGGAAGGAGACACAGTTCACTGCAGCAGGACAATTAAAACTCAGATTTCTCCACGTGACTCCAAGGTGCTCTGAAAACAAAATGCCTAATAACTAACAGTATGAAAGAAAATTAATTTGTAGTACATCAGTGACTAGAAGATTAATCTGTCATTTCACCTAAGGGCAGAAAAATGTATATAATGACAAATCTATGTTGTTTAGCTATTATTTTGTACTGCTCAGATCAAATTTTGCCCAAAGATGATTGGAAACATGTCTAAGTCATTATAATTAGTCTCCAAACCCTCTGATAAGGTTAAATATAATTGCCAACCATTTAACTGCTAATGGCATTTGCTGGGCTACAGTCAGGGATTGATTTAATGTCTGTGGAATTAATGAAAAGCATTGAATGTGTGTTGGGTGGCATTTGCCAATCTATTGTGAAGGCTCCTGTGGCAGTCTGAATCAAACTGGGGGAACTATGTAAGATTAGATTTATATGGAATTCATACAACCACCACCCCAGGTTGCTTTGAAAGAAATTTTTTCCCCTCTTCTCAACAACTTTTCTGTTGCATCCTGTTGTGAAATAATAGACAACCCTTCTGCATGGAGTTTTGCTTAGGTTATCATAGCCATGTCAGCACAATGAAACCTCCATGTTCAAAAGCTGTATATCCTCTGCAAAGCAGGATCTGGAATTTGTGTTCTACTTAGGGGCTTCTCTGAGGTATGTGACTGACGATTGCAACCAGCAAGAAATTGTCTGCTTTTAGGTTTTGAATACTTTAATGAATAGAGCTGCGATAAAATGAGGTGGGGGGTCAATGGATAGTTCATTCTGAGTCTATTAAACCATTTGGATCATCAGCCATCTGGAATCTGAAGCAAACACCAAAAAACAAAAAAGAAAAAAGAAACAAAAGAAGAAGAAAAAAATACTGATCCAAAATAACAATAACAAACCCAATGTGTTTCCAGTTCTACTCCAGGGGAATCCGATGCAAAATATAGTGACATGTAAAGCAAGAACGCTCCAAAGCTGTAGTTGCCCTCACATTTAGAAAGTTTCTAGATAATGTCAGCATTCACTATTTTTTCCAGCATCCCATTGAAATCTATTACTACTAAAACATAAGGATCATCCCAAGATGCTCTGCTTCTGCAGAGCTCATTCTGCAGAAGGAGCATCTACACTCAGTGCTGATTGCTGCAACATTTGTGAACACTCAATGAGCACAAACTTCTTTTGTCATTTGCCCTTTGTGTGTCTCAGTCATTTGGATTTGAAAAGCTGAAAAGCATTTTCTGCTAATGTAACACCCTGGTTTTCATGGTACTCAAATAAGTTCTCATATTAATATACCTAGCACAATTAACTCAGCTAAATAAACACACACACACACACACACACACACACACACACACACACACACACACACACACACACACACACACACATTTAACACACATAACCACACAGTGCTATGCAGTAACACAACAGTTATTGTACCAAACAAAGGCAGTGGCTTAGACCAAAATTTTAGCTGTAGGTACCTGAACAAAATGAGATGAAACAGCAATCATAATAAATTTGTTCCAGAATGCGACTGGAAGGCTGGGCAATACTTTCTTTTTTCCTAATTCAGCCTTGTAGTATTGTGTATTAACATTCTTGCTGAGATAGCTGCTGTTGCAAATACAATCATGGTAAAATGTGTAGCTTTAAACTTGGCAAAATGATGGGGGGAAGTCTGACTGTTCAAACTAATCATGACTTTTAAGAGGCAAAAATCCCATCTGTTTGGTGTACACTTCTGAAGCCAGGATACCAGACTTGAATTTCAAATGGTGTTGGGCAGCATGGCAATTTCTCCATTCCAATGTCTATGATTGCATTGCTGAGAAATCTTGAGAAAGGCTCAACTTTAGAGAGAAATAAAAGTTTCAAGCTGAGATTGATCTAAAACCAAGAAGCACAGGTGGGGGGGGGGGAGAGGAAGTGTGTCAGGACAAGAAATATTGCCCTGACACACTTTCTATCTTGGTGTGCCTCAGGGAGGAAACACATCAAGACAAGATTCCCCCCCCCCCCCAATGTGCCAGAGTGGAGCAAAGGTGGGACAAAGCTGGCTATAGTTAATTGGCCTTTGTTTTTCATGCACTGGGGCTTCAGGTGGGGGAAGAGGAAGATAAAGAGAGGCAAAAGGCAACTGAAGAATAATTAGAGTTTGGATTTATATCCCCCCCTTCTCTCCTGTAGGAGACTCAAAGGGACTTATAATCTCCTTTCCCTCCCCCCCCTCACAACAAAGACCCTGTGAGGTGGGTGGGGCTGAACTGAACATCTTTTCTCTTTGATAGGGTTGCCAATTCTGGCTCATGAAATTCCTGTTACGGTAGGGATGGGGGGGGGGTTGTCCATTGGAAAACTTGAAAGTGATGTCATGCGACTTATAAAAATTCTTTCTCCTGACAGATGATGGAATGCAGATGGGCAAGGCTCGCTAGAACCAGATCTCCCACCCCCAGCAAGCACATGTCAACCCTAGGAAGGTGGAGTTTGGGGAAGGAGCTCAGCAGCAATGTGATGTTATAGAGTCTGCCTTCTGAAGCTGTGATTTCCAATGTGAGAAGTGATCACTGGAGATGGTAGTGTTAGACTGCAAATAAAGTTTATTATTCATTCAAGCTGCCATTTAAAAACAACAGCCAATCAGAATGTGGGACACTGGGCATTGCTCAGAGATGCTTGCAGCTGCCACTCAAAAACAACAGCCAATCAAAACATGGGATACCGGGCATGCTCAGATAGGCTTCCAATGTAAATACAGAAGTCTCGGGCTCATGCGAAACAAGCTGGAGTATTTTCTCTCAGTCTTCACTGGATTCCTTCAAAAAACAGGCAGTCATGTGAACAGACATCCCAGGATGAAATTGACTCAGGTTAACGAAAAAACAGCGGTACACAGGTATAATTTTGCCATGTGGAGACAACCTTAGAGTACCTCTTGGAGGAAGAAACTTTCACTTTGGGCTTCCATCTCAATAAACTGATCTAACTGGGAAGGCTGGGTCAGGATTACCAAATTCATGAGACCTTAGAACGTCAAACCTGCAACATTAAAAAGTTATGATTACAATATAGATCCGATATGCTCTAAAGCTTCTCTTGGCACATTACTGTCACAAAGTTACTTGTTCTTTTTAACACACAGTAATAGTTTGGTGTTTGGTATGTCACAATTACTTCTACAAGGCTGAAAAAAATTAACAAAAAATGGACAGAAGAAAACGTACCAACCAAGGAAGATTGGATATGGAAGGTAACAGAGTACTCAGAAATAGCAAAACAAACAGTTTTAATGAAATACAGTAACACGGAGAAATTTGTAGAAAACTGGAAACCATTTACAGACTACCCTTTGAGAAAATATGGTAGAAGAGAAATAATTGCAGTATTTGAGACATAGAAGAAAATACTGAAATGGTATAGTACAGTATATTAGAAATAGAGTGTAACTGATAAGATGGTTTATTTTAATTAGATGCATGAACCTAGAATGGATTAGAATTAAATAGGGAGAAAGTCACTGGATATTTTCTTGCTTTGCTTTGCTTTTTTTTTTTTGCATTTTTCCAGTATTTTATTATTATGCTTTGTACTGGTGTGGGGAGGTATGCTTGTCTGTCTGTCTGTCTGTCTGTCTGTATTAACGAAGGCATTAAACAGTTTTTTCAGCGAACTGCGACTGTTATGATAGAGGCATTGCAACTTGCCATATGAACACTCATTTTTGTGCACTATATTTTTGTGCACAGATTTTGCAGGTTTTGCAGGACCTCAAAAACCTGCAGACTCCATTTGGGAGATGAGAACAAGATAAGGAAACAGTACCCCGTTTCATATCACCTTCAGCTCTCCAAAGACCTATTCACACTAATAAAGCAGATTTACAAAAACCCACTTCTTCCAGGGAACCATAGGAACCTTTCATTTTGCAAAGGGACCTCAGAATCCCTAACAGAGTTCTCAGCCTCTCATCACATTACAATCCCTACAATTCTTTGAGGAAAACCATCACAGCGAAAGTGATATAAAAGGAATATAAGTAGATAGCACCTTAAGAATGGTTCTGTGCTCAAGCCTCAGAAAACCTGTCATATATTAATTTTTTTTTGAACAAGCACTTCCAGCTGTCTGTTCTCAGACAGTATTGTAACTTTCTTTTACTTGAATAGCTTCTTTTAATATTATACTGTGTCACATCACCTTCTAAAGTGTCACCATCAAAGTTGTCAGTAATAAAAAAAGTCCTAGAACAGATGCATGAACACCCCTGGAGTCAAATGTATTATGGAGACACAGCTGTTGTCACACTCCTTGAGACTCCCATTTTCACCTGCTCATGTGGTGTGCACCTGTAGATTGCTGGCGAGGCACATTTCTTGCCAAGCAGAGATATTTTTCATGTTCAAACCATGCCTTGTGACTGTGATGTAAATGTAATTATTTTTCCTGACCCCTTCCCCTCACATTTCAGTTCCTGCATTCCTTTAGAAGTGAATATGTCAAAGTTCTTTCGCTCCTCTTTATAGTTTTGATTTTTTTTAATGTAGAAGTGCTAAGGTGAACACAAATTATCACGAACAATAGTAAATTCTCATATAGTCCTGCCAGGAAGAGATTTGTTTAATTCAATGGAGTTTTTGTGCAAATGCAGTGCTTTGAGAACTGACTGGTACAGGATTATTCTGAAGAAGTATAGAGACATAACTTTAATTGCACTGTAATCCACTGGATTTGACTTCAAAGTGTTGTATCCCATGCATTTGTTCAGATTCTTTTGAAAGCCTTTTAAAAAAATTACATGTATTTCAAGATTTTAACATGTTCCAAGACAAACAATTCAGCCTCACTACTACAATAGCCTATCTTTGGCAGATTCCTGTTTTAAAAACCAAAGGATCATGGTTATTTTTATGTCAAAAAGGTGAAGTCTGCTCTCCTTGCAGAGCCTTTTAAAAATGTTAACAAGGCTGAAAGTAGAGCAGAGTGTGAAAGGGCCTTTTCATACCAAGAGGAATAAATGTTGTCTCTTTCCTGTCTTTTCCTTTGGGCTGTCTCAGTTTGATGTTAGAGGTGAGAATAAAGGGAGGTTGTTCATTTTTTTTTCAGAGGGGGAGGAAATCAGCTATTTTGCATAATTCCTTTTAGCACACAAAACTATATTCCTGCCAAATGAATGCTGAACTTTGTTCTGCAATTTCTACAGTACAATCAAAAACAGTCATTGAACTCTGTTGGACTCTAAGATTTACTTGTTATTCATTAGAACACATGCCTTTTTCTCTAGTTTAAGGTTAAACTGTTTCTCTCATGCCCCTGGCTGCATAGAAAAAAAGACCCTTCACCCCAGCATCTTCTTGGTATGCCATGTTAATGATCTTGGAAAGATAGGGGTGTAGGGGAGACAAAGTGCAATCTGGAATGCACATTGTTACAATGCTATTAATGACAGGTGTACCATATTTCTGCAAAAATGAATAGCTATTCTGGACAAGAACAGAACACTTCTTATTCAGCTTATAAAATCTCCTTTCAGACACACTGGACAATGCACTCAATGCATTATAGCTATCAATGGTAGCAGGACAGGAAAATCCAGTAGCAAATGCTTGCTATAGTGCACTCAGAGTTCATTATCCAATTTCATGTGAAAGCAGTAATGTATGATATGAAAGTTATGGATAACTTTGGTTTCATGGCCTGGATATAGACATTTATATTGGTTATGAATAAATCTTTGATTTTTCCACTAACTTCTTTGAAGTCCCTTGACTCACAACCAGCAAGGAAGGTTGACCATGGTCCTGACCCAAGGCCACTTCAGTCCAACTTTCCGCTCTTTCTGAAACGTACTACTGCTGAATCAGAGACAAGTTTCTTGTCAGTTTGCAGCAGTATAGTCATGCACATGCTGCAATACTGCAGTGACCTCTAGGACTCTGTGGTCTAAAGAACAAGTTTCAAGCATGCATCACTGGTCTAGAAAACATGGTGGTTGTATTTCAAAGAACAGTGTCATGCAATGACTGAGAAAGGACTATTTCTAGTAGAAAATCAGAAAATATCCGATCTTACTGGGCAGGTTATTTCTACGATATGAAAAAGCAGCAGCTGCAGTTCACACTTGATCTGTTGATTTGCACTTTTCCTTATTTACACCAAGAAATCTTCCTAATCACAAACTGCTTCTTCTTCTGTCAAATAATGCTGTAACAATAGTAAGACCCAAGTGTCTCAACAGTAACCATCTAGAGAGGGAAGCAAGTCTTGGGGATACCAGCAAAAGACTGAAATGCAGGGTAAGAGTCATTGTAGGATCACCTGGGAGACTAATAACACCATAGGGAGACACATACACATTCCACAATTCAGGCTCCTATGACATCATTTTACAAAGTATGCAGCAGCAAGCAGTAGTTGTAGAGCTTTTGTGTTAATGAATTTATAGCAATGCTGCTGTTAGCACAAGTGGGTATGAAGATTTTACTTTCTTTCATCCATTTTCTCTGACATCTAGGGGGCTACTATAACTGTGTTCTATGCATCAGGACCTGGGAAATGTACTCTTCCTAGTACATCTGATCTTCCATGAACACTAGGCAACCATGGAGGGAAAAATCTGAAGGATTTGTGACACTTATAGACATGGTCCTAATGGCATTCTGGATGGTAGAGAGGCAACAGAAAAGTCTCCTCTGGTGCCATAATAGCCAGTTTAGGTTGATTGGGGGTTTACACTAGGCCAGGGGTCGGGAACCTGCGGCTCGCGAGCCGCAAACGGCTCTTTAGAGCCTGTGGTGCGGCTCCACGCCCCTTCCTGGGCAGCGTGGGATTCCGCCCCCTTCCCCCGCGCAGAGACTGCCGCCGTGCCGCCGTCCCGACGGGGGGGAGAGAAGAAAGCGGCCTCCCCGCCGCCGCCGCCAGAGAAGAAAGCTGTCCAAGAGAAAAAAGCCGCCTGCGGCTGCCAGCCTCAGGGGAGAGAGAAGAAAGCGGCCTCATACGCTTGGCCACCGCCTTGTGGGAAGAGAAAGCGGCCTCCGAGCCACCGCAAAGAGAAAAAAGCTAGCACCAGCCGTTGCGTCACCCAAAATCCCCGAAACAGCTCAGCCCTGGAGTTGGCAACGCAGGGGATTTTGACAGGTCGAAGGAGGAAGGATGCAACAGCGTGAAAGTGAAACCAGCCGAAGCAGCAACAGAAGCAGCAGAGTCGAAACAACAGCCTCCGTCCGCCCCCCCACAGAGGGGGGGGGAGAGAAGGAAGTGGAATCCCCCCCCCCAGGGTGCGGCTCCATGAATTTTCTTTTCCGGGGAAAATGGGCCCAAATGGCTCTTTGAGTCTAAAAGGTTCCCGACCCCTGCACTAGGCACTAGGAGAGAGGTATACTGAATCTGTCTTTCTCCTCAGGATAGCTTCCAGAGTATGAGGGGGTTCTCTGAACTGAATTTAGAGGTAAAAGGCAATTTCTGGAACTTTTAGAAAAAGAGCTCCATTAACTGAGTCCAATTCTGAATCAACCTTAAAGGAAATTTGCATATTATTTATGGCAAGATTTCCTTGGGCTGCTTATGGTGGTGGAAGATTGCATTTCCTTCTGCCAGTTTAAAAACTGATTAATCTGCATCCATTGTAATAGATTTATAATAATCCTATAAATGTATTTTGACTCCTGAACTGCAGTCCTGGACATGTGACATGGAGGGAAGTCCTCCTAATTTTTGTGCCACTCACTTCCGCATTTATGGTAGCAATCCTCTGCCCATTTATTGGCTCCTCTAAACATAACATATGTGACTACAAGTGTCTCGCAGTGATGAGTGTGCTTACATGAGTCAATCGAATGCAGAGGATCTCACTTCTCAATAAAATGAGCAGGACAAGGCAGTAACTCTGCCAAAGAATATGTATTAAATGTATCTAAGTTAAGCCTCCTTTATTTCATTTCCAGAATCCCCCAAAGTATCTAAATGCCAGCAGCATCACTGATTTCCAACAATAATTCCACTCTCTCGCAATAATTGCATTGATCAGATACCTGACTATGATATAACCTAGCACAAAGTCATTTTATTATCCCCCTCCTCAGGTTTCCTTGAGACTGCTGTTCTTTATATTTTTATACCGACTTTCATTTAGAAATACATAGCAATGATTTATTCATGGCACATCAAGTTTTTTAAAAAATAAAACATACAACAGAGGTAACTAAGTTCTGACTCTAATGTACAAGTTACCTGACTAATTCATTAGTTTTGTCACCAATTTATAAATTATGCAATAGAGTTAAAGCTGTGTTGACTTAGAGTCGTATTTCATCGCTTGGAATGCACATATCTATTTTATTAACAGCAGTTTGTTTATTAAACATGGGATTAAATGTTAACCTCAAGCCATGTCTTTTCAAATTATGTTATGTTCCCCCCACTAATATACACAAAACTACCTTTAAAGATTTATGAATGGAATGCAACATTATGAACAATAAAAAGTGATTTTATTGCACATACTTTGCTATAACAAAAGCATGTGCATTTATATTTTTCTCTGGTTGGTTCTTTTTGTACTATCTGGCAGGCTCATCCATCAGTAGTTGAGTTTTCTGGGAGTTAGGATGTCAGTGTCTCAATTATCTCACTGTTGCAACCTTGGGGAAACTACTGGGAAGAGCTAGGAATAAATCATTGTGCTGAGGGATAGCAGAAGCAGGGCAACTAAGCCACTTGACAAGTTGAGATGACTCAATAAATAAAATAAAAAAATTAATCCCATTGGTGCAAGTTTTGGCTTCCAGTGTTGATCTTGCCGAAAGAAGACCTTTTCCATGAAACAGCTCTTTGAACTTGCAGAATTTTATGGGCACTACTGGGATTCTGGTAGGCAGGAGTTCAAATGCTACTCAGAAGAACGTTGCAGTCAACCATAGTTTTGTAGCCATACCAAGATTTTTTTTTGTAAGTATTTTGACCAGTTGTCAATATTGGAGGCTACAGAGGAAACCAAACCAATCCAGGTCAAGCCATCCCTGTTATTAGCATGCATGTTCTACCACATCAAATGGCACAACATCTTCCTGTGTTTGTTCTGAAGCTGTGCATCAGAAATACCCATATGTTCATGCTGGGCTACCACTTGAAGCTCTGCCACTTTTAATAAGATTATGGAGAGAGCCAGTGCCATTTTTAATGTGTTTTCCAGAAAATTTTTTACATATGAGAGACAGTGTGTATAGTAGTTAGAGTTTTGAACTAAGAAAGTTAGGTTCAAGTCTCCAGTTTTCTTTGAAACTCAGTGAGTTGTCTTTGGCCCAGTTATTTTCTCTTAGGGTAACTTACCTCATAAAGTAGTTGGGAGGATGAAATAGAAGACAAGAGCCATGTGTACTATGCTTTCCAAATATCTATTTTTTAAAAAAGTCATGTGATTTTAGTAGAGGCTTAATGGGAATTATTTACAAGGGCTGATACCCTGTGGAGATTTTTCTCCATTTCAGCAACTCCAGTCATATACATGTGTACATGTCATCATCCTCTTTTTCTCCCCAAATTGTGAGCAGACTATTTTTTCTGGTAAGATCCTGAGATTTTTTTAAAGCTAAAAAAAAGTGATATTTCATGACATGTTGAAATGATCTTTTTCATGAACTGGGTCTTGAGGTTCCCCAAGGCACTTGTGGGACTTTAATGTCCCTTTTGATGTGGCCTTTTTCTCATTGACTTTAGACCTATCATCATCATCATCATTCTTAATTTGATTTATAGGTGACTTTTACCCATCAAGATCAGCTCAGGGCGGCTCAAAACATTCAATAACAAAAATACGACCATAAAATCTGTTATATATACAATTCCAAGTTTAAAATACAAATTACCCGGTACTATTTTTGGTGCCATAAACCATTCAGCTAAAACCAACAGGAGAAAGGGAGGAGAGAGGTAGGCCAGTGAGGATGGATAATGCCATTGCCCTCCAGCAACTGGTTACTTGTGTTGATGGATGACAGACATTGCTGCCTTTCTGAAGCCATCAATGAAATTGCTCCCTGATGCATTCTTTTGCCCCATTCCAAATTAGTCCCATGACATACCATGGGACTAAGGAAGAAAAAATGAGAGCTTAGATGGCTACAGCAGGTTTGGCAGTGTACATGGCTTACTTCTGGGAGCTCACAAAGACTCAACCTTTGGATCCCTTACTGAGATGAATGAGAGGAGAAAGCTTCATATGCTTCATGTATTGGGATCATGCAAGAGTTAAAAACATAGGGCTAATTTTTTTTAAAAAAGGTAATCCTAGCTGTCAGTGAATTGAAGGAACCTTTTGTCACACTATTTTTTTTTAAAAAAAGAATTAGGGGTGCTAATTGGTAGGCCTGAAAATTGTGAAAATTTTATCCTGTTATCCTGGATAAAATGCAAATTGTGATTCATTCCTGCTCTATCACATTTGATTTGCACACAGAATGTTTATGGAGCTTTTAGTTCAGTTACCTTTCTCCAATGAATAACTAGTTCAGATTGATCAGTACTGACTAATTAAAGTCAAATGACTTTCTTTTTTCTTTAAGAATCTGTTTTAAAGATAGTTCTGTTGATGCATTCTGATTGCATTCTTTTACAACTGCTTTGTTTTTGCTCGGCCCCAAATATCGTATTTTCTGGGGTTGATCAATAGGCAGGTCATGAGCTACCTTTGGAATCTGAAACATTCTCTGCACTTATTAGCCTCTAAAATGTGATTTTCCTTACAATTTTTCTTTAAAAGGAAAAGCAGTAATGAGTCTCTGAACCTATTATTTAGGACTGTGCTAATTCATGAGGCTGTTGGATTGTTCAAGTTCTTCTTCTATCTGGGAGTTACAGCTGACCCTGAGAAAATAGACACTGGCCATCTCTTGTTAAGTTTTTAAAATAAAACATTTTCCTGTACGGTTAACTAGCCAATTAGCTATTTCTTCAGTCCGGTTATTTTTATGTGAATCTGGCTGATTGACAGTGACTTGGAGAGGCTTTGTGACTCATACTGAGTGAAACTAAAACACCCAAACAACAGAATCTATTAACAGCAAATAAATACTGTATTAGTCTGAAGGCACAACAAATGTGACTTAAATGCCTGAGGTATTTTTCTGCTAGACCCTTGGCTCCCCTGCTTTTCTGTTTGCTGTTTCTGGCTATTTGGAAACTTCTGCTGCCAAAGTTTCCCACAGAGTGGATTAACTAGGCTGTTAGAGCCAGATGAGTGGGTTATCAGTAAGACTGTGGTGGCTCCAAACACTGTCCATGCTGAACAGACTGCTAATTAGGGACAGTCAATTATCAGGATGGGATTGGACTGTGTAAAAGATTATGAGACTCCCCACCCATTAAAGGTTTGCATAGTGGTGAACGATGGAGGCATCATTGCTACAGGTAAATACAAGGGACAGAGACAGGGAGAAGAGACAGGGAGAGAAGCTGCTGTTGCTGCCTCCCCACCACTTGAGCTGGCAGAGGAGGAGAAAGGGACTGCCAGGTGAGTGGCTGGTCCACAAAGTGAGGGAGGAGGATAGGTGGGCAAACAGAGCAGTGGGGAGGGCAGTCAGTCAGAATGATGACAAGGAGGATAGGTAGGCAGGCAAAGCCATCTGGAGGATGAGTAGGTGGGCAGAACAGCTAAGGGAGGCCATATTCAGGGAACAGTCTTGTTCAGTCAAACTTTTGTTAATGTCTGATAAACTTGCTGTTTTCAGTGGATGGATTTTTAGACATTCTGGTATTGTTATAATACTGGTTATAACTACAATATGTTTTAATCAGACTGTTGCCTTGTTAGCATGTTTTAGTCACTTTGAGCCCCTGTTGATGAAGCAAAGATTGAAATAGAAATGTTTCAATCAATGCATGTTCAAACAGAAAAAATAAATCACAACTGTATAGCCAGCTGCTAGTTAGTAGGTATCAGGCTGCTGGTTTAAACAGATTTCAAGGGGGCAGATTTATTGAGGGCAGTTCTATTGTTGTCTTTTAGCCATGCTAGTTGAATGGGGTTTCTAGGTTCAGAGGCACAGTCTGAAAGCCAGCATTGTATAATGGTTAAGAGCAGATAGGCTCTAATCTGGAGGACCAGGTTTGATTGCCCACTCCTCCACATGAGCAGTGGAGTCTTATCTGGTGAACCAGATATGTTTCCTCACTCCTACATTCCTGCTGGGTGACCTTGGGCTAGTCACAGTTCTTTGGAACTCTCTTAGCCCCACAAGGTGTCTGTTGTGGGAAGAGGAAGGGAAATGAGTTCATAAACCCCTTTGAGTCTCCTTACAGGAGATAAAGGGGGAGGGGTATAAATCCAAAAGCTTCTTTTTCTTCTTCAATGCCTGTGGTTGTCAGATTCTGGGAAGCAGCCTGCAGATAAGGGCTGTTGTCTGCAGGTCTTCCTTGTTTTAGGCCACAGTTTAAGACAGGTTGGTGAATCATTGGTCTGATCCAGCATGGTTGCTCTTCTGTTCTTCTAAGCAACAGGGTCCTAGAATTTATCAGCCCTCTATATTAAAATTTAATTATGTTCTATTGTTTTAAGTTTTGTTCCCTTAGATTATAGATTTCTGGGGGAAAGGTAGCCGTAGAAATATCGGAGTTTTGATTGGTGAGGGCAATAATTAACATCAGAGTGAAAAGGAATTAAAACCAGGGGCCCTGGATACATTTTAGTACCAGTAGTAACCCATTCCAATGCTGGAAGGGCAATAATTAAATCTGTGTGCACACGAGGGATGAAGAGTCTATTTTTTCGCCATCAAGCATATAAGGATGTGGCTTGATGATTCATCTCACATTGCTGAGTGGTAACATTTGTCTCATTATGACATTTCATGATGAATTCTTGATAAGGTTCTAAAATATAAATAAGCCTTTAATGATTCTTTTATTTCTTTTTTTTAAAATTGAAACATTAGTGATGCTTATTTAAATAGATGAAAACGTATGTGAAGACATATAGATGGCAAGAACAAGTTTCATTGCCTGTTTTCTCTTAGTCATATCCTGCAGACAGCTTTCATGATTGCATATAAAGTTTACATAAGGACATATTTTTTGTTCAAGTATGCATTAGCAAAGGTTACAAAGATTTTTGACTTCATGTTGAGAATTTGTCCTAGGATGCCTTTTCGTGATTTCTGGGTAACATATGTCTTCATTTTGCTATGTTCTGAGTTCTTGAAATGATCATAGTGAAGAATGCTACAACCCCAGTATATTATATTATGGATTTGTTTTATTAAAGTATCTCTAAAATATAACTTTTCATTGTAATCCTGAAGGTAACATGGAAGAACATTGTTCCTTGATACAGTTATGTGCTATGTAGATAACTAATACACCCATTATTCAGAGAGATGACACCATTCAACTTGTACAGTAATATCAAGATCTGCATCCCCATGAGCACTAAAAGGTGCATCTATATGGCTTTGTAAGGGTCAGATGAACATCTCAACAGGGACTTGTGCAGGCTTTTGTATGCAGCTATTCCTTTATCCCCATCCAAAAAGGAGGGGGCAAATCCGTTGTTGGGAGTGGCACAGGATCATGTTAGCAGATTTGCCCTCCCTGAAGCACTTGTCCTGAATCCATATGTGGGATGAAGTGCTGGACACCATGCCAGCATTCCTGTTGCTGACATAGCAGGACAGTCCAGGGGTATAACTGGGATTTAGGATTTATGCCATCTTCACTGGCGTACATCCATTAAGCCCAATGGGAACTTCCCAATGGTGGAGAGGCTTTTTTCCATTTTAAGCCTCCCCTTGCTGCTGGGAAGTCTCTTTGGAAGTGACAGGCCAGTGCAGATGTGATGCCACAGCTGGGTCCTGGGCACATTGGATGGGGTTGCCTGTTAGAGTGTAAGAGAAAAGTTAAATTAAACATTTTGTTTTCTCTGGCAGATGGCTTTATAGATTAGATTGTATTGGGGAGTTTTTAACAATTTATTGTGCCACAAAAGTATAGTAAGGATAAGGAAGTTATAATGGTTGCCAACATTATTTGATGGCATTTTTCTCTTTGTTTTTGACCATTGATACAAATAGAAATAATCTCCACCAAATGGATTTATTCCAGTGGTGATCTATAGAATGGAAGATGACTCAATCTCAACTAGGGAGGGAGACAGACATGTCTTTCCACTTGAATTTAGCTTGTTTTGTTTGATTTGTACTAACATTCATATATGTGCTCACGTTCTTTAATATTCTTTTGTAATAGAGTTGAGACTGATAACCAATTCAATAGTCATTTCCTGTTGATGGAATCCTGATTCAAGTGGGAAGGCAGTGGCAGCAGCTATTTTTAAACAAAATTAGGATGGACGGTGATTCCTTACTCACTCATGAACCTTTTATTAGGTTTATTCATGTGAACACTTTCCTTGAAAACCCATCATCTTCTTAGCTAACTTTCTAGACTTTATCAAAGTTCTAGACTACATAAAAACACCAAAGACATTTTAACTGCTAAACTGGCAGGCTTGCTGAGAAGTTTCAAAGTGAGGTACGACACAGGAAAAAAGGCCTTTATCTCCCTTCACCCACACAATCTATTTGTATAAATAAAAAACTATGGCCATTGTTGCATGGTCAAAATATTTCGTGGTGAGCATGGAAAATATCTCTGTGCAGCCAGGAATTCCACATGGTTCCTGAAGCTGCACAAGGTCTGCCCCGGTGTTGCCCTGCTATTTTTCCTTTGCTCTGTGACTTTCAAAAATCGCTAGTTTGACGGTTCTTTTAAAAGATCTCGGGGTGACCCCACTGCTGTGCAAACACTACAGGAGCAGACCCAGTATATTCCCCCATTCCCTCTTGTCTTTGGAGCCAGCAATGTGTGGATCGTGCAGGGGAAAGCTTTGGGAGGGGAGACCTTTCCCTCTGTCTTTTGTCAACAAGGTGAATACAAAAGACCTTGGCTATGCAGAACAAACTGGAGTATTACCTCCCAATCCTGTTCATCTCCTGGAATGAAGTGGTGAGCCATGTGGAGGGAGAAACTGGGATAAAATAGCCCTTGTATATACAATCCTGGGTCTATCCCAGTGTAATTGTACTGTGCAGAAATGGCCTATACCATCTTCACCACACGGTTGCCTCCAGACTTGGAGAGTATTCTGACTTCTCTCCTATTTGCCTACCCATGTATATGTATCCGGAAGTTAAAGCTGGTTCGACATGTGACAGCAAAGCTCCTTACTGGAGCAACATTGAGGGAGCATATTCACAGGCATAGCGCCAATGTGGTGGGATGAAGTGCAATGCCCTGGGTGGAGCCGTGGCAGAGGCGTGGGCAGGCCATGGAGGGGGCATGGTGGGGAAGTTCTGGGGTGGGGGCGGGCGCCGTGACAGCAGGGGCGCAGCATGTGCACATGCTCCATGTGGCGTTTCCCCTCATTGTGCCTCTGCCATGTTATGCCAGTTGCACTGATTGCCAGTTGAATTCTGGGTCATGTTCAAGCTATTACTTCTGACTTTACAGCCTTAAGCAGTCTTGGATCCTCTAATCTTCAGAATTGCATCTCTCCATATTTCTCAAGGAGGGTGCTGTGATCATTCAATGGAAACCTGCTGGTGGTCCCTGGCCCCAAGAACGTAAAGTTGGCCTTGACCAATGCAAGGGCTTTCTTGGTCCTAACTCAAGCCTAGTGGAACTCTCTGTCAGTTGACACCAGGGCCTTGTGGGATCTTAGCCAATTCTGAAGGGCTTGTAAGACAGAGATGTTCCACCAGTTCATGTGTTGTTTCTGTACCATCTTGTGGTTTCCCAATGATTAACCATAGACCATCAAATATTGACCATCTGGATTTATGCATCTGAATCCTGTGTGCCTCCCCCCTTCTGTTTATGTTTCTTTGGTGATTTCTGCACAGCAGAAATAAAACTTCTTGCAGACATTTAAAAAAGATAAGTTTTAGTTTTTTTAGTTTACACACAGTCCACCAAAAACAGCCAACCAAAAGCATTGTCAGCCAAAATGGATCTTTTTTCCTGTCTGCAGCATGGAGCTCTTGTCAGTTTTAGAGTTGCGCCCGCCATTTTGTGTGCTGCTGCAGAGATTTTCTGTGTGTCTGCCATTTGGTGAAGGTTTTTCATGGAGGTTTCTTCTGCTTGCAGCCCATCGGTGGGCCATTTCCATGTAAAAAGTGGACAAATAACATGTTGTGCCTAGTGATTTTATGCACATGCCATTTTTCCTTTTTTGTTTTGTTTTGAGGGAATGTCTGTGAAGCTTCTCTGCTTGTGTCACCAAAGCTTTGCAAACATTCTCCTTAAAACAAAACAAAAAAGGAAAAATGACATGTGCATAAGATCACTAGGCAAAACAAACTTTGTCTATTTTTTACATGAAAATCATGGGTGGATGAGTTGTAAGCAGAGGAAATCTCCATGGGAATCTTCAGAGAATCTCTGCTGCAGCGCACAAAATGGTGGGTGCAAGCTGCAAAAATGAAAGTAAAGGGTTTGGATGGGAGAAATAAAGCATTTTCTGCCTACTTTTGTTCATTCAGCAGGCAGGAAATGTCTTTAACCCACGTTGGAGAAAAAAGATTGCTAGCTTAGCGATTTTTGAAAAACCCAGGTTAAGAGAAATGAAACGTTTTGAAGACACTTTGGGGAAGTGAGCTGTGCAAAATCCTTCCCCCAAATGCAGATGATGATGCCTATAATCAGCATCCCTGATCTCCCATTTCTCCTTTTCCTAATGTCATCGTGGTGGTAAAGGAGGCAGCAGGGGTCAGATGACAATGGTGATTTCATCACAGAAGAAATAAATGTCTTGGGGATGTAGAATGGTATTGCATACTTAAATTTGTCAGGTCTCAGAAGCTCAGCAGAATCAGTGATGGGATGGACGACCATCAAGGAAGACTCTGCAGAAAAAGGCAATAGCAAACCACTTGCCTTCAGAAGCCCTATGGGATTGCCATAAGTTTGCTGCAACTTGACAGCTTTTTACACCTTCACATATTAAATCTGGTTTGAAATAAAATTTATTAGGAGAATCTATTAAGTTTTCCAATGATACAAAAAGAGGAGAAGCAGTCATAACCATCTTCATTTAATTACACAAACTTAGGTCTCTAGCAGTATAACATTTTGCCTTTTTTTGGGGGGGGGGCTGCATTTCTCTGAAGAACTTGTCTGCTTCATAGCTTTGATGACTTTGTGTGGTTTCTCCTTAGCACACAAAAAAAATGCTTGAATGAGAACCTTTCTACCGTCATCTTGTGAGTACATGAGCATCTGATTCTTGAAATAACCAACACAAAGATGTCATTTTATGCTGCAGTGATATTAGTTTGCAGGATTGTCAAACTTGACTACTTTAAGAGGAGATTTACATTATTTTATGCATGGTAAACTGTCAGAAAAGCATCATGTTTCCCATCAAATTGTACGCCATCTTCATTGATATTGCCTATTTTTAACACACAAAGGACACTGGTAGCATTTCCAAAAGTGATTGCTAATGACACAAGAAAGGGTTCATTTTTTTTACATATCACAAAAAGAATTGAAACAGGAACAATATGTGTGGCATTCCCATCTCCATCCCAAGTACCCTCCTGTTGTATTCTAATAGCTGCAGTTCCTTCTGCTCTCTGTATTTAGATAGTTGTCTCTTCAGGGAATCTATAGTTTATTGCTGAGCAGATTAGACCTCTGTGCTGGAAGTAGGAGGAGAGAGGAAAAAAATAGGGAGACAGGGAAGGTAATATGTAAAATACAGCAGAGTAAGTGTTGGCTTTTGCTGTTTTAAAACTAGCCTTGTGTAATTTCCTTGCTCGAAACAAGCCCTCTCTCAGCACTTCCAATGCTTTCTCTCCTTTATATACTGCTTCCCCACACTTGTTTGCCTCTGTCATCCTCTGGATTACCCCAAACTCTTTCCTTGCAGGCTAGTTTTACAAATAGGCTCTTTAACCACTGATATATTTACTGTGGCAAAGGCACTCTTCTAATCAGTGACCTATATATGTAACAGCCACTCAGATTCATTACAACTTGGAATTCATGAACAGCTTGTAAATGAACCTGAAGTCTCTTAATTGCTTCTAAAAACCATTTGATCTTTTATGTTGATTGAAATGTAGCTTCTTGCTCTGTGATTGCATGATTCCTACACTGCCTCATTATCCATTTCATAAGTTTAAGAATTAGAAACATCTCCTCAAATTATTGGTTTAGAACAAGCATGTTGTAAAAATGCTCCCTTCCAGGGGTTAGTTTAATGGAAAGGCTAATCAATACTGTTATGGAAAATCCAATATTCATTAGCATTTTACTGCCAGGAGAATGTTGTTTACTGAGACTCTATCCTTTCAAAAAAAATCTTCTACAATTAATAATCAAAGTTTATAAGATGCAGGAGCCTAAATATTCATATTCCCCTCCTGAGTGATGCTGCATTTTGTGTGGTACAGATTAATATATTTTATAAGCCATCACATCAATTTCCTGGAAACCAGTTTCTGAACCAGGGGTGGGGGGGGGGTAGGGTTCTGAAGAAGGGAGGCAACAAGAGTATAGAGCTAGTTTAATTACTGTGCACCCTTCCTACTTACAAATAAGTTCAATTCAGCCCACTTCTAAGTAAACATACGTAGAACTCCACAATTGAATGAGTTTATAAGAGAGAGGTCTATAGACTGAATAATTAGTTTTCTCTTTTAAACTCAAGATTGTTTCAGTTTTCTCCTTAAAACTCAATGATTGCTAAATTTGAGTGATTTCCGCTTTGGGTTACATTCAGTTGGACCATTTAGCATGAGGGACAGTCAGTGTAGTGGCCCACAATACATTATTTTTAAAATTTATTTCTGATTTCTAGCCAACCCTATCCCCGCAGGACTCAGGGCAGGTCACAACATTGTTTCCAACAATATAATGTTGAAACCCCTGATTCAAATCAAGTTTGTCATGTTTCTATCTTGCTCTTTTATCAAGAAAACCAGAGCAGCTACACATGGTTTTCTCCTCCATTTTCTCCTCACAACTATCCTGTGAGATAGGTGGATAGATACGAGCAGCTCAAGGCCTTCCAATTAATTTTGTGGCCAACTAGGAGTCAAATACAAGTCTCCTTAGCCCTAGTCCAATACTCTAACTACTATATCATGTTGGCTGTCAGTCCAGGCTATAGTTGGAGTTTTTATATGGAATAGATGTAAGAATACATGAGAGAGGGCTGATAAATATCAGCTTGAAACATCAAACACTGACAGCACAATCCGGGGGTGAGGGAAATTGCCCTCTGGATGAGGCGCAGTTTTCCACTGGCATAAATGCCCTCTCCAAGGCACTCATGCCAACAGAGGGGCAAATCCTCCGGCGCCCAGCCATTGTGGCACCCCATGTGGCCAAACCCTTTATGACCCCTACATGCTGGCAGAGCTCCCAGTGGGCATACACTGTGATTTTTGTGGCATATCTTTATAGTTCCCTGTGGGGCAGTTGGAAGATATAAAAGTTTTTTCAGGCTTCCTGCACTGCAGGAAAGCCCTGTGGAGTAGGTGGAGCAATGCTGAAGCTACATCGTCTCTGTACATTTCAGTTCTGGACTGAGCTACAAAACAGGTTCCTTGACGCATATTTTTTTACGATGCCCCACTCACAAAGAAATGAGGGCAAAACTGTTTGACTCTCTTCCAACATCAATTTTTCTTGGCCCTGAGGATTGTGCCATGGAAAGACTATTAGAAGATGCCAATCCGAATATAACAAGAGAGGTGGCAAAATTTAGCGCTTATGTGGTTAAAAGGCGTGGACAAGTAGGGCAATTAAAATAGGAACGTTGGATTAATGATTTTATCTTTTATTCAAATTTTATTTCAGTTTTTAACTTGAACTTATTTTATGGTTTGGACAAACAGTCTTTGGAAACTGGTTACCCCAATTTTATCTTGTATCTGGTCTGGACCCGCTCAACTTTTAGATGACATGGCTGGAAGTCCAGCCTTTTAGTCAGTCCTTATAGGCGTCCTTTTTAGTAATATTGTATGAGCCTTTTATATTTAATTTTTTATCTCTGCTCCAATCATTATATTTTTACTTACTGTATCGCAATTTAGGTGTAACGGGACTCCAAACATAAGTCACTGAAATTTTTTAATATATATATATTACTTAATTCCCGCGAACATCCTCTCTGTCAGCAATACAGAATATGTATTATCTCTGACCTGTGCTTTATTGTTGCTGAATTGTGTATTTTTATTTTGTTGTTCTGGTCGTTGACCGTAAATAAATGATTTGGATTTGGATATTCAAATTGACATTTATTAATTTAAAACTGAACATACCCAGGTACAGTTGACAAACTCCAGGTGGGGCTTGGAGATCTGCAACATTTACCACCGATCTCCAGACTGCAGAGATCAATTATT
Source organism: Sphaerodactylus townsendi (assembly GCF_021028975.2). Taxonomy (NCBI): domain Eukaryota; kingdom Metazoa; phylum Chordata; class Lepidosauria; order Squamata; family Sphaerodactylidae; genus Sphaerodactylus; species Sphaerodactylus townsendi. The sequence goes on along the minus strand of NC_059431.1, from coordinate 84,069,399 downwards.
TGAAAAAAAAATGGCTGCTTTGGAGGGTGTATTGTATAGTAGCATATTCCACTGAGGGTCCTTCCAAACGCCATCTTTCCTAGGTTCCACCCTCAAAATGTTAGAGAATTTTCCAGCCCAGAGTTAGCAACCCTGTGCCCAACTGTTCATGGACTTCAGTCTGAGGAGGTAACACAAGTGATACATAAATATAACAATGGAAGTCCAATATAAAATTCATATTTTAGTCACCACACTATATCATAGTTTCTTTAATCTTTGAATCCTAATTCCAGATTTAAGATAGGAACCTGACAGTGATTATTCACTGATGAGTAAAAAATGTTATCTGCATGCACAGAGACACATTTTTCATACAGACAAGCTACATGCAGCAAGGTGGCTTATATGTAATGATTAAAACAAAATAATGACATGAGTGGAACAGGGCACTCATTTTTTTTGTTTCCACCCTCCTCCATGGCCCTATCTGCGCCTGAATCAAATTTCTCACTGCAAAAAGAAGTCAACTCCAAATAATATAAACATTGCTCCTGTGTTCTCACCTGTGAACATCAAAGAGAGAAAGATCTTAACTGACTTAGAGATTTTACAACTTCCCCAACTCTATTCTTTCTCAGGTAATATTGCTTGCACATATTTTCTTATATCTCCATAAAGAAAAGGGATAGAGAGACCTGCTGTTAAAGAAAGCTGAAAATTCTGAGAGTGATTATGAGGTATTTCTAAGGGGGTACTGCCCCCACATGCTGTGCAGCTAGAAGTCTGAAATCACTAGGCAGTCTTAGGAAATCCATCACACACATAGCCCCATCAGCAAAATGGTGACAGTAATGTGTTAGTTTTCCAAGAATACTCTAAAGCACTATTCAAGTATGAAGTTGTTTTTCATAATTAATGGGTAGTATCCTAAATTATATCAAAATAAAGGTCTGGAAGAAATAATGGGAATGCTGCTGTGACTGAAACTCTTTATCCCAGGTTTTCTGGGTGGTTCCCTTCACACTTTGAGAAAAGAAGGGTTTAAGCGGGGCAGGCTTTTCTAAATTGCCTCAGCAAAAATGTATCTTCTAGGAAAACAACTCAACTTGCTTTAAAGAAGAGCTGTAGTTCCGTAATAGAGCACCGGCTATACAAAAGGCTCCAGGTTGTAGTAACAGCAGGGCAGGAACAGGGAAATATCACTCTTCGAATTTCTGGAGAACTGCTGTAATTGGGGTAGAGTGGACTGTTGGGTTTATGGACCATAGGTCTAACTTAGGACATGGAATGTTATGATATCACCTTGTTACCTAAACTGGACCCAAGGAGGAGAAACGTAGCTTGATTCAAACCAAACAAATCCAAAGTCTTCATTCATTACCAATCAATCACACAACTATAACTGAACCAAAACTACAAAAATAAAACTACAAATGTAAGGTTGTTCATGGGGGCAGAGCATTAAGAGGAGAGAGAGATGCCTGCAAAGTGGTTGAAGTGGTATCTAGGTAGTGTGAGAACCTGGCACATATTTCATCAACTTGGACTGGTTCTTATATCGAGGAAAAACCTCATAACTAGACATGGGACCACACTTTCCCCGAGATGGGATTTGTCAAAAAATGAAGTGTGAATCTGACTATTCAGTTTGAAGGTAACTGCTGCCCAAATCTAGCAGGAAGATTAGGAAGTGATGCCTGATGCTCCAAGGTGGTCCAATTGATGAATGGGTTTAGTCTATTAACAAAGAACCTGATGGCAATCGATGGTAAAACTGTACTTTTGCAGGCCAGTTAGATTGGACATTAGTCTGTTTTGATCAATGGCTGGATTGGAGGTGATACTTAAAGGTTGCCCATTAGCTGGAAATAGTCCATATTGCTTTGATGAAGCATTTCTTGGGATATGCTTGTAATATGCATGCCTAGGAACTGGAGGCATATAAAAGGTTTGTGCATAGCAATATCATTCTGCTTCTGTGACAGCATGTACCTTGGTCATGATAGACCAGGTGTGCTTTATGAGACTTATCATAGGGATCCCCACTGCACTTATGCAGTCAAGGGAATGAGTGCCCTTCGAAACAATTAAGAAGAGACTGGGGATCAAATCAGAGGGTCTCATCAGGAGAAGTTTTAGGGATCTTACAGACTGACCAAGTTTAGTAAATTGGGGAGATGAAGAATTCCTGTCTTGAACCCACTATCCCTGCATATCTTTACCTTTCTATGGGTGCACTCCTAATCAGGTCCACTCAAAAGTAAGTCCAACTTTAGCCTTTGTAAAGTATTGCCACCCGAGGGTGGAGCCCCTTTGAAACCAATAACCACACCACACTTTTGGGCTGGGGTAAAACATTTTGGCCATAGCCAATAGTTTATTATGCAAATCAGAAGCGTGAGGCGCAGCATGGGATTTGGATCTGATCTGGAACGCCACCACGTGGCTCCAGTGGCCGGTCAGCCTCATACTGAACTTTGCCCTGATGTGATGTTTAGCTGGGCAGTTGGCCTCATGCTGAAGCATTTCCTAACAAGCTGAGGGATGGGGTAGCTCCCTAGCTCCCCCCTGGCCCTTCCAGATCAATTCCCATGTGCCAAACTGCTGAATGGCTATGACAAAGCAGCATTCATTAACAGTAACCAAACCAAGGGGAGAGGTAGGTGGGCAAGTCATTGGCTGGCCGGAGCACATGGCCTGCACAAAGCCTGGTCCAGCCTTTTATCAGCTCTGGCTGGCCTCCCTGTTGTCACAGGTAAACCCCGCGCCGCCAGCTTTCCATTTACTGGCATGGCTGGGATTCATCCTTACTAGGGCTGAAACCGAGGACGCCTTCTTATCCCTCCCAGGCAGCAATTGCGGCCACGTTAATTCCCTGACGCTCTTTTACTCCCAGAAGAGTGTTCTAAGGATTGTAGCCAATGTTCTGCAGCCTCCTCTACATCACGTAGGCCCTTGGCTCAGACTCTGAAACAATTGTAGAAGCTATGGTTGCTAAACTCTAGTGGGGCCTGGAGATCTTCCATAATTATGTCTGCTCTCCAGACTACAGAGATCAGTTTGCCTGAAGAAAGTAGCAGATTTGAATGATGGAATCTATGACATCATATCCCTGCTAAGCTCCTTTCCCTAAAGCTCCTTTCCATGCTATGTAACTGCCTTATTTTTCCTTGATTTCTTCAAAATAATCTTCCTAAACTTTATGTTGCTACTTCTAATATTAATACTGTATTAAAGTTGTATTTCAAAGGACATTCAGACAAAAAGAGTGTACATTTATACTTGCCTTTATAGTGTCTGTTGTGTAAAATAGATGTTCCTTTCCACTGTGCAGAAAACTACAGGGTAGGTACAGGCTCATTTCATAAGAAAATAAGAAAACAGATTTTTTAAAAAGTGGAGTTAAAAAAAATTGTTGAGTGGATTATTTCAGGACTTGACCATCACGAAAAGACAAAAATGTGATGGTAGATGGTTGTGCCTTCTGGCTATGCCTGGGGATACTGGGCTAGGGAAGGAATGGAAGGGGTCACTCTCAAAACTGAGCTGCAGAAAATAAACCAAGATCCACTATGCCAGTTTTACCCTTCCTCAAACTCATTTAAAATATTTATTGAAAGTCTTGATGTGGCATTTTAGCTGAGCCAAGTCCCCTGTTCTGCATTTCTCAAGTGCAGTCAGTTTCCAGTTAAGTTGCCAGAACAGTAAATAATAATATTTGCTTAGGCAAGAAAAGTCACTAACTTCAAGAATAAAAATGATCTTGCTGTGACAGCAAAGCAGGAGTTTATTGGCTACAGTTTGCATGCAGATATGCAATACTTTAAGAAGAACAGAAAGCAATGAATGCATGATCCTAATAGTGAAAGAAGCTGGAGAAAGGAAACTGATAATTTCAGCACTTGGGGCTGGATTTTGTCTTCAGTGCTAGGTTTCAGCAATGTGGCTCTGCAAAGCCACAGTCCATTCCTCAGTCAAAACACCACAATGTGATCTCCAGTATCCTCCTCTCACTTGTTTTGAAGGGCACCCCTCTTGAAAGCCTAAGTGGGATATGTTTCATAGGTGGGATATGTTTCTGGCCTGACATCATAAAAGCAGGATGTCATTGATCCACATTATATATCCCCAGCTACAAGGTTGGCATAATACAAAAATATCCCTTGCTTCAAAAACTGCTTCATCAAAGCGATATGGGCAACTTCCAGTTGGTGGGAGACCTCCAGCCAATTATTGGTCTTGTGTGTTGATGCTTCGCTGATTGATGGACAGAAACTGGGGGTAAGGGGCACAATAAAAATGAGATAATGGCTTCTTACTGGAAGGCAAGAATGTAGGTAAGGGGGGTTCTCCGGTTCAACCCCCCATTACATGTCTGAAGCTCCGCCCCGTTTGGCCTTCAGGAGGTGCAATTTCTAGGCTAGAAACACCAAAACTTCAGGGTATCTTCAGGATACTCTTCTTCTGATACCAGCCATGTTTGGTGAAGTTTGGTCAAGAGAGTCCAATGTTATGAGCTCCCAAAGGGGGTGTTCCATTGTTTCCATTGGGAGCTAATAGGAGATGGGGCTACACCTTTGAGGGTCCATAACTTTGGCCCCCATGACTCAAACTCCCCCAACCTGGTTGGTATCATCAGTAGAGTCTCCTAAAGATACTCTGAAATTTTGGTGCTGCTATCTTAACAATTGCACCCCTGACAGCAGGCACCCCCCAAATTTCCCCAGATTCTCCTTTTAAATCCATTCCCTTCGGCATGGATTTCAAGGGAGAATCTGAGGTCCCCAGTTTAAACATTGAAAGTAATGCTGTTTCAGGGTGGGGGATAATCCACCCCAAAACAACATCACTTTCAATGTTGTTTAAACTGGGGATCTCAGATTCTCCCTTTTAGGTGGATTTAAAAGGAGAATTTGGGCTCCCTGGTTTAAACACCATTGAACGTGATGCTGCTTGGGGGTGGGTTCCAGCATCATGGTGGCTGTCCAGGGTGTGTGGTGGGGGCAAAAAACTCAGATTTTGCACTGGGCTCTATTTTTCCTAGCTACGCCAGGTCGGAGGGGAGGGCAGAAGGGACTCCCAGCTGCCGGTTGGGAGCCCAGCCAGTGGGGGCAGGGGAGGGGTGGGTGGGGCAGTGGAGTCTGCTGTCTCTGGCCTTGGAGAGCTGCTTTTATAAGCACTGAGGCTGAGGGGTGGGGCTTGGGATGTGGCCCCGCCCCTGAACACCCCCCCCCCATAAAAATCTATACCTACGTCCCTGCTGGAAGGCTTGAGTACAGAATTTCTTGTGATTGCAACAGCTACCTTTGTTATTTCTGGGCAGTTCAAGAAATTGCTAAGAATCCTACAGTCAGAACTTCTTGTAAAGAAGCTAAGGCCCCATTTTTCTTTTTAATTTTTCTTTTGGGACTCTGCTCCCTCTCCCAAATTTTCCAGCTGTTGCCAGGGACTGGCTGAGTTCCTATCACAGGCTAAAAACAGACTGTAACTTTTTTAAAAAATCAACCCCATAATTTGAAAGCCTGGGTAAAAAGAAATGTTCTTCTGACACACCACCCCAAAGATTAACTGCCAGGTAGAGTTCCAGCCTTCAGTTGATCTCTTAGAATTATCAGTGAACTTCAGACTACATACATGCAACATTTCCCCTGGAGAAAATGGCCACTTTAGATGGTGGCATTTCACTCTGTTAAGGTCCCTCCCTTCTCCAAACCACACCCTCCCCAGATTTCCAGAAATTTCCCAACTCTAATGCTAAGTGAGCCTTAAGAGGAAGGTTGAGGTGCTACCCCTGGAGGAAAAAAACACTGTCTCTTGTAACAATTATTTTCATCTCTACAGGCTGGGCATAAAGACCTGGGCTTGTGTGGGAGATCTTAACTGGGAGGGGCCCAACAGTAAGTGAGCAAAGGATCTTTTAAGTAGCAGGGCAGGGCACCAAGTCATTTAGGTTTCATCAACAAAAAGGATTTAGCTGGATTTTTTTTACTTTCAGCTGATATCAGCAGTATAAGGCAGGTGTTCTTAGAAAGTCAACAGCTTGCATAATGGTAATTCCAGTTGTTTCCTGCCTTTTTTCATTGCATTTCCTATTTCTAAAAGCATCTGTCTGACCACAGTTACTAATAAAGGAGGACAATTTTTTCCTTCCTTTGCTTGAATGGCTTTAATTTGTACAGAGTCATATTTCAGTATATTGTTCATCCTTATGAACTGTCTTGTCCATGAGAATGAAATAGATAAATTGGAAGTATCCAGTCCAGTGCTAGAGCTAGACTTGTTTCTAATGCTTTGTTTATGCATTTATAATGGTTATGATTTTAAAATATTGTAATTCTTCTCAGGCAGAGAGGAATTCTTCTTTTGGAGAGGCCACTTAGAAACTTCCCAAGTAAGTAAAGTAAGTAAAGTAAGTAAAGTAAGTAAAGTAAGTAAAGTAAGTAAAGTAAGTAAAGTAAGTAAAGTAAGTAAGTAAGTAGCCTTGTGCTACTCTCAATCTTTAACTATTCTAATCTAGCAACATAAACAATACATTTACCTGTCACTCTCTGGATCATCATAACAATTGCCTACGCTACAGAATATAGAGTAGGGATGGAAAAACTTGTCTTACTGATTAGATATAAGTGAGTGTGTATGTTAATACAGGATTTTAGCTCCTAGTATTTTGCACCCTAGGAGTATTTTCCAATGTCACTTGATAGATAAAGTATGAGAAACTGAAGTACTCTTCTTCATCTGATAGATGATCTGGAAAGAGACTGGAGGTGCTGTCATTAGTCTGACCTGCACTAAGGCTGGGAAACCAGAAATGCAACATTTCAAAACAAGAGAAGAAATATTATTCGTGTTCTCATCAGCAACATCTTATACGAGCATCTCCTTCACTTCTTTTCCTTTCTGTGAAATCTTTGTGTTTTTTTCCCTGTGTATGAGCAAGATACAGAAGAAGAGATTAGAGGTTTAAATCTTGAACCTACATTGCTGCCATGGGAGAGAGACTTTTTTTAAAAAAGAGGTTTGTCTGTGAAAATTTTTTTAAAGCCCCCTGCCCCAGTCATCAGGGAGGGTGGAAGTAGAGCAGGTAAGGTGGGGTGGAGCCAGAAACATACCCTGCTTGTGCTGTTCCTTGCAAAAGCCAACTCTGTTTTATCGATACAGAGATATATTGAAATGAGCATTAGAGAAGCAGAAAGGAGCTGGCAACATGAAATGAGGAAAAGAGGAAGGCATGGACAGCAGTGCGAGGAATGGGAAGGATGGAGGTAGGAAGGCTGGCAGTGGATGGAGGGAAGAGGTTCAGGACAAAGCTGTGCTCACTGGAAAATCTTCCCACTATGGCTGTGAAGCAGAATTAAATTTGCGCTACATGTGGTCTATGGTCTTGCTTGCAGTGGAAAGACTAGAAAGTGAAACTGAGGCTCATTCCGCACATGCAGAATAATGCACTTTCAAACTGCTTTCAGTGCTCTTTGAAGCTGTGCGGAATAGCAAAATCCACTTGCAAACAGTTGTGAAAGTGGTTTGAAAATGCATTATTTTGCGTGTGCGGAAGGGGCCTGAGGCTTGAGGAAATATGTCTGTACAAGAAATCTTGCTGCAACAGACATTAGCCCCCATTATGCAGCAGATGCCTTGTGCATAATCGGCCCATGTATGTGTGATTCAACTATGGGGAGATAATTTCACAACTTTGAAAAGAACATTGTCCAGATATCTTCAAATGTAGATGCAATAGTGGAGTAAGCTAAAGAAGATTTTTCCACATGTAAACAGCTGCAGAAACAGCTGTGATTGTGATGAAGGGAGGCAGGGATGAAGTCCACATTCCCTGGCCCTGCACTGCTGTCCCCATTCCAGTAATTCTTACCCCTTCATCACATCAACAAAGAAGTGTTGGTTGGATGAGAATCTTGCTCCCCCCAGCAAGAAAAAGCAAGACATCATGTGAGAGTTCCCCCTCTCCAAAATGGGGGAAGGATGTATTCAACTGGTGAGAAATTATCTCTGTATAAGCAGCCATAATTTAATACTTCAAAATATTTGGTTCTGAATTCCCAGAAGCTGTTATATATGAGATCTATCTTTTTTGTCTGTTATTTATGATGAACAAGCCTATTTCAATTCCAGTACATGGTTGTACTCAGTTTGTCCTGCTGATTTCAGCAATATACATTTTTTTTCCGAGGAGCTGTCTTTGTAGCTGCATAGACACACATAAGAGAATCTCAGCTGTGTGGATGACAGGTCTGTTGCCTATTGAAAAGTATTGGGTTAACCTGCCCTCCACAGACCAACTTAGCTTTTATTTTCTGCATATAAAAACAGTCAGTCTACTGAGGGCAGGTCAACCCAATGCTTTTCAAAGGGTGGAAGACCCATCTTCCAAGTAGCTAAGATTCTCTTATTTGTGTCTGCGTTGTTACAAAGATAGGTCCTCAAAATTTGAAAAAAAGGAAAACTATATATTGCTGGAATTGGCAGGACCAGCTGAGAATAAATATGCATTTTTGGGGCTGAAAAGGTGCCCAGGCTTGGACCCTAATGAGCAAATGGCAGCAGGAAGAATCTTCAGCAAATGGCAGCAGGAAGAATCACTTCATCTGCTCACAAAAAGGTTGGGTGCAAGCTGAGGGTGAAACTGAGCAGAGACCAAAATGGGCAGTGGGAAACAGTCCCCTTTCTCCTTTGACACCTTTGCTGTCTGGAAAGCACCCAGAAGCCACCACTTTTTAAGACATTCCACAGATGTCTTTTTTTGTGTTGTGTAGAATGGACTTGTGCTGAAAAGTACACTTGGTCAAGAAGAAATTGATTTTAAAAAAGAGTTTTAGAGCTCCCAATCTGAACTTGTTTGGATACATCCATTCCAGTTTTAAAGAAAAGAATAATCTAGCCCGTCTTCAAGAAAGTGAGTGCATATTCACATAATATTTGAAAGTTATTTAGGTATTGGCTTGGGAATTTTGCTCAGGTACATTTGCCCAACCTAGCCATTTTGATTAAGTGCAGACAATACAAAACCACAATATTTTACTTTCTGCTCCACATAATATCCAAAATCTAGCTGGAGTTTCACAATTTGTCTGCCTATGGCCACACACCCAAACTATTCCACAGTGCATTTACTATCTTGTTGCTGGCATTTATTCTGTTCACTTGTGCAGTGACTATATGAAGTGTCCTGAGGTGCTGACGGACTGGCAGTTATCAATTCTGAATGGCACTTTATTTCTTTGTTCTGTTGATGGTAAGATTGCTGATTACTAAGTAGAGCTTTTGTTCACCTATTTACCACAAAACAATGGAGACTTAAACTTGAAAGGTTTGAAATGTAACCTTTCCCAGAAACTTTTCATGGTCCATGCAGAGACAATGAGAACAGTGTGCAATTTCATTTAATAATCCATATTTCATGCAAAACATTCTCACCAGCAGACCAAAATGAGATTGCTACCAGATTTTAAAAATGTATGAACAACTACCCTGTATAAATAGATCCTTGGCACCATTTTAACAACCGGTTCTGGCGAAGTGGTGTGAACCTGCTGAATCCCACCACTGTGCCTGCCTATGAGAATCTTGTCCCTCCGAGTGAGCTAGTTACTGACCTCACTATGTCAAGAATTGTAATCTTGGCTTTGGCATGTTATTGCATTGCTCTCACAATGGATAGTTCTTCCAGCCAAGACAAACAGTAGCATATTTGAAATGCAGTCTTATTTCCCATCATTATGCTGTCAAAGCAGGCAAGGGGTTCACAATACTAAATTGCACTTCTGGAATGGCACTGGAAATCTCAGACTACATCACGCGGATAAGGAATACATAGACAGTGTGTAAGGTCACTGGGAAAGATCTCACATTGGCATTCTCACAGGGACACTGGACAGAGTTCTTCCAAATAAACAGTCCTTAGAAAACAGTTAAGCAAAAGAAAATAGCAGTGGATTAAAAGCAGGGTGCCCAAAGGGAGATATATTGTGGTTGTTATCCTCTGAACCAGTTCACTGTTTGTATACAAGCAGGAAGTCTAGGGAATTCTTCCCTCTGCTGCTATCTCTCAGCTAGGTAAATGTGTTTGTAATATTGCAAAGCAAAGTTACTAAAGATACTAAAGAGTTTTTCCAAGCTTGACATAATCCAGTATGTGAGAAGTTTTGGGTTCAAGGGTCAAAGGGAAGCCTGGACAGGGAAGACTGTAGGGATGCACTGCTGACCCAGCAGCACCGTAAGTAGAGCGCCGGCACACCGGCGCTCCTGCGGCCTTCTGGTCACACCGCTCCCCCACCCCTCATCCCCCGATGAGTCACAAGTCATGAACTACCTGGCTCACAACCACCGGGTGTCCCGGACAAAGGGACAATGGCCTTGCCCCCAGGTGAGGATTAGGCCCAGATGCCGATGCTCCTCTCCGCACGTAGCAGCCAGGTGAGATCATGCATCACATGATGATCTCTCAGTCCCCCGCTCTCCCGGAATTCCCCCCGTTCCGCCCTTCTGCACACACCCCTCGCTAGAATCATAATAAAAGGTGCCAGGAACCAGCATATGGGAGAGTCGCTTGGAACACGGACACCCGCGCTCCCGTTGCTGGCGCTCTCCACCAGATGAAATCACCGCGTCTCGTCTCTGCTTCTTCAGCGCTTGACCTCGCTGACACGACTACAAAGCTGGTGCCGAAACCCGGAAATCCTCGAACCTCCACCCTGCCCACCGTCGCCTGGGAAAGGGTCAGCGATTACCGAAGTCCCGCTGGATCCGGGCGCTGTCCAGGGGACCCCCCCATTTCGGTGCTCGCCCGTCCGCTGGATCGGCGAGCATCCAGGGACTTCGAGTCCCTAGGACACTTCCTCATCCGGACGGAACACCGGTGAGTATAGGAGCTTGCAAAAGCAGATGGCCTGTGACAAGCACGTTGACGCAGCTAAAAGCGTTAGCTTAAACGCGGCAGGAGTCCCGGCGTAAAGAGAGGGGAGCTGCGCCGAAATTGGTCGAGGAGATTGAAGCTCAATGTCCATGGTACCCGGAGGGGGGGACATTGAATCTTAAAGGATTGGGAAAACATCGGGCGCACTCTTCTAGAGCCTCGCTACCGGTGTCGCTCGCTACTGACGTGGAGACAATGCATGAAATGGCCATCAGCCAGCCCATCCCATGGCTCCCTTGCTGTAGGCTGCCCTCCTTTCGATTCTTTCAACTTCTCAGTTTCACCTCCGAAATTTTCTCTATCTTCCAAATTGGACGCTTCTGTCCTTCTTCTGCCCCCCCAATGCTCCCCCCTGCCTCCTTTCACCTCCTCCCGCTGCCTCTACCGCCCCCTCCCCTCACTCCGCTTCTCTATTTTCTGGAAGCCATAGGACCTCCATCGGCGCCTAATGAATGGCGCTGGTTTCAAAACCCTCGTAGAACGTGATGTCCACGACATCCGAAAAAAGGAAACCCTGACGGAAGACGACACCGACATTCTCTGCCTTTATGTCTGCTCTTTCCATTTCTACCTGATACTGAGGGGGAGGATGGTACACTCCGACGGGTTGTCGAAGCACCGGGCCTCTTTTAAGCTATAATATCCTCACCGAACTCAAGAAAGTTACAAGGGACGTAGGAGTCACTCAGCCCCTGCGTGTGGAGAGGCATGCTAGAAGCAGTCGCAAGGAATCACCTAATGGTTCCGGATGACTGAAAGACTTCACCTTTCGGGTGATGCTTTTTGAGCCCTGCACAATTTAGATCTGGGAAAGTGAGTTCCGCCAGCAGTGTATCGCTAGGGGAGCCACCTCAGGCGGCGCCCCACCGGCCACAAGGTCCCACGGCTTCGATGCCTTCGCCAACCCCAACGTATCAGATTAGCTTGCCAGAGGCCACCCTTACGTGTCACTCTCGGAATGTTTCTACAAGGCATGCTTATCAAGGTCCCCAATGCTGGCCAACCTACTCCAAAATTTCTCCACCATCCGGACAAAAACCCCAAGAGCCCCACGCCGACTTTTGTGAACAGGGTCTAGGAGGCCCTGAAGAGGCAGGTGGTAGATAGCTAGGGAGGCTCCAAAACGAAGCTCCTCAAGCGCCTCGCCAAAGAGAACTAGCTCACCTCTGAGTGCCATAGAGCAATCACATGGGCCTTAGGCAAAGATCCGGAACTGGCTGACATGCTTAAGGCTTGCCAGGACATCGGATCCCTCTGCTCCACTGCCAGCTAGCCTCCTACAGACACCCTCCACCGCCAGGGGACAGCCCCAAGGTGATTGCTTTTTAATTATGGCAGGTCAGGACACTTCCGGAGGGAGTGTAGGCAGTCCTGCTGGGGGGCCTACAACCTCGGATGGAGGGGGGGTCCTCCCCCAGAGTAAGGCTAAGGCCCCCCAGGGCCGCCAAGAACCCGATGCCCCCCTGTGCTGTGAAAGGTTTCCACTGGAGAAGCGACTGCCCTGCTGGGAAACTCTCGCACCTCGGGCATCTCCCTGGCCCAGGACCAAGGGGAAGAGTACTCAGAGCAGGCCCAAACACCAAGACCCACACCTAAACCACCCCCCTCTCGCGGGCATCTCGGCCATGTGCACCCAGCCAATCTCCTTTTAAGTTCCTGCACGAGGTCCTCGTCTTCCAACCCAATATGAGCGACCCTATCCCTACCGGGACCATTGGGCTGGTGCTGCCAAAGGCCTCCGCTGCTGAGCAGGGATTGTTTCATCATCCCCCGGAGTCATTGGACTCCACGCACCAGGGACTCATCCATCTCTGCAGCCCAAGGCAAACATCCCGCAGGAGTTGCCCAGCTGACCAGCTGCGCTGGGCAGAAGCTGATCCTCCTGCCCCATGCGCTGCCTGCTGTCGGCACATTGGCCAAAGGCCACGCAGCCCCCCAGCAGCCATCAGGGCGCAGCCAATACTACCATATCGAAGCGTGTGGAAACACCCACTTGAAGCTCCCACCAGTATCTGGAGCTCACCGTGGAGGGGTGTCTGTTCAAGGGTCTGGTGGACACCGGCGCCGATGTGACTGCTATCAGAGCAGCCGGAGTGGCTCTGGACTCAGTGGCCAACCTGGCATCTGTCCGCATTATCTGGGGGGTGGGGGGAAGACAAACCATGTAGGACGGAGCATCCAGCCTCACACGGTCCACAGCCCAGGGCTCGAAAGCGTAGCCAGCTGGAAGTCCAGCCCCATCGCTCTGGACATCCATGTCGGCTCTCTGGGGAAGGGACCTCATGACACAGGTCAAAACGACTTCTAGTCTGGGATGGATAAACCCATCACACAGATCATAGGGTCCCAATTGTGCCTTCCGAACTCATTCTCGAACTCTCAAGAGGGAAACTACCACCCTTTTCTCTCTTTTCTTTTCCCTCTATCTTTCATCCAGCAGAGGCGGGGGGGCCCACTGGCTGACTGGCCCTCCCTGGATTAAAATCTGGGCCCGGCCCTGGTACCGCAGCACCGCCTAGGACAGGTCTTGTAGTTTGTGGCAAGGAGGCTGTCACTACTCATGCCCCTGACAAACCTGTTTGGTTTGTGGGCTGGGCCTACCATCGCCATGCTTAGTCGAAACCGCCCCCTAAGGAGTGGTTTCGGGCGGCCAGGGCAGGCCTCTAGTCGTGCTGGGATGCCAGCGCATCAAATTCACACACAAACCTGTGTGGGTTGTGGGAGCTGCCCAGCGCCTGGCGGCTGTGCAAGGCCAGGCACTTACCGAAGCTTCCCCTTAAGGAGCTGCTCAAGGGCTGCAATTCCCCAAGATAATTCGACTACAAATTCAGCACCATTCCAGCCTCTCAGGGTTAACCACCAAGGTCACGTAAGTAAGTACATTTTCCCCTCAAAGAAAGAACCCCTCCCCTTTTGTGTGTGGAATTTACCCCTAATCGCCTGATTGCCGTCTCCCGGATGCATCCATCGTCACCCAAAAGCGCATCCAAGCCTCCCTTTTGTGCTGGTAAGCATGCATACCCACAATTCCCCCAGGGTCCATGGTTGCCCCTCCTTCCTCGAAGATATCTGACCCTCGCTTTGATGCACCCTGATGACGCCCTGAAGCTAGTGCTCTTCATCAGGATCGCCTGCACCGCCCCCCTTCCTGTCAAATGTCTAAAGAAAGAGGCGTGGACGGCCCCCTGTAGACTGTATTAAAAGCAACTCCCATGCAGGCTGCAAAATAAGTCTGTCGTCCTATATCAAACACTCAAACCCAACAAACCTGATTTAACAAACTTGATTTTGACCTCCAGCCATCGGCTCTCCAAGTCTGCAGGACCTTGGCCCCTCCTATATAACCTGGGGAAGGGTGTGTGTTTCAGTCCCTCTTTTCCAGATCGGGGTGGATCCCGACTCGCCATGACAGGCCAGCCCATGGAATGGCGCTTAGGAGGAAATCGACCCTATCCCGGAGATGGAACGAATCTCTCTGGAGGATCCCGCCTAGCTGCCTCGGGACCGGAACGCCGGGCCAATCGGCACCCAGACGGTCCAAAGATCCGGATGACCTGGGGGAATGTCAAAGCAAATCGCCAGCTGGCAGCTCAAGAGTCGCTGGCGCCAGCAAGGCCAACCCGAGACGCCTCGAGAACCTCTGTGCCGCCCCTCTTTGCAATCATCACTGCTAACCTCGGGACGGCCACCATCCTTTGCCTGCACTGCTGCCTCCTGCCGGGTGGCAGCCTGGCCACCCCCCGATCTAGATTTGACCAGACCAACATCTGGGAGCAATTTGCTGCCGCTGCCAACGTGCCGTCCTTCTGCCTGGGCCAGTACCTAGGGAGTCGGGAGCCCGCTAAGCTCCTGCCTGCTCCCCCCCCCCGCTTGTAGCCCTCTGGAGACTTCCTAGCGGGAGTCTGGCTTGGCCCTTTTATGAATGCTTCATCCATCGGCAATTTTGCGAGCGCTTGACTGGGGACCCGCTGCCCAAACTCTCCCTGCCGGCGCTCGCTCCCTTGTCACCAAGACTGTCACTAACCAGCCAGTCCAACACCTGCGCTCGCGATCTCCGGCGTCACGAGACAAGGAACCGCACTCCGGGCCCATTCCACCTGTTCGGCCAACTGGAACTGTACGCGCACAGAGGACATTCCCCCCATGCACGGGAGCATCTTGCTCCCGGCGGGTTGGTTCTGGACTCATATGGGAGAGAACTTTCAACTACATCCCTGCTCGGCTCTCTGCCGGGACTCCCCTTCTGTTGCCTTAGTCGCCTCACCATCGCCCTGCCTCAGGTTCCACCCCAGGAGCCCGGGCGCCGCCGGGCCGCCGCTCCACTCTGCCCCTCGACCCCTCTTGTCGGAGCCGACAAGGTTGCCCTCTCCGCCGGAGTTCGCCTCCCTCGCTGGGACACTTCCCTAGTGGGAGTCCTCCCCGACTCGGCTTCTTACAACGCTTAAGACCATTGGCCGGCTGGCTCCGTGCCCCCCTAAGTCCATCAATCCCCTTACTCCATTGCTCTGGATACTCTGGCCTCCGAGCAGCAGTGGAACTTCGGCCAAGCTTAATTTTAGATAATCGTGCCGCTACGATTATTTGTTGTTATTGCATCACCAAGGTTGTGAGAATGTACATAATATGTGTTGTTTTTAATCTTTCTGATAATTCCCATTTGATCTTCATAAGGAAAGTGCGCGGAACTGCAAGATGTTGTATCTAATCTGAAGCATGACGCTTCCTACTCCCACTGGTGGTCAGCCCTCTGGAGCTGGCTACCGGGGGAATGGTTGAGTGCTATTGTGGCCAGCGCTCTGCATTGGTTTGATTGTGTGCCTCATTGTCGGATCTTGCTTCATTCAATGTATACCCAATATTGCCTGTAACATGTGTAAGAAACCCCTTGACTTTCCTTTACATCGCAACCAAGTCCTAATGTTGCACAAGCAGCTCGGCCAGCTTGGCTAAACGGGCGGAGGGAGACGAAGGCCCCCCCAAATCGCCTCTCAAATATTTCGGCCTCCCTTCTAAATGTAAAAAAAAAGGAGGAGATGTAGGGATGCACTGCTGACCCAGTAGCACTGTAAGTAGAGCGCCTGCACACCGGGCGCCTCCTGCGGTCTTCTGGTCGCATCTCATTCCCCACCCCTCATCCCTCCACATGAGTCACAAGTCATGAACTACCTGGTTTTACAACCACCGGGTGTCCTTCCAAGGATTAAAGGGACAATGGCCTTGCCCCCAGGTGAGGATTAGGCCCAGACGCCGGGATGCTTCTCTCCTCAGACGTAGCAGTTACATGGTGAGATCATGCATCACATGATGATCTCTCAGTCCCCCGCTCTCCCGCTTCTCCTCGAATTCCGCTCCTCTTCCGCTCTTCTGGCTAATTCTCAGAATCTCAGTCAAGGCAGTGCCAGGAACCAGCATAAGGGAGAGTCGCTTTGGAACACGGACACCCAAGCTCCCGCTGCTGCTGTTGGCTTCACCAATGATGGAAATTCACCGCTGCTCTGCCTCGCTCTTACGCTTTGGACCTCAAGGCAATTCCACTACAGAGGACCTTCAGGGGAGACAAGAACAGAATGCCTTGAATTTACAGTAAAATAAACTTGTTTACTCAGTAAAGTTCTTTTCTACTTTCTGTTAATGACAAGTGATGGAATTTCTTAGTTAAGGATGCCTAATTGCCCACTTAACAACATATCCAGCTCCTCCTTTCTTCATCAAGGCTTGGGTTTACAGGCTGTTCTTACAGAGAATTATAATCTGCCCAGAGAAGAATGGAGATTTGAATGTGTGAGGCACTGAAGTGCTGTCCCATATTCTCATTAATAGCCAGGCACACATGCACAGCTGACATGTGCAAGAGAGGCTGAATAATGGCCAACCATTTTACAATATTGTTCCATTTGAAAGTTCTGAGGATAAGATCAGGACAGACACTATTCCAAATTACAGCTATTAAGCATATACTAAAATGTGTAATAGAGGATGTGTGAATGAGTCATGTCTTGTCTTTTCACACTTCTGAGTATCTTCCTGAGAAGCTCACAAATACCCTGTGTAGGGAACTGCCATTTTCTCACAAGTCACTGAAAATGTTTCCAAAACATTTTCAAATCTCCCCGTTTGTCTTACCTCATTGAAACACTTCCTGGCCACTATTTTGTGATTCTCCCATTTTATTTCATTTTCTCTGTGGATTCATAGCTTCAGAGCTTCAAAAACTCATGCTACGATTCTCCATATGTTGTGTCTTCATAGCTTCCAAGATATTATTCCTCCCTGCACAAAAAATGATGGAAAAAAAATGATGGAACTAAAACAGGTAAGACAATGGACCTAATTCAGAAAATGGCGCTGAAAAAAAAATTGGGGGGTCTACCAAAATGCTTGTAAAATGTTTAGAGATACAGCAAGTGAAAACCTTTTCGCAAAAATCATCACTAAAATCCAGGATGCATATAAAATGTTTTAAGTCTGGAAATAAAACATTTTGTGTCAAAAACCATGATGAACTCCTCAGAGGAAACGTTTTATTCCCTGCATCAAAACATTTTATGTTGGTTGTAAGGACAGGGCCTCTCTGAATTTGGGAGCTTTCCATGCTTTTGCTTTGCAGGGGATGTGTGCAAATGCTCCCTTGGTTCCTTACTCTACAAGTGCGAAGAAGAAGAAGAAGAAGAAGAAGAAGAAGAAGAAGAAGAAGAAGAAGAAGAAGAAGAAGAAGAAGAAGAAGAAGAAGAAGAAGAAATTATGCTTCCCTTTTGTGTTTTGAGAGAAACATGCAAAAATCTACTTATCTTTCCTCTTCATAAGGAAGATCTCAGAATATGACAAGTGAAAATCATGTTCCAGCTATTTAGTATTTATGCAGTAAGCAGAATATTACTTGCATGAACTCCAAGTGGCACTTATAACATTTTATGCATGTGTTTTTTTGCCCAAATTCCAATGTCAAGATAGTTGCTTGCTATTTATTTCATGTTGGATGGGCTCAGGGTGACTTACATCAACTTAAGCACATCTTAAAACCCGATTTCTGTACAAAATCCCAGTGCCTTAATTTCTACTTTACTACAGAGGGAGAATTTGAACCCCATTCAAAGGGGGGTGAAATCTGCTCTTGGAAGCAGCATGCCACTGCACCAGCAGATTTGTCCTCCCTAAGGCATTTACCCTGGTGGGGGTGGGGAGTGCGATCCCACTGGTGTGTCTCTACTGCTGCACTCTCAGTGCTGGATGCTACAGTATCCCAGGGCCTGTGCTGGCCTAGTGGGCACGGGCTGGGGGTATGGCCAGGAGAGGAGTCAATCTTAGTATGCTCCCTCCCAGCATTTGCTGGTGTTAGGCTGGCAGGCTGCAGTTTGGACCTAAGCCACCCTTTTGGGTGGCATTGTTCCATTGCTGCACATTGCGACCCCTCAGTGGCAGGGAGACTTTTGCACTTTGCAAGCCTTCCCATGCAGCTTGGAAGCCTCTATGGGAGCAGTGGGGCAGGGCCGCATTGGTGTTGTGGTCCATCACCTCCCATTTGGATGGAGCTGCCCATTGGCTGTAATTGCTGGATCACATAAAGTCAAAAACAAAAGGACAGAGGAGAGGACAAGACAAGGGAGGTATTTGTAGAAAAACACTGCCTAAAATATCAAAGTTGTGTTTTGTCTCTCTATGCATATTTTGCAGGAGTAGACATTCAAGACAAAAACTGTAGGTAACTCTGGAGTACCTTGTGACAAAAAGTTTGTTGTGTGCCTTTTGATTCTTCACAGTTGTGACTCATTAAGGCCAAATACAACTTTTTTTTCTCCATAGGTGAAGGTTTGGGTCATAACCTTAATGTGGAATGCCATACTGAAGAAAGTATTTTTGTAAGGATGAAATTTGCACATTTCTTTTCTGGAAACACTTTG
The DNA here is from genome assembly GCF_021028975.2 of Sphaerodactylus townsendi. Taxonomy (NCBI): domain Eukaryota; kingdom Metazoa; phylum Chordata; class Lepidosauria; order Squamata; family Sphaerodactylidae; genus Sphaerodactylus; species Sphaerodactylus townsendi. The sequence continues at coordinate 84,050,589 of NC_059431.1, read as the reverse complement.
CAATAGTATAGGATGCCCTATAAATAATCACTTATGAGTCCCTAAGAGTCTTCTCAAGGAGTGAAAAGTCAGCCAGTCCAGGAGGGGGTTGCATTCTTCTGAAACAGAAGGTTTTTCCTTTGGAGGTGCTGCTGGATCTTGGTCTATAATGGGAGCCACAGGTCTCCTCCATGACATGTAGCCCTCTTTATGAGCTTTGGCTGATATATCAGCTATGGCTGTTCCTCTAAAAGTTTCATCTAGCCATGATTATCCATAGTGATTTGATCACATCCACGTTGTATTACAGTAATGTACTGTATGTGAAGCTTCTTTGAAAACATTCTGGAAACTTCAAGTCCACAAGGTCTTGAAGACCAGGTCACCTTTAGGGGTAGATACAGGAATTGTATCATCACTATACTGAAAGATCTGCATAATCTGTCTATTTACAGGCACCATTCAAAGTGGTAGTTCTTGCCTTTCAGACTTTAGTTGGCTTGGGAACAGGAGACAGGAAGGACTGTCTCCACCCACATTGTCCAGTCCTTCTATTAAAGATTCTCCTTACTGGCCCTGCTCTCTGTGCTGCCTGCCTATAAAGGTGAGATGTATAGCAACTAGATACAAGACTTCTGGGTGGTGGCACCTTACCTCTAGAATGCCTTTCCTGATGAGTCAGCTGGGACCTACTCTACTGTTTCTTACTTATCAGCCCAAAATATTTCCTTTGTTCATTGATTGACCTTAAACAGAGATGGGTTTTTACTAGGGCCTGGTACAATGTTTTCCCTTTGGCTCTGCGCTGGGGTACATTTAATAAAACACCATATTCTGATAGAGTTTCTAATGTGTGCAAAACAACTGTTGAAACTTTGGAACATATTTAATTTGATTGTCTGAAGTATGATATGTTTAGGAAGGACTGTTTTTTATTAGCCAAACCTATCAATAATATGAAGTTAGGAATGGTACAGAAACTTAATTGTAATTATTTTCAAGTTCTACAAAGTATTGCAAATTTTTTGGTGTTCGTTTTAGAGAAGTGGTTGTTTTTATATTCGTTTTAACAAGTATGCCCAATAAAGGTTAACTGACTGACAATATTTCCTTTGACTTATGCTTTTAATTACGGGGTTGATTTTTTTAGCAACATTCTTATATAATAGGACTGAGAACTATTTGAAGAGACACATTTTAAGCTTCATGTCATTTAAAATGTTTTTAAAAATGTTTTATCATGTTTTGTTTTGTAAGCAGCCTAGAGAAAGTTTCCTGGAGAGGTGCCATGTAAGTTTTCCGAATAATAAACAAGGATGTCAACTCGTGATTCCAGCAATGTGACCCAGATGTCTTATTGTCCATGCTGCCAGTGGCGTATTTGCCTAGGGACATGGGGTACCCCATGTCCCCGGGCACCCCCCTAGTGGAGGGTGCACAAATTTCAGGTTTGTGTGTGTTTTGTATTATTTAGTGTTTTTCCTTTTCCGCCTGCAGGGGTGCAGTTTTTACGTTAGCAGCACCACAATCTCAGGGATTTTTCAGGAGACCCACCCTGTGAGGATTGGTTCAGGGGGTCCAAAGTTATGGACTCCCAAAAAGGGTGCCCCATCCCCCATTGTTTCCAATGGGAGCTAATAGGAGATGGGGGCTACACCTTTGAGGGTCCATAACTTTGGACCCCCTGAGCCAAACTTCACCAAACCTGAGTGGTATCATCAGGAGAGTCTCCTAATGATACCCTGAAATTTTGGTGCTGCTAGCTTAATAATTGTACCCCTGATAGCAGGCACATTCCAAATTTCCCCAGATTCTCCTTTTAAAACCACCTCCTTCAGCATGGACTTAAAGGGAGAATGTGAGGTCCACAGTTTAAACATTGAAAGTGATGCTGTTTCAGGGTGGGGGATAATCTACCCCAAAACAGCATCACTTTCAATGTTGTTTTAACTGGGGACACCAGACTCTCCCTTTAAGGTGGATTTAAAATAGAATCTGGACTCCCTAGTTTAAACACCTTTGAAAGTGATGCTCTTTTGGGGTGGATTCATTTATTAACAAAATTGGTTCAAGGTAACATTTATTAACAAAATTGGTTCAAGGTAAAACAGAAGCGTAAGGCGCAGCATGGGGGTCTGATCTTGTGGTGTGTGTACTGGGCAGCCAACCGTGCTGTCCCCCAGACACCTAAATTTTTCTCAATGCGCCTGCCCGATGAAAAAATTATAAAACACCACTGGAGCAGCTGTGAGAGATTCCAGGCCGGTGATTAGCCACTTCCTGAAGACTCTTTGCTGCCAGGGTGCAAGCCATCAAAGCCCGTCTGGGCAGGTGACCCCTTGGCTTGCTACACCCCAAACCTCGTGAGGTTCCACCACAGCCCGGTATTTTGCCGCTGTCACCTAACTAAGATGAAGTCCCCATCGCCAAACCGCCCCATAAAAACAACAACAATAGCATGCATTAACACCCGAAATAAGGAAGTGGGTGGGCAGCGTGCAAGCTCCCTAGGAACAAATAGGAGGTGGAAGGCGGGCACAGGCTAAGTAGGCGCGGCCCTACTCAGACGGCGTGGGCACTTGGGACCAGCGTTGCTGGCAAGCCAAAAAACCTCGCTGAGTAGAGAGCTCATAAGGCAGAGGAGGGAGGAGTGACGGAGGCTGTCCCTTCCCAACGCTTGGCGTAGGTAAGTTCCATCTGGACTCCCTAGTTTAAACACCTTTGAAAGTGATGCTCTTTTGGGGTGGATTCCACTGGAGGTGGACATGATGCTGACATTTGTTTGGTAAATGTTTTGCTGGGGGTGATTTGTGGGAGATTTACATGCTTAATACACACTTGCACTGGCTTGGAGCTGTTTCTCAGGCTAATAACCTACCTCATAGGGTTGGTGTGAGGACAAAATTAGGAAAGAGAGTTGGTGGGGAGAGAGCCATGCATGTTTTGCTGGGGGGTGGGAGGTGTTTTGTAAGCTGGTGCAAAAAATCATTGTTTGGTTGTGGTGGGGGAGGATGGCCCCCCATGGGGGGGCGCCAAACTCAGGTTTTGTCCCCAGGCTCCATTTTTTGTTTAGATATGCCTCTGCATGCTGCTATGATAACTTGCTTGAGGACAGAGCTGCTTATTTGTTCTTTATACTGTACCACTGTAGAGGACCTGCACATCATACATGTGATTTCCCCTGGCCTCATAAAACTGAAGACTTGGGGTCCTCAGTGGGAGCAGCTCATCATGTATGCACAGGCCAGTAACTCTATTTAAAATGCAGGCATCTAATCCTTATCACTATGATGCAATTGGACAGCATGCTTAGTTGTTACTTGGTGATGTATCCTTAATCACCCCCCTTTTTGGGGGGGGGAGGTCCAAAGTTTTCACATATAAGGTTCCAGGTTCATCCCCTGGCATCTATAGTTAAAGGATCATGGGTAGCATGTCTGAGATGCTGGAGAGTCACGGCTAGCCAGGGTGTACAATACTAATTTGCTGACTCACTATGAGGCAGTTTTATATGTATAATTTCTTGGTTTTGGATAAAAACGCGTTTATATCAGTATTAAAAAATAAATTAAAGATTTGAGCTGGCATTTCAGTGAACAGATTTGTGATTGGCCTCAGTGTCTCCGCATGTCCCCGAGAACCATCATCTCCTACTTTAGCATAAGAACTGACTCTCAGTTCCCTATCTAATATTTTTGAATTCTGTTTTTTTAAAATGTAAAATGAGAAGACTCATGAAAATGTCCCAAGTATAATTGAGAACTTTATACTAATTATACATTATTGTAGAGTCAGTTGTAATGCAGAGACACATTTACATGCACTGAGATAGGGCTCCTATATAATCAGGGAAGGACAAATCCTGGATATATTTCTCTGTCAGTAATTTCTACTTTCTAGCTTGTACATAGCAGTTCAAGTTTAGCAGACTGTGGCTGTGGAATTCTTAGTTAAAGACTGAGCAAATTTCTAGCTGAAGAACTGTTAGACTAACAGAGGTACAATGAGGAAGTGCACGAGTGATCCCTCCTCCCTTTTGAGTGAATGTTTGGTGTTTTTGATCAGCCATACTCTTGTTTATCAAATAGGAATTTACCCTCAAAACTGTCAGAAACTCTTTGTAGCCTGCTGTGCTTCCATGTTACAGAGACAGATTGCTGGTTTCATGCTATTTCTGAATACACTCTAGCGGTTACAAAGAGCAGACTGCATCATAGAAAAAGGGGAAAAAACATGTCATTCATTTTTGTTTTGTTTTTTACCCAGAGTTAGTATTAGACCAAGGGGTAATTCACATGGTCACTGGAGTCACAGGCAAAAGGATTCTGAACTTCACAGTACAATCCTAAACAGAGCTACACCCTTCAGAGTCCACTCAAATCAATGAGCTCAGAAGGGTGTAATTCTGTTTAGGATTGCACTGTTAGTAATTTAAGCTTAAAGACCACTGATACCTCCCTTTATTTTTCAAAATCTGCTCTTTGGCAGAAGAAAAGAGGACCATGCCATGACTGTTGCAAAATACTATGATAAAATTCCAGTTGCATGTGCGGACAAACCCATTTGAAAAAAAATAAAATAAAAGGAATTGTTTTCTAAGAATCAGTCAACCATATGTTTAAAAGAGGGCAAAATTACTAGAATCCTCCTGTTGAAATGAAGAAGTTACTTCTGCTGTGGGACAGCAGATGGTGCTCTGACATCTCTAATCTCTTTAGATCACTGGCAAAGCCTCCTATTCCCTTTTAATTTTTTCCCCTTTCATGTGAAATCTTAGCCACAGGCTTTAGCTTAATACAAAACTGTGCTTTCTCCTTAAATAAATTTTACCAGATAGATTTCTTATATTGATCCAACTTTGTGGTCCACAAAGCAGAATGTCTCACAGTATGTCTCTTGACCAGGAGGCCACTTGTAACATATGCTGTGATTTATTCAGTATAGTTTAGTGGTTAGGCAGAGTGCAGTTTTTACAAGTGCTATTTCATAATTCCAGTGCAGGTCTTGTTTGAAGTCCCATTTATCTTTTAAAATATTGGCTTATGTAATTTGTGTGTGTGTTTTAAATGGGCAAGATCTATGTATTACTTCGGATTCATCATTATATTTCCAGGAAATCTAGAAGGAAGTTAAGTGTCACACATACCCCCTACTAGCGTGAGCTAACAGACTGTGGAGTCCACGGGGGCAGTTCCTCCACTTCCTTTATTAGAGAGCATAAGGAGATGTCACACTCATCATGGGCTGTTGGCTTACAGTTAAGTCTCTGTTTATGTGATCTCAGCAGAGAAAGCCTGCCTCTTCACATCTAGGGATGCTGCAGATTTCACCATGAATGCATTCAATAGTCGAACTTACTGTGTCTGAAGATGTTGATCATATTTGAGTGATTTTTCTTGTTTGTCTAGTTTGTGTCTGTTGAACAGGTTTGCAGCGATTAGTGTTACTAAAGTCTACTTAGATGAATTCTAGTGGGTAGGACCTTTTTTAAAAAAATGAGCATTTATTTATCACTGATATATGTGATTTCTTAGTGACAATTGTCTATATAAACAACTGCCTGATGAGCACAGCAGTTACACTGCAAGAATAGGGCAGTAGGAGAAGTTGATTTCCCTGTGTCGGAACATGTATGTGCAAACAAAAAAAATTACTGTACTGTATGTGCAGGAAGGAATATGGTAGAAGAATTCAGTGAAGCAATCTGTCAATTACTGATGAACAGATCAACAAACTATCAAACTGATCCACAAAAAAATCAGGGCACTGTTTGTGATTAGCAAGCAAACTGTGTTTGACTGGTGTTTAGGCATCCTTACTCAGAGCATCTTAAGCAATTAAGTTCAGTCTCCATCCTCAGATTTGGATTTATGTACAAGTTAAGATCCACTTTAGAGCCTCAGATTGTGAAGGGTTTCTGATTATGAAAGGCTTTGACTCAGTTGGAGAGCATCTGCTTGGCATGCAGGAATTCCCAGATGCAGCTTCTAGCTTTTCCAGTTAAAAAGATCAGGGGGTAGTTTATGTGAAAGACCCCTACTGGAGGCCTCAGAGAGCTGTTACTGATTTTGATGGACCAACCATCTGATTTAGAATAAGGCAGCTTCATGTGTTCATGTTCACTGGGTTCTCTTAAAATTACTACTGTAAAGCCTTTTGAATGTCTTAATCCTGCTCTTTCTGTCTTCTCTTTTTACACGGATCAAGATGTACTCCTCATTTTTTGAGATGCTCCAGACCTGCACTCTGATAGGTGGAGCAACCAGATGTCTCAGAGTCAGAGGAGATATCTTTTTGAGAGGAAAAGTTTTGTGAGCTTTTTGGATTTTGATTCCTGTGAGTTAACATCAAATTCCATAACCGTGTGTGTTAAACATCTACTCTGAGGCTGATTTTGCACTTTCTAAATGCTCCGTGGTTTAGCTGGGGAGCATACCTGCTGCGAGGTTTATCACCCTGCTTGTAGTTGTAGTCACCCTGCTGCCCAGCTCTTTCTTCGCTCAAGTCAGGGCCAGTGAGGGAAGCCTCGAATGGCTCCCCACAAGCCCAGGGCTTTCCCATAAGTACTGCTTAAGCACTGTGAGCTCTTCGATAGTCTCTTTCACGCATGCATGGGCAGTCTCTGTTTCCTGCATTCAGATTGGCTGAATCTCACCCCATTCTCCCCACTCACTTTCACTATTCAGTTTTACATGACTCTGTACACAAAGCAGGCACTGAGAATCGGCGCCCTTGCCCCCCCCATCTAAAATCCTTGCATGTGCAATGGGATTGCCGTCCTTCACCCCCCTTCATCTAAAATGTAAATCTAAAACCTTCCATGTGTGAGAGAATCGCCACCCTCCCATTCACAGCCCCTGCACATGCCACTTTTCTGCCCAAGGTTTCTCCCTCCTTTCTAAAAACCAAGGTTTCTCCCTCCATTTTTTTCACTGCAAGGTGGGGAGGGCGCTGCTTCTCAGCACCTGTCCATTGGTGGGAGACGCCAGAGCGGCAAGGCGGGAAAACTGGCCCCGCTTCTGTTATGGAGGAGTTTTGCATGGCAGCAGAAGGATCTGGAGCATCAAAGGAGCATTTCAAAAAGACCTCAGCCTTTGCGGTTCAGGAAATTCACAGAGCAAAGCCATTGCCATGAGGCGCCTCTGGCGCAGAAATGTGGCAGCCACAATGCAGCACCTAGGGCTGTGCAAAAATCCCTATTGCATCGGGGCATTCCCCGTGCCAACAGAGGGACAATTTTGCATGCAAAATCAGCCTGGGGATATTTCTATCAGGAAGTGAATGAGACTTGAAAATCTACTGAGTGTCAGAATGTGCTGAAAGCAGAAAATATTTAGACAAGAAAATTGGGAGTTTTATTCTTGGTCAAGGCTGAAAGTGGTGGTGAGACTTTCCACAGAGGACCATAAATAAAAAGGAAAGGGATATATCTTCTGGGTGTAGAAGAATTCCTAAGCTACACATGTGGATTCCCAGTCTAGCATATTAGTGATCTGCTATAGTTACCTCAGGAGGGAGATTTATGTGAAATGGGTAGCTTACAGTGTCAAGGCTATATGTGTAGTGTGTGAAGGGGTATCAACCTGTTGGAACCCAAAGTCATAGTGAATCCATTAGCCAGTAACACCTAACTGTACCATCTTAAAGTAAAGAACTTCTCATAACATCTAAGCAAAAGTAAAGAACTTCTCATAACATCTGAGCAACTGAAGAAACTTATAAAGCTTGATTAAGGACTGTGCTTTGCCAAAACTGATGTTTGTATAAAGTTAATTCCTGCCTGATTTCCATCTACTGAAATATCTCCTGATCCAATCTAATTTGTTCAATAAATTTTACTTTTATTTGTTGAACCTGCATCAGTTTTCATTGGAGCCTAGAAAAGGGGGATTTGTCATAGGGGGAAAAAAGGCTCCCTTCACCTTTTTGGAGTTTGTAAGGCTGGGCAGACAAGCATAAAGCACCTTATAATGCTACCTTCAAAACAGTTCAGTAATAGAAAAGGCAGAGAAACCTGCCCAGCATAGTTAGGAGGCTGCCTGAGCCAGCCACAAATAGTTAGGAGCGACAGGAGTCTATGATACTATTGTCTCCTAAAAGACCATTTTCTAGTTATGTGAATTTGTTATTCCTTGGTTTTGTTCCTTTGTGCATTGTTGCTAGGCACAAAGAACCTTTCCTTCTATTTTTCAAGCTATCACCACCATATGGCTTGTGTTGAAATGAATGTAATTTCATATTTAATATTTCATCTTTAATATGGATTCTTTAATACCCTATTGTCAACATTGAGGTTGAGTTGACCATCTGTTTTGCCATCTTAGTGGTGTGTTTTTCACACCACTAATGACCTAATGAAGAATATTGCTTAGTTGCAGTACATCGTGATCTACTAAGTGCTTGACAATGCTATCTCACTTTTTGCAGTTATAGCTAGAAAGAGCTACAAGAGCAGTTTTATTGAGCACCCAGTGGGTTTCCCTACTTAGTGAATGGAAGGCACTGTGTTCTGCTTGGTGAGCCAAGAGATGATCTGTGTCTGAGAGGGAATGGGTTGGCTCTGTACTTTGTTTTAGTGCACAAAGTTGGATTTGCAGTTGGTTAATAGCATTTAAATTTTTGAGTTGGATTCTTTATATCAGAATTAAAGCTAGAAATATCACAGAGATAATATTAGAGATGATTTCATTAGTTTCATTGGGAACATACCTTTCTGGATGTAATTCCTACTACCTACTCCATTATGAAATTATAAGGGATTTCATACCTCACCTAAACAGCCTCCTTCCCAAATTTCAAGCAGATAAGAAATATCATCTCAATTTCAGAGACAATACAATTCTTAATTTTAGAATGGTGCAGGCAAATATGACTTGGTGTGAATGATCATTTATTTCCTTTCCAAGAACTCTCAGACAGTGGGCATGGGTGATTTTTGTTCCTTTTACAAAGATGGAACATGAAAAAAGAGAGCTGAAATTCTTGTTTCATTTATTTTAGCATTCTTCTCCATCCTAGCTGACATCCCATATTAGGATATAGCTAGAAGAAAAATGCTCCAGGCATTCAGCAGGGCTGGTGTCAGCTGTCCTAACTCCAGAACACTCCGGTTTTGTTTTAAAATAGATTTCTACTATTTTCTGCATATCTGAATGAAAGAGGTTTTCCTTTTTTTTTTCTCCACTAGGGCTAGGGCTTATAGCAGCTGGGAAAAGCAATTTGTGTTGTAGAAAAAATATGGCTATTCATTTCTTTTACATGAAACTGAAGATATTGACTAAAGTCTTTGGATCCTGAATCAGCTGAATCAGAGAGAGATCATCTTATTCATTGTCATCTTTGATGCCTAGTTTACTATATATATATATAGTAATGGGAACCTAAAGCAGTAATGGGAATATATAGTAATATATAGTAATGGGAAGTTAAACCCAATGGGAACCTTGGGCGTCTTAGGATTTGGGCGTCTTAGTTGATAGTTCCATGGGAATGTCAACTCAATGCATGGCAGCTGTGAAAAAGGCAAACTCTATGCTGGGGATAATTAGGAAAGGAGTTGATAATAAAACTGCAAGGATTGTCATGCCCTTATATAAAGCAGTGGTGTTACACTTGAGGTACTGTGTTCAGTTCTGAGTAAGCCACATCTGAAAAAGGATCTCGAAGAGATAGAAAAAAAAAATTACAGAGAAAGAGACACTTGAGGATGATTGAAGAAAGAGTTGGAGCACCTTCCTTATGAGAAGAGGGCTGCAGCATTTGGGACTCTTTGGTTTGGAGAGGGAGGCGTCTGAGGGGGGGGGATATGATTGAAGTCTATGGAAATTATGCATGGGGTAGAAAATGTTGACCAGAGAAATTTTTCTCTCTTTCTCCCTGTCTACTAGAACCAGGGGGCATTCATTGAAAATGCTGGGGGGAAGAATTAGGACTAATAAAAGGAAACACTTCTTCACGCAACGTGTGATTGGTGTTTGGAATATGCTGCCACAGGAGGTGGTGATGGCCACTAACCTGGATAGGTTTAAAAAGGGCTTGGACAGATTTATGGAGGAGAAGGCAATCTATGGCTACCAATCTTGATCCTCCTTGATCTGAGATTGCAAATGCCTTAGCAGACCAGGTGCTCAGGAGCAGCAGCAGCAGCAGCAGAAGGCCATTGCTTTCACCTCCTGCATGTGAGCTCTCAAAGGCACCTGGTGGGCCACTGCGAGTAGCAGAGAGCTGGACTAGATGGACTCTGGTCTGATCCAGCAGGCTAGTTCTTATGTTCTTAACCTAGAGCAGCCTATATCATTTTTTTCTTCACCCTTTTATGCTTCCAACAACTTTAGTAGGTAAGATTAGGCTGAGAGTGTGTGTAAAGGAAGACCTTACTGATCCTCCTTAAACGTGGTTTAGAATTTTGTATTAACACATAACTCAGAGGCAAATAGTCTTTAAAAAATATTTTTAAGGTTTATTGAATCAAGCTTCCATTCAACAAACAATTATATGCTGGCATAAAATGCATGTGAGTAATATAAGAGCCAGCATCAAAACAATTCAGATAAAACCACAGCATGATGCATACTGCTATTGACTTGGCTAATACATACAAAATATATGGCAAGCATGATAAATTCCTTCCAAAGTACTCTAACCAGCCATAAGCCTCTAGCCTGGTTGTTTTCAACTACCAATTAGGTGCCTCAGTTCAACTAATCAGGAGTCAAACTTATCAGGTGTGAAACTTAGCATTCTTTGACGTTTCAACAGCTAGAGAACTCCATACAGCTGGGCAGTGACCTTCAGCTAATTATTCAATACCAGGACAGGCCAGCTGGAGAAAAGCCAGAGATGATTATGATTTTAAAAACACCATACCAAAACTTACAGAAAATGTTATAACTAACATCAGTATAATTAAGCTAATATAAGTTCTTTCTTGACAGTGTGACTGGTCCGTTGTCACCCAGAAGCTTCCATGGAAACTAAAGATTCAAACTTAGGTCTCCCAGATTCTGGTTTGACCCATTAACAACTACACCGTAATCAACATGTAACTCCCATGCTCAGAATGGGTTGACCCAGTAAGGGGTGGAGACTCAGAGCAGCACGAGGCAGCAGACCTCATGTAGTTGGAGGAGACAAGGCTACCAGACTCGGACCTTGATTTCTACAAGCCCTTAACACCTTGTTAAGGTAAACTGCAATATTGTTGGGAACTACTGTGAAGGTAGTTGTTTGTTTGTTTTGCTATGTTGTAAATGCTGGAGTTTATTGTTTCAGGGTTTCTTTTATGGTTGTAATGGGTGAGAGTTCTCCTGGAAACCTTCAGCATGTTGAATCCTGTTCACCAAGCCCTTGGAGTCTTCAGGAGCCAGCCAACTTGCAAAGAAGAATTGGACTTGGCAATATCAGTAGACTGTAAATATAAGGACTTGAAAATGCAACCTGAACAGGACCTTGAAGTGTAATGTTAAATGTTGATGTTTGATGTTAATATGTTAAGAAAGTAAACCATTTTGTTTTTAAAAATTGCTGTTGCAAACTCATTCCAGGTTCCACAAGCTGAGGTTACAAAACACATTTCATTTTTTGTGATAAAAATCTTTAAAATCAGAAACAAGACGGAAATGGTTCTAGATAATCCATATTGTTCAAGTACATATATATTTGCAGCCCACCACTTTGCCTCTCCCAAAGGGCAGATCAATAGTTAACATCATTTGGATCCAGGGAAGACTTCTTCAGAAAGGGCATTGCCATTTCCTTCAAAACATCATGTAGTTAGCCAGAGACTCCTCTTTGAAGGGACTGAATCAATCAAGATAAGCAAAGATCAAGCATGTAAGGTGGTAAGTCATTTCTTTCAAAGCAAGTTGCCAACGTATTTTAAGCCATGTATCCACAATTAAATTGAGTATGCATATCATTCAGCAATTTTCCTGAGAATCCTGGGAAGATACAAGATGCCCATGCCTTCCAAAGCAATCAGGTCTTGCTTCTTTATAGTCTTTACAGTCCTCACAATTCAGAAGAACTCTGCTGGATAGTTTTGTACAGTACAATAAGTGGCAGAATAGTATGTGTGCTTTGTCACCATGACTATCACACTAGGCCCAAAGATGTGCTTGGTCATGTCCATTCTGAGTTATTCTACAATTATGTTCAAGTACCAGCCTAGTCTAACTCCTAGGTAAATTAAGGAAAAAGATTAGTAGATTAAAGCCGGTCACTAAAAGAAATTATGTCAACTGTCCAAATCATCTTTGTATTTAAACAGCTGACCACGGATGTGACATAAGCAACCAAGCCATGTCCACAGGAAACTCCTTGCCACCCTCTGGGAAACATCTTGATTAGGCTGTCTTTAACCAGTCCCTTATGCTTGAACAAATTTCAAGTCCCCCAAGTTTCAACGTCACCAGGTAATGTTTGTTTCCAACAAATGAAATGTAGAATTATTTTTCTTTCTATCACAGCTGAACTTCTTACAGTGGCCTGAAAAACAGGTGAGTCAGACATTTCCAATTCATCTTGATTACACATCATTTAGAATGTATTATTAAAATCAAATCATGAAGATTTCAGATACAGACAAGCAACACAACATTTGGGGTGTTGAAAACACACACTGGATAACAAGCAAGCTGTTCATTGTTTTAAAAACTTGCAACTCATTTCTTAATGTCTGGATTAAAATGGTTTATAATTATAATTTATTATAACAGGAAATCAGTCCAACAGGTTACATTTCTTTCAGCTGGAAACACATATCCATTTATAACTGTGGCATTTGCAGGTGTTATGCCTGATTATGGCATACAGAATCAAGCATATATAGAATCACAATCTATATCTGCTAATGCTGTGTCATTCTGTCCTCTAGCTGCCACAACCTCTTCTCTCTTTTACTGGCCACAAAAATGAAACCAGACAGGACAGGACCCGAGGTTGTGTAATGGTCAAGAGAGAGAGAAATCCCTTCTTCTTTTGCCCCATTTTCCTACAATCTATTTTTTTCCTTACCATTCAGCTGAATTCCTTTCTTATTCTAGAGGTTGGCTGAGAGAAACATACTCTGCTTCAAACATCAGAGTATGGCAAGGTCAGATAGGAGTAGCCCACAAAGTTAGCTTCTGCTATCCAGTGAGGTTTAAAAATATACCCCCATTTTGTTTGAAAAATGTATTCTCAGTCTTTGTACATGAATGGAGGCTTCATGCATATTGAATTTGCCACAGCTCCAGTGCTTTTAAATACAAGAAAGACATCCAAGATATCATCAGCATTAGAGGTTCTCTCTCAAATAGAAAGATCTGATAATTTATCTTTTCAAAGTTTTAAGTATGTCTGTGCAGTTGCCTGGCCTTTACTATTGCGGTGAGTGATGATTTCAGTCTGTGCTTCTACACCAGTGTATAAAACATGGTCTGTCTAAAGCACAGGTCTTTCCAATCCAGCTTGCCTGCTTGCATCCGCAACAAAAATCTTCTCCTTGTCCTCAGTCTTCTTGAACCTATGGACATTTTTGAAATGTTGAGAACAGGGCGTGATTAGGGTTGCCAGTTTGGGACAGACCAATATTTTTTCCTTACTCTCCAGCAAACAAATAACTGCATATATAAATATAAATATCCAATGTTTCCTAATTAAGCAAGCCGGCAACTATTGTGGCCAATTCCACACATGCACTTTTTCTCTCCCCTGCAACTTAATAAAGTGGCAACACCTTTGTCCTCTTGTTCTTTACTTCAACCAAAAAGATTTGAAAAGAACCAGATCTACTTCTCAGCAGCCAAACAGGTTGCTCCGAGAGAAATCCTATTGGCTCAACGGAGGGAACCTAGAACGGAGAGACTTTTGGGTCAATCAGTCAGCTTTCCTTGTTGATTACAGTTGACTGTGGGGATAGATGGTGGCAAGATTGATTCTTTCAAATAAAAGTGAAAAAGACCCTATGGGGAGAGGACAGGACATGGCAAGAAAAATGCTGGGGAGTTTGGAAGCAGTAAGTCACTTGGAGGGCAGTATGAGGACAGAGTATTTACCATGCATTTTTATATTTGCACAGCCTGGTAACTACTTTATTGCTATTAAGTACTTTAAGGCTACAAGACTATCCAGCTATACTGCTATTATGTACTTTAAGGCTAAAAGATTTCAGTTAAGAATAGGCTGTTTCCCTTTCAGGGCAAAGGTTTTTTTAAATGCTTAATTTGGGGGGGGGATTGTGTCTCTTATTATACTCCCATTATACTATACAAAACATAATTTGCTCAACTATCTGTGTAGCCCTATGAAAATTTACTCCTTTGTAACTATTTCATATTGACTGAAAATGACTTGCATAGGATTGAACTACATATTATGTTAAATATAATCACAATGTTAAAAATGTTAGATTTTTTTTAAAAATCAAATGTGTAACTACAGAACTATAATATATTTTCAAAGATTTAAAGCACCATGGGACTCCCTGGGCTAATTCTCACAGGCATGGCAAGTCTGCATCTAGACTGTAACATTTTCAGATTCAAAGTGCAATGTTTTCCTATTCAGAAAGAAAAAAACAAATAGAGAGAGTCAGTGTGCTGTAATGGTTATACTACAAGATTAGACTCTGGGAGACCCAGATTCAAATCCCCATTTTGCCATGGCAAATTGTGGCATGATTATTGCGGCGTCACAGACTAAGACTGCCCCACATGGTTGTTGTAAGGATAAAATAGAATGGTAATGCTGTGCTATTTGCAAGAAGGGCATGCCAGGCCACACCTAGTGTATGGTCCTGCAGAGCTGTGTTTTATAAAGACTGTCAAAGAAATAATACCCCAAAATCAGTTTTTAAAACAGAAGAAAGATTTTTACTGCGCAGAATAGGTATTTCACACACAGGGTGAGCTCTAAAGCAGAGTTACACTCACCATACAAAAGACCTCATCTTTTATAGTTTCCAAGAATACATACATCATAATTCATAATCATACCTGCATATTAACCTATATAATCATTTTCCCATATGCAGGGGCGTAACGAGGCAGCCCTGGGCAAACTGTAGCCCTGGGCAAAACCTGAGTTGGATGCCCCCCCCCCCCAAGGGCGGCCACTCCACCATGACCAAATTTTTTTTGCACCAGGATATTGGTGCCTACAGGGGGTGAAGTATTTAGACATATCAGCACCAAAATTTCAGCATATCATAAGGAGACTGTCCTTATACTACTCCCCAAGTTTGGTGAGGTTTGGTTCAAGGAGTCCAAAGTTATGGACTCCCAAAGGGGGTGCCCCATCCCCCATTGTTTCCCATGTGAGCTAACAGGAGATGGGGGCTACAGTTTTGAGGGTCCATAACCTTGACCCCCCTGAACCAAACTGCACCAAACCTGGGGCAGTCTCCTGATGAGACCCTGAAAGTTTTGAGACTGTGCCTTCAGAAATGTAACACCACCACCCCCCCCACCCCCACCTGCAACCCCCATGGACAGCAATACAGAAAACTCAATGCAGAACAAAGATTCTTGGGCAAATTTCTGGGATGTTCCTGCAGGGGGTGCATTTTTGGATGTATCAGCGCCAAAATTTCAGGGTATCATCTGGAAACTGTCCTGATGGGACCCCCAAAGTTTGGTGCAGTTTGGTTTAGGGGATACCCCATCCCCCATTCTTTGCTAAGGAGATGGGGGCTACCCTTTTGAGGGTCCATAACTTTGGACCCCCTGAACCAAACTGCACCAGACCTTGGGGGTGCCATCATGACAGTCTCCAGATGATACCCTGAAAGTGTGGTGCTGATATGTCCAAGAATGCCCTCCCTGCAAGAACATCCCAAAATTTTCCCAAGAATCTTTGTTCTGCATTGAGTTTTCTGCATTGATGTCAATGGGGGTTGCAGGCTGCGGGGGGGGCACATTTCTGAAGTCACAGTCTCAAAACTTTCAGGGTCCCATCAGGAGACTGCCCTAATGATACCCCCCAGTTTTGGTGCAGTTTGGTTCAGGAGGGCCAAAGTTATGGACCCTCAAAACTGTAGCCCCCATCTCCTATTAGCTCCCATTGGAAACAATGGGGGATAGGGGCACCCCCTTTGGGAGTCCATAACTTTGAACTCTGTGATCCAAACCTCACCAAACTTAGAGGGCAGCATAAGGACAGTCTCCTGATGATACGCTGAAATTTTGGTGCTGCTAGCCTAAAAACTGCGCCCCCTGCAGGCCAAAAATATAAAACCACTAAAAATACCCAAAAACGAACCCAGCATTTTGATGCCCCCCCACAAGGTGATGCCCTGGGCAGCTGCCCATTTTGCCCAATGGGCATTACGCCAGTGCCCATACGTGCTTTCTTCCTTAGCATTAAAATCAAACGTGCTAGTCTGCCTCTTCCTTGTTACACAAACGGTGGAATTTTCCTCTGCTCTTTGGCAGAGTTTGTCACTCCCATCGGCAGGGCAATAAACTAAATTCTGTCTTTCTGGCTTTCAATCCTGATCACCAATTTCCAACATTCCTAAGGGTGGGTTAGAATCATAAAGTTCCCTTCCACAGGCTGAAAGATTTCCCATACACTTATTCACTTTAAAAGTTTAAACTGATTTTAACAAATATACTATGTGATTCTAGTAGAATAGAATTAGAGTAGAATACAAGTAGATGTAAATCTCTCATTATCATTTCAGTGTTCATTAAAATATTAAAAAAACACATTTTCAATAATATAATAAAATTCCTTTCTATTCTTAACCTTTGATTTCTTTATTGCTATGTTTATTTCACGTAGACCACCCCATATAGCTAGTTTTGACAAACAAGTCTATAAAATATGTCTTCTGTCACATCTTGGTCTTTAGTAACCATCTATCTTAGATATAATCTTTTCTTGCCTGCATTACTGCTACGTGACTTCAGACAAGCTGACCTAGAGAGAAAACCTTTTTGAATCCTTTGATTCTATTAATCCATTTTTCTTTAATATCAAATACAATTTTAGGCTATGGTCCATCCTCTCAGGCGAATACAGCTTGAAAAGGGGACAAGCTGAAAGAGTTTGAGCAAAACTGACTTGAACTAGCAGCTGTGACAAAACATGTTTTAACACTTAAATATATGTTTAAATATGTTAGTCCCTTGGTCCCTAGAGACCGTAATATAATCAGAAACTCAGTGGTTTTGCTTTTGAAAATCTATAAAGTAGCACTATAAAGAAAACTTGATATATTATTGGCTTTGTCTATTGATTTTCTACAGGCTGAACAAGCAGTGAAAACCCAGAAATGCCTTTATATTTGAATGTATTAAATGGGAGGAAAGTGCGGTATGGTAGCACTTAGCATTTCAGATTGAGACTGGATATATGTTGATTAGGGTTGCCAATTGCCTGGAGAAAACTTTCCAGTCGGTTTTTGTAGAGGTTTAATAGCCATGCTGAGAGCTGTCATGGTGTAGTGATTAAGCTGTTGAGCTAGGATCTGGAAAACCCAGGTTTGGATCCCCACTCACACACCATGAAAGTTTGCTAGGGGTCCTTAGGTCAGTCACACACTCTCAGTCTTGGTCTTGGCTAGTATTTGTATGGGACAAGGAATACCAGGGCCATTTGTATGGGACAAGGAATACCAGGGCCATGATTATTATTATTATTTATTATTTTATTAAACTTATAAGCCGCCTATCCCCGAAGGGATAGGCAATGGCAAACCACCTCCAAACATTTCTTGCCTTGAAAACCCTACATGGTTGCCATTAAAAAAAATCCTATTTGCCTCCATCCCCACAAAAACCACTATTAAAGGGGGGATGGCATTTTTTTTTAAAAAATGTGTATATGAGTATCAGTTGATAAATTTTTATCAAGCAAATCAAGTATTTTTGTGAAACCATCTAGCAACCCTAGGAGTGAGTGCTTGAACAAAATGAGTGCCATATAATAAATTGCAACATGGCTGCCATGGGGTGTTGTGTAAGTACTGTAATATCAAAAACGCACTGCACTCAAAGGCAAAAGGGCTATGAATTCAAGTGAACTCCAAATAAACACTTCAGCTATGTATTATAACACTTATTCTGTGCTTAAGTCAATAATCTTATTGTTTATATATAAATGTGGCATTGTATACCATTTCTGCCTGGGTTAGTTCTGCTGGTTCTTCTGCTGGTTGCCAGTCCCAGGATGTCCCATGGAAGATAACTGCTCTAGAAGAATCCATGGGAGGGAGCTTTTCTGAACAATAACTATTTTCACTTGTAAAGTGGGAGCCTATGAATAATGTCCAAAGGTTTGTTTGTATCTTTTTTTAGGTGGAAGGGCTAGCAAGGCATGTTGCGGAGAAGCCAGAGTCACAGGTCAATTGTTTTATGTCCCATTCCTTTCTTGTCTCCATTATGAGAAGCTGTACAGATCTAAGGCTTAAGTTTCTACCTTCCTAAAATAAAATACTTATATGTCTATTCTGCACAGCACAGATAAAATGTCCTGGGGAGATCTTTAAAAAAACTGCCTCCTCTTTTTTTGTCTGGACAGTATGGACAAAAAAGGCATCAGAGGAGAAAGAGGTTTTTTTCCCCTCTGCCCTTCATTTCCTCCCACTCGAGTTTAAAGCTCTCATGCCTAGTATTTTATAGTGCTGCAGTGATTTTTCGTGCCTTCAGCTATTTGATGAAGTTTCTTGGGGTGTTGTTGTGCAGGCTGTTGCTGGGTTGCCCTTTCAGTCTGAAACCTACATGGTTGTACTCAGCTCTTCCTGCCAATTCTGGCAATATATAGTTTTTTCTTTTTTCTTTTTGACGAGCTGTCTTTGAAGACATGTAAACACGATTTCAGAATCCATACTGATTTTCATATCCTGTCTGTGTCTCCAAAGACATTCTTTCAAAAACAAAGAAAGGGAAAGCTATATATCAGCAGGACTAGGAATTAAACTATCAGAATCAGCAGGATGAACAGAGTACAACCATGTACCTTTTGGACTGAAGGGGCACCCAGCAGCAGAGCCTGCAGAACAAACATCCAGGGGAAACCTTCAGCAAATAACTACAGGCTTGGAGAATCCCTGCAGCACCATAAAATGTTGGGTGCTAGTGGCGAAGGAAACTTACAAGAGCTTTAATGGTCGGGTGGGAAAAATAAGAACTCTCAGCTCTGCACATCAGGAGGAGAGGACTTGCAGAAATTTTGGGGGTAAAAAGTCAGTAGTTTTGCATCCTCAAAATAGGATGGCTCAAACTGAAATATGACATCCTGAGGACATCTTGGGGAAAAAGCTGTGTTTTCACCCCCAAGATGCCCCCATTTTTTTTTTGCATCCTGAGGATGTTTTATTTGTGCTATTCAGAATGGACCATATTCAGACTATGGTATTTTACTATTATGACTCTTTTTCTCTTTCTGGATTTAAAACCAGCCCTGGATTGGTGGGGTTATTTAGGAGTTCATTCATTCACATTAGAGTAGCAAATGAAAATATAAGTGTTTGGATGTTTGTTGGGTGCATGTACAGACCCAAAGGAGGGGGCAGGAGTGACTTTGGCCTGGGCGTCAGGCTGAAAAAAGACTTTTAATTTAGACACCTTAATTTTTTGGCATTTGACATGTTTCATAACTTGTTTTGGTTTTATCATACCAAAATATGACAGCATGCCAGGAAGATCATTTTTGTCCTACCTATTTCCTATGGCTAATACTGCTGCCATTCATACACCATTGTTGTTCTGTGTTCAAGTTACATCTCAGGTGTGCATTCCTACAATAAATAGCATTTCTTACAAAAAAATATTTTGCCTAGTATTGGGAAAGATAGTAGTTACCTATTTGGGTTCTGTAATATTAAAAGCTTTTCTTCCCTGTCACATATTATATATAGCCTTAAAGCTTTCATGTGCTAGAACTACAGCTGCCAAAAAAGAAAAAAAAACCATTGAAAAGCTTTCCATAATACATTTCCACTGAGTGCTTTATTCTACCTCTGTGTGTTTTGCAAACAAAATGAAAAGGAGGAACAAAAACATTGGTGCAGAGCACAAGAAACTGACATACAAAGGTTTGAGCTAAGCCATTTTTTTGGTGGGGGAGAACATTTTTGATCTGGCCTGCTTAATTTACACATATAGCTATGCAGCTCAAGATGGGTTTAGGTTTTGAGGTTGGGAGGGATGCAAACTCCGTATTCTTATTTTCTTTCAGAAAAAAAAATCAGAGTCCCATTTATGTCGACAAGTCTCTCAAGGTTTTTCACTTGGACTTCTGAGCTTCATCAGTGTTAATAGCTGAGCTGTGTATTGACCTACAACACAGAGATTTCTTTGTTATGTTAATTTTGGCTGTATTGGAATTAAGTAGAAATGTGTTTGGAATAAAATGTAGCAAAAAAGGAAGTATTCTACTCACCTCTGAGGAGGGGGCAGGGAGCAGAGGTAGAAACAGATAACATCCTGTAACATTTGCTCAGGGCTTGTCTACATGGAATTATTGATCTAGATTAACTGCAGGTATACATTTTAAGCCTGCATGAGTTAAATTGGATTAAGACCTATGCAGATGTTCTTGATTTTGATTAAAAGTGATTAGTGTAACTTCATTAAAAGAAAGTGAAGATAAAGCTAGAATAAATTATTACTAATCCAAATAAATGAGATTTAGGGAAGACTCTGCATAAAATATAATGGTGGCCTGCTTTAAAATGCAAGTTCAGTTCCAGTAGAGTCCTGGGATTGTATGCCTGTATGTGAAACAGAATATATCAGGACTGCTTGTGCTGAATTTAATATTTGGAGTAAAAACTATAGGGTAAAAAATCATGATGAAAATCTTTTTCTGTCCTCTTAGTTCAGTATCATGTGCCTGTTAAAGTGACATGTAATTGAAATAGAGGGGAAAAGGGAGGCAGCTGCTGCTCATATTGGAATAGCTCCCACACTGCTATATCACATCAGGGCAATGATCCATCAAGTGACAGAATTCCATCATTCAGTTTATGCCTCTACCAAGGTGTAGTATATACATTTGGTCTCCAAGGCAACATTAAGTGTGCAACAAACAACCAAATATTTATTTAAATATGTGTACCATGCCCCTCCCTTATCACTTAAAGCAGCTTACAGTTCCAACGATAAAACCAAATGTGTATATAAAGTGCTGTCAAGTCACAGCCAGGTTATCACAGCCAGCTTATGGTAACCCAGTAGGGGTTTCAATGCAAGAGTCTAACCAAGTGACCTTCTTCTGCATATCAACTCTACTATTCCTTGGTGGTCCCTCATCCAAATACTAACCAGGGCAAACCCTGCTTAGTTTCTGAGATCTGATGAGATCAAGCCAGCCTAAGCCATTCAGGTACAATGCAATAAAATCCCATTAGCCATGATATCCATGAAAGTATTTGGAGTTTGAATTTCATTTAAAACAAAGCAAATAAAATTATAGTGCCTCCTAAAAATTTACCTGCTTACCTTCATGGCAAGCTTATTCTATTGGTGGAAGCCACTGCTGAAAAGGACTGTATCCTAGTAGTGACCACTCAGAGAACCTGAAGCAGGGAACAACCAAAATGTGGCAAATGGAGGAACATACTTGGCTTATAATAACATATAAGAAAAGACAGTCCTTTATATATGTGGGTTAAAGATCATACAGAGCTTTAAAGGTTGCAACCAATACCTTGAATTGAACTTGGGGAAAAACACATAGCTGATATTGTAGCATCGTTTGGGGTCTGGTGTGGAGGATCAAGCTTACTTACCCAGATATCACATAAGAGACTGGCAGCTTCAACAACATTCTTCTTTATTGCTTTGTACAAACTTGGCACTATGCCACATACAGAAAGTTGGATTAAGTCTGACGGATGCCATATGCATAGTCCAACCTTGTTGCCCTGTCCTTTCCATTTTGTTCATTCTCTTTTGCTCATTTTCTTTTTTGTGCGCTGCTTAATTGAGCATGTTTTATTTTGGGATGTCCAGCCTGAAATTAAAACAAACAAAAAAGACAATAAAATGAAAAACTGACCGAAATTGCTGATTAGTAAGAGATTATTATTACTAACTACCACTTTGTTCACCCACTGCCCTCTAGGATGAGCTTAAGTAAAGGCTCCCCCCAGAACAGCAGAATAAAATTACCATGTTAAGTTACTCAATATATATATATAAAATTACCATGTTAAGTTACTCAATATATATATATATATATAATATATATATAATATACAATCCATATACATGTAAATTTTTACTGTGTATATAGGCCTACACAGTGGTGGGATTCAAATAATTTAACAACCGATTCCGGTGGTGGGATTCAAATAATTTAACAGCTAGTTGTTTACAAGCACCATTTTAACAACCGGTTCTGCCGAAGTCATGCAAACCTGCTGAATCCCACCACTGGGCTTACAGCATGCAGATAGTCTACTAGATCTAGCTGTCATAAGCATGTGCTTACCTATATCCCTGATCTGCTTAAGGCATATGTGTATACAAGTTAACTGGCTGCTTCTGATGGTTGCTATGATCTCAATGTACATGCTTCTAGTCAGTAACTTTAGCTGCCAGTATTCACATTTACTAGGTAGCAACACTAAGACGGAATAAAGACATGTCTATCTTTATGCATTTTAGTTAAGGGCAAAAGCTGTGTTTGTAAGATATGCATGTATGTGGCAGAGGCCTTTACTGTGGTGGTGGCCTTTGCCACAATAGTTGAACTTTTTTTATGGCGGTGGGGCTTCTTTCTCACCCCGCTTTTTTTAGCCATGGTAACTTTTTTGTTGTGGTGGTGCCCCCTTTCCCCTTGGTGCCTTAAGCATATGCTTATTATGCTTAATGGTTAACCCAAGGCTGCGTATACACACAGGGGCCCCACTCATGCAGGCCTAAAGGAAACTAGCTTGTAAGGGCTCACAAATCACAAATATAGCTGCTTCAAAATATGTGAGGACAGTTAACTAATTGGGCTGCTATATTCTGAAGTAATTTTGGTGTCCAGGTTGTCTTCAAGGGCAACTCCACATACACTGTGTCAGAATAGCCCTAAACAATTTTGCGATGTTGGCCACTACACCAGCCTGCATTCCAATCAGCAAGACTTGGTTCCATGAGCACTGCAAACTCTTCTAGCTTGCTCTCCAACATAATTAGCTAATCAAACTTAGTAATGAACCGCTTTACAACTGAACTGCATGGGATTCAACGGCATGGGATTCACACACAAAACTGCATGGGATTCACACACACACACACACACACACACACACACACTCTCTCTCTCTCTCTCTCTCTCTCTCTCTCTCTCTCTCTCTCTCTCACACACACACACACACACACTCTCACACTCACACTCACACACACACAAACTTCACTACCATCTCTGGCACTTCCTAAGCTTGCATATGGGTTGTAAGCTTTACTTTGTCTGATCCTTCCCCAGTCTTCTGCCGACAATGCTCTGACTGTCTCCCAATGTACTTCATATTCTCCAGTTTCCTCACAAACCCCACAGCCAAGAGAGGAGGAAACAAAACAGAGTAGGAGAGGATGTCAAGAGCCACTCTGTTTATGGCCCTGGCCAGCCCATTATTCTATGTGGCTACAAGGGCTTCCAAAGCACAGCTTGTGAGCTCTCAAAATCCCCTAGAGCCACCTGAGGTTTCGAAGTCATAGCTTGGAGCTGAGATTACAATGCATTTTGTATCTTTTCCCCCTCCCTTTAATGTCCTTATGGGAGCTAGATCAGTGTTCAGAGTTCTAATGCTGTGCCCTTCATATAAAACAAGTTGTATTGTTATTTCTCAGTGTTCAAGGATGGAAATAAATTGTAGTGTATTTTCCATCTTTACTCCTGTAAAACAATATCTGATCTGCTGAGATACTGCTGTCTGCCCTGCTACTTTTGTTCACCAGGGCCTAACCTTGCCAAAGACCCAGATCCTCCTGCTAAGAGACCCTTATAATTCAAGGAGGTAGAAGTCTTCTTTAAAGCATACCACACTCTTTTTTTACTGATGACATGTAACATTCATCCCAGTATATTTCCTGCACTCTGACCAGAACAAGTCAATCTTGTCCCTACAGAAATATATTTTATAAGAGTCCTTTTACAACTCATTACCTTCTGACCTTTATGCTGAGTACATATGTATGGCTGCATAGTATGGGGTTTTTTTTTTGCTCATCCATTATTAGAAATGAGTTCAGATTTGCTGATGTCTAAAAGAATAAGAAGGAACATGCAATATTTAGTTTACAAGCTTTGTGTGAAGTAGACTTTGAATAACATGGCCCTTGTAACCTACTTTTGGAGTGATAATGGATGTTAGGTGAATGGCTTTGGTATATGTCTATGGTTCTTTTCCTTCAAAGTCAAAGAGCAATACAAAATGACAGCATTTTGTTATCAAGTGCTGAGAGATGCTGCACATTTATTACGAGCCAGAATAAAACTACTGGAAGACTTGATTTTTTGTAAAAGACTCTGTTTTTGGCAGAGTCAACTCTTTATCTTAAGACATGTTTAACAGTCTTGTAAATGTCACCCAGGAGAACACATATAAAGTAGGATGGAAAGGTGTAGTCAGTTTACTGTTCCCCAGTTGTCTTGGTAAAGGTACACAGCTTTGTAAATGTACAGAGAATTAGAAATTTGATAACATGTCTTTGTGTCTAAGAATATGGTTTTTGCCTTCATCCTGACCATCTGTGTTTCAAACAGGAAACACTGAAATATCTGATTTATTTTTATACTTTTATACAGATTTCATCAGACAGGGGTTTGCTGTAAGGAAAAGAGTATTCACCCTATTACCTTTCACTTCACCGCATTTGAAGAAATTCTTCCTTAAAACTAGAAATGGGAATTCTCCTGTCACAGAGTGGAAAAATTTCCATCCTGACTTGAGAATGGTCTCTCTCTCTCTCTCTCTTTCTCTCTCTCTGATACAAACTCTCATTTAGTCATTTTCCGTTGTTCTATCCATTCTGTCCAGAAGACAAACAACCTCTCTTATTGGGCTAGAAATTCTTCTCTCCCTAGAAGATAATTCCCCTCTGTGGCTAAAGCATGATCCTTTCCCACAATGCTCTCTCTTGCCAATACCACACCACAATTGAAGCTTGGAAGTTCACCAATCTGTCAGTTCAGCAATGGCCACAAGAGCAAAAAGCAAGTCCAAGGGCGGAGTCCAGGATCGTTATCCAGAAGTCAAACATAGGCTTCAGAAGCAGGGCAACCAACAATGTGATGTATTGCCTTCTGCAAAGGTGTGTAGAGTAGCAACCATCTCTTTTATCAGTGTGGGAGGAACCACGGTGCTTTAGGGAGCTGGGTCTGTCAGCACTTACATCTTGCGAACAGCGAGTCTGGCTGATCTCCGATGCACTGCTGAGTCCAGCGCAGCTGTTGCTGGCGCTATTCTAGCAGGGTAGGTGAACTGGGAGAACTGCATGCTGGGGGGCTGAGGGTGAACTCTGGGCCTGTCCTGAGGGTGACTCCTGGGACTGACGGGATGATTCTAGCTCTTTAAGGCCATCAGAGCTGTTGTGCCAGCAGCTGATTCATCTTCCTCTGATGCATCACTGCTGTCAGTTCACAACTCCTGGGTCACTCCTTTGTTGGAAAAGTCAACAGAACGGTGTGATGGGCTGTCGTCCTCACTGTCAGAGGGGGAACAGACCCTGACAGCATGCTACTTAGATGTCAGATAGACCTATCTGTAGAGTCTACTGGCCACAGGGCAGCCATTTCAGTGCAGCTGTGCCACAGTATAGATGCCACTAGTCACCATCCAATGGTCATTCCACACAGTTGAAATAAACAACAAAAGTCCAAGCCACAAATGAAAACATCCTCGGGTCCAATTCATGGATGCTGCTGTCATTTTAACGCCTAATGAGACTATTTAGAAATGCTGTGAAGGTTCAGTCCTGAGTGGGGATCTTGTTTCATACCTGCACACCCCTTCAAGTGCGAAAACAGATGTGGGGCTCTACGATGTCTAGCTTTACAGTGTTTTCTTCACCCCTCCCCATTCACTCCTGTTTTCCTGGCTTTTATCTCACA
Source organism: Sphaerodactylus townsendi (assembly GCF_021028975.2). Classification (NCBI taxonomy): domain Eukaryota; kingdom Metazoa; phylum Chordata; class Lepidosauria; order Squamata; family Sphaerodactylidae; genus Sphaerodactylus; species Sphaerodactylus townsendi. Next base: position 84,024,576 of record NC_059431.1, on the reverse strand, counting down.
TTTTCAATATGTTTTGTCTGCCTCTATAATCTTTTCTGGATTTCCTAGGCCAAGGTTCTAGTGCCTTAGTTGCTAGGCAACTCAGGTTGTAACTACCCTGTTTCCCCGAAAATAAGACATCCCCTGAGAATAAGAAGTAGTAGAGGTTTTGCTGAAGCGCTAAATATAAAACATCCCCTGAAAGTAAGACGTAGCAAAGTTTTTGTTTGGAAGCATGCCCGTCGAACAGAACACCAGAGCATGCAGCTGTGGAGCGGAAAAATAAGTCATCCCCTGAAAATAAGACATAGCGCATCTTTGAGAGCAAAAATTAATATAGGACACTGTCTTATTTTGGGGGAAACACAGTATGATTTCATGAGACTTCATAGGCTTTCAGTTTAAATTCTTTGTTTGGGGAAGTTTAACACCTTCCTCATCATTCCCTTCACCCTTTTTGTATTTTTTGCAAACCGGGTGGTTTCCCCAGGTCTACAGAAACATGCCCCTTCTCTGTACATGGCTTTATTATGTGGATTTATTGATCCATATTTTGGAAACATCTTCAGCATTATAAATGGGAAAGTATGCAATGTTAATCTTGTATTCTTCAAGCATAGATTCCTCCACTCTCCAGGCCTCCTGATTTGAGGAGGCAATGCAACTCAGTTCAACTTCGGTCCAACATGTCTTAGATTGCCCTAAATTGCAATGACTTTATTATAATACAAACTTTGACTTAAAATTTAAGCATTATATATAAAGGTTTCCCCCTACTGAGACTTACTGAATTGTCTTGGACTCTGAGTATACTAAGCTCTCTAAGCCTTGCAGAAGTATCCTAATAATTTTGTTACCCACCTGTATGTATTAACTGCCATCACTTCCAACTCATTGTGACCCTATGAATCAATGTCCTTCAAAATATCCTATTGTTGTTACCCACCTATAGATATGTTCTTTTCTGTGTGCAATATTTCCTGTCAAGTAAACTTTCCCTTTGTTGAACACATGAAGACTGAATCTAACACAAACCCTGTTGCTACGGAGCAGATGTTTGCTGGAAATATTATTGTAGTTGATAAGGAAGCTCAACACATGCTTGGTTGAGAACCTACAAAAATGAGTACAATAAGTTTCTGGAAAGAATCATTTCATGCTCACTCTAAGCCTATATTTTGGGTAGTCTTCAAATATGTGCAAGATGTTTTGCTTTGTGTGCATAGGAATGTACTGGCTAGCTGACCATAACAATGCTGCTAATGTGTATTGCAGTGCCCATAGTGCTGTTACAGAAAAGCACTGTTTTGCCACTTCCCCTATTACCCTGAGTGTGTGTATAATTTTTAAATGAGATTTTTCCATTGTTCTGTTTTCCACTACTGACATTCACAGTTGACATAGCCCAAAAAGAAAATCATTCTGAGCATGATTATTTTTATTGCACTTAAAATGAAATAATAATGTGAAGGAAGTAGGGTAGCAATCTACAGAAGTCTCAAACCTGTGAAAATACCCTCTCCTTCATTTGGAGTGAAGCAGTATAGCAGGAAAAAGAGTTAAGGAAAGACTTCCTGAGCTTTGTGTTTCAAGGTGGAATTTGAAGCATGGAGAGGATGGCAGTAATTGAGTGTTTCCTGCTTTTCTAATGCAATGCCTCAGAGAACCTTCCTCTTGTTATGGCGACCTTATGCACTTTTTCACACTGTTTATATATATGTGAGCCCATTGACGTCAGTCAACTTAAGTGTCTGTAATTCTAGTTAGGATGGCACTACAGGTCTACTAGGAGTCTGCTAAAAGAGCTGTCTTGTATACCTTATAATACAAGATGAAAGAATAAAGAATGCAGTCATTGAGAGATCCTAATTGTGGCTATGTAGTCTATTAAAAATACACAATCCAGTTACATGTATGAGAAAACTGATTCCTTCACACACAATCAGATTAGTAACATGCAAATATTTTATTGCTTGAAGCAGAAACTGTGAACAGCTGCTTCAAAGATTATTGGGGTTTTTTAAATCAACCACTTGAAATGGTTCCAAAATGTATTACCCATGTTTGATGCATGCACATTTTTGCACTATTTTCAATTTGTGTCCCTGTCTCCTTCTCCTGTCCACTGTTTTCACTGGGCAATAGAGAAATATTAACGTATGAGAGAATTGCTTTCTTCAGTTGTCTTGAATCTGCTGGGGCAGTGGCATAGCACCAATAGAGTGGGGGAGCATGACACCCTGGGCGAGCGCCACACCAGGGGCATGGCCAGGGGTGTTCCGGGGCATTCTGGGGATGTTCTGGGGTGGGGATGGTTGCTACTGCGGCAGGGGCACAGGGCATGCACGTGCCCCGGGTACAGTTTTCCCTTGCTCTGCCCCTGTGCTTGGGTGGTACTCTGTCTTCAGCAGCAACATGCTGAAACTTACAGTGAACTTTTCAGCGGCAACAAACTGTAGCTGGATCAAGTTTCAGAGACTCTGAGTGAGGGTGGGGATGGATCTAGTGGTGCTAGGTCTCCCTCCTTTTTTTGGACAGGTCACCACTAACATATAGCAACCCTACAGGGTTTTCAGGGCAAGAGATTAATAGAAGTAGTTTGCCATTGCCTTCCTCTGTATAGCAACCCTGGACTTCATTGGTGGTCTCTCATCCAAGTATTAACCAGTTTAGCTTCTGGGATCGAATGAGATTGGACTATCCTGGATTATCCGGGTCAAGGCAGTGTCCCCTAAACTCTCTAAATACTTTGCATGTCTTTACACAAACTTATGAAAAATGTCACATTGGTCAAGGAACTTCTGAATATGTGCCAACATGGTGTATTCACCACTGACTGTGCAAGAATTATTAAATCCTGATAATTCTACTACAATATATTGAAAATTAGTACTCTCACTGCCCAATCCAGAGCTCTAGGGAAGTGAGTGTATTTGCCTAGAGCTAAGGGGTATCCCTTGTCCCTAGGTGCCACTCTTCTGGTCACATGGGGGGTGCAAAATTGCCCCCCACATGACCAGGAAAACAGTAGTGGGGGTGGAGCCAGGCACCCTCAACCTTGACCATATCGATGACCCATGGGCGGGGTCAAGGGTGCTCAAAAATGACAAGGCTGCCTTGTCTCTGAGCGCCCTTGACCCCACCCATGTCATCATCAACATGGGCAGGGTCAAGGGCACCAGGCTCCCCAACCTTACCTCTGCCCCCCTCTACTCCCCCCTGCTGGATCCCAGCTGGCAGTCCCTTCTGCCCTGCCCTCTGGGCAGACCAGAGACTGCAGTCTCCAGCCTCGAAGGGCTGCTTTTATAAGTACTGAGACTGGGGGTGGGACTTGAGGAGGCATGGCCACACACCCTGGGGTGGGGAGGAGGTATGGCCATGCCCCCTGAGTCCTGCTCCCTGGCCTCAGTGCTTATAAAAGCAGCTATCCGAGGCCTACCCAGAGAGCACAAGTGACTGCTGGTTGTCCCAGCTGGAGGTGGGGATGGAAGGGGAGTTGGGGAGGCTGGTGCCCTTGACCCTGCCCCCAGGGACTGTCATGAGGGGGCAGAGCCCCACCCCACCCTCAGGGGCAGGGAAGCAGCATGGGGTGAGGAGCCCCACCCCCAGGCACAAGGGGTGGGGTGGCTGTGAGGGGGCAGAGCCTCACCCCTCCGGGGGGCACCATTTACCCCTGGTATGCCTCTGCTCTAAAGTGGCTGTGAACAGTGCCGCTGTGGCACCACCTTGCCACCTCCAGAAGGTTTTTCAGCTGCTTGGGAAGGCAAAACAGAAAAAACCCCTCCCTGCCACAAAAATTCTTCCATTGAGTGGTTTATGCCACTCAAAACTGTAGTGTAAGTCCATGCCCCGGCGGCCACTGTCCTGGGAGGCAAAACTGAGTTAGAAGCTGACTAAAGTCAGCTCCAGCCCAGCCATGACTCTGGAATGTTGCCAGTCATGCTGGCACAGCATTCTTTGCCAACATGGCTGGGAAATAGCAGCCGTTTCTGGGGTTTGGTGCTGCAGAATCACGCTGCTCCCAGATGCTTGAATATCTGGGTCTCTGTTGGTGCAGTTGCCTCTCCAACCCCAGAGTTCACCCCCCCCCCCGTCGGATTGGACTCAAATCAACCAAAATTTTCAGCACATGCAGTGCATTAATAAAACTTAAATCTATTGTACACCAGAATATTAAAAAGTCATTTAAAAATCACAAGTTGTCCTTTTACATCTTGTGCACTGAATGTTAAATACTTAATTTAGAATTCTTTAACTGCTTTTCTTAAGATGCTTATCAAACAAAGTCCTTTGAAGGATCACAGATTGTCCTTCTGTATCTTGTAAGCAGCAATTTAAATACTCGGCTTCTTTGCACCACTCTTTACTGTATTGTTTATTCAGTATTGACTGTGCAACAGAAGCATGTGCGCTTTAGATTTAACTGCTTTTACAGATATATGACCCACTCATGATGATATGTACTCCAATCATTCATGAGTTTTAAGTAGGTGCTGACTGCAGTTGACTGGCCAGCTATCATACTCCCCATGCAGGCATTGAACCGGTTGGAATGCTCTTTTTTTTTAAAGAAAATTGTAAACAATCAATCAATGTGATAATATGGAGTACACAACTTGGGGAAGATTTTCAAACATATTCTTTGCAGAACTGAAGCATCATTAGAAAGGAGCTTGAAGACAAGTTTGAGGAGAATGAGACAAGGCTTCAAGAGCACAGAGGCTGGTCTGCTTGAAGGTTGCTGTTCTTTTAAGAGTGGTGCTGAAACAAAAATTGTATCAGAACAGAGGTTTCCACTAACTGCAGTACTGTCAATGGGCAGTCCTAAGCGGCAGTGAAGGCCAAGAGGTGTGGGGTATGGAATGTCACATATTGATTTGCACTAACAAGCCAAGTCTTTGGCTGTAGGATCCCAGTCAATATATGTACTGTGAAAAAAAGAGAGCAAAATGCAATAAAACGATAAAACCCAGCAAAGTCCACAGCAGATGGTAAGGGAAGCAGTGAATAAGAGGTGCAATGGATCATTTATATTTGAATTAAGAGCAGACACCTTTGCTTAGTTTTACAAGCCATAAAGTAGGGCTATATTCTTGAATTGGCCATAAAGGCAAAGCTCACAGATACTCCAAACATTCACCGGAACACCACCAATATCCATCAGTTTCAAATAACCTTGTTTCTATTCATTTTAGAATTCAATTGCCAGAGACACTCTAAGGACTAAGATAGATGGGCCTCTAATTCCTCCCTGCCTTTTTCAGGTAACATTTTCTATTGAAGTGAATGGGAGCATTTCAGGACCAGTCTCATAACTATGCATTATATTGAGATTCGTTGCCAAATTCTAGACAGCTAAATGGTAATTAAAAATGGGTAAAAAATGTTCTGAGGGAAACTGCTGAGGAATTGAATGTTTGAAAAATTAGATCAGGAAGTGCTCAAGGTATGTAGAGCAGTTGCTGATAAAGAATTTCAATTACACAGACACTGATTGTAATAAGAATTGATGAATGACTGAAGGAAGCCGTTCAGGGCTGAATCTATGCTTAGTTTTCTAAGACATGGAAAGAATCAGATTTAGGATTTAGAGCTGTCATAAAGAGAGAGAACATTACATGGGCAAAATTAAGTTTGGGGAGCATAAAATCACAATGTCCTCATCACAAAACTAGGGATTAAATTATGCATGTAGCAAGCAGACTTGAGTGTGAGAGTTTGTTTTGTCTGTTTAAAAACATTAATTTCAGAGAAGACTGTTTTATTGGGTTATTTCATAATTTTTTTTAAAAAATTAATCTTATCAGTGTTGTTTCATTTTCATAGTTCAATTCTGTTATTATTTTCCATTAGTTTCAAATGGGATATCCCTCCCTGCTGGATCTATTATCTTTGATCTATAACAATTTGGATTTTTCATCCAAACTGGAATCTCTCAAAAAATGGTAGCATTCACCTACAACAACAAATTCATGTTTTCTCCATCTTTTCTTCTCTTTATCTGACTTTCCATCCCTTTTGGAACATTTTCAACTCATATCAGGCTAGTTCTATTTTTATTTTGCGTGGGTTGTTCTGTTTGTTTTGGCTGATTTATAAACACCACTTCAGCATTAGAGACCCATGATCAATAGGTTTGGATGAAGGCACTTTATTACTATCGTGGTATAAATGTTCTGATGTTCTAAAATAGGTTACTCAGGCCACTTATGCACTGGGCTTCTCCACGCAACAAGCCTATTTTCTTGTCAGGGCAGATTTTCAATTGCACAACATATTCACTACTTTACCTGGGTGTGATTTTCACTTAAGCAATGGTCCCAATGCTGCTGTTCTTTTGATGGGCAAAAGCACAGATCTTTCCAATTTGGGCAACCTGAGACCTCTTCCTCCAATTTGCTAGGAATCCAAACCTGCATAAGTGCACTGTGACTGCCTTAGGTTTGTTTTACTCCTCCCTCCCCATTTCCTCCCCAATATGTTCCTCCCTTCTCCACCTACACGTTGCCTGTTCTGCTGCCAGCTGCCCAGTTCACCGCCCAGCATCCTCCATTTGTTGCTTACAGTTGTTAGCGGTTGGCCATGCTGACAGAGGCTGATGGGAATTGTAGTTCCTGAACATCTGGAGAGCCGCAGGTTCCCTACCCCTGCCTAGTGGTTTTCACCTCTCATGGTTACACTGGGTATGCTTTCCAGTGCCACAACTGCAGTTTCTTTGCAGGTTATTTCCTCCCCCCCCCCCCAATGTTGGGAGTCAGGCTACAATTCCCCATTGTACCTGCAACAGTCCCTCACGAGCTTTGTTTCCTTGTACTTAGCAGGAACAATGGGAGTTTGATTGAAAAGGTTTTTTAAATCTCACTTTACCAACTTTTTTTATGCCACCATTGCATCCCAACAGCTATCAAATGCACCATCATAACTTCACAAATTTACACATTCCAATTCCAGTGGCCATCTGTTGTGTGTCTTATTTTATTCTGTTTTGGGGTATTCTTGGTTTGTCATTGGAGTAAGGGGGAAGCATCCAAACTATTTGCTGATGTTCAGTAACGTTGGCTACACGTGAGTGTAGCCTCAGGGCTATGCAATTGCATTAATTTAATAATGCAATTTTGAAAAAAGTTCTATAATCAATGTCAAAGGGAGTAGGTGATAATGCAGGGAACCAAAAGTCAAATCCTTTGCCGCAGATGCAGGGAAAAACCAAGGGGAAAGCAGGGAAAGGAAAAGTGAGTAATTGATTTGGATACTCCAGGGGAAAAGCTCCAGAATGTATGATGCAAAACTTGGGTGGAGTCATAAGTGTGTAAATCATCTTCAAGGTATGGGAGCTTTCCTTTAAGGCCTTACGTGGCCTGGGACCCTCATACCTTCGGGACCGCATTACCCCATATGTCCCTACTAGGCCTCTGCGTTCAGCAGAGGCCAATCTGCTGGTAGTCCCTGACTCCTCAATGATGTGGCTGGCCTCCACTCGGGCCAGGACCTTTCAGCCCTGGCCCCTGTCTGGTGGAACACTCTTCCTCCAGCTGTCCGGGCCCTGCGGGATCTTGGTGAGTTCCGCAGGGCCTGCAAGACAGAGTTGGCTTTTGGAGTGTCCAGCCGCTGATAAGTCCCCCCTTCCATTCCCATGGAATTAGGGTCCATTATCATCTCTAGGACCCATCCTTTCTTCTCTCCTCTCGGGAGGGTTTAATGAGGACTTTTGCAGGCATTGTTTATATGTTATTTGCTGCATTTTAATTTATATTATTGAGAGCTTATTTTGTATCTGATTTTTATGTGTTTCACTGCCCAGAGCCCTTCGGGGGTAGGGCGGTATATAAGTTCAATCAATCAATCAATCAATCAATCAATCAATCAATCAATCAATCAATCAATCAATCAATCAATCAATCAATCAATCAATCAATGGCCTCAGATACAAGTTTCCATTTCAACTTGCAATCAGCAAGCAATGAACATGTATGTGGGATGCCAACCCTAGAAGGGTTGCAGGACAGTAGAGTTGTCTTCCCTGATAAACTAGTAGGACTGTTTTGAGCGGTGGAAACCTACCTGCTGGGCATCGTCTTGTGTCATGACATCACTTCCAGCACAAAGCGAAAGTGGTATCAATGTGTCAGGGCAGTGCTCTAGCACACGCTCAAAACTCTATGGATCCATTATATAGCTTTGGGCAAATTCTAGAGATGTAGATGACACTTCATGCAGGCCCGTCTAAATATTCTTCCCTTGGTAGTCACAAGGGGAAGATTTTCCCACATTCCTTTGCAAGAACGATTATGCAACTGCTCTCTCAAGCAAGTTGAGACCACTGAACACATTCTATTGCACTGCACCAACCACAAAAAGCAGAGAAGACTATTTATTGAACCTCATATCAACAGATGCTCATTTATCCCCAATTTGGATAAGACTCGACTGCTTTTAAATGACTGTAATGTCAGATGAATCAAAGATGTGGCTAAATTTCTTGTCTCTGTTTTACCAAATGTATATAAACTGAACAATTGATGTTTATACCCTTGATCTTTTATCTATGACATTAAAGGTTAATAATGAATAATGTGTATTTCTCCAGCCCCCCAAATCCTAGCTGTACCTCTGCTCCCAGTGCACTCGTGTAGCCTAGAGCTGGTTCGGATATAATGCTCCCCTGTCTTCCTTCCTTCCCTCACAGTGTTGACTACTGGAATAGAGGGTTTCAAAGGCAAATTGTCATTCCAAGGACATTTAATCTTTGAGTAAGTTGTATTGATCTAAATGAAACTTGTTTTTGAGTGAATGCAGTTGTGACCAAAGAAGCCACTGCTTTCATGTAAATATGCCACCACTTTTCATACTGTACTTATTATTCCATTATATACTCTAATTTTGCATGTTACTATTTCATATGTTAATCATAAAATTCATTTTTATCATCACAACCCTTTCCTTCGTTTAATCATTTCCTACAGCTTCAGACAATTCAGCTTCACTTAAAGACACACACGCACATAACTCTCTAACCAAAGCCTAAGCTTCCTGTAACACTGTAGCTCATTGATTTTTTTCCTGAAAGGAACTGGCTTAATTGGGTGCACAAGTAAGTGTTTCAGTGCTGAAAATTATACAAGCTTTCTGTTTCCTCTTTCTCCACTTAAACTATTTGATCCATGACAAGAGAATAGATAAAAAAGATCAAAAGACCATGAGTAATAGTATGGCTGGCAACATGTGCATATTTCTTTGCTCTCATAAAATATAACGAAGATAGGTGACATTCAGAAAGAATTATCCTTAAAATCTTTATTAAGAAATGTATAGGCATGTTGAAGGCACTCCTACTCAGAAAAGAGGTGAAAGGCAATCTTTGGTGATTTCTCCCACCTTCTACAACCTCCCACTTTCCCCCAATACATTCCAGGTTTTCTTGGGTAACACAAACATTATATAAATGTTACCTTTTTAGCTGTAAACCACATACCACTTTATTCAGGTTTAATTAGATTTAGACTATTTCATTTCTGCTCAATTTGCTTAAATCTAACTTCTCAAGCTAAAACAGTTTTCCAGTGGTGGACAGAATACTTGAATTTAAACTGTCTGAGGCTGTAGAAAGCAAGCAGCACTGGTTCTAAACATGTTTTCTTAAAAGTAAGCTTCATTGATTTCAGTGAATTTGGAGCAAGTGTTCATTGTATTTTATTACTGAGGCATCTTAAGATGTCAGAGTGCTGGCATGGCTACTATTTCAGCTTTAACATGAAACTGGTGAATCAAACTGTTTCCTCTTTGACTCTGAATGAGCTCAGGGTCTCATTCAAATTGTGCTGCAACCAGCGGTGGGATTCAAATAATTTAACAACTGGTTGTTTACAAGCACAATTTTAACAACCAGTTCTGCCGAAGTGGTGCGAACCTGCTGAATCCCACCACTGACTGCAACCCATGCAAAGCAGCTACCAAATGAGATGCCAGGACTAATTCTGTTACCTACTGCTCCTTGCATCTGTGTCAGGAAGAAGCTTGGACTATCTGTGAACTGAGCTGTGCTGGGCTGGGCGGGGGAGGGGGGTGTCCCTTGTCACACAGCTGTGGTATTTGTAAATAACACAAACATAGGTAGCATTCCCACCCAGTTATCCTTAGAACGTTGTAGTGCATGACCCACCTAATTAATCCTATGCAGCCACTTGTATTCATGTGCAAAGAACAGCATATGTGATAGAACTGTGATGAATTATCCTCTAAGCAGCTTGATGAATGTATGATATGGACCTATTATAATTGATGGTGCATACCTCCTGGTAGATGTACAGTAGTCAACTTTGACTTGGGCAATCCCTGGAAATTCGGGGGTGATGTTTGTAGGTGAGTGATTGCTCACTGGGGATGCAATGCCATACAGTTGTAATTCCAGGAGAACTCAACTTGAGGTTGGTAACTTTATGTTAGTATAAGAAGTCTTCAGTGAGTTTGAGTACTACAAACTAATCTCTTTAAATCCTGGACAATTTCCTAATCTTTTAAAAAGATATGATAGAAGAACCTAATACTTAATTATATTATTTGGCGAGTACCTCAGTCGAATATGTAATGCAAATATTGGTGGGATTGGGGTGAACACCTTGTGAAAGCCTGTCTTAACAAAAGGGGGGAAAAAAGGAGCAAAACAGGTTTTTCAAATAACTTGGTTACCAACATCAGACATTCTGTCCAAATTTGTTATAGCTGATACTCTTTCTTGATTTGGAATAGGGTATGTTATTCTTCTCTTTATTTTTAAGAAATGGAAGAACTCTTGATATTCTCCCCCAAAAGCATGTAAGTATCCTTGGTAGTGATTAACATTTTCTTTCATGTCTCTTTCCCATTTTGCAGTCTGTTTCTTTAAGCAAAAATATTGCTCTCCTTCCAACACTTTTTTTTTTAAAAAAATAAGCTGCCTCCTGTGCTTTTTGGTTATTCAAAGAATAATCTCTGATGCATTTCACTCTGTTTGGGTGATTTACGTAACAAGTAGGGCTTGCTCACCATCTCTTTCCTCTTTCCTACTGACGGCCAAGTTATTCTAACTTGGGCCTGAACTGTGTTTTGTCATAGAAATTATTCATGGCTACATATTTATTGCTTGAGTGAAGCTTGGCTTGGGATACAGTAATTTTGTGGATGGCTAGAAAGGAAGCCAAGCATTTATGCAGAATGCAGAAGTGACACATGCATTTTCACCAGTCCTGTGCAAATGAACTGCTTTGCCTCTGGAGGATTGCTTCTACAGCTCAGCTTCTACAGTGGTTGTAAGTGTATAACCACTGCTTGTAACTTTGCTTTAAATATCCTTTTCTTTCCAAAAGCAAAATAGAAGTATGCAATTCAGGTGCTGGATCATTTCTGTCACTATTACACTATTAAACTATTCTGTCACTATTACTGCATCTCCAAGAGGAGAGAATAGCAGCAGTGACTAATAAATGAGGGAGGGCATTTGAAGCAGTGTAGTTGCTAAACCAACATCTTCCCATGATGATTCCAAAGCCTTTATTTGCTTACTATTTTGCAAAACAGATGAGATGCTAGGATTGATAGTTTTATGTATAAAGTTCTCAATTGCATGGACCCAGATTTGGATTGGGATCATGGTATGTGGTAGGAAGACCCCTAATTTCATTTTTATGACTTAAAATTGTCCTGTGGAGCTGATATTTGTCCTATTGAGGCAAATACAAGAGAAAGGTCCTGCTTATCTCCTGCTTGTCCTAATAAAGCAATGGCATCTTCTCTGTAGGAAAAAATGCTGGTTTCTGCTCCATTTGAAACAATGGGAGGGGAGGGGGCTCGCTGCTATGCCCAGCTGGCATTATGCTAAAGATTTTGGGGGGAGTCTGGTGGGGTCTTGCTCTGGGTAGGGGCACTGAATTTTACACAGGGCTGCTGGTGACTCTCCTCACAAGGACCAACCAACTTTGCCTAAGTTGGGGGGGGGAGGCAATGCTATGGACACCCAAGTGAAGGAAAACTTGATGCCCACAGGATTACCTCCCCCATCAAACTTCAGCAAAAGCTGGTTGGTTCTTGTGAGAAAAGTCATCACCAGCAGCTCTGTGGCAAATGTGATACCTCTAACCAGAACAAGACCCCCACCAGTGTCCCCAATAAAATCTCCAGCACAGTGCAATTTGAAGCACAACAGCAAGTCCCTTGTAAGTCTATGATGCAAATCTATGATTAGAATTTTTTCTACCATAGATAGTTGCTGAAGTCTGCCAGATTCTTCAGTCTTGACTTGGCTTCATTGTAACCAATGGGGAATTTCTGGGGGGTGTCTGTAATGGGTGCATTTTTAAGGTAGAGGTATCAAATTTGTAGGTAGTCTTTGGAAAATTCTCTTGATGAGAGCACCCAATTTTGGCGAAGTTTGGTTCAGGGGGCAACAGGGGATGGGTATGACCCTTTTGAGGACCCGTAGCACTGCCCCACAAACCAAAATTCACCAAACCTGGGGGCTTTTACCAGGAGAGTCTCCTGAAGCCAACATTTGATGCCTCTATCTTGAAAAAATGTGCTTTCTGCATACACTCCCAGAAATTTCCCAGGGGCTACAACGGAACCAAAGCTAAGTCAGCTCAATAGAAGAATCGGGGGGGGGGATATGGGGGTGGCACCAAACAATCTAGCCTGGGGTTCTGTGGTTCTGTGTGTGTAAATGGCCAGGTGCTTTGAAAGGCTCAGGGAGGTGAACAACAATAAAAATGCCATTAACAGAATTTAAAATTTTAATATAGTCCCACTGTACATCATATTAATCAGGCTGTACTTGGAATTGGCAGTGGAATCCACTGCCCAGAAAGGTGGCGAGCTCCCCTTTACTGGTAGTCTTTTTTTTGTAAACATGTTTTAATTGTATTTTGTAAATGACATATAATCATTTACCTATAATGAAATTCTATATCTTTTTTTCTTTGTAACTGATCATAACCCTAGAATATAATCAATGTAATTATAAACAATACTATTGGAAGAATTCAACATATTACTATTCGATTATATATATATAATCATTGACATACTGGTAGTTTTTAAGCAGCGGCTGGACAAACACTTTTCAGGGATGCTTTAGGTTGAGCAGGGGGTTTGACTGCATGCCCTGGGTAGCCCCCTTCAACTCTATTATTCTATCATTCTGTATGCTAATTTGGTTGTACAAGTCACTGTATTTACCTTCACATTTTTTTGAAGTGTGGACATAAGCAAATTTGGAACAGAGGCTGGTTGAAGCAGACTTATTTTTGCCCCATTCCCTTGCTTGTATAATAGAGGGTACTAAACCTTTTGACTGTTTGTCTTCCAGCTGGGAGTTTTTCTCTTCCACTTGCTCTGAATTGGGGATTTAGTCCCCATACTTTCCAACCTTCATTCTATTCAGTCATAACCAGAACCATGAGTTCTGCCTTTTTGACCTTAGAATATAATATTCAAAATAAGACCTATCTTTCCTTTCCTTACTAGGTCAGCAAATAGTTATTGCTTCCCTGCTTTTTTGTCTATCTAAAGGGAACCATTTTCATCTTAGCCTGAAATCTGACCTTTTTATTGATTAGGCTACAGTTTCATATCTGAGGACATGGTCTATCAGGATATTTAATCAAGGGATCAAACATCCGCTACTTACACTTTGACACTCTTCCTACCATATAAGAATTCTTTCAACTCATTCTGTTATATGCTTAGACCAGGCCTTACTATTTCCTGAGCATAAGAGGAAATTTTTTTCCAGTGAATAGAATCATCTTCTCACATCTTGTAGATCAGGGAAGCAGCATTTCTTCTCAACAATCTGCACCTCAGTCTGGTTTAAGATAAGAACCCCTCAACGTATGCCAAAATAGCAGGGAAGAGAAGTGTCTGAACTAGTAACCAGAAATAATGGACTTTTTAGCAAGGCCAACCAAACATTGTTAACCCAAAGATATCACAACTGTCATATGATAGAAGACAAATCATGTGATATTGACTTTTATTTTGGTAGCCAGTTCAAAGATGTTGGTTCAGCATACAGCCAGAAAACAACACCTATTTACACATATACTACAACAAAGGCAGTATTCGTTTTCTTTCCAAAGACAGTGCAGTTATTACAATTCCTGAGTAAATGCCTATGAGCAAATTTAATTAGTAAGTTAAATTAAAGTGTAAGAAATTTAGGAAACATTTTTGTACTAAATTATAGCCTAAGGTATTTCTTAATTTGGTTTGCGTGGCTTCAGCTGGAAAAGTCTGTGTATAATATTCTATTTGTTCAGCTTGGATGAAGGTTGCTTCACTTTTACTTTCAATCTTCATGCCAACTGACCGTTTCACAGATGCTTGCATATTAATAATAAGGAAAATGTTGAAGTACACACACATATAGGCATGCATATCCAGTGTGGCATTTATAAATTCTGCAGTGATTTTGCTTTTTTCAGAGAGGACACAAACCTTATGTTTTTGTTTAAAATCATAGACTTTGGACAGTAACTCCCAGGAAACATTAATAGGTGTGAAATTATGGTAATTATTACCATGGCAACCAGATTCCCTGGTACATTAGCAAGAAGAGCCAGGACTATAGGTCAGGATAGCACCATCGATTCACAGCATGCCTACTTTCAATAGTCCTTTTGATAGCATAAAATAACTGTTCTGTTAAGATTAGAAGGGAAGCTGAAAATGGTACATGCATTTTAAAAAAAATCTGAAAGACAGAACAGCTTATTAAGGAAAATGAATGCAATAAGTACAACTTAAAATGCCTGTACCTTTTTGGCATTGTAGTATATTCAATGGGCAAAGACCTTGCTATCCATTTCTATGATAGGCTTCCCAGAAACATTGTGTTGTACAATTTCATTTTAAGTCTCACCATTTGTCATTGTCACCATATCTATGTGTATGTATGAATATGTTCATCTTCTGTAGAAGCATCCTCAGTTTTGTCTTGTAGAACCATAAACAGTTTTTCAGAGAACTGACTGGACAAATGAAGAGAGCAGGATGAAAGTTTCATAGGAACTTAGAACCAACATGCCTGTGGCACAGAAGCTTGACAATTTATAAAGAAAAGCTGGTTGTAACTGAGAGCTGACCTTGGATAATTTGTTAATTAATTGTACCTAGCTCAGGGACTGTGCATCGCTAGCCTATCTCTCGTATTCTCTAACTGCTTGACAGCCCAAATCTCAGAATAATTTCAGGTTCTTGACCCTGGTAAATCACTTTCCACATTTTACTTTTTCTTAATTTTATTTTATTAAAAATATTAGTATAAATTGCTAGGATTCCCCAGGGTCTTTCTATGACTTCTGGTTCTTTAGATGATATTTTCTGAGTGGGAATAAGATGCATCTTGTCATAAACATAAACTTTGATAAAAACTAAGGTTTTAATCTTCATTAAATCTATAATTAAAAGGGTGCATTTGTAATCCTAGGGAGGAAATTCTATAGATAGTAAGGAATTTTAGTTATATCAGCATCATATCTCACAATCTTTATTGGGACTTGTATATCCATATGTCAGTGCAAAAGTTAAATCTATCTTCCTTAAAAATTCTATTTTTGCAAAGGAGCACAATCTGTACAGGTCCTTATGACCCCATGTAGAGCAGTCATACATTTGATTGTTAGATATGGTGCTCCAGTTTGGTACACTTGCCATACAGAACATCTTCATATTCTTCAAGTTAATTTTTGAAAGAAACTGGCTGAGTATTTTGCAATTTATCTCCTCCTTCACTCTATGATTAGAACTGGGGCTCCCAAACATATCATCTATTATATATCAATTTGTCATTAAATTTTGGTACTCCTTTTTTGAACCATCAACACTCCAGATGCGTTTCAGTTGTTAATCTCAGATATTTCTATGTTCTGCTGGACTAGTAAATTAGACAAAGGATTTTCCTTCCAAATAGAGCAATGGAAAATTGCAATGAATAGTATTAAAAAAACAAGATGTAAATGGTTACAAAATAAGATCTTAAATAAGGATTGGTCATTAGTGTTTAGGGAAATGCTCACCTCTCTTCTTCCAGATACTTTTTAATGGTACATTTTCCTTGCCAGACTAATGCAGCTGGTTAGAAATCCGTAAATGTAGTGTAATTTAATGGTTGGTACTACCAATCTTCCTCTATGGGATGCGTGGCAAAACAGTTTCTGGTAAAACCTCACACCAATGTGTTTTCCCCCTCTGCTGGCATAAAGGACATCCCTGCCAGCAGAGGGAACAAACACACCAGTTTCTGACTCTGCAGCATTGAAAATTGGAAGTAAGCACCACTAAGGAGTTACACTGACATTCAAGTGGATGCCAGTGCAGGGGAGGGGTGGATCAGGCATTCCTTGGGTGGAGTCAACTTTAGGGTGGTATAACTCTATTGAGTCCTAAAGAAGGCTTTCCATGTGCTGGGGTTTTCTTTATGTTAGCTGCCTTCTTGAGCCACCTGTAAAGTCCTCAGGAGATGGTGCAGCTGCACAGCAGCAATACTGTCACCAACTGCTGGAATACTTTGGATGGGGCTTCCCATCTTTTTGCCATTCTGCCATTCTCTCAGGTATTGTTTTTGAACATAAATTGGTAACATTTGAAATAAAAAGTTCAGATTTGGAATTTTACCAATTTTTGTAAAATAAAATCATGTTATTATTTTATACAGCTTTATTTGGCACACTTATATTAACATTCTGAGTGCCCAGAACTGTAAGCAAGATATGGTCCATTTTCTATTATTGCTGTTCTTATTGCTTTTATTATCTTTTTTCTTTTCTTGTTACTATTGAAAAATAAAAAAATACTTAAAAAGAGAAATACATAAATTTAAGTGAGCTTTTTCTTAGCAAAGTGTAATGTTGCCCTGCCCCTCATACCCTGCTCTATTGAAATATGGATCTCATATTATTTTTCTACAATATGTACTAGCAAATGCCAATTCTCATATCTGTGTGTGCGCGTAGCAGAGTGTCCACCCAAAAGCAGGCCAAGGCAAAAAAATATGTTTGCCAGATTAGATCAGTGAATGAGTTACTCCAGTCAATAGAATCTGGAAGCCCAATGAACCATGGACATGCATCTTGATTACCACACCCCACCAAAGCTTCTGTAACACAATGGATCCTGGAGAACTCCCTGATACCAGACTTTACATTTCCTCTGCCTTTTTAGAAACCATTTCCTCAACAGTTGCATTTCCTCTACCTTTAGATACAATCTCCTTAACAATCAATCTCTTCCTGATTCACTCAAAGCCTCAGCTAAATTTGAATACCTGGGCAAAGTATTTTAAAGATACTTTGCATAAAGCCATTCAGAGTTCCCTTGATATAATCAAGAAACAATTGACTCTATTATCCCAACACTTAGAAACAGTAGATGAGCCTTCGATTGGCTCAAGCCAGCAAACCCAGCATGGGAAATCCCACAGGATCCAGGAAAACAAAACTGAAACTTACATGATTCCCGCCCCTACCTGCGCAAAGGGGTATAGAAGTACTATGCACCCTAGCCTCAGTGTTCTTTACTGGCTAAACCTCTCTTGGTCTAATTGGTTTGAGACATGATATTGTCCTTCACCTGGATTTCTATGTTGGCATAGGAATCCTTGCCTTCTTCGAGAACTTCTTCAGCTGAATTTAGGTAACGTATAAGTCCCCTGCTCCCCCTCCTACTCTATCATCCAAACCTATCTTTCCCTCCCTGCTTATATCACTTAGAAACTGTGCGTATGCTTCTTAACATCTCACTGTATGATTGTTTGCAACCAAAATGTATATAAAAATATTTAAACTACAATTTGGTCTCTTTTGCATTCTCTGTAGAATGTTTCAAAAGCCAATTCTAGTATAGTTGTCTCAAAGATCCCATCTAGCCTGCCTCTTGCACTGCCAAGCTGAGTTATTTCCCCATTGCTGCTTTGAGAAAAATATTCATACTGTTAAGCTAGGTAATAGTAATGTCTTAGACTCAGCTGAGATGCAAGGGAGATACAATAAAAATTATTGCAGAAGAATGTAAATTTCCATTTTGTCCAGATCAAGGAGACTCCCTAGCTCAGATTATTTTAGAGTGGTCACAAAATAATATTGCATGAAATGCGTGTCACTGATGGATAAAACAGCTAATGACACTTTCAGAGAAACAGATATTGCATTATCTGCTTGGTGAATTGTGTGAGAGACATGGCAACTTTTCTCTTTATAGTGTCAAGAAGAAATTAAACTTTCCCATCTTCCCCATTTTTTTAAAGTGTGAAATTATTCTTAAATCTAGGGAAAGTTCCTGGAAATATATATGATTTGCATGTAGGACTAGAAAGCACTATGAATTCATGGGAGGACAAAAGGCATGCCTAGTGCAGTGAGACTGTCTATACAGTGAACAGGAATGGTCCCACAGGACTGAGATTTGAGCAGCAGATGACTCCATCAAAAGTTTAGTTAAAGAAATGTTTTAATTATGAGGTTAAAAGGCATAGCTCTTTATTTGTGAAGCCTGTTTTAATGTGTGTTTCCTTGTAAAAGGAAAAGAATAGTAAAAATGGTGTTCCCTATATATAATGACAGGCAACATATAATGACAGCAATAGTGGCATAGTGATGAAGAGCAGGTGCAGTCTAATCTGGAGAACCAGGTTTGATTCCTTGCTCTGCCACTTGAGCTGTGGAGGCTTATCTGCTGTATTAGATTAGCCTGTGAACTCCAATTCATGCCAGCTGGGTGGGCTTGGGCTCATCACAGCTCTTTGGAGCTCTCTCAGCTCCACCTACCTCACAGTGTGTTTGTTGTGGGGGGGGGGGAAGGGAAAGGAGATTGTAAGCCCCTTTGAGTTTCCTTACAGGAGAGAAAGGGGGGTATAAATACAAACACTTCCTCCTCCTCCTCCTCCCAGTGACATAGGTATACATTTTAATGGGGTTAGTTCAGGGGTGGGGCTCAGGGGGTAGGGTGGAGCCACACCTGCCCCTGGGGCCATGACCACACCTCCCCAAGCTCTGCCCCCAGCTGGGGATGGCATTCTCTTCTGCCCCTGTTCCTCTCCCATGGGCTGGCAGTCAGCAGTTCCTTCTGCCCTCCCCTTTGAGGAGGCCAGAAGAGACTGCCATCCCGGCCTTGCAGAGCTACATTTATAAGCACTGAGGCTGGGGGGTAGGACTTGGAGAAGTGTGTCCATACCCTTGGGCCGGGTGGAGGCATGGCCCCACCCCCTGAGCCCCCCAGCCTCAGTGCTTATAAAAGCATCTCTCTAAGGTCAGGGATAGTCTCTTCAGGCCTTCCCAGAGGGGAACGGGGGGTGGGGCAGCAGAGGGCAGAGTCCCATCTCTGGGCTGGGGCCGGTGGAGGTGGAGACAATTTGCTTTGGACATGTAATGGGGGGTTGAACCTATGAACTACGTCCTTGCCTCCTCCTCCTCTTCTTCCACTTTTTCTTTTAGTAAACTGTATAACTTAACTTCAAGAACAATGTATTGTTAGGCATACATGATATCTACATTGGTTTATTGTAATCACATTTTTGAATGGTCAGACAATCAACTAAAAGTACTCTTTAATCAGTACATGACTACAAAGTTACTGAATGCATTCTGTGGGATGCAAAGGAAACCAAGACTGAAAGCCTAAGAGCACTTTCCAGGGAGTAAGTTTCCTTAAATAAAACTAAACTGATTCTGAGTTACTTCTGTTCAAGATTGTTTTTTTTATATAACAAAGAGACTCAGAGCTTGCAATGCCTCATGCTTAATGTGTCCCATCAACCATGTATTTCTGGCTGCCAGGTGCTTGATGCAGTGTCTTGCAGGAATAAAAAAATTTAAAAGAGGGGGTGTATTGGTTGGCTGCTATACATAACTTCAGACCAAGTAAAGATTGTTGTGGTCATGAGTTGTTCAAGTCCATGCTGAAATGCAAGTCAGAATAGCACAGCAATCAGAAAACACTGACTGATCCTAAATGGCTCATTATGTATGACACTGATGTATGTATATTGCACATCTCAAGCATTCAGAGTACTTCACATAAATTATCCCAACAATCCTTTGATGTCAGTAATATTATTTTCAGTGAGGCAACAGCACTATAAAGGCAGATGTGTGCTTGCCAGATGTTCAGATATAAAAACTTGCAAACTGTATTTGAAGTGAGATTGCAGATTGTTATGGGTGTGTACAAACCAAAAGATGGATCTCCCTTAAACTAGATCAGAGGAACAGATGGGAATATTATGCTACCATATAACTCTGTAATCCATCAGAAAGTAATGCAGACAAATGTTTGCTTGTAGTATCTGGGACCAAAGTGAGACCATGGATGGAATACTGAGAACTAAGAATGCATATGCAATTGCTTTCCCATCTCTTGTAATATATGAAAGTTGTAATATATGAAGGTGATTAGATTTCAGTTACAGAACTATTTTCCTGAGCTGATATTTGTTCTGTGTCATTTGCAGGTAGGGACTGGGGGGAGGGGGTGCATTTATCTGAATATAATAATATTGGTGACTGCCACCCAGTGATGATCACATTATATACTTCATGATGTCATAATTCATACAAATGTGGCATCACACAGCTTAAGGATAAGGGCAATGTTTCCTGACCTCCTTTTCCAGTGGCATATCTGCCCGGGGTTGTGGGGTAAACCGTGGGGCACACACCATCTGGTCATGTGGGGGCACAAAATCACCCCCAAGGGAGGGAGGCAACTCTGACAAAGCATGGAGCCGAAACAGCCTAGCCGGCTGCCAGCAGAATTAAAGTAATTGGAGGTGAGTTAGTGCCTTGGACTATGTTTTCAAGTTATGGTGATCATTTCAACAACATACCCATGAGCCTTTGCTAAATATGCAAATTGATACTTTGCATATTTAGCAAAGGCTCATGGGTATGTTGAAATGATCACCATTACTTGAAAACATAGTCCAAGGCACTGACCTTGGAGATCAGGAATGTGGCCTCATCTCCCCTGCTTTTAGCAGGCCCAGTCCTTCCTTGGACTATCTTTTCAAGTTATTGTTGAAATGTTCACCATAACTTGAAAAGACAGTTCAAGGCAGGACTCGACCTACTAAAAGCAAGGGGGCCACATCCCTGATCTCTAGTCAGATCAGGGGATGGGGTTGAGGGAGGCCCAACTCCACATGCTCTGAAGGTGGGCTGGGCTGGGCGTTCTACCCTCCTGGGCTCCCCACAGCAGGGATGGGTGGGGCTCTTGGGGGGTGCATGGAGAAGGCTTTGACTTTGACCATTGTTTGGACCCTGTACTCTGTCCCTTTCAATATTTTTTTTTGCTATTTTATAACCCTCTTTGGCCGATTATGCATGTTTGCTGTGTGGTGGAGGTGAAGATCTCTTTTATGGACATGTTTTAGAAGAAGAAGAAGAGTTTGGATATAGACCCCACCTTTTTCTCCTGTAAGGCTTACAAGCTCCTTTCCTTTCCCCTCCCCACAACAGACATTTTGTGAGGTAGGTGGGGATGACAGTTCTGAAGAACTGTGACTAGCCCAAGGTCATCCAGCAGGAATGTAAGACTGTGGAAACACATCTGATTCACCAGATAAGCCTCTGCCTCTCAGGTAGAGGAGTGGGGAGTAAAACCCAGTTCTCCAGATTAGAATCTAGCCCCACTTTCACTTTCCATTCTCTCTGTGGCAAGCAAATCCACCTATAGCACAATTGCTTTGATGCCAGCATGGAACAGATCTGCCAGTGGGCACAGCTTTGCCACAGACCTACAGCCAGTCAACCTAGTCTTACTCCCCTCTCCCTTGCATTGATTGCACACTTCCCCCTCCTTCCTGTTACCAACTACTTCCCACTTCTTGTCCTGCTGTATCACTTCTATTGCCCATGGTCTCCTCAGTCCTTCATATCTTTTGATCTTTAGATTTAAAAGAATTAAATAACCATATTGATGGATCAATCCTAATAATTAAAAAGTGAAAGTAATAAGACTAGTTGACCAGTCCAAACATTCATTTGATCAACAAACTGGGATGTCTCCAGACTTGAGGTTTTACACAAAAACAATCAGTGATCCCAGACTACACCAGGAAAAGCCTGTTGGTCTTGATGGTTGGGTTTACAGCACTTTGGGAAATGGATGATCATTAACTTGGGGAACTTAGCAAATGGCAGTTCACATTACTCTTTTGCGGTTTTGTAGTTTGCAAACAGTGATTACTCCTCACTCACCTCCCACCATAAAAGACAATCAGTGTTAGGGCAAAGTATACAGATGTCATATTCAAGACTTTTCTTTAATAATTCACCTTTTTAATGTGGCTGTATTGATCTATTGATAGATTGATAGATCTATTGATTGATATATTGATCTACAGTGGAACCTCGGTTTTCGCCACTAATCTGTCCGGAGATGGGCGGTGAAAACCAAAAACGGCATACTCCAAGGTACACCGTTTGCACATGCACAATGTTGTTTGCGCATGTGCAATGCAAACAGTGCACTGGAGATATTCAAAAGTTGCCTCGGAAGCCAATGGAAGCTGAGGTGACTGCCGATCTCCGAGGCACCAAACGGTCGGGGGTGATCATTGAAAACCGAAACCGTCGATCTCCGAGGGCAACGAAGACCAATGTTTGACTGTATTTATAAGATTAAAGATAGAAATTAAATATCATATTAAAAATTAAACCATACATGTGCAATAGAGAACCTGCAAAACATCGCCCCCCCCCCCAACACAAACAAAAATCCACCTTATGGGTAATGACTGCCCCTCTACAAACAGGTGGTGGTTAATACCAAACATGCCCCAAAACAAATACTACTTCTCTTTGAAGTTGGGGGAACCTCACCATGCGTAATTGGTCTTTCATACAGGCTTTTTGCTTATTTTTTCTCAGTAAAGTGGAAAACAGAAGTTGAATTCCAAACATCAAGTGACTTGCATTGCATAAATATTCTGATTCATAAATTTGTTAATACCAATTAGTCTAAATATTAACTACTGTGATTAAATTTTTTTTTGGGGGGGGGGGACTGACATGCATGCTCCTATCTGCCTGGATATTATGTACTTTAACTGGGAAGCTTATCTCCTAATACCAGAAAAGAGGAGAGGGAAACAAACCCTCTTATGCATTTGGAAAAAAATGTTGATGTTAGAAAATGTTTTAGCTTTCTTTGAAATTCCTTAGATATTTTGATTGTGTTTTTAAAGCCTCACCTAAAGGACCATTTAAACAATCAGGAGAAGTGACAGAGCACTGCCAGAACTGTATTACTCTACTCTGCAGAGAAGATCATTCATAGTATTACTGAGTGTCCCCTCATGGGAAAAAATCAATTCTCACAAACTCATACAGGAAAAATAATTGAACAGGGTTGTTATACCCACCAGTGTCCTTCCTCTTATCCTGATTTTTTAACCACGTTTAATTATGTTAGCTTCAAGGAATTGCTTTTGATTTTCACCAGAATCTGTGGGAGAAGAATTAGATTTATTCAGAGCTGCTGGATGCAAAATATTTATAGACAACTGCATTGTGGTTGAAGGAGCAGAGGCTACGCTTTATCACCATCCCCCATGGAAACCTGCATATCTAATTGGACAGCAAAAGCATGTGTCATTAAGTAAACCTGGAAATCATTTCAAGGATGAGGACAAAGAATTTAATTTGATGTAGCAAATTAAAGTAAAACAATGAACACTGCCTGTGCAGAGAAGCAAGAAGAATTTGCAATTATGAATTCACCTTTTTTTATTAACCTCTGGTTATTTTTGGCATGATTTAAATCACAATGACTGCCATATTGAAGGGAAACAGTCTGAAAACTTTTAAACTTTTCCAGGTACTGGGAGAAAATTAATTATCTGGCTCATACCAAGCATTTAGCTAAAACATTTCTGGTATGAAAATTCAGACACACTTAATAAGTAAACAAGAAGTCTGAAACAAAGGTTTGTTCTGCTTTGGTTGACAACCACCATCTAAATGTAGACACAGGTCAGTCTTCCTTGTGCTTCTATTGGATTTATCTGCTGCCTTTGACACAGTGGACTAGGCCATCTTGTTGAAGTGACTGGATAGGCATCAGGGGTTGTTCATTTGCAGTGACATAGGTATAGATGTTTTAATGGGTGGTTCAGGGGCAGGGCCATGCCCCCCACCCCTGGGGGCATGGCCACACGTCCCCAAGCCCTGCCCCTGGCCTCAGTGCTTATAAAAGCAGCTCTCTGAGGCCAGGGATGGCAGATTCCCCTGCCCCACCCCCTCCCCCCATCAGCTGGGCTCCCAGCCAGCAGCCAGCAGTCCCTTCTGCCCTCCCCTCTGGACAGAGGCGTAGCTAGGGAAAATGGAGCCCGGTGCAAAATCTGAGTTTTGCACACACACATCCCCAAAGGGTGGCTGGAATGCTGGAATCCACTCCCAAACAGCATCACTTTCAATGGTGTTTAAACTACGGAGCTCAGATTCTCCTTTTAAATCCACCTTAAAGGGAGAATCTGGATTTAAAAGGAGAATCGGGGGAAATTTGGGGGATCCCTGCTGTCAGGGGTGCAATTGTTAAGCTAGCAGAACCAAAATTTCATGGTATCTTCAGAAGACTCTCCTTCTGATACCACCCAGGTTTGGTGAAGTTTGGTTCAGGGGGTCCTATGTTATGGATGCTCAAAAGGGTAGCCTCATCTACTATTAGCTCCCTTTGGAAACAATGGGGATGAGGCACCCACTTCGGGAGTCCATAACTTTGGACCCCCTAAACCAAGCCTCACCAAACCTGGGTGACATCAGCAGGAGAGTCTCCCAATAAATCTCTGAAAGTTTGGTGCTGCTATCCTAAAAACCACACCCCCTGTCATCCAAAAACCAAAAAACATTTAAAAATACCAAAAAACCCACAAACAGGAGTGAAGCTTCGGACATGTAATGGGGGGGGGGGTCTGAACCCGAGAACCCCCCATTACCTATGTCCTTGTTCATTTGACTGGTTTAAATCATTCCTGATTAACTGGATCCAAAGATTTGCCACTTAGTTTTCATAGTTGTGGGACCAATCCTGTGGGGTTCCACAAAATGCAATCCTGTCCCCCATGGTTTTCAAATACATATGTAAAGTCCTTAGGTCAAATCATTCATAGTTTTGAGGTTGACTTTCATCAATATGCAGATGATACACAGCTATCTAAATCCTTACCCCAGTTTCCTCCTGATAGTAGAGGCCCTAAATTGCTGCCTGGTTGCTGTGATTAAATGACTAAGAATGAACAAATTGAAACTAAATTCTGGAAAGATAGAAGTAATGCTGGTTGGGAAGGGAGAGATCTTCAAGGGCATTATGCTCACCACTTTCGAATGAGTTCATCTGACCTTTGCTGACTCATCAAGAGCCTTGAGATTATACTGGAGAAGCAAATTAATGCAGTTGAGAAAAAAAGGGGGTTCTTCCAACTCAGCCAACTCAGCTTGAAAAATGGCCCCTTACATTGAGAAGGCTGATCTGGCCACCTCGATCCATTCTGTGGTGACATTGAGACTAGACTACTGATATGCATTGTACGTTGGTCTCCGCTCAAAATCATTTTGGAAACTCCAGTCAATGCAGAATGCCACTACTTCCCTATTATTAGGAGCTATTTGGAGCACGCTTATTACTTCCATTCTGCAGCAATTCCATCAGTTGTCCTAACCATCCACTTGCTTCCTTCCCTGTCCCACAGCATTGGTGGCAGCAGCTCTACTGGAAATACAATGGATCTCCCAACTACTAACATAAGTTCTCCCTCAGGGTTGACATGGTTGGAAAATTCCTGGAGATTTTGGGGTGGAGTCTTGGGAGGGCAAGGTTTGGGGAGAGAATCAACATCAGTAGGATAGACTGCCATAGAATCTGCCCTTCAAAGCAGCCATTTTCTACAGCAAAACTGATTTCTGTCAATGGAGATCAGTTGTTATTCCAGGTGATCTCTACCCCTCAACTGGAGATTAGCAACCCTAGTTGCTCTGGAGGAAATTGTTGTTTTGGAGGGCAGAGCCTATGGCATTATATCCTTCTGAGGTCTGTCCCATCCTCAAACCCCATATTCCCCAGGCTCCACCCCTCCAGTTGTCAGGAATTTCCCAACCTGGAGTAGGCAACCTATCTCTGTCTTATCCAATAGCCAACCTGTGTTTATGTCTTATGCTTTCTGTCTCCTCCCCCCTCTCCACCTTGAAGAACTATGGTCTTTCCCTACAGTGGGGATTAGGCAACCTACATTACTTTCCTCTCCTCCTTTTATCCACACAACAACCCTGTAAGGAAAGTTAGGCAGAAAGTATATGACTGATCCAAAATCACCTGGTGAGCATCCACAGCAAGATTGGATTTTGATCTGGAGTCTTCAGGATCTTGCTCTGAAGCTGTAACTGCTGTACCACAGTGGTTTTCCTAGGGTGGCTGCTGTTGAACAGTAGCAAGCAGCCAAACCAACTTGAATCATGCAAGTAACATATATCAAGTTACCCAGAGGTTACTGTCAGTCCTATAGTTGCCAAACACCAGGTGGGACATGAAAATCCCTTGGAATTACAACTGAACTCAAGATGGCAAAGATCTGTATCTCTACAGAAAATGGCTGCTTTGGATGGTGTGCTTTATGGCATTACGAAGAAGTATCTTTCCTCCCAAAACCCTTCCCTACTCAGACTTAACCACAAAATATCCAGGAATTTTCTACTCTAGAGCTGGCAACCACAGGCCTGACTCCAGTGAGTCCCCTCTCAAAGGCTCAAATAGTTCCAAAAAGTGCCCTGCACCCTTCACCTGCCTTAGGTTCAGAGAAACTGATGTCTGGAATGCTGTGGTTGCCTACCAAGGAAATCCATTGGTTAAAGCTAAAGGATTTTATTGTTTTCAATATGTTCCTTTTTTCTTTTTTGCTATGTTCCTTTTTTCTTTTTTGATTTCACATTTTTCTGCAAATTTGGGGCCTTTTCAGGTTTGTTGAAAAACCTGTTTTGCCTATTCACAAATCACTGGATTTCAGTATTTAAAGATTTGTCTGACTCCACTATTAGAATATAAGATTTTTCTCAGAAAACAAACCACTCCATTAGTGCCAGCTTTAAGATTAGGCTGTCATTTTTAGCATGGTCCCCTAATCTAAAGGTTTGACTAACAGAGAGGTTTGTATCCTACCACTTGCATCATGAGAACAAGAGAATTTACCTTGATTTTCCTTCTCACTGCAGACTTCTACTTTGTTCTCTGTTCTCTTCATGAGGGTCCACTGACATCCTCCAAAATAGGGGTCTCATTTTGCTGTAGAGGGAAGAAAAGTCACAAACTAACAGCTATGTTTTACTGAATTGTATGGATTTTATTGGAATTATAATGCTATGTCTATGTTGCTATATTTATGATATTATGTTTATGAAGTTATTATCCTATGTTTATTGACCCTATGTTTATTGATGGTTGTGTGATGTTATGATATATGATGTTATGTTATGATTTATGATGTTATGTTTATTGATCCTATGTTTATTGGTGGTTGTTCTACGTTGTTGTTTATTTATGTTGTTATTATGTTGTTGTGCACTGCCCTGAACCTTTCGAGGGAGTGCGGTATATAAATTAAATATACCATACCACACCGGTTCCCATTGGATATATAGCACTACTAACAATTTGCCTCTTCTTTTGCCCTCAAGTCACAGCTGACTCATGGTGACCCATAGGTTCATAAGTCAAGAGATGTTCAGAGGTGGTTTTCCATTGCCTGCCTCCATGTTACATCCCTGGTATTCCTTGGAGGTCTCCCATCCAGAGGTGGGATTCAGCCAGTTTGGCCTGGTTTGACCGAACTGATTGTTAATCCCACCTCCACACCCCAAACCACTTGTTAATCCCACCCACTGCCTCTCCCCACCCCTACAACAAAGCCCTGGTCTGTGGAGAAGCCCCATAGGCCCTTCCTTGCCTCCTCCCACATCCTTGCCAGAAAGCCTGGGCCGTGGAGAAGCTCCCGTCCTGGCTGTGTTCAGGCTGCCTGCAGCCTGAAGGAAAGCTGGAGGCTTGCGCAAGCACTGCAGCAGCAGGCCATTTAAGGAGGAGGCCTGCAGCAGCAGCGGCTGCCCAAGCCCCATCCCAAACCTCCTTCAGGCCACCTCATACCCTGGAGGGCAGGAGGCGGCCTGAAGGAAAACCAGGGGCTTGGGCGAGCACTGTGGAAGCAGGCCAGTCAAGGAGTTGGCCTGCTGCCACGGTGGCTGCCCAAGCCCTGTCCTGGCCCTCCTCCTTCTGTCCGGGACCTCCTGAATGAAGGTTGGGGGCTCGGGTAAGCACCACCATCGCAGTCTGTCTGAGGCTGCCGCCACCTCCTCCGCCAATTATGGTAAGTGGGGCAGTGGGGTGAGGGATGCAGCAGGGGCAGTGGCAGAAGAGAGGTGCCAAAGTGGTTGTTATTTTTTTTTTAATCCCACCACTGCTCCCATCAAAATGCTAGCCAGGACTAACTATGTTTAGTTTCTGGGATCTGGAGAGATCAGGCTAACCTGAGTCTATCCAAAACAGAGCTAGCAGTTTGCCTTATGAGAAGTTTAACAAAACTTTTGTTCTTGGCAGTGCAATGGCCATGGCTCCTTGTATAACACATTGGCCTATGGAGAAAAGGGAGCAGGGAATAACCAGGTCCCCACCACCCACAAATGACAATACCAACTATGAAATCTGTGAAGAGGAGGACAAATTCATTCTATGACATAAGCTGCCCTAGAAGGCCAGTGTAACATCATGGGAAATGGACAGTTGCAGAGAAAGTAGATTAAACTTTCTACTGTTCTCTCAGCATTCAAAATATTTTTGTGACTAAGATGTTTCTGACTCTTGCCTACACAGCCAGTCAAACAATCATCTTGTTTGGGGGAAAAACCACTTTTAATTCAGTCCAGTAGCAACCCCATGTTTGAGAAATAATGAAGTGAACACTTAAAGCAGATATTTGACACTTAGGAAGTTTTGACAGGCTTTGTGGGTGCGTTTCTGGGATCAAATTTTTGATACCTCATTTACTACGGCCTTTTTATTTTTTTCACACTTACTGTGCAGATTTCTTTGCTTTCTGTCTTGTTACAGTCTCTTTCACATTGCATTGTCAGTTGTCTCTTTTTTGACACATTTTTGGTGAAGAGAGCAAGAAAATGAATCTCTCTCAAGGCCATTAAAACTGATCATCAATAGAAGAGTAGTAGGGTTCCAACAGTAACCTTACGTTGGAAACATTAAAGTCTACCTTTTTACTGCCCCCTTAAAGCCCTATTCACTATTTTTATGCAACATTTTTAAAAAATGTTTGGAGTGCATATGCTTTATCTTAAAAGCCACAAGCAAGTTATTTTGCAGTTAATTTTTAAAAGTCAAAGAGATAAAGAACACACTCCTGGTTTCTGTGATTACAGGGAGTCCTGCAGCATCATTAAACTATGTTCAAGTGTTACAAATGCTTGTGAAATATGGATATTCAAATAGGCACAAAAGCGGTTTTTAAATAAGGTGCCCCCATCTCCCATAGTTTCCAATTGGAGCTAATAGAAGACAGGGGCTACATCTTTGAGGATCCATAACATTGGACCCCCTGAACCAAACTTCACCAAACCTGGCTGGCATCACCAGGA
The DNA here is from genome assembly GCF_021028975.2 of Sphaerodactylus townsendi. Taxonomy (NCBI): domain Eukaryota; kingdom Metazoa; phylum Chordata; class Lepidosauria; order Squamata; family Sphaerodactylidae; genus Sphaerodactylus; species Sphaerodactylus townsendi. Next base: position 83,994,949 of record NC_059431.1, on the reverse strand, counting down.
GAGTCTCCTGAAATTCTGGTGCTGCTAGCTTAACAATAGTACCCCTGACAGCAGGCACCCCCCAAATTTCCCCAGATTCTCCTTTTAAATCCACCCCCTTCTGCATGGATTTAAAGGGAGAATCTGAGGTCCTCAGTTTAAACATTGAAAGTGATGGTGTTTCAGGGTGGGGGATAATCCACCCCAAAACAGCATCACTTTCAATGTTGTTTAAACTGGGGACCCAAGATTCTCCTTGTAAATCCACCTTAAAGGGATAATCTGGGGTCCCCAGTTTAAACAACTTTGAAAGTGATGCTGGGGTTTTTTTGGGGGGGGAGTATTCACCCCCAAACAGCATCATTTTCAATGGTGTTTAAACTAGGGAGCCCAGATTATCCCGTTAAGGTGGGCACCACAGGTCAAGGGAGGGCGCTGACCCTCTGGAGCCAGAGCCCATGACAGCACACCGACTCAACCCCTTCCAGCCAGCCCAGCAGTAGACCTGGACCCCTTCCAGCCTTCCCAAGCAGTAGAACTGGGCCCCTTGCTGCCTGCCCAAGTGGTAGACCTGGGCCACTTCCTGCCTGCCCAGTGGTAGACCTGGACACTCCTCATAAGATCTGCAGATGGCTTGATTTCTCTCCCCCCTCCACTGTATCTAGGGAAAATGGAGCAGGATGAGGTGGGGCGGAAAACTCAGATTATGCTCTGAGCTCCATTTTCCCTAGATTTGCCTCTGCTCCACCCTCCACCCGGCAGGCTTCTGCACTCCAGAGGCACTGGGGAGAGCAGGAACCGGCAGCAAGCATGCGCAGGGGGTGGGGTTATGCAATGTGTGTGTGGGGGGCTATTCAACCCACGGGGTGGTCGCATAGAGGATGTTTTGTCCCTGGGCACCGCTTTCCTCCCATACACCTCTGGGGGGAGGTGTAGAGTTTAATTCTGGACTCAGCCCACTTGGACGTTGGAGGCAGAGAAGGTGCAGAACTGAATACTGGGATTGGTTCAGTGGAGCCCATCATTCAGTTTTCTTGGACTTTGGATGTGACATCTGGTTTCTTAAGTGGGTGTATGTCTTTTGCCCACAGTCAAAAATAAATGGTTCTGCTGGTCTGTATCTTATATTTTGTTAGCTTTAAAGAAACGTTCCAGCTTCTCAAGATATTCAGACTACTCACTCCATCAAATTATGGCATGGCACCATACACTGTCATGGTTATTGTACTTTTACCCCTGTCACCAGGGTAATAATTCCACAACATTCACTATCATAACAGAACCAAACTATATTAGAATATAAGTAAAGCAAAGTCTGGATCCTGCTAGACCATAGTCAGGTACAACCAGGGACCAACAAGTGAAAAGCACAAGTGAAAAGTGGAACTAAACCAAACATTTTAAGGGATCACATTAAAATAACCATACTATACAGTAAGGGAACAACAACAAATTCTCAACTGCCTACAACTTAACATCTTAAATGTGCTAAGTGATTGGCTCAGCAATTAAGCTACCTAGTCATGTAGACTTGCTGGGGGAGGAGCAAGGGGTGATGATCGGCATGTGTGCAATGATGTAACTTTTGATGCAATGCAGAAGCACTGGCATAGCACTGGGAGGACATTCTAGCATCCATGGTTCCATAGAATTTTGGGAAGAGTAATGCAGCATCCCCACAGTGCAATTCCAAAATTTCCAAGCATTTTGCAACCTGGAGCTGGCAATCCTATCATGCTACTAAAAGACAATACCTTTTAAAAAATGGGGAGTGTTCCATGGGAGCAACTACCTGATCACACCATTTGCACAGTAAGTCTATCATTTTTCTTTGAGGTCTGCCTTCCCTTTCCTCTGTGGCACCAGTCTGCCATTGACTGAAGTGTATAATTGATAAACATTTGTGTAAGGTCTATTCTATGGCCTTTTCTACCACCCAACCAAGAAGCAAATTGGTCTGTTATTCATACTGATTGCTTGAATGAGGGTGGCATTCATGCAAACAATAATCTCAGTGCCAAGGAATAGCAATACACACAAGCTCTTCCTTCCCACTGTGCATGCCATATGTGAAATGGACTCTGACAGTACAGTCCAAAGCACGGCTATACCCTTCTAAGCCCACTGACTTTGATAGAAGGATGCAATACCACTTGGGATTGAATTCTCAGAAACTTTACACTTGTGCCTATTATCATGTAGGAGTAGTTCCAGTCTTCTCAACTTTGGTTCCGGTTCCGGCAGACGAGAGGGAAGCACGCTTTCATCTTCTCCTCCGCAAGTTTTTATCTGTTATTTGCTATTTTACTAAACAATTCTCAAAATGGTTTTTTGTCTTCGCCCTTACTATCAAGCTAGCTAACTGCTTTAAACGTCTCGAATACTTGCAACCTGCAACTTGAGACAAATTCCAGGTTGTCATTATCAAGCAGCTTACTGATAGTAAATCATCGTAGTAGTGGGCGTTGAGCTGAGGAATTCCTCTGAACTTAATGCCGGACTGTTGCTATTCTGTGTAAGAGTGGTTTGCTAATTACAATGGGAAATAGGAAACGCAGACGCTCCTCTCCCAATCTATCCGGACAGAAAAAACAAAAACAAAGCAAAATAGCCAATTATTTTTTAGAAAGACCTACTGCTGAGGAACTAACAACGGATGTTGATCTTGAGAACAGGTTCACTATCTTAGAAGAGCAACAGCTGACTAGGGAAGATGCTGCCTCAAAAGACTTATGCACTCCTTTATCCCCTCGAACTGATGCCAGCATAACTAAATTAAACTCCTCACAGTCTGAACTTGTTGCAGGTCAAACTATTCTTATCTCCAAAACGCTGGAACTTCTCTTGGATAATTTTAACAAAATAGGAACCAAATTAGAGTCTCTGAACACGCTCAGTCGAACTATGGAGCAATTTGGCTCCCAACTTCTGGCAACTGGAGAACAATTTCGCACTTTTTTTAAAAAATCAAGAAGCCAAGCTTAGTCCTCAGCCTAATTCACAGTCCCTAGTATTTCAAAGGGAACACATTGCTTTGCTTATTGGTGATTTTGGATTGAATGTTAATCGCTGGGACACTTACCATTTGATTAAACAATCACTCTGTTCTCTATTGCATTGCAAACCAGCTGAACTATACTTTTTAAAATTTAAGATGCTCCCCAATATAGATCATTTTAAAAGACTTATTCTTACTTTTAAACAATCTAATATTCCTAACAGACTATTCAAAATCAAAGAATATCTAAAAAGGAAATACAATATACATGTGGTGAGAATGTTTAAAAATACAACGATTAATGTTCTCGTTGGAAAAGACCCCAGAAATACTGTACCAAGGCTTAGACTTCCAACTCAAGATCTAATGAATGATTGGAAACATTTGGTATCCCAACTGACCTTGATTGTTAGCTCTATGCCTACGATAGAAATAGAAGACCACATCCAGTATGATCTCCCCTCCAGTAAAGGGACGACAAACAGCCAACATAAAGAAGGTAGTACTAGAAGTAGCTCACAGGACTTGGGGAACATTGATTTGGACAAATGCAAAGAGCCAACTGCTGTCTTAGCCCCCAACACATTTTATGAATGGGAAGTTGATCCAAAACCTGTGGAAGCATTATATCCTGCGTTGATCTCAAGAAACAAAGATAAAACATGGGCACAAGAACTAACAGATAGCGGCTGGTCTGAAGCCCCACAACCAAAGCACTCAATGCAATTATCAGCAACAAATCCATCTAAGAATCTACAGGATGCTTTGGATGAAATAGAATCAGCCTCAGATCAGACACCTCCTATCCTATTAATGCCTCAACAAGTGGAAACCAGCAATGGACCAACTCACGGACCCCCAATAGTGGAACAGAAAGCTTCTGCTGATAAGGTAGACTCTAGTGATACTACGCAGGATCCTCTTATAAATCTATTTCTAGAGGTGCCGATTGAATGGAACTCTATTACTCAAAACGGAATAACTGAAACAGAGCATCTGCTACCCATGAATGTTAGTAGCCACGAGAACTGTGAGCAACTAATGGTTAGAAATCTACATTCTGATTGTGAACAGAACACTCAGTCCATCCTTCCAGATGACACTCCAGATATGGTAAATTATTGTGCTCCACCAGTTGTGAATCCAGCTTTACAAAAAACCCCTCTGTCAATGGTTGTGTACAATATTCTTTACCTGCAATTTCAACTTTGGACTCTTGCAATTGACTCCAAAAGTGACTTGAACTTTCTGTACTTTCATGGAACATTTCTGGTTGGAGCAACAAATGTGGGAATATATATTTCCTCAATTATATAAGAAAAGCGGACCTAATTTTGTTGCAAGAAACTTGGCTATGTCACCCCATAAATTTTGAAGGTTATAGGACTTTCTGTTCACCAGCAACCAAGCCCAGTGGCCCAGGTAGACCGTCGGGTGGTCTTTGTATATTTGCTTCTATATCCCTAGCGGTTAAACTCCTGCCAGCCCCTTCACAACTAATCCAAGCAGTACTGATTGATTGGGATAAATTCTCTCTGATAATTATTAATACCTATATTCGTCCAAATATAAATAACAGCCTCTGTAATGACCCATGGTCGCAATTATCCTCCTTTGTAGAGGTATTGGAATCCAACTACCCCTCATCAGAAATTGTTATATTGGGGGACTTAAATGCGAGAGTGGGTAACCATCTAAATTCTCTCTCAAAAAATGTGGGCCATGATGATGACGATTATGTATATTCCCTTTTATTACCATCAGTACGTTATTCAGAAGATTCTCAGATTAATTCTACTGCTAAGAATTTGATTGAATTTGCCATTAAGCACAATATGTTATGGCTTAACGGCCTAAAATGTTATGACTCCGCCAGTAATTTCACGTTTGTTAGTAAGTTGGGAAATAGTGTTATTGATTACTGTCTGATGTCACCAAAACTTAGAACACTTGTACAGTCATTTATGATAGATGATTTTTTAATTGGGGATCACCTTTCACTCAATCTCGCTCTGTATAAGGATGTGATAACGCATGTACCTAATGATACGATCAAGGAAAGTTTACCCACATTCTACTGGTCAGCACACCTGGCTTCTGTCATCAATGAGTTAATTAAATCATATCAATTAGGTTTTCTTTCAAGTGCCACCTTGAATGCAGCTTCTCCCTATGAGACAATTGCCAATTTTGAATTGATGATTAAGTATATTGCAGACCACCTTATGAAGTCTGCTAAACATAGGTCTCTTGGTAATACAAGGGGTGCCCCTTGGTTCGACAAAGAATGTCTGGAACTGAATAAACAAATCTGTTTACTTTATCAACAGTTTAAGGAATTTAGGAATCCGACAGTGTGGAGCCAGTTAACTCAACATGAAACCATGTTAAATGCCTTAATGAAAGAGAAACAGATCCAGTACGCAAATCAGGAATGGGATCATCTTTACCAAGCCATAATATCTAACGACTTTAGACGGTTCTGGATTATGACTAATCGGGTTAAATCCTACAAAAATCAGAGACGCTCCCTTCTGTTCCACCAGAGGTTTGGACAGAGTATTATTCGAGATTATTTCAAAAAGGAGGAGACCACCTTTAGCTTTCAATTCTTTCCAATGTTGGATACTCCTAAATGGCCACCTGTCGCAACACAGGAAGTTGTGAACTTAATATCCGAAATGAAATCCCGTAAAGCCTCTGGTCCAGACTTAATTTCCCCTGAGATGTTAAAGTCACATGTTGACTGGTGGGCTCCCCTATTGGCAAAATTATTCTCTCAAATTAATGACTCAGGCCACATTCCTAAATCTTGGCTGTCTGCAGTCATTGTGCCTATCCACAAGAAAGGCGATCCATCAGATCCTGCCAACTATCACCCAATTAGTTTAATTTCAGTTGTGGGGAAACTTTATGCCAAAACACTGTTATCCAAACTTCAAACCTGGTCAATCCAGCAGAACATCATCGGTCCTGAACAAATAGGCTTCACAAGGGGGAAATCGACGTTAGATCATGCAATGCTTTTGTCACACCTTGTTACCAAATACACTAGAGGTCCAAGATGTGTAGACTTTATGCTGCCTTCATTGACCTGAAGGCAGCCTTTGACACAATATCAAGAGAACGTCTCTGGGCTAAAAAGACTACACAGGGAATAGATAACAAACTCCTCTATCTGATAAGGCAACTCTACACTGATACAAATTGTAGAGTTAAGTACTCGCTGGTAGAGGGTCTAATTACAGATTCTATTCCAACGTATAATGGTGTTAGGGCAAGGATGTGTACTAGCGCCAACCCTTTTCAACCTTTTCCTGAGCGACTTACCATCAGCCTTAACGGAATCAATGGCCATGCTCCCAAACTAGGGACAAGGCATATTTCAATACTGCTATATGCTGACGACACTGTCCTTTTATCCCGTTCTAAGGTCGGACTTAATAGACTGCTGAATAGGTGTGGAGAATACTGTGTAGACAATGGCCTTGTTATCAACTACCAAAAAAACCAAGATTTTAGTTTTTGCCAAACGCTATAAAAAGCACAAATGGGCAATTAACACGGTGCCAGTAGAGCAGGTCAGTCGATATAGATACCTGGGAATAATTTTTTCCTATAATCACTCCTGGTTACCCCATAAAAGCTGCTATGGCAGCGGCTACTAACAGCTTTCATGCCATTGTGCGCTTCTATTATGGAAAGGGCCATGCCCTTGTTCCAGCAGCAGTCAAAGTTTTTATTCAAAAAATAGAAGCTCAGTTGCTATATGGTGTTCCCATTTGGTTGAACGCGAGGGATGACTCTTTGAATATGGTTCAATCAAAATTTTTTCGTAAAATCATGGGCCTTCCAAATTGCGTATGTTATGCGGCTCTCTGCTTAGAACTGGGCCAAAATTCATTGGTCTACAGGGCTTGGTCGAGAGCCTTTAAATTTTGGCTGCACTTGCATTATACGCATAATGGGCACTCTCTGGTTCACCTAATACTATCAGATACCCAGAGTAATTCATGGTTCTCGCTGATAGAGAGGAAGATCGAGTCAATTGGTGTACCCCTTGACTCCCTTCTAACTTTAACTTGTTCAGAGTCGTATAGATTATTGAAACAAAGGTTGTTGGTGAGAGAATGGAACTGTTTAACTCTGGCAGCGAGGAAGACTTGTTCACCTTTGCATCTATCGATCCCCTTGCAACCTAACAGAATGGCCTCCTATCTGTATCATCTGACCAATCCAGATCAGAGAAGAGTTTTTTCACTCGCTCGCTTCAATGTTTTCCCTTCTGCCATACTACGAGGTAGATATAACAACCTAGAAATGTGCAAAAGGGTGTGTTCATGTGGTGCAAATCAATTAGAAACATTAACTCACCAATTATTCCGTTGTCCTAAATCGGCAAGTATTAGAGTCAAATACTCCAGGTTGCTTTCTATGATACCTAGCGAGCTGGATGAACTAAGCAGACTATTGTTCTTATTAAATAATTCTGATGCTACATTCTGTGAAATGGCTGCGAACTTTCTGCTGGAAATATCCCACAAGCAACAGTATATATGAATCAACTTAATTTGTTATATGTTGCAAGTTTGTATTTTGATGCGATTTAGATGTGATTTTATACTTTTTATACTGTTTATGCCAAATAAAGGCTAAATGTAAATTTCTATTATCATGTAACTATAGAAGTCAGATGATATCTCTTCAGATCTCTAAGAAAGATGCACAAAACCAGTTCAGTTTTTAGAGATTTCTCTACTATCAGTGTAATATCAAGCATCTTTGGCATAAAAAGATGTCAGGCAAAAGGTATTCACCGTTTTCACTGAGTACAAGATTAGACTCTGCAGTATTGATTTGGTCCCAGTGAGTTCAATGGCAAACATCCAACTAACTTCAGTGGTGTAGGATCAAGTTTTTTGGAACTCATACAACTCTTTAGAAGACACAGTTCAAACATAATACTTTCAGTAACTGATACACCACTGAGTGCCCCAAAGGCATGGAAGGACTGATGCATCTCTTATTTCTGTAAGAGGAAGCCATGTGCCAATAATCAAGCAGGGGGCAGCAAGTAGTTAGTAGAAGTTTGTTCAAAAATTTCTTTTTCTTTTTTTATAATAGCCATAATTTCCCATGCATTCTAACGATTTGCAGCATATTCTATGAATGTTTCTGAAATTCTCCAAGCCAAATTTATTCCCAGGTGCTGGAATTTTGAGTAGTGTTGTGCATGTTGTGCAAGTTGCTGCCGATGTTTTCTTTTTTAATTTCATTTGCATTTCCTCCTTTGTTTGTCTCTTGCCTTGGAAAATCTATGAAGCCACCATAGGTTGACAGTGACTTGATGGCATTATCTACAACATGAAGATGTTCAGCTTGTGGAAATTCATGCAGACTACAAAACAAATGAGATTGAAATGTGTATGTATCACATAATTAATTGATTGTGCAGAAACCCTGTTACCATGAGTCATGTGTAAGTGATCTCCCTCAAGTAGCATCTTACAGGAGGTGGCATTCTTGCTGCTGCAGTAGATGGAAGAGTGCTTCTCTTCTGAAAACAAACTTCAGCCACTCAGGAACAGCAGCTGATAATAAAAGAACAATTGGAGCTCCAGTTCCAGAAAAACTCTGTAGGACAGGCAACTGTTCAAAACTGCCAGTCATGAGCAACAACAGCCTTTCAAAGCCAATGTAGGCTTTGTGAGGTATATATGGGAGAAACACAATGGTTGATGGCTATAAGAGAGCAGGTTTAAATCTTCTTGGGGCAGGTAAGATTACTCAGGTTACCACAGGTGGGCCAATAAGAAGATTTGCCAATAGGAAGATTAATTTAGACTTATGAACTGAATAACTTCTGCTGCCAAGACAGCTATAAGTTACTTAAATAGGCTGCTGTCTGTTTAATGAAGCAAGGAAGAAGTTTACATCATGGTTCCTACACAAATAGGTTTAGATTTTTTTTTTTTGCTAGATGGAGTCTGGAACAGCATGAAAATATGGTGAGCCTCATTGAAGTGCAAAAAATCATTTGCATTTCCTATGGGGGAGTCTCACTGTAAAAATGGCTGGCTGAGGAGATACTGAAACTAATCATATCCCATTTCTCAAAAGATCAATAGGACAGATTGTAGCTTTGTTCATTCTATACGCTAGTAAGTGCCTGAAGCCATAGCAACACTCTCCTCATCCTGGAAATGTATTTCCATCTTTTGCTGTTATCTTATATTTTCTGAAGACTGCTTTCCAACAGACAAGGATCCCCTCCACATAGAATCTGGGGAATATTTACATCAGAGTATTGCCCCCTGTAGTCCCTCTGTCAAACACATTTCTCTGTCAAAAAGTATAAGACAAGACTAATGATAAGGCAGAAGTATTAACAGAGTGGAAAGCTCCCCTGCCTGAATTTTAAATGACTAGCTATTTTACCATTGTGAATTTGGGGGATCTAAGGATAATTCTATTTGGGTTCAGGAACAGTAAATTCATATCACACATATACAAATTTGCTCTCTCTCACGTGCACAGCTTAATTTGCAGAGAATGTGATCAACATTTTACAAAAAAATTAAAATAGCTGTTTCCCAGGAAACTGGAGTTACATGTACAGGCACCATTTACAAGTGTTTAATCAGTCCTAATTTTGAGATCATTGTGTATATACACTAGCTCAATTTGTATCAGAAAATGAAAATATAGGCACTGTCCAAGTGTTGTAGTAGGGAGGGAAGTTGGGGTGTATGTGTGACAAAAAGAGATGTCCAAATTCACAGGTTATATGTTATGGAGGGTAAAAGATATCAGAAATTTATTTTGGAGGTTATGCCAACTGTGGCAAGAGACAGTCCTTGCAGATTTATTCAGGTGTGGATTCTGCACAGCGTAATAATAATGGCTTGCATCCATTATTTTTGAATCCAGGTCCATTTTATTCCATTTCTGTATTTTGTATGGGTGCCTGTTTTCCATGAAAACATTGAGTTGAAGTAGTGGTGGGGAACAATTCATCTTCTTTCTGTCTCTTCATATAAACCCACTATTATTTTTTACAATTCAAATGCACAGGCATAAACATCCAACTTCCCCTGCATTCTGATTGGCTGTTCCATCACCATAGCCCCCCTCTGCATGTCCCCACCCTCATAGTTGCTGCCATGGGGAGAAAACAATCTTGGCAGACATTTTGATGGGCTATCAAACCAGCTGACAGCTCACCAGAAATGAAACTGACATGATGTATGGTAGAAGAATGGGTGGCAGGAAGGAAAAATAAAGCAGTTGGGGGCTCATGCTGTTCAGTTGGGAGTAGGTTCAGCATGGAATTTTGCAAAAAAGATCATGATTTTGGCAATTTTTGAAAAACCTGGGTTGAGGGAAATATAAAAGACCAATCCTGCTTTGAAGAGGAGACCTGTGCAAAGTTTCCATGGTTTGGAAATCAACCCTTCTAATTCTGGTCTGGATTCAGTAGGGGTCTCTAACAGTATTCCGAAATGAAACAATGTTTAGTGGCCTATAAGGATGAGAGATTTTGGTGTCTCCTGTCTCATATAATACAAAAAATCCATTGCTATGAATTACCCTGCAGGGGTTGAGGTATTTTGACAATTAGGCTGTAGTGGAATCAGCTTCTTTCTATATTGTTGTAAAATTCCATACCAATAGTCTAGTTAAGGTGGGCGATCAGCTGCTGTGAGAAGAACTCAAAACTCCTTCCCCACTTTTCATACCAAAAATGACAATGTGATAACAATAAACTAGTTACATAGTTGTCTTTTTCAGATGGTACCATCATGTGTACAGGAAGCCCACCAACCACATGCAAGAAGAGCATGCCACACCACAATACTCTTGCATACATAGTAAATGTGTTATGTGAGCAAGGACAACACACATATTTACTATGTGTGCACAGCCTTTTTATAAAAATGAATTCTGAAAAATCTACTTATCAATTCATATTACTTGAGACTGTGCACACATGGTAAATATACACATTCTCTTTGTTCACAAATCATGGTGACTGTACGCATGAGGAGGATCACTTCCTCTATGCTTCCAGTATGTGATGATAGCATTTTAAAAGTCCTCAATATATATGTGTGCACTGCATTTGTACCTAGCAGGTGGAACACTCTTGTCAACTGTACGTTCTTGATCATCATAATAGAATTTGACTTAGGAACTGGGTCTCATACATCAAAGCTAGAATATGGTCACTTCTGATACTGCTGAATCCCTTTGATACATCATATGTCAACCAATAAACACAGCTGCTGTGAAACATTCATTCAACTGGAATTCTGCAGAATGAAGTGAGGAAAGGTTTATGTGAACACCCCCTTTTGAGTGTTTATTCTTCACCTTCTCTGCCATCATGTTATCTGTGTTTCCTCTCAGGCCTCACAGCTGGGACTTGGTTAGGATGCTGGCAGTGTGTGGTCAGTCCTCAGCCACCCATTGGCCTGACATTGTGCTTCCTCCTTCCTCTTGGGCCTGCTTCTGGAGCCTTCCTTTTATTCCATCCTTCTGACTTGGTTCCGTATCCTTCACCTTACAGGAGCCACTCACCCACCTTTCCACGTTAACCCAATTGCTCACACACTTGGGTTTGTTTCCTAGGGCCAGGTGGTCTCTTTAATCAGCTACTGGCTGGCTCTAGATGATTCTCTAGGTTGCAAGCACCCTGTTCCTCAGCACAGGGCCAGAAGAAGGGCCTCTTAAGTTGCTGGCTTGGTGAATTTTCTTATTTTTATTTCCTGTTGATGACTGTGGACAAGGTAAGTATTTTGGCTCTGGGGTCCCAGTACAGGAGATTGAGTCTGGATGCAAGTTCATGTCCAGACAGTTTATTAGCCCAATGGTAATTTTACTTTTGGTAGTTGGAAGTGGCCTCAATCATTCAAATACAAAAATAAGCCATCCTATGAAGCATGACTAGCTTTTTTTGAATGCAAAAAACACAAAGAAATTGGTTGTCTTAGTCTTATGAGGTAATGGGCAGTGTCCCCAAGTAATGGGAAAATGGATCTAGTAATGAACAGAAAACTATATGACACCATGGTGCTATCAAGCTTTATGTCCATAATGTCTTCAAACTGCTTGACTGGAAACTACCCTGTGGGGGCATGACTGGAAACTACCCTGAGGGGGCATGACATACCCTAATCAGGAAATGGATTTTGAACCCCCCCCCCCTTTTGTAACTTTTCAGGTATTTACTATCACTGAGGGGAAAGTCCAAGAAACTGATGACTTCTTAAAACTCTGGTTAGAAAGCCGGTAGACTGGTTCGTGATCATCCATATTGTGATATAGTTGGAACTGAGAGCACTTTTAGACCTTCATCTTCACATATGAGAAGAATAGAATCCTTGGAAAATTCCATTAGCTGTTTGGTTGTTGAGATCTATGTGAACTCATATGTCAGGATGTTTTGTATGCAACTGTGACTGTATTGGTTAATTATGACACTGTTTTTCATTTTTCTCTTTTAATAGAGAAAATGCATGGCATGGCATGCATCGCATGACCAATTTTAACCATCGGGTGCTTCCTAAGCCTGCAAGCAGTAGCGATGATTGGTGTACTGATCCCTCACTCATGCTGCTCAAGTAAAGTTGTTGATTGGCATCTGTGGTGAGCCCTGTGTATTTTTGTATCAAAATAGCTGAAGGACTATTGTAGTAAATCCATTTAAAATTAATTTCTGTACATTTCAAAAGTAAAACCCTCTGAATTTTCACTGCTACTCAGTTTGTGCAGAGAATCCAGATGGTCCACTTCAAGAAGCACAGCCAAGTTGGCAAAAGCAAACCTAATTATTTCAGCATTTTCTCAGCTCAACCTTTAAGCAGAAACAAAATGAACTGAATGACAATATTTTTTTAAAATGCCCACACTTATACCTATACTTATTTTATCACATGTGTATTCCAGCCTTAATCCTAGATGTTCATTACCGATTGTACAGGTTCACCCAGTGTCTCTGTGAGGTTAGGAGATGGTGGCATGCACAATATCACCCTGAGAGCTTCAAAGCTGTGTAGAAAGCTATATTTAAGGGAAGGTGCCATGGTTCAATGGTACAGCTCCTTTTTTTCATGCAGGTTCTATTTCTGGGATATCCATTGAAAGGGGTCAGGCAGCAAGTGCTGTGAAAGACTTCAGCCTGAGACCCCGGAGAACCACTGGAAGGAATAACATAAAATACCAATCTTGATAGGTCAAATAGACTGATTCATTGTGAGCCAGCTTTATGTGCCTGCATGCATTCATGTGCTCATGATTCCCCCGGTCCACATTAGACGACACTGGCACACATGGTCTTGTGGTGTCTTTGTATGGATGGAAGCATTTGACTGAGTGACATGGTAATTCATGGCTGCTTGATCAAATAAACAAATTTCTTCAAGTACCATCAGTTTGGGAGAAAAACTTGTTTCAGGTGTTTTCCGCACGGTCCAAATATCCTAGGATGGGGAAGTGAAATGTTCCAAGATTTTTGTGCAAGATTTTTGCACGGTTCCTGGTCCTAAAGTGGGTCTGCTCCAGAGTTGCCCTGCAATATTTATTTTCTCCCTGGATTTTCAAAAAATCTCTAAATTGCCAGTTCTTTTGAAATATCCCTCACTGATCTCACTACCATGCAAACACTGCGGGAGCTGGACTGGATTATTTTTCCTACCTCACCACTGATCTTCCCATCCCTGCAGCCCGCCTCCCTGGTTTCCCCTTCTGATGTCACGTTCTTCTCTCCTGCCAATGGTTGCAGCCCGCCTTTCCCGAGACATTTTCCCAAGCACATTGCCTGCTCATAGCAGCAACCAGCTGACATTCCTTCTTGGTTAATTGGGAGTGTGGTTCCGAAATGTCCGCATTTTCTTCTTTGTGCATTTTTGGGCCATGCAGAAAACACCTCAGTGACATGAATGATGGGAAAGTGAATGAATGATGGGAAAACCTAAAGAACAATTTCCTAGTCACAGTATGTATCCAACCACTCTCTCACCAGTATGAAAATTACTACTAGCCTGGGAGCATTTGGTGCAACTTGACTGCATCTGGCAAAAGCAGCCACCATACAAGTCAGAGGTGCCTAGAAGGGTTGGCCAATGAAAAAAATTGCTGGGTCCATCAGCAGTGGCCACCATGCAGCCTTGCTTGGTCAGACACTGGCCATCACGTAACTCAACTGGAGTCAGTAGTGATGGCCAACTCAGCTAGACTTTTCCTGAAGAACAGACCGCAAGGGAGGAGGCAATGCTGAAATCAGGGAGAAAAGAAAGAGGAAAGCAGGGAGATGTGAGAGGCTACAAAGGTTTTCAGGGGAGGGAAAAAAGAAACACTGGAGGGAGGTACACAGGGGAAAATGAAATGCCCTCATGGATCCTTGCAGCTCCCACATGAGGCTAACCTAGAGTGTTTCCCCACTTACACATAGCCCCCTATGTCGCATGCTACTCTCAGTGCGCATCATTTCTGGCGCGCGCCTGGGCTTCCCCATGACCCTGCGCTCTGCACAGGGTCATCAAAAGGCGCTGTTTTGAAGAGCGCCAGGAATGACGCGCGTTGAGGGGGCGCGACAGCGGCAGTGTTGGGGCGGCTGCGTTGTTGCCGCCCCTGAAGTGGGGAGTGCCGGGGGACCCCGCGCTACTTGGCTATAGTTGCACGGGGTGGAAGGTAAGTGGGAAAATGCCCCTGATCTCATCAGATCTCAGAAGCTAACCAGGGTTAACCCCTTGGATGAATGACCACCAAGAAATACCAGAATTGTTGTATAGAAGAAGGCAAACACAAACCACCTCTGTTAGTCTCTTGCCTTGAAAACCTTACAGACTTGCCACAAGTTGACTGCAACTTAACAGCTCTTTACAAACAAAAAATAAATCTATTAAAAATAAATTTAAAAAGCAGAAAAATATCGTGCTCACTTCTAAGTCCCTGATCAAAATGCTTCAATTTTACCAGACTTTTAACTAGAGACTGATATTTTAAATTCTTTTTATAGTTTGCTTCTAGCCTGAAGACTGTTCTAAAGATTATATAAAGATACTAAATATTTTGTGTCTTGGATTTTTTATGTATGTTGGTCTGTCTGTATTTTTACATATCTTTATGGATTTTTTTAGAAGTTGTTAATTGTAGTAATTTTTCTTTTAATTATTTTGTTTTGTTTTTTGAGCTGTTTTGAGAACATGGCATATAAATGTTTTAAATCAGGGTTGGCCACCCCTATCTATATATATAAAAAGCTAACCATGTGTTTGTTCCTCACGCTCTAACGCGGAAACGGCTGGTCCGATTCATCCCAAATTTTCCCACAATGTCCCTCCTCATTGTGGGCAGGTAATTGGACCTTCAAATCACTGAAAGTCTATACCTGAACCCGGTAAACTGCATGTTTCTGCAAAACCCATGGCGGACCAATCAGGGGCTGCCGTGCCAAGGGGCGTGGCTTGCCCGCCTTCGGTGTGGCATGCACGTGCATGCCAGCCTCAGGTTCATCTGTAGGCTGCTGGACTCGCCCATATAGGAAGAGGAAGGAGGAGCGTTCCCAGGCACCCAGTAAGAAACAGCCATAATGCCTCTCCTCTTCCTCTCCCCTTCCCCTCCGAGCTCACCACACAAAGCCACAGCGAAGCGTGGCCAGGCCCACTAGTTTAAAATAAATGAATAGATGCCATGTTTAAGTTTTATATAAACAAATAAATGATTGACAAAGCATTGTTAATGGTGATGTCTATAAAATATAGACCACCAGCATGGTACAATGGTGAAAGTGTTAGATTGAATCTGTGAAATCCAGCTTCATATCCCCACTGTGCCATGGAAGCTTACTGGGTGACCTTGAGCCAGTCACACACTCTTAGTCTAGCCTGCTTCACAGGGTTGTTGTGAAGATAAAACATGGGGGGAGTGATGTACGCTGATTTGGGTTCCTGCTGGGATGAAAGGGGACATATTATTAAAAAAATATAATTCCATTAGAATGCAGTTTCATATTGCTGGGGGTCGGGGTAACTGTAATTCTCCAGTCTTGCCTTGGCACTGGATTGCCCATTACTAATTTATACATAACTTAATGAAAAGCATAGGCTATTAGATAAAATAATTAGTGCACATGTTTTAGGAACAAAATACACTGGAATGAAACATTTTCAATGCTGTTCCTTTTCTTTTGTGATTAATAGCCCTAATTGCTTTTGAGCCAGATGAGACACTTACAGCAGTCTGGGAATTTGTAGAATTCCAAAAAGAGACATTTGCAGCAGATGATTCTGTACCTCCATTTGCTCAGTCCCCATTAAGTTCAAATGTGGCATAAGGCATAACTGGTTAAAAACAAATTTGGTCAGCAGATCAGAAGAGGGTAGCAGGTTGCTTTATTTACCTGCACCCTCTCACCTATGGCATTTTGCCATGGCTGACTAACCCATGCTTCCTATGGGCAGCATGGGATTAGCTAGTTGCTAAATTTAGAACCAAGCAGGAATTTGGGAAGGGGGGGGCATCAGATTGGCCATCTGCCCTGGCTGTTCTGAAGGATAGGGTTTTTCCCCACCCTATTAAATAGGTCTTGTTGTAAAACTGGTTAGGCTGCAACTAGTTGGCAGGAATAGTGTGGATATGGGTTGCTCAGGACAAGTAAGGCTAATCTGAGGTATGGTTGGGTATGATGGGGTATGTGTCTAGAACAGACTATCACATGTCTTTCAACTGGTTCTGCCTAGAAGGAGCACCCTTGCTGCTGAGCAGCATCTTTTGAACCTGGCAGAAGTCTTATGACATATCAGGGAAGATGGATAAAGCTGAAAACCTCTCAACACATATGGGTGAGTTTGAAGCCAGGATAGATCTGTCCAAAGGCAGACCAGTTAGATGCCTAGTGCAGGCTGCCCTCAAATTGTCAGCTTACTGAAATAACTAGTGGCATTGATCCACCATTTAATTAGTGTCATTAAATAAACAAAACAAATTGAACCCACATGCTGTTTTCACATGTTATCGCTTGGTGGGGAGGGGGGTGCTGAGACAATTGATATAACAAATATAAAAACAAATGATATCAGTAGGGCTTATTAAAGGTGAAATGAGCATGATCCAACTGGATTTGTAGATTCATATGTAACTGAGCCTAAGATGTTAAATCTAGCTAAATCCATGTTTGGTTGCAGGACTCAGTAGTCTATCTAATTATTCTATTTATGTACTCAGATGAATATGGAAAGAAACATCTCTTGCTGTTAAGAGAAATAGAAAATGGATCCAGCAGTCCTGCTTTTAAACTGTACTAAGCCAATCCCATTTGGCTGGCATCAGCATGATTTAATTGTATGTGTAACCTCCTTGGCCTCCTTCTGATTGAAATTATATGATTAAACTTCAGCTTTCACTTAAGTAAGAATGCAAATAAATTCTCTCATTACCAGATGATAGGAGATTCACAGAAATGACTTTATAAACACACCCTACCTGCCAAAAAGAATTGAATGTTTATTTACCATATATGTTCCCTATTAGGTACTGACATTTCTCTTCAACTCTAAAAAGGCTGTTTATAAATTATAGGGAAAAATGCACATTGATTCCAACACATGCTTTTCTATGAATCAACATAACAGTATGAAAATGTGCAAACATGAAATTAGCCTTAATGTCAAAATTGCCTGGAACAGCTGGATGATCATGGCAGATTATGAACTAACAGCATCAACAGCATGAACCATATTAGCCAATTTAACTGAATTATGGGTGCTAGTTTTCTAATAAGGGCTGTTGTCCAGTAGGAACTGGTCTATGACCTCATTAGACCCTGAGTGGGCTTGGAATTGTACAATTTCAGTCCTTAAGCATCTCAATTGGGAAGTCTAACTATGCATATTAAGAAGCTTAATCATGAACAAATGGTGCATGATTAGTGCTCAAGTACTCAAGCAGGTAGGCAGCTGTTTCTCAGTAGAAAGGCTGTAATTATTATTCCTCTGATAATTTGCAAAATATATCAGAATGACAAGGGTTTACAAATATGCTTTTAAAGCTCTAGCTACGATTATACAAAACATGCAATATCTTGATACATTCTTCTGTGGAGAATAGCTCAACATAGCATACTTTATTTTCTTGACTACTAATATAAGATTTTTATGCTTTTAAAATCTTGCAGCTATATCATGTAAATGGGGTATATTTCCCATGAGGTCATTAGCACCTCCAGATATCAGGAATCAAAAGTCACACTCATGTTCCCTAGTCATATCATGTATAGTGACTAGAAATTTGATGCTAGAGGGAATTAAAAAAATAGATCTAGGATCACAAATTTTAAGAAACCAAAGTAATTTCTGATAAACATTTAACCTGTGATTCAATAAAACAACCAAAACTGGTACCAAAACCGCAAAACCCAACAAACTAAACACAAAATGTCAAAGGAAATGAAACACTATAAAGACAACAATCCTGAGATATCAACACCAGACTCAACCCTCTTAGACCACAACTCAGCTATCCACAAGAGGTTGGATATGATTCTAGAAAAATTAGACAATTATCAAAAGGAAAATAAGAATGAACTAGAAAAATTAGAAACAGAAATACACAAACTCAAACAAGAAACCACAAAACTATGGAATTTGGATGCAACAATAACAAATATCAAAGGAGAAATTGAAAACACCACCCAGAAAATTGCTACAATAGAAAAACAGCTAGTGACACACAAAATGATGAACAACTAGAAAAACTTGCAATGATAGAACTAAAACAAGAAAAAGACAACCTTGAGGATAAGAGGACTTCATGAAACACCAAAAGAAAACCTCCTACAAAGACTTACTCCACTTTAATCAGAAATATGGGACATCCCCTACCATGAAATATATAAAGAAATTGATCAGATTTATAGAATTAATTGAAGTTACGCCAAAGAGCACAAGACACCAAGGGATATAGTGATGAAATTTCTGAGAAAAACCATGTCCGCTGTGATCTTAAGGAAACACCTCAATCAAAGACTAACACTGGAAAACTCAAACCTCACTATATTTAAATAAATCCCTACATACTTTCTGAAGAAAAGAAAAATGTATCATTTCCTTACAAACTTCCTACAAGAACAAAAAATCTCTTACAGATGGCTATTTCCAGAAGGGAGTTCCCTTATCTGGAATTACAGCAGGGTGAATCTATCTACAGTTACTAAAGCACAGGACTTTTTACATAGAATTACAAAACATCTAGCGAACACAACTAACTAAACAAACAAATAAAACATCATCTATATACATAAAAAGCTAACAGTGATTTTGTTAGTCATGCCCTAACGCAGAAACGGCTGGACGGATCGCCTCCAAATTTTCATATGATGTCCCTCCCTGTTGCGGGCAGGTAATCGGACCTTCAAATCGCTGAAAGTCCATACCTGAGCCAGGTAAAATGTCTTTTTCCTGGCGCACCAGGCCATGAAGCTGGCTGTGTTTAACTGTCACCCTTAGAATGTTTGTGCAGCATGTCTGTGGCCTGAGGAGTTGGTATGCCCTTAAATAGATAATACTGTTAGGTAACACGAGTGGAAGTGAAACACATACACACTTTGCTGTGTGAGACGTGAGGTGGAGTTCCCCCCCTCACACGCAGGTAACTTTCACTCTCTGTGCCTCATCCACTGCTACCACAAAACAGACATACTCTCATACACATCCAGCTCATCCTCACACACCTCACTCTGCCCTCTCTCACATCCAACCACCACTTACCCACTTCCTCACTCATATTTGCCACAACTCTCTTTTACTAAAATCGAGCTGGAGTTTGCCTTTTTCTTCTAAGAAAGTCCACGGGGTGGGGGTGAACCAACACTACTGGCTCCGCTTCTTTTGCACATGGCTCTTTAAGAACCCAGGGAGATGGCCTCGATCTGAGCACCTTACCACCTTGCCTCTGCTGCCTGACTGGGATAGCCTCCTTGCCCCAGTTCTGCCTTACCCAAGCCAGGACTGTGCATGTCAACCAGCCTCATGGACAGCGGGATTCGCACTCTGGACAGTTCCATTGTGGAATGGAAAGGGTTACCTTATACTAAAAAAAACAAGACACCACCATATAACAATGTGAATTGAAAAGGGAAAGAGGGATTCCATTTGACCACCCCAAAAGGCTATGCTGCAGATCATTGGACCTGCATGGACATCTGTGTGGGTTGCGGACTGTGATGAGAAGGACAATTGCCACAGCAATGCGTGGCCGGGCTTGGCTAGTCTATTGATACATTTCAACACTATCAACCAAATAAAACAGAATAAATGACAAATCCCCTACTTGGTATCCCCTACTAAAATATTTACACAGTTCTGACCCCCAAAACAGATCGCTAATACTAGACACATAATTGCTATTTATCCTCATACATTTAAGAAATTATTTTAATATCCTACTAAATCCTTTATTATCTCTGTAATGTACCACAACACTAAAATATTCAAAACAGATACAATAGAAACTATGACTCTTTACATATGATTGATTATATATTGCTTATATAATTTTATTAATGTATATGTGCATATGAAACTTTATTGATAATCTTCTAAATTTTCTCTTTGTTCTATATTATAATGTAAAAATGTTATCTTACTCACTGATTTAGCTATACACACATTTATGCCAATTTATATTATCAATCTATAATTGGTTACAAAGAAAAATGATATGGAATTTCGTATGGAATTTCATTATATGTCAATAATTAAATAATATTATAAGATACAATAAAAATATGATTTTTTTAAAAACAGCGCTGAAAGCTAGGAAGGGAAAATTCGAGAAAATTAAAATATATGCAATGTATTGTATCTTACCACTTTTAAAACCTAAAACACATGGCTATACTTATAAAAAAGTATATGTGCTTTAGTTTTATTCGAGCAGTGATTACAAATATGCCAGATGTTACATCTAGAACTGCAAGCAGTTACATTCTAGGTTGCATAAGGCTAAGTAAGTTTTTCTTATGTGATGGGCCTGCCATATTTTCTGAAGCAAGTCTCATCCTTTCTGGGGATGCCTTTGATCCCCATGGCATGATAAGATTATTTATGCTTGTGCTTGGCCTTGCACCTTTTCTGTTAATTCTCAACCTTTGTATTGTTTTCTTGGCCTTGTATCACTGGCAAAGAAGAGCCGGTTTTGGTCAACAAGAGGCGAAACAGGGAAAAGCCAACAAAATGGAGAAGCAATGAAAACATTTACTTCATTTACAATTTAGAACATGTGTGAACAAAATGCTGAACTTGATGGGCCTTTGGTTTGATTCACCATGACGCTTTTTAGATTGTAATCCCATAATTCTAGTGTCATGACCAAGGCCCTTTCTTGGTTTTGCTACATATCTAGCTTCAGGTGGAGACGACACCCAAATAAGGGTCCCTGAAGATTACAGCAATAATTAGGATGGTCTTCAAGGCATATTGGTCTCAAACCACATAGGCTAATACCTATGTAATACCTGCTTCTAGACACTCTTTAAAGCAGCCCCATGTAGAGTGAATTACAGTGCTCTAATCTCAATGTTACCAGGGTATTTACCAAAATGGCAAGATTTTTCCTGCCCAGGAATTGCCACAGATAGCCCATCTACCATGAAAGGCATCGTTGGCCACTACTGCCACCTGCTTATCCAACAAGAGGTCTGGGTTCAGCAGCACTTATGAATCTGATCCCTCATGGATGGTTCATCTAGAGCAGAAGACACCTCAATTCCTGGGTCAAACATTCTGCCCACCAGTAAATGCTCAAATTTGTCAGGATTATGTTTTACCTTATTAGCCCTTGTTCTGGCATGCTGGAAGCACATATAGTCTGTAGTCTCAAGTATTCTTGTACATATTCTGAAGGGGGTGCACACAAGATAGAGCTAAGTGACATTTGCATATTTTAAGCACCTCACATCAAATATCTAGATGACTTCTCTCAGCAGTTTCATGTAGATCTTAAAACAATAGGGAACAAGATGGAACTCTATGGGTATCCAGCAGTCCAGCAGCACCGCTACTTTCCAGATAGGACTGAAACTGCAGCAGAATGGTGCTAGTCTCAACACTGAAAGGCAACCTAAAAGGATAACATGATTGATGTTCTCAAAAGTCCCTGAGAAAACAAAGAAGATCTACAGACTTTTACTC
Source organism: Sphaerodactylus townsendi (assembly GCF_021028975.2). Taxonomy (NCBI): domain Eukaryota; kingdom Metazoa; phylum Chordata; class Lepidosauria; order Squamata; family Sphaerodactylidae; genus Sphaerodactylus; species Sphaerodactylus townsendi. The sequence continues at coordinate 83,972,782 of NC_059431.1, read as the reverse complement.
CCCCATCTATCTCCTAGTTCAGGTGGAAGTAGACTGTTTATTGTGGTGACCAAGTAGGGTCCACACTGGTTTATGCTTCTACTTCACAGTTCTTCAGGGTTATTTGAAAGCTATGAGCAGGCAGAGGTCTGTGGGTTTTAAAAGGATGTCATATAACCTAAAAATCTATGGAAGAAACTAACAGCTTTTAGAGTCCAAAGCAGTCTTGCAGTTACTAATATTCTCTCTGCTTTGATACAATATATTTATTCACAAAGAAATTAGATCTCCATAGTTCAATCTTTCAATAGATTACTTGTGTAAATTGGATCCTGATCCTGAACCTCCACTATCTACTTTCCTTTCATTCTGCAATAAATTTGTTTTTACATCTCTGTTTTTACATCTCTGTTCTCATCCTTGTTATTAAAGGCAGTCAAAGATATAACTAAGTGTTATCAAGGAGGGGAGAGGGTACCTCAGAAACTCCATCAGAAATTGATAATTAGCTTAGGGTAAATACTGTCAAGCACTAGCAGGGCAGTTATTAAACATTTGTTTTGCTTAATTCACAGTTGTGCTTGGTAATGGGATCAGTAAATATGGGAGCCCTGTGGTAAGTGGTAAGTTGCAGTACTGCAGTCAAATCACTGCTGAGTTAAGTCACAACAGAAGTTTCCGGTAGCTGACTCAAGGTTGACTCAGTTTTCCATCCTTTCAAGGTTGGTAAAATGAGTACTCAGCTTGCTGGTGTAAAGTGTAGACAACTGGGGAAAGCAATGACAAACCACCTCATAAATATGGTCACCTTAGTAAACTTTATAATCTGTTCTCACCCCAAGGGTCAGTAATGACCTGATGCTTTACCTTTAAGTGTGATGTGGTGTGGTAGTCTTCAGTTAATCCCAAAACTTCCATGCTACCATCATGACGCCCCTGTTCGATACCATCAAGATTATCCTCCTATGGAGGAGTCCAATTACTCCCCAGGGGAGGGTTTTAAAGGAAAGGATTCTCCGGGTGCCTTTATTATGAAATTACCGCTGTTTTAATGAAATTCAGTATGTTTTTATGTCGGAGTTTTATGGGCTGTTGTTGTTTTATTTGTATGGTTGCCCTAATTTATTTGTATTAATTGTTGTACACCGCCCAGAGCCCCTCGGGGACAGGGCGGTATAAAAATCGAAATAATAAATAAATAAATAAATAAATAAATAAATAAATAAATAAATAAATAAATAAATAAATAAATGAGGACGCTGGCACTGGACCAAGTAGTGGTCCTAGGGCTATAACTGTAGAAACAAGATTTGGAAGACCTGGCCTCCTTGGATAACAGGTCTACACATTCTATTCAACCATGGGTAGACCAGCTGTCCAGAGTGCTGGTCTACCTATCATAAAGAAGAACTGGTAGGTCTACCAATTACTTTCAATCACAGGTAGACAAGCTGGCCAGAGAACTGGTCTAACCACCATTAAGAAGAATTGGTAGACCTGGTCTCCGTAGCCACAGGGGCTACCCATTACTTCTTAACGTTGAGTAGACCAACTTGGGCAGCAGGAGGAGGTACATCCACAAAGTTTACCAGATCTTCTCTAAAGCAGGCACTTGCTTTTAAGAAGAACTGGTAAACCTGGCCTCCATGGTGGCCCAGACTACCCATTGCTTCTTAATTGTGGGTAGTCCAGCTCTCCAAGCAGTGGTGAGAGGTGAAGGCTGGCAGGGCATAGGGACACTGCAGTTTCCTGATTTGCAAAGAGGCTACCTTGATGCTCCTAGGAAAGTAACATCCAGAGCTCATGCCCTGACTTGCCCCACCCTAAATACCCCAGTGGGTTTTCCTGACAATAATATTTTAGTGCTTACTTCTGCCATCCCAACTTATCACAATAAGCAGAATTACACCTTCCTAAAACCACTGAATTCAATGGAGTTAGAAGGATGTAACTCTGTTTAAGATTGCACTGTAAATGAACAAATTGAGTTCTACCCTAATTTTGTTACGGAGTCAGGAGGATCATATCCAACGTAACAGTCCTTTGTCTAACTATATTTAAAAGAATGCTATATAAAGTCAGACATCATTTTCCCCAGCAGCTTTACAAGCAGAAACCAAAGGAAGAAGGGTACTATAAAGCTTTGATTCCCGAATAATGACCTGAAGCAGAGAGATTTGCTTCCACCCCCAAGCTCACAGATTTGAGTTTTCTCTTTTAAAAAGTTCCACTGTGCATATACAGGATTTTCTGAAGGTTGCTTTGTGTGAGTGCATAAATAACCAAGATTATGATTTTTCACTCCTGTGAAGTTTCATGGATATTAATGAGCCCTGCAAATTAACAGGTTTTGTTCTCCTTTCTTTTTCCAGTTCTTTCACTTTTTTTTCTAGGATGGCAAATATGGAAATTTCATTCCAGCAGTAGCATGAGTTCCTTTTGCACATCTAACAGGAAAGTTTCTAACAGGAAAATTTCAATGCTTGACCTTTGCTGTTCACAATTTTTTTCTTAAAGCATCTCCAGTGTATGAAACCTGGAGAAATGACTATGAGAAAGCATGACAAGCAAGACTTGCAAAATCAACCTTTCCTGTTGGGTGGCAAACTGAACATCATTGCTTTATCACTCATAGACATTGGCCATGCCAAAGTCTAAAAGAGCAGAGTATGTAAAACTGAGCATGGGACTTTGGAGAAAAGGTACACAACCTGCCCCCACTTTCATCCCCCCTTAGCTTCTCCCCTGTCAGACATAAGAGTTGTTGAGAGACAAATCTGGGAAAGCAGTTTCAGAGGGCCTGTGGCTCAGTGGTAGATAATCTGCTTGGCATGCAGGAGGTCCTAATCCCCAGAATTTCAATTTAAAAGGTTCAGTCAGTAGTTAATGCCTGAGACCTGATAAAGTAACTGCCAGTCTGAACAGTCTATGTTGTAACTCATAGGCTTTGTCACCTTAACTATTAGCTTGTCCCTAACCTTGAATTCTGATTTTGCTACAGCTAAAGCAAAGCCATGTTGATACTTCCTATAGCTCTGGTTTCTGGAAAGAGAAAAAAAACACCCATGGAAGTAATGACTACCTAGGTATTCTAAGTTACTTAGGTTGCATACAAGATAAGCTAATTTCCTTCACGTATGGAAAGGGAAGGGACACAAGGTTAGCTGTCTTCCTGTCCTTCACCAAGTCTGAGGATGGACAGCAACTTGCCTTCCATGCTGTTGTCCTCCTCAGGAAGGGGCAATTTTAATTCTAGGAAGGTTTATACTGTATTTTTCATTATTTGCACTGGTAAACATATTGCATTACTCTGATGGTGGCCATTTATGCTTGTGTGATCTTTTTTTGTTTTGAGTGTACATTCCCTTCAGGTTGGATTCTTGTTTACACACACATTTCTCTCTCTTTGACACTCACCCCATTCTCAGAACTGAGAAACCCCATGTTTTCCAAATGCATGCAACTTCCCCTCTTTCTCCTCTATTAAGTTGTATCGCTCCTTACAGCCTTCTCCTGCACATCAGTTCCTCCCACTTTATTACCCACTTCCCTCCTATGCTTCCTCCATGTTGGGATGATGAGAAGTTTTCAGAGGTTTCCCTGTTGGATTCCTTTTTTTTAAAAAAAAAATCAGTGCTGACTATTTATGGTGTAGTACACCCAATGAAACTCACAAGGCTCAGAGGGAATGTTTTGTGCAAGGTGGTCACTGCCAGCCAACCTCCACACACACCAGTCTCCCTTCCCATAATCAGAAGACTTCAAGTTCAGAGGGTTCCTGCTTGGTATTCTGAATACATGGGAGGACATCAGGCTGGCATCAGTAACTATTGATAAACTAGATGACAACAGAAGGAGGAGGAGAGGTAAGGGGGGAAATGTTTCATGCAGAACTTTAGAGATTACTTCAGAGGATGCTTGCAGTGTGTGAAGGTCTATCTATCTAGAGAACTATCGATAAACCAGGCACCCTATCCCCACCCCCACCCCCAAGATACTCAAGCAAGCAACCTCCCAAAATGCATGGCAACAAAAAAGAGGGCTGATGGTCAAAATGGCAGATCAGTCCAGACAGAGATGCTTTCGGACAGGTTAACGGAATGGAAACGAAAAAGTGGGGCAAAAAAAGGTTGGTGTAAACCCCACTATGAAGCAAAGTTAGAGAACCTGGCTGTTACTAGCCAGAGCTGAAGTGGGATGAGAGGGTAGTTTTTAGGAAAGCAGTGCCTCCACTTGTCATATATCCCCTATTTGGAGGCCTAGTACAGGTCAAAGATGGATGCCATCTCCTGTGCTCTCTCAGTGGTATGGATAGAGAAAAACCTGCCTGGGCAAATCTCCCTGTCAGTCAATGAAATGCATAACAGCCAGCGTCACCTTCCCTAAAGTAATCAAGAAAGAGAAAAGCTTATTCTTGGGAAACCAGTTCTTGCCTTGTGACTGCAATGCAGCTATTTCTAGATCAGGGGTAGGGAACCTGCGGCTCTCCAGATGTTCAGGAACTACAATTCCCATCAGCCTCTGTCAGCATGGCCAATTGGCCATGCTAGTAGGGGCTGATGGGAATTGTAGTTCCTGAACATCTGGAGAGCCGCAGGTTCCCTACCCCTGTTCTAGATCAACAAAGCTTATGCTAACTAATATTATCAAAGTTTTCTTTCAATTTTTCTTCAATGCAATAATTCTATCTTCCTGTTTCCTGACTAACCTCTGGAAAAGACCACTTTCATTTGAATCAGAAAAGCCCTAAAATCTAATAATCTTTGGATATTCCCTGGGCTTGAATCATTAAACCCAAGTGACCAACTCTTATTCTTCTTTGAAGAAGAAAAGCCATCTTTGTTCTGATAGTTATCGATAGTTCTCTCTCTCTCTCTCTTAGCATAATTTAAGAGACCAATTTTTCCGATAACTAGACTGCTCACCTTGCACTCAATGCCCAGTATTTTCTGAGCCATCTGTTGATTCAGTTATTCTGCATGCCAGTTGCTTTCACCCTGTCTCTTTGGAGCTGAATGTGAGCATTAAACTCTGCTTTCTTGACCCCTTCTGCTCCAAGATAAGGTAATTATAGCCTCTTTCTTACAAAATCCTGATCTATTCCAGATCTTTTTCCTTAACACTTTCTAAATTAAAAGCTTTAGGTCACTAAATGGGTGTTCCCCACCCCCAGTCACAACCTGGGCCAGTCCAGTCTTTGCTTAGGTTATGTGATTGTGGAGGAAGGACATACCCCTCCTTCCAGATCTTCCTTCATTACTGCAAGGAGCCTCCTCTTTTGCTTGATGACAGCACACAGTAGAAAAAGAGGGAGGGATGTGTGCCTGCACAGAAGACCACTAGATGAACATGTTACAGTAAGGAACACTTTTTGAATGATGCCTACCTTTCATGATCGTGACCTCTGTGCAATCCCACATTAAGGAATGGTAAGCTTACATACTGTGGAGGTGGGTGTGTACTGTCAACAAAGCACTGATTGCAATACCATTTACCCTCATTCATTTCAGCCCTAACCTCATCATCCACAGTGTAATGATTGATGAAAGTCAAGAGAATAGGCCATGTAGCCAAATCAAGGGAATAGGCCATGAAGTCTGTGACTTCCTTCTGTGATACACCTCTGAAGATGCCAGCCACAGATGCAGGTGAAACGCTAGGAACAAGATCTATCAGACCATGGCCACACAGTCCAGAAAACCCACAACAACCAGTATTCTTTATTACATTTATTTCTGTTTTAGTTCTTTAACAAACATTTATTTTAAAACTTAAGGAGTCTATGAGTGTTTCATCTTAATGAACAGTCTCTCAATTAATACAGTATGAGAACTAATTTAGAGAGGTTGTGTTGTACAGATAAATGATGCAAATAGATCTTTTTCCTCACTTGCTGCCCAAATGATAGGCTTTACTATGTCACTATTGTCACCTGGCTGTAGACACTTTTTAATTTTACTAGGCGCTTCCAGCTTTTAATATTTTAATGAATTGAATTAAAATATTTCAGGGCAGTGAGAGATCAGCATCAAAGGAATTTAATGAGGAATATGAAAGGGGGTTTCAGTTTCACAAGCTTTCTTTTCTCCCTTGGATATCTATCTAGGGAGGACCAATTGACAATCTGTTGTATTTTTTTTGTCTGATACATAATATGTTTGGGATGCTGTTGTGCTAGGCCTGTGATAGTGTTATTTTGAGTCAATGGAAGCATTTGGTCTTGAATATTTTATTTTCATGCCATTGCCAAATTCCAACTCTTTAGAACAGGATTGACAAAATATTTGTTTCAGCTGTTTAACCTTGTTTCAAAACTTTAGCTGTTTATTCACCTAGTAAAATAATTGTGGTTGCATCATTTTGTTCAGCTTTGAAATTGCTGCCATATTGTTAAAGGAACTGAAATGAGAACATAAGAAGAACCCTGTTGAATCTGATCTAGTGTCCTGTTACTGGTTGGTAGATCAACAATTTCACATATGATTTCTCTAAGTACCATTGAACACATGTCATACTTAGTAATTTTACTACTTAATACAAATTCATATGTATTAATTAATGTGTATGAATGTTCAATTTGTCTAGTAGACGTACAACTTCATCTTTTGCTTCTGCAATTTGACCCAGTTCTTCAGTCACCCTTCCTGAAAAAAGTGACTCCAGCATTAGCATGTTCCTCATATTTTCCACAGTGGAAACAGTGACAAATGATTCATTTAGTTTCTCTGCAATCTCCCCTAAAGTTCAGGCAGAAGGTGACTAACGTCCACTCCTTCCCCAGGAATGCTCCGGCCTGCCCTTCTGTGCCAGTGCCCAATCAGATGCCAACATTCATCTGAGGTGCTGGCCACTTCCTAGTTTTATCACTGAAGAGCTAAGGTGCCCCCTATGCCAGCAGAGGGGGCAAATATGCTGGCAATGCTCCATGCCACCACCATCAACCAGGATTGGGCTGCAAATATTCCTGTCCTTTTGCATTTATCTGGACAAAGTAGATGCAAGAAAGTCAGGGCTCCTGTGTCCCTTGATACTGGAGATGGATTTAGGAAGCACACCTTGCATTTTGCAAAATGAAAACACCTGAAGAGTTCTTCTCACACTTTCAAATGTGCAGGACCCTTGCATCTAGCTGCACTTTTAAAATACTTCCTACAATCTCATTTGATTTTTCAGCTGCTCATGTTATTTAAGTTGTACCCCCACATGCACATGGACTGAGGAAGGTTTTACAGAGTTCCTAGCAAAATACTGGTACATTCGGAAGCACAATATCCTCATTTGTAAAAATTCTCAAGTTAATGATTACCAAGACTTTGGTCTGTGAATATTTTATCCTTTCTAAAGGTAGATCTAGGCATCTGTGTGCAGAAAAATGAATTATAGTGTGTTTTTGGGAAAGTTGAGATTCTTTCCTACCCTGTAATTCTTATATATTTCTTAAAGCTCTCGGTATAATTAACAAGTGAGAATATGCTCACACTATGTCAGCAAAGGAAAGATTTCTGCAGTATTTCAGTAGTATTTCAGTAGTATTTCAACACCTGACAGACTTTAGTGCTAATGAAGAGGGCCATGGAAAAGAACCCTAGACACTTCTCTCAAATTTTAACCCATTCATTTATATACATTAATAGTTAATTTAAAAAAAAACAGCCATATTTCATTACATCAGTGAAGAAGAAGGAAGAGTAGTAGTAGTAGTAGTAGTTTGGATTTATATCCCCCCTTTTTCTCTTGTAAGGAGACTCAAAGGGGCTTACAATCTCCTTTCTCTCCTCTCCCCCACAAACACTCTGTGAGGTGGGTGGGACTGAGAGAGCTCCGAAGAACTGTGACTAGCTCAAGGTCACCCAACTGGCAAGTGTAGGTGTGCACAAGCTAATCTGGTTAACCAGATGAGCCTCCACAGCTCAAGTGGCAAAGCGGGGAATCAAACCTGGTTAGAGTGCACCTGGTCTTAACCACTATACCACAGTGGCTTTTAAAGTGGTGGTGTCAGTCTTGAGATATGCTTCACAGCAGCCCTGATTTGATATTTCTAAGGTAACTTCAAATTAGGAATTATGTCACCAATTAAAAATTGAAAGACAAAAACCACCCTCTTTTAAGAATTGCCTGAGTTTTTAAGTTGAAATAACACTCTCACACAGATTTTTTTAGATACAAAAACCTGCTTTAAATTACTATGTAAGTCTTATTTGAAATTCTGGTGTACTATTTAATCATGTGTTTTACTTCTATTGCCCTTTTGTGGTGTTTTTAAAATACTGAATCTTGGTTCATTCAGACCTAAATGCTACTGGGCTATGAAAGTCTTCAGTACCCTACCTAATGTACCAAGGACATGGATAGTTTTATTTGGGCAAAGAATTAATTCCCTATGAATTCCTATGCCCATTCTGCACTATTATAAACCCTCTAGTGTAAGCAATAAAGCATTAAATTCAAATCTGCTGCTGGCTGCTTGTCCCTTCGTACAATAAAATAATGGGTTCAGCCTGGAGCAGAGAAAGTACATATTGTACATATGGTCTGAAAGATGCTAGAAACCAGGGAAGCCCCAGAGAAGTCTGCAAAGCTGGCCAAGAAAATGCTTCTTTGCTGAATGCCCATATCATGCTCTTGCTGGATCCAGGTCTCTTCCAAACAACAGAATGAGGTCAAGAGGAAGCTCCCTGCTGGGGTCTGGATGCTGGAAGGCTTTGGGTATTTCTTACTGGCAGGATTCTTGGCAAGAAGTTAAGTGTGTAAAAGAGATGTGAAAAAGAGTTCTGTGTGCCAACAGACCTCTAGGACTGCTGTCCAAAGTTAAGCAAATGTTTTCTATTGTGTTCCTTTTTTTGTTCCTTTTGTGTTCTTTTTTAATTGATGTCCATATGTGTAATATGGTGTGTATGCGTGTGCATGCATTTATTGATACACAAATCAATAAATATCAATAAAGCATGGTTTTAAAAAGTTTTGTGTAAGGGAATGGAAGATGGAATGGAAGCAAAGAATTATAAATTTGATTTTCAAATCAAATGGCAATTTTGAGTTGAAATAATAGAGCTGAAAAATTTGAAATAATTCTTAAAGTATTATTTACTAAATATTGAGTTCTGCTGCAGTCTAAAGAACAACTAATATATCCTAGCTGGTACATTTTAAAATGCTACTTAGTTGACATTTCTGCCAAATAAATTTCCCTGCACTCAATGGCAAATAAGGAAGCGTAGAAAACCTTTTCTAAAGAAACAGGCACGAACTTTAATGTTTATTTCCACTCTCCCTTCTATTCAAAAATTTGACTGCCAAGCTGAAGGCCAAGCCATCATTTTCCAGAATGTCAGCCAGGGTATTTTATGACACCTTCTTTGGGATTTAAATTCCACAAGAGGTATTGTACTTGCTGAAAGTATTTCATTAAAAGATATGCATGCTTGACTGTCATTCCAAATAGTCTAGCAGAACTTATAGCAATTTACATTTTCTTAAGAAACAGTGACTTCAGTAGATTTTTTAAAAATGTAACTGTTTATGATTGCACTGTTAATTTCCAAAGTGTAGGAAACTGAATCATTTGTAAGTCTCTTGGCATCCATTTAGCAACTGGTATTCAAATGAGTGGAAATACAGCAACCCTAGAAAGATCCAACAGGTAAGATGATATATCGTTGTATACTTGAGTTGCCAAATCATGAAACAGAAGATAAACAACCCATGGACTCCAAAGGGCAGATAAGAGGGAGGAGATACTGATTATGCATGGCAAGGTTCCCATGACATCAAAGAGAATAGGCTGGGGGAGTCTTTGTTTCAGGGCATTTTCAGTATTACCCATTACCTTGTTTGCAGAGGAGTAGTCATTTCCCATAAACTTGTGTCTGAGGGGAAGGGTGCTACTTCGTGGGTTCTCTCTAACATATGCATACTTTGATTTTTAATATTATCTTGAATTTTCATCTTTAATCTTATCAATAGACTTACATCAATCTATCAATAGATCTATAAATCTATCAATAGATCACTATAGTGACATAAAGAAGGTGAACTATTAAAAAAGTATTGAATATGACATCTGTACACTTTGCTTGAACACTGATTGTCTTTTATAGAGGGAAGTGAGTGGGGAGTTCATGATCATCTGTCTCCCAATGTTCTGTAAACCCAAGCATCAAGACCAACAGATTTTTCCCAGTGTGGTCTGGGATCAATGATTGCCTCTGTATAAAAGTTCAAACCTGGAAACATCCCAATTTGTTGATCAAATGCAAGGGAAAATCAGATGTTTGGACTGATTGACTAGTCTTATTATTTTTATTTTTGAAAGTATTAGTATCAATATCATTATTTAATGAGGCATAGCTGGGCCAAACTGTGCCCGGGGTGGACTCTATGTTTTCTGCCCCCCAATAGCCCCCCTGCGCCCCCACTTAGTTTAGGTTGAAAAAGTTCAGTGCTGAAAAAGTTCAGGCCTGTTCAGTTCAGGCTCAGTTCAGGAGACCTTGTATAGTGTAGTTCCCACCAGGGTTCTTTTCAGGCTGCTTTTCAGATTGAGCTTTTTCAGCCTAAACTAAGGTAAGTGGGGGGAGGCATGGGGGGGTGTGGGGTGCCACAGGGGGAATGGGGAGGGGTCAGGGCAATTTTCTGCCCCCCCAGGCATGCATACTCTCTTTCCCCTTGCAGCTCCGCTACTAGTGCACACTACTAGAAGTGTGAGGGAGTAGGGAGTAACACTAGATGGACTGGCTGCGGGCAGAGGGAAGAGGTCCCAGAAAAAACTGCACACTGACAAATCTGTCCCACTCTGGCAGCAAAGCAAAATTAAAATCATTCTATAAGTGATTTGCTTACTGCAGAGAGCATGGAGAGTGAAAGTGGGGCTAAAGGATATAACATTTGTACAAGAGATTTTGCCACAGTGAACATTCACCTCCGCCATGCAGCAAACAACTTGTGTGTAATTGGCCAATGCAAACTTTTTGGAAAAAGAGTCTTTGTTTCGAGTCATTATGTGATGTTTTTAGTTTGGAAGGTGAACTACTTTAAGAAAGTTTAGTAGGTAGTTCTGTCATGGGTGAAAGACCAAATGAAGGTGCAGTTGCTTAAATACCAGTTAGTAGGGCAAAAGTTTTGACTTGCTTCACTTCACTCCATTCTCTTTCTTCCAGGTTCAGTATCTGGTTCAATCTGACTCCAGTTAAAGAAGGATTGGTTGATGTGAAAAACTTCAACCTGAAACTCTGGAGAGCTGCTCCCAGTAATAGTAGACTCAGTATGGACCTTGATAGACCAATTGTTTGATTCTATATAGTGGCTTCAGGTGTATATGTGATTCCAGTTCTCAGGAGGTTATTGCCACACTGGCCATTCTCATGATACAGCAATGCTGGAGAAAGCCAAAGGATGATGCATTTTAGCTGCAGTGACTTGACATACTTTGTAAGAGAAATATTAGTGATATGCTAGAAGCCAAAATGAAATAGAAGCTGAGCCCAGAATCTAGCTATTACTACAGTAGTCTCATCAATAACCTCTTTGCTTTTTATGGAAAAACAAGGTTTCTACTTATGCACTGTCTTATGTAGGCAATCGGGGCAGTATATTCTGCAGAGGTTTGTTTAAAAAAAACTCAAATACCCATCTATGGGTTAACATTGAAAATGTCCACATTCTGCAGCCCAGTGATATACACAGTTCTCCTCAATTAAGGAATAGAATACCATTTTCTAGTGACCTCTGCCTGCCAAACAAAATCAATATTCTTGACTCATGTTTCTAAAGCTGCTGAAGTGTGTGGGCTTTATTAATAAGCAGAAGCAGGATATGGGTGGAAATGGATGTCTGTTGAAATGATACAGGTACCTGATTAACTTGAAATGCAGGCTTACAGGCACATAAAATCCTTGAGATCAGAAAATGAAACGAGTTATGGATATGTCCCTATTCCATTTCCCAAACCAAGATTCAGTATAGGGGATAGAAATATTGATGAATTATGAAGTCATTATTTCATGTCATACCTTTGGAAATAGAAGGCTAAACTGCATGTGATATTGGGATTCAGAATCAGATCCTCTGCCTTTTCCTGCGAAAAGGACCTGGGGGCATGGATTGGATGGGAAGCTCAGCCAAAGAGCTGGTGAAGAGGTGGTTAACTCCATCATTGCATCATTTCCCTAATCAAAACTGTACTGAAAAAGGCAAGCATAATAAGGATACTAGTGCTTGGGGTTTTTTTTGCATACCTGTCAATCTCTCTCTCTCTCTCTCTCTCTCTCTCTCTCTCTCTCTCTCTCTCTCACACACACACACACACACACACACACACACACACACACAATAAAGAAAAATAACACAGATAAAACAATCAATCATGCAACCCTAGTAAAGTCTGATTAAGTCAGCTGGCTTAGAAGAGTGTAACACCACTTAGAATGTCACTGTCAAGGCAGTGCCTTGCTATCTTCCTGGTCATATGGGAGGATGATTTGGCACCCCCATGTGTCCAGATTTGTGGCGCCTGGGGACAGAGGGTACCCCTGGTTCCCAGGTAAATACACCACTGCCTGGCAGAGAGCGAGTCAAGCCTTACCTCTTTACTCACTCACTTGCTGCCTATTGCCCAGCTGGGCCAAGCTGTGCTAAGTTCCTCAAGCCAAGGAGGGCCACCAGGGGGAGGGAAGAGGGGTATGGGGGGTGATTTTCCATCCTACCACGTGACTGAATGGTAGCCACCTGGAGCATTTGTCCCCAGATGTCCCCATGCAAGCTCTGCCTCTGCCTCTAAGAAATACTGTGGTTGATATTTGAAATCAGGCAATGTCAAACCACTTCTGAATTTCTGTTGCCTTGAAAATGCACTAAGGGTTGCCATATCTATATATATAAAAATCTAACAGTGTGTTTGTCCCTGATGGTCTCCCTTAGAAGCTGCTGGACGGATTGTCCCCAAATTTTCACACGAGGTCCCTCCCTGTTGTGGGCAGGTACTCGGACCTTCAAATCACCAAAAGTCCATACCTGAGCCAGGTAAAACATATTTTTCCTGGTGCACCAGGCCATGAAGCTGGCTGTGTTTAACTATCACCCTTAGAATGCTTGTGCGGCCTGTCTGTCTGTGGCCTGAGGGCTTGGTATGATGGCTTAGAATGTTCGCAGAGATGAGCAGTGAAAACAGTAAATAGGTAATACTGGTAAGTAATACGAGTGGAAGTGAAACACATATACACTTTGCCTTGTGAGACATCAGGTGGGGTTCCCCCTTCACACGCAAGTAACTTTCACTCTCTGTGCCTCACACACTGCTACCACACAATACACATCCAGCTCATCTTCACACACCTCACTCTGCCCGCCCTCACATCCAACCACCACTTACCCACTTCCTCACCCATATTCTCCACAGCTCTCTTTTACTAAAAACGAGCTGGAGTTTGCCTTTTTCTTCTAAGAAAATCCACGAGGTAGAGGCGAACCAACACTACCGGCTCTGCTTCTTTTGCACATGGCCCTTTAAGAACCCAGGGACCTCGATCTGAGCACCTCACCACCCTGCCTCTGCTGCCTGACTTGGATAGCCTGCTTGCCCCAGTTCAGCCTTACCCAAGCCAGTATTGTGTGTGTCAACCAGCCTCATGGACAGCGGGATTCGCACTCTGGACAGTTCCATTGTGGAATGGGAAGGGTTACCTTGTGTAACGACCCAAAGGACCCCCAGAATATTATTTATATATATTTCTGCTTTAAAATCATATTGGCAAAAGCCAGTTGCCAAAAGCACTCCTATGGGTGTAGGTAGCAGCATGTCCAAAGTCACAGGTCTGCTTTACAAAATCTAATCAATGGATGAGTTACTCCAGCATAACCTGGAGGTCTCATTTGAGTCACGAGAATGCTTGATTACCACACCTTGCAAAAATACTGTTAAAGACAAAGAATATGGAAAGCCAACTTGCTATCAGGTACTGTCATTTCCCTATCTCTTCTGGAAACCAAGTCATCAACAGATGGTTGCTTCTCTGCATCTCCTCTTCCCATTGTTATGACTCCTAAACCACTCACCTTATCCTGATCTAAATGTCTCAGCTAAATCTGAATACTGAAGGCAGAGACTGTAAGAGTTACTTTGCATAAAGCCATTCTGTGCTTCCTGATATAATCTAGGACCAATTGACTCCCATTGTCCCAAGGTGTAGAACAATAGAAGAGTCGCTAATTAGCTCACCCAGCAAGCCCAGCATGGGAAATTCCAGAGAATTTAGAAAAAGGAAACTTAAAACTCACTTGTTCCCGCCTCTTCCTGGGCAAAAGAGTATAAAAGGTCAGTTCACCCCAACACATGTGCTCTTACTAGTCTGTACCTTCCTTGGTCTGGTCAGTTTGAGACACGATATCGTCCTTCGCCTGGATTCAGCTGCTGGTCATTTGAATCCTTGCCTTCTACAAGATCTTCTTCAGCTGAATTTAGGTAATGTATTACCCTGAAAACCCCCCCTCCATTTCTATCATCCAATCTATCTTTAACACCTTTCTATATCTCAGGAACTTGAATGTATGTGCCCTTGTGTCTTACTGTGTGTGTGTAATTTTAAACAAATTTATATAAACATTTAAATTCAATTTGGACTCTTGCTTCTCTGTGGAATACCCATTGCCAGAATTCCTTCCTAGTATCATACAGTCTAAAAGATCTCCTCCTGGCCCCTCTCGCTGCCAACGTGAGAGCTCATTCCCCTCTGCTACTTTTAAAATCCTATGTGTGCTGTTATATTTTTAGCAGCTGGTGGAGAATCCCTTTAATAAAACCCCTACCCCTGTTAAGGCCGTAACACTTGTATTAAAAAAGCAAGACAGCACCATATAACGATGTGCATTGAAAGGGGAAAGAGGGATTCTATTTGACCTGCATGGACATAGGTGTGGGTTGCGGACTTGATGAGAAGGACAATTGCCACAGCAACGCGTTGCCGGGCCCGCTAGTTTATTTTTAAAAGTCAGAATAAATATCGAATAAAACTTCTGTTAGCGCTGATGAGTCTTTTTACTCTTCCTAAAAAGGTGACTCAGACTATTGTAACAGAGTTAGACATGGTGGTTATGAATCTACCCTCACTTTAAATGGTTTTCTTGCTGTGTTATTTCTTGTTCTAGACTGTCAGTGTATTACTGAAGTGGAGAAGCAACATGCTGTACATTCTCTTGTGTATCTGTTATCCTCAAGGACAATTTCATGGTGAAGCTCCTTGGATTTCAGGAGAAACATAATCATTTGCTGGCCTTGGGTGTTGCAGCCCAATGTCCAGCAAAGAGCAAACACTGATGCAATCTCAATATAGGCCTTTTTCTTCAGCCAGCAGGGAATAAGTTTCTCTCTTGGTTGCTTCAGACCATGTAATAACATTAAGCTTTGAGTGATTCAAAGCAGTTTTTGCCTGGGCAGAAACTACAGGGCTAACACAATGTGTGTTTGTATAGCTGGAAGATAAAAGGAAATATTGGTGTTACATTCAAATGACATGAATATATCATGAGAGGTACCAGTGACCTTCTGAATATAATTATGACCTTAACTTTAATGTGTAGATAGCAAAAAACAGAAGTAGTTTACCTGTCTTTCAGGGATAAACCCCACATGCACAGACTTGCATGATAATGTTTTCAGTTTAATCAGATTGGGAGGATAATGGACCAAATTTCATCTAGAATTATTGTATCTTATCCTAATGAATTTTTTTTATTCTTCCATGTTTTATCTATGTTTAATTTGGATCAACTTTGTAATGGCTTTTGTCCACATGAAATAAACATTTACTACAAATACATATAAAATTCTCAGTACACAAATTATATGTTAAAGACGTATGGATATTACACCACACAATACATGTTTATTATGATACAAAAATGTATCTTTGGAAAGGCAGAACTAATTATATAGCAGAATACCATATGGATTAAGGATGGCTTTCACAGTTCAGGTCCTTCATGGTAAAACTTCAAAGTTCACCTGATAGGCCGGATATCAGACATTTCTTCCACAGCATGAAAGGATTTCCCCATGGGTTCCTTCTTAGATTTTTGCATATCTGTATTGAAAGAAACCATTCCTGCTGAGTTGTTATCCAACCATCTCGAACTTTACTGATCTATACTGAATTTTGAAATTGTGTTAATCCTGCTTTGCCATATCAAGGGTCAATAGTAACCCTGAGCTTTCTGGGATGATGAATGAGGATATTCTAGGCCTACCAAATTATTTTTCTATTGAATTCATTTCAGCCTGCATGAATTACAACTTCTCAAATATTGTATGTTGAAGTGAGTATTGACTTTTAGTAGTTTAAATCCCCGAAATCTTGTTGGTCTCAGTTGTTTCTCTCATATTTTGGTAACCTCTATATTGGTTCTGCCTGAGGGGTAAATATGTTACAAAGTTTCCAAATCAAATGTCTGTCTGAATAAAACCTTCCGACTTTGGTTATCTTTAAAAAAATGTTAACATCGGTATGGAGAGTAGACCTTTAACTTTGTCAAGCCATCCACAATCTTGACCATGCAGATATAAAAAGGAGAGTGGCATTTTTGTTACATACTTGAGGGGAGGGGTGTTCTCAGTCATAAGACAGCCACTCCCTCTTGCTTATCCATAAACATGCGAGTTCCCTTCTGGGAAAAAAAATAGGGCCATGCTGGTGGCAGCTGTCTGTATTAGAAGCATCAAGGATGAGCTAGAGAACTTTAGCCATCCTTGAGGGAACACAAGTCCATTGCAAAGGAAAATTACCTTCCCCTGCTGTGAGCTACCCCCTATTTACCACACAAGTATGTATGCACTTGCACATGCATGGGGTCCTTGCAAGTACTTGAAAGTGCAGAAACCAGAAACATTAGCATGTCACATGATTATAAAGGAAGGGATTATTGGTCATGTTCTCTCTTAGTTGTGCTTTGAATGACTGAACAGGGCTAAATGTAAGTAGATGGACAATGGAAACAAAAATTTCTAATATTGTAGATGTGTGGAAGGCAAAACTAGTTGTGAGAGCTAGCCTATGATCTCAGGAAATGCTTCAGGCTAGATCTTCATTACTTCAGGAGAACTTCAGCACTGCCTGAAGGTGAACGTCTATTCTTATATTCTTTTAAACTCCCCATCCCATCCATTGCCTAAAGATGTGACCAGATCAGTTTGGTGGAGAGGCAACAAAGGCCATTTCCGCACGGCCACACTGGGGGTTGGGTCAGCGTACATGACGCCGACCTCCCCCAGAACCGTCCCGGTAACGAACGGAAAGACGGCGCCGCAGAGCGTCGTTGTCCGATCGACCTACCTTCTCTGTGACCGTCCGGCACGTTGCTGAGGCCAGGGGACACACACCCCCTGCCCTGCGTGACCACTCCAGAGTCGCAGGGCAGGGGGGGCGTGTCCCCAGGCCTCGGCGACACGCTGGACGGTCGCAGAGAAGGTAGGTTGATCGGGCAAAGGGGGGAGGGATGGCGCCTTCCAGCCACTGCCATTCACACAGCAGTGGCTGGAAGCCGCCGTTTTCCCAAAACCTCGCTCGGGGAGCGAGGTGAGAAAACGGCAGCTTCGCGCTGCTGGGGAGGTGTGAGGGCGGCGTGGCTGCAAAGCAGCTGTGCCCCCATGCGAACAGTTCCCTGGGGACGCCATTTTTGCCATCCCCAGGGCGCTGTATTTGGCCCATGCGGAAAGGGCCAAAGTGTAGTTGTAAAGAGCAGTAGACTGTTATCTGAAGAACTGGGTTTGATTCCTCACTCCTCCACATGAAGTCTGCTGGGTGACCTTGGGCTAGTCATACTCCTGTCAGAACTCTCTCACCCCCATTTAACTCACAATGTGTTTGCTGTGGGGGGGGGGAAAGGGAAGAAGCTAGTAATCTACTTTGAAAGATGCCTCCATTCTTTGAAATCCCATGGTATTTCCATGGTTGTTTAATATCAGACATTCTAAATCTGGAGAGCAAATGACCAAGCACAATTCAAGTTTCTGTGTGAAAGAATATAACTTAAGAGAAATTTGGCATGGTACATTAACCGTTTGATAGTACCCAAGGGTGATTTTAATAAACCATCCATGCAGATGTTTGGCTTGCACTTATGACTCATTTTGTTTGGATCCTCTACCAGAAAAAGTAGTTTTGCAATTTTCCTTTTGTTCTTTGTCCATTTCCCTCCTGTCTCCTTTCCCCATTCTGGCATGTATCCTGGACCTTTCTAAGTTATAAAGTTGCACTGCACATTCTCTTCTGATAAATCTTGGCATTAATTAATTCTGATGTCTTAAGAGCAAGATTAACAGCCTCATCTCTGAATAAATTATCTATATTTTCGATAATTTTTGGAAGAGCTTAACGTTTACAATGCTAATTGGATATACGTTTTTCTGGGAAAGTGACACTGCTGACACACATCCTTGAAATATTTTATAGAATATAAATAAGTATATTAAATGATCATTATCAAAGTTTGTTGGCAGCTAAAGTAGCCTACATCTACCCCATGCAGAACAGTAAACCCAAATGCAGGAAGCCTGAGGACTTTTCCTGGGTAAAGAAATATGTGATGTCATATAACTTGTGAAATACTTTTGAAGTAGTGGAAACATGTAAAGAAAGAATGCTGTAAAGAGAGGTTATAGTTATGTGGGTTGACAAGTGCTGCTTGTTGCTCACCATTGTTTTGGGCCTTTAAGCATCTACAGTTTTATCTTTTGAGTGCAAAATCAGTCTCAGGTTGGGAACTGGTATGTGGTTCTTGATGTCACAAAGGCAATTATGGTCCATTAAAGCACTGAAGCTCCTTATATGAGATATATTCCCCTGAGGTCACTAATGCACTGATAGTCTATGCCTTTTAGTTGCTAACCAAGAAGACCAAACTGAGGTGAGTAGAGGGGTTAATGTAATGGCTATTGATGTCACAGAGGCAATGATGGTGAAGTTTCCCCATGTAGCTCTTGGAGGGAAGATAAGTTTGGGAAGTCTCTTTCTCAAGATTAACAGTAACAGATTCCTATTCACAATTTATGACCTTCCCCTTACCTTTCTGCAGGTATTCATCCCAGAATTCAAAACACAAGTGGATGAATAACACAGTCAAGAGGAGATATTGGGCAGTATTATAGAAAATGTCTCCAGGTAACTTTCTACTATATATGTCAAACTTTCTACTGATGTCTGTTCATCATGTAAAGGTTGAGCATGGAGATAGGAAGTCTGAGAAGGAGAAAAGGAAACTGATTCATAAATCAACTCATCTTTTATTTACTATTTTTGTGTGGTTGGCAGTGAGGGTGATTATGGCATTGAACAGAAGATCTGAGTTCATTCTTAATAGCTCCTGTTTCTATGAGGCCTTCTAAACTGACAGATATCCTGACACATTGTTTAAACCAATATGCACAATATAGACAGATTTGACAGGGAGGTCTGCACTCAGATGTCCATAAAATTATGCATTAAGAGAACATGTTTTGAGTTGATGATATAAAGTTCATCCTCTTTCATCCCAAATACCTTGTCTTTTTATTTTTTCCTTTTCTAAGTTCAGACACAAGGAGTGAAACAAAGTTATACATCAACTGTATGAATATATATTGTCAGCTTTTTCACATCACCAGAAATGCATCTAGAACAAAATCTTTGAATCGTGCCATTCAATTATATGTCCCAAAAATCTGGGGTTTTAGCACAAATATTAAAAATAACATCTCATATTGAAGAGTATCAAAATAAACAAAGAATTAGTACATTCAATCCTCAGTGGTCTTCATTAGCTAAATGTGGAACTTCATTTCATGGCAAAATTTAAATAATGGCTTTGATTCAGTTCTAGTTTTATGAGATTAGAAGCCCCAGATGGAGATTTATTTCCCTCCTGCACATTAGACACATCCATCAAATTCAGCAGGAACTGGAGGAGTATCATGAAATGGGTTCATATCTAGTTAGGGACTGGCATCTACTGTCTGCATATATGTCCAGATTGTCAGGTTGAGCACCTATGTTCCACTGATTTATTAATTGCAGTGACAGTTGAAGCATGCAGTTTCCCTACCTCTGTTTTACATCTGCACTGGAAAATTATTGTACTTCATTGTTACTATTTGTGCCATATATTATTGGGCTCAGGAAAGCTGCTTTGTGCAATATATTATTGGTAATATAACCATTTTAGGTCTTGCTTCTCATAGCACTTGCTTGAGGGTGCAGGAGAAGTTCAGATTAGCCCTTGCTAGAAATTTAAAATGACCTCCACTAAGTTTCCCAGGCTCTGTGATTTGGTTTCTTGACAGTGGCAATAGCACACAAGAACAGGTTTTGGCAGGTTTGCCGGGTCCCCCCGGTCACTGGCAGGAGATAAGGGGATAGAATTGCTAGATTTAGATTGGGAAACTCTTGGAGATTTTGGGGTAGGACCTGGAGAGGACAGGGACCTCAGTGGGGTAGAATGCCATAGAATCCACCCTTCAAAGCAACCATTTTTTTTCCAGGGGAACTGATCTTTCTGGTCTGAAGATGATTTGTAATTCTAGGGGTTTCATTCCATATTCTTCCACATGAGCAGTGGACTCTTATCTGGAGAACTGGATTTGTTTCCCTTCTCCTACATATGAAGACTGCTGGATGACCTTGAGCTAGACACAGTTTCTCTCAAAATTCTCTTTGACCTATCTCACAAAGTGTCTGCTGTGGAGAGGGGAAGGGAAGGGTTTATAAGCCATTTTGAGACACCTGCAGTAGAGAAAAATGAAGGATAAATCCAACTCTTCTTCTTCTTCTTCTTCTTCTTCTTCTTCTTCTTCTTCTTCTTCTTCTTCTTCTTCTTCTTCTTCTTCTTCTTCTTCTTCTTCTTCTTCTTCTTCCTCCTCCTCCTCCTCCTCCTTCTTCTTCTTCTTCTTCTTCTTCTTCTTCTTCTTCTTCTTCTTCTTTACCACCACCACTACCACCACCCTTCCTCCTCCTCCTCCTCCTCCTCCTCCTCCTCCTCCTCTTCTTCTTCTTCTTCTTCTTCTTCTTCTTCTTCTTCTTCTTTACCACCACCACTACCACCACCCTTCCTCCTCCTCCTCCTCCTCCTCCTCCTCCTCCTCCTCCTCCTCTTCTTCTTCTTCTTCTTCTTCTTCTTCTTCTTCTTCTTCTTCTTCTTCTTCTTCTTCTTCTTCTTCTTCTTCTTCTTCTTCTTCTTCTTCTTCTTCTTTACCACTACCACCACCACCACCACGACCACCACCACCACCCTTCCTCCTCCTCCTCCTCCTCCTCCTCCTCCTCCTCCTCCTCCTCCTCCTCCTCTTCTTCTGGATGGAACCAAAGAAAATGGCTTCGACAGTCTTTGCATTCAGAATATTCAAGCAAGTAGCCTTGCACTATTAGCCTAGGCCAGAGGTGCAATCCAAGTAATGGCTTGTCTTACCAGTCCAGTGGTCAGTCACTGTTTACTCCCACTGCCTCCACCAAAGCATTTCAGTTTGGAAAATATGGTCATAGGTGTCCATAAAGACATGGCAATTAAAGGGCCCTCAGGGACAAAAACAGACCTATACGTTTGCATAGCATGCTTCAAGAAAAAATGACTGACCATAGGCTAACACAGAATAGGCAAAGGAGTGGAAACACTTTGACCATCTGTTAAATTGCATCTTGGACAACGTGGAAATAAAGATGACTTCTCATAGTGCTATGGGGATGTCTGGAAGCTGGTTGGGAGGAACTTAATTATGGGGTATGGTGGTCCAGCTATGCAGAAGATTTAAAAAGGGCTGTGGTAGTAATCATTTGAGGCTGGTGAATCCAGCACCAATCACTTTAGATTCAAATTGGGAATCACTTCACAAGCTTACTTCTGGATGTGTGCCAGAAAAAGTCTGGAAGAAAGCTGAGGAATTGATCATTGAAGCAAAAAGTCAAGTGATGAGTGAGTTTCAAAAGGCAATGTCAGATGCACAACATGAATGTCCATGACATGGTCACTACAGAGAGTGCTGAAGTGGAGTGCATGACGATGTTTTCACTGTGATCAACCAGCAAGAAGATTTCAGTGCTGGAACTGTAGCTATAAAGCTAGTGAAACTTGTAGTTCTTGCAACACAGCACAGTACTGTGGTACATTTTGCCAAAATAAGGACTGGAAGAAGCAGCATCACATCTGCGGATAGATGGTTCAAGCCCAACAGCAAGGAGAGGCACCAACAGTCAGGTCCTCTACAGCATCTAATAATGAAGCTGGGAATCCCATTGACACAATCAGCAGCTGCTGCTCAGTCAACCATCCCTGCAACTGCATCCAGCATAGAGACAATTCTTTGCTAAGACTCAACTAAGGACTCCTTAAAAACAAAAACAAACAAAAATAAAAAATCATATTCTCAGATAAGTAATGTATTGTTGGGGTGCTGTGTGGTTTCTGGGCCGTATGGCCGTGTTCTAGCAGAATTCTCTCCTAGAACACGGCCATACAGCCCGGAAACCACACAGCAACCCAGTGATTCCAGCCATGAAAGCCTTCGACAATACAATGTACTGTTTGATCAAAAGATCAATTAAAATATATCAACTAACTTATTTTAAGACTAGAGACTATTCAGAAAATTGCATATTTTATAGTAAGAAGCGAGAAATATATTTTTAGCTTTTTCTTCACCATAATTTCTTATCCATCCTGGTACTATTGCTGAGCGTACAAAAATAGAACACTACTCTATTTCACTGTTTCTTTCTTGAGACCATGCTTTCAACTATGTTGAAGTATTCGCCCAAAACCATTTCTTCCCCAATTTTTTTTGCTGCTGCTTATTTCTGAAGTTTCCTTCAATAACACTGACATTGTGCTTTTTTCTCACTTACTTCTGATTCCTCCTTAATACTTACCTTTTCTGGGAAGCGTTTTATTTCACCTAAGTCCTCACCTTTAATAAAGTAAACTTAAGCATGTGTAGCTGAACTAAACCCCTATTTTTACCCTCAGCTCCTCCTAGCCTAACCTATATGCAGTTTTTTATTATGTTTTGTCATTGGTGTTTTCTGGCAGCACTAGTTGTCTCTGGCAACTATACCTGCCTAATAGGTGTGGATAGAACAGTTTTGAGAGAGCTCTTAATTTAGGTGCACTTCAAGTGGCCCTGGAGTTCAACACACATTCCCATACCTTTCCCATTCATCTGCACTGCCACCACAAGCAGTGCTGCCTACAGTCAAAGGTAGAGTGAGGGGAAACTTCACCTGAGGCGCACGTGCTGCGCCCCTACTGCAGCATCATTCACTCCTGTGACACCCCAGAATGCCCCCGGAATGACCTTAGTGGCCTGACCACGCCTCTGCTGAGATTCCACCTGGGGTGTCATACCCAACCCTGCCCTGTTAATGCTACGCCTCTGCCCACAGTACCTAAGATGCAATGCTAGTGTAGAATTCTCTGATATGATTCTGGACCCTGGAGCCATGTTTTTTTTGGGGGGGGGAGTTAGTTGGATTTTTTTCCACAGTTTTGGTATAATAGTAATGCTCTGGAAAAGGAAGCTTATATGCCACATAAACATAAAGAAAATGACTACGAAAGACATTGCCCATATATCATTTCTTGAGTAATCCATCATTTTTATAATTCTTGCAAAATGCCTGCAATAAATGAGAAAGATTGTCTCTGTTTGAGAAACAAAATGTGATTATCTTTCTTGGAGTGTTTTATGATATATATTCCTTGTTGGGTTTGTACTTAAGTATTTTATACTCTGGTAACAGAAGAAATAATTCTTTTAGAATTGTTCTAATTATATGATGCAGTTGTATTCGGGGAAAAACACACCACAATATTATTTATAACATTACCAGCATTGTTTTAATACAATTTCAGCTAAAGATTTGTTGTTGAAACAGTCCAGGTTAGCCTGACCTTGTCAGATCTCAGAAGGTAAGCAGAGTCAGCCTTGGTTAGTATTTAGATGGAAACCTATCAAAGAATACCAGAGTCACCATAAAGAAGCAAGCAATAGCAAATCGCCTCTGAACATCTCTTGCTACCATGGGTCAGTGGTGACTTGATGGCAAAAACATCAGGTCTACCCAACTTGTGACTCAGTGTGCTTTATGCAGGGAGTGTTATGGTCATAAATAGTGTCCACTGAGGCACTGATACACTTTTACTCTTGCAGCCCAAAAAAGTAAGATGACACATCAAAAAGCATTGCCAGTAAATTGGTAGATGATTGTAATACAAAGTTGTGTGTGTTGTACTGAGCTTTGAGTATTACAAAATGTGCAAGCTAGATCTAAAACAATTTCCCATGAAAGTTATATATGTTATCCTAGACAATTTAATAGGTTGAGTTCAATAAGACATTTGAAAATAAGAAATGTGAAGCCTGCCCCAAAATGCTACAAACAGCAGGAAACTGGACTGGAAACTAGAGCCAGAAGAAATGCTGTTCTGCCAGCACTGTTAGCCCTCACCTAACAGTTTCAAAATGCACCTTTGATTCAGACTGTTTCCACTGAAATAATGGATAGACTGTACTGAGAACAGGGGAAAAAATGCACCTTTGATTCAGACTGTTTCCACTGAAATAATGGATAGACTGTACTGAGAACAGGGGAAAAAATGCACCTTTGATTCAGACTGTTTCCACTGAAATAATGGATAGACTGTACTGAGAACAGGGGGAAAAATCTTTGACTGCTGCAGACATGCTCCAAATTCTGCCCATTGGCCCAATTAAGATTCCTTTGGTATATTTCTGAAATCACTGTTATTTTCATTACTATAGCTGTAAGAAGGGCAGGTCACTTAAATTATAACTTTAAAAAGTTATAATTTAAAAAATGTGTATGTGTATGAAACTTCTCCAATTTAATGTAGCTGTACTGATTTAAGTTTATATAAGGTTGGAATTCAAAATAGAGGGAATAGAAGAAAGCATTGAGGGAAGGGTGATATTAACAGATCTGGAAGAAATCAAAGGAAGAGAGAACCAACACCAGGTTGATGACTTTTTAATAGCGACAGGAAGTTGGAGATTAAATTAATGTGTGTGAGACAAGGGTTGAGGTGATTTAGTTGGTAGAATCAGGTTATGGTTATTTGCAAATTCTTTGTGAGGCAAGAATAGGTGTGTTTTCTCAAGGATGAGCTGTTATCCAGATTTGAGTGACTGACCCTTCAGGGAATGCATACTCGAGTTGGGAGGGGAAAGCATGTGTCAGGAAAACCTTCTTGATATTAAAGCCCTTGAATTAAATGTAGTGTCCATCTAACTCTTACACTGTTCAATGAGTCTAGACTGCTTGTGACACCAAGAAATAACTGGCTATAAATAATCTGGCTATAAACTTTCATGCCTACACTCTCACATATCCAGAAATGAAGACTGACTAAATCCCTTTGTGATGACAGAATTCTGGAGAAAACAAATTTGTTTTCTATAGTGACTAACTATATAAACAATATTTATCAGGACTTCTGATTCGAATACCTGGTGAGTTGGCTCGTGTACTGCTAATCAATTACAGTAAAGAACCCAATTGTTTGGTGGACTGGGTTTGTTGGGTTACTTTGGATTACATTGTCTGGTGGATTACAATATAGTGGATTTGGATTACAATAAACAGAGGCGTATGGGGGACAAATGGCACCTGGAGGCAAAAACACTTTTGGGTGATCTCCACCCCACGCAGAGCCCTGCTTACTCGCAAGTCGGGCTCCAGTCCCTGTTCCCTGCTCAGCAGCCATGGTGCGAGTTTCTCTCATGCACCGATTCCTGGGCTGGGAAGAGGAGCCAAGGGAAGCCTTTCTTCCTGGCCCAGCAGCCAGGAAGTGAGAGGAGACGAGGGCAGCCCCTCTTGCCTACCCAGAACCCAGGGTGTGAGTTTCTCTTGCACCCTGGCTGCTTGGCTGGGAAGAGGAACTGAGGGCAGCCCCTCTTGCCTGTCCAGCAGCCGGGGTGCAAGAGGAGCTGAGGGCAGCCTTTCTTGCCTGCCCAGCAGCTGCAGTGCAAGTTTCTCTTGCACCCTGGCTGCTGGATGGGAAAAAGAGCAAAGGGCAGCCCCTCTTGCCTGTCCAGCAGCCGGGTGCAAGAGGAGCTGAGGGCAGCCTTTCTTGCCTGCCCAGCAGCTGCAGTGCAAGTTTCTCTTGCACCCTGGCTGCTGGATGGGAAAAAGAGCAAAGGGCAGCCCCTCTTGCCTGTCCAGCAGCCGGGGTGAAAGTTCCTCTCATGCCACAGCTGCTTTGTTGGAAGGTCATGTGGGGGACGATTTTGCACCCCCTGTGATACCAGATTAGTTGCACCCAGGGACATGGGTAACCCATGTCTCCAGGCAGAGGCAGAGCTACCAGGGGGCAGGAGATGCCCATTGAACCAGGCGCATGCCTGGGGTGTCAGAAAATCACCCCCACCCCCATGGCACCCTCCCTTGCCACCCATGGCTCCCCCACCTCCTGCCCTCCCACACTTACCTTAGTTCAGCCTGAAAGTGCAGGCTGGAAAAAGTGGCCTGCTCACTTGAGGCTGAAAATGGCCTGGTCTTCTGGGAAGTGTAGTTCCCACCAGGCCATTTTCAGCCGGCCTTCTCAGCCTGCACTCAGGCTGAGCTGGAAAACAAGTGTCTAAGAGAAGCGCCTGGAAAACACAGAGTGTGGACTGGGCGCAGTATGATCCAGCTACGCCTCTGTCCCCAGGCAAATACACCACTGACAATAAGGTGTATATTAAGCCACCCAGTCTTTCACCACTACCTCACCACAGTTCAATGTCAATTGTTTACATGAAGTATGAAGATTAGTTCTATATAAATTAACACTGAGTATTTAAAAAAAATAAATCTTACAATTTTGTGTTCATTTAAGTCTTCTGGGCACAGATCAACCTTAATGGCTGTTGGTTAGAGGGGATCAGTAGCAGTTTATGCATGATCACTGTTAAACATCTATGGAAGTTGTAGATCTCCACCTCTCAGCATCATTCAATTATCTGACAAAACAACGACCTTGGGAAGAAATTGATTTCATCTACTGAGCAAGTGTAAAACTGGTTGTAAGGCAAAAAAGAAAAAGAAACTGCATCAGCACAGCTATTGCACTACTACAATGGGTGGTGAACCATGAAAGGGAGATGAAATGATAGAAGACTCCGCTCATGAGTATGTTCCCTTGGCAAACATGTTCACTGTGATGTTCACAGCATGCCTACTACTGACATTTTGTATCTCAGAATATCTAGTTTTTTGTAGAAATCAAACACTGATGAAATATGAAGATGAAGATGGCAGTTTCCAGAAATGCTACAGATGGTTTAAAACTTCAGTTTAATCGAAAAGCAAAACAAAATGTTATAAGTTCCCACAAACTATAATATTTCTTTCTTAAGAGCTTCATGTATTTATATCTTTATGGAAAAACACTTTAAAACTATTCTATCTTTATTTTTTACATGTCGCTCTATAAGGTACATCAGTTTTTGCAATGAAAAGTTGATTTTTATTCCTGTGATTATACTAAAAATAACACAAGGACTTTTCAGATCAGGAATAACATTTACATTTGAAGCACTTGACAAATGTACAAGCTTTCATTTCATTCCTTGAGAGCATCACCTTGACACATTTTGCCTCAGTTGTCTATTCATTTCCTGACAATTGCCACCAGGCATAATATCCACTAGAGTTTGTAAGCAGGTAGCCAAGAGTTTTACTAACTGATATGCAGGGGATACAATGACACTCACAATGAGTCTGAGTGGGATGGAGTTCACTGGACAGTGTTAGCCAACATTTTTCCACACTTCATTTATCCCTGTCCCACTTCTTTTTGGGTACTGTGCCATGTTGTTTAGTTCTTGAACCCCCTGCTTTTAGCAATTACTCATGATAGATTTACAAGCAAGTAAAAGTAAAGTAAAGTATTATGTCTGATTCAGATTATTTTAAATTTATACAGTTGGGGGGAGGAATCTCTAGTGAGCGTTGATATTTCATCTTCTGGCTAATCCCTTAACTCTATCTCTTTCACATTTCTTGTAAATATTCAAAGTATACAAAGTAAAGTTGGATTTTCTCTATCCACCTAAACCCTTGTTCTTTTCTCCATTTCTGTCATTGTTGAAGTTGATGTCATGGCCCCTGTTTCCCAAACAGTCACTGTAGCAGTCAATTTTGACTTCTTTTCTTCCTCTTTGACATTTCAGAAACAGTATATCCTACATGTATCTCCCCTTCCCTTTAGAACATTCTGGTCATACTCCTGGCCTTAAAGGCCTCACTATCCTCCCTGTCATCTCTCTCTTCCTCCATCCTGTTTAGTACGCAGACTATACTAGAGCAAACTGACTGGAAACATTCAGTTGAATTCAGACTTCTCAAGGAAGAATTTTCTTCAACAATTAAAACTTGCTTCTTTTGCTTAGTAATAACTATTGTACTTGTGAAGCATATTTTTAGGGTTTACAGTGCTTCATATACACATACACTAAGTTCAATAATTAGTCCACCCAGTTCAGTGTTGTCTCCTTGTTTATGAAGTCCACTGCTAGATCCTGTGCTTTATCAGTAGTGTACCCCACATTGTAGAATGGTCAATATGTATTTGTGAGGAAAGGACCCACTTGTTTACTTTTTAGAAAACCACGTAAAAGAGAATTATTGCAAAAAACTTTGGGCTAGAAATTTTGTGTGAATTAGATATTGATTGTTAATTTTAAAATGGATAAAGGACAGATTACTTTAAATATTATTCTAGTGGTTCTTCATTTTAGATACCGTTACATCACCTTGGGTTCTTAATCGGAGAAAGGAAAGCTTTTACAAGTTCAAAATAAATAATTGCTGAGGGAAAATTAATAGGAACTACGAAGATGTAACACAGATTTCAGATAGGAAGGACATCCATCTCAGCTGCCAATTCTTGGTTCATTACAACTTAATTGATAGTTTTATAGAGTAAGACAGCAGGATTGTGGATTGTAGTTAGTACAACTTTTGTGCATCACTGGTGCTAATAAGCTTGTAGCTATGAAGTTATTGTGGAATAAGCTGAATTATCCCTTCATAACTCAATGGGATTTTGTGCACCTTAAGAAATATTTTGTGAAGATCTTGTTATTGTCTTTCAATTTTCATAACTATTTCATAAAACAAATTAACTTATTTACCTCCAATATATGTCTCTCATTTATTTCACTCCTAGAAAAAATAGATTTAGAAACTGGGTTACAGTCTTGGATTTTAATTAAAGTGCTTAATCAATTTATAGACACTATTTGATTTGATGCTGTCAGCTCAAAATAGCTGTAATTTGTAAATATCTTGTAAATCTGCAGTAGCATTTATGGATTTCTTACGTTACACTGACAGTGACATCATTAGCATAGTTTCTCCCTTCTAAGTCCACTGAAGTCATTAGGCTTAAAAGGGGTTTTAACTGTGAGTAACATCGCACTGCTATATAGTTATGCAAATTGCATAACATTCACCAGAATGTTTAAATGCAGGGAGGTGGTAAAACTTTTCTTAAAGTAAACATAAAGGAAAATTACAATATGTCAAAATTGTGCACTTTTAGTTTCTTGTTATTTGTTTAATTCTTTGTTGATGATTTCAATTCTCTACTCTTCCTTGTTGCTTTTAAAACTTATTCGTGTTGTACATACATGTTGTGCAGATTTTGTATAAAATATGTTTAGTATTTATGTACACAGTATATGTCACCTTATATGTATTATTATATAGTATACAAGCAGGGACCTACAAGGTCTCAAGGGGGCACCTCATTTCCTCACATGCACCATTTCCTCTTTTCCTTTCCTGAAAGCTCCCCTCAATCACTTTTCCTCACTGTGCTTTCTTCTCTCCTTCCTACCCACCAGGCAACCAACTATTATCTGTTCCACTCATCTTCAGCTTTCCCTCCTTTCCTTCTTCTGGCAGTCTCTACCTGGCTGGTAGAGACTGCCAGAAGAAGTATGTCCTATCTATGCAGACTGGCTTTTCAGGCTTTGGAGAGAAGAGGAGAAATTTGGTCTGGGATGTATAGAGTTTAACACAGCAACAAGAATTCCTAGTGGAAATATCAGGTATTCAACTGGAGATATGGGGAAAAGAAGCATAGAGCTTGGAACTAGAGAGAGAAGTATAGGACTGTAGAGGTGAATCTGATGTCATCTGCATGCAGGAGATATGGGGAAGTCATCCTGGGACAGTGTGGAGTGGGTTAATGGAAAATCCATTGGGAGTGGGTTAATGGAAAATCCATTGGAAAATCCACTGAAAAAGACTGAAAATACAGAGCTTTGCTTTGTGGAAATTTTCATAAGAGCAGTTATACTGGAAATAGAATAACTTTTTTTCCTCTCTCTTTAAGATATAACAATACAATGCAGGGTCAGTCAACACAATATGTTTTTCCTTCAAAGATACGAAAACACATCCCAAGCAGCAAATTTTAGGACTTATGTTTTTCATTTTTGCTACCATTTTTATAACCTCTATATCTTAGTATGTTAGACAGTGCATGTTGGTTTTGATTTAGGGATACAATCACTCTGCTGCTGATAGTTTTCTGCCTACTAAAAATAGGAATACAAACAAACAAGAGTCATTTTCTTTCTCCAATTACTATTTGTTGAGGATATTGATTTACACATGTAATACATGCTTGAAACCCTCAGGCCTCAGCAAGAAGTCACAAAATGATATAAGCAATGCCAGAAACCATTGCAAAATTGCATTTGTTCCAGTAACAAAACTGTTTTAACCAATCTATCATGGCTCATCAGTTTATTCCTTCATCACTATTTATGTATATGAACTAGAAATTTGTATCAAGGAATTATGCCATGAACTCTTTTTTTCCCAAGAAATTTTTCTATTTAAATCTGGCATATGAGTGCATAGTTCCATGGTGTTAGATTTTGTTTGTGTGTACACACACAGAGAGAGAGACACACACACATACACAGATGAACAAATCTGATTATTTAGCAGAGTAATCAAAGGCCGTTATGCCATCTAGTCTCTGTGGGTGCCAGGAACAAAATTACTCAAAGCCTTTTGTCTCTTCAAACTAATATACTCTATTTCTGGATATGACAGAGTAAATATAGTTTATTAATCTAATCTAACTAACTAAAATGAAGGGAGATGCAGGTCCTGCATCCTGCCCTCATAGTTACAAGATGGAGAAAAGCATGTTTGTGCAAGTGGAGATGTGAAATGGAGGAAGTAAGAAAATTTCCTCAAGAGTATCTCTTTAAACATGAAAATGATAGCATCAGTACAGTAGAGAAAGGATTCCCCATGCTTTGACTCTTCTATCTATCTCTTTAATCAAGTCCCCCTATGGAATCTGAGATTAACAGACAGTACAAAGTCCTTCACTTCCAACACATGGAATCTCTCTACCACTGAATAAATAGTCATTTGCCAAACAGAAATGCTGAGTTTCTTGAGACATATTGTAGTTATTTGTAGATAACCCCAGTATGAAATATTCAGCTGGAACAAGCCAGTATTGTTCATGTTTATATTTGAACCATTTTGTGATATTTCCTGAGCAGCACAATATTCTGTGTAACAGCCAGCAGCTAGGCCCATAGTATAGGGCTTTATGGGGGAGATAGTAAAATTCCAGCAATTGCTGGTGGCTCCTAAGATACAGCCAAACCATTTCTGATGCATCTATAGCCACAATCCAATGCAAAATCTGTCTGTATACCTATAATGTACATCTTTTTGTTTTCAACTAAACCCTGTCCCAGGGGTAAGTGGGGAAATATTTTGAACAACTGGATATGAAGAACAAAAATCTGACCAACTTGGGTTTTTTCCTGGTTGGAAGGTAAGCCTTTACACAAAGGTTCCATGAGCCAGACCTTTATAGCAATTAGTACAAGAACCGAGCTGGTTTTGCTTTCCCTAGATATCATGGAGTCCCTGTTATGTATGGGGCAGGGGTTGGTGGCATATACTGTACCTTTTTTTCAAAAAGCTACCCACTTTTGAGGAGGAGATTTGAACTCTTAAAGCCCCATGTGAAAACTGCTGGCCAAAATATTGCTAAAGATGTAGCAAGGCACATTTCTGAAGCCATTTGCAATAAAGTGAGTCCATCTATGCCACAAGACAGGCTGGACCTCATGTACCTTAAAAAGAAAGCAAGGGGTTAAAAAGAAATTATCATGTGTGCAGCTTACTGGCCCCCCACAGTCCCTTAAAATAAAAGCTGTGATTCATAAGCCACCTCAGAATCGGAAGGCAAAGAGAAGGGCAGGGAAACACTCTGAGCCCCAGAGATCAAATTCAAATTCAAAAACCTTTATTAGGCATCATGTAAATACATAGTGTAGCAAGAGGAATACATAAAAAGTATAGTTAAAAGAAGTATTGAGAACATACATAGGCTCATTCCGCACATGCAGAATAATGCACTTTCAAACTGCTTTCAGTGCTCTTTGAAGCTGTGCGGAATGGCAAAATCCACTTGCAAACAGTTGTGAAAGTGGTTTGAAAACGCATTATTTTGCGTGTGTGGAAGGGGCCATAGTTCAGTTGAGCCGGGGGAGATGCCCAGAGGGATGTTCCACAATTTGTGCTAAAAAATTGGCCACTATTTTCAGCATCTTGGGGGCCTGGTTATTCAGGAGACAATTCAGTTTAGCATTGGAGGAAAGCGAGCTTACCATAATTGGGACCTTCTGGAAAAAGCTATGTCTAAATTCTGTAAATTTAGGGCAGATAACTAGAATATGTTCTAAGTCTTGTTAAGTGTTAGGCAACATATGCAAGCATGCATCTGATGTAGAGCTGACTTAAATCTCTCTGGAGATAAGGTGGGAGGGAGCCCCAGAGATATATTTTTGAACAATAATGGCTTTTATTCATGGTGACTCAGAAGAATGCACCAAATCCAAACTAGACCTGTTCCAAATAGCCCCTATGCTAACTAGCATTGAGAGATGCCTTTGTATTGAAGTTCTACCATGGCAAAAAGTGCTCCGCTTGACTTTTTTATCGCTGGAAATGGCAAAGACTATGTGGATTTAAATAACACCCAACATTACCTGAGCTGCAGAATTATTAAAGAACATAGAAGAAACCTCAACAGAAATGCAAGAGTGAGTCTGGTGAGCTACCCTATTGTCTCCATCTTTAACCAGTTGGATGTGACATTAGGAGACATTGACTTCCCAATCTAACTACTAGTACCCTTACAGAGCCTTTACAGAAGCTGTGCTTAATTATAGCAACAACATGCTTTCAACCCAGTTATCTGCAGGTCTGTTTTACAAAGACACATCAGGAGAACATGTGTGAACTGTCCTGGATGGAGATAACGAAGGGTTTATTAAAAGAACAGCCCTCATGGCCAAAAGAAGAAAAACCGATTTAGAGGGGCACCTCCACAGTAACATGTTTTTCCAAGGAAAGCTGATGCTAAATGGAGTGATGTCCAAATTAAACTGACACCCGGCAAAAAATATCTTTTGTTTCATGGCAGATGATCAGAACAGGGAGAGCAGATTACAAATCTTGTCTGCTTCCCTTTTTGTAAAGAAAGTAAGGATAGCCCCTGGTATATATTTAGACCATGCAGAGG
This sequence comes from Sphaerodactylus townsendi, assembly GCF_021028975.2. Taxonomy (NCBI): domain Eukaryota; kingdom Metazoa; phylum Chordata; class Lepidosauria; order Squamata; family Sphaerodactylidae; genus Sphaerodactylus; species Sphaerodactylus townsendi. The sequence continues at coordinate 83,939,221 of NC_059431.1, read as the reverse complement.
TGCTCTTTACAGCTAATGCCAAATACCCCATGGATCATGTAGGCACAAAGGTATTTAGCATCCCTGCGGGAAACTGTGTCAGCAACCAGGAAAATTTGTTTTGGAGGCAATTGCCCAAACTGTTACTTTTTGGACTAGTAGATAATGGCTCCTTCAGTGGGACCCATAATGCAAACCCATAATACAAACTTTAAACATTATGACATCATTTTTATGGCTGTCTACATGGATGGTGAACAGGTACCTACTAAGCCCCTGCAGCCAGTCTTTGCATCTTGAAACTACGTGAAACATGCATCTTTTTCAGGCAGTTGGTGAACATGTGAAAGACAGAGCCATGAGGAGCTTGCCCTGGGCTACATGCTGTTTGCTTTGAGCTTCCCCATATTAGGAATGTGCAGACCACTACTCCTTGATTAAAATTGGGAATCTGTGGGCTGAAGTTCACTTTGCTAGAGCATTGCTTCATGTGATCAATATACTTGTCTATGGAATTTCCAACAATGTTATAGAGGTAAATGTCTTATTTGATTATATGTAACATGGACACCCTTCAACTAACATCTTTGTTATCTACAAACCCCTGTATCAAAAAATACTTTATTGTGTGTGTTTCCAAGCAACTGGTCCACACACAGAGACTCCACTGAAGATCAGTGGGGCTAAATTTGCATAAATATTTTTTTAAAAAAGAAGATCAGTGCGGCTAGTTGTCAATATTCATCCCCACAACCTCCCTGGGGAACACTGGCTTGCCATAAACTTGACAGCCAATGGATGCAGTGAGTTCTTTGACTTATGGCCACTCTGTCAAAAATCCCTTGTATCCCAAAACCATTTTGAGATTTTTGAAAAAAAAATGCTATCGAGATTGTATTCCAACCCATCCAGTTGCAAACATGAATGTCATTGAAAGTAGATATCACTGAATACTTTCTCTGCAACTGTGGAATAAAGGGCTTTCTTTTGAACAGATTCAAGAGCTGTATTCTGATGATTTAGTACAGAATGACCTAATGGTGGAGCAATTTGTAAAAAAGGGCATGTCCAGACATGCACCTAACTTCTTTGTGCAAGCCCAAATATGGGTATCTTGTCAGGAGTTCCACAGCAACAATACATTTCAATAAACTATCCCTGTGGGCTTCAAATGGTACTTTTTGTCTGTCTTTACAAACAAACAGAAATTGACCAATTTTATTTTACATAATTACAAGCTTATCAACTGGGTGGTGTAGTATCTTAGTGTTTTTTAAAAGTTCTGCGACAGTTAGCGTTTTTCAGATGTTCCAAACCTTGAGATTAGCTGGGTTGCCCATGACAGAAGATGAAACATTCAGTTCAGCTAAAGTCTTCATGAAAACATTCCAACCTTTGGGCAGGCAATAACTAGGCAGGACATTCAAATGAGTAATCCCCTTCACAAAATGCATAAAGTGAGAACCATTAATATTTTCTCCTTTGTATGTAAAAATTCCATAGTCATCCCAAGAAGACACATTTTTGTTCTATTTCAAGCACCTTTGCTTGGCTCTTACATCTAGCTGGCACATTGTCCATTATCTCATGTGAAACCACATCAGAACTCATAGGGATTTCTACAGAGACAGCCACTGGCTATGGAAGAAACAGACTCAGTTTAGATTTTCCAGTTTCTCCCTGCTTCACATGAGCTAAACTTTCTTGCATTTAAATATTTGGTCTTCTCATATTCTGTTAAGTCACACCTTTGGAGAGACCCCTTCATTTCAGTTTCCAAGGAATGTATTGTTCTTGTTCTGATATTTTCCTCCTTAAGAAGAGCTGGATCTTCAATTGTTCTAACTGGTGGCTCAGAACCCAATACATTTTTTCAGCATATTCCATTACTGGCTTGTTAAAAGGCTGGCTAAGAGAGGGATGACAAAGCTTAAGAGACACTCAATAAACACCACAGATTACTTTACTAGCCACCTCTTCCTTTTCAGAGATACCCTTTGTCACCCAGGTTTTTAATAAAGCTTTTCCTTTTCCTCAGCCCACATACCTAGCAAGGTGAAAGGGGGTGGTGGTATTACTTTTAGAGTATTGAGAACAATTTCTGAAATAGCTGCAACCAGATCATCTGAAGCTGAACAGAGAATGGCTTTTCTGTCTTGTGAGGAGGCTTTAATCAGTAGTTTTAGCAGAGCCAAATTTCTTTTTACACATTGGAACATGTTGACCTTTGGAGGGGGAGGGGTAACAGAGTGCTTAGGGAGCTGTCCATTTCCATTTATACTGCATGGTTGTATGCTTTGTTTTGAACATGTTTGCCACTGACAATTCAAGTGGGAAACCCCCAGTTCTTAATCTGTAAGAATCGCGTGTGGAGGCATTTAAGTCCACAACCAGATACCCATAAGGTTTTTGTGTAGCATCCTTGAAGGCCTCCAGGAAAAAAAATGGGTTTTCCCAGCGTACCCAGGATGGAGACGCAGTCTCTCAATAATGTGGAGAAAATTAGCTCAGAGCAGACTGCTTATTAATATTGTAAGAGGCTGGGTAGGGAATCTTTAATACCAATGCATATGAAGATCAGCTGTTGGAAGAAAATCCACAGGGAGGGATATAATGCAAATTTGACAATCTTTATTGTAGGGATAAGAGGTTCACAAGCACTTGATTCAATGCAATAAACACTCTCACACACAGACCTCCTAAGATATAAATAGTTTGAAAAATAGGTTTGGAATAAACAGGGGTATGGGCAGTGGTGGAATTCAAATAATTTAACAACTGGTTGTTTACAAGCACCATTTTAACAACCAGTTCTGCCAAAGTGGTCCAAACCTGCTGAATCCCACCACTGGGTATGGGAGATATGACCTGATCATGATATGAAGAAGATCCAGGGTTCAGAACCATATGGTCAGCAACTCTTTCCAGGGGGCAATGCGCTGGGCACAGTGACAAAGATGGAAAGTGTCAATGGCACTAGGTGATTGGTCCTTTGGAGGGTAGGATATCTAGGGTGATGAATGACATTTGGAAAGTATCACGATGAGCTTGGGCAGCTGCTAGGATAACCTCTGAGAGGTGTCTGGATGGATTGTTTGAAAAACAACAGAGTTTATTGCAAGGTGGTCAGAAAAAGTTAGTTACAGAATGGAGTATTTGGGTTAAGATAATCAGGGGATGCAATGTAGTCAGGAGTCCTCTTTTGGCTAGGAATAAGTATCCATTCAGCAGGGCTACTGTATCGTGTTGAGGACACATTCTTCTTTGAAAATGGGCGAATTCCCACTACTTCCTTAGCATGGTTTCGGGTCACTTACTAACACGGTTTCATCGACGTCCTCCTCATGGCTTCTGTGGCAGCAACCGTTTCTGACGCTCATTTCACCCATTAACATGTGTCCCGGCAGAACCTGGATGCAAGTGGTTTGGGCCCCGTTATCACAGTTTACAGCTGTTCCGAGGGGAGGGACAAGGTTTGGAACCTGGAGTCGTTCCCCGCCCCAGAGCATGACACGCATTTTGCGCAGCCAATCAGCGTTCCCCAACAGCCCTTACAATGATGCTTGCGCAGTCTACTTCCGGGTTGATGGAACGATCACGTTTCTGCGCATGCGCAATACAAGTAAACGGTCGCCTGTTCACCGATTTAACGGTAAAACTTTCAGAAAATAGTTGTTGTACAGCAAATGAAAAGTATTAATAGAGGTTGCACTTTATCGTTCGCACAGGTTTTTTAATGGGTAAAAATGGGTAGTGTTTCTGAAGTGGCTAACAGGTCCCACCCAACTGAACACCAACCAATCAGGTTAGGGCAATGAAGCGCGATCACATGGCTGTGGGGATTGCAACAATGCCTGCACCCGGGAGTGTCTCCTGCCTGCTCGCTGCGGTGGGGAGGGAAAAACTATGATGAGGAGGACACAGATTTGCAAGGAACAGGTTTGGATCCGCTTGCAATTTTCAAGTGGGAATTCGCCCAATGTGCTGCTATAGCAAGCTGAGAGCATGATAGCAGAAAGAAAAAAATTCCTGGAAGTTCCTTGTAGATAGACCTGTCTATTGTCAGACAATGGGGTCCCCATCTCTGCAATGCCAGCATCACCCTTTAGGCTGGCAAGCAGGCAGGGATACCTGTGAATAAGCACTCCCTCCCACTATTCCAGGGTAGTATGGTAACACCTGGGTACATTTGATGAGCCAACACTGCATTCTGTACTTTGTCCTGGGTTTTTTTTTGAAGAACACCAGATATTTGATATTTAAGCTTATGGTTCCTTTACTTGTTCCACAAAATAAAAATAGTTTGAGTAATAAATAAAATGCTCAGATTGCAATGATGGTCATATTTGGTAAAGGCTCTGTTGGTTTCAGCATTTTCACAAACAGAATCATTAAGTCATCCACTATGATAATATTTACTGTATTAGTGGGGAGTAGTTGATCATCACTGAGCATTTAAGGTTTCCTTCAACAAACTTACCAAAGGGAAATTTACAGAGGATTTCATCATACAGATTCTGCCAAAAGTTGTAAAGCCACACAATATTTTCAGGCAAGCAGAAACCACATGTTGGGGTATTGTACAAAAATATTCTTCACAAAGAAACTTTTGCTGCTACTGCTGGGACCAACCACTACTGTGGAAAATGGATGTTTCCAGTGTACATCTGTCTTAAAAACCATATGGCAAAGTTTTGTAATAGTTCACAAGAGCCCACTATTCATAAACCACTTTCAATGTTTTCTTAAGCAACACTGTTTTTTAAAATAATTTGTGTTGAATAGTAATAAATTTACAATCAAATCATTCTTACAAAAAAGAAAATTTTGTATCATAGAAAGCAAAAAGAAACAAAGAAGTGCATGTACATTTAAGAAATTGTTTCAAAAAGGCAAGAAAAAAAGAAATAAATTAAGCAGTCCTGTCTCAATGAGCCACTGTTTTTGTCTCTTTTGATGGAGGATTGCTGGACTCAGATCTTTGTAAGAGAGGTCACTGAGCCATAATCTAGGATCAGGTCCTTCAATGTATCCAAGTTTTTTTTCCAGAATTTGAAACATTGAAAGTGATGTCCCTTGCTTTCATGCATACCTTTCCCCTGCTAATCTGTAGCCATATATTTTGGGGGCACTTGATATGAACTCAGTGATATGCTCTTCTGGTGGGATCTCACTTGTGAGGCTGCCTAAATATCACTAAGGGGGGATTCCAGTTCTCTTCCATACTGACAGATATCACAAGATCAATATTATGATACAAGCAGCAATCCTGTAGCTTATCTATGGCATTCTGCACAAGCAGGGACAGTGGTGGTGCACCAACATACTGGATGCCGGTGGACCTCTTAGGGCCATTCACACACAGTCCTGCAAATGGCCCCGGTGCTGCAGCAGCCCACAGGGGCCTCCCTCACATGGGGCTCGCCGCTGTAGTTCCCCTCTTACCTTCTCTTGGCTGCTGTCACTCTGCAGAGCTGTGGGGACATGCATCTGTGGCCATGGCGACGCTTCTGGAGTTGCAGGCCAGGAGGTATGTCCCCTGGCCTCTGCAGTGCAATGGCACTGGCTCCATGAGGAGGTACATTTACATGTTTTTAACAGGATGTTAAAAAGGCATGCCTCCTGCATAGACAGAAAGGCATAGGAGAAAGGCATGCCTCCTGCATAGACAGGAGATTATTTCCATGGCAGGAATCAACTCTTTTAATTATATAACTCTTGCTGGTACAAGAGTTATATAATTAAAAAGGTTGATTCTTGCTATGGAAATAATCTCCTGTCTATAGTAGGTCAGATCTTTCTGGAGGTTAAAAAGGCCTTGGTTATATTGGTATTGGGAAAGAAACTCTGCTCTCTCACCCAGCATCATGTGATTAACATTATAATCCTCCAGCCTCACATATTCAAAGTTGCAACAGTGTTCAAGTAATTGGGGAGGAAGCTCTTGCAGCTTCCCAGACCCCGACCCATGGCCAGCTTCCTTGGCAAAAAGTTTAAGCTGTCCAAAAACATGATTCCTAGTTTCTCAGCAGTAATACACACCAGTTTTCCCCCAGATAATGAGATCTACATCCATATTTTTCAACAGCTGTCTAATTATAAAATAATTATCATATTCTTTGATATTATGGGCCAGAAAATGGTTATTCTTTAGTTTTTTGTTGTTTTAGTTTTTTGTTGATGAATTTTTAAACAAAATTTGAAGCACAAGTGGCTCCTTTGAATTCTCAAGTATTACATTCCTTTAGGCACAATTCAAAAATATAATTTTATACATCTATGCCAGTTTCTTGCACACATTCAGAATAATAAAAGATATATTTCTGTGTGATTTGAGATTGTTTAATAGGTGGCTGTTTATGTCACTGACTGATTCCTTACACTTCTTACTCCACCAAACCCTGCATGTGTGATTCTTTGGTGCATAGGCATGGCATGAGCTGCAGTAGATTTTAGTTTTGCAAGTGTTTGGTTGAGACCTGCGCCTTTCTAAGGAGGCTCTGGATTTGCAATGTACTTTACAATTGAGGCCTTTCCTCCAGCAGCTCCAGATCACACTGGGACTCCAAACATAAATGACATCTGTATTTGCAGCTGTACTAGTGCCCGGGGGAGGGCGATATAAAAATGCAATGAATGAATGAATGAATGAATGAATGAATGAATGAATGAATGAATGAATGAATGAATGAATGAATGAATGAATGAATGAATGTTGCCACAGACAGCAGCACAATCATTTCTTTGGCCAAAGAATGCCTTCATTTTTCTGATTTTTAAACATGGCCACATCAGATAAAATATTTCCCGATCATCCCGAGTTCCCTGTATAGCAGGTGAACACTTTCTGCTATTTCAGGTATAGTAACCAGCTCCTCTGGTATTACCTCTAGGATACTTATTTCCAAGCACCAGTTCCAAGCACCTCTGCAGATTTGGATGAACTCACAGATACTGTAACATCATATGTCAGCTTCTGTGAAGATCTTTGTATACCAACCAGGAACTTGCGTATATATAGTAACAACAAACCTTGGTTCACAGCTAAACTTAAGCAGTTACGTCATTCCAAAGAAGAGGCCTACAGAAAGGGTGATAGAATGCTGTATAATCAGGCCAGAAATGTATTAACAAAGGAGATCAGAGCAGCAAAAATAAACTACTCTGAAAAGCTAAAAAATCAGTTTTCACCAAACGAAACAGCAAACATGTGGAAAACTCTCAAAAATATCACCGGTTACAGCAAACCACCTTCCCAAGCTGAAGGAAATCAGCAATTGGCAGACGACCTGAATGTGTTCTACTGTAGGTTTGAAAACAATCTACAGTCACCTTTCTCCACAACCTCTATCTCAGACGCACCAACAATAGCCAAACTTCCTACAACTGAACCCATTTCATTGGGTTTACAACCCCTGGTGATCTCAGAAAAGGAAGTGCAAGATCTATTTCACAGACAGAAGCCTGGAAAGCACCAGGCCCAGACAAGATAACACCTTCTTGCTTAAAAGTCTGTGCTGTCAGTGGCTTTATTTTCACCCAAATCTTCAACAAATCACTAGAGATGTGCTATGTTCCTTCCTGCTTCAAACACTCCCACTATTGTCCCAGTGCGAAGAAGCCTTCCATCAAGGAACAGAACGACTACAGACCAGTTGCTCTAACATCTGTAGTTATGAAAACTTTTGAAGAGGCTAGTGATGTACCATTTTGAAAACCATCCGCGGATCCACTGTTGGACCTTGCAATTTGCATACCGAGCAAACAGATGCGACAGGCGATGCTGTTAATATGGCTTTGCACTATATCCTACAGCATCTTGAATCGCCAAAGACCTATGCAAGGGTCCTCTTTGTTGACTTTAGTTCAGCATTCAATACTATCAGACCGGACATTCTTCTAACCAAACTAAATCAGCTAGCAGTACCCGAGCATATTTGTAAGTGGATCACAAGCTTCCTAACAGATAGGAAACAGCAGGTGAAGCTAGGAAAAATTACATCAGACACCTGTAAAATGAGCACAGGGGCCCCCCAAGGCTGTGTACTTTCACCACTTCTCTTCTCTCTGTATACCAATGACTGCATCTCAAACGATCCATCTGTTAAAATACTGAAATTTGCAGATGATACAACAGTGATTGGTCTCATTCGAGACAGCGATGAAACCGCATACAGACGGGAGGTTGAACAACTAGCCTCGTGGTGCCACTGGAACAATCTAGAACTGAACACACTTAAAACCGTAGAAATGGTGGTAGATTTCAGGAGAAACCCTCCCATCCTACCTCCTCTCACAATACTAGACAACACAGTATCCAATAGTAGAGACCTTTAAATTTCTAGGCTCCATCATAGCTCATGACCTAAAATGGACAACTAATATCAAAAACGTCCTCAAGAAGGCACGACAAAGAATGTTGTTTCTGCGCCAACTCAGGAAGCTCAAACTGCCCAAGGAGCTGCTGATACAGTTCTACAGAGGAATCATTGAGTCTGTCATCTGCACCTCTATAACTGTGTGGTTTGGTTCTGCAACCCAACAAGATCGACACAGACTTCAGAGAATAATCAGAACTGCAGAAAAAACAATTGCTGCTAACCTGCCTCCATTGAGGACCTGTATACTGCATGGGTCAAAAAAAGGGCTGTGAAAATATTTACTGACCCCTCGCATCCTGGACATAAACTGTTTCAACTCTTACCCTCTAAATGTCGCTACAGAGCACTGCACACCAAGACAACTAGACATAAGAACAGTTTTTTCCCGAATGCCATCACTCTGTTAAACAAATAATTCCCTCGATAATGTTAAACTATTTATTATATACTTATTATATAATTACTGCACTACTTTTTTCATCATTCCTATTACCCATCTCCTCTCACTTATGACTGTATGACTATAGCCTGTGCTGACATTTTATTTTATTTTATTTTATGATTTTACATTTTATGTTTTCATTACTACTGATTGTTTCCTGATTGCTTACTAGACCTATATGACAATCATTAAGTGCTGTATCTTATGATTAAGTGCTGTACCTTATGATTCTTAACAAATGTATTTTTCTTTTATGTACACTGAAAGCATATGCACCGGAGACAAATTCCTTGTGTGTCCAATCACACTTGGCCAATAAAGATTCTATTCTATTCTATTCTATTCTATTCTATTCTATTCTATTCTATTCTATTCTATTCTATTCTATTCTATTGGAATTATTTGGATCTAATAAGTAGTGGGGTTTTTTTATGGGTGACCTCACAGTAGAGGATTGAGTTTATAACTCTTCCCACTCTTGTTTCTGATCACTGTCATAACTAGGCACAGGGAGCCATGCAGATGGATTTCTGAATTACTCTGCATAAAGTTTGACATCTGGTTAATGAATTCATCAGCAGAGAATCCATTCTGGTACTTGTAATAGATGATTTACCTGTTCCAAGGTGACAAACCTAAAAAAAGTCTACGTATTGATGCCCTTTCTTTTCTAGGTAAACCCTTAGTGGGGTGGGGGGGAAATGGAGATTCTTGTGAGGAAAGTTCTAAGGGGCTTTCTTCTGGGGGATCACATACAGGGGCCACTGAGACATTATTTTCCAAAGCAGAAGTGGTTGTGGCCTTTTCCTCTCAGTTGAGGAAGTGACTCTCAGTTGTGCTTTCATTTGCCCTCTGAGGTTTTCTAACTTCATTGAGAAATTTCAACAGATATTAATTTCTTTTTTGTCTATATTTAACAGTTTTAGTGGTATTTAGGAGTTTCTGTGTAACTTTTTGCCTTAACTTTTTCAATTGTAAATGCTTCCATAACCTTTGCTGTGTGGGGCAGTGCCTTCTGATTCACCCTGCCTCCCTTGTATGACTCCCCTCTCCACACGCATACATGTAGGTGACCTTTCATATTCTTTTAAAGTACTTTTATTGGCAGCAGTAGCAGCTTGAACGGCCTTTAGAGCAATGGAAGTTGCCCTTATGGCTCTAGACTGCTTGCTTGTCTAGTCATGTTGCCAATAAAATTTACAATGTTTTCACGCAGAGCAATATAGTCCTCAGCCAGGGCATCAGAGTTAGTATTGCCCATTTTCTGTTTCTTGCGGGGTAGCACAGAACCATTACCCTTTAGCTTCTGTTTACAGTCAGTTTGGTTATATGTTTGATCTTTTTGATTTACCACATGCTTTTGGCTTGGTTGAAGCTGATGCTTTCATAAAATGATGTCTGGGGGCATGGCAACATCATTTCCAGTGATGTCAGGGTGTGTGGTCTCAGCTAATTAATATTCATGAAAATATGTGAATTAATTGCCCCAACTCATTGATATGCAAATTAGCTCATTAGTATGCCCAGCATACTCTTTTACTACTTATTATCATTTCCAGTATCAAGCAACATTATTTATTTTTGGCAACAGCAAAATATTCCCTCCATTGTGGATATTTTATTATTGTAAAATAAAAATGACTTGACATACAGTACTGGTCGATTCAGAAAACATACTTTTTATCACTATTTTCAAATGTCGTCTGTATTGCAAAGTATCTGTCAGGTCAGATTATTTCATTCTGTATTGTTTTGTTCTCTTAAAATACTAAAAGTAGCACTGATAAAAGTGATAAAAGAGGACCTTCTGACCTAGCAGTCTGACATCTTGTAACTATGGTATATCTTAAAGTGTTGAGTTGCAGCATGAACTTGTTAGTAGGCTGTGAAAATTTGAACCTATGTTCAAATCTCATCTTGGAAATGATGGGCTGAGTTAACATATGTGATTATTACCCAGTTTCAGAACACCCACTGACTTGGGCCCTTTCCGCATGGAGGCGGAAGGGCTTGGGTCGGCGTTTCTGCGGACGGTCCCAGAAAGAACCGGGAAGACGGCACCGCTGGGCGCCGTCACCCAGTCGACTCACCTGCTCTCCGGCCCTCCGGCGCGTCGCCGGGGCCTGGGGACATGCCTCCCCTGCCCTGCCCACCTGCTTCCGTGTCGCAGAGCAGGGGGGCGTGTCCCCAGTCCCTGGCGACGCACCGGAGGGCCGGAGAGCAGGTGAGTGAAGGCAGGGAGTGGCGGGAGGAAGCGCCGGGAAGCCGCTGCCGTTCACACGGCAGCGGCTTCCACCCGGCGTTTTCAGAAAAGTGCGCTTCCCAGCGCACTCTAAAAACCCGGCTTGGTGCCGGGCAGGCGGCCCCTGTGCGAATGGCGGCCTGGGGACGGCATTTTTGCCGTCCCCAGGCTGCCATATTCCGCCTGTGCGGAAACAGCCTTACCTTCTAGATTCAAAGCATATTATCAAGGCAATGTAAGAACCATCAAAAATTGTTTCAGCACATACTTGATAATATCTGATCATGTGGCACACACTGAATTTTGTTTTCAACTCAAGTGCTGTCCAAGCAAGGTTGGAAAAATGATAAATTACTTGCAATGAATCAGATCCATTTGCTTACAATGTCCATTAGTGATACTGTGAGCATGTCAGAAATATTGAGAGCTACCAAATATATTACCTACACTGTTCTGACCATTCTACAGGCATAGTTGGGACATTTTACATTTAGTTGGGGGACCCTTCAGGTCTGCAAAAAGTCTGAAAAATAAAAAAATGGGGAATTTAAATTCCCCACCGCCACCACACACACATCAGGGCAGAGAACACACTTACCTCAGGATGCTGGCTGTGATAGCGGCATAGCCCAGAAGCTGTGCTGGGCCCAGTGGTGGTGGTTCTCACTGCGAGGGAGAGAAAGAGAGAAAAGTGTATCCCATAGGGTCTCAGCAAGACTGGAGGGGAAGATGGCTCCACTTATAGAAATCCCTTCCTTTAGCAATTTTTTCATGGTATCCATGCCATTATGTTTGTTTTATCAGAGGTATGAGGATATGTCATGGCTGTGACTATAAATGGATTTTGCTACCTCCTTAAAAATTGTGTTTATTCTAAAGAAAGGTATGTATTCACATTCTTTAAAAATTATATAGATTCCATTAGCTAAGAAACATTTATAATTTTATGCAGTGTGATAAAGAAAATGTATGTTATTATAACCATGAAAGCAGTGGCTCTTAAAAACATACCCCTCTCATACATGGTGCACTTGGAGATTACTTTTAATAGTAACAGATATATTCTATACTTCTTTCTGTACTCCTAGGGGATAGGATTTACTTTTCTGAGCAGGCTAAAAGCACTGGAATAAAATAGACATCTAAAAATGACATTTACATCGGCCACAAAGATAGACATGGCCTTCTGCCAGCACAATGAGCACTATTTGTTCTACTGTATGATGTATTATTCTCCTTGATTCTTTTTAGTAACTAGAAACAATCTTGTAGAACATGAAGAAGATAATATAGTATTTTGTTTTGGTTTCCAATCTGGTTTCTGATTTTGATTTTATCTATAAATTTGTTGCTCATGATAACAAAATCTCAATAGAAGCAAAAAATCAGCTGATGCCACATTTTTTTAATTAACAGAATAAGGGAATTTGGGGGGGGGCGGGAGGCAGAAATCAGCTTCATAAACCAGCTGGCCTTGTTTCCCCAAGACTGGGGACTGCAGGTAGCATTGTGGGGAGAGAACTGCAGGCACCATCTCATAGTTTGTGGGGTGCCGCAGGGGGCGATTTTCTCTCCAATGCTTTTTAACATCTACATGCACCCCCTGGCAAGATTGGTCTGGAGTTTTGGGCTGTGGTGTCACCAATATGTGAATGACACCCAGCTCATGTTCACAATGGAAGGCTGCCCATCTTTGGCCCCTGGAGATCTCCAGCATTGTTTAGATGCTGTTGGCTGGTTGAAGTTAAATCCAACAGAGATGGAGGTCCTGTGGTTGGGTTGGGGGGAGTGTCCAGTGGACTTCTGTCTGCCTACACTGGACGGCCAGGCCTTACAGCTAGCCTCATCTGTTAAAAGCCTGGGGGTAATTCTGGACCCAGTGTTGTCGCTGGAGGACCAGGTTACCTGGACAGCCCAGGTAATTTTCCATCATCTGCGGCAAGCATGGCAACTGGCCTCATATCTCTCCTGTTCTGACCTGGCCACAGTGATCCATGCAATGGTCAACTCCAGACTGGATTATTGTAACTTGTTTTACTCTGGCCTGCCGTTGTCTATGATCCAGAGACTAAAACTTGTTCAATATACAGAAGTCAGGCTCCAGCTGGATTTCATTGGTCCTATACCATGTTCACTGACTGCCAATCAAGTTTTGGATCATGTTTAAAGTGTTAGTTTTAACCTTCAAGGCTGTGAGTAGCCTTGGGTCTGCATATCTGAGGGACCGAATCTCCCCATATTGCCCTGCTAGGTCCCTCTGTTCCTTGGAGGAGAACCTATTAGAGGTCCCTAGCCAACAGACACCTGGCTGACATCTACAAGGGCCAAGGCTTTTATGGCCTTGGCTACTATCTGGTGGAACAGGTTTCCTAGAGAGACCAGGGCCCTGTGGGACTTGCAAAGTTTCCACAGGGCCTGCAAAACAGTCCTGTTCCACCACCTCCCAAGAGAAGAATAGGATGCAATAACTAAGCAGTTAGGTGAATTTAAGAATAAATTACAGGACTCTGTGACAGATTATATCTGCTTGGAGCCTGGCACCCTAACAAGACTTTGAAACCCTTCATATCACCTATTGAAGGTAATTTCTCCAAAAGTAATGAGGCACAGGAATCTCAAGAAATAAGTCTGTCCAGATACATTTTTAGAGTTATGAAGTGGATTTGACATCCCACAAGGTTCTTCAGGAAGATCCTCATCTAATTTCAGGGGGAAAGTCATGGGCACAGGAGCTTAAAGAATTGACCTTTTCAACTCACACTTTTCTAATTTTCCTGATCCTTTTCAACAAGTAAGAGAAGTTAACAACCAAACCCAGCTCATGAGAAGCTCCATTCCTGCCCTAACAACTGCGGCCCAGACATCATCAAGAAATGGATGTATCCTAGATGATGTAACTGGGGACTTAGACAAAATTGAACAACTAAATTGACAATCAATCTTGGTGGCTTCATGGAATATTGCAGGATGGGCCACTAAAGCCATAGATATCAATTTTATTAATTTCTTAAATCAATTTGATATTTTGTTTCTACAGGAGACATGGATGGTTGACACTTTTGATATTCCTAATTTTTGTTCTACAGTATTAGAGGCAACTCTGAGTGTAAGCGGGGGTAGACCATCAGGGGGCCTGGGAATATTTGTCTCCACCAGGTTAAAGTTGCAAGTTAAAGAATTTATAGCCCTTGTTCATGGGCTTTGGTTGTGTTATCACATTCTAAATCAGCCTGTTTTTAATGTGTTGATATCTATCTTCCTCCATCCCAATCTAAGGCTCAAGTTAAGTTAAAGTGGGCCAAGGTGGATAAAATGTTAGGCAATCTATCATTGAATTATCCAACAGCTCATTTAGTCATTGACAGTGATTTTAATACAAGAATGGGGCAGAATGACAAACTGTTGTTAGCTAGATTTGGGGGATGTTTGGAGGACAATGATACACTATTTACTTACATTCAGAGAAGCAACATTGATACAACGATCAATTATGCAGGAATGTGTTTATATCAAAATGCAACTAAATTTAACTTAGCTATCTTGAATGGTAGTCAGCCAGGAGATTATCCAGGGCAATTTACTCTCTGGTCCGGATCTAGAGCATCAACTATTGACTACTTGTGTTCTCAGGAAATTTTTTAAATGGAATCAGACATTTTGCAGTTGTCCCCCGGGTAGAAAGTGATCACTTTCCTCTTGTGTTGAATATTTTATTTATTTTATTTATTTTATTAGGCTTTTATACCACCCCATCCCCGAAGGGCTCTGGGCGGTGTACAGCATATCAAAATAACAATATAAAATAGTTAAACATTTTAAAGCAGCGATAAAAACCAAAAATTTATGCAGTAGATCTCGGTAAATAAAGATTTAATTGGCGTCCAGTATTCCAAATTTAAAATTCCCTCTCCCCCGAGAATATGACAGTTGAACCTTTACGATCTCCTAAAACTTTGCATTTGGGACTCTTAGTAGATTCAAACAGGATGAGAATAAAACGGAACACTCAAATAGAACAGTTCATTGATTGGTTTAACTCATACATAGGCAGGTCATTAAAGGTCAAGTTTTTAAATGAAGCCGACAAAGGGTTAATGCTAAGGAGGTATGAGGAACTTGTACAAATCCTCAGAACCCTCCTTTCAAAAACCAGTAGAGGCACTTCTCATCCAGGAACACATAATAAATATGGTTTGACCATGATTGTGTATTAGCCAAGGAATATCTTTTTAAAATTATTCAACAGCTTCCAAGCTGGTTTGATTTCACCATCGCAGGAATTTGAAGGGAAAAGAACTTCTAAATCCTTAATAAGATATAAGAAAAAGATGGACAGATATGTTAAATGCAAAGCTTGATAAGGGCAGCAAAAACTAATGATTCAAGAACTTTCTGGAGATTAATAGCTCAGAATAATAATTTTTGCAGTTTTGCTGTGACAAACTTTATCTCAGTGAATGCCTGGGAGAGTTACTTCACCAACCTCTGTAAAGATCATCAGGCTTTAACATGGCAGAACTCTGCTTTATCTGATATCCCCTTGTGGCCTTCAGTATCTCTGGAGGAAGTTAAAACCATGATTTTGCAACTGCGAGGTAGAAAGTCCACGGAAAATGACTCTATACCACCAGAATTTTCTGAAAAACAACATAGAATGGTGGGCTCCTGTTTTGGCTGAGCTCTTCACCTATATCAATAGTACAGCCTGTATTCCATCTGGTTGGAGCGCAGCAATCACAGTTCCTATCTTCAAAAAAGGTATATCCTCTGAGCCAGCTAATTACAGACAAATTAGCCAGCTCAATGTGAGCAAACTATACACTAAATAACTGAGCTTAACATTTCTGGCATAGTTGGACAGAAAAAATTTATTGGAAGATGAACAGGCTGGCTTTTGTAAAGGATGCTTTACAATTGATCACTGGCTGATAGTAATTATCTGATAGTGAAATATGTACATATCAGAAAAGGAGCTCTCTATGCAGCCTTTGTTGATCTTAAGGCTGCATTTGACAATGTAACAACAGTCAGCTCTGGGCAAAGTTAGAGACTAATATTGATAGACGCCTTCTCCAACTAATTGTTAAATTACATGAGAACGCAGTCATACAGGTAAGGTTCTCACATGAAGGTCACCTAACTCTGGCTGGCCAAAAGGCCGTAATAAATATCTATCTATCTATAAGGTCACCTAACTGCCCCCATCTCTACTCAGAAAGGTGTAAGGCAAGGGTGCCTTTTAGCAGTACAGGCTAAAAATGGCCCGAGGAACAACAGCTCCCAGGAAACCTTGGGGTTCACAAGGTCTTCTGAGAAGTATAGTTCCCATCAGGCCGTTTTTAAGCCTGAACTGTGAATAGGCCTTTTTTTCAGCCTGAAAAAGTTCTAGGAAAAGGAAAGGAACTAAGATAAGTGTGGGAAGGGGAAAGGGGTGTGCTGCAGGGGGTGCTATGGGGGCGCTGTGGGGGGTGCTGTGGGGGGCCAAGGGGGGTGGAAAATATAGACTATGCACCTGGCACAGTTTGACCCAGCTATGCCTCTGAATATAAGGGATAGCAACCTGCCTATGATTAAAATATATTATTTTCTGTATGTGTGCATGGTAGAAAAATAGTTTACTTTTGACCACTGAGGAAGACCTTTAAGGTTAACTTAACCCTTGTGAACAGTATGACCTAATTTTCCCCATGAACATTTCACAGTCTGTACTTACTGCACAGACTAAGAAAGACCTCAACAAGAATGCTCGTCATCAACTGTCAGCACTGAAGTGCAAGGCAATCATTGTGGTTTGTGTTGGCTATATCAGAGCTGATGAAACAAATAGAATATGTAACAAGATGTCTCTTTCATCTCTAAAAGTATCAGCTCAGAGGTTATGCTTCATTAGTTTCAAATGTAGCATGCATAATAAAGGAAGAAGGGCTCCACATTCCTTTGAATCATTGTAAGAAAGCTTATCACTCCCTCTTTCAAGTGACACTTTATTAAATCAGGTGAATAATGGAAAATATGCCAGCAACACTGAATTGGAATCTGGCATTTGAAGCCATGATGACAAAATAAAGCAGACAGAAACGCAGTTCAGTAATTCATGAGCCCGTGGGAATAGACTGGGGAAGACCCTTCAAGACCCTCATTTTGTATATTAAAAAGAGTAATGAAACCCTTTAATCAATTTAAAGAAACAAATATCAGATATGATGACTCTCCCCCCCTTTTCTTCATTGCTAGGGTTAAGGGAGGAATGGAGGGTAGGGAGACAAGATAGTGGAATGAAAAAAGTGTAGGATCCAGGATCCAAGAGAATTATAGCCCTTGTCAGATGTTATAACAGTGCATACTGTTAGGCCACCAGTACTGGGAAAAATTTTGCTGCAGGAGTTCTCTTCTTCTATCTGTGCATCCTGCTGGTCAGGACATCTGCCAGGAGCCTCTATCTGCTGCTGCTTTTTGGGCTCAGGGTGATTTTGGCTGGATGGCAGGCTCATCCCAGCAAGGGCTAATTTTCTGTACTATGTGAAAATGCCAAATAACAGGGATAATAGCTCCACCACCAATCAGAATGTTAATGCTTTTTTATCAGAACCTACATAAACCTAGCTTTGTCCATAGGTCTTGGTCATAAGAACAGCTTTTAATATGAACTCCTGGCAATTTTTGTTATTTATGTTCTAATGATCTGGGTAAAGTGTTATTTAAAACTTTTTTTAATGACAGCATTTCGTTGATTTAAATCAAAGTTAATATGAGACCAAAATATGAAACATTTGCATTATCCAGGTAAAGCGTCCAATAGTACCTGTTGACAAGCTATAGTCAAAAATGTAATTTAAATGTTCATGAAATGTTTCCAGATGGTCTACATATTTTCTTCCACCTCCACCAACCTTTCATAAACAGATGGTTGGGAAAACATCTAGCCAGAGGTGGCAGTTACTAAATTATAAGTACTGTGAAGGTGTCATCAAGTGATTCATGTTATCAAATGAAAAACTTTCCTTTTGGGGAAATTTTACTTTGAACTTTTTTTCAAGATGTCACACATCCCAAAATTGCTATTTTTCTGACCTCATTATGATGAGGCATTTTGGAACACTTGACAGAGCATTCCGGTCATTTTAAACATATAGAAAATCACTGAACAGCCTTTGGGCAAACAAAACAAAACAAAAACAAAGATTGTGTTTCCCCTGAACATTTCCTGAATGTGAGGTTATAAGTTTTGAATACTTAAGTTTGATAATGTGATGTCTCTCAACTTATTGTACAGTGGAAAATATGGGCCAATTTCTACAATTGTTGTTTCATGTTAGCATGTCCACATAAAATTAAGTTCTATGATAGCATTAATCACATCAGAAACTCTAGGCCTATAAGCATATTTATCATTGAAATGTTCTTGTGATCGGTGGAATAATAATGATTACTGCTCACCATGCCATCTTTCTGTCCTCTACAGCTTGCAGATACTTGGCCACACTGCTTTCGTGTAGCTAAATGAATAATACTAACAAGCCTTGAAAGTATTTCACATATATCCACAAACAAATCCTTACAGCACTCCTGTGCCACTATAATGATTACCATTTTGTCAAATGAAGGTCCAGTTGAGAAAATTTGTTTAATTAAAAATCTGCCTATTCATGGCAGAGTTTTGAACCAGGGATGTTTCAGTTTACACTTCATTTTATAACTATGATCGATTATGTCTGAAAAAATAAATACAGTTTGGAAAAAACAAAAGACTTTTCTTTATATTTTTGTTCAGTTAGAATTGTCTCAGGTTTTTCCCATGAGCACAGACTGTTGTTTGTATCATCAGAATATGAGCTGTCAGTATTCTATCATCCATAAGTCTGGAAGAGTGATATGGGAATTTTATATGTGGTACCAACTTTCCCCTCTCTGACTGCATAAACTATAGAATTTCATTGGAATCAAAATGTGTGTCATTATCATTTCATATTATCACAGGAAATAGCATGGAGCTGAAGCCAAGACACCTTAAGGAAAACATAGTGACATTTTGCTAGTAATGCTTTACTGGTATATCTTAGTCTAAAAATAAGTGTTAATGAGGTCTGCTGTTTCCACTTCTACCTATTCTGTAAAATGTGACAATCTAGAAAAACTCCAGAGGGAAACATAGGGCCTTCAGTGGCCAATGTTGATTAGTTTTTAGCCACTAGTCAGCCCCTGCAGTCAACAACGGCTTCCTTATTTGTAGAAATAAAACTGGATCTGATATTATTTATAGCAGGATTACAGTTTTCTGAACATGGTATGACAGCCCATAATTTCATCTCATTCTCAGTATGTCCACCTATGACACCTCCTGGGGCCAGGGGAATGTTGTACCATTAGATTTCCATCCCAGCATGCAAGAAGACACCGAACAGCCATTGTTGTAAAGTCACTGCCTGGCACACAGGTCTGTCACTAGAGTTGGTAGATACTGGGATTTTGTCCAGAGAATCTAAGTACAGGACCCCAGTAAAAGCCTGGAGGCTTGTTGGATCTGTAAATGATCAAAAATTATGATCAAATTATCAAAAATGTGCATTGCTTTCATGTGCATGATCACTCAAGCACCTAGTTCCTTTGGAGAAAATGGTACTGTGTAAATAAATGCAATGAACAGAAAACTGCAGCACTGAACAAAGTATGCATGTGTCAGTTCCCAAACTCTTAGTATAACTTTCTCTAAACTACAGGAAGATGAGTAGAGTGCTATATCAAGCACTAATGGAAAGGACCTTGATCCCCCATCTCACTTCATTTCAGCCAAGGGGAAGTTCAGCTGCACTTGTCAGACTCACAACCAGCTGGTCCTCTGGTATGGTGCCCCTCATGTTGGTGGCCAGTATAAGAGAACTTCAATGACCCCAACATGGACCACAACATTTCAGAGAGCACTAATAATTGTACCCCACAAGATGCTCTTAACTGGGAATTAACATTTAAGGGGTTGACAGGCTTGTCAGTGGGGGACGAGCTGCAACTGGGAAAGGGTGCAGTCAGATGAGGATGAGAGGATAGAAACCTGAAGCAGAAAAAAGGTGGCATGTGTGAGAGAGAAGGAGAGAGATGAAAGAGAAGATGAGCTTGGATCCATAAATTTTGAGCTTATAATTGAACAACAGCTGTCTTTGGATCAAATTTGATCTACATGTTGCCCTTTATTTTAGCATGCATGTGAATAAATAGTTGGATGAGATGCAATGTAGTGAAAGAGAACCCATGTTCCCAATCCCCTGAGATGACAAACACTGAAAAAGGCACATATTCCAAACTATCAAACCATTTTAGTAGACTAAATCCACATGGAAATCCACATGAAAGAATTGCAAGAAACATATGTATTGGAACCACAACAGTACAACATAGCTCAGAAATGCTAAGCAGTGGGAAAATACCCGTTGTGTTTACCTTGCAAATATGCATTTGGAACCAGCACTTATTACTGGTTTGACTGGGGGACTGGGTTCAAGTCCCCAGTTGGGGTAACTCACTGGGTGATCTTGGATCAGTCATTCTCTCTCAGTCTAACCTGCTTCACAAGGTTGTTGAAATGGGAAAGTTATATACATAATCTGGAACTCCTTGAAGTAGGGATGGAACAAGACTGTGATAGATATACTTGGAATTCATAGGAGAGAATGACAGGTATTTCTCCTTAACTTGTGAAGAACAAAAGTGGTCACCAGGTTTTAATTAAAACATTGGGGTGATGAGCATGTAGTAGATTCAGTTTCAGAATATATTCACAGTCTGAAGATGTAATGTTAAAGGTTTTTATTATAGATTTATCTAGATTGCTGGATCACTCCCAGATTTGTTTCTTGTATCAGTCTAAAATGTTTTGATAATATTTTAATAACAATATTTTGTAATTATGCAGACTGAATACCTGACAGAAATGGATGTTTGAACTGGATACTCTTCCCATGTTGTAAATTAAAATATGTATGCAGATTCTGTATTATACAGAAGTTGAGAGTTAGACTGTTTCCTATATATGCCTTTCCTTGCATATCTCAGAATCATGCACGTGAATCCTTGACTTGTGAGCTCATTTTATGAAGTGTGGTTCTAATTAAGAACATTTGCATCTCTGCAAGTCATTTCATGAATATTTATTGGTTAAAGCCTTTACACTTTCACACCACCAGCAACACTTCCCATGTAACCGGAGGTTTTGCAAATTTCTTAACATGGGCTTTGGGAATATGAAAACGGAAGGTGGAAAGGATAGCAATTAATGTATTTTGATTTCTTATTTATTGCTAGACACACACACATATATATATACACACACACACACTGCAGATAATATAGAAAGAACTAGAGGAAGAAGGGGGGGTGCTTCAGAGAAAATTCTACAATTTCACTATTAAAGTTCAAAGTAGTGTTGTTCATTTACACTGAATATGGTTCACACTGTATCACTTTGAATCACAGGGCATTATGTCATCAGCTCCAAGTTACCCCCCCCCCAACACCTCCCCAACCCCCCCCCCCACTCCATGATGTTCACTTATCAGCTGTACCAAATGAAAACTTGATAATACTTTTAACAGAAACTTTTATAATAAAATAAATGCTGGGTCATTCTCATAAATATGTTTGGGGTTTTTTTCCTGTCTCACCTCACAGGCCAACAAGCTAAGATCTCATGCAGTTTTCTGGATTAGCGTCAAATGGTTTCATTGATTCACAGCATTATCCTAAGGGGGGGAAGGGGCTTAGGGACAGAATGACCCTTATGCTGGTGTTTCTCTGAGTTATGCTTTTGCAGCCCTCCAATGTTGCTATGCCACTCTTGGACACCAATCATAGCTACACAGTGGCTGGCTTCCATTTTCATATTCCCAAAGCCCATTAACATCTCTGCCTCTCACTTTGGAGATGACGATGCCACTTGCTCATGTGGGCCAAGGCTTGTTTGGGATGTCCATGTGAAAGGATTCGGGGGCCTGCTGGCCAGGGATTTGTGACACGACTTGTGGCAGGACTCTTTAAGGACTTGGGAGCGGTATGCTGAAAGCATAGAGCCAGCATCAATAGAAAGAGGGACAGTGGTTGTAAGAAGTGACTGTAGATCCCTGCTGTTCTCATCCCTGCTGTTTCAACCTGGAGATCCCCATTTCACTTTTGCTTCTCTCATGTTATTTGAACTCATTATTATATTTTTGCACAATTTTCTGTTTATTCATGCTGAGTTTTCCCTGAAAATGATATATTTTCAAATGTTGTTTGTTCTTTTCTCAGTCATATACACACACGCAATGCATATCAATACAGTTTGTACATAAATACAATAGTTTGTACAATACAGTTTGTAAATAAAACCCCCACAATTCATTTACATTGAATTCAGTTACACAATAAAACAATCTCTATCACCATCTGTGTACTATTTTTAAAGCCATAAGTAATTTTAAAGTCATATTAATTTTAAAGTTATAAGTAGGTTTTATATGCTGTTGTATTTATTTTACTGTATGTCGCCCTGAGCCCTTTGGGAGAGGGCGACTAATAAACAAACAAACAAATATATAAAAGCAGAGAACTGGATGTGTTGACAAAAGTAAAAGCAAAAATAAAACAAAACCAAATTGGAAACATTCACTTATCCTTATTCTGTACATGTGGAGTACCAGTGCTATTTCTGGTTGTTTCATGACAGCTATCTTAAAAAAAAAATCTTTCGGAATAGACTTATATACATTGACCCACTCATAGTCAAAATGGCAAATCAAAGAAGATTTATGTTAACAGATTCCACATGCATTTGTTGAGAAGTGCCTAGTAGATAGGAGTATGTATAGTTGAAAAGAAATGGGGCTCATAAAGTATACATTTTCTAACTGGCTAATAAACTAATTGACTGCCTGAAAATGTCTTTGTACTACATGAGAAAGACACTTTCTCCAGCAGCAAGTTTAATTAAGCTTAGTTAATATACAGGAACTGAACTTCAAACAAAAATAATGCTAGTGAACAACAACATGTATTTTAATTTTTTTTCTTCATAAATTTAGGCAAGAAAGATCAATTCAGTTTAGATGACAGTTTGGTAGAGACACAACTGAGATGTAATAGATTTAAAGTAAGGGTAAGTATCTAAATGAGTATATTAAACAGGGCTGTAAAAATAGACTCTAATTAAGCAGAGGTGGGTTTTTTAATGTTGCCTTCTGTTTGGCCTGTTTTTATTACTTTCATCTTCAGCATCGTCTACACATACTAAAAAGATCTGATTAACATCAGAAGGAATTAAAACAGTGAAGGAAGGTTTTCAAAAACAGGCCTAACTTCCCCTTTCCACCCTCATTTCAGGAAATGCTTTTAAATGAAAGTCTAATGCCCAGTTTCCAAGAAGAAATAATTAAAGCAAAGGAGGGCAAAGGATGAATGCATTCATGTTGTAAATACTGAAGGTTTACACTTGAGTAACACACAAGGTATCCTTTGGGACCAGAGAAGCCTTTAACCTTTGAATGCTTTTTATTCATATTTTTACCCATCAAGTTATCAAAAATAAGCCAGTTTACTTTATCAGCTCCAGGAACTGCAAAAAGAAAAAAAAGAATGGGTTGAACACTGGTGTTGTGCAGAGGCTACAAGTGTAAGCAGCAAGTCCCAGATGAAATTTCACCTCAGCCATGAATCCACTAAGGCAAGATGGTTTGGTCTCAACTCCACATCTTCATTATTGGGGTCAAACTGGGTTCAATTTACCTGCCAAATAAGATAATTTTATTTAATAGTAACAACAACAGTGTGTGAGAAATATGGAGAAGGGCAATAGGATGGGCCTAGGGTTACCCCTTTCCCCCTATGCCATTTTCCCAAATAGAAACCCTACTGGCTATTAATATTAAAGAAGCATGGCCTCAGTTGTGTCAAGGCCAGGATTATGGGCAGCAAATCACAGCAACTAGGCCAAAGAAAAACAGCACCAGGTAGTACATTAGAAGGAGAAATAAGTAGAGTCAAATTCTTGCAGTGACTTCACCTATTCTTCACAGCTTATATGCAGAAAGGCACAAAACATACTTCATGACCTACCTGAGGGTTCTGGACAGTGTGCTGAATAGCCACTATTGTACTTTCACCCTTCTATTGACTTTACACCAATATATTGTCGAAGGCTTTCACAGCCAAATTCAACTGGTTCTGGTGGGTTTTCTGAGCTGTGTGTCTGGCATCTTCAGAGATGTATCACAGAGGGAAGTCTGACACAGTGCAACAGTCACAGATGCAGGTGAAATGTTAGGAACAAGATCCACCAGACCACGGCCACACAGTCCGGAAAACCCACCAGAGCCAGTTTACACCAATAGTTCTTGTAAGGATAATCAAGATAATGAAGTGCCTTAAAATGTCAATGCCCACAAAAAATTCTTTGGAAACATGAAATAATTTGTATTTTTATCACCTGCAAAATGTTTTATGATGGGTGGACTTCGCAGCACACAGAAATGTGAACATCATAAGGTCCCTTGCAAGATACTTCAGAATTTATGGATATGTTTTGCTTTCACCACAACAGTCTTACCAATGCAGTCTTATGTTTATTTCCCATGGGAATGGATGGTGACCGTTTCTATGGGAAAAGTAGAGGTAAATTAGGTACTGACTGAAACTGGCTGAAACTGTACATTACTCTAATCATACCAATCAATGAGAATCAATCCAGTTTCCATTTTGAATATTCTTTTTTGTCATATTAGAACATAAAGCAAGTGGCTTTTGTAGGCTCAGATTGTTATTACTATTAATAATTGCACTTTCATACAATTATCAAATGCACATACATAGGGCAAATCCATTGGTATTCACTGTTTTTACGTGTGTGAAGTGCAAGGACATTTTTAAATGATTTTAATCCTTCTTTACTCCACATCTCAATTTCTTCCTCATAGTCCCCAGAAAAAACTGTCATTAGGTAGCCATTAAATTTCAGTTCGATTCTTTTTCTTTGTTCACCTCTAATTTTGTGTCATATACAATTGTCTTCTTTAAGCCATTATATGCAGAACATGAATTTATTTCAGTATGAGATCTTTTTATAGATTCTCCATCTGCCTGAAGAAAACAGATCCATTTGTTTTCATGCTTTTTAGTTCAGAGCCTTGAGGAGTTTTTTATTCTCTCTTTCCACAATGAACAAAAACATTCAAAGACCATCAAAAGCTTAACAATCAGGAGTCCTTTCAATTGTCTGCTAGTATATTAGAAAGCATATCTATCCAGTCTACATTGTTGGTCTCACTCACAATTCCACTTTGGACTTTAAAAAAATTGCATAACTATCAGTTGCTACATGATGGGTGGCAGCAATGAGGCTGTTGTAGCCCACTTGATATCGTTTAAAGTGCTCTTATGAAGCATTTTGTATTTATAGAATTCTGTATTATACTGAATGTTCTTACATGGTTGTAAAAAGTTTTATAGTACTTACAACCTATAGCAAATATGAAGGATTTTTTTTATTAGCAGCCATGAAGTTCTTTCCAAAAGATCTTTGCACAATGAACTACCAGTGAAAAATATCCTTGCAGCACTCCAGATTTAGCAACACAGATTAATAATTCCTTGATCTTTACTACTCTCTATCAAACCTATTCCAGTCACTTCTTCTTGGATTATAATCCTTTACCCTTTCTGAAGTTTGCTCCAGAGATGTCATTCTCTGGTTGCCATGCTAAGCTTCTTGGAGGAATGTTGGAAAGATGGACATACCTGCTGGAGGTTATGATGTGAATCCTAATAAGGAATATTTACAATTATGCTGGTACATTGTATGTTCATGAACTACTCAGTTGTTTGGCTGTGTATATTATATCCTAGATATTGTAAAATTCAAGCAAATATTCTGAGTCATTTTGGTGAAGAGACTCAGGAGCAGACTAGATGCAACCCATGAATCCCACTGCAATTTAAAAAGGATTTTGAGGTGGTGAGAAGATTTGGTTGTGATATTGCCCATAGTGAAGCACTCTTGTTCACCTGCCTTTTTCAAGTACTAAAATGGCTGTCTTAGCATGTGTGTCGTGTGTGTGTGTGTGTGTGTGGGGGGGAGCATACATTAGTTTGCTGTGCTTTGGTGAGCCCTGGAAATATTTTAAAATCTCTTTTATATGGCATTGGCATTGATGGGGCTGATCCATGGATATTGTCATGTCTAATCTGGCCCTAAAACCTGAAAAATTCAAGCACAAATCCCCACACTTCTATAAAACTTTCTCAACAACCTTGGGCCAGTCACTCCTTCATCTTAACTCCTCTAGCTCACAGAGCTGACATGATGATAAAATGAGCATGGAGTAATCCATGTATGAACTCTGTAGAGAAGAGTTGGAATAAAGATAAATAGACAGGTAAGTCTTTAGCTTTATGCATTCCATCTTTTCTCCAAAAAGCTGATGACCTTATGTGTTAGATTGAAAACAGTGATAAACTTCAGATTAGGAAACTGTAGGCCATGAGAGTATACTTTGCTGCACGGAGATGAGAACATGAGTTTCCCACATTCAGTGCTAGATTCCCACATCTAATGCCCAATATCACACTGATCCTGAAATATTCACATGCATAAATTAGGTAAATTTCACTGAATTGCTTAGTGCCAATTTGGATATCCTTCCCATTAACAAGTACTAACTCTACAACGCAGGACTGAAAATCAAGTTACCGTAGCTTTTAAAAATAAGCTATGGCTTTTCCTTCTGCAGGTTTGTAAGTGTTGGCTATTTGTCATCTTGACTTCTGTGTTGAGTCATCCAGTCACTTTCGTTTAGCATCATTTTGGCCCCATCTGACATCTGTAGCTTTCTTTTAATTATACACAGGCACTCAAAGCTTTGTCAGCTCTGGTGTATTCACAGCTTTTCTATCACTTGCTTTAGGCATGAGATCATGATCACATTTCCTTCATTCATGAAGCATGTGTGAAAAAATTTACTTAGTTGATACGGGGGAAGAGGGCTAATTATTTAAATATAAATATATCAGGCCAATAAACACATAATCTAAGAGTTTTTTCTCAGTTGAAGTATTAGTTACTGCAAAGATGTATTTTGATCCAACAATTCATAATTGTGAAAAACCATATATTATAAGAAGAATAGGGGTTGGTTTTTATATCCCACTTTTCTCCACCTTAAGAAGTCTCAAAGCAGCTTACAATTGCTTTCCCATACTCTCCCCATGATAGCAAACTTGTAAGGTAGGGGATGAGACAGTTCTGAGAGAACTGTGACTAACAGATTTCATGTGGAGGAGTGGGGAATCAAACACAGTTCTTCAGATTAGATTCTGTCTCTCTTAACCATTACATCACAATGTCAGAATATCCTCTAATAATTTTTCCCCCTGTCAAGTTACAGCTGACTTATGGGGACTCTGTATAGCTTTCAAGACAAGAGATATTTGGAGTGGTTTACCATGGTCTGCCTCCAAGTCACACCCCTGGTATTCCTGGTGGTCTCCCAGCCAAATACTTGCCAGGGTTAAGGACAAGAGTGTGTGGATGCTCCAAGACCACCTAGCAAGTTTCCATGGCAAAGGGGAAATTCAAACTTAGGCTTTCCAGATCCAAGTCTGACACTTCAACCACTCCACCATGCTGGCTCCCAACTGACCAGTAAAACAGTAAAACAGTAAAATCAGTAAAATCAGTTTATTGTTCTTATCAATGGATAATTGTTGAATTATTCCAGTTTCCATCATTTTGGTTCGGTTCAAAAAACCAACGTAATACTTCTCCTTCCCACTTTCTTCTGAACAATCATGCTGTCTAGAGTTAGAATTGTTACTGAAAGTTTGTCTGAAGAGAAGTTAGAAACAAAATTTGGTGATCAAATAATAAGAACTCAAGAGAAAGTTGAAATTAATTTATATAGTCTTTCTCTGGCAAAAATCTTAAGAATTGTTGGTGATTCAAAACAAGAGTAGCACCATTTTTCAAGGACATTCTACACACTCATAGACCATTCACACTATTCCATTCGTATATGGACTTCAAAGTACACTGGAGCAAGCTGAAGAGCCCAATGAGCCCAATGTTATATCCTGTGAGGCGACTGTGGCTCCCACTTTTCTTCACTACCAAACAGGTAACAAAAATGAACTGACCTGTTATGAGGATCCACTAAGTATTAAGAACAAAATGGGGGGGGGCTCAGAAGGGAGCAGTCCCATTCTGCGAAGTATGTGAAAGGTTGGATGCATGATGATAATAAACAAAATTAAGCCACCCAATGAAATCCCTGGGAGTAAACCCCACTGAAGAGATCTCTGTAAGATGGTGAGTATACCAGCTTCAGATGGCACTGTAAACTTTTTGACCTCAGACTGCATCATGGGAGTACATCAGACTTATGTTTTCTTTAACATTTGAGTATCCATGGGATCCCCTATTCCATTTGTATTTGGATCATTTTGCTGGGGAAAGGGGCTTAGTTCTCACAGACTAGTTGGTATAGAAAACATGGTATAGAAAAACATGGTATAGAAAAAACAGGCAGGTACATCTTCTTTGTCACTTCCTTCCCATCCCTCCCTTGCATGCCACCCCTCACTTCCTCCCCTCCCCTTTCCTTGCATGCCACCCCTCCCTCTCTATCCCCTCCCCCTCCTCCCACTAGGGAGGGTGGGCCATGTCCAGATGCCAGCCTCCCTTCCCTCCCTTTCCCTCCCTCCCCTTCACTTGCATGCCACTACTCACTCACTCCCTTCTCTTTCATGACATCCCTAACTCCCTCCTCTCCCCACCTGCCCTCCCCTTCCCTTGCATGCCTCCCCTCCCCTGCATGCCACCCCTCCCACTCTCTCCCCTCCCCCTCCTTCCGCTAGGATGGGTGGGCTATGTCCAGATGCTGGGCCTCCTCCCCTCTCTTGCATGCAACCCCTCCCTCTCGTGCTCTGCAAGCCATGTTCAGTTACCATCAACCAAAAGAACCATACAACTACTGCAAGTCTTGTGTGGCACTCCACCAAATATGCGCATACATTGATGTAAGATACAACATATACCACAAAGATAGCACATATTTTGGAGTGATGTTTGTCAGTGACATAGTGTACATGAGGGAGAATGGGTAAATTTTCAGCCCAAAAGCAAATCAGGTGCTCTATATTTTAATGAAAATGTCAGAAAACTGAGTTACAGATCTTCTACATAATGAATACATTGGTACTTAGAACTCACAGAAAGCCCCACAGAGTTCAGCAGTGGTGTAGCTGCCACAGGGACATGTGGGGACATGTGCCCCAGGCACACGCCAATTAGTCACATAGGGCGCAAAATGCTCCCTCCCACGTAATTACGCAACTGAATCTGGGAGCAGGAAGTTGTGCAGCTGCAGCTGGAGCACTTCAGCCGTGGCTGTGCCACTTCCCACTCTCAGCTGAGACTGGAGACTGGAGCACCCTCCATCTCACATGGGCATAGCTAGACCAGAGTGCGCCCGGTGCACACTCTGGCTTTTGCGCCCCCCTCGGCGCCCCCTATGCCCACCCATGCCCCATGCACTGCCCCCCGCCCCCCCATGGCACCCCCCTGCGCAGCCCACTCCACTTACTTTTAGGAAAGGAACAGGCCAGAGAAGAAGGCCAGAAGCCTGCCTGTGTTGCCTGAGCCTCGTGGGAACTACATTTTTCAGGAGCCCCTGGGAAATGTAGTTCCCACCAGGCCCAGGCAATACAGGCAGGCTTCTGGCCTGCTCCATTCCTAAAAGTAAGTGGGGTGGTGCACCGCAGGGGGGGCGCCATGGGGGGTGCCATGGGAGGGCATGGGGGGAGGGGAGGGGGATTTTTCCCACCTCCCACATGACTAGAAATGGTGCACCCGGTGCATCGCGCCCCCAGTCCCCTGGTGGCTTCTCCACTGCCATCTCAGAGAGGGAGGGGTGCTCCAGCCTCCAGCTTTGGTGGTTTTTTATTAAGCCAAGAGAGACCTCATCTAAAAAAGTGCCAAAAGAGGCACTTTCCCCAGCCCAGGAGTCTGGCTGGGTTGCAGCCCCCCCAGCAGCCCCCCAGCCAGTCCCTGAGTCAGGGAAGGAGGCAGGGATGGGCTTTCCTCTGGCCCAGGGAGTCTTGCTGGCCTGCTGCCAGGCCCAGGAGGATGGAAGGTCCTGGGCCCAGGAGGTATGTGGGGCGGGGGGCATGGTACAGCAGCCCATGGGGGTGGTGGAAAACTCAGAGTCCACCCTGGGCTCCATTTTTGCCAGCTATGCCTCTGGAGTTCAGTGATACTTATTTCAAACTGCATAAAATTTCAACCTAAGCAGACTAGAGAAGCAAAGTGCTACAGGATTGCCACTAGGCTAAAATGTCCTCTCTTTTTAATAGAGGCTCAAGCTGTAGAAATGGGCAGCTGAATCTTTCATAATATGGAGGTAAATCACATCACCTGGTATATAATATCCCATTTAAGCCTCTGTGAAACAGTTTTTTTTTAATTTCCAGACTGTTGGCTACCTTATTACCCCGCCCACACCCTATATATGATATTCCTCGGACAGTGGCAAAGCAGATGGCATTCTGATATCCTGCCTCTAAGTTCTGAATTTTAGAAATACCAAGTGAAGTGCATGAAACATGTGGCAATATATTTTTGTGTGTTTCATTGTTTATTCTGTTTTTCCTTATTGTAAATTACATGCAAGTACAGGAAAAAACTAAACTATTGGTTTAAAACATGCATGCACAGTACTGGGTTTGTGATGTGTTCACAGCTTGCCATACAGCACTTTCCTTGTTTACTTGATAAAATGCAGTTCTTAAAGCCCTCATTTGCCTCATTGGAACATTACACTACGGTGGTATCAGACAGTGAGTACCTTTTTAGGTATAAATTCTACTTAACTGTCATTGTTAACCAGTGTGTTCCACTGACAATGATTACTTCTTAGCATTTTTCTTTTCACCATGAACTTTCTTTAGAAATATTTATATTTATATGGAACAGGTTGTTTCAAATGGGAGAGACAAATGTATTAATTGTACAATTACTTCTTTTCATGAAGTACCAGGAAAAAGAAATCTGAAGTTCAAAGTGACATATGAAGAGTTATTTTTAAAATCAGCTTCTTGATTCCCCCCCCCTTTGAACAATATCCCTCCAAACGTATTGAAGTAATTTATTTTTATTAACACTTAATAAAGAAATTACATAGTGGTAGTAAATTACTTATCCAAATGAATATTTTGCTCACCTATAAAAATATATTCCAGAGCAATTTGTTCTATTTACCTTTAAGAAATCTTTTAAAATGATTTCAATCAGTTAATGAAAGCTAGAGAAATTGAAGATCAAGGTCTAACTTTTCCACTCATTGTTATAGCAGGATGCAGGATAGCTGGATTAAATCAAGGGCATTTTTTGTTTCAAGCCTTGACAAAGGGACTATGCCACTGAGTAAAGACTCTGTCAGAGATTTTCTGAGTACCCACTGGCAATTCAATTTATCTCTCTGCATTCGTTTTCCCTGAAGGATCACAATACTTTGCCTGCTTGGTGGTATTTTCAGGCAGATAAACCTTTTTGAACCTCTCAGACTATATGCAAGTCAATCAGTCAACAATGTGATACCATGGAAGTTTGTATGCTTCTGAAGGTATAGTCCTTACACTTCATGGAAAAGAATATATCCAGAAAACATTGATTATAACTGCAAGACTCCCTGCTGTGCTAAGGGATAGCATATGGAACCACCTCTGTCAGTGTAGAATTTATATTTATGATAGAAAAAAAAGTATAACATCATTTTGGACTAATAGGCTACAGAAAGTAGCAAGTCCAGTATTATACTAAGAATTAGAGACATCAGTTTCAGGATGCCACTTACACTTTTTAAGTGGGAGGGCTCCTGCTAATCCTCCTTGGTTCATAGGGAGGAGAAAATGGCATTCTGCAATGACTTAACATCATTTCCAAATGAAAAAATCATATAGACAAAACAAAACCATAGAGATCTGTTGGGTTTCTATAGTGTCACGGCTATGCAGTAATGTCTCTTCCAGTTTCTCAGTTAGAAAAGACATTGAAGCATTTCAGTGATGTAATTTCTGACTATCCTCACATCTGGAGCCTTCTGACTATCCTCACATCTGGAGCCTTCAAAGGATCTTGAAGGATCTTCATAGCTTTTAGCCATTAGAGTGCATCAACTTTTTCCTATATTGCGCCCCCCTGGTGTACCTACAGTGCTAGTTCAGCAATGCCATTTGAGATTCAATAGAGGTAAGATGTCCTCCATTTTGCTACAAACTCATCTACCCTCATCCATTTCCTGCACAGAAGCTAGTTACACAACCATTATATGAGAGTACTGCATCTGTTGAAAGGACAGAACCGAGAACAGCACCTGAGGGTGACTTGAGCTGCAAAGCTACATTTTTGTGATGGAAAGTTTTTCACTTTATCATTGTAACAGAATGTTCTGCCAACGTGATGCAGGTGTAAACTGCATAAGCAAATGTAAGTAGGATCATGAAGCATGTTCTCAAAGTTCTATCTATAGAACTTATTCATCCCCAAGGTTCCTTTGTACATCTGGTATATCATTCTGAGAGATTGTTTGCAATTCTTTTCAAGTGTTGGATTTTATATTTAAGGTGGAATAAAAACTACATCTTATCATTTTTGAATGGATTAGCAGCATTGTCTCAAAAACAAGAGTTGTTATAATAAGAATTCAGAAACTCACACAGAATTCTTGAGATAGGGAATGCAACCTTAGCTTTTTTGGAATGTTAAAGTAGCTGCCAAAAGATTTCTTCTTTTTAAACTTACTCTCATTTGTTCTTGTTTGAAAAAGGCAAACTCTATGCTGGGGATAATTAGGAAAGGAATTAATAATAAAACTTCAAAGATTGTCATGCCCTTATATAAAGCAGTGGTGCGACCACACTTGGAGTACTGTGTTCAGTTCTGGTCGCCACATCTCAAAAAGGATATCGAAGAGATAGAAAAAGTGCAGAGAAGGGCAACGAGGATAATTGAGGGATTGGAGCACCTTCCTTAAGAGAAGAGGCTGCAGTGTTTGGGACTCTTTAGTTTAGGCCGTTTCTGCACGGCCATGCTGCAGGGGTGCGTTGACGTAAACGATGCCAAAGCACCCCCCTGGGACCGTTTGCATGGACAGTCCCGATAGTGGTGGGGAAGGCGGCGCAGCCTGAGTAGAGGCTGCACCATCTCCCGAACGCCGTACTGTCCCTCCAACCTTCCAGACTGTCACGCAGGCCAGGGGACACGCCCCCTGCCCTGCATGACAGCTCTGGAGTCGCAGGGCAGGGGGGCGTGTCCCCTGGCCTGTGCGACACACTGGAAGGCCGGAGGGACGGTACGGCATTCGGGAAAGGGGGGGAAATGGCGCCTTCCAGCCGCTGCCATTCGTACAGCAGGGAGCGAGGTTCGGAAACAGCGGCTTCGTGCCGCTCGGGAGTTGCGAGACCGGCGCCGCTGTGATGCTTGCGAACGGTCTCCCAGGGATGCTGTTTTTAGCGTCCCTGGGACGCTGTATTTGGCCCATGCGGAAAGGGCCTTAGAGAGAAGACATCTGAGAGGGAATATGATTGAAGTCTATAAAATTATGCATGGGGTAGAAAATGTTGACAGAGAGAATTTTTTCTCTCTTTCTCACAATACTAGAACCAGGGGGCATCCATTGAAAATGCTGGGGGGAACAATTTGTACTAATAAAAGGAAACATTTCTTCACGCAACGCGTGATTGGTGTTTGGAATATGCTGCCACAGGAGGTGGTGATGGCCACTAACCTGGATAGCTTTAAGAGAGGCTTGGACAGATTTATGGAGGAGAAGTCGATCTATGGCTACCAATCTTGAACCTCCTTGATCTGAGGTTGCAAATGCCTTAGCAGACCAGGTGCTCGGGAGCAGCAGCAGTAGAAGGCCATTGCTTTCACATCCTGCATGTGAGCTCCCAAACATATCTGGTAGGCCACTGCAAGTAGCAGAGTGCTGGACTAGATGGACTCTGGTCTGATCCAGCTGGCTTGTTCTTATGTTCTTATGTTCTTAACTAAGAAATATGGTAGGGTGTCAAAAGGGTGGAATGAGAAAGAGACTACTTATTAATATAAATTCACACTTTCAGGTGGCTGAAATATAATATAATGTTGAATGCAAGTTTGTATTTGAGAACTGTTGTGGGAGATATAGCCACAAAAAGCTTAAGGTCACTCATGTTTTTGGAAGTAGGTAGCAATTTTAACTGATCCCCCTGTGACAAGCCTTTTTTCCCCCACTGAGGGAACACACAAAGCCTCCAAAGATTTTTGGTATCCAGGTTCATTTCAAACTACAAACCTCCTCCTCAGTTTTCAGGTAGTGAGAGTATAGGCCCCGGGTTCACTGCTGTGAAAGTTTTTTGGCACACAAGAATATTATTGAGATCACCGTGGGTGGATTAATATATAAATAATTATGAAGATTTATTTATTTACACGTTGATTTTAAAGGACTAGATCAGCAGCACAGGTCTCCAGGTAGACAAGGCAGAAACTTGGCTGAAGTACAAATTTTAAAAAGTTGGTTATGACTTCAAAGAGTAGTTAGACTTTTCTACAATGCTTTCAGGTACCAACAGACTTTTACTGATTAGTCACTAGGTTATATTCTCTCCCACACAGGATTTCACCCACACCAGTCTGCCCTTCCTCCAGAGTCATACAGGCAGCCCAATTCATGGGGGAGAATGATGGTAGTATTGCCACAGCTAGGCATGGTAGAGCCTTGTCACATTCATACAGGTGATGTGTGTTGGAAGAAAACAGGTAAAAATGGGGAAAATCCTTCAATCGGGTGGCAAGTCCCTCCCGCAGCATAATGGATTATGCCTCACTTTTAGCTGGCATAAGGGGACATTCCTGGCCTGTAACTAAAATCACGTATATGCCATTAAAGGTTAAAATGAAATGAAATGAAACTAAAATCACTCTCCCCTCCAAATGTTCTGAGATCACCCCCTTCTGTCCTGGGGCAGGCTTCTGCAGTGGAGGAGTGCCAGTTTTTTGTGCCCAGGCATCACAGTCACATGGCAGCCTGACGCTGGTGTTAGTCCCCCTCTCATCAGCTTTGGTGCCATTTATGGCTCTGAACTGGCACTGATGCCAATAGTGGGGTCACACTGGCTCTCTTTCACTCCCCTGCCCCCATGGATTGCACTGTAAATTGTACAAGGTCTGTTCATCACTCTCTTTTCACTCAGTTAAATTGTTCCGCTATTCTACCAAGTACAGCTACCCTTCACCCTGTCTATTCTTTTTTTCCTGAGCAGTCACTGTTCTCTCCCTAAGGCAGAACTCAGCTCCTCTGCTCCTCTTTTTCTTCCAATATCTCATCCCCCTTCTCAAAGGTGATTGGATGCTGGAGCAGCACTCCTAGGAGCTTATGTAACTGGCTGATTTTCCTTTCCAGTCTGTCACATCCCCCATTGCACTGCAGACCCCCACTTTGCCCTCAGAGCTGATCCTGAGTTTGTGGATTGTTAGCAACAAGATTTCAGGAAGCTCAGTAGGATTTGTGATTGGCAAAAATCAATGCCCCATTTTTAAAAAGTTCAAGTGGTCTTTGAATTTTTTTTTTTAGTTCCAGGCCATTAGTTGTACTGGAGGGAAAAGAACAAAGTTCAAGCTGCAAACATGATGATGCTATGAGCTCAATAAAGCAAAACATCCAGTGCCTTCTGGGAATGGTGAACTACCTAGGGAAATTTATACCAAACCTATCCTCTGAAGCAACTCCACTGAGGAAAACTCTTGAAAATGAATGGTGCTGCAGTAGGCAACAGGAGAAATCACGGACTAATGTCAAACAGCAATTTACTTAAGAGTCAGTATTAAAGTTTTATGGTCCAGGTAGACTCATCAACATTTCAGCTGATGCATCACAGTGTGGATAAGGAGCAGTAATTCTGCAGAAACTTGAGGGCTGCTGGCAACCAGTGGCATATATGTCCAAGTCAATGACTTATGCACTAACAAGATATGTGTAAATCAAGAAGGAGTTGTTAGGAATCTTTTTGCTTGGGAATGTTTTCATCAATATATCTATGTCCTAATAATTCAGATAGGAACATATTGTAAGCTCTTAGTAAAGTGGCTCAGTGATCATTACTTAAGAATTTAAAGGCTGATTATCGAACTGGAAACAGTATGCTGTGATTGTCACACCCCAGATAAATTGATGATTGCCATAGATAACTTCTTCTGAGCTAGGAACTCAGCTCTGAAAGGAAAGCTGTAGTTAAAGGCCTATGCAGATTAACTTGGGAAGTCATCCTCTGTAACAGTTAAAATGAACTGAAGTGAAAACAGATAAAGATGCCTGACAGTTCTGAAGGAAATGATCCTTTAAGGATGATCAACAATCATTGGCAGGTCTTATATCTGTAAATAAGTTACAGAACCTGTAGGTGTAAATGGCCTCCTATGTTATGCCAAGCTGTGGCCTGGTGCTACAGGAATGAGCCCTGTGTTTACCCATTCTTTCCTGTTTTTCCCCAAAGTCAATTAATGACTTCCATATCAATTAAATCTGCAGTTTGTATCTATAGTAGTAAATGATGGTTTGCCAGGGCTGCAAACAAGAGTGCACTAACTCAAGATTCATTCCCATCATGGGTGGGGTCAATATGTGTTTCAAATCATCATGTTTATTAATGAGTAAGGATTTAGGGAAAGTGCAGGAAAATCAAGAATGAAGATTACTATAATATATGACTTCTCCCCTGTAAATAAATTCTGTATCAAGTGGGAAGATACTGCTGTTTAAGAATTTAGAGACATTCTCTTACTGATCTTTGTGGTAAGAAAACTGACTCGAAACCACCCTGGGAAGAGTGACTGGCCCAAGGTTACCTAGTGAACTTCATGGTTGAGTAGGCATTTGAACCAGGGGTCTCCCAGATCTTAAAACAGTTTTCTATTCTAACCATGCCTTCACAACGGCTCTTTAACTAGACCTTTTTTTCTCTTACTCTTATGGTGCTGAATGGTGCCGCATGGAGGCCTGGGATACCATTGACTCAGGAGACTATGGAAAAAAAATCAGACATAAGCTGCTAGTTACCTACTGATCCTTCCTTTCTTGTAGTTGCTGACCATCCAAATAAAGATTTTTCCCCACTGTTCCTTCCTTTCCTTGACTTGACCTTTCCAGGCTATTTTACTTTCTACCTTTATCCTGGTCAGTCTCACCTCTTTGCTGCCCTGATCTTTCGCTCCCTGGATGTGTACATTCAGATATTATACCCAAAATTAGCTGCTTCCACATCATCAGGGGGATAGCTGAAATAATTCAAAACTCTCCTGAAATTCCAGGACAAAGAAAAACTTATCTCCTGGAATTGTTGGAATGTTTTGGGGTTTCAGTAACAGGAACAGGAACAGAAAGAAAGGAAACTGACCAACATCTGATTTTCAGACCTGGTTTACTGCTATGTCCCTTTAAATTTTCAGAGGAAAGGGAAGGATTTGGCTCTGGACTTAACACACTGGATGGAGTCTTCTCTCTGCCAACATCAACAGAGGCAGCACAGCCTGCATCCTCAGTTGGAGAATTGTGGGTGAGTTGGAGGGCTTCTGAACTCTTGTGGGGACTGGCAATTGCTATTTCCTTCCCCACAACAAGGGAGCTTGTCAATAGTTTTTTAATTGGTCATTGTATACTCTCAATCAATGTATCAGTAAACAACATGTTCACCAGGTTTTCTAAATTTCCAAATTTCTTTTTTAAAAAGCCTCTAGCTCTTTCAGTCACAGAAAAATGCATCTTCCTTTCTATCTCCATAACAAAAGGAGCTAGAACATTTTTTAAAGAGTTAGTTCTGAGAATCTGACATCTACATTGTTATGTGTTAAAGTGCCACAACATTATTCAATTGCTAATTTATATTTATAACCATTAGTGGCATAAACAAAAAAAGCTTCCAATAGCAAGAGAGGAAAAAATGGCCATTGAGACACCCAAGCCTCTTGGGATTGGTGAGCCCAGTAGCCCATCACCATTTTCTGGCCATTGGCAAGATCTGGTGCCTCTGATACTGGTGAACAGGAAAACCATCCAGCTGAACTGGATTTTTTTCTTTCTCCCCAGCTCATGCTGGGGAAGGGAGGAAAATAATTGTTCCAAATGTTTAGGACCCTCTCCAAAATATCCAGAAAAAACATGATTCAGTGGCTGTTTCTGCACAGCCAGAGCAGTGGGGCTGCATCAGCATGATTCATGCCAATGCAAGCCCCAGGACTGTTCACACAAATGGTCCCACTGGCTTTGCAGCTGGCGGAGCAGGCTCCACACGCCCGCGCAGTCCTCCAAATGCCTCCTTACCTTCTCCTGGCTTCCGTCGCTCTGTGGAGGCCAGGGGTCATGCCCCCATGGCCAGAGCAATGACTGCAGGGATGGAGGCCAGGAGGCGTGTCCCCTGGCCTCCACAGAGGGACGAAAGCCAGGAGGAGGTAAGGAGTCATTTGGGGCCGGTGCGGGGAAAACACTGCCTTCCACCCGCAGCCGTTTGTATGGCAGTGGGTGGAAGACGCCACTTTTGAAAGCGGTGTTTTCGCCCCACTTGAGGGGGCCACTTGAGGGAACCAAGCACAGCACTGCTGCAATGCAGCAG
This sequence comes from Sphaerodactylus townsendi, assembly GCF_021028975.2. NCBI lineage: Eukaryota > Metazoa > Chordata > Lepidosauria > Squamata > Sphaerodactylidae > Sphaerodactylus > Sphaerodactylus townsendi. Next base: position 83,900,517 of record NC_059431.1, on the reverse strand, counting down.
CACCAGCTGTGTGAACAGCACCCCAGGTGTTTTTACTGTCCCTAGGGCACTGTCTTCTGCCTGTGCGGAAACAGCCAGTAACTACAATCCCCCCCAAAAAAATCAGAATAATGAAAACAGGTGATGGTGAAACCCTGATGCCCCCTAAACCCTACTCTGACTCCAAATCCTTGATGGCTGCCATTTCTTATTTTAAATAAGATCATGGATCACCCAGCAACCACTTTCTTTAGCTTTTCAATTATCTCTTTGCTGATTTTAACACTGCATCCAAGCCACACACACACCCTCTCCCTGCCAAGAGGTTTTTACATAAGCGTGATGCCTGGGACAGAAATATTATTCTGTGCTGTATAGCTTCTTGTCCAAATGTCTGGGACTGGAAATACTTTCCTTAGTACTATCCCATCAAGAGGTACCAAGTGTAGAAATGGAATTCAATGGATGTCCTTAGTTCTGATTTGCTTTGATCATGCAACATTCAGTTTCCTAGCTCACTGGCATGTACAAAACCATTTTCTTAAGAAGAGTTTTATTTGATTAGACCAAGAGTCCACCTCATCTGGGATCTAGTAGCTATTCAGAACCCACCTCAAAGGCCAAAGACAACAACTGGCACCCCCACCCCGCCCCACCACAATCAATTGGCATCCAAAGGTATAGTGCAGGGGTAGGGAACCTGCAGCTCTCCAGATGTTCAGGAACTACAATTCCCATCAGCCTCTGTCAGCATGGCCAATTGGCCATGCTGGCAGGGGCTGATGGGAATTGTAGTTCCTGAACATCTGGAGAGCCACAGGTTCCCTACCCCTGGTATAGTGCCTCTGAACACTGAGATTCTATTTAGTCATCAAGGCTAATTACCCAGTGGTGGGATTCAACTAATTTAAATACTGGTTCCGGTGGTAGGATTCAAATAATTTAACAACTGATTGTTCACAAGCACCATTTTAACAACCAGTTCTGACAAAGTGCTGCGAACCTGCTTAATCCAATCACTGCTAATACTTGATGACCCCTCCTTAATCCATTTATCTAATCCCCTAAGAAGGAATCTAACTAACCCAGTGGCAATGATTTCCACAATTATGCATGAAAACCATTACAAAATGTTTTGATATACACATCTTTATCTCTCTTTCACTGATCCAGTTCAGTGCTTTAGAACAGAATAGAAATGTACACATTTTTCAGTATGAACTTGAATCTACCTGTACTGTCACAAGCTACAGATGCATGTACAAACAACAGCAACCAAAACAATGCCAATCCTTTGTAATGTAATGTTTGAATTTTAGATAAGTAGTACTACAGCTTTTAGCCAGATCAGAATGGTTTTACTAATTTCTGAAAAAGAAACAACAAAACTGAAAAGAACATTTTAAAGAAACATCTCAGCTACCTGGATTTCAGTCACAGATTTTCTCCTCCTTATCTTTCTCTCTCCCCATCTCTCTTTTGTATTCCCTTTCATAGCTACCAATCTACTTTACCCAGCAAGGTGGAATGTACGATAAGATGCAGTCTACAGAATTCAGGAGAGAAGTTTCTCAACTTTTGTCCTATTTCACCAATTTATCTCACTGGAAACAGTATTTCCTAAAGTACTTTGGATAGTAACCCATCAAATCAACACTTTCAGTCTTGAAATGGAGGTGGGTAAACTAGGAAATCATGAAAACTCATTGCTAAGGCAAATTTTGTACTTAGAAACTAAATAAAATATATTTTGGGGGAGTCTTTTTTCCCTTTGGAGATAAAGAATTGCCAGATGCAGCTGTTTTGGGGAAGGTACATGCATTACACACTTTTGGGGGGAGATTTTTTCCTACTGCAAATAGATTATGTTTTATTGCTACTTCACGCTTACTGTAATTCTGAGCTTGCATTTAGGCTATTTACTGTGAAATCTTGAGTACTTTCTTGGTACTAAACCCTATTGAATAGACTTGGGTAGGAGTCTGAACTTGTTTAGGATGGCACTCCTAATTGCTATTGTTTAACTTTAATTGCAGATGGTGCTTTGGAATAAAATCATTACCTGGCTCAGTTTTATCTTCAGTTATTTTGCTATTTCGCATGAAACTATGGAAATGGGAGCGGGCGGGGGGGGTGTGTGTGTGTGGAAGCAGTGACAAAATGTCAAGAAAGGTCTGAGGTGTTGTTGCTTTTTTAAAAAAATGATTTCTAAGCACATACACTCATGGACTGACTTAAATACATTTTAGAATACAATTTCTCTGCATTCAGGGGCATACATGGATATGCTTACAGAGTAGTTTGTGGCCCAGTTATTAAAAACGCCCAAATTTCAAATTTTAGCATATAACAGTTTTAGAAGTAGATTCAGCTTTCTAGTCACACAATGTATAGGCATCCAAAATAGGCCCATATTCCAGAGCTAGGCATAAACTCAATCTACTTCAGCAACCAGTACACAAAAACCCAGTGAAAGGTGCAGGATCTCATATTATATACCGTATGTGCAATCTGATCTACAGCAGGTTGCTCTTTTACATATAGGAATCCTCATTACTGCTAACCTCTGTGAAGTTTGTTTTATTCAAGAATGCCTTTCCACTTCATGGAGACTGCCAGTCAATTAAAAAAATGAATCTCCTCCCACTCCCACTAACATATGGTGGCAAAACGTGGTTTTAGAACTTTTCAAAACAAGTGGTTTCTGAACTTTTTACTCTTAGGATAAAGCTACCTGCACATTTAAAAAAATGCATTCCACATAAAGTTATTTAAGGAGCTTTGACTAAACAGAACAGAGTGATTTTACAAAAAATAAGTTAGCCTCAATTTGCTTTTAATTTTGTAAGATTTACATAGTCCTGACAGAATGATGAACATGATCATAGATTTTCTGGTAATCCTTAAATTTCTTCAAATGTTCCAATTTCCATATAGAAAAATAAAGCAAGTTAAAATATTTTCTCTCAAGCACAATGATCCATAACAAAGCAATTGCACACTGCTTGTACTTTTGACAGAAGCAATTGTCTTGCCATTCTTCTTTGATATCCCTCTCTCCCTACTCTTTCTCCTACAGTAACTCCTGCCCTCCAGGCTGAAGAACTCAAAAGATAAAGTACAGGAAATGATCGATCTTATTTTCAAAGGTGCCTTTGAGTGTACAGATTCAAGAATACATAACAATCATTCCTTTAAAAAGAATCCTATCACTATAATGAAATGCAGGGAGAATATAACTTAATGAGAAGCTCTGCTAATTAAAAAAGGAATTCAGTTTCACTTGTAAAATTGCAAGGAATTGTGTTTTCAGAAAGCTCCAAGTATTCTTTACAAAAGTCTGACAGTAAAAGGAATTTAAAAAAACATATCTTTTCCACCTTATTAATATGACAATTTCATTTGCCTTGGTGGAAAAAAAAGGAATCAGACTCTAATCCTCCAAGCCCAGAAGTCAGATGACCCACAAAAGGTTGCAAAGATACATAGGATAATAATTCTAAAATATCAGTGGGCATCTCTCTATGTGTGCTAAGTGCCATTAAGTTGCTTCCAGTTAATGGCAAAAGCCTTGCTCAGGTCTTGCAAACTAAATATCAATAAAAATTACATCTAATGCAATGACAAAAGGACATAACTTGCCATGTTTAATTGCATTTTGGAAGGGAATGTTTGCTTCCTGACAGTTTTCAGATTGAACTAGAAAACATATTCATTTCTGCAGAATTCAGTCCCAGCCTATGAGGCTGTGGTATGGCTTTCTAGTAGCCCCTTTTATAAATTAGGGTTGGGACAGTGATTGCCTGTGATGGGATCATTTTTTCTCTCATGCCACATGTTTCAGAAAGTGATTAAAGCAGATTTTTCAGCTAGCTTCCTCCCACAATTTGCAGACTTTGTGCATGTTGGCCACAATCCCTCCAGAATAATGTGGGATTCACTGTTTGTCTTTTGGGGCTGAGAATAAGTTTTTGGAGTTTCCTTCAGTGTCTTTTGTTCACCTGTACCACATTGTTCAAAGGCTTTATGTGATCCAACCTGATCTTTATGTGGTTAATTCATAGCTATGGTTTGCAGTAATATTGTGGGTTGCTAAAGGATTGTTTGGGCTATTTGGTGAGTACCTTGAGACATCTAGGGATGTAGGGCCACTCTCAAGTCAGTCTGTCATTGATCTGAGCATTGAGAGGGGTAGACCATCTTTGTAAAGAGAACAGCATGAGCCAAGACGTTAATGCTCAAACGCTATGTAGGGGAAGAGAGAGGAGCTGAACATTTCTTGGTTATTGTTTAATGTACAGGCTAGAAAAAGTTTTATGTATGGACTAGAGTAAATGAGACAGAAATAAAGCTGGCCAATTTGGAGCCAGGCATCCAGGTCTTCTGCTATAGTGAAGATTTTTCTCCTTCCCTGCTGGCAAATCAAAGGCTGGTGGTAGGGTAAATAAGGGGAAATGAGGACCACCAGTTACATGCCAGCATCTGGCATCACTTCTAACAAAAACTGGAAGTGATGTTATGACATTAGGAATGGAGAGAGTTTGCCCAAAACTCTATTGTTTCAACATAGAGTTTGGGGAGAATCCCCAGAGAACCACCCCAGACCTCATGCTGCCCCTTCTGGTTTTTTCTGGAAGTGACATTGTGCACTGGCAGAACACCAGCACACTATGACGATCCCCCTAATTCCCTGGTGGATTGCCACTTGTGGCTGGCAATCCTGGAATCAGTGTGGGTTTGCCCAAATCACTGATAGCTAATGGTAGGCTGCTTGTTAGCAGCAACTGATGGTGAACAGTATACTCCCATGATCCTAAAGGGCAGTTATGAAAATGATAACATCCCTCTATGTGTGTGTATAATGAGGGGTTCAGTTCAACATGTCTTCAGCAGGGACAAAATGGAGTCCAGGCAGAAGACAGAAGACTCAAACACTAATGTCATCATTCATCCCCACAGCCTTAATGAAATACAAGCTGTAGAACAATGGGTCTCCTGCTAGAAACTACTAATCCCATTAGGACTGATGTCAATTCCCCCCTCTGAGAATGACCCTGGAATAGAACTATTACTAACATATCCCTTGCAGCACCCATCCTTCAGTAGAGAAGTCTATCAGTATTTTGCCCCACCTTGAAATCATTTCCTAAGGAATTGGATTCACACCATGCAATTTAACATGTCTTTTTGTCATGACTCGAACCCACCATTCAAGAGGTCGCTTGAAAAAAAGAGCGGTCTCTGGAAACATGCAGCAAACTCTGATAATGTCGCCAACACATTGTTCTCATGAGGCACCTTTATCATAATTGGTTCAGGATATATTTCACACTATAAGTTAGGAAGTAAACAGCATCCCTGTGTGTCTGGTTCTATTCACGCACCAGATGCCATCCTTCTCAGGTCAATACATACTGGTCATGCATTGTTCTCTGCTCTTTGGTCTTCTGGACAGGTAACATATCACCCCAAATTAATTCCCTTCTATGTAATCCTCACTCAACTCTTTGTGTTCTTAGGATACATATGTTTGCAACACTGTAATACATCTTTCTTTTCAATAGAACCCCCTTTTCTTTCATTATAGTTCTCGCTATTTCAGGGTTTAACCCCTTAAAGAAGGATCTTGGTATACACTAGTGGAGAATCCCACTGTAGCCCATTCTTGTCAAACTGCCTTCTAGCTTCTAATTCCCCAAATTAATTATTAAATATCTGGCCACCAATTCACAAACACAAAACACAAACACCAATTCACAAACACATTAAAAGTTAAGAGATCAGTGTTATTAGGCTGCTACAATTCGTAGTAATAATTACAATTTCAAGGTTGAATCCAGCTGGGTCGAATCCCCACTACCATCTTAGCCAGGTTTCAGAACACAGACTAACCAGGTTTGAGGGACGACCTCCCCGGTCGAATCCCCACTACCGTCTTAACCAGGTTTCAGAACACAAACGACCTCAAACCTGGTTAGTTTGTGTTCTGAAACCTGGCTAAGACGGTAGTGGGGATTCGACCGGGGAGGTCGTCCCTCAAACCTGGTTAGTTTGTGTTCTGAAACCTGGCTAAGACAATTATTACGAATTGTAGCAGCCTAATAACACTAATAACACTGATCTCTTAACTTTTAAGTTAAGGGGAGGTCGTCCCTCAAACCTGGTTAAGGGGAGGTCGTCCCTCAAACTTGGTTAATTTGTGTTCTGAAACCTGGCTAAGACGGTAGTGGGGATTCGACCCTGGATTTTGTACTCAATTTTACTCAGTTCTTATCCTTACAATGCATAGGGACAATGACAAAAAAGGCTTGGTATGCTTTTGTCATTTTTAGATAGTTTGTAATGCTTTGGAAGTTACTGCTATGATACTGGGTAACTTACAGCGGTTTTTATTAGTATCGCCAGGGAAGGGGTATACTCCTGAATGACAACATGCAGTTCTCACTTACTGGTGCTGAGTTATACAGCATGTTCATTTTGTACAATTAATTAAGTTGTTCTCACCATTGTTAAAAGAATAGTCTCTTCCCATACCGAAACCTAATGAAGTTTAAACATAAATTGTATATTAAACGTAAATCTTGAAAGGGAGGAAGCTTTTATATTGTCACTATAAATAATACAAATCCAGGAGGGTCTGCACATCACACAAGTGTTCTTCCAGTAGATTTCCTGAAATGGGGCCACATGCCTGCAATGCATAAAGAGCACCATCCCACTTATTATAGTAAAACTTTTAGATTATCTGGGGTTGGCAGCAAGATGCTGGAATCAATTCAGCAAAAAATTCCATAAATATACATGATGTTCTCTGAGAATTTAAAGTCTGAGATCAGTTTTAGCTTTTCTGAAAAAAATGTCTTGCCTATTTAAGTTTATTATTTTCTTTTTAATGGGATTAGTCAATAATCACATGGAGGCTATTAGGATGTGAAAAGCAGCAGGGCTCCTGGGATGAGACTTCAGGCCTTTCCAGCCCCATTAGTATGATTGCTATTAGACAGACTCTTGTTACTGCGGGCTGTATGCAGATGGTTTAATTCTAAACTATTCATATTCTTGGGCTTTTATTCTGCTGGAAAATCACTGCGAAGGCTGAAGCAAGCAAATCATCAGATTGCCAGGGATAAATGTGACAGCTGTTTTTTTTGACACTATGTGTACAAGGAAGCAACTGGTTTGTCATTTGAAATGCCTGATAGTATTTCTCCTGCAAAGTCTTTGCAATTACAATCTAATGATAGAACATATGGCAGCGTAATTGAAGGTGTGGCAAGAACTCAGAGTGAGATGCTCAGAGCCATATGCTCTTTGCCACTAAACAACATGGAGGGAGCAGATGGGCTCATGTAGAGCAACAAACAAATGGCCTGAGGAAGTGCAGAGAGGAACTGAGTTTCTGATGGCAGGACCTGCCCCTGAATCAGGACGCCAATATTAAGCCTTCGTGGGAAAGACATCATGACATTTAGATATGAATACTGCAAGTTTAAGGACACTTTTGGGAGACTATGCCCTATTGAAAAACTGGGACTTATTTCCAGGTAGACCTGCTTAGAATTGGTCCTGAAGTCTTGCCTGTTATCATGTAGCCCATGCCAATAAGTATAAATAGGCTGCTGTTGTGTAGATTTGCATCTCTGTACTTCAGTTGACTATACATATTGGCTTCAGCCTCACAGTAGTTTTAAATTATGTCCTTCTTTGTATCAGGTTTTTTTCACTGGCCTCATAATACCTGAAAATTTTGGAATTTTGTGGTGACTTATCTCTTTGGGACAGTTTAAAAAGACCATCATTAGATCCGAGAGATCTGGCCAATTACCACCCCATCTCGAATCTTTTGTTTCTGGGGAAGGTAATTGAGAGAGTGGTGTTGGAGCAGCTTCAAGGTTTTCTGGATGACGCATCGGCCTTCGACCCCTTCCAGTCCGGCTTCTGTGCTGGGTATGGGATGGAGACGGTTCTCGTCGCCGTCACAGATACACTCTGTATACAGCTTGACCGAGGCGGATTGGCACTGCTGGTATTGTTAGATCTTACCGCAGCATTTGATGTGGTCGACCATGACCTTTTGACCCACCGCCTGGCCGCCTCTGGAGTGCGGGGCACCGTCCTTCAATGGATTGTCTCATTCCTCCAGGGCTGGAATCAGCAAGTGAGGTGCGGGGATCAGACCTCCTGGAAGTGCCTGCTCCAGTGCGGTGTACCCCATGGGCCTTACTATCCCCACTGTTATTTAACATCTATATGCAACCCCTTGCTCAGCTGGTACGGAGTTTTGAGCTGATTTGTCATCAGTACGCAGATGACACACAGCTCATTCTGTTGATGGAGGGGGGAGCAGTCACCGCCCCTGCGGCTCTACAGCACTGTCAAAATTGGAGGCAGTTGCTGGTTGGTTGTGACAGAGCAGGTTAAAACTGAATCCATCGAAGACGGAGATCCACTGGCTTGGCCGCGGGGGGGGGGGTGGGACTTTTCAGCCGCCAGTGTGGGAAGGGGTCACATTGGCACCGACCCCCTCCGTGCACAGCCTGTGGGTCCACATGGATTCGTCTCTTTCCATGGAGACCCAGGTGGCCCATATAACCCGGGTTGTTTTTTTCCATCTTTGCCCGGCCCGGCGGTTGGCTCCCTTCCTCTCCCAAGCGGACCTAGCCACTGTAATCCATGCAACGGTCATCTCCAGATTAGACTACTGTAACTCGCTCTACGCGGGCCTTCCCTTGCATTTGATCCAGAGATTAAAACTGGTTCAGCATGCAGCGGCGCGTTTGCTCAAAGACAGCGCCATCTGGGTTCACATCTATCCTGTGCTGCGTCAGCTGCACTGGCTCCCAGTAGAGTTCCGAATCGTCTTCAAGGTGTTGGTGTTGACCTTTAAGGCCTTATGCAGCCTGGGACCATCGTATCTTCGAGACCGCATCACCCCGTATGTCCCTGTATGGCCTCTTCGATCAGTTGAGGCCAATCTACTGGTGGTCCCTGGTGGTCCCTGGCCCCTCAATGATGCGGCTGGCCTCCACATGGGCCAGGGCCTTTACGGCTCTGGCCCCTGCCTGGTGGAACGCTCTCCCTCCAGCTGTCTGGGCCCTGCGGGACCTTGGTGAGTTCCACAGGGCCTGTAAGACGGAGCTGTTCCGCCGGGCCTTTGGAGGAACTGGCTGCTGATGGTGCCCCCCCTTTTAGGCCCCTACATCTGGGTCGTTTGTCACCTAATGGGACTCGCCGTCCCTCCCTCTTGGGGAGAGGACTTTGAAAATGGAGCTGTCGGATGCCACTTATATTTATACTTGTATTTATTACATTTAGTATACTTAGTTTTTACTGCTTCTATTGCTGCTTTTAAAAGTTTTTAGCTTTCTTATGATTGTATCATGTTTAGATGTTGTGCACCGCCCGGAGCCCCCCGGGGATAGGGCGGTATAAAAGTCTAAAGAATAAATAAATATAAATAAATAAATAAAAAGCACAGATTCTTGCCCCAGTGTCCTGTGCTTTTTTTGCACCTACAGCAATTTGCCTTCATTGAATTTCAAGGGTTCCCATCCACTTTCTGGGATCAAGCAAGAGACTGTGCCTTCAAAGTGTCCCCCCTGACCCTACCAAGATTCACCTACTACATCTTTCCTGAGCCTGATTTATCTAAAGCACCTTCTATTTGCCCTTCTGTGTACCCACAAAGAATGGGAATACAACCAGGTACAATTATCAGGATTTTTACAGTTCTTCTACAGAGCACATGTGCATATCAATAATGTAAAGGAGGCACACTCCTCTTTCAATAATAAGTTATGGTATCTAAAAGCACATGCACAGTGCTCTGTACTAAATTCTAAAATGAAAATGCTACCCTAAACTGATTTACTAGGGAGCCAAGCACATATTCTTAGAACTGCTTGAAAAGATATGAATCTCACTTTGCAAACAGGAGTAGGTATTTGGAACAACATCTTGTGAGAAATCTGGTTAAGAACTATTTCCATACAAGGACAAATGATATTGACATGTTTACTCTTTCTCTGTTCGAACATTTTCCAAAGGCATTTGACTGTTGGGGGACAGTGCTCATCACTGTGCATTGGCCCAAGAGCAAGCTCACAGTAAATCAACAGTTGACCCTGAGCCCGAAAACTAACCTTCCAAATAATTTTACTTTTCAAAAATTGTAGCTTCTAGTTCAAAATTTGGTTAAATTTCATCATGCCAGGATCTGTTCAGGTCTGGCTTCTGGAATGACTCCTTCAGCTGAGGGAGATCAGGAAGATCTGGGAATTGACTCCACCTCCTATGAATACAGGAGACTGCTAATATTGCCAGAACACCTCTCAACCTTGGCACACCAAGGAATGTTCATCTGGCTAATTCCAGTCTGACTATATATTAGGAAAACATTTTGTCAGTATGTTGGGGTATATACAAGTTTCTGGGTGATGTTCAGGATTCTCAGGAGTTGCTGGATATCAGTTCCCTAAAAATTCTGGAAACATAAAGAAATATTTTAAAATGTAGAGATAGCATTTTAAAGTTCCCAAGCCTGATTTTCTTAATTTTTATGAGTTTTCTGATCAATGGGAGGGAGGAGGAAGGCAGCACTCCCAAATAATAGGATAAAGTGTTAAAGGGATCAGTGCCAAAAATGTTGTTCTTGCCATTCTCATAAAGACTTCCAACTCAGTTGTCATTGGAGCAAGAGATGTTAGGAAAGTAGATGAACAACAGAAGCCACAAAAGAACCTAACATGAATCTCATGTAGGCTGTACTGGTGTCATATTTCTTCTTTAGATGTATGGGAGGGGTCAGAAGTGCGACTGATGAGGGGCTGTTGGGCTTGCCACATTTGGCCTGGGTTCTGCTGGGATTCTCTGGTATGACATTGGTTATATTGGATTTGTTGGTTTTGTTTGCATTTGGAGGCTTTTGGCTACTGGTATGTTTGGCTATTTTAGACTTCTTCCCCATTGGAAAAAAACCCAGAGATAATTACTATATCTGGGGACCTATAAAATTAGACCTCTTAGTCCAATATATTTGAAACTTGGGGCACAACTTTGTAACGACCCAAAGGACCCCCAGAATATTATTTATATATATTTCTGCTTTAAAATCATATTGGCAAAAGCCAGTTGCCAAAAGCACTCCTATGGGTGTAGGTAGCAGCATGTCAAAAGGTCAAAACTACTTTAACAAAAGCTAAGATAATGAGTTACTCCAGCATAACTTGGAGGCCTCATTTGAGTCACTAGAATGCTTGATTACCACACCTTGCTATAGAAACTGTTAAAGCCAACTTGCTATCAGATACTGTCATTTCCCTATCTCTTCTGGGAACCCAGGTCAACAACAAATAAGTTACTTCTCTGCATTTCCTTCCCTTTGTGATGACTCTCCTAAAACCACTTATCCCATCCTGAATCAATCAGCCTCATTCAAATCTGAATGCTGAAGGCAGAGACTGTAAGAGTTACTTTGCATAAAGCCATTAAGAGCAAATGGCCCCATTGTCACGGGTTTAGCAGTAGATGAGATGACTAATGACCTCAGCACCCCCAAAGTCCAGCATGGGAAATTCCAGAGGATTTAGAAAAATAAAACTTAAAACTCACTTATTCCCGCCCCTTCCTGGGCAAAAGGGTATAAAAGTTCAGTTCACCCCAACACATGTGCTCAATTCTGGCCTGTGCCTCTCTTGGACTGGTTGGGTTGAGACACGATATCGTCCTTCGCCTGGATTCAGATGCTGGTCATTTGAAATCCTTGCCTTCTACAAGATCTTCTTCAGCTGAATTTAGGTAACGTATTACCCTGAAAATCCCCCTCCATTTCTATCATCCAATCTATCTTTCAAACCTGTTTATATCCTAGGAAACTTGAATGTATGTGCCTTTGTGTCTTACTGAGTGTGTGTATTTTTAAACAAATTTATATAAAACATTTAAATTCAATTTGGACTCTTGCTTCTCTGTGGAATATTCATTGCCAGAATTCCTTCCCCGTATCATAAAGTCTAAAAGATCTCCTCTTGGCCCCTCTCCTGATCTGCCAATGTGAGTTCATTCCCCCTTGCTACTTTTAAAAACTATATGTGTGCTGTTACACTTTTTAGCAGCTGGTGGAGAATCCTATCCCAAATCCCCTTCCCCTGTTAAGGCCATAACAACTTGGACAACTAAATCATTGTAGTGTGAAAACCTGGAGAATGACATCCTCAGAACAACTTGAGTGTCAGTTCTGATAAGAGTCTTGGCAGTTTAGCTGCTTCACATTAACTAGTTTGAGAGTAACCAGGGCCTGCTAGGATTTGTAAACCTGTATTCTAGGCCATTGTTTTACCCAGGGAGACATCCTCATTGCTGACCCTCCGTAATTCTGAGCATCCACACTAGGGAGAGGAATTGGGGAGGGGGGAGAGACTATGGGAATATGTTATTGAGTGGAGTTCCTTGGAAGGTAATTGTAACTTACTATTTACCTGCTTCTGGAAACCTCCTGTCAGTCTTGGCCTCCCACCCGCTCTTCCATCCAGGTCAGCTGGAGAAATGTGAGAAGAAGAAATGATCTCTCACTATGCTATGTGAAACTCTTGAACTCCCCTCAAAACTCTACATACCACAGTTGAAAACCACTGACCTGATGTCAAATAGTGGATTCATCATCTTTGATTTTGCTAGGCCAGTATGAAAAAAGATTCAGCTCAGTGTGAGGAAGCGCATGGGGCAGCAGCTGTACCACAACTATGAAGCACTCTTCCCAGTTGGATTCTACATCTCGTCAGGGAGGTCAGATAAATAATGAAACCATGCTGATTACAGCATATCTGAGAACTGTCAGTGACCCTGTATGTAGAGAAAAGCTTTGCATGTCCAATGGCCTATACTTTTCTTAGCTCAGTCCTTGTCACACAAACCTCTGGCCTATATGTGTCTCCTGCTAGGAACAAAGGTTCATAATATTGTCAATAAAAGACAAACACTGCACTAAATTATGGACAGACAGACAGACAGACAGACAGACAGACATGTAAACACACTCTCCCAGACACACAGAGAAAATATTACTTTCACTACAGTGAAAACATTCTTCAATACATACAAGGTAAGGTGATATTCTATCATTGTATTATAAAAAGATGTTGCATCTGGCTGTATTAAAAATATTCAACCTACTACCGAATTCTTATATTACTATTTAACTGTTCAGGATTTTGAGAGAGAGATAAGGAGAGAGAGGGGGGGAGAGGGGGGGAAAGGGGGGGGTTCCAGAAGACAGAAGCTAAAAGATGGTGTTAATTAAGCACAGAACAATCCAAAGTGTTTAATCTTTGTATTGTTCTAAAGGCAAATTAGCAACATTATGGAACATTTCAAGTGATAATACTGTAGGGGGCAGCATGATACACTGTTACATACACTTTTCCTGTGCTTAATGCATTAACATTGTGGCTAAACTAATTAGCACATAACCAAGGCAGTTAGTTGCAGATTATTTGAAGACCTGCTCCTACAAAAGGAGGTACAAAGGTATGCCTACAAAGGTCAATCTGCGGAACACAGTGGAGTTAAAAGAGATCTGTGAAGCATCAGGGCTAAAAATCAAAATTCATAAAGATGATGGTCACTCATTAAAAGGTGAGACCTCTTATTTATATTGTCCTCAGTAATTAACACACATATATTGCATGATAACAGCTAGATTAATTGTCAAATTTTCTAGGATTTTGTGTGTATTACATTGAAACACTGATATTGCCCATACTGTGCTTGCAACACATTCCAAGGCTTTTATTTAGTAAAAGGTGTTTGTAGCTTAGAAAAAATTTATCAAGACTAGTGAAATGACTAAACTCTAATGGTTACAGAAATGGTTAAAGACTAGACTCCAAAAAAAAATCCAATATGCTCCTTGCTAGCAGCAAGAAAGTATGATGTTTTATAGTGGCCCACAAAGGGTTAAGTATGCCTTTGCTCACACTGAGAACCTTTTGTTTATGGATGTACCCCCCCAGATGCAGATCAATACAGCTGTTATGAAAGTTCATTTTGAATGAGGATGCTAGCAGTGTTCTGCATAATTGATTACAAAGCTGACTTAAAGGGCACCAATCCTTACACTTGTGTTTAAAGGCAAAAAACAACAACAACCAGAGCCATGCAAGGGAAAATGTTTAAGCAATGCAGAAGGAACTGGATTACCTCATATTTCTTAGTCAGGCTAAATAGACTAGTTTGCCCTTATTAAAGCCTTAAATTAAAGGGCACTGTAAGGAAATTGATTATTATTTTCCCCTAAAGCAGTCAAATGGAGTTAATGATGTCACAGCTTTCTGACCCAGGTCAGATGATTTCTTTAACTCAAAGGGGAGAAAAAGCCATTACCTGTTCCAATATGAGTCTCCAGTGATTCATGCCACAGGGGCTTTCAGTCCTGAGACATGCTACTGATCAGTTCCTACTAGATGAAAAGGTATTACAGATAATTAATGATCATGTAGTATTGAAATCAATGAGTCTTGTCAAAAGAAATTATGAACCTCATGGTACTTCTGCAATTGAGCTACTTGAGTCTTGAAAGAAATTGTTCTGCTAGTAACAACACATTATGAGAAGTACCAGGGTGGCCAGAAATACCCAACAAGGTGTCATTTCTTTAATCAACTGATTTTGAATTTCTTGTCCAGGCTATGTTAACCCACAAATCTTTCTTTTGATTTGGCTCATTCCTTGTCAAAACTGAATGACCCGTTATGCATGCAGTACTTGCCTCAAGGCTATTTGCTCCACAGTGGGAATCTCCCCATATTTCTTATGCATGCATAATGGGTCATTCAGTTTACATGCAGGGAGGTGCCTCACTGATTCCTCCAAGCCTGCCTGCCATTTTGCCTGCCCCCTGCTTCCAAGTCCTCTCTGCAACCTCAATTTCAAGAGGTTGCATGCCGCCTTTGGGAAGGCAGCATGTCAACGTTCTATCACTTCTACAATATACTCATTCTGTTAAATTTTTTTTTTAAAAGCCTCATTGGTCCCCTGGAAATGTCCACCCAGGAGTGGGCAGAACTGCTCCTGTGTAGGTGGGGGGATGGCTGAGAGGAACAGAAACCCAAAGCAAGCAAAATAGACCAGTGGTCTACTTTTCCTGCACAGGCAGGCAAAAAGTGGCCCTTTATCTGTTTTTACCAGACCCAATTTTCTAGGAGGCTACATTTTATGATCTGCAATCCCTTACATTAAATCCTGTTACCGGGCAATATTTTGTCTTTAGAAAGTAGTGGTAGGAAAAGCAAAACACATTTCAGATATCTTCTCTCTATTATCTCTTGTCTGGCTGGTTCTTGTAAGCAGGAACACCAGCTAAGCTTTTTTTTCAAATTTCAAGTATTATTAGATACAGTATTTAACAATGGCCCTTTCCGCACGGGCGTTGTATGGCACCCTGTGGATGGCAAAAACGCCATCCCCAGGGAGCCATTCACACAGGGGGCACAGCTGCTGTGCAGCTGCGCTGCCCTCGCACCGCCCGACCGGCACCAAGCCGGCGTTTCCAGAGTGCGCTTGGAAGCGCACTTTCCTGGAAATGCCGGCTGGGAGCCACTGCCGTGTGAACGGCAGCGGCTTCCAGGCACTTCCCCCCACTCCCTCCCTTCACTTACCTTGTCCCCGGCCCTCCGGCGCATTGCCAAGGCCTGGGGACACGCCCCCTGCCCTGCGATGCTGCAGCAGGCGCGCAGGGCAGGGGAGGCGTGTCCCCAGGCCCCGGTGACGCGCCGGAGACCAGGTAAGTCTACTGGGCGACGTCGTCTTCCTGGTTCTTTCTGGGACCATCCATGCAGACGGTCCCAGCGGCGTCGGGTCAGCGTCGAATACGCCGACCCGGCCACGTCCACCTCCATGCGGAAGTGGCCAATCAGAGGTTGCATCGAAAGCACTATAACTGAAGTAAAGTTTATGAGATGGAACTTTCCACACCTCTTCCCTTTCCACACCTCTTTCTTCCCCCTGCAGCCCACTGAACTCACCTAAATTTGATCCAAAGGTACCCAAACAAAACTGTGGTTGTCACTGTTGTAATTTATAAAAGTAACCTCTAGGATCAAGTTTCTTCAGAGAGATAGAGAGCAAAATAGAAAACTTTCTTATGTTGGAATAAAGCTAATTTGTCCTGTTGATCACAATATTACAGTTACCAAAAGGAGACCCATGTCAGTGTATGAATGTGGAAGCATCCTTATCCATGCAAATATCAGGCACTGGTTCTGGGGGGATCTTGTATATATAGACATAGCACATCTTGATATACCTCCAGAGAAGAAAGATTAGGGAAGCAGGTGATTAACCAGATGGTAACCTTTGCCATAATGAAAAAGTAGTAACCAAAAGAATGGCAAAGAAAAGAAAAAGTAAAATTCAAGTCAACATAATTGTAAGCATTATGGCAATTTTAGACAGTAAATACAGACACCACTGGCAATTCTTAGTTAAATTATAAGACACAGTAACAATTGGCTTATGGCAGTCAAATACATTCAAACACAGCATTTGGTTGCAAATCTCTAGTATCCAATTTGAAATCATGTTCACCCAAATGTGTTCCTCCTGCATGGCAATTCACCCAAAATGTGTTCCTCCTGCATGAAATATCAGGGAAAAGCCACCTGGGTAGAGTAGGAGGTTGTATGTGCCCCTGCAATGATACAAAGAAGCAGAGAGTAAGAGAGAAGAAGGATTGAAAGGAGGTAGTCTGAAGTAGGAGGTAAAGGGGAGGCAGATATCTGGAAGAGCTATCTCCAGTGCTTGTGAATCAATTGGCAAGAAAATCAGGAGTAAGTAAAATATTCAAAAAATCCCTCAGTGTGACATTTTATGAAAAGTGGAATGATTCAATTTGTAGAGTCTTATGTAGAGTTGCCCCAACCTAAGCCCACTGAAACCAGAGTCTTGCAACGAAGTGATTCATCATAGAATTGCACCTGTATTTGAATTATTCAACATGTACCATTATTGTTTAAGGTGCTTTGGGTCCCCTATAAGGAGAAAAGTGGGATAAAATATATTGTCAATAGTTATCGATATTTTCTGTGTATCGTGCATTTTTATCTCACCCTTCCTTCAGGGAGTTCAGGGCAGCATTCATAATCCTTAATTCCTGATTTTATCTTCATCACAACGAACTCATGATGCAACGTATCTGAGAGAATTTGGCTGGCCCAAGGTCATCCACTGAGTAAGCATCCTGGTCTGACACTCTAGGTACTTTGGTTCTGTAAGCACTTTGCTGAGGCATTACATGAGAGCAAAGAGCATAAATGTCAGATCAGCTAAGTCAAGCATTTGCAAAGGGCTCTTTTTTCTTAGTTTAATACCTACAGTTACTGAGCCATCTGCTCAGTCAAGCCACACAGCCAACTGTAGGAAGGCCAATGTGAGACACTGGCATCTTTGAGTCCTGTGTGTTGCTCTTATCTCTCCTAAGAAACTGGTTTTCCCCAGGAGATTCACTTCTTCATAATTGTTTAAACTTAAAGAGTATCTGAAGTGAGCACTGTTTCCCT
Organism: Sphaerodactylus townsendi; assembly: GCF_021028975.2. Classification (NCBI taxonomy): domain Eukaryota; kingdom Metazoa; phylum Chordata; class Lepidosauria; order Squamata; family Sphaerodactylidae; genus Sphaerodactylus; species Sphaerodactylus townsendi. The sequence continues at coordinate 83,882,986 of NC_059431.1, read as the reverse complement.
CCTCTCATATTCCAGTAGTAGCAGTGAACCACTTTAGTGCAATCCTTTTATAATGGCCAGTAGCCTTTTGCTCTTTAGGTTGTATATCTGCTTCAGAAGAGCCAAAATTGCTCTTCCAATTACTGTGCTTGGAAAAAGCAAGAATAAAACCACTGATGAAATAGGATACTTTTAGTAAGGGGAAAAAACACTTTATAGCATAATGAAACATATCAAGTAAGATAAACTGGCTGACCTGATGCAGGCAAAATTCAATTAGTGCTTTGCATCATTACAGGCCAGGGCCTACAATCTAATTAAGGAATTTAGCAAGCTTTTATCAGGTACCACTAGTTTTTAAAAGCACTCAATATTTGCCTTGGGTTTCTACTTTTTCCTTTCTGTTTTGGTTTGCTACAAAATCAGTCCAAAACAGGTCTGCTCAGAAGTAAGTCTAATTTAGTTCAACGGGCTTGCTTCCAGGAAAGTGTTCTTAGGATTTCAGCCTAAACCAGGGGTAGGGAACCTTTAACACTCAAAGAGCCATTTGGACCCGTTTTCCATGGGAAAAGAAAACACTTGGAGCCGCAAATAATTTTTGACATTTAAAATAAAGATAACACTATATATATATATAGGGTTTTTTAAAACCTTTTACTCCGCTCATTCTGAGAAGCGCATGGATGCGCCCGCCCTGCTGCCTGCAGGGCGGGCAAGGATGAAGCCGGCGGCTTGGCCTTGCCGGCCGCCGGGAAAGCGCCTGCCCCGCTCCAACGGGGCGGGCGAGAGGGGAAGCCCGCAGCGCGGCGTGGCCAACCGTGGGCTGTTGGTGCTCCCGCCCTGCTGCCTGTAGGGTGGGCAAGGATGGGGCCGGTGGCCCGGCTCATGGAGCCACAGTGCAAGGGCAGAAGAGCCGCATGCGGCTCTCGAGCCGCAGGTTCCCTACCCCTGGCCTAAACCAACCATTTCCATTGATCCTGGAACAGAATATTGACATGATTTCTTGTTAGAGTTGCCAGCTACAGGTTGTGAAATACCTGGAGATTTTGGAGTGGAACCTGAGGAAGTGGGGTTTGCCTGGAGATCAGCTGTAATAGCAGATGTCCGGTCACACCCTGGACGCTGGCATATCTATTTCTGATATTTTAAAGTTGGAGACAGTGAACACATTCTGGGAGATCAGTGGGACCTGTCTGCCAAGGAATTATGTTAGAAAGCTGGACAGATGAATTGGGAGTTATACAATTCAGCATCTGAGCCAAAAACACAAGTTCAAGCTGAGGTACAATAGAGGAGTGGGAAAAAATAAGCATTTTTCAGGTTCAGGTTTATTTAACCCAGATGCTGTTGAAAATACCCCCAAATCAGCGTTTGGCTTTCCCCCCCAAATTGGGGGGGGGGGGTTATTAACCTCTAACCCTGAAAATATGACTGCTTCTGGACTCCATGTGGGTCTGGGAGGCAGCAAGCATTTAACTGCAGGCTTGGCCTGACTGGATTCAGCTTTACCTGTGAACTTTGGAGGAGGAGTCTGCAGTTTAAAGCTGAACCCATCCAACCTAAGCCCAGCATTACTTCATCATTTGGGGTAGGCAACCATCCTCTTAGATCTTATACAGTGGCATGCCAGACTGTTCTGCTAGTTTGCTTTCAGTGTCTCTCTGTGGCCATGTACAGTCCTTAGCTTCCTTCTCATGTTTTGTTTGCCATCAAAGTAACATTGGCCCCTTCCACACACGCAAAATAATGCGTTTTCAAACCACTTTCACAACTGTTTGCAAGTGGATTTTGCTATTCCGCACAGCTTCAAAGATCACTGAAAGCAGTTTGAAAGTGCATTATTCTGCATGTGCGGAATGAGCCATTATGTTTTTTTTAGGGCGGGGGGGGGGGCACTTGGGCACAAGTTACCTAATCCAAGCTGAGATGGTAAAGAAGCACAGGGATCAGGAAAAATAGCTACCCCTTGCTGGTTGGTTCTGGATTCTCATTCTCAGATTTTTTTTGAGAACTTGACAAAGAGACTAATGAACAAAGTTTATATGTGGAAAATATGTTATAAGAAAGATCACCTGTTTCATTTTTCTGAAAGGTAAAAGCAATCAAGAATGTTTCCCAGTTCAACAGTGTGTGCATACCTCCTTTCCCCACTTCTTCCACTGGGACAAGTAGCTAGCTATTTAGAGAAGAAATCATTACTGGGTTTTGTGTAAACTCTGAAATAGTTCAGAAAAAGTGGAGACCTGCAATACTCATCCCATTATTTCTCCCCTCACCAGTTTGCCTTCTGGGCAAGCCACTTTCTGGGTAGTTCATCAATCATCAATGTATACTGGCAGTACTGTTCCATGCTGTTCCCTGCTCTCATCTCCTGACTGCCTTTCTGGCTTGCCCATTCACTAATTCCCAGTGCTGGTGGGGCAGTTCCTTCCAGCACAGGCACCCCTCCATAACTTACACACTGATAGTAAGGGGACAGCTGTGGTAGCTCCTGCTCCTCTTCCTGCCTGCCCATCCATCTCCCGCCCCCCAGGTTGATGATGAAGAGGAGTCATAGCTCCAGGTCTCCCTCCCCAGGCTGGCTGCTGCTCCCCCCCCATTAGTTTGGGACTGGGCTGGCTATTAATTCCCCAACCCACCTACCTCTCTAACTGAAGATGTGGGGGCAGGGACTGCAATTCCTTCCTCACCCTCCACATTGTGTCCCCCATGGATGTTGGTGAATGGGGGGTGGTGGTGACTAAGGTTGGCAGGTGCCTTACACTGAGGCAGTTGGGATGGGCACAGGTGGAAGTGTCACCCAGGCCCACTGCTTTGTGGTGGTGAATGGATGGAAGTTCCTGGTCTCTCTCCTCTGCCTGCTCATCCATCTGGCTGAAGGGGGAGGCACAACAGAAACTCCTGGTCCCCCCCCCCCCACAACCTTACCAAAGCACTGCCACCTTGTTGTGGTGGTGGTTCTTACTCCTCTCCCTGGTCTGTTGTTCTCTAGAGCAGGGATGAAGGTGAGTTGCATAGAGTACAGAGGGTTATCTGGATCTTTCTCCTCTCCCCATAGCTGGTAAGTTCTCGATTTTGGGGAGAACTGTATACCCCTATCACATTATTAAACTTTTCTGATTTTTTTCTGGAAACTTGGGGGATTTTTCAAGTTTGTCAAAAATCTCCTTTTCATCTACATGGTCTCAATCCACATATTTAAGTACCTGCAGATAGGGTTATGTAATGTTGACTATAAGATTTATTGATATATCACACTACATTACTATATCTGTAGCAGTTCATAAACTCATTGTAACAGGAGAAAATAGGAACTGTATTTTCCAAAGGAAATAGGAACTGTATTTTCCAAACAACAATATTTGGAGCCAGAAACCTGAACAATCACACTTCTTCCATGACTTGGGCAGGTTGAGTAGTGTTTGCTTTTAACAGAATTTCTCCCTACTTCTTGGCCAGGTTCTTCCTTCATCAATATGTCCCTTAACCTGCCCTTCTGATTTCCCACTTGCAAAGAGTCATCATTAATTGTTTCAGGTTTTTTTACTGTCACATCATCTGTATTTTGCTTTTCAGTCTGTATATGTTACCTAGTTGACTTGGAGATTTTTATGCTGATTAGTGAATTTCTAGTGCACTGATAGATTTTTTCCCTGTCTCTCCAAATCAATATCCAGCAGAGGTGTAAGACATATCTATTGAGTTAGATAGATGTGCACAGCCCTTCATTGTGCTATAATTGCCTCACATGACTCAAATGGTGCAAAATAACCATGTCTATACACTAAAGTGGTGTTTAGATGACAGACAGGTCAAGTGCAGATTTACTACATATGTTGCTAATATATTAGGGTTCTCTGACACATTTCTCAAAGTTGAGTTGTAACTAAATGATTACATTTGATTAAAATGCATGTTTTGTTACAAATGGTTTATGGACAAATGGTTTAGGAACCATTATGAATCAAAGTGACCCAAGATTCTCATTAGCTAAGCCAAAAGAAGAACTACAGATAGTATCATAAATTCACAATGAATAATATGTTTAATAAATGTTTCCACTTATTGAGTTACACAGAGAACATTAGCCACTCTTAGAAAGATGGAGTTTCTCCTTTGTTTAGGTTTGCATATGAAATTGTTGTCAACAAGCCTTCAATAGTATACACTACTCAAATGTGTACAATCACATAATTAAAGACAGTAAATGCAATACATGTTAAAAACTATGACAATACGTATTTTGGGCACAATTTTCCCTTTAGCCCAGACTCTTCCTGCCCCCAAAATCTCTGTGGAACAGCTCTTACATACTAGCTGGAAAGTCAGAAGCATAGAAGCCCCCTGACCTCTTCTAGTCAGCTGTTACATAGATTTGAGGAAGCCATTAAAAAAACCCAAACCAAAGCATGTGCTATTAAGGGCTATTAAGGAGCACACCTTAGACAGGAGGGACAATGCAAGTAGGCATTTTCCTCTTTATGCTGCTTTTTGCATATGCCAAAAAAACATGTTTTGACCCACAACCACAACAAGAACTGAAGTAATTCTGCGGAAAACTGCACTTTCATAAAGAAGCAAAGACTCTCCTAGTGTCAGGTTATGAAATCACTAATCAATTCCTCTCAACGATTAATCATTGTGACTTTAGCCAGTAATTACATAATATCAAAGAAAGAACTAAACCTGTATAAGTATTTCCTTTAAATAATAATGTACTAAGAACTATTTTGAATTTTCTACCAAAGCCACATGTTGCCAAATGGACTCATAGGAAGACTGCCCACAAACATACCCTCTACCCCTGGAGACCTTCTGCTTCATTAAGTGGAAATATTCTCATCTGACCAGTCAAAATACATGCCTAGCTCACTTCTCTCTTTTGCTGTTTCCAAGCTGCTTGTCAAAAACTGAACCTACAATCTGCCCCAATATTTTAACTGGTTACAAAACAAGCATGTTTCTGTAGTTGTGGAGTACCTGTTCTAAGCATACTGCTCTTCTACTTCAGATTTCCAGATTGATTGGCCAGGCTCTTGAGCCTGGCCTTGAGATATGGATCCATTGCTTGGATTTGAATGGTGAGGTACATTTAGCTATTTTTCAACCAGCTCTACCTTTTTGGCCTCCCCTCTTGATTTGAGTATATTGGAAATAGTAGTTCCTTTACCACAGTAATGAGAGGTGACAGAAGAAGAGTTCATGGTGAACACACAGAGCAGCAGAGAAAACAAATGGAAAAAATATGCTGGACCATACCTTGTTTCTTATTGGTGGTGGTGATACTTCCTGTTGTTAAAGTGCAACAGAAAGCAAAACCTTATTTCCAGGTTAAATGAAAGGAATATTACAACAAAAACATGTTTTCAGAGACAGAAAGCTCTACTGCAATTCCTATTGAAACCTGGAGAGAGAGAGAGAGAAATGGATGTGTGAAAATTAATTAAATTTTTAAAAATGGAAATTTATGACTCATGTGCAATTGACTACTTTCAGAACTAACTTTATATATTTCAATAGAAACTAATCTCCCTGAATGACAGTGCCATCCTGAGAACACTTCCTTGAAAGTAAGCCTCACTGGGGATGTTCTCTCAAATATAACTGAGCAGAAAAAAATGTTATCAATCTTTTTGGATCAATATTTTTGGATCATATCCCAGAAATCCCAGGGAAAAATTTTTATCAATATTTTTGGATCATATCCCAGAAATATATCTGGGATTTTTTGGGATACTGAAAAATGGCTCCCCAAAATCGCAAACATATTTGGGATTGTTGAAGGCTTTCACGGCCAGATTCAACTGGTTGTGGTGGGTTTTTTGGGCTGTGTGGCTGTGGTCTGGTAGATCTTGTTCCTAATGTTTTGCTTGCATCTGTGGCTGGCATCTTCAGAGGTGTATCACAGAGAGAAGTCTGTTACACATTGGGTCTAATGAGAAGGGAATGTTTAGTGGGGTACATATTGTTCATGTCCTAGGTTGGGGAACCAATCAGTAAGTGTTTGGGTGGAACTTGCTATACAAAGGTGTGGTTGAGTGCATTGTATTGCGGGTGCGGTTATCAGTCCATTTACATTTGTAGTCACATTTTTTTGTTTTGTACTTTACCAGGAGTGTTTGTATCACAGACCCTTCATTATCATAGCTTTTAAATCCATGTTGCAATAACTAATGCAGCCAGCTTAGGTGTTTTGAGAAAAATACATCTTAAATAAGGCACAGGGTGAAAAACCCTCAATAGTTTATAATAATGTAAGGAAAGATACTGACGAAGAAATTTTTTGACATAAGAATAGAGCCATTACACAGTCTGTGACACATTGAAGGGTATGCCAATCTAAATAATGTTAAAGTTCTTTGGAATGAAAATCCTGGGACTTCTGTTGACTAGTTTAGCACAACTAGAGAACACTCTATATTTTTGTTGATTAGATTTCAGTATTACATAATTACATTTCACTCTGTACTTCCTTGATCTTGTGGCCTCTTGATTTTGCTGTTTGTTTTTTACATATCTTCTACATACAATCACTGTATGATAAGGAGCATTTTTCTATACCTGGGCTCCAGTCTGCTAGACTAACATTTTGCTAGACTAACATTTATGCTAGACTAACATTTTGTTACTTTTGTTTGTTTCTGTACTGAATAATTTCAAGGAAATAAGATTCCAGCGTCCACCATGCTTGCATGCTATGTCTTGCCATGAAGTGAAATAAACACAAACACTCTTGAGCAGGTATATATAGAAATAAGTCCCATTTTATTCAATGAGGCTTACTCCCAGTACTCCTAGTATTTAGAATTGTAGCCTTTCTATTGTGGACAGGATTAAGAAATAGTTTTTGAAGAAATAGTTTGATTCCTGCTTGCTATCCCAGTTCCAGTTCTGATTCCTATTGTGGGCCTCTTTGTGGGTACAATTTAATAACAGTGGTAACATGGGAGAGAGGAAACAGAGGCAGAAAGATGCAGCAGAAAGGTTGAAAAGGCTGGATCAGAGACTGACTTGAATCAGTTCAATTTGTTGTAATCCAATTGAGATACTAACTAAATCTTCATGTATAGCCTTGACTAAGAAAGTTATTTGAAAATGCCCTTGTACTGTGGAGACCCTTGTTGTTTGCCAAGCAAATATGCATTGGCTGTTTCTTATTGTAAGTATTAGCTACAGCGCATTGTAGTACATTGCTTAATTATGACTTCATTTAGCAAGGTTTATTTAAGATTAGTTTTTTCTGTATTCTGAACATTTAATCCTTAGCAATTATGCAGACATCATATCTAGGACATAGGGGATTGTTAGGTTGATTTTTCCCTTCCTTTCTTCTTTGCCCGTGGCTGTTTGTAATATAATTAATTGTGAGGATTTTTACTCACATGGGCTTTGTAAATGCTTTATAAAACAAAAAGAAGAATAGATACATGAATGACTCAATTTAGAAATATATGAATATTCTCCCTCTCTAATGATATGTATCTGAATTCCCTTTCTAAAGAGGAAAGCAGGAATTATCCCAAAGTTCAACCAGTTTCCAGCAGTGGCCAGTCAGGGACTTGAAGAACTTGAGAATGGAACAAGACAGAGAAAGTCATGCTTCTGTTGCCATGAAGATGCCTTTGGTTCTCTTTCATATCATGATAAATCATTTTTAATATCTGGAGATGAATTCATGTTTACAGGTGCATTGATAGGCATAGAATTCAAACTGCTAACTGGATGCAGAATTGGAGAGAGGACAGGTAGGAGGAAACTGTGATCACTATTGATTTCTGGCTGAAAATCTGGCCACTCTTTACATGAACGTAGGGTACACAACACTGAACATTTGTCTTAAAAGAAGTCAAGATTAGGCTTGCACACAAGTCTTAGAATTTGAGATGACTGTGCTACTTCTCTATAATCAGTCTACCTTTCCTTAACCCTTGATAAGAGCAGGTAAACACAGTGCGCATATGGTTTTTCAAGACTATCAGTTTTTATCCATTGTAAAAGTTAGCTACTAAGCTATCAAGTATTTTCTCCACACTCATAGAATAATATTTTATACTGGGAAATGTTTCTCCTTGGCTACCACCACAATAAGGAGCTTTCTGCAAATTGTATGAATTTTTGAAGTCTTTCATGGCCGAAATTACTGGGGTGTTGTGGGATTTCAGAGCTGTATGGCCATGTTCCAGTAGCATTTTCTCCTGACGTTTTGCCTGCATCTGTGGCTGGCATCCTTTGAAGATGCCAGCCACAGATGTAGGCAAAATGTCAGGAGAAAATGCTACTGGAACACGGCCATACAGTCCTGGAACCCCACAACACCCCATTCTATGAATTTTCATAGATATCATGAACATTGATCAGACTGTGCCTGTAGCATTGTTGCTTGTAAAAAGTCAGACTGTGCCTGTAGCATTGTTGCTTGTAAAAAACACAGTCCTCTCAATGCCCACATTAGTTTATTATCTTTATGCATTAAAAAAGAGTATAAAATCTAAAGAAAGATAGCCACTGCAAACAGTTGTTTGGTGAGACCAGCTTTCTCTTCCTCCTTCATCTGTGGGGCAGGGGAATGGGTGGTATCACAAAAATCTATGGAGTGCTCCTTCTGCCCATAAGTACAGGGGCTAACTGAAATTCCCTCCCTTAGAAGACTTTACAGTGAACTAAACCCCTACCAACTATGGGGAAACTGAAGCTTAATGGGAAAATAACAAAAGCCTCTGTGGGGGCATGACAAGTACCCACAGGAGGTTTTTCCTCCAAAATTCCAACTGTTAGTTGATGCTGTTACTGAGCAGTTCCCTTGTCAACTGTTTTAATAAAGCAGTAGTGTAAATGTGATGATTATAAGGTACATTTCACTGTGGGTTTTCCCATCTGTAAAATAAAATAAAAATGTTATTCTGCTGCTCAGTGTGGGCACCTTTCAGCCACAAAAAGTTCCACTTTAAGGAAAAATAAAATAAACCCTTTCCCTTCTGTTAGAAGTATAAACTTAGGCACCAGAGGATTTATAGCTTTAAAAAGAGGAAAAATGAAGTTTTTATTTACAGGAACAAAAATGGTTTTGTCAAAATACCAATTAACAAGAAATGTGAAGCAGGTAAATTGAAATGTAATTATATACAAATTGTTGATGTAATTTTCTTCATATTTGTTTACAATATAGTTCAGGTCTCTAGCTTAGTTCCTCTGTTATATTCAGGCTGATTTATATAGACATTTACACTCAAGTACTGGTGAAATGATATTCAGTTCTCCTTTCTCTTGGTAAAGAAGTTCTTCAGATTACTCTTAGGTTAATATTTCAAAACAGTTTTTTTCCTACAGAGACTTTAAAGACAATCCTTTCACTGGATATGTCTTACCCACACATTGCTTCCCAAAGCAAAAATTACTTCTATCTCTCAGGCCCAGATGCATGTGGAGGGGAAATGGCGCCTGAGGGCAACATCTCCTCCGGGCACCTCCACACTTCGTGCTTGGGGGTGAAGCTTGAGGGTGGGGGGTGGGGCTCAGATTGAGCCCCTGCCTCTCTGCAGGATGGCTCCTGCCACCCCCAGGGCTAGATGAGGGCAAAAGCTGGCCTGCATGGGGGCTGGGGGTGGGGCTCAGTGGCAGCAGGCAGCCCAGGCAGGCCCCATGGCTGCCTGCCACTGAGCCCCACCTCCCTCCCTGCAGGGGACAGGGTGCAGTGGTGTGCGGCTACAGTGCATGCCGTTTCGTCAGGTGTACTTTTAAAAATTAAATATGTTTTTACATAGTGGATTTGATTCAAAAGTGCTAAATGTGGAATGGGTCCTTCATCATCTGCAGGCCCTTGTGCCACTAAAGAAAATGAAACAGTTGAAGCACCTCAGGAATGTGGGCTTCATTACTGGAGGAGGAGATGCAGTTTGAATGGACATCCCACAAACATAATGCATTCTTCCTTCTGTGAACAGAAATCTGCTGTTTATGCAAAAGAGCCTTAGAGCCCTATCCAGTATGCACTAATGCTCGTCCAAATATTCCAATATGTCCAAATATTCTTGTGGATAACTCAGAAAGTGTGTACAGATAAACCCCCAAAATATATAGACACTGATTATCTGCAAAAATTATCTGGGTCTGTATACCTGAGATTATCAAGACAACCCAGTTGTTTGGGAAATAATCTTTCAGAATAGTTTCACTGGGCAGCATCTAGAATGGTTATTACTCTTCCTTCCTCTCCTTCTCAGTAATGTCTTGCAGCAGATGATTCATGATACTTAAGCTACGTTATGTTCTTCCCTTGCTTCTATCACGCCTGCCTGAAATAACATCCTATTAAGCAAAGTATTGACTATTAAATTGCTCTCCTGGTTTATAAGCCATTGCATTATAAGCCTCCCACTTCTCATTCCATGCATTTATTTTAATTGTGAATTCCATCATGGGAGGAATGCTATGACTTTTACTGTTTCTACATGTTGTGATAAACCCAGCCATTACTGAACAATTTGTTCCAAGGGTGGGGGGAAGGATCTACTTTGTATTCTTAAAAAATGCATGGATTAAAGAGGCTTTTTTTCACCCTCCCGAAAGATCTAATAATACAAGTAACAACAACAATTCATGAGTAAATAAAAAATTTTTAAAACAAGATACCAAATCTCACTATTTTTCTGAAAATAGTTAAACTCAGTAATTATGTAGCACTAAAGCATAATAGCAAAGGTTTATGGCACTCCTTTCAAAGGGATGATAGGAATTCTGTCTTCAAATTTCTGGCTTCTAGATTAGAACACCCCAGGATTCAGTACTTTGTACTATTTTTAATATGCCACTTATTATTGAACTTCTGTCATTGTTCGTGATGCTTCGATCTATCCTTCTAGCTTGACTGTTCTTCTAATGTGGATTTCTTTTTAGTGTTTGTGAATGCTGTTCAGCTATTCTCTACATTTGAAGGTAGTTTGTCTTCAGGAATGTCTGTAGGGATGTGAGGCATTATTAAATGGGTTATGTTGCAAGCAAACTAATTTTAAAATAAACTCCACTGTGAAAATAAACTTTATTTTCTGTCACCTTGATCATACAGTAGTTGTGTATTGCCAGTCTAGTTCACAGTAGCAGAGTTATCATGTGTCATACTTAGAATTCTGAATTTAAACTTCTGTGGGCACAATGCTACAAACATAATTTTGTTTGAGTATTTGGGGTTGCATTTCAATGGTACATCACTGTTGCATTGTAAATATTGTTTTATTATATGGTAAATAAGAACTGTTGCAAGATTATTCTCTTCTAAGGCAAAAGGGGAATGCTGTAGGAATGTTAAGAACCACAGATAGTTCACTGAGAATGGAGGAAGAGCTGTTAAAAGAGGTAGCTGATTGCAAGAACAAATAATTTATTGTTTAGATATTTCTATCTCACTTTTCTACTGAGTGGGGATCCACAGCAACTTACACCATCAGCAGTGGTCTGGAGCTGAATGAAGAGTATTCTTGCAGGGAGGTGTAATTCCAGAGAAGCAGCCGGAGTAGTCCATCACAACAAAAGTAATAGGGATCTTGCACCATTTTAAAATCATACTTTTTTCTGGTATGAGGTTGTGTGGACTAGAGCCCACTTCTTCAGATCCTTTCAAGAGAGGTGTTTCTTGAGCACTTTCAGAACATAATTGTTTGGGATTAAAGATGCCATGTTCTGCTGTTGAGTAGTACTTTCCAATCCAACTGATTGTCTCTTGCTACCCATGGACTTGATGATGTAGCAAAGAATGGACTTCTGGAGATGTAAGTGGTTCTGGCAATGAATCTTCAGAATAAGAGGATAGGTGGATGAGGTTACAATCTCAAAGATGAAGGCATCACTTCCCCTGAAAAACTTGCTCTTTTTCTTTGGTAGTTTATATTGTGGTGGCTACTGACTGCCTTCAGTTCAGGCAATCAGTTGCCCCTGTTGTCTACTACTTTTGATAACCATATATGCTATAAATGAGACTGAATTTTGAAGCTGTCGTTCAATTCAGAAATTCTATCTAGTGAGAAACTATTGCATCAACTATTTTCAGTACATTATTTTACTATTTTTTGTGCATCAGTATGAGTGATGTGGAAAGAAACAAAAGAATTACTGACAACAATAAAATCACATAACTGTACAAATGATGGCAGCAGTTATACACACATCCCTCTAAGAGAACTGGAGGCATCATATATGGTGGGGATAAAGAGGAAAGAGTAAAGCTTGCTTCATGCAGTACAGCCAATCAGAGGGCTGAGAACAAAAGGCTACTTAAAGCTGTTCTTGGCATCCTTCTTTTTGCTGCAGAGATCACCTCCCCTTACTGCACTGATCACTTCAGGGCCAAACATGATTTTTTATATTTTTTATTTTTTTATTTAATTTAATTTTTTTATTTAGTGACTCACCTTTTATATTCTTTTTTTTCGGATAACAATTGCATTCAATAACAATATTACGATTTCCAATCATAGAAACCAAAATTAACTATTTGTTCCTAACCACTAAATATTACATACAAAAACAAATCCCAATATGACTAACATCACCTGGAACAATATTTAAAATAACGCTATACAGAAACAATTTCTATTTACTCCCTATCTGATTTTTTAAAATCCCTATCATGATAAGATAACTTTTTTCACCTGCTTAAATTCTATTGTTTTGGAGTCAGGTTTTTACATACCGGTAGGTCTGATTTTGAGGCATTTGTGAAGTTCTAACTGGGGTAGGCAAGATTTGTGCAGGTGAAGTGTTCTTTGGTTAATTCTATTGGCAAGCACCTTGAGTCATCCAAGGTCCAAACCTCATTCGCAGCTGAAACTGGGAGAAAGGGGGCAAGGAAACCTTTGCCTATATTTGGATTCCTATGAAAGTGAGTCAGTGGGCACAGCTGAGTCCTTTGGCCATTTGCTCTGTTCTAAATATAGCCCTTTGTGAAAACTGACTCCCAACCTGAGGTCTACAAATCTTTGAAATCTTAGTGTCTGTCTGGTTATTACAAATGAACCATAACTTTATGTAGAAGCACCACCATCTCCAGGGATAGATAGATTGTTTAACTTAACAGGGGAACTTCCCAGATGGTTAGAACAAGTAGAAAATTGTGTTGATGAAGGGACAGGGACTGTATTGTTACCCCTCACTGTAAGCATGCTTCAGACTAGGTAGTTTCTACACTACTTTTTAAATTAATTTTGAGGCAAAGCTCAAACTGAATATTTACCCACACCCATTATTTTGAACATTTACATCAAGCACTTTGGTTCTCAACACTACTTAATGTATCACATTTAATAGCTTGTGCTTTGTTTCAGCTCTGCTTGAGATTTCTGATTGTTTTCAGATTCCTGTAGTCCAAACCCAATTGTACTGCTCATTGGAGTCTCATCTTGTTGACTGAACTTGACTTTCACCATGTAATCCACCTGGAATCTCAGTGAGAAAGGTGGACTATAGATAACCAAACAACTAACCAACCAATCCTGTATGGGCAACTAATTGGGAGACCAGATTCCTTACTTTGATGGGCATCACTTGTTTCCAGTCTGTGAGTCCCTGCTGGTGCCTGGTGAAATAGTGGGAGCAAAATGGAAGGGGGCTGGCATTGGACCTTAGTGCAATGTCACTATTGTTCTGAATATGCACCCAGGAATGATGTCACAGGATTGTGTCACTCTTTAGTTAAAAAAATAGGCCATTTCCGCATGGGCAGAATATGGCGGCCTGGGGACGGCAAAAACGCTGTCCCCAGGCCGCCATTCACACGGGGGGGGGGCAGCTGCATCGCAGCCACGCCGCCCTCACACCACCTGACGGGCGCCAAGCTGGCGTTTCCGGAGTGTGCTGGGAAGCGCACTTTCCTGGGAACGCCGGCTTGAAGTCGCTGCCATGCGAATGGCAGCGGCTTCAAGGCGCCTCCCCCCCACTCCCTCCCTGCACTTACCTTGTCCCCGGGCCTCCGGCGCATCGCCGAGGCCTGGGGACACGCCCCCTGCCCTGCGACGCTGGAGCAGGCGCGCAGGGCCGGGGGGGCATGTCCTCAGGCCTCGGCGACGTGCCGGAGACCCGGAGAAATGCTGGGTCGGCCGGGCGACGGCGCTGTGCGGCGACGGCATCCCGGCTCTTTCTGGGACTGTCCATGCGGACGGTCCCAGCATCGTCGGGTCGGCGCGAAATGCGCTGACCCAGCCGCTTCCGCCTCCATGCGGAAACGGCCATAGAAATTTGGGAAATTCCTAAAACACTGCCCCACAAACATTTCTGATGTATCTGCCCCCCCCCAAAGCTCCTGAATGTTGTTCAACAACTAATTTTAATTTTTAAAATCCAGTTTCCAGACAAAACTGAGACAATGTCTGCCACTTCACTGCTTTCAGTTTCCATCTCCCCTTGTTACCTTTAGTTTCTTAGTCCTATGAATGGAAATGAATACAGAAGGGGCTGCAAGTGAAAAGAATGACTCAGGCCAGTGGTGGGATTCAAATAATTTAACTACCAGTTCTGGTGGTGAGATTCAAATAATTTAACAACTGTTTGTTTACAAGCACCATTTTAACAACCGATTCTGCTGATGTGGTCAAACCTGCTGAATCCCACCACTGGCTCAGGGGATATGAATCTGAAAGGTATGCTGACCAACTAGTACACTTAACCCTTGTTTTTACCTAACAGCACCATCCCTGAGAGTCATTACCATGCATCGTATTTCTCTAAATCACATTGCTGGCACTGGCACTCGAAGACTATAGTGCAATTAAGTAAATTCTGGCAGTTAGCCAGTACAGTAAATGCTGCAGCCTAAGCAGTGCTTTCAGGTGCAAATGAAGGGTCATGTATAAAAAATACATGACCTGACTATGACCTGTGAACAGTGGCTGAGACAACTGCTGCACTGGATGTAGAAACTGCACAGATACGAAGCTGCTCAAATGCTGTTCAGTAAGATTATAGGAGGTACCAGTACTCAACTAAACAACAAACAGGCATTGTGAGCATGTTACATTTAAGTTGCAAACATTCTATCATCCTTGGTTTCAGAAGTTTAAAGAATCTTAACCACACTCTGAGCCAGCAGCAATTGAACTCTCTCACACAACTGAACAAATAGCCCTTTCAGGGACCACTGTGGAATATGTGTCAGCTGCATAATCTAAGTCAGAATGGATGAAAGTGATGTTATCTACCAAACGTTTAGAGCATTGGTCACAAAGGCCATATAGGAAGCTTTCAGTTCTGGAAAGAAAAGAGGTGATAGCCTTTTAACAATACAAAAAAGCTCTGTGAGATGACACAGAATGGATACAATAGTGGCAGATAAAATAGCTTTTTACAGCAACAGTATAGATGTAAAATGTGCTGTAGGCTGTGCTGATCCAAATCTAGCCTGTGTTTCTCTACATCTAGCCATCTCCCCCGCAACATAATATCTAGAGCTCTTGATGATGCCAAGGAAATTGTACATCTAAGGGCAATCCTGACAAAAAACTGAGCTTGTTGCTCATTCCATTGCTCCAGAATGATGACTGGAAGGCTCATACGAGCAGATAAGCAAAAGTCAAATTCCTCATCTTCGCTTTTTCGGCCCTCAAATCCCTTTTTCTCCCATTTTGCTTCTCATGCAACTTAAGCTCATGATTTGTTTTCATTTACCTGTTCTTGAATGTTTCCTGCAATATGTATCCCTTTCTCAACATTATTTATACATCAATTAATCAAATGCATACAATATATGTATATTACTTATATAAATTACTTACATAGAAACACTTTATAAATTGCATGTGAAACCTGTGTCCAGAAGTCTACAACAACAGCAGCAAATAATAGGAAGTTCTGTTTACGTGGTATTTATTACCACACAAATTAAATCATTTCGGAAGTAAGACATGTTGGTCTGCAGCAGAACTGCTAGACTTCAGTTCAAAAACCCAAAACAATTTTTGTGGTATAAGCTTTTGAGAGTCAAAGCTCTCCTGGTCAGCTACATCAATTATATATTAGCTATAAGAGCAAATCAAACAAATATCAGAAATGTGAGGAAATAGCTGCAGATTATTGAGTTATAAATGAAATAGAACCAGTGACAGAACTATTACCCCAATTATATTATTTGTAGAATTATGTGCTAGTAATGGTTACTAAGTCCTGATTTGGATGGCCCTGGCTAGCCTAATCTCATCAGATTTCAGAAGCTAAGCAGTGTCAGCCCTAGTTGCTTCGATGGGAGACCACCAAGGAATACCAGGTCATTGTATAAAGAAAAGCAATGGCAAGCCACCTCTGTTACTCTTTTTCCTTGGAAACCCTACTGGGTTGTTGAAAATCAAATACCTTGGCCTGAGATCCCCTAGATTTTGAGACACTAGACTTCAGTCTGCCAAGTCTATAGCTAAATCAGCACTGATGGTAGGAGTAGCCTACTGTCCATGACACCTTCCATAATCATGGAGAAATGCTGGTTTTCTTGGAGGGCTGTGTTGGTATTGGTGGATCACAAGTAGTAAATGTATGGATTCAGATATTAAATCCCTTTACATATTTACAAAATAATCCACAACAGGTTCATTTATAACAAAAAGATACTTCCTGTTAGAATTAACTGTGGCATTTTTAGTTGGGCATATATTTAATACTGACATATCTTTTTAATGATGACCTTTTGACAGTCTCTCTCCTGCTATGTTGTCCATTTCATTTCAGACTGCATTTACTACTCAGTGAGTCCATTTGATATGGGAATTATATGTTTGCCAGTCAAAGTATAAAACATTGAAAGGTCAAAGTAGTAAAACAGCATATTAGGAATAAAAATTGTGGTACATGATTCTGAAGAAGTGAGCTGCGTGAAAGAAGTGTTATGTGGCAAACCCTTTGATAATGCATAGGAGGTGCTATATGCTGAAGTCTTGTATGATATACTCCTTTCTTTTTGTACTTAAAACTCTTTTTATGGTTGCCATTTCCAATTAAAGATTTAGAGCTCAAGCAAAGTAGCGTTTAAGCATGCAGTTAAAATATGAAATACAGTAAGTCCAAAGACATCTTTTACAATATGATATAATAGTCCATTTCTCATTAAACATTCAAGGCCATAAGACTGTGCACAAAGATGATCATTTACTTCTTCATATTCTTCTAGGAGAATATGAAAACGTAGAAATTTCCCATTCCATTGAAAAGGCTGTGATCTTTGGTTCTGATCCAGTCCTCCATCAAATCGATTGCCTGCCTCTGACTTTTCAGCTGTCCCATACACTGTGGCGTTTGTTTTGCTATCCACAAGCGAGATACTGAATGAAAGAAATTTGGCATGCAGGTATGACCTCAAAGGTTGGAAGCCCATAATGATCAAGAGGACAGTTCTGCGCAACTTAGAAGGCCAGAGGCAGAGCACCTGTGAGTAGAGTTGTGGGAAACAAGACAGAAAGCTGATTGCTGCAGATGGTGAGACCTTTCTTCGCTCAAATAAAGACACGACAACGACAGGCTGGAAAAGGATTGGGCCGCAGCCCAATTTATTAATATATATTTATCAATAACATGATCAAAACTTCAACTATATACAAAAGGAAGCTGGGCGGCAAACGGGTCGCACATCAAGTATCCCAATCTCCATTGGGAACTGTCAGGAAGGGAAGCCCCAGAGATATCACTCCAGCTTCCACCCTTCCTTTGCTGAGGAGACGGGCACCGGCTAAGCCCATGGCCGCCTACCGGCCCGCTCTCCTCTCCGTGCTTGCTGGGGTGTCAGGCACCGGCTAAGCCCATGGCTGCCTATTGGCCCGACCCAACCCCACTCCCTGGGGTGTTGGGCAGCAGCCTGGCCTGCCGGCCTGCCAGCCTGCCCGCCCCACCCCCCGGCCCTTCCGCAGGGCACAAGCCTGGGAGAACCTGCCGGAAGGCTCGTTTTCTCCCCAGATGTGTGACTCCCGTTGCCAAACCCACCACGAGCTGCCCCTCTTGCAGCTCCTGCCCAAGCTTCTCAAGCCTGAGCCTGTCTGGTCCTCACCAATCGGAGGAGGGTGTACCACACGGACTGCAGCCAGAGGTCCAAGCCCCACCTGGACAGGTGGACACCGTCCAGCTCGTACAGTTCCTTGTTGTCCTGTGAAATCTCTGAATGGTTCGCCATCACTCCCCCAAGGGAGAGCACCACCTTGGCGGCCGCTTTGTTCACCTTCTGGCGAGCCCTGTCCACAGCCGTGGGGTCGATAGCCCCCCTCCAATGCACCCGCTGGAGGAGATCAGACCACACCAGAATCATGCCCGGCTGGTGCTTCGCCAAGCTCTTTAGTGTAGTGGCCACCGCCCATCTCAGTTCGAGGCCCGACCTGGCTGGGAGATCCTCCTCCCCCAGGTGGACAACCAAAATTTCCAGGGTGGCCAGTTGAAAAATATATTCAATCAGCTTGCACTCAAGCTCGTCCCACATCATGTCCCCTTGCCCCAACCAGGTGATTCTCACGTGTGCCTCAAGTCCAAGGTGCCGGCCCCATTCCGATGAGCAGGCATAGTCCCTGGCTTGATTGATGATGCTGTGCCCCATGACCCACACCTGTCGGAAAACAGTCTGCGGTGTCCTTGGAGGCACTGTGAAGAAAATTAACAGGATAAGTGGGGGCGGATGTAGGCCAGGAATGCGTCCGAGCGCCACCTGCCCAAGGTGCAGATTTCATCGTGGGCCCTGCCCTCCTGTGCCGCAGTTGTGGCGGCCCCTATCCTGAAGGAGTGCAGACCGAATTCAGTGGCTGGCAACCCAGCCCGGGCCAGGCAAGCTCTCAGCACTGCCAGCATCTGGAACCTGGTGCACCAGGAGCATCCCGCCTTGCCGTGGCCTGTGGCAGAGCCAAGTGGTTAGTGAGGCAAGGGGGCAGGTCACATCACCCGGCAAAACCGGCATCGTGACCCAGGCACCGTGGCCCTCCTGATCGGTTTTGAAATGGGCAAGCCATGCATAGACCCTATCCCCGGACAGGACCAGGTGCTGTCTCTGTAGCACCGTGTTTGACAGCCGCTCCCTGGTGGGGGCCACCAGTTCCCCCGGCCTGAAAGCCCCATGATGTGCCAGGTGGAAGGCGGCTGCAAAGAGCAAGCACTCGTAGCGTGAAGCACACACCTGCCGCATCTCCCCCGTGACTGCCTGTAGCACCTCCCTAGTGATGGGGCACCTTAGGTCCCTTTGACTGGTGCCTGCCCGCCGCCAGCCTGCCACGAGCCAGCGGATGACGAACGTTTTTGTCACGTCCGGGAAGCCCGAGATCCTGCAGTAAAATGCAATCCCCGCCAGCTGGACCCCCATGGATCGTGGGTGCATCCCACGACCATGAAGGTGGACTAGGTACTCGAGTAGGAGGCCCGTGTCCACCCCACTGTGGACCGAGCGCCCTGTTGTCGCTGCATAGCTCTGGAAGTCGCGCACGGCTCTGTCGTACTGTCTACACGTGGCCGGTGCCAACGAATTCAAAACACCTGTGATGACGGTTCGCTGCCAAGGTTCCACAGGGACGCCGGCACTGTCGCCGGGAACAGCTCTGCCCCGGGGGCCAGGTGCCTGAAGCGATCTACCTGCTGGCGAGATAAGGCATCAGCGATCTCATTCTGCAAACCTGGAATGAAAGCAGCTTTAAAGGAGATATTATAAGTCAAGCAGGTAAGGACAAGATTGCGCACCAGCTGCATAACCCGTGCAGATTTGCTAGATTGCCTGTTCACCACACGCACAACCGCCTGGTTGTCGCACCAGAAGAGCACCCTCTTGTTCAACCAGCAGTCGTGCCAGATGTGCACCGCCACCAAGATGGGGAACAGTTCGAGAAAAGTAAGGTCCTTGGTGATTCCCAGTGTGTGCCAAGATGCAGGCCAGAGGCCCTGAGCCCAATGCCCTTGAACGTATACACTGAAACCGAAGGCCCCTGAGGCGTCAGAAAGCACCTGTAGCTCAAGGCCAGGTTCTATAGATGTCTGCCACAAGGAGATACCATTAAAGCCATAGAGAAAGGATCGCCAAACCTTCAGTCCTCTTTCAGTCCCCTTGTAACCCTAACGTGATGGTCGGGGGACCTGCAGCCAGACAATGACCTCGCCAGCCGGGAGCAGAAAGCCCTGCCTGGTGCCACCACCCTGCAGGCGAAATTAAGGTGACCCAGTAAGGACTGCACCAGGCGCACTCTGCACTTCCGTAGGGGCATGATCGACTGGATTAGGTTGGCTAGAGCGATCAGCTTGTCTCTGGGGAGTGAAGACGTGCCATGGACCATGTCCAGCTGCATGCCCAAGTAGCTGAGGGCAGACGTAGGGCCCTCTGTCTTTTTGGGAGCCAAAGGGACCCCTATTTCGGCTGCCAATCTTTGGAAGGCCCCCAGGGCGACCTCGCACTCCCTGGTGCCCTGCCTGCCAAACAAACAGGAAATCATCCAAGTAGTGTGTCACCAACTCGGAGGGCACCCTTTGCCTGAAGGCCCACTCCAGAAAAGTGCTGAAGGCCTCGAATGCGGCACAGGCTATGGAGCATCCCATGGGCATTGCCTTATCCACATACCACCGCCCTTGGAAGTGGATGCCCAGCAGCTCGAAATCTAGAGGGGAAATGGGCAGGAGCTGGAAGGCGGACTGGATGTCGCATTTTGCTAGCAATGTGCCTGGGCCAGCTTGCCTGATAAGGCTGACGGCCTCGTCCAGGGTGGCATACCTCACAGTGCATACCTCTGGGTCTATGAAATCGTTCACTGAGTCGCCCCGGGGATGGGAGAGATGTTGTATCAGGCGAAACTCCCCTGGGGCCTTTTTTGGCACCACGCCAATGGGGAGACCCTCAGGTTGAGTAGGGGAGGCTGGCTATAAGGACCCGCGATTCGACCGGCCCTCACTTCCTTATCCAGCTTGTCTGCCACCACGTTGGGGTGATCCAAAACCGATTTCAAGTTGTTTGCCTGGTAGGCCTTCCTGCACCCCCGGTAAGGGATTCTGAAACCCACTGCAAAGCCATCTCTCAAAAGGCTTGCTGCACACTTGTCAGGATATTGCTGCAGCCACTCTAGCAGCACCCCCAACCGGACGGGTGTGGGGGCCAGGGTCCGCAGCGAGGCTAGGGTTTCAATGCTTTTGGGAGGCGGTACTGCTGCCCTGGCCGCTGGCATCCTTCTGAGAGTGCCCGGCGCCAGGGAACCGGGCCTGCCGAAAGGGAGGGCGGCCAGCTGGTTTTGTGCAGCCCACCCTGCTATGGTTTCCGGAACAATTAGAGCAAACGTGCTCGTACTTGCATTTGGGTCGCTGGCAAGAACCCCTATTGAACTCCCAGCAAGTCCCTTTCGCCAACCCCCGTCCCTGATAGCCTCTAGGGGGCCTGTCGGTGGCAGGGAGGTCCAAGGTCCCTTTCATGGCCGGCTGGACCACGACCATCCATGTTTGGTCGTGGATGAGGTCCCAGCGAAAGCGGCTCTTATGGGAAGCGTTCTTGCGGATGGCCTCATCATAGGCTATAGCCGCGGGTTCGCCGGCCAAGGATCGGGCCCGCAGCACATGCGCCATATGGGCCGTCAAGTGCCAGGCCCGCAGGGGGTATGCGGCCGCTATCAAGGCCAAGTATTCAGTAAAGCCCTGCAACCAGTTATTAAAGGTTCGCTCAGCCGCTGCCGGGTCCTTCCTCTTCTTATCAGCCTTGCCCCCGGACAAGCCATGCTCGCCCTCCCGCCTCAGGCATTTGAATACGTCCACGTAATACCCGTCGAGGGCCCGCTCCTGAAGCTTTCTGGGGAGATGCGACCCGGGAGGGTTCCCATTGTCGGCGAGGGCTGGGCCGGTAGATGGCGCCTCCAACCCCCAAAGGTACCTGCGCTTAGCTAGCCAGGGGGGGGAGAGCGGGCACCTTCTCCCCCTGATACCAAAACTCCCCGCTAGCCTGCATTTCGTCATCCTCGGTTGACTCACCCGATGAAGAAGAGCTGGGCGACCGCCTGGAGGACCGTGTGTGCCGCGACGACCGCTTCTTCCTCCGGCCCTCCCGTTCCGAGGGGCCCACGGACGCGTCGACCGATGTGGACGCACTCACGGGAGGGGATAACTAGAGTTCCTGCATCGGCCCGCCCACCGGGCCCGCTCCCTCTGTGGCAGCGGCCGCCGGCGCAGACGGATCCGGGTCCCCTGATCCACCAGGGGTCCCGAGGCTCCCGGACGATCCGCCGAGGGCTTGGGAGAGATGGAGCAGCGTGTCCGCTAAATTCCGCACCAGGGTGGGATCAGGGGCTGGATCACTGGCAGGCACGGATGCAGCGGCAGCCGAGCCAAGGCCCTGCAATGCCACCGGGGTTGCTTCCCCTGGTGAGGAGGGCTGCCCCGCCGGGCGCGCTGCCCTGCCCCTGCCTATTGGGGATAAGCCCCAGGCCGCGGCGGTTGCCGCTTGCGTGGCCGTGCCGATCCGTCTGACCACGGGGCCCTCCCCCACTGCCTCGGGTCCCATCTGAGCTCAGACCCTGTTGAGGAGGGCCCGCGCCCTACCCGAAGGTGGCTGCGCCTCCTGGGAGGACTCCTTACTTTTCGCACGCTTTGGAGCCATTGCACCCAAAAGCTACGTCCTGGCCTGCGGCCGAAAGTTAGAATAAAGAAAGGAGTGGTAGAGGAGAAGTGGACGAAAAGAGAGCGAAGCACAAAAAGAGTCAGACTAGAAAAGGAGAAGCTGAGCAAGAAAGCAAGAGGTAGACCAGGCAAAGCGGGAGGCGGCCGTGCCAGGCTCCTTCCAGGCCTCACGCTTGACTCAGTTCTGCACACCACGCCTTTCTGAGTCTCACCGCCGGGAAGGGCGAGATCTGGGTGAGGCGTTCCTTATATACCCCAGGCTCCTCCCGCCTTTAACGGCCGGGAGCCAATCAATGCACCCCAATTCTGCAGCATGCCGCCAAGCCATGCTTGCAACTTATTTTTGCTCCTTGGCTCACCCCGGCAGCAATGGCTGCCCCCGGTTATTCGGTTGCTGCTTTTTTATAATGTTCTGTTCAGTGAGTGTACAGATAATCCACATAATCAAAAGTCTGATGACCCCAAGCAACACAAACACAACACCAAGAAAACATGTTATCATCTTTATACTAGCCAGGCTCCCACATGTGTCACAAAAATATCACAAACTAAAAAAATCACAAGTCATGTATGTGTGCAATACTTAAATGAAGCTGTGGAGAGCCAGGGCAGTGAACTCTAATTTGGACAACCAGATTTGATTCCCCACACCTACACATGAAGCCTGCTAGGTGACCTTGAATCAGTCAGTTCTTTCTGAACTCTTTCAACCTCATCTACCTCACAAGGTGTCTTCTGTGGGGAGGGAAAGAGAAGGAGTGTGTAAGTCACTTTGAGATCTCTTTATGGTTGAGAAAAGACTCCTTACAGTTGAGAAAAGTGGAGTATAAATCCAAACCTTTCTTCTTCTTAAGCAGTTAAAAGACATAAAAGACATAATGTTTATCTGTTTCACAAATGAAGAACACTTATTCCACACGGCCAGAGGCAGCGGCTTCCCACCGGCTTCGATAAAGCCAGTGGAGCATGCGAACGGTCCCATGCGGGCAGTCCTGATGCCGCCGATGCCCGCAGGGGCAGCTCCACATGGAGCCACCCAGGGTGTTTGCGAGGTTCTTACCGTGTGTTTCTCTGCAGCTTCGGGGGCTGGAAAGACATGCCCATGCTGCCCTCTGTCTCTCGGGGGTCACAGGACAGCATGGGTGTGTCGTTCCAGCCACCCGGAGCTGCAGAGGATTGCAAGATAAGTCCCTCGCAGACACTGGAGGAGCCAAACACGGCACCCTCACAGCGGTGTGGTTTGGGGGGGGGGGGTGAGCAGTGCCTCCTGTGCAAACAGCACCCTAGGGATGGCATTTTTTCCTATCCCTAGGGCACTGTTATTTGACCATGTGGAAACGACCTAACTGATGGAAGTATGCTAACTGTTTTATAGACTACAGGATATGACAATAGGCATTATATGGACTGCATCTGCATTATGACAGCATCAACAGGCAGGCTGGGAAGAGTGTCTACATGAACCTTTTCTTATTCTACTTGCTTCACACCAAATTGTGTGTATTATAATTATGTGTTTGCTATTATAATAGGCAAGAAATTTTCCAGCTAGAAGAGGGGGGGAAAAGACATTTTCACATATTATTGCAAATGTAGTCAAAGGGAAAATGTCTTTCCTGTTTACTGTGGTAAAACAAGCGAGGTCAGAAGCAACATAATTACAAACACAATTTGCAATAAGCTATTTGTTCTCATTAAAGGATATTATGGTAATTCTCTTATTTAGTAACCCCTTCCTTACAAAATAAAAAAATCAACAAAAAATCTAAGGCTTGCACAGTTAAAGGGGCAAACAACAGGTGCAAATTTAGGGATGAAGGAGGCACCTGAGCAGCATACATTGGGGGGCAGCAAATAAGAAGGATGTGCAGGATGAAACTGGAGCAGCGAGTCCTCTTCTCTTCCTTAGAAGTTTTGCAACAGTTCAGTGAAGAGGTCAAGGAGTCATAGCATTAACCAGGACTACTATGTGTGCTGCGTGAAGGAGAAGCAAAGGAGAGGCACTCCCTGCCTCCTGAAGTGTTTGGGGTGGGGTGGGGTCAGGTCGGGTCAGGTGGGGGCACTCCTGACAGCAAAATTTCTGCTTTGAATATCACAGGAGGCAGTTTTTGCACAATGACAATAAATGCTTATCTTATCTTATTTATGCATGCAGAAAAGCACTGGGGAACCAGTCCAGTGCTTCCAAGGAGCTGCACCAGTGATTTGATACTCTACCTGACCCAAATCACTCCCTGATTCATGTTTGTGTCAGCTGAGTACTTAGCAGCACTTGACTAATTTACTGTATATGCCACCATTCTCCCTTATGGGAACCTAAGACAACTGCCAGTGATCTCTTCTCTTCCCTTTTCTCCTCAGAACAACCCTGTGAGATAGGTTAGGTTGACTGTATGTGTCTTACCAAGGGCTCCCAGCAAGCTTCTGTGGCAGATTGCAGACTTGAACCTGGGTCCCCCACATCCTATTCTTTCTCCATGAGCTTGCACTGAAGAAAAGGGCCTCATGGCTGCTGTTGAAATTCTTTCCATCCTTGATGTAATGAAGGGTGGAAATCTGATCCTCCAGGCTCTAAATCTTTTTCTGAGCCCTATCAGCTTTAATAGTGTCAAAAGTGTAATTATTCATGGATAATAGATTAATAAGATGATGTAGAAGTGCAATCATTCATTAGCAATTCATAGAGGTCAACACAATTTATTCTATCATTTAAAAGTTGTTGGTTATATATCTATATTATATATGTTGCTTATATAAGTATATATAAAGAAATAGATGTATGCAATATATAGAAGACTTCATTTTGTTCTTGTGTTCTCCTTCCCAAAAAAGTATACTGTATCTGTCTCTGCAAAAAAAAATAGATTTCTAGTAGCAAACTCCTTTTCTACTCAATTTGACTATAACCACAATATACTAGGACAGTCACTATATCAATCTGTACAAAACTAGATATTATATTGTGTTTGTGTTGTTTCCTTTTCAGTGTAGGGTTTTTTGTGCTTTTAAGTTGGGTAGATAAAAATTTAAAAGTTCAGTTTGTCAGGAAATGCTGGTCCAGGGGAAAAAATGTTTTGATTTTCTTCCTGCCTTGCATTGTAGTCTTTAGATAAAATTATTTTTTTACCAGATCATTTCCAGCATGTATTGGTGCTTCTGTATATAACATTCACCAGATAATCATGTGAAACCATACTCATTTTATTAAATTGCATAGATGCTCTCAGGGTAATAGTACTAGTAGGCTATTATGAAAAGACAGTTGCCCTTTG
Source organism: Sphaerodactylus townsendi (assembly GCF_021028975.2). Classification (NCBI taxonomy): domain Eukaryota; kingdom Metazoa; phylum Chordata; class Lepidosauria; order Squamata; family Sphaerodactylidae; genus Sphaerodactylus; species Sphaerodactylus townsendi. The sequence goes on along the minus strand of NC_059431.1, from coordinate 83,857,166 downwards.
GGTCAAAATGTTAGATTTATACCCAATACCATTACCAAGGTGCTGCCTTGGTTTGGAGACATACTACATATTGAACATAATAACTTATAGAAGGATGCAGAACTATCATTTTAGCTAGCATATCTCAGGGAAGCCATAGTTTTGAATGCTCCTGCATATAAAGTAGCCTATAGTAAAGTAGCAATTCTGAATAGTACTATGCTTAACTTCCTGATGTGCTAGCTGACTATATGCAGGTGTGAGAACAAAGCATCTAACCTGGAATCTGGTGTGATGTAGACTGCTCCCCTCTCAATCTGCAACTAATTGTGCATAAAGGTCATGAGCCGGGGCAGTGGCACTAACTGAGTTACTATGATGCTTACTATTGGTAAATATTTTAAAGGAGGTTATTTAGCTTGTTTTTCCTAAGTTTTTTTTAGGGGGAATTCCTTCTCAATTTCTAACCCTACACCTGTTTAATTTTAATGTAGACTAGAAACTAAATCAGATAAGTAAAGCCTTATTTGTATGAAGCTATCAGAATGTATTTATTTGCTTTGGTTTGATGTTGTTCCGCTGGGACTTTGGACTCTGCATCCCATTTTGTTGCTGAGGATGAGAAATATAGAAATCCATTCAGTATATGGCTGCTAGGTATATTTTGGAAAATGTAATTACTGGCTTCATCCATTTTATTTTATGGTATTGAGCTTAAAGAAGCCAGAAAGATCAGATTAGATATTTACTCAGATATAGCTTGGATAAGATGAAAAGCATGTTGGTCTAATTACCTACTGCAGGCTCACACTAAAAACCAGATTTTTGCTGAGATCTTGATCTTTGTACAAATCCACATAATAAATCTTCTAGCTGAATATATACAAATTGATCAGTTTGATTCGAGCCTTTAAAAAAACCAATAGTGTCTTTGAATTTCATAATGTCAGGTTATTTTACTCTGCAAACACTTACTGCTTATGCTGATGCATTCCCAAACATTATTATTCCCAGCACAATATGGGAAAAGTAGATAGAGATTCTTATTCTCTCTATTATTTTTAAAGACTTTATCAGAGCCAAACAGGAAAAAGATTTCCTGGCTGTTGAATACATACACACAAAGCTATTTTATTCTGAGTCAGGCAGAAGCATAGCTAGGAAAAATGTAGTTTTGCAGCACACACACACCCCTCCCCATATGGGTGGTGGCCAGTGGTGGGATTCAAATAATTTAACAACTGGTTGTTTACAAGAACCATTTTAACGACCGGTTCTGCCGAAGTGGTGCAAACCTGCTAAATCCCACCACTGGTGGCGGCTCTCCCCCACCATGACCAAAGGCCATCCTCCCGCACCACGACCAAAGAATGATTTTTTGCACCAGATCATCTCAAAGTCACCATTACATTACAGAACATGCCCCAACTCACATAAAGCTGAACACAGCAATGGTCCATGCCACACAGCAGAAATAATTTTTTTGGACATTTTCAAACACGCATGCATGCACGCACGCACACACACTGGGAAGGAGTTCTCCTTTCAGCTTTTCCAAACCATTCATAGAATCATGGAGTTGGAAGAGACCACAAGGGCCATCAAGTTCTACCCCCTGCAATGCAGGAATACACAATCAAAGCACTCCAGACATATGTTCATCCAGCCTTTGTTTAAAAACGTCCAAAGAAGGAGACTCCACAACTCATCAAGGCAATGAATTCCACTGTTGAACAGCCCTGACCATCAGGAAGTTCTTCCTAATGTTTAGATGGAATCTCTTTTCCTGCACCTTGAATCTATCATTCTGTGTCCTAGTTTCTGAGGCAGCAGAAAATAAGCTTGCTCCCTCTTCAACATGGCATCCCTTCCAACATTTAAACACAGCTATCATGTCCCACTTAACCTTCACTTTTCCAGACTAAACATTCCCAGCTCCCTAAGCCTCTCTTCATAGCAGAGGTGGGATCCAGCAGGTTCTCACAGGTTCCCAAGAGTAGGTTACTAATTATTTGTGTGTGCTGAGAGTGGGTTACTAATTGGTGATTTTGCCACGTGATTTTTGCCTTCGTTACGCCCCTCCTCTCAGGAGTAGCACACAGAACTTGAAACAGTCTAGCAGGAGGTGCACTGGCGTGCGTGGCAGCATGCGCCTGCGTGCATTCGTTTCCCGCCCCAGCCACAGCCCCGACCAGGAATGCCCTGCCCCCTGAATGCCCAACCACGCCCCTGTTGTGCCCCATCCAGACCCATTGGCACTATGCCACAGTTTGAATCCCACCACCATGGGAACCTGTTACTAAAATTTTTGGATTCCACCACTGACTATTACCGATTATTACTGATTACTGAAATGGATGATTACCAATTTTTAACCGATTAATGAAACCGATTATTACCAATGACCCTAACCGATTATTACCAATTACTGAAACCTACTATTTCTGATTATTATCGATTAATGAAACCGATTATTACCGATTACAGAAAGCTACTATTACCGATTATTATCAATTACTGAAACCTATTATTACCATTTATTACCAATTATTACCGATTACTGAATCCAATTATTACCCATTTTTGAAACCGATTATTACCGATTATTACCAATTACTGAAAACCATTATTACCAATCATTACTGGTTACTGAAACTGATTAGTAACTATTATTACTGATTATTAACGATTACTGAAACCGATTATTACCGATTATTACCAATTACTGAAACAGATGATTACTAATTTTTTACCAATTAATAAAACCGATGATTACCAATTACCACAACCGATTATTACCAATTACTGAAACCGACTATTTCCAATTATTACCGATTAATGAAACCGATTATTACCGATTAGTGAAACCGATTATTACCGATTACTGAAACCAATTATTATCGATTATTACTGATTACTGAAACCGATTATTACATGTCTCCTTGCGTATCCGGACACACTCCTGGGTGTGCAGATGGCTCCCCTGCGTGTCCGGACGGCCCCCCTGCATGTCTGGAGGGCCATTCTTCATGTCCGGACGCCCTCGGAGTGTCCAGACTTCCCCGCTGCATGACCAGATGCCCCCTGCATGTAATAGAATTATTACTGATTAGTGAAACCGATTATTACACACACCCTTGCGTGTCCAGTCACCCTCCTGAGTGTCCGGATGCCCCCCCCTGCATGTCCAGATGGCTCCCCTGCATGACTGGATGGCCGCCTTGTGGGTCTGGATGGCCATTCTTCATGTCCGGATGCCCTCAGAGTGTCCGAACTGCCCCCTGCATGACCAGATGCCCCCTGCATGTAATGGGATTATTACTGATTAGTGAAACTGATTATTTTTCCCATAATACTTTTTATTAATTTCCTTCTTTAAAAAACACATTGAACATAAAACATACATGAAGCCATTGAAACACATAAGACATCAACAAATATTAACATGTAACAGATGACCCACATTTACAGTTACCCAAACATAATCTATCCTACCCCAACTACCCATAACAATAACACATAATTCAATACATCTAAATCAAATCAGTTACTTCACTATTCTTTGGTAATTTAAATAAATTTCTTTTCTTATCTAGGCCCTTTCAATATCCCATAATCATGATTTTATCCCTTTTATTGTGATGTAACTGCCCAATACTTACCCATTATTACACGCGCGCTTGCGAGTCTGGTCACCCTCCTGTGTGTCCGGATGGCCCCCCTGCATGTCTGGATGCCCCCCTGCGTGTCCGGAAAGCCCCCCTGCGTGTCGGATGCCCCCATGCATGTCTTCATGCCCCCAGAGTGTCCAGACGCCCCTGCATGTCTGGACGGCCCCCCTGCTTGTCCGCAAGGACCCCCTGCATGTCCACACGCCCCCAGATTGTCCGGACTGCCCCCTGCATGACCAGATGCCCCCTGCATGTAATAGGATTTTTACCGACTACTGAAACCGATTATTACTGATTACTGTCACCGATTATTACCGATCATTACCGATTACTGAAAGCGATGATTACCAATTTACTGTGTAAGGAATTCCATAGAAGCAGAAATAAAAGGCTTTTGGGAGTAAAAGTCCATTTATTAAGACATCTTAGAAAGCTCAAGTACACGCAGTGGCAGGAATGACACTTCCCGCCAGAAGCACAGGTTATATCTCTATTCACCCCATCCCCCATCCTGCTTCCCATGGGAACGGAGTCCTCATCTCCCGCGCAAAGATAAAGTCTCCGCCGATGAAGCTGGCCCATCGCCCGGGCTGTGGAATGCACTCAAGGTTACTTCACCATCAACACCATTGAATCCTTTACACTCTGCCTCCCTTAAAGAAGACCCCTCCCCCCCAGGTTTATGCGGAAAGGCGCGGTGGAAAGCAGAAATAAGGGTGGGGGCGTCAATATTTTCGGAATAAACCCATTGATTATACCCAGAGGAATATCCCACCCAAGAGACTAAATATTGCAAGCGTTTGCGGTTAAAGCGAGAGTCCAGGATAGCGTCAATTTTGTAGTGCTTGTGGCCATCAATAATAGTCGGTGGGGGCCTCTCCGGCGGGTCGTGACAGGCATCGGAAGCGGGAGCCTCCTTGAGCAAGCTGGAATGGAAGACAGGATGAATGTTACTAAGAGAGTTAAGGCAGATCCAATCGGGCAGTGACATCATTAATCACTTTAGTAATCTGAAAAGGTCCCACGAATCTTTTGCCCAGTTTGGAAAATCTATGCACGTCTCTGAGATTTTTGGTGGACAAATACACCCAAGCACCCACACGCAGAGGGAAATCCGAGCGGTGTTTATCCGCTTGCAGCTTTTGGGAGTCCTTAGCCTGTTGTAAAGCGCTCTGGACCGATTTCCACCCTCGGCTAGGGATGAAATCCATTGTTGAAATTCTGGAGGGTCCAAAGCTGTCGCGGGTAGTTGTGGCAACGGCGGGAAGGAGCGTCCAGACACAATTTCAAAGGGGGTTTTCTTTGTACTGCTATGAACCGCATTGTTATAGGCGTATTCGCAAACGGAATAAGCTCGCACCAATTGTCTTGGTGGTAGTTGGTGTAACAAGCGTAAATACTGCTCTAGGGTTCTGTTCGTTCTCTCCGTCTCACCGTCACTTTGAACGTGGTAGGGCGGCGACTGCCGGGCGCCCCCAATAACCCCAAAAACGCCTTCCAGAACTTTGAAATGAATTGGGGGCCGCGGTCGGAGACCACCTTATCGGGGGCAGAATGTAGACGGTAAACATTTTGAATGAACAGCCGTGCCAACTTAGGAGCCGAGGGGTGGAAGCACATGGAATAAAATGGGCTTGTTTAGAAAATAAGTCCACTACCACCCACAAAACCGTGTTGCCATGACTTTCGGGCAAATCTGTAATAAAATCCATGGAGATGACTTCCCAAGGGCGGAGGCCACCGGGAGAGGTTTCAACAGCCCATGGGCTTTCCCGGGATGGTTTTGGCTTCTGCACAAACCGAGCAGCCCTTAATATATGCCTCACGTCCTTGCGCATTGCGCGCCACCAGAACTGCCGGCGGGCCAAATGCAGAGTTTTCAGAAAGCCAAAATGTCCAGCTGAGCGGGCATCGCGGGCAGGCTTCAAGAACCTGCTTGGCGCAGGGGGGGAGGCACGCACCAACATCCCCCCCCCCGCCAACCTCCATTCTCCAAACGCAATTGGGAGTCACTTTCTTCCGCTGGAGGCTCGTGCAGCCCCGCCTCCTCGAGTTCCCGCAGGAAAGGAGAGACGAGACTAGGAATGGGGGGTGGAGGGGGGGTGGACGTTGGAGAGTGGAGGACAGCCAGCCCGAACCAGGACGGGGAGAGAACAGCGTGGAATGTCTCGTAAGGCAGCTCCACCCCCCTCCCCGGGTAGGCGCTTGAGCGCGTCAGCCAGTTTATTGGTTTCCGGGGAAAAAATGGACGGTGAAAGAGAAACGAGAAAGAAATCGGCCCAACGGAGTTGTTTTGCGGACATCTTGAGGGGGGTGGAAAGAGCTGCCAAGTTTTTGTGATCCGACCCAAACCTGAAAGGGGTGTTTAGCCCCCTCCAGCCAGTGGCGCCAAGTGGAGAGTGCTACTTTGATGGCCGCAGTCTCTTTATCCCCTACAGTCCAGTTGAGTTCAGCACCAGAGAATTTCTTAGACAAATAAGCACACGGAACCAGCCTACCATCTTTATTTTTCTGCAACAGGGCTGCCCCAAGTGCTTTGTCCGAGGCATCCCCGTGAACCACAAACGGGAGATCTGGGTCAGGGTGCTTCAGGATAGGTTCGGTGGCAAAAGCCGACTTTAAGAGTTGAAAGGCTGTTTGACACTCTTCAGACCAGGAAAGGGGGGCCCCGGGCTTGGCGGACATTGGATCTTTACCTTTAGTGCGTACAAGAGGTCTGTGAGAGGGAGAGTCAGTTCAGCTGAATTGGGGTATAAAGTCACGATAGAAATTAGCAAAGCCAAGAAAAGATTGGAGTTCTTTGCGGTTGGTGGGGGCAGGCCATTGGAGGACTGGGCGTCGAATTTTAGCAGGATCCATTTTAAGCCCTCGAGAGATCCGGTAACCCAAATAGTCAATGGAGGTCTGGTGAAAACAGCATTTGGAGAGTTTGGCAAAGAGGAGTTGTCGAGCAAGCGCTTCAATACCTCCCGAACCAATGTTTCATGCTCTTCTATGGTTTGTGAGTAAATTAAAACGTCATCTAAGTATACCACAACTCCCTTGTACAATAAATCATGGAGAACTTCGTTGATAAGGGCCATAATATCTCGTGGGGCCCCACTTAACCTGAATGGCATTATCAAGTATTCAAACTGTCCAAACTTTGTGTTAAACGCAGTCAAGTGTTCATAGCCTTCCAGCAATTCTGACTCTGTAGTAAGCTTCTCTCAAGTCCAATTTAGTGAAAATGCCTTTGCCGAAAGTGCATCTAAAAGGTCCTTGATCAAAGGCAAAGGATATTTATTGGACAGGGAGACCGCATTGAGACCTCGATAATCTGTGCAAAAGTCCGTAAGGACCCATCTTTCTTTTACAAACAAAAGCGGGAGCAGCGTGTGTGTGTTTGGTAGCCCGCCGTGATGAACCCGCGTAGCGAGGTTCTTGTCCAGGAAGGCACGGGTTCCTTCTCCTCATTGGGACTCATGCGGTAGATTCTGCCTTTAGGCAGTTGCTCTGGTTGTATAACGATTTTGCAGTCAGTGTCTCTGTGGGTGGCAACTGATCGCATTCTTGCTCCTGAAAAAAACTCTGGCTAGACTCATGATACGCAGGTGGGATGCCAATGGAATCGAGCAATGCGCTGAAGAAGCCAGGGGTGTGGCAGGAGAAGTTGGGTTTTCCCCACAAAACATGTGTTCACCGCAGGGGGGGTAAGGGAATTCTAGGATCCGTTCGTTCCAAATGAACTTTGGTTCATGTAGCAATAACCATGGCATGCCCAAAACTATGGAGGGTTTTGCCACTGGCGCCAAAATGAAACTAATTTTCTCCCAATGGTCGGCGCGAGGAGGAGAACCGGCTGTGTTTTGAACTGGGCCGGTCCTTCGTTCCCGAGGGGGGAGCCGCGCATGTGGGTGGAGGGTGGGGGCTGTGCCAGGGGAATTCGGTCAAGACCTAGCTCCTCTGCCACCTGGGGCCGCATTAAGCAGTGGGAGCAGCCAGAATCCACAAGGGCCGAGGCTATAATGCGAGTGTGTTTAGCGGGTTGGCCAGAAACGCTTGGACAGTAATGGGAGCGCTGCCTTCACTCACCGCTGTCAGGGAGTCGGGCCCATGTCCATGGGGCTGAAGAAAGGCAAACGGCTGCTTCCTCCTCCGGGTCGCCGATGACCGCTTTAGACGAGCCCGTCGGAGGCGGCCCCGATCCGCTGATGGTGGCTTGGCAGATGGAGTGCGCGTAGCTGGAGCGGTTGGTTTTTGTTTCTTGGGACAGTCGGCGGCTAGATGACCTGGCCCTCCGCAAAGACACAATCCCAGTCGGCGACGGCGTTCAGAGGTGGTTTCGGTAGGGGCGGCTGGGCTTGGCTTGGTGGGCGCAGTGGTGGGTTTTGGACGGGCTGCCTCCGGCACGAAATATTCCAAACGAGACGCCACCTGGGACCCCAACTGGATCCAATCTGCAATAGCAACGAGGAACCAATTAAAAACACCGTTTCACGCAGCTTGCCGTCCACAGCATCTGAGAGGTGTTCGCATTTCATGCGTTCAGGCCGGTCAGGAGGAAGTCGAGCAGCCGCCGCATCGGTAAATTCACGGGCAAATTCTGCAAACGGGCGGTTGCCTTGCTGGATAGTTTTGATGGTGCGGATAGCTTCATTCTCGGCGCCTGGATCTTGGAAGCGCACTCTTAAGGCTTGGAGGAATGGCGGCACCGTGCGAGAGTCTTCATCTTGCAAATCCAACAGAGTAACGACCCAGTCGGCTGCTGCCCCATCCAGGACTGCGTCGATGTCCCGTATTTTTTCGCGCCCAGACCGGTATAAATCATCATAGTCTTCCAAGTGGGCATTGAGTTGCAAAATGAAGTAGGGAAGTTTGGACGCGGTCCCATCAAAACGGGCTGGTATCGGGGCCGATAGTAGCCCCGTTCGACGGCCCTTGGCGCCTGCTGGGGCGGCGATTCGCGGGTTGAGCAGGTTGGGCAGGCAGCTGTTGTACGGGGGGGGCCGGAATCGGGGGGGCTGGCGGTGCCGCTGGCGTTGGGGGGGCAGGACCCAGGTACGGGGCCCCCCTGGCGCCGGCGTGATTACTAACAGCATAGACTCCAACTTGGGGCTTCCTGGTCTGCTGCCTCCTTAGCTCCCTCTCCAACGCAGCCAGCTCCCTCTCCTTGCGGGTCAAGGCATCTTGGTGCGCATGCAGAGCAGCTTTTTCTCGTTCCAATTAGCCAGTTCGTCCCGTTTAAGAGCTTCAGTAAGCTCACTCTGCGTCGCTAAGGCCTGAACACTTTCGCGTTGCCGCTGTAAATCCAGTCTGGAGTGTTCCAGGACCTTATCATGGACTGACAGATTCTGGCGATATTGCCGTTGGAGCGCATCTTTGGCACGGTCCAACTTCGAAGCTGGACTTCTTTGCGTTGCCGTTCCCGGTCCCTCTGCAGGTTTTCGCGCTCTTGCTGCAACTGTGCCCGCTCCTCCTCCCCTAGCTGACGTTCACGGGTCCATGCTTCTTGGGCATCTCGCAGTCGCCCCACTTCCTCATCCCAGGTCTCCTTCGATGGGAGAGGGAACAGATCCGGCTGGGAGTGCAGGCTTTCTTCGGACTCTTCGTCATCTGGAAGCGAGACGTCGGAGACACCGTAGCCGCCGTAGCCACCGGTGGCTCCCCGTAGGCACCTCAGGTGCGGTCGCTGGCCCGGGATTAGGGGTCCGATTAGAAGCGATGCACGGATACCTCCCAATTCCAGGTTTAGTCCCGTGTCCTTTGGACGGGCCCCAGTGCTGTGCCACGGTGGTTCCTTGGGAGCATCACCAAAATAGGAGTCCAGGAATCGTTCAATGGATTCCTGGGTTGCCGCATGAAAGGTGGTCAAGCCCGTCTCCTCCATGACAGGTTGCATCTGAGGTTTGTAATCCACACGAAAACGGGTAGAGATCCGATCCACAGGCGCTCGATCCATGACAGCGCCCCAAACGACTCATGGAAGTCCCCATGGTCGGCGTCACGCCCCTCGTTCCAACGGAGTAAAGGAAGACTCGTGCTGATACGAGGACGGGAAAGAGCCACCAGCGAGGCCCGTTCTCCTGCCGGTTCCTCCAGATCCAGAAGGGAAAGGTCGGAGCCCTCTTTGGGGCTACCGCACCTTCCGCAGTAACATTCAACCTCTCCATCGCAAGACAAGAGGTCCACTGCACAGGAATATAGATGAATTAGGATTCCTGCCACAATGTAAGGAATTCCATAGAAGCAGAAATAAAAGGCTTTTGGGAGTAAAAGTCCATTTATTAAGACATCTTAGAAAGCTCAAGTACACGCAGTGGCAGGAATGACACTTCCCGCCAGAAGCACAGGTTATATCTCTATTCACCCCATCCCCCATCCTGCTTCCCATGGGAACGGAGTCCTCATCTCCCGCGCAAAGATAAAGTCTCCGCCGATGAAGCTGGCCCATCGCCCGGGCTGTGGAATGCACTCAAGGTTACTTCACCATCAACACCATTGAATCCTTTACAACTGTAGCCAATTAATACCAATTACTGAAACATACTATTTCCTATTATTACCGATTACTGAAACCAATTATTACCGATTACTGAAACCGATTATTACCGATTATTACCAATTAGTGAAACCAATTATTACCAATTATTACCGATTACTGAAACTGATTATTAACGATTACTGAAACCGATTATTACATGCCCCCTTGCGTGTCCGGACACCCTCCTGCGTGTCCAGACAGCTCCTTTGCATGTCCAGACGGCCCAGCTGCGTGTCCAGACACCCCCCTGAGTTTCCGGACGCCCCCCTGCATGTCCGGACGGCCCACCTGCGTGTCTGGATGGCCCCCCTGGGTGTCCGGACACCCCCAGACTGTCCTGACTTCCCCCCATGCATGACCAGATACCCCCTGCGTGTAAGAGGATTATTACCGATTACTGAAAATGATTATTATTACTGATTATTACCAATTATTGAAACGGATTACTACTGATTACTGAAACCGATTATTACACGCCACATTGCATATCCGGAGGCTCTCCTGAGTGTCCGGACGCCCCCTGCGTGTAATAGGATTATTACCGACTACTGAAACCGATTATTACTGATTACTGAAACCTATTATTACCGATTATTACTGATTACTGAAACCTACTATTACCGATTACTGATACCAATTATTACCGATTAATGAAACCTATTATTACTGATTATTACCGATTATTAAAATCGATTATTACCGATTATTACCGATTATTACCGATTACTGAAACGGATGTTTACCAATTTTAACCGATCAATGAAACCGATAATTACCAATTACTGAAACCTACTATTTCTGATTATTACCGATTAATGAAACCGATTATTACCGATTACTGAAACCGATTATTACCGATTACTGAAACCAATTATTACCGATTACTGAAACCTGCTATTATCAGAGGTGGGATCCAGCAGGTTCTCACAGGTTCCTGAGAGTCGGTTACTAATTATTTGTGTGTTCTGAGAGGGGGTTACTAATTGGTGATTTTGCCATGTGATTTTTGCTTTAGTTACACCCCTCCTCTCAGCAGTAGTGCGCAGAACTTGAAGCAGTCTAGCAGGTGGTGCACCAGCGTGCGTGGCAGCCTGCGCCTGCGTGCATTCGTTTCTCGTCCAAGGTCCAGCGCAGCAGCTCGTCCTTGCCACAGCCCCACCCAGGAATGCCCTGCCCCCGTCGTGCCCCACCTAGCCCCATTGGCGCTCTGCCACAGTTTGAATCCCACCACCATGGGAACCTGTTACTAAAAATTTTGGATCCCACCACTGCTTCATAGGGCATGGATGCCAGACCTTTTACCATTTTTGTTGCCTTTCTCTGGACCTGTTCCAGCTTGTCAATATCCTTCTTGAATTATGGTGCCCAGAATTGCACACAATATTCCAGGTGAGGTCTAATCAATGCAGATTAGAGAGGTATGATTACATCCTTCGATCTTGACACTATACTCCTTTAGATATAGCCCAAAATTGCATTGGCTTCCTTGGCTGCTGCATCACACTGCTTAGCCATGTTTAGTTTATAGTCTACTAAGATTCCCAGATCTCTTTCACATGTAGTGCACATCAAGCCAGGTGTCATCCATTCTGTATCCGTGCATTTCATTTTTTCTGCCTAAGTGTAGTATCTTACATTTCTTTCTGTTGAAATTCATTTTGTTTGTTTTGGCCCAGCTCTCTAATATGCCCAGGTCATTTTGAATTCTGAATCTGTCTTCTGAGGTATTAGCTATTCCTCCTAATTTGGTGTCATCTGCAAATTTGATTAGCATGCCTTCTATTTCATCATCCAAGTTGTTGATAAAAATATTGAATAGCACTAAGCCCAGGACGGAACCCTGTGGCACCCCACTAGTCACTTCTTTCCAGGATGAAGATGAGCCATTAATGAGCACCCTTTGAGTTCGATCAGTCAACCAATTACAAATCCATCTAATAGTAGCATTGTCTAGTCCACATTTCACTAGCTTACTTGCGAGAATATTATGGGGCACCTTGTCAAAAGCTTTGCTAAAGTCAAAGTATGCTATGTCCATAGCATTCCCTTCATCTACCAAGCTTGTCACTCTATCAAAAAAAGAGATAAGACTGGTCGGAAATGACTTGTTTTTCAGAAACCCATGCTGACTAATTGTGATCATAGTATTCCCTTCTAAGTGCTGGCAGACCGTATGTCTAATGATCTGCCCAGAATCTTCCCTAGTATGGATGTCAGGCTGACTAGACGGTAATTATTAGGGTCCTTCTTTTTCTGCTTTTTGAAGATGGGGATAACTTTAGCCTTCCTCCAGTCCACTGGGACTTCTCCTGTTCTTCAGGAGTTCTGAGATTACTTCTGTCAGTTCTTTAAATATCCTGGGATGTAGCTCATCATTCCATCTCACACACACACTCTCTCTGGGAAGGAGTTCTCCTTTCAGCTTTTCCAAACCATTCCATCTCTATCTCTCACACTCACACACACATACTCTGGGAAGGAATTCTCCTTTCACATTATAGAACATGACCCAAATCACAAATCTAGGTAAAAGCCGGATCCAGATGATTTTAAACAGATCCTCACGAATTCATATGATTTTTGTATTGGAATGAAATGAAACCACCATGAAACTATAAAACATGTATTTGTCTACAGGCAGAACCAAAACAATCATGCGTTCCACACTCTGTGTTGCTGCAGTGGCACAAAAACCTGCTTGAAAAATACAGATCCTCATGATTTTTGCACTGTCATCCCAAAATCACCAGCACATCACAACTCCAGCCATTCGCCATATGTCTGAACATATCAATCACACATCCCACGCTTCGTGGTGCTGCAATGATGCAAAAACCTGCTTGAAAAACATGGATCCTCATGAATCGTTATGATTTTTGCACCTGGTCACCCCCAAATCACCAGCTCATCACAGCTGAAGCCTCTGGCCACATGTCTGAACACAACAATCCCATGATCTGTGGCACTGCAGTGGCACAAAAACCTGCTTGGAAAACATGGATCCTCATGGATCCTCATGATTTTTAAAATCACCACCCCTCATAACAATGTCAGCTTACCTAGGCATGGGGGAAGGGAGGCAAAGGGTGGTAGGGATTGGAGAAGGTGGCAATGGATGGGTAGGGGTGGGGGAGATGAGAAGGTATGGCTTGGGGTGGGGGGAGAGTGGGAAGGGGTGAAGTGTCAGAGAGGGAGCTATTGAACATGTGGTGTGTGCTTTCCTTCCCAGCCTTGCTGAAACTAGGTTTTCCTCCAAGCAAAGTTTTTTAAGGTGGGTCAGAGTTACAGTTGAAATCAGAAACGCCTCCTCCTCCTCCTCCTCCTCCTTCTCCTCCTCCTCCACCTCCTCCTCCTCCTCCTCCTCTTGATGAGTTACAGACTGGGAACACTAGATAAGAGGACCTTTTCCTCCCCTCCCTTCCCTCGAGGCTCTGAGAGCTGCACAAAGAGCTTCCAGCTGCACATGGGAACAACTCAGGCCAACCCAAAGCAAGGCAGGAAAAAAATTGAAAATGCAAAACAATACAGGAAGAAGAAGAAGCAAGAAGCAGCTTGGAAGCATGTTTTTTGGGACACGGGATGTTTGCCCCACGCCTCCCACTGGCTACATTAATATTCCCCTCCCCCCTAAAGCGCTAGAAAAAAGCGCTAGAAAAAAGTTAACTCCACAACAAGTGGCATTCTCCCAGATTCATTCCTGCACATCGAAGGCAGATCCAGGCAAGAAAGTGTTTGTGTGGGGGGGGGGGTAGGGGGGGGTAGGAGGAGAAAAAAAATTAAATCCCTGCAGCTGTCACTACGCACACCCATGTTACCTCAGTTTTGCTCCAAATACATCAGTTTTGCAATTTAAGTGTTTAAAGCACCTCCACACCTTCCAAGAAGTTTTTTCCAGCACCTTCCCTTTGGGAGCCTGGCCCACCCCATCTTTCCATGAGGGACTGTGTGCAGGCTGCACTGCCTCCCGCCGCCTTGCGGCCAGAACAGACCTTTCTGGCTTGCTTGGCTCCTCCGAGCCTCTCTATGCTGACAGTGGTGGCTGGGGCCTATGCAGCATGGTGGGGGTCTTCTTGGCCCTGTCTGGGTGCTCCCACAGCAGCTGGAGGATAAGTACTTGCTGGGCAGGGGGACGGAGAACTCCCAGTCAATCCCCCGTTCCAGACTGCTGCCTCCTGAGACTCATCCAGCAGCGGAGCGAGGCGGGGGGGGGGGGGGGGGAAGGGAAGGAGTCAGAGGTAATTCCCCCCCACGTGACTCAACAGAGGCCCTCCAGCGTCATTTGTCCCTGGATGTCCCCATGGGCACTATGCATCTGGAGTCAGGCCATTGACTCATTTAACTCATCAATATTTTAAATTGCTGAACTGTCCAGGGTCTTTCCCATCTCTGCTGCCTAGGTTCCAGTAACTGATGATACCAGTGATTGAACTTTGGACTTTGTGTATGCAAAGCATGTGCTCTACCATTGATTGATAGACCTTCCCACAGACACTATTTTCTGACAGACTAGGCTAGTCATTAATTATTATTGGGTTTCCAATCATGAAGATGTCTTTTCAGGACAATTAATTTCTGAAATGAGGGATTCCAGTACACAAGTCTGTCAGTCATGCTTTTTGCCCTGAATACACAACCCCTGACAGACAGATGGAGATTATTAAGTAATGAAAGACATATATATGCTCAAAGCCACTAATTCTTTTATTATGAATTCACAAATTACAGGCCCTGCTACTGAAAACTGGATCTGAGGCAAACACTAGTAATCTTTAACTTGCATCCCAGCATAAATTTTTGTATGTGCATATTTTTCCACAGACATATAGTCTTTTTTTCAGTTTTAACCCACTCAATTTTATTTATGTAAAATATTTATGTGCCACCTTTTAACCTTGATAGGATCCCCAAGGTAATGAGCATTAGACCATTAAAAACATTTCAAACATTTCAAAAATTTCAGAACATTAAAAACCATGTTTAAAATACAAATCAATATAACATTTAAAACAGTTGAATAAAAATATAACACATAGGCTCATTCCGCACATACAGAATAATGCACTTTCAAACTGCTTTCAGTGCTCTTTGAAGCTGTGTGGAATGGCAAAATCCACTTGCAAACAGTTGTAAAAGTGGATGCTGTGTGGTTTCTGGGCTGTATGGCCGTGTTGTGAAAGTGGTTTGAAAATGCATTATTTTGCATGTGCAGAAGGGGCCATAGACATACAAACAAGGAAAATTGTTAATAAGAGTTAATTAGAAAAATCAAATATAACTTCTATTTAGTTCAGAGTGGAATATCAAAGAAATATTGTTTTTCAATTAAGAACTGAGGGAGTTCACATCTTTGACAGGGTGATCCCACCTTGTCATGCTTACATATATAGCAATAACAAGTAACAAAGCTTCAAACTTGTTCTTCATGTTTTTAATAAGACATAATATGTAGAACAATTTAAAACAGTAATTAACATATAACAATTCAGTCCCTTAAAGATGAATAGAATGCATTGGTCTTGGTCAGAAGCATATTGAGGGGAAATGGCACCCAGAGGCAACACCTTCTCCGAGCTAACCCCCATCCCCATGCCCACCGTGCTCAGGGTATGGGTATGGCTCAGGGGCAGGGCATGGGGCTTGGAGCAAGCCCTGCCCCCGTTTCTCTGCAGGCTGGCTCCTGCCATCCCCAGGGCTTGGGGCAAAAAGCCAACCTGCACGGAGGCCGGGGGCAGGGCTCAGTGGCGGTGGTGGCCCAGGCTGGTGCCATGGCCACCCTCTGATGAGCTCCGTTCCCCACCCCCCTGCAGGGGGGTGGGGCTCGATGGCATGCGGTAGGGGCACACACCATTTCATCAGGTCCCTATCTGCTCTTCTTTCCAGGAGTTTTGTGTAGCCCCAGAATATTAATATTTAGCTTAAGAAAAAAGGCTGGAGTTCCTCTGAGGTAAGATAGCTGCAGCCTCAGGGCCTCCAATGACTCTTGGAAGATTCATATAACAACCATTGCAAACATTCAAACCAACGATCAAAATACTAACAGTCAATATAAACACAATCTCTCTTATAGTAACTAGTATAAGAAATTCTCATACCAAGAATATCAATATACAGTTTTATAGAAACTCCGTAGTTCTTCTGAAGTAAACTACCTTGGGCATTAGGTTCTCCAGTCACTCTGTGAATATTGCACTCTTTCTCCCTTAGATTGAATATCTCAACTCTTTAGCTCTCTCTCCCCCACCCCAAATGGACTAATTCTCTCTGAATCTTGAAGTTCAAAATTATTTGGGTTTATTTCTAAGGTAAAACCAACCCATTAGAGGGGGCAGCAGAGGAGAAAAGCTGGAGGGCTGGGAAGTGGGGAACCATGCTGTGGCCAGGAAGGGGGTGGGGTCTTCCAGGAGGCTTCAGGGGCCCAGGCAGAACTGCTGCTGCCCGTCAGAAGCTAGGGTAGGGAATAGCACCAAGCAGGGCCAAACCAAGGACAACCCAGGGGGTGGGGGACACTGGCCAGTCTGTATTAACTTCCTCCTCCTCTCCTGAGTAGCCATGGGGGTGGTGTGGGCCATATCCCAGGCATGCCGCCCTTGGCCTGTGGCATTGGCACTGGCAGTAGTGGCCTTGGGCAGGTGCTTTGGGCCTGCGGCAAGGAGCCTGGTTGCCTGGTCGGGCTGCCAGGTCTGGCTTGGCCTTTTGCCCAGCTCATTGCCGCATTGGCCGGGCTCCCCTAGGCCCCATCTCTTTCTGGCTTAGGCCGGCGGAGCTGTGAGGAGTCTACCCCCTTCCACAAGGCCAGGAGGCTCTTGGCTGCACACTGGCCATCAGCATGCAGTGGCCTCTCTCCTCTGGCAGGCTCTTCCCTCCTACCTGGGGCTGCCATACTCCTGGCACAGGGGGCAAAGGCACTGCTGCCATGACTGGCCTACAGGTGCTGACTGGGTGTGGGAGGGCTCCCTGTCAGGCTCCCCATGCGCTCTTACCTGGCAATGTACCACCCCAGCTGCTGGGCCCATGCACACTGATGCGCGGCTAAGCAGCGCTGGGCCAGGTAAGGGCACATGGGGAGCCCGGCGGGGATGGCAAGTGCACTCCCGGCACAGGGGGCCAAGGCACCACTGCCTCCACTGGCCTCCAGGAGCAGCAGTGGCATAGTGGTTTAGAAAAGGTGTACTCTAATCTGGATGAACCAGGTTTGATTCCCCACTCTGTCGCTTGAGCTGTGGAGGCTTATCTAGGGAATTCAGATTAGCTTGGGCGCTCCAACACTGCTGGCTGGGTGACCTTGGGCTAGTCACAGTTCTTCTGAGCTCTCTCAGCTCCACATACCTCACAGGGTGTTTGTTGTTGGGGGGGGGGAGGGAAAGGAGATTGTCAGCCCCTTTGAGTCTTTTTACAGGAGAGAAAGGGGGGATATAAACCCAACTCTTCTTCTTCTCAGGGCCATGGCTGGCTGGGCCATTGAGACTGCAGCCACAGCGTGGTAAAGGGGTGGGGTGGTTCAGGAGGCTATTTCCCCCCCCCCACAGGGTGCCTGGGGACATGTGACACCACATTTCCCCATGGGCAGTATGCCCCTGGACTACAGGCTTGCAAAAATGACATTGTAGTAATCTAATTTAGATGTCACCAAGGCATGCACCACAGTGACAAAAATCTTTTCTAACCAGTTGTCTTACCAACTAAAGCTGGTGAAAGCCCCCTATGGCTACCATTGCCAACAGCACCTCCATGCTGTAAATCTGCTCCCTTTGAAGGAGTTTAACTCCATCCAGAGTATCCCAAGTCCTCAGTCAAACCTCCCTCATCCATCCCAAAACTGTCCCTAGAAATCTGTTCAAAATTTCTACAACTTCCCTATGATCTCCCGTAAGTGCAGGACAGTGCAGAAATTACTTGTATCAGTATCACCCATGTATCAGTGTCTGCAAAGTCCACATGTCTGGACAATCTCTCTGAGAGGCTTTATGGAGATGTTAAAAAGGAATGGGGGACAAGATAGAACCTTGTTGGATTCCATAGGCTGGGTCCTAAGCAGCAGTTCTCCTGTCCAATACCCTGAATACTACTGTCGACGAGGTAGGGCAATCTCAACCCTGAGAAGCAATCCAGATATAAACAACCAGGTATGGTATTAAAAGCTACCAAGGAGTCCAGGAAAATGAACTTGGTCACATTCTCCTGTCCATCACCCATGCAAGCAATCCACCAGGCCTACCAAGGCAACTTCAGTCCCATAACCAGGCCTAAAACCAGATTGAAATGGATCCAAACAATTTTCATTGAGGAATCTCTGAAGTTGCCCGACTTAATTTAGCTCTTTTCTTAATTTAGCTCTTTTTCACATAACACTCATAAAATGAACCATAGTAACTTCCTCCCTCTAATGTAAAATTAGGTACTGTTACCTTAAATGCCGAAGTATATGCATTTTAGTCAATTGAAACTTTGGTAATTTTTTTTTAAACCAGGTACTAAAAATACAATTTCAGGAATCACTGAAAATAATTTGCAACATGCATAATTTGCAACATGAACTATGACAGTATTATCATGTAGAATTCTATATTTATGCCGATGTTGGGAGAATAGAGCATATACACAAACAAAGAATGACTGAAGGCAGTATCCAAATTAGCAATAGGATAGCATCCTTTTTATGCCAAATAAAGGCTAAAGAAAGAAAAAGCATAGCATCCTTAGTGCAGTTTGCCCTCTCAAAGAGATCCAGCTTCACTCTCGTGTTACAGTCAGAAATGACTCTGAAGCATTGTTCCTTGCTGTCCCCTGACCCCCAGGAACAGCACTTGGGGGGGAATTTGGGCTGCAGTGAAGACAGGAGGCAAAAAAGCCACATTCAACAGTGAGAAATCTTTCCATCCATAAAAAAAAGTTCAATGGACTATATTCACAGCTCACAGTGCCATTCAAAGCAATGTTCACCTTTCTGAGGAGCAGGGACTGTGGTTGAGTGGTATCTCCTCAGTACTTACTTGGACTATAGAAACTTTGGGTCCAGTCCCTGGAATGGTCAGTTAAACCAGTCTGGTAAGAGGTGATATGATTTCTGCCTAAAGCTTGGATTTAAGATGGCACTGTAAACAGCAGTACTAACTTGGAGCAGAATTATAATACTCTTGTCACATATGCTCACTTACTGAAATGGAAGCTATT
This sequence comes from Sphaerodactylus townsendi, assembly GCF_021028975.2. Taxonomy (NCBI): domain Eukaryota; kingdom Metazoa; phylum Chordata; class Lepidosauria; order Squamata; family Sphaerodactylidae; genus Sphaerodactylus; species Sphaerodactylus townsendi. The sequence goes on along the minus strand of NC_059431.1, from coordinate 83,837,822 downwards.
TCAGTAATATGATCTTGCAATCATGTGGTGGGTAGTGTGTAGTTCATGCCTTCTATGTGGATTTTTTTCTGTTTCCTAAACAATCAGCTGTCAGCTGGGAGCACAGATTGCATGGGAAAGACAGGTTGATTTATTTTGGAAATTATTTTGGAAATTTGAAAAGTGGCAGCCTTTCCCAAAGTTCAAATGTATTTATGATGCCAATAAAAGAGCATCACATCAGCTAAAAATACACTATAGCAGTGGCTCCCAAGTTTTTTTTTTACTCATGTACCCCTTGGCAATCCATATCTCTAACATTGTACCCCACTAGGGTATTGTGGGTTTTCCGGGTTGTATGGCCATGTTCCAGTAGCATTTTCTCCTGACGTTTCACCTGCATCTGTGGCTGGCATCTTCAGAGGATCTGAATGGTAGAAAAAAGCAAGTACAGTATATATACCTGTGGAATGTCCAGGGTGGGAGAAAGAACCATTTGCACTGGTTAAAAGTGTTAAGAGTGTAATTTGCAAGTGTGATTTACATGTGTTCAGTGGAATCCATCCATTTTAGCATTTAGTATTAAAAACATTAGAATCAAGAAAATGGTTAGTGAACACCACCCAGACACAGGATGTCTCTCTGCAGGAAGCAATTAAATTGATTAAAATACCAGGCAGTTGCCCTCACTAATTGATTACGCCAACTTCAGTGTTACACACAATCTGGAAAATCCACAACACCCTAGTGATTCAGGCTGTGAAAACCTTTGACAATACATTGTACCCCACTATTAGCAAACCAATTATGTAATTTTTGATACCCCAAAATTCTCTGGCACATGCCCTTGGGGATACACGTACCCCCAGCTTGGGAACCACTGCACTATAGTATACAGCATATAGAATCTTATTCCTAACATGCCAATAAAGGCTTTCTGTTCTAGAATCTTATTCCCATTGTTGTGGGTTCATACACTGTATTGAAGCACTTCCCTTGATTCTGGGCATGCATGTGATAAGCATCATTCTATTCTAGATGGACATTGCCATTTCCTGTTCCTTGTTCCTGCTGGTCATACATGTGGTTCCAGCTGTAGGATTCTCAGGCACCAGCAAGAAAATAGAGCCTGCTTGCTTTGACATTATCCTGATGGTGTTTTCTCATTCACCTTGTTCTCTTTTCTATCCCAAAAAACCCATTTCAAAACATTTAACTTCAACAATACAGTTAGTGTATTTGAATTTTGTTTTGAATGTGGGCTGAAGAACTATTAATTGTGGACAGGTATTAGGAGAGGAAATAGCACATGGTGCTACAAAACAGGCTTGAACTCAGTTCTTCTACTTCATACTGCAGCAGTTCAAAGCAACAAGCTGCTCAGGAGTAAAGTCATAACGCAACACCATTATCAGTGTTTTGCAGAAACAAGTTCATGAGGCAACATCCTGGATTCACTGTTGTGACTGGGCAGCAATGGTTATGTCACTGTTACTGTTTTAATTTTGGTCTCAGTTGCTCTGCCAATGCTGTCTGGCTCCACTGTACATTGGCAACACTCTTACCATGGGATTGGGTGGTTAAAATACTTCTTGCTGTGTTGTTTTTGAAAGCCAGTTTTCTTTATTTTCTTAAATTGATTTCCCCCCCTCTTCAGAATAATTATGCATATTGCATCCCTGGTCCTGAGGAGAATACCAAGCTAGTAATTCAATTCCAAGCTTTTGCTTCCCCTTTATAAATCACCTGAAGTCTGGCCTTATGTCAGCAGAACTCGTCAATTGAATTATGTTCTTCTACTCAATCAAGGATTATCTATATCATATTACACAGTTAGGAAGCTCTCTTTGCAGTATGGTACAGCAAGTTGGCTGCCAATCGGCAACATGATCATGCTTAATTCTCCAATGGTGTGAACAAACCAGACATATGCATTATCTCACTCTACATAACAATGGCAATGCTTTTTAATGTAATGGTGATCATCTCTTAAATTTTGGATGTTGTCCATTTTCATCATTTCCTCATGCTTGCACACACCTTCCATAATACAAAAAGGAGAAATCATGCAATACTCTCCTGGAAAGAAGCCAACTTATTTATACAGTCCTCTCACTTAATCCTCAACCAATGCAGAGGTAGCCAGGGGGCTTCAAAAAGAGTCTGAATACCTTAACAATACCTTAAGCAGAGTTACAGTTTTCTAAACTCATTGTACTCAATAGACTTAAAAGGATGTGACAGTCAAATCAAACAAACAAAGAACCTTTATTGGCATAACAGCATTATATACACAAATCCACTTAACCAAGTAGAGGGAAGCTAAAATAAATGTACAGGTAGAGAAGGCTTATGTTCAGGATTTGCTCCTAAAATGCTGTTTTACATACAAATCCAAAAATTTGGTGACTGCATCGTTTGCATCACTACTGGAGCTGTCCAACAGAAAGGTAATCTTTTGCAACTCAGATGCATACTCTTTTTTGAGCAGCAGAGGTGACATGTATTTGACTCTGGATCCTGTGTAAAGTGGACAATAAAGTAAAATATGGTCTATAGAGTCAACACAGTTCCCGTTGCATATGCATAGCCTTTGACAGTAACGGGTTTTAGTGAATCTCCCTGTTGATACGGCTGATGGAAGGGCATTGCAACGGGCCAACATCATTGCTCTACGGAGCCTGGGCGTGGTTATCTGGTGCAGGTATTGAGCCCCCTTATTACCAGTGTAGGTGATACCTAGAGCTAAAGGAGAGCAAGTCCTGGAAGCCTTTTCGAGTAGGATCTGATGTTCCTGGTCAAAACAACCTTCTCCTCAGGAAGCTGGAAAGCCTCTTTAGATGGTAGCATGGACAGACAATCCAAAGAATAGCCTAATTCGTTAACTTTTGTTTCTATAATGCTCCACCATCTCCGAAAGTGACAAGAAGTCTTGAGGGCTTTGATATGACAAGGAGGCTGCATCAGCGAAGTTGAAACAGATCACGCGCAGGGCCAATATTTGAGCGTGGCAAGCCATGCTCTTGTCTCTAAGAGATGTTGTCCAGTTTCTCAGGCACAATAGGTGGCTTAAGGCATGCACAGTGATGAAAGGGCATGCCTCGAAGTTTAAATAAAAAACGAGATTGTACTTTCACTCAGCTGTGTATGTTGGACCAAGGAGCCTATCCATATAATAATTGCTGGGCCACCTTGGTGTTAAAGACTTTTCATGCTGCAGAGCACAAATTGAGTGGCCCTTTGTTTATGCATAGAAAAAGACGTGAAGATTACAAGCTGATACCACTGACCATGGAGTTTGTAGCAGCATTCAGGTCTTCTGTGGCTGGCCCAACCCCCCCCCTATAATGAGAGGTGCGCTCCTAAATATTTAAAGCATTTGACCTGTTCCAGTCCGTGTCTTCCTCAGCATCCAACAGGATGGCTTCCAAGATTTTTAAAACCTTACTACAACCTCTCGATTTTTTGAGAGGAGGCTTTGAGTGTCAGGCCATTGATTGTACAGTATCTGTTGCAGGTTGCTAGGAGTCGCTTCATGCCGATTTTGGTATACGACAGCAAAACTGTGTCGTCAGCATATAGCAATGGGGGGATTGGATGTCCATCTAAGTTTGGGCAGTGTGAATTTACAGATTTAAGTTTGCTTGCTAGGTCATTTAAAAAAAGATTGAAAAGAACTGGTGCAAGGACACAGCCTTGTTTTACTCCCTTGGAGATAGATATTTGGGGTGTAAGCGATCCCTCCTGATTGCATTTGACTTGACAAACTGTGTTATGGTGTAACACCTTGATTAGGGAGATCAATCTATTCTCTACACCCATTTTTCCAAGTTTAGCCCATAGCTTATCTCTTGGGACAGAATCAAAGGCCCCTTGTTGATGTCCAGGAATGCTGCATACAATGGCCTTTTGAGTTTTGTTACAGGTTTTGGTTATTAGTTGGTTAATGACCATTATGTGAAAGGTCAAGGAATTAGATTTTACCTTTGCAGAACCCTATCTGCCTCGGGTCCTAGAACTCCATTTTAGGAGACTCCACTCCAATTGTTCAATCTGGGTTGTAGGTGTTTAAGAATTTAGCATAAATTTTCCCCGGTATTGATAGTAGACTAATTGGCCTGTAGTTTTCTGGAGCAAGATGGTCACCTTTTCTTAAAATAGGAACTATTATACCCTCTGTCCAGCCCCCTGGGATTAAGCCAGTTTTATCGCTTGTTGTAAAAAGGGAGCTGCCAAAAGTAAGGCCCACCAATCCACGTGCTTTTTAAATATCTCAGGTAGTAGTAATGCATCGGGCCTCCCTGGCGCCTTTTACCCAAGCTTAAGTTGTTTTAATCATAGATGCTACTTCTGTTGGGAGTGACTGTAGGCCAGTCCATGGGAATATCAGGAGATGGCAGGACTTCAGTTGTAGAGGCCATACTCTTCAGCACTAAAAGCCTGTCCTCTTGTAATGCTGGTACCAGGGCCCTTCACCGATTGAGATGCAAGCAGAGGGACAAGTTGTTATTAATCCTAGAGCTACTGGACACTATTTTTTCCAGAAAGATCTGGTGTCATTGGAATTGGTGGCCTGGAATGTGAGTTTTTTCCCACTCTGCATTGATAATGGATATTTTAATTATTAATGTCTCGCTTTTAGCTGCTGGCTGCTTCATTTTTAATTAGAAAAATATGTATCGGGAATGGAAGGCTCATTATTAGCTTTCTGCACCAAAACTGAATACTAGGAGCTCCTGTAAGTTGTTGTTTCAGATGTTGGACATTCCTGGTCGAAGGCATCTGCCTGGGGTCTTTTTACTTTCTTTGGCTGATGGGTGATGTTAACTGCGCATAAGGCATTAATGTGCTGTACTAACTCTTCATATAGGCTCAGCAATGAGTCCGGAGACTCATTTTGTATTATTTTGGAGTGTATTTCCCCGAAGGTTTGGCTGCTTATTAATTCACAGAGCTGCTTCTCTGTTTGGGGAGACCAGTTGATTTTTAAATATGGGGGAGCCAGCTCGTTATTCTTCTTGAGTGGCAAAGATTGATCCTCGGCAAGGCTAATTTCCAAGGAGAGCGGAAGATGATCGCTAGCACTATGATGGTCAATATGGAAGTCTTTTACACCCGCAAAGAGGTCAGGGCTAAAAGGATGTGACTCTGCTTAGGATAGCACTGTAAGTAATTGTTCTTGCTTGAGAAAAGCTCATGCTTCGTTGAGCATAAACAAGACAAACATTACCTCAACAATGAATAAGTTAGTGAATTCTCAACCAAAGCATTAATTCCAGTATGATGCTGTGGTTAAGTGATGGGCTGATTTCGCATGGGCCAAAAACAGCGGTGTGAAAACAGTGTGAAAACAGTATAAACCCTTTTAGACCATTTAAAACCCTTTTACACCATTTTCACACCGTTTTCACACTGCTGTTTTTGGCCCATGCGGAATCAGCCATGGATTCTAATCTGGAGAACTGGGTTTGATTTCCTACTCCTCCCTAAAAGCAGCAGACTCTTTTCTGGTGAACTGGATTTGTTTCCCCACTCATACCCATGAAGCCTGCTCGGTGACCTTGAGCCAATCACAGTCCTTTCAGAACTTTCTCAGCCCCACCTACCTCACAAGGTTTTGGGGAGAGGAAAGGAAGGGGTTTATAAGCTGCTTTGGGACTGCTTACAGGAGAGAAAGTCATATTCAAGACTTTTCTTTAATAGTACACCTTTTTTATGTCCATCTATCAATGTATATATACCAATCTATTGAAAAGATTAAAGATAAAAATTGAAGATTATATTAAAAATTAAAGCACACATACACAATAGAGAACCCGTGAAACATCTCCGCTCCACAATGCATGCAAAAAGCCAGCTGATGGGTAATGCCTATCCCACTGCAAACTAAGTGGTGAGTAATAATGCCGAGCAACAAAATAATGCCAAGCAAACAAAGACTTCCCAGTCAGTTCTCTTTGAAGTTGTAGGAACATTGCTGTGCGTAATCAGCCCTAGACTTTCCTTCTTCTGCTCCTCCAATCCGATCAAGCACAATAATGCTTTAGCCTAATGGAAAATGTCGCATCTATGAATTTATTAGTATGCATAGCATATCTCAGGATAGTGACTTCAGAAGCTACTTCCCTCAGACAGCAAAACTTATTGCTGAGGAACTGGACTAATTTCATGATGAAAGGGGTAATAAGCAGCAAATTTGTCCCATGTTTAGATTCTTTGAATTATTGTAGACTTTATAATTCTTTTAGAGATTTGGGCTGTTTTTGTTATCTGTTCAGACTTTTCTACACTTATTATATTAAAGCTTGCACATTTAGTATTTTGTGTAGCCTAGGTATAGTATTTTGTTTATTTTGTTTATTTTGATTTCTCTCCAACACCATCACCATCCGAGTCAGGCCACAAACTCTCTGTCCTGGACACTCTCTATCCCTTAAGATGTAGATAAGGGGAGCAAATTTCAGTCATGTAAAATACCTGGTAGTTTTCCCTTGCAGCGTTGTGCACTGTGACTTATACAGTAATGAAGATCACATGGAGAGATTCCCAAAAGAGTGTGCCCTTTTCATATTTCTGCTGATCAGAATTCTTTTCACTGTTCTAATGGTCTCTCTATCTACATGTCATGGGAGATGTTATTTATTGATTATGCTGACACCAGCAATAAAGAGAGAATTGTTTTACATCTCAGATGAGGATGTGTTTCATGATTCATCACATACGATCAGACTGTAAATTATTTTTTTCTCTTGTGTTTCACCATAAAAGTGAAGACATAATATAGCCAGACATCAGATTTCATAAAGGTCTTGTTATTTTACATTCTCTGTGCTTTTTTCTTTTCCTTCAAAAAGTATACGCTTTAATATTTTGGATGGATTGTATAATGTTTTTATCAGGAAAAAATCAATTAGCCTAATTTAAGCAGGCACAATGCAGTCTCCAATCTGAGTGTTGGACATCTGGAAAGACTATAGAAGCTATGACAAATATAGTCTACAAGTATGGAGCTGTAAGAAACTTGCAGCCATCCCATTTTCCCCACCTATGCTTCCACCTCTCTCTTTCTATTTCTTCCAGTCTCTTTCTGTATCCTTCCACTACTTTTCTTACTTTCTCCTCCATGACTGCTACTTTTTCTCTCTTTCTGTCCAGATCATCCTCTTGGCCTGCCAACCAACTTCCTCTCCACCATAACAGTAGTGGTGGCAGTGGCTTTCCAAGAATCACAATGGATCACCCAACTAACAAGACCAGTTCTCCTTAGGGTTGCGAGCTCCAGGTCCTGGAGATTTGGGGATAGAAGGTGAGGTTTGGGAGGAAAGGGAAAAATGTCATAGAGTCTATTCTCCAAACTAGCTATTTTGTCCAGGAAAACTGATCTCTATCATCTGAAGAACAACTGTAATTCCAAATGATCTCCAGCCCTCATCTTCAGGTAGGCAAGTCTAATTCCTCTAGAAGAAATAGCTGCTTTGAAGGGTGGAGTCTATAGCATTATACCCTTCTGAGGTCCCTCCCCTCCTCAAACCCCACCATCTTATTGTCCACCCTCAAAACTTCAGGAATGTCCCAACCTGGAGTTGGCAACAAGGAGTTGGTTAAGTGCTATAAATACCTTGGCCTCTCATTCTCCTTTAACCTTTCATGGGCAACCCAGAGCAAGGCCACTATCCTAGCTACATCTAACACTATGTCAGCATTACTATGTTTCTTTTACAGCAGTGGCCACTCCTTTATCCCTCCTGCCCTCAAATTTTTCAATGTTAAAGTCACCTCGAGATTGCTTTACGGAGTCCCAATTTGGATTCAAGCTATTAACCACTCCTTCAATTCTCTTCAATCCAATTTTTTTCATAAGATAACTGGACTCCCAAATTGCGTGCCCTATGCAGCCCTTTGTCTGGAGTTAGGTCAAAACTCCTTTAGGAATCAGCCAGCCTTGGCTGAGGGGCTTTTTTAGATTCTGGCTGCTTGAATTCATTTCTCTCTCGGACTGTGTAATTTCCTGAGTCCCAATCCGTCTGCTCTCTGACACCCATTCCAACCCCTGGTTTTCCATAATTGAAGAAAAAATGGCCTCTATTGGACTGTCAGTGGATTCACTTTGCCCTTTGTCCTATTCAGAAGCTTATAGAAAATTAAAAGGTCAACTATTAGATAGAGAGTTCTCTACCCTAATCACCACAGCCAAGAAATTGTGCCCCCCCCACCCCTGTATTTTTCTCTCCCATTTGAATGGGGCCACTTGGCACACTACCTGTATTGCTTAATGAACCCTGCTCAAAGGAGAGCCATAATGCTCGCCAGGTTTTATGTTATGCCTTCTGCCTTGTTACATGGCATATTTAATAAGCAAGAAAAGGCTAAAAGATTGTGCCCGTGTAATGATGGCTCAGTTGAATCTCTGGCCCACCAATTACTACACTGTCTCAGATTCAAGGAAATCAGATTCAAGTATGTGAATCTTACTCCTTTACCTTTACCCAATCTCCCCGATTTAATTAGATTACACTACTTGTTGGACAATCCTGATTCTTCTCTCTGTATGATAGTGGCAGACTTTCTCCTGGAAATTATTAAACGGCAGTAGAGTTCCTTCGACCTAACATTTATTTCCTGTATTGTATATGCTTTTTAATCTGTGTTTTTATTATTGTTGTACTGTTGTCTATGCCAATAAAGGCTTGCTAAAAAAAAAGTAAGATAGGGATTTGAACCTGGGTCTCCCAGACCCTACTCTGAAGCTCCAATCACTGCACTACTCTGGTTTTCATAGGGTGGCTACTGTAGAATAGTAACAAATAGTAGCCTAGTGGGGTCATGCTAGTGGGATGGGATGAAATCACTCAGTGGCTGATGTCAGACCTAGGATTGCCAACTTCCAGGTGGGATCTGAAGATTTCCTGGAATTACAACCGAATTGCAGTCAACAGAGATACATGTTCCTCTGGAGAAAAGGCTGCTTTTGGGGGTAGACTCTATGGCATCATCCCCTGCTGATACTTCTTGAATATTTTCTCTTCCCTTTCCTTTTGTAAAAATAACATTTTTATTTATTTTCTCTATATATTTGACAAAGAGAAAAATAAAAAATTAAGACAGAAAAAAGAAGAAATCAAAAACAAAAATAATAATACATCCACCCCAAAACTGTATGAATATTAGCTCTAACATGTTGGAGCTTGAAATTACAAGACTAATATTATCAGGGGGAACATTACACAGTCTTAAAATTCCGTACTTTCTGTCCATTGGCACTACAGCATCATTAGCAAACAATTTCTTGTATCCTGATCATTAACAACTTAATATTCTTTTTGTTATTTTTACATAGTCGATTGCCTCTTCCCTTTCCAAACCCTGCATTTCACAAACTCCACACATCTCCAGGAACTTCTCACCTGGACCTGGCAATCACAGCCAGACCTGGCCCTAATGAGTTCTCCCTGCCAAGTCCACCACCCCCAGCATCCAGTAGGGGCTGAAGGTAGGGATTGACTAGCTGCAGAGTGAGGCTGGTGCCAATGCAGATATAACATTAGCAATATCAAGGAAGATGCCCTGGTATTTTGGGAAAGACTCTGTGGTAGAGGCTGTTTTTGCCATAGAAGTTTGCCAAAATATCAGAGTATCTCCCTCAATATTCCTAATGTGATGATATCATTTCCAGAACTGACATCATTGTGCTGATAGGGCCAGGGCCTAGTCTTTATTTTAAGTCCAGCAAGACCCCTGCCAGCCAGCTGGATGGCACTGGGGAAAGGGGGCCTACCTCCTCTTCCTCCAGGGGCAGCTGGCAACGCTAGTCCTCCCCCAAAGGTCAAATTTGACCTGAAAATGCATCTGTTTCACCCCCTTTGCTTTTACTGTCAGAACCAAGCTTTGAACACACTTTGGTTGCTTAGCAATGACCACTGAGGGAATCTACTGCTTAAAGCTTTGATAATTTGATCATTTTTTACTTTTTTTAATGCCCAGTGTATTTTTTTAAAAAAATTCAGATTTATCTGTAAACCTGGGGCCCCTTTCAGGTTTGTAGAAAGATCTGCCTTTCCTATTAATGACTACAATTGCTGGATTTCAATATCAGGCCAACTTTGCTATTAGAAAATAAGATAATGTCCTTTCTTCATTTTCAAAGATTTCACACAGCTGTGGCCTATGTTATATTTGAATTTCCATGTATTATGAAAAATGTTTGTACATCTAGTTACATCTTAAAATGGTTTAATGTCTCTTAGAGTGGTGAATAAATTTATATATATTCATTTTTTTTAAAATGAACACAACTTTCACATTTAACTTTTGATTTCAAGAACTGACAATACATGAGAATTTCAGTTTTATGGAACAGTGTTCTTGGAATGGTCATTGGCAACACACTGCGATGTCTGTTTGTTGCTCAAATGTTTGGGGCTGAAAACCCTAAGAAAATCACATTTTGAAGTATATTAAACCAAATCACCATCATCCCAGAAAGTAATATAAGTTGCCATACTTCAGTACATTACAAAATAAAACAACATGCAAAGCAACAACTTTTTTTTGGTCAGAAATACACTTTACACAAACAAATAGAATCCCCAATACAACATGCCAAATCTCCAGAGATCCCATTGTGTATCTTCAATATAGGGATACAACCAGTGGTGGGATCCAAAAATTTTAATAACAGGTGCCGATGGTGGTGGGATTCAAACACTGGCGCCGCCGCACACACACACCTCCAGTCCCTATTGGGCAGGGAGGTTGCTTTAGTAACCCCTTCTCAGCACTCAGAAAAAATTAGTAACCACTTCTAGAGAAGTGGTGAGAACTGGTTGGATCCCACCTCTGGATACAACCACATATAGTATGAGTGCTAAATGATACATACAAGATTGAATTAATATTCATTTTACACATAATTGGGCACATTAGAGAAAAATGTTGAAACACAATGGATGGAATGGAGAGTTAAGTTGCAACTGAGGGTCAACCAGATGTGATGCCAACATTGTTGTCACCCTGAAGATGCTGCAGCCATTTTAAAATCATTTCAAAGGCTGAGAGGGCCCTCTTGCTTCCCCTAACGCTTTTTCAAATGCTGAAACAACTGCAAGGGCGAGATTTTGGCAACTGATGGTTGGGGTGGGGGACAAGCATTCCACAGCTCAACACACTGCAGTCCCAATCATGACTGGGCCTTATTACATTTTGATTTAAATAATTATAAAATGGCAGTGGTGTCCACAAGAATACTATCATGTACAGTTTGGACAGAGCAGGGTTATTTGTTTAACAGGAACCTAACATTTTTTTCCAATTTATTTTAATTTTTATACCTAATAAGGAAACTATTTTTGTCCAACCAATTTTTAAAGCATTTTTTTTCCTACTAGGACACCTGTATAGCATTTTGATACTATTTTACATCATAAATCATCTTGTAGCATTGTACTTTTACATTAATTTTCTAAACCATACAGTATTTGTGTTTGCTTCAGTAGACTATTTAATTTGTTTAAGGTGAAAAGAGAGATCAGTTTTAACAGCAATAATTGCATCCAGCTTTGCTAATGTAGTTGAAAAGAAATATGACTGCAGTTTCATCCTGACTGGGAGAAACTATTAAACAACAACAACAACCTTGGACTCTGGAACTGAGTCACAACTAATCCAAGGCCAGTCTTTGCTCCAAGGAGCTTACAGTATTTAAATTTAGATGGGAAGGAAATAATAGATGAACAGAAGAGAGCGCCTTTCCATCTGTTGTCTGGGGAAAAAAATGAATTTCAACTACTGCTGCAGTACAACAGGAACACACTATTTATTTTTAAAATTGAATCCATATAAAGTAAAGGATGATTCTGTGTCAATGATATCTAGCTTTGCATATATTGTAGATTCAGAAATGGATTTTATCCAATTCATAACTATCAGAATTTAAATTTTCCTGCTTTCTTGCTTAAAAGTAAATCACTCAGGATCACAATTTAATTAAAATAAACTGTTTAATAGGAAAGGGACTGAAGGCTCATTCTGATAATGCTAACTTGCTATTAAAATCACCACTGGCAACTATTGTTCCAAAGGCAGAAGATTAGGTTGCAATTACTGGGGACTTTACAAGGATTTCCCAGGCCTTACCCGATGCCTTGCGATACTGTACTGTGCAGGTGGACCATGAGTTTTCAATGGCTGTAATGCTAAGCAGTGCTTTGTGGAAGACCCATTGAACTCTATAAGATTCACTTCAGAGTAACCACATTAAGATCATGTTTCACAGTGAATAAGAATAGATTTAAATACCTTAATGTTGAATATCCGTTAAATCTATAAATAGTTGAACAAGTAAATTTGGGTTTACTTAAGATGGAAAAGTAAAGAAAGGAGATCCAATTAGGAATTATTTCTAAATTCTTTACTCTGCATGTTTCAAACATTTTGGTTTCATTTTTCCTTTCATAATTCTCATGCCTTTTTCTGCTTTCTTGGACCATATTTCCCCCCCAAAATATATTATTTTTTTCAACTATGTGTACATCAATACATCAGCATTATATATTTTACAAGTGGGGAAAATGCAAGGAAGTATGTGTGTGTAAATGTGGGGGATCCTCTTTTTCTCCCTTCTTGGGAGTCCCCCTATCCTCTCCCACTTGCCTACTTCCTTCTCTCCTTCCCAACCAGTCTGTCTTTTATCTGCATTCTGATTTATGTATTAACTATTTACTTCAATTATAATCCACTTTGCTTTGTAATGAGAACATGAAGCAGTTGATATCATTCTCTTCTTCTGGAAAATAGGTTAGGCTAAAAAAGAGTGATTGGTGCAAGGTTAGCTGGTAAGCTTTCATGGTAGCATGAAGATATAAATTTGAAGTTCCCAGAAATTAGTTTGACAATGTAACAGCTGCATCAAACTGGCTGCCAGCCAGAGGCGTAGCACCCTCACAGATATGTGGGGTCACGTGTCCTGGGCATAAGCCATGAGGGGGAGGAAAATCAAGGTGAACAAGGTGCAGCAGGAGTGCGGCAGAGGCTGGCAGGTGGAGTCATGTGCAAGGAGGGGAGGCAGCACACCAGGCCTCCGACTAAGAGTTTAAGGAGCCTAAGTAAAGGCAGAGTTCTTTTTAAAGTGGCTGAATTTTCAGATGAGAGAGTATCTTAAATTAGGACAGGCTGTCCCCCTCCAATGCCTTCACGCCCAAGCTCTTGTGGAAGTGGGTGGGCAGTCACCAGGGGGCTTGGCCAGGCGACAGGAGTTAGACCAGTGGTTCTCAACCTTCCTAATGCCGCGACCCTTTAATACAGTTCCTCATGTTGTGGTGACCCCAACCATAAAATTGGTATATATAAAATATAGAAAGACTGTTTTCTGATGGTCTTAGATTATCCCCGTGAAAGGGTTGTTCGACCCCCAACGGGGTCATGACCCACAGGTTGAGAACTGCTGCTCTAGAATAAACCATGGCTGCTTGCAGTATTTAGTTGCTTATAAACATTTCCCTGAGGGGGGAAATGAGTGGGCTCATGCCTCAGATGTCCAGGTCTCCTGTTTGGTGCACAAGTTTCACTTCAAGTATCCTCAGTGCCTTGGGGGGGCATCCCCAGGAATGACTTTAAGTGGGGCAGAATGTCATGATCTGGCCTGATCTGACCCAATCCTGTCATGTCTTGCAGCTGGGATGTAGTATTCTCTCTCTGGGACTGCTTTCTCTTGCCTAATTGTAAGATTCATTTTTAGGCATGGGCTAATCTGCTTATTAGACACCTGCTAGCTTCTACACTTCAAAGCATTGGAGAGTATGGATTGTTTTACTCTAGTGAAAGCAGTGCCTTCTTTCTGTGAGACTGGAGGGATGCTGTTCCCCACTTGGGAACTGGGACTGAAGGGTGGTGTTATGTGATATGGAAGGGGAGGGTAATGGGGAGGGGTATAATGGAAGCTGTTTTGGCACATAATCTTTAGTTCTGTCAATGGAAGTCTGAATGCTCAATCCTGATGCTGTTATCAATAAAATATATTGTTGAAACACTAAGTCTCATTATTGAACAGTCCAGGGGAGGGACAACCATCACCTTGTCCTACAGACTTTACTACCTTTGCAATGGGGGGTCCCTGAAAGTAGGTTTTTGAGTTTAAGGTGGCAGGTTTCTCTAGTCCAGGGGTTCTGATCCTGTCCTTACTTCCGATCTTTGCCAGTGATCAGACACCAATTTGCTGGTGGTCTCTGGCTTATGGAACCTGAGCATCCTTAGTAAGAATCATGTAAGTCCGGAGGATGGAGGAGAGAGTGCTCAGACTGGGGGGCTTCTTTGTTTTTTGACCTCTATGTCATTTAAGTAGGCAGCAGTGAAAATGTTAGTGGTTGCTTATCAAAAATGTTCATATCCACTCCTAGGTCCTAGGTCTGTGGTGGCGAACCTTTGGCACTCCAGATGTTATGGACTACAATTCCCATCAGCCCCTGCCAGCATGGGCAATTGTAGGGGATGATGGGAATTGTAGTCCATAACATCTGGAGTGCCAAAGGTTCGCCACCACTGTCCTAGGTCATGGCCCAGAGCCTAGATCTGTGTCCATCTATGCTATTATCATTGGACTGAAAATAAAAATGGGGTGGCTCTTGGAGTTTAGGTCCTTGTTTTGGAGTTGAGACACCACCTTGTGATCTCTGAAAGGTCTCGGGGCCAAATCCTGGCCTATTCTCAAAGTCCTGTTCAAAGTCCTGCAGTGGCGTAGGAGGTTAAGAGCTCGTGTATCTAATCTGGAGGAACCAGGTTTGATTCCCAGCTCTGCCGCCTGAGCTGTGGAGGCTTATCTGGGGAATTCAGATTAGCCTGTACACTCCCACACATGCCAGCTGGGTGACCTTGGGCTAGTCACAGCTTCTTGGAGCTCTCTCAACCCCATCCACCTCACAGGGTGTTTGTTGTGAGGGGGGAAGGGCAAGGAGATTGTAAGCCCCTTTGAGTCTCCTGCAGGAGAGAAAGGGGGGATATAAATCCAAACTCCTCCTCTTCTTCTTCTTCTTCTTCTTCTTCTTCTTCTTCTTCTTCTTCTTCTTCTTCTTCTTCTTCTTCTTCTTCTTCTTCTTCTTCTTCTTCTTCTTCTTCTTCTTCTTCTTCTTCTTCTTCTTCTTCTTCTTCCTCCTCCATTTCAGTTTGGATTCTCTTCTCCCCAACTATTTCTCATTTGGGCAGACTGATATTCTTTTCCATTCCTGTAGAAGGAGTATGGACTGTTGTTGGCATGGGTGACCATCTGAATGGGTTTGAGGCTTTTAGGGTTGCTTCCTCAGGGGCTTGGCTAGAGGATGCCTGGGGAGATCTGTAAGGCATAAACTGTGGCAATTAGGGCCCTCTGGAACTTCCAAACACTCTGGAACTTACTTCCATTTGTATGGGGGTTATTTTAGAGCAATGGAAATAGGGTTAAGAGTTTAAGAAACCAAGCTGAGGGTAGAGTCCTTTTTAAAGTGGTTGAATTTTTAGAGGGGAGAGTATCTTAAATTAGGACAGGCCTGTCACCACTCCTGGTGCACAAGCATCCCTTCTCAGACAGCACTGAGGAATCAAATTGAGTTTAAGAGGAGACTCTAGAACTGAGGTCCCTATACTAACACTGAGTTCCCCATACTAATGACCTCCCAATTGCAGATGCCAGGATACAAATTGACACTTGCCCCATTGTGATACAACGAGGTTCACTGACGAAGCTAGTCACCATATCTGGACACCTAAAGGCGATTCAACTAGTGAAGGAAAAAGTCCCAACCAAGATAGTCATCACTAGCCACAAACATACAGAACTCAGTCACACACAAACACACATGCTGTAGGTTCTTTGGGAAACATCTATGTCTGTGCCACAGAATAGTGCATGTTATTCTGGGTACAGGGCAATGCCCACCTGAGTCCACCATATCTATTACCCAAAATGCTGGGGTCTGCCCCTTTTAGAATTGAGAATTAGCAAATGGCAGACCTTCCTTAACAAGAGGTTGGGTAAGCTCAAGATCTTTGTTGCTAACTGTTATAAAGATCGGTTTCCGCAAGAAATCTGCAGAACCTTGTAAAAGTTTATTAACAACTTGTAATTGTAACAAGTTTATTAAGAAAAATAATCTAATAAAAATACAAGCAAACAAATGATCAAAGCACACAGAGGAATCACATAGTCCTAGGATATAGCTAGTGTTGAGAGATTTGGAATAGGAAGGGATTTTGGAGGGAAGGCTATAATTATCTTGAAGAGGATGTTCAGAAATGCAGAGTACAATGCCTGAACTGGGATCCAAGAAAGCAGATAGCATGCAGTGCAACCCAAGGCAGGCTCAGAAGCACTGGCTATGGACTGCAAGGTAGATAGTTAATTTATAGGGAAGATCAGGCCCTATAGCCATGCTAAGTGACCCTGATCTCCCCAGACAAAGGAGTCTGTAGTCTTCTGGAGGAAAGACAAGACAGAACCATTAACTTAAGTACTTGGATAGTTAAACCAAGGCTGTAGCACTTGGCTCAATGGGAGTGCCCAAAGATAGAGGGGAGCTGATCTAATCACAGCTCTTTAGACAATGCTGATGTAAATGACAGTGGTCTTGGAGAGGAGTTAATAGAAATTATTAAAGTTAGATTAGCATTGTTGATGACTGGCTGGCAGGAAATTCCTTGATGGGGTCATGCTAGTGCCCATTGTTCCACTGGGGCAAGTAAACAGGACTAGAGATGAAAATTGGCTTCCCAGGCTTGTAGGGATTATTTTATATTTAATCCTTTAGGAAGGGTGAGGCGGGTATTTTGCAAGGGTGATGTAGGCAAGGGCAAATCAAGACAAGTTTTTCTGTCCTTGTGGGTAACAATGAGCCAATGCAGAGAATGTGCACCCCATCTCAGAACTGCACTGCTAGGTACCCTAAGGGTTGGCAAATAGGTAGGAGCACACACTTTGAAAGAAGAGCCCCATCTACGCACTATGATTGGTCTAGTAACCTAGTCTCAATAATCCTCTATTAAAGCGACTAAACTTTCCCCCCCTCTCTAAAGGTGGCAACCTTACACTTATCACGATGCTATATTAGCATACAGAATGAAATGAGGAATAAAAGGACTAGGACATGGTTCTTGACACCACTGCACTTCAACAAGGCAAGTTTGGAGGCTGTAGGGAAGGATCATCAGGAGCATGAGGTCATGTAATGGGTAAAAACATTCAAGAATGTTACTTGAATAACTGTATGCAAATAGGCAGAGTTTCCTATGAAGCTTAAGACAGTTTAATCATTACTAAAGATGACCCACCTTATTAAGAGAAGGCTATTTTCAAAGGTTGACAGCTTCAAAGGACAAATGTTCTTATTTTTTAAACAGAGAAGTCGTCAGTGGAAATAGCATCAGTTTAGCAGCCATATCAGTCACAGAAAATCAGAGATAGTGTTATACTTTCATTCCTGAACAGGATCGAATGTTCAGGCATACTTATAGAGCCACAGCCTTCATGATCACATCAAGGATAATGGTTCATTTAATCGTTATTGCACAAATGAAAACTAATATATTCCAGGAGTATTGCAGTGATAAAGGAGAAAGGTAACTCTACACTGGAATCTTTCAGTTGAAACATTTCCCTCTCTTCTGCAACTTATTGTAAAGCAAGATTTTCTTTCTCTCTCTTGCTACAATACAAGAAATATTCTAAGCCAGAGTTTGGCAGTGGCAGTACTGGAGAGTGTTGGGCTGACTGAATCAAAAGAAAGCATTGCACTAAGAATGACACTGTTGCCAGATTGGCAGATTTGAAACTGGTGGACACATCTATGCCTAGACGATCAATCCACTTACTCCCAAGTGGCAATGCACTCAAGTCTATGAAACAGAAATTGCCATTTTTGGCCATGATAGCTTTAGGCTTTTTTCTACTGAACTGTATTTTTCACAAGCTCTTCCATTCAAAGCTAATTGTCTCTCCTCTTTTTCTGCAACCTTTGTCTGCACAACTCTTTTAAGAGAAACAGAACAGAGTGGCTATTCTTTAAATCCTAATGGACAGTCTATCATTCCCTCCCCTCTACATCACAACATCCTTGACAAAAACACTCTAGTTTGTAAACCAGACTCAAACAAGTCAACATAAGGAAGGCATATCATCTCAGTTTTTTACTCTCTCCCTCTCTCTCCCTCTCTCTCTTCAAGCCAACTATTCAAGCCAACTTCAGATACACAGGAAGAGAAGACTATAGCCTAAAGGCCATTGCAAAATAGAAGATAAAAATAATACAAGCAAAACCAACTGCATACACACACACATTTACACATGTAATGCATGCACAAACTGTTATAAAATATAATAAAAAAGATACTTCAGACATTATTGTGTCAGTCCTGCCCAAATCATGATAATCGTAACATATATAATGTATAATTTAAACAACAAAATCCTCTCCTACAATATTGACTATTATCTCCTAATTTTCTTAGCAATAGCAAAAATATCTACACATTAGGTCAGATATTATTCCGTAAGTTAAAAAGGACTCTGAAAAGAAAGATTCTTGCAGCAGTACAAGGAACTGCTAGGACAAAGGACATCATAAGACCTGGGCAGCCCAATCCAAAGCTTGAGGTGTCTGGGGACAGTACCATTGCAGCCCTGCCGCCTCCAGAGGGCTTTTGCCCACATTCTGCTTTCAAGTTGTGGTGTTTGGAAGACTTTCAAGCCATCCAAGTATTGGTGTGACAATTCTGGAATGATTAGACTTTCTCACCACCATTTCCAGTCAGCTGTGTTCTCCCATTTTTAAAATATAATAAAAATTAGTTTGATATTTTTGAGTTTACTCTTAGGGTCTTGGAGTCTCAATATGAACTTAGCTAATTTTGCAACCAGGTCTTGTGATTGCTTCTTGGATACATGCTGTGACAGAACAGGCACAAAAAGCAAGCAGCCATTCCTCTCTCTCTCCCCAGCCACTTCCAACCATGGAAAAGTTTGTTCTAAAAGCTGCAAGACTAACATGAAGTAACAATCATGTAGGTAGGTAGGCTGAAGTGGGAAGGGGAAAAGAAACAAGTGATGTTGTCCCCTTTCTGCTCAACACATGTGGTTATTATGCCATTAAAATCCTGAAAGCAGGGCTGAGAGGGGACCTATGTTTTTGGGTCACCCTCACAACTTCCTGCATTATATGCTGCTTGAAACTGTAGGTGGAAATCCATGTTTAATTTTAAAACCATGAAACTGAAATCAGGCTGCAGGCAATAGAAAAGATGGCTCGCAGAGAAATAGCCATTTTACTGGGGGCATGCACATTCACTTAAGAACAGTTTGTTTTGGGGGAGGGGGTTTGACTTCTTGTGGGCTCATCAAAATTCAGGCTATCCTTAAATCAAGGTTTGATAGTCAATTATTGACCTTCTAGAACTACCCAGAAAACTGCCTTACAATGTAGAGTGCCCTGAAAAACCTAATCTCAAGTAAAACCAGAGCCACCAGTTAACTCCTAAGCCCATTATATGGGGAGTGTTTTCCTCAGGGCTGTTTGTAGTAGTCTCAAAGTGGGGTCTTCACATTTCTCTGTTTATATATGAGGAGGCACCCCATTGCCAGCTATGCAGCTTGCCTGCCCTTACTTCCCAGTTGCCCCTAGTCATTGCAAGATTGCTGGCTTTGTTTTTAAAGCCCTTTAAATATTTATACTGATATTTCTATGTCATATCAAAATTTCTGTATCATATTGATATTTTTCTGCTTTTTGCAAAGGCCATCTGTATATCTCCGGAAATGCCCACAAGTGGGGGGGTGGGGGGTGGGGAGAGGCAGGGGAGACTGAAGCATCAGAAACCCTGAAGTGAGGGGAAAAAACAGTGTTGCTCACCATAACTGTTTGTTCATCTAGTGGTCCTCTGTACAAGCACATGTGGGGACTGCATTGATGCAGGCCTGCTGTGAAGCTTTCTAGGCAGCATTTTAAGTTCATATCCATTAGGTGACTACTCCTCTCCCTCAGGCATGGCCTGGGCTATCTGGTTCCCCCATTTAGGGCATGTGACTAGGGAGGAGGGGTGCACTCAGTGGTGGGATTCAGCAGGTTCACACCACTTCGGCAGAACCGGTTGTTAAAATGGTGCTTGTAAACAACCAGATGTTAAATTATTTGAATTCCCACTATCGGAACTGGTTGTTAAATTATTTTAATCCCACCACTGGGTGCACTCCTTACCTCCAGAACTCTGTTCACCACTGCAAGGAGTGGTTGTGCTTTTGAGAGTTACCCGTGTCTGTCTTTGCTCTGTCCTTTATAGTTAGCACTCTTAGTTTTTTTTCTATTAGTTCACTAACAGTGTAGTTCTGATGTTATTTGCATTTTTATTTTCCTTGGTTTAGCTAATTCTCTGGAGAACTTGAGGCACCTTCCTCATGAGGAACAAAATGGCACCTACAAAGGTTTGCCACTCTTCCAGCTCCATCCCTGCTCCATTGGATGACCACAAGGAATGTGTGGTCTGTCTGGGAGAAAGTCACCTGTCTGCTTTATGCAAGGCATGTGGCAGATTTTCCAGCAAGGTGTGGAAAGAGAGAGCCACCCAACTCAAAAGCATCCCTCTGCACCAAGATGCTTCAACCCAAGGTGCTTCTCGGGACATGAGGCCTTCTAGCTCTACTGCTGCTGATGCTTCAGGACAGCCTTCTGTTCCTCTAAAAAAAGGCCCAAATGAAGACCAGGCACCTCACAAGTTTGGGGTCTACTAGCTCATTGCCCTTGTTGGTGTGGTGACGTTTACCACCAAAAGAGGCCAGCTCCCCTGGGAGTCTTTTAATCCCCTCAAGCCAGTGGTGGGATTCAACAGATTCACACTACTTTAGCAGAACCGGTTGTTAAAATGGTGCTTGTAAACAACCAGTTGTTAAATTATTTGAATCACACCACTGGAACCAGTTGTTAAATTATTTGAATCTCACCACTGCCTCAAGCTTACTGCATAGATGGACAACCCATTCACAAGGGAGTTGACCTCCACATCTTCAGTCTCCCTCACAGAACGACATGCCAGAGCTAGAGTAACTGTGGGGTTTTCAGGATCTGCTACACCATAACACAGAGCATGTTAGTGCAGAAATCTCTGACCCAAATGAAATGTAGTATTGCTGTGGGTCAGAGCAGCAGAATATAATCAGCCTTAGCCTTTCTTAATTAGGTTTGGTACTCAGGTAATTTAATCAAGAGCCCCAGAGAAGTGTTAAACTCTATCCAGTTTTTTTGTTAAACCAATCCAAGGTTGATATCTCCCACCTTTCAATCATACCCATATTTGGAGTTCTCTTTAAACCCACTCCCTAAAGTTCAAACTTTCTACTAAGTTTCAAAATGTCTAGGTTTCCTACCCGGAACTAGGACATTCTAGTCACTGACCCTTTTCGTTGTGTCACTTTGCTATGGTTAAATTTCCTGCCAAATAGTTAAAATTCAAACTGACCAATAAAATTCAAACTTTTTGGTTCTAATGCAGTTCCAGACTTGAATGTACATTGTATCACTTTTAGCATGTTTTTCCTGTATAAATATAGCCTCAAATTCCAGGGATTTGTTTCACCACTTTTTCAGACAATCTACCTTCCAGAAAATCTACCTTCCAGAAGGTCTCGCAGGACCTTCTGAGACTAAGAACTAGTCTTAGTCTCTGTCCCACTTCCCTTTCTTCCTTTTCCCCCCTCACCCTGGCTTCCCCTCTTTATGACAGGCTTCTTTGTTTTATTTGTCCTCTTATTTTGTTCTTTGTTATGATTTTCTGTGTTTGCGTGAGTATGCATTTGTATTTGTGTGAACGTATGGTTCTGTGTGTACCCTTATATTCAGGAATCCAAAATTATCTGGCTCCATTATAACCTACGGGAAGATTGCAGTTCTTGGAAATAAGTCTGTCAGTTGCAATTCTTTGAAATGGGTCTGTGCAATTAAACCATCTTGTATGGTTTCACATTTTCAACTGCTGCAGTGTGGGGGTTGATTTTGCAGTTTCTAAATGCTCCATGGTTAGCCAGGGAGCATACCTGCTGTGGGACTTCTCACCCTACTTGTAGTGAGGGAAGCCCCGAATGGTTCCCCACAAGCCCAGGACTTTCCCATAAGCACCGCTTAAGCACCACAAGCTCTTTCACACATGCGTGAGCAGTCTCTGTTTCCTGCATTTGGATTGGCTGAATTTTGCCCCATTCCCCCCAGTCACTTTCGCTATTTTAATTTTACATGACTCTGAACACTAATCAGGCACTTAGAACTGTCACCCCCCGCCCGTCTAAAATCCCTGCGTGTGTGATGGGATTGGCGTCCTCCATCCCCTCCATCTAAAATGTAAATCAAACCTTGTGTGTGCAAGAGAATCACTGCCCTCCCATTCACGGCACCTGCACACACCACTTTTCTTCCTAAGGTTTCTCTATCCTTTATAAAAACCAAGGTTTATCCCTCTGTTTTTTTTCACTGCAAGGGCAGAGGGCACCGCTTCTCAGCACCCATCCATTGGTGGGCCAGAGTGGTGAGGCAGGAAAACTGGCCCCGTTTCTGCAATGGAGGAGTTTTGCATGGCGGCAGAAGCCTCTGGAGCAACAAAGGGACATTTCAAAAGGACCTCAACCTTTGTGGTTCAGGAAATTCGCAGAACAAAGCCATTGCTGCGGGGTGGCTCCAGGGCAGAACCATGGCAGCCATGATCAGCACTGGGCAGTGCAAAACTCCTGATTGCATTGGGGCATTCCCTGTGACAACAGAGAGGCAGTTTCGGCATGCAAAATTGACCTGGGATGAATAATAGATCTATGGTCTTTATGTATCCCCTTCTATAGAAAAGCAATGCTAAGTAGATCATGATAAAACTGGAACTCTCAAAATCTACTAGATATGTACAAATAATTTGCCCCTTTTTATTATTAGATGAAAACAGCTCTAGATTAAGCAGGTTGCCTTAGTGGGACATAGATCATCATGTGTCAGGGCTCAGTTTGCTTCAATAGTTACAGTAAGATTAGAGAAACTAATGGAGGATTTAAGCAACAGCCAGCCAGCTGGAGTTGTTATTATGTTGTCATATAAACCCTGAAGTTCCTCAGGAGAAAAAAGAAATTCTCAGTAATGCAGCCTAAATTGTTCAGATGGAGCAACAGGTTTTTGTGTTGCTTGGAGCCACTGATAAAACAGACATTTATTCCCTTATGTATCATGTCATGATTCATTGAAGAACAATGGCAGTTTGCAAGCATTTTTCTGCATGGAATTTGAATGCATTAGTCAATTGTAGTGGGCATATGTTCTTAGGGTTCAATTATTTGCATATATTCTATGGCATTATTCTATGTTGATGAGATGACCTGTGGAGTCCCCCCTCCCAATTAGATGTTCAGATAAAGTGGTGGGGAAAGCTATCTCTGATTTTAAAACAATGCATGGCTCTGCTAGAGTTTTTCCTGTCAGGATCTCTGCTGAAAGTTTCCAAGTCATATAGCTGGTACAACAGGCAGCATAAAAGTGTGGTTGTAGTGTAGTAGAGAGAGAGAAATAGATTTAGATTAGTGAGACCCAGGTTCAAATCCCCATCTTGCTCCATAGACAAACCCCTGTGTCCCAATTTAGCATTCCAAGCGGGTTATTATAATGATAAAAGGGCAGAAAGATGAATGCATATGCTGCTTTCAGCCCCTTGGAGGAAAAGATGAGAATGAGATAGTGTTCTGACATTCTACCTAGATCAGTAATTGGATATAGTCATTTACTGGGACACCATCATCCCTCCATTCTGTCATGAATGGGATGATAGTGGAGGCAGAAGAGATACCACCCACAGGAAGAGGAAGTTAATAGATTAGTCATCCCCCACAGGGTGATCATGGGTATCATGGTGCTCACTGCTGTATTTCTGGGTACCCACTTACTGTTTCCCTTGAACAAGGAATGCACCAGTCTTGGTTTTCTTCCACTTTATTGGGGTAGAAGGCATTTCAGAAGATCTCATGAATTTTTGAAACATGTATTTTGAAACATCATAGGAAAATGCTCGAGTTAAAACCACCCAAAGTTTTGTGATAGTACCAGCTTTCATGGCTACATTTCAGTTTTAGCATCTATGTCCACTATCTGTTCTCAAAACTTCAAAAATGTTGTTTGGTTTACCAAGGTTGTAGACTTCTGAGAAACCTATCACTTAGGAGACAGCCCCCACATTGCCTCATCTACCTTTTAAAATGCTTTTGCAAGTGGTTTAATGGGCCTCGACTGGCCATTCCTTTCCTGATTTCCTCCATTTGCAAGCTCAAGTAATTCTAAAGAGTGTGTATTTTTTTGCAGATATATATCAGTCTTTCCCTGATGTGCAGATTTTATCTTCGAAGGATTCATTTACATCTATATAATAAATGAGTGCAAGAATTCCAGAATCACTTTTATCTTTGCCACTGTTTGGCTCTCTGTAGTTATAATTTCCTTTCAAATGTCATATCAAAATGGTTAAAAAAGACTGTGTGTTTCATTTTAAGGGGTCTCTTGGTAGAGCTGGGAGAAAATGAACTTTGTTTCCTTGTCTTTGTCATTCCCTATAGCCTGAGCTATTAATAACTTTGGAAGAAAGATTGTTCAGAGCCCTTACCCAGCTTCCTTAGCTTTAATTTAGCTGACAGAATGCTAGAAGTACTGCAGTGTATATAGGTCATGAAGAGGAGATTGTTCAGGTGAAAGGAAGCATTTAAATAATAACGAACCATGTTACAGAGATATCTGAGTAATGTTGGACTTGTCTAGCTGAGAAATGTGTGAGCCCTGGTGAAATTTAAACATATAAACAAGTATTAATAGGTTTCATCTTACAGAAAAATAAGTTTTACCCTCAGTTCAAACAAAGAATTCCCTGCTGAAATGTTTTCCTGACCTATGAAACTGAAGCATGCTTATAAAATGTTGGATCTAAAAATAAAAAGACTAAGCTTAAAATTTACTGGCAAAACAAAATAGCTATAGCAATTTTCAAGGAACTTTGCTCTTGTTACATTAAAAATCTTAGTTAAATACTCGTTTGGTGTGGTATATTTATGTTTCACTGTTTTTGTTTTAAGCTTAGGGAAAAATCTCCCTGAGGAGGGATTTCCAAAGTTTTACTGTCAAAATCAAGAAAGTCTGTTATTGGGACTGAGAAGATGGGGGCAACTGAAGAAGAGCCTCTGAAGATGATCAGACTAAGCAGATAGGTTCATATGGGGAAAGGTGGTCCCAGAAAATTGCACTCAAAGCAACACCGGGGGGAAAATGCACCCAAGGTAACACCTGCTCAAGGCGCCTCCCCATAGCCCCCATGCCCCCCACATTGCACCCCTCCCCTTACCTTAAGCAGCGGATGAGACTGGCTGTGGTCCCGGGCAGCCTGGCACGGCTGGGCTTGGTGGTGCCAGGTCAAAGAGTGCCCAGCCAGGCTCAGAGGTGGGTGACTCAGGCAGGCAGCTCAGGCAGGTGGCCCAGGCAGGTGCTGTGGCTGCAGGGAGGGCAGGGAGGGCAGGAGCATGCCTCAGGTGCCTGCCTGAGCTTCTCACCGCTGGCTGCGGTTCACTGGCGAACAGCTCAGGTGGGCACCTGATGCCAGCTCCTGCCCTCCCCGGCTTCCCTGCTGACAGGAAGGCTGGGGAGGGCAGGAGCCGGACTGCAGCCGAGGCAGGTGGCTCACAGCAGGTGGTTGCCACTCCGTAAGAGAGGCCAGGCATAAGGACCCAGCCGGTGCCCAGGCCCTCCCACCAACTGCGTACATCTGAGGACATGTGATACCCCATGTCCCCGTGGATGGTACATCACTGGGTGGTCCTTAAGGTATGTTGGTCTCAAGTTGTACAGAGTTTTCAAGGTCAATGCCATTACCTTGAGTTGAGCTTGGAGGCTATGGGAAGCCAGTGGAAGATGGAAGAACAGTAGTGGTATAGTTAGTATTTCCCTTTCTGGTCAACACTCTGGTTGCAGCATTTTGTATCAACTGCAACTTGTAAACAGTCTTCAAGGGCAGCTGCACATACAATGTGTTTCAGTGATCTGATGTAGATGTTACCAGGGCATGCTGGTGAAAGGCATCACTGAACACCACTACTAACTGTTTATTCAGCATGAGGTAAAGATCCAGGAGGACTCCCCAAGCTACAAACTTGTTCCTTTATGTGGAGTGCAGCCCCATCCAGATCAAGGGATTACCCATTTCCCTCCACAGGTAACTTTTTTTGGTTAGGGTTAGGTTTCATTTTGTTATCCTCATCCATTCCAAAACTGCTTCCAGGCACCTGTTCACAGTTTCCACTGTGTGAAGAGTAAAGCGTGTCTCCAATTTTAATTGAAATGTACAGGGTGGAGAATGTAAGTTTATCCTTTAGTCTCTAGGTGGGGCTATCATTAACATTGCAAAGTATGACTAAATTGGAGGGTTTTTCTTGTTTTTTGAAACTGTTTTCCTTTATAACCAACCAAAATATGTTTACCCTTGACAGTGATGTTCTTTTATTTTTTTTATTTTTTATTTATTTATTTATTTATTTATTTATTTATTTATTTATTTATTTATTTATATACCGCCCAATCCCCGAAGGGCTTTACACCTTCCAAACTAATTATAAGCATTGTAAGAATAAGCAAATGAATTGAGGTAGTTTAAATCTATGGATACCAACATTTTTTGCCTCAGTAAAATATCTTCCAGTGGTGAGCTAGTTATCATGGTAATGGCAGTGGATATAGATGCATGTGGAAAGTCAAAAAACCTCATCAGTATAGCATATTCTGATCTCCTGCTAGAAAGTTGAAATCTTTAGCTGCATACATATGTCAACCACAACATTATTACAAGAGCACAGCATTACTGCTAGAAGTATGTATTATAAACTGCACCATCCATTCAGTGGTTACTTACCTCAGTCATCACCCAATATGCGGAAATGGACCATCTATTATCTCCATGTCCTATTAACTCCATGTCCATGTCTTTGGCATGGAGAAAATAATTACCCACCAGAGTTGCTGTAATGATTATGTGGACAAAGAATGGAAAGAATAAGAAAGAACACTATTTTATTTATCTTCAGTAGCAAACATATAGATCCATATTTATGTATTTGCAAATTTCATTTTAGTTTATTATTTCACATCCCTGGCATATATCTCAGGACCTCTTTCCCTAATTTGTGTTATTGGCCCTTTCCCCACTTACCTTAAGCCCCGCGCTACTCTCCGCAAGTAGTGCAGGGTCCCACTGAACTCCCCACACCAGGGGCGGCAACAGCGCAGCCGCCCCGACGCTGCCGCTCTTGTGCCTGCTCAGCGCGTGGCATCTCTGGCGCTGGCGAAAACGGCACCTTTGGATGACCCCGCGCAGAGTGCGGGGTCGTGGGGACGCCCAGACGCGCGCTAGGGATGCTGCGCGCTCAGAGCAGCGCGCAGCGACAGCGGCAGCAGGAGAAGTCGGGAAAGGCCCATTAACAAGCATAATCCTCAAGGCTGCAGTTCAGCACAGTAGTCAGTGGCCCTTTCCGCACATGCAGAATAATGCACTTTGAATCCACTTTCACAATTGTTTGCAAGTGGATTCTGCTATTTCACACAGTAAAATCCAGCTGCAAAGTGCACTGGAAGTGGATTTAAAGTGCATTATTCTGCATGTGCGGAAGGGGCCAGTAACAGCCTTAATTTGCACTCAGCTTTGCTCCCACTTTGTGTTTTTGCTTGTTTTAAGACAAAAATGTATTTTATTTTTTTCACAATTTAAAAAGTACCAGATGTAGTTAAGTAGATATGCACATGTGATCATGTAGGTGTCTATGTGAGTATGTGTGTGTGCAGGTGTAATCCCTACATGGAAATGCAATGAGCCAGAGGGTGGGGTGGACCTGGAAGCAGAATGATACAGAATGTATACAAAGCAGAAGGAAGCAAGGGTGCTTGACTGGGAGCTTAAAATTTAATTATAGGTTCTTAACATCTTGTTTAAGGTAGCTGTGACGTCTGTATGGGAACTAGCAAGGGAGGGAGGGGGACTTGTTCTGAATTGTAAATTTTAGAACTTATTGTTTCAGGGCTGTGTTTAATTGATGTGAGTTGTCTTGGGACCTTCCCCTTTTGAGGCCTGGAGTTCACCTGGAGACTTCCTGGGCCACCTACAAGAGGACAGAAATGAGCTTGTGCTTAGCAACCTGTAAAAAGAGGGCAAGTTAATTGTTAAACTTGAATGAGATCATGGTTTTGTTGTATTACTAAGTTCTATGTTGATATATGTTAAGTGAAAAGTACAAATAACATTTATTTTACATTGTTTTGCAAGATTCATTTCAAGTTCTGTCGCAAAAGCTGAAGTCATACATGCGCATGCAAACACACATGCATTATATATATTCTATTAAGATAGTTTCATAGGGTAGCCATGCTGGTCTGCTGTAGCACAAATTCAAGTCTAGTAGCCCCTTAGAGACCAACTAGAGTTTCAGGATTTAAGCTTTCGAGAGTTTCTGACAAAGGGTGCTTTGATTCTCGAAAGCTTATACCCTGAAACTCTTGTTGGTCTGTAAGGTGCTTCTGGACTCAAATATAACTGTATATATTCTATACTATACAATACTGAAATGAAACATGCCCTATAATGCAACCTACATTCTTTTTGGACTGACTCTGGGCTGTGCAAGTTGGTGACCTCAAAAGACTGACTGTTGTGATGCGGCGCATTAGAGCTTCAATGAAGTCTTTTAAGTGTGTCCCTGGGGAATTTCTAGTCTTTGCTTCTCAATGGTTTTCAAGTACAGGCCTTTTTAAAGCATGCAGAACAGACCCTTGCTCATCACATCCATTTTTTTCAAGGAACAGCTGCTACCAGCATATCTACCAACGCAAAGTGCTTTAAAAAGATGACCCACTAAAACATTGAAAGTCAAAAGTTTTGTCAGGGAGTAAGAAAATGTTGAAGAAAGTTTGCTTGCTCTGCTGTCTATTCCTCCCCTACCACACACAAAGAAAGTAACTTCATTTTTTTTTAAATGGTGAATAGGAACCACTAAACCTACAGGTAATAGTTTGCAATTTAAAAAAATCCCATAAAGCTCATGTTAACTCTGAGAGTGATAGATTATTTCTGTGGATCATTTTTTGTCAACAAATTGCAAGCAAGCCCCTGCAACTACTACAGGGTGAAAAATCTAGCCCTGATCATCCCATTTTATCCCACTACAGCCTGTTTGTGTTATCTTTACTGAGAGGAAACAAGCTGGGCTGAAAGAACAATGCTGAAAGAAAATGACTGAAATAGGCAAGGCATAGGAGGAAAAAGAGTTTTGACTTCTATCTCACACAATCTGGGTTTTGTTTTTTGGGGGTGGGGGAGTTATACAAATAGATTCCCAATCCTGGCTTGAACACCATAGTAAAGAAAAGTCTGCAAATGCCTCACAGCTAAAAGTCAGATATTGTAATTTAGGGCCTCTGAGATAGAGCTATTGATCCAATTATTCTAAATTCAGGGTGTGGCCTGCTTGATGCGTGGAACTTGATACAAACTTGGAGAATCCTAGTATTCTATAAAGGCAGTAGCACCAACATGGGCATTGAAATCTTCCAAGACCAATAGCCTGATATCGCCTCCATCAGCCCCAACAGAGTATCTGTTGATACATTAAGCAGAATGGTATAGACAAAATCTCAGAGTCTCATGCCAGGCTGACGCAGTCAAAACTTGGAATTTCCACAGCAAAGAGTACTGTGAAGGAGAAACCCTACTGAATTAGAATTGCCACACACCCTCCCCAACTCTTTGTCCAGGATTGATGAAGGGCCAAGAAACCTGGGAGGGCAACTCTTTCAAAGCAACAATTTCACCATCCCTCATTCAGGCCTCAGTCATGTGTACCATATCCACTTGATACTCTGCAAAAAAAAAAACAAATAAAAACTTGCAGTTATGGACTTATTAGTGTGGCACAACATCAGTGTCAGAAAAGGGTGGATTTTTAACCTTCTACATCATCATAGTATGAGATAGGATGAAGACTGGAAGACCATCGATCCTGTCCATATATCCATGTTCTTCCCAGTCTATTTCTCCTCCCACCACCATACCTCCCTTGTATCCCAACGACTGGCATCCCTGACTCTTTGTTGCCCTCCCCTCATCATCTTCTTAATACTAACATCAATAACCTATTAACAACTAACACTTTCCTACCTGTCTGCAGTTTGGATCTCCTGGCTGAATAGTGTCTGATAATTTCATCCCCATTCAGGTATTAGTTTCACAAGAGAGTGTGTTTCTCATTGAAAATAAAATGATTATTGGATTTATTTCCATATGGTTTTCTTAAACAGCGGCAGTAAACAATTAAATAGGCCTATATACTGGCAGTGTATTACCTAGATATGTCAAAAGAACACATTTTTATTAACTAACTTTATCATATCAATAACTAATGTATAGAACAAATATTAAGATAAGAGAAAAATTAAAATATTATACAATATTCTCTAAATGTATCGAGATTTTACAAAAAACAGAAAAAGACTTCTGACTTTTCTTACATAGGACTCAAAGATTATCATCAAACCCTTGCTATTTGTCCTATCTCTGCCTCTAAGGTACAGATAAAAATCAAAAAGAAAACTATATATAGGAATAGTATTTGTTTAAGCTATTTACCATCCTTGTCATATCACATTCCCTAAAGTCAAACAATTATTTTTAAATTTCCATTCAATATATTCAGTCCATAACTTCCCTTCCATCTTAAAATCCATAATGCACTTCTCTTCTATATAACTAGTCAGTTTTGTTGACTTAGCTAAATCAAATACCTTATATTGCCATTCATATATTGTGGGTACAAAAGCCAACATTTAGTAATTTTGCTGTCATTGCTATGACTTTCAATAACCCCTAAATTTCCTATATCCTGCTTGTGATAAGAATCAGCCACCAGTGTTGGGCTCTTTGATATGATTGTCATAGCTGGAAAGACAATCAGATTGGGCATAGGTGATGGAACAGCCATTTGTCCCCCTTTCGTACAACATAGAAGAGAGTACTGCAATGGAGCAAAAGAAGGTACCACCACCAAAGAGGTGCCTAAAATTCTTCATGTCAACTGATCTTATCAGGCTAGATACCGGAGCTACCAGGAGAGAGCTGCTCAGAGCAGCAGACTCAACAGGGTAAGGACTGATCTGCTCCTAGTGGGAAGGACTAAATTTTATTTTTTGACATTAAGGGCAATTTGCTCTCCCAATGTTGACACTATATTGAAGAATACATACTTATAAGTTCAGTGATTGAGAAATCATTTTACTGAACCATCTAAAAGGGTGGTATGGTAATTTAAGCTAGTGCTTTTCCTCTACTTTAACGAGTCACTCACCCTTAACGTCAGGGCGCAAGATGTGTAACTGCTGTTTATGTCAATTTGGTGTTGAATCTATTGAAGCTTGAAGTTTGCCAATAATCTTGTCCCTTCTCCCAAAATTTGAAATGACATCTTTATGAATGCTTAGGCCAATAGAAACAAGTTAAATCTCTCTGACACCATAGATTTATTCCTTTTGGTTGCCATTAATATCATGAGAAAGCCATTAATACTTGTCATAGAGCAGATCATCTTATTGGTTGGCTTTTCAGAAAAATGGAAATATACCAACTTTGGGGTGCAGATGTAACTTTTCTTTACAGTCATTGGAAGAACTGCTGATAAGAAACACCAGTATTCTTCCCCCAAAGCCAATTAATTCTGTGGGTGTGTACATATGCGCAGTCATGTTTTTTTGTCACTCTCTTTTGCCCAAAGAAGATGTGAGACAACATCTTAGGTTTTACTAGTTTATTTAATTCATTAAACTTATCTGTTTTATTTAAATATGTTAACAAAGCTGGCAGAAGATACTGGCTGTATTTAATAGGTCTGCCAGGAAAGACAGTCATCAGCAAGCTACTGTAGCACAGCCTGCCTATTTAAATATGTTTGTTTATCATCACCTGCACATAATGTGCTGAGAGGTGCCTATCCCCATGCCCCATGTCTGATGTGCTGCATAGCCACTACCAGGGTCTGAAAGATGTTGCTCAGCACCAAGGACCATTCCAACCCAAACACACAGCCAGTGGTGCGCTGATCTGGACACTCCCTCCACCACTACAAATATCCCAAGGTGAATGCTGCACAGCTGTTCTGGACACTCCCTCCACCACTACAATATCCCAAGGTGAATGCTGATCATTCTTACCTATTATGATCTTCTTGTACACAGTCAAATGACCAGGTCTATTTAACCAACCCTCACCTGACATCACAAAGCAGGTGAAAAAAGCACCACAAGGCCAATTAGGGAGAACCCATAAAATTCCGGCTTGTAGTTCAGCAGTCAGCAGCAAAAGCCTGTTATGTGGAGGTGTATCCAAAATACTGTACAGTTGCACCTTCCTATGTTTTGGTGTCCAATGGGGCTTTAATTCCAGTGGGTCTGAGCAAATTGCTCCCTGGTATTATTGCAGATAATTCTACTTTTCATTCATCTAATTGAATCATTAGGAACTGATCGTTCATGGATAATGATATTACACTTCTACAACAGTGGAAAAAAAATCCAGAAATGACAAATCATACCTTGGAACATCTTTGTCATTTATTATAATGCACTGCATGAGGCTGTGCAAGCAATCTGATACTATGTCAAAGTTTATTTCTCTGTGGTTGGAAGCAGGCTATTTTCTTGATTATAGACAGGTCGGGATCTGCAGAGTGGTAAACTTTTAAGCGACTGTATTTACTTCAAGGCTGTAGGGCTCCTTCAGGCAACAGTACATAAGCAGTGCAGAATAAAATTTAAATGACATCAACCAAACTCCATGTGCATCAAGCAGAGGGTGGGGAAGTAACAGCCTTGCTTTCTTTCTGCCCTATTTCTGTCAAGAGTGACATAGCTCACAGGAACTTACTTCATTGACCTATTTGTGTTTCCTGGCTATTGATCTAAACCTCTCAGCTTTATAAAGGTGTACTAAACATGGCGTCAGTGTGGTCAAAATATTGCACGAAAGTTCCTGAGAAAAAGCGCAGCTCCTTTTGTTAGTGCATGTTCTGTTAAGAATGGGTTGCCTATTTGCATGTGGTTACAGCAGTGCTACATGTAAACTGGTCTCTTTGAAGCTGCATATGCGCCTGCTGTAGCTTTTAGTCTTATAATCAAGTTATTTCATATGCTTCATCCGTTTGTTTGAAGGAAGCAAACTAAAAACAGAAACAAACTGACATTTTTGTTGAGGGTACTAGTGTGGTAACAGAAAATAAAATTATAAGATCTTCTAAAATTGCTTTATAGAAAATGCCTATTTTTTCTCCTTTGATGTATTTTCTGTCTTTTGAAATTACTGATAATCAGTCTTAGGAATTTTGGATATGTTATTTAATCAGAGAGTTCTGACATGGATGGAGACTTCTGGGTGTTAAAGATCCAACTCTACAGAGCTGTCTCCTGACTAAGCATTCTTGTACTATTGTAACAGCAAGTAATTTATGAAGTGAAGTGATACAAACACTGTCCACAGAACAGTATCTCTTCATCTATAAACTGCCAGTCTTAATCCATGGTACATCCAACATTCAATATATTAACATTTATCTTCCTGAATGTAAAATCAATATTTAACATAAGGTAATTAAACTAGTCATTATGTAGCAAAAAAAAGGAAGGAAGGAAGGAAGGAAGGAAGGAAGGAAGGAAGGAAGGAAGGAAGGAAGGAAGGAAGGAAGGAAGGAAGGAAATCTTTGTGTTGGCTTGAATGTGTATGAAGAAGTTGAGTTTCTTGCTATTAAAAATCATACTGGTCACAATCCAGCAAAAGTTAAATTCCACTTATTTGGAAATGTGAACTCTGTGAAATCAGTGTGACTCAACTGTGCTCACATGTCCTAATTGAATTATCCTCATTGTTCCCAACTGATTTATCTTATAAATTGAAGTTCAGGATTCTCCTAATGGGTACCATTACAGTCAGTTTTGCTTTTCTTAGCTAACTTCAAGATAAGTGTTCAGACAAATAATGCAAATTGACTGGATTTGAAGGTATCCTTTCAAGTGCTATACAGGTTCAAGAAGAAAGCCTGGAGATCAGAAATAATTGGGGGGATTCCCCCCCCCCCATCACAAAAATGTCACAAAACAGTGCCAAAGGTGAATTCTGAAAATAGTGTTCTCCTCAGTTCTATGCCCAGAATAGGGGAGTTTCTAGATATCTGATAAATGTAGTGACAACTGGACAGCATTT
This sequence comes from Sphaerodactylus townsendi, assembly GCF_021028975.2. Classification (NCBI taxonomy): domain Eukaryota; kingdom Metazoa; phylum Chordata; class Lepidosauria; order Squamata; family Sphaerodactylidae; genus Sphaerodactylus; species Sphaerodactylus townsendi. The sequence goes on along the minus strand of NC_059431.1, from coordinate 83,803,562 downwards.
TATTTATTAACTAGCAGCAAAGCTCATTGCTGGGGAGATGCAATGTGCCCTAGCAAAGGGTTGAAGAGGAAGCATCTCACCCTGAAATGGGTTTTAGTGGGGCAATGGGTTTTTGTCCAACAGGCAGGGCAGCTGCTCCTTCTCCCCCCCCCCCCAGGCTTGCAAGCCTAGGGAAGGAAGGTGGGGGTGGCTGCCCTGCCTGTTGGACTCGGGACATCAACAGGAAGAGCAGCCCCCAAGTCCAACATGCAGAAAGTCAGGATAGGCTCTTGTATGAATAGCTACTTTGAGGAAACAATTTGTAGTAAAGAAACACATCTGTGAGTGCTATGATTTTTACAGGTGCCATATTGGGGAATCACTGTCTATCCTATTGTTTATTATGAAAATACATGTTAAAAAGTACAGTGTGGCTAATTATTCACAATGTGTTTGCTGCATGGTGGAGGTGAATGTCTGCCATGGTCAGATTTCTTGTACAGATATATTTCCTCTAGCCCCGTTTTCACTTTCCACTCTCTTCTCAGCAAACAAATCCACTTATAGCATGATTTCAATGTTGCTTTGCTGCCAGAACAAGACAGATTTACCAGTGGGCACTGCTTTGCCTCAAAACTCTTCCCTCTACCTGCCTAGTCTTATTCCCATCACTCCCTTGTTCTGCTTTGCCAACGACCCCCTCAGCCTCCTCCATGTTGCCAACTCCTTCCTGCTTCTTGTCCTGCTGTATCATTTCTATTGCCTGTGGCCTCACTGCTTTTGCATATCCTTAGATATTTAGATTTTTTTTAAAAAAATAAGCATATTGACAGAACATTTTGAATGTAGAAAGACAGCATGATATGAACAAAGTTGAGTTTTCTTTTCTTTTTTAAATTCAAATTTAAATGACGTTTATTGGCATGTGATTAAGAGTTTTCTTTACAGCCCAAGTACTCTACACAAGGTTGTTCTGATGCCTTATATTAAGTACTTAGACAATCCTGATTACCGAAAAACTTTTACTGTATTTGGATATAATATATTACTCTCTGCCATTTTCTACGGTAAATACAAGGGGACATTTCTAGCAGAATGTTTGTGTTTGTGTGGAGAAAGGATCATTGAGTTATTGGAACATGTTTTATTTGACTGTAAGATTTATAGTCATAGTAGAGAAGGCCTCATTACTCCGATAGTTGCTCACTTTCCAGGAAGATATAAGAAGAATCTCCTTACAATTAGGCTAACAGTTAAGAATCAGGAGATCACCTATAGTATAGCCAAATTTGGGTACATAGTGAGTAAAATTAGGAAAATCTGGGTTAGTCATTTATAATTTTATCATGATATATTTTTAAGATTGTAAATGCTTTTGAGAAGTTTTGTATTATTTTTAGTATTATTTTGTATTATTCTGGTAGTCTGTACCATGATACTTTCATTCTCTGGTCTTGGACCAAATAAATGAATACATGAAACATATTGATAGATTAATGAATCGATACTAATGCTAAAAAAATAAAACTAATAAAACTAGTCAATCAGTGCAAACACTCAATTTGCCCCTGCATTTGATTAACAAATTGGGTCATGTCTAGCCCCATAGTTTTATACACAAGCAATCAGTGATTCCACACTAGGAAAAACCTAACAGTCTTGACGCTTGAGATTACAGCACATCAGGAGAGGGATGATCATGAACCTGGGGAGCTTAACAAAAGGCAGCTCACATTGTCATTTTGCAGTTTTGCAGTTGGCATGCTACCATTACTTCCTCCTCAGTATTCACCTTTTTATGTTGACATATTGAACTATCGATAGATAGACTGATATATTGATAAGATTAAAGATAAAAGTTAAAGATTATATTAAAAATTAAAGCACGCATGCGCAATAGAGAACCTGTAAAATGTTGCCCCCCTCCCAGACGCAAGCAAAAAGCCAGCTGATGGGTAATGACTGTCCCACTGCAGACAGGGTGGTGTGTAATAATGCTGATGCCCCAAAACAAAGACTTCCTGGCCAATTCTTTTTGAAGTCACTTAACCTGTGTATATGAAGTTCAGTTTCATAGTTACCTAGCAACTGATACACAAAACCTCCCTTGGTCTGAGTTTCCCCTCAATCATATAATAACCCAAAGTAGCCCAAAGTTTTCTGTTTAGTTCTGAGAGGTTGTTTAGTATTAAGTCCAGCTATCTGTAGAGGAATGGTCATGCTTTCTATGCTGAAAATTAATAGTAGTCCCAATAAGTCTTTGAGAGAAATTTGTCCTTCTTTCCCTTTGTACTACTGATTGTGTGCAGTATATGCTTTCCTACCTAGGCTTCATATGCAAAATTCCAGGTGGATCCACACACAACTGGATTGGGGATAGCATTTTTAAAATAGTTCAATTTGACTGGCTGACAGTTCAGGTGAATTTCTTAATGTGAGAACTAGTATGATGTTTGTATTATTACTACCAGAATAATACAAATGCAAGAATACAAGAAGATTAGTTATACCAATAATAGGCTGTCGTGAACCTGCTGAATGATTCATATAACTTCTGTTAACAAAGGAAGGATAAACATGATATATGTTTATTTTTAACGATAGGAGAGAAAGTAAAAGAAGATGTACCAGGTTGCAAGAACTGTATGAAAACTGGAGATCCCTCTCTCTTCCAATACACTTTGTCTCCAAAGGTATAATTAGCCAAGATGGGAAAGAAAATATTACATGAAGCAAAAAATAGGTCAGCTCAGCAGAGGTTCCCTACTGTACTGACAGCTGGCAGAGGCTATATTTCTAGGCATCTAGGTTTCAATGATTTATTGGCCTTCCTTTCCCTAATGCTCATTGTAGAGGTATGTGAAGAAATCCTTATAATGGCCACAGTTTTCATTTTTGCAAAAGGGGAAAAATCCATTTTCATTGGGAGGGAGATAGTGATTATAAAACGGTATTATTCCTCTGCCTGAGTGGTGCTTCATAGTATAAAATCTGAGGTTGGAATGAGAATTTGTTAAGAGGTGTAATGGGCAGACAGTGTTCCTTGTCTATCCTTACCATGTGTGTCAGTCTTTGTTATGTCAAAAGTGAAGTTGAAGATCATTCTTCAAGCTCAAGTGCAATGATTTTATTTTACAGCCACTTTGAAGGTAGAAAGAGATGAGACTATGCCAGAAGGGCATTACAGAGAGGAAATAGGGTTTAGGCCAAGAGTTATTGAGCCTGACAAGAATTCTCACATACTCTGGTATTATAGCTGAGTTATTGAGCCTGACTAAGTTCTCACAGGCAGTAAGCTTAACAACTATGCACCTTCACTGACTTCAGTCAAGTTTTTTATCTTACACAGAAAAGCATACTTACCTGTTCAGAGAAAGAGGAGGTGTGAGAGAGAAAGTGGGTGTAGGAAGGTACAGATTCACTTTTACAGAAAATAGGATATTTGGTGAAATTTTGCTGACATCAGTACAGTGGTCTGTGTACATCAGAGAAAGTCCTTGAGGCATAATAGACATTTTCAAATTTCTCTTCAAAAATAAACCCAAACCGCTTCCATTATTACTTCCTTTGGTTATTTGTTCCCCGGAATGGCCCCCAGTGTCCCCTTATGAAGTGGCAGAACTAATTGGAGGATTAAAATGGGGGAAAGCCCCTTGGCCAGATATCATCACCCCCGAGGTCCTGAAATAGCATGTCGATTGGTGGGCCCCTCTCCTAGCCACTGTGTTCACACAAATTAACAACTCTGGTATAATTCCCAAATCCTGGTTATCGGCGATAGCGGTACCCATCTACAAAAAGGGAGCTACCTCTGACCCCTCCAACTTCCGCCCTATCAGTCTCCTATCTGTTATTGAGAAGATCTATGCGACGCTCCTTTTACGGAAACTCCAGAAATGGGCTCAACAAATACGAACCATTGGGTTTGAACAAATTAGTTTTACCAAAGGGAAATCCCCGCTTGATCATGCGATAGTTCTAGCCCACCTAGCAGCCAAATATGCAAGCAGGCCACACTGCAAACTCTATGCTGCCTTCATTGATTTGAAGGCAACTTTTGACACTGTTCCCAGAAAATTTCTCTGGGCCAAGCTTGCTGCTCTTGGTATTGAGGATAGACTTCTCTTCCTCATAAGGCAAATCTATTCGGGCACCAGCTGTCGTATTAAGTGCTCTCAGAAAGGCCTTCTTACTGACCCCATAGAGGCTAACAAAGGAGTTAAACAAGGATGCATGTTGGCCCCCACTCTTTTTAATCTTTATTTGAGTGACCTCCCCTCACTTCTGACAGGTCCCAACTTCCACACTCCCAAGCTCTCCTCACATTTTTAATCAACCCTGCTTTAAGCGGATGACTCTGTTTTGCTATCACGTTCCAGGGTGGGTCTAAGATGGCTCATGAAACAATTTTCTGAGTACTGCAACACCAACAAATTAACAATTAACTATCAGAAAACCAAAATCATGGTTTTTGCTAGATCCCGCAAAAAATATTTCTGGAAACTAAACAATGTTCTTCTTGAGCAAGTTTATTGTTTTAAATACCTTGGCATCACCTTTTCACACAATCTTTCCTGGTCCTTGCACCAAAAGGCAGTGCTCACTCTGTCCTCCCCTAGTATCTCTGGAATCCTTCGATTCTTTTATAGCAGAGGGCACTCATTTGTTCCGGCTGCATTAAAGATCTTCAATGCAAAGGTTGAATCCCAACTACTCTATGGGGTCCCCATCTGGATCCAAGCAGTGAACCAAGCTCTGAATGTCCCCCAATCCAAGTTTTTCCACCAAATAATGGGAGTTCCAAACTGCGCCCCTTACGCAGCCCTGTGTCTAGAACTGGGACAAAACACCCTGGAACATAAAGCTTGGCTTAGAGCCTTCAGATTTTGGCTCTGCCTTCACTACCTGACATCCGAATGCTCCCTTGTCTCATTGACATTACAGGACATGCAGACTAACCCCTGGTTTTCTCTAATTGAGAGAAAGATTATTTCCATTGGCCTGCCTATTTAATCACTCTAACTAATGTCCTATTCAGAAGCGGACAATAGGCTCAGAGATCAGCTTTTAGATCTAGAATTTGCAAACGAACAGCCAAACGAACCTGCTCCCCAACACAACTCTTAATTCCATTTGAGCAGAGACGTATGGCCTACTACCTCCATACTTTAACAAACCCACGTGCAAGGAGAGCCTTTACCATTGCACAATTTAATGTTATGCCCTCTGCCCTATTAAAGGGTAGGTTCAGCAATTTAGAAAAAATCTGCAAGGCTAAGCAGTTGCAAACTTAATATGGTTGAAACCCTGACTCATCAACTCTTGCACTGCACCAGATTTGATAACATCAGATCTAAATATACCAACTTACATTTTTTCTTCCAATCTGGGCTGCCTGATCTGACTAGATTATCTCTATTGTTAAACAACTCGGACCCTGGTCTTTGTGAAGAGATCGCCAATTTCATTGCAGAGATAGTTGAGAGTTCTCAGTAGAATGTACTTGTTGTGCTCCCCGTGGGGCCTTTTTATCTATCATGTATTCATGCATTTGCTCCTGATTTATGTATTTCTTTCTGACTATGCCAATAAAGGCTTGTGTATGTATGTATGTTATTTTAAAAACATTAGCAGTACAATAAACAGTACATTGACTGTATACCAAGTAAACAATAATTTTACACAGCTGTACTGAGATCAGTAGAAATTTGCATGTACAAAAAGTGGTTATCAGGGACTATTGGCAAACAGAGAGGGAACCCCAGAATAGTTTTCAGATTCTGACTTGGCATCAGAATGAAGGAATCCAAGACTATGGTTGGATAATGGGCTTATCATGGGATGTCCCCATTCTTCAGTCCTAGGCCCAAATTGGGATATCTAAAGAGAAAATGCCTCTACATTACCTCTAAATTACCTCTACAATAAGCATACTCTAGTTTTGGTACAGCTATTTGAGTGGTAAACCCATTTTCAGCCAGTTTGAGATGTATACCAATTTTGTAAGCTTCTTTTGAACAAGCTCATTTTGGCAAAGACTTAGCAATTTGGGGATGAAGTTTAGATAAGCATTACTGAGGATTTGAGTGCATCAGATGTATGTTTAATATTATGTTTAATATTTATTAATAATATAGCTTTATGGTTTGTTTTTACATTTATAGATGTTCAGGGTACAAAACTGTATTATAGAAATGAAGAATTTCCTGTCCAGTTCCCCAACTATATTAGATACAGATATAAATTGTAGGTTTGCTGATAACAATTAGAAAAGAAGGAAATACCAGTAAGTAATAAAATAAAAACCTTTGGGGAAAATAGTATTTAAATCTGTTTTATTCAAACTTCTGTAGACCCAGTCCATCTTCAGTCTTCTGACATGTCATTTAACAACATTTTGAAGCTCTGGTTTTTGCCCCACTTATGCTGGAAATACAAACTTCCCCCATTTGGCTGTTAGCTTAGAGCCTTCAGAGAGACAGAGAAAGACCTGCTTTGTATCTGGATTCCTTCCTACCTCCCTTTCTGTTGTTCATTTCTGTTGCATTTTTCTTTTTTGTATTGCAAGCTGCTTTGGGTCCCCATTTGTGAGAAAGGCGGAATACATATAGTTAAATCAATCAATCTATGGTAGATAATTTTTGAATCACATTTGTACCTCATTGTAGAGCCCAGGAAAATTAGATCTGATTTCTCCTCAAGTGAACCATCTGTAGGGAGCTTAAGTTTTTTGATGAGACTGGCAAAACTTGTAAGAGGGCTTGTCTGCATTTTATTTGCATTTATATATTACTTAATTCCATGATTCCAAGCTAGTTTTACATTTCTGACACTTCGATATATAATTTGTAATGCCTTCCACATATTTTTGCCTTGACTATATAAGGATTTTTATTTTCTACTGGCACTGTCAATTTTGTCCCACTTTGTGGTTTTTTCCAAAGAAATTCCTTTAAGAAGCACATTCTCTAAATATAGGAATCCTTTCTTAGTTCTGGTTTAATCTCTCTCTCTATTCACTGCCCCTCCATGACCTCTTTTACTCTTTACCCGTTGTAGATTTTCAAGCTGGTTACCTTTTCTGATTCATTCCCACCTAGGTCTTAAAGTCATTCATAATATATTACTGATTTTGATTTTACCATGTTACAATTTCCTCCTACTGTTTGTATGGATTTTCCTAAACAAAAAGTGGTTGTTTTCCTTATTCATGTGGGTCTGCTTTTCAATAAATTAATGTTACTATTAGGTACATGTTTCCAAATATATGAAAGATACTTTGTATATTCATCATTCATACTTAGTTTCAAACACACTTGACATTTTTACACATTCACAGTTTTGGAAGTCATTATATTGATTGACACTCACCGGCACATATGTTGCTTCCCTAATATCCTTGGTTAAAGGTTCATCATTCTTTATTTATCTAGATTGACTAGGAGGCTGGGAGGATTTAATAGATTCTTCCTGCAAAGATTCTGGCACATAGCATCTTTGGTAGATAATTGATTTAAACATCAAACACCAAATTTTTATTGGCAATTACTGTGGTGACACCTATTATCCATCTGGCTGCAACAACATGGTGTGCAATTTTGCACGCCACATCAGACTGGCCCTGAGTAAGTGGAAGCGACAACATGTCGAGTCTTGAGGCAATTGTTTCATTTACCAATAGAGTGGGAAAATAACATGCATCACCACAACTGCCATCAAGTAACTGGCCATCAATTGCTAAACAAGAGGACATAATAAGTAGGTGTTTAGAAGGCAAAAAAAGGATAAAAATTTGGACTCCCTTTTGCCGGTCATTCACCATAAAATGGTGGCAAAGAGGATTTATTTCTATATTACAAGAAAGTATGGCATAAAAAAGTGATAAGAATAGACATATATGCATTCTGTCTCTGTAATTTTCTAGATTAACTCATACTATTTTGAAAGAGTAAAGTATAGTCAAGTAAGGTATATTAAAATGCACACACACACACACGGCAACCTCATCAAATAATATAAATTTTCAGCTGGTGAAATAATATCCTTGTATATATATTAAATTCTAAGTAGCAAACTCTTTATTAAGTATGTTGTAAATGTCAGGTCAGGTAGTACAAATCTGAAAGTGCCACAGAGAATAATAATGTAGCTGGAATGTTGTTACAGTAATCTGTACTGCATGACAATATTGCTGCTCTTTTCATGTCTGTAGACTTGGTCCAGTGGCATCAGCTGTTGGGCCGAAAAAATCAGACTTGGTGAAGTGTGCTTCTTGTAGGTAGTGTCGAAGAAGCAGAGACATCCATTTCAATTATGTTTATCTGGAAAAGAGTCACATAAAGATCAGTTTGTCTGTAAAAAAATGCACTTTCCACCAAAAAAATTGGTATATAAATAGAACACTTCTGTTTCCTTCAATGTGACTCAAGAAAAGTCTGCTAAGACTGCAGTGGAGGTTTTCAAACCTGATTGTGCCCACCCAGATGTTACACTGTATAAGAATTCAACTATGATCAGATTTCTGAGGGTGTAGGAACACAAAATGATATTGGTGAAAAGAGTGCTGTCCATCCAGGCAACTGAAGGTTGTAAAAGCATATTGCTACACTTAGAGGCCCGTATTTATACAGAGAATGAGTACATAAATTTTGCATGCATTGGAAAGAATGCTCTTATATGCAGCAAAAGGGCAACAGAAAGGACTTGTGCAGACCCATGCCTCCATGAACTGGTCAAGTTATGGTGTCTGGTTTTTTGTGAAATTACTTGTATAAGTCAAATGTAATCAGTCATATTAACAACCATGTTTGATTGAAAGTTTGAGATCAACCAAATTAAGGTCTAACATGATTGCTGATGAACTGCACAACTGTCTGTTACTTTTGCTCCTGACCAGTGGTGGGATTCAAATAATTTAACAACCGGTTGTTTACAAGCACCATTTTAACACCAGTTCTACTGAAGTGGTGCGAACCTGCTGAATCCCACCACTGCTCCTGACTTTGCCTCCTCCTTGAAAGATTTTTAAATTTAAAAAAAAAGTTTGATCAGTGTCAAGAATGGATCAATCTTTGTCATGTTAAAAGAAAATTACAGAAAGCACAAGCGCAGCAGGTCAGAGACACAATGAAGCAGTGGCAAAGCTGCAAAGGGCGGGGGAACCATGCCCCAGGCACATGCCATTGGCATCATGTGAGGGGCAGAAAACCACATTGGTGTCATGTGGGGGGGCGTGTGTGGGCAGGTCATGTCCCAGGCGTAGTTCCCTCTCCTTCCATCCCTGCAATGAAGGGACAGTAGATTTGTTTTAATATCACATTGGAAGTCCTGTTTCAAACAGCCATTATATCAGACCATTACTAAATAAGGGATTTTACCAAAATCTTTTCTACTCCTATTCTTTCCAGCATTGTGGATTTCCAAAACAACTGCTCTGTTTGTACAGCAGATACATTAGACATTCTTCATTGTTCCACTTCTTTTTTTAAAAAAATCTGAATTTTATACAAAGTGCTCTCCATTCACTGAAGTCACTTCAATGTACAGTCATTTCATGTCAAGTCAACATAATATAATGCAAACATTGGCCTATTATGCATGGAACATTTACCTTGGGACTGTTCTCTGTGCAATGCCTTGCAGTGAGCTCTCCTCTTTAAGGAGGCACTCTTTCCTGGATGCACAGTTTTTCTGCAGAGAACTCGCTCAGTGGTTCTCTTAACTGTGCCCATCAACTTATACTTAAAGGCACATTCTTATCCTTAAAGGCACAGATCTCATTACACTCAGACTTTAAACTGCACTTTTATTGGTTTTACTGTTCAAAAAATAATCTTCACCCAAATGAAAGAGCTAAGCACACACTGCTAAAGGAGGGGATATTGTGTTACAGCCAATATTTTCTCACACCTCCCTTTTTGCTGCTGGAGCACAGAGGCTTGTTATTACCTTGATATATCAATAAAATCCACAGGTCAGTTTGTTTGGCTAAGCTCATTTGAGTGAGCTTTTTATTTCACTTGAAGGAGTGGCAACATGGAAGGGGGGCATGGGGGAGGTGTGGATGGCAATGGGAGGGAGTGGGGATGCTGGCTGTGGGTGAAGAAAAGATGCCCATGGTAAATCTGGTCTCACTGGCAAATCTGCCCTTTCTGGGAGTGAAGCAAAATTTAAATTTTTGCTAGAACTGGTCTTGCTTGCCGCAGAGAGAGTGAAAAGTGAAAGCAGTGTTTGAATAAATATATCCATACAAGAAATCTTGCTGAAATGGACATTTGTCCCCACCACACAGCAAATACATTGTGCACAATCATCCACTATTTCAATGATTGTATTTAATCCAAAATATGTCTTCCTCCACTTGTTTGATTCAATTCACCCCATCTCTCTAACTAGACTAGACTGTTTCAAAGCAATCCCACTTTCTGACAATCTTTCTGCCTGAGGTAATAGAAACAGTTTCAGAGATGGTGTTGAAGACCTCTAGACTGATTATCTTGGGGGACTTCAACATTCAAGGGGGTTGTCTTTCATAGTTTTCTTGAGAGAAGGGGCGGTCAACCTAGAATGCTTGCTATTACTGAAATCTGCCCTAGACTCAAGATATGTCAATATATTTTGACCAGTCATAAATGTTCTATTACTGAGCAAGATGATTTAATGGGTGGTGACTGGGCAATTTTAAAAAATCCCTGGATGCCCAACCTGGTTTCAGGCCTAGTTATGGGATCGAAACAGTCTTGGTCACCCTGTTGGGTGACCTGCACTGGGAGATGGACAGAGGGAGTGAGACTCTGATGATGCTTTTGGACTTTTCCACAGCTTTGATCCCATCAATTATGGTATCCTTCTATACAGTTTATTTGGGTTGGGATTGGGAGGCACTGTTTTGCAGTGATTCCACTCCTGCAGTGATTCTTACACCATTATTCAAAACTATCTCATTTCCTTACAATATACAAGCTTAGCCACAGCCTACCTAATTGCTTTGCTTATATCAGATCAGCATAATCAATGGAAGTTGGGGAGGGGGGAGAGAGAGAAACCTCTGCAAATCAGTTTGTTGACTAGAAAGAAGTGGATACATAAAGCATACAGGTCAGATGCTGAGGAGCTGTTTTTATACAAGGCCGAGAATACTGCTGGGACCACTGCCAATTTTATATTTAGATTGTTCTTACAGATACTCCAGACAAGGCCTTTAGAAGTTCTATAGCAAATGAAATCCAGAAGGAAGGAACACTTTTGAATGTACTGCAGTGTCCAGTACTTTGCTGACTTCACAGTGTACAAGAAGGTCGCTCCACAGTAGGATATAAAGAGATCTTTGCTATGGTGCACTGCTTCCAAACCCGAGATAATCCATCACCTGATGGCAGGCTGCACACGGTTAGCATTAAGAGAAACCTCAGTTGTCAGATTCACATCAGAGGCTATACCGATTTATCCATCTTACAGAGCCCTTTAAATGAAAATATATAGGAACTGGCCACAAGACGTTGCAGAGATCAATGCTGTTTGTCATTATACTGGAAGTGATACTAGAGCAGAATGACCACATCATTAGACGTTAATGAATTGCATTAAAAAAGCAAAGTTTCCTTTCCATGCAAAGTACTTGCTAATCTAGCCCTCAGTTCACCTGAACCTTATTTCTATATAACTTGCAAAGATCTATGAGAAGTGGCAGGTATGGAGAGGAATTTTTCTCATTAGGAATTGAGTTCATTTGAACATCAGCTTTGCTGCTAAAGGAACCAAGGGGGCTTTCTGTTTTGAACAACCATCAATTTTTGACAACAGTAAAATATTTTTTAAAGAACATTCTGTTTGCGCTCAGTTTCTTTTTATAAATTCACACATATATTTTAAAGGTGAACATTTCTAGATGAGTTGTCTTCACTAATGCCACAAATGCATTACACAGGTTCACATTCTTACTTGTCATGAAGCTCTCTGAGTAACTGTCAGTTACATCCAGAACGGGAGGTAGTGGGCCACGGCACCAATGCAGCACTGCCTTGCCACCTCCAAAAGGGTTTATCGATGGTGTGGAAAACAGAGAAAAGCCCTGGACCTTCCCACCAATACAAAGCTCCATAGGGCTACCTGAATGTATACCATTGAAAGGCAGACGAAAGTCTGAGGGCTGGTGCACCATGCTACTGACCCTCAATCATGGTAGGGATTGCTCCAGGAATGCCCCAGCCTGCCTCCTCCCATGCTGGCTTCCGAGTGGAATTCCAGGACAGCCATGCCACAGCCTGAACTTCCCAGGTTCTGTGGTAGCAGAGCTGTGGGGTATCTGGCCCTCTGCTGGGGTAAGTGTCTTGGGGATGGCAAATGTTCTAGCATGAGGGCACACTACTCCCATAAGCCCTCCTGATCCCCCCACCTTTGAATGGGGCTCTTTGTCTCTCAGCTGAATTTACCTCCTAGGACTGTTGTAAAAAATAACAAAGATGAAGGAAGACAGCAATGTCTGCACTGTAAGCTTCTTGGAAGAAGGGCAGGGTGAATTTGTACAATAAAAACAAACATGTATACATAGAATCAATTTTCTTGGCCAAAATATGATTGAGTCATCCTTAGGAAAATTTCATTAGCCTTAAAGAAACTCTTCCCCCTTTTCCCCTTAAACTTAACTAATTTTTTTCCCTAAAAATGGAATTTTCAAGAATTCTCATCATGCATTAGTTTATATGAAATTCCACTTAGGAGACTATAGTTGGAATATGTAGAAGTAAAACCTAAGAATTTTTGCTAATTTTACTGAAATATTTCTGGCATCCATCATAAATTCTTCTGTTTCAATTAGAAAGAATCTCCCAATTACCTTTCGGATTTCACTTTTAGATAAAATTTTATCAGTAGTTCTATCTAGTTTTGGAGGAACCCAAGTTACACACAGTCTTTCAGCTGCGTCATCTTTTTGGTTGGTGTGATTTGCTGTAACCAAGTATTGTAATTAATATTATAACAGTAATAGTTCCATATTCTTATGGTGTTCAGATCTCACAGATCTCGTAAGAATAGTGTTTGTGGTTATGACTTACCTAGTTCTTTAAAAACTCACAAATAACTATTGTAACCATTTTGAACACATCACCCCAAGTTTAAGGTTGGCTTCTAATTTTCTTCCACATTTAATTCAAGGTGTTGGTGTTAACTTTTAAAGGTCTTCATGATCTGAACTCTCCTATCTGCCAGCAAGACTGTTTCAGCCATCAAACCAGGGCTTGCCAATAGTTTCCCACTCAGTTAGTGAAAACCACTATGGCTAGGGTTGCCAGGTCTCTTGCTATGGTGGGAAAACCTCCACCATCAACCCTCTGTTGCCCTCCAGTGCTCTGTCAGAATGTGGAAGAAAAATGGTAGTAAAACTATAGCATTTACAAGGATGCCTGGAGTTGTAATTTTTGGGTTTAACTGGGAACTGACAAACATTTTTTCACTTTCAGCAACCCCCATCTCCCTTCTCCCAAGACTCCTGGTGGGTGCCAGTAGCTTGCTGGAAACCCTAGATTTTTTTTAAGTCTGCAGTTTCTTGGTGGATGCTCCTGTGGTTAGAATGGACTTTTGAAGAATGTGAGGATGGCCCTGACTTTCCAAACCACTCAGGAGATTTTCCACTATTTATTTAATGGCTTGTGATTAACAATTGGGCTCTTTTTAAAATATGTATTTCTATATACTGAGATTTCATTTGTTCTTCTCTGGCATACTGCTTTACGTTTTATTGATCAGGAAAAAAGTAGGATAGAAATATTTTAAATAAAACAATATTAATCTTGGTTACCTGGCATGGATAACATCTTTCTTTAGCTTCCACTCTGTATTGTAATCAGTTCTTCATGATGTTCCCCAGAATAAACAACCTAGCAAAAATAAAGGTCAGTCACATGAAGAGGCAAGCTGCTAATTCTGACTGCAGCACCTGAAGGGGACCTAAGCACTTTCATTCCATTTGCACTAATTACCTTCAGAAAATTTCCTGTAAAATAAACACCAAAACATGTTTTACCCAAGCTCTTAATGCAATTTGTCTTAATTAAATACCATGCCATGTAAAAAGCCATTTTAAGAACAGTCAGATCTGCCGCTGCTTCTCTGCCATCATTTTTGAAGGCTCAAAATAGAGGTTCTTATGAAAACAAATGAGTAGCTTGCTCTTTTTCTTTTTAAAAGTTTGTCATCAACTGTGTTCTTTGCAGTTTCAAAAATAGATGGTGCTTTAAGAGCAGCATATGTTCTTCCTCATCAGAGACTGCAGGAGCTGTGCTACATACCTTCATAAAGCACCATCTCTGAAACAAAAAAGCAATTTTGCCTTAAACATTGTTGAAGGACTGCATTAACTGCCATGAGAAACAATATGATGTGCATCAATTCTTTCACTAGGTTAATTCCCTGGGTCAAGTGTAATATGAGAGATCATCCACAATTACAGTATAGTTAAGTATGTGAAATCTTCCCTGTGGGGTAAGAAGAACCAACGGCATGGGGGAAAGAATGACCCACATCTGCTTTGAGCTATTACAGAAGCCTGTGCTTATCCATGAATCCATTAGGTTGGCCCTTGCTGAAATGGTAAATTTCTGTCTGGGTTTCATTATTCCATATTGCATGTTGGGACTTGCACAATTGACATATCCACCATATACCTCTACACAGCAAGGGGGAAATTTTTTTAAAAAAGGATTCTAGTCTAGCTTTTAAACATATCAAGACCAGAACGTCTAGTCTGTCAGTAGCTGTTCAAGGAATGTCTTCCACATTACCTACCACCTGACCTTTTTAAAATGGAAATACCAGGGACTAAATCTGGGACCTTTTGAATGCGACGCAGATGCTTTGCCACTGAGTTACAGCTCCTTCCTAAGCCTTTCCCTTACATGCTACTTTTCTGTGTGTATGAACACTGTTTAGCCAAGAAGCATTCATGTACGCGATTCCAACCGGCAGTCTGAAGAACGGAACCGAGAATGGCAATACTCCATCACTAGATGCCAGTGTTCTTATTTGTGTTTTGCATTCCGTGGCAAGTTTAAAAGTCAGTTATTTTCATGTTGAGAACTGCAAGTCATTATTATTCTACTCATCCTTTTTGTTTGCATGAAGCAACTGTCATTCTATTCTGAAGATTAAAAACAGATATTCCTGTGTAGGCATGGAAATAGATTGATTCACCAATTTGAAAAACAAAACAAGAGCTGCAGCATGGTGACAGAAGACAGGAAAAGGAAGCAACACTTCTCAATTTGATTTTTGTTTTCATTCCACTTTTACAATTTGTACATTAGCTTCAGGGATAAAATTAATTTTGGAACAAGCAGCTGACTGTATGCTTATGTGAAACATAAAATAGATGTGTGTTCTCTGAATAATCTGGTGCAATAGTTCCCCTTTTACTTTAAGATTTACAGAAATATATTTTCTCCTTTCTGATTTTTAAAAATGTTGTCATAGAGAAATCTTATTTATTTATTTATTTAATGTTGTTTTTACAGCACTTCTAGTTTTGTCTTCATACATAATTGATGCAAAACTATTAGAAATTGCATAGTGCTGCGCAAAGAAATTGTAAACAATATAAAAACAGTGTCATGGGTTTAATCTGCCCTATAGAGGCCACCTTCCAAAGCTGTCCTTTTCTCCAGTGGAACTGATCTCTGCACACTGGAGATCAGTTTTCATCCAGAGAAAATACTAGGCTCTTCCTGGAAGCTGGCAACCCTAGCACTGAGGTGGGTCAGAGATTAGAAACCAATCTCCCCCCTCGGGGATTTTGAATAGGTCATGAAAACATATTGGGGGAATAGGCTATATGTTTCTGTGCCTTTAGGTAATGACACTTACTCAAGTCATTTTTTGTTCATTTGTTTTGCTTCCGTTTTAGTTCTCAAAAGTAGAAATGGAGGCTGATACATTTTCTGAATTGTTGCTTCAGTATAACTGTACAGTAATGCTAGAGTGCCTATGCAAAAGAAATAAGAAGGGGAGGATTGTTCTTCTGAGTCATGGATGATATCCCATCACCATTAGGAGTAATACATTTTCAGCAATAGCATGTGGAATAAGTGAAACTGAAGAATCAGGGGAAAACACCAGGGGGAATGAATTTCACAGAAAACATTTCCAAGGCAAAAGGTTTGACCCCTGGAAAAATGTGGTAAGCTGTGCAAGTGGAAAAGGCCAGTGACAGTAATGCAGCATTTTGTGCAGGTACGCTTAAGTTGCTAGGCAGGAAGACTACAGTAATGCATGGCCATTACTACGACAGGGCCTTTCCAATTTCTTCCTGCAAAAGCAACTTCCCATGTCAATTTCACTTGCTCCTGACTGCAGACCTAGTATATCTTCATCTTATTGTCAAACCACTAATTTGAGATAAAATTGACAAAGCTGATACAATCTGTAACCTAGACCCCTTCCACACAGGCCAATAAACCTGGGCTGGGGACAGGAAAAAACCCATTCTGGGCAGGGAACTTCACATGGTTCCCATCCCTAAAGCAAGGCTGCCCCTTGTTTTCTCCCCTGAAATGGATTTTTTTGAGAATCGCACTATCCATGATTATTTCGTTTTATTGCAGGCCACAGCTGCTCGTGAGCGAATGGCTGGCCAGGCACCAGAGGAGTAGCAAGGGGGGAAAGCACCCCCATCCTGCCCAAGAAGGCCCCCATCCCGGAACATCCCCGCCCTAGAATGCCCTCGCCCCTGGAACACCCCCACCACGCCCCCGGAATGCCCTCATTGCACCCCCCTGTTCCCTTGGAGCTACACCTCTGCTAGGCACCACTTTAAGTGCCTGCACTTTCCTCCTTTTAAAAGGTCCTGCTTTGGAGCTGTGTAGCCATGCAGGGACACAGGGATGCGAGATGTCAGCATGCCTGTGGCGGTCCATGACTGCTTGCCCACCTAGCTATGCAGCTCCTTTTGCTGGCTCCATTTGCTGCCTGCATGGAGGCATGCAAATGGGTAAATAGGAGAGAGGGTTACTTTATCCTGACTGCAACCCACTCTGCCTGTGATGTGCAGAAGGGGCCTAATGTTACATCACTAATGGAAATACGACTAACAGATTTTTTTTAAAAAAATCCTTTTGAAAATGGAGGAGGGGAGGAGAAAATGGGTGAAGGATAGGTTAGGCAACTACATGGTGACATTGATATGGGCCTGGTGTTTTGTGGGGTAAAGAAATAAAGACTGTTTCAACATGATCACATGCTCAAGGTGGCTTTGAACTGGATCAGAAAAAAATTGTAGTAAAAGTATTCAGGAAAACAATAGAGGAAAAAAATGAAGGGAAAACATGTCCTGAATCAGGGGGAAAATGATGTGGAATTAAAATAAAAAAAATAGCATTTGGTAGCCAGATTCTTTATAAACAACTCGTGCAGAAAAGGCCACTAATTAGAATCACCTGCAGTAGCAGTCCCACACAGTTGTTCTTCTGATGAACTCAGCAGAGTTGCGAGATTGGCTAAGCACATTTATTTAACTATTGACCTTGTACTTTCAGCATACTCAGCTGTAAGGAGATTGAAAGCTGTTTATTAAAAATAGTTCTTTGTTTTTCAAGGCATAAAAAAGAATAGTGATTTGCAGGGAGGGAGGCTAAATTAATCCTGTACATAATCAATCTCAACCATGTTAAGCACCCTAGCAGACAGGAGCTATAATAAATTGCATCCAACACCATTTTCTATCTTCTCTAGCTACAATAATTTAGAAGCATTTGCAGTTCATGCTCTGCTTATGATGAAACTAGAACAATTATCATGACAAGAAGATAGATTTAATAAAAACAACAATAGTAGACAAATGGGTAGACTTTTCCTGCAGCCCATTAGGCTGAACTGCTGAACAAACTATAGATTTAGCATGCACCCAACTTTTTGGGAATCCATTTTGGCTCTTTGTTCCACAGTTTTTGTTGAAACCAGCAATGGCTACTCTGTTAAATAAATACATAATGTTAAAGACAGGAGGCATTTGTTTTCTTCGTATCTAAGCACCACATTATACTATTTCATTTTCCCCTCCAATGTGTGCACAGAAAAGTGTTCCCAACCTTTTAAAGCCTGAGGACGAGTTTGGAATTCTGACAGAGGATGGTAGACTCCATCACAAAATGGCTGCCACAAAAACCAGAGCCACCTTCTCCTCTAGGAGGTCAAAGAAAGGTTAAAAAATCATTTTAAAAATGCTGGGAACAAACAATGTAAGAGAGAATAAAGCCAACACTTTCATGGAAGGCTGCTGCCAAAACAACATTATTTTAATCTACAGCCAACCCATATTTTCACCAGGATTCTTGGTCTTCAACCAGTCCTGGACTAAGGGCAGGGGTATGGAGAGGTGGTGATACTTATTCAAGAGGCTTTCTCTTTCAGAGCAGTCCCATGCCAATGATTGTCGGCATTGATTATGTAGACCTAGTGTGGGATTCCCTGGAGAGTTTCGCAATTCTGCTGGTGTACTGGCTGCCTAACATGCTGGCAGATAGCCTGGCAAGACTGCTAGAGGTTGTGTCAGAGTGTGCCTTGAGATATCCCAGGCTCCTTGATCTGGGGAATTTCAATGTCCATGTAGATTCAGTCTCAACATCCCAAGCAGCAGACCTAGTGTCATCCCTGGCAGCACTGGACTCTCCCTGGTTAATACGGAGCCCACACATGAAGTAAGACACATGCGGGATCTGGTCTTGAGATGGGGATGAATGTGACCTTAATCTTTATTGATAGAGTGCCAGGATCAGACCGCTTTGCTCTGAAGGCCTGGGTGGACATTAATACTTCCTCCTATCTAGGCAACTGGGTTATTTATACTCATGGATCTACTCAGTTTCCAGAATGCTCTGTGGGATCTGAAAACTACTGGTGGTTTTCTCAATGAGCCAGTGGACTGGAATACCTACCTCTCCAAAGCCATCAAGTTTATTGCTCTCCAACACCTTCTTTGGTCTCACACCAACCTAGCTCCTTGGTATACCAAGGAGCTGTGGTTGATGAAGCAGAAGCTAAGATGGCAAGAGCAAGTGTGACAGCAAACTCATGATGAAACCACAAGAACATCTTATATTTATGAAATTCTACAAGATGGCAACTTCCATTGTGTCTGCTAGGTCATGCCCAGTGCAATCATTTAAAGTAATTAGGTCACTGGCATCCCTTCCTATGGAATTGAAAAGTAGTAATTGCTTATCAGCACTGAAGTTTTTGTGAGCTTTTTTGTGGATAAAGTCTTGCCCCTCTCATTATCATAAAAAAAAGAGTAACAGTAGTTTTGGGAAGCTGCTTATAGGCTGCATGAGGTTATTGTAATCTTTGCAATTTGTGAAGGCATGTTACGTTTTAGTATTTTAATCTTATCTTACAATTATGATTTTATATGTATTGTTCAACATGTTTGTAAGCCACAGCCTGGTTTCAGTCAGGAATGGGTGGTATATAAGTGTAATAAAATAAAATTAAAATTACATCTCCAATGGCAACTCAGAAGCCCTGTGGAGATGAACTCTCATCTTGCCCCAGTCTGTAAAAAACACTTGTCAGGCTCCAGTAAGCATGTTGGCAGGTGTGATGTTGGATACCCCTGTACCAGAATACTTTTTTGGGGTAGAAAAACTTTATTTGTCTTAAAGATTCTACAGAAATAAAACTTTTTGCTATTGCTACTTACTAGGGTTGGCAGCTCTGGGCTGGGAAATACTTGGAGATTTTGTGGGTGGAGTCTGAGGAGGATGGGATTTGGGAAAAGGCAAGAAGGCACCTCAGTGGGCATATTGCGATAGAGTCCATCTTCTACAACAGCCATTTTCTCCAGGTGAACTGGAAATTTACAATGAGCAATTCAGCAATTGAACCCATTTGTCGTTCACTATGGACACCCCATTGGAGTGCAGGTATTCTGCAGTAAAAATGTTCTGTTGTTTCACTAGGCACTAGTTCTAGTATCTATGCACTTCAGGAGCAATCCAAGATTAGAAAAGGGAGTTGTTATACCTCAGTAGAAGCAGACATTTTTTGCATTGAGCCAGTTGCAGATTCAGTTCCTTTTATTTCCATTTAAATAATCTTATGTTGTAGGAAAGAATGTTATTTGCATAAGACTCTGGAGAGTTGGCGCCAATTGGTTAGATGTACCAAGGGACATCATAAATGATAAGTTCATATTTTGTGAATGTCAGCCATGATGCAAAGCAGAAGGCTTGTGTGTGTAGTAAACTTCTGACATTCAGAACTCTATCAACATGATGATCACTCTGTCCCACCTCAGTTTCATTGAAATACCTAGCCCTAAACAAACCCTACATGTAAGAAATAAACAATTGTCCAGACACAGATTACATCATTGTTTTGCTTCTTTATCATTGATGTGCAGGTCTATTCTGAAATCCAGATGTTAACCTACAAAGTCCTGAGGTATGAGTACAGCTACTGTTATGTCCTGCCACATATGTATATTCAACAACATAAATCAGGAAGATCACCAACTACATCAACATTATGTAAGATTTTTTAAAACATGACAATGCAGTTGCAAAAATATTCATTGACCCAGGTATTTGTTTTGAGCTGTTGCTTTTTGTTAGGGGTACAGGGCACCATTTAACAATAGTTAAACATGATATTAAGTCCCACTGAAAGCAACAGAATGTGAGTTAATCATGATTAACTCAATATACGTTGATCTCAGAGGTACTTAAACTTAGTTCCCACAAAAACCAAATTAAGGCTTTGCCATTTCAAAATGTTACTGGGGGTGCACATGAACCTTCAGAGGGGGAAAAAGATTCCTGTTTATAGAAAAACTGTGTCAGGAAGAAAGGCTCTCACAACTTTTCTATGTAAAAAGATTTTTAATTGTGTAGAGGAATCTTCGGTCCTATGGTTCCCATTCAAAGAATGTTCCAAGAATGAAGACTAAGAAAATCATCATGTTGGGTCGAAGTACAAAGAACAGGCAGTGTTCTGCAAAGGAACAACCCAGGTTTCAGGAAACTTGTGCTTGTGTGTTGGCTGGGGGGGGGGGGATAAAATTCCCCAAATTAAAAAAATAGATTTTGCAACAATATCTAGTGATGTCTTGGTACTGCTGAGTAGGGATGTGCACCAATTTTTTATAAAATATTCTTTATTAGAAATATTTTTTAAAGTTACAGAAGAAATAAAGAGATATTCATCAATTAACATGATTATTGTGCTATGTGTTGTGATTACATTTATAGTAGAAAGAATTGAAAAGAGAAAAAGGAGCAAAAATAGAAGAAGAAAAAAGGAGCATTGTTGAAGGCTTTCACGGCCAGATTTAACTGGTTGTTGTGGGTTTTCCAGGCTCTGTGGTCGTGGTCTGGTAGATCTTGTTCCGAACATTTCACCTGCATCTGTGGCGAAACATACTGGACCAGAGGCGTAGCTAGGCCAGAGTGTGCCCAGTGCACACTCTGGCTTTTTCACCCCCCGTGGCCCCCTCCCCCCCGTGGTGTCCCCCGCAGCAGCCTCCCCTCGCGGCACTTCATTCCACTTATTTTTAGGAAAGGAGCAGGCCGAAGAAGCCTGCCTGCGTTGCCTGGGCCTGGTGGGAACAGTTCCCACCAGGCCTAGTCAACGCAGGCAGGCTTCTTCTCTGGGATGTTCCATTCCTAAAAGTAAGTGGGGTGTGTGCCGTGGGGGGTGCGCCATGGGGGGGTGCACCATGGGGGGTGCTGTGGGGGGTGCTGTGGAAGGGGGGCGGGGGGAACTGTGGGGGGAGCCAGGGGCTGCAGGGGGTGGGGGATTTTTCCACCCTCCACGTGACCAGAATTGGTGCACCCGGTGCGTTGTTTATTTTTGTATCTCTGTGTAAGATTTTATTGTTTGTAAAGATGTATATTTTATGCCTAATAAAGGTTTACTGTACTGTGCTGTATAATCAATAATTATAAAAGCACAATGCTCACCAAAAATATGAACAAGGAAATCCATAAATTGGAACAAATATCCCAATTTAAAGAAGAAGAAAAGTAAAATACCTAGGGGTGATATTAGAAAACAATAATACTAACCTAATAAAAATAATTATACTGGCCGCGGTTTTACTGCCCCCCACTGAAATTCTGCCGATTTCCATCTTTGTCATCTTGGTTGGGCCTGCTGTGACTCCATCTGGGCCCACCTGTTCCCTCCCTTTCCTTCTTTTTCCTTTTTCCCCTTGCTTTTAGCCTTAAGCGGGGAGCCTGTTTGAACTGTTTGAACTGTTTGAACTGTTTTAACCTGTTTGAATTTTTTGGATTGTTCAAACTATATGTAACTGCTGCCGGAGTTTTAATGTTTAATGTCATGTTGTTGAGTTGCCGTTGATAACAGCCATGTTGTTGAGCCGCCTCGAGCCCCTCAGGGAAGAGGCGGCCTAGAAATTTAAAATATAAATAAATAAATAAAAATAAAATTTGGATGGAAATCAAACAGAAATTTCAGAGTTTGTCCTTCTTTGGGAAAATCTCATTAATTAAAATGTCAATTCTCCTCAAATTCATGTTTTTATTTCAAAACCTTCCGCTCATCACATCAAACAAGATTTTCAGTTCCTGGCAAAGGGATGTCAGGAAATTTATTTGAGGAGGAAGGAAATCCCAAGTAAAGTATAAAAATCTCATAGATGCTAAATATACAGGAGACTATACTCTGCCTAATTTCTGTCTGTACCATGACACTGCAGCAATCTCAGGGGTAAAAACCAGGGTTAATTTGACAGATTATAATGTTTTAAATTTAGAAAGTTTCAACAATAATTCAGGATGGCCAACTATCTATGGCCAATCTCGCCAAATAAATCCCCAGGAAACAAAAGTTTTAAATCTCATCTCATCAGAAATGCTTTATTAAAAATTTGGACCAAATACAGGAAAATATTTTACAACAAAACATCCAACTGGTTATCCAGAATGGAAGGCCTGCAAATAAAATAAAGAAATGATAACAGAGATTGGTTTACATACAAAAGTACAACAATAGTTTTACAAGGAGAAGTAATATTTAAACCTAGAAATTTAATCCTAATTAAAGGTCTACCCTGCCATTGGTTCACATATGCACAACTGTAGAATGCATAGAATTCAGATATGAAACATTGGGGCATTGATATCAGTCAATCTGATCTTGACAGAATACTGGCCAGTGACAACACAAAACTAATAGGCAAATTATATAACTGTCTCCTGGAACAGAAACAGAAATAGTTAAACAAAATATGATAAAGTGGGCACAAAATGTCAATAAACCGATCACACTAGAATAATGGCAAAACATTACAAAAGTATATATAATATACTCAGACCCCTGGGAACAAAACTTAAAAAATGTATTACAGACGTTATCTAACCCCTTTAACTATTTCAAAAATAAATAACAAATACTCACCCAAATGTAGAAAGTGTCATCAAGAAGTAGGCACATTTTTCCATTCCTGGTGGATCTGTAAAAAAGTGAAAGAATATTGGTCATCTATAAATATACAAATAGAAAAAATAATTGGTAAACAATTTACAAAAAATCCATTAATTTACCTTTTAAGTCCGGCAATAACTGATAATGAATTTGAGAAATCACAATTGCATTTACTATTTCATTTAATTATAGCAGCTCGACTAGTCCTTGTAAAATATTTGAAATCTGATCTCCTCCCATCTCCAGAAGAATGGAAAGCCAAAGTACTTGCAACATCTATATACAATGCATAAACAAGCACAGCAAATTAAATTGCTACCGGCTGAAATTTATAGGAAAAATGGGCAGTTAATGGGCAACCTATATGGCTAAAGGAAATAACGTCATTATCTCTCCAGTTGAATATTAGATAATTTTCTAATTAATGATTGATGTGAAAGTATTCTATCTGTTATGGTTACACAATTAATTTCAGCAATTATGTATCTGGCTTCATTATCAGTAAATATCAAATTTGGTTTAAAATCTTCAGTAATATATAGGGCCACTCCCCCTTTTTTACCCCTGCATTCAACATGTAATAAGGTTGCTAATTTGGGGCTGTAAATATATTTTTCTTCACTCTTTTTTATGTGACTCTTGAATACAAATAATTCCATATTTTTCATTACTGACTTGATGGAATACATTTTTCCTTTTTGTGAGGTTATTAAGCCCATTCACATTTCAAGAAACAATTTTACAAATCATATCTGAAAGAAAAGGAGAAAAAGACAAGATTCATTCTTACCCCTAGACCAAGCTTACTGATCAGGAAATTTCAAATTTTTCTTGTTTCTTGCTAAGAAATCTATGAAACCTGATTGGAGAAGAAAAGGGGGGAAGAAGCCCATTTCTCCACAGTTACAATGCATTTTGCACTCATCAACTTCCTCTACTGCTCAGTTTCTTTTTTTCCTCTTAATGATGTCAAGGAGAGTGATGGGAAGAAGGAAAGGAGGCAGAAGGAAAACTAGAGTAGTGGTTAACAAGGCAGGGTGGGCCAGTGTCTGGGGTGACAGAGAAGGGCAAGAGTATGGAAGAAAAGAGGTGGAACATGGTACCATTGGGGAAATGCATGAAAGTAAAAAAGCCAGGGAATAAACCAGGGTCAGTGGTTGAATTTCCATATGAGATTTTGTTTTGCAGATTGCCACTTTTGCAGACCTTGCAACTAAAACAGAACCCCTACTTAGGGATGCTTGCAAATTTCTGTGCATTATACTATTAAGGCGGTCATTGCTATGCTTACACTGTAACTTAGATAATCAAATCCATTATAAAAGGAAAGAGATCAGAAACCTAAAGATAAAAGGAGCTTGCAAGTCAGGACTCAGGTAAAGGAGTGAATAAAGAGCAATCTGTGGATCTCTGAACATTTATTAATGTTTTGATAACATCAAGAAGAGCTACCTTTATCCCTATATTCTAGGTTGTAATCCTAGATCTTAAAAGATGTTACAGATTGTGGTGCATACATATCTCTGTGTGTGTGGTTTTCTCTGTGTCCGTGTGGTAGCTTTTCAGTTGTCTACTTTTTTGCTGCTGATTTTATGGATTTATTTGTATTATTTATGTATTTTGTATGAATTTTATATTCAGTGTACATAATAGTAGTAGGTATGTTGTAGTATGCTGATTTCTTGCTGCACACTAAAGACTGAACAATATAAATATGTTACATGGAGAAAAGTAAGTATTAAATTGGTGTGAAATTAAAGAATTACAGTTTGGGGGCCCTCAAGAGAGAAATAAGGATTCAGGAGAAAAATCTACAAAGATGACACTTTGAAAATCATTCCTATCTATAGGGATAAGCCAACTGCTTGTTAAGTAGTCTGTCTTCAATTCCTGTTATCTAGTAAGTGAGCAAAACAATTCAGGTTTGGGGTGTGAAAAATTCAAGGTGACTCCATTAGAAGCTAGGCCTAATAACATTTATTGTAAAAATGGGCTGGTCTTCCACCTGAGTTTAATTGCCATTTGCTCTAGGCCATTCTGCAAGATTAGAGAGAATCCTATAATAAGAATGAAGAACAAACTTGCCAGATAAATGGCAGCTTCTGATCCTGATCTGGCAGGCCTAGAGGGATTTGTTCATTCCAGCTCCCCAGTAGGACAAAGAGCTTTAATATTTTTTTCCTTGTTTCAGAAATCTTCAGCATACCACACTGTCATCCAATATAATGCATAAGATCGGATGCTCTTATGCACCTCTTTGCCAATTGTTTCATCACATTTCAAGAGGGAAAGGAGGGAAAACCTCCCTCTACATCTGTTTTTCAGGCTGTGTCCACAATTAATTCTACAACCAACTGTTTCATTATGTTAATCTTTTTTGGTCATGTGTCTGCACTTTGGCAAGTTATGTCGACAGCTTTTTTCTCCTCTCACTTGGGCAGAATCTTTCCTCATTAGAAATGTAAATCATTGCAAGTTCAGTGTCTGAGAGGCTGGGTCTGGTTTCAGAAAAATCTTCATGAAAACTAAGCTCATTAGCTACAAGGAAACTGAATCAGCTTTACCATGCTTTTGATGCTGCACCTGTTCATATTTAATTGAATTGAATTTAATAGAAATGATCCAATCATTTTCCCACCTCCTGTTCACTTTTTTTTGCTTATTTCCACGAAGCCAACAGCTCACAGGAAATCTATGTTATTTACATGCATTTCAATTAAAATAGCTGTAGCTTTTCAAAACTGGTTTGAGATTTGCCATTTGGAATTCAGCATCTCCTTTGAACCAAGAATGTTTGAACATGGTGGAGATTTCACTAAAATTTGGCTTGCAGTTTGCCGTCTTTAATGAGGTGGCTGTGATGGCTGAACATTTGCCAACTTCCAAAGATTTTATCCAAGATTATTTTTTCAAAGTCATTATTTTAAACCAGTTATTAAATGTATACAAAAGAAATATGTGATACACATGAGCATGAGTCAGACCATTGGCCCATCAAGGTTGGAACTGTCAAAATATTCTGATTGGCAGCAGCTGTGCAGGGCCTCACATCACCTATGACCTGATCCTTTTAACTGGAGGTGGCAGAGACTGAAGATCACCAGACAGGGATAGACCTTGTGTGTGGGGCTGAGGTAGATCTCTCTGATTCCCCTCCCCCATGCCAAGCTCTTCCAGCCCTGCAGAACTTGAATATCTGTGAGTAGGGTGCATCTATCTCTTCCTCCCTCCTCTGCTGGCTTCCGAGAGAAAGCCACAACTTTTTTGGCTCCATGTGTATTTGGCTTTTTGAATAATCTTTTTTTTTTGGGGGGGGGGGTCAGTAAAAGAAAAACCAAAAAAAATCAGTATGGTTTGGGAAGTGAGGGAGGTCCTGTGATTCAGATGCACTGAATCACCAAGCCTGGGCTGAACCTTCAGAGAATGCATTTTCTGACGCTATGCATACCGACTTCTGGAGTGGAAAGACTGATATCATGTGTGATAGACTGCAGTACAAATATGATTTTTAAAGTGCAGTTCTGTCAAAGTAAAATTCTGTTTACCTTCAGGCACAGAAAGTACCTAAGAGCAGGGAAGCCCCTTGATTGACAACGGCCTCCTGCATTCTGATTGGGCAAGTAACTGCATGATGTAGAGAAGGAGGAAATTAAATTCCTTGTTAGTATATTCTGTGAGGGCTTTTGGTCTTGCTTAAGTACTGCCTGCTGTAACAGCGCTCTCTCCCTGAGGGAAGACAGCAGCCCCAAAAAGGGAGTGAGGCCTGCTACAGAGGGTGGATATGTGCGTAGCTGACTTTGTTGGCCTATGGAACTCCCCTCAACTCACTCACACACACACAGGTCTCTTAAACAGAAAATCCTGTCAGGGGATACTAAACTATAAATATTAAGCTGCCACCAAAAACTGAACCAAATGGAATGTATAGAGAGGCTCTTGAAAGTTTAAACACAAAAAAACCCCGTAGATTTTATTTTAACAGACTTCTCTTCTCAGGATGGTTCAGAGAGGCACATAAGCATTACTTTAGGCAGACTTTCATAGATGTTACAGAACAGTTTCAGTAAATGTGGCTTTCAGTACAGACTTTAGGGTAAATTTTCCACACATGGTCCAGAAAAGGTTTCCCTTTTGTCTCCCACCAATTTAGGCCTCTAGCCTTTGATACCATTTCACTGAGAGGATCCTTTTATCACACCGACTCTCAGTCTACTTTCAAGACTGTCAGTTCCCTCTCTCCTTTCCAACAGGCTTCTTCCTGCTTTTATAGCAGACAGTGCACTCTATCTGTGGCTGCCAGCTATAGCATTACAGCCCAGTCAATCAAACTGTGCTCTGGCTGTTACTGTGGTGCTCTGACTAACTGCACCTTTGCAAATTAACCCCATAAGCCTAATCTGTCACACCTGCCTTAACTGTACAACAAAATAAGCTCTGAGAGGAGTAGATCATACAAAGAGATGGACTGAATCTACTGGTTAGCAGTCTGAGTGCTATGTGAAAGCAATTATACAATGACCAAGTATACTGGCGAGAAAGAGTTTATAGGATAGCCAAGCTAAAGGCCATATAAACCAGGATAATAACTTCTTCTGAACAGAGAAGAATTCTACTGTACCAGTAGGTCTGGGATATAGAGATTTGCTTCAAGTAAAGAGTTTATGTTTTCTCAGTAAAGAGTTTATGTTTTATTTTTGAGTGTTTTACCTAACTGTGAGGGCTGTGTGAGAGTACAGTGAAATGGTATCAAGCCATTGTTAAGACCCTGTATGTGAATGGCCATAAGACAGAAAATCTAAGCAAAGGAACTGTAAAAACTGAAACATCTACCGGTATGAAACAACATCTAAGCTAAATTGAACCTGGCTCCAACCTGGTGGAACTCTCTGTCAGTAGACAGCAGAGCCCTGTGGGACCTTAATAAGTTCCTCATGGCCTACAAGACATAGATATTTCATCAGACCTTTGGTTGAGACCTCTCATTCCAGCAGTCTCCCACTCACTATTAACCATTATCCATCAATATTGTGGACATACTGTGAATATCATGTATAGGAATATAGATCACCTGTCTTCCCTTCTGGTATGATTATTTTCTTATTGGACACCAGTGTTAGTTAGATTTGTCTTAATGTTTCTTGTTGTCTTAATGTTTCCTGTTGTCTTAATGTTTCTTTAGATACCTATTTGTTTTATTTTATATGCTGTACACTACTCCAAGCTTAACTGTGATTAGGGGGGGAACAGGATATAAATTTAATAGACTAAATAAATGAATAAATAATCTTAAGTGCTGTGCTGAAGAAACCAAAAACTATAAGTCTCTGTGCCAAGCTTTCTTGTGAATAGTTATATGTATTTATCCTGCCTCCTGCCTAGTTTAACTCATCCACATACATGTTATTCTCACTTTACCATCCCTTGTCTGTTTAATAAATCTGTTGTTCTGGTTAAGTTAAAATGTGCCTCAAATTTTTATTTTATTTGTGCCTTTGTGAGGGGAGTGCCTGTAGAAATGAAAAATATAAGTCAGTGGACTTCCTCTGTGTTCTGGGTGTTAACAGGGCTGAGGAAAAGTGCTTTGTACCTTACACTACTATTATTAAAAATGGCATAAGTTAAAAAGATTTAAAAGAAATACAAAAATTAAAAGATAAAATGCAAAGCAAGCTACTGTCATTATTAGAGCCACTTCAGTCCCTGAAGGGAAAAAAGGTGGTAAAAACCTGAGTGGATGGCGTCCCAGTCTGAAGAAATATAGAAGGTGAAGGGGTTTCATTCCGCATCATGTGTCAGGCAAATCCTTTAGAAATCAAAGCCCTTGAATTAATATTGGCACCCATGTTACCTTTGCTCTGCTCAAGTAGTCTGGGCTGTCTATGATATCACAAAATTACTGGTAGGACCTTCAGAGATGCTTCTTCCCTCCCCCACTCCCCCCAACAAAATCTGGCTCTAGGTTTGCATGGAAATGTGCTTAGGTCACAAAAATTAAGAAAGGTAATTTACCAAATTGATTTCCCCATCACCACTTTGTGTTTAAAAGTGTCCCATTTTGTGATTCTGTGTGTTTGCCTCCATGGACCATTGTGTTGTGAGATTAATCCTCTCTGCAAGCAAAGAAAGATGAAGAAACTCCTAATAGGTTTAAACCTTGTGGCAAGCCATCTCTAATTGATTTCTCTCTGTAGAGAAAGACTTTTCTTAATTATCCTTTCAAGTAGCTTAATAGATTTGAGAAAAATCCACCCCTCATCTGAGCTTTCAAGTATGAGTGCATGAAGCAGGTTTAATGAACAAATTTCTACCACGTTTCTACCGCAAATTTAACACACTTCTAAAGTTAACAAGATGTCCTAAAATGTACTACCTGCTGCTTTGTTTAGTAACATTTAATTGGTAGGTTTTCTGTATTATTAATCTTTAGGCTCCCACGTTCTGATACAGAAAATAGAGCATTTCACAGTATGGGCCAATGTAACCTACTCTCTGGGCAATAGATATATGCAGTATTGACTGACATTACATTTCATGATTAATTTAAAAAAAATTATTTAAAAAGATACACACATTTTAGTGGTAATAATTCTATCAGGTTTTTTCTTAATACAGTCAAGAAACAGGACAAACTGCAGTTTCACCGTGAGCAAGAAGAGTCCATGTCAGCAACAGGGATTTACTATTTGAAATTGTGCTGTTATGACTTTCCTAGTGCCAAGTCATTTGGACATCATGGTTTATCATGTAAACCAGCACCAATCACATTGTGTTCATCAGGTCTCTGCCACATTCCAGTACAAGTGTGGTGCTATTGCATGAAGTGAAACTATATGGTGGTGAAGATTAAACAATGTGGGCAAACTACTGCATGCTAATTTCTTTCTGCATGGGGATCCTGCAGATGCAACTTCAAGTGACTATCATTAGTTCACTGTTCATGTGAAATATATTTATCCACAATCACCAGTTTACATTTTGGTAGATACATAAAAGGTGATATTGTAAACAACAACAAAAACTAAACTAAAATTTAAGATGATTTTAAATTATCTATTGCTGTCAGAGGTTCCACAGGAATGATTTCTAATGTGTCTCCAATGGCACTCTACTTTTATTCCAGTTTCCTGAATGTTCAACTCTTTTCTGAAACAGGTTTTAATATTGTAAAATGGTAGTATTAGTTATAAGGGAGAGTGGCATAGTATACGACCCCCACACAGTGTTAGCTACAACTGAATCTCCAAGTTTGGGTTTCTAAAGTGTCGTAAAATTGGGTGTGTAAATTGCTGTCAATTCCAAACCCAAAGCATTTTATCTGGGCTCAGGGGATGTCATTCTACTTTCAGGAATCATCATCCCACTCTGGAGGCAGTCATTCTGAATTAGGTCAGGCGTCTCATAATCTGTTTTGAATTTTCATTTCAACTTTTGTGTGCTGTAACATATTTCAATTTAGCCCATGCAAGTCAAGAGATATTCCTGGCTACCATTATATGCAATAGGCCTTCAGACCTCTTTCATTGCTCCCAATACACATTCCTATCATTCGTTTTAGTACATCCCCATAATGACAGACCAGCAGAAAGGGATGTGGAGCTCTGCAAAGGACTTTTCCTTTGTAATGGAAATGAGCAGGCCTCAAGAAGGAAGGGTGGCAAATGCAGAGTTTTCCGCGGAAAGGTAAGAATTTTTCATTCTCAAATAGTCACTGTAAAAGCAGCAAAATGCAGACAGGCAAGGTTTTTCTGTTTTTTTCTTTTTACATTTTTAAATTTTAAACTGATGTTCTCCTGCTAGGCTGCTTTGATTGCCATTTCAGGAATCAGTGAAGATAAGTGAGTTTGTACCAAGAGGCATCTACTCCAGGAGTTGGGGGTAATAAGGTTTGTAAAATTGACCCCCTTGATCCAATTCACTTGAAATATGGAAGATTGTTAGATTAGTGGGGAGGCTATGTTCCAATCAAAAGTAAGTAATTGCAGTATCTCCCCCCGCCCCACCCCCCAAGCTCAAATCCAAAGTTATAATGATTTTTTATTGGCACATATTCACATTGTGCATTGCACACTGAGACTTACCATGTAAATCAGATGATTCCTCCACATTAAGTAATTTGGTCAGTCCTATGTAATCTCATTATGGAATAATTTTTTGCAGAGATTATTGCTTTAGTTCAACAAGAAAGAAATGTAGTTTAAAGTTCCCACCATGAGCAAGGATTACCATATCTGTAGCCTTAAGGAGCCGTGTGGCATAGTGGTTAAGTGCTTGCACTGCCACTCACAAGGTCAGGAGTTCGGGCCCCCTGTGGGTCAGATATCCTGGCAGCTGGCTCATGGTCAACTCAGCCATCCATCCATTTCTTGGTCGGTAAATGAGTATCTAGCTCATAGCTAGAGGGTAAAGAATAGCCGGGGAAAGCAATGACAAAGTACCCCACAAAAATGGCTTGCCTATAAAATCACTGCTCGTAGTGGTACCCCAGGGTCAGACATGACTGAAGGGGAAATTTTACCTTTACCTTTTGCCTTATGTTGCCAGAAACAAAGTGATGTTTGCTGCTAGACAGCACAGCACCCTATCCATGGCACAAACTACAAACTGGATAATATCTCATCAGAAGCATGTCAAATTTCTGAGCATCCATAATGAGATGATTAAAGCTGAGTGTATATGCCTTTGCATATATGAGATCCTGTTTAATGAGCTTTTCTTGTTTTTCCAAGACATCAGAGTCAGTCACACCAGAACTATTTCCCATGCTGCTGTTTGGCTGATACAAGCCAAGTGTACTTTCCAAGGGTTCTATCTGAGACCAAAGCATGCAATATAGTGCAACAACTTTCTTAGCCACAGACACTTCCCCAATCTGGGCACGTCTCAGGATACAGCAGAGAATAATCAGTTTGTCCACAAATTTATCAGGAGGTCAATAATACCACACATTGCATTCTTCCGTCTGTTGTGCTATCTTAATCTAAAGGAAAATGGGAATGCAGAAAATAGCCATAGACAGAAAGATTTCTGTTCTTAAATAAACAAATCTTTTCCCACCCTGCGTTTGTTTTTAATTTTAGCTCAAGTTTATTGTTTTTTTTTAAAAAAACTTCATACTCCTTCCTCCAGCCACAGACATTAGTCTAAAAGAAAGAGGTAGGAGCTTGTAACCAGGTAAGCCCTTTCTGTAGTAAAAAGTTTTCTAAAAAAACAGAATACTGAAGGATAACCAGACCCTTGCTAACCACCCTTGCTGTCTGCTTGCTTTTCCTTATATAGTTCTGCCCCGTACTGAAGAATGCACCTATCTCTCCCCTAGATCAGGGACCAGAAGGGGTCACATTCATCATGACTGAGCTAGCCAGGGCAACTCTTTCTCCAGCATCTGGGTGGTTTTAGGAGCCAAATCATGCAAAAGAAAAATATGCAGCACCATAAACTGTAAATGACACATACACATTTAAATGGCCTGCTTTCTGTTAGAGATGATTTTGCATTTCTCATCCCCATTGTTTCAACCGGAATACCCCCATTTTCATTTCACATCTCTCTTGTGAGAACTGTACTTTTACTTTTGCAATATTTTTATTCCATATAGTTAAATGTTTTTTCCCTGTAAAATGTTATGTGTACATTAATAAGTCAGTCAGTATATAGGCCAAATGACATGCATTGCTCAGATCAATAGCACATAGAACTAACATATGCAGAGGCGTAGCTAGACCAGAGTGTGCCCGGGGCACACTCTGGCTTTTGCACCCCCTGCGCGCCCCCTGCCCCCCTCAGTGCCCCCTGTGCCCCCTGTGCCCCGCCTTCCCCCACGGTACTCCCCATGGTGCCCCCCTCGCACCCCACCCCACTTACTTTTAGGAAAGGAGCAGGCCAGAGAAGAAGGCTGGAAGCCTGCCTGCGTTGCCTGTCCAGCTTGCTCCATTCCTAAAAGTAAGTGGGATGGTGCGCTGTGGGGGGGGGGGTGCCGTGGGGGGGCCTGGGTGGGAGGGGGAGGGAAGGGGGATTTTTCTGCCCCCCACGTGACAAGAAATGGTGCGCCCGGTGCATCGCGCACCCCCTGTCCCCTGGTGGCTTCGCCACTGAACTTATGTATTCAGTGTGTATGAATGTTTTAAAAAACAACAGCAAGATCCAAAATCATTGTCATAAACATAAAAAGAATTAAAATATTTCCTTTTTCCTTGATTTGGTGCAGTAATAAACAGAGAGACAAGCAAGTAATCTTTTCCTGATTGCTGCTCTGGTGTTAATTCCAGGAAACCTAGAAATTTAAATGTGCATGCCAATCACAACTGTGCATGCCACAGTAGGTTCAGGACTGCACCAAAGAAAGCCCTTTTTCAACAGCTTGTAATTAACTTGCTGAATTCACTGCTACAGGATGTGGTGATAGGCACTAGAGTAGATAGCTTTTTAAAATGTTAGACAAATTCATTGAGAATAGACTTATCAACAGCGGTAAGCCAAAACAACTAAATGAAAACTTCATGTGCAAGATGCAAGCAATATATCTCTGAATTTTAGATGCTGGATGAAAACATTGCTTTTAGGATCACCCAGCAGCATCTGACTGAACAATATTCTTTCAGTTCTATGAACCACATGAAAGAGGCATGTTTCTGCCAAAATAACGGCAATTTCAGTTTTATACCTGTCCCACATAGGTTATACAAAATGGCCTAATTCTCAGAGTATGGAAGCAAAAGGTTAAGTTTGTATCTGACCCAATAAGGTAAATATTATATTGCCCCTCGAGCATTTTCTAAAGTGGCACAGAACTTGCATGAATTAATTGTTCTTTCCCAATGAAAACAGAGTGGTTCTCTCCATTTATAGCACTCTATTTATATTCATTCCTTCAATAATTCTCTGAATTAATCAATCTGAGGGACAGCAACTGGACCAAGATCTCTCTTAAACTAGCTCAATACTTTATCTATTACATCAATCTTGATACAAATATCATTAGTTTTCATTGTGAAAATTATGTGCACAGGATAGTTTCAGGTGGATAGCCGTTAAAGAGCAAGATTTAAGTCCAATATTAACTTACAGGCCAAGTAATTTTTTGGGATATAAGCTTTTTGACTCTCAAAACCTTATATCTTGGAAATTTTTTTTAATCTTTAAGGTGCTACTGGACATAATCTTGCTTTTACATGCAAAAGGGTTTTGTTAAACTATGGAACACAAATGGCTAGTAGTAAGTGCAGAAGCTACATTCACAGAAATTGGCAATAATAGGTTTTTTTAAATAAATAAGCCAGTTACAAGGGATACTATAGAACTGTGCAGCCCTGCCACTGCAACTAAAAAACAAACAAATTTCTAACCTGAACCAAACCTGTGAATCCTTGTTATTACCTGTTCTGTATTTTCCCATCTGAATTTTCCTGTTAAATTTACGCATTACTTTGTGTAATGTGAAAAGAGGCAAAACAGATAGAAATGAAAAGGTCATATTCATAGAACTCTGCTACTACTCTTTACCCATGCACTACTAACAGTTCAACCCTAGGCAGAGTTAAACCCTTTGGAGATAATGGATTAGAAAGGTATGGCACTGCTTAGGATTGCACTGGAAATGAATTAGCATACCTATGCTGTGAAGAACAATGTTCTTTCAGTCCTATGAACCACATGAAAAAGGCCTTCTGAAACATATGACCAATAGAAAATGCCTTATTGTCCTACAAAATACTGATTAGCTTGTCTGAATTGTAAGTTGATGAGACTATATTCTGACAAAACACAGCCTTGGACTTACCCGGCCTATTGAAGGAGGCACACAGCAGGTTCTGGCCTCAGTCGATGGCATACGATAGCCTACAAAGCGTATATGCAACCTCACCTCATGCTCTGATTTGTTCCTTTGTTTCACCAAGCCAACAGACCTGTGTATGGATTGTTGGACTCAGTATTGTACACTGGACTGGTCGGTATACTGCATGGTCAGGATGGGGCTTGAACCTTGGTCTGGATGACATTGTTACAATTTGCTGGCTGGGTCATCGGGGTATGAAATGGGACCCTTTGCTGCCTACGGTTCGTGATATGGATCTTTGATTTGGCTCCCCCCATGGCATAGTCATCCAGCTGGGGGAGAGTGACACAGAAGGGTGTGGTGCTGTCACACCGGATGGTTGCAGACTTAAGGGAACTATATCGGCGGCTGCTGAAGGCAAGGTGGTTTTGGTCATGCTTGCTGAGAAAGCAGACATGGTGGGACGCGAAGAACCCAGGAAAGATTGATCGGGCCAGGAGTACAGTTTGCAAAGTTGCAGCCAAAGTGGTATGGGAGTTGGGCGGAGAGGTTATTCCACAGACTGAAATATCCCATTACCAGGGGGCATATTTTCACCCTGATGGCTTGCATGTGTCCGAATGGGGAATGGATGTTTGATTACCAACTATACAGCATGCATTATTGCAGTGGTTAAGGGCTTAGGAAGCTGTGGCGAGAGCCGGTTGCTACCATCTCGGTGGTGGGTATGGGCATAGGAACACATTCTTTCTGGGGAGGGTGAGCTTGCATGCCAGACCTCCCTGTTGCTGGGGGCTTCAATAAGAGGTCTGGGGGTGGGGCTGCCTTGATAACACAAATCATGGAATCTTTGCTAGGGACCCTGCTACTCCTGGCAGAAAAGGGTGTCACGTAATGGGCATGTGCTCAGGTGGCACCAAGTAATTTTCTATCCCAATTCCCCAGCACTGGGATTGGGGATGGTGCCAGGTTCAGCAGGCTTGCTGCCCGGTGGCTAGGATGTGCCCCTTATGTTTGCCCAGCTTCCTATATTTGTTTAATAAAGCAGGCTGTGGCCAAGTTTATTCCAAAGAAAGCTGAGTTTGTGGTCATTGAATTAAGCAAGCCTCCGTACATCAGCATGCAAAGGAATTTGAACTTACTTTCTGTTTCCAAAAATGTTTTTCTAAAAAATAGCTGCCAATGAAATGACTCCTTAGGAGAAAATTATTCTAGCATTACTACTTCCCCTCTTGCTAAATGGTAGTTCACTAACAAGTCATGCTGAAGTAGTCTAATTCATAATAATGAAGCTACCCCTGTGTAAGGTCTGACTGACCAGCCCTTCAGCATTCTGTATTGTCATTTCAAGACCAGTGACTTCTGCCCTGTCACTTCATAACCTGTTGCCCAGCATAGGATGTCAGATTACTGTACCACTCAGGTTGTCATAAGGAAGCTAACCCAGCATATGTGGATGACAGAAGCTGTGACCTACAAACCAGTTCAGTCAGAGTATGTAGATTTAACTTCTGCTTAAATAAAAATCAATAGGACTGAGATTGGCTGAAATCTGTGCTTTTTGACTTGTGCATGAATCAGACTGATCATCACCCTGTCAAGTATTATTCATGAACGTAATATGTTTAAATGTACTCAGTTATTGTATAATGCTGAGTTAGATGCAAAGATATTAATAAATCCACTTCTCCAAGGCTTAAGATTGGCACCACTATGCTTCTTTAACCTGCATTTCCCCATAATGGTTCTCATTATGATAATGCCCAATTGAGCACTATAGCTCCACAGCTATTTTTATATTTCTCCCTGACAAAGCCAAGTGTGGTTATTTTATGGAAGTGCTCATTTTTTCAAAAGTTTGAAAAACAATGGGAATGTGAAATTGCCTATAGTGGTTTCATGGAAATCCAGCAATCTGGTAATCTTATAACAAGAATAAATATTGTCACATGCTTCCCATTTTCCCTAGTGATATCATGTTAAAAGAGGCATAGTGCCTGCACGAAAGTGAATTTCCTTTAGATAGCAATGAAGAGCTGTGGTGTCTTTGTTGTCGTTGCCTTATTTACAGATTTCTAGAAAAGATGCTTTGCTCAAGGCAGCATACAACAAAATGAGTAATGTACATCAAAAATGTAAAAGTCAAAAAGCATAGCAGGGATGACATATTGCAAATCAAGGCTGGTGATAAAATATGTGTGTTTCTCACTTCTAAAAAGTGATTCTATCTGTTATTTTTATTTGTATCCCACATTTGTCCCTAAGGGTATCAAAAATGGTGCATGACACAAGTTTTTCCTCTTCCATGTTACCTTTATAGTGGTCCTTTCTGCGCAGCAGAAATAAAATGTCTTGAGGACAGGAAAAAAATGTTTTGGGGAAGATCTCTGCACAGCTTTTTCCCCAACATGACTTCATGTTGTTTTATTTCTGTTCAACCCAGGGGTTTCATAAAACATTAAATTAGCTATTATTTTTTCCCCAAGATGGGTTTAAGACATTTTCTCTTGACTGTGTAAAACAAGAAATGTTTTCTTTTTCTTGCCCAAGTTTAAAACTCTCGCTTTTGGTTTCTCCACAGCTTGTGTGTACCGTTTTTGCCTCTTCAGGAGGCTCCATGTTGCCACCATTTGCAGAATGTCCCCTCTGATCCAGAAGTTTTCACTGAAGGCTGACTTCTTAGAATCCCACAATGGCCGCTTCCGCACGGCCCATTTATGACTGCCTGGGGGCACCAAAAAAGGCGCCCCCAGGCCGCCGTTCGCACAGGCGCCGCTGCTGCAACGCAGCAGTGGCGACCTGACTCTTCCCTCCCAGGTGGGCGGCGTCAAGCCGCTTCTAAACAACAACCCTTTAAAGGGTTGTTGTTGGGAAGAGCGTCTTCTGCGGCGCGTGCGTAAACCGCGCATCACGGAAGACGCTGTTCTTCCGTTTCAGCCCACTCACGGCAGCCTTAGCCTGCGAGCGTCAGCCCCACCCACACTGTCCTCCCACCTCCAGGGGTCGGAGGGCAGCCGCATGGGCTGCGACGCCCGCAGGCTTAATTCCAGGAGGACACCGTGAGGGGCTGGAGGGATGCGCGAGGCTCCATGCGAGCCGCCGTCGCTTCCTTGCCTGCTCGCGCACGCTTTGCGCGGCGAAGAAGCTCGCCTCCCCACGCCGCAGAACTCCCTGCCGGGCGTAGCCCTGGCCGTGCAGAAACGGCCCAGGATTTTGTAAGAAACCGGAGTTTTAGTATCACTGCATAGGCAAACTTCTCGCCCAAGCAAGAAGAAACCTCTTTAGACTAAAAGGGGGAAACAAGGTCTGCCTATAGAAATTGAAAGGACTTGCTGGATGAAAGAAACAAAATGAGTGCCAGTAAGTGGAGATTTACCCAACTGGCAGAGGCATACCACCAGGGGGTCATATGGGGTCAAACGACCCTGGTGTTACCCAGCTTAACAGTGTACAAACTTATTTTTATAGAGCAATGGGGAATTACGCAGCTTGGCAAGAGGTAGGCTGGGAGGGGATCTTTTTAGACTATGTATACCAGAAACGGCTTGAAACGTATCCGCAGAGAATTCACAAAAGAGACCAAATTTTAGTTTAAATATGTTTATATAAGTTTTCATTGCAAACAATCACACAGTGAGACATTAAGGCACATACACACAGTTCCTAAGTATATAGATAGGGAGGAAAAGATAGGTTGGATAATAGAATGGGAGTTGGGGAAGCAGGGGACTTATACATCACCAACGATCTGCAGAGAAGTTCCAGAAGAAGGCAAGGATCTCTATGCCAGCATAGGGACCCAAGCGAAGGATGATAAATCGTGTCTCACACCAACTTGACCAAGGGAGGTTCAAGTTAGAAATGAGCAATGAGCTTAAGGTGATCAGGACTTTTATAGTGTGGATCGCTAGTTTGGCGGGAAAAGAGACCCTTTGCATTAGGTTTCGTTTCTTGCCTCTGTGCTGGGTTGCAGGGCTGAGCTAATTAGCAGCTTTATCTATTGTCTCTACTCTCCGGGACAATGGGGCCAATTGGTCCTAGATTATATCAGTGATACCTTGAATGGTTTATGCAGAGGTGCTTCCTAAAGTCTCTGCCTTAAGTATTCAAATTTGGCTGAGGTTTGAGTGAATCAGGAAGGGATCTTGTTGTTAGGGAGATCGTATCTGAGAGGTGGGGAAAATGCATGGAGCAAACAATTGTTTGGAGACATGTTTTCTCAAGAGTGTCAGGACCGAGTTTCATTTCCTGTAGTCCCCTGTAAGTTTCATTTCTCTGAATCCCCTGGTTCCCACCACAGCTAAGAATCACCCACCAACACACCCTTTATATACTGGGACTGAGAGCAAGAACCCTCAGTTCCAGCACCCTGTAGTCAGGGCGACACAAATCAATAAAGTTTGTCCCTTTCTTATAAAGTTGACTTCGTTTGAGTGTGTTCAGCCTTACATTGTGCTAGAACTGTCTCCTCAAACGTTCTACCACATGCCCGGACCTTCGATCGAGAATGGCTTGGTCTAGAGAACACTTTTGATATTTGGGACTCTCCCCGGCGGGCAGAGGAGTCCAAGCATGGTGCCCCACACCTGAAAGCATCGGCAACGTTCGTTCTGCATGGGAGTCGGCTCCCTTCGAGATACTACAGAACCGAGATGAACCCACATGGAATCGCCCGTTGATGATGGACGCGGAGCTGGGAACTAGACCAAGAAGCGAGCAGTCGAGGCCGAACCTATGAAGCACTGTGACTTCACAATGAGGAAGTCACCTGAGAACGTGACCAGCTAAAAGCAGACCTCTCAACCTTACAGAGCCAGGTGGCCTATCTAATGGCAGAATGTGACGGAGTACGCATGACCCCCATGGCCGCCACTACGGAAAGAGGCCAAGTAACAGGAAATGGAGAGCTGCAGACTGAAATGCATGCCCTGCAACAACTCGACAGCCTCACATGGAACCATGTAATCCACCACCTCGCCTCCCAACAACAACCGTTGCCAAAAGGGCCCCCCAGAAAGGCTTCAAGGTTGAATACAATGGGGACCCCAACGAGCTAGCCTTTTTCCTGATCCAGGTTGGCTCCTACATGAAGACTTTGAGCGAATGTTCGAGATAGGAAACTGCGGGGAGAAGCGGCGAACTGGCTCATCGGCCTGGTGGAGGAAGATGGGCCAGAGATCCAGGAGCTCAAACGGTTCCTCCTCACCTTGCGCCACAGATTCGAGGACCCGTTGGCAGAGGAGAAGGCCTGGGTTGCTCTTCAGCGACTGCGGCAAGGCAACTGCCCCATCAGTGACTTTGCAGCCGAATTTTGCAGGCTAGCCAGCCGCCTGCAGAGATGGCCTGAAATGGTGTTAGTGCAGCTTTTCAAGGACGCTCTACACCCGAAAGTGTTACAATGGAGCCTGATCCATGGAGAACCCGAGACCCTAATGGAATAGATCAAGAGGGCGGGTGATGCTGAACTACGGATCTGTCAAGTGGAACAATCGGAGCAACATTGGAACTGTGCCCAGCACCCCCGATTCATCCATCCATGCAACCCGCTGAGTGGGGAACTCCCATGCCAGTGTCCTCAGAGGCCATGCACGCCCACCGTCGTCGCTTGAGCCTCTGCCTCCACTGCGGGGGAACGGTCATTTCATCACTATGTTCCCAGAATGCTGCACCTAAGCCACCGCCTCCAGAGACAATGCTTGCCAGGGCCCAGTGACCCCTGCGAAAGCCCTGAAAGATTTCCCACGTCCCCGTACCATCACCACCCTGGTGGCCTCGGCATAAGCCGACCCAGAGGAGTTCTCGAGTGACTCCAATGCCTCGGAGACCCAGGATTACAGTGGGCCGGAAGGAAATGATGCTGACCTGGCGTGAGGAACGTCAAGTGCCAGGTCGCTCCAGCAGGCGCAAAGTCACGAGTGAGTGCCCTCTTGACCAAACCAATAGTTGTCTCGGTCACCCTCTCCATCCCAGGGTCCCCCTCCTGCACCTGCTCCGAAGCCCTCATCGACTCAGGGTGTTTGAGGTGTTTAATCCACCCTGACCTTGTAGAGGCACTTGGCCTCAAACTCGTACAACTTAAGCACCCAATTCGATTTGAACAAATGGACAGCTCCTTGTTGAGGGGGGCTCTTGCGACGCATAAGTCGGAGTCGATATCTGTTTCCTTTGTGGGACTCACTGAGAAGCGACAATTCGTAGTAGCCAAATTGGGCAGCTTCCCCTTAGTTCTTGGTATGCCATGGTTGGTCCGCCACGACCCCAACATCAAGTGGTCAGAACATACTGTCCGCCTCCCCAACCAGCTGCGTCCCAGCAACCACCCAGCTGCCCACACTCTGGCGGGGTCGCTGACGGTTGCACAGGACTCCTCGTCGACTCTAGCCTGCCACTACCGGGACCTAATTAGGGCTTTCGATGAGAGCGAGTGCAACCGCCTCCTGCCCCACTGAAACACTGACTGTTCAATTGAACTTGTCCCGGGGGCAAAGCTCCTGAAAGGGAAAATGTATCAAATGAGTCCACACTGGGAAAGAGCACAGTATCAGGGAGTTTCCAAAACAGCTTATCGGGGTGTGCTGTTCAGGAGTTCTACAGATTCCATTATGTAAAGGAGTATTCTGGCAGGGTGGGATAATCAAAGGTTCATGTCCTTGTTATGAGGCGTCCAGATAGAATGCCTGGAGTAACTCATAGATCTCTGCAAACAGATTGTTTTGCCTTAGGCTTGCTTTCAGTTTGGACACTCTGCTATCCACTCATACAAACATGGAAACTGGCATTTGTAGCACACAGTATGAGAAATAATATGAAAATCCAATACTTCATAAGGCAGGGGATGAAGGCCACGCTAACACTGGGCTGTGGCCATTTAGTCATGTGGGGGCAGAAAATCACCCCCACGCCCCTCCTCCTTCCTCATGGGTCCATACACTGACTTCAAGACAAGTGAACTGTTTGGTCATGGTGGTCATGAAGGGCCCATGGGGGGTGGAGGAGATTTTGCACTGGTCTATATTTTCCCTAGATACACCTCTGCTCACCAGGAACATATGATAAGAAAACAGCAAAAAATGGACCAATATTTCCAAGAAGCTATTCCCTTGAAGGAACTCCTGAAAGACATTGCACAAATGCAATTCTGGACAATGAAACTGTTCTTTTACAAGGAGATTCACCTGAGAAGACCTTCTTAGTAGAAACTGATAATGATGGGAAGTCTTGCCAAACAGCCTTGGAGCCATTACCTAACTTAATAACTATGCTGGAAATCAAACAAGGATGCACTTTAGCCTCTCACTTATTCAACCTGTTTCTCTACGATCTTCCAACATCACTAAACTCAGAGGATGGCCATCCTCCAAGACTTGGTACGCATTCCACTGATGATACAGTGATTCTATCTAGAACAAGAAAGGGCCTTCAACATGTTGATGCCTTGCACTGATACTGTATAAAGAACCCTTTAATCATAAATAGTGAAAAATCTAACATACTGATCTTTGCCATAGCCTGGAAGCTTGATGGGACTCTACTTGAACAGGTGAAACAATTTAAATATCTAGGAATAACCTTCAGCTTTAACAGAAGCTGGGTTAATCACCATATTAAAACTATAAAAAACTCTATCAAAACATCAAAAACACCCCTTGCTTGCCTGAATCGATTTTACTATAACAAGGGTAATCAATATGTCCCAGCTGCTAAAATATATCTGGCTAAGACAGTTCCTAAAATACTTTAGGTTTTCCAATCTGGCTTTAGGCCTTCAATTCCAAAATGGAAAATTTGCAATCTCACGTATTTTTACAGTTGCTGTGTGTACCCAACAGTGTAACAAGTACCATAATCTGCTCTGTACTTGGCCAATAGAGATTAGAGATGAGGCTTTGGTTTCTATGTTCTATTACTGGTTAAGTATTTACTTTCACTCCCAAGCTCCAGGCCTCATGTTCTACATGCAGGGGCGTACCTGGGCCAGCTGGCGCCCGGGGACAAAACCTGAGTTTGGCGCCCCCCCGGCCTGGCGTATGGGCAGCCACCCTCCGCCAACATGACCAAACAATGATTTTTTGTACCAGCTCACAAAACTCCTCCCACTCCCATCAAAACATACATGGCTCTCTACCCACCAACTCTTTTCCTAATTTCCTAGTCACAACAACTCTATGAGGTAGGTTGTTAGCCTGAGAAACAACTCCAAGCCAGTGCAAGTCGGTATTAAGCATGTAAATCTCTCACAAATCACCCCCAGCAAAACATTTACCAAACAAATGTCAGCATCATCTCTCACAAAACACCTCCAGTGGAATCCACCCCCAAACAGCATCACTTTCAATGGTGTTTAAACTAGGGAGCTCAGAATCTTCTTTTAAATCTACCTTTAAGGGAGAATCTGGGGTCCCCGGTTAAAACAAAATTGAAAGTGATGCTGTTTGGGGTGATTCTCCCCCACCCTGAAAGAGCATCACTTTTGAGGGTTGGAGATTCAGATGAAACAAATACCAGATTCAGCTGGAATCTGGGCAGAATTTAGCACGATTCGACAAAATTGTCCAATTATGTCCCGCCCAAATATGAACAAATGCCAATGCAAGGTATTTGGGTTTTGGGGTATTTTGTAAGCCAGCCTATATGGAGCGCATTTTAGCTACGCACCATGATTTCAGGGCATCATCCAGAGACTGCCCTGATGATACCACCCGAGTTTGGTGATGTTTGGTTCAGGGGCAGCAAAGTTATGGACTCCCAAATGGAATGCCCCCATCCCCATTGTTTTCAATGGGAGTTAACCTGAGATGGGGCTACTCATTTGAGGGACCATAACTTTGGTCCCCCTGAACATAACTTCACTAAACTTGGGTGGCATCATAAGAATAGTTAACAGATGATACCCTGAAATTTTGGTGTCACTAGCTTTAAAAATACATCTCTTCCAGGCACTCGAAGACATTTGCCCAAGATTCTTTGTTTTGCAGTGACTTTGCTCCATTGTACCTAATGAGGAATTTCTGAGGCAGGCTGCACATCTTTGAAGATAGAGGCACCAGACTTTCAAGGTGTAATAGTAATAGCATCCAAGCTTAGTTAGCTTTGCTTCTGGAGTGGGGGGGGGGAGGAGTTGAGAGAGTTCTGAGAGAACTCAGCACACAGGCTTTCATGTGCAGGAGCGGGGAAACAAAATAAGCCTTTTGGGGGCCCATAAAATTGAACCCCCAGAAGCAAAGGTCTCCAAACCTGGATGCTATTACCAGGAGGCCCTCCTGGAGCCACCCTGAAAGTCTGGTGCCTCTA
Source organism: Sphaerodactylus townsendi (assembly GCF_021028975.2). Classification (NCBI taxonomy): domain Eukaryota; kingdom Metazoa; phylum Chordata; class Lepidosauria; order Squamata; family Sphaerodactylidae; genus Sphaerodactylus; species Sphaerodactylus townsendi. Next base: position 83,759,086 of record NC_059431.1, on the reverse strand, counting down.
TCTTCAAAAATGTGCAGCCTGCCCACACACTCAGAAATTCCGCATTGGCTACAATGGAGCAAAGTCTCTGCAAAACAAAGAATCTTGGGCAAATATCTTGGGGTGCCTGGAAGGGGTGTATTTTTAAAGCTAGTGACACCAAAATTTCAGGGTATCATCTGTTAACTATTCTTATGATGCCACCCAAGTTTAGTGAAGTTATGTTCAGGGGGACCAAAGTTATGGTCCCTCAAATGGGTAGCCCCCATCTCAGGTTAGCTCCCATTGAAAACAATGGGGATGGGGGCACCCCCTTTGGGGGTCCATAACTTTGCTTCCCCTGAACCAAACATCACCAAATTTGGGTGGTATTATCAGGATAGTCTCTGGATGGTACCCTGAAATTTTGGTGCCGCTAGCCTTAAAAATGCACCCCCTGCAGGCCGGAATGTGAAAAAACACTTAAAAATTTAAAAACACACAAACGACCCTGAAATGTTGGTGCCCCCCCACGTGACCAAATGGGGGGCGCCCGGGGACATAGGGTACCCCATGTCCCTAGTCAGGAACGCCACTGTCTACATGCTAAGTGACACATTCATCTTCAGTTGGCCCATTTGTTTTAAACAAACTTCTTCAGTTAGGTTTGGACATAAATTTCCTAGTTGGTCTAGAAGAAATGTCTATCTTGAGACTAACTGTTGAAAGATTAAAAGACCATGAGAGGAGAGAGGAAGGGTATACATCCAACTCTTCTTCTTCTATATGCCACAACAATGACACATTAATAAAAAAATCATCTTGAGTGATAAATACCCATTCACAATGGATTTGGTAGCTAATTTTTTTAGCAGAAATTATGATTCAACTAGCAATCAAGTGTGATAAAATAAGTTACTCTTCAACTATTGGTTCTGCAAGCTGATTTTTTAATGTACCAGTTGATGTGCTATTTTTTAATGTGTTTACTAATTTCTTTTTTACAAAAACTTTGTTAATGCCCTTTATACAACGAAAGGATGCATGGATGAGCTGCAAGCAGAGGAAACTCTGTGGGGACGATTCTGCAAATGGTGGCAGCATGGAGAACAGAAAATAGTGGTTATGAGCTGTGAAGAAACTGAAAATGAGAGCTGGTGGGAGAGAAAGGTGGAAAAAATAAAATGCTTTCCCTGTCAATGATTTATTTGTCCACACTATGTGTTCAAAAAGGGCAAAAAAGATATATTTGTAAAGCAACTGCAAGATGTTTTATTTGTGCTGTGCAGAAAGGGTCAGTAACAACCCTATGAAATGGGTTAAAATGAGACATTGTGATTGGCCCAAGAATTAAAACCTTGTCATATATGGTTCTATTCCAAAACTGTAACTTCTATGCTTGCTGGCTTGTGACTCTCTGTGGGCCAAGTGGCAGAGGCCAAGAACTAAGGCTAAGAGGGGAAAGGGATCTATCTATCTACTATAGGTCTCCACTTGTGTTTCATATTACCATAACAGATTACTGAAATATCCTGTCATGATATTGTTATAACCAGGAAGACTATTATATACATTAATTATCAAACCAAATAGTTGTTCCTTAAAATTAAGAAATAAAAATAAAATAAAATAAATAAAAATAAAAATAAAAGAAATTAAAAAAAATCGGGGTCCTTTTGTCTACCATTTCTATGTTATTTCATTTAATTTAGTCCATATTTTATTAATCCAAGATTTAATATTTACAGTAGGTTCTTTACATTTTCCAAATTTTTGCCATTTTAGCTACTTTAAGAAAAGCCTGAAATAATATTATTGTGATCTCTTGCAGCATATTATTTACATCCAGAAGGACAATGTTTGGATCCCTCAATATCTGAAAGCCTTTTACATCAATTAATCTAGCTTTCTCTACATTTTTTTTTACTAAGCAAGTCCACCCCATATTTAAAATTAAGTACGCAAACTTCTACATTTTAAACCCCTATGCCAAAATACCTTTTGTATGTTTAGGGCAATCCTAAGCAGGGGAGAGAATGGCAGAAGGAATGGTCAGATCTCGAAGATATACTGGAGTAAGACCCAAGTAAGCCAGCGCAGGCTCCCCGTGTTGCTGTGCTGCTTTCAGGCACTGGGACAGATTCCAGCACTTCACAGGTGAGTGATTCAGTGGGCATGGCCAGTGCTAGTTTATTCCCTGACTCCCTTCAGCCCAGAAATATCCCCTTTGAAAGATACAAAGTTATGCTGAGAAAATGGTGGCATCACCCATAGGTGGCCATTTATGTGAAAAATTAAGTCCCCCCATTGCCATGGCCACGCTTATGAGGTCCCAAGCAGCAAAGGATGCTGACTAAAAGGGCATCCCGTTGTCTTATTCCCCTGAGCCAGTCAAACCCCAAATCCCAGGATGCAATTGCATACCCCACCTTACAAAACCCATAGCTGAGTTCTTGGGGCTAGGGCCACTGTTCAGAGGGATGAGAGAGGCTCTTCTGTCCATCCAAGCCCCACTGTTTCCCCACAGACAGCTGCAGCATGGTTTCTGGAGGCACTGACGTGGTTGTGCCTGAAACCCTCAATTTTCCTGCCAGCCTTCACATGACTTTAGCTTTAGTAGTCTAGTACTGCCATAGTAGCACCACGACTGGCTGCTATGGCACTGGTGGTCCTGAGGATTGCTCTGTAAGTCAGCTTGGAAAGAGTCAAGAATCACTGACAGACAATATTACTGGGCGGGGGGGGGGGACTCTTCATGTTTGTAAAGATTATACTGACATAACTTGCAGCTTTTCAATCACCTCCCTTCACTGAAAGCTTAAACATTTTTCCCATGTCTTATAAAAACTGGTTTTACCTTATATGACGTCTTTAATAAACATAAAGACAGGATAGGAGACCTTTTGTCTCTTTCTTTTTATATATTGGATTTGCAGACTTGGTGAAAGTGGTTTGCAAAAGATGTTCTTTCAATCTGAAATTAATTGCACAACTGCAAGCACTGAAACCATTTTGTCTTTGTATTCTTTCTCATTAAGTCTGCCAATACCATGTGTTGTCTGCTTACCAGAACATCAATAAAGCTAGTAAAGTTATTATATATCCAGCTAGCACATGAATCTAAATTCTAAATGAATGACAAAAGATGTTAAGGGAAAAATACTTACTTTCTTTCAGAAAACTAACACTACTTCTGTCAAAGAATTTGAATATAATAAATACTCCTTAGATGTAATTTATAGTTCTTTAAATACTAAAGCAAATACACAAGTGAAACTTTGAAACGTTCCTTCTGGAAATACCATGGAACATCATTACCATATGCCCATTTTTTTAAAACAAACAAACAAATATTTCTGCTTGATAATCTACTTTAAGACACAGGGATAACATTTTTTGTTTTTTTTAATCCTGAGAATCAGCATGGTTAAAAGCAGTGGACTCTGGAGAGCCAGGTTTGATTCCCAATTTCTCCACATGAGCAGCACTTATCTGGTGAACTAGATCCCCCCCCCCCCCACTCCTACACATGAAACCAGTTGGGTGGCTTTAGGCTACCAATATTTCTTCAGAACTCTTTCAGCCCTTTCTTACTTCACAAGGTGTCTGTTGTGGGGAGATGAAGGGAAAGGAGTTTGTAAGCACTTTGAGACTCCTTACAGGAGAGAAAAACAGGTATAAATCCAAACTCTTTTTCCTCTTCTTCTCCTGCTTTTGCAAAAGAGATGCAGAGAACAATCCTAAACATATCTATTAAAGTCTATGTACTCCCATTAAACTACTTTTAAGATGGCACTGAATACTATTCTTGACTTTTTATATGATCAGATAAATTTTGGGAGGGAAAAATCTTCCATTTGTTTCATGTTTGGTTTGGAATTAATGTTTCAAAAGTAATATTGTAAGTTATGAACCCCCAAAGTGGGTGCCCCATCCTCCATTGTTTCCAATGGGAGCTAATAGAAGATGGGGGCTACACTTTGAGGGTCCATAACTTTGGACACCCTGAACCAAACTTCACCAAACCTGGGATGTACTATCAGGGGAGCCTCTTATTGATACCACCCAGGATTTGTGAAGTTTGGTCCAGGGGGTCCAAAGCTATGGACTCCCAAATGGGGTGCCCCCATCCCCATTGTTTCCAATGGGAGCTAATAGGAGATGGGGGCTACACCTTTGAGGGTCCATAGCTTTGGTCTCCTAAGGATACCCTGAACATTTGGTGCTTCTAGCTTAACAATTGCACCCCTGACAGCAGGCACCCCCCCAAATTTCCCCAGATTCTCCTTTTAAATCCACCCCCTTTGGCATGGATTTAAAGGGAGAATCTGAGATCCTTAGTTTAGAAGAAGAAGAAGAGTTGGGATTTATATCCCCCCTTTCTTTCCTGTAGGAGACTCAAAGGAGCTTACAATCTCCTTGCCCTTCCTCCCTCACAACAAACACCCTGTGAGGTGGGTGGGGCTGAGAGAGCTCCGAAAAGCTGTGACTAGCCCAAGGTCACCCAGCTGGCATGTGTGGGAGTGCACAGGCTAATCTGAATTTCCCAGATAAGCCTCTGTAGCTCAAGTGGCAGAGCAGGGAATCAAACCCAGTTCCTCCAGATTAGAATGCACCTGCTCTTAACCACTACGCCACATTGGAAGTGATGCTGTTTCAGGGTGGGGAATAATCCACCCCAAAACAGCATCACATTCAATGTTGTTTAACTAGGGACCCCAGATTCTCCCTTTAAGGTGGATTTAAAAGGAGAATTTGGGGTCTCTAGTTTAAACATCATTGAAAGTGATGCTGTTTGGGGGTGGATTCCAGCATCACAGCAGCTGCCGGGGGGGGGGGGACCAGGCTCCATTTTCCCTGTATGCCTCTGCCCAGAGGGGATGGCAGAAGGAACTGCCGGCTGCCGGCTGGGAGCCCAGCTTTTGGGGGGCAGGGAAGGACAGGGGAGTCTGCCATCCCCAGCCTCGGAGAGCTGCTTTTATTAGCGCTAGGCCAGGGGTGGGGCTTGGGGAGGCATGGCCATGCCCTAGGGGAGGGCGGGGGTGTAGCCCTACCCCCGAGCCCCCCCATAAAAAATCTATACCTACGTCCCTGCCTCATGGCAGTGGTGGGAATGCTATAGACAGATCCCAGCTCTGTTCCTGAGGTTTCCCTCAGGTCTTAGACATTTGCTCCCTTTGGCTTCCTCACACTGGTCCACCTGTTTTCTAGAGCTTCCCTTAGTGCTGCCATCCATCCTCTTGCTCAATCTAGGGCTTCTTTGAATGGTTCCCACCTTGGCAATAACAGTATAGCCCCACTTCTGGACTTGGTGTGATTATATCCAGCCATAAAGTCCCCAGTTCAGTGCTAGCAGAACCACTCCCTGAAGAATTCGGCAAGATTTAGTTAAAAAGCTGGCTATATTGCAAACCATGTGTCACCTCTACCCTTGTATTCTGACAGTTGTTCTTACACAGAGTTGCTAAATTGGTTTATAACTGGATCCCAAGATATTTTACCAAAAGTTGTAATGTGCTAAAAGCTGTAGTATACCTCAAGTTGCAATGATTTCTTTTTAAATCTTGAATTCCAAGTTTAACCCTTATAAATCAGTTTTGGTTTTATTAATTTGATAACCAGATATTAAACTTTATTTGTCAAAACAAAGCATTTTTAATGGAGCTGAATGCACATATAATTCTCACATTATGGTCTACATGACAGTGACTCATGAAGAGGTTTTGGAAAGCAATAAGAAAAGTAGCTTGTAGTTTCACATGACTTTGAAAAGTGCACACCCCTGTTCCATAGTCAATATATTTAATTCTTGTGTTATCTAGTTTAAATCTTAGAGAGCAAAGGATGACACAGATAGACAATTACCATGTAGATGATAAAGCCAATTATGCAAGGATCCTGGTTCTATATTATCAGCCCCAGCCATTACTATTTATAGATTGGTTTAGAACTAATGAGGCAAATCAATCAGTTTATTAATCATGCCTTCTCATATTTAAAAGCAGGAAGCAGACACTCTTGTGGTTTAAAATAATTGCACTGGAGGTCCTCGCTCTTCCTATATTTAGATGTTACAGATCTGCCATATTTGCATAAACATGGTGCCTGAATATTTTACAAGTAAAATGTTAACAGTGTATGACTTAAAGATACAAACACCATATAATGAAGATATTTCAAATCCCTTTCTCCTCAAGTCCTGTGTGTGCATATATTAACATGAGTTAATTTGAACTTGTTTGGTTTAGACAGGCATGCTAGCTCCAATAGAGAAAAAAATCAGTTACCAAAGGTTAAAGAATGAAAGACTGAACTTTAGCAAAAAGGAGATATATAAAAAAGGCACTGGTCTGTTAAGTTTTACTTATTTAGGTTCAAGGGCAAAAATTCTATCATCCATCATTTATTCAGCCAATTGTTGAGGTATTGTATGATACTGAGATTTCACAGATGGCCGTCCCTCCCTGCCCTCCAGCACACAGACATTCCCAGTGATGTTTTCACAAGACACTGTGTAGGTTAAATAAACATTATTTGCTTTATGTTATGAAATATGGTTTGTGCAGATTTGCGTTCATTTCATTCTGGGCAGCACAAAAATAGCCCTGGAAACACACCCTCAGTTGCTCCCATGCTCAAATGAAATCATGGTTCTTTGCCTTTCTACACTGTAAAGGTGTGCAGAGGAAGTCATGTCAACTCCAACCAGTAAAGCTGAATGTTAATGATTCCTTCAGGTCCTAAGAAATATCTGTGTCAGCTTGCTGGGCCTATTAATGTGTGAGTGCTTGTTTTAAGCAAGCTTCCATGTAATACTCTGAACTGATTGTTCCCATAGTTTGGTTCAGAAATTATGCAAAAGCATAGTTCAGTCGAACTAAATGTAGTTAATAGAAGGATTGAACATGGGATATTCAACTTATTACATTTAGTTAGGTAACTCACATCAGTATGTGTTTATTGATCATAGTTACTGTGCAATCCAAAGCGGGAAGACTGAAGCTACATTGAAAGCGGTAGGAATCCTATGACATCCTTGCCCACCGCACTGTACAAAATGGCATAGGTGCTGGCGCTGGATCACTTACCTCAGTGTTGGGCCCTGGCAGCAGTCAAACCCAGAAGCTGGCCCCTGAGGTGTTAGGCCTTTATTGCAAATGCCCATGCCAGCATGACGGGGGAGTTCTTAGCTGTGGAAGCCCATTTTGGTTTACAGTGGCTTTGTGGATTTGGATGATCTTTTATCTTGTTGGCTTATACTTGATTGAGTTCTTCTATCCTAGTTCTATTGGAGAATTACCAGGGAAGTTCATTATAGTATCTGTAATGCCGTAAGGCACAGGTGTCAAACTCGCGGCCTTCCAGATGCTATGGACTACAATTCCCATCATCCCCTGCCAGCATCATGCTGGCAGGGAATGATGGGAACTGTAGTCCATAGCATCTGGAGGGCTGCGAGTTTGACACCTATGCCCTAAGGTATCATCTTGCCTGTGTGATTCTCTAAAATAATCAGATCGCACGAGAATTTGCCTCAAATTGTCGGTTTTTCTGTAGCCAATAATGGAATTTTTTCTTCTACATCTTTACACTGTGCCTCACTGGGGTTTTTTAAGTTGTAAATCATTATACTTTTTTCCCATTATAAGTATGCAGTAGGTTTTTCTGGGGAAGTCAAGGTTTTCTCCTTCTCCACTGGCAGCACAGTGGCACCATTCTTGGTGCTTTCTTCCCCCCCCCCCCTCCGATTGGAATGTAATTCTTACATAGATTTATGCCATATTAAAATGCAGAACCTTGGCTTATTTCTGGTTTGTTTGTCACTGCACGGCTGTCTATCATTGGAAAAGGTATGACTTCATTGAAAATCTTCAAGGCTCAATTATCTGTCAAAAATTCATCAAATTAGAATATAATCCTTACCAATAATACAGAAAATGGATCACTGGTAAATACTACATGTCAGTGGCAACTACTTATGTACTAGTGTAATTGATTGCAAACAAGAAACACACTCTCCTCTTTGTGATTCTTGCTTTCCTAAAGAATATAATATTGTATACCAATATCATATTATACAAAATATACATAAAAGATAATCTAAACATAAACAAATTAGCAGGAATAAGGTTATAAGGTCATTCTGTCTTCTGCTGTGCCTGTGTCCTCTAAGGAAAATGCTAACTCATGCACTCTTGGACAATTTAACCATTTCAGTTCAGAGATCAATTAGGTAGCAAAGAACACCTTGATGAGTACAAAAATTATTACAAACAGTCATTACAGAAACCCAGAAAAATCAATATGCTGGTTGAGTCCTCATGGAAAAACTATCCCGTTGAAAGATGAGTCTGGATTCCATTCTTAATAGGTTTATAGTTGTACTGTACAAAATGTTCAACCATAGGGGCTTCTATCACCTTGTTCCTGATTCTCACGATGTGCTCTTCTACCTGTATCTGAAGCTTGCATGTCATCTGACCCATGTATCTTTTTCCACATTCACACACCACAAGGTACACCACTTGGGTAGAATGTTGGTAAATGCAGTCAACTTACATAAAAAACCTACAGAGGCAACTCTCACTGTTTTACATTCAGTTGTTATTTTACAAATAGAGCATTTCCCACATTTATAATGTCCAACAACAGCATGCGTTCTAACATGAGATAGTCTAATGCCAGCTTTGATCAGAGAATCACCTAAAGACCTAGTCTTCCTCAATCCAATCAAGGGAGGTTGTTGGCACTCTGGCAAATCTTGAATAATAGGCCAATAAATTTTATGACTGATAATTTAATACTCTAATGAGCCAATTCTTTCATGTGGTGTTGTTTTCTCCCTATGTTGTTTTTCTCCCTTATCTCCCTGTTTGGGGATACGAAGTTGAGATCTTGCAATCTTGCTTTTTATATCTTGCTTTTTTATATCTTGCTTTTTTGGTAATTTCCCAAGAGTCATAACTAACAAGGATGGATAATTTCCCTCTATTAAGCAATTGTACCTCCATTCTCCTAGCAGATTTTTTAAATTCCCTCCTTGAGGTAGAATTTCTCTTTGCCCTCAATAACACCCCATACGGGAGTATGCCCTCAATAACACCCCATTAGAGTATGCTTTTTAAATTACAGGATTGGGAAGAGTCATGGTGTAGGTAGAAGTTTCTGTCAGTAGGTTTGTTGCACAAATCTACCTCTACAGTATTGTGTTTACTGACTATCACTAACAAATCAAGAAACAGGAGTCTATTCCTACTACTACTGGCAAATTTGATGATACCATGCCTAGAATTTGGCCATTCAGTAAACACCCCAAACTTGTCTGGACTCTTAGGCCGTTTCTATCTGTGAGAGTAACGACTCTTAGGCCGTCTCTAAACTATGCCGATGCACCCCCCTTGGACTGTTCGCATAGACTGTCCTGGTAGGGGCGCAGGCAACGGCACAGGCTTTGCACAGGGTGTGCCGTCCCTGACCGGCTTACCTGCTCCTTCTGGCTCCCGTCACGTTGGGGAGGCCAGGGGACATGCCCCTCTGGCCAGAGCAACGGCTTTGGAGACAGAGGCCAGGAGGTGTGTCCCCTGCCCTCCCCAATGCGATGGGAGCCAGCAGGGGCAGGTAAGCTGAGCAGGGAAGGCGGGAGGGAAACGCCGGTTTCCACCCGCTATCGTTCGCAAGGCAGTGGGTGGATGGCGCCACTTTTGAAAAACCTTGCTCATGGAGCGAGGTTCAAAAGTAGTGTTTCCACGCCGCTTGGGCAGCATGAGCCTGCTGTGTGAACACCTTCCCAGGGATGACAGTTTTGCTGTGCCTGGGGCGCTGTTTACCACCCATGCAGAAACAGCCTAAGAGATGGGGAAAAGGTCATCAATAGGTTGGCTGCTTTCTTCTGTCACTTTTCTAACAACACAAGTCATGATGGAGGGAAGGCCTCTAATTACTACTTTGCTAAACTGTGTCAGTTTACTCTCACAGATAAACTGGCCTGACACTCAGGATTTGAGCTGGATATAAGCCATAAATGACTAGAAGAATAGTTTGGAATGAAACCCTGCTTTTTCAACTATAAGGAGACAGGGATGTGTGTTGGCCCCCACTCTTTTTAATCTTTATTTGAGTGACCTCCCCTCACATCTGACAGGTCCCAACTTCCACGCTCCCAAGCTTTCCTCACATTTTTTTTATCAACCCTGCTTTATGCAGATGATTCTGTTCTGCTATCACATTCCAGGGTGAGTCTAAGGTGGCTCATGAAACAATTCTCTGAGTACTGAAGCACCAACAAATTAACAATTAACTATCAGAAAACCAAAATCATGGTTTTTGCTAGATCCCGCAAAAAATATTTCTGGAAACTAAACAATGTTCTTCTTGAGCAAGTTTATTGTTTTAAATACCTTGGCATCACCTTTTCACACAATCTTTCCTGGTCCTTGCACCAAAAGGCAGCGCTCACTCTGTCCTTCCCTAGTATCTCTGGAATCCTTCGATTCTTTTATAGCAGAGGGCACTCATTTGTCCCGGCTGCATTAAAGATCTTCAATGCAAAGGTTGAATCCCAACTACTCTATGGGGTCCCCATCTGGATCCAAGCAGTGAACCAAGCTCTGAATGTCCCCCAATCCAAGTTTTTCCACCAAGTAATGGGAGTTCCAAACTGCGCCCCTTACGCAGCCCTGTGTCTAGAACTGGGGCAAAACACCCTGGAACATAAAGCTTGGCTTAGAGCCTTCAGATTTTGGCTCCGCCTTCACTACCTGCCATCCGAATGCTCCCTTGTCTCATTGACACTACAGGACACGCAGGCTAACCTCTGGTTTTCTCTAATTGAGAGAAAGATTATTTCCATCGGCCTGCCTATTGAATCACTCTACCTAATGTCCTATTCAGAAGTGTACAATAGGCCCAGAGATCGGCTTTTAGATCTAGAATTTGCAAATTTACATCTAGCAGCCAAATGAACCTGCTCTTCAACACAACTCTTAATTCCATTTGAGCAGAGATGTATGGCCTACTACCTCCATACTTTAACGAACCCATGCGCAAGGGAAGTCCTTACGATTGCGCGATTTAATGTTATGCCCTCTGCCCTATTAAAGGGTAGGTTCAGCAATTTAGAAAAATCTGCAAGGCTATGCAGTTGCAAACTTAATGTGGTTGAAACCCGGACTCACCAACTCTTGCACTGCACCAGATTTGATAACATCAGATCTAAATATACCAACTTACATTTTTTCTTCCAATCTGGGCTGCCTGATCTGACTAGGTTATCTCTATTGTTAAACAACTCGGACCCTGGTCTTTGTGAAGAGATCGCCAATTTCATTGCGGAGATAGTTGAGAGTTCTCAGTAGAACACACTTGTGCTCCCCGTGGGGCCTCTTTATCTATCATGTATTCATGCTTTGCTCCTGATTTATGTATTTCTTTCTGACTATGCCAATAAAGGCTTATGTGTGTGAACTATAAGGAGTCTCAAAGCAGCTTACAAACTCCTTCCTCTCCAGTCCCCTTATGAGGTAGGTGGGACTGAGAGAATTCAGAGAGAACTGTCTGTGACTAACCCAAGGTCACCCAGCAGGCTTCATATGGAGGAGTTGGGAATTATACCTGGTTCTCCCTGCTTAATGCTCTTAACCACTACCCCACTACCTCCTTACACCAGCATAAATATAGGTAACTCCATATTGTATTGGCACCATCATTTTGAGAATGGAATGCTTTTGAATCACCAATCATTAAGACAGAATTGAAAATCAAAAATTCATCTCCAATGGATTGTTGCCTACTAAATGTTTCCAATGACAGGAGACTACTTCCACTGGAAAACATGTGATCATTTACACTGATTTTCCACCTTCAAATGGAGAGCTGCTTTTCTCCCTATGCTGTTTATTATTCCATCAGAAGAAACACAAGGAGTAGGGACTCAGAGGGCAACAGTGGGATGGGGGGGGCAAATCATGCTCAGCTCTGCTCGTGATTTACATCACATGCAAATCAGAATCTTTCATTGACTGATTTGTATTTATTACAATATTACACTCTTCTTTTACACTTGTTTGTAGTAGCACAGGAAAATTCCAACTCATACAACCTATTAAATATTGTTAGCCCAAATACTACAGCAGTAGAAAGTAGAAAACAAATGAACAAAAATACGAAGGCTTTGGAAAATGTTTCAGAGCAGACCAGTGTAGCAGCCCTCTCAACTGGGAATTCTTGCAACCTGCTGGTGTAATGAGTGTGCTAGTCATGAACAGGAAGCCCATTTTCCAATGGACTACTCATTTGTTAACTAGATTGGTTCCTAAAAATAGAGGACAGTGAAACTGGCTGATTGGGCACACACATTCTCACACAGCTCCTTCATAGTTCTACTTTCTCCATCATTGCTGTGCTGCTGCTCTTTTCTAGGTTCAATCATTCATGAGTAAAGGATCATAACTAACAAGGATGGACGATTCCTCTGACAAATCTTTGGAAAACGATTGCTAGTCAGAACAGGCAATACTGGCTGAAATTGACCAATAGCTTGATGGAATGCAAGGAAACATGTTCACATCATGGCCATTTTTGCACCACATATCTCTCATAGTTATATGCCCTTGAGAAAACTGCATACATTCTAATACTTCTGAAATTCACCTTGACTTGCAGAAGCTAATACTGTCCATTTCTGAAAAAGAGATTCTGGAATTGTATGTTTCAGTTGTTTACTTATGTCTCACAAGCCCTTCAAATTCTATTAATTTTTTTGGAATACTCAGAGGTTATGCAGCGTGGAGACAGGGCAGAACCCGCCTGAATCCAGGCCAGAAAAAATTCTGGAACAAGTCTCTCTACTTTTTAGCAGGGTGCTGGTCTGCTTGGAAGACACAGAGGTTGTGTGTATTCATGTGTCTTCTGTAATAAAATTTAAATTAGAATGAGACATTCTATGGATATTCCAAGAAGCTTTTGTTTACTAATGCACATCTGTAGTTACTGTTATGTGATTGGGGTCTTTTTTTGACAGATGAGAAGTACTCTTATAGAACTGAAAGTGTCTCTTTCCTACCTTCATTATCCTAGGACAAGACAGTAAGACTCCCAAGACATACACATACAATGACAGCTGGAATGTATAAATCATAAACATCAATTAGCTTTACATTCTCATCATCCTTTGTTGCAATATCATACTTTATATTCCATACTTCCAACATCTTGTATCCTTTAATGAAATGTTTGCGCACTGTAATATGATGTTGAGTTTAATGCATAAAATATACATCCTTAAACTGCAAAATGTGTCAATTAGGGCATTCTAAAGTGAAGCTCCCCTAAGGCTACCAATTGCTTCATTTTAAATAGAGTGTGACAAACATTCTCTAATGTGCAGCACTGAAACCTTTCAACAATAATGGATTATTCAGTGAGCAGCAGATTGGTCAAGGAAGTGCTGAGAGTCGTTTTCTCAAGTCAGGAGCTTAGCTAGAGGAAGAAAAAACCAACAATGCCAGCCCAGAAGAGTTACCCCTTTCTTAGCCAATTGATTTCAATGGTCTTAGAAAGGTGTAACTTTGTTTCAGACTTTATTGCTGATATATTAACTGGAGCCTGGATCACACTGTTATATCTTCAATTATTTGTGTCTGTTGTTGTAAGATCTATTAATCAGAGCAGTATTTAAGGCAGCAGCTAAATATCCATATCCAAGATATTTGAGAAAGCTGCAAAAATTATATAAATGACACTAAAATGTATAATTAGCCTAAAGCTGGATAATGGGATAAAAGGTGATCTATAAGTATAAACAGTACCTATCTGTAGACAAAAGCTAAGAATACATTCCTTGAGAATACTGAATAAAATGTCACATACCTCTGGGCAAACCAGCTTGTGATTTCTTCCACAAATATTAAAGTTCCACCTTTTCTGGAGTACCTGATCTCTAGTTCTAATTCTAAATCTAGAACCTAATCTGTGAGTTGTTTTAGTTTGATCATGTGTCATCTCTTCTTAGAGTGTTAAATCATCATCAATATGAATTCACAATAATATTAATGCTACAGTTAGTAGCACATAGAACAATAGTTAGTAGCACATGGAGTTAGTAGCACATGGAGTTAGTAGACTTGGAGAATCTTTAGCTTTATGCCCAAAATTTAAAGGAGGAAAAACCAGATAGCAACAGATTTCAAGCAGCTTTCTGTAAAACAAAAATTGTGTCAGATGATGAGTATGGGGTGGTGGTGGTGCCCCTGTTTTGTTTCTAGCGCTAATTAAGCCTTACTCCAGTCTCCATCTATATCAAATGAGTAGGAGCTTGGGCTGTCAGTTCCTCCCTGACCACCAGCAGTGGGAGGGTTGCCAGCTCCAGGCTGGTCCTCCTGGAGAGGACAGGGACTTCAGTAGGGCAGAATGCCATAGAACAGTGATGGTGAACCTTTGGCACTTCAGATGTTATGGACTACAATTCCCATCAGTCCCTGCCAGCATGGCTAATTGTAGTCCATAACATCTGGAGTGCCAAAGGTTCGCCACCACAGCCATAGAATCTATCCTCCAAAGCATTCATTTTTTCCAGTGGAACTGATCTTGTAGTCTTAACATGAATTTTCATTTGAGGGGATCCCCAGGTTCCACCTGGAGACTGGCAACCCTAGCTGGAGCTGGAACAGACTCTTCCTAGAAAATGTCATGTGATGGAGTGGCTCCTATGGGGAAAAATGCTCCATATTCTATGCTGTACCAAAACCTTTTCAGGCATTAAATAGATATTTCAGGCCCCAAATGGTTTCTTTAATCACATGTATCCTTTTAGTGGAAAAAAATGCTGAAATCTTCTTACAGGCTAAGTAATTCCCTTGGAAAGTCCTGCTGGGAAAGTCTTTGGTAGAACACATGCTTTGGATAAAGAGGTTTGGTAGAACACATGCTTTGGATAAAGAGGACCAATTAGAGAAGGGAAACTAAGGAAGACAAAATTCCAGGGACCTTGATCATACTCTGGGCCTAGGGAATTAGGCATATGGCTTTTAGTGTGTGGCTTTAAAGTAAGTGGTCCCTTGATTGAACTGAAGGGAACAGGGAATTGACAACTTAAAGTAGTCACTGGTCCATTATCCAGAGCACAAATTAGACATCCTGGGGACATCTTAAAGCCCCCTCCTAAACTTTTGTTCAGACAGCACAAGCAAAATATCAGAGGAGAAAGAGGCTTTGTTCCCCACCCACCATTTCCTCCTGCCCAGGTTTAAAGGTCTTGTGCTTGACATTTTGTGCTGCAGAGATTTTCCGCACATACAGCTATGCTCTGCAGACTCTGA
Source organism: Sphaerodactylus townsendi (assembly GCF_021028975.2). Taxonomy (NCBI): domain Eukaryota; kingdom Metazoa; phylum Chordata; class Lepidosauria; order Squamata; family Sphaerodactylidae; genus Sphaerodactylus; species Sphaerodactylus townsendi. The sequence goes on along the minus strand of NC_059431.1, from coordinate 83,743,814 downwards.
TTCTGGACACCTTTTCAGCCTGAAAAGTACATGGTTGTACTCAGCTCATCATGCCGATTCTGGCAATATATAGTTTTCCTTTTTTTATTTTTGATGAACGATCTTCAAAGACATGAAGACTTGATTTCAGCATCCATGCCAATTTTCATATTGTCTTTGTTTCTTCAAAGATAGCTCACTGAAAATTTTAAAAAGGAAAAACTATATATTGCCAGAATTAGTGAAACAAGCAGAGTACAACCATGTAATTTTCAGACTGAAAAGGCACCCAGTTGTGGAACCTGCAGAGTAAACATTTGGGGTAACATTCACCAAATAGCTGCAAGCATGGAGAATCCCTGCAGTACAAAATGTCAGGCGCCAGCAATAGAGCAATGGAGGAAACTGACTAGAGAGCTTTAATGGTCAGGTGGGAAAAATAAGATATTCCCTCAGCTCCTGAGCTCTGCACAGCTATCAGGAGATGACTTACAGGTGACTTCAAGTAAAAAAGTTCAAATTTTAGCGACTTCAAAGAAAGACGGCTTGAGATGAAATAAGGTTTCCTGAGGATGTCTTGGGGAAAAAGCTGTGTAGAGTTCCTCCCCAAGACACCGTTCCTTCATCCTCAGGATGTCTTATTTGTGCTGTGCAGAATGGACCATAATTTATCAACCTAATCTAGATGGGATAAAATGGGGATGTCTACCCAGCCCTGAGTTCCATGAAGAATGAGTGGACTATATATACAAGAAATAGAGTGGGGAATATGTGATGTACCTTGATATAACATATTTGCTTGATACAAACCTCTGTTATGCCCATTTTTGTATGATCAAGTTTGTAACCAGAACATCTAAATTTGCCTTGTCTAGCTAATTTTCTAACATATTTCACTCCTTTGACTCTTCCTTGTCTGGTATCTATTAACAGATTGCATATCTAGGCAGTTTTGTATCAACAAGTGCTACAACATAGTTAGCCAAGTGCAGTTACACTTCTGCCAGGTACAGTTACAGACAACTCCACCACCCTGGTGGGATGCTCTGTCTGATGAGACCTGGGCTTGGCAGAATTTGATGCAATTCCATAGGGCCTGTGAGACAAAGCTGATCTGCCAGGCTTATGGTTGAGGCAGCAATAGTGTAATCATGATTTCCACCAACTTTTGGCCTCCCTCCCTCTAACGCCATCTCCCCCTACTGTCACATCAAGCTTTCAGTCGCCATCTGTTTTATAGTAAGGAGTTACTGTTTTTAAGGGTAGCATACACAAAAATAAATAAATGTTTCAAAAACATATTTTAAAAATGGTATAGCTTGATTTGAATATCCTTGTTTCCATTCTGTTTCTTCTTTATGAAAAATAAACCTGTGGAATTTTTTATTTTTGCACCTGTTAGCATTTCCACCATTAAAATGTACTCAGTCTCAGTGCTACTTCTGTATCAGTGGCCTATAACAAAGAAATGGTATAACAATACATTTGTAAAAATGGTGTAAAAGAATTTTTTTAAAAAAACCATAGCAATGACTGTGACGCAAACTGATGGTTGGGATTGGTCATCTCAATTTATTCCTGGATTTGAAGAAATGAATGTTAATGATATGTGGTTTTTTTCTTAGATAAAAACCCAGAAATATTGAGTGAAGGTCCTGAATGGGTCATCCTTTTACCTGCACTGGTCCTCCAGGAAGCAACTAAAGCACCACTCCAGGCTACTAAGAAATGATATAAGTCAGGAAGTTGGCATGGATTAATTAAGCATATGAAATTATTGGTTAGCAGTGAAAAACATCAATTCAGAAGATTTGGTAGAGAACAAAATTATTTGCTGAGAAGTACAGCTGCTCAGCAGCAGCTGCTGTTCCAGGGATAAAAAAGATTTTATCAGCCTCAAGATGCAGTTTGGATGATCCCATATTTCAAGGGGTATCGTTTTAAGCTTGTATTTTCCACAGAACTTCCTTTTCCAATACATACTTTTTGCATTTTTTCCAGCAAAACTAAATACATGAATATTCTGGTTCTTTAAGGATCAAATTGTTCTCATCTTTTGATACTGTATCTTGGATCTCCTTGCATATTACAGCAACTGATGCCCTAGTGTGGCTTTTTATTTCATGTACTGACTTAATCTGTATGTCATCATTGGAAAGCCCCACAGAGTGACAGCTGTCAAAGAAAAGTGACATGAGATATTAATCCTGATGCTCTTCTCAGTGTGACTCTCTCATTTTATAAGTTGTGCTGTGACTAATTCTTGGAGTCTTCTGGCTGCATAACATCACAATAATTCTGCCAGTGGCTGTGACTTCACATCACACTGGCAGCTTTACATTTTATACCATTATCACTGTCTCATGCTATCAACCTGGAAACCATCTGGATTATAGCTACCACACGTAGAAACATATTCTACAAAAAGCATTTCTATGAAACATGGTATAGATCTGCTCCTTCTATTAAAACCCTTCCTTCTTTAGAGCTTTTTCCAGTTATTTATTTTTTTACCTCACTAAATGCCTTGTGTTTAAATCCATCCATACATTTATGTTTCTTTCATTTTTAATTATAATCTTGACAAAATGGGGTGTTTCATAATTATGGTATTTAATATGAAAATGAAATGAAATCACCATCTAAACAGCATACAACATTATCAACAAAAAAAAACCCTAATGATTTTTTTTGTTCTGGTTTCTTTCATTATTGTTGTCTCTCCCTCCATGAATTTCACTTCTACAAGTCAGACAGTATTTTCTTAATAAGAGAATAGAGATATCATAGTGTTCTATGCAGGAGGAGCAGATTTTCTGCAAGCTGTGCTCACTAAGATTACAATTAAAAAGCTAAATTTGCCCCCTTTCCTGATGTTGTGAAATTAAAGTTGCTTTTTAATGGTCTGACTCAAAACTGTGTAATAGATGTGGCAGAATTCTGTTTTGGCTGTCAATGAATGTATGGCCTATGGGCTGTTAAAACCAAATAAACCATGACTAGGATTACATACGTGGATGAGGTATTTCAGTCCTGAAGAATGTGAGGTGGGATTTTCAGGCCTATCCAAGTGGGGAGGCAAATCCACCACGGGGAGAGGCAGGGAGTCTACGCCCATGCTGCCCTCCGACCACAGGGCAGCATGGGTGTGTCGTTCCAGCTGCCTGGAGCAGCAGAGGAATGCAAGGTAAGTCCCTCACAGATACTGTAGGGGCCAAAAGCAGAGCCCTCACACCTGTGCAGTTCGCACTGCACCAGCGGGAAGACGCTGCTTTTCAAAAACAAAGCAGTGTCTTCGCACCACTTGGAGGGTACTCCTGTATGAACAGCACCCTAGGGATGGTGTTTTTTCCATCCCTAGGGTGCTGTTATTTGGCTGTGTGGAAACAGCCTACGTCAATAATAAAATACATACTAATAAAGTATAAGTAAAAGCAGTGGAAACATCATTAAAATACGCTGAAAGATGGAACCTGCAGAGGAAAACCTAGATGAGATCATCCATATACCATCACCTTTTTTTTTTAGAATTGTGCATGTTTGAACTGTCCAAATCACATGGAATAATTTGTTGAACGTTCAACTTCATGGTCACAACTAGAAAATTCACTTGGCCAATCAATAGGTGACTAAAGTCTTTTAACTGGGATAAAATTTCTATTACTGTGCTCCTATCCGATGGTGCATTTTCACCAAATTTCAAATAGAACAAGGGATCCCAATTTTATTACAAATGAGCAGAGAAAAGCATTTGGCAGGCAAGTTAAACAGCAAGTAGAAGGAGAGTTGGGAAGTGGGCACAAGGAAATATTTGGCACCTTCAAAAAGCAGAATGTATCATATAGAAGGCAGAGACATTTGACACCATGAAGAAAGCAAACATTATGGATCAGTTACTGCAGAAGACAGGAGAAAGGCTCCTAATTGTGTAGGGAATTAAAAATAAATAAATCCCAAAACATATAGCCATAATCTTGTTATTTTACATTCAGTTTGAAGGACAGATTATACCAACAACCAGATTTGTAGGAGAAAAGGTTCCAGTTCTTTAGGAAACCTCATATAAGACTCATACTAGAAGCAAAATATATGATTTGATTATGAATTAACTGATTCCTATATGTCTTTCATTTTTTCTTTAAAATTTCTTTTTAAATTTTATTTTTGGTTTGAAATTTTCATAATCATCCCATCTTATTCATTTTTGCATTAATTTTTGGTTTGTGCCAGTTTGTTTGTACAATGAAGTATTCTTGCTTAATTTCATAGTTATGATAGAAAAGCTTCCAGTGTAATGGGTAATTTATTCAATTACATACCAGAATTTTTTTAAAAAATGTATTGACATTTGATTGAATGCTCTGTATGTGACATACAAATTTATCAGTCTCCCCTGACTTCCCTCCTGTCTGCACATTTTATCAGTAAAAGGTCTGTTTACTTTGATGACTGACTGCTTCATGTTTACATAAAAAGCCCCTTGCAGCTTCTAGATGCTATAGAATCTAGTCTTTCTAGATTCCAAACCTTTAATTTAATTTCCTATAATACAGGAGACATTTCGCTGCATTTCTCTGAAAAGTGTCATGATTGATCCCTTGGCTGAGATTCACAGTTCTGAAGAATGTCATCTAAACTGAATGGAAAATATAGATATTATCTTAGAAAGTGGGTTTTAATTTTGATTATAAAACTAGGCTCTTTCTTCAATCTATCTAGTGTTAAAAAAGGAAGGGTACTTTGGATGAAGGATATAATTTCTGAAAATGCCATCCAAATTGGAAAACGAAGACAGCCAGAAATGTTTTTCCTTTTGAAACCCATGGAAACTAATGGAAATAGTTCCTATATGTTTATTCTTATTCATTTCAATATGAATAAAGAAAGCTTTTCCTCACTAATTTATTTCAAAAGAAATACATATCCTTACCAACCCTCCACTCCTGCCTGTGTACTGCAAACTGCTAAGCCTGTTGCACTTGTGGGCCTTGTGGGGCAAGATCAGTCTGTCCTCAACCAAATGCCTGTTACCTATTAACAACTTTCCAAAGGCTGACTTGCTACTTTGCTTTGACGTGGTCAAATTGCTCTTTCTTTTTCTCTCCACTAACTTTCCCAAGTGTGTCTTGTCTTTTAGTACTGTACTGAAGATGACAGGACCCAGAGCGGATAATGTCGGACTGAGGAAAAGCCTGAGGAATCAGCAGTATACTGGTTGGCACCATAGTAGCTCCAGGAACTGCTGAAGTGTTTAACTTATCAGTGTCATGTTCCATTCTTCCCTGTAGACAAGGGAATCCATTAACTTCTTTTATATACATACCTGAGTAAGTAATTCATGATTCAGTTATTTTTAACATACAGGTATCTGCAGTAAGAACAATTCCTGTTGATTTTTAACAGGCAGTGAAAATGCCAGGGGGATACAGAATTTTAATATTTTGATATAAAGACTGAGGCAGAGAGAGTATGGATATTACAAGAAAAATTACTCTGTTATATGTTATCCATGTACTGTGTTATTTTCCATTGTTGATATTTGGGCTATTTGATATAGTACTTTTTAATCATTTCTATTAAGGGTTAGAGTTTTATTGCTGTTTTTTGAGCCAGATACAGAATTTTACCAGCTGGCCTATGTACGAAGTAACTATTCCTCAGTGAGGAATTCACATCTTCAACCATGTTTAACCATTCACTGATAGAAATAAGCTAATTCATCATTCTCTCTTCTTTAACCATTTAGTCGTGTCTGACACTTGGATACTTGCTTTTTAATGGTCTGACTCAAAACTGTGTAATAGATGTGGCAGAATTCTGTTTTGAAGTTTGCTGTCAATGAATGTATGGCCTATGGGCTGTTAAAACCAAATAAACCATGACTAGGATTACATACGTGGATGAGGTATTTCAGTCCTGAAGAATGTGAGGTGGGATTTTCAGGCCTATCCAAGTGGGGAGGCAAATCCACCACGGGGAGAGGCAGGGAGTATTTCAGTCCCCTTCATGCTTCCCTGTTTGCCACAACTTCTTTCAATTGGTTGATGTTCATGCCCATGTCCATGTCCCTCTTAATGGTTTCCAACCAATGAGTCATTGGCCTACCCCGTTTCCGTTTACCACTGACAATTCTGAGTAGCATCTCTTTTTCTAGTGAATTTGCCCTCATCACATGGCCAAAGTAGGTCAGCTTCAGTCTAGTGATCTTGCCCTCCAGGGACATCTCTGGGTTAATACGCTCCAGGGCAACTTTGTTGGTGACTCTAGCTATCCATGGGATTCGTAAAAATCTTCTCCAACAACTCAGCTCAAAGGCATCTGTTTTTGTCAGTGTCCATGTCTCACAACCATATGTCATGATTGGGAACATGATGGCTGTTACCATTCTTTGTTTGGTGGTGATTGAGACAGCTTTGTACTTCCACAGTTGGTCCATACACACCATGCTGTGCGCCTAAGGGCTAAGTGTCGCCTGAACTCTGCTGTCAAGCTGCCATTAAGATGGATGAGGGATCCAAGGAAAATGAAGTTGTCAACCATTTCTATTTCTACATTGTTGATTTTAATATGGACTTCTTTGTTGGCAGTGGTCATGATCTTGGTCTTTTTGATGTTTCGGTGAAGTCCCATCTTTTTGCTTTCTTCTACAAGTTTCAGTACCAGTTTGTTCAGGTCCTTCTCACTCTCAGCCAGTAGGGTTGTATCGTCTGCATACCTCAGGTTGCTGATGGTTCTTCCAACGATTTTCACCCCAATATTTAAGTCCAGCTTCCTCATGATAACTTCTGCATAGAGGTTGAACAAAAAAGGAAAGAGGATGCATCCTTGTCTAGTACCCTTTTTTATCTTGAACCAGTCTGTGTCCCCATATCTGGTTCGCACTGTGGCTTCTTGGCTGTCATAGAGTGATTTGATCAATTTGATTAGGTATATAGGCACTCCCACCTCTCTCATTGCTTCCCAGAGCTTGTTGTGCTCAATACAATCAAAGCCTTGGTCAATGAAGCATAAGTAGAGCTTCTTCTGGTACTCCCTTACCTTCTCCATAATCCATCTGAGGTTTGCAATGTGAATCTTGAGGATAGAAAAAAGGTGTCTTGGGGAGGAACTCTACATAGCTTTACCCCCCAAGACGTCCTCAGGATGTCTAATTTTAATTCAAGCTGTCCTATGAGAATACAAAATTAGCAACCTCCCCCACCCCCAAGTCATTTGCAAATCATCTGCAGAGCTTAGGAACTAAGGAGTTGTCTTATTTTTCGAACTGGGCTTTCCAAGTTCCTAGTCTGACACTTGAACCACTATGACACACTGGCTTTTTTTCCCCACAGCATTTTTTATGGTGTGAGGTTCCATGGCTCCTCTGCACTTTTTCAGTGCTAAAGATATGCAATGTAACTTTTTTTTGCTTATTTTACCTGCCTCATTTGTGTAAATTTACTCATGTAAATTTCTGTAAACATCTTGGGGGACAGTCCCTTTCCATTTACTTTTGGAGGAGGTGTGACGTGGCACTCCACATCTGTTGGATATCTAGGGCATCTCCTTACATTCCAGGGAATATGATTTAGAACCTTATTGTTTCCCATTAGTTAGCCAAGATGTAGGCATAGATTACAAAAATAATCAACAGGCAGCTATTAAAAATACTAAAGACAAAAGGGGAAACAGCAAAATTATAATGTGCCTGGCTTAGCAAATAATCATTGGCCAAGACTGATTTTAAATCTTCATCACACTAGTTTCCCTAATTTATATCTAGATCTAGTCAGCATGAATGCTGAATTAAAGTTGCCATTCTACCATACCAGATAAATTAAGCCACACTACAAGTACTAAAACCTGTGCCAATAATTCACAACAGTGCACTTGAGAACAATTAAAAGACACCTTTTTTTATTAAGGGAGTTCTCTCAACAGATTTAGGAGTGACTATTATCTTGGATTTTTACTATTTTTCCTTATTTTGGTCTGTTTGCTTTATCCCCTGCTCCTATCACAAAGCTAGAACTCATTCAAGCCAGTTGGTATTTTATCTTATAAGTTATGCAGGCTTTCTTTCTTTGGTTTGATTGAAAGTCTTATAGCTTATCTAACCTTCGTAAGCAGCAGATCATTACAAAGAGCTTAGAAACAAGCAGCCAGTCTTTAAATGCCGCAAATTGCTTGCATTCAGTCTTCAGGAGGCAGAATCATCCCAAATGCTCCTGACAATCAAGCCAAATGCTGTCGACAATCAAAGGTTAAGGGAACACAAACATGGAGGAAAGAGATTAGGCAAGCACTATTGATAGCTGCTAATTTTTCCTTATCTCCCATTACTGTGTCTGCTCATTGCTTCTTCTGCAAACCTCAAGAGAGGTTAACAAATAGATCACCTGACTTTTTGAACTAATTACAGAGCTTATCTGTGGATGTGAATAAACATGGAATGAGCTGGCTTTCCAAAGATCTGCCTCCATGCTCAGTATCATTATCACAGTGTGTCAGGAGGATACAGAGACTGAGTGTAAGCTTTCATGGGCAGCTTTTGTATTTGCTTTACAAGGAAAGGCCATGTTCAAATGATGAATAACTTTTGATGCATAACCTGAAGATGTCTCTCTTTTTACAGGTCTCCCTGAAGACTCCATTAATATCCAACACAGGTGTATGACCTCCCAACTTTCTCAACAATATGCTAGCACAGCCCAACCATCCTCTAAACATAAACCTCCATCCCATTGGAATATAAAGAAATAGGACTCATAAAGAATGGGGGGAGATAGTACTGTTTGGAATGCTGATGTAGTTAATCAATTTGAGAACAGTATGATGTAGGAGTATTCATTTCAAGTAAAATCACCTTTGATTTTCTTTGAGTTTAAAAATGACAGGTTGAGATATTCATAGCAGAGAAGGGTGGTCTTACTTGACTAGATTTCTTCTCAGTTATATTTTTCATATGAGTAGGCTGCTCCTTGAAGCATTTAGTCTCAGGGTGGTTGAGGCTTAAAACTATATTCACCAATTAAAATATATCCATACATTTAGTAGATAAAATATTACTTTAGCAAGATTAGCAATATATCTGTTTAATTGGTGAAGAAAAATTCTGTGCTGCCCTTCCAGAGATCTCCTTGAGACAGCTCACAACTAAACTAACACCTAGACCATATCATACATTACCAGGAACCCTCTTTCTAGATTTGTGCTCTCTGCTCTGAGGTCATAAGAACATCAGAACTAGCCTGCTGGATCAGACCAGAGTCCATCTAGTCCAGCACTCTCAGTGGCCCACCAGGTGCCTTTGGGAGCTCACGTGCAGGATGTGAAAGCAATGGCCTGCTGCTGCTCCTGAGCACCTGGTCTGCTAAGGCATTTGCAATCTGAGATCAAGGAGGATCAAGATTGGTAGCCATAGATCGACTTCTCCTCCATAAATCTGTCCAAGCCCTTTTTAAAGCTATCCAGGTTAGTGGCCATCACCACCTCCTGTGGCAGCATATTCCAAACACCAATCACATGTTGTGTGAAGAAGTGTTTCCTTTTATTAGTCCTAATTCTTCCCCCCAGCATTTTCAATGAATGCCCCCTGGCTCTAGTATTGTGAGAAAGAGAGAAAAAATTCTCTCTGTCAACATTTTCTACCCCATGCATAATTTTATAGACTTCAATCATATTCCCCCTCAGAAGTCTCCTCTCCAAACTAAAGAGTCCCAAACGCTGAAGCCTCTCCTCATAAGGAAGGTGCTCCAATCCTTCAATCATCCTCGTTGCCCTTCTCTGCACTTTTTCTATCTCTTCGATAACCTTTTTGAGATGTGGCAACCAGAACTGAACACAGTACTCCAAGTGCGGTCGCACCACGGCTTTATATAAGGGCATGACAATCCTTGCAGTTTTATTATCAACTCCTTTCCTAATTATCCCCAGCATAGAGTTTGCCTTTTTCACAGCTGCCATGCATTGAGTTGACATTCCCATGGACCTATCAACTAAGACACCCAAATCCCTTTCCTGGTCTGAGACTGATAGCACTGACCCTTGTAGCGTGTATGTGAAGTTTGGATTTTTTGCTCCTACGTGTATCACTTTACATTTTGCTACATTGAACTGCATTTGCCATTTCTGAGCCCACTCACCTAATTTATCAAGGTCCACTTGGAGCTCTTCGCAATCCTTTGTGGTTCTCACCACCCTACATAATTTGATATCATCTGCAAACTTGGCCACCACGCTACCCACCCCTACTTCCAGGTCATTTATGAATAAGTTAAAGAGCACTGGTCCCAAAACGGATCCTTGGGGGACACCACTCCCTACATCTCTCCATTGTGAGAACTTCCCATTTATACCCACCCTTTGTTTCCTGTTCCTCAACCAGTTTTTAATCCATAGGAGGACTTCCCCTCTTATTCCTTCATTGCTGAGTTTTCTCAACAGTCTCTGGTGAGGAACTTTGTCAAAAGCCTTTTGGAAATCCAAGTAAACAATGTCCACCACTTCCCCCTTATCCACATGCCTGTTTACACCCTCAAAGAACTCTAGTAAGTTTGTAAGACAGGACTTGCCTCTACAAAAGCCATGCTGACTCTTCCTCAGCAGGACTTGCTTTTCTACATGTTTAATAATTTGATCTTTAATGATAGATTCTACTAATTTACCAGGAAAAGATGTCAAACTGACTGGCCTGTAATTTCCTGGGTCCCCCCTAGACCCTTTCTTAAAGATTGGTGTGACATTGGCCATCTTCCAGTCTTCAGTGATAGAGGCAGATTTCAGGGATAAGTTGCATATTAAAGTGAGAAGATCAGCAATTTCATGCTTGAGCTCTTTAAGAACTCTTGGATGAATGCAATCTGGGCCATGGGATTTGGTAGCATTTAGTTTATCAAAGATCATCTTGGCTCAATTCATTTTGGCAGCCATTTCAGATGCTAGCAATGCTATGCTTTGGAGAAGGTGAGATCACATTCTCTTCAGGCTATGCTAATGAGTGGCCAAAACTTTGGGTGGGAAATAAATCCACTGATGAGACACCTGTATGCCTATCAATTGCCCCAGGGGCTTGCACCCAGCTAACAGCAAGGACTCTTCCTGAGTACAACATTGAATTAGAATCAAGTAACCAGATGAGCTTCATTGCTTTTTTTTTACCTTGTCTGAATGCTTCCTCCTAACTTGACTTAGGCAAGGGTGAAGCCTCAACACTGCCAACTCTTTTGTCCACTCTACCTAGATGCAATCACCTTTTGTTTTCTTTCTTGGAAGCTACTTACCCATTCAAAGTGAGGAAACACTTAGGCCATTTCCGCACGGGCGAAATATGGCGGCCTGGAAACGGCAAAAACGCCGTCCCCAGGCTGCCATTCGCACAGGGCGCGCAGCTGCTTTGCAGCCGCGCCGCCCTTGCGCCGCCCGCCGGGCGCCAAGCTGGCATTTTCAGAGTGCGCTGGGAAGCGCACTTTTCTGAAAACGCCAGCTGGAAGCTGCTGCCGTGCGAATGGCAGCGGCTTCCCAGTGCTCCCCCCCCACTCCCTGCCTTTACTCACTTGCTCTCCGGCCCTCTGCCGCGTCGCCGGGGCCTGAGGACATGCCCCCCTGCTCCACAACACGGAAGCAGGCGCGCAGGGCAGGGGAGGCGTGTCCCCAGGCCTTGGCAACGCGCTGGAGGGCTGGAGAGCAGGTGAGTCAACCGGGCGACGGCGCCCAGTGGTGCCGTCTTCCCGGTTCTTTCTGGGACCATCCATGCAGACGGTCCCAGCGTCGTCGGGTCGGCATCAGAAACGCCGACCCAAGCCCTTCCGCCTCCGTGCGGAAAGGGCCTTAGATTCTCAGTCAGGACTCACCCTGAATCCCTGGACTCTATTTCTTTGATATTCCTTTGAGCCAGCTCCTATATCTGTCACTGTTCTGCCAGTCAATTGTGCAATCTAATCCTTCTGCAGGCTTAGGGGCTGCCAACTCTACTACTCTCTTCTTGAACCAGCAAACCTTTCCATTTCCTTGGGAACTTTGGAAGCTCTGCCTATAGTTCCCCTACAGTGAATCTCTAGATCATCTAAAAAGACATATACTCCACCTAGCCAAACAGACAGAGACCCTTTCCAATTTTTTCAATAAGCCTTTATTGGCATACAGAACATACAATATAAATACAGTTAAAATTACTAGATAAAACTTCACACTGGATCATAAGTTCAGTTCGCAAACCTCAGCCAGAAACTTTGCCACTGCGAGACAACAGTCAAGGTCATTACAGTTTAAGAGCATATTTACTTTATCAAGCTCTGTCAGGGTTTTCATAGAGTCAATGATTTGTAATAATAAGCTGGATCTTGGATTCTGGTAAAGTGGGCAGTGGAGGAGAATGTGCGCAATGGAATCCAACTGCCCTGGACTGCAGGGGCAAAGCCTCTTATCGTTAGGTAGACCCTTGAGTCTTCCTCTATGGAGCGGGGATGGCATAATGTTAAATCTAGCCAACATGTAGGCTCTCCTATATATAGGGTTGGTAAGCGCTGCAATATAGTAGGCTGGGTTTCCCTGTACAAATGGAATTGCCACGTTCATTGGTGAGCAGGATTTGTTGGCCAAGCTCTGCAGTTGTTGATAATCCATTGCTAGTAGCTGCTCTTTGATGAGGGCGAATGTCTCAGTAAGGGTTAGCATGTTCAGAGAGTCACTATCATAGCCCAATTCCCCAATCTTTGTTATAACTGTTGTGCACCATTTAGAGTGATGGAGTTCTCTCAAGGTGAGTTGCGTCAGTGAGCTGTCGGAGCTTTGATAATGAATATGCTGCCAAAATTTTATGATGTTTAACCAGATAGTGGCCTTATAGAGTATTGGCCAGATTCTAGACATAGAGCTGCATATGGGACGCAGTTTGGCACGCCAAATAATTTATGCAGAAATTTAGAATGGAATGATCTAATGGCATTGTTGCTGGGTGTTAACCAAATGGGCGCTCCATAAAGCAGTTGTGCTCTCGCCCTTGCTTTGAAAACTTGCAGAGCTGGGGGAATATATTGGTTGCCCCTAGAAAAGAGACCCTTTCCGCACATGTAGAATAATTCACTTTCAATCCACTTTCATAAATTGTTTGCAAGTGGATTTTGCTATTCCGAACAGTAAAATCCAGCTGCATTTCTAGCTTTCCAGGGCAACTTGTGGGCCATATTACAATGCAAGTGTTGGACTAGATAGACTATTGGTCTGATCCAGACGGCTCTTCTTATGTTCTGTTTATTTACTTAGATTTGACAAAGAGTGGCAGTTTCTTTGACTACATTTTTAAAAACCCACATACATAATTTCTTTCCTCCCTTAACCATCATCCCATGTGACGAAGATGTGTCAGTTCCTATGCAAATACCTAATACAAACAAATGGTAAAATATTAAATACTTGGAGCAAAGTTCCTAGGATGAAATAACTTCCATTTATATGCCATATTGTTATTTTCATTTATCATTTATAAACCTGTCTATTTGATACATCCTCATGGATGTCCTGTCAGAATCTCTTATTTGAGATGTAAAAAGTCTCCCCGTTTTCCTCAGATCATCTTGCTCTCTTTCTACACCCAGTGAAGATACACCACAAAGTTCACAAACACAAGTCTTCAGTCTTGGGAAAATCCATAGTTATTTTTTATTTCTCTGATAATTGTTTTTGTTCTTTTTGCAACAATAGCTCTGTAATCAAACACATCCACTCTATTTACATCAGAATTAGAATAACAGTTTTTCTCTGCTTCAAGCTGCCTGATATACTTTGCTTCAATTCTAATAGTCCTATGACATCTGAAATCATTAACCTTACAAAGTTAACTGGCACTGCTTGCACAGTTCTTCCACAAATAATATGGCATTTTTGTAGCAGTGTCAGTCACTGGTGAATACTTCCTACTGAAGAGTTTTTTTTAAAAAATGTTTCCTAGTACTAAGAAGGAAAACATTTAATAATGGAAGATTTTAGGTACTATTGTGTTTATATAAGCAATTGTCAGGAAACTCAATTGTTAAAAAAACAGAAGATGTTTACATTACATTTGGTCTGAGCAAAAAATAGAATATTTTTTTAAAATTACAGAATAAAGACTTTTTTAAAAGAAGAGGCTTCAGCTACACTCTTTTCTAGTTATCTGGTATGTCCAAAAAATTCGGCTCCATCTGATTTTTTTTGGTATTTACTAGTGTTTTTCAGGTTTTGGCCTGCAGGGGCACAAAAGCTAGAGTACCAAAAATTCAGCGTATCATTCAGAGACTGTCCTGATGATACCACCCAAGTTTGGTGAAGTTTGCTTCAGGGGGGGTCTAAAGTTATGGACCTCCAAAATGTGTGCCCCATCCCCCATTCTTTCCAATGGAAGCTAACAGAAGATAGGGCTACCCATTTGAGGGTCCATAATAGGCTTGGAGATTCAGGTGCAACAAATACCCCTGCCCCCAGAAGTTTGCCTCCTGGAGTCACCTTGAAAGTCTAGTGCCTCTATCTTCAAAAATGTGCAGCCAGTGCTTACACACTCAGAAATTCCCCATTGGCTACAATGGAGCTACTGCAAAGCACAGGATCTGCCAGACTCTTCAGCTAATTCTATGGTGGGAAAAGTTAATTAACTTTTCCCACCATAGACTTCAATGTTATGCCTAGCTGGCTCTGTACTAGAGATTTGGGGGTGGCCTCTGGGTGGGGTTGTTTGCTTCTGGGGCGGGGGGGCAGTTGAGAGAGTTCTGAGAAACCTCAGCCAGCAGGCTTCACGTGCAGGAGTGGGGAAACAAAATAAGCACTTTGGGGGCCCATAAAATGGAACCCCCAGAAGCAAAATTCACCAAAGGGTGTTCCCCATCCCCCATTATTCCCTATGGGAACTAACAGAAGATTGGGCTACCCATTTGAGGGTCCATAATAGGCTTGAAGATTCAAGTACAACAAATACCCCCACCTCCAGAAGCAAAGTTTGCCAAGCCTGGATGTTATTACCAGGAGGACCACCTGGAGCCACCTTGAAAGTCTGGTGCCTCTATCTTCACAAATATGCAGCCTGCTTACACATTCAGAAATTCCTCATTGACTACAATGGAGCCAAGGCACTGCAAAGCAGAGAATCAGGGCAATTTGGGGAGTGCCTGTCAGGGGTGCATTTTTAAAGCTAGTGGCACCAAAATTTCAGGGTCTCATTCAGAGACTGTCCTGATGATACCACCAGAGTGTGGTGATGCTTGGTCCAGGGAGGCTAATGTTATGGACCCCCAAAGGGGTAGCCCCTATCTCCTGTTAGCTCCCATTGGAAACAATGGGGGTGGGGGCACCCTTTTGGGGGGTCCATAACTTTAGCCCCCTTGAATCAAACTTCACCAAGCTTGGTTGGTATCATCAGGACAGTTTCCAAATGACACCCTGAATTTCAGGTGATGCTAGCTTTAAAAATGTGCCCTCTGCAGGCTGAAACATGAAAAAACACCAAAAATACACCCCCCCCAAAAAAAGCACGAAAACCTTGCATTCGGATTCGTTCATTTTCGGGCAGGACATATTCAGCCAATTTTTGCTTGAATATGCCTGAATTCACCCAGATTCAGGCCAAATCTGGTATTTGTTGCACCTGAATCTCCAAGCCTATTATGGACCCTCATATTGGTAGCACCATCTTCTGTTAGCTCCCATTGGAAAGAATGGGGATGGGGCACCCCCTTTGGGGGTCCATAACTTTAGACACCCCTGAAGCAAACTTCACCAAACTTGGGTGGTATCATCAGGAGAGTTTCTGGAAGATACCCTGAAATTTTGGTGCCACTAGCTTTAAAAATGCGACCCCTACAGACCTAAATGCAAATTAACACCAAGGCTGTGAGTGGTCTTGGACCTGCATACCTATGAGACCACCTCTCCTTGTATTGCCCCATTAGATACCTGGCCCAAAGGATGCTCAGCTGGCTTCTACAAGGGCCAGGGCTTTCTCATCCCTGGCCACTACCTGGTGGAATAAGCTCCCCAATGAGATCAGGGTCCTGTGAGACTTGAATGAATTCCACAGGGCCTGTAAGATGAAGCTTTCCCCACATCTAGCCAGGCAGCTGACCAATACTATAATTGGCCTCCCATGGATGCAGTAAGGGGGGGGATTTTAATTGGTCTTGCTATTTTAATTACTGTAATGTTGGTTATTTTATCATTGTACTTGGATTCTGTGTTGTTGCCACCCTGAGCCCTGTTGGGGAGGGCAGGATATAAATAAATAAATAATAATTGGCTTATTTGGATATACAGTATTATTGGGTATTATTTAACCTAATAAAGCCGAATCTGAATTTTACTAAATATTTTCATTATTGCTCAACCCGATTCATCCCCAGTAGCCAGTGTTCAATATCTCTTGATATTTTTCTGTCATATTATTCCACACCACATTGTTCTTCTAAGTACAGGTCACTCAGTTCTGATCATCGGAACATTCCGCTCCAAGTTCAGGTGAATAAAAACCTCACTTTCCCAAATTTCTCATCTATTTCAGACCTATCCCCTCACAACTGCTTATATCCTAGGATTGTGCGTGTTTTGCTGCTTTGGTTTTTGTGTGTGTGCTTGTGTACTCACATTATCCCTTAATAAAACTGTTAAACTTTATTGCTTTCCTGCGAGTTTCTTGCAAAAAAACTGATTTCCATATAGCAATCAAGGTCTCACGTTGCCCGACCTCTAGTTGAGCCAATAGTTCACCTCTACTAATTCCCCACTCTAAAATGGAGAAATATTTCACCACTTCAAGTAACACAACAGGGGGTGGGGGAGTGCAGAAAAGCCCCAAAATTACATTCACTGGATCAGAATGAATGCATCTTATCTCCAAGACTGTTGTGTCTGAGAAATGTATATTTCTGGGGTAGACAACCATAAAGAAAATCTTCATTTTTCTAATAGACAACTCAAGAGAAAATCAGTGCATGCTGGTACTGTAAAGTCAGGAATTTACTAATTTATGAATCTGAACTAGATCATACATGGCTTATCTGGCACCATCTTGTCTGAGAACATTATTCAGTCCCAACCAGGGGTTGGCAACCTTTAACACCCAAAGAGCCATTTGGACTCGTTTTCCACAGAAAGGAAAACACTTGGAGCCGCAAATACTTTTTGACATCTAAAATGAAGATATCATTGTATATATTCTCATGCAGGGATAAGTTCTCTTATTTGGGGCCCATATTTACCCATCAAAGCACGAAGGAGGGGGTAAAAAGCCTGTTTTGTATTTGATTCAAATGACCAGCAATAGAACCCCTGTTTCACACATTTCTCTTTTCTTGTGTTGAAAGACACTGCTTATGCCCCTCCCCAAAAGGACCCCCTCAAATTCCACTTGGATGGTGGATCAAAATTGGTGCCTTTTGGGGGGATTGTCAACTTCCAGGGGAGGGGGCTGAACTTCTCCCCCCTTGAGAAAATGTCTGCCATGGAGGGTGGACTCGACAACCTCACTGAGCACAGCCCCCGCACTGGTCCCAAAAGCCCCAGCTTCTGAGAATCTACCACCAAATGTCCTGCGATTTGCCTGCCGGGAGTTGGCAACCCGTGACAACCATGGCTGAGGATGATCCCGGCCTTTCTCTCTTCCATGATATACAAGCTTACTCTCCACTGACTTACTCTGAAGTAAACCTTCCAAGATCCACATGCAAGGATTTCCCCATGCCCTCCTGCCCTCCTTGGCAATGCAGAAGCAAACAATTCTCACATACCCCCGCCTCCCCATCAAACAGCCCTGATGAGTGCAACTTTGCAGGGCTGCAGGTAATAACTCCTTAAAAACCTGACATCATATTTCTCACCTGGACTCAGCCAGGCTGCCATCCGCCAGGAAAGCTCCTGGAGCTCAGTGGGGCTGCTGGGGGGGGGGGGCTGAAATCCAAGGTGGCACTGCTGGGGTCCCCCATGTGGTCCCGCCTCCAAGAAGGACCTGGGGAGGGGGAAATGAGGCCACCCAAAGCAGGGTCAACCTCTGACTCCCCATTCAAGGGGGGCGGACTGAGGTTAGGATTGCACTGAAAATCTGTGCTCCTGCAACTCCCTCCCATTTCCCACCCTTCACCGCTCACCTGTTCAAGAGGATCCGCCAGCAGATCAAGTGGATTCCCCGCCCCGTGCCATCATCACTGGCATCAGGCAATCGAGTAGCTAGTTATATACTGAATGAATTATATTACACAAAATGTATATATTTCTCTCCGTCTGAGTGTGTGACGTGATTTTTGGTTCCCTGCTACTAACGTTACACACATTGTCTTTATATTACGATTGCTTATTGCTTATAATGGCGGAGTGGCAAAATACTTTCTCATATAATATTGAAGATACACAACGTATCCTTGGTAGAGTGAAATTAGATACTACTAGAAATCGGATTACAAATGATAATGATTGGATGACCATTATGAATATTTTTAAAAAGAAAATCAGAACGCACCAACATGCGGTTACATTAACAGAATATTTTCAGTTAGGAAGGATCCCAAGGGGTTTACGTATTCAAAAAGGACCGACCCTGTTTGCAGATATTGATGGCTTTAAAGTTAAATGGACGAACATTTTAAATAAGTGTTCAATGGACCTTATGCTTTTAATTATTGACACAGCCATTGGTGAAGAGCAAAAATTAGATGAAATGGCTAAAAAATTGGAATCGGATGCTGATATTGACAAAAAGTTTGAGGAGTTAGACAAAGAACTAACCATATTTAAAGAGAAACTGCTCCTCTTCAAAGACAAAAAACTTACACGGGATCAGAAAGATTATGAAATGAACAGGGTTTACAAATGGCAATTTGAAACCCCATCACAGGGAAAGCGGGTGAAATGGAAGGAGGGATACAGCTCTTCTGGAAGTGAACCCACTGATTGGGAGAGTGCCCGGTTTACATCGGGGGAGGAGGATTCCTCTTCTAGGGAATCCCGTTCTACTAGAATGAGGTCCGAAAGAGAACGCCCCCTAGAAAGACGTAGTACACGTAATAGAAGACGTCCGTCTTTTTTCCGTTCCACCTGGCAGGAACAAGGAAAAACCTAATAGTAAATTTATCAAATAGAATCCTCACTTCTGAAGAAAACCGGATCCTCAATTTAGGACTGGGGTTTGTGATGACTCCAAATTACAATGACTTTAATACTAGAATTGATCTTTACAAATTAATTAGATTGATTAAACTAAAATCATTTTTGGTGAGAAACAAATGGTGAATGACTATCCCTCCAAACAAGCTGTATTTAAAGGGCCATCAAAATCATCTTTTGTTCCCCCCATACAAGATCCGTCAATACAGACGTTTGAACGAATGGTGTTAAAGGAAATTGAAAAATTTGAAAGGTCCTCTGGACCACGTAGATGTTATAGAAATTTTTCTAAACATGACTGGACTTTACTGAATAACTTGGCACAAGATCTTACAATTATTATTAAGGAAGCCGATAAGGGCGGAGCCATTGTTATCCAAAATACTAGTGATTATATGGCTGAAGCGTTACGACAACTTAGTGATCCTATTGCCTATCAAAAATTAGATCGAGATCCAACCACCCACGTCCATAATATTATCAGGATTACAATTCAGGAGGCAATATTAATGGCATGGATTGATTCAAACACTGGATCATTCCTAATGAACTTGTACCCTCGGGTACCTCTGTTTTACCTGCTACCGAAGATACATAAGCCGACCAGACCACCTTTAGGCAGACCAATTGTTTCTGCATCTGCGTCTGTGTTTGAACCACTGGCGAAATATGTGGATTTCTTTTTACAATCATTTGTGAAAAAAATGGAATCTTTTGTCAGAGATTCATCGGATTTTATTTGTCAATTTGAGGATGTCCTTTTACCTGTGGGATGCAGTTTAGTCACTCTAGATGTTAACTCATTATATACCAGCATCCCTCACGAGGAAGTAAGATGCATTCTTCTCAATACTTTAGAACGAAGACCAGTTAAAAAACCACCTACGCATTTCATTGTTAGCCTTATTGAAATTATTTTGGACTATAGTTATTTTAGATTTGGAGACGATTTTTATTTACAAACCCAGGGACTGTCCATGGGGTCCAGTTTTGCACCAAGTTGTGCAAATTTATTCATGTATGATTTTGAATTGAAATATATTTGTAATTCCAATATTAACCCATTTTTTCATCATTTATTATATTACAAGAGATATATTGATGATTTATTTTTCATTTTTAAAGCTGGATTTGTGCTACAGGAATTTTTGTTATGGATTAATTCTCTGCATCCCACCATACAATTTACAGGAGAAGAACATAAGGATCATATCAATTTTCTGGACATGACAATTATTATAAATGAACAACAGAGATTGGAATTTAAAAGATTCCATAAGCCCACTAAAAAAAAAACCGGGCTCTTCATTTCACATCATTTCATCCACAGCGTTTAAGAGAAAATCTTCCGTTTAGCCAGCTGATCAGAGCAAAAAGAAATTCGACCAGAGAAAAGGACTTCTTAAAAGAAGCACAGCAGATTATGTGTAATTATTCGGCCAGAGGTTACCCCAAAAAAGTTTTGGAAGTCGCATGGGAGAAAGTTGGAAATTTAAAGCGACAGGAGTTGTTACAACCAAAAACAAAAATACAGAAAAATGAACTGGTGTGGGCACTGGATTTTACCACGGAATCCTCATTTATTAAAACAACTATCCATAAATTTTGGCCGCCCATTTCTCATATTCCTGGATGTGCAACCCCTCCTAAAATTGGATATAGACGGACTAAATCATTAAAACAGATACTTGTCAAAGCTGACATAAAGAAAAAACAAGAACTTAAACCAATATTAATTGGGCATCAAAAGTGTGGAAATTGCAAACAATGTGCACTTGCACTTAATACTAAAGTGATTGATTTACCTTCAATTAGACAGAAATGGACTTTGAGACAATTTTCAAACTGTAATACCGCGCATTGCATATATATTATTATATGCCCATGCAATAAGATTTATGTGGGGAAAACTTTGCGCTGTCTCAAAATTAGAATTGCTGAACATCGCAGCAACATCCGCAATAGAAATATGGAAGCTCCGTTGGTTTATTCAGATGGGACACAGAGACTCTGAATTAAAATTTGCAGTGTTACAACACTTTCAGCAATTAAAAACAAGATGTGACATTAATATTGATAAATTTATTTTAAGAATTGAAAACAGATTAATTCACAAATTTAGGAGCAATATCACTGGTTTGAATCGTGAAATTGACTTTTCTTGCCACTTGTAATGGAAATCACAGCTGCAGCATGTTTGTGTATTCACAGCTGATTGCAGTTACAGTTCATATGTATATATCCCCATGATCCTCCTTTGTGTATTTGGAACAATAGCTGCATTTGGGTTTAGATCAGCTCTGAGGAGAGATAAGTAAGAGATATGGTTTTCAATAGAACATGTTTATTTACAAATGTTTAAAATGTTTAAAAAGTTTAAAATGTTTAAAAATGCTAAAAATGTTTAAAAAACATGTAAAAACATTTCAATTTGTTGTATATAACTTTATATAGTATAATACAGTACATAATCTAGCATATTTTATTCATGTAATTTTGTTTTATAGAAAACCTGTATGGCACTTAAGAAATGTGTGAAAGAGAATTTGTGAAATTGTTCTTCTCCTGAGGAAGACATCTACGAAAACGCTTTGAAACGCATGAGGCTTTTGAGAGAGACTTAAGCAGTACTTATGAACTTATGAGAGAGACTCAAGCATTACTTATGAATTTATGGTTTCCAGAGAGAAACATATTGGGCGTTAATAAGACCCTTTTCTTTGGTTGAAGAAAAATTGATATCTTATTTTCCTGGACGTTACTTGGATTTAATATCTGTTGATTTAATTATACTACTAGTTTGTTTTTGTACTGTTATATACTGAATGAATTATATTACACAAAATGTATATATTTCTCTCCGTCTGAGTGTGTGACGCGATTTTTGGTTCCCTCCCAATCGAGTAGCTAGGACAGGGAAGCCAGAAGTGGCTTGGGATAGCCGCCTTGGCCTGTGCCTCTCTAGAAATGGGGATTCTTCCCCATTAATCCTTAGGGTAACTCTCCGAAGGAGGCTGAGAGGACCCAAGCCATGCGGAGCCACAGTGCAAGGATGAAAGAGCTGCATGCGGCTCCAGAGCCGTGGGTTGCAGACCCCTGGTCCCTACAATCAACTAATTTTCATATCAAACATAAAACAGTATTTTCATATTACAGTAAACTGCACAAATTTTAAAAAAATTACAAATAAGTTAATTTCACTTTTATGACAACTATATTAGTTGATGTAGTTGGTTTGTTTCAGAAGCTCCTCTAAATTTGAAAGCATGCTTTTAAAAAATTCTGTAAATAAATACTTAATTTATCCCCTTTTCTTTAAGAAGAAACAAACTCACAGTCTTATGGCCTGAGTTCTTAAATTGGCCTCCATATTGGGGGCTGCCACATTGTACCAGCCATTTTCTGACATGGGCAATACACAAATAAAAACTCTCAATGCCCAAGCTTCCTTTTCCCACTGGCAAAAGGCTTGCAGTCAGGTCCTTTGGAAGAAAAGAGGCAATTATTTTATTTTCATTGTGTTCTTGCTACTAGCAAAAGGAAAGACATGCTGGCACATAGAACTATCATTGCTCACCCAAGCAAGTCATAGGTGAGGTGAAAACAGGCAGTGAATTCAGTTGTCGCTTGCATTGATATTACCAACAGAGGATTTTCCTGCTGCAAGGTGGAGACTACCTCAAGGAGCTGGGCAGGGGGGAGGGTAGGAAACTGAAAAGAAAAGTAATGCACAAATAAAGATAAGATTTGTAAGGCATAACACTTACAGTTCAGTGCCATATCTTACAATTTGCTGAATGGAAGTGATGGAAGGAGGAAAAGACAGCTTCCATTTTAAGCATAAAAGTCTTCCTCCTCTTATGACATTATTACTTTTACAAAACTTAAGTGAGGTATAGAGGAGGAACAAAGTACCAAGCAGATATTTCTGAATTTACCCAGGTCCTCCCCACTGCAGTTCATTTTAGTCCCTAGCAAATCTTTTCCTAACTCCTTTTCATTTGTAATGCAATTCATTATCTTATCTGCTTTGGCTCCTTATAACCCTAGTGGGCTAGTTTCCAATACTCTCTGATACATTTCCACTTTCATTTATTGGAGGATAAATGCTTCAGCATGCACACCAGTGGAAATTAATTTCATCTAAATGCTCTTAGGCTCGGTATCTGGAAATGTAAATACTTCTATTGCATTTTTTTTTGTTTCCAGCTGCCTTTTTAATTATTAGCCATAGCTCAGTTTGGATTGGAAGTAATGGTAATACTATATTGAAAAACCTGCTCTTTTCCCCCTCCTCCTTATTTTCTGTCAAATTATCCTTGACTATCAACCACATCAGTGCATTAGCTGGTAAACCTATCTGCTTTTCATCAAGGCCTCCCTCCAAAGCTCTAAAGCTAATGGCAAGAAATGGAAAGCTGATCCTGCTTGATGAGAAAGAAAAAGGCCTAGAATACAGTCTCTGAATGATGATGAGCATTATTCTCCCAGGAAGAACAATTCCCAGCTGCGGAAGTGGTCTATTAAAAAGCCAAATCTGGACTCAACTTGTCAGATATTGTGCAGCTGGGCTTATGAATCTCTTACTGACCCAGCAGCGAATCACTAGCTAATCTTTGACCAGAGGTGTCATGCCTGTGAAGGGGGGAAAGGATATTTATGAAGGGAAGGGGCTCTAAAAAATCCAGTTTATGTAATAATAAGGGTCACTGACCCTTCACTTTCCTAACTATTTGTGGCAGGCTCAGGCAGCTAACTGTGCTGGGCAAGTTCTCCTGCCTTTTCTATGACTAAGCTGGTTTAATGGTAGAATATGAAGTGTTTTATGCTTCTCTGCTCAGCCTTAGGAACTCCAGAAAGATGAAGGAACTTTTTTCCCTATAACAAATCCCCTTTTTTCAGGGGATAGAAATATTTCAGAAAATTGAAATCAGGTAGGTATTAAATATATAAAAACATCAGTTTTGGCTCAGGCACAGTTTTAATAAAACTTTATAAGGTTCTTCAGTTGCTTAGGTGTTGAGAAGTTCTTTAAGATGGTACAGTAGATGCTATTGGCTAATGTATTAAATGATGACTTTGGATTCTAACAGGCTAGTACCCTTTCACGCAGTATATATACAGCTCTGACACTGCTAGCTACCCACTACACATATATTTCCTGAGGCAACTAGCAGATCACTAATATACCGCAGTGGAAATCCACCTGTCCTAATTGGCTTAAGAATTCTTCTTCTATACCCAGAAGATATATTCCCTTCCCTTTTACTTATGGTCACCTGTGGAAAGTCTCACTACTATTATTATACCTTCAGTCTTGACCATTAAATAAAACTCCATTTTCTTGTCTATTTTCTGCTTTCAGCACACACTGACACAAAGTAAATTTCAAGTTAGATTCACTTCCTGACTGAAATCCCCTCAGAGTAGGTGTTTAACACACATGGTTAAGGGGTGTGATGTTAATTCGTAGAAATCCAAGTCTAAAAGATCACAGAACTTTTCCTCTCAGGAAGATGTCTCCTCCTTTTCTGAGTCGACCAATCAGAGTGCAGGTCAACTTACGCAATCTGGAAACTTTCTCATTCCTAGGAAGTTTTTCCACATTCTGTTGTGATACCATCTTGTTCCACTTGCTGACTTGAACTTTTAAATCTATATTTTACTGAGCAGTCCATCACAACTACATACAGGACAGAGAAGGATAGGCTTTGAAAAATAATGGCCAGTATCTAGCACTGACAAAAAATAGTCTGAAGCCTTCCCACAGCCTAAGGAGACTTCTGATCACTTATGTGACATTTTCTCTGGATGAAGAACAATTTGTGGGAGGAAAGCTCTTTAGTCTTAAGGAAGTCTTCACCTTTTGCTGAGTGGAATAATATAATAAAAGCCATTGATTTATCCAGCAGTTATGATAAACTTTTCATGAGAAAGTGTGTGCTCAACAGCCTCTTCACATTTTATGTAGCTGATGCTCTCATGTGAAGGAATAAAAGGTCATCAGCATCTTTATTTAAGACAATTCTGTTACCATATCAAGATCTCAAGATGGCTTTCAATAATTCAACATGAATATAGACTGGAAAACAACCATGGGGAAATTTTGTTTGTTTGTTTTGCTTTCTTATACACCTTCTCAACAATGCAGGGTTTGAGTTTATCACACGCACACACCCGTCCCCTTAAAGCTACGCCACTGCATAAGACAAAATTGGCTAAACCATATTGACAACTCATAGTGCCATTCCTAAATTACAACTTCCAAACTCACTAGCTCCAACTGATTTAGATTGGATGTCACTGTAACTTGTCAAGTCAAGTTGCAGCCAACTTATGGTGTCCCCAGCAAGAGGCTTTCAAAGCCATTTAGAAGTGGAGTTGCTTGCCGTTGCTTTCCTCTGGAATGTCTTCCTTGGTGATCTTCCTTCCAAGTACCAACCCTTCCTAGCTTCTGCGATTGATGATCATGCTATGCTGTGCTGGCTACTTTTAACCCACTTGATTGGTTTCTCATGTCTTTGTTCTTTGTTCTGGTCATGGGTACAATATATGGTATAAATGTCTTCCCATATAAAATGTTCTTATTTTGTGAAGATGAGTTCCATCTTCTTATTCCTCCAAAAATATTTATTTGAACTGAGGCGTCTTACTTAGAGATTCTAAAATGGTGTTTAAGTGAATTCATACCATCATGTATATCCACATAGATCACAGTTTTGCAGACTGATTATACAACATGATAATTATCGCATCACATGCTGAACTTTAATCTACAAGCTCATAATACAGATATTGTTAAAATATGCAGTGATACCAGCATCGCATTGAGTATCTGACTCTCAGCATGTTTTCAGATGTTATTGAATTTGCTGAACAACTGAGGAAATGGAGCAATGTCTTGTGTAAACTTATGGACTTCTAATTTTCAAGCAGTCTGACTTTCTTATGCACAATATTTTGCATAACCATTTGATCTGTGTTCATTAATGCTGATCTCAGTCATATTTTTTCCACTATTGCTGATGACAAGTCAATATGTCATTGACATATTTCTGAAACTCATTCAATGCACATAAGACTACAATTGGGGAGGGTCTGTGACTAAATGGTAGAGTATCTGCTTGGCAAGCAAAAAGTTGCAGGTTCATTCCCCAGCATCTTCAGTATGGATCAGATCATAGGTGATGTAAAAGGCCTCTTCCTGAGATGCTGAACAGCTGTTGCCAGTCTGAGTAAACTATACTGACTAATTGACCAGTAGTCTGATTCAGAATAGCCACTTCGTGTATTCATGTGCATTCAACTAGATTGCATGCTGGGCAATTCAGAAGACCAAATACCGTCACTGTATAGAATCTAGAAAGGCTCCAGTGTCATTGAGAGTCTTTTAGAAACAGAATGGTGGCAGACAGAGGGAGTGACTCACTCATCTGCTTGGATATATAGCAAAACTGTGCCCAGATAATATATAGTCACTGTGCCAAAGTCTGAAGCTCCTAACAAATACCAATCCCTTCTGTCTTACCACCTCAGATTACCAGTTTCCTTGATGTATTTGCTAAATTCGTGAAATATACCTGAATTCAATACTATGTAATTATATATCTTTCCACAGGCTTTCTCAAATCATTTTTTAAATCCCTGCACTCAACTGAAAATAAAAATAGTTGAAAGTTAAAAATGGCCCTTTAAACCAATTTAATTTACAACCTGAATCCAGGTTGTAAATTCTCTCTTGGGCAAAGCAAAACCTGATTTTATGAGGCTAATAACATCAGCATCAATTATATCACGTTAAATAACAATGGTGCATGCCTGAGATGGCACAGCATGAGAAAGTAGCAACCTGTGCTACAGCTTTTTAGTAGCAGTTTTAAACAAGACATTTAAATAGTACATTATTTGTGGAATAAATTGTATTTATTTGAATCCAGACACAATTAAGTAGAAGAAATCCATTTTGTTGCTCCGTGGCAGCATGAAGATGCAGTTGCAGAACATTTCCCAGGGGTAAAAACTAGTTCTCTTCTGTATTGTAAAGTAAACCTGGGATGCTGACAAAACTTCAACAAAGTGTTTTAAATCCTATTATTATTCTTCCATGTATGGAAGGATTTGTATCTACAAACAAGGAAGAAAACCAACTACAGCCATTTATCAAACAAGAAGTATTTGAAGCCCATAACTGAAGCCAGCTTGTTGTGAATTAACATAAATTAAGTAAAGTTTAGGAGCATTGCTGAACCAGTTGTATTTTTGTCTCAACCAAGCTTAAGTCAGGACAAAAACTGGCAATCTCATTACTTTCAAGGAGGAGGAGGAACAGAAGAAATTCTGTGACTTGCAAATCATAACAAATACCTCAAACAAGAATAAATCGCTTATATGGAAAAAAACAAAATAGTGAAGTGTTAAAAAAATTCATCCCTTTGTAGTCCTCCCAGAATCCCTGACAATGCATTATCATCAATATCAGCAGAGCATGAGAGCAGAGTGGCTAACTGCTGCTCAAGTGCTATTTCCAACATCCTTAAGAAGAAATAGATGGTAGATAGCTGTGGAATAACCTGTCCTGAGGCAGATTTCCTTTCAAACTCCTATTTGTAAGAGGTTGGCTTCTGCCCCTAAGCCCAGTCTGCCTCTGGCGGATTGTATTTCTGAAACTTGTTTACCAGGCTGCATTTCCAGGCACATTTTAAAGATAACAAAAAAGTAACCCATTCGTATAATTTTCTGATATAGTATAAGTTCCGATAATGGAAAGGGTAACTAGAAAATATTTGGTTACATTTTTGTATTGGGGTGGGGTGGGGGGGAAGAGAAGTCCCTATATTAAAATATCTAGTATCATATCAGTGCAATCCTGAGGAGAGTTACTTCAGTCCAAGGCTCTAAGCCTATTGAAATGAATGTGTTTAGATTGGGGTAACTCTCCTCAGGATTGCACTGTTAGTATCTGTTCTTGCTCTGGTTTTTTTCTGTTTATAATCCTAGTTACTAGAATTTTGAAGATGACAACATTGTGGGGGTGTACATGAATTAAGCATGCATATTTATATTCATGCTTAAAGTGAGGGCAAGGTGATGGAGGCAGATTTCTGATTTTCTGCTTTGTCTGACAGTGTTTCTCTATAACGCACATTTTTCAAAGAACCTTGCCCATGTCAAATTGTAGGCCATTGTGGAATCCCATTGTGCTGTAGAGGATTTGGAGACATGTTCTAGGGCAAGTATGCACATCATATCAAGCATTAACCTGGTCCAATCTGATCTGTTAAACCTCACCAGTACCTAGAGTTATCAACCCAGAATTACAACTGATATCCCGGCTATAAAGACCAGCTCTTCAGGAGGAAATGACATCTTCAGAGGGCAGATTCTATGATACACCATGGAGCCTAGGGGCTAGTGTTCACTCACTGCTTTTGGTACAGCTGTTTGCTTTGCAGTGGGTTTGTTTGTGGTTTTTCATTCAAAAGGGAAGTCCCTGCTATAATGTGTCCCCAGCTGCACCATTTTGTCCACCCCCCACTTCATTTTCATTTTCAAGCAGACTTCCTCTGGGAAGATTGCCTGCCACTTGTTTTTATGTTTCATGTTGCTGGCTGTCAACCTCACAGGTCTATTGCTCCAATGATGGATCCATGGTGTGATTTTTTAAAAAAAACAAGCCCAGCAGATCCTGACCAGAAGATCTGTTGTGTGGGTAGGGGGAGGCAGGATACACCTGGAAAACTCAAATCAACAGTAATGCTTCCTCCCAGAATCCCTGACAATGCATTATTTTGGTTCATTTTACCTTCCCTGCTAAGGAAAAGTTGAGCTTTGCCCGGTTTCAGGAGCCATGGAGCTTCTCTGGCCTTTCCACATGGGCCAGTTAAACCAAGATAACACTGGTAAAAAAAAACAAGGGTGGGAATGGGGACTTCGCACAGATCCTGATCCCAACGCGGATCCATTCCAAGTTTTCCCCCCAACCCCGGGTCTACTATGGCACAGAGATTATGATAAATAATAAAGACTAGTATGGGTTAGTGGTTAAAGTGTCAGACTAGGACCTGAGTGACCCAATTTCAAGCCCCTATTCTGCCATGACAGCTTGCTCGGTGACCTTGAGCCAGTCACATACTCTCAGCTTACCTGACAGAGTTGTGAGGATAAAATGCAAGCTCCTTTGGGTTTCCATTGTGTAGAAAGGTTGAGAATTAATGAAATATATAAAAATAAAAATAAATTGACTGTCACCTGTAAAGCACTAAAGCTAGAGGCTACTTGTGGATTGAGAGAAGGATGGGACTCAGATGTTTAGGTCCAAAGAGTTTGTATGACATACAAAAAAACACACATTCAGAAGCCTACAAGTGATGTTATGCAAGGGGGAGTAAAATGAGGTAGGAAATTTAAATTTTAACATGCATTTTTGGTGGGAGGAAGTAAAAGGAGAAGCAAGAAGATCTGATCTTTGACCTGGATATGATGTCATATCAAACTCTGTCCTCTTCAGGCTACATCCTGGAAATTTTCCAAATTTTCCAAGCTGGCAACCCTACCATTATGTTGCTTAAACTGAAAGGGTGACCTCCTCTTAGAGTACTCTCCACACTTTCCTTTAGCTTCCTGTTGCAAGACAACATCAATAGAAATGGACAAGCAGTCCTTTTAAAAGTTGGTTTGCCTTTAACAGGCTCCTGGGGTTTTCTGGGGTACAGTTAGAAAACTGTTGATCAGGATAGTTGGCAGGAGATGTGATGTGATTTAGAAACACACATTGGGGGACCTCCTGATTATTTACCAGAGAGAAATGGCCATGCCTTGTGATGTTATCTTTACATTTTTTAAGATTTCCATTTGACAAACAGAACCTCAAGCAGGATTATCTTTATAGCTCTTTTGTAGCTGCAGTTTCATGTAGTTTAGTTAGTTTGCATATAATGTTGACTGCTTTTCTGAAACAGTGTTCTTTTTCTTCCATATACTTTCCCTTGACAATTTTGACACCAGCACAGTTGGAAATCTAGAAGGTAGACATTTATTTAAAACTATGTCTACTTTGTGTTTGATTGACATCACAATACTGAACAGGATGGTATGGAATGTATTTATCACATTTAGGAGTGGGAAAGAAAAACTATTCTGCACTCTGTTACATTCAGGTAAGTATTTATTTATTTATTTCTGTTTATTTTATTGGATTTATATCCCTGCAGGATTTATATTCCTATCGCTGCAGGGCTCGAGGCAGGTCACAATATAAAATCATTTATACACTCATTAAAATCATTGCAATAGAAATATCAATCCAATATTAAAACAAGTAAAACAACACAATTAAAACAATAGAACAACATTCAACATGAAACAGTTGATAGGTGTCAAAAACCAATAGCAGTAGCTAATAAGTAATAAATAATTGCCACTGTCACCTCTTTCTCCTCTCTTCCCCCCTCCTCCCATTTGATCTGGCTGGCTAGATAGGAAAGGCCTGGTGGAACAGCCATGTCTTGTAGGCCCTGCCCAATTGCGACAACTGTCGCAGGGCCCTTAAGTCACTCGGTAGCTTCTTCCATCAGGCTGGAGCCACGGCAGAAAAAGCCCTGACTCTCGTCAAAACCAGTTGGATATCTCTAGGGCCAGAGATCATGAAAAGATTCCCCTCTGATGAATGGAGCAATATGGGGAGATGTGGTCTTGGGGTTATGTAGGTCCTTGAAGACTCACGGCCTTGAAGGTCAGCACCAAAACTTTGAAAATGACCCGGAACTCGACTGGCAGCCAGTGCAGTTCTTTAAGGACTGGTGTAATATCGTCCCGACTGGCTGCCACAGTAATCATCCTAGCGGCTGCATTCTACACAAGTTCAAGTTTCCAGATCAAAGACAAAGATAGGCCAGCATAGAGCGAGAGAATTGCCAGCAGGTGGGCACTCCTGTACGGCATCCTGAAGCTGCTCTGGGTCCATCAACCAAAACAGGGGGCCAAAATAAGCCCGTATCCTAAACAGAGAGGTGCAGTAATCACAAAGTGATCAGACCATGGCACTCTATCCATAGAGGATAAGATCACATTCACACCAGCTGCAAAGATCAGGTCCAGAGTGTGGCCAGCTTGGTGAGTGGGATGTTAACCAGGCAGAGGTCAAGTGCCATCAGGGAGAGGCCTAGTGCCATCAGCAGCTACCAATGAGGAGGCCAAGTTGACCTGGTTATTAAAATCTCCCCAAACCGCTAGGTTTCGGAACTTCAATGCTCACTCTGACTTCAATGCTCACTCTGACACCACCTCTAGTTGGCACAGGAGGCTGCTCTGTGGTGCCCTAGGTTCCTGGTACACCAACGGAACAGTCAGTCTCTCTTCTGAATCCCAATACAGGTCTAAGCACTCTATATTGTGGCTGGCAGTGGAGAATGCTTGGTGCATGTTTGAAGCTGATCTATTGGGCATGTGCTCAGAGGAATCAGAACTGGGGCTTGCTCTTATGCCTTAGCCATATTTCCATTGCAATTTGCAGTGAAGAGTGGTGTATGTGACTTATACTAATGTATTGTACAGCTGCCCACCTTGGCACCTCACCACTTTTGTTGGAAGGCCATGTGAATTCAGATCAGGAGACAGCACCTGGTGGCCTGTCTTCAGGAGCAGGGTGGCAGGACAGCAAATGCATCTTTGTGGAAGTGGAAAAGTATCAGTGGTCATTTTGTGGGTGCTTGGGTACTGGCAGAAAAAATGCTCTATTTGTGGATCCTGAAAAGAAAGAGGCAATAAGAAAAAACATTGCAGTCATATTCAGTGAAATTCCTGACTTGGATCTATGTGCGTTGTACCTTTTCATATGAGATTTCATATGAGATTCATATTGTACCTTTTCATATGAGAAATTTTTCTCTCTTTCTCACAATACTAGAACCAGGGGGCATTCATTGAAAATGCTGGGGGGAAGAATTAGAACTAATAAAAGGAAACACTTCTTCACGCAACGTGTGATTGGTGTTTGGAATATGCTGCCACAGGAGGTGGTGATGGCCACTAACCTGGATAGCTTTAAAAGGGGCTTGGACAGATTTATGGAGGAGAAGTCGATTTATGGCTACCAATCTTGATCCTCCTTGATCTGAGATTGCAAATGCCTTAACAGACCAGGTGATCGGGAGCAACAGCCGCAGAAGGCCATTGCGTTCACATCCTACATGTGAGCTCCCAAAGGCACCTGGTGGGCCACTGCGAGTAGCAGAGAGCTGGACTAGATGGACTCTGGTCTGATCCAGCTGGCTTGTTCTTATGTTCTTAGATTAGAATACACAAGCTACATATTTAAATGCAAAGGGTGAACCCTGGCTACTTTTCAGGCTGCACACA
This sequence comes from Sphaerodactylus townsendi, assembly GCF_021028975.2. NCBI lineage: Eukaryota > Metazoa > Chordata > Lepidosauria > Squamata > Sphaerodactylidae > Sphaerodactylus > Sphaerodactylus townsendi. The sequence continues at coordinate 83,711,384 of NC_059431.1, read as the reverse complement.
GAGAACTGAAACAGGGAACTTTGGATTAGTTTCATTAAGTTGTATCTACAGTCTATGCTGAACTTAATAGCTATGTTCACCTATTTCTTTATAGGACTGCAAGTGATTCTTGTAGAAAGATATTGACTTTTCCCTTCAATTCTTCAGATTTAAAATCGAGAACTGATTAAAAATTGGAGCAATAGGTAAGCCCACACAATCCTTTATATACACATACGCTGTTTTTTAGCAACACAATCATGATTTGATGATTAAGTTGCTGTAGAACACACACACACACCCAGCAAAAAGAAAAGATACTGCAAACTGGCAAGGAAGAAGGAAGCAGTTAAAAAATTGTTGTAAATATACGTGAAAACGAAGACTATTGTTTCCAGACTAAAAAGTTAATTAAAAAAATTAAGTTGTGATAATGTTTTGGATGTTGGAAATGGAAAGGCAAAAAAAATTAAGAAGTATAAGGAGAGAAATCCTTGTGACATTATATGCATTGCTATTATATTCCAACAGATCCACCTACAGTGCAATGTTAAGAACACCTATATGGGAGTAAGCCTCATTGTATAGCTTCTGAGAAAACCTGCCCAGTTTTGCATAGATTACATTTACAATTTCAGGTACAGTATCTGACTTTATAATGCCTGCCTCAGATGCAGTACATTATTCTTATACAGACGTAATAGTTACAGGCATAAAGTAGAAGTTAGGCAGCACCTGTCTGACAAAGTCAAGATATATAAAAATAGGTGCAAGGTAAATCTGCAAAGTGAATCATCACTAGTCACAGAATGAAAAAGAAATTGTTAGGGTGTGTTAGAGGTGAAGGACTTTGTGTTGTCTCTTAACCTCAGACTTCAGAGGGGATCTTGATAAGAGAGTCAGAAAGATAGAGGGATCAAGGCACTGGGCCTGCTTTCTCTACTGCTCTGACACTGCCCTTTGATGTTTAGATTGCTACTGTCAGGAAAACTTGCTTCCTTCCTGTTACTTCTCACACCTTCACTTGCACACACACTTCATCTTGCAACCATGAGGGCAGGACATAGATCCTATATCTCCGTCCATCTTAGCTAAACTAGATTAGGAAATTATGTTAACTCTATACTATCTAGAAGTGGAGTTCCTACAAAAAACATACTATATTAGTCTGAATAGACAAAAGTTTTTGATCTTGGCACACACGATTGGATGGGGTTCTACTGTGCACACTAAAGCCTTGTGCACTGTGTTGAATTACCAGATCTAGAATCTAACTGGTTTTTAAGGGACCAAAATTCTTGAATTCCAAAGGATGGATTCAAAGTCCCCTTCTACTCAAGGTAGAATTTAGTTTCCAGCTGCTGTTGCCAGGAACTGTTTTGTGCCAATCCCAAATTTAAATAACGCACAAAGGCACTATTGTTTGTTAGCAAGCCATTGTTTGCTTTCTGTGGAACAGCCAATTTAGAAGGGTGGTCGAGAAGCTCTGCCCTTTTCTCTACAGCAGGTTTTTGCTGTGGACCACCCTCTCTCTGTATGAATAGTATGGAATTAATTGGTCACTTTTTGAGGGATGGAGCGGGATTTTTTTGGACCTCTTTCACATTGGCATGGAGAAAACTTTTTGCCTGATCCACAGTGTTCTGGGAACTGGAGCTATTCTCGAAAGACTCATCTTTTAATGGGTTAGACCAGGGGTTGACAACCCACGGCTCGTGAGCCGCATGTGGCTCCTTCCCGCTTGTACTGTGGCTCCCGACGTGGCTGCCCCTTCCAGAGGCATGCCAGGTCCAAATGGGGCCTGGAGACCAAAAACTCTCCAGGCGCCCCCTGCTTACTTGCGAGTAAGCGCCGCAGCACTTACTCACACAGCCCTGACTCCACAGCAGCCGCCCTGGACTTACTCAGGCTGTTACTCCAGGCAGCCAGCCTCTATGACTTTCTTAAAGGGGCAATTCCCCAAAGATCGCTTAAAGCAATCTTTAAGCAGTCTTTGGAGAATTGCCCTTTTAAGTCATAGAGGCTGGCTGCCAGAAGCCGAGCCTCAGAGCCTGCCGGGGGAGGGTGAGTGAGGGGGAATGAGGGGAATGCCAGCTGGCTGGTGGGCAAGGGCAGGGGGTGGGCAGAAGCCTGCTGGGGAGGAGGAGGTCACCCCCTGTTCTGGAGGTGGGGGGGAGGAGGCGCTCTGCCATCAGTGGCAGCTGGAGCTGCGGGGCTGGGGCTGGCAGGGCTCGAGGCACGAGGCGCCACTGTGCGGCTGGGGCGAGGCTCCCCACCTGCTGCCGCTGGGTCCAAATGGCTCTTTGGGTGGCAAAGGTTGCTGACCCCTGGGTTAGACCATAACTAGTTCAAATAGATGAAATATGAGTTGTGACAGTAAAGACAGTGCTAACTGGAGAGATTCCCCGAGCCATCTAAGAATGGGAGACTTTCCCCACATTAGGACATAATTGGCTCAAATGCTTGAGTGGGTTGGGTAAGGAGCTCCCTTGATGACTGAGTAGCATCAACAAAGACTTTAGTTGCTGAAATGGCATGTGAGGTTTCCCAGACTTTCCATTGTCATTCAGTGGGAGGAAAATGTGTGTGTGGGAAGAGTCATTGTGCCACTGGCATGATGTCCCTTCTGGCAAAAAAAGTGATACCACTGCACTGGTGTAACACCCCAGAGCAGATTCCACATGGACCACTACAGCGGCTTCCCGCTGGCATATATGATGCCGGTGGAGCCCCAGGGCTCTTTACACGCTGAGGTGCAAGTGGCCCCAGAGTGGCTGCAGCCCATGGAGATGCCTCTGCATGGTTCCCCACACTTACCTTCTCTCCCAGGGGAGCTCTGCAGGGATAGGGAGGAACACCCACACCCACACCTGCAGGGATAGGGAGGCATACCCACACCCGCAGGGATAGGGAGGCACACTGCCCTCTGACCCCCAGGGGTCAAAGGGTAGCATAGGCATTCCTTCCTGTCCCTGCAGAGTTCCACAGGGAGAGAAGGTAAGTGTGGAGAAAAATGGAGGCGCCAAAAAGCAGCACCTTCAACCAGGAAAACAGTGTTTCTTCCCCGGTGTGTGTGGGGGAGCATGGCACTGCCTTGTTGTGGAGGCGGCAGCCGTGTGAACAGCGCCCCAGGGATGTTTTTACAGTCCCTGGGATTCTGTTTTTACAGTTTTTATAGTCCCTGGGGTGCTGTTTTTGGCCCATGCAGAATCAACCCAGGATTGACATGGTGATATCACCTCTGAGTTTTTACAGAGTGATGTTGAGTTATTAGTCCAATGTTTGCTGTACCTTCATCTCCACTCTATTGCCAGTTTCTTAGGCTCTCAAACTTAGAGTAAGGTTTCTCATTACTCTTTTACAAAAGGGTGAAAGAAGCCTCGGTGATTTTGCCCAAAATGCTAGTAGCCACAATAGGCTGCTTATTATCCCCAACTTGCACTAATTCAGAGATATTTAATTGAGATAGGGAAATGATTAAAAAAAACTAGCTAACCCTCATACTGGCGTCTCTGTCTTCATTTTCAGTTTTGGGTAAAAAAATTTGCTCCTAGAAGTAGTTCTGGCTCATGGAAAGGATTCTTTTGTTATTTGTGTAGCCCAATTAACCAGGCAGACACAAGCTCTTATTTCATACATGGTATTTTCAGAAGCTATTTTAAGATTAAAAGGAACGAATGACAGAGACAGCATATAAAAACTCACACCTTTCTGTTAAGTAATACTGGATTGGGCACCTCCTTTTTCTTGTCTTTTGATCAAAGATGTTCTAAATCCATTTTAAATGGCTTCTTAAAATGTTGATGGATGGATATATAGTGGTACATACATTATGTGCTGTCATTTTGAAACATATTATAATTGGAAAATAAAGTCTCTGCTGCATTTTACATTAGATGAGCTCATTAAATAGAACATTACAGTTAAAAGCTATAGTTTTTACTCCACTGTTCAGAAATAATATCTAAATAAAAATGGCTTGGGTTATGGTTCCTATTTAATATTAAATAAAATTGGTCTGAAACAACAGCTGATGGTTCTTTGACTAAAACTCATTTTGCTTTAATACTGAAAATGTCAGTCTATTGTTTTGTTTTGCTTCCAAAATGGGCTTTGATTTTCCAATGCCTGTGTCACTGGAAGGGTTATTTTCTGGCCCCTCAGCAGTAATTTGTTTGAACTACATCAAATGACAGTGTCTAAGGACCTCATCATACAAAGCATCTGTAAAACTATACAAAGTTAGTGGGTAAACCTTGTCTGAAGTACCACACTGGTTATGATTTTCTAATAGATTAAAAATAAATTTCTGTGACACTAATCCATTACTCTGGGTTTTTTTGCCTGTAAATCCTGCAAACAGGTTACCTAAATTTCATTGAAACCAATGGGGTTGAACAGCCTAAACTGTATATAGAATTGTGGTTTTTGTCCATAATTTACACTTGCAAGGACCTGGCCAGAAGATTGAAAGAGTGGACATTAATGGATGAAAGATTTGATCTGTGATAAAGCAACCAGAATTGGGAATGAAAAGAACATTTGCAACTGAAATGTTCTAACTCAAACTAGGGCATGGAGGGGGGGGGCATTTATCCCAAACTGCCACATACAACCTGTTAATCTATTCCACCCTTCTTTTAGCTTCATGAAAAGCTTACAAGAATAATGAGATCAGAATGTGTGATGCTACTTGAAGAGGCGGCGATTGATTCCTGCCCTCAGTTCAGTACCCGCTTGTTCAAAACAGAAGACAAAAACTACCTCTGGACACTGCAGCAATCATGATCACTGCTGCTGGAACACGGGGCAAAAACTGTGCTCCCTTGCAGCTGCTTCTCAATGGAAAACAGCAAGCTGCTACCAAGGTGATGAACCTTCAGTAGGGGCATCTCATTTCTTCTCTACACAGGATTTCCTCAGCAATGAACTGTTAAATATTTATGTACCTCACTAGCAGATTACATCGTTTTTTAGCTTGAATCAAATTTTCAATATTGACTTATTTACTATCATTTATAACTTGCTCTATCCCAACTGTTCTGCAAACATTTCACTGGTTAGAAATGAAATAGGTGACCCCCATGTACCTTAAATGCTCACAGCTGAGGAATTCTCAGTGGATGGATCTATGGTTCCAAAGGAAGGAAAATAAATTCCATATACCAGCACCAAGTATTACAAGTCTGCTTTTATCAAAACTGTACAGCAGATCTTCATCACCAATGGTAGCATATAGATGATGAAAAAGTATAGGTTTTTATATCCCTTTTTTCTGTACCTCAAAAAGTCTCAAAGATGCTTACAATTTCATTTCCTTCTCCCCACAAAAACATCTGAGAGAACTGTGACTAGCTAAAGGTTACCCAGTAGGCTTCATGTGGAAGAGTGAGAAACAAAACCGGGTCTGAGTCTGCTGTTATCAATCTGCTGTTATCAAGTCTGCTGTTATCAAGATTAGAGTCTGCTGTTATCAAGATTAGAGTCTGCTGTTATCAATCATTACACCATGTTGACTCTTCACAAAGTTGAACAGGCTTAAATTAACCAAGGCCCTTTCCGCATGGCGGAAAGGGCGCCTCTCCACCCGCAGAAATTATGCCGGTGGAGGGGAGGGGGCTGTTTGCATGGGAGTGTGCAAGCATCCCCTGCAGAGGCCGGCGCAGAAGAGGCGGCTCCACATGGAGCCACCGCTTCTGTGTCCCTCCCCACTCACCTCGTTCTCCAGCATCGGTCTGGAGGGCTGCAAGGACCTGCCCATGCTGCCCTTCAATCTCCAGGAGTCAGAGGGCAGCATGGGCAGGTCTCAGCAGCCCTCCAGACTGACACTGGAGGATGAGGTAAGCGTGGGGGACGGGAAAGTGGCGTCTTCGGTGTGGTGCTGTTCGCACCGTGCCAATGGGAAGCCGGCGCTTTCCAAAAACCTCCCTTGGGAAGGGAGGTGGAAAGCGGCACCTTCGCGCCACTTGGGGCCGCACAGGACAGCGCATCTGCGTTGCAGCATCGCTGCCTGTGCAAACAGCTCCCCAGGGACTGGTGTTTTTCTGTCCCTGGGCCGCTGTTTTTGGTCCCGTGCAGAAAGGGCCCAAGTTTCTCAAGGAACTTGGGACTTGATTTATCCTTAACATCCCAATGATGCTCGGTTCCTCTGTGGTACATTAGATACTAATAATGACATCAAAACAGATCAACTAATGTGCAGGCATAACTTTTTCTATTTCTGTTTGTTTTCCTGTGATGTCAATACCAGTCTTTAATACTAGTTTTTCTGACTACTTTATTTCAAGACTAAAGACTTATTCTTTAAGCAGGCAAACCAATCTCTGATCAGACTGGTCAGATTTCCAACCTTTTCCAGGAACTGAGTTGCTTAATATGGTAGCTTATGATGGAATAAAATACTATCACAGGCCTTTAACTATCCGAGAAGGTAAAATTAACCCGTTACTTTACTTTATTTCAAACCCCTTCTCAAGGCACACAAAATAATATTGAAACAGGTTCAACTCAAACAGAATAAAAGTTTATCAACAGAGGAGTTGAGAATGGGAGAAACTTGGATGGAAGGAAAAATAAGAGGTAGGAGAAGTATATACACAAGAGCTTTGACTTAATCAGTTTCAGTTCTTAGTTATAGGCACTGGCATAAATGCATCAAATGTCAAGTACAGTAGCTTTGATGTTATTTTAGATGATACAGTTACTTAAGGTGTTGTTGGCTTAATGATTATTCCACAGGGTTCTAACAAGGCTGGTACATATGCAAAGTACCCTCACAAACAGCTTTCACAGAGTTAAAAACCCAAAATAAACATAACTCTGTTTCTGGAGATTAAATAAAGAAAAACCCAAAAAACTCTAGACTAACTGGGCCCAGGAATTCTTCTCTATCTAGAATATCTACTCCTTTCTGGTTTATTTATTATGGACCCCTGTGGAAATACTCTGGTCTCCCACCTCAGCTATGGCTCGCCAATAAACAACCACCAGTTCCCTTTTCTAGGTATAATTTTGCTCCCAGCTCAGGCTAACACCAGTAGAACCAGGCAGATTCACACATACTGTCTGAACTACTCTCTCAGAAAAGATCTGTTTGGCACTGTTAAGTTAGCTGTTCACTCCAAAAGCTCCTCTAGATTTTCTTGTCAGAGAGTTAACCTCCTTCCTCTTTGTGCTATCAAGTTTCTAAACCAATCAGATGCAGGTTTAGAGTCTCAGGCAATTCCTCTATTCTTAACGCATTTATTCCTCACTCCACTAAGTAAGCATACTGTCTTAAACAGACCTGATTTTTTAAAATTCTTTTCTTCCTGTGCAGTTCATCATAGGGACATTTCATGTCAGTTATACAGCATCCCAAAAAGTGCTAAAGAGATAATAAGATAAAAAATTACACGGAGTATTGAAAAACAATATTGCAATCAATCCATTCAGGTTGTCTTGATGGAGCAGTGTTTTTGTGTCACTATTCCATTATATAACCAGCTTTGTTATTATTGGATACTCTCAGGCTGAAACATCCAAGTTGTACTCTGTTATCCAATAAGACACATTGTATGCCATTTTATCTATCTGTTTGATGGACCTCAATGTCCCAAATTAACTGAAAAATTGACCTACATTATCAATGTGAATTAACAAGGAATAAGAGTTCTTGGAATTGTCGCCCATCTTGCTCAGTCATTCTAGTCGCCAAAGAAACACAGAGTAATGTGTTTGTAATGATAAGGGAATTGGAGAAATTCACTGTTAGCTGTCACAGAGGATTTTCCACCATCAGCATTTGCCATATAATATAGTGGCAGTGGAAGGCAATGAATGTGGAGAGAAGTGTGGGCAATCAGCAAGCTTTCATTCAAAAAGATGGAGGAGCCTGTCAAAGACACAAACAACTAATCAGTTGCCCACTCTGATTGATGTCCCTAGCCACATTCAAATCTATCATAGTGACCAAGTAATGTCTACCGTTTACCCAGTGGATGTATAAATTGGAGGTAATATATGGCATCTAAGTAAATAGATCATTAATTCTGTTTAATATATGGGGGCTAATGTTTAAATCTTTTCCTAAAACAGCAGTCTCTTCCTTCAGGCAGAAGGGTGACCAGGGCATGTGTGGGGGAAAGAATCAGGTTCTACTGTGGTTGAGTAGGCAATAATGATTTTTTAAAGCAAGTTACAAATGTGCAGTCTTTGATTTTATTTCAGACTTCACCTCGAACTTGTCACTTGGAATTAAATCTATCAGGAGATTTATTAACATGTTAATTAAAATGGCTGAAGAAGATCAGAAGTGATGGACTAGATAAGGCAGAGGATTGCTTTTTCACATCCCCTGCTGTTTCTAAACTACATACCCACCATCCCCTCTCTCCTGTCTTCACTATTACCACACCCCTCAGCTTTGCCCTTCGTTTTTTCACGCTGTTGCGATGCAGGTTTTAAATGGAGGCAAAAAGTTAATTGCATTTCATTGTTACTTGGCTTTTCATTAATTGTACCATGTCTCTCAGAATGGCTTGAAGGTTCACTTTTCCTTTGCGTCAAATACATTTGTCAAGTGATAATTTGGATTATAATTAAAGGAAAAATTGAGGTCTCCAGTGAAACAAATTGGAATTGACACAGAATTGGGCATGTGGAAGTGAGCAGTTAGCTGGCCTTCCACAGAAGCACAAGAGTTCACTTCCTTTCAGTGTCAGTTTTCAAGATGGAGGGTCAGAAGAGTTAAACAGGTACTAAAAAGTTGTTGAGTCCTCTGTTTCTTTAGGAGTGAATGGGAATAATCCCCTGTCTAAAATTAGAACCGGCAGAGCAAGTGCAATGATACAGCACTGATAATAAGATTTCTTTCAGCTTTTTCATGCTTGTCTGTATTTGCGTAAAATATAATTTGTTCCCAATATTGCTGGTGGACTTTCATCAGTTCTGTATAGTTAATGCAAATGCAAAAGTGCAAAGCACTACTTGCAGCATGTTATCTCTTAAACTACTTGTTTGGTGATTACAATACATATTTGCTTCACAGATATCATCCTTGAGAACAGTCAAGAGATCAAACCTAATGATAAATTGTGACATAGAACTACAATCTTTGAAAAGCCAAAAATTCAATTAATGTACTTTCCCACAACCTATAAGCATAAAACTTATTTACTCTTGAAACTTTATTTTGTTTATCGTCAAAATGACTTTTAATGTTTTTATGAATTGCTTGGAAAATGATACACAATAAAATGTATTATAAAGCTTTCCAGATATGCAGGGGTGGCACATGATTGTCAGAGGCTGTCAGAGAAACCATGGAAATCTGCATCCTGTGCAAATACATTCATTAACTGAGAATTTATTGTTCTTCAGTGGTGCCTCAAAACTGAAGTTGCCTACCCTACCTCAGGGTTTATTGGCCAAAGGTGAGAGAAGGGAATGTTTATTAGATGGCATGGAGATGAAAACAGTTTGAATAGGAAATTTACCACAGCCATAGAAAAGGTAAGGACAATTTATTGAAACCCAGAGATCCAGGGAAGCCCAACCCAGACTGCAAGCCTATTGACATGACATGATCTATGCATTAGAATTACTCAAGCCACCTACCAGGTCAGCTCACATCTTGCTGAGCAGTTATGAGCCAGAAGTCAATTATTAGATATGTGTGAACAAAATTGGAAATGTCCACTTTGCATTATTAGCCTGCTTCTCCCACATGTTGGAAAGTGTGCCATTGGTTGTCAGTTGACGTCTACAGTTTTTGTTATTTTTAGTTATTAAACAATTCCACCTGTCACTATTACTTCATTGTGCTATTTCTACCATTAGACAATATTATTATTATTATTTATTATTTTATTGGACTTATATACCGCCCCATCCCCGAAGGGCTCTGGGCGGTGCACAACATATAAAATACAGTATAAAATAAGTAGTAATTTAAGGCAGCGATAAAAAGTTTTCATTCCTATTTCAATTATAAAACTCAACAAATTAAAGTGGCGTCCAGCATTCCAGTAATAAAAATCCCTCCCCCCTCAGAGAGGGAGGCATGGCGAGTCTTGTTGGATGACAGGTGGCCCAGTTGTCAAGGGCCGAAGAAAGGGGGCACTATTAGCGGCTGGTTCCTCCAAAGGCCCGGCGGAACAGCTCCGTCTTACAGGCCCTGCGGAACTCCCCAAGGTCCCGCAGGGTCCGGACAGCTGGTGGAAGAGCGTTCCACCAGGCCGGGGCCAGGGCCGTAAAGGTCCTGGCCCGTGTGGAGGCCAGCCGCACCACTGAAGGGCCAGGGACCACCAGTAAATTGGCCTCCGCTGATCGGAGAGGCCGCATTAATGTAGGGACATATGGGGTGATGCGGTCTCTAAGATAATGATGGTCCCAGGCAGCGAATGGCCTTGAAGGTCAACACCAATTACCTTGAAGATGATCCGGAACTCTACTAGAAGCCAGTGCAGTTGGCGCAGCACAGGCTGGATGTGTTCCCAGGCGGCGCTGCCTGTCAGCAAGCGCGCGCTGCATGCTGAACCAGTTTTAATCTCCGGATCAAACGCCAAGGAAGGCCAGCGTAGAGCGAAGTTACAATAGTCTAATCTGGAGATGACCATTGCATGGATCACAGAGGCCAGATCCGTGTGGGAGAGGAAGGGGGGCAGACGCCGGGCCTGACGAAGGTGGAAAAATGCAACCGAAGTTGTATTGGGCAGCTGGGTCTCCATGGAGAGGGACAAATCCAGGTGGACCCCCAGGCTGCGGATTTGGAGGGGTCGGCGCCAATATGGCCCCCTCCCAAACCGGCGGCTGGAAGGTCCCGCCCTCCCCCTTGCGGCCGAGCCAGAGGATCTCCGTCTTCGATGGATTCAGTTTTAACCTGCTCTGTCGCAACCAACCAGCAACCGCCTCCAGACAGTGCTGTAGAGCCGCAGGGGCGGCGGCTGCTCCCCCCTCCATCAACAGAATGAGCTGCGTGTCATCAGCGTACTGATGGCAAATCAGCCCAAAACTCCGTACCAGCTGAGCAAGGGGTCGCATGTAGATATTAAATAGCAGCGGGGACAGTAACGCCCCCTGGGGTACACCGCATTGAAGCGGGCACTTCCGGGAGGCCTGGTCCCCGCACCTCACTTGCTGAGTCCGGCCCCGGAGGAACGAGGCTATCCATTGGAGGACAGTGCCCCGTACTCCGGAGGCGGCCAGGCGGTGGTTCATGGTGGCATAATGTAATATCTGAAGATGGGAAGTGTGCACCCATATTAGAAGTTTTTTATCAAACCCTGCAATAGGAAAAAGTTTCCTGGATAACAACTGAAGATAGGAAACTTCCAGTCTTTGCATAAGACTAGTATGATTTTGCATGTGCCCATCACTGGTTGCCGGTTATTTGTTTTATATTGATTTAATATAATTTCTGAAGGTTTGTAAGGCACAAGAAATATTTATTTAAAACAGAAAAGGGGTAAATAATTGGTCTATCAGAACTAAAAGGTAAATGATGTAAGATCCAGTAGTTGTTTTGAGAGTTATAATCCTAAAGTGAAGATAACACAATGGAAGTTTGATATCTCATATATTGGATGAGAAAACATGAGGAGTTCCAAGTAAGTATCGAAGCACTGGAGGGAGATAAAACTACAATGGCTTGTAAAACTAAACCTGTTGCTAAAGGAACCTATTAAGAATAGGGTTACCGCATCCAGGTGGCACTTGGAGACATCCACCTATTACAATTGATCTTCAGTTCCCTGGATAAAATTGTGTCTTTGGAGGATGGATTCTATGGCACTATACTCTGCTAAGGTCCCTACCATCCCTAAACCCCATGGAACCCAGGCTCCACCCCCACCCCGCAATGCCCAGGTGTTTCCCAACTCATAACCCTAGTTAGGAATGGCAAGGGAATCCAGGAGTTTGTTTGGGAAATGTCTTCCATGTTCAGAAAAGTAAAGAATGTATGAGCATTTCAGATCTTTTACAGTTTCCTAAAAATATTTCAAAAAATACTGGCCCTTCTTCTAGTGTTGTTTGTTTATGTATTGTAATTGAATTGTTCTGTTTACTGTATTTTAATTGCCCAAATGCTTTTTGAGTTTTTCAAAATATTTTTGCTGCCTTTTGAATCCCAAGCCCCTTTCCCTTAAAGAGAAATAAAAAGCAGGGAATAACTATTATGCAATCAGTGGTATGCCCAAACACTGTCCATTATAAGTTATACATGAATGCTCTTTTTCCTCCTTCAATTCATTTTTTATCATGCTTGCTTTAACAGAAACTTGATTAATCACAAGCATTTGGGTTTAGATTGGAGGCTGATGAAAAAATCTGAATGTATTTGCATTTTATTCAGTCAGCCTTTGCACTTTATGGGAACTTTTAATATATGGATTTTACAGCCTTAGGATGCTTTTAGTTTACTAAATGAATTTTTGAACAGTTCACCTGGAAGTCCATTTGGCTTCAATAATTACTTCTTTTAAAGTATGAAAAGCTGATAGCAGTATGAGTAGGACCCTTAAAGAAAGTGATTAAAATACTTAGTATCCAAGCATAAGAAATTAAAATGCAGTCTGATTCAGCCAAGGGCAACTTGATATATTACAATATAATACATACAAATGGAGGGATTATTACATTTTATCTTTACCTCTCTGATGTAGGTTGAGCTGGAACTTAGAAGCTTGCCAAAACGTCATAATTAATTTAATGGGAGAACAGGGGTTTGAAACTAGGTGCCCTGATCCAAATTCACTAGTATCCACTTCATCACAAACAGCATACAATGATAATATGCAATGGGGTAAAATAGTCAAGTGCCTTCAGCTCAATAGCTACCACCAACTCCTGTACCATTTTTGTGATTGCAGTGACACCTCCTTAAAAAAGATGAAGAATTTCACAGGTTCAATGGTTCAACTTGATGGTTCGGGTGGGCTTCTTTAAGCTCAGGGGGGAAACTGTGGCTACTGAATTTCAGATGAATTTTAACAGAAATAACAGCCATTAATTTTGATGATGCCAGTGGATTAGAGCTGGGGTTACAGATGTTTTTCCTACCTTGCTTCTCTGCTCACTGATCATACTTTTGTTCATGGGTATGATGGTGACTCCTTAACCTGATGGTGCAACAGGAAAATGTCTCCTGGATCAGGCTGGAGTAAATCAGAAAAATATAGAAGAAATAATTTTCAATACAGAATAATATCAGACATATCCTGGGTATCAGACCAAGATATTCATTTTGTCTCACACTCTGGCCCCTTCCACACAGACCAGGTAGGCGGGCTCACAATGGGGTACCCGACAGCAGTGGAGCCCTGAGACCATTCACACACTCTTGTGTAAGTGGCCTCATGGCTGCTGGGGTCCACAGATGCGCCTTTGCATGGAGGCCTTCCCTGCCTTGTCCCACCTTGTCCCTGCTTTGCAGCTTTGCAGGCAGATAGGGCCAACCTCCTGGGCCATGGAATGGCCCCTTGTAGCTCTGCAAATTGGAGCCAGGGTGGGAGTTGTATGAGAATTGCTCAATGAGTGATTTGTCTGTTTAAAGTCCATAACATAACTACTGTTGAATACAGAAGTACTTCCGGTTGTCTGTCCTGAATCTACTGTCCATTACTGTGTACCCCCCAAGTTCTAGTATTATGGGAAAGGAGAAAAAAGTTATTTTTATCCATTTGCATTTTTTATCCACTCACATAATTTTATAAATGTTTGTCATGTCCCCATCTTACAGTACAATCCTATGAATACTTTCCTTTGAGTCTAACTGAATAAACCTAGATAGATCTATTTAGAGAAAAATTCTAAATAGGTATGATCAGAATTCTACTCAGGTCAACTAAATGGGTCTTAACCCCAGGAGAGTTTTCTTATGTGTTTCACTCCCTTTTATTGGACAGCTCTGTTTCTTATGCATTGAATTTAACAGATTTTTTTTCAGCTTCAACTTCAAAATATTTTGCCATCCTCTTAAAAAAAAAAGAAAATATCTTTGTGGTGAATTGTTTAACCATCCAGTTCAAATTCTCTCTTTACTGACTTTACTGTGTAAATCCTTCTTTAAAAATGAGCAGTTAGCTACTATAAAGAAATGTGAGCCTTTGAAAGAGTCACAGGATTGCAAAATGGAGCAATTCATAGAACAATTGCTATAATTAAGGATATTTAGATTTTACAGTGATTCAAGCAATTAACCTAAGAATATTTGGCACTATATTATTACAGTCTCAATTAAAGGCTTTTAAGTTAATTACTCACCAGCTGACAGGGTTCATAACATAAGCATTCTGAGCTGATATTCAGTAGTTCTGCTTTGTTATTTAAATTCCATGAAAACCCATCGAGCAATTCTGAGTTACTACTATAATGCGTCAAACATTAGAGCCTTCAGACTCAGTCCCATTTTGGATTTTATCCTGAAGCTTTGGAATAGTCTTCTTAACAAAGCTCCCTATTTTCTGGTTCATGTTTAAGTATTGCTTCTATTGTTTTTGAATTTGGAGAATGGACTTGTATGATATTCAGGGGCAACTTCCAACACAGAAGGAGGGACTGGAAAAAGATCCTACTGTGAACTGCAAGCCAGCTTTGAAGATTGTAGCATGAAGATTGTAACATGAGCAAGAGGGAGGCCTTCACATAGAGAAGAGCCTTTGAATTAGTAACACCTATTTGTGAGCCATACAAAGGAGACAGGAAGTGAGCTTGGCTGGGATACATGAAGATAAAAGTCAGATGAAGGTGGGGATGGGGAGATAAGAAACTTGGTTTGAATCCCAGACACTAACATCAAGTACAGTGCGGCATGATGGGGAGCCATGAAACTCAAATTAGAAACTATCACACTTTCACAAGACGACTATAGGAACAGCTTCCACCCATTTTTTGGCTATCTCTATTTTCAGATGGGTATATTTTTAAACTAACTGATAAGAACAGTTACAACAAAATCACCGGTATGATACCTTCCAAGGAGTGCATATATGTCCACAGAGGTAGCCTACATTCAACAGGCAAAACTATTTTGTTCTAATTATATCCAGGTGTCTTTTGTAAAAAAGAAAGCAACTTGTCAAGTTCTTTGTCCCATCAAATGTCATCTTGTTTAAAAGTATAAAGCATTTAATTTACAGTGCTATGAACTCAGGCAGTTTCCGCACGGCCCATTAATGGCGCCCTGGGGACGGGATAAACGCCTTCCCCAGGGAGCCATTCGCACAGGCGGCGCTGCTGCAACGCAGCAGCACCAACCTGACTCCGCTCCCTCTCCCCCAGGGCGGCGTTAAGCTGCCCTGAAAGACAACCCTTTAAAGGGTTGTTTTTCCTTCCACAGCGTGTTCCCGGCGGTGCGGTGCAAACAGCACCGCCGGGAACACGCTGTTTCCCTTCCCCGTTCCACTCACCATGTCCCCGTCGTCGGCCTGCTGGCCGTCGCAGCCCCGCCCACGCTGTCCTCCGACCCCTGGAGGTCGGAGGGCAGTGTGGGCGGGGCTGCGATAGCCAGCAGGCCGATGACGGGGACACGGTGAGTGGAATGGGGAAGGGGGAAGAGGCGGCTCCATGTGGAGCCGCCTGCTGCCTGCCGGCCTCTCTGGAGGCCGCCCGCATGCTTGCATGCGAACGGCCTCCGCCTCCATGCCGGCGGAATTCTTGCCGGCATGGAGGCGCCCTTACGGCCGTGCAGAAACGGCCTCACAAAATAAAGATACCCATGAAATAAAGACACAATAATACTCTGGCAGTATTTAGACAATCTAATAGTCTACAGTATACTAGTTAAACCTTTTATCACCTAGAATCATTTTGTTCACTATAAGTGAGAAATGGCAAGATGCAGGCAAAGGAGAGTTGATTGAGAATACTAGCTGCCCCCTGATTCTTTAGAGGTGCTTTTAATTAGTTTTTAAGTCATTCCAGTCCTGCAAGCATCCCCTCTCTCAGAGGATTTGACCAAGATGGTTAACCTTTCTTCCCGGCCCATTACACTTTTCTGAGCTGAGCAGGAAACAACTGGAATAATAGTGTTTTGGAAGTAAGCAAGATATTTTGTTTTCCCTCTTGCCCTCTGATCCAGATGTAAAAATGGCGATTGTGTAGTGACTTTGTTTGTTATTCTTTGATAGCTCTGATCAGATTGCTTGGGTGAAGAGGTAACCAATGGTTCTTTTTAACCCCAAAGTTCTCACACCTATATGCATGCACTCAATCTCATCAAGATTTCACAAATGAGTTCTACTGGCTTTTATTACTGTGGCAAACCAGTAACAGATAGGAACACAAAGTTTTTTATGAACCTCAGACCAGCAACACTGATATTGGAGATAGCTGCCAAACAGACATTTTGGCCGTCATAATTTTCTGTGCAATACTATACAGCATTTGTTTGGAAGATCTTCCAAAAATATTCTTAACAACTTAGCAATATGTGTATATTTTGATTTAGATCCAATGTCAATCTGATCTCTTTTAGTGGATAGAAAAACCTAATTTACCACCTAGATGCTAGTTTATGCTGATTAAGCAGCGTTTCAGTATGTACATTGTGAGGGTTAGGTGTCTCTTTGTATAAAAATCTGTGTATGCAAAATGCCATTTATAAAATGTTCCTTTAATCTCTTATAGATAATCTCAATATTTATACAAAATCTGGACAATGACAGAAAAAAATGCCAATATTGATTGAACTGATGGCTCTATATTGTGGAATCCTTCTCACAAAGAACTGAACAGTCGTTCATTAAAAGGTTAGAAGACAAGTTCTGTACTATTGGCACAAACCTCATTAGCTACCAGGGGAGGTGATCATGATAAAGGATTTAGAGTACAAGTCTTCTGATATCTAACAACTTCAGCCACATTATTTTTACCCTGCCTTTCTGCTTTTATAGGGTGCTCTTGTGCTGCTGCCACCCTTCTGCCCATCCCTGCCCATATTGGCTAAGGTAAGTGGGGCACAGGGGGGTGAGGCACAGGGGCATGGGGTGTGGGCCCATGGGGCACGTAAAATTTGGAGTCCGCCCCCGGCTCCATTTTACTTAGCTACGCCACTGGTTCCATGCCTCAGATGAAGAATTTCTGCTTCAATGCCTAATCTATAAAAAATAATATGGACAATATGTTTGTAAAAGGAAAATAATCCATTCTAATTTCATGAATACTGCTGCATCTTCACAACATTATGATAGTAAAAGCTTTTGGTGTGTGATGAGCACGAGTAACAAACCTTTTACTAATGAAAAAATTGCACATATTTTAGTGGAACTATGTGGAAGAAGAAGAAGAGTTGGATTTATATTGCCCCTTTCTCTCCTGTAAGGAGACTCAAAGAGGCTTACAAACTCCTTTCCCTTCCCCACTCACAACAAACACCTTGTGACATAGGTGGGGCTAAGAGAACTCAGAAGAACTGTGACTAGCCCAGCTGACATGTGTTGGAGTGCACAGGCTAATTGAATTCCCCAGATAAGCCTCCACAGCTCAAGTGGCAGAATGGGGAATCAAACCTGGTTCTTCCAGATTAGAGTACACCTGCTCTTAACCATTGTGCCACTACTGCTGTGAGTAGTGGACTCCAATTCTACCAGATTTTACTGTGATTCAACTGGCAAAATTCCTGAAAATGGCAAGAAACATTTGTTCTGATATATAAGAGAGGATCATCTCATTCTTCAGTCAAGTATAAGCCAATCAGTCTGAAAGTTGCATGCAGCCCATCTACAACCACAATTTCAAAACTGGACTTACAACTTGTCAATAACAGGTCCAGAACAAATTGGCTTTAACAAAGGTTCATCTGCATTACTCCATGCTTATGTACTCTCTTTTCTTGCTGACTAATTACTTACCCTATCTGTACCCATCCCAGCAGTCAATCAGTATTCAGGAGAATAGCCCAGACAATTTCTTGTGTCCTGATGATTCATCGAGCCTCACCTATCATATTGGTGGAACCCTGGAAAAGCAATCAATTCTTATTCTCTGGTTTTCCTGCTAGCTTATCCCATATCACCTCAGTACCTATTTTGGGATATAAATATAGCACCTTCTGCTATTCATAATATGTGTGTGTTCTGGATATGTGCATGTACCCCCCCCCCTTATGTGTGGGCCCCATTGCTCCTGGAAACACTGGTCATTTTCTCTTTAGTCCTGCTTTCCTTGAATGCCCCTTCAAGACTATAATTTATCCCTGAAACACTATCCAATTTCATCCTTTTTCTCATAGTCCATTGTTGTTTTCTTTGTGTGTGTATGTTCAATGTTTTCAATATATTTCTTGTTTTTATTATTCTTTTAAAATGTTTTATTAAAACCATATTTTAATTATACAACTGCCTGTTTATTTGAGAGTTTTCACACAGGACTATTCTGATATACAGAGGTCATGGCTTCCTGTTACACCTTCTTTCTCCTTGTCTCCTGCTTTCCCCCAACTAAAGTGGAGACTGCCAACTTAGGATAACAGCAGGGATTTGAACCTGAGTTTCCCAGGTCCTAGCCTGCCACCTTAATCCCTACACCATGCTGGCTCTACAAGAAATATTTAGACCAATTTTATTCCTGACAGTACCTCTTGATTCCCTGGGTTTCCCCAGTGTACCTAAGGTGAACTCCATCACTTCAATCACAACTCCTGAGTGCTGGACAGGAAGACTGGACTACTCAGCTTTCAGGTTTCCATGCAATTGCAGAAGGAATACTTAAACAAGAAATGCTATTATCCTTTGTTATTTTGGAAGATTCTAGAATGCTTTCTCGTGTTTCTTTCTTCCTTGCTGAAGCTTGCTAGTATACAGCACTTTTATGCTTTCTTTCCAAGAGGAACTGCTAAGTTTCATGCCTTATGTGAATGATAAGTTTCATGCCTTATGCTCATTCAACTACAATTTCAATTTTCTTTTAGTTTTTTTAGCAAGCAAAATGCTAATTTTGGAAAGATTTCTAATTATATTGTTTATGGTATAGAGCAATAAATGTATGCAAAATATCTTAATAGGATTTTTAATAGTTGTTTATTTCTTCTTGTATTTAGCAAACACATCCCTAATTTTAAGGTGATTTTTTAAGCTTTGTAGTATTAAAGTATCAATCAGCTTTATTGCGGTTGAAGACCAGAAATTATTAAATACAGAGTATAAACCACAATATACAATTTCCAAATAAAATTTGGGAACATTATTTAAACTGCAAACATTTTCCAAATGCAGAATGTTAGAACCATAAGATAAACTCAGATCTCAAAACTGATAGCACAAGTGATGTATAAAACCGAGATATAAATTGATAATCCAAATAGCCTACCACTAATTTGTGTTTAAATTACCCTGTTTATATCTACGTCTTTTTACAATATAGGCGCTGAACTTCGGTACCACTCTTCTGATGTTAGGGTTGTCATCTTCTAGAAACCTTTTCATACTGCTTTCCTCTGAACCAGATAAAGTTGCAATTGGGAGAGAGCTAAACATCTTTGCCTTCATCACCTTATGCAGCGGACATCGTAGAAAAATATGTGGCAGGGTCTCTATTTCCACCATCTCACATGCACAGAGCCTAACAATGTATGTTGTATTCTAGGGTTGGTCGATGCCCAAAAAATTCGGTAAAATTTGGATTCGGATGTTCTGGGGCATAAAATGATCTGTATGCTTGAATCCCACTAATAGCCAGTTCAGATATGCCTGAAAATTCGGGTAAATTAAAAAAAAATCGGGTCCGTTGTAATTTTTTTTTGTATTTTGGGTGTTTTTACACGTTTTGGCCTGCAGGGGGTGCAATTTTAAAGGTAGCAACACCAAACTTTCAGGATATCATCCGCAGACTGTGCTGATGATTATCTCCAAGTTTAGTAAAGTGCAGTTTAGGGGGAGGCAAGTCATGGACCACCAAAGGGTTCCCCATCCCCCATTGTTTCCAATGGGAGCTAACAGGAGATGGGGCTATCCCTTTGACAGTCCATAATTTTGGCTCCCCTGAACCAAACTTCACCAAACTTGGGGAAAATAATCAGGACAGTCTCCATATGACACTCCAAAATTCTGGTGCCACTATCTCAAAAAAATGCATCCCTGACAGGCAACCCATGAAATTTCCCCAGATTCTGTTCTTTGAGTGACTTCACTGCATTGTAGTCAACGGGAAATTTCTGGGGGAGGGCTGTGGGGTCCACATTTCTCAAGGTAAAGCTACAAAACTTTCAGGGTATCTTCAGGAGAGTCTCTTGATGACACCATCCAGGTTTGGTAAACTTTGCTTCAGGGGGTGGTGTGAGATGGGTCCAACCCTTTTGCAGGCCCATAACATTCAACCCTCAGAAACAAAGTTTTAGAAAGATGACACTGAGTTAGATTAATTCTATTTGTTGTAGAAAGAACTTGCAGACAAAGACGCAGATGATCACGGTCTGTATATGGGAGAATCCACAAATTTTGAGTTCTTGCCATCAGAGCACTGCACACTAACACGCACTCTATTGTGCTTTCACTATTGTCCATGAAAAAGTCAGTTCGCCTGGGTGATCCCCACAACAGGAACCATTCAGGATGTGCAGGCCTCTTCTACGCACAAGATTTAATATACATATCAAAGCATGGTTGGCTTTTTGATTTTTTGAATGCCTTACATAGTAAATAGTTTCTATCATGCCTTCCTGTGACTCTAGCAATATTTTAAATTTATTAGCTCTAAAGTCATCATTTGGTCCTATTCGTGCATTGAAACCTCCTGTTATTAAAAGTTGTGCTTCAGGATGTTCCTTTATCAAATATGTTACATAACAATCTAACCGTGACCAATTTTATGTCATGTGGGCTATTTGAGTTTCAGGAGCTAGATACACATTAATAATAATTAAACTACTTTCTTCCCAGGTCATGTTTAAAGCCATAGCCAAGTACCAAGAGGTTTCATTTTACACTAGCGGGGCCAGGCCACACTTTGCTGTGGCAATTGTCCTTCTCATCACAGTCCGCAACCCACACAGATGTCCATGCAGGTCCAATGATCCCCAGCATAGCCTTTTGGGACCAGCTTGAGTTGTGGAGGCTTATCTGGGGAATTCAGATTAGACTGTGCACTCCCACACACAACAACTGTGTGACCTTGGGATAGTCACAGGTTTTCACAGCTCTCTCAGCCCCACCCACCTCTCAGGGTGTTTGTTGTGAGGGGTGAAGGGCAAGGAGTTTGTAAGCCCCTTTGAATCTCCTACAGGAGAGAAAGGGGGGATATAAATCCAAACTACTACTACTACTCCTCTTCTTCCTCTTCCTCCTTTTCTTCTTCTTCTTTTGGGGTGGTCAAATGGAATCCCTCTTTCCCTTTTCAATTCACATTATTATATGGTGCTGTCTTGGTTTTTAGTATAAAGTAACCCTTTCCATTCCACAACGGAACTGTCCAGAGTGCGAATCCCGCTGTCCATGAGGCTGGTTGACACGCACAGTCCTGGCTTGGGAAGGCAGAACTGGGGCAAGGAGGCTATCCCAGTCAGGCAGCAGAGGCATGGTGGTGAGGCGCTCAGATCGAGGCCAGCTCCCTGGGTTCTTCAAGGGCCACGTGCAAAAGAAGCAGAGGCAGTAGTGTTGGTTCACCCCCACCCCATGGATTTTCTTTGAAGAAAAAGGCAAACTCCAGCTTGCTTTTAGTAAAAGAGAGCTGTGGCGAATATGGATGAGGAAGTGGGTAAGTGGTGGTTGGATGTGAGGGAGGGCAGAGTGAGGTTTGTGAGGATGAGTGAGGTTTTTGAGGATGTGGATGAGAGTATGTGTGTTGTGTGGTAGTAGTGGCACAGAGAGTGAAAGTTACCTGCATGTGTGTGGGAGGGGAACCCCACCTGACGTCTCACACGGCAAAGTGTGTATGTGTTTCACTTCCACTCATATTACCTAACAGTATTACTGTCCTGCGCCCGGGATGGGGCCCCCACTGGGCCCCCTGTTGTCAACCCACCGTCCCCTGCCCAGCTGTTGGAATCGCCGGCCTCACTCCCATTCTCCGGGGAGTGGACTAAGTGGGTCAGCTGCTTTAGCCATTGGGTTGCCCGGCTGCCCACCACTTCCCTAGCACCTGAAGCTCTAGGAAGGGAGAGTAGGGAAGCCTCCCGGCTAGCCCTTGGAGTGGTGACTTCTCCCATCCTCTCAGTAGCTGCCCTGACTGCCGGGCTCGCGCTCTCCTTACTCTCGGGAGCAGGCCCCTATTCCTCCCTCTCTCCTACTCCCTCTACCCACGCTGTCCGTTGGTCCCTTCCTTGCCTTTTTCTATCTCTTCCCTCCTCCGCCTTCCCACACACACTCCCCCTCTGTCTCTCCTTCTCGCCCTTCTCCCCCTCCTTCCTGGTCTTGCCTCCTTTTATTCCCTTCCCAATTGGCTGAGGGGTTGAAAACCCTGCCCCTGCTCCCCCGTGCCTGCTTCCTTCTCCTGTCTTCAGCCCAACAGGGCTCAGCTGGTCGAGCTCCTCTGGCTCACCCCTCCTCCAGCCACGGCAGTGGCGGGACTCTTGGGCATGTCCGACGTGCCTCTCCCCACTCCCGCCCGACACGCCGGCCGAGGGGAGAGTGGAGCGCCGGTCGAGCCAGCCGTCGAGCCAGCGACAGGCCTCCCCTCCGGCGCTCCGAGCCGCCGGGACCTTGCTCACTGGCCGCAAGTCCGGGGAGGGGGTGGGGGATTTCCCCGCTGCCGGCCGCCGGTCCGGCCGCAAGTCCGGGGAGTGGGTGGAGGTTTCCCCGCTCCCGGACAATTACATATTTACTGTTTTCACTGCTCATCTCTGCCCATCTGCACGAACATTCTAAGCCCTCATACCAATCCCTCGGCCACAGACAGACAGGCTGCACGAACATTCTAAGGGTGACAGTTGGGATAGTCACAGATTTTCAGAGCTTTCTCAGCCCCACCCACCTCTCAGGGTGTTTGTTGTGAGGGGTGAAGGGCAAGGAGGTTGTAAGCCCCTTTGAGTCTCCTACAGCCAGCTTCATGACCTGGTGCGCCAGGAAAAAGATGTTTTACCTGGCTCAGGTATGGACTTTCTACAATTTGAAGGTCCGATTACCTGCCCGCAACAGGAAGGGACATCATGTGAAAATTTGGGGGCAATCTGTCCAGCCGTTTCGGCATTAGGGAGTCACCAACAAACGGATGGTTAGCTTTTTATGTATATAGATTTGACAGTAAGGGCCACAGAAATTAGGATACTCAACCCACCTTTTCCTGGGATTGCTTCTAGGTTAAAACTATAATAACCATCTAGTTCTAAAGGGGTAGCCATCCATGTCTCTTGCAAAATAATAATTCCATACTCATGTCAAAAATATGGGACATCAGGGTAAATAAAGAGATAGCATAACCAGCTATCTTTGTTCAGAGTAAATAACTTGTTTAAAACTTACAAAAGTTCATTCTATCATATAAACACCAGTGAAATTAAACCTTCATGCATAATAGGCAAAGTGTAATAGATAATGGTCAGTAGAGCTTGTCTATGTCTGAAAATTAAAGCAGCTCATTCTAAATTTTAAAAGGAGCCTGTTAAAATACATTGTTCCTGTTCCAACTGGTAATATTCCTAAAGGAAGTTGACACCAGATACTGGCTGTGTATAAATGTGTTAAAAAAATCCTCTACTAGAGTCAAACCAGTATGTTCAGCCAATCATTTATAAATAGCTCTGTTCGTGTTATGTTTAGTGCCACATTATGCTCTAATTGTCACATAATGGTATAAATGTCACCTTTTGATGCTAGGCCTAGTTATTATGAATGATGCTGCTAATTAGACTAATATTATAAACAATACAAACAGGAATATTGATGCCTTCATCTGTCACTGTTGTTAGTTGACTGTATAAATGATAGCACAGCAATAAAAAGGGAAAATGGTTCATTGATTGAAGAGGTAATGTATCCCATTCAGAAATAGAGTAGACAATTTCTCTCTCTCTCTCTCTCTCTCTCTCTCTCTCTCTCTCTCTCTCATTATTAAACAAATATCAATAGATCAAATTCTTAATGTGGCCAGATCTGTTGATACTTAAATCCAGAAATAGGAACTACGAATGGACAAGGCAGCTCTTTCTACAAACCTGAAAACTACCAAAGGTTTGCAGAAAACTCTGAAATACAAAAATACAAATAAAGACATGCACACACATGGGAAAGGGAGGGGGTAAAACCCCCAAATAATAGGAACAGCTCCTTTAATTTTAAGAAACAAATATCTTCAGTGGCTGTTACTAGGCAACAAAACAACATTGCAACCTTCAGACATTGGTTTCTCTTAGTAACAAGGGGGTGGTGCCTTTTCAAGGGCTGTTTTTATTATTATTATTATTATTATTATTATTATTATTATTATTATTATTATTATTATTATTATTATTATTATTATTATTATTATTATTATTATTATTATTTTATTTTATTTTATTTTATTTTATTTTATTTTATTTTATTTTATTTTATTTAAATTTGATAAACTGCCCACCCCCGAAGGGCTCTGGGCGGTGTACAGCAAAACCACAACTAAAACAATGTGCACAATAAATAAGTGATAAATAGTTAAAATACATAGCTCAGAATAAGCAGCATTCTAAAACCCAGTAAAACAATATTAATAATACTAATTTAGCATTTGATGGCAAACTCCTCTGGGCCAGCTTTCACAACTCACCTAAGCATGCTGTTTGTTATTGTTTGCTTCTGTTTAGCAGTTCAACTCCCACAAAAACCAGTATGGTGTAGAGGATAGAGTTTCAGACTTGGTTATGGGATAGGGGAGACCCAAGTTCAAGTCCCTACTTTGCCATGGAAGCTCGCTGGATGACCTTGGGCCAGTTATATATTTTCAGTCTAGCCTATTTTACTGGATTGGGGAAAACATAAAATACAGGGAGAAGAATGATGCAAGCTTCTTTGAATAGTATGTAATAAATGAAATAAGAAATATAGCTGAAGATTGAGGAGCAGATTTAAAAAATTGGTTGATGAGTGTGAAGGAGAGAAGGAAGCAGGGAAAGGAGAGGACATGGGGATTGCCAGGAAGAAAAAAAGAGGAAATAGTGTGGTGGAGAGGACACTGGAAAATGGCATGCCTTCTGCAAGTCCTTGCAAATTTTTCATATGCAACTAGACCCAGACCCAGAATTGAACTACACAAATGGGTCCAGTTTTCCCTGGCAAAAGCTGCTGAGAAAGGGGAGGAGGGGGAGCTGAAAACAAGAGGTAGCAGAGTAGATAAATACATTGGCTTTTGGGTGGAAAGGAGAAAAGAATCAAGAAAAGAGGATTTCAACAAAGAGAAATAAATGAAATGCCCCCGTCATTCACTTTCCCCCCCCCCCCATTTTTTTAAACCCTAGAAGTCCTGTTCTATTGGAATACCGGTATATTCCTTGGTGAAACTAAATGCTGTGCTTTAGCTGATATTGACATACACATGCACAATGAAAGAGTGAAAGTGACTTAGGCAACATATTACAGTGTGATCCACAGCACATGAAATGGAAGGTGTCTCAAAGCAACATCTCACCTTAAAAATACAGAAACAAAGGAGGTCCGCTTCACCTAACTTTGTACTCCAAACTGAATGGTATTTATTTGAGATTAAACTTCTGAGTTAATTTGTAAACTATTTTAGAAATTGTATCAATTTTGATGTGGTTTTTTAACGTTTTTAATATTTGTATTTGCTATATTTGATATTAAATTTTATATAACTATGTGAGTTTGGCTTTGGCTGGAAAAGATTGCAAGCCCAGCAAAATAAAACAAATCCAGTGTGTTTTCTGTATGGCTACAAAGAAGTCCCATTATGTTCAAAGTGACCTTCTCCATGGTATGTTTGCATAGGATTGTGACCTTAATATACTTACATTAAAATCTACCAATGCGAAATGGTTTCCATTTCTTCACTTACTGAAATGGAGATAGGTGTTTCATAAAAGAAGATCAGGCACTGTGAAAAAGATATATAATTTATTTATATTTCAAATTTACTATACCACCCACTATGGGCTATGGGCAGTGTACAACCAAGTAAAGAATAAAATACATCATAAAACCTTAAAAACTTTAAAACAATAATAAAAACTAAAACAATTTTCAGATGGTGAAACAATCTCACTTCCTAGGAGCAGTCACAAAACCCATATTCCACCTTAGAATGGCACCCACATCAACAGCTGTCTCCCCCAAAGGCCTGGCGGAACAGCTCTGTTTTACAGGCCCCGTGAAACTGTTCAACGTCCCACAGGGCCAGGATCAGTGGTGTTATTCCATGTCAACATACTGATCTGCTGCCCTAGGGCTGCACCTCACTACTATTCCATTGAAGTAGATCTCTGCCCAACTTCCCCTTCTTTCAGATGTCTTCTGTGATCTTTAACAAGGCACTAGTGGAGAAATGAGAACACTCTCAGACAAAAAGCCATGTGGGCCAGGGAGAGTATAGTAATATTACAAAAACTGTTGGAACATGTATTTCCCAGACCTTTCTGTCAAGAGATGAATGCAAGCTTGGACTGTATCTTGGGAAGTAAAGGAGACAATAATGGATACTATGCTTGGATTTTCATCTTCATGAAAGTACCAAGAGAATAAGCAGGAAATTATAGTCAGACTTGACAAGAACAATGAAGTACCAAGTTTGTGGAAGCGATGAGGTTTGAGTAGATGGCACATAAAATCAGTACTCACAGAACAAGCAATAATGAGAAATCAGATGATTTGTAGGGAAAACCACCGTAATTATACTAAAAGTTCCACCCTTGGCCTAGGACTTGCCTTTGGTGTTATTATGAGTGCACAATGCCCACAGTGAGCAAGAACTGAGAAAGACAGCAAGAAAGAGAGAGAATGAGGAGTGTGTGGGGGGAGGTAAGTCAGAATATAAGAACTGAGGACTTTCTCTCTGAGAAATTCTTAGAGCAAAGTGAATTGACAGTAAATCTGGGGAACAGTTAGGCTAGGAGTGTTCTGTAGAGGTGGAGAAACACTCTGGAATTGAACTGAGCCTACTTAGCTTATGTTAGAATTTCATGTTACTGTATTTTTTTTTCCTGGGCATTTATTATTGGGGCTAAATTTTACTGCTGGCATTTTGGGATCCTTTGTAAAGATAATAAAGGGAGGGTATAGGACAGTGGTGGCGAACCTATGGCACGGGTGCCAGAGGTGGCACTCAGAGCCCTTTCTGTGGGCATGCATGCACAGAGTTCATCATGTGAGGAAGGGGCAGAAAATCACCCCCCCACACACACACACACACACAAACACACCTAGCCTGGCCTGGGCATGATCCTTTTCCTGGGAATAAGCTTGGTTGCTGGCAATAGGGCTTGCTTCTGAGTAAACCCTCCTAGAGTCATGATTCACCCATTCAAAGCATTGCACGGTTGCTTCACCAAGCTTACTCCCAAGTAACATGCGCCTTGGAGCCAACTGTTTTTTCTAAACTAAAACCTCAATATTTAGGTTAAATCACTGTTTTGGCACTTTGCAATTAATAAGTGGGTTTTGGGTTGCAGTTTGGACACTCGGTCTCAAAAAGGTTCGCCTTCACTGGTATAGGATGTCTGAGAGCCCCATCTGGTGCATGTTTGTGTGGGGGATCTGGTAATAGTAATAAAGGAGATGCTATTCAAAGATATATTAATTGGACCTTTAAGCATTAAACACCATGTTTTGTTTTCATGATCTGTTTACAATTTAACAAAAATATACAACAACATAATCCTACCCCTGTGTTCAATCTGTTGGGTGTGACAGAATTACTCACATATTTCAGTGTATGTGTACAGCTATTTATAATAGCCAACAAATGTGCACTTTACAAGTGAAACCAAGGATCAGTACCTGACAGCATATCTCTGGGGTCTCAGGCAGAGGTTTTCATATGCCCTTCAATTAAAAAGATAAATTAGTCAGTAAAGGAACTGACTCTAGAATTTTTTGCAAACTACAGCTGAGCCATTGGCACTCCCTGATCCCTTAAAAAAATTTTTTGTATCATTTGAATATTCCATTTTATATTAATACTCTTCTTCATTCGTTTTCAAACAATACATTTTCCCCCTTTTCCCCTCCCCCCCTGTATTTTCTTTATAATTCAATGATCCCTTATCCAGGATGTTACCTGCTGAAAAGTGTCCTTTTCCAGCTCAGTCATGAGCTGCTCTCTCTCTAAGAAGAATGATAATGCTCCATCACTCACTGTCAACCATGATAGTACATTTGAACTGAACACAAGTTGGGGTTGAAAAGTGGGAGCATGAATAAACAATAAGCAACAGCAAATACTTTCTCTTAGTCAGTGAGCCAGCAAAGTGATTAGGAGAACTACAAAGCACAACAAAAAAATTCTAGTCGGTGACAACCCAGTTTGTTACAAACAATGTTCTGCTTGGACAACATGCCCTTCAGGCATGCATCTGCTGAGTTACTTTCACTATTTGCCTCTAGAAAGAGAAATGTAAAGACAGTATAAAGAAATGGCAACTGAAAGCAGAGTGCCATTGACACCACAGTGACAATGCCAATAAAATGGTCAGAACTGGCCTTAATGGACATGGGTCTCAAAGTTGGAGGAACTTTCGTTTGGCTAACTCACCTGAAATTAATGAAACAGTCCACTCAGCTGAGGTTCTGATTGATCATTTTCTGAATTATGCAATAGCACAATGCAAAGAGAAAACAACAATTATATAATAAACAAGTTTTAAAATGATCCTAATGAAATGAAAGTCATTTCTTCTGTTGGTTTGGGAAGTGAGTAGCTCATGGAATTAAGGAGAGGTACCAAAAGTTATGCTCATCCTCCTCCTACAGTGATAGTTGCTTGCATTTTAAAGGGATGGTTTATTTTATGTTCCCTATGAATAACCTTGCACTTGGCTGC
This sequence comes from Sphaerodactylus townsendi, assembly GCF_021028975.2. Taxonomy (NCBI): domain Eukaryota; kingdom Metazoa; phylum Chordata; class Lepidosauria; order Squamata; family Sphaerodactylidae; genus Sphaerodactylus; species Sphaerodactylus townsendi. Next base: position 83,682,530 of record NC_059431.1, on the reverse strand, counting down.
TGTAAAATATATATTGTTGGACTGGGCCCAGCATACCAAAGGTATCCAGATGGCTCCTGTAAATGCCCTGTCCTCATCATTATTTAAGAAGGTTGTTCTGTTTGTGTTAAGGGGTTACAATGTTTGTGAAACCAGGCGCCCTGACAGATTAATTAAAAAAGAAATCTGCTCAGTTATACCTCACAGTTTGCTCTCCTCAGTCTGCATTATTCATGTGTAATAAGGAAAACACACTAGATCTTGTTACACGGAACACTTTGTGGCTCTTGGCTTCTTGGAAAAGCAAGAAGACAGACACCTGCTGCTTGGTGGGATGCTTTGAGGGTACAAATGCAAAACAAAGATCATACTCTAATTTTCAGAAGGTTAAAAAAGTAGGGTCATTTAAGAGATACCATATGTATCAATCTAAGTGGAACTGAGTGAGGAAAGTGGAAGATGGGGGAATAACTCACACAGATGAGGATAGAGTGTGAGGGAACAGCTATGGAATGTGACACAGTAGAAAAAGAGAGAATAAGTTCAGAAGACAGAAGCAGAGTTTAAGTAAAAAAATAATCCTGCCTGAATCTCAGCTAATATTGACACTTTGATGGTAATACAATTTTGTAATTACTAACAGAAGTGATTTTCACCTTCTTGTAAATACACTATTATTTTAAAAATGCTTGTCGGAGGTGGTGGTGGAGGGGTGACTGTTTCCCAAGGTTGCTCACATAATGTTCAAATTGTCACCATAAAACACCAGCCAATGAAATAGAAAGAGGATGTGTTGGATGAGATGTGCAGAGTCATTCCATTCTTTTCTATTATTGTTCCAGAATATTTCTACTCCACAGTCAACTACTCCTTAATTACAGTTTTACTACAAATTCCTAAAATCAGTTAGAAGTTTATGCAGATTGCCAAAGCTATTACTTCCTTCAGATTTCTGTTTAGTTTCTGTACAGATTGCCAAAGCTACCAGGATCTTCATATGTCTGTTTAGTTTCGCCATTTACTTTACCAGTTTGCATGGGCACACTGATAAGAATATTCAACAAAGACCCCAAATAGGATTTTATGTACAGTTTTGTCAAAGGTTTTTTTGTCTAGAGTTTTATTGAACTACATCTAGATTCCTGTGTTTTATCAGTGTATTACATATAGTACAGAGGAGATAATATCCAAATTAAAAAAGCTGCAATAATTCAGCATACGGATAGCACTATGTACAGATTTAAAAAGAAAAACACAAAAACACAAAATTCCTAAGAAATCCATTCTACTTCGAAACAAGAAACTCAGATTCTAGAGAGAAATATGAATGAAGAGAATTTTTGAAGAAATTCATGTTCCAGCTTCTCCAGAGCAGAAGAACCTCTGTAAAGTACAGCCTTACTGTAACAATCTGAGAAGAAATTGTGGTTTATGAGAAATTCCAGCAAAACAAAACTGCATTTTAAAAGTCACAGAATATGCAGAGATGGCAAGGCTGATGCTGTTTATAAGAGGCAAGAATATGGACAATTTCCTTGAAGATTGCAAACCCTTTGCGGACTAACGACTGAAAATACATACAAATAATGGCATGATTTAAGATATAAATGAAAACAGTGGACTGAACTGAAGTATTTTCATAAGAAGGACTAAAAGTGGAGGAAATGCTAATACATACAATGGTCACCTTCAGGCTAGCCCAGGGGTAGGGAACCTGCGGCTCTCCAGATGTTCAGGAACTACAATTCCCATCAGCCCCTACCAGCATGGCCAATTAACCACAGCCAGGTCTTTTCATTGTCCAACTTATCCTTGATCTTCTCCAGAAATTGGTCATGCAGAGCTTTGTTGTGCCAGCTTTCAGTCCTCATTTTAATCACATTTTTTCTTTATTCGTGTTTGGTTTTCTGGGTCTTCAACAAATGTTTGTTCTTTACTTAAATCAATGCCTGTTCTTGACTTTTATTCACATAATTGGCCAGCGCATGCTTCTCCTCTTCAACTGTTTGCTGAACTTGCAGTAAACCTCTGCCACCAGATCTCCAGGGAAGGTATAATCTACCAGTATCACTGTGTGGGTGTAAGGCTTGGTGCATTGTCATAAACTTCCAAGTTTTTCTATCCAATGCATCCAACTCAGCCTGCATCCAGTTGATGATTCCTGCAGTGTACCTGTTGACGGGTATGGTCCAGGTGTTGATGGCTTTGATGGTATTCCCACCATTTAATGTATGTTTCAAAATTTTCCTGACCCTCTGGGTGTATTCTCTGCTGATGACACTCTTCATTTGCCCATGCTTGATGTTATCCAGCTCCAGAATGCTGAGGTATTTATAAGCTGTCTCCTGGTTGCACTTGATGAGTTGGCCATCAGGCATTTCAATCCCATCACTCTCAGTGATCTTGCTGCTCTTTATTGCCACAGTAGTGCACTTTTCCAGGCCAAACTCCATCAAAATATCTTTGCTGAATATTTGGACTGTGTTCACTAGTGACTGGATTTCTGGGTCTGATTTCCCATATAGCTCAACTTTGTTTTCTTTAAAATTACTGTTAGTGGGATCATGGCAATGATAAACAGTAAAGGTGATAGTGAATCATCCTGGAAATTTTTTTGCTTAATGTTGACTGTTCTGAAGTTTTCATTTCCGATTGTCAGTTCAGTTTTCCACATCTCATCGCTTTTTCAGTGAATACTTGAATGTTTTTGCTGACGCCAATTGTTTCCAAGCATTTCATGATCCAACTATGGGGCAGTGAGTCAAATGCCTTCTTGTAATCAATCCAGACCATATGGAATTCGTTCTTCAATTCTTGCAGTTCTCCATTATCGTTTTGTCTATCAGGAGTTGATCTTTTGTACCCTTGCTCCTTCTTTTGTTCCCTTTTTGCTCTACTGGCAGGATGCTATTTGCTTCCAAGTAGTCCTAGATGTTATCTGCTATTATGCTGGTGAGCTGTTTGAGCATCATGGGTAAACATGTTATTGGGCTGTAGTTTCAAGGTGTTGTTCCTTTGGCTGGATCCTTCTGAATCAAGTATATCTTCCCAGTTGTTAGCCATTCATTGATTTCACCATTTTGCATGGCTTCATTGAACTGCTTGGCCATTGTTGGATGCAAACTGGTTAGCTTTTGAGTCAGAAGCCATGCAATTGATCATGTCCTGGTGCTGTCCAGTTTTTCACTTTCTTGCGTCGATTTGCTATCATATCAGTTGTTATTTCCAGCTCTTGCATTTATTTTTGCTATTATAGAATTGGCAACCATTTTGTAGTAATCTGACAGAGCCTGAGAAGTAAATCAACTTATTTCATATTTGTTAAGGTGGCAGAAATATTAATTCCCCATTTCCCTAGGTTTTAGGTAAGAATTTGCAGGAAGCTATGGCAAGCTTAGCTGACTGCCAAAACTCGAGAGTATGGCATAGTAGCAATCTTCAATGAAGTGCTTACTTTTTAATTTATAACTTCTAATAAATGTGGACAGTTAGTATCCCTTACAGCTGTTCTTGTAATCTTTCCTCATAAATATAAACCTTTTCATCCTACTTAATATTTGCCAAAGTACAAAATGTGAAAATAACTTTTTGTGGCCTGGCATTTGCCATTTTAAGAAATATTAGTCGTATTACAATACTGCCTACAGGTCTCTGTTGGGGTAAGCAGTGCAGTATTTTAGAGCCTGCAAAAATGTGGAATAAGGGACAAATGCTGTTGTGAGGGATTTGCAATAAAAATTTAGAAATTGCTGAAAAAGGAAATAACATTATTATTGCTATTTTTCAGGGTAACCAAAGAGGTAAGATTTTAGCATACATGAATGTAGTAGTTTCTTTGATTCCTCCCACATTTATAATGATACAGTTTAAGAAAAGTGTTTTGCCAAAAAAGTGAGTTTATTGAAATCTTTCAGTCTCTCTCTCACACACAGAGGCGGATTCTGTATGGGCCAAAAACACGGGTGTAAAACAGTGTGAAAATGGTGTAAACCTTTCTACACTGTTTCAAACCCTTTTACACCATTTTCACACCACTGTTTTTGGCCAATGCTGAATCCGCTACAGCCATACATACACTTTTCAGTATAAACTTCATAGGTCACAAATTCTTTTGGCATCAATTCATAGCCAAAAGCCATAAGCCACTTTTCAAATATTAGTGCTTCTAATATTTATAGTAGATTCTTCTCCTAATCTTACCAAGTATGCTACGGCACATTTGGTAATAAAACTACTAATGTATTGTTCACTTGCCATGTAAGAATAAATGCAGGATACTTCAGACCTCACAGATATGTAAACTGACATAACCTCCTGTGTGTAATTCATTTTTAGTATTTTCTCACATTTTTTGGTTCAACATTTTTTTAAACTGGCAGAATCTTGTTTACCTTGTTTACTATCTTAAGGCTACACAAGAGAAAAATAAGCCTGCGCCAGTGGGCAGGAGAAGAAAAGGAGAACAAAGTGTATAGTTGAGTTTATTTAGCTCTTCTAGACCCCTACATGTATCACAGTTTGCTTCATCAGGGGATCTAATAAATAAAAAAATGCAATAATAATTTTAATTAAAATGTATAACAAATTGTTAATTATATTATTCCTTTAAAAATTAAAATAACATAAAATACATGAAGGAACAATCTGAGAATGTTATGGTAGGCTTACATAGTCTATAATATGATATCCTAGTATGAAACAAAAGCATCTTATATATTGCAAAATATTTCCAAAAGTTGGCTGTTGTGGGTTTTACAGGCTGTGTGGTCATGGTCTGGTAGTTTTTGCTCTCAAAGTTTTGTGCCCACCTCTATGACTGGCAGTGGCATTTTCAGAGGTATATCATGGTAGGATGTATGGCATGAGAACAAAACATATCTTACCATGACAGATCTCTAAAGATGCCAGCCATTAGGAGCAAAAACTACCAGACTACACCCACACAGCCTGGAAAACCCATAACAGTCAGTTGATTCTGACTTTGAAAGCCTTCAAAAAACTCAAAAAGTAATTATTTTGCATGGTTCAGAGGCTGTTTCTGCACAGCTGAAAAACAATGCAGTAGGGACAGTAAAAACACTGTCCCTGGGGCGCTGTTTGCACAGCTGTGCTCACCTCCCCCCAAAGGCGCAAAGATGCCACTTTTAAACCTCACTCCCTGAGAGAGATTTTTCAAAAGCGGCGTCTTCCCGTCAGTGCGGTGCACAGTGCACCGGTGTGAGGGCATCACTTTTTGCCCCTCCGGTTTCCTGTTTACTTACCTCTCCTCCCTATGCAGCTCTGGACAGCTGGAGGGACACGCCCACGCTGCCCTCCAACCCCCGGAGGTTGGAAGGCAGCATGGATGAGTCCCTCAGCCATCCAGAGCTGCACAGAGAGGAGAGGTAAGTAAACAGGACAACCCACGAGTGGGTTCATGTGGAGCCACCTCTGTGGGTCACTGCAGTTTCAGGGCCGCCCGCACGTTACCATGCGAGCAGTCCCGAAGCTCCACTGACATGAATTATGCCGGTGGAGAGCCGTTTCCTGCCACTGTGCAGAAACAGCCATAGTTAGATAGGCAGGCAGGCAGGCAGGCAGGGAGAGAGAGAGAGAGATTGGAGAGTTTAACAATCCTAAAGTGATAAAAGTAGTACTTGTAGCTTTAAGAAACAGAAGTTCTCACTGCATGCTGCTAGGCAACCTCAGCATTATAGGCTTGCTTTCTGTCAGGAAAAGGCAGGAGAGAGCCCTTTTTAGGGGCTGTGTTGATCTTTGAGAGAGGACTCATCAGGTTTAGATCTGACAGGAGCCACTGGACTTGATTCTACTTGACTTGTATGACTCACCTAGGTTTGGCTGCTTGCTACTGTTTCACAGCGGCCTATGAAAGCAGTGTGATGTATTGGTTAATGCTTCAGAGTAGAGTTTGGAGGATTCATATTATAATCGCTACTCTGCCATAGAAGCTGATTAGGTGGTGTCAGGCCAGTCTCATACTTTCAGCGTAACCTTCCTCACGGGTTTGTTGTGAAGATACAAAGAAGAAGCAAATGATATGAGCTTCTTTAGTTCCCACTATGGAGAAAGGTAGAATATAAATGAAGTAAATAAATAATAAACATAGCTGAAGATGGGGGGCAGATAAAAGGTAGGTTGGTGAAAGACTGAGAAGGAGAGAATGAGACAGGGAAATGGGAAACAATATTACCATGTTGTCAGAAGAAGGGAAAGAAGAAATGGTGCAGGAAAGGGGATACAGGGAAAAGTGAGATGCTACCCACAAGTCTTTGAGGATTCTCTGCCATGCAAGTGGGTCTAGTCCAGAGGCTGATACCATATAACTGGGCCATAGTTTTCCTAGTTAAAGGCTGCTGGGGGAAAGCTGTGTGAAGGAAAGAAAGAAGGAGAAAAAGCAGAGAGGTTGTGGGGCTTTCAGGGAAGTGAAAGAGAAATTATTCAGGGAGGGAAAGCGAGATGCTTCCCACAAGTCCTTGCAGATGAGATACCCACTTGTAAATAAAAATTCCCCCCATCATTACCAACCTTTTGCTGGCAAAGCTGCTCTTGCTTTTCATAATGGACTTTTGGGTCACTTGGTTGCATTTGTGGGTCAAGCACAATTTGTATTTTTCTTACATTGGCTGAGAGAACAGTTTTTTCACCTGTTCCATGATGATCTAGTAACAGATTACAATAAACTTGTGTACAATCTGTTTTCTGTGTTCTTTTGACTTTTGCTTATACATGTCTTGGATAATCCCCATGTCATGTTAGACATGTATACAGCTAAACATGTGATTTAAACCCCACATGTATTCAAGTACTGGTGGCCAGTGTCTTTTTAAAGGTGGGGAATATAAATTTGATATTTCCAGGTTATAGAAGCATCTTTTTAAAGAAAAAAGTATTTTTTCCTGATTACTATGTTAAAACTCTCCATTTCGTTGTGAGTACTTGAATATTACCTCTAGTTTATTTGTGTTTACTTTAATCCTATGCAGAATCCTGCAGTCTAAACTCTAATCAACAAGTTTTGATTGGAATAACTCTATAGGATTATATTCAGAAACATCCTCCACCCAAAAAATAAAACATAGGGGTGGTAGCTACTTTCACAGATGATTTTTCCACTTTATTGTTATGAGGAAGATAACCTGAGTAAAATTACCAGTGTAGTTTGGGAAGATTCCCCAGAGAGGAGGAGGGTGAAATTGACTTTCCTTCTTTCTAAGCATTAGTAAAAGAAGAACACCTACTTATGGCAGTGAAACATCATCTGATCATATTTCGTTCCCTGCTTTCCACAGACCTCCTGCATTAGCATTATCCTCTAGTGTGATATGTTGGTTCTATTTGCCTGCATAGTACTCTGTATGTCTTCCAGGAATCTGTTCCTTTCCTCCTCCTTTTCTCATGTGGTTTTCTTTGGTTAATAACACTATCTAAGTAGTTAATGCAGCATTATGATTTGTTGCCAAGAGGAAGCCTGAACAGTGCTTGACCCCCCACAGATCACTAGTGATTTAAAGTGGCAGTCTAAATTGTACACATTAGCCTGAGCTACAACATTTAATATACCCATAAAGCAGAGTTACTTCAAAGTACAGCCAGCCTCAGAAGCAACATCCAGAATACAAATGTAAACGTATTTCAAGAAGAAAAAAAAGAAACATTATTGCCTAACAAATATGGTGTAGCATTAAATTGTTGGATGATAACCTTTTTATTTTGTTTTATTTGAATGAGGAAAATTTCAGCGCATTGCCAGATGCATATAAGGTAATAATTATTAGCCATCCAAAAGGCATTCAGTGTGGAGTGAGCTGTATAGTCTTTATTTTTTTAATGCCACATCATTTATCCCTGCCAAAATTGGCCCTCATATACCCTGTCTAATAGAAGGAACACAGAATTTTAAAAAACCCTGTGATTTTGAAATAGAATTAATTCCCTTGGAATTAATGTTTTTATTACCTTTTAAAAAACAGAAATATAATGACCAGTAAGAATAATCAATAATATTGATATAATAGATGTAATTCTTTTAAAATCACTGTTAGCTTTACTGTTGCCTTTTATAGGTGCTGGATTTTAGTCAGTGGGTATAACTGAGATAATAAATACTGTAGTTAATAATGTCATTAATAATTTCTATATGGCATTTTAATGAAATTGTTGTTTACCAACAGAACCACTATATACTGCAACAGTACTTAGTATTTGTTTAGCTAATTTACTATTAAAAAAACACAGTACCCAAACATGCTCTCAGTCATTCTTAACAACTGCCATATATACTGCAATATGATTCCACCTATACTAAAGATGTAGAAGGAAAGCATCATGACATTACTTGATCTCATGAGGTCTTGGAAACTACAAAGGGTCAGTACCTGGAAGGAAGACCACCTAAGGAAAACTCTGTAGAGGAAGGTAATGGCAAACCATCACTGTTTAATCACTTGTCTTGAAAGTCCCTTAAGGGGTTTGCCATTAAGTCAGCTGCAAGTTGATGGGACTTATGTATGTATATTGAAGATGGAGGCTGAAACTAAGACAGAACAGCTTGCTTTGTGGCTGAGATTAGATTAGAACTGGCTTCCTTCCAGATATCAACTCAGTTCTATCTTAAGCACAGTGATCTCCTTCTAAGTACATTTACATAGAAGAGTATTACTCTGCTTATGATAAAATTTGAGACGAGTAGCACTTTAGAGAAAACACATTTTCCCAAGGTATAAGCTTTCAAGAGCCAAAGCACATTTTGTCAGATTCACAAAAACTTGTGGTCTAGAAAATATGTTGGCCTCTAAGGCCCCCTCCACATGGGCTAATAAACACAGACTAACCAAGGTATAAAACCCATGTTAGGGTGGAACCCTAACGTGAGTCCACTCCATGTCCCCCCCCCCCCGCAACCCAGGTGTAATGATCAGAGGCGTAGCTAGGGAAAATGGACCCCGGTGCAAAATCTGAGTTTTGCACCCCTGCCCCCCTGGTATAGGCAGCTTCCCCATGATCGAAGGCTGCCCTCCCCCACTATGACCAAGGAACAATTTTTTTGCACCATGTCATCTCAAAGTCACCATCACATTATAGAACATGCCCCAACTCACAAATCTGAACACACCCAAGGTTCCCTAGTTTAAACAACATTGAAAGTGATGCTTTTTTTTTGGGGGGGGGGGTCCACCCTGAAACAGTATCACTATTAATGTTGTTTAGACTAGAGAGCCCAGATTCTCCTTTCAAATCCACCTTAAAGGGAGAATCTGGGCTCCCTAGTTTAAAGAACATTAAAAATGATGCTGTTTCAGGGTAGATTCCCCACCCACCACCCAAACGGCATCACTTTCAATGTTGGTTGTTGTGGGTTTTCCAGGCTGCATGACCGTGGTCTGGTAGATCTTGTCCCTAATGTTTCACCTGCATCTGTGGCTGGCATCTTCAGAGGTGTATCACAGAGAGAAGTCTGTTATACACTGTGTCCAGACTTCTCTTATAACAGACTTCTCTCTGTGATACACTCCTGAAGATGCCAGCCACAGATGCAGGTGAAACATTAGGGACAAGATCTACCAGACCACGGTCATGCAGCCTGGAAAACCCACAACAACCAGTTGAATCCATCTGTGAAAGCCTTTGACAATACTTTCAATGTTTTTTTTAAAATCTAGGGAGACCAGATTCTCCCTTTACATCCATGCAGAAGGGGGGGGGGGTGATTTAAAGGAAGAATCTGGGGGAAATTAGAGGGTGCCTTTCAGGGGAGCAATGTTTAAGTTAGCAGTAACAATTTTAGGCTACTGTCAGATGACACTCCTGATGATACCAGCCGGATTTGGTGAAGTTTGGTTCAGGGGGTCCAAAGTTATGGACCCTCAAAAGGGTAGCCCCATCTACTATTAGCTCCCATTGAAAACAATGGAAAATGGGGCACCCTCTTTGGGGGTTCATAACTTTGGATGCCTGAACCAAATTTCACCAAACCTGGCTGGTATCATAAAGAGACTCTCCTGATGATACCACTCAGGTTTGGTGAAGTTTGGTTCAGGGGATCCAAAGTTATGAACCCTCAACAGGGTAGCCCCATCTACTATTAGCTCCCATTGTAAACAATGGGGGATGGGGCACCCCCTTTGGGGGTCCATAACTTTGGATCCCCTGAACCAAACTTCCCCAAAACTGGCTGGTATCATCAGGAGTGTCATCTGAGGGTAGCCTGAAATTTTGGTGCCACTAGTCTAAAATCTGCACCCCCTGCCGTCTGACAAAATAAAAAGACAAAAAAGTTTTAAAATACATTTTTGCTCCCCCTGCAGGCGTGTGCCTGGTGCATCGCACACGCCCCGCCCCCTGGTAGCTTTGCCTCTGGTAATGATTTTAAGGTTGGATTGAAATGATTTTAGGTTTGTGTGTCTTTAAACTGAGTGCTGAATAGGAGAGAGTAGGGTTGGCGGGTCGGATCCGGCCAGGGACGTACCTAGGTAAACTGGCGCCCGGGGACAAAACCTGAGTTTGGCGCCCCCCCCCCCGCCCGGCAAACGGGCGGCCACCCTCCCCCACCATGACTAAACAATGATTTTTTGTACCCGCTCACAAAACACCTCCCACTCCCATCAAAACATACATGGCTCTCTCCCCACCAACTCTTTTCCTAATCACAACAACCCTATGAGGTAGGTTGTTAGCCTGAGAAACAACTCCAAGCCAGTGCAAGTGGGTATTAAGCATGTAAATCTCTCACAAATCACCCCCAGCAAAACATTTACCAAACAAATGTCAGCATCATCTCTCACAAAACACCTCCAGTGGAATCCACCCCCAAACAGCATCACTTTCAATGGTGTTTAAACTAGGGAGCTCAGATTCTTCTTTTAAATCCACCTAAATTGAAAGTGATGCTGTTTGGGTTGGATTCTCCCCACCCTGAAACAGCATCACTTTTGAGGGTTGGAGATTCAGATGAAACAAATAGCAGATTCGGCTGGTATCTGGGCAAATTTGGGCACATTCAGACAAAATTGTCCGATTATGTTCTGCCCAAATATGAACAAATGCGAATGCAAGGTATTTGGGTTTGCGGGGGTATTTTTGGTGTTTTCAGCCTGCAGGGAGTGTATTTTTTTAAAGCTAGTGGCACTATGATTTCAGGGCATCATCCAGGGACTGCCCTGATGATACCACCTGAGTTTGGCGATGTTTGGTTCAGGGGCAGCAAAGTTATGGATGCCCAAATGGAACGCCCCCATCCCCATTGTTTTCAATAGGAGCTAAGCACCTTGAGATGGGGGTTGCCACCCATTTTGAGGGACCATAACTTTGGTCCCCTGAACATAACTTCTACCAAACTTGCGGTATAATAAGAATAGTTAACAGATGATACCCTGACATTTTGGTGTCACTAGCTTTAAAAATACACCCCTGTCCTCAAAGTAGCACCCCAAGAAATTTGCCCAAGATTCTTTGTTTTGCAGTGACTTTGCTCCATTGTAGCTAATGAGGAATTTCCTGAGGCAGGCTGCACATTTTGAAGATAGAGGCGCCAGGATTCTTTCTGCTAAGGTGGCTCCAAGAGGCCTTGAGTAATGTAGCATCCAAGCTTGGTGAGCTTTGCTTTCCCCTGGAGTAGGGGGGGAGTTGAGAGAGGTTCCCTGAGAGGAACTCCAGCCCAGCCAGGCTTCTCTCTATGTGCAGGAGCCGGGGAAACAAAATAAGCCTTTGGGGGGGCCATACAAATTGAACCCCCCAGAAGCAAAAGGAGTCTCCAAAACCTGGATGCTATTACCAGGAGGCTCCCCTCCTGGAGCTTCACCTCTGAAAGTTCTGGTGTCTCTATCTTTCTCTAAAAAAAATGTGCAGCCTGCCTACACACTTCAGAAATTCCCCCATTGGCTACAATGGAGCAAAAAAGTCCCTGCAAAACAAAAAGAATCTTTGGGCAGGATTCTTCTTGGGGTGCCTGGAAGGTGGTGTATTTGTAAAGCTAGTGACACCAAATTTTCAGGGTATCATCTGTTAATCTATTCTTATGATGCCACTCCAAGTTTGGTGACAAGTTGTGTTCAGCCCTAGGGGACCAAAGTTATGGTCCCTCAAATGTGGTAGCCCCCCCATTTACAAGTTAGCTCCCTATTGAAAAACAATGGGGATGGGGCACCCCCTTTGGGGGTCCATAACTTTGCTCCCCTGAACCAAACATCACCAAATTTGGATGGCATCACTCAGGACAGTCTCCCCGATAATAACTCCTTGAAATTTTGGTGCCAAGCTAGTCCCCTACAAAACTGCGCCCCCTGCAGGCCAGAATGTGAAAAAACACTTTAAAAAATAAAAAACACACAAACGACCCTGAAATGTTGGCGCCCCCCCATGTGACCAAATGGGGGGCGCCCGGGGACATAGGGTACCCCCTGTCCCTAGGCAGGAACGCCACTGGATCCGGCCGAACCGCAATTTCGGCCGAGATCCGCAAGTTCGGCGAGTTTTAGACCACCAAAGGTCCGAACTCGCCCTCTCCAAACTATGCCCGATCCGAACTCAGTAGTTCGGATCGGGCCCTTCCCCCCGAGCGGCGGCTCTTCCGAGCCAGCCGGGGAAAACACTTTCTCATCCCAGGAAAGCGGCGGCCCCCGGCCTGCCAACAAGGCAGGCTCGAGGGCAAAGCTCGCGGCGGCGGCGGCACCCGCCCGCCCTCCCAGCCCCCGGCCTCCCAACACCAAAGCCAGGCTCGGGGGAAAAGCATCCGGCGGCGGCGGCACCCGCCCGCCCTCCCAGCCCCCGGCCTGCCAACAAGGCAGGCTCGAGGGCAAAGCTCCCGGCGGCGGCGGCTCCCGCCCGCCCTCCCAGCCCCCGGCCTGCCAACAAGGCAGGCTCGAGGGCAAAGCTCCCGGCGGCGGCGGCTCCCGCCCGCCCTCCCAGCCCCCGGCCTGCCAACAAGGCAGGCTCGAGGGCAAAGCTCCCGGCGGCGGCGGCACCCGCCCGCCCTCCTAGCCCCCGGCCTGCCAACACCAAAGCCAGGCTCGGGGGAAAAGCGGCGGGCGGCGGCACTCAACTACCACACACACACACACACACACACACACACACACACACACACACCTGCATGGCACCCCCAATACAGCCCTCCCACTCCAAAAACACCAATTCAAACCCACCCACAGTTTAAAAGAAAAAAAACAAAGAATTGGACCCCAGCTTCTGACAGCTGCCTCCCAGCTGCCAAGGGGAAAACAAATAAAAGCAACCTACCCCCAAATAGTCCTCCAACACCTCCCCACACTCCCCCCCCCAAAAAAAAATCAACCCCACTTACCCAAAGAGCAGCTCCCTCCTGCTGCTGCTGCCTGTTCTAATTCCAGGAGACACTGAATGAATGCAGGCCAGGGCAGCCGGCTGCCATATAGTGAAGAAATGCAGTAAACTGTAGTAAAATGTAAACACAACCAAGAATCCCCTGCACTTTTTTAAAAATGGTGATATTTCAAAACAAATTTCTACTGAACTAACTATACATTTGCCTTGTCTAAGAGCGGCAAATGTGCCTAAGGGATCCCACCGGCCCCCTGGGAGTTTATTCCCCACCAGAGAATCCACCTTCAGTTCAACCTACCTTTTCTGTGATTGCTTGCAATTCTTCTCTTAGGCCCCTTCTGCACACGCAAAATAATGCATTTTCAAACCACTTTCACAACTGTTTGCAAGTGGATTTTGCCATTCCGCACAGCTTCAAAGAGCACTGAAAGCAGTTTGAAAGTGTATTATTCTGCATGTGCGGATGAGCCTAAGAGAGTCTTCTGGTTCCCACTCTGTGCTTCATCCAGGGGAGCTGTGGGTGGAGGGAGCAAAGAGAGACTTCATAAATGGATTGAATTCCCTGTGCCAGGTGCAAACCAACGAGATCATTTTCACAGGATCTCCTGTGCTACCTACCTTTATTACATTGGTGATAAGAACATAAGAACAAGCCAGCTGGATCAGACCAGAGTCCATCTAGTCCAGCTCTCTGCTACTCGCAGTGGCCCACCAGGTGCCTTTGGGAGCTCACATGTAGGATGTCAACGCAATGGCCTTCTGCGGCTGTTGCTCCCAATCACCTGGTCTGTTAAGGCATTTGCAATCTCAGATCAAAGAGGATCAAGATTGGTAGCCATAAATCGACTTCTCCTCCATAAATCTGTCCAAGCCCCTTTTAAAGCTATCCAGGTTAGTGGCCATCACCACCTTCTGTGGCAGCATATTCCAAACACCAATCACACGTTGCGTGAAGAAGTGTTTCCTTTTATTAGTTCTAATTCTTCCCCCCGAGCATTTTCAAAGAATGCCCCCTGGTTCTAGTATTGTGAGAAAGAGAGAAACATTTATCTCTGTCAACATTTTCTACCCCATGTATAATTGTATAGACTTCAATCATATCCCCCCTCAGATGTCTCCTCCCCAAAGAGTCCCAAACACTGCAACCTTTCCTCATAAGGAAGGTGCTCCAATCCCACAATCATCCTCGTTGCCCTTCTCTGCACTTTTTCTATGTCTTCGATAACCTTTTTGAGATGTGGTGACCAGAACTGAACACACGATACTCCAAGTGTGTAGTAATGCATATCCACTTGGCTTTTATATAAGGGCATGACAATCTTTGCAGTTTTATTATCAATTCTTTTCCTCTCTAATGATCCCTCAGCATAGTAGTTTGCCTTTTCTTTTCACAGCTGCCATACATTGAGTTGACATTCCCCATGGAACTATCAACTAAGACGCCCAAATCCCTTTCCTGGTCTGTGACTGATAGCACTGACCCCTGTAGCGTGTATGTGAAGTTTGGATTTTTTGCCCCTATGTGCATCACTTTAAATTTTGCTACATTGAACTGCATTTGCCATTTCTTAGCCCACTCCACCTAATTTATCGCAAGGTCCGCTTGGAGATCCTTTCGCAAGATCCGCTTTGTGTGGTTCCTCACCACCTCTACATAATTTGGTATCATCTGCAAACTTGGCCACCACGCTTACCCACCCCTCCTATTTCCAGGTCATTTGTGAATAGATTAAAAGAGCACTGGTCCCCAATACAGATCCTTGGGGGGACACCACCTCCTTAGCATCTCTCCATTGTGAGAATTTCCCATTTTACACCCACTCTTTTGCTTCCTGTTTCAAGCTAACCAAGTTTTTTAATCCCATAGGAGGGACTTCCCCTCTTATTCCTTCCATTAAGCTGAGTTTTTTCTTCCAATAGTCTCTGGTGAGGAACTTTGTCAAAAGCCTTTTGGAAAATCCAAGTAGACAATGTCCACTGGTTCCCCCTTATCGACATGCCTATTTACACCCCTCAAATGAGTAAGTACTCGATGATTACATTGGTTTTCTGATACTCACCACCTTACCTTGTTTCCAGGAAAATGTGGGAGGGGATTCTCAACGCTTTTTCACAATGAGGAGTGAGTCCAACTGCCAAAACCAATCATTAGCCAATCAGGGGACGGTTCTTTTTTTCCTGGGATTCATTAAGGCAGCATCTTTGGCTGGGCCAAATGCATAAATGGCAACACTTTTTGGTCCTCTACCTCACTGCCAGTTTCCTCCAAACAGGGTGGAGACACATCTTCAGAAGAGAAGACTGTGCCTGATTCTACACTGTGGTGACTGGAGAGACCTGGCTCTTCCTGGGACCAGGAACTGCGTTGGATCAGCAAGCCTACACCAATCCCTCAGTGGCCATGTGGTCTGGGGGAGATGTGGGAGAATGGACCTGTAACCCAGAGCTTCTGTCCCCATCCATGCCCCAAACACCCCCAACCCCAATCTGGATTCCCTGTTAAGGTACTTTTGCCTTGCAGGACAGGGCAGTATAATTTGTAAAGAAGTTTCCTCCCAAGGTGCACTGCACACCTAAGCGCTGCAGGGACCAGAGAATCCAGAGGAGTGCCAGTCAGAAGCTGCTGCCAACTCATGTCATCCATGAATCAGCTTATGGATGTCCCTGAGGCCCCAACTGACAGTTTTTCCTTTGAGTTCTGCACAGGGAAGATGAAGTTGTTGGAAGAGCACTGATGAATAAGGAGCAGAAATCCATGAAGGTGAGTCTGAAAAGGTTTGATGAAGCCCACCGGCCAAACTTTATTGAATGATTTGCCACACACATATGCATCCGCGCCATGGTAGAGAAGTTCCACTGACGCCGTAGCTGAAGTCCCTGTTTTCTTGCTTTTCCAGGAAATGTGCTGATGAAGAGTGAAGAACACCGCACTACAGTGGCCTTGTGCAGCAAGCCAGTCCCTCCCTCTGATAGTGTTCCCCAGGAGATGGGAAGGTGGGTTCATCTTCTGCTCTGTTCCCTGGAAATAGAGAAATTGGTGATGAGTCCTCTTTCGGTGGGTAATGGAACCGTTCTCTGTAAGTAACCCGCTGACGTTTCCTTGTTTTCCCTTTCTAAAATGCAGATGCCTGGATACCCAAGCTGACGGCCCAACAGCAGTTCTGGGGGAAGGGGTGCCCAATGATGAAGCGCAGCCACATGACCTGCTATGTTGCAACCTGCACAGAAGGTTTTGGCGAGTATCGCGGGAGAGGAGGACCCACTGTTACCGCGCTGCTCCAGGATAACACTTTCCTTACTCAGAGGTATTTGGTGGTAAGACTTACTTAAGAACAAGCCAGCTGGATCAGACCAAGGAGTCCATCTAGTCCAGCTCTCTGCTACCTCGCGGTGAGCCCTGGGTGCCTTTGAAGACTCACGTAGCAGGATGTCAACATGGCCTTCTCAAACAGTGCTCCTAATCACCTGTCTGTTGGGCGTTTCAATCTCTCAGATCAAAGAGGTCAGGAATTTGGTAAAATCGACTTCTCCTCAAATCTGTCCAAGCCCTTTTAAAGCTATCCAGGTTGTGGCCCGTCACCCTTCTGGCAGCCATATTTAAAGCACCATCCGCATTCGTGAAAAGTGAGCTGCCATTTGGTTCTAATTCGCCACAGCATTTTCAAATGAATGCCCCTGGTTCCTAGTATTGTGAAGAAGAAAAAATGTCTCTCTGTCAGCATTTTTCTACCCATGCATAATTGTATAGACTTCAATCATATCCCCTCAGATGTCTCCTCTCCAAACTAAAAGTCTGGCAGCTGCAGCGCGCTTTCCTCATAGAGGTGCTCCAGTCCTCAATCATCCTCGTTGCCCTTCTCTGCACACTTTTTTCTATCTCTTCAATATCCTTTTTTGGAGATGTGGCGACCAGAACTGAACACACGATACTCCAAGTGTGTAGTGCATACCACTTGTCTTTATATAAAGGGGCATGACAATCTTTGCAGTTTTATTATCAATTCCTTTCCTAATGATCCCAGCATAGAGTTTGCCTTTTCTTTAGCTGCCATACATTGAGTTGGCATTCCCCTTGGAACTATCAGCTAAGGCGCCCAAATCCTTTCACAATTACCATGACTGATAGCACTGACCTGCTGGTATATGCTTGAAGTTTGGATTTTTTGCCCTATGTGCATCGCTAGAAATTTTGCTACATTGGAGCTGCATTTGCCATTTCTTAGCCCACTCCGCCTAATTTATCAAGGTCAGCTTGGAGATCCTCGCAATCCGCTTTGTGTGGTTCTCACCACCCTACATAATTTGGTATCATCTACAAACTTGGCCACCAGCTACCACTATTTCAGGTCATTTGTGAATAGATTAAGAGCACTGGTCCCCAATGCAGATCCTTGGGGGGACACCACTCCTTACATCTCTCCATTGTGAGAATTTCCCATTTACTTACTCTTTGCTTCCTGTTTCTCTATTTAGTTTTTTAATCCCATAGGAGGGACTTCCCTCTTATTCCTTCATTGCTGAGTTTTCTCAATAGTCTCTGGTGAGGAACTTTGTCAAAAGCCTTTTGGAAATCCAAGTAGACAATGTCCACTGGTTCCCCCTTATCCACATGCCTATTTACACCCTCAAATGAGTAAGTACTGATGATTACATTGGTTTCTGATACCACCACCTTACCTTGTTTCAGGAAAATGTCGGAGGATTTCAGCGCTTTAAGCCAATGAGTGAGTCCAACTGCCAAAACCAATCATTAGCCAATCAGGGGACGGTTCTTTTTCCTGGGATTCATTAGGCAGCCTGGCTGGGCCAAATGCATAAATGGCAACACTTTTTGGTCCTCTACCTCACTGCCAGTTTCAAACGGTGGAGACACATCTTCAGAAGAGAAGACTGTGCTGATTCACCACTGTGGTGACTGGAGACCTGGCCTTCCTAGGTTAGAACTGCGTTGGATCAACCAAACTACACCAATCCCCAGTGACCTGTGTGGTCTGGGGAGATGTGGGAGAATGGACCTGTAACTTAGAGCTTGTCCATCCATGCCAAACACTAACCCCAATCTGGATTCCCTGTTAAGGTACTTTTGCCTTGCAGGATGGGCATAATTGTAAAGAAGCCTCAAGGTGCACTGCACCTAAGCGCTGCGGGGACCAGAATCCGGAGAATTAACCAGTCGAAGCTGCTGCCAACCATGTCATCGCTGAATCGGTTTTATGGATGTCCTGAGGCCCCAACTGACAGTTTTCCTTTGAGTTCACACAGGAAGATGAAGTTGTTAGACACTGATGAATAAGGAGCAGAAATCCTTGAAGGTGAGTCTGAAAAGGTTTGATGAAGCCCACCGGCCAAACTTTATTGAATGATTTGCCACACACATATGCATCCGCGCCATGGTAGAGAAGTTCCACTGACGCCGTAGCAGTCCCTGTTTTCTTGCTTTTCAGAATGTGCTGATGAAGAGTGAAGAACACCGCACTACAGTGGCCTTGTGCAGCAAGCCAGTCCCTCCCTCTGATAGTGTTCCCCAGGAGATGGGAAGGTGGGTTCATCTTCTGCTCTGTTCCCTGGAAATAGAGGGTGATGAGTCCTCTTTCGGTGGGTAATGGAACGTTCTCTGTAAGTAACCCGCTGACGTTTCCTTGTTTCCCTTTCTAAAATGCAGATGCTGGATACCCAAGCTGACGGCCCAACAGCAGTTCTGGGGAAGGGGTGTGATGAAGCGCAGCCACATGACCTGCTAGTTGCAACCTGCGAAGGTTTTGGCGAGTATCGCGGGGAGGAGGACCCACTGTTACGGCTGCTCCAGGATAACACTTTCCTTACTCAGAGGTGTCGGCTCACCGGCGGGCGCCCAGGAACCCAAGCAAAGGGACCCGACAAGGCTGGGATATATATAAAGAGATTTATTGAGATGCTGACCCCTGGAGTGTCGGCACCTCATCATACTGCTACCTAACCCATGCCCACAATCCTTAAGTACACTTTCTCCCGTCGGGAGCCAGGAGAACCAAGACAGCCCACCACCATTCAAAACAACCAATCATTCATTTTGCAACATGCAGGAACCAATCAGTGTCGATATGCATCCTCTTCTCAAGTTTAGCCAGAGCAGGCGGCGATGGCGTGTTCACTGTGGGGAAACACAAAAGGTTTTCTCCAGGTGTCAAAGTCAGGAGGCGAAGGCGATGGCGTGTTCCCCTTATCTGCCTGCTGATGGGATTAGGCAGGGCAAAGGCATACCGGCGGAGGTTTCCGCTTTGTCAGCGTGCATCAAGAAACTGCGTGAATGGGATGGGTCACAAGGTGAAGGCAGAGATGGCTCTCTATGCCTTGGGCCAGGAGGTTCCATACAAACACAAGAATTACAGAAACTTACAAATCCCTATTTCTATCTAATACAAACTAGTTTCTACCTAATAAATGCAAAACGGAATAATCGCTTTCAATCGTTTTAGTTCAGACACAGTCCGGGCGGGATTCTCTCCTGGCTCGCTATCATTTCCCCCTTTCTGGAACTTTCAACGCCATTGGCATCATGCGTGAATACCCCAGACTATTCACAACCTGTGGTGATACGGAAAAAGGGCCCTGGCTGCACTGGGTAGTCCAGCGGATGAGCTTTACGAGCACAAAGGCTCTTGGCGAATAGCCGGGGAGCATTGGGACCTTAGACATATCATACATATACAAACAGAACATCAAAGTACACCCATAAATCAGAAGTCACCCAAGTAAACCCAATCAAAGAAGGAACAACAAGGGGTAGTCAGGCGCAAACGTTCCAAATTATGGCAAGGCGAGGGGCGCATGGAAGCCAACAACGGAGGCCAAGGGCTGAGTTGAAGGACAACCTGAAGAGCAAAGCGTTGGGCCTGTGATGGGCGTCTTGATGCTTGAGGACCAATGCGAGGTCCGTTTGGCGAACTGGCGGAGTCCAGAAGTGATTCGTGATCACAGTTCGGCATTGAAACCAAGCACACCGCAGCTCCAGTCCAGTGAATCCGACACGCTCTGCCGATCAACCTCCGGGGAAACGGCTCGAAGTCTGGGATCACCCCTGATACTTCTGGCGGGGGGGGGGCTGTCAACTGGCAGCCAGCATCGCCACATCTTAACCTTGAGAAATGGAGTCAATGGCATCTTCAAAATCGTCCACCAGAAGCTGGCGGCATCGATCCCAGGTGCGATCTCGCCGAAACATCAAGCGCGGTAGGGCATGAATCTCGCGAACTTCGGCTTGTCAGATCCATTGCCTAGACCCCGGGTCCCAGTACGCCGGGCAGCCAAAGTCCGCGATTTTATGAAAAGTGCCTGGGCGCCTCCATGTAACTTGCTAAACAACGTTGCATAGGAAAACACTTCATGATGATTGAAACATCACGATTGCCGGGTAAGCGGCAAATTAAGCGAGAAGGAGGGTATCAGAACGGGGCGTACAGAAACCGCCCAGGGCAAGAGCAAACTTCGCGTAGAGAGCAAGCGTCAATGGCGTAAGCGTGGGCAGGCTCCATGGTGTGGACCACGCCTACCAGCAAAGGGCTGGGCTATAGGAATCATGGGTATGCATAGCTAATTACAGGCGAAAAAGATGAATTCACAACAGGGTTTCGGATCCCAGACCCGTTTCCGCGGGGGAAGACGTGAAGGGTATCGATGGCGATGTCGTAACCGCCGGTTTTAATTGTACTGGTTTTAATGGTGTCCACCCGTGTCTGTGAATATGCTTTCGCCACGGAGGGCAAAGAATTCCGGAGTTCAAAGCTAGACATATGCAGTCTTCTTAGGAGCTTGCGTCGGTATCCCTGCGTGCTGCCCTCGCACAGCACATTGCACAGTAGGACTGGTTTTTTAACTGTAAAAATATGTTGATATGCAAATAGACCAGCTGTACATAGTTTTGGGAGTGATGACCCGCTAAAGGTCCTCCGCCTTTGAGTGTGAAAAGAAAAGGCGAAACCAGGAAGGGAAAAAATCCATAGCGAAGTGGTCTGAACATAGCGGTCCAACCAACCATAGTGTGGTGCCTACTTGTGGATGGTGCCGCGTCATGGTGGAAAAGGGCAATCACAAGAAACAGAGCTTGTAGAACTGGGCTAAAACCAGGTAGCCAGAACAGAGTGGAAAACTGAAACCCATGTGGCAAAATCGCGTCCAGTGCTTTTAATTTTATTTTCTAACCACTTGCGAACAAAGAAAAATGCACTAAACAAAGAAACAGCATAAGCGGCCGACCTCTATCAGCAATGCAAAGTGACGCGCTATAAACTTTGGCGAAAGTTGGCACTATTCCTGGCGCTTTGTGGACATGCAAAACTCCGTTCCGATCTGTTCAAGCCAGCGGCAGGAAGGGCTTCACTCTATGGCAAAAGAGCTGAGGTGCCGGGTTTGAAAGCGAGTCCGAACGCATGTCCAGCCGAAAATGCGCTTACTCCAGCAGGGACTCACAGCCACTAATCCCCTTGTCTACAGAGGTGGCTGGAGCCCCAGGACTGAACTTCTGCATGTGCTCTGGATTGCAGCGTTTCTAAAAAAGGGCGAAAAACTGGCTGGTTAAGCGGCTGGTTGGATCTGAACGGTACATCATTTTAAGCGTGGTCTGGATTCTCTCACCTTGGAGGCAATGTCAGAAACAACACCCGAGCAGACCCGAACCAAGGCGTGCAAAATCCAAAAAAAGCCGGGGACCCAACAAAGATTAGGGGAGGCGAAGGGCGCGAAGGAGGCACAAAGGAAAACGAAAAACCAGGCCACCGCCCACATACCGCTGAACTGGCAGGAGAAACCGTCATTAAACCATGAGGCGAGAAAACTACCGCGGGCGGCAGGGACAGGGCTTCGAGAGTGCATGTCGAGTAAAGAGACATGAGGGCGGGGCAACAGGAACCCGCGTGTCAGCCTCTAAAAATTCCCCATAGCTGCCGCTCACACGAAAACCGGGGCCGGGAGCACGGGCAGAGCAAGGCATAAGCGGCCCCAGGTGTAATGAGTCAGAAGGGGCCAACAGTAACAGCGGGGACGGGCCAGCCAAAGGCAGCGAGAGGACAAAGTTGTATTAGTCAAAGCGGGTGGGAATCCCGCACACAGCCGCATACCCGTTCTACATGCTGTAAACACACAGCGGGCAACTATAGCGCAGTGAGCGGCGAGCGCCAGAAGAAGGAGGAGATACAACATTCCTGAACCAAAGGCGGCGAGGTCAGGTACCAAACTCCGCGCCACCGTTTGGTCGAGGGAGCGCCAGTCGATGCAGCTAAATGAAGCCACTTGGACAAGCGAGCAGGGGGGCACATGCGGGGGCTGGGGAGGCGGGTCTGCAGCCCGAGGACTGAGTTGATGATGAGGGAGCCATCAGAAGCGGGGCGGCGAGGGCTGGGAATTTCCTCCAATTCAGGTCCCAAAGTCAGCGAGGCAGCCAGAGTGGGAAAAGTAAGAAGGGCGTTCAATTTGAGGACGTCCTTTGACCCAAAAAAAAGAGGAGGTGAACGTCCTCCATGTTGAGGAAAGGAATGCTCGGCCGCCACCCGGGCCCGGCTTGAGGCGAAGGGAGTCCGGGCGGGCGGGGAACCAAGCTGCAGCCACTGCACCCATGACACGCACCTCTCCTCCCGATGCGTGGGAGCGGGAGGCAGTAGAATTCAGAACAGAGCAGGAGGCCCTAGTATCCAACCAACATGGGAATAGAGGCCCCACCGAAACAAGGAAAATCCCGGGTCAGAGTGGGGAGCGAGGCCATCCAGAGCGCCACAAGGCAATGCGCCCTCCGGCCGAAGGAGCCGCCGAAGTCTAGCATCAGCACTCCTATACGGGCACTTCGAGTCTGCGGCCAGGTCTACGGGCGGGGATGTGGATCCCGCAGGGACAAGGGGAGAAACAGGCTCAGGAAGAATATCTGCATGTTCAGAGGCATTGGGGGGGAGGGGCAGGCAGCTGCGGAGGCGCCAAACCGCGAGGAGCTAATTCCATGGGCGGCCGGGGAACACGGAGTGCGAGATGCGTTGGAAACCGGGGCGGCCTCGAGGTTGGTGAGGGCTGAATGGTCCCCAACGACCACCTCGAGAGTGGCTCAGGAGCGAACAGGGACTTCAGGGACGGAGCTGGCGTCACCCCCAGCGCCAGGCGGGTAAAGATTTCGTGGTGGCAGGAACTCTGCTTGAGGCAGCCGCTGCTGATCTTCGTGGGAGCAGCTTCAGTGCTTGGGGCTGTCAACCGAAAAGGGGAGAAACCGGCGAGTTAGATTCGAGCCCAAGATCCCAGGAGAGCCTGCCTGTTGCTCCGGTCTCCAGGTCGGGCACCCACTCCAAGCAGGGGTTCCGTGCCTGAAAAAAAGGGACCGGGCTGTCTAAGCAGCGGAGGAGTTTGGGGAGCTTGCATCGAGGTTAGTAAGGAGACTGAGGCCTGGCGAGGCTGAGGGTTGCGGTAACTGTTGCCACGTGGCTGGGAGTTGACTGACCCTCCGATACCAGCAGCGAAAGCACACTCTGCAGCGCCAGTGGCATGTTAGGCGGCAATAACTGCACTGATCTCTATCAAGGGGCATTCGCGTGGAGCGGCTTGGCGGAGCTCTGGGAGAGCCCTTGGTAACCCGAAGAGCTGCAAAATCCGGTTCCCACCAGCGGCCCGTAAGGCTCCACTACCTCCTGCAATGAATTCTGAATCTGCTCTAAGGCGAGGGTTGTTGGGGCATGTGGGGGAGTCCTGGGAACATTCCCATAGAGATGAGCTCAAGCAGGGTCAGCCCCGGTACTTTCACAGCAGCTGCTGCCTTAAGGCTCCTACTGGCTGGCGGTGGCGGTTCTCCCGCTCCGCCTTCTCCTTAGCATCCTGTGCCATCTCCTCCTGCTCAAAATATACAGTATTGGCCGTTTTAGGGAGATCAGCGGATCATAAAGGAATATCAGGGATCGATTCCAGCCTGCTTCCTAATATCGGGAGGCAGCACTCCACCCGATGAACACGCTATTGATTAGAGTACGTGGGCTGGGTGATGGGGATCCACCCGTCCATTTCGACACCTCCGAGCGAATCGCGTTCCATAAAAAGCGTGAGTGACTCATCCTTGTTCACCAAACTGGCTGAGTGAAGTTTGGACAGATCATGGCTGATTATTAGGCGCCATTTGGAGACCGAGAATATAAAGCGCTAATTCCCCAATTTATCCCGGTCTGCCTCCTTGTTCATCCCACCTGGGTCTAACTTCGAGGGGAACACCTCAATAATGTGGCCGGGGAGATGGCGGCAACTCCCTGATAGGTAGATCTACATATTGGGTGGCTTCGATTCTAGCGCCTGCATATTAAAACCCTCTCCTCCGGTCAAAGAATTAAGTAACAGCTGCTGCTGGATATCAGCGAAAGTGGGCAAATTAGATTAGCCGAAATGGATTCTACCAGTTGGGTCGGGGCCAAGGATCCAGCGGTTAATGCGGGGGGCGACCTCTCAACAATTATACAGGTCGAATAAAGGAACATGGACGCCAAAGCGAGGAGCTTAGCGGTCGAGTCATTCCCATCTGAATGCGGATGCTAGAACACGTACCCACGCCAGCCGCCGCCCTGCACTGCTGACTCAACTACTTGGAAGTGATGCGATGGCGTCGAGCGGATAGCGGCTGCCATTCTCTGAGCTTCGTAGGCAGGCGTGGGCCGTGAAGAGCCGGGGTCTCAACCATCTCACCGGTGGAAGGCGGCACCCGACGTGGGAAGACCAGGTTGGAATTGACCGGGGGGGGGAACTCCTGAGGGGCAGACTGCATACTATGAACTTGGGAGGCCGATGGAGTCCGGCATCTGGGCAAATCGCGGTGTGCTGGGGTCGATGGGAGAAGTCGGAGGAGCCTGAAGATTCGAATTGGGATGAGGGGCCAGACTCTCTCGGGGAAGGCTGAATCCCGCGTGAGCTGTGGAGCCAAAGAAGAGGGAGGGGCCATCCCCATCTGAGGCCGAGGAGGGGCACCACTCGAGAGCCCGACAACCTGCTGTCAAATGGAGGGTTTCGTTTCTAGCCACCTTTCGGTGGGGGCTGAGGCCATGCTTTAGCTACTGGGAAATCTAATAGATCATCTGGGGGAGGGGCAGGATATCCATGGAGTGCGGCCCTAAAACTACCTGACTCGGTGGGCCTGGCTCACCACTAACATATCTTGGTTCCCTGCACACAGGGCATAACTGCGGTTTCTGTAAACCTCCATAAAGTCCTCTCCAGTGTCTTAGCCTGCTTCTTTAACCCGAGTACTCCTTAGGACCCTGATACAAGTTCTGGAGGACTGGCCAGCTACTGAAACCCGTCGCTGCCCAGAGCGGCGGACAAGTGTAATTGGTCCATTAGCCCTACCCGCGACTCCAACTTTCTCTTAAGACGCGAGGGCTTTGGGCTGAGCTTATTCCAGTTATACAGGGCGCAAGCCAGCGGGGTGGGAGAGACTTGGGAGAGCCATCGCCAGACCCACAGGCTCCATTTTCTAACCAACTCTGCACCAGCTAATTTCCTGACCCCTGGGCTTCTGTTCCGTCCTTCCCGGACCAAAAACCCGTTTGCCAAATTCCTGGAGCCCTAGGACCGCTGGAGTTCAAGCCTGGCCTGGAGTTCTTTCTTGTCCTTCCGGACCTAACCCTGAGGCCCTCCGTTCCTTCTTTATGGCTCCCGCGGAAAATTCTCTCTCTCTCTCTCTCTCTCTCTCTCTCTCTCTCTCTCTCTCTGGGATCTCATTGCTTCCCTTTGCAGGTCCGTCTCACCTGTCCTGCAGAAGAGGCGTCCAACCTCGACCAAAGCAGTCCTCCGACCTCCCGGGCACTGCAACCCGGCGCCGTTGTCTCCCGGGCACTCCGCCAGTCAGGTCGGTTCACCGAGCATCACAGTTCTCCGTAGGTTCAAAATCCCGGACGAGGCCCCAACTGTTACGCTGCTCAGGATAGCCTTTTCGCACTCGGTATCGCAGCTCGGCGGCGCCCAGGAACCCAAGCCAAAGACCCGACAAGGCGCCGGATATATATAAAAAGAGATTTATTGAGATGCCCATCCTAAGTGTCAGCACCTCCCATATCCGCTTCAAACACTGGCTGCCTGGCAGCCACAATCCCTTAAAGTACACTTTCTCCCGTGGGGCTTTCGGGAGAACCAAGACAACCACCACCATTCAAAGAAACAACCAATCATTCACATTTTGCAACATGCAGGAACCAATCAGTGTCGATGCCATCCTCTTCTACTCCAAGTTTACGGCGTAGGCAGAGGCGAAGGCGTGGCGTGTTCACTGTGGGGGGGAAACGCAAAGGTTTTTCTCAAAGTGTCCAGGGTCGGGAGGCGAAGCGTGGCGTGTACATATCGCCCGCCTATACGAGTATTCGCAAGTTAAGGCAGGGCAAAGCCTCGGCCGGAGGTTTCCGCTGTCCGGCGTGCATAAAGAAACTTTACTGCGTGAATGGGATGGGTCTGGGGAGTGAGGCGGGGTGGCTCTCTGCCTTAGGCCAGAGAGGTTCCATGCAAACACAGTGCAGAGCCACCAAATCCCTGTTCTATCTAATACAAACTAGTTTCTACCTAATAAATACAAAACAGAATAATCTTTCAATCGTTTTAGTTCAGACACAGTCCAGGAGCGGGATTCTCTCCTGGCTCCGCTATCACCACGGTGCAGTGAACCGCCTCCCTCTCATCCTTCTGAGGGCTCACTTCCAAGGAGCAATGCTGTTGTGGTGGACTGTCTCTGCAGCAGAAGTCAAGGTTGAACTTGACAGAACACTTGACAGCTACAGGTAATGGTTTGCATGTGTTCTCTTGCAAAACCTCCCCCCCCCCCCCAAATCTGAGTACATATAGACAGATGCCCTGTTTGGGTTTGGCGTTTCCAGTGGAAATTATGTTGGGGGGAAGGGTGGTAAAAGAGGAGGCCTCAGGCCAATGCAGCTGCTCAATTTAGGGAATTGTGTTTCTTTCTCTTTCAGGAGGTTTGAAACAATGGATGGAGCCAGAGCCATCGAATTCCAAATGTGTTACCATGGTGATGGTGATGGGTCACACCTTTTCCTGTAATGGCTTTCTGATGGCTTCCATTCATCACACTTCACAAGGGATAGCCATTGCCAGGGTGGATTTTTTCCAAGGATTGCTTCTGCACTTTGTGAACAGAAGAACTGCACCTGGGCCCCACAGTGGACTGGATATTGGACAATGACATTTCAACAGGGGCTCAGGTGATTTTTAACAGCCCAGTTGGAATGGACTTGGTTGGACATTTTGGAAAGACAGCATAGAGGCTCCCTGAGGAGAACTGCCTGGACAGAAGAGAAGACATCTGAAGCTAAGACTTTTTTGGGTGGGGTGGGAGCAGGTTGGGTGGCGTGTGCAAATGTTACTGTTGTGCATACAGTGCTGTTGCTTTGTTGAACAGAGTTTACCGTATTTCAATTCACTAGTCTGGCATTCCCTGCTGGAATGACGAGTTCTGAGAGAGCTGGGACTATTCTTTTTAAGTGCTTTTCAAAAGTATGGCTTATGCTGGCTTTTTGGGCTGGGCCATTGTTGCAGGTTGATTTCGTAGCTGCAGTGCTGCTTGGCAGAGTCACTGCACCAAAGACAAATTTAGAGTGGTCAGCTTCCCATGTAAAATATGGAGGAGGTTCTGTAGGCAATGTAAGCTACGGATCTGGGGGGGGGGGGGAAGAGTACTGAGATACCTCAATGAACAACAGGTTGTGGGGTGGGGGTTTATACAGTGTGCATATGATGTGTAACCATGTACAACAGAGCTGGGAAGATTGCACTAATAGGGAAACATTGCACTATTTGGAAAAATGTTAAAAATGCACTAATTTGGAAAAATGCTAATAGTTAATTTTCTACATAATGTTGGAGGCCACCAATAAAAGTTAACTTGCACTACCATTTGTGCCACTGCTTCCTTGATAAATCAATGTGCCATGAGGGAAGATCATATCAATACAAATTGCTGTCACATTGCCAATTCCTTTCTGGGCTGGGTTGCTGTGCTCTGGTGTACTGTTTGTTGCTGCTGAGGTTTGCCCTGTGCCTGTGGGTGGTGCTTGAGCAGGAAGTGAGAAGGCAGCAAGAGGCCTGTGTGGCCAGGAAGCCTGTTCTTCCAAGCGTTGTGTGTGTTCTGGGCTGTGTTGCCGTGGTCTGGTGTTTGTTGCTACTGAGGTTTGCCCTGCGCCTTTGGATGGTGCCTGAGCAGGAAGTGAGAAGGCAGCAAGAGGCCCTGTGTGGCCAGGAGGCCTGTTCTTCCAAGTGTTCTGTGTGTCCTGGGCTGGGTGGCCGTGGTCTGGAAGGTGTTGTTCCCCTCATTTTTGAGATTCCCTGTTTTGCAGTGACTTTGTTGCATTGATGTCAATGGGAAATTCCTAAATCCAGCGTGCAGATTTCTGAAGGCACAGCTCTCCAGCCTTTCAGGGTGTTTCATAGTATTAGAAATTCTGAGTTATTGCATTCTTAGAGTTTGGTGCAGTTTGGTTCGGGGGGGCAAGTTATGGACCCTCAAAGATAGCCCTAATATTGCATTGTTTGCAATGGGAGGGAGCTGATTCAATATAGGGTCCATAACTTGGCCCCCCCTAAACCAAACTGCCCCAAACTTGGGGTGCATGCTCAGAACAGTATTCTGAAGATACCCTGAAAGTTTGGTGCCGATAGCTTTAGAAACAATGTTTTACTTACTGCCACTGGACATGGAGGTTCCACTACCTGGAAATTGACAAAAAAAATTTTTTTCCAGCTACTGACACCAAACTTTCAGGGTATCTTCGGAATATGGTTCTGATCAAGCACCCCAAGTTTGGTGCAGTTTGGTTCGGGGGGGGCAAGTTATGGACCCTCAAAGATAGCCCTAATATTAAATATTTCAAATGGGAGTGGGCCGATTCACCGAGAACCACAACTTGGCCCCCCCTAAACCAAACTGCCCCAAACTTGGGGTGCATGCTCAGATCACTGCCTTTGAAGACACTTCTGCACTTTTCAAGCCGATACCTTTAAAAAATGCGCCCCCTGCAGGCATCCCAGGAATTCCCCAATTGAAAGCAATTGAAAAAAAATTCAATGCAAACCACCTGGGGTACCTGCAGGGGGCGCATTTTTAACGGTATCGGCATGAAAATTGCAGGGTATCTTTGGAATACGGTTCTGATCAAGCACCCCAAGTTTGGTGCAGTTTGGTTCAGGGGGGGCCAAGTTATGGACCCTATATTGAATCAGCTCCCTCCCATTGCAAACAATGCAATATTAGGGCTATCTTTGAGGGTCCATAACTTGGCCCCCCCTGAACCAAACTGCACCAAACTTGGGGTGCATGATCAGAACAGTATTCCGAAGATACCCTGCAATTTTCAAGCCGATACCTTTAAAAATGCGCCCCCTGCAGGCCAAAACATGGAAAAACAGCAAAAAAATAAAAACGAACCCGAGAATCTCGGAAATTCGGGTGTATCCGAGCCTGGCAGGCTCGGATATGGGGGGATCCGACCCCATACATCCGAATTGGGCCCGAATCCGAAGCGGGGCCGAATTTTTTTCCCATTTACCAACCCTAGGAGAGAGAGAGGGGAAGGGAGGGAGGGAGTGGTCATAAAAGGCAGGTGAGCTGTGATTGGATTGTTGTGAGGAATACCCGAGAGGGAAAAATTGAGAATATAAAAGGGGATGGAGACAGAGTGTGTGAGAGATTGATAGACTGTGCTGAACACACAGAGAGAGCTCAGTGTGAGATTGAGAGCTGTGTGTGGAAAAGAGATCTGTCATATTTGTGTGAGAGCATGAGATCTGTGTCATATCTGTGTATGAGAGAGAACTCAGAGTTAGAGTGTCAATTCTCTTTCTAAGGAGAAAATCTGTCAGAAGCACAGAAGCTGTATGAGGGAGACATAGTTTCATTATAAGAGTGAAAAGGTTAGAATGACTTTATGCTGACTGGAAGTTATATAACGTTTTTAATGCCTCAGTTATAATTTATTTTAACTTTTGAAAATAATTTGTTTGAAACGTTGAAGTTACCTACCAGTTATAAATAAAATCCTATTTTGGTTTGAAATATTGGAACTCCCACATGATTTTCCTTAGTAACACAAATGCCATCCATTTGCCTTACCTCTCGTACACACTACCAAGAAAAGAATAGAATAAAATGGGAAATAAAAAGGTTTTGGGAATTTTATTCCTGGTAGCAGCCTACAAAATTAAAGACACAGAGAAATAGAGAGAGGGGCACATCAGACCATGTTTTTCAAGAATTGGACTATCAGCGATCCTTTAGTTTTAGATTGCAGCTGCAATTCTTCTTTAGATTGCAGCTGCAGATAAGCAAAGAGCTGCCCTGGGAAGGGGGTTACTTAGCCACACATCCCTTTTTTTCAGTCCCCGCCTCTCTGCTGCATAGCTATGGAGGGCACAGGGACAGCAGCATGACTGTAGAGGTTCAGGCCTGCCTGGCTTCATAGCTACGCAACAGAGGGAGGTGAGTGAAAAAAACCCACCTCCATGTGAAGGCATGACAGCAACCCACATTGCACTGCAGACTCAGTTCGCTGCCTGCATGGAGGCATGTTGAACACCCTGACGGCAATGCAGGTTGCTTAACTCCAACTGCAATCCACTGTACTTTGCCCATGTGGAAGGGGCCTAATATGTTACTGAATTCAAATTTTATTCTTCCATTAGAACAGTTACCGAACTGAAACTATCTGCTTAATATGGCACTATTAGTTACTTGTGCTACATGATCTTCCAAACGCATCCCACACAGACTAACTTCATATAGGCAGGGTAAGTTTGAAATATGAATTGTTCATCACTGTTTTTATTTGTATTCTAGGAACATATCTGATCTATGAAGTAGTGGTGAGCTAGTTCTTATGATCACCGAGCAAAGAATACAAAACATAAAAAGTGCTGAAGGATATATACAAGCCCCACCATGATAATGTATGGTGCAGATTCTATGCATGTACAATTAATGTATTTAGGCTCAACCCACAAAACCTTCTTCCACTGTTTTTATTTCTGATGAGAAAGGATTGTGTCGATTTGTCACGTGCACATATGTAAATAAACACATAGAGCCTGATGCATATTGCATCCTGCACCATAAATTGCCTTTTTCAGACCCTCTGGGAATATATTACTTTTATAATAGCACTAGATTCACTAGTAATTGCGACAGGTGGGCAGGGCACGTGGTGAGCTCCAGAGCAGTGAGCATGCGTGCCCTGGACCGGCTGGGCAGCCGAGCCACACCCAGCCTGATCGCGTGATGAGCACAAGTTTAAGGGGTGGAGCATGCTCCCTATATATTAGGCAGCACGCAGTTGCTCTGACCTTCTTCAACGGCTGGAGCAAACTGACCCACCCACCCTCCCTATTTTAAAGGGTTGGGTTGGCTGCTCTAATTTGTCACAGCCCTGGCGATTTGGGCAGAGGAGCGCATCCTTGTGGGGAGGCCAAGCTTGCGCTCTGAACCTCCCTTGGTTGGGGGCCTCCTTAAGAGGCTTGTGGTGGGGTGGGCCCATGGCACATGCTGTGGAGGCCTCTGCAATTTGAGCCTGACACCCCAGCAGTTAGGGGGCCACAAAGGGCAGGAACCCCAGTGGCCCAGTACCTCTCTGTCCTCCTCAATAGGAATGGGGGGTGTTGCCAGGGTCAGCCAGGGGTGCGCACCAGCTGCTGAACTGATGTACTCCTCTTGCTTGCCCAGCTTCTGCCTTACTGATAATAAAAAGGGCTGCGGCCCATTTTAATTCCAAGACGTGTCCTGTGGTTATTCACCAGATAAAACCTCTGCACATCTGGATGAAAGTCGGTCGACAGCCAAGAGTCTTAAATTATTCAGGTGCTATTAGCTTTGTTACTTCAATATCATTACCTCTAATATGAAACTGTTGCTTTGCTACTCTAGTATCATGACCTCTGATATCATGACCTTTGATATCAGAGAGCCATAAACAGCTAGGGCAATGAGGAAATGTTTGATTTTGCATGAAAAATCATATATTTTCACTGGGTTTCAGCTGGTGCCTATCAAATTGAGCAACCTCACATCTGTTCAATTAAAGGTCCAGACTTCCTTAGCTGCTTAGGAAACAGGTTGTTATGATGTTTCAGAAATGAACCATAGTGACTTCTAGTTTTGATAAGGAGAAGGATCTACAGTTTCAAAATAAAGTGCCATTGTTTAAAGTAATGCATCCAAGTAAAAACATATTAAAAGTTCCTCCCTTTTCCTTCTAACCTAAAATATGCTTTTATCTTCAATTATAGAAATAACAGTTTGCAGGGCTTTATTTCAAGTCACAAATATTTTAACCAGAACTCCCTTAGAGAGAAAAAACAGCTTTTATAACCAGCTGGTGCTAAGATATATTTGGCTTTCACAGCCTGAAGTCAGCTATGAGCTTAGAAACTCATAAACACTTACAAAAACAATGCTATGTATGATATGCATGATGAGAAAAGTCCTAAAATGGACTCTTGGCTAGATAGAGTTTTTGTACTGCTCTTCACTACAAAGAGGGAGGTTTGGGTTGGAGGCTGTTCCTCAAATCCGTTAATGTATGGAAGTCTTTGAAAAGTGGGACTCTAACAATATTATGCAGGGCAATTATGGCAGGGAAGGAAGGAAAGGCGTTGATCTCAGAGGCTTGGAATAGTTTTCCTCAATTTTTAGTTGCATACCTCCCTTTTCAACATTGCTTTTCTTCACTATAGCCAATTTCATCTTGTCCACATAGGAATCACTAATTCACCAAAGTGACTTAGCTCTGTCTGCCTGACTGGACACTGCAGCTCTGGTCCTGTTTTTGAAAAACTGCCCTGAGATTTTTTTGGAGCAGCACTTCTAACCAACCACCATTTTTGTTGTATGTTGGAGAATCTCCCCATTGTGAGTACATTCAGTGCATTCCCTTCAGTTCCTTTGCATTTAGAAAAGTTTGCACTCAAAATGGATGCCACAAACTGAGGTTCAATCCATCATTACATACATTTGTATGTCCGCCAAAAAACTCAGACCCAATTCATTTTGTTCCTTTCTTCAAATGTGCACCATTAGGTCATCAGACTATCACACATCCAATAGCATACCAATTATTATTTTTTTGTTTTCACAAAAAAAGTGCACAGGGTGACAGAAGTAGGAGGAAAGGAGGAAAGGTTAGGTGGAAACATTTCTAGAACCAAATGGGTCAAAAAGTGTGTGGAATTCTAAAAATAATATGTAGCCTCTGGTGGCAGGAAAAGTTGTAAAAGACTCATGTGGAAAAGGCTTGAGTGTTCTCTCCCAGTTGGAAGCAATGAAGAGACCTGATACTGAAGCTCCTACTTTCCTGTGTGCTGACTATTGTGCAGGACTGAAACATAATCTGACAGGTAAACTGTGACAGGTTAGGTTCTGCCTCTCTCTAAAAATGGCCAGTGAGAGTTGACAGAATGTTGATTGGGGAGACAGTTGAAAACAGCCGTTAGCTGAGAGTGAGTCTGGCTGAGTGAAGCTGTGAAGGAGAGCAGTTGAACACTGACAGGGAAAAAGAACAATTTGTAACTATGGATCTTAAATCCAGGAATAGGGAAACATTGGTGTCTATGAGTAAGAGGATACTACAATTGGTAAAGTCTGATCGGGTGTCTAAAGGGAAGGGGACAGGCATAATGCAGGAACTACAAAGCAAGTGCTGACAAGCAATTGGACAGCCATAGATGGCAAAGATCAAATTTAAATCAAATTCACACACATTATGTGGCATCAATATAATTAAGAATATAAATGGCATTTTACATTTCAGGAACACTGAAACATGGGCAATTCCCATGGAGATTTGTTTGTTCTCATGCATCATTGTCTTTTGCCAGTGTGAAGACTTTTCTGATTGACCATGCCTCCTGTTCGTGTGTTAATTTGTTTTCTTTAAATTGCTTTTATATATTTATATCTCTTTTAATCAATGTCAGCGTTCCAACTGTGTCTACAGGTGCAAAAAGATTGGGCACCCATGATATAAAGTACATAAAAGGAGAGATGTTTATGTAGAACCTTGGGAGGCCAGTTCTATATAATGCTTTTGTCCTAGCTAATCCCTGAAAGAAATTTGTGTGGTGGAAAAAGGAGCAGTGGCGAATAAAAGGAGTTGGGTTAAAAAGTCAGAAGAATTAGAGGTTCCAAGGCCTTGCAGTCCTATGCAGGACTGAGAAGCACATCACTCACAGGCAGCCCAAATCTATGGGGAAGGGCAGAAATGGACTAATGAAGGTGGTTCAGGGTCATGCCAGTATGTTTTCCCACTCCTCTGGCATAAGGGGCACCTGCTGGCAGAGAGGGCAAAGGCAGCAGAGGCCAGGCATTCCTCAGTTCTATGGCAGCAAAAGCAAAAATTGGCTGCAGCTGCAGAGAAACACTGATGCAAGGTGGTGGGCAATCCAGCACATTTCTGGGGATGGAGCCAATGTTAGTTGCCTTCCACTCAGGCTTTAGAGCTGGGAATGCAGTGCCTGGGGTCTTGGAGTTACGCCACCCAAAAGATGGCTTAACTCCATTTAGCCCTATGGAGGGGTTGCAGCCTGAAAGCCCTCTGGAGCCAGTGGGGTGGTGCAGCAGTACTATCCCTAGCTACTGGGAGCATCCGGATTGGGCTGTAAGGCTGTGATATGTAAAAAGTACTATATGCATCATTCATCTGAGATGTAACATATGCTGGTTTTAGAAGACTGGGATAAACTGGAAATTTACTTTTTATAGTGTAGGGCCTGGTGTTTCCATGAAATGTGTGCCTGAATTGGTTTTGGAGCTAAGAATATTTCACTGACAGCGGCTTCTCAGTATTTATTTGGAGTTCCACAGCTTTTATTACATCTATGTGTGTCCCTGAATAATATTAAGAATAATGTTTTTTAGCTATTTCCTTGTCCTTCCTCAAGAAAGAACATTGCAATATTTTTCAGTGCTTTCACTCTGGAAGGTCCTTCATGATCCACTGTTTTTAAAAATCCAGTTTTAAAACTGACAAAGGGATGACACAGTGAAATATGGATATAGAGTATCTAGACATTGATATAAAATAACTTTTGATAGTTTTCATAAATCTGTGCTAGGCAAGTGCATCTGAATTAACATATATGGTGCAATGGATTGCATTTATCTGTTACTGCATGTGAAATTAGTTTCCTACCAAAATGAAAGTTGTTACTGTAGTAACAGAATGGTTGCAATAGAAAATAACAGTGTCTTTAGATTGTTGAGCACATATGATGTCAGGCTACCAGATTTTGAAACACTGGATGCAAATCAAACTGTGCTCTACTTAAATTGCCAAGGTTGTAGGCAAGCCCAGCATTTTTTTTCAGTTGTTTGACAATGGGAGAGAAGCTTGGGTTGGGTTGCCAGATACCCCCTGGCAACCATCAGGAAAAGGGGTTGGGGGAACTTGCCAGCAGTGAACTGAGACCTATCCCCCATATTGCCACCCAAGGATAGGACCAGTACTGCTCAGAATCTCCAAACAGAAATAAAACACATTATTATCAGTGGGGGTAATTTTTTTGGCTATGGCCAAAAACCATGAGAAAGAATGAAAGAAGCATGAGGCACAGCATGGGATCTGATCTGCACACTGGACAGCCCAAGTGCTGTCCTCAGTGAAACCTTTCTCCAGCCCAACTGCTGAAGGAAGACGATAACTATGCATAGCGATAGTAGAACTCAGCTGGACAGAAAGCTGCTTGCTGGAGATCCGTTTTACTGCTAAGGGCACATAACCAGGCGTAGCAATCATAGAACTCAGCTGGACGGAAGACCACTTGCTGGAGATGCGTTTACTGCTAAGGGGTGCAAGCCTCAGTAGCCCCCATCTGGGCATCCTGACTCTGGCTTGCTCCACCTCCACCTTAAGGAGATTCCACCAAAGAGGGGTAGCTCCCCAGCTTCCCCTCACCATCAGATCAGTTCCCATGCGTAACCCACCAGCTTGACTATGATGAATAACCCATGCATTAATAATTGCAAATAAAGGGAGAGGTGGGTGGGAAACTCGCTTCAGCCACACTGTAAACCAGAAAGGGTTGAGGGCTGGATGAAGCCTTAAAAGGGCTTCTGGGCCTGCCCCTCCTGATGATGTCATGATGCTGGAACCAGCCCAAAACAGGCATGGTTGCCTCCTGCCGTACTAAGGGCAGGTGCAGGGAGGCCTTTTCCACCATGCCCTTCCGGGCTGGCAATGGTGGCCATACTAAATTGCAACTGCTCTTTATTGGTGATGTGTTGATGTCACTTCTGGTGAGGACCAGAAATTACATCATCACATCACTGACAACATGGGGACACTCTTGTATTTGGGCAAAAACTCTACAGTAGAAGCAAGCAAGCAAACAAACAAACAGATATTTACCTTAGAATTTTGCCCAAATGCCAGAATAGTCCCATGTTATTTGGGACATGATGAATGCTGGAAGGGATATCTTTGTGTCATCAACGATGTGTGGCTAGACTTCACTGCTGGTAGCCCCACCCTGCTGGCCAGTTAAATGGTGCTGGGGAGGTGACCCAAAGCAGATTTTTCCAGTTCCAGCAGGAGTGCCAGCCATAGGACAATTACACCTAGGGCCTTATTCTTCATTGGAAACAACCTTTAGCATGGGTCTTGTTTTACAAGCATGGGTACCAAGGAATTTTACAAGCAGGACACTACACAGCCTTGGCTGCTGGATTAGGCAAAGAGAAACATTAGGCATCATTCCTGTTTGTGGATGCATTTTTATATCCAGCTTAAAAAAATAAGTGTTTAATTCAGCAGCTTTGTGCTGTAGTCTTTTTTTGAAACATCTCAGAAGAAAATAGCGGTTTTAAGGTCTGTTACATGATGCCTTTGAACATGGAAATGTACCCCCACTAATTTCTGAGTATAAGCATTTTTATGCATAATCTACATTATGTTTAAAGAGGCAAATGTCTTTGGCCTATCAAGTCAAGTCAATCTTTATTGGCATATCATCATGTGACATACATAAAAAGGAATTCAGACCTTAACAATCTGTTACAGCTGTATAATAGCCATAGTGCTATTCCTACTTCCTGCTATTGTTAAGTCTTTCTCTGTTGCCTGGTTTGCTTTGAAATGAAAAAAATAAGGTAAATATATAAATAATTTAATTTGTTCCAGAGACTTGCCATTTAGTGGACATTTAACTGATCTGTAAATCAAGGTTTGAAAAAACCTTGATCTTAGATTTTATGAAATTCAATGCCAGTGAATTGTTAATACAATTGCCATTACATTTGTTTAGAAGATTATTTGGACCCACACTGGATCTAGACAAAAGGACTGCATTGTCTGCATATAATAAAATTGAGTATTTTCTAACCACAGGGAATGCAAGTTAACATCCAAAAAGGCTGGAGCTAGATCATTCAGGAAGAAATCACTGGCAACCCTACTTAATGCCCCTTGTAACCAGTATGTTAGAAGTAAGCAGCCCCAGTGGAGTACAGTTTATTGGACAGACAGTGTCCTTGTTTAGTGCCTTTTAAGGGTCAGGAGTCTGGCATCCATGCCCATTCTATTCAATTTTGTCCAAAGTAGACTCGTCTCAACAGAACAAAGACCCCTTGAGCTCCAGGAAGGCAACATGCAGGGTTGATCTTTCTTTATTCTGATGTTTAGAGCTTAATAAATTGAAGACATTGGAATGGTCCAATGTAGATTTGCCTTTTCTGAAACCAATTTGCTCATGTCCAAGATCCCAATCAAGGAAATCTGGGAGACGAGCTCATCTAAGAGATGCTTGATAAGAGGCTTATTTGTCTATAATTAGACGGTGGCATATAAACATCTTTTTTAAAAACTGGAACAATAATGGCATTGGTTCCGACTGGTGGGATTATGCCCGTTTTATCCACAGTTGTGACTAGAGAGGCTAAAAGCAGAGTGCACCATTCTGCATTCTCTTTAAATAGCTCTGGAGGGCAATGCATCTAGACCTGGAGTTTTACGCAACTTAAATTGATCCATCCATTACTTGACTTCCACCATGGTGACCAAGGGTCCTTCAGCCAGGCGAGAGTGTTTTTAGATGTTCATATACCTGAAATTTCACACCTGGCCCAGGTAAAATGCCTTTTTCCTGGCACTCCAAGGTGAAGGACATGCAGCTGCCTGTGTGTAACTGTCACCCTTAGAATGTTCATGCTGCTTAGAATGTTCGCTCAGATGGCCAGATATGAGCAGTGAAAACAGTACATAGGCAGTAACTCGAGTGGAAGTGAAACACATACACACACATACACACGAGGGAGAGGGAAGGGAGGGGTGGCATGCAAGGGAAGAGGGAGGGAGAGGAAAGGGACAGAGGGGGAGGCATGCAAGGGGAGAGAGGGGAGAGAGGGGAGAGAGTGAGGGGTGGCATGCAAGGGAGTGGAGGCAGGGGGCCCAGCATCTGGATATGACCCACCCACCCTAGCGGAGGGAAAGGGAAGGGAGGGAGGGGGGTGGCATGCAAAGGAAGCGGAGGGAAGAGAGTGAGGGGCGACATGCAAGGGAAGGGAGGGAGGGGCCAGGCACCCTAGATTCCCTGAATACTGCTTTTACAGTTAAGAAAACCAGGCACACATTACTCAGGAGTAAGCTCGGTACAGCAACCGTGACATACTTTGAATGGCTGCATCACGCCCCTCAGAGGGTTTCCTCTGAAGTGACACCCATTGCCACCAACCAAACTTACTCCCAGGTAAAGGATCATGACCAGCCAGCCTAGATGTTTGGGAGGGGTGCCTTTCCATTCCTCCCCCCAGGGAATGCGGGCACACACATCACTGACATCGCACAGTATCAGGCTGCGTGTTTGCATGAGCACGTACTGCTGTCCTCTGCAATTGATTTGCTGCTACTGTTCCTTTCCCATTTCACCACAATGAGCCACAGCAATGCATGGCTGGGCCCCGCTAGTCAGCATTAAATAGCTTTTGGATGTGTAAATACTACACATGTACAGAAATGCTCGACATGGGTTAATATTTGCACACATATCACCAGATATTATTGCCCAGAATTTTCTAGCATTGTTTGTTAGTGTAGCCTGAATAAGGATATCCCACTGAGAATTAATGCTTTTAAACTTATTGTCTTAAATTAATTGAAGTAGTTGTTTTCTGAATGTGAAATATTCATCAGGCAACTTGGAGCCATTACTTCTCTTGACAGCAAAGTAGATCTCACAAATCTGATACTTCAGTGCCACACACCCACTCTCAAAACCAGCATTAAAAAGGATCTAATCTCCCCTGGAGGGCAACCATTGTTGAAAATGAGGCTTGCTGTGGAAGTTTGTTCGTGGAATTGTTTGATGTGGGAGTTTGTTCAAGGATATGTTTATTTTGAATGGATTTGTTCTGCACCTTCCCATGGTTGTACTCTGATATCTAGAAAGTGGACTGAATTTCCAATCCCTATGATTTCACATATTTCTGGGGTATGTCATTAATACTTTTATCATTTGAACATGGCAAGAAGGCTTCTTCAAATTTTTTTGAGGGGGGGGGGGGCTGTCAGCAACCAAAGAAAGACCTACTACCCAAAGAAAGAGTCATCTGCAAGATATGGCATTCCTTGTTGAGATTTTATCTGAGACATGTATCTGAGACAAGGTGATATTTGACTAAACGTTAGGACAAATGTCCTGAAAATGGATCCTCAGTGGAATAGGCTTCCTTGAGAGGTGGTGAGTTGTCCTTCTTCAGAGGTTTTTAAGTAGACACTATATGATCATCTGACAGTAAGACTTATTCTGTGAATTTAAGCAGATTATGAGACTGAGGGCTTGAATGGAAGAGTCAGTGCTTGGCTTCTGTGGCACTTTTTTTTACAAGCCCAGGAGAATGCCAATTGCCACTCTGGGATTAGGAAGGAATTTTCCTCCAACCCAGATTGGCCAGGGATCCTGGAGGGTTTTTTTTTTGTTTTGCCTTCCACTTAGCATACAGCAGGAGTCACTGGGAATACGGTGAGGGAACGTTGTTGTGAAGTTTCCATCTTGTATAGGGGTTGTAATAGATGACCCTTGAGTTCCCTTCCAGCTCTATATTTCTGTGTATGTATGTATGTTCTAAAGCGACTTCTGAATCTCTTGGTCTCTTGACAATCTTCCTTCAAATCCTTGACAATCAAATCCTTCAAATTAGCTGAGTATTGGTGATTGATTTTACTTATTTGGTATATTTACAT
Organism: Sphaerodactylus townsendi; assembly: GCF_021028975.2. Taxonomy (NCBI): domain Eukaryota; kingdom Metazoa; phylum Chordata; class Lepidosauria; order Squamata; family Sphaerodactylidae; genus Sphaerodactylus; species Sphaerodactylus townsendi. Next base: position 83,642,055 of record NC_059431.1, on the reverse strand, counting down.
GCATCCTTGATAGCCCAGAATAGCCCAGTCTCATCAGATCTCAGGGCCAGCCCTGATTAATATTTGGGTGGGATACCACCAAGGAAGTCCAGGGTCATGGCAGAGAGACAGGTAATAGCAAACCATATCTGAACATCTCTTCCTTTGAAAACTCCACAGAGTCACCATACATCTGCTGTGATTGAACCCCCCCCCCCCCAAAAAAAAGCTGCATTTTTTTTAGATATCTGCTTGAAGTAGATGAATATCATTCAGGACTCTGAGAGAAGATGAATATCATTCAGGACGCTGAAGAAAATGTATTTAAACTGCAGAGCATGACTGTTAAACAATAGTTGTAGTCCTAAGAAAACTGGAAGTAAACACCACTGAATAAACCTGAATCGTATTCTGAGTAGCCCTATTTAAGATTTTTTATAACCTCTAATGTGTTCTGTAATATGAGAAGTCTGTAGTTATGCATAACAAACAGTTGCTTTCAGAATATGATGGAATTTGTATGCCCTTTGTATATGCTTCTGTGGTGTCCTTCATGACATGAACCTGCTATATGGAATACTTCTTGGTTAAGGTAATGGTAGTGCAGGTATCATGGAAATCCTGGTGGAATTTTTCAAAGGCCTCTTTTTCTTTTGTCTGCAATTTTCATCTAGGAAGAAATCTGCCAACTATATCCTTTTGGCATTTTCATATGCAAAACAGGTCTTATGCGCAACAGAATAAATAAATACAAAATAGACACTTAGAACAGTTACAATCAGAAACAAGTGGGGGAACACTTCACTCCTTGGTGCTCATCAGAAAATGTGAAGAGGCAAGCAATCCTTGAAGTGCCTCACTCATTCCAGAAAGTAATTGTCTGACAGGTGTTTGTTTATACTATTGATATTTTCTGTCTATGCATCACCAATATCTGGAGGCTAGGAGTGGGCCAGATCCGATCTGATTAGGCTGTGTTTTCATTTGATTGGATGCTGTATTCATTTGCGCTCTGCATATTCTTCTGACATACCTATTCATTGGACATTCAGTAAGACTGCTTTTTCTTTGATCAGTTTATTTACCCTACTTCATTGCTTCTTTTCGTCATCACTACATGAAAGAGAAGCTTGAACATCTGACCTCTCATCAGCTGTGATGCATAACAACCTAAGCCTTATAAGTCCCTGACACAGAGAATCACATGGGATATATGATACCAGGTTTTCATTTGCCCAACTTCCCTTTCTCCCTCCATTCAGTAATTTTCCAGATCCAGAATTCCAGAATTTAGCAGAATGAAACTGACTTTTTAAAAATCTGCATGTTCCAGAAATTTACGACATGAGCACAGACACTAGAACTTATGCATAAACTCAAGTACTAACCAGCCAAATTTTCTGAATTGGATCTTCCATGAATGGAAGGTATCTATGATATATTGCACGCTTGGGTTAAGTTGGGCAAATCCTTCAACCATTTGTCTGAGAGAAGTCAAAGATCGACTGTATAAAATCTGGTGTGGTGACATGAATTTGTTTCTCCTCTCATCACAGTAAGTCTTCATTAAATCCTGCTGTATTGCCAGTTCCTGCTGTGAATGCCCATTAGCTGGAATGGCTGCAGAGCTAACATGGGATTGAAATTAACCCATGTTACCTTTGTGAGACTTCTGAAGCATATGACATGCAGGCACACACCAGGATCCTGTGAACCTGCTGGTTGTCTGCGAGATAATGAAAGCACTCCAGTGTAGGGGAGGAACTGCTAGAAATGGGTCAACACTGAATGCAAAGTAGCAGCTCTGAAAAAAATGCTTCTGGCAGCACAAAGTATCTACAAAGAGATCTTGTTCTTCCTCGAAGCATAACAAATCTTCAAGAGGAAACCTTGTATATGCCCTATATCCAGTGAACTGGAGAAAAATACACAGAGAGGTAAACAGTCATACAGACTGCACAGAGAAAATGAGCACTTGCATTCAAATAGCTTTTATCACAGTCTTTTTAAAGAGACTTGCATGTAAGTCAGAGCAGCTATTACCCTCCCCCACCCATGCTCTGACTCATTATTTGCTGACTGTCATAGCCAGAAAATTCAGAAGCAATGTCCAGCAGGTGTAGAGCTTGCTGATGATCAGGCCAAAACATAAAGAAAACAGCTGGAATCAGCACAAGTGCAAACAGGTAGAGATATATCCCTGACCTGGTATGAAGTGCAGCATGTTGCTTTCAACATGAAACAGAGCTCTTGATGAGCTAAAGGATGATAAAAAGCTCAAGAAGCCATCCCTAGTTGCCTGTGCTGTATTATTTTCACAAGTTTCACCTTAGGCAAACTAAAGGATGCCCCTCTGAACCTCATTAGCAGCTAATCTAGACAATGGTCATACCGATGATTTGCTAAATTTAAATGAACTGTCTATGCTGACTGTATTCTGTGGCTAATGACTGGCTGAGAGCAATAAAAAGTACAGTAGATGTGTTGAAACATCCATAGATTTTCTATAAAGACTGAATAAATATTTGCCTATATTATGATACTGTACTGATGGCACTGAGAGTGCTCACTCAGATTGCACAGGTGCTATGAATATTCCTGTTTTTATATTGATGAGGAATGCTCAGTTGTGGCAAGTTTATCAAGTATCCAGTCCACTGTCAAAAATCTATGCATATGAGCAGTGATGCTTGCTCATGGCTGGCAAGCCTCTCAGTAACATTAAAGTAACTTTCCCAATGGCAACCAGAGGAATTGTTGCCCTCCCCTACAAACGTGCAACACATATGTACCACATATTGAACCAGAACAAGCAAAATATCTAAATAGGCCAGAAAGAGTGTGATTATAATAGCTAGAAGACAAAGAGGGGAAAAAGGAACCCTTTGGAAGGAATTTCTGTGCTGCAATCCACCCTTTCCATGGACAGAACATTTGCTACATTACCACAATAAAATGGAAGAGTATAAAAGGGCAAGTCATGTTCTTTGGTGAAAGAAATGCTTGTTCATATTTCAGTTTCAGAGAAGTAACATTCATAAGAGTTTCCAAGTTATGTTTTGTTGTATGGGATTTCCAAGTTGGTCACCAGGTATGGAGCAATCACTTGCCGCTTACGTTAGATATTGCACAGCACCAGTGGGAAGACACCACTTTCCAAAAAACTCACTCATGGAGTGAGTTTTGAAAGCAGCATTTTCCCACTTTTTTTCCCATCCCTAGGGCATTGTTTTTCGGCCATGCAGAAATGGCCTAGGTGTCTTATTTAGGCAACTAGGAAAAACGACATAAGGAAATTCTGGGCACTAGTGTACCTCATAAGGAAATTTTGGGCACTAGTTGCGAGTGTTATGAGCTCTCATTCATACCTGATGTCTAATGTTGATCCATAGTCCTGGCTTTCCTATTTCCAGAATCTTTTCCAGGGCAAAAGTGGTAGCTACTTATCCCCTGATTTATCTCTCTTGGAAAATACTTTGGTTTGGCCACAAATTTCAATAACCGAAATAAGGTTATTAACTGAACAATTAAAACTTTGCAAATCAATTGGTTCAGATGCAGCCCCTTCAAAACTCTATAATGTTTTCATAGACTGGTGGTCTCCTATTCTAGCAAACTTTTTTCTACTATTTTTACTACTATTTTTACTACTATTGACAAAACAGGTATTGTCTATCTTCCTGGACCAATTCTGATATAAAGGGCCATCTTTATAAAGGGCAATTGTACATATCTGGCCAACTATAGGTCCATAAACCTTCTTTCCAGTTCTGGGAAGTTATAGGAAAAAACATCTTTTAAACAGGCTTGTTGATTGGGTGGAACAAAATAGGATTATGGGTCCAGAACAAATTGGATTTTAGAAAGGTAAGACTACATTAGACCACAGTATGGTCCTTCATCTATTATTTTCAAAATACTTTTAAAAAAGAAAGTTTACCCTCTATATTACTTTCTTAGATCTGAGAAGGGCTTTTGACAGTGGCGTAACTAGGCAAACTGGAGTCCTGGGCAAAACCTGAGTTTGATGCCCCCAGGAGCGTGCCCGGTACAACATGCCCCCCCAGCCCCCTTGTAACTGCTACACCCAGTGGCGTATCTACTCAAACTGGAGTCTGGTGCCCCCCCATGGGCAGCCGCCCTCCCCCACTGTGACCAAGCAATGATTGTTTTACACCAGGTAATTTCAACGTCACCATCACATTACAGAACATGCCCCAACTCACAAATCTGAACACAGCAATAGGCCATGCCACACAGCAGAAATAATTTTTTTGAAAACATTTTCAAAATGCTTTCAAAATGTTTTATTACTGCTATGAAAACATTTTATGGTGTTGTATCCAGTCCCCCCAATTGGGGGAAACAGCATCACTTCCAATGTTATTTTAACTGGGAACCCCCAATTGTCCCTTTAAGATGGATTTTAAAGATGGATTTTAAATCCCCCCCCCGTTTGGCATGGATTTAAAAGGAGAATCTGGGCTCCCTAGTTTAAACAAGTGATGCTGGAATCCATCCCTAAACAGCATCATTTTCAATGGTGTTTAAACTAGGGAGCCCAGATTCTCCTTTTAAATTCACCTAAAAAGGGAGAGACTGGGGTTCCCAGTTTGAACAACATTGAAAGTGATGCTATTTTGGGGTTGATTATCCCCCACCCTGAAACAGCATGACTTTCAATGTTTACACTGGGGACCTCAGATTCTCCTTTTAAATCCATGCCAAAGGGGGGGGGGATTTAAAAGGAAAATCTGGGGAAATTTGGGGGGCGCCTGCTGTCAGAGGTGCAATTGTTAAGCTAGCAGCACCAAACTTTCAAGGCATCGTTAGGAGGCTCTCCTAATGATACCACCCAGGTTTGGTGAAGTTTGGTTCAGGGGGTCCAAAGTTATGAACCCTCAAATGTGTAGCCCCCATCTATTAGCTCCCATTGGAAACAATGGGTATGGGGCACCCCCTTTGGGAGTCCATAACATTGGACTCCCTGAACCAAACTTCACCAAACCTGGGTGAGAGCATCAGGAGAGTCTCCCAAAACATCCCTGAAAAGTTGATGCTGCTAGCCTAAAAACTGCACCCCCTGCAGGCCAAAACCCACTAAAATACCAAAAAAACCCACAAATGAACCCTGCATTTTTGGTGCCCACCCACATCCAGTATCTGGGAGTTCTCTGGGATCCATTGAGTCACAACATCTTTAGCAGGGTGTGGTAATCAAGATACCCCCATAGTCAATGAGGCCTCCAGAGTCTATTGCCTGGAGCAGGGGTAGGGAACCTGCGGCTCTCCAGATGTTCAGGAACTACAATTCCCATCAGCCCCTACCAGCATGGCCAATTGGCCATGCTGACAGAGGCTGATGGGAATTGTAGTTCCTGAACATCTGGAGAGCCACAGGTTCCCTACCCCTGGCCTGGAGTAACTCATACATTGATTTAATTTTGCAAACAAACCTTTTGCCTTTGGCTTGTTTTCAGATGGACACTCTGCTACCTACACATGCAAACATGGAAACTGGCATTTTATAGCACACAGTGTAAGAAATAATATGAAAATCCAATATTTCATAAGGCAGGGGATGAAGGGCAGGGTTACATAATCAAGATTACTGGTACATACTGTGAACAAAATATGTGTGTGTGTGTGTGTGTGTGTGTGTGTGTGTGTGTGTGTGTGTGCGCGCGCGTGTGTGTGTGATTTTGCCATCAAGTCACAGCTGATATATGGTGACTTTATAGGGTTTTTAAGGCAGGAGACATTCAGATGTGGTTTGCCATTGCTTGCCTCCACTTGGGCTGAGAGAATTCTGACAGTGGGGAATCAAACCTGGTTCTTCAGATTAGAGTCTGATGCACTTAAGCACTACGCCACACTGGCTCCAAAAGTGTAACAGAAACCTGATTAGCACAGTATTCAAGTGAATCTTGCTCCTTAAATGAATGTTAATTTCCATGCAATGTAATAGAATCAACACTTTTTTGCAGAGCATTATGAACATTCTGATCCTATTTGACAAGCTGGATTAATCTAACTGGGCTTATACTGTATAGTAAAGAGCAATCCTTCTTAAATTGTGAAGTTCACTCCCATTGGGACACAGGTAGAATGTCAGCAGACTTTTTGCCAACCTCTCCCATTGTGATTTTTCTGTTTTATGAGGTTCCAAAGTTCAGCTTCCAGCCCTGCCACTCCTTTCAATTAGTACAATGAAAAAAGCTAGCAGAGGGATAATCAGGACATTTATTTTCTGTAAAGCCATCTGCTCCCATAAGACCCAACAACCTTAGTAAAAGCTGTCAACTCTCTTTCACTTTGCTATTTTGCATTGTATTGTATTTGTATTTACAGTAAATCTATTTGGCTAATCAGTGGCATCATCAGCACAGCTGTTTATGGGCATTTTCCCCAGCAGAAGGGAGGTAATTTGTCATGGAGGGTCAGCATGGTGTAGTGATTAAGGTGTTGGACTTTGACCTTGGGCCACTGACGTTGGCCCAGTCACACATTCAGGCTCATTCTTGGGAAATATTTAAATGGGAGACCTGCAAGGAATGTCAGAATCATGACGTGGAGGAAGGCAATGGCAAACCACCTCCAAATGTTTCTTGTTTTGAAAACCCTACCACACATTGCCACAAAACAGCTGTGACTTGACAGCAAAAATAAAATATGTCATGCCTTCTAAATTCCTGCCACAAAGTCAGTGAACCTCCAGAAACCTCCACCTCCATGGAAGTTGTACCATGTCCCCCTGCTCTCAAATGATACTACACCCACTTTAGAGTGAACTGTTCCTATTTTTCATTATTTGGACCTGGAAAATCACTGACTTTAATTGCCTTCAGAGGATATTAGTGTGCTAGACTCAAACTGTCATTTGTAGGGATTAGCTGTCCTCACAAAGTTATTAGAAGTTAACAGCCCTCTCTTAAGGAAAGTTATAACCTTTTAAGGTTTTGACTGTAATTTAGAAGTTATACCTCTGCTTAGCATTTCAGTGCATATCTCTGTGTGAGGATGGGTGCATCTTGTCTTTGGGTGTACATATGAATAAATACCACTATATGAATACATGCAGTGGATAGCCTGACATATTTGAACCAAGCTAGATATGACAGCAATTGTGTAGCCAGCTAATGGACATTGTCATTGTTTTATAGGAGAAATTAGCCCAATTAAAAATTGCCCAGTCCTGATCATACTCATAGTAAGGGAGAGGTATGCAGCCTTGGTCATCCCCACCCCTTCTCCTGTGCCTTCTAAAGTGCCAGATTTTCTGTGGAGGGCTGTTTCAACACTTTAAAATGCACAAAGGTGGTAAGCAATATCACCTGTTGCTGCTAGTAATTTTTAAATGACTAAATTCTCCTCTCAAATAGTGTCTGTGGCTACAGGTTGTCCCAATGGATATTGTCATGTCTAGCTGGGCACTTACAAACAAAATATTGTGCTCAAAAATAAGGAGAGATGCTATCCCGCTTTTTTCTAAAGGAACTGAAACAATCTTATTTCCTTTTTAAGATGGAAACTATCCTATGATGAAACAAGCTCATACTAAAAAATATCAGTCCACAGCCATTAATGATTTTTGCCTTCATTTATGGTACAAAGATTCTTGGTGATGACTACAATGATTTCAAAGTGTGAACTCCATGTTCAAGCATATTAGTAAACAATTTATACAACTGTTATATACTCTAAAGATGATGAATGAGCAACTGGCTAAACTGAATCAGACCTAGTTTGAACTAAGCCTTCTACTTCAAGTACTACTGAGGTGATATATTGTGAGACAGCTTTTTCAAATACATTTTAAATTTAAAAATATTTTCTTATGTCTTTAAGGTCAATAGCAAAGAAATTGATATGCAGATAGCAGTAGAAATAAGGACTTCAGGAATACACAATAATGTGTGTGGGAGAGGGAGAATACTATATATGAGAACTGGAGTGCTATGAGTACGTCAGTGTTTTCTTCTGCTGAGTGCTGATATGAATGCATTAGGTGGAATATGCTTATGAGATGCACAGAAAAGCAAAAAGTAGGTCACAAAAAGGTAAGCAAGCCTATAGTCTTTGGGTTTATGGGACAGGCAGCCTTATCATTTATTTAGGTTATAATCATTTATTTACAGGATCATTCATGCATCAAAGACATTCCAGTTTAAAAAAAGATGGAGGAGTAGACTGGATTGCATTCCAGAAACTGTAGAACAAGCTCATCTGAAATCCAGATCATAGTATGGGCAGCTCAGTTTCAGATTGAGAAGGAAGACAAATTCTCTTCAGAGCAATATTTGTATTGGTGCAACTTGCATAGATACAAAATATTGAGAGAGCATATTGCTGTTACAGAATTGACCTTTCCTGATAGACCCATCTGTGGCTCTTTCTGCACAGTAAATGCATAGCAGGTTGCAGGATGAAGTTTTTCTGTTTTTGCATTCACATGCATCCATACAGGCACCAACTGGAGCCCACAGAAACAATCTGGGTTGCTGTTGAACCTTCACACGTTATTTTTTAAAAATTTACCTTCCACTGATGTGCAGCTGCACAGGCATGCACAAATGAATCCCCACAGCCATGCTGACGTCTCAAGGTACCATGATATGACCATGTGCATCTGTGTGCATGTAGATGTAATCTAGGAAATTTTTAAAAAGGAAAGTTCAGCCAAATAAAGTGCTTCCTGCCTGGCCAGTCACTCACAAGCAGTTGCAGCCTGGGATTTTTCAAAAGACTTGCAAATAGTGTGATTCTGTAAAAAAAACAGTTTGGGGAAAATAACATGGGGCAGACTCAATTCAGGAGTGGAACCTGTGCAAAATCCCCCCAAAAAACAGGTTTTTAACCATCCTTAACCCATATTGATTGGCTCGTGCAGAAGGCGCCTGTGTGTCTGTGCCTGTGTGTCTCCTGATAGATCATTCAGTATATTCTGAAAGCATTTGTGCTGTTCACTGGTTCATAGCTACTATTACCCAAAGAAACTCTGGGGTGAGCTAGCTTGCTAAGGCAAAACTAGGATTGGCAACTTTTTCTTGAGAATTTCCTGGGGATTTGAGGACAGAGACTGGGAAACTGGAGTCTGGGGAGGGGGAATACACCAAGGATGTGATGACACAGAACCTGTCTTCCAAAACTTTCATTTCCTTCAGGGAACTTTATCTCTGTAGAGAACACCTGTAATACGAGGAGAATTCCAGGGCCCACTTTGAGGATAGCAATTCTCTACTGAACACTGTAAATGGTGGTTTTGTCAGCACAATTGGCTACTGCTCACATCTTCTAGATACATTCTTGATAAATGATAGTTCACAAATATTTATCATTGTGCTATTTGAATGAAACAGTAATCTTTCTCCTGCAGTTCCAGTTTTCTATATGCAAAGGTTTTTGTTTTTTGTTTTTAATAGAAGAGCATTCACATGTATAACCCTCACTCTGCACTACTCCTCCCTTCTGGAAAGGCAAGGTAAAAGCAGCTTCAAGGTTGCAATTTCAGGGGAGTGGGAGAAGCACAGAAGAATGTGATAAAAAGTCCTTCATTCTCTCCACACCACTTTTCCCCAGACATTGCAGTCTCAGTTCCTGAAATCTGAAAAAGAGAGTGAAGTCCTTTAAAATGTTCAAGGAATTTCATTTTATATTTTTTATCTGTCCTTAAACCAGTTGAGAAGCTGCTTTGCTGAGATCAAGTTCAAAGGGAAAGACTGTCACTGGTTCACATATCAACAATTACAACAGCAATTTAAACAAGACATGAAAATAAATAATAAACCTACAGAATTAGATTTAATACTATTACAACAACCTAAAAAGAAACTAAGTGGAATATATAAATTATTACTGACCATTATATTGGAAAAGGAAAATGTAAAGGAAGTCATGATAAGATAGACAGAGGATTTAAACAAAGAGATACAATTTGAAGATTGGGAAGATGCCTTAAGGGCATATAGTAAATTTTCATCTAGTCTAGAATTGAGAGAAAACTACCTCAAAATCCTGCACAGATGGTATCTGATGCCAAAAATATTAGCAAGAATATATAAAGATCAATCTCCGAATTGCTGCAGATGTAAGAAGGAACACTACTACATAAGTGGTGGGAATGTACAAACAAAAAGAAGTTCTGGCAAGAGATACATAAGCTAACTCAGGAGATTTTGAAGATTTCACTGGTTGCAGCCTTGGAAATATACCTGCTAGGATGAGGAATTAAAAAAAATACCAAATATTAATACATAACTTTTTCTATATATTTCTACCACAGCCAGAATACAAATAGCAAAGGCGTGGAAGAAGGAACTACCACCAACAGCTGAAGACTGGCTCTCACAACCAACAGATTATTTTCAACTGGACAAGCTGTCAAATAGAATTAAAAACTTACCGTGGCAAAGATTCCAGAAGATATGGAGAGATTGTATCCAGGATTTGGAAAAGGGAAACAAGAATAAAATATTAGAAAACATTGTACTATAATTATGTTACTAATAGGTAAAAAAATAGAAACTAAAGGAGAAGAATCAATAGAAAAAGGAAAGTAATACTTACCTTAGTTGTAGTTTTGAGTTATGGTATATTGAGTTGAGGTTGAACTTGGTTATTTGTTGAGGAAGTCAACTAAGTTTGAAGAAACATTTAGAAGATAAAGATTAAAACAGTAATCAATGTTATGTGTCAATGTTAAGTGTGGATAGTTTAGGTTAAGGTTAAGGTTAAATCACTACGAGGGTGTAGAGAGGTTATGGGAGAGTGAAAAGAGAGGGATATCTTAGCATGGCACTGTAAAGGGCACATTTCATGGGGTCAAGTCTAGGGTTAGGAGACGGGGAGGAAATAGGGATAGGACTGACTAGAAGGGTAGAGTAAAGGGGTTAGGGTCATATGAAGGGATTGAAGGAATAAGGTGAATAGATTAGCGGGGTAGGAATTCACTATTTTAGGGGTTAATGTATAAATGTGGATGTTCTGTGTGGAATGTTTTACATACTGGAAATTAATAAAGACTTAAAAAGAGAAGCTGCTTTGCTACACTATTGTTTATAAGAAATAGATAATTTCTAGTTAAGTACTTTAGCTTCTTTAGGAAAATTGCTACTTACTGTTATTGTAAATAGTCTCTCACTACATGCATTTTATGGCCCTCTGAACCTGTTGGGTGCCCCACCCCATAACCAAATATATTACACAATGTTCCTGACACAATATGTGTTGATTTCAGTGTACATAAAGGGGTTGTAGACATGAATGCATTAATTCCTACTTTCCAATATCACACAATCAGTAATCCATAAACATGCAGTCTATGTGGAGGATGTCTTCCCATTACTAGGAATGGGAAGCAGTGGAAAAGCAGTGTTTCTGATTAAGCAATGGGGTCCCTATGCATATATATTTGACTGAGAATTAAGTCCCCCAAGGCCCCCACACTTGTCCATCTCCTTGGCATACGAGGAATTACATGGGTTGAAGTGGGAGTTGAGATGGCTAGCGTGAGTGTGGTGGCGGGCTCATGATGAAGGGACAAGACACTCATATAGGATGCTTATGAGATCCTATGAGAGAGCTGTGAAGGAGGCGAAGAGGATTTATTTCACTTCCTCTATCGCCGCAGCAAGTTCGCACCCGACACAATTGTTTAGGATAGTTTGGACCAGGGGCGAAGGTATAGATTTTTTATGGGGAGGTTCGGGGGTGGGGTCACACCCCCATCCGCCTCTAGGGCATGGCCACGCCTCCCCAAGCCACGCCCCTGGCCTAGCGCTTATAAAAGCAGCTCTCCAAGTGCAGGAATGCCAGACTCCCCTGCCCTGCCCTGCCCTGCCCTGCCCTGCCCTGCCCTGCCCTGCCCTGCCCCTCCCCTCTGGCAGAGGCATAGAGGGAAAATGGAGCCTGGTGCAAAATCTGAGTTTTACACCCCCTCCCCCGGGCAGCCGCAGTGATGCTGGAATCCTCCCCCAAACAGCATCACTTTCAATGGTGTTTAAACTAGAGAGCCCAAATTCTCCTTTTAAATCCACCTTAAAGGGAGAATCTGGGGTCCCTAGTTAAACAACATTGAAAGTGATGCTGTTTTGGGGTGGATTATCCCCCAACCTGAAACAGCATCACTTTCAATGTGGCGTAGTGGTTAAGAGCAGGTGCATTCTAATCTGGAGGAACCGGGTTTGGTTCCCTGTTCTGCCACTTGAGTTGCGGAGGCTTATCTGGGAAATTCAGATTAACCTGTGCACTCCCACACACGCCAGCTGGGTGACCTTGGGCTAGTCACAGCTTTTCAGAGCTCTCTCAGCCCCACCCACTTGACAGGGTGTTTGTTGTGAGGGAGCAAGGGCAAGGAGATTGTAAGTCCCTTTGAGTCTCCTACAGCAGAAAAAGGGGGGATATAAATCCAAACTCTTCTTCTTCTTCTAAACTGAGGACCTCAGATTCTTCCTTGAAATCCATGCTGAAGCGGGTGGATTTAAAAGGAGAATCTGGGGAAATTTTCGGGGTGCCTGCTGTCAGGTGTGCAATGGTTAAGCTAGAAGCACCAAACTTTTAGGGTATCTTTAGGAGTCTCTCCTAATGATACCACCCAGGTTTGGCGAAGTTTGGTTCAGGGGGTCCAAAGTTATGGACCCTCAAAGGTGTAGCCCCCATCTTCTATTAGCTCCCATTGGAAACAATGGAGGATGGGGGCACCCCCTTTGGGAGTCCATAACTTTGGACCCCCTGAACCAAACCTCACCAAACCCAGGTAGTATCATCAGGAGAGTTCCCCAAACAATCCCTGAAAGTTTGGTGCTGCTAGCCCAAACAGTGCGCCCCCTGCAGGCCAAAAACCGAAAAAGGACTAAAATGTTTTAAAAACCCACAAACGGGTGGGCGGAGCTTCGGACATGAATGGGGGGGTTCAAACCCGAGAAACCCCCCCCTTACCTACGTCCATGGTTTGGACACGTAGGACCTCTTCAATGGCTCCCAAATTTACGAAATTGGCTCTTAGCTGTGAGGCTTTTACAACTTACTTCACAGACAAGATCTTGTTCCTCTGCCAAGCCTTTTCTGCCACAGTTGATACAGTAAGAGAACTGGGGGCCCCTTGGCCATTTTTTGGTCCTTGTTTGGACCACTTCAGCTTATTTGACCTGAGAGATGAGACAGGATACTGACTGCTGTACAATCTATTTGTGCTTTTGACTTGTACACTTCCTGGTTGGTCAAGGCCAGCAGGAAGGGGATTTGGAGCCACCTGTTGAACATCATTAATAACTCCCTTGAGCAAGGAGTTTTTCCAGGTCGGCTTAAAAAGAAAGTGATCCACCCACTCCTGAAAAGACCTAGTTTAGATCCATTGGATCTGACCAATTATCGCCATTTACTGCCCAGTTTCCAATCTATCATTTCTAGGCAAGGTAATTGAGCAAATGGTGAGGGTTCAGCTCCAGAAGTTCCTGGATGACACAAATGTATTGGATCCCTTCCAGTCCAGTTAAGAACATAAGAACAAGCCTGCTGGATCAGACCAGAGTACATCTAATCCAGCACTCTGCTACTCGCAGTGGCCCACCAGATGCCTTTGGGAGCTCACATGCAGGATGGCCAGTTTCTGTGCTGACCATGGGACAGAGACAGTGCTGGTCACTATTGTGGACAAACTCCGGCTCCACGAGGAGGTTCGGCACTACTGGTGTTGTTAGATCTCACCGCAGAGTTTGATGTGGTAGATCATGACTTTTTGGTCCACCGCCTCACTGATATTGGAGTGTGGGGGTCGGCCTTGTGTTGGCTGACCTTTCTCCAAGACTGGGGACTGCAGGTGACATCAGGGAGAGAAAACTCCCAGCATCATCCCATAAATTATGGGGTGCTGCAGGGGGTGATCCTCTCTCTGATGCTTTTTAACATCTACATGCACCCCCTGGCAGGGTTGGTCTGGAGTTTCAGGCTGTGGTGTCACCAATATGCTGACGACACCCAGCTCGTGTTCATGATGTAGGGCCACCCGTCGTCAGTGCATGGCGCTCTCCTGCATTATTTAGAAGCTGTCACTTGATGGTTGAGAGCAGCTGAAGCTGAATCCAGCAGAGGTCTTGTGGTTGGGCCAAGGGGAGAGACCAGTGGACTTTTGCCTGACTATGCTGGATGGTGAGGCCTTGCATCAAGCCTCAACTTGTCTGTAGTCTGGGAGTGATTATGGACCTGGTTTTGTTGCTGGAGGGTTCTGAGTGGCTTTCTACCATCTCTGTCATGCACGACAACTGGCCCCATATCTCTCCCACTTTGATCTAGCCACAGTAATCCATGCAACAGTCACCTCCAGACTGGATTACTGTAACTTGCTCTATGCGGACCTGCCTTGGGCAGTGATCTGGAAACTTAAACTTGTTCGGTATGTGGCAGCCAGATTCCTTGCTGGAGCATCCAGCCGGGACCAGATTATGCCAGTTCTGTACCATCTTCACTGGTTGCCAATCGAATGCCGGATCATGTTCAGAGTTTTGGTTTTAACCTTTAAGGCCATGAGCTGTCTCACATCTGCATATCTGAGGGACTGCGAGTCCCTGTATTGCCCCCCTTGGGCCCGTCGGTCCTTGAAGGAGTACCTGCTAGAGGTCCCTGGCCTACAAGACTTGCATGAGGGCCATGAGGGCCAGGGCTTTCACAGCCTTGGCCCCTGTTTGATGGAATGGGCTGCCTAAGGATGTTAGGGCCCTGCAGGATCTACAAGAATTTTACAGGGCCTGCAAAACAGCCTTGTTTAATCTAGCCTTCCCACCTGGTTAGCTGGAGAAGTCACAAGTATCCCAACTATTGCCTCAGCCATCCATGGGTGCAGAGGGAAGGGGCTTTTTGTTGCCATCTGATTTTTATCTAAGTTATTTGAACTGTTTTAGTGAATTTCAGCAAGGCAAGGACACAAGTGACTGGCACTGGTGTCAAGGGGGAAGGTTGAGGTGGGGCTGCGAGGGGCCAGTGGCAGGGGGCCCTCTCCCCATTTCAGACATTATCAGCTGCTTCCCCCCCAGGTATTACCCACTATCTGGGCCGAGCCGAGTAGGCCTAACAGCAGGCCTGCATTGCGCTGGCTGGAGGAGCGAGGTGGGAGGAGGCTGGTGGCAGGGGGCTCCTCTCCCACCCCAGGTGCTGATGCTGTTCAATTGGCAGCCTGCCGCCTGTCCACCAGAGGCCAATGAAGAACACCGCATGAGTGAACAAGAAGGGGGAGGGTGGAAGGGGCCTCTTCTCCTCATTACAAGTTTTTGCAGCCAGAGAGAGGGAAGGCCGGGGAGGGCCCCCCCTGGGTGCTGACATAGTTTGCTTGGTAACCCACCACCCGTCCACCGGAGGCAGAGGAAGAACACTGCAGACTGCAATGCCCGCACCATCCTGGAGGAAGTTTGGAAGGAGAGAGGGGCCGGTGGCAGGGATCCCTGCAATGTTGCAGCTTCCCCCGACAGAGTTTGGAGCATGGCAGTGAGAGGCCCAATGTTCTGCCCAAACATCTGATAGTCCTCCTTTTGTGGAGTGGAGTAAACCAAGGGGTGCCTTTGGGACATTATACTATCAGTGACCCCCACCAGGTTACCAATGACGGACTAAACAACAGAGTTGGCATGTATACCAGAAGAAATGCTGGCGTTTCTGTGTTGAACTTTTACATTGCCATTTTCGTTGACCCTCCCTAGGTATAGTTACTATTAGGTGTATAGGCTATTAGGAATTGTCAGTGAATTAGTTAGTTCCTTTGTATTTAGTCAGGGATTGTGGCCTTTCCTCTTATGTTAGTAGGAGTAGTGTAGGAACTAGATACTTTGATATGGTTCTTCTTGCAGCAGTTATAGGGCAGTTTAGCTTTCAGGGTAGTTTTAGTATTGGAAATGTTTATATTGTATTGCTATTGCCTTATATTGTATTGCTATTATATTGCTATGTTTTATATTGTATTGTTATTGTTCGCCTTATTGTTTTAACTAGTTATTGGTTATATATTGTCATGAAGTTTATATTGCATATTAATGCGTTGATAACACTGTTGAGATGTATCAATATAATTCTATTGATAGTTGTACTGCTACTCTGATGTTGTTAATCTATTGATTCACTGTATCTATTGCTTTATTTTTAAAGTACTAGATATTGTATGGATTTAGCTGAATCTTATTGTTAATGCTGCTGTTTAGGTCTTAAAATTTGTATAGCCTGTAATATCAAGTCGCCATCTGAGGTTATTGAGTTATATGTATTTTACTATTGTTATGGTGTATCTTTGTTATATTGCTGAAATGCTTCTATCACCATGCAAAACTCCTCCGTAGCAGAATCAGGGCCAGTTTTCCTGCCTCATCACTCTGGCCCACCCCACCAATAGATAGGTGCTAAGAATTGGCAGTGAAAAAAATGGAGGGAGAAACCTTGGTTTTTAGAAAGGAGGGAGAAACCTTGGGCAGAAAAGTTGTGTGTGCAGGGGCCGCAAACGGGAGGGTGGCGATTCTCTCTCACACACAAGGATTTTAGATTTAGATTATAGATGGAGTGGGGATGGCGATTCCAATGCACATGCAAGGATTTTAGACCAAGGGGGATGAGGGCACCAATTCTCAGTGCCTTTTTTGTGTCCAGAGTCATTTAAAATTAAAATAGTGAAAGAAAGTGCAGGGAATGGGGCAAGATTCAGCCAATCCAAACACAGGAAAGGGAGGTTGCCTGCGCATGTGTGAAAGAGGCTGCGGAAGAACTCGCAATGCTTAAGCGGTGCTTGTGGGAAAGCCCTGAGCTTGTGGGGAACCTTTCAGGGCTTCCCTCACCAGCCCTGACTTGAGCGAAGGAAAGAGCTGGGCAGCAGTGGGGAACTATAAGCAGGATGAGAAGCCCCACAGCAAATACACTCCCCGCATAAGCCATGGAGCAATTTCAACGTCAAAACTGGCCTATAAGCAGAATTTGGAGATCTTCCCTGTTATTTGCCTCCCTCCGACAAATAACTTATATTCCAGCAACTGAATCTTTCATTTAACTATCATGCATAATGAACTCTCTAAAAAATGAGAATGTACACAATGCTTACCTGTAAAGTTGATCATATTATCTCAATAATCCCTTGAACAACCTCATCAAGTAGCCTATCATCATACTCTGACTGGGAGAAGGCAAGTGAAGCTTGCCTGAGGTCAACTGGAGAGTTCACTATTAAAGTTTAAAAGTTATATGTATTTACGTACTTTATGCCCCACCTTTCTGTCCAGTGGTGACCCGAAGCAGCTAACATTATTCTACTCTCCTCCATTTTATCCTAACAACCACCCTATGAGGTTGGCTGAGAGTGTGCAACTGGCTGAAGGTCACCCTGCAAGCGACCAAGGGAGAGTAAAAATGTGAGTCTGGGACTACCAAATGCTAGTCTGACACTCTAGCATCATGAGGGGGGGGGGGTGCTAAACATGTTAAGAAGTTTGAATGTCAATGATACTTCTGCATAGGGAGCAGTCCTAAGGAAGGCTACTCAAAAATAAGTCCTGTATTATTCAATGAGACTTGATCCCAGGAAAGCTTTCATAGGATTGCAGCCTCTGCCCTCAGTGTTCCTGGATTTAATTCTCAGTCAACTTTCTTGAAGCTAACTTCTACTGAAATCTATAAGATTTACTTTCATATGAAGATAGAAATGAGATATAAATATGCTACTTTTAGATTTCCCAATACCAAATATACTTGAGCAAGTGTAGAAATCAGTAATAAAAAGGGGAGTAATAAAAAGGGGGAAACTTTTAGGAGGGGAACATGGAGCTAAAGTTGACTAATACAATGGAGACAGTTTGGATCAAATTAAAAGATACCTTTGGTAAAAGATTTAAGAGTTATCAGTGTACTCATTAGACATAAACTTTACTGTGATTTAACTAGTATTATAATTTTCTACAGCTAGATTTGTTTTCATGTATTTTCTATTTTATTGTTAGTGAAAGGAAATTTGCATTTTCTTTTGCAAACATTGCAAAAATGTTTGCGAATATATGACAAAACTGTGCTTATTATGAATTTGATAAATCTTACGAAGCCTCTTCTGTGTCATGGTATGGCTTATATAATTTTTCTTTTTAACAAGGAAGCAAAAGCTATCATTTTGTTTTTGGTATTAACTAGGGGTATTTTGGTCTCATCACATATGTCAGAGGGATTCTCTTGAGAGAAGTCTCTGCTGAAATGCTGTTTCTACTTCTGTTTTAACAGATCTACTCTTCAGCTTATCATCCAGTAGCAGATGAAAGTGAGAGATGTCCTCTGAATTAAAGGGGGAAAAGTGACTTCTCTCTGCCCTTCTGTGCTATGTATTTATTCTACAGGGTTGTGGGGTTTTTTTTAACTCTAATTAAAAACATTTTATATCAGAATCTGAAACATGGTATCTAGGGCTGCTATGTCTACTGATTTGGAAGTAAGTCCCAAAGCAATCCATAGAGCTTACTTTTGAGTAAATATGCATAGGATCTGGCTGCATTGTAATATTTAAACCAACTGAGCCAATACTTTTATTTTCATCATAAACTGGCAAGATTTTTAAAAATACTTTACAAATAAAGTAGATGTGAGCAGAAGCCAGTTAGATCATAAGCAAGAATTCAGTAGGTCTGAATGAAGAAAAACAAGGGCTCTCAGACACCAGGTACATCAATGAGAAGCTAATAAAAAGAAGCCATATTAAAGGTCTTGGGGGAAGATGAGGGCATGAGATATGTAAGTGGAGATAGTAGCCAAGAAGTGACGTTATTGCATTTTCTTCAAATTGGCAGGTTTCAATTAATCCTTCCTCCTAACCCTTCAGAGCATGTATTTGTTGGATGCCAAGGGTTGGAATTTTGATCTCACCAGCCCTTACTCCTCTTTGGGGTTGTTTATTATACTTATTAAGGCTCTAGCTAATTGTCCCATTTAGGCACTATTGGGCCTTGCTGGTTGATAATCATGAGGGTGAAACAGAACCTCAGGGCTAACATATGGGGAACTTGGACGGAAACAATAAAACAAAGAACACCCAGTCACACTTTTACAATAGTAAGTTGTTACAAAACAGATGCCGAAGCATAATCCCTTCCAAATCATCCTTTTGTTAGCATACCCCCCAAACCTGTTAGTGGCCCTGAATTGTTTAAATATTTTATATATACTTTATTTTAAAAGGTATTTTAATGTCTCTGATATTTTAATGTTGAAAGTTTTATTTTTTAAAAAGGATAACTGCCTTAGTGATCCTATTTGGGTGCAAAGACAGCATAATAATGTTTGAAATAAATAAATAAAGGATTATGAGGAACGCATGGCTGCGAACATCAAGACCAGCAACAAACAGTTCTTCAAGTACATCAAAAGTAGGAAGCCAGCTAGGGAAGCAGTAGGCCCGTTAGATGACAAAGGAAAACAAAGATGTGCTAAAGGATGACAGGGAGATTGCAGAGAGACTGAATGAATTATTTGCATCTGTCTTCACTCAAGAGGAGGTGAGGAAAATTCCTGCACCTGAACCAAGCCCCCTTATCCACATGCCTGATTACACCCTTAAAGAACTCTAGTAAGTTTGTAAGACAAGACTTGCCTCTGCAAAAGCCATGCTGACTCTTCCTCAGCAGGTCTTTCTTTTCTACATGTTTTATAATTTTATCTTTAATGATAGATTCTACTAATTTACCAGGAACAGATGTCAAACTGACTAGCCTGTAATTTCCTGGGTCCCCCCTAGATCCTTTCTTAAAAATTGGTGTGACATTGGTCATCTTCCAGTCTTTAGGGATGGAGGCTGATTTGAGGGATAAGTTGCATATTAAAGTGAGAAGATCAGCAATTTCATGCTTGAGCTCTTTAAGAACTCTTGGGTGAATGCAATCTGGGTCAGTGGATATGGTAGCATTTAGCTTATCAATTGCTGCCAGAACTTCTTCCTTGTCTACCACTATCTTCGCGAGTTCTTTGGCATTTGGATAAGGGGGAACCAGTGGACATTGTCTGCTTGGATTTCCAAAAGGCTTTTGGCAAGGTTCCTCACCAGAGACTATTGAGAAAACTCAGCAATCAAGAAATAAGAGGGGAAGTCCTCCTATGGATTAAAAACTGGTTGCGAAACAGGAAGCAAATGGTGGGTGTAAATGGAAAGTTCTCACAATGGAGAGATGTTGGGAGTGGTGTCCCCCAAGGATCTGTTTTGGGACCAGTGCTCTTTGACCTATTCATAAATGACCTGGAAGTAGGGGTGGGTAGCATGGTGGCCAAGTTTGCAGATGATACCAAATTATTTAGGGTAGTGAGAACAGCAAAGAATTGCGAAGAGCTCCAAGCGGACCTTTATAAATTAGATGAGTGGGCTAAGAAATGGCAAATGCAGTTCAATGTAGCAAAATGTAAAGTGATGAACATAGGGGCAAAAAATCCAAACTTCACAAACACGCTACAGGGGTCAGTGCTCAGTCTCAGACCAGGAAAGGGATTTGGGTGTCTTAGTTGATGGTTCCATGGGAATGTCAACTCAATGCATGGCTGCTGTGAAAAAGGCCAACTCTATGCTGGGGATAATTAGGAAAGGAATTGATAATAAAACTGCAAAGACTGTCATGCCCTTATATGAAGCAGTAGTGCGACCGCACTTGGAGTACTGTGTTCAGTTCTGATTGCAACATCTCAAAAAGGATATCGAAGAGATAGAAAAAGTGCAGAGAAGGGCAACAAGGATGATTGAGGAATTGGAGCACCTTCCTTATGAGGAGAGGCTGCAGCGTTTGGGACTCTTTAGTTTGGAGAGGAGATGTCTGAGGGGGGATATGAATGAAGTCTACAAAATTATGCATGGGGTAGAAAATGTTGACAGAGAGAATTTTTTCTCTCTTTCTCACAATACTAGAACCAGGGGACATACATTGAAAATGCTGGGAGGAAGAATTAGGACTAATAAAAGGACACATTTTTTCACGCAACGTGTGATTGGTGTTTGGAATATGCTGTCACAGGAGGTGGTGATGGCCACTAACCTGGATAGCTTTAAAAAGGGCTTAGACAGATTTATGGAGGAGAAGTCAATCTATGGCTACTAATCTTGATCCTCCTTGATTTGAGATTGCAAATGCCTTAGCAGACCAGGTACTCGGAAGCAGCAGCAGCAGAAGGCCATTGCTTTCACATCCTGCATGTGAGCTCCCAAAGGCATCTGGTGGGCCACTGTGAGTAGCAGAGTGCTGGACTAGATGGACTCTGGTCTGATCCTGCAGGCTCTTTCTTATGTTCTTAACAGGTGTAACTCTTATGCTTCCTACTAGCTACCTCCTTTCTGGACTGATGGTCATGGCCATTGCTAATCTTTGTTCTAATAAATATAGTTGTGACTGTTTCTTATTATTAGCTACATCATTTTCTTTATGATACGTGTGCCTGCAATGCTTATTTGCCTCAAATGCAGACTTCAGCCAAGAAATAAATTTCTGTGCAAGTAATTACTGATCTGGTTTAAAATGTCTGGTTAATTCACAGTATAATTTTTAAATTTATTTTAATCTTTTTTAAAATAATGGTAACAGGTTGATGATGACTAACTAAAACTAATTATTTCTTGAAAAGAACTAAAAAGGGAAAATATTTTAAAATTGCAGACTTATTGAGTAGGCTTATTGTGACCCAGCAGCTGTGTTGCTAAGTTGGATGAATAATTGCTATGAACATAAAATTGTGATCATTCCAAATAAAGATTCATACATTTGATGTGTAATTTAGCATGGATTCAGATTATCTTAATGTTACAGGGTTCTCATCTCTGCGTAGCTGGGGACCAGATTTTCTTTCACACAGTCTGGAAGTAAACAAGGATTAATTGAAGGTACTATCAGTGTACTGGTATATCAATCAATCAATCAATCAATCAATCAATTGATCGATTGATCGATCGATGTTTATTTGCATAACAAATTAGGGTATTAATGGATACAAATAGAGGGTACAGGGTTTAGATAAAAGTATGTTTGTCATCTGTAAATAGTTTTACAATCTAATATTCCAGACCATTTTCAAACAGAGTTTGATAACGTAACATAGAAATTTGGCAGTTAATTCAGTCATGGCACAAGAAGCATTATTTCATATTATGAAAATTATCTATTAATCAGAAAGACCCTCCCAATTAACCATTAAGGGGGACAGCATATTTATTCTAATTGTATTAAAATGGCAAAATAACAAGACAAGAGTCAACACATTTCATATTGCATCCACATAGTCTCTCCTGATAGGGAATGTTTGAATATTTTCTAGATATTTCTGCCAAGGGGAGCACGTTGTACTTTGCAATTGGAAGTGTTCTACAATGGCTAGGATAAGTTAATTGGTAAAGATATTTTGCCTTACTACCTATATTAAGGGGGGTTCAAAGGAAAAGAGAGGAACAGGACACAGTAGCTTTCCTGATTAAATATTGGTGTTCATAATCAAATAGTTTCCTTTTCAAAAATTCAAATAATCTATTTAGTTGGAGACATAGCTAGTGATTCTAATGACAGTCCCAAGGATATTTGATCCACCATAGCCCACCATTCAGATATTTGTAGATCAGCTAAAGATTTGTAGGTAAGTCTAGTGTCCTCAGAGTAAAGGCAGAGATAAAGCCAAAACCTCAAAGTGGCAAGCCATACTCTTGTTTCTAAAAGATGTTGGCCTGTTTCAAGGTAAAGGACATCATAAGGCACAGAATGAGGTAAGTGAAGAATCTTATACAAAAAACTGAGATTGGACCCGTTCAGCAGAACAATTCCAGAGGCCAACCTGAATTGAGAAGTTGCTGACACAACTTTGCATTGAATGTCTTAAGTGCAACAAGGACAAATTCATGTTGAAGAAAAAATACGTAATAGCCATACCACTGGAAGTACAAGTTGTAGTCACCACATCCTTAAATTTATCCACCTCTATGATGGAAGTAGAGCCCTAGATATTTAAAGTGTTTAACTTGCTCCACAGAGTTATCCTTTAACATAAGAGTCTCCTATCCCTTAAGAAAATCACAACCTTAGTCTTTGCAAAATTGAAAGTCATGCTATTGTTGATACAGTGTTGATTGCAACACAAAGAAGCCTGTTTAGGCCAACTCTTGTGCATAATAAAAGGACAGCATTGTCAGCATATAGGAAAATTGGGATGTGATGATCTCCAACCCCTGGACAATGTGCATTCATACTCATAAGGATAGGTGCAAGATCATTGTCTCCATCAAACTACAAGTCCATCAGTCTTCTGTCAGGGAAAAATTGTACAAATTTACTGACTGGATATCAAAGAGTAAGATGTTAGGCCCTGAGCAGATAGGATTGAGAAAGAGAAAATCCATGCTTGACCATTCCATGATTCTTAGTCAATTAATAACTTAAAAATGTAGTAATGCAAGGGTGAATTTACATGCAGCCTTCCTGGATCTCAAGGGGGCCTTTGACTCTTTCCCAAGAGATTGGTTATGGGAAAAGCTTACAAGAATGGGCATTGACAACAGGCTCATAACTCTTATTAAGTTTCTCCACAAGGTCACAGACTGTCAAATTTAACGCAATCATGCTGTATTGCTTACTCTCAAGATACCTGCTAACAGAGGAGTTAAACAGGGATGCATCCTGGCCTCTGTGCTCTTTAATCTCTTTTTGAATGTTCTGCTGTGTTTGCAAATATATTTTCTAGGGGAATGTAAAGGAACTGGATATCCTAGATTGAAGAGGATATAGAAGGTAAATTTGCATATTGTATCCCCAGTGATACACATACTAGCCTAGATTTTAAAGTAAAGTAGCAGCCTTGCATGCTGAGGGATAGGGAGGTGTGGCCAGATATAACCCAAAAAATGCCGAACAAACATATTATTGTATTGTCAAAGGCTTTCACGGCTGGAATCTCTAGGATGTTGTGGGTTTTCTTGGTTATATGTCTGTGTTCCAGTAGTATTTTCTCCTGAGGTTTCACCTGCATCTGTGGCTGGCATCTGTGGCTCGATCCTCTGAAGATGCCAGCCACAGATGCAGGTGAAAAGTCAGAAGAAAATGCTACTGGAACATGGTCATGCAACATCCTACTAAACACATTAATGGTATTTGTTAGATACATTCCAGATCTGGATACAAATTACAGAATCCCTGGCAATTCCAATTTCCAAATCTGGAGTATTTCCATATTCAGGAAGATCTGGGGATATTGATGGACAGTATTTTAAAATAACAAATAACATTGGTTCTGTTGTGTCAGACTCTTCTCTTTTTCCGTTGGTTTGGCTTGGCTTATCAGGTTTGACACTGAATGTGATGGCCTTAGCAAATTAGTCTATGATTCTGCTGTGATTTTCTGTTTAATGTTGGCTCTGTTGGGCTTGTTGGTTCTGTTACCATTCAAGAACTTTTGATCAGTGGTTGCTTGTACTTTCATATTTGGCTATTCTTTGCCCCAGAGAATGCATGTTTTCCCCCCGTAGAGTACAATGGAGGGGGGCTGGGGGCATCTTGTTCAAAGGAACGGACTTCTTTGGCCAGTTTACTTGAAACTTGGGACTTCTTTAGTAGACTGGAAACATCGGCTTCTCTGAAACTTTGATGTTATTTGATCAAAACACCAACCTCCATCCCCCCCCCCGAAATTTTCCCCATAGAGAATAAAGGATCTGAATAATTTCAGAATCCCCCAAATTTGAATACAGAACTGGTATTAGACACCTGAATAACCTGGAATACCAATAACTATGACTTCCATGAACTTCAAATCTAAAAATGCTGATTTTTTTTCCTGATGCACATTATGAATTAGATGTGTGTAGACACTTGGACTAGAACATATTGTACATGAAACCACAACTGACAGACACTATCTTTAACACATTATCACTGTTAGCCAGTTAGCAAGCCTTCTCTATTCTACAAAATCTTCTTGTGGCCAAAACAGCCCAGTTTGGTACCCAGACCAGAGTTTTCTATTAAAATAAATGTTGGGATCCAAAGGTGCTTATAATCCCCACACTCTGTCATCATATCCAGCCTAAGTTGACTGAAAAATGAACTTGCTTTTAAAGGAATGGAGAATTAATTTTCACTTTCCCCACACAAAGGTAATGAGCAATTCTTTATAGTTCATGATATGGGTTCTTGATGATTAATTAATTTAGTACCTTATACAATTGTTTACAACCTTTTCATCCTTTGAGGCCAAACCAACATGTGAAATTATGAATGTGGTTGCATGGTGTTCAGTTAAGTTCCTCTCCAAGCAGTTTTGATGGGGAAAGTGATTATACAGTACATAGATTTCCTATTAAATCATCTTTCTCATGTCTGTCTCAAATGAGTACACCCTTGGTGCTCCTAGAGGCAGTTTCAGTTCTTCTTTTGACTAAATTCACCACTTCATAATTAGTGTTAAAGTTTAGTCATTAAATCAAGGTTAAAAGATTTTTAAACCTTTCATCTAACTTAAAATCAGGAGCCAGGGAATTAGTCTTTCCCTTTGTCTGCTACTTCTCAGAGATGGATAACATCCCCTGGATTCAAAGAATGTTCTTCCTTAACAGACTGAGTTTCAAAACTACTCAGAACAAGCACAAACACGACATTTCAAGCACTTACATAAGAAGAGCCCTGCTGGATCCAAGTGATCCAGGTAGTTCAGCATCCTGTTTCACACAGTGGTTAATCTCACACAGCAGAAATATGTTTTGAGGACATTTTAAAAAGCATTTTGGGGAAGAAGTTTGCATAGTTCTGTTCCCCAAAACATTCTCAAAATGTTCTATTTCTCTCAGCCTGGGTTTTTTGAAAATCACTATACTAGCCATCTTTTCCCCCCAACCCAGGGTGAAGACATTTCCTCACTGGTGAGCAAACAAAAGGAGGCAGGACAAGCTGTATTTTTCCTGCCCTCTTTCATGTTCACCACTCACTTTCATTTTAACCTGACATTTTGTGTGCTGCAGCAGATTTTCTGTGAGATTCCCCATGGAGGTTTCCTCTGCTTGCAGCTCATCTGTGCATGATTTCGCTGTATAAAGTAGATGAATAACATTTGTTTTGCCTAGCAATCCTGCACATGTGTCATTTTTCCTTTTTTTTGTTTTGAGGGGTATCTCTGTGAAGCTATGATGTTATAGGTAACTGCAGTATGCACATATTTGTGTCATCATAGCTTCACAGACATACCCCTCAAAACCTTTTTTGTGTTTTTCCAATTACCAAACATTTTTGCTTTTTAGCTGCAGGAATTTTTCCCCTCTGATAAACATACTAGGAGAACAGTATTTAAAGCACTTGCAAATTGAGTTCCGACAAAGAAAAAGGGAAGACTTCAAAGTCTGAATTTTAAAACTAGCAAGAAAAAGGAAGAGAATTGCAGCCAACTTTCCTATAAGTAAAACCAGGGGTTGTGCTTATTAAATGTTGTGCTTATTAAAAATATCTATAGGAATGTCAAAAGAAGTAACTTTTTTGCTGCAGATGGTGAGACTTACTTGCACAATAAATACACCACGACGACAGGCTGGAAAAGGAATGGGCCGCAGCCCGTTTATTGAAATATCAAACATAACAGCAATAACTATATACAAAAGAGCTGGGCGGCAAACGGGTCGCACATCCCATCCCATCATATGGGACTGGCGGGAAGGGAAGCCCCAGAGATAACACTCCTTGCTTCCACCCTCTTCCCGCCCATGCTGAGGAGACGGGCACCGGCTAAGCCCCAAGGCCGCACACAGCCCGTCCTCCTGCCTTGCTTGCTGGGGTGTCGGGCACCGGCTAAGCCCATGGCCGCCTACCGGCCCGACCCAACCCCACTCCCTGGGGTGTCGGGAAGCGGCCCGGCCTGCCTGCCTGCCTGCCTGCCCGCACCACCCCCCGGCCCATAACAGGGCACAAGCCTGGGAGCCCTAGCCGGAAGGCTCGTTCTCTCCCCAGATGTGCGACACCGTTGCAAACCCGCCACGAGCTGCCCTCCCTCGCAGCTCACCGCCCAAGCTCCTCAAGCCTGAGCCTGTCCCTATCTCAACCATTGGAGGAGAGTAAGTTGAATGGACTGAAACCACATGTCCAAACCCCATTGGGTCAGGCGGACGCCATCCGGCTCGAAGAAGTCTCTGTTGTCCCGGGAGATCTCGGAGTGGTCCGCCACCACTCCCCCAAGGGAGAGGACCACCTTGGCGGCCGCCTTGTTGACCTTTCTGCAGGCCCTGTCCACGGCAGTGGGATCCACCGCTCCCCTCCAGTGGACCCGCTGCAGCATCTCAGACCAAACCAAGGTCATACCGGGCCGATGCCTGGCAAAGCTCCGAAGTGTGGTGGCCATCGCACACTGCAGGTCAAGGCCCGACCTGGCAGGGAGGTCCTCCCCCCCAAATGAATGACCAATAGGTCCGGTGTGGCCGACTGGAAAATATATTCAATTATTATGGGCTCCAGCTCATGCCACAGCATGTGCCCCTGCCCCATCCACACAATCCTCACGTGCGCCCCGAGTCCGAGATGTCGGCCCCAGTCCGAAGTGCAGGCGTATTCTTCAGCAGTTCGTTGATTGAGGCTGTGCCCCACGACCCACACCTGTCGATAGACAGTCTGCGGCATCCCTGGAGGCACTGTGGAAAGAATTAACAAGTCAGGTGTGGGCGAATGTACGCCCGAAAGGCCCCGGACCGCCACCTGCCCAAAGCGCAAATGTCTTCCTGCATCCTACCATCCTGTGCCGCGGCCGTGGCGGCACCTATCCTGAAGGAGTGCAGGCCAAATTAAGCGGCCGGCAGCCCAGCCCGGGCCAGGCATGCCCGGAACACCGCCAGGAACTGGACCTGGTGAGGGGGGACCCATCCTCATGCACTAAGAGCATGCCACCGACCCGTGGCCTGTGCCAGAGCCACGTGATAAGTGGAGGGATGGGGCAGGAGGCGTCGCCCGGTAGGGCTGGCATGGTGACCCAAGCACCGCGACCCTCCTGGTCGGTTTTTGAAAGAGCCAGCCACGCATAGACCATGTCCCCAGACAGGACTAGGTGCTCCCTTTGCAGCCCGGTGCTGGAAGGCCGATCCCTGGTGGGCGACCAGTTCGGGCCTGAAAGCCCCATGGTGTGCCGTTGTAAAGCGGCTGTGAAGAGCAAGCGCTCATAGCGTGAAGCGCACACCTGCCGCAGCACCCCGGTGACTGCCCGAAGCACCTCCCTGGTGACTGGGCTTTGAGATCCCTCTGCCTAGGGCCGACCCTGCGCCAACCAGCTACCAGCCGGCGCACGACGAACACCTTGGTAACGTCCGGAAAACCCGAGACCCTGCAATAGAAGGCGATGCCCGCCAGCTGCACCCCCATGGTGCGGGGGTGCATCCCCTGCCCATGGAGCCGGACAGGTACTCGAGGAGGAGGCCCGTGTCCACCCCGCCACGGACATCCCTCCCGGTGGTCACGGCGAAGCTCACGAAGTCCCGCACGGCTCGGTCGTACTGCCTGCATGTGGCCGGTGCCAACGAGTTCAAAACACCTGTGATGACTGCTCGCTGCCAAGGTTCCAGAGGGATGCCGGCACTGTCGCTGAACAGCTCCGCCCCGGGGGCCAGGCGCCGAAAACGATCCACCTGCTGGCGAGATAAGGCGTCAGCAATCTCATTCTGCAAACCTGGAACGAAAGCAGCTTAAAAGGAAATGTTAAAAGAGAGGCAGGTAAGAACCAAATTGCGAACCAAGCGCATGACCCGTGCCGACTTGGAGGACTGCCTGTTCACCTCACGAACCACAGCCTGGTTATCACACCAGAAAAGCACCCTTCAATTTTGCCAAAGGTCGTGCCAGATGTGCACCGCCACCAAGGTGAGAAACAGCTCCAGAAAAGTGAGATCCCTGGTGATACCCTGTGAATGCCAGGCCGGGGGCCAGAGACCTTGAGCCCACCGGCCCTGAAAGTAAACCCCAAAACCAAAGGCACCGGAGGCGTCAGAGTGCACCTGCAACTCCAAGCCGGGTTCCAGAGGTGCCTGCCACAGGGAAATGCCGTTGAAGCCCCGAAGGAACGCCAGCCAGACCTGCAGATCCTCCTTCAGACCCCGGGATACCCTGATGCGGTGATCAGGGGCTTGCAGCCCGACAAGGACCTAGCCAGCCGAGAGCAGAACGCCCTGCCAGGCGCCACCACCCTGCAAGCGAAATGAAGGTGGCCCAGTAAGGATTGGACCTGGTGAACCCTGCATGTTTTTTAAATGGAGCACGGATTGCAGCAGGGTGGTGAGGGCCAGGAGCTTATCCGCAGGGAGCGAGAAGATGCCTTGAACCGAGTCCAGGTGGAAGCCCAAATAGCAGAGGGCAGTGGAGGGCCCCTCTGCCTTGTTGGGAGCCAAGGGGACCCCCAGCTCAGCCGGCAGGGCCTGGAAAGCCTGCAAAGCAAAATCACATTCCCTGGTGCCCTGCCCACCGATGAACAAAAAATCACCCAGATAATGAGTCACCCGCCCGGAGGGCACCCTCTGCTGAACGCCCATTCAAGGAACGTGCTGAAAGTCTCAAAAGCTGCACAGGCAAAAGAGCAGCCCATGGGCATGGCTTTGTCCACAAACCAGCTGCCTTGGAAATGGATGCCCCGCAGCTCAAAGTCCAGGGGGGGGGGAATGGGCAGGAGCCGGAAAGCAGATTGAATGTCACATTTTGCCAGAAGGGCACCAGTGCCAATTGGTGAGACCCTGAGGCTGAGGAGGGGCGGGTGGCTGAAGGGGCCCGCCATGCGACCGGCCCTGATTTTCTTGGCAAGTTTGTCAGCCACCACGCCAGGGAGTTCTCGGACCGACTTTAAGTTGTCCGCCTGGTAAGCCCTGCGAGGGCCTCGGTAGGGGATTCGAAAAACCAGAGGAGAAACCTGCCCCCAGCAGGCACGCGGCACGCCTGTCTGGGTAACGCTGCAGCCACACCAGCAAAGGCTGAAGGCGAACAGGTGTGGGAGCCAGCGACTGCAGTTGGGAAAAGTCGACAATGTTTTGCGGGGGCGGGGGCACTGCTTTGACCACCGGAAACTTTTTGTGTGGGCCTGGCGCCGGGAGACCGGGCCTGCCGCAAGGGGGAGCGCCCCGCCGACTTGGGGCAGCTCGCTCTGCCATGACTGCCAGAACAGTTGGAACAAACATGCTCAAACCTGCACTTGGGCCGCTGGCAAGCGCCCCGGTTGAATTCCCAACAAAGCCCTTTTGCCCCCGCCCGCCCCGGGAAAGCCCTTGCGGATTTTACGGGGGCAGATGGCTCGACAGCCCCTTTCACGGCCGGCTGGACGACGACCATCCAGGTTTGGTCGTGGATGAGATCCCAGCGGAACCGGCTCTTGTGGGACGTGTTCTTCCGGATGGCATCATCGTAGGCAATGGCTGCTGGCTCGCCGGCCAGCGCCCGAGCTCGCAGCACGTGGGACATGTGGGCCACCAGGTGCCAGGCCCGCAGGGGGTAGGCGGCCCCGACGAGGGCCAGGAATTCAGTGAAACCCTGCAGCCAGTTGCTAAAAGTACGCTCGGCTGCCGCCGGGTCCCGCCGCTTTCTGTCCGCTTTCCCCCCCAACAAGCCATATACGCCCTCCCGCCGGGGAAACTTGAATGTATCGACATAGTACCCGTCGAGTGCCCGCTCCCGGAGCTTCCTGGGGAGGTGGGACCCAGGCGGGTTGCCGCGGTCGTCCTGAGCCGGGCTGGGAAGGGTCGCCTCCGCACCCCCCAAGCGCCTGCATTTTGCGATCCAAAAAATGGGAGAGCGGGCACGTGTTCCCCTTGGAACCAGAATTCCCCCCCAACCTGGGCATCGTGGTCCTCGGAGGACTCACCCGAAGATGAAGAGCTGGGAGACCGTCTGGAGGACCGGGAACGCCTCGACGACCGCTTCCTCCTCCTGCTCTCCCGAACGGAGGGGCCAACGGATGCGTCCACTGATGTGGACTCGCTGACTGGCGGCGAGAGCTGGAGGGCCTCCGCCGCCCCGCTCGAGGTGCCCGCCCGGGCCACGCCGGCAACCGCTGACATGGGGGGCTCCGGCTCCCCTGCACCCAGTGGGGGACCGGAATCGCTGGCCACACCGCCGAGGGCCTGCGAGAGGTGCATCAGCGTATCCGCTAAGTTGCGTACCAGGAAAGGATCAGTGCCCGCGTCGCCGGCCGGCTCCGTAGAGGCTGCGGGAGAGCCCTCCCCCGCCGGGAAGGGGTGCTCCACTGGGCCAGCGGGCCTGCCCCGCCAATGGGGGACAGACCCAAAGCCGCAGCCGCCAGCGTCGCTGCACCATCCATCGACCACCGGGCCGCCTTCCAGAACCGGGCGGTCGGACCGAACCCTATTTAAGAGGGGTTTCGAGCTCTGCCGAAAGGTTCCTTGCTCTTGGCCCACGCCAGGATTTAAAAGCGGTAGCCGAGACGGTCCACGACCAGCAAGGAGAAAGAAGGAATAAAAGTGAGAACAAAGCAAGGTGAGGGAAAGTCGGAAAAAGGAAAGAAAGGCAAGTTTAGAGGCCGCCCAGCCAGTCTCCTTCCAGGCCTTATGCGAGGCGCCAACCACACCACACCACCGCGCCTTGCTGGGTCTCACCGCGAAGGGCGCTGACCTGGAGAGAATCTATATATACCAGGCTCCTCCATGACTGGGAGCCAATCAATGCACTCGGTTATGCAGCATGCAATTCCTACCTTGCAACCCCTTATTTTGCTGCGCTGCTCACCCCAGCAGCAATGGCTGCCCCTGGTTATTCAGGTGCATCTTATTTGTTGAGAATGTTAATAAATGTCTTTTTAAGGTAACAGATGCTAGTTGATTGTTGATTAGCTATTTCTAGGCATTAAGAGCTTGGGCTGGGTATTTCTAGGCATAGAGAGCTTTGAAATAAATGTTCATTCCACATGAAGTGGTGCTTAGTTGCCTTTTGCTATGGAAATATTTTGCTAAATTGTCCTGCAAGGTCTGAAATGTGGTTTTGCTTGTGAAACAAAACTAGGATACAATAAGTTGTGGGCTTTCTGGGCTGTGTGGCCATGGTCTAGTAGATCTTGTTTCTAATGTTTCGCCTGCATCTGTGACTGGCATCTTCAGAGGTATCTCACAGAGAAAGGTGTATTACACACTGTGTCCAGTGAGAAGAGAATATTTAGTGGGGTATATATTGTCCATGTCCCAGGGTGGTGAACCAATCAGTAAGTGTTTGGGTGGAACTTGCTATGCAAAGGTTTGGTTGTCTACATTGTATTGTAGGTGGGGTTTTCAGTCCATTTACATTTGTATTCACATTTGCATTCCCTGCAGTAGCAACAGTATTAGTGAATGCAGATCCTGTTTCTGGGTGAAGTTCATTGTCCATGAACCTAGAATGCCCTTGGCCTTTGATTCTGGTGTTTTTAAGTACTGGTAGCCAAGTTTTGTTAATTCTCAGAGTCTCTTCCTTGTTGCTGAAGTTGTCTTGGTGTTGGATTTCAATAGCCTCCCTGTGTAGTCTGACATAGCAACTGTCCGAGTTGTCCAGAATTTCAGTGTTTTCAAATAAAATGTTATGTCAGTTTTGTTTAGAGCATGTTTTGCTACTGCAGATTTTTCGGGATGGTTAAGCCAACAGTGTCTTTTGTGCTCTTTAATACAAGTCTGAATGCTGCGTTTTGTAGTCCTTTGCAGCATTCAGACTCGTGTTAAATAGCATGAAAGACATTAATGAAAGACATTCATTCTCTTTTTTGTGCTTGAGTATATATATGATACTGCTTGCAGACAGTGTCTGTCTGTCTGTCTGTCTGTCTGTCTGTCTGTCTGTCTGTCTGTCTGTCTGTCTGTCTGTCTGTCTGTCTGTCTGTCTGTCTGTCTGTCTTTCTTTCTTTCTTTCTTTCTTTCTTTCTTTCTTTCTTTCTTTCTTTCTTTCTTTCTTTCTTTCTGAACATCATTTTTCCTAATGCCACTACTTGCAGTGCCTCATGAGATAGTTCTGAGCCCATTTGCTTTGTTGATTTGTAATAATATTTTTACCTTGTCAGCTACCATGTTTAGTCAATGTATATAAAAACCCTAAAAACTAAGTCTTTCTTATTGCTTTCCCTGAAAGGATCAAGTGGCCTATTAAGTTTTGAAGATCCTCACACATTTGGTTAAAATTTTCCCTTTTATAGGATGTCAATTTCAGCATTACATTTGCATTTAAGGTGAATCTCTCTTTACTGTGAATGTGGGAAATGTAATCATCTTTGAATTCAGAGCTCCATCATGTCCCTTAAAAGATGAAGGATAGTTATGCATTACAGTTACCTAAGAGTTGATACCTTCTCCCCTCTGGGTCCTTATACTTATTATTTGCCCATAAATACAGTCAGTCTAATGACTGTCAAGGTAAAAAGGCAATTCATCTGACAACTCCATGAAAACAGCCTACCAGAATCATATTAGTAATTCAGAAAAAAATATCACTGAACAAATAGTATGTATGAGTCATGCTCACACATTATTACCTTGCATATCTAATCATGGAAATTACACACAAGAGAGATTTTGTATTTGGCAACCATATGAGTGAATCAGAGCTAAGTATTCCAGTATGCCCTATAACGTACTGTTTTCCATGCGAAATACCCGCTTCCATAGTGCAAAATCTGTGTATGCATATGTGCTCACAAACGTTCCCATTATGTCTGAATGCATATCCAAACTAGGTTGTTGTTTATAGGTCTATGAAATTTATCACTGTCATTGAATTGTTAGGAGCAAAATAATGAGACATTGATGAAGTGCCTATAATTTATGCACAGTGTATAAAAAATCAGATTATACAGCAAATCAAGAATTTAAAACAGGTATGTCTATAGCAAAGTATCTCCTCAACTCCATTACCAAAAATTATCTTCAGGATTGTAATGAAAACCAACAATACTGAGATTTTTTTGCAGTAATAGAGCTGTTAAGAACATTAAGGGAAATGTTTATTAATGAACTGAGCCACATGAAGGAATAGTATCAGTGGTAATTGAACAACCTTGGGGAAGGCCTGGTTCCTCCCTCATGTCATCTAATTGCCTCACCAAATTATCCATGTCCGATCCTGAAGGAGAATTAGTTTCATGTACTGCAAAGATGCAAAAGTGACTGCAAACTAGCAGGACATGGAACTCAATCACTCCTGATGCTGCCCAGCTGCAAAGCCATTTAGCACAGCATTTGAGTTGGGTGCCTGTGAGGCAAGGATATCCTAGGTTCATCTCACTAGTAAGCAGCTGTCAAAAATATTGGGTCTGCAAGGTGAATGCATTTGCTGCAAAGTTCACAGTACCTATACATTAATAATTTTAAAACTGGGATTATAAAATTGTGATAACTCTTCTTAGGGATTCTTCTGAAACAAAAGACAGTACATTTAACAAGGGGCCATGTGGCAAATCTTGTTGCAATGAAAATACGTTTTGTATCATCTTTTTCAACCATTTAAAAATGCTGAAGACAACCACAAATCATATCACATATTTCTATAATTATAAGCAAAATGTTGTGTCATTCACAACATATACTTTTCCATAGAGACTATTTTCTAGAAGTGGAAGCATGACTTTTCTCTATTGTGTTTTAGTTAGTGCTTGCTAGAAGTGCAAAATCACACTCAATTCAATCTCAAATTAGATGATATTGCATACAATGATGCAATTTTTTTCACCATTCAGAACAATGTTTTACAACTGATTGGGACAATGCTGTAGAATTTGCTATATAAAGAGGTTTCCTAGCATTCTGTACTTGGCATTCATATATTTTCTTCATTTCCCAAGTTTACCTTTAGAACAACTGATAATCCATCCTGCATGTAATAGACCATTTGCCTCTGCCTGAGCCCCATTTGCCTCTGCCTGAGTAGAGAAAGAATTCATTGTGCCCACAGGTAATTTCTATTCCCTGCCTGCATTTACAAGATGCATTATTTTCTCTACCGTTGTGACCAGAGATTATTTCCTTACAAAATTACTTCTGTGGAATTTTATCAGAAATATAATAAATCCCGCATTTATTCTGAAGTGTGTTTGATACACTTTATGAAACATCCCTTTCCCCTTTCTTTGTTTATTGGCTAACTAATATTTTGGTGAAATACTCAGTTTGAAATGGAGATGAATATCTGAGAAGTGTTGTTAGTCTTAATGAATATATTGATGGTTAATAACTTGACCCATGCATGGGATTTTGTTTTGTTTCCTTAATTTTTGTTATTAATTTCAAAAGAGACTGCTTTATTATTGTGTTATTTCATATGTTTTTGTTCCATTTTTAGGTTGTTTCATTTTCATAATTGTATTCTATTATTTTCCATTGGTTTCCATGGAAGACCCTCTCTCTCACCTCTTTCTTGTCTCTGCAGCTTCATGGTTTTCCAACCAAATCTGCATGAAAATACTTAAAGCAAATCCCTACATCCTGGACATGTGTTGACAGTTCCTTGTTTCGTAAGAAACTATACAAAAATTGTTTTGAAGGGATGAAGACTGATCTACAGTTCACAATATCTGGTTACAGTGTTAAATAAACACTTATTTTGTTTAAATTCACAGTCCTTAATCTGAAAAGTTGGGGATGCAGTTTTCACTTTTGTGTACCTCCCCACTGTAGAATAATTACTGATAAGTCTAGGTGATGATATGTAAACCCAAGATTTCTAAGATCCCACTTTACACTCTTGGCATTAAACTATACCAGTTGCCCTTGAAAGAAAGGGACATTTTGATTATAAAGCACATGCTTTAAAATCATAAATTATTATTTATGGTAGCAAAGGGTGCATGTGCTAACAAATGTGATTTTTTTCCTTATTCAGGCTTAAGATTTTTAAGGGGTTTCACATGCATACTGTGTATACTCAAATGTACTTCTAAAGTGCTCTTTTCTCATAACATTCTGGCACCAGGAAAAGTGCAGTAAATTGTAGATATAGGTTGTGGGCTGATTCGAGGGGGGGGGTTGTCTTTGGTCCCTTCTGCACATGCAGAATAATGCACTTTCAATCCACTTCCAATGCACTTTGCAGCTGTGCGGAACAGCCAAATCCACTTGCAAACAATTGTGAAAGTGGACTGAAAGTGCATTATTCTGCATGTGCAGAAGGGGCTTTTGTGTGTATGGCAGATTCAAGAATCCCTTTCATGTCTACATAACTCGGATTGCATATGTCTCTTGTGGAAAGATTTGTATCCTATAATTAATGACAGAAAAAAATAGATGTGATGTCAGCAAAAAATGATGTTAGCAAGTCAAACATTAAATTTTACTTTCACCATCCTCCCCCCCCCCGCATCTTGCTGGCTTTAGATATATGGGAGAAATTGATGTAACCATTTTGTTGCAGCTGATATTATAGGGAGCAAAATGGTGGGACTCAAAGTGGTTGCATGCTTTCCGTTGGTTCATAGTAAAGCAAGCTTTGAAATGTTTGCACACAAGGTAAGATGCAAAACAACCCTACATCTTTTCTTTAATATAAAACCTTCAGTGGATATCAACCAGACAGAGGAAGGAAAGAGCAAAATGTACCAACTCTGTATTGAAACTGCTTTGCATTTTTACCTTTGATTTCCCACCCCACCCCCATAAACTATTTCCCTGTAAGGGGAAAAAAGATTAGCTTAGTTCTGTGAACATTTCTTCCTACATTTTCTTGCCCAAATAGGTCCATATTCTTTACCAACAAGAAGTAGCCAAATAAGGTATTATTTTAAAAATACAAGATAAGCAATTTTGATAACAAGCAGATGTGTAAATGTTTAATGTTTTGTGCTGTTACAGGCTGCTGAAGCAACCCAGCTAGCACAGTCTTTTATGGCAGTGCCCTAGATTCCCTTCTCTTTGTTCTACCCATACATCTTTCAGAGCTCTCCTGGGTGATGCTTTAATTCTGAACAGAAGGAGATGGAGGAAGGGAGGTAACACTACAATGAATTTCCATAGTCAAGTGGTATAATTCTGTGCACCATGTAGTGTGACCTCCTCCATATATGACAAACACACAGTATGACACTTGCACAGAGTTACATTTGCAGCGTCTTAGCAGCAAAGAAAAAATATTTCAGCCACAAATGTGAGCTTGGTTACATTACCTTAACAAAAAAATGACACTTTTTGGGGGGGCAGGGGATGACATGAACATCGACAGTGTACCAAATTGGCACAAATAGTTATTTTTCAAGGCTATTTTCTAAATGGCTCCCTCTCTTCACTTGTTGTGGCTGGGAGGCTCACTTTTCTTTGGAGTGGGCTGAGTTGTGCTAGTGATTTGTTTATCTCTTTGCTGTACATTTCAAGCACTTATCTTGACTTATCTATAATAGCTCACTAGTAACCACTTTTCATACAGGATGCCTAGGAGATCACAATTTCTTAGCATATTTAATGGGATGTTGGCCTAGAAGAAAGGTAAGTTTTTGCAGGACAAAAACACAAGCAGTTAAGAGCCTCCACAGACATGTTGGCTGATAGGCGTGAATTATTAAGAGTGATGAATTAATGCAATGTAAGCACTAGCTTCAGACATTGTCATGAAAAGCTTTTCTGTAAAAGGATTAATTCTTTGGATATATTATTAAACCCTTCTGTTAATTTTAACTGTAGGCATCCAAGGAATTCAGCTTCTAGTCCATGTATATTAATTGACTAGAGGAGGTTATCCACACTTTTCAACTGCTTAAATATGAAGACATTCAGCCTGCCCACACAAGAAGAAAGTACTCAGATGATATTAAATCTATAACAAATCACTATGTGCACATTTATAACACGATAACATTGGAGACCAATCTTAATATAACTGTTGCACATTGCTTTGGGAAATGGTCCACTTAAAAGGTTACCAAAGTAAAACCTACACCCATGCCCCTTCTATTGAAGAACAAAAAATATGTTTTAGGGGACTAATTAGGTGCATACTACAACTTTAAAAGACAGAGGGCACTGCAGTTGCATAAAACCAGACAGCAAGATGCTGTAATAGCTCACTAGTTTATATAAAAACTAACAATATTCAAAGGGAAATGTCAAGAAAAAGGATGTTTCCTTGCCTCTCCTTTGTAGTCGTCCTCCCCAAAATTTGGTCACTTGTTTATCTTTTGCCTGGACCTTTAAAGTTAAGAGGAGGGAGGAGAATCAATACTCTGCTTCTTCTGACTTCACAAATTATCATACTTTGCTTGGGAAGCATTTGTACTCTAAAAGGCACACGGCCGTCAGCTGAACTGAGTGTCGCTATTCTTTAGTGGTAAAGGCAGATGGCAGCTGTTAATGTTCCCTTTTTAACAAAAGGATTAGAAAGCAACTAAGAAAGAATGAGCATGGCACCTTCAAATCAATTCCTTGCTTTGAATACATCATGAGTCATCCATATTTATAGGAAAAACAAGATGTTATTTTGCAGAAAGCCATTTTTCCTCCTGAGCACCCTTCCTTCTGTCTGTGTGCACAATCTATGTTGCTGTAATTCTAATAAATTACTGAAGACATCAGAGAAGTGGTCATGTTAAGCTGGGGCAGCTGCTGCTATTACATTAGTAGGGTTGCCAGTTCCAGGTTGGGAGATTCCTGGAGATTTTGATAGGTGGACTTTGGGGAGCGTGGAGGGACCTCAACAGAGTATAATGCCATAGAGTCCTCCTTCCCAAACAGCCATTTTCTCCAGAGGCACAGACCTCTATAGCCTAGAGATCAATAAGAATTCCAAAACTTGAGCCACCACTTGGAGGCTGGCAGCTCTATTAAACCTGACGTGTTGTTAGGACATGGACATCCATAACCAGTCATCAGTTTGAGGAAATGAATGAAGGGACAAAAATGTACCCTGTTGCTTCTCAACAAAGGGAGGTGTTCTGTACCATGTCTTGAATGAAGAATTTTATTTTAGGCAGCAATGGGAAGAGTTATATAATTAAATGCTTTCCCTGAAGAGGCTCTATTAAACTCTGTGGTACTAGTTCACGACAGAGAAAGGGGTTTTCCATGGGGAAATATTAAACTAATATGCAGACATAGCTCACCATGTTGGACACCCACTCAGCCTTCCACTCCAAGGCAGAGAAACCACTGACTCTTAGTTTTCCTTCCTGTGCACTTTAGAGTCTGAGGTGCCTCTAATAATGGTAGTGGGGAGGCAGAAAGCACTGTCCCTCAGCCCTGTTATGAAGGAATGCTGGTTGACTTTTCTTTTCTTTTTTTCTTTTCAGACACTACCGACACTAGGCACAGTAAAATAAATATACTAAGGCATATTTAAACTTAAACAAGAACACAGATTTATTAAGCAGGCAGATGAAATGGTAAAGGAAAGGAATTTAAACCTGGAGATGGATAACTGAAACAAACAAGGCAAAAGAAAGCAAAGAATACAACAGAGAATACACTAATTGCTCAAGAGAACTTGGCACACAGATTTATAGTTTTGCTTTTCTTTAGCACAGCATTTAAGATTACTTAGTTGGTAGTCTCTGAGATGTTTCATAAGCCCTTTCTGCATCGGCCAATTAAACCAGGATGACACCAATAAAAAACCTGGGTTGGGGGGAACTATGCACGGATCCCGATCCTAACGTGGTTCCGCTCCACATTCCCCCCCCCCCCCGGGATTTTCGACAGTCACTTTATGTGCAATTCTTTTGTTTTAACATGGTTCACAGCCACGGCCAAGCAAGTGGCCACAGCTGTGAGTCACATTAAAACAAGAGAATCACACATAACATGATAGAAGACAATACCACCCCCTCCCATCATCATGACAGCTGACAGTCTGTTCGTCCCTAGTTAAGTTCTCTCCCTTCTCCCTCCCAAGGTGTCAATCTGCGAACCAAGCCTAGAAATGCTATTCCTCTAGCTGGCAGCGGTGTGTATCTGTGTGTCATTCAGAAAACTGTTTTGTGTGTGTGTCATTCACTTTGGAAGTTGGCTGTACTCGGCAAGACCAGGGGCGTTTCTATGTAGCATTTCTAATCTGTGTTCATCAGGCTGGCCGTCCCGCCCGAGAGGAGTTGTTCATGATCGGGAGAGAAGCTGCTAGCGGGTGGGGTGTTTCCCACCCACTTGTGAAACGCTCATCTCCCCCCACCCCCTCCCCTTCTCAGGAGGGTTCTTGGAATCCCGCAAAAGTCCTCTAACAGCGTGGATTCTTTTAAAGCGAAAAGAGCAATAACTGTCAGTTAGAGCGAAAGCTAACCCCCCCCTCAACTTCTCAGGAGGGTTCTTGGGAATCCATAAAAAAGTCCTCTAGCCAGCGTGCTTCTTTTCCAAGCGAAAAGCAAAGACCCACTTCCTCCCCTCCCTGAAGCCATGGCGTTTGAATGGAGTGCATCTTTCCCATCTCCTGAGCCCGGTGTTGGAATAAGCCCCTATGTTTACCCAGGCTGCTTCTTTCCAAGCGTTGAGTCGGTGCGCCTTCCCCGTCTCTGGCGCTTGAGGGTTTTGAATATCACATAGAAGCCCGGCAGTCTGTATTTTAGCTTTTCTTCTGCTTGCAAAGGGAAGCTCACCTCTTGTTTCTGAAGTGTATTGTGAAGAAGCATTCTGCCTATTAGTGGAGTGCATGGTTTCCTGGAAAGCAGAGTTCAGGAAAATAAAAGGAGCACAGAGCATTTGGCAGAGTTTTTTCCCTAAAAGCAATGTGACTTCCCTAGAGAAAGGAGTCCCAGCCTGTAATGTTTTCCCCTCAGGCCAGTATGGCCGGGGAGCTTAATAGCGACTGGACCAGCTTGTGCGACCTTCATAGAGTTCCTGACAATAGAAGCCAGGAGGTATGGCACTGAGAAAATAATAAAGTGTTTTTTTCAGAGTGAGAAGCCGGAATGGGTTAGCTGGCTCTTGGCGTGCTATGCAAAGCCGCCGTTGTGTACTCTGTCCCTCTTCCCTTTCCCAGTGCAGCTGCAAAAGTTTTCAGACTTGACATTATACACGCCAGCCGTAGGCCGTCGCGGAGTAGACCAGTTGTTGAAGAGCATGCCCGGGCATGTCCCTTCTAGAGTGATCTTTCGAATGAAGGCGGCAGAGCTGCTTCGTCTGTCACCCGTGGAGGCTTATAATTTAATGGCAGGCAGTCCATCCGGCATTGGCTGGGAGGGCTGGGGATGGCCAGCGGCAATTTTGATTTCCGCGAGCGTCACGACCCATCAATCAACCCGGCTTGCTTCGGCAGAAGCCCGGCAATGTCATCATTTTCAGAGGCGGTCGCGATGCTCTTTGGGGCTCCCCTGGAGATTAGGGAGCGGCTGAATTTGGCCCCAAAAAAAAAATTTCCAGGGCCATACGCTTAAGCTGTACCAATCAACCCAGGCATGATGCGGCAGAAGCCCGTGCAGAAGCGTTTTAGAGGCGATCACGGGCTCTTTGGTCGTTATCAGCCGTGGAAAGCCATGTTAAGGCGGCCGCAGGTATCAATTTTGATTCCGCATGTGCGTGTGAGGCGATTAATCCAACTTCATTTCGATCTAGCCCGATGATTAAGGCTGACCAATGAGGGAAGCCAGACCTCCTGGGAGCATGAATATGGAGTATTCTGGGCCCACCGGAGACAGCTCGCGAAACCAAACCTGTTTCATAGCTGAGCATGGAGCCCCTGCAGGGAGCCTTTTTTAAACTTTCTCCACCCCACATCTTTACGGCAACTTACCTGGCGGGCCCCAGCTGGCAGGGGTGGATCTTGGCAGCATCTGTTGTTCAGCCAATGTTCAACCCAAGAGTAGAAAACACGCCTAATTAATAAAACAGCAAACTACAATTAAGTTATTGCTACCGGTTTTGTTAGTTTCTCAAACATAAGCGTCCATGATGATTTTTTAAAGGGGACAACTAGTATTACTCCATACATTCAAAGCATCTTTATTTTCCTCAATTTTACTGCATATTAGCAATTTGCAAGAAATTATTGGCCCTAATTCACATCTTTGTAATTCTACATTGACACCATGTTCATTTCACACATCCGAAGTAAAAGAAGCATAGTTAATATAACTTTATATCATGTGATCACTACACAGTAAATACATTTACTGGTTATTGGCCAAGCTTTTATAACCAGCGATGTGAGACTGGATACTTACTAAAGATTCTCTCAACAGGATATTATGGAGTGCTGTCAACTCAGATTTTGCCTTAGTTCCCAAAAAATTAAGAAAAACAGCAGCAATCAGGACCCTTTACGCTTTTACACTGAACAAATTCAAATTTAAGAAAGAAGCGCTCCTACCAGCTGAAGATTTCACGCACTTTTCCATCAAATTATCTCTTTGGTAGATATAATAAGCAACCCAAGGAACAAAGCGTATTTGTGATTGTAACAAACGGGATGAAGATGTAAAACATAACATTTTGCATTTGCCCACTATGTTTTGATCCCAATACAGGAACTTATCAAAATATTCTTCACAACATATCTGGTACTAGAGGGAATAAAGAATTATGTGTTCTTGTTGGCTGGCATTTTTTGAGGAAGTTAGACATAGAGGGTTGCTTCATTCACGTTCCTTTCTAGAAAACTTAGAGCGCCCAGAAAGGTTATAGTTTAAGAATAGATTATAAGATGGAAGATCTGAAACTTTGTAAATTCTTAAAGATCGTATTACCCTGCCATTTTATTGTATATGGTTTGGTTTTAATATGGTTTCTGTTGCAATTTGTTGATCTATCATATAATTTAAGAAGGCCTATGGCTAACAAATAAAATAGGATGATGATAACCAGTGATATGACACCCTGAGTGCTTTATAGTGCACTTTTATATCCTGTTACATCTTATACATTCTATTGCTTATTATTTGAGTCATTGCTAGAAATACCACTATTAATATTATCGCGGGGGGGGGGGTAAAATGCCCAAATTAACCTCTATCCTCATTATTACCAACAGAAGTAGCGCACCATATGCTCTCATTTCCCCTTATATTTCAATACTTATAGTTCAGTGGGAGGCTAAAAGATGCAAGGGATGATAGTGCTACTTGGCCGCTGCTCTTCCCTCCACAGGACTTCCCCACAGTGTAGAGGCCAAAAAAAGTGTGAAACAAACCCTCCTTCCCTGCTCCCCTCCCACACAGGTGAGAATAGAGATCTGCCCACAGAAATCATAGATTGTATCTCCTCCTGTAGCAGCTCGGCTTGAGCATCGGGGGCCAAGAGGTCTGGAGGGCAGCTAAGGCTAGGCCATCCTGGAACATCCTTAGGTGTGAAATATGGCTGGGAGGACAGCGATGCAAGTGCTACCAAGCAAAGCCAGGCATCCACAGCCAGTGTTGTGGGACACTTGGCGCCAGATGCTGGCATATTTGCCTCCCAGCCAGCATAAGTGCTCTGGAAGGGCATTTATGCGACCAGAAGCTCATGCGCATTCAAATTAAGGATTCTGGTTAAAAGCTTGCTTACCAGAATATAAGCTTTTCAGCAATCCCCACAAGATCCGGTTTTAAAGAGCACCAAGTCTCTTTCACAAAATATGGCAATGATTTTTTCTAAGACGGTACTTCAAATCGTTAATTCCTGAAGTATTCAGGAAATGCATAGAATTTAAAGGGACTATACTTGACAGAGCGTTGTAATTTACAAATCGGCACTTTTATAAAATATAAAGCTTTCTCAAAATTACTGTGTGTTGACTAAATGCACAAAATTCTCAAAATTATCTTGATTTAGGTAACATATAGATTAACAATATATATATAGACATAATCATTAAAATGCATCAATAATTTATAAACTATGACCAGCGATCACTTTACACATTGAGTAAAAAATGATTTTGTAAAAGCTCCTATGACCAGTTATATAGGCTTTTAGTGGCTGTATCTGTGTTTTCCGTCGTATGTATATTATTAAAAGCACAAAGCCACAATAAAAAATTCTCAGCTTTGGATTCTACATTAACATTATACTGATGCCTTGCACAATAAATACATTGCTGATTTAAGAAACTGAAATTTCCACCATAAGCAGTGAAGGGCACCTGTTTTCTTGGACAGCACATGCTGGCGGCATACCATTATTAAAAGCAAAATTTTTCTACATGAAAGTTCCACATATGAATTTATTTTCTTTTGATTATACTTA
This sequence comes from Sphaerodactylus townsendi, assembly GCF_021028975.2. Classification (NCBI taxonomy): domain Eukaryota; kingdom Metazoa; phylum Chordata; class Lepidosauria; order Squamata; family Sphaerodactylidae; genus Sphaerodactylus; species Sphaerodactylus townsendi. Next base: position 83,598,038 of record NC_059431.1, on the reverse strand, counting down.
GGGTAAAAGAGCGAGATGTGATATAGGACATGTGGCATATGACATGAAGCCAATAAAGGGAACAGTTACTGTTGCTTAGTGCTGTAAGGAATTTAATGAAGGTGTAAACCTTGTATTTAATTAGAGGAAGATTGTGATGATAAATGGGAGCGTGCCCATAGGTGCCGTTTGAAATCCTAACCATACAACATAATGGATGCAATTTAGCAAGCCCAAAGCGATGTAGAAAGCTTCATATCACATGGGGGGTTCAATGGTAATGCACATAGTTCAGTATTAGTATCATATTTTAAATGGTGGTGATGGAGTGCTAACTTCATTTTGTGCACATGACATCTTTTCATGTTCAGTGACTATGTCTTCATTTGAAGATCTTTATCAGAAAGAACTCTGTATTTGCTTGCTTTTTTTGCTTCCTTTTGATTAGTTAAATACAAAGTGAACAGTAATAACTTTATTTTGTGGGACAATTACTATAACTATATCTGCACTTAATTTTTTACCAAAGGTTATCTTCTACTTTTAGAACTAACCTGCATAATTATATAACATATAACTGAATCGAGTTCTGTTTATATATGTCGGACTCCCCAAGCATTATATTTTGAACAGTAGTGTTTTTTTAACTACATATTAACTAATCCTGCTGAAAACTAGGAATTTTTTAATAAATAATAAGTTTTAATAGAAGTAGACTCTAGTGTACAGCTGATTTTAGAGCAGTGGATGCAATAGCTGGTGCATCCTTCTGCAATATTTTTCTCAAACCATATCATATCAATTTACATTAGAAAAACTGCAAAGAAATAATAAAAATAGTTAGGATTTTTCTTTATAAAATCCAGCCCAAGCGTGTAACAAACAAAATCTTAGCAAATTAAAATTTCAATAGCAGGATCCAGAGTACACCCGGTATTGCGACTATTAGTTGAGCATATTGTCCATGTCTTACAATCGATCCAAAGAACCATGTTTTTTCCTAGGTTCTATTGTACTTTGTGCAGCATACTCCTAGAGTAAAATATGAATAGGATCACAGCCTTTTGCTTAACATAAAAAATATCACAATTAGCCTTCATAGGTTTATTTAATGAAGACTAACATAGGCCAAGCGATCCTTATATCAACATCTTAAATAGACTACTTTCAGCAAGTATCCTATCCATTAACTGCTTTCTGGATTTAAAATCCCTTTTCCTGGTTAAAATCCCTATTCTGATGTGAAGCTTACGGTTGAACACAGGGCAATCCGCGCTCTCTCTCATCTTAGCCTATTTTATATCTTACAGGTTGTTCTTAAGATTCAATGGAGAGACAGAACCAGATGCGATGCTTTGAGTTGGAGCTCTATAGAAGAGACCCACCCCCCACCCCTCAAACCTACCATATGCTCCTCCAGGGTATCCTTTAGAAACATGTTCAAGATTCAATGCTCTCCCCATCAGGAAGTTATCTTGAGAATCTGCAGACCACTACAAAGGAAATTATTTTGTCATTCAAAAGAAAAGTGGTAGTGGTTCTGGGCTATAGCCCTATCCAAAGGATTTTCGCAATCTCTATAAAAGTAACCCATAGAGTAAGATTATTTCCCTTCCCCATTATTCTTTTCCTTGCCTTAATGAGGGTGTTGGTAATAAAGCTGCTAAACAAGAAACATGCAGGCCTCCTCATGCTCCTCAGCTCTCCTGGTTGCTTTAAAAGGCACCCTTCAAGCTTTTCAGGGTGCATTTGAAAGGGGATTCTGTAGGCGCCAGAAGGCATATAAAGGATATACTTTGTTATATGCCAAGGTTTCTTCTTACCCCCATTACTTTTCTTTCTGTATTATTAGAGTTGGCTCACCATAATGCAGCTAAGGCAAAGATGCAGGCCTGAGAAAGTCTATTCTCTTTCATATTTACTAGGCCCAAGGCTTGATAAGTTTAAGCAGGAGTGCTTGCTTGGCTCCAGGGATTATACAAAGATAATTGCGAGATTCAGCTGTTTTAAAAGACTATACAGTTCTAATCAGACACCTTGGATTTTCCCTTCTCCTAGAGACAGGAGAAAAGAGCATAAAGATGTTTAGGCTCTCTCTCTCTGGGAGAGAAGAACACAGAGGCAATAGAGATAGGAAAACGGAGTCCTAGTTCATCTTAGATCAAAGGGATCCAAGATGCTCCCATCTTCCAATAGAGGTCTTAGAATGCTCAAATGTTTTAGGGAAAGGGAAAATCTCACACCTTTCTTTTGCTTGACTGATTGATGATGATGAACAGGGTGTAATTCTTTTTTATTGCTATTCTGATGTAACCTATAAAAGTAAGAACACACTGTTATCATCTTGTGTAGTTCTCTGATGCTGTTGCCGGTTATTTAAAATTGGAATAAAATATTAAATTTTATTCCTTTATTGAAACAAGCTTTTTTGGCTTAAATATTTTGAACCCGATACCTACTGTAACAGTTCACAAAATTATTTAAGACCCACATGATTAAGCACAGGCAAAATATCAGGCTTTCAGTTAGCTGTTCCCACTATTCTCTCTCACACTTGAGGGCATCAGTTACGGATGTTAAAATAAAAGGCCCTCTTTCTCATTGTATACTTACTTACCATATAGGAAATAATCAAGGCTGATGCGGAGGAAAGGACTGTAAATATACCAGAGATGAGAGCAGCTCTAAATATCTTTCAATAATATTTCACACCTCAAGAAAGAGATATCGCGTTTGAGTAGACGATCTGATGACCATAGCCACCCGTAATTAAAAGGCTAACAAAGTTAGAGTTATATTTCATTTGTTTATCACTTCAAAATGTTATGTCACATTCTTTTGTATTAGAAGTAATACTTATCATACTAGAAACCAAATGGCAGTTTCCATTGGTTTAGTTAGGAATGACATTTCCTAGATATTACTACACCCATCTAGTTTGGAAAAGAAATTCAGAGGGATTATGCCCTTTTCTAAGGAATTTCTCTTACCAAATTTCAGGTAGGTCTCTGTTCTCCTTTGCATGGCAGATATGAACAGGGAAGCTTTCTGTCGCACCGAGAATCCACAGTATGGGGTAGTTTAAAAGTGTATCACGCAGGCAAGGAAAGTCAACCTCTGACCACCACCACCATCACCCCACCCCTACCCCAAAAAAACCCAACAGGGCATTTCCTGCACTCTGTTTCCTTCAGGGTTTTCGCCACAGTTTGGCGGACTTTCCTTATAGCATCAGGGCCAGGAGAAATAGGAGGCTAAATAGTAAGGTTCAGCAATGTGAGGTAGTGTACTTAACAGGAAGAATCCTGAATAGTTCCTCTCCCGCATGTACTCAGGTTTTGTTTCAAAACGAATCTTTTTTACTCAGCTCTCAAAGAGATCCTTCCATGTTCACAGTGCTTTAAAATAAAGATAACCAACAGATCACAGATCCTTAATCTTCAGATATTTCTTTGCCAGTGGACCCACAGTTCTCTGTATGTATGTGTGTGCATATGTTTATGTTTGTGCTTTGCTACTGCAGGGGCGAAGACCTTATCTGTATCCCCAGCCCAAACTACAAGTCTGTTTATTGCCAGGAGGGAGATAAAGCACGGGTCTCTGATGACCATGACCACCACGGGTCTCTGCTTCTATTCCACCAAATGTTTTTTCACCACTGTCTGTCAATCAGTACATATGACCAAGACTTTTATCCCTTTTCCCTGGTTTGTGATGGGTTTCTGGCAGTGGAGGAGGCAAACCTGAGCTTCTGCCCATATTTCCCCTCTTCGTGGGCTGACAGCGTGCACAAGCCCCAACTAAGTAAGAGGCAGCTGCAGTAGCAAAGCACAAACATAAACATATGCACACACATACATACAGAGAACTGTGGTCCCGCACAAAGAAATATCTGAAGATTAAGGATCTGTGATCTGTTGGTTATCTTTATTTTAAAGCACTGTGAACATGGAAGGATCCTCTCTCTTTTTGAGAGCTGAGTAAAAAGATTCGTTTTGAAACAAAACCTGAGTACATGCGGGAGAGGAACTATCCAGATTCTTCCCCACACTACCTCACATTGCTGAACTCCATTATTTAGGCCTATTTTCTCCTGGCCTGATGCTATAAGGAAGATCCATGAAACTATGGCAAAACCACAGAGGAAACAGAGTGCAGGAAATGCCTATTACTGGGTTTTTTTTTGGGGTGGGAATTAGGGGTGGGAGTGGTGGTGAGTGAGTTTCCTTGCCTCATTGATGCAACTACTGTGGATTCCCGAAAAGGACAGAAAGCTTCCCTGTTCATATCTGCCATGCAAAGGAGAACAGAGACCTACAGAGGAATTTGGTAGAAATTCCTTAGAAAAGGGCATAATCCCTCTGAATTTCTTTTCCAAACTAGATGGGTGTAGTAATATCTAGAAATGTCATTCCTAACTAAACCAGTAGAGCACTTGCTATTTGGTTTCCCTAGTATGATAAGTGGTACTTCTAATACAAAGAGATGTTGACATAACATTTAGTGACAAACAAATGAAATATAACTCTAACTTCTTTTGTTAGCCTTTAGTAGTGCGTGGTGGTCATGGTCATCAGATGTCTACTCAAAGCGTGACATTCTTTCTTGAGGTGCTGAAGTATTGAAGATATTTAAGAGCTGCTCTCATCTGGTATGTTACAGTCCTTTCCTCCGCCATCAGCCTTGATTAGGCTACTTATGGTGAGGCAGATACTAATGAGAAGAGGGCCTTTTATTTAACATCCATAATCCGGATGCCTCTTGGAGAGAATAGTGGAGACAGCCCAACTGAAGCCCTGATATTTTTTTGCCTGTCGCGAATCATGTGGGTCTTAAATAATTTTGCAGAACTATTTACAACAAGTGCTCGGAGTTCAAAATATTTAAGCCAAAGAAGCAAGCCAATAAAGATAAAATTTAATATTTTATTCGCCAACAACCGGGCAAGCAGCATCAGGAGAACCACCTACAAGATGACAGTGTGTTCTTACTTTTATAGGTTACATCAGAATAGCAATAAAAGAAAGAATACACCCCCAAAGTTCATCATCATCAATCAGTCATAAAGAAGGTGATTTTCCCTTTCCTAAAAGAGCATTTGAGTATTCTAAGACCCTTATTGGAAGATGGGGCATGTACATAAGATGAACTTAGGACCTGTTTTCTTTCCTATCTCTATTGCCTTGTGTTCTTCTTCTTCCCAGGAGAGGCCTAAACATCTTTATGTTTCTTTCTCCTGTCTCTAGGAAGAGAAATCCAAAGATTGTCTGATCAGGAACTGTAAGACCTTAAAACAGCTGAATCTGCATTTTGTATAACTCTGGGACAAAGGGCACTCTGCTTAAACTATCAAGCTTGCCTAGTAACAGAAGAGGAATAGACTTTTCCAGGCCTGCATCTTTTCTTTGCTCAGCTGCATTATGGTAGCCAACTCCCCATTACAGAGAAGTAATGGGGGCAAGGAAAACCTTTGCATATAACAAGTATATCCTTTATATGCCTTCTCTTCTAGAATCCCCACTTACTAAAATGCCCTGAAAGCTTGAAGGGTGCCAGCACACTAAAAAACAAACTGGTGAGGCTGGAGGAGCCTTAAGACCTGCATGTTTCTTCATTTAGCAGCTTTATTACCAGCACCCATTACAAGGAGAAAGAATAATGGGGAAGGGAAATAATCTTACTTCTAGGTTACTTTATAGAGATTGGTGAAAAAATCCTTTGACGGGGGCTGTATTGCCTACAAGACCACTACCACTTCTTTTTGAATGACAAGAATAATTTCCCTTTAGTGGTCTGCAGATTTCTGGATAGCTTCCTGATGGGGAGTATTGAATCTGAACATGTTTCTAAAGGATACTCCTGAGGGGCACTTATAGTAGGTTTGGTGGGAATTAGGTTCCTTCTATGGGGCTCAACTCAAAGGCATGCGTACCTGGTTCTGTCCTTACTGAATCACCAGAACAACCTGGGTACAAAATGAAGCGAGATGAGAGGCGTGGTGCCTTTCTGATTACCAGCAGTGGCTTCACATCAGAATAGGAGTTTTTAATAGGAAGAAAGGGATTTTAACCAGGAAAGAAGCTATTGACTGATAAGGGATACTTGTTGAAAGTAGTCTATTTAAGATGTTGATATAAGGATTGCTTGTCATGTTAGTCTTTCATTAAATAAACCTATGAAGGTATCAGGATATTTATCATTACAAAAGTACAAAATCCTATTCATATTTTACCTAGGAGTATGCTGCACAAAAGTACAATAGAACCGAGAAAACATGGTTTTGGATCAGTTATAAGACATGAACAATATGCTCAACTAATAGTACTTAATGCCGGTGTGGCTGGATCCCTGCTATTGAAATTTTAATTACTAAGGTACATCATTTTATTGCAAGCATGAGAAGGATTTTTATAAAGAAAAAATCCTAACTATTTTTATTTCTTTGTAGTTTTTCTACCGCAATTGATATGATATATGGTTTAGGATGATTATTGCATCAATGTTTCAAAATCAGCTGTACTGATCTGCAATGAAAACTTATTTATTAAAATTCTGAGATTTTCAGCAGATTAGTCAATATGTAGTTAAAACACTACTGTTCAAAATAATGCTGAAGTCGATTGTATATATAAAACAGAAACTTCGATTCAGTTATATGTTATATAATTATGTGCAGGTTAGTTCTAAAGGTAGAAAATAGCCCTTGGTAAAAAGTGGGCAGATATAGTTATAGTAATATCCACAAAATGGCACATTGTTCACTTTTTTGTATTTAACCAATCAAAACCAAAAGCAAAGAAACACAGAGTTCTTTCTGATAAAGAATCTTCAAATGAGAACATAGTCACTGAACATGAAAGATATCGTAATGCTAAAGATAGAGATTCGCGACCATCACCATTTAAAAATGCTTGAGCATTAATACTGAACTATGTGCATTACGTGAACCCCATGTGACAGAAGCTTTGCCATCGCTTTGGGCTTACAATTGGCATCCATTATGTTGTATGGTTAGGATTGCAAATGGCAATCTATGGGCCGCGTTCCATTTATCATCACAATCTTCAGCTAATTAAATGCAGTGTTTACACCTTCATTAAATTCCACAGCACTAAGCAGCAGTAACTGTTCCCTATTGGCGCTTTCATTGTCACTTGCATGTCCTGCCAAGCATTAGGTTTCTTTTTACCTACGCCAATCAAAAGAAACAAATTCATATGAACCATGTAGAAAATTTTGCTTTTAATAATGGTGCAGCATAAAAGCAAACCAAGAACAGGTGCCTTCACTGGATTTATGGAATTGCTTAAATCAGCAATGTATTTATTGTGTAAAGGTGATCAGTATAATGTTAATGTAGAATCAAAGCTGGAGAATTTTTTGTCCAGGCTGTGCTTTTAACATACATCTGACTGATGAAAACACGGGATACAGCCATAAAAGTCATATAGCTGGTCATGGGAGCTTACAAATCAATATTTTACTCAGTATGTAAAGTGATAAGCTGGTCATAGTTTATAAATTGTCACGGTACTTAATGATTATGTCTATATATATATTGTTAATCTATATATATTTACTAAAATCAAGATAATTTTGAGAATTTTTGTGCATTTAGTCAGCACGCAGTAATTTGAGAAAGCTTTACATTTTTTATAAAGAAGTGCCGTATTTATGAAATACAAGTTTGTCAAAATTACAGTCCCTTTAAATTCTATGCATTTCAAATGCTAAATTAGCAGTGCTACATCTTAGAAAATCATTGCCATATTTCTTGTAGAAAGGGGCTTGGGTGCTTAAACCCGGATCTTAGATTGCTGAAAATACAGGGCCCCAGTGGGCGAGCAATCAGAATCCCACTCTGAATGCAGCATGGGCTTCTGTAAAATTCCTGATGCCCTTTCCAGAGCACTTATGGCGGGGGGGAGGCAAATATGCCAGCACCTGGCTGAAGTGTCCACAACACTGGCTGTGATGCCTGGCTTTAGCGCCAGCACTTGCGCTATCCCCAGCTACATTGGCATTCCAAGGATGTTCAGGATGGGCTAGCCTTGGCACAGACCCTCTGGCCCATTATGCCTGCCGGATTGCCAGAGGAGATACACCATGATTTTCAGGAACCCGAATCTCTGGCCTCTCACCTGTGAAGGAGTTAGAAGGAGGGTTTATTACACTTTTGGGCTACGCAATGGGGAAGTCCGCAATAGATTAAGGAAGAGCAGGCGGCTCAAGTAGCGCCATCCATTACCTTAGCTCTGGATTGAACTATAAGAAGTATTGAACATATGGGGAAATGAGCATGATGCGTTACTTCTATTATAATAATGAGGGACAGAGGTTGTATGAATTTGGGTATTTACCCATAATATTAATGGTAATTTCCTACTTGGCCAATACGTAATGCACAATACAAGTCTTACAAGATGCAACAGATGATATAAAATTGCACTATAAAGCACTAGATTGTCATATCACTGGATTTATCATCATCCGTCTTTATTTGTTAGCCATGGGCCTTTCAAATTACATGATAGATCAACAAATTACAGCAAACCATATTAAAACCAAACTATATACACAAATGGTGGTAACATGACCTTAAGAATTTACAAAGTTTCAGATCTTCCATCTTATAATCTATTCTTTAAACTATATCCTTTCGTTTAAGTTTAGTAGAAAGGAGCGTAAATAAAACAACCCTGTAACTTCCTCAAAAATGTCAATGACAGAAACACACTTTATTCTCCTCAGTACCAGATTATGTTGCTTGAGAATATTTTTAAAGATAAGTTCCTATTAGGATCAAACATAGGGCAATGCACAAAATGTTATATTTTACATCTTCTATCGGTTTTATTACCACAATCCACAAATCGTTATTCCTTAGGTTGCTTATTATATATCCACCAAAGAGATATTTGATGGAAAAGTGTAGAAATCTTCAGCTGGTGAGTGCTTTTCTTAAATTTGAATTTATTCAGTGTAAAGGTAAAGGGCCTGATTGCTGTTTTCTTAATTTTTTGGGAACCAAAGGGAGCCAAAATCTGAGTTAGCACTCATAATATCCTGTTGAGAATCTTTAAGTAAGTATCAGTCTCACATGCAGCTGGTTTATAAAGCTAATAAATCAGTAATGTATTTGCACAATATGAAAGTGATCACATGATATAAAGAGTATTAATCATGCTTTTACTTGATGTGTGAAATGAACATGAGTATCAATGTAGAATACAAAGACAGTGAATTAGGTCAATAATTTCTTTACAATTGTTAATATGCAGTAAAATTGAAATAAGATGCTTTAATGTATGGAGTAATACTAGTTGTCCCCTTAAAATCATGGGCGTTTATATTTGAGAACTAACAAATGAGCACCTTAATTATGGTTGCTGTTTATTAGTGCGTGTTTTCTATTTGGGTTGAACATTGGTTGAACAACAGATCTGCGTCAAGATCCACCTACTTGATGCATTCAGGTACGAAAAGATGTAGGGTGGAAAGCGAAATCCCTGCAGAGAGTTTCCATGCTCAGCTATAGAAACAGGTTTAGTTTTAGCAGCTATCTCCAGAATTAGAATACCCATATTCATACCCCAGAGGTCCTAAGCGCCTCGGTAGTCAGCCTTTCATCGCTTTCTTCGTCGAGCCGAGTTGATTGGCGTCTCACCGCGGCTGCGGAATCAAAATTGATACAGCCCGTAGCAGCGGCTGACTGATAGCGACCAAGAGCCCGCCGGCCTAAAAGCGCCTGCCACAGGCTTCTGCCCGATCATGCCTAGTTGAGATTAGCTGGCGTATCAGCCGGAAATCGCCTTTTTTAGGCCAAATTCGAGCCGTTCAATCTCCAGGAGGGCCCAAAGGCTATCGCACCGCCCACAAAATGACATTGCGGCTTCTGCGGGCGGGCGGAGTTGATTGATGGGTATGCGCCCGTGGGAATCAAAGTGCGCCGTCATCCCCAGCCCCAGCCACGTGAGACTGCCTGCCATTAAATTATAAGCCCGCGGGTGACGGAACGGCTCTACCCCGCCTTCATTCCGGAAAACACTCTAGAAGGGACATGCCGGGCATGCCTTCAACAACTAGTCTACTCCGCGGCTGCGTGTATCTGAGAATCTGAAAACTTTACGCGACTGCATGCTGCCAGCTGGGGAAAGGGTGACCCAGAGTACACAGCGATTGGCACAGCCTTAGCAGCGCCAAGGTAAGCGACCTCACTCTTGCCTGGAAAAACGCTTTATTATTTTCTTAAAGCATGCTTCCTGGTTTATCCAGGAACACCATGCAGGGTAAAGCTGGTCGAAGTCGGCTATTATGCTCGAAGCCATACTGCCCTATGAGAGGAAACACAGGAAGGACTCTTTCCAGGGAAATTCACATTGCTTTTAGGGAAAAACTCTGCCAAATGCTCTCTGCTCCTTTTTATTTTTCCTGAACTCTGCTTCCAGAAACCGAATCACGCTACAAGGGGCAGGATGCTTCACAATACACTTCAAAAAATTAAGAGAGGTAGAGCTTCCTTTTGCAGAAATAGTGCTAAAATGCAGACTGCGGGGCTTTTCGTGTCCAAGCCCACCAAAGAGCGGAAGGAGCACCACCCGACTCAAGCAAAACCCCTCTGGCTTTAGGGAGGGAGAGGGATGCTTTTAATAGCGTTGGAAATAAGCAGCCTGCAAACATAGAGCTTGATTATACGCTCAGGAGATGGGAAAGATGCACCCGATTCAAGCGCCATGGCTGGGGAGGAGGAAGAGGTCTGCTTACCGTTTGGAAGAAACGCCACGAAAGCCGGGAAGAGCGGGGGGTGAGAGGCCGAGCCTGACAGTTGGCTACTCTTTTCGTTTTGGAAAGAAGCCGCACACATAAAGGACTTATTCAAGAACCCTCCTGGGGAAGGGGAGGGGGGGGGGGTGGGAGATGAGCGTTTGATAAGTGGGAGGGAAACACCCCACCCGCTAGCAGCTTCTCTTCATGAACAACTCCTCTTGGGAGGGACTGAGAGGGATGCCAGTCTGTTGAACACTGATTAAAAACGCTACACAGAAACGCCCCTGGACTTGCCGAGTAGAGCCAACTTCCAAAGTGAATGACACACACACAGATACACTCAGCCCACTACAATTGCCAGCTAGGGGAAGCTGGGGAAGACGCGAACACATTCTAGCTATGCTTATGCAGATTGACACCTGGGAGGGAGAAGGGAGAGAACTGAACTAGGACGATCGTGGACAGGACAGCCGCGCCTGGGCGGCGGCTGTCAGCTGTCATGATGATGGGAGGGGGTGGTATTGTCTTCTCATGATTCTCAAAAACTCTTTCCCTGGCTCCCATCTGCTGAGCTATGCAGGGGAAACGGGCTGTATCATGGCCAGGGGGGCTGTCCTGCTTTGCAGGCAGGCAGGGAAGAAAAGGCATGCAGGGCGGAGGGGGAAGCACCTTTATGTGAAGGCGTGCGCCCTGGCCATTGCACTGGCTGGCCACAGAACAGCCAGCTGTGAGAAGGGGCCAGGGCAAGGTGAGTTCATATAACCTGGCTTTCCTCCACTTTTATTGGCCTGGGCAGAAAGGGTCATAGATTGTTTCACAACTTGTACAGTTTCTTTACTTAGATGTTCTGGTTCACGGCTTATGGCTATTCACTCACAGGGTCATAACCAGTGGTGGGATTCAAATAATTTAACAACTGGTTCCATTGGTGGGATTCAAATAATTTAACAACTGGTTGTTTACAAGCACCATTTTAACAACCAGTTCTGCTGAAGTGGTATGAACCTGCTGAATCCCACCACTGGTCCTAACATAGGCTAGACACACACACACACAGAGAGAGAGAGAGAGAGAGAGGCTAGACACACACACATACACACAGCTTATATGCCATTAAAGGTTAAAATGAAATGAAATGAAAACATACACACAGCCTTGTTAGGTAAGTTTGGTAAAACTTTCAAACAAATCATAATCTCTTTAATGAAAATACTTTAAGCAAATCCCTACATCCTGGACAAATTGATATTGGAGAACTCTCCTCTCTCTCGGAGAAGTCCTTATTCTGGTTTATTAAGCTTTCAACTGGCCCTTCAATAAACCCTGCCAATATACAGTGTCTGTGTATGGATTGCTTAAATTCAGCTCTCAGGCTGATACCAGTAGAATCAGTCACTCTCTTGGCTGACCTACTCACCTCAGAGTTTAGTTTTCTTTCACACAGACAGACCTTAACACAGTACCAAAAAGCCATTCACAGAGAGCACCCTGGTTTTTGTGCTCCCAAGATCCTTCTGACTAAAAAATCTCCACATCTCTTCTGACAGAGAGCTAAACCTCCTCCTCCTTTCTGCATCATGACACTTCTACCCCAACTAGACTACTTCCTCGTTATGCATAATGTGAAGATCAGCTCTTAGTTTATTTCTTTTAACCCAGATATTGCTCAAAGTTACTTTCCAACAAGTATCTTACTTTTATGCACTATGCACTTTGAACTTGCCACAGCAGCATCTACATGAGGACACAATACAACTGTATGTATTCAAGCAGTTTTATTTATTTAAATGTCTGATGTACATTATTTCTCATTAAAATAATCTAACTATTCCATGGTAGGCTGTGCTAGGCACCCAGTCTTAGTTTCTTTCATCGGCAGGTCCATGCTGGCTCAAAACTTGGCAAATGCTTCTGATGGCCTTGTTTGTCTTCACAAGCACATGCACTATGGGCCAAATGTTACCCTGTCTCATATTCCTCCCCAACATGCCAAAAGGCCCCAATCAGCTTTGGAATGATCTTGCTCAGCACCAAGAGTGCTGCTTCCCAGAGCATTCCCTCACAAGACATATGAGAGCCTGTTCTGAACATCACCCTCTAATTCTAGATAATGACTTAGGGTCTAACCATTCTAAGGCCAGACCTATTTAACTTAAACATTTCTCTTTCTAGGACATTGAGAAGCAGGTGAAAAATTTTTTCCCCCAAAGCCAGTCTGGTGACCCCCCCCCCCCACAAAAACAAGTGGCTAATCCCATCATCAATATGACACAGACAAGCCTTTATTGGCATTCCAAAATACAATAAAACAATTGTCCATAAAAGATAGATACAACAGCCATTCAGAGTCTTATCAATAGTTTAGTCCAAATGGACTCATCAAAAGTGCCATTCCTATACACCTCTCCACAGACCAGACTGAAAGCCCACCAACAGAGCCCAGGCATCACAACAGCATACAGTATCAACGCTCCACTATAAAATACAGAGTTTGTTAGAGTGGCACCTAACACAGAACAAGGGATAGGGGGCGAGGAAATGGGCAAACAATTGGTTTGACTCCCATAGGTTGCCACAGCCTTCATCTATCATCAATATGGATGAATCAGCTGCAGCTGCAAAAAACCTACATGGGAAAGAGTGTAGTTCAATATAGCCATTTGTCACCCCTTCCCCAATGGCTAAAGTTTCTTCAGTCCTGACTAATGACTGCCTTGTGTCTTTTTTGAATGAATGGCCCTTCTCTGATCAGGAAGAAAATCTGTGACAGTATTTCCTGTAGACTTATATTTTTATTTAGGGTTGCCAGGCAGGCTGGCAAATGGTGGTAGTCTGGGGAGAGGACATGGATGTAGTACCATTAGTGACAGTGTGATATCGTTTTCAAGGACCAACCTGACATGGCATCATATCTCTATTTCACAGAATTGCTGAAAATACTATGGTGAAGCCAGAAGTTTGTATTCATCCATCCATGACAGCCAAAAATACCTCCAGAATTCTTCTTGTTTGGCCAATAAGAGGGTGGTGATAGTTCTAGTTACCTCTTTTATTCCATTACATCTTATTCTCTTTCCCAGTTGAACTTTAGCTGTGGGTCCATGTGGGTTCCACAATCCCAAACACAGGGCTTTTAGTGGTCAAAAGGGGCCTTCTCCTTTCATCTTTTACCAATGGAAAAGACATTTTAGACATTCTCCTAGTTCAACTGGTAGGATACAGCCTGATTAATGAAATATTCACCAGCTACATTGGATTGAATTTTATAATAAAAAGGTTTTTTATAAACTTTCATAATAAATCAGCTTAATCAATCCAGCTGTATTTGATCATATGCTTACAAGTTAATTACCATTGCTCTTTAACCCTTCTTTCCTAATCCTGATAACAGTATCCACAAGCTTACAGTTCTTCTGCATCAAATAGACTTTCCTTTGTGCTAAACTGGCCTTACAAATACACACCACAGGGTGTTTAAGAACATTTTGTTAATAAATCCTTGTTGGAATAATAGCAATGAATTCTTACATGTAAACAACAATACCCTCATTTGATTCCCCATTCATATTCTCATGTTTCTTAGTGGCCTGCCCTGGATCTGTTAATGAGCTGGTAAGTTTAGACTGCAATTCCTTCCCTTAATCATGTCAGCATCTACAAAGGTAGTTTTCTGGCAGTATTATCAGCATGAAAAACACAAAAAAAATTAAAAAAAGTTTTAATAGAAAACAATAACTTTCAAAGCTTTGATCTTCTTCTCAGGTGTATCCTACTAAAGATCTGGACTATGATAATAATGACACCAGAGAAAGGAACTGAAGCATAAGAGAGGAAAGAGACCTTTGGAGTCAGAGAGAAGGGTGTTAGGAATCAGAAAAGTCCAGGCCAACAGTAACCTTAAAAGGTCTTTATTGAACTGGCAATCATGATCTTCTACAGACAATGCGAATTCTGACCAGACTCTCCCAAGCAGCCGCTTTTTACAGGCTGACGTTTTCCCGCGGAAACCCCAACCCAAACATCCCTTCTTTCCCATCCTACTATTCCCACCAAGGACAGATTCACACAGAACAGTAGCAAGCACGCAGCAAGGCAAAGCAAGAGATAAAGATGGGTCTGGGCACGACGCCCAGAAGCAGGAATGTAGATCCAAGGTTCAGTCAGGCTTCTAGCAAACCGAACCAACCTTACAAAGGGCCGTCAAGTAGGTTGAAATAGCACACATCAAATAGTACCTTTTTGAGATTGTACCATGAAAGGTAGCCAATTCTACATTATTTTATTATTATTATTTATTCCAATGAATGATGGTGGGGCATTTGGATTTTCTGCCCTAAGCATCCAAACACCCTTGAGCTAACTAAGTTTGCATTCAAAATCTAACTTCAAAATCTAACATTCAAAATCTAACTTTAGCAAATTTTACACAATTTAATATTCAGAAAAAGGGATAGTTGGGACTGATTTTTTTCCAAAAACACAGACAAATGTGGAAGTTTTCTGTAGGAGACACTACAGTATTGATCTTCCAAAGTCAGTTCCACATTTGATATATAATATCTTCAGTGTGATGGTTGGATCAAGCTATGATAGAACTTTGTTTCATTCTTATTTGCAAGGCTGTGCTGAAGGTATCAAATTCAAAGTCTGCTGACCCTGAATTTCACTGACTAGTCCAAATCAACCCCCTACAGCCCAGCATTTTCTAAAGGCAATGGTAGCTCCCTGTACAAGCATCAGTTCATTACTGACCTGTGGAATGACATCACATTATGATATTTACTAGGCAGATTTTGTTTATGAAGTGATATGCCACTGCCTTTTCCAGTTATCTATACTTTACTACCAGCTGGGTGCTCATTTTACCAGCCTTGGAAGGCTGAGTCAACCCTGAGCCAGCAATCTGAAATTGACTTTTGTTGGGATTAAATTCAGGTCATGAGCAGAGCTTTGACTGCAGTACTGCAGTTTACTAATCTGTGCCATGGGGCTCCAGCATTTTTAGGCATAATGAATTTAGAATTCTGAAAGCTGATGGGAATTGAAGCATCTGAATGGGGTCCCCTGCTTCCCTCTAAAAACATCTTCTGTGCCTTTGCTTGATATCCTGTATCAAACTCACAGAAGCACCAGTGCAGGAATCTTTCTTGGCAATATTCTGAAAACTTTTATGTTGTAGTGTATGGTACTTGCAAAACCTTATTTAAATACTTACTTACTGTAAAGAACCTGATTGGTGATTAAAGACAGTGTTAAAATTAACCATGACACTAAGATATGAAGCCAAGTGTTTTAGCAACATTAGCAAAGAAACTAAACATTTACAATTTATTAACATTTTGCTCACTGTGTTCTTTTCTTTCAGACTTAGTACAAGTTCAACTGAAGCCTAATCCTCAAAGCACGATGGTAATGTAAACTCTTGAAATCAATGTGCTGGCTCTGGTAGAACAGTCTGGGGACTCCAGCCTAAGGAAATAAACTCGGTGATCTATATAATCATATAGGTTTTAAGAGAGAACTTAAAATAAATATTTAAAGAAACAGACTTGGCCTATTGGCAAAGAGAGAAGAAGGAAAAGGAAAAGAACTTTGAATTTAAAAGACTTAACTGTTTTTAGAGCTAAGGGTTACCATGAACATTATGAGAAGGCAACAATAGAGAAGTTTTTCAAGTTCAACTGGAATTTAGGAGGACTGGAACACAAAACAGGGAGAGGCTACAAACAATCAAGAAATGAAACAAAATGAATTTTCTTCTCCCTTGATGAAGCCCTAGTCTTGATGGAATGCTCTGTCTAGTGAAACCAGGCTCCTATGGTACCTTATGCAATTACACAGGGCCTGTAAGAAAGAGATGTTCCACCAGATTATACCACCGAAATGGTTGTTGTCCAATATTATAAAAACCTCCAAAGAAGTTAGACAAGACTGTTTACTAGCACATACGCTTTTCATTTTCTACTTAAACAACTTGGTAGAAAATTTAACTGATCCACGATTTCATCCTCCAAAAATTGTCAACAGACACATTTCGGTGCCACTGTAGGCAGATGATGTGGTGATTCTATCAAGAACGCAAATAGGGCTAAGAAGAGCCCTGGCCAAATTAACCTCTTACTGCAACTAAGAAGACCTATTAATCAATTTTTCAAAAACTAAAATTCTGGTTGTAGGGAAACACCCATGGGGTAGGGCATAGTCAGTTTTGGGAAATAAGATAGAACAGAGGTGTCAAACTCGTGGCCCTCCAGATGTTATGGACTACAGTTCCCATCATCCCCTGCCAGCATGATGCTGGCAGGGGATGATGGGAACTGCAGTCCATAACATCTGGAGGGCCGCGAGTTTGACACCTGAGAGATAGAACAAGTTCACAGCTTTAAATACATGGGAGTAGTCCTACAGGCCTCAGGGGTAAAGTCTCACCACCATAATACAATGGCACATGCTGGTGAAAGGTCCGCAAATGGTATTTTAAAATTCTGCAGAACTTGGGGTGGATCCTGCATACCAGCAGCTCTCAAATTATTTAAAGCTAAAACAATCTTGCAGCTGGTGTATGTGTAATCCAGTCAACCTGACCCAGATAGACTGTCTGGCCAATGGACTGGCCAATGCCAAAGACTGTAAAAGAACTGCGGACCTTCTTTGGATTTGCAGGAAATTATAGAAGATTTGTAAATAATTATTCGACCATCACTAAGCTTTTGACTTCACTTTTGGCAGGCAGAATGCAAGATAGAAAAGGAAATAGCAGGCATACTCAGAAATTAGAATTGTGGAGTGGAAGACATCAAGAAGCTTTTGATTCTGTTAAAAAATTGTTAACATCTGCACCTGTCTTGGGATTTGCTAACTGAAAACTCCCATATTTACTTACTTACTTACTTACTTATTTATTGGATTGTATAGGCCGCCTCACCCCCAAAGGGCTCGAAGCAGCTCACAGCCATAACTATACTCAATAACAGTTACATAAAAACATAAATATAAGTTAACCCGATAAAATGACACAATTACAACAGCAACAAATATTTCAGCAGCAACAGATATATCAGAATTAAAGAAAACAAGGAAATAAAATCAAATCAGTCACCCGATCTAAAAGCCGGGAGGGGAAGGGCCAAGCCCAAGATGGAAGTCATGGCCCTGCCAAGATGGAATATGGAATATGCCAAGATGGAATATGGCAGCCTCATTGGCTGCTTGAGTGGATTGGGAGCAGCTCTATACCAAGAACAAGAGGGAGAACTCAGGGTGATTGCATATGCCAGTCGTGGCTTGAGTGCAAGTGAAAGAAATTACCCTGTACATAAATTAGAGTTTCTTGCTCTTAAATGGGCCATAAAATTTAAGGTTACAACTGACAATAATCAGTTGACATATGTTCTCACTACAGCAAAGTTGGATGTCACCTCCCATTGGGGGTTGGCAGCATTATCTAATTACAATTTTACTATTACATATAAGGCAGGCAGAATGAATGCGGATGCAGATGGGTTATCCCATAGACCACATGACTCTGTATCAGAAGATGATAGTGGATTAAAGTTACAGGAGCGTGTCTCAGAATTATTATCAAGAGCTAAGCCTGACACTGAGGATTTGGAAGAAATGTCTGTGGCTAGTTGTGCTGCTCTGTGGCAAAAGCATGCTGCTTGTGTCATAGTACAGATAAATGGAGAGGATTCCACTGAAGATAATTGTTCTGGGATTGAGCTGCTGTCCTGTGATGATGGAACTGTGCCAGATGAGTATGAATACCCACAGTCATGGCCTGGGACATCAAGTATGCCTGGACTTTGTTCTGAAGATTGGAGAGAGATACAGAGAAAAGACAAGTTTGTTGCCCAAGTGATCCAAATAATAGAGGAAGGTAGCAGACCTAGGGAGGGAGAAGAAAAAACATGAAGCTCATGAAGTCCAGTTGCTGCTGAGAGAATGGAAACAACTTCATTTGCATGAAGGGATACTCTACCGAAGGGTAAAAAGGAAAGAGGATTTTATTGCTCAATTAGTTCTTCCATGGTCTCACAGGAGTCGAGCATTACGAGGCATCCATGATGAAGTGGGACACATGGGCATGGAGAGAACACTGGACTTAGCTCAAGACCGGTTTTGGCCTAAAATGGCAGCTGATGTTGACCATAAGTGCAAGACCTGTGAGTGGTGTTGGTAAGCTTGCTTATTTATTACCAACTGCAAGAGCCCCACCCTCCTCAATTGATTTGGCCCGCAGTAGGAGAAGGAAGATCTACAGCTCAATTGAGGGAATTACTTTTTTTTCAGGCCCATGTTGAGGAAAGACCTGCAGCAGCTACATCCTATGCAGAAGACCACATGAGAGAAAGAACCTACTTGACCACTACAGTCATTTTCTGAGACTATGTTTTAGATGCCCTTGTCATCTGGGTAGCAAACTGAGGAAGGGCCTTCTTGGTAGTGAATGTGGACCAAAATTCCTCTCCAAACTTATTCATTTCTCCCTTCTATCACTGACTTCTGCCAGTGGTATTGCATCAATGATTTTTCCTTCCTACATTCTAATGAATGAGTCTGTGTTTTTATAAATGTATTTTACTTAAGGTCTTATTTCATTTTATGAAGTGTTTTATAATGCTCTGCTTTCAATTGTTAGTTGCCTAAATGATCTTGATTAGGTAAAAAGGTGTGTTATAAATTTTGTAAATACATTTAGATGCAAGAACCACCACTGTGGGATCCTGTTATTGCCAGGACTTGCCTTCCACCTAGTGAATAGCATAATACCCAACTATCATGAATAAAACAAATCTTTATAATGAATATTAATTCCTAGATAATACAAGTAACTGGGAACAATGAGTAAACATATATCTTTAGGTTGAGTACTGAAAAAGAAATATGAAAAGGTATGTTGCAAACCAATTCTTACACTTATGAAGAGATGCAACACTCCCATCCTTGGAATGGATCCAAGGTCAAGCATCTTGGCACAGCTTGACAGGGCCTGTCAAAAGTCTTGACACAAGATTTGACTCCAGTCTTGCCCACATAATTTCAACCCAGGCTAATGATTTATAGTATTCTTGCACCCTGGAAAATTCTTTTTTTTTCCCAATCAGAATTTTGGGATACAGGCTCAAAGTTTCTTTCTAAGCCTTAACTAATCATGTCAGATGTCTGAAAAATGGACATTTAACTGCCTAGGAAGTGTTTGTAATGATCCGTCATGGTTCTTGACAGCTTGGCCATATGACCACTGGAGTATATAGGGTGGGGCAAACCAGCATGTAAGCTCTGGCCTCTACATTCCTAGGGACACCCAGGTCATCCCTATGCAAAGCAAGAAGCAGCTGCCACTTGTAGCACTGGTCACCAGCCATTAAGCAATGGGCAGACCTGGCTGCTACAGAGACCAGTCTACGAGTTCTTAAAGGCAGGTAGACCAGTATTTTGGATTGCTGGTCTATCCACAAATGAAAGTAATGGGTTATTCTTCTTAATGGCAGGGAGACCAACCCTCCAGAGAGCTGGTGTCCCCACAGTTGGAAGGAATTGGTAGACCTGACTGCTGGAGAGCAGGTCTTCCAAGATGGGAAAGACCTGAAGAATTTGGGGGCTTGGAGAAATTCAGTTCTTGTCCTGAATGCCATTTTCTGTAGGTATGCCCCTGCACATGACAAATAAAAAGTGGTAGTTTCTGTTTGTTAGCACAGGTCACAATATGCTTGTATCATCCCTTCCTGAGATATCATTCTAGGATTTAATTCCACCCTTCCCAGCTGATAAGCCTATGTTATTATAAGAAATATTTTGTAAGGTACATCTATTCTGGAGAACTGAGTTTTACTTCTGCTGGGGCTGTATTGCCTCTGTTGTGTTTGGTAGGATTGCCTTTTAAATTGCAATATAAGCTGCTTTGGATCTTTGTTCTGGAGGTAAGTCAGAGTATGTGAGTTTTAAATAAATTAAACAGAATATTGATATGATAGAAGCAGTCTCCTCATTCATAATCTAGTAATTGTATTCCACATAAATATTCAGTATTTTGGGGAGTCAGTCTTCATCAACAGCAGTATCGCTTGTATAGACGAATGAAAATCAAGATGCTGACATCTATGTTCCAAATTCTATGAACTTTTTTTCCTTTTAAGCAGGTGTGTGAGGTAAGGTGAACACAGTGTATTGAGACAGTTGGCATAATTCTGGTAAAGCTGGCATCTTCCTTTCTTGGTCCTCTCAGGGATACAAAATGCTGAGCTAGAGAGTTCTACACATAAATGCTTTCAATTAAGCTATAATGTATGATGAATCTTGGTTTATATTTTGCATTCTGTTGCATGAGTAAGATATCTTATTTTGCATCATGCTGTGCCATGGATACTTACTGCAATACTAATTTCTGATTTTTTTTCTTTTCCACTTTAATGCATTTTGATGTGATAAATGCATTTGTTCTTATTTCATGGGTGAATTTTCATTCTTTCAGAAGAGAAATTCTTTCTGGAGATATCTGTTTCCATGCTTATAAGATATCATGTTAGGAAAAAAAATCAGAGCAGGGCCATATATAGGGGGTGAGGGGGGTGCTGGCCCAAGTGCAGGAAGGAAGGGGGAGGGAGGAGGGAGGGATGGTAGGAGTCATTATAACTGCCATTGATCAGAGTGACTTGTGCAGGGCTGGCCATTGCCAGGCAGTGCCTCACTGCAGAAGTGCCTCCAGCCTCAGGCATCCATCCTTCAGTGGGGCCAACCTGATCACTTCTCACATCAGCATGCCCACCAGACTGGCAGCAGGATCAAGCTACTTGTGCATGTTGCACATCAGGTTACTCAGGTGCTGCTAGGGTTGTTGCAGAGCCATCAAGCTTGGTTGGCATAGGACAAAATCCACTGGGAACCAATGCCACTGGCACCCTCCCCACCACACACACTGTGCCCCAGCCCCACAACCATTGCTACCCTGCCTGGCCATGCTGCTAAAGTGCTAAAGTGCATCAAGTGCTAAAGACTCCAGCAGTGGCTCCAGCAGCACCCTGATGCACTGCTAGGCCACCAATTGACTAGCAAGGAAAGGGTTAAGCAACTCCTCTTCACTAACTGTCATTCACCTAAGAGTCTAGCCTCTTACAGGTAATTTTACTTGAGGAAATTTTGAGGAGATAATCACATAATTTCAGTAATGCAGACTATAGGTCACGAGGGCTCTTTCCTACAGCTTTCTCAACTGCTTCTGTTACTATTAGGCCAATTTTGTATGCTAAAGTTGCCCCTCTGTTGGCACAGGGAATGCCCCAATGCAATTGGGAGTTTTGCACTGTCCCTGGTGCTGCAGCGTGGTTGCCATGTTTCTGTCCCAAAGCCGCCACACGGCATTGGCTTTGCTCTGCAAATTTCCTGAACCGCAAAGGTTGAGGTTCTTTTGAAATGCCCCTTTGTTGCTCCAGAGGCTTCCACCACTATGCAAGACTCCTCCATAGCAAAAATGGGGCCAGTTTTCCCATCTCACTGCTCTGGCCTGCCCCACCAATGGACAGGCACTGAGAAGCAACACTCCCCCCCACCCCCGCAGTGAAAAAAAACGGAGGGAGAAACCTTGGTTTTTAGAAAGGAAGGAGAAACCTGTTGGTCTTCCAGGGAACTGGTTGGATGCCATGTGAAACAAAATGCTAAATTAAATGAAATACTGGTTTGATTAACTTTGGTTAGTATTTCTGATCTCTTCACTGATTAGTATGAGGGCTGTATGACTCAAAGCATCATGGTACCTATGAACCAAACACTACAGTGTGCCACTGTTCCTATTATTTTTTTTTCACATTCCTGCACAGGGTATTTTAAACTATCTGCTTTTATTTACTAAATCTGTTATTAGAGTTGGGTATATCTATAGGTTCCACTTTTGAAAGTGGGGAAGTTTCCTTTTTTTAACTGCTGATGCAGACCCCTCCATCCCACTTCTACTTTCCCCTTGGCTTAATGCTCTTCCTATCTGTTTTTATGGTAAACTGTATGTGCTTATGCAAACCCAAGCTTTACATTTGAAATGCTTCCCTCCTTGCCATTGACTGAAACATTATCAGCATCCCACAGACCTTTCAAGAGCAGACACAGTTCTCATTCATCATGGTGCTCAGATAATTGAAGCGGTCCACCTGCTCTGCATCCTTTCCTGTGATGCTTGCTGGGTTGTGCTATTTTGACTTTTCCCATGACCTCCGGCTTCCCAGATACTGAGATATATGCTGAAATGGATACTGAGACTTGTAGCTATTTTCAGAGGAAGCTGAAAAGATTTTTCCTTAATATGCCAGATGAGTTCCACAGTCTATGCTCAGACTGCAACAACAATTCTGCCACTTTTGTGCAGTACAGAGTTCTTTGATCTCAACAGTGAGGGGAAAACAGACCAAGCACCTATTCTTAATTCATCCCTGAATATTTGGGGGACTGATGATTGGAATAAATTACAAATGTGTAATGCTATTTCAGTTTACCATCTTTAAAAGTTTCCTTTTCTTTCTTTTAAAGTTCAAAGCATTGTCAATGAGCACATTGGAGAAGGTTGCTAAAGCTAAGAACATTTACATCTCATCAGTATCTGGATAGAAATTGACTCATCATCTGTATACACCACTCTGGAAGGAAAGACAGATTCTAAATAAACTAATTGTCAAAGTTAAATGGTTCCACATTATTATCTTCTTGCAAAGAAAAAAAGATCCAATTCTTCTGAAAGAAAATACAACATAAGGAACATTTCAGCAAGTTATCAAGTGATAAACTTGAAACCAAAAGGGAGAGATATTTATGAAAATGCCCTTTTTAACCACAATATTTTCTTCACAGAGTTTTAGATACTCCTTTTCATTCTCAACTCATCCAAAGACATTATTCTATTTGGAGAAATTGCATGGGTCATAATCTGCATGGGTCCATAAGCTAAATTTTAATGCCACAGGTTTAGAAGTGTGTTATGCTCATTGGCACACCTGTTCTTAGAGTCACACAGCTTGTGAATGTGTGTGTGTAAAGTGCCATCAAGTTGAAGAGGATATATGGGGTTGCCAGCAAACGATGAAATTGAGCTCTACCATGCCACCCTTCCTCCATACAATTCTCATGCTAGCCAACAAATTATTTTAATTGCACATGAGAAAACCCAGCAATTATATGGGTCTTCAACTCAAGGAACATTTCTGATCAGAGACAGTACTAACAGTTACTCAGCACCAACACACAATTTTCTTTCAAAAGTTTTGCAAGAAATTCCTGCCTTTTAGATTTTGCATTGGACAGCAACTATAGACTGATTTCAGTCAGGGTTGATGCTGTAGATGCCTTTAATGACTCTGAAAAGTTACTTAAAATCAATAGCTCCAAATGCCACTGAGCAGTCCAAGATATTTCTGTCTTGGTTAAAAGAGATGAAGTTGTCTAGACATCTCTATTCTAGTAGTTTTGCACTCTGCCAGCTAGGTCAGTCCCAGAAAGTAAAATGAGTGGCCACCATCACTAACATTGCTTTCTATATTTTTCTGAATTTACAAGTCAGTTTGATTAATTGCGCACTCAAAAAAGATGGAACAGAATTATCTGTATCCTACAATGTGGATACATACATCAGGAGACTCATCTTCTGATATAATCAAACCTATTCTTACAGTAGAACAATAGGACAACTACTGAGCAGGCGTAGGGTGGTCAAAAGGAACTGGAGGGATTTCTGTCACATGCACATGTCCCCACACACACACACACACACACACACACACCCCTCTGTCTTTAACCTGCAAGATTCCCTGTCTTTTTATTTAGTTATAAAATCTGGCATAGATTTTGTGCCAAATGATCAGAGATGACTTGGTGGGTAGTTTGAACTTTCTGCTACAAGCTCCCATCTGCCACAGCTGACTATTTGAAGGGAAAGGGTTTAGAGTGGAAAATGCAAGATAAACTTTCTGCTTCAAGTTTTTGCTGATCATCTGACTGGGGGTTGAGAGTTTAGCATATCCTACAAACTTTCAACCCTCCCTCCCTCCCTCCCCTCGCATCCTCAAATGGCAGCTGATATCTTATGACAGTTTTGCAAGGTGCTTTGCTGGACCCTTTTGCTCAGCCAGAAACATCAGAAGTGATGGAGAGTATATCTGGAATACAGCATCATGGACTGTGCAGTAGGATGTAGCTGGGAAGAAATGTCCTCAATGCTGAGTAACATCTTATGAATATGGAAGTGGCTTTGTGGCAAAACAGGGGAAAGGGCTGGGCACCTCTTGGCACATTTGTGTACAGGTGATGAGGTCAACAGAAGACACAAACTGATTTGGGAGCCAGGGTACAGTTGCCAGCTTCAAGTTGGGAAACACCTGGAGATTTTGGGATGCAGCTTGAAGGGGGGTGGGGAGGGGAGAGACTTCAATGGGGTATAATGACACTGAATCTATCTTCCAAAGTGGTCATTTTCTCCAGGCAAATTGATCTCTGTTGCTGGAAGATTAGTTGTAATAGTGGGAGATCTCCAGCTACCATCTGGGGTTTGATAACCTTATGTCAAGTTGGGCCTGCCCAACAAAGACAGGCACTGCCAGGCTATCTCGTATAGCACACCTATTTAAAGATGTAAGCATATAATTTAAATAGCATATTTAATTGTATGGCATAGATCTGCATAATTAATGATTGGAGAAAACTGTTTCAACCCAATGCTTTTCTTTTGTATCTTCATTGTGGGAGGCCTGTGGCAACTTGCTGAGGTGCAGCAAATTGATCAGAAGCCCATCTGATTTTTCTTCTTCCCACGCTAAGATGAAAAGGACAGAAATTAGTCTTTTCCCTCACCTTTTGCAATGTTGAGATCAAAACCCCTAATTCTGTTTCCAACCAGTTCATGCTGGAAGAAGAAGCAAAAAGGAGCTATTGTGTAGCTATTTTGCTGAGAAGGCTAGTTGGATTGTCTGTCAGCTGATCAACCAGGCAGCTGTGAGTGGGCTTTTGACCAGGCAGCAGCAAACCTGTACAGCAGCTGTTTGAGTGGTTTGATGCAATCCTATCATATCACTCATTAGTTCACAATCTGATTGTGAGTGCTGAACAAGATAAGTTCATCTGCTGAACAGACTTTCAAAGAAATCTGCAGAAACTTTACTTGTATCACAATTACTCTGTAAATCACTCAGGTGTCAAAATGAGGGGGTTGTTTATTTGTTTGTGCTGCTATCTTTTCTCCATACCTGCTTTTCTAAGTAACAAATAAAAGTAACAGTTAGAAGCAGGGCACTTTTAACTTCTCCACTTCTAAGCTGTAAGTCTGTTCATACTCTGGTAGTGAGAAATTCACAGGGAAAAGGCATAGTTCCATCATCTACCCTCTTTCCGTTAATGTTTGGTGCTTAATCCTTTGTATATGTGTGCATAATCTCAGTGTGCCTGACTGAAATGCTAAGGAATGAAGATACTTCCTGTTACACGTATTGTCAAGAAACTGAATTCCTAATGCAGATTCTTGTTCTCTTACACATTGGCCCTTTCCACATAAATCTCCTGCAACTTTTGTAAAATATTTTCAATTCCTCCTTTTGTTCACACTCAGCCCCTTGAAATGATTTTTGGAAAACATTATCTGTTTTCCCTGTTTTTTCCCAGCGTGTGGAACAAATCAGTGCTTCATGTTTCACAGCCTCATGCTGCAGTTCCCTGAGTCTTCTGTAGTCAATGCTGTGAGGATTAAGGCCTCAAAAATGCTTTGAAATGTTCCCAAAACAGGGCAAAGGGCTTCTACAAGCATGGAGTGAACTCACAAAAGGGTGTCTTAAAGAAACAGCACACAAACCTTTTTTAAATGTTTCAGCCCAAAGAATCTCTAGAAAGGAGGATGCATTTAAAACATTTTGAGTTAATTGTTTTGTGAAACCCCTACAGCAAGTGGTCTACCTGGCAGGGCTGATTTTCTTGACTTTAATCCCAGGAAGGGACTTCACTTAAGGGATGCCACTTAACCTCTCGCTGTTTGGACAGTGAAAGGGGGATGGTGGCAGCTACTAAGACTGAGCTAGGATAGTTCATATCCAGGGTTTTGTAATTTTATGTGCCTCTGGCTTATCCCAAGAATTCCTTGGACAAGATGTTCTTGATGTATATGATGTTGCTTTTGTTTGTATATTATTATTCAAATAATTGTAGAACTCTGACATTTGCTCCCCCATATCTCTCTCTCATGGTAGTGAATATACAGAACTAAAAACAGTTTATTTTGGTTCAACTGAAAAACTTATTTATGTAAAAAAATTAACCGGCAGGCTTTGTTTTTATGGATTAAATAGGTATACAGCTTGAATCAGGCATATACAACAGTGAATGCATCTCTTCAACAGACTTGTTCTGATGTTACAATTGCATGTTCCAGGAGCCCACCAGCCACGTATAGCAAGAACATGCACTACCCACCATCCTTTCAATATGTGCAGTCTAAATATTGTCTGATCAGGGACAACGTGTTTATTTACCATGAACATAAAAGGATTTTCAGACATTCTGAGGCTATATGCACATGGTAAATACATACATCGCCTTTGCTTAAGCAATTTAGAAGATCCATGTGTTCATTCTCTTCAAGCAACATGATAATTGCATATATTAACAGGGTCAAAGGTAATGTGTGTTCCAGTATGTGTAGTTTGCAGGCTCCACGTATGTTCTTTTGTAATGTCTGAACAGAACTATGTTGATGGACTAATCTTAACCTTGCTATGAGTCATCTGACTATTATTCACCATGTCTAACAATAGAGTCACTGCCAAGGGTGGGCTGAGGCTTTTTCTTTTCTTCATAGACTCCTGGAGGCACAGTAAGATAGGAAATACCTTCTATGTGTTTCTATAAATTCAAATAGAATATTCAAGTAACTAGAAAGAGGTATGGATGGAGAGTTGTCCTCTTACTCACCTAGTGCATAGATCAGGGCCTCCACAATTGTATTATATAGATGTTTATAAAGGCAGAAAATATTATCATGGACCTCCAAAATCTTGTTTCATTTGGCACCAAAGCAAGTCAGGGTATCTGCTAGACTTCTGAGAAAAGAATAGTATAGGATGTTTTAGGTCAATTACTGTTTAAAAGACTGATGCTAGATAAATGACTTGTGGGAAAGAAGGTAACTCATATTTTTCTTGAAACAATTACTTCACGACTTATTGCGAACAAAATAGAAAATAACATTTTTTTTAAAAAAATGGACTTGCTATTGTGGATCTGACTGCATTTTCCTAAGATCTGAAGCGAGAATTATCTTTAATGAACATAAAAATGCAACCGGCAAATTAAACCAAAACTGATCTTATTTCATAATTAAACCAGTAATGGTGAAGGCAGATGAATTTTTGGTAGGGGGATTTTGGTGGATTTCCCTATACAACATTGTAAGATAGATTCATTCTCTCTGTTTCTACTTATGCCATGTTTTCTCATTGGATGTTTCATTATTACTTTAGCTGCTTTTATTGACATTGTTATGTTTTAATTAATTCAACAGTTATCTCTTAATGTTTTCTGTAGCATAAATGGGTATAGGGGCAACGACCTATATATAAAAGGACACAGTGGTAGGAAAATGGATTATTACTGTTTAAATTATCTCTTTTGCTGCTTATCATTGTAGTGGCTGGAGATACTGTGGGTGGCTAAAGCTGTATTTTCAGAGATTGAATCTATTGTTCTGTGTGCAATCAACTAATTTCCAGAGCCACAGTGTTCACTCATCCTAAATGTATTGTCAAATGGGATAACAGAATGCTGTGATATGTGGCTATTTATGGTCTCCTTTTCAATTACCCACCGAATCTCATTTCATTCTCTTTGGAGCCACAATCCCCTTTCCCTGCACAAATGCATAGATGGGAGTAAATAGCTTGCATAGTGGCATTCATGGTTTTTGAAGAGCTACCATCTGTTGCTTCATCTCTTGGGATTGGCAACTCTTTAGAACACAAGTGAGCTTGGCAGAAGTCCTTGCAAGGGCCATGCATCCAGATGTAACACACTTGGAAGACTGAGTGTAATACAATCGCTGTTGCAAATGGGACTATTAGCTATCACTCCTCTTAGGAAGACAATGGACATGGAAATTAAAAGAGTGTCTTCATCAGTAGGAGAAGACACCTAGGCTGCACGAAACTGATATAACAACTAATTATAGTTAAAATGCCAATATTTATTATATAGCAAATATTATTATGTGGTACAATAAATATTTAAGATATGATCCAGGTGAATTCATAGATCAGCTATGTATACCTAATGTAAAAGAGGAGGAACATGATATTTAAATACTGTAATAATTGAATTGCATCATTTTTATTATTGTCATTTTATTATACTTGTTAAACAGGATGCAGTCTAAAAACTTTTAGGCCTATATCTTTCAGTAGGAAAAAGATTATGCACATTTTTCCTATTGAAATCAATGGGATTTCTCTTAACATAGACTTGATTGGATTAAATTATTAAATGATTGCATATTTATTGAAGCACAAAACCAGGTAAAATTTTAAACCTTGTGTTAATTTGTCACTGCCTAAGGATAGTATATAATTACAAGAAGAGTAAATAATAAACTAAATGGTGATATAAGGAAAGAGTAGCCTACCCCTCAACATAATGAAATGTTGAGCTTTCAATTTGACATAACTGATAATTATGTAGGAACTTTAACTCTGAAAAATCAGCCAGTCATCACAGAAGTATACAACCATGCAATCCTTAGCAAAGTTATACCCTTTTGTTACTCAGAGTCAGTGGGTGTAGAAGTGTATAATGGTAACAATCTATATATATAAAAAGCAAACAGTGACTTTGTTAGTCACTCCCTAACGCCGAAACAGCTGGACGGATTGCCCCCAAATTTTCACATGACGTTCCTCCCTGTTGTGGGCAGGTAATCAGACCTTCAAATCACCAAAAGTCCATACCTGAGCCAGGTAAAACGTCTTTTTCCTGGCGCACCAGGCCCTGAAGCTGGCTGTGTTTAACTGTCACTCTTAGAATGTTCGTGCAGCCTGTATGTCTGTGGCCTGAGGGCTTAGAATGTTTGTGCAGATGGGCAGAGATGAGCAGTGAAAACAGTAAATAGGTAACACAGTTAATACGACTGGAAGTGAAACACATACACACTTTGCCATGTGAGACGTCAGGTGGGGTTCCCCCCCCCCCCACACGCAGGTAACTTTCACTCTCTGTGCCTCACACACTGCTACGACATAACACACATACTTTCATACACATCCAGCTCATCCTCACACACCTCACTCTGCCCTCCCTCACATCCAACCACCACTTACCCACTTCCTCATCCATATTCGCCACAGCTCTCTTTTACTACAAACGAGCTGGAGTTTGCCTTTTTCTTCTAAGAAAATCTGTGGGGTGGGGGCAAACCAACACTACTGGCTCCTCTTCTTTTGCACATGGCCCTTTAAGGATCCAGGGAGCTGGCCTCAATCTGAGCGCCTCACAACCCTGTCTCTGCTGCCTGACTGGGATAGCCTCCTTGCCCCATTTCTGCCTTACCCAAGCCAGGACTGTGCGTGTCAACCAGCCTCGTGGACAGCAGGATTTGCACTCTGGACAGTTCCGTTGTGGAATGGAAAGGGTTACCTTAAACTAAAAAAACAAGACACCACCATATAACAATGTGAATTGAAAAGGGAAAGAGGGATTCCATTTGACCACCCCAAAAGGCTATGCTGTGGATCATTGGACCTGCATGGACATTGCAGACTGTGATGAGAAGGACAATTGCCACAGTGGCCCCTTCTGCACGGGCCAAAAACAGTGGTTTAATGATGGTAAAAACACTGTTTTGGGAGAGAACTTCACACAACCACCATTGTTGCAACGAAGCTGCAACGCTCTATTCCCCCCCCCCCAAACGGTGTATTGGTGAATCATTAAACTAGCGATTCTTTCAAAAAATGGCGCTCTGCAACCAGCCCCAAGCAAACGGCTGGGCAGGAGGTTCTTCTGCTCCGGCCACGCTTGCATTTTTAAAATGTCTGGTTCAGGTCTACGTAGCTACACAGGTGCTGTGGGCGTACATGTGTGCATTTCTATGTAGCTACGTAGAAATGAATGGCCAACAAAAAAACCCACCGCACTGCCATGCGAAGTCTCGGGGCAACACCAGTGTTATTTACACCATTTGCACAGTGCACCATTTGCATTTGGCCCATGCAAAAGGGGCCTATGTTAGGATCCACTTAACTCAGTGTTGTCATAATTTTTAATTGCTTTCTGCTCTCTCTAGCAGAGTGCATCTTATCATCAGAAACCAAGACTGCATTTGCATCTCATTGAATATGGCATTATTGTTGTGATATAGCAGGGTTCCACTACCTTTTTGTGCATGTGG
Source organism: Sphaerodactylus townsendi (assembly GCF_021028975.2). NCBI lineage: Eukaryota > Metazoa > Chordata > Lepidosauria > Squamata > Sphaerodactylidae > Sphaerodactylus > Sphaerodactylus townsendi. Next base: position 83,566,900 of record NC_059431.1, on the reverse strand, counting down.
GCACCTCTGAAACTCTAGCACAAGGTGATGAGCATAACTTATATATTCTATTTATGTATTTTAATTGCTGATGTTTTCGTACTGTTAAATCAACTTGAACGGGACCTTGGTTGGGGAAGGGCAAGATATAAATCTTATAAAATAAATAATAAATAGCCACAAAATGACTGCTGCAGGAGATGGAACAATACACACACACACAAAGAGAGAATGGAAGTGAAAGTAGAGAGGACAAGAAGAATAATTCTTAAAAATACATTGGGAAAGAAGAATGTGAGAGAGAACACAACCAACACTGCAGCGACAGCTTTTGCCCAAACAATGTTATTTTAATCTACACAGCCCATCAGATATCCAATAGCTAATGAGAAACCCTGCTGGGAAGGATCCCCACTCACCCTGTTCACTTTCTAAAAACATTTGGCATGTGTTGGAAAAAGTGTTGACAGGCGCCAGAGGGACCCTGTGCGTTCCTTCATATTGACACTGCAATATCAAGTGATGTGTGACTGCAGTGTAGGTTTTGAAACTTGGAGATTTCATAAACTTAAAGCAGATCCACTTCCCTTAAGATGATCCACCATGTTGTATACCAGAGTATGTAACTCTAAAACAGATAATAAATTAGGCACATGCCTAATATTTTGGTATAGGGATTTTGGTTTAGATTTTTCAACATCCGAAATGTTTGAAAAAAAAGAGGTTAAAAGAGTTTTTATGAGACAGGCCATGTCTGTTAGTAAGAACTACTTTGAGTGATGGAAATCAGTGTCTCTTGCAATGGCTGAACTTCCTGGCAGCTCATTCGTACACATCTGATCTTTACTAGTCATCTTCCCATACATATACATTTCCCTACAACTGGGAGGTCATTAGATATACAAACGACTGCTATAAACATTATGATAACAACATCTTTTTGTCTTTTGCTGCCAAGGACAAAGGAAGATAAACCGAAAATGGAAAGCTTGATGCTAACTATATGGCAGAATAGTCTAACACACGACAATTGTACAAGTTGCCATAGGGGCATTTCTTTGAAATGTAATCAGAAAAACTTTATCACTAGAGATTTTGGTTAAATAGAAATCAGGAAAATGGTATATGTAATTTGTCCTGCTTAAGGGCAGAAAGATGTAGAGATGATCTTCCATCTGTGTTAAATTATACAATGCAAATTTTGTCTGCTATCAAGACACAAGACCTGTCAAAATAAGAATGTTATCTGCTTTGCAAAAACAGGGCACTACAGTTTAGCACCACCACCTCTTCCCTTACAAGGAAATGAACATGTGTTTCCCATCATAGGTTGTACCTTTAAGAAGATGGCTCATGAAGGGAAATAGCAATCACCTCTAAGGTAGGTCCTTTGGGACCTAGTGCTATGAAGATGAATAACAAAATGTCAACTAAACTCTTTATTAAGATGCTTCCAAAATTATCTCTGACCAACATTATCCTTTTAATGAACTGTTCTTATCCATTTCATTATACTGACAGAACTGAATGGCATGTTTTAGTTGTTCACTGGTTATCCAATTGATATGTTCATTGTTTTAATACACACAGAACTTTCAGCCATTCATTGCCTCACTGTGATTTTTTGTAGTCAATATTAATGTTGCAACAATCTCTTTATTGCTTTCCGCTGTCACTTATAATGACACCATGCTTTTGTTGTTTTGTGGTGCAATTCAAAAAAGAGCTGCATTTTTCTAAATCCACTGAGATCCATGGATTTAAAAGAGTGTACTTTCTGGTTAGGATTAAAACCACCTGAAATCTCACTGGAGAAGCTGAATCCATAGTTTGTTTCCTCCATACTGTTTATGTCTGAAATAATCTTAAACAGCATTTTAAAAAATCTACTCTGGACAGAAACTTTCCTATTCTTCTTTATATCTTTTCTTTCAGCCATGTACATAGTTCTTTGTTTTTGTGAGGTAACATATTATTTTGATTTTTCCCCACTCATGTCATATTTACATTTTGTCAAAAATATGGCAGTGTGTGAATCTCTCCCCACTCTATGAATGAATTATTATAGATAAATACATGATAAAATAAGATGATACAATCTTCATGCAATATAATATTATTTAAACACTAGTGGGGCCCGGCCACACGTTGCTGTGGCAATTGTCCTTCTCATCACAGTCCGCAACCAATGCAGATGTCCATGCAGATGTCCATGCAGGTCCAATGATCCCCAGCATAGCCTTTTGGGAGCAGCAGTGGCATAGTGGCTAAGAGCAGGTGCACTCTGATCTGAAGAAACCGGGTTTGATTCCCTGCTCTGCCACTTGAGCTGTGGAGGCTTATCTGGGGAATTCAGATTACCCTGTGCACTCCCACACACACCAGCTGTGTGACCTTGGGATAGTCACAGATTTCTAAGATTTCTAAGATTCACCTGCAGCTATGCTGCATATTTGGGACCTCTACCTTGAAAAACAGTGCCCATCCTCAAAAAAATGCCAACAGACCTTAAAAAACTCTATTTACCAGTATGGATAGTCAGCTTCCCCCCCCCCCCCCAGCTGTTCTTAAGATTTTTGAATTTAGTATACTCAAATCCCCCTCCCAAAATGGTGCAAACTCAAAGAAATATATTGTACCAAAACTTTTGTGGAACAGATATAGCTATTATAACTTGTGGTCTGATGCTGTGAGAAGTATCTGCAAAGCTTGACTGTTGGAAAGGGGAAATGTTATGACTGGGTTTTTTTTAAACCAAAAAGTTAATTTAGTTGTTGCCAAAACTCTCATTTTTTAAATTCAGTCAACTATTAAAGCAATATGATGACTGTAAACAAGGTATCTTTTTATTGCAGAATTATTTTTTACGTAAGTGGAACTTGCAGAAAAGATAGCATTGATTTATTTTAATTCAATGCATTGGCCAGCTAGAAATCAAATAAGGCCATAGTGCATGATATTGATTGAGCAAGTATATCCTCTTTATCCAAGGAAAGCAAAAGTAACTCACTCAAAGCCACCAGATGTGGATTTAGATAAAAAAAGAACCAGTCCCATCAAAATATATCCATAGGATAGATAGTAACAGGTGAGACAGATGGCATTTTTTCCCACTTGAAACTGATTGTGATTTTTAAAATCATGGCATATCTAACTGGAGAATGAGATTTGGGATAAACAACCATAGTAGAAGAGATGCTTTCCACATCACTGGAAAACAGAAAAAGACTTATAAGTTCACATATAAAGCTGAATTCTCATTTAATAGTAAGGAGTAACTTTCAGCACTGAAGAAGGGCTTTCTTAAACTGATCTTTAAAATAAATATCAGTGAACCATTATTCAGCAAAAACATTGCAAGCAATAAGTGTGGAAGTCTTCAAGTGGAAGCACTGCCAGTCCTCCAATTATTTATGAATTCTATCATCCTGAATCAAATGAATTTATTTCAAACTCTAGTTTTCAAATGTATATAAAATCTACATTTTTACTTGCAAAAGGCACATAGTTTTGTAATTATTGGCCTGAACACTGAATATTTATGTTGTAACTGTAGTTACAAACAACAAAGCACACATAACAATTGTGGGTTGGAGAAGCAAAAACTTAACTCCATATACTCAAAATTACATATCTAGTCTACTCACTTTGGACTGGATAAGCAGTGGGGGTCCCAAATGAAACAGCTACATCTAGTGAGCACCTCTACGGAGTCCTCCCATGCTCAGTGGGGCACTATACTATTATATTTTCTGATTGATTGGGTTAAATAGCTGACAAGCAGCTCCTTGAATAAGTTCTCATTATGCAAGTATCTGATCATGGAATGAGATTTGGATACCCAATGTAATAACATGGCTTCTTTGCATTTGAAAAAGATAATAAAATGTTTAATGTTAATATTCATGCAAAACAAGCCAATGAGGTCATGAATGGTACCACAAATGAATTATAAGAAGTACATGTTCATGAATATTTTTAAAACTTTACTAGCTTGCATGACTCACTGTTTGTTTCCCAAGGTCAAACTCACAGAACTGTAGACATTACATTGCTCCCATTGTATGACACATGAACTAGGAATTTTTGTTAAAGCATATTTAATAAATATAAATGAGTTAAACATATCTTTGGGATCATTCTAACAAAACAGTCATAGAGAGACCAGCACTTAACATGGTCCACATAGCTCCAAACATCCGCTTATTTATTTAATGGTTATTTGTTTCTAGCATGATATTGAGACGGAGGTAATTTTTTTATAAGCCATCAGTTCAGCAAAGCATATCAGTTCACTAACAGTATAAATTATAACATTATCATTAATACACTAGCCATAGGACAGCTAAATGCCGACCCTGTTCTACTTCCTGCAGGTTGGGTTCAGAATGAAAATACTAGAGAATTATGTCATAATCTAAATACTGACCATTAAAAATGAATAGATTTTTTCATTTTTCTGAGTAAGTATTTATAAGCAGAAGGCATGCCATCACCCATGACTCTTCCTATTTATGTTGTTCATAACAAGGATCAACCCAGTCCTTTAATAAGGGCATTCGGGTTTTCTATGATTCCAAACACTCTGACCTGAAATGGCATTCTATTTTTCTTCTGAAAATAAATTTTAAAAAACCTACAAGTGTGGTGCAGAATAAAATCTTGCACAGCAGCAGGAAGCTGTGGCATTAGAGCATGTTATTAATGATTCATCAGTTGAAAAGCGTTTCCCATTCTGAGTGGCAGAAGAGTGGTTGCTAACTACCTGTAAACAAATAACTAATTTTCTAGCACAGCAGGCTCGTAGTGACTGCACAATCCATGTACAATTTACCTGGTCTTGCAGAAAATGTCTGAAGATTATTCCTTTTAAAAGCACAATTTCTGGTGAGCATTTCTTTTGTGAGATAGTTGACTGAACATAACTCTATCACTGGACTGATTAATTGAGAGTCAGAGGCAGGACTGGATTAAGACCTTTAGAGGCCCTAAGCACTGAAAAGGTTATGGTATCCCCATATACTGTATATGTAATTCAAAATAAAAATGATAATAAACCATTTCTAATTAATAAATATCATTATTCGCATGTAACAAAACATCTATTATTCAATTGCTTCCTTGCCTTTAACTTAACACGAATCAGAAATGCAAAATACTGTTTACTGTTGCTTATAATTTTATAGAAAAGTTTTCTCTTGCATTTTTAATTGCAAAGTTTTTGATCATATTCTCAAAATTAATCTGATGTAATAATCTGCTTAGTACTTAGAGGAGATAAGGAGAACTGTGGGAATCAACATGTGCCCAGCTTGGTTTTCCATATGAAATGAATAGGAACTCTTATTGTGGATCTAGTAGTGATTTCCACAGATTAAAGTGATTTCCATCTATGCAGTAAGATTTTTTCCCCTCTTCCCACTCCCATTGCAGGCTGAAATGCCCCTTCAAATGAACAGAGAATCCTCAGTAAAAATGGCATCATTTTTCATTTACCAAAATTCTCTGTGTGATCCACTGTGACTGAGAAAGCAGCTGAAGGAACTTTGAATTCTTGGTGGGAAAAAGTGGTGACCTGCCTTTTCAAGCATTTTAAAAATTGTCTCTAAAAATCCTTTTCTGTCCATCCATATGCACATTTATGCATAACTAAAATAAGTTTAATAAGAATAAAAGAATGGACATTCAGTCAGAGATCACTGTTTTCTGACTGCTGTCAATCCTCACTGTGTTTTTGTCCATATTCTTTTTCTTGTATTCTTCTGCTGTCACTGTGCTACAAGCTCATGCCTGATATTGTAAAGCATTCATCAGTTGACTAGAGAACCAGCGTTTCCATATGAATTCCCATTCTCCTATTTCTCTCTGCCTTGATATTTCTTGTGGATAGAAAAGCGATGTTTCGCAGCTAATCTCTTAATGACTTCAAGACATGCAATTCCTTCTAAACCCAGGTTCATCGGTACCTGATATTATGTAAACAGTGAAAATTTTTAGTATTGATATGTTGGATTCCTGCCATACAAGACCACATCAGTAGTGGGTACTGGGACAGTTATCTGTAAAATGGATAGGTCTTTAGTGACCAGCTTATTTAAGATGCTTTAGTAACAGGAGACCAGCATGCACAATTCAATCTTTCTTTCTCTGCTTTCCCTATCAGCAGTACCTACTGAGGCTTCCCTAGGGCTTTTATTATTTTTCTTAACAGGGAAGTTTATTGGACTGTGGAATTGTTGCCCAAGTCAAACAATGTGAAGACTTCCATCATTAAAACTAGACTGATGAAAACACTCAAGGATATACTGTGGAGAACTAACAGTCCTGCAATCGGAGATATATGAACAAGTCAGTACGTCTTCTCTATCTTTCATTTCAGTGAGCTGTGTATTGTACCTTTAAACTGATGCATTTAATCCCAACCAATGCCAGCAGGGAATTACTCGGTAGGAACCTCTTAGAACATGATATAAGCTTAAAATTTCAAATGATCAAATGAATTGGTCAAGTGGTGTCAATCTCTGAAAACTGTTCTACCAAATCAACCACTCTCACTTCATTGTTGTCATTGTACTTCTTCCTTTAAGTCATATAATCTTATTCTTTGAAATTCATTATTGCCATCAAAGTCACATTCACAAAAAGTCCTGAAATGTATTAATTTCAGTTGTATCTTTATTTTAAGGAATTCAGGGTAATATGCTTGGTTCTATTTTCCCCCATTTTATGTCCATAACAACCCAAAGATGTAGGTCAGGGTAAGAAATAGTGACTGACCTCAGATCAGTCAGTAACCTTCACTGGCAGAGTGAAGGTCTCAACCTGAGTTCAAATTTTCTAACCACTACACTCTACTAATTCCCAGTGGAGGCCCATTTAGCAATGAAACTACAGTACAACATGTATATGTTTAATAAGTGACTGATGACAACTTACAAAAAAAGCATTCAGGAGTAGAATAATTTAGAGCACAGAATGCATTAGATAGAACGAGTGTTTAACCCTTTTTCTGTCAGCTGTGTTTCTGCATAATCTTTTCCAATTTGTTTCCTACACATTTGTTTCCTACACAGACACATGTCTAACTTTGCAAACATGTCTGGAGTAAGCAAACGAGGAAGTAACAGAGCTGCAGCAAGCAAATGAAAACTTAATCACCTCTTCCTCTGCTACAGCACAACTTCTGCAGATGCTTTTCTCCAGAAGTCATTGAAGTTTTGTTACATGTATCACAATAGTGTGTAGTTCTGCTTTATGTGGTAGTCTTTGAAAATGATTTTCTAGGGTGGGATAAAGCTACAGTTTGGGCAATCTCAATGGTGCCAATATGATTCCTCTCCCTCCCCTCCAAAAAAAGAGAGGTCATCATGACATGACTGAAATTTCACAAATCACAATGAAAACTTATGATGATATCAGAACAGTATCACACACTCTTTCTGCAACAGCAGCAGCTAGGGCTGATTAAATTATCATTTTCAAACAGTGACTAAAGGCCTTGGGATTTTTTGCGTAGGGCCTTTTGTACATTTACTGCTCATGGCATAGTTGTTGCTTTGCAACATGGTTTTCCCATGGTTTTTAGTTTGCACAGGAAGTGTCCTGCTTTGAAGCATTCCCATCTGTGCCAATCCAATTCACCATTTTGCCCACCCACTGCTTCCTTTTTGTTTTTTGTGCCACTTTTATTTTGTGGTGCTGGCTTGGGTCTATAGTAGGCCATGGCAATTTCACTGGTCTATTGCATTATCGATAAACCTGCAGGGCAAACAAAAAAAGCCCTTTTGTTTCTAGCTGGAAGAGCTGTTGTGTGGGTGAGGGCAGGCAGGGGGGAGCTGGAAAACATAAAGGAAGTGTAACACATCCTAACTCCCTTTGCCTTTCCTATGAAGGGAAGTAAAAGTTGCACTTTGTCCCATTTCAGAAACTGCGTAGCTTCTCTGATCTGAGAGTGGGGTGATTTCCAAAGAGGCCAAAATGAGTGCATAATTGAGCATTCAACACAAATGAAAAGTGCACGTATGGCAAGGTAGACCAAAGTGCATGAAAGAACTAGGACCTTTTGCCACCACATACATTCACTAAAGATACCAGGCAACAGGTGTGAATTAAGTTAAGGTTTTCTAATTATTTACAGCTAAAAAAACCTTCTCACCAAGCCAATTTGACACACCCCCTGTAAAACTGCTACTTAAGCCTGAGGCAACCATCTAATCTCACACAACTTTATGAGGAAGGAAATACAGGTCTGAATTAAACAGCAAAAAACTTTTGTCATGATAGAAGGCTAATGCCAATTACCTCATTGATTAGCTCTCTAACAAGCCCAGCAACAGGACTGACCAATTGTTGGCATCCATATTCAAAAACTGTCATGCTGCCAACCAGCTGATCCCAGCCAAAAGAGGGTTTTGCTTTCTCCAAAGTAGTCTCACATAAATTTATTGTTGAAGACATTCATGTCTGGAATCACTAGGATGTTGTGTATTTTTTGGGTTGTATGGCCATGTTCCAGTAGTATTTTCTCCTGACGTTTCTTCTGCATCTGTGGCAGGCATCTTCAGAGGATCCTCTGAAGGTGAAACGTCAGGAGAAAATACTACTGGAACACAGCCATACAACCTAGTAAACGCACAACACCCTGGTCTCACATAAGCGTTGGAGTAGTGATTTTGGGGCTCTGGACAAGGCATAGGCTTTGAAGATCCCTGTACCCATACACATCTTTTGTATATATACAAAGCAGACACATCATATAATAATTGTAGGTATATTTAGCTGCAGACCCAAGAACTAGAAGAAAGACACCCTGAAATTTCCAGCAAAAAATTCCCTCAAACTGAAATTCCCTCAAACTGGTAAGCCACTGAGGAGACTTTCAAATCAAACTTTTAAGTCTTTCATTCCCTTATAGCCATGCTGAAAGAAATAGAAGTTGTGTATTTTTATTCACTAGCTAAATATGACATTAAAAGTATTTTTTTTTCTGGGAAGAAACCTACTATTTATCTCCCCTGCAAAGTGAAATATCTTGAATTTGCAAGGAGTGGATCTGGCTGATTTAAGATCGAGCATGCCTGCATTGGTCTATCAAATAAAGGCAGATTGAAAGGAACTCCTTTAGTTAGCCAGGCTGGTTGGGAAAGTGTTGGGAGACATTCCTGTTTGTATATCATCTAGTTCTCAGCAGTAATTCATAATTTGCTTAATTTTTGCTTACCCAGCCTCATTCTGTGCCAATGCGTAGTAGAAGATATAAGCTTTTAATCATTGGTCAAGACAGGCTCCTTACTATGTTAAGCTGCCTTACTGAAGCCAAATGAAAAATGTACTAAAAAGAATGGAACTAAATTGAAACTTGGATGCATGGGCTCCTATAGAATAGCCAGTAGACTTTTGTATTCATTTGACTATTAAACACTGGCACCCAAATCAGTTACATATCTTCAGTGGCATAGCAATAACGGGAAGGGTGGGGTGCCCAACCCCGGGCACGCCACTACTATTCCTAACCCATCCCCTCAACACTGCTGTCTGGGGTCAAGTAGGGGGCTCCTCCCCAAACTCACACCTGGCTCTGAGCTCCCCCAAGGCATGCTGCAACCCCCTGAACTTACCAGCTGTGGGGGGAGCACCCCAGCTGCAGTTGGGACACCAGAGGCCTGGACAGCCCCCAGCCTGCCCACGACAGGGCCAGGAAGAGCCGGTGCAGGCCAGGGCACGTGAGGCTGGTTGGTAGAGGAGGGGGTGCACACCAACTGTGTTCTGGAGGCCAGAGGCTCGGCCAGCCCCTGCTCATCCAGCCAGCTTGCTTACAGGCCGGGTAGAGCCACTGCAGCTCCCAACATGAGCAGACCAGTGGCTGGCTGTGTCAGGGACGTGGCTGTCACACCTATGGTTCTGAGTGGCATGACCGCTGAATCTGGTCCATGGGCTGGGCTGGGGGCAGGGCCAGAGAAGTATCGGCTGGGCAGATTGGCTCTAGCTGCTCCAACCAGCCACCATCTGAGCCCAACAGCAAGCACCTACCCAAGAGGAGGTGCGGGGAGAAGGGGGCCAATGGAGAGACCTGGTGGGCTCAGCAGACAGCCAGGAGGCCACTGACAGCCTGGGCAGCTGGGCTGCGATTGGGCTGGGAGAATGGGGAAAGGGATAAAGCAAAGGAGGAGTGGTAAAAAGAAGTTACAGAGAAGAGAGCGGAGTAGACACAGAGCTAGGAGGAGGGTGGAGGGGAAAGGAGGAGGAGGCAGAGGACAAATAGGGTTGGGCAGAAGAACGAGTAAGGAGGGACTAAGCCAGGAACTTGCTGCTTCATGTTGCAACCCTGTTGTTCAAAAGGCTCCTCAAGACATCACAGCCCCTGGAGCCAGGGGCGCTGTCCGGGTCTAACACCAGCCGGGAAGGGGAAAGAGGGACGGTGCAGCCTCTGGCAGGCAGGAGCAGGGAGGAACTCACCACAACTGCTTATATTCTAGGACTTAGTGTGTGTTCTGCTGCTTTGGTTATTATGTGCTTGTGTAACCCTATTATCCATAAATAAATTTGTTAAACTGTATTTTGATTTTCTTGCAAAAGCTGAACTTGGTATACATCGGCAACAAGGCTCTTTCCGCACACGCACAGAAACGCACCTCCACCGGCTTGAATTATGGTGGTGGAGGCTTAGGGACTTTCCCCTCAGCCAGAGAGGCGGCTCCATATGAAGCCGCCTCCAGTTGTCTTCCTCCACTCACTGTCCCGTCCAGTGTTGCTCTGGAGGGTTGCAGGGACCAGCCCACGCTGCCCTCCAACCTCCAGGGGTCAGAGAGCAGCATGGGTGGGTCTCTGCAGCCCTCCAGAGCGACACTGGATGGGATGGGGAGGGGAGGGGAGGGGGAAAGCGGCATCTTCCCGCTGGTGCTGTTCGCACTGCACCAATGGGAAGACGGCACTTTGCAAAAACCTCACTCATTGAGGTTTTTTGCCGTCCCTGTGTCACTGTATTTCGCCCGTGCAGAAAGGGCCCAAGATTGCCCAACCACTTGCTAAGCCAAAGCAAGTCCAAAAGGGACAGACCCCCACCACTTTGGGTAACACTACTGCTGCAGCATGTGGGTGGTGCTGTGACAGGAGATGCATTGGTACCTGCCTGCCCGTCTAGAGAAAATAATCAATTTTCTATCATTGACTGGTTTGAACAAATTGGTTCATTTTAAAATTATCTAAAGTTTTCTTAGTTCTGTTTCCTGACATTTGTTCTTTGGGTATGGTGGCGGATTGTAGAGGAGGGGAGAGGCCAAAGGTCTTGGTAAGGACTAAAGGCCCTTTTTTGCATTTGTTCGGTTCTTTTTTTTTGCTGCTGCTGTTTTGCTTGCATTGTGGTTGAACTTGTTTTTCATACTTTTTTGGGCTGGTGGTCTCTGTTTTTATAAAATCCATTTTACTTTGCATCCCATCCCTCCTTATAATTCCTTTCCTTTGCTGGAGCTCCCCCCTTTCTTTTCAGGACTTCTGAGGAGGTTGTTGCTTCACTTGCTTTCTCTGGTTGTTCCTGCCCACCACCCCCCTGGCTTCACTTTTTGCTGATTTTATTTGCTAGAAGAGCTCTCTTTTGTTTTTGAGTTACATAGGGAATTTGAGGAGAGGTAGAAAAAGTGCAGAGAAGGGGAACGAGGATGATTGAGGGATTGGAGCACCTTCCTTATTAGGAGAGGCTGCAGTGTTTAGGACTCTAGTTTGGAGAGGAGACGTCCGAGGCGGGATATGAATGAAGTCTATACAATTATGCATGGGGTAGAAAATGTTGACAGAGAGACATTTTTCTCTCTTTCCCACAATACTAAAACCAGGGGGCATACATTGAAAATGCTGGGGGGAAGAATTAGGACTAATAAAAGGAAACATTTCTTCACGTAACACGTGATTGGTGTTTGGAATATGCTGCCACAGGAGGTGGTGATGGCCACTAACCTGGATAGCTTTAAAAAGGGCCTGGACAGATTTATGGAAGAGAAGTCGATCTATGGCTACCAATCTTGATCCTCCTTGATTTGAGATTGCAAATGCCTTAGCAGACCAGGTGCTTGGGAGCAGCAGCAGCAGCAGGCCACTGCTTTCACGTCCTGCATGTGAGTTCCCAAAGGCATCTGGTGGGCCACTGCAAGTAGTAGAGTGCTGGACTAGATGGACTCTGGTCTGATCCAGCAGGCTCGTTCTTATTTTCTTATGAGGTCTGTTTATTTTTGCCTCTTTTCCCATTGATTTCTTGAGGGTTGGTTTTTGGAGCGTTTTTCTTTGGAAGTTTAGTGTTGCTTCTGTGTCTTTTGTGGTTGACTGAGCTATTGTGTAGTGCTCCAGTTAGTTTCAGTCGAGCCATTTAATTTTTCAGATTCTGGTAATGATTCAAATATGGGTGTGTTAGGGATTGGTTTAAGAAGCTCAAACTAAATTTCAGCAGAGGGCTTATGTTCCTCCCTAATTAGGCTAAAGCTAGGTAATTAAGGAGAGGCAAGGTTGTTTGTGGAATGGTAATTAGCATAGATTGAGTGTAAAACAAATCTTTTTCATGTGTCCTCTGAGCTTCACAACAATTGAAGCCAGGCGGTTTTAGAAAAATAGTTGCTTAAGGTTGCCTTAGTTTCATTATTCAAAAGGAAGATCCTGAATTCTTCATTGCAGGTGAAACAGGAAAGTTTAATACTGTTCATTTGCACTTTTTAAAAAGTTTTTAAATTTCATCTCAAGGTTAGTTTCAATTAAACTTTAGTCAGATTTTAGAACAGGAAGTCATTTCTTTAAAAGAAAACACTAAAACAAGGTTAGGTTAGGTGCATTTTTAAAAAACAAAAGCTCTTTTGGGAAGTTGGGTTGATAAAAAGTCTTCAAAGCCTATTAGGTTGTAGTACAAGAAGCTAAGTACACAACTTTCTTCAGGTAGTTAGAGTTTGGCCCAGGGATACAATGAGTGGCAGGAAGGAAATGCAGCAAGGCCCTGGGGAAAAGTCAAAGAAAAAGACTAGATGTGTGGAGGTGAGGCCTCAGCTTTCCCTAATCTGTTCAGAAGTATGCTCCACAGCTGTCTTCTATGACCCTGACTTCTGGATGGTATGGTGAAATGAAGAAGTCTCACAAGGTCCTTTTAATTGAGGCTACGGCTGTGCATTCTGCAAAGATATTGTCGAGATGCAGGTGCTGCGGAAATGCATGTGCTGGCACTGGGCAAGGATCTGCTGTTCAGAATGCCCCTCCTTAAGCTGCTGTTGAGAGTCAGGAGGAGAAGTAGCAGCAGCAGCCTGAACTGTCTTTTTGGGTGAGCTTGGGGGACAAGAGTGCTTCAGTTCTGGAGCTCATCCCAGGAACACAGAGGCTGGTGAAGGAGCTAGAGAAAAGATTTGGCACCCCTTCTCCAGTTCCTACAGAGTCCAGAATGTCTTATGAGGAGAAACAAGAGGAAAGATCATAGGTAGTGCAAAAGGAAGAGATAGAGATGCTTCCTAAGCTGCTGTGATGCCAACACCTTGCTCACGCATCTCTTTCTACACTCCCTCAACCAAGCATGTTTGCCACAAGCTCCTCACAAGAGGGGTGACCACAGCTGCTGGCCACTTTTATGGAACCAGCTGCAGGATATGCAGACTTGCATATACTGGTGCAAAGGCTGCTAGAGAGCATCAAGTCACATCTTCAACCTCTTACCCAACAGAAGATCTACCATATATACTCGTGTATAAGTCGACCAAAATATAAGTCGAGGCACCTAATTTTACCACAAAAAATGGGAAAACTTATTGACTCAAGTATAAGTCTAGGGCAATGGTGGGATCCAAAAATTTTAATAACACATTCCAATGGTGGTTGGATTCAAACAGTGGTGCCGCCACACACACGCACCTCCAGTTCCTATTGGGCAGGGAGGTTGCTTTAGTAACCCCTTCTCGGCACTCAGAAAAAATTAGTAACCACTTCTAGAGAAGTGGTGAGAACTGGTTGGATCCCACCTCTGGTCTAGGGTGGTAAATTTCAAAAATAAAAATAGATACCAATAAAATTACATTAATTGAGGCATCAGTAGGTTAAATGTTGTTGAATATTTATTTCAAAGAAAAACTGCAAACTAGCTCTGTAAGTGGAAAAGAGGGTCAACAAGAACAATATGGTATCAACAATAACTTTAAAATAATTTTAAACAATAACAATAACTTTAAACAATAACAATAACTTTAAAAGTACAAAAACCTTAGCTAAAACATAAGAGTTAAAATCCTTCAAAACTGGATTCCTCCTCATCATCTGTATATCAAAATGTAACCCAACTTAGATTTTAAGAGGGATATTATCAGAAATGGAAAAGGAGTTCAAGTCTTTGACAGTGTGATCCCTCCTTGTGATCCTTAACATTCACCAGATTTACAACAAAAGAAACTTTAAATCTGTTTTCTGTTTCATAAACAATAGTGTGCAGAATAACAATGAAATATGGCAAACCAATACAGAAACATAATCAACATATAATAGTTCTGGACTGCTATGCAAAACAGACTAGCAGGGTCTCAGTCCTTTACAGTTCTCTCTAGCTGTATACAGGCTCCAGGCCTCTTAACTGAACTCTGTGAAGTTGACTGGCTCCAGCTACAGGCAGCACCGTTTATAATATTTTATAATAGGAAACCAAAATACAAACTAATAGTCAATCAATATAAACACAATATCCCCTTTTCAACAATTAATACAAACATTCTCATACCTGAAATACAGGCCTCTTAACAATTCTGAGGAAATGGAGCCTTTCCTTCCTTATATGGAAAATCTGAGCTCTTTAGCTCCCCCTAATGGACCCTGCGTTACACAAATAGAGCTTAGCTACATACAGTTACCATATATGCTTGAGTATAACACCTGAATATAAGTTGAGGGGAGCTTTTTCAGCATTAAAAATGTGCTGAAAAAGTTGACTTATACGCAAGTATATACGGTACATATTAGTGACCTTGTGTGACCCATGCATATAGGGCATTATTGCCAACCAGCTCATTTGCTGAATAGATGAGTTCTTCCAACTTATTGAGAGCATGTTGGGGCACATTGGCATGTGCAGAGGAGGTAGGAGACAAAAGCAGCTCCACTGATGTTTATCCCCCATCTCTCCTGCTAGTCAGCATCCTACGACTACAGCAACTACTGAGATTACCTTGGAGATGAAGCTGATGAAGTGGGCACTGAACCCCTTTAGCAGCAAGAGATGCAATGAGATAGGATACAGCAGCTGCAGTAGTGAAGGAGTACTGTGATGTGCTGCCTCCTCCCTCCCCACTGGGGGTTGATGTGCCTTTCCACCAGACCCTTCACAGGTGGTGTTTTACTCACCCTTACTCCCAGTCTCAGAGGAGCAGTGGAGTGCAGATAACTGTTGGAACGACAGGGTGAGTCAGAGAGTATTAGCCCTCACATCCTTCTCCTCCTCGTCCATCTTCCACTTCCCCCTTCCTCCTATGCTGTCCTCTGTTCATCTATTCTGGTCCTCTTTCTCTCCCACTCCCCTCCTTGCCGGTCTTTTTCTCAGTTATTCACTCTGTTTGTCTCTCGCTTTCTTTTCTTCCTGTAAAACTCCCAACCATCACCTCCTCGTTTCTTTCTGCATCTTTCTTTTAATCTCTTCCCCCAACCCTGTGCTGGTTCCTCCCACAACAGTACTCCCAACCCATCCCTCAGTCATGGGCCATCTGTTGGGCCCATCTGGGCTTGTTACAGGGGGATGGCCTCTTCTCCCTGCCCCTCAAACTAGAACAGGGGTAGGGAACCTGCGGCTCTCCAGATGTTCAGGAACTACAATTCCCATCAGCCCCGGCCAGCATGGCCAATTGTAGTTCCTGAACATCTGGAGAGCCGCAGGTTCCCTACCCCTGGACTAGAAGATGAGTGGGGCGTGCTTCCTGGCTTGGCTGCCAAGTCATTCCTTGGAATGGCAGCCTCGTTCCCTGCATGGCTCTTCGAACTGCTTGTCTCTGTTAACTCTGACAGGGCTCGCTGTGGCTGCCCTGTCATCTCTGGGGCCATTGAAGTGACAACTGGCCCAATTGTCTCTGAGGGCACAGTGTGCACGTGTCCTTGTGCTGGTGAGTCTGGAGTGAGGTCTCCTATTCCCTTGCCTGTTCTACTTGATCTTGCCAGCCCAGCAGACTCTGTTGGGCCCGCCTACTCCCACCTGTGTTTCTCCTGCTTAGGGCCTGCCCAGTGTTTTTAGAAACCTAGATTGGAGCACCTTCCTTATGAGGAGAGGCTGCAGCGTTTGGGACTCTTTAGTTGGGAGAGGAGACGTCTGAGGCGGGATATGATTGAAGTCTATAAAATTATGCAAGGGGTAGAAAATGTTGAGAGAGAGACATTTTTCTCTCTTTCTCACAATACTAGAACCAGGGGGCATACATTGAAAATGCTGGGGGGAAGAATTAGGACTAATAAAAGGAAACACTTCTTCACACAATGTGTGATTGGTGTTTGGAATATGCTGCCTCAGGAGGTGGTTATGGCCACTAACCTGGATAGCTTTAAAAAGGGGTTGGACAGATTTATGGAGGAGAAGTTGATCTATGGCTACCAATCTTGATGCTCCTTGATCTCAGATTGCAAATGCCTTAGCAGACCAGGTGCTCAGGAGCAGCAGCAGAAGGCCATTGTTTTCACCTTCATGTGAACTCCCAAAGGCACCTGGTGGGCTGCTTCAAGTAGCAGAGTGCTGGACTAGATGGACTCTGGTCTGATCCAGCAGGCTAGTTCTTATGTTCTTATGTTCTTAAGGGTGAAGACAAGTAACTTATGACTTAAGGTGAGCGTATAAATAAATAATCTCCAGAATGTTCTACTGTTAACAGCCTTGCTGAGCTCCTGCAAACAGAGTGTTGTGGCTTCCTTGACTCAGCTAAACCATCTCATATTGGGGCTTCCTCTTTTCCTGCTGCTTTCAACTTTTCCTAGCATTTGTGTTAATTTGCAAGACCTGTTAACAGTAGGATGTTTTGAAGGACTTTGATTCATTGGGTCACCATCAGCTGGAAGTAACTCGATGCCCCTTAACACACAGCCTTATTGTCTTTTCCAGGGACTCTTGCTCTAGCTATGCTTTAGGGAAAACCTGGCTAGCATGAGGCAAATCAAAGTAGCTTTGTGACACTTTAAAGGTTAACCAATGCAGGCCTCTGGGAAGAAGAGGAGGACAAGGAGGGAACTGGTGATGTGAGCCAAGGAGAGAGAAAAGGCAGAAGGAGGGACAGGCCTTCTTGGTGGGCAGAATTAACCCACGAACAGTTTTCTACCGTCCATTATATTTGTTCATACAACAGGTTTTACTGCTAGTTCTATATAAGATACAAGATTTGAAGCCTTCTCCAGCATTCTATCACACACAGCCTAACTCACACATTTCAATACAGCAGCTGCTTTGGAAATTAATGGGATTTGTGCCAGTACAGGCCTCATCAGATGGCAGCCACAGAGTTCAAGAGAAATATAGATTCCATATAAGTAAAGTGAAGTTCACATGAGGGTGAGCGTCTCATTCCTTGAGTCATTGGTTCATTACATTTAGTGCTATTTGGCAAGGACACATCTTCAGCAGGAGGTCTTTGTGCAGAAAACCAAACATGAGGGAAGGCAGACTGGTGTTGCTTAGCAACAGCTTTGACTTTGGTCAGGTACTATGAGAAAGCAAGATTTCTAGATTCAGTAGATTTGAGTTCTTTCCAATAATTTTAATGTCATTTCTCAGAAGCTACATTTTTCTTTGCTAAACCCTTTTATGTACTGAGCTCTTGAAATACTCACAAGCTATTAAAATATCCTATAAACATCCCAGAGTTATTAGGTCAGGTGCATGTAATTTTATTAATATGCTTTATTGCTTGAAGCTGGTGTGTCAACCAGGGAGTAGTCAAGTAAAAAAAATCATATACCTATGTAGTTATTCTATTTTTTTCTTTTTAATATCTTTTCTGGCACCATGAGAAGGATAGCAGATTTAAGCTCCAGTCCTAAACAGATGTACATGCAAGTGTGCCCTACTTTCTGCAGTGGAAATGATTTCCAAGTAAAGATGCAATATTAAGTACATTTCTTGGAAATGTTCCATAGGAATCAATAAAAATTGATCAGTTGAGATTTGCTTTTAAATAAACATGGTTAGTATTAGGTTGTAAGTATGCTTAAGATGCTGGTGTGTGTTTATGTATTACATATGATACATATGAAAGCTAAACAAAGGAAGTGAGTTGAATTGAATTAAAACCTTTAATGGCATTTAAAAATATATAATATACAATAGGCTTGAAGAATATAAAAATTAAGATCATTAAATAAAACAATCTTTTAAAAAAAGAAAGGATTAAAAGTTAACAGGATCTTTACCATTTGTAGTATCCAAAACATTAGCCAATATTTCTCTTGCCTCATCCAAAAGGGTGTTTGTATAAAAAGAGTTTACATCCATCATGAGCAAAGTCCCACTTCTTGGGAAAAGCAAACTTTCAACTTCACAAATAAAGTCTGTGATGTCTTTCTTTCATATGTGGTGGTCTTTCTTTCATATGTGGTGGATGTGCAAAGAAACTAAATATTTTGGGGATATGATATTAAAAGAAAATTTTTTTTTAATCCTGAAGACAATTGTGAAAAAAAAACTTGAAGCTTTTTTGTTAGGACTCATGGGAGATGATATTCAAAATCAATACAAACCTCTCTTTATATATATGACTTCTTCAGCAAAATAGAGAGATAACAAACACCAACAAAGGAGGACTGGATTTTGAAAGTCACAGGATATTCATAAATGGCAAAACTGACATCTGTACTAGGCGGCAATAATATGGACAACATTTTAGAAAACTGGAAACCTTTTACAAAATACCAGTTGAAAACAGAGAAAGAATAGCAGGATTTCAAATCTAAAAGAAAACAGCAGAATATTAGAATATCAGTAAAACACTTGTTTTTGTTGTTTCTTTTGTTATTGGCATCTATGTGTTTGTTTTTTCATGAGAGAAAAAAAATTCAAAACATATTTTAAAAGATAAATTGTGTTTTCAACTTTTAAGAAACTCCCATCCATCATGCACTCCCTTCTTTTTTAGTATTCTTAACCACAGGATTACACCCAGTAGTTTCCTAAGTTTACTGAAATCAGTTTTCTTACAGTCTAGAATGCATGTCTGACTATGCTTGGCATACCCTTTCCACTGTATAATAAACTCCAGAAAAAACCATGATCACTCCCACCTAAGGATCCTACCACTTCCACTTCACTAACCAGATCATCATTGTTGGTAAGAAGCAGATTTAAAATAGCTAATCCCCTTGTTGCCTCTTCTACCTTCTGGACTATGAAATTGTCTGCAGGGCAAGTGAGGAATTTGTTGGACCTTTTAGTTTTGGTAGTTTGTTGGGAGTTTGACTCCCAACAAATATCAGGATAATGGAAATTGCCTATTACTAGTACTTCTCTTTTTTTCCTGAAAGTTTGGTCATCTGTTCCAGGAAGGTGTCATTCAACTCTTCAGTCTGGTTTGGGAGCCTATAATAGACCCCAAAAGAGCCCAGGGAAGGTTCCTGTAGTAACAAAATGTATACAGTAATAATAATAATAATAATAATAATAATAATAATAATAATAATAATAATAATAATAATAATAATAATAATACATGCAGACGGACTATAAGCAGAGGCATAATACTCTTGCTGAGATGATTCACTGGAACTTGTGCCACAACTACCATCTGCCTATGACAAAGAACTGGTGGAATCACAAACCTGAAAAGGTCACTGAAAATGAACACGTAAAACTACTCTGGGACTTCCAAATTCAGACTGACAAAGTTTTGGAACACAATACTCCTGACCTCACGATTGTGGGAAAAAAGGAAGTGTGGATAGTCGATGTTGCAATTCCTGGTGACAGCAGAATTGATGAGAAGCAACTGGAAAAACTTACACGATACGAGGGTTTAAGGATTGAACTACAAAGACTCTGGCACAAACCAGTAAAGGTGGTCACAGTGGTGATCGGCACACTGGGTGCAGTGCCTAAAGACTTTGGACGGCACTTAAAAACAATCGGCACTGACAAAATCACCATATGTCAGCTGCAAAAGGCCATCCTACTCAGCTCTGCACGCATTATTCGTCGATACATCACACAGTCCTAGATGCTTGGGAAGTGTCCGATGTGTAATGTAATACAAAATCCAGCATCTTGATTTTGTTTGCTGTGTATAACTGTTTTTGTATCAAAATAATAATAATAAGAATCATCATCATCATCATCATCATCATCATCATCATCATCATCATCCCCCCAAAGGGCACTACCTTGGCGTGGTGGAGGGGCTTGTGTGCTCCAATGAGTCAGAGGGCTGTGCTGGAGGGCCACCCAAACCAAAGAGGCCTCTGATGAGGAGCCAGACCAAATGTGCCCAAAACCCAAAACCATGGTGAAGACAAGAAAAAGAAACTTTATACTGGATCGGTTGTCGCCCGGGTCAACAAGGACCGCGTCTAGTGCTGGAGTACCTGGGCACTTGGCAGAAAATGGGCTACAGGACTCAGGATCTTCAGCTGAGCAACCAGGGCTGAAGACTGCAGGACTACTGGAAGTACCAAACAAACATTGAAAATATTCGTGTGCAGAGAATAGAGAAATTATGGCTTGCTACTACAAATCAAACCCATCAAAAAGAGGATACCTCAAACAAATGTACCAAGTCTGGAAAGAACTTCACCCAGATACAGAAATTACTGAGCAAAGACTTGCTGATCAAAGAAGATATATTGAAAGAAACAAGGTTTTTAGTGCACTAGAGCTAGCAGAAATCTAGCAGAAAGCACAAGACAATGGTATTGAAAACATACCAAGAAACACTCAAAGAAATTCAACAAAATTGGCAACAATTCAAGGACTGCAAGAGACAGAGGATGAAGAGGAGGAAGAAACAACAATAATCACACCTCCAAAGGAGCCAAACAACCCAACATTCCCAATTGACAAAAAAGCAAGAAGAACTGATGCAGAAGATCCTAGAACACATTAACAATGCAAACGAACATTACCAAAGATTGCCACCATTGAAGATTGTTCCAAGGAAGGATCTGCTCAATTCACTGAAGGATGCAAACAAGGTCATTGCTGGAATCCAAACAATGTCACTGCATGAAAGAAGAACAAACCAGCTTATGTACAGCACTGCATTAGTGGGATTACTAAAGAGCTTACCGGGTAAAGCGATTTATCACACCCAGGAAAGAAGGCTTCAAAATAGGATACTCAAAGGGAGTGGAAGAAGAAATCAGACTACTGGGAAGAAAAAAATCTCAGCAAACTTCGATCGGATGCCAGCAGAACTGAAAAGCATGAAAAGGAGAAGAAGAAGCATGAAAAAATGACAAAATCAAAGCAGATCTAGTTAAGAGGTACCCACCTGGACAAGAGGAAACTCACCGAGGCAATAGAGGTGTGGTCAAACAACAGATGGTGGCAAGTTTCCAAAGAAAGATTGCAAGAGATTCGAAGCTAAAGGGTTGCTTCAATCTGCAAAGAAGCAGAATCAACTTTTCTACTCCAAATCTCAGAAAGCGATTCTACCCAGAATGTAAAAGTGGAGATGTGAAGAACTAAACACCCAGGAGAGAGCCAGACGAGAGAACAAACGATTGGAGTTCTGGAGAAACATTTGGGACAGCCCGTTAATCAAGGAACTACAACCAAATGCAAAGTTGGGCCAAAGATGTGGAGGCTGAACTGAGCAGCAACAACATGGACAACCTGATAATAACAACTAAAATGGTTGGGAAACGAGCAAAAAAGGTGAAGAACTGGACTGCCCCAGGCAGTGATGGAACTACATGGATTTCTGGCTGAAGAAACTAAACCAACTTGCATGAAAAAATTGGCCCAACAGTTGAATCAGAAGTGCTGCAAAGACAAACCAAATTGAGAGAATGGATGACAAACAGGGAAAACGCTTCCTGTTAATGAAAGACCAAGCCGAGTTTTACAACTCCCTAGCAATTACAGGCCAATCACTTGCCTACCAACAACCTTTAAGCTTTTTACTGGCATATGATGCAATACAAAGACCACCTTGGAAGGAAAGAAAGAACTTTGCTGCCCCCAGAACAAAAAGGAAGCAAACAACAGTAGGGGAACAAAGATCAACTGCTCATAGGATAGAACACTTAACTCCTTGTTCCTCCATCAGGAAGAGGGGGGTGGAATGCGTCTCCTATGGATACATCTAAAGAGTATTTTACACCTCACGGCTTTTCTGGACATCCCATTTGGCCTCACCAGCCAATGAGCTAAATTAATTCTCAGCATCTAGGTAATCTCCTCTAAGTGCTTTTTTTTATAAGGCAGAAGGTCTCGCCTCTTTGTGCCAATGGCAAATTGGGCACAACTTTGAAACGATTAATCAAGTATATCACAGACTATCTTGTAAAGTCCTGTTAAGCAGAAAACCTCCATACAGCACTCCAGAAGGTGCCCCCTGGTTTGGATGTAGAAGAGTGCCATGAATTAGAAGCAAACTAATTCGTGCATCTTACCAACAATTCAAGAGATTTAGAAATCCTGTGTCGGCGCAATCAGCTAGTTCAATATAAAACTACTTCTTTCATTCTTTTTAATGAGAAAGAGAAACAGGTTCAGTATCGCGCCCAGAATCAGTGGGATCATGAGCTTATATCAAGCTGTGGTAATCTCCAATGACTCAAGACAGTTTTGGGCCTTGGACAAAACAGACTTGGACTCCAATAAAAAAATGAGGCGTTTTCTTCCATTCTCCCCTGAGGGTTTGGATAGATCATTTTGCTTGAAGCTGTTCCAAAAGGAAAGAGACCAGTACAACATTTATCATCCATTCTCCATCATTAGATGATTCCAAATGGCCTCCTGTTACAACCTCAGGAAATCATGGATCTAATAACTGAATTGAAACCCCGTGAAAGCCTCTGGCCCAGGATATAATTTCCCAGAGATACTGAAATTAAGCATATATAGAGTGGTGGGCACCCCTTTGGCCAATCTATTCACTCCAAATCAATGACTCAGGCCTCTATTCAAGCTCTTGGCTATCTGCAGTCATTGTACCTATTTATTTATAAAAAAAAGGTGGACTCCATCGATCCTGCCAACTTCGCCCAATTAGTTTGGACATCAGTCATTGGGAAAATATATGCTAAGACACTTCTACTCCAAACTACAAGGGCCTGGACGATTCATCAGAATATCACATTGGCCCTAGAGCAAATAGAGAAACTTCACCACGAGGGGAAATCCATCGTTAGGACCACATGCTATGCTTCTTATGCATTTGGTTAATAAATACTCCAAAAAAGTCCAAGAAGCAGGTCCTTTATGCCAAGCTGCCTTCATTGGATTTTGAAGGCAGCTTTGACACAGTCTCTAGAGAACGCTCTTTGGAATAAATTCACTATACATGTAGGAATAGACATTACCAAACTTCTTTTCTAATCAGGCAACTTTATACCAACACAACAAACTGCAGAGTTAAGTGCTCAATGGAAGGTCTCATGACTGATTCCTATTTCTACCTTTAAAGGTGTCAGAGGCAAGGCTGTGTGTGTTAGCACTAACCCTTTTCAATTTATTTTGAGTGACCTTCCATCAGCCTTTATTGAAATTAATAACCATGCCCCCCTCTAAATTCAGGGCTCCAAGGCATATTCCAATACTTCTATATGCTGATGATACTTCATCCTTCTATCTCTACTAAAAGTTGGAATTCTATTCCATCTGCTGAATAGATGTGGGCAGTAAATTTTCTCGTACAGATAACGGACTAGTCATCAATTATCAAAAGACCAAGATTTTGATCTCTTTGCCAAACAATACAAAAAAAACATAACTAAGCGATTAATAAAGTGCCAAAGTGGAGCAGGTTAAACTCAATACAAAAGATCTTGGAATTACATTTTCTTATAACTCCTCTCCTGGTTACCTCCCACAAAAAAAGCTGTGCTGTAAGTATTGCAGGTGCTACTTCATCAGTTATTCTGTGGCCATTGCACGCACTTTTATGGAAAGGGCCACTTCCTTAGTCCCAGCAGCACTAAAAAAATCTTTTAAATTCCCCTAAGATAGAAGCCAAGCAGTTACTTTATGGAGTACCTATCTGGCTCCAAGCAGTTTAGGATCTACTCCTTTGAATACTGTCCTCCAATCCAAATTTTTTCCTTTTTTTCCAGAAGAAAATTATGGGCCAGGGCAAGTGACTGTGTACTCAGACAGCGGCCCCTCTGCTTTAGAACTGGGCCAAAATTCATTAGTTTATAGGGCTTGGTTGAGAGCTTTTAAATTTTGGCTCTCGCTTCGCATTTCTCGCATGATGAGCTTTACACTCCATTCACCTACTTTTTGTCTGATAATTGTATTAAATCCATACCTCTCTGGATGGCGAAAAGAAAGATTGAATCACTTGGTATCTCTCGACTCAAGCCCCGCTTTTCATTCAGTTCAGGAATCCACTACAACTTGTTAAAACAAAAATTGTTGGAAAGCTTTAATGGATTAATTCTCTATTTAGAAATGCTATGACAAAACTTGTTCACCCTTACATCTTTCAATACCCCTATATCAAAAACAGGATGGCTCCCCTTTATTTGTATTTTTGACTAATCCAATGCAGAGAAGAGCCCTCACACTTAATTTGCTCAGCTTTACAATGTTTTCCCTCCATCGCCATAAGCGTGGTAAGATTTAACAACTTGGAAATGAGCTAAAGGGGTATGTGCTCTTGTGGTGAATAAATAAATTGAAACATTGGCACATCAACTGCTTTAGCGTCTCTAAATCTGCTAATATCAGATCAAAAATATTATTCCAAACATTCTTTCTAGGATACCTAGTGAAATGGAAGAATCAAGTAGACTTCCTTTCTCTTCTAACAAATTCTTTACAAATAAAACTTGTGAATTGGTTGCACAATTTTACTCGGAGGTGATGCACAATCAATAATCTATATATTTCATCTTCTAAACCTTTGTATTTCTGTATACCCTTTATCTTAAACCTTTGTATTTGTATACCTTTTATCTCAGGTTTTTTTTAGACATTGTGTTATGATTATTGTTATGCCAAATAAAAGCTGCTTATTATTATTATAATAGTGTATCCCATCTAGTAGTTGGTGTTCCTAGGGATCTTGATTTGGGCCGATCTCAGTTTGGAAATATCAATCGCAAATGACACGTTCAAATGCATCTTTCTAGGACCGTATTGTTATAATTCACGCAATAGTTTCTGGTCTTCTAGGTGAGAAGTGACTTTCGAGAGCCAGAGATGAATTTTAAGATACTTGTGCTGTGCTTTTATGTGTATTATTATTATTATACACATAACAACACAGCACGTAAGTGTTCGAATTCATCTCTGAAATATCGAAGTCCCTTCCCAAAGGACTCTAGGATATTAGAGAGGTGCATTTTGGCAGAGAATGTGCAAGTAGTTTCCTAGAAGTGCTGCTTTCTGCAGCATGTGGACTGGATGTTCTGGCCCAAGTTTAGGCTTTCCAGATGTTTTTCAAGATTTCTTGGGGATTCCTCCTCGTAGAGCACCATCAATTACCAGGTGGATTACTGTTGTTCTTTCTGCCACAATCGTCTTCAACTTCAATTTGTAGGGTCCTTGTATTTTGTGATCTTTTCCAGCTTCCTTGTCTCCTTTACCTCAAAGTTAGTCAACTGGCACAGCAACATCTTTTATGATCCAAACATGTTTTTTTCTCTTATCACTGTTATGTCTCAGTGTTGTAAAGCAGTGCCAGGTGTCTGTCTGTTTGTATTCTGGTGGGCCCCAAAAGTCCTGCAGAGTATTTCTTGGCTTCTTCATTTTCTGTGGTCTTCTCTGGCTTCTGTGCTCGTAATTTCAGGTCTTTGCTACAGTGGCAGGCCTATAGTGACTTCTTTGCAAAGGTCTCCATGTGCACCATTGCTGCTAGCCTATTGTGACGCCTTCAAGATAGCCGCAGTTTCGGCTATTTTCCTTACAAACAGCAGATGATGTGCTCCACGGTTTCCATCACCACCTCTTTGCAGAGATCGGCACTTAAATATTGTAGGACTTTTCGAATCGTGCATCTTTATTGCATTTGTCCAGAATGCTTGCTCCTTAGCAGCAAAAATCAGGCTTTCCAGTTTCCTCTTCTTTAGGGAGTTCCCCTTCTGAGTTTCACCTCTATGTTTTCTTCTGCTGTCAACCTTCCCTTCAATGTTCTTTAAAGTATCAGTTCCTATGGAGGCCTATTGTCAGGCCACCGCTCTCTTTCTCTGTGGTTTTAAACCGTTGGACTTTATAATACCTTTTGATTCTCTTGGTTTTCAGCATCCTGTAGCCTTGTGGACTTCTCTTCAATGCTGGTTTCCTGACTTTCTTGGGATGTATTTTTTCAGGCCTCTTTTTCCTTCCTCTACTGGATTGCTTGATGTGGAGCAGTCCCCTCTTCCCTCCTCCTGGACCTTGCAAGTGGTAGAGTCTGTCTATTATCACTTCCTTTGGATGCAGTGTTCGCATTGATGGTCATAATTTTCCTTGTTTTTCTGTCCAGGATGTCCAATCTTGGCTTGTGTCCAGTTAATTGGTTATGCCAGCAGTGTAGCTGCATACCACAGAAAATCACTTCAAGCATTAACTGCCTTTTATTGTATTTCCTCCATTTAACCCTTTGATTCTCAAAATCTCTTTTCTTTACCCTTCTAAAGATATTCCTTCCTAATTTCGCCTTTGACTTCTGGCGTAGTTTGATGTCTCTGCCTGGTAGTGACTCCTCTAAGTATTTGTAGCTTTCTATTCAATTTCAGTCTTATGTCTTTGTCATTTGGCATATTCACAGACCTTTCTCGTGACAAGTTGCAAGTTTACTCTTTTTCATTGAGTTCCAAAGTTGCACATTTGTCAAGTCCAAAATCCATTGCAGGTAAATGTTTAAAGCTAAAGACTTTACATCACTGTGTTCCATAGTAGTGACCTTTCAATCTCTGCTTTTGATTTCCTTCTCCCATAGGAGCTTCTTTTAGGTCATCCATGTATAGCAGGTGTGAAAATTTTTTGGTGAGTTTCTTATGCTGTCTGGATATCCTTGACCTTGTTTTCTTCAGGGAATTATAGGAGAGCTGAATCATAGCAAATGATGAAGAGTAGTGGGGAACAGTGGAGTCTCCCTTTGAATATTCCCCTTCGGGATGTTGGATTTCCCCCTATTCCCTTTGCTCCATTGACTATTAATTCTTGGTTTCTCCAAGTGTGCGCATTGTGCATTCTTTTGACCCAATTTCTTTGATGTTTTCTACTCTGCATTCCAATTATCTCCAGGCAAATGAAGCGTATCCAACTGTGTGGCAGGAATCGAATGCTTTCCTGTAATCAATCCAAGCTACATGCAAGTTGGTTTTCCTTCTTTGGCAATTCTCAAGGATCATTTTATCTTATGAGCAGTTGATCTTTTGTTCCTCCTCTACTGTTTCTGCTTTGTTTCCCTTTTTGTTCTGGGGGCAGCAAGTTCTTTCCTTCCAGGTGGTCTTGTGCATTGTACCTGCTTTCAATATGCCAGTAAAAGCTTTAAAGGTTGTTGGTAGGCAAGTGATTGATGCCTGTAATTGCTTAGGGGATTGCTCCCTTTTCTTTGTCTTTCTTTATCAGAAACGTTTTCCCTTTTGTCATCCATTTTTCAATTTGGCCTGTTTGCAGCACCTGATTCAACTGTTGGGCAATTCTTTTCATGCAAGTTGGTCTGCCTTCTTCTAGCTGTGAATCCATGTAGTTCAATACTGCCTGGGGCAAGTAAACCAGTTCTTTCACCTTTTGCTGCGTTTTCCAATCCATTTTAGTTGTTATTACCAGGTTGTCCATAAAGAAAGGTTGCCCAGTTCAGCTTCCACATCTTTTAACATTCAAATTTACTTTGCTGGTAGTTCTTTGGGCTTCGTCCCAAATGTTTCTCCAGAACTCAATCGCTTGTTCTCTGTCTGGCTTCCTCCTGGTAAGTCTGCCTTCACATCATCTCCCACTTACATTCTTGGTAGAATCGTTTCTGGTTGAGAGTAGAAAAGTTGATTCTGCCTTGAAATTCGAGCAAACCTTGCTTGTCAATCTTGCAATCTTCTTTGAAACTGCCACTTTCATCTTGCTGTTTGACCACCTCTATTGCCTCATTGAGTTTCCTCTTGTCCAGGTGGTACCTCCTCTTAATCTAGGTCTGTTTTGACTCGGTTATTTTTTCAGCTTCTTTCCTCCTTCATGCTTTTCAGTTTGCTGGCATCCCGATCAGTAGCCTGCTGGATTTTTTCTCTTCCCAGTCTGATTTTCCACTTTTGGAGTATCTTATTTTCGGCCTTCTTTCTGGGTGATAAATCTTTACTCCCTAGGCTCTTTAGCGTAATCACTTCACTGCAGTGCTGTACATAAGCTGGGTTTGTTTCATGCAGTGACTATTGTTTGGATTCCAGCAATGACCTTGTTTGCATCCTTCTCAGTGAATTGAGCAGATCCTCTTCCTTGGAACAATCTTCAATGGTGGCAATCTTGTAA
The DNA here is from genome assembly GCF_021028975.2 of Sphaerodactylus townsendi. Classification (NCBI taxonomy): domain Eukaryota; kingdom Metazoa; phylum Chordata; class Lepidosauria; order Squamata; family Sphaerodactylidae; genus Sphaerodactylus; species Sphaerodactylus townsendi. Next base: position 83,538,357 of record NC_059431.1, on the reverse strand, counting down.
TGCCTCGCTTGCATTGTTCATGTGTTCTAGGATCTTCTTCTGCATCAATTCTTCTTGCTTTTTTTTGTCAATTGTGAACTTTGGGTTGGCTCCTTTGGAGGTGCATTGTTGCTGTTCTTCCTCCTCTTCCCTCCCTCTGTCCCTTTGCAGTCCTTTGAATTGTTGCCACCTTTGTTGAATTTCCTTTGAGTGTCTCTTTGGTATGTTTTCAATACCATTTGTCTTGTGCTTCTGGAGCTGGATTTCTGCTAGTTTCTAGTGCACTAAAAAACTTTGTTCCTTCTTAATATATCTTCTTTGATCAGCATGTCTTTGCTCAGTAATTCCCTTTGTCAGGTTCAGAAGTTCTTTCCCAGACTTGCACATTCTGCTTGAGGTATCCTCTTTTTTGATGGGTTTTTTAATTTTGTAGTAGCAAGTCTTCACTCTCTATTCTCTGCACACTTAATATTTTCACGCTTGTTCTGTACTCTTCCAGTAGTCCTGCAGTCTCTTTGCCCTGGCTGCTCAGCTGAAGATCCTGAGTCCTGTAGCCTCCATTTTTTCCTCGCTAAGTGCCCAGGTACTCCAGCACTATGATGCGGTCCTTGTTGTAAGAAACCAGAAGTAAAATATGAATATTGAAGAGACAGGAAACAAAGGGGAGGATATGGACTACCAGATTTCCAACTTTACCACGATGCTGCTGCCTTGTCCTGGATAAAAACATGGATTAATCTTACCGACTATAAAATATTAAATATTGAAAACTATAATAACCAAGCTGGGTGGCACAATTATTTGTGGCCTAACGTAGAAGGGAAAAAGGTGGGGGACAAGTTATTTCAGAATCATTTAATTAGGAAAGCATTACTGAAAATATGGATAAAATATAAAAATATCTTTTATACAAAGATTCCCAGCTGGATCTCCAGAATGGAAGGACTACAAATAGGAGACCGAAACTGTGGCAGAAACTGGTTAATATATAAAGAAATAACGATGTTACATAATGGTAGATTAATAATGAAACCTAGAAGTACTATCAGAATGGAGGGTGAACAATGTCATTGGTTCACTTACTTGCAATTAAAGGACAGTTGGGAATACGACACGAAACATTGGGGAATCAACCACAAACAGACAGACTTGGATCAAATTCTTATAGGAGATAACAAGAAGGTCATTAGCAAACTATACCATTGCCTCCTAACACAAAAAACAGAAGCGGAATTAATTAGACCAAATATGATAAAATGGGCAGAAAATATAAATAAAACAATAACTTTAGAAATGTGGGAGAAGTACTGGAGAAGCATCTACAAATACACCCCAAATTCTGACCATTGGGAACATAGTTTAAAAATCTTCTACAGATCATATATTACCCCAATAATATTGCATAAAATAAATAAGGGAAACTCACCAAAATGCTGGAAGTGCGACCAGGAGGCAGGCACGTTCTTCCACTCCTGGTGGTCCTGTCCTAAAATTAAAAGATATTGGGTGATGATACATAACGAAATAGGGATGTATCAGTTCAGTCTCTGGAACCAGCAGAGAGGAGTAGCAGCAGACTTGGCCAGGAAGAGCAGAGTGACCTGCTGGTGTTCATTTTGGAGGGCTTTTCTCAAAGCCACAGCTTTTAAAACAGTGTATTTTAACAGGGGTTATCTCTTTTTCTCCTTGTAAGGCTCCTGTGAGCTAAGGCTGCTGAATCTGGAAGGTGGGGCTTAACAGGGGTTAACAATTTTAATTTAATTTTTTAAAAAATTAATAAGGACATATTTGACAGATAGTACGTGCAGATAGCTCCAGGGGGGCAGTGACTAAAAGCTTAATATTTAAATATCTAAACAAATCAGATATGAAGGCAGAAAGCCAGCAGGGGGATGGGGGCTTTCCAGTGTTTTGCACTGAGTGTCACATGTATGACTATCTGCCACTAGGACAGAAGTCGTGGGTGTGCCCTCGCTGCAATGAGCTCCTGGCACTCAAGGAACGTGTGCGTTCTTTTGAAGCCAAGGTGGCAGACCTGGAGAAGCTGAAAGAGGCAGAGAGGGTGACAGACGAGGCTTTTCAGGGACCGAACAGCCGGGTCCCACTCCCAAGGTGACATCTCTTCGGATGTCATGGAGAATGAAGGTCTTGGGGACGGAGGGTGCCAGTCTGAGGTGGGGGAAGATGCTCCCTTAGATGGGATCCCTTCCTTAATGATTCGATCATTAGAAATGTAGAGAGTTGGGTTTGTGAGAGGCGTGATGACCGCATGGTGACTTGCCTGCCTGGTGCGAAGGTTGCGGATGTCACGCTTCATCTAGATAGGCTTTTAGACAGTGCTGGGGTGGAGTCAGCAGTTGTGGTCCACATTGGCACCAACGACATTGGGAAATGTAGCCGGGAGGTTCTGGAAGCTAAATTTAGGCTGCTAGGAAACAGGTTGAAGTCCAGGACCTCCAAGGTAGCATTCTCAGAAATGCTACCCGTTCCACGCGCAGGGCGAGCTAGGCAAGCGGAGATACAGGGTCTCAATGCGTGGATGAGAAGGTGGTGTAAGGCAGAGGGTTTCAGATTTGTCAGGAACTGGGGAACCTTTTGGGACAAGGCAGGCCTGTACAAACGGGACGGGCTTCATCTTAACCAAAGAGGAACCAGGCTGCTGGTGCTCAACATTAAAAAGGTGGCAGAACAGCTTTTAAACATGTAGAAAAGCAAGACCTGCTGAGAAAGAGTCAGCATGGCTTTTGCAGAGGCAAATCCTGTCTTACAAACTTACTAGAGTTCTTTGAGGGTGTAAACAGACATGTGGATAAGGGAGAACCAGTGGACATTGTCTACTTGGATTTCCAAAAGGCTTTTGACAAAGTTCCTCACCAGAGACTGTTGAGAAAACTCAGCAATGAAGGAATAAGAGGGGAAGTCCTCCTATGGATTAAAAACTGGTTGAGAAACAGGAAACAAAGGGTGGGTGAAAATGGGAAATTCTCGCAATGGAGAGATGTAAGAAGTGGTGTTCCCCAAGGATCTGTTTTGGGACCAGTGCTCTTTAACCTATTCATAAATGACCTGGAAGTAGGGGTAAGTAGCGTGGTGGCCAAGTTTGTGGATGATACCAAATTATGTAGGGTGGTGAGAACAGCAAAGAATTGCTAAGAGCTCCAAGCGGACCTTGATAAATTAGATGAGTGGGCTAAGAAATGGCAAATGCAGTCCAATGTAGCAAAGTGCAGTCAGCTGAACTAAGGTAAGTGGGGGGCAGGGCCTGGGTGCCATTTTGCCCCGGGCACCATTTCCTCCCCCTACACCACTGCACCAGATTAGAGTCTACTACTGATAGGAAGGAGTGGTTAATCAAGCCTGACTCTCCAGATTAGAGGTCAATGCAGTGGTGTAGAGAGATGAAATGGTTCCTGGGTCAAAATGGCACCCAGGCCCTACCCCGCACTTACCTTAGTTCAGCTGACTGCTCTTTGCAGCTGGCTGAACTCCAGGCTACTCCGGGAAGCCCCTCGTGGGGTCCCACTCCCACAGCCTCCCCACAGGCCCCTGCCCCCATGTCCCCACTTACCTTAGTTCAGTCAGCTGCTCTTTGTAGTCGGCTGAACTCCAGGCTGCAAAGAGCAGCTGGCTGAACTCCAGGGTGATCTGGGTTTCTGCTGGGCCTAGTGGGGCTGGGAAAGGGGGAGGGGTGTGGGGGCAATTTTCCAACCATTATGTGACCCCAATGCCATGTGCCTGGGGCACAGTGTCTCCCATCCTGTGGCAGCTATGCCACTGGGTCAGTGCTCTTAACTACTACATCATGCTGGCTCTCACTCAAAGTGACTAAGGTAGCTTCCAGTAAATTTCTGAAGTTTTCATGTTACATTTTATGAAGGTCAGATGGTAATACAAATATTCTTATATCCCATACAAAGGGGTGGGGTTGAATCCACATCTGGGAGCAGTGTGCCACCACACCGGGGTATTCTTTCTCCCCGGCAGAGGGGCAATGTCTCTGGTTTGCAGCCACTGCCCCCGCCTGGTGCCGGAATGGGATGCTGGATGCTTTGGCAGTATTCTAGCACCTCTGTGTAACAAACTAGTAAAGTCCAGGCAAAAGTAGCCATTCTCAGTTCTTTATTGTACTGGCAGTCATAGTCGAATACAGGCCATGCGAGTTCATGCTTTGATAACAGTTTAATACAGTAGCAAACCTCCTTCCCGCCACATGAAATTCAACAATGCATAGTTTCACACAGTCAAGCTAAGATAATGCAAAAGTGAAAATTCCCAGTCTGGGCAGAGCTTCTCCCTCTGCTCCCACCAGTGTAGGGGGAATGGGGGTGGGGCCAGAGGAGAAGTTGACATTAGTTAGCTCCCTCTTGACCTTTGCCAGCATTATGCTGGTGGGTCGCAGTTCAAACTTAAGCCGGCCTTTTGGCTGGTGTAAGTCCATTGTGGCCCACTGAGACTTCTTGATGGCAGGGAGGCTGTTGCATTTTGCAAGTCTTAAAGCATATGCTGTACATAACAACATACTTTTGGAAAAACTCATGGGACTATCTCTTGCAATCATAAAGGTCTTATTAAAACATAGTCACCTGAAAAAATGTGTAGAAAAATAATAATGCCTAACCTCTGCTGAAAATTTGATTCTCTTTCCAGAGAGTAGGAGAGAATGAATATGCACTATGTATTACTAATGCAGATCACCCTTTACATTCAGACTGACTGAAACATTCAATCAATACTAAATTAATCTGAAGTCACCAAATGAAAAAGGATTACTACATTTTTCATGCCTTTAAAGATTGTGTGTGTGTGTGTACGCACACACTCTCCTTACATTTTGAGTGTCTCCTTGAGTCTTTTTATATGGGCTCTGGTATCTCATTGCTGGAAAATCAATTTCTATTCAATTAGGAGATGAAGATTTCCCTGCTGGAAACCAAAACCAATCAGCTGCAGTTTGCAGGCTTTTAGATTATGGATCCCTAGTGTACAGAACAGAATTATTATATGATCACTATGGATATCACATTGTGGTTAATAATGACCAAGGGTTATTGCTGTATAGGTTGACAAAGAAGCATACCATAACTTCAATTACATTCTTCTAATGTTCTTCAAGATAAGGTAGTTTTAACACATCAGTTTTTATCACCATCTACTTTGAAATTTTTGTAATACATCATAAGGAAGCAAATTCAGCATTATGGGTTAAATAATAAATGGAGAAAAATAAGTTAAGGAACTGAAGCATACCCATGTGACCCTTAAGTTGTGTTGGCAACTCTTTTTTGTTACCCATGTACATCTTACCCCAAATAAAATTATTATTCACAAAGCATGTAAATTTATTTCTGTCCTTTTTTACTTAATCAGATAATTTTTGGGGGACAGATGTGTCTCCAGAGATATATGATGGGCTTAGGAAACATTCTACTCTTTTAAAAATCTGGAGAGTTGATTTTCAGGGATATCAACCTGTCATTCATTAAAATTGCATTACCTATGGATTTAGAAATATTTTAATGTACATACACCTCTGGTGTAATGAAGAGATTAGGCCATTCTTTAATTAAACAGCCTGTCCTTTCATGCCCTGTACAGTCTTAACAAAGTAGAAGTATGCAAATAGGAGGCAGGATATTTATCTTGAGAAAGGTAAAGTTTTAAACTATAATCAAACAGAAATACTGTAAAATGAGATCTACTGCAACAATAATTTAAAGTAATAGCCAATGTGTCATTTAAGCAATTTGCAACCCGTATATTTCCCTGCTGTGTTTGCAAAATTACCTTGTGAATCATCAGGAGTCATAACTCAAAAAAAGGACCTGAGTCCTAAAGGCAGGAAAAGACACAACAGAAAAGACTAATAGCTGGACTATCTTGTAGCTGTTAGGGCGGGGGGAAGTAAAGGATACATTTATACTTTTTACTAGGTAATACTTTTTACATTTGGGAAAACTTCAAGCATAGATATCTTATACAGCTGCCTGGCACAGTTTATAAAAATTTTTAGCCAGGTGTGTATATTTAATTTTATGACCAGCATTACAGGATATTTAAAGACTATAAAAATGCAATGCTCAGCCCTTCTGAAACACAGCACTTCTAAACACACAGCTCCCTATTCACAAGCATTATTTTAAAGCTACAGTCTTCTTGCAATGCTTTCAAAAGGCCCCCATCCCACAACTCAATGTGCATCATCTGTTTTAAGTAAATTCATTAAATTGCATGAGGGCACTTAAGTGTAGCTCCAACATGTACAGCAGCCAATCATTAATTAATTAATCAATTGCATTTGTACCCCTCCCATTCCCAACCACAGTTGGGCTCAGTGGATGAGATGTCATGTGGACAAGATGGCCTGCATGCTTACTTAACACAACAAGATCCCTTGCATGTTTCTTCTACTTTCTGCATTATTTCAGGGAGTATAGAAAGGCTGGAGGATGAGACAGGCCCATTATGCACTAGATGTCTGCTGTGCAGCCGGGGTGAATATCCATCACAGCAAGATTTCTTGTACAGATGTATTTTCCCAAGCTCCACTTTCAATTTCTATTCTTCCCATGCCAAGTGATTCTACTTTAAGCATGACTTTAATTTTCTTCACTGCCCGAGCGGGGAAGATTTGCCAGTGAGCACAGCTTTGTCCTGCCCACCACTAGTCCCTCACATTCCCTCACTCCAATGCATACCTTCCCCCTTTTCCCTTTTCAGATTTGTTATTACTTCAATTTATGTTTATTATATTGATATGTTGCAGTATCAGTATAAAGAGAGAATTACTGCAAAATCGCTATCTTCTATTTCATTTGAAAACCAGGAAGTATGTGTGAGTGTGTGTGACAGGGATGGGGAGATGGAGGGAGAGATATTAATTCTAGGATTGTGTTCCCCTTTTTCATCAGAGTGTGGTTCAGAAAACTGCTTTGCCTCTTCCTTTTGGGGGGAGGGGTATTTTTGGAAAGGGACTACAATATTATAACTGCAATCACAGATATATTGTTATAACTGCAATTTAAAGGGCTTTAACAAATCCCTTTATCTTGTAACTACTGGGTGAGATGAGAACTGTGCCTTTAAGAGGCAGTTGATGGGTGAAGTTAAAAGCAAGACTCCCTGAGAGCCCTATCCAGAGGAGGTGGTGAATCTGCCTTTGGGAGAAGTGGGGAGCTGTACTGGTAGATTTGTCTTCCCTGGAGTACTTGCACTAGTTGAGGGGTGAAACTGCTGGGGTGCAGCTGCCATGGCCCTCCCCAGTGCTGAGATGTGGCACTGGATGTTCCACCAATGCCCCAGTGCTCCTACTGATACTAGCATAGTGGAGGCTGGCTGAGGGCATGACTGGGGGAGGAGCTTTTAGTCAGCTCCCTCCTGACCATTCCTCATGTTACACGGCAGCCCTGAATACAGACATTTGCAATCCTTTTCATTAGTGTAAGTCTTTAAAACCCAATAGGGGCTTCTTGGCAATGGGAAGACTTTCACTGTTGCAAAGCCTCCCCACAACACCAGAAAGCATCTGTGGGGACAGCAGTTGGGCACGGCTGAGACACCGCAACTGGGTGCCTGGCTCTTGTATAGGGTTGCCTGTCCTTCCCACACATTCTTTCTCACTTTCCAAGGAAACCAATTGTGTAAAATTCTCTTGTGGATTTTCCATTGCTCAGTGAACAGACAAAGCAAAACATTATTTCAGAAAAAAAAGTATTTGGCTATGAAACCCATTTTTTAAACTTTTTACAAAGCTCTTTCTAAGTTCTGTTTGCTTTATTTTTCATCACTATGCTGAGTTACGCCCCTAGTGCCATTACTCACTACCCAGTCACCATTTTATAGGGGTGTCATCCATTAGATGGAACCTTACTTGATAAAAGAAATAAACCTGTTTGAGGAATAGATTTACTGCACACTGGGGCTATGAATTAAGAGGCCTTCTAACTCTCCCATGTGTTCTATATTTCCTTGCCATTTAGCACATCTCTTAAAAACAAACGAGAAATATCACCTCTCCTCACGCCCCCACTCAAATAAAAAGGTAATGCATAGATTTAAAAAAGATACTGAAGTAACTTTTTTTCCTGTGCTTTTCTTTTCTGCTGCAACTTTCACACCTATCTTAATAATATGCGGCATGCAAGCTCAGTTTTTTCTTTTTTCTGTTTTCCTCTATCCTTTACTGCACCAGAAGATTAACTGTTCATATACTGTGATCAGATCTTTAAACCTTTACTGCTGAAGACTACATTTGCCCACATTCTACACATACTTTTGCCAGGTTTTTCTTGAGAAATGTGCAAGAATAAGAATGGGAGTGTGAATCAAACTGACAAAGAAAAGAATGAAACTAATTTTGTGTACAAAATATTTAAGTTATAGGATCAGGCAAGCAAGTCATTTTCCACATGGCTAAGCAATTTGATGCTAAATAGGGTTGTCAATTGTTTCAGCTGAACAAGGAAAACCCAGACCTCTCTAGCCTTCTTGAAAACAACATGGGGGAAGACAAGAACTCCTCCCCTCTTGCCACGGTCCCAAGTAGGATTGTGTCCTTGCAGCATTTTTAAATCAAGAGAATTCCTATTGCTGCAGATGGTGAGACTTTACTTCGCTCAATAATCACACAACAACGACAGGCTGGAAAGGAATGGGCCGCAGCCCAGTTTATTAATATTCAATAACATAATCAACATGAACTATGTACAAAAGAGCTGGGCGGCAAACGGGTCGCACATCAGATCCCAATCTCCATTGGGAACTGACGGGAAGGGAAGCCCCAGAGATAACACTCCGGCTTCACCCTTCCCGCCCCTGCTGAGGAGACGGGCACCGGCTAAGCCCATGGCCGCCTATCGGCCCGCCCTCCTCTCCTTGCTTGCTGGGGTGTCGGGCACCGGCTAAGCCCTCGGCCGCCTATTGGCCCGACCCAACCCCACTCCCTGGGGTGTCAGGAAGCGGCCCGGCCTGCCAGCCTGCCAGCCTGCCTGCCCCACCCCCTGGCCCTTCCACAGGGCACAAGCCTGGGAGACCCAGCCGGAAGGCTCGTTTTCTCCCCAGATGTGTGACACCCGTTGCAAACCCACCACGAGCTGCCCCCCTTGCAGCTCCCCGCCCAAGCTCCTCAAGCCTGAGCCTGTCTTGACCGGACCCAGTGGAGGAGGGTGTACCGGACCAATTGAAGCCACAAGTCCATGCCCCAGCGGGACAGGCGGACGCCATCCGGCTCAAAAAGTTCTTTGTTGTCCCGGGTTATCTCAGCATGGTCCACCACCGCTCCCCCGAGGGAGAGCACCACCTTGGCGGCCGCCTTGTTGACTTTTCTGCAAGCCCTGTCCACGGCAGTGGGGTCCACAGCTCCCCTCCAGTGGACCCGCTGCAGCAGCTCGGACCAGACCAAGGTCATGCCGGGCCGATGCCTGGCGAGGCTCCGCAGCGTGGTGGCCACTGCACAACGGAGTTCCAGACCCGACCTGGCCGGGAGATCCTCCTCCCCCAGGTGGATAACTAGGAGATCCGGTGTGGCCAACTGGAAAATGTACTCGATGAGCTTGGGCTCAAGTTCATTCCAAAGCATGTCCCCTTGCCCCAGCCAGGTAATCCTTACGTGAGCCCCGAGTCCGAGATGCTGGCCCCAGTCGGATGAGCAGGCATAGTCCCCGGCTCTGTTGACAAGGCTGTGCCCCATGACCCACACCTGTCGAAAAACAGTCTGCGGCGTCCCTGGAGGCACTGTGAAGAGAATCAACAAGTCAGATGGGGGAGAATGGAAGCCCGAAAAGCCCCCGACCGCCACCTCCCCAAGGTGCGGATGTCCTCCTGGGCCCTGCCCTCCTGCAGCGCGGGTGTGGCGGCCCCTATTCGGAAGGAGTGCAAGCCGAATTTGGCGGCTGGCAGCCCGGCCCGTGCCAAGCATGCCCGAAACACCGCCAGCATCTGGAACCTGGTGAGGGGGGAACCGTCCTCATGTACCAGGAGCATGCCGCCCATCCGAGGCCTGTGCCGAAGCCAAGAGATGAGGGAGGCGAGGGGGCAGGTGACGTCGCCCGGCAGGACCGGCATGGTGACCCAGGCACCGCGGCCTTCCTGGTCATTTTTGGAATGGGCAAGCCACGCATAGACCATGTCCCCCGACAGGATGAGGTGCTCCCTTTGCAGCGCGGTGCTGGACGGCCGGTCCCTAGTGGGGGCAACTAGTTCCCTGGGCCTGAAAGCCCCATGATGCGCCAGGTGAAAGGCGGCTGCGAAAAGTAAACGCTCATAGCGTGAAGCGCACACCTGCCGCAGCTCCCCGGTGACCGCCCTTAACACCTCCCTGGTGACTGGGCGCCGGTGGTCCCTCAGTCTGGGGCCCATCCGCCGCCAGCCCGCCACCAGCCGGTGAACTACAAACGCCTTGGTCACATCTGGGAAGCCCGAAACCCTGCAGTAAAAGGCGATGCCCGCCAGTTGCACCCCCATGGAGCGTGGGTGCATCCCCCGCCCATGAAGCTGTACCAAATACTCCAGTAGGAGGCCTGTGTCCACCCCACCACAGACGGGACGCCCCTTGGACGCTGCGTAGCTCCAGAAGTCGCGCACGGCTCTGTCGTACTGCCTGCGCGTGGCCGGTGCCAACGAGTTCAAAACACCTGTGATGACGGTTCGCTGCCAAGGTTCCACAGGGACGCCGCACTGTCGCCTGAACAGCTCGCCCGGGGCCAGGCGCCAGAATCGACCCACCTGCTGGCGGTAGATAAAAGCATCAGCGATCTCATTTTGCAAACCTGGAACGAAAGCAGCTTTAAAAGAAATGTTATAGGTGAGGCAGGTGAGAACAAGATTGCGAACCAAACACATGACCCGTGCAGATTTGCTCGACTGCCTGTTCACCACACGCACCACCGCCTGGTTATCGCACCAGAAAAGCACCCTTTTATTGAGCCAGAGATCGTGCCAAATGTGCACCGCCACCAAGATGGGGAACAGTTCTAGAAAAGTGAGGTCCCTGGTGATGCCCTGTGTGTGCCAAGCTGGAGGCCAGAGGCCCTGTGCCCACTGACCCTGGAAATACACACCAAAACCGTGAGCCCCGGAGGCATCAGAGTGCACCTGCAACTCCAGGCCAGGCTCCAGAGGTGTCTGCCACAAGGAGATGCCGTTGAAGCCTCGGATGAAGGACAGCCAGACCTGCAGATAGTCTTTTAGGCCCCGGGAGACCCTGATGTGGTGGTCAGGGGACTTGCAGCCAGACAACGACCTCGCCAGCCGGGAGCAGAAAGCCCTGCCTGGCGCCACCACCCTGCAGGTGAAATTGAGGTGGCCCAGTAAGGACTGCACCAGGCGCACCCTGCATTTGCGCAGGGGGAGAACGGACCGAAGCAGTTTGGTTAAGGCCAGGAGTTTGTCACGAGGGAGTGATGACGTGCCTAGGACCGTATCCAGGTGGATGCCCAGGTAGCTGAGGGCGGGGGTGGGGCCCTCCGTCTTGTTGGGGGCCAGGGGGACCCCCAGTTTGGCAGCCATTGTCTGGAAAGCCTGCAGGGCGACCTCGCACTCCCTGGTGCGTTGCTTGCCGATGAACAGGAAATCATCTAGGTAATGGGTCACCAGCCCGGAGGGCACCCGCTGCCTGAAGTCCCATTCGAGGAAGGTGCTAAAAGCCTCGAAAGCAGCACAGGCAAAGGAGCAGCCCATGGGCATGGCCTTGTCCACGTACCACATGCCCTGGAAGTGGATGCCCAGAAGCTCGAAATCCAGCGGTGAATTGGGCAGGAGCCGGAAGGCCGACTGGATATCACATTTTGCCAAGGAGGCACCTGTGCCGGCCTGCCTGATGAGACTGACGGCCTCGTCCAGGGTGGCGTACCGGACTGTGCAAAGCTCAGGGTCGATGTAATCGTTTACCGAAGTCAGCCCTGGGTAGGAGAGGTGCTGAAACTCCCCCGGGGCCTTCTTGGGCACTACGCCGATGGGGGAGACCCGGAGGTTGGGGAGAGGCGGGTGGCTGTAGGGGCCAGCGATGCGACAGGCCCTGATTTCTTTATAAAGCTTATCGGCCGCCACGCCAGGGTGATCGCGAACAGATTTTAAGTTGTTTGCCTGGTAGGCCTTCCTGAGGCCGCGATAGGGAATCCTGAAACCTGTGGAAAAACCATCACCCAGCATGCGCACCGCGCGCCTGTCGGGATAATGCTGCAGCCAGTCCAGCAGCACCCCCACCCGGATGGGTTTGGGGGCCAAAGACTGCAGCTGGGCGAGGAGTTCAGTGCTTCTGGGCGGCGGTAGCGCTGCCCTGGCCACCGGCTTCTTTTTGGGAGGGCCCGGCGCCAGGGGACCGGGCTTGCCGAAAGGGGAGGCGGCCGGCTGGCTTAGGGCAGGCCACCCTGCTGTGATTTCCAGAACAGTTGGAGCAAACATGCTCATACCTGCACTTGGGCCGCTGGCAAGCACCTCTATTGAATTCCCAACAGAGCCCCTTGGCCCCCGCCCGCCCTGGGTAAGCCCTGGTGGACTTGTCCGGAAAGGAGGGCTCCGCGGCCCCTTTCATGGCAGGCTGGACCACGACCATCTATGTTTGGTTGTGGATGTGGATGAGATCCCAGCGGAAACAGCTCTTATGGGAAGCGTTCTTGCGTATCGCCTCATCGTAGGCTATGGCCGCGGGTTCGCCGGCCAGCGCCCAGGCCCGCAGCACATGGGCCATGTGGGCTGCCAAGTGCCAAGCCCACAGGGGGTAGGCGGCCCCAATGAGAGCTAGGTATTCAGTGAAACCCTGCAGCCAGTTGTTGAAATTCCGCTCGGCCGCTACTGGGTCCCTCCATTTTTTGTCAGCCTTCCCGCCAGACAAGCCATGTTCCCCCTCCACGTAATACCCGTCGAGCGCCCGCTCCCGGAGCTTCCTGGGGAGATGGGACCCAGGAGGGTTGCCGCTGTCATCAGGGGCCGGGCCAGGAGACGGCGCCTCCATCCCCCCCAAGCATCTCCATTTTGCGAGCCAAGGGGGGAGAGTGGGCACCTTTTCCCCCTGGAACCAGAACTCCCCGCTAGCCTGCAAGTCATCGTCCTCAGTAGACCCACCCGATGATGAAGAGCTGGGAGACCGTCTGGAGGAGCGGGAACGCCTCGACGACCGCTTCTTCCTCTGGCCCTCTCGCTCGGAGGGACCGACAGACGTGTCCACCGATGTGGACGCGCTGACCGGTGGGGAGAGCTGGAGGTCCTCCGCCATTCCACTTGCGGTGTCCGCCCGCACCGCGCCAGCCGCTGCCGGCGCGGGGGGCTCAGATTCCCCTGCGCCACAGGGGGTTCCAGATTCCCCGGCCACTCCGCTGAGGGCCTGGGAAAGGTGCAGCAGCGTGTCCACCAGGTTCCAGACCAGGGTGGAATCGGGGCCCGGCTCGCTGGCAGGCCCGGGCCGGAGGACCGATCTGGCGCTGCTGGAAGTCGCAGGGAGAGCCTCCCCAGCCGGGGAGGACTGCTCCCCCAGTCCCACCGGCCTGCCCCTCCCGGTCGGGGACAGGCCCATGGCCGTGGCGGTGGCCGCCCGCGCGGCCGCTCCGATACAACCCACCACGGGGCCCTCGCCGGAAGTTCCTGGGCCGGTCTGAGCCCGGACCCTGTTGAGGAGGGCTCGGGCTCTGCCCGAAGGTGCCGGCCCCCCCGCGGGGAGCTCCTTGCTCTTGGCCCACTTTGGCCCCATTCCAAACTGCGAGACCGGCCAACGACCAGAGGAAAGCAAAGAGAATGGAGAGGAAACGAAGGAAGGTGAGTAGAAATGGAAGCAAGAGAGAAGGAGAGTGAGAAAAGGCCTCAACCAGTCTCCTTCCGGGCCTTACACGAGACACCAACCATCACTACCACGCCTTGCTGAGTCTCGCCGCCGGGAAGGGCGCGGACCGGGAGAGGCGTCCTTATATATCCCGGCTCCTCCCTCCTTTACGGCTGGGAGCCAATCATTGCACCCGGTTCTGCAGCATGCCGCCAAGCCATGCATGCCCCTTATTTTGCTACGTTGCTCACCCCGGCAGCAATGGCTGCCCCCGGTTATTCGGGTTCATCTAATTTATAAAAGAGTATTAGAAGATATATGAAGTGGGACTTACTCCCCAAAAAAGTATTCCTAGGACTGCAGACTTAACTTCCTTAGGATTCAGAACAAATTTCAACTGCTGCCTGATTTGGTCAAGATATCCCAATTTAATTTTTTTAATCCATTTCACCAGTATTTATTCTTTGTACCAGTTTTTTTTCTTGTGACAAATATTTTCTTAAAATATAATTTTTCAAAATGTTGTGTCAGATGCATATAAATTGAATCGAATAGATTTACAATACATAAAAAGCATTAAAATGGTGCAATGGGAAAAATATCAACAGTAATGGAAATGGGTAAAAACCAGAATTGATGAAAATGACTACATTCAACCACAAAAAAGAAACCAAAAGAGCCTTTTTGGCTGATCCTCTGCCTAGTTCAGTTGTCAGTATTAAATTTAATCCTGAAGGATTTGAAGCAGTATAACTTTTCAGTGAGGAATGCAGGTCCTCAGCAGATTTCAGGGTTTGTTTCATTATTCAGAGGAATTATTATTAAGCTGCATGGTTCTAATGCAGTGAAGCATTTATGAATGTATTCCATATCAAGGCCTTCTTTCTTTTCAATTAGTTTTTTTTGTTGTTGAATCTGATATTTCACATAACTGCCCACTTTATAAATCTGCTTTTAGAATTCTTTGCAGATCCACATCCAATATGATTCCTTTAAAGGACATGAAAAGTCTCATGCTCAATTACTTATTCTTCTATATTATCTATTGCTGCTTTGTAATCTGCAGTAAGAGATGGGTTTTCTCTCTGATTGCTTGTTCATTCATGTGCACTGCTACATGTCAACCTGATCCTCCATCCCACCATATTGCTGAGAAACCCAGCTCAACATGAGCTTTTGACCTTGAAATTCCTCACTTTCATAAAAAAACAAAGTTTGTAAGGAAAAATTGCCTCTCTGTCTGAGCAGGCTGCCATAAGCTATGTGCAGTCCTGGGTATACAGGAGTAAGTTTTTCTGCTCTGCACAGGTCTTTTAACTTTAATTTATATCAAAGTCAAAACCTACTTGGATGGTTGGTATTTCAATTCACTTCAATTGGGTCTGGCAGTTAAGAAGGCTGCCTGGTTTTCTATTTTCCTTCCCACAAAAGTAACAAAGTGCAACTTTATTGTTCTTTTTCATATTGTAGAAATTTTGTTTCCAAAGGTGCGAAGAAGATTTTAAAAAAATGAATTAATGTTTGATTCTCTTTGGAATAGGTTGGGAGAACTGCTAAACAGGAATTTCAAAGAATTGGGGACATTGTGATATATGACACAAGGATTTAACTGTTACATTTAAGAGGACAGGGAAAAATGAAACTCTGATAGACTTAAATTGATAAAAGGTCATTATCAGGATAATGTGAGGGAGCATCCCACTCAATGTGGTATTAATACTTCATCTAAATAACAATAAGCTCCTGAAAGAAGAAGAAAGTTATATATACCATCTAGTGCTAACAGCTGGGTATGAACTAATAGTATACTATGACCTTTGGAAGTATATTTTGAATCATTTTTCCCAGTACTTCAGACTAGGCTTGAACAAAAAAATTAAAAATTGTAAAATTTGAACTCAGGATTTTCTGGCTTTTAAATTATTGAAACCCCAAAAATCCTGAATATCTGATTTGGGAAACCCAAATATTTTGGAAACCCAAAAATACCCGAAAAAATTTTTAGTTTTTTTTTCTGCCTTTAGGGGGTGCATTTTAATGTAGTGGAACCAAACTTGCAGGGTGACTTTGGGAGACTCTCTTGATGAGATCACCCATGTTTGTTAAAGCTTGGTTTAAGGTGTTATGGATTTTATGGATCCCCAAAGGGGGTGCCCACATCGCCCATTGTTTCCAATGGTTTCTAAAGGGAGATGAGGGCTACCTTTTGGGGGGGTCCATAAAAATACATACATATGTTTGCGCGATGTACCAAAGTTTTTATGGTGCTCCTTTTTTGCCCTGGATGGTGATTGGAGTTTTTGTGTAGATATCTGTCTGTGTGAGTAGGTTTTCTGTACTATACAGAAAACTGTACTATACAGAAAACCTACTCACACAGACAGATATCTACACAAAAACTCCAATCACCATCCAGGGCAAAAAAGGAGCACCATAAAAACTTTGGTACATCACGCAAACAGAATCTGTGAACCTCACCTCCTACAAGATGAATTGAATCACCTAAACAGGGCTCTACAGGCTAATGGTTACTCTAATACAAAAATCAGAAGGGCTGCAAGACCAAGAACAAGCCACATGAACAAAGATAAAGAGCCATCTAGAGGGAAGGAGTTCTTACCATACATCAAGGGAACCACTGATCTCATAGGAAAACTGATGAAGAAGCACAACCTACAAACAATCTACAGACACACTAAGAAAATTCAACAGATGCTACGTTCAGCAAAGGATAAGGGGGATCCTTTAGCTACTGCAGGAGTCTATCGCATACCATGCAGCTGTGGACAAGTCTACATAGGAACCACCAAACGCAGCGCACAGACACGTATCAAAGAACACGAAAGGCACTGCAGACTATTTCAGCCAGAAAAATCAGCAATAGCAGAACACATGATAAACCAACCTGGACATAGAATATTATTTGAAAAAACAGAACTTCTGGACGACTCTGAAAGCCACTACGTCAGACTACACAGAGAAGCAATTGAAATCCATAAGCACATGGACAATTTTAACAGGAAGGAAGAAACTATGAAAATAAACAGAACTTGGCTGCCAGTGTTGAAAAATACTAGGGTCAAGACTGTGTCAAACCAGCTCCACACAAACACAGGATGACCATAGACAAAAGAAACAAAGGCCAGGATACTTCTATTCAGATGCTCCCACCAGTGACCTTGCTATCTACAGGGTTACTCCCAGGCTATAGTCTTCATTGTTACTCATACTTCTATTCAGATGCCCTCAACTATTGACCTGGTTGCCACCTTTGTTACTCACAGACAAGGTTTCCCCACCCACCCTGGACACTCCAACAGATATATACTCCACTTGCTTTCCCAACATCAGATCCTCTGAAGATGCCAGCCACAGACGCAGGCGAAACGTCAGGAGAGAATGCTGCTAGAACACGGCCATACAGCCCGGAAACCACACAGCACCCAAGTGATTCCGGCCGTGAAAGCCTTCAACAATAATATGGAAAGCCACTGTAATATCAGATACTGCCTTTTCCCCATCTCCTCTGGGAACCAAGTCAGCAACAATGGTTGCTCCTCTGCATCTCCCCTACCTTTGTTATTACTTTCCTAAAGTCACCCACCTTTCCCTTGTTTAATGTCTCAGCCAAAATCTGAATATCTTGGGCAGTAACCCTAAAAGGTTCATCTGCATGGAAGCCTTACAGCAGCTCCTCGTTTAGCTTAACAATGTAATTTGGCCCCTTTTGTCCCAGGCTTAGTAATAGTTGAGCTGATTAACTGGCTCTGCGCCCCAAACCCAGCACAGCTACGAAACCAAGTGCAATTGGTTCCTTTTCCCGCCAAAGGAACGATCTACCTTATAAAAGTTCAGTTCACCTAGAGCACGTTGCTCATTACTAGCCTGTACCTCCCTTGGTCTGGTCAGTTTGAGACACGATATCATCTTCTACTGGGTTTCCGTGCTGGTGTGGACTCCCTGCCTTCTACTGCTTCTACTTCGAGAACGTTAGGTAATGTATCACCCTGCAAATTCCCAATTCCCTCTCTATCGTCCCATCTACTTTTCAACCCTTTTTATATACTAGGAACTTGAATGTATGCGCTCTTATATCTTACTGTGTGTATGTATTTTGAACCAAATTTATATAAACATTTAAAAACTTCATTTGGACTCCTGAATTACTCTGCGGATCACTCTTTGCCAAATTCCTTCCCCGTATATATAGTCTCCAAGATCCTGACCTAGTCCCTCTTGCACTGCCAAGTGAGTCCCATTCCCCTTGCTGCTTTAAAAACCACATGTATGGTGCTGCACTCTCAGCAGCTGGTGGAGATTCCCTTTAATAATTTAATAACCCCTGTTAAGCTAGGTAACAGAACCAAGTCAAAATCAAGAATCTGACAGGTTCTTCAGCAACTGTTTATAATGGGAAAATTTCCCACCATAGAATTGCATGTGTGGGGGGAAAGTAATTACTTTTTCCCCATCCAAAACATACATGGAGTTTGCTGTTGGCTTCAAATTGCACTGTGCTGAAGTTTTTATTAGGGGCTCTGGTGGGAGTCTTGCTATGGGTAGCAGCACCAAATTCCACAGGGCTGTTAGTGACTCTCCCCACAGGAACCAATTCTGTAGGCACCAAGTTTTCCTTCACTTGGGGGTGCCCATAGCATTTCCCTTCCCAGCCAAACTTTAGTAAAAATGGTTGGTTGCTCTGAAGATAGTCACCAACAGTCCTGTGGCAAATTTGGTGCCCCTACCCAGAGCAAGACCTCAACCCCAGACATGAGCCTCTCCACCTTCAACTGTTTCAAATGGCAAGAAAAACTTTTAGAACAGGGACATCTAGCTAAAATTTAAACTAAGTGTCCTACTAAAAACTGCCCAAATTCCAAAGAAACCTGGAAGCAGCTGCTCTAAAAACTCTGAGGTCTAAATAGCTATTGTCTAGCCACCTGTGGTGGAGCTGAATCCAAAAAGGTTACTTTTACACTATTTAACTATTTGCAAACCCAAAACCTTCACTTTTATTTGAACCTGCCAATTCCTTATTAAGAACCAGGAACTTGCGTATATATAGTAACAACAAACCTTGGTTCACAGCTAAACTTAAGCAGTTACGTCGTTCCAAAGAAGAGGCCTACAGAAAGGGTGATAGAATGCTGTACAATCAGGCCAGAAATGTATTAACAAAGGAGATCAGAGCAGCAAAAAGAAACTACTCTGAAAAGCTAAAAATCAGTTTTCACCAAACGAAACAGCAAACATGTGGAAAACTCTCAAAAATATCACCGGTTACAGTAAACCACCTTCCCAAGCTGAAGGAAATCAGCAATTGGCAGACGACCTGAACGTGTTCTACTGTAGGTTTGAAAACAATCTACAGTCACCTTTCTCCACAACCTCTATCTCAGATGCACCAACAATAGCCAAACTTCCTATAACTGAACCCATTTCATTGGGTTTACAACCCCTGGTGATCTCAGAAAAGGAAGTGCAAGATCTATTTCACAGACAGAAGCCTGGAAAAGCACCAGGCCCAGACAAGATAACACCTTCTTGCCTAAAAGTCTGTGCTGTCCAATTGGCCCCCATCTTCACCCAAATCTTTAACAAATCACTAGAGATGTGCTATGTTCCTTCCTGCTTCAAACACTCCACTATCGTCCCAGTGCCGAAGAAGCCTTCCATCAAGGAACTGAACGACTACAGACCAGTTGCTCTAACATCTGTAGTTATGAAAACTTTTGAAAGGCTAGTGATGTACCATTTGAAAACCATCACGATCCACTGTTGGACCCCTTTGCAATTTGCATACCGAAAGAAAATAGAGCGACAGATGATGCTGTTAATATGGCTTTGCACTATATCCTACAGCATCTTGAATCGCCAAAGACCTATGCAAGGGTCCTCTTTGTTGACTTTAGTTCAGCATTCAATACTATCAGACCGGACATTCTTCTAACCAAACTAAATCAGCTAGCAGTACCTGAGCATATTTGTAAGTGGATCACAAGCTTCCTAACAGATAGGAAACAGCAGGTGAAGCTAGGAAAAATTACATCAGACACCTGTAAAATGAGCACAGGGGCCCCCCAAGGCTGTGTACTTTCACCACTTCTCTTCTCTCTGTATACCAATGACTGCATCTCAAATGATCCATCTGTTAAAATACTGGAATTTGCAGATGATACAACAGTGATTGGTCTCATTCGAGACAACGATGAAACCGCATACAGATGGGAGGTTGAACAACTAGCCTCGTGGTGCCACTGGAACAATCTAGAACTGAACACACTTAAAACCGTAGAAATGGTGGTAGATTTCAGTAGAAACCCTCCCATCCTACCTCCTCTCACAATACTAGCCAACACAGTATCGACAGTAGAGACCTTTAAATTTCTAGGCTCCATCATATCTCATGACCTAAAATGGACACCTAATATCAAAAATGTCATTAAAAAAGCACAACAAAGAATGTTCTTTCTGCGCCAACTCAGGAAGCTCAAACTGCCCAAGGAGCTGCTGATACAGTTCTACAGAGGAATCATTGAGTCTGTTATCTGCACCTCTATAACTGTGTGGTTTGGTTCTGCAACCCAACAAGATCGACACAGACTTCAGAGAATAATCAGAACTGCAGAAAAAACAATTGCTGCTAACCTGCCTTCCATTGAGGACCTGTATACTGCACGGGTCAAAAAAAAAGGGCTGTGAAAATATTTACTGACCCCTCGCATCCTGGACATAAACTGTTTCAACTCTTACCCTCTAAACGTCGCTACAGAGCACTGCACACCAAGACAACTAGACATAAGAACAGTTTTTTCCCGAATGCCATCACTCTGTTAAACAAATAATTCCCTCGATAATGTCAAACTATTTATTATATATTTATTATATAATTACTGCACTACTTTTTTCATCATTCCTATTACCCATCTCCTCCCAATTATGACTGTATGACTATAGCCTGTGCTGACATTTCATTTTATTTTATGATTTTACATTTTATGTTTTTATTACTATTGATTGTTTCCTGATTGCTTACTAGACCTATATGACAATCATTAAGTGCTGTACCTTATGATTCTTGACAAATGTATTTTCTTTTATGTACACTGAGAGCATATGCACCGGAGACAAATTCCTTGTGTGTCCAATCACACTTGGCCAATAAAGATTCTATTCTATTCTATTCTATTCTAGAAGGAAACTGAAACCCTACAGCACTGAGTTAAATGCAACTCTAACAAACCCTACCAAAGCCTTTTACAACTAGCCTCTAATACAAAAATACCCAAGTTGGGGAGCTTAAAAGCTCTCCCCACAATAGCAACCTTAAATCAGAGAGATGCAGAACTTTTAAAATACACAGTTTCAGCCAAGTTAGAGCAAAAACAAACAGTTCCCCCCATGTAAGCTAACTTTTATGTAAAAATGAGCCTATGTCAGCTTAGCCTAAGGCCTACCCCCCCCCCTTCCCGGCTTTCCTCACTAAAAAGCACAACTAGGAACAGGTAACAGCAATGAAAATTTCAAAACTGATTCTTTAAAAAATTAACTTGGTCAGTCAAACTGTAGCCTTTAGGTCGAAGTCCTCAGTCTCCCTCCCACACTAACCAACCACCAAGTACAAGTAGAAACATGTAAAACAAAAGCAATTAAAATGTTAAAAATCATTTTTTTAAAAAAATTAAACTTGGTTAGTCAAACCCTTCGGCATCTTCTCCAAACAGGTCTTCTATGCAGGGCTGGTGGTATCCCACAAAGACTGGTTCTCCAAATACCAGATAGAGTTCAAGGAAATTTTTAACTATCACTCTACCTCAGAATAGAATGGACTGACTAGGAACCAGCAGTGTAAATGTCATACTGTTGGGTCAACCAGGCACCCAAATCCAGGAGTTTAAAATTCAAAATATCCCAAGGAATATTAAATACCTTCTCTGATTAGTCAAGGAACAGTGTTGGCAGTTATTCTTAGTGCTCATATTTCATTGGTCACAGTAAGCTTTCTTCTGTCACTAAAGGTTAACTGCAAACTCTGCAAGCCAACTATGCCTTTGCAAAAAAAATGCATGGCTCTCATTGGTTGGGACTGGGAGTGAATCTCCAGAGATTCTCCCATTTGTTGCCCTGGAAAGAACACACAGAATGCAGCAGATGTCTGGGAAGACTGTAGCAGCATTGCTGGGTTTTAAGCAGACCCTCCCCAGACCTTATCAGAAAGCCCAACAGACACCAAGCAAACGTGGAAGGGAGAATTCTCTGGGGGGATTCTCTGGTCTGAAAAAACATTTTTTCAGGCCAGTTTAAAGAAACTCTAAATGTCTAGCTGCTAGGGAAGACTACCATTAAACTTTAAGTGGTTGAAATCTGATAAATGAAATAGATATTTAGCTGATTGGATTTTCTAAGTATTTGGCTCAGGGTTTTGTTTTTTTTTCATTTTTTGCAATTTGTATTCAAGGCTGAATAAAATCTGAAAAAAGCTAAATGGAGCTTGTTCGGGTTTCTAAAAATGATTTTGCTTTATTGAATTCCCAAGCCTACTTCAGACTTGTTTTTAATGTACTGAAAACCAAAAATATCAATAAAAACCTTTGTGTTTTAAAGATCATGGGCTGTCACCTCCCTAAACTCAGAAGGCATACAAAACAAGTTATAAAAAATTATAACAGGGACATTATAACTAATTTCAGGCAGAGATGTGGATTTATCAGTCAGTAATTTCTTGCATATATAATTGTAAGAATTATGTGGGTGTGTGGGAGTTGCTAGGTAATCTCAACAATATTAGTGAGACTTCCAAGTCTTGGCTTCTATCAGTCAAAGGTGTGGAGGGAGAAACTGGGTAAGGTAAAGATGGACAGGAGGAAGAAAGCAGGAAAAGATAAGAGAAAAAAAGAACCCGAAAAAAGACTGACAGACAGTGCAATTCAGACGGATGCGGGAGGTAGCTGCATGGGACTCGAGATGGCATGGCATGGCTGCGCCATCTCCAAAAGGTCTTAAAGCTGTGCAGGCCAGAGGGAAATTTGAAATCCCTCCTGGCAGCTGAAAAGCCCTATCCTGCAAACATAGCATTCCCAGCATGAAAGTCTGGTGTAAGCTGATTGAAGTTGGTGTCATCCCTGGGAACACCCCCAGAATTGTCCAGCTGTGCCAACATCTGAGAGGATGCTGATGCAGCTCTCTCTTTCAGGTCCAGACCACCTAGCTCCATGATGTCTGCACACACCCCAGTTTGACCTCCCCACCAGTGTAAGTGCTACTTATGCCAGCAGGGTGGGCAAATGCCCCAGTGCAGCTCCATACCAGCATTAGCAATGATTGCAAAATAAAACCATCAGAAAGTTCCATTCATGTAGGCTCATTCCGCACATGCAGAATAATTCACTTTCATACTGCTTTCAGTGCTCTTTGAAGCTGTGCGGAATAGCAAAATCCACTTGCAAACAGTTGTGAAAGTGGTTTGAAAACACATTATTTTGCATGTGCAGAAGGGGCCATAGTTTCATTCCAGTTAAAAGGATTATACTTATGTTCTTTTATTGGGATAATATTCTAAAATAAATGTATGGATGTACTAATTTCATAGAAATAAATCTTATTTAAAGGATAGACATGAATTTTTGGTGAAATAAATCTTATTTAAAGGATAGACATGAATTTTTGGTAGGTAATCTCTCAAATATATGCGGCATTGGTATGAACACCATTCTTTCAATTTCATAATAAAAATGAATCACTTTACATGACAAGATAGCTGGATACTTCAGCATTTCCTTGTACTTTTCAAAAACCAATGATAGGAATTTAAGAAGAGGTATGTATACCAATATTGCCTTCTTTTCAAATAAAACTAATAATTCTGCAAAAGGAGCACTTCAATAGTAATCATAACCCAGTAACTACATAATTTAGACATAACGAGATTTTGAAACAGATTAAAAATCTTTATAAAGAATTAAGACATAAAGTGTCAATTGAAATACATACTTTATTGAGATTAATAATACAAAGCAAATGTCAAAAAAATAATTGGAAAGGAAGGAGATTATGTACACTGAGACTATCTGTGAGTATTCCTGTAAGAAATAAATTAGGAGTGGAACCCCAGAGTTGCATCATTTTCAATTCACTGGTATTAATGACTGAGAAAGATACTAATCATTTTAAGATTGCACTGAAAGGAAGACTTTTTTAAGAAAGAGAATATGCATTAGAAACACTACAAAAAGACAATAAATCTTTTGTTGTATTGATCTGATTATCTGCAATATGGAATAAAGCAAGAACAGAGTGTGGAAAATCACAAGTAATTCTCACCTTTCTCTTCCTATTGCATTTCTTTGCCATATCCCTCCTCGCAGATTGTAAAGGTCAAGAGACCCTCAGAAATTGTGAGTTGTGGTGCTGGAGACTGCAGCAGAGAGGGAAACAACAGAAATTATGGACTTTGCTCAAGCAAGTATAGGTGTTGGGAAAGGGGTCCAACTCTTGAGCTCTTAGATACCTTTAGAAAAAATCATACAGTAAATATAGATTCATTGTGTCAGTGAAGAAATTGATTCTATGAATAGTATACATGCAATAATTCCAGCAATTAAATCTCAAATTCAGTAAGTCTCCAGGGCATGTTGGCTGTCTGGTATTCTGGCAAAACTGAGTGTGACTAAATTTATACAAATGATATATTGTCAATGGATTGTGTCCAGACTTCCTTGTTTCCTCCTATACCACTGCAGCCCACTAATTACCACAAAAAGTTGCTTCTAAGGTATAGGGGTCAAGACAACTCATGAGGGGAGGACAGTAGCAAAAAGGGGAATCAATGGAAACTGCCAATTTAGGCTGGGATTCAATTCAATATCAAAGATAGTATGTAGAAGTGAACAAGTCAAACCAGGGATATGTGCAAGCATACTGAACTCCTCAATATAGTCTTATAATCTTATTGCAGTTATGGATTCAGAATGATGTCCCACCCTCATCCTACAAAAGAGAGAGAGAGGGAGGGAGAGTATATTCAGGTTTGTCTGAAGATTTTTTACTCAATTGTCTAGTTGTAGTTGCTGCATAAATAAACAACATACAATTAAATTACAACTATAAAATATTACCAACCATCTAGTGGCAAGATGAAACAAAAAAAGTAAACATGTTGATTTTGATCAGATAGGTTTTGTTCATACAATTTTAAAATCTATAAGATAGGGGATGTTGTTGAATATGTTAAAGATAAAAAATACTAATTTTGACAAAGCTTTTGACAGATTAAAATGGAAGTCCCTGTATACAATGCAGTTCTAAGTAGAGTGATACTCTCTGGATTCATTGAAGTAAGTGGGTTCACAATGGTATGTTCTGTTTAGAGTTGCACAGTACTTGTGAGAGGGCATTTAATGTTAGAAGCTTCTAAAAAAAGTATAACAGCTTTTTAACAACGGTGTGTGTCATAATTAAATTCCAGAACATATCGAATAGATAGTTAGACTGGCAAAGATGCCTGTTATATGTCCTACCCTGTGCAACAGAGCTTGAAAAATATCACTTGCTTTTTTCCCCTGTTCTTGTACTTCATTTTGTAGTACTGAATGTTCTAGTTGGCAAACTTTCTAAAATCCAGTGTGAAGTTCTGTCCATTTTGATAAGGTATATACAGATATAATGATGGTATTATAGTTTTTTTAAATGAATATTCCTGACATGTTGCAAGCTTTATTAATCATTTTATTCCCGCAATAGTATACATCCAAATGCCTGTCCAATGTTTTGCTCACTCCCTCAAAAAAAATCTAAGGTCCAAGAATGGAAAATGGTCAGGAATAAGTAGTTCAGTTCTTCATCATGAAGAACTTGGATTGTTGTATGTTATATTCCAGGGAAAATTATATTCACAAGGAATTTAAAATTATGCCTGATTTGCAAACTCTGTGATGATCGTGAGACAAAAGGAAAATATATACAGAATTAATGTAACTGGTTGCTACAATAAGATGTTATCTAGACAGTGGTGGGATTCAGCAGGTTCGTACCACTTCGACAGAACTGGTTGTTAAAATGGTGCTTGTAAACAACCGGTTGTTAAATTATTTGAATCCCACGAGTGCTTTTAGAGGTAGTGGAATCTTAGGGTAGTAGAATGAGCTGTACAGCTTCAGACTGCAGATAAATAGAGTCACAGATTTTATGTTTCTTCCTCAGTTGCCTGCCCCCCTTTTAGCTGTGGGATGGTGGAAGTAGATTTGCCTCAATGTTGCCTCTGTCTGATGACTCATTTCCATTTTCCTTCTACTACAGCACCACTTTGCAGTTAAACCAATATGGCAGCCTGCCAGCAGCAAGGAATGCCCCCGTTTATGATAGGTAGGCCATATCGTCTTCTGGTTTGCTGGTGCTTTTTTCCTCTCCAGGGGTTCCATGAAAAAGTGTTGCTGAGTGAACTCCTACTATCCCTGATGGGCTGGTAAAGTAGACATGTTGATAGCCAGGCCAGCTTGGGCAGCTCATGAATGAGGGCCCTTTATACTATCTCTAGCATTAATGTAGTACTTCCAGTGGTCAAAGCATTTCACTTGCTTTATCTTGTTATTATTACAACAGCTGGACTCACCAAGTTGCATCATGTAGTTTGGTCCCCCAGACCCCTGGATGATGTATTTCAAGCAGTTTGTTCCAACCAAGGTGATATTTAAAGAAGATATGCAATAGTCTCTGAAGGATGAGGGTGGGACATCATTCCTTTCTCTCCCGGGGACAAATGTTTTATCAGTTATGATATACGTCCATATGTAGTTTCTTCTTTTTTCTATTATGTATTGCAATATCTGAATTTGTCAGTTTGGGATTATTTATATGCAAAATGATAAATATTTGGTAATCTGACAAGAGCACTTTTGCTGTACACATTAAATATATTTGTCTATTTACATTTTTCAATATAGTAGTAACCTTGTTAAAATGAATAAATGTTCTCTGCCCCAGAACTGTATGATTAGGTCTTCATTGTGTCGACTGGGGTCTCAGACATTTAACCTCCTAATGAAATGGGCTTTCTTTGAATGGGTAGCAATTGATTTGTAAAAAGGGTTTAGAAACTAAGTATGTTTAAATTATTTAAGACTAAGCTTGTAGAAGAGCAAAAGGGCAAGCTTGAAAAGAACTCCAGCTGTAGACTAATTCAGCGTATTGTTAAGTAATTCTATATACTGTCATTTCATATTACTCTGCCCCTTTAAGATGTATGATTAATTCTAATTTCTCACAAGAATTCATCAAATGAGTCACATTCTATGCTTTTGGAAAGGGAGATATCCTGTATGTAAAGTAATTATGACATCAGAAACATTTATTATAAGATGTTAACCACACTCCTATTTACAATCCATTAGGAATTGTTGAAACATTTTTCAGATGGTTGGTTAATTATGTGGTTATTAGATGCCTGACTCTGAAAAAATATTTCATGTCAATATATGACATTAAACCACTCTGCCTCCATGCCCCTTGGTTCTCTGGCCCCTATCTTTATCTAGCCTTCCTCCCCATACAATATATGAGATTTTTCTTCAGACTCACTTCAGACTTTCGTCTTGTTTGGATTTCTGTTGGCCATCTGTTCATTCAGCATTTTTCTCTTCTTGTTCTTTAATATTCTTGTATTCTTTTCTGCAGCCAGCTACTTCTTAGTCATCTTTTCCTTAGAAGGCAACCCCAAGTAGGTCTACTCGGAATCCTACTCAGATCTATTCAATAAGGATTAAACTTATGAAATAGTTCTTAGACTTGCACTGTTAGTTCTTTTGTCTCTTGGACTTATCAACTGCCTTTTCCTCTTTTTTGATACCCCATCACCACTATCTACATCCTGTCCTTCCCCCAAGCAAACAGTCCTTCAATCCCTGACCACTGCCCCAAATATCTCTTACGCACAGTTGGGTATGTATTTGTAATGGACTAATCTTTAGCTTTTGGTATCAAACCATGTGTGAACATCATGGGAGCTAACCAGTAACAGAGGTGAGGAGGTTTGCATTCAGGCAAAATGTAGAATAAAAAGGATGAAGGGGGGAGAGGGGAAGCTTCAAGAAGATTGACAAAACATGCAAAAATTAAAAGGGATCTGTTAAAAAATTATATTTTTAAAATTGAAACAATTGAACCCAGACTTGGAAAGTTTTATCAGTTTTGACCAGACATTTTACCAGAAAACAAATTCCATGTAGTCTGTCAGAGAGACAAAACTGAGTCCTTGCCTGTCAAAATGCTGCATGTTCAAAAATTCAGACTAACCCCTTTCTTCTCAAGGAATATTCCTTTCAGATGACAGCTGAATGGAGGCATCCATCAACTTCTAAATAAATGACAAATGAACACCTTGACAGGAAGCAGCATTACACTAAGGTTGACCAATTCCATACGTTTTGTGCCACCTGTGATAATAAGATGTTCCAGCTCAGTGGAAAGCTGTATTGTTCACCTCCTGAAGGCATTTCTTCTATGAAATAACTCCAGATGTGTATCTCTCATGTGGCCAAGCTATTGTCCTTGTTTGTCTCATTAGAAGGAAGAGATGATAAAAACAGACAAGGAAAGGACTGACACACACAGCCAATAGCAGGAAAGACATTTACATGACAATAAGGTTTGCAATAGCCCTTGTGTTTCCTCTTGAGCTATGACTTCTCCTACAATGTGAGATGTTGTGAGTTGTGAAGCATATGTTTCAGTGGGCTTCTTCTTTTCTCTCTAAAGAAAATGCAATCTGTCCTTGAGTGAAAAATGAAATACACACTGTACTACTAGAAAATGTAATGCCTATTCAAGGAACTGCTTATATTGCTGATATGCAGTTATATACCATATAGGTAATGAGCCACTTTGAGTCTGAGTTTCACATATATATGTGTGATTGCCAGGGTCCTTTCCTTGGCAGCATCTCATGTGGCTTTAACAGAGACACTGTTGAAGCTTCCCCCCCCCCCATCAACAATATGCAATGATGAAAAAGATTTACATGATTAATTTTTAGCAGTTATGAAGATACTACAGGATCTCTGTCAGGACTCCTGTAGCTTTTAAGAGTAAGAGAATACTTTTTTACCAGTGGTAACAAATGCAGCTATGAAATATCAGATGTTAAGCAAGCAAGTATGCTAATATTTACAAAAAAACAAGATCATCATAGGTAGCCATTTATATAGGATGGTCAGTTGGTAGCTGTTGGGCCAGTTCGGGCATCCATGACAATTTTATCTAGTTCTGATGGTCCTATCCAGTTCTAATCAAGATATGGTGAAAGGTTTGTTTACAATTTCAAAAGGGGAAAAAACCCATTTTCTGGTTGTAACAAAGAGACCACATTGGGCAACCCAATCCTAACTCTACAGCACTGATGCCACTGGTCTGTATCCTATAGCTACCCAGCTGAGGAGATTAATGTAAAAGAAAAATTCCTCACTGAGATGCAGGGAGCATTGCAGTTGCACTAGAGTCTGTGGCAAGCCCAGGAACATAGCTACAGAAAATCGCACATGGGGCAAGCACTGAAATTGTGACCCACCCCAAACATCCAACTCAGGAGCCAAACTGACTAGCCTTTTTTATTTGTTCTAATGTTTTAATGTGCAGTGCCTTGGAAACCACAATTGTGTAGAAAGGAAGCAATCCTCCCCCCCCCCCCCAATAAATAAATGTTACAGCCCTAAAGAGGTCTGCACTAATCTCTTTGGCAGTGGCACATGCTCTGGATCTCTGACAGGGCACAACTCTAAGCAGTACATAGATACATCAACTGGGTTTTTGCAGATTTTGAAGTTTGTTATACGTTTGTGCAACAGAGGAGACAGTGGCTCTCTGGGGCTGGGAAAGCCCTGTGGGAATTGGAGGGAAATTGGAAGGAAAGGCTGATCTTTCTCTTCCTTTTGTGCTGTTTTCTTGATGAGAATTTGGCCACACACACCAGAGTTTTACACTTATTTATGTTATTTTTAGAGAGGAGAAAAAAGTAGGGGCACCATTTAGAGAATAATCAGCATACCACAAAGGACTGCCAATATCCAAGAGTGATTAGGAATCCAGGGATTACAATAGATCTCCAGAAAACAGAGACCAGTTCTTCTGGAAGAAATGAGTGCTTTAAAATGTCAGCTCTGTGACATGATACTCTGCTGAGGTCCCGCCCTGAACCTTGCTGTCTCCAGGCTCCATCCCCAGCTCTTCAGGAATCTCAAAACCTGGAGTTGGCAATCCTGATTTCTCACATCACTGAGCTCTCAGCCACACAGGTGAGTCTTGAACCATGAGGATAGAATGGTATAAATGTATACAAACAAATAAAAATTAAGGGTAACTGACTTGGATTAGCTCAGATTTGTCTGATCTCACTCTATACATTTTGCTGGTCTCTAAGCTGCTACTGGACTTCAGCTGTTCTACTACAGACACAAAACACTAGCCTTTCTTATTGTTTCCATTATATATTGTAAGCCACTTTGTGCCATAGATAAAGCTGGGATATAAATGTGCAAACAATTCTATGCACCTTGCCTTCTAAGGTCACGACTTAGCGTTTCCAACCTCTCCAGGTGGGGCCTGGAGACCTCCTGGAATTATAACTGATCTTCAAGGTGACACAGATCAGATTTCCTAGAAGAAATAGCTGCTTTAAAAGGTGAGTGCTAGATTGTCACCCCTGATTTGATGCCAGAGCTTCTGGATCACACTGGAAGTGATATCATCATGTGACACTGAAGATCACCATTTCCAACCTGCAGTAAATACCACTTCCCACCATCTCCTGCTAGTTGCCAATCCTGGCAACCATAGGACTCATTTATAGGCTAATCCCTAGACTTTCTTATCCAGTCAAGCACCTGCATTCTGGCCTTATAAAATGTCTTTAAGGAACTCAGATTGAGAATGAGGAAGAAAATATAAAGTAGATGGGGAGTGAGACAGAGAAATCAGTATGCTCACTCCTTGGGGTGAAAAAAGCTGATTATTCATGGTAAAAATGCCGTATGGTAGATCTGGGAGCTTACCTGCCACAGTGCTTTTTACTCTGCTTGTGACTCCCCATGGCTCCCCAATTCTTCCCGGGATTTGAGGCAGAGGCTGGCGTGTTATGCCCCACCTGTTTCTTCACGAGCCCGGTTCATTTCCATTTGCACCATGAGCTCTAGGCTTGGGAATTTGGGTGCACCAAATCCTCGATTTGGCCTGAATCTGGATGCAAAGTTATTCCTACCCCTAGATCATTTTGGTTGTCCTTTTCTGCACCTTTTTCAGTTCTGTAATATTTTTTTGATATATAAATGTTTTTATTGTTTAAAATGCAAAAAGAAACATAGACAAACAATAGAAATAAACACATTAAGAACATAATAGGGTATGAACAAGCATGCCCTTGTCGTACATTAAATTGGCAAGCAAATCTAGTACTATAATACTGTATATCTCATTCCTACATCGTATAGTATATTCGAACCCCGAATGGTCATCCTTTAGTTTCTTGATCATTTCTTAATTTGTTATAAAGAAAAAGAGAAAAAAATATAGAAAGGTAATGCATAAATTAAAATATGTAGGAGACTTCTCCTCCTTGCCGTAGAATTTTCAATACATTAACAGAGAATTTACCTAACTACTAGTTACCTAACAGTGAAAATAGAGCATTATTGCGTAATTAAACTTATTATTGTTAGTTACATGTATTCTCTAAGTTGCTCTAATTTCACTTGTCTATAATAATATCTTAGTATTCAATTGGGTAAAATTTGACATCTAATTCTTTCTCTAGGTAGGTAGTCCATGGTCGCCAGTCTTCTTCATAGACTTCAGCTGGGATTTCTCTCATTTGCTAGTTGCTTTTGTCCATGACAAACAATTGTTGTACTTTTGTTTTCCAATTTTCCAGCATCGGTATCTGGTCTGTCTTCCACAATTTGGCAAGAACAAGTCGTGCTGCTAAGATTAAGTGGGACAAAACATGTAAGCCTGCCTTCCCCAGGGTTACTCCTGAGAGAGTTGGTCCTAAAAGGTAAGTCAAAGGCTCTTTTTTAATTTCCTTTTTTATTATTTTCCCTAAGAACATAAGAACATAAGAACAAGCCAGCTGGATCAGACCAAAGTCCATCTAGTCCAGCTCTCTGCTACTCGCAGTGGCCCACCCGGTGCCTTTGGGAGCTCACATGTAGGATGTGAACGCAATGGCCTTCTGCGGCTGTTGCTCCCGATCACCTGGTCTGTTGAGGCATTTGCAATCTCAGATCAAGGAGGATCAAGATTGGTAGCCATAAATCGACTTCTCCTCCATAAATCTGTCCAAGCCCCTTTTAAAACTATCCAGGTTAGTGGCCATCACCACCTCCTGTGGCAGCATATTCCAAACACCAATCACACGTTGCGTGAAGAAGTGTTTCCATTGATTAGTCCTAATTCTTCCCCCCAGCATTTTCAATGAATGCCCCCTGGTTCTAGTATTGTGAGAAAGAGAGAAAAATTTCTCTCTGTCATTTTCTACCCCATGCATAATTTTGTAGACTTCAATCATATCCCCCCTCAGCCGCCTCCTCTCCAAACTAAAGAGTCCCAAACGCTGAAGCCTCTCCTCATAGGGAAGGTGCTCCAGTCCCTCAATCATCCTTGTTGCCCTTCTCTGCACTTTTTCTATCTCCTCAATATCCTTTTAGAGATGCGGTGACCAGAACTGGACACAGTACTCCAAGTCTTGAGTCGCACCCGCGTGCTTTATATAAGGGCATGACAATCTTTGCAGTTTTATTCTCAATTCCTTTTCTAATGATCCCCAGCATAGAGTTTGCCTTTTTCACAGCTGCCATGCATTGAGTTGACATTCCCATGGAACTATCAACTAAGACGCCTAAATCCCTTTCCTGGTCTGTGACTGATAGCACTGACCCCTGTAGTGTGTATGTGAAGTTTGGATTTTTTGCCCCTATGTGCATCACTTTACATTTTGCTACATTGAACTGCATTTGCCATTTCTTAGCCCACTCACCTAATTTATCAAGGTCCGCTTGGAGCTCTTCGCAATCCTTTGTGGTTCTCACCACCCTACATAATTTGGTATCATCTGCAAACTTGGCCACCATGCTACCCACCCCTACTTCCAGGTCCTTTATGAATAGGTTAAAGAGCACTGGTCCCAAAACAGATCCTTGGGGGACACCACTCCCTACATCTCTCCATTGTGAGAATTTCCCATTCACACCCAGTCTTTGCTTCCTGTTCCTCAACTAGTTTTTAATCCATAGGAGGACTTCCCCTCTTATTCCTTGATTGCTGAGTTTTCTCAATAGCCTCTGGTGAGGAACTTTGTCAAAAGTCTTGTGGAAATCTACGTAGACAATGTCCATGGGTTCCCCCTTATCCACATGTCTGTTTACACCCTCAAAGAACTCTAGTAAGTTTGTAAGACAGGATTTGCCTCTACAAAAGCCATGCTGACTCTTTCTCAACAGGTCTTGCTTTTCTACATGTTTAAAAGCTGTTCTGCCACCTTTTTAATGTTGAGCACCAGCAGCCTGGTTCCTCTTTGGTTAAGATGAAGCCCGTCCCTTTTGTACAGGCCTGCTTTGTCCCAAAAGGTTCCCCAGTTCCTGACAAATCTGAAACCCTCTGCTTTACACCACTTTCTCATCCACGCATTGAGACCCTGTATCTCCAGCTTGCCTAGCTTCGCCCTGCTGGCGATGGAGCGGAGTAGCATTTCTGAGAATGCTACCTTGGAAGTCCCTGGACTTCAACCTGTTTCCTAGCAGCCTAAATAAAGCCTCCAGACCCTGGCGTCTACATTTCCGAATGTCGTTGGTGCCAAGGTGGACCACAACTGCTGACTCCACCCCAGCACTGTCTAAAAGCCTATCTAGACGAAGCGTGACATCCGCAACCTTAAGCACCAGGCAGGCAAGTCACCATCACGGTCATCACGCCTCTCACAAACCCAACTCTCTACATTTCTAATGATCGAATCATTAAGGAAGGGATCCCATCTAAGGGAGCATCTTCCCCCACCTCAGACTGGCACCCTCCGTCCCCAAGACCTTCATTCTCCATGACATCGAAGAGATGTCACCTTGGGAAGTGGGACCCGGCTGTTCGGTCCCTGAAAAGCCTCGTCTGTCACCCTCTCTGCCTCTTTCAGCTTCTCCAGGTCTGCCACCTTGGCTTCAAAGAACGCACACGTTCGCTTGATTGCCAGGAGCTCATTGCAGCGAGGGCACACCCGACTTGTGTCCTTGTGGCAGAGAGACATACATGTGACACTCAGTGCAAAACACTGGAAAGCCCCATCCCCTGCTGGCTTTCTGCCTTCATATCTGATTTGTTTAGATATTTAAATATTAAGCTTTTAGTCACTGCCCCCCTGGAGCTATCTGCCGCATTACTATCTGTCAAATATGTCCTTATTAATTTTTTAAAAAATTAAATTAAAATTGTTAACCCTGTTAAGCCCCACCTTCCAGATTCAGCAGCCTTAGCTCACAGGAGCCTTACAAGGAGAAAAAAACCCTGTTAAAATACACTGTTTTAAAAGCTGTGGCTTTGAGAAAAGCCCTCCAAAATGAACACCAGCAGGTCACTCTGCTCTTCCTGGCCAAGTCTGCTGCTACTCCTCTCTGCTGGTTCCAGAGACTGAACTGATACATCCCTATTTCGTTATGTATCATCACCCAATATCTTTTAATTTTAGGACAGGACCACCAGGAGTGGAAGAACGTGCCTGCCTCCTGGTCGCACTTCCAGCATTTTGGTGAGTTTCCCTTATTTATTTTATGCAATATCATTGGGGTAATATATGATCTGTAGAAGATTTTTACACTATCTTCCCAATGGTCAGAATTTGGGGTGTATCTGTAGATGCTTCTCCAGTACTTCTCCCACATTTCTAAAGTTATTGTTTTATTTATATTTTCTGCCCATTTTATCATATTTGGTCTAATTAATTCCGCTTCTGTTTTTTGTGTTAGGAGGCAATGGTATAGTTTGCTAATGACCTTCTTGTTGTCTCCTATAAGAATTTGATCCAAGTCGGTCTGTTTGTGGTTGATTCCCCAATTTTTCGTGTCGTATTCCCAACTGTCCTTTAATTGCAAGTAAGTGAACCAATGACATTGTTCACCCTCCATTCTGATAGTACTTCTAGGTTTCATTATTAATCTACCATTATGTAACATTGTTATTTCTTTATATATTAACCAGTTTCTGCCACAGTTTCGGTCTCTTATTTGTAGTCCTTCCATTCTGGAGATCCAGCTGGGAATCTTTGTGTAAAAGATATTTTTATATTTTATCCATATTTTCAGTAATGCTTTCCTAATTAAATGATTCTGAAATAACTTATCCCCCACCTTTTTCCCTTCTACTTTAGGCCACAAATAATTGTGCCATCCAGCTTGGTTGTTATAGTTTTCAATATTTAATATTTTATAGTCGGTAAGATTAATCCATGTTTTTATCCAGGACAGGGCAGCAGCATCATGGTAAAGTTGGAAATCTGGTAGTCCATATCCTCCTCTTTGTTTGATGTCTATTAAATATTTATATTTTACTTTTGGTTTCTTAACTCCCCATAGAAATTTGACTATGTCTCTTTCCCAGGTTTTAAAAAATTTTGTGTTTGTAATTATTGGTACATTTTGGAACATATACAGCATCTTGGAAGGATAGACATTTAAATAATTGAAATTTTCCCAATTAAGGAAAATTTTTGTTTCTCCCAATTTTCAAATTTGTGTCGGATATCTTGCCATAGTTTTTCATAGTTATTCTTAATTAAGTTTTTATTGTCTTTTTCTAACCATATTCCAAGATATTTTAATTTTTTTGTAATTGCAAAAGGTGATATTTTCTCTAATTCTTTTACCTCCTTTGATGTCATATTATTTAATATCATTTTCGTTTTCATTTCATTGATTTTAAAGCCTGATATTCTACCATATTGATTTAATAACTCTATAAAATATTCTAACTTCTCTTGTGGTTCATCTATGAAACATATGATGTCATCTGCATATGCTTTAAGCTTATATTTGGAACCTTTATGCTGTATACCTTTTATATTTGTATCATTATCTATTTGTCTCAATAGAGGTTCTATCGAAATAATAAACAGTAGTGGAGAGAGGGGGCAACCTTGTCTTGTCCCTCTCTGTATTTGAAATTTCTCTGTCAGTTCCTTATTTATTTTTAACTGTGCTTCTTGTTTAGTATAGATATTATTAATTCCATTTAAGAAGGTTCCTGTTATACCTATGTTTTTTAAAACTCCCTTTAGGAAGCCCCAGTGTACTCTGTCGAAGGCTTTTTCAGCATCTAGGCTAATTGTTGCCATTCGTAGTTGAGGGTTCAGATTTAATAATTCTATTGCATCCACGACAGTTCTCACATTTTGGTTGATTAGTCTGCCTGGAAGAAATCCAGTTTGATCTTCTATAATATACTTATTAATAATGTTTCTTAGCCTATTTGCTAGTATGGAAGTGTATATCTTGTAATCTATATTTAAAAGGGAGATCGGTCTGAAATCTTTGGTTTCTGGAATGTCGTCTGTTGTTTTAGGTATCAGTGAGATCACCGCCTTTGTCCATGATTCTGGGAGTATTTTTCCCTCATGTATGTCATTGATCATTTGAGTTAAGGGTTCTGTTAGTATTTCTATGTGCTTTTTATAGTAAAGTGCGGTGATGCTATCAGGTCCAGGTGTTTTGTTTTTCAATTTCTGTACAGTCTCAATAATCTCTTCTTTAGTTATTGCCCTGTTTAAACTTATTAGGTCTTCTTAAGTAATCTTAAATGTCGGGTGGTTGGCAAGAAACTGTTCCATTTCATTTTCATTAATCTTTTCTTCTTTATATAGATCTGCATAATAATTCCTAATATGTAACTTAATTTGTTCACTATCTTGTATTATCTGAGTATTTTGTTTTATTTGGGAAATTATATTATTTTCTTTTCTTTTCTTCAGTTTGGTTGCCAACCACCTCCCTGGTTTGTTCCCCTGGCTGTAATATTTTTTTTCATATACATTTCATTTCTTGTGATCTCATTCGTGTATAGTAAATTTAACTGGTCTTTATAAATATTTATTTTGTTTCTCAATTTTTTACTGTCTCCTTTCTTTTCCCTTTCTCTAATATCATTAATTCCTCTTCTAGTTTCTTCTTTTTTACCTCCCGCTGTTTTTTTATTTTAATTTCTTCTCCCCGTACACAACCCCTCACATATGCCTTGTGGGCATCCCAGATAATACCATTATTTTTAATTGAATTTTTATTCACCTCCCAGAACTCCTGTAGCTTATTCTTAATTTCTTTATCACATTTAGAATTGTTGAGCACCCAATCCTTAATGCCCCAGCATGATTTCTTCACAATACTACCAATTTCCCATTGAACTGAATTATGATCTGAATTATGACATAATTGGAATTCAGGAAACGCACATCAAAAAAGACAATGAGCAATACCTACAAAATAAAAGGTTAGGGTTGCTTTTCTATTCAGGTCTCCCGGGGAAAAAGAAAAGAGGGGTGGCCCTATACATAAAAGATTTATTAAAACCAAAAGAAATATATGCAGATAAAGAAGCAAGATACCTGATAGTGGAAATAATCTTAAACATGGAAAAAGTTGGGGTAGTAGTGGTATATGGCCCAAATAAGGACAAAGCACAATTCTATAAAACTTTACACAATAAATTAATGGAATACCAATTAAAGAATTGGATTGTCCTAGGAGACCTGAATGGCATAGTGAACCCTGAAAAAGACAAAAAATCCAGGAAAAACAAAATAACATCTAAAGAGCTGGTGAACGACAACAAATTACCAAAATCCTTTTTCCAAATGATGGAAGATTTAAACTTTGTAGACATCTGGAGGGGGAAATCAGAAACTTCTTTAGAATATACCTTCTTCTCACACAGGCATAATACTCATACAAGGATAGACATGATCTGGGCGCCCAAATCTTTCTGCCCCATAACAAGGAAAATTACAATAAACAACCAAACAATTTCAGATCATAGTTCTGTAATATTTTTAAGTTCCAAAATATTCATCTAAAGAAGGGATGAGAAACTGTTAATAGTAGCTGCATCACAGACCAAAAAAAAGTGAATGGATGACTGACACAGAGAGCAGACTTTGGCAAAGCTGGACTGGGATTTCAAACTGGGGTTTTGAATCATGGTATACAGCTGACTCATTAGTTGTGGTTTGTATTGGATGTGGCTGGTGATTACATCTGAATTATAGAACAACCCCCATCAAAAGCCTTCCACATATAGACAAGGAAGCACATACCAAAAAAATTGGTTGCATTTATGGGCTCTTGCTCATCCTTTCACTATGTCTTCTCAGTATCCCAGTAGTGCTTACTTACCAAGCAGCAATATGCTTCAAATGTATGCAGAGCTGAATTTTAGACTGGGGGTGGTGGTGGGAAGAGGGGAAGCTAAAAAGATCTACTGGGTTTCTGACTACATTTCAGAGGATGCACAGTGAGCAAACAGACATAAACACATTCCCATTGCTGATTGCTGCATTTCTCCTCAAGTTCCACTATAACTTTAATCAGATTGCACTGTAAGTCACCAAACAGCATAGTTACATTTTTCTTGGTCTCTTCCAAACCTTGTTTTTCCTATTATGGCAGAACTTCATAGCAAGCATCAAATATCAACATTTGAAATCAAGATTAAATTCCCAAAAGCAGGGGAATATATAACATTTTTTGTGGTTACTGGAGACATAAAATAATCCTGGAGAATCATCACATGTGGTATTAAATTGAACTGGATGGAACGTTCTTCAGTCCTTCACAATTATTCCCTTATGCAAAAATGGATAACTTCCTTGTTTATATGATTCTGCCCCTGAACCAAGTTCTCCAGAGCATATGATCAGGTTAATGTCATTGTTAACCTGCCTTTTTCTTCTCTTATTAACATATGTTACACAATGAAGAATGAAATCAGGAAATTGTTCTTTAATTAAAATACTCTCATGTAAACTGTTCTCTCTCACACACACACTTTTAAAATTATTTGTTTTCATTTGCTTCTCTCCAGGGCTATTTGATTGAATTCTGTGGTCTAATTGGGAAGGGAAGAATGAAGAACATACATTTTATTGTGCATAATGATTTTCCATTATCAAAATTGCCATGAACAATAAGAACAAGGCAAGTAGCGATACAATTTGAGAATGGAATACTCTCTACATTAGAAGAATTTAATTAATGAAGAATATAGTGAAAAAGCCACCATGAAGCCCAAACACAAAATATATGTTTTGTAATATGTTTTAATTAGTTACTGGATAGAAAAAATAGCTTTAGATAATATTAGATATTTAGATAAAAGCTATTTTAAAAAATAACTTTAGATAATATTAGGTAACCTATCAGTGAAGGAATATTATTTCCATCTAGATGAGACATTTAAAATTATTATAAAAGATACATTATATAAAATTAAAATTCTTATCTTGATACAAGAGCTACACAGTGAATAGCTTACATCTGCCTGACTGTCTCAGTATGTGAAGACTAGCTGTTTGACATCTTCACATGTCCATAGAAGTCAGTTCCTTATAGCTGAACATTGTTTTTTCTATTCTTTTTTACTGCTAAAATTTAAAAGATACTGGCATAGATCCCATGATAAATGTCTGCTGACAAAAAAGGTCTCCAACTACAGAGTGCTCCTTCCAACTGGAGCTCCAAATGTTCCCCAAACATGATTACTGGGAGACAAGATAACCCCACATGTGGAGATAAGGAAAAGACAAAAATGATTCCCTTTTATTAGTAGAAATTTTCTGCAGGATGCAATACATCCAATGCATGGAATCGGGCACAATTATCTCTGCTAGAACTAGAGTTTCTGTGGCAACCAGAGGGAGACAGGGGGGAAGGGGAAAGGAGAGAGGACATGGAAATACCATAGGTGACCTGGAAGTGACATCACACCTTTCTAGGAATTGGTAGAAACTATATGGTAAAACCTTAGTAGTTTCAGTGATTCCTAGAGAGGACTGCTGTAACTTCCAGGTTTTCCCTAAAAGTGATTTCTAATGGCTGTTGGAATGCAATTTCTTTATTTAAAAATTTATTCCACTACTGCAGAGTGGGAAATCTTGCAACCCTAGCTAGAACACAGAATGCCCTGTAGGCCCTTTCCGCACTGCGGAAAGGGCGCTCCTCCACCGGCAGGAATTCCTCCACCGGCAGGAGCATGCGAGCGGCCCCCGCAGAGGCCGGCGCAGGAGAGGCGGCTCCACACAGAGCTGCCTCTTTCCCCTCCCTCTCCCACTCACCTCATTGTCTTCGTCTCTCTACTGCACTACTGAGACCCGCCCACGCTGCCCTCTGACCTCCAGGGGTCGGAGGACAGCGAGGGAGGGCCTCAGCAGTCCAGTAGAGCGACGAAGGTGACGAGGTGAGTGGGAGAGGGATGGGGAAAACAGCGTGTTCCCAGCGTTGCCGTTCGCACCGCGCAGGCGGGAACGTGCTGTTTTCCCAAAACTTCCCTCCAGGAGGGAGGTTTTTGAAGGTGGCCTGATGCCGCCCTGGGGGTGGGGGAGGGGAGCCAGGTTGGCGCTGCTGCGTTTTAGCAGCACTGCCTGTGCGAACGGCTCCCTGGGGACGGCGTTTTTGCCATCCCCAGGGCGCCGTTTATGGCCCGTGCAGA
Source organism: Sphaerodactylus townsendi (assembly GCF_021028975.2). Taxonomy (NCBI): domain Eukaryota; kingdom Metazoa; phylum Chordata; class Lepidosauria; order Squamata; family Sphaerodactylidae; genus Sphaerodactylus; species Sphaerodactylus townsendi. The sequence continues at coordinate 83,497,919 of NC_059431.1, read as the reverse complement.
AAGGGCCGTAGTCAACTCCCTATTTTCTTCACCATTAGCATCTTGATATGACACAGTACCTACATCACTGGTGCTATTGTGGAGCAGAGATATCACATTACTAAGATGCATTGGACTATTGTACAAGGCCACTATGTCATATTTGTATATTAAAATGTTTCTACCTGTCTTTCCTCTTTGCTCAAGGTGGCTTATGAGTAGTAATTAAAAAGTTACATTGTATTTATTTATTTCATTTTATATGCTACCCTTCCCAATGAAGGCTAAGGGCTGTGTACAACCTTCTTAATAACAATAAGAGCCATAAAAATCATTGCACCTCAGTTCCATAAATTCCACTAAGGGACAATAGCTAAATAAAACCATACCTCTAAAAACACCATTCACACCAGAATTGGGAATGCAGCTGTGACAGACTGCACAGGAAATATGTGTTTTAAAAAGTTCAGGTCTGTCTAAAGCTATTAGTGTTTACAATCAGAGTGAGACATAGAGGCCTAGGAATAGGGAAGCCACCTAATTGTGGTTACCTTGTGCCCTGATTGGGTGAAGTATTTGATGTCATAGAGAGGGAGGAGGATTTTGAGGTTCCTTGTGTGAATAGCTATCTGTCTTTACTGTGTAAACATAACATCTCTGAGAAGAGTAGTGTCAGTCAGAGTGTGAATATCAGGTATGCTCTACTGGTGACAGCCCTGTGAACTGTGTGTGAAAAGCAAATAATACATAGACTGAGTGCCCTGGTGGTAGGGTTATTGAGGGGCCCAGGCTGAGACCATAGATATAACAGAGGAAGGATAGATATTCCAGGAAAAGCAGAATCCCTAAGACCAGTTAGTCTGAGGTATTGGGTTTTGTTTTATTTTTCCCAAGGGAGTGATTTATGTTTTAGTTTTGGAATTTTCTAACTGTGAGGGTACTGCGTATTGTAACAAGCCTGATAGGGCCCAGTGTGTACAATCTACTAGCCAGAAAAACTTGAAGTAACTGTTCCATCTAGGAAACAACTTTTTTAGCATCTAAGCTAACTGAAACTGATCAAATGTATTAAGCATGTGCCTAAAAAAAACAACTGATCCTCTGCCAAAGCTCTTTGTATAAATATATAATTTTCTGCCTTCATTCCCATGTACAAATTGTTTACTCCCATCTCCTCTCTGTTAAATAAATCTTTGTTTTTGTTTAAATTTTAAAGTCTGCCTCTCTATTATTTTGTGTGCCTCAATAAGGGGTTTGCCTAGAAAGGTTATAACAGTGGATACCCTTCACCTTCTGGGAGAGTTACAAAGTTACCATTATCTGAAGCAGCTCAGTTTCTTAGGTGAAAAAAGCAATAAAAATCTGACCAGACAGGTCAGAGAGTGGTTTCCCTGCCTTGGTGATATATGAAAGAGTTGGGGTCCATCTCAGCAGGGAGGAAAAGAAAAGAGGAGGGGAATGAAAAAGGAAGAGGAGAGAGGAGGGGGTAAGTCCAATAGATGGAATAACATTACCAGCTCCATCTTCCAGGCCTTGTGAAATTGTACCAGTTCTTTCAAGACGTGGGTCAGGTTTGACACAGAGTTCCAACAGACTGGGGCCAGAGCTGAAAAGGCTCTGTCCCTGGTCCAGGACAGCTGGACAATTTTTGAGTCCGAAATTACCACCAAGTTGTTGTTAGTTGAGTGTAACTCACTTGGAGAATGTACTGGGAGAAACGGTATGCAGATGCAAAGGTCCCAGACTGTTTAGGGCTTTAAAGGTTAGCACCAAAACCTTAATCCTAGAATGATAACCCCCTCCCAAATATCTCCCTTCTGTCAAAAGATGCCTGCTGTTTCTACCTCCATCAAACCAAACAAACAATTAGAATATTAGCTGGTAACCAGGATGTAAAGCTTCTAACACTTTGTCAGGGAATTAGTGCAATGCAAACTGATACTGTGCAATTAAGTGATAGGGTCAGACTAGTTGTATACCTTCAGTTGTCTTTATTTTGAGCAGCTTCTAGTGTATAGCACTGCAATTGGTCTTCAGATCCTAGCTTTATCCGTTTCATTTTGGTATCCAAAAACCAAGGCACTCTTTTTGTATTGCTTGTGGAAAGAAATGTTCAGTAGTTTTAAGGCAGTTGTTTCCCCACAGTTCATCAGTTGCAACATAAAAGTGTGATTGCTCTTTATGATTTTAGGCCTAATATAACAGAACTGGTAATCCATCAAAAAGGCTGTTCTGACTGTAAACCTACAGGACACACAGTCAGGGCCAATTAAAAAAAAGACAGAGAGAACCAGAAAAGAGATATGAGGATTAAACAGATAAAATAAGAACTAAAGCATGCTTTCAACTTACAGAAGCAAAATGTGTGATATTGCTAGGTAACACCATGTTCCCGCAATAGATGCAGACTGCTTCTAAATATTTTTTGTAAGAGTTGGGATATACCATTCATTTAAGGCATTGGGTCTGAAGGATCCTGGCAGGGATTTTAAAATGTTTATTTTGAACTCAAAAGGAAGCGGGTTTGTGTGGGAGTTATTGCTGGAAGACATAAGGGACAAAAAGGCCAAGCAAAGGACGAATACAATTGAGAATCAAGGGGGTTCAGTTACATTGAGGGAGATAGAAAGGCTGCATATAGCATGGCTAAATTTGAAATTGGTGTAAAAGCTATAACCCAGAAAAATAAATATCCAAGGGTGAGCAAGAAAAATATCCCTGTGCAGCTGAGAATTCTGCATGGTTCCTGGTGCTAATAGGAGCCTGCCCCACTGTTGCCCTGCGATATTTATCTTAGCCTAGGATTTTCAAAAAATCGCCAGTTTCAAGGTTCTTTAAAAAAATCCCAGTGTGACTCTGCTTGTGCCTGCTACTGTGCAAAACCCAATCGGGAGCAGGACCGGTTTATTTTTCCCACCCAGCCACCTGATTCCCCCTTCCCGACATTCATTCAAGCTGCCACTCAAAAACAACAGCCAAACAGAACACAGCACACTGGGCATGCTCAGAGGTGCTTGCAGCTGCCACTCACAAACAACATCCAATAAGAATGCAGAACACCAGGGAGGCTCAGATATTCTTCTGAAGTAAATATAGAAGTCCCAGGCTCATGCAGAGCAAACTGGAGCATTTCCTTCTGGTCCTAACTCTTCTGGAGCAGCAGTGGCGTAATGGTTAAGAGCAGGTGTGCTCCAATCTGGAAGAACTGGGTTTGATTCCCAGCTCTGCCATTTGAGATGTGGAGGCTTATCTAGGGAATTCAGATTAGCCTATACACTCCAACACACATCAGCTGGGTGACCTCCAACACATATCAGCTGGATCACAGCTCTATGGAGCTCTCTCAGCCCCACCTACCTCACAGGGTGTTTGTTGTGAGGGGGGAAGGGAAAGGAGTTTGTAAGCCCTTTGAGTCTCCTACAGGAGAGAAAGGGGGATATAAATCCAAACTCTTCTTCTTCTCCTCCTGGGAAGAAGTGGGAAGCTGTGTGAAAAAGAAACAGGGATAAATTAGACGCAGTATGTAAGACCCCAGTTCAAACCTGGTATAATTGTGCCATGCGGAAACAGCCACAGACAATACAGATGGATCCAATATGGATGACAAAAATTCTTGCTTTCATGCCAGTTCAGATATTCAGTTGGCCCTGTTCTGCTTCCCAGGTGGTTATTTAGGTCCCCTGCACCCGGCCAAAGCAGAATGTAAGACTCACTGACTCAGTTAACATTTCAATACTTAAAGCTTTAATTGTAACAACGTTGACAGACCCTGACTCCTCCCAGGTCTAACTAAATAAAGGTTACTTTGTTGCAGAAACTTTCTGGAGGCTGGAACTTATTAACATAAATACTGTGAGCCTATAACAGCTTTGACTGTCTAACTTAAATACTGTGAGCCTATAACATCTTTGACTGTCTAACTTGTTGCTGTCACCCAGCTTCCGTTGGCACCTAACTGCCAAAACCAGACGGGTTGCTGGGTAATAATTGCCGTAGAACACCAGCTCTAGGGCTTCTTAAAGGGACAGAACTAAATTAGGTTCCCTCCCATTGAATACTTTACAAAACATAGCTAAACCCATTCCATATAAAGGGAAACTAAATCTTAAGGGGGAAATTAACAAAGGCTCTGTGGGGGCATGACAGGCCCAGCCTAAAACTGTGTTGCAAACCCTCAGGCCAACACTGTGTTGAAAGCATGCTGGTCCTCAAATTGGGAAATTCTTATAGGGAAACTATTGTGACTTATAGGGAAACTATTGTGAACTATAAAAGGGGAACTGTTTGGAATAGAAATTGCCTTTTCTGTTTGGGGCACATAGCACGGTATGTAGCCTGCTAAACTTTAGAACTTTCTCCATTTTTGACAAAAACTGAATGAAGATCATGTTGCACAAGTGGTTACGTAGCCTCTTTCTATGAGTTGAGGTACAATCAAATGTCCCGTATAATCCCTCCCCTCTTCACAAGAGCTTTGCCAAATGGGAGGGAAGGATCCAGATTTTATGGGAAAAGATCATCCCACCCCCCACCCCGAAACATCTCTCATTTATCAACTTCCACCTTTTTCTGCAAAAAAACAAACAAACGTGGACCATGGAAACTTGTCTGAGCCCTGCACACTATTGCCTTTTCCACCTGAACCAAATAAAACATTTTGAGGCAGGATATAAAAAAAATTTCTCCATGGAGTTCCACGTGGTTTTTAGCCCAAAACATTTTTTCCTGCCTCAAAATGTTTTATTTGCATGCTGTTTCCAAGTGATCCTTTTCTGAAAATGGTTTCCAGGAAGCATTTCTTTTGTGGAACTGTTTCATTTGCTATGCAGCTCTCTTTAAAACGTTTCCCACAATGCTCTGTAGTCCTCAGACTTCCAAGTTGGTGCCATTTTGTGAGCTCATGCCTGCAGTCTTACGCTGTATTTCCATCATTTTTTTAAAAAAAATTCAGGAGTTTGTGTCTATGTAGCTATATAGTTTCAAAGCTATGTAGACATGATTCATAGAGAATTGAAGCATGAGATTTTGAAGCCTTGTAGCATTGAATCTAAACATCTATTTTAAAACATGGAACTACAAAATGGTGGCTAGGAAGCATTCTCAAGGGGGTGAATATGGACACGTGATGGGTTCTGAAAACATTTTGCAAACATTTGCAAAATATTTTCAGGGGCTTCTGCAGAAAGGGCCTGTATATATTTTTTTTCTCTACCATTCCCACCATAAAAAGGAAGAGGGCTTCCTCTGCTAGAAACCTGAATCAATAAATGTACTAGCATAAATTTACTTCTTACCATGCCACTTCCAATCTGTCATGCTACTGCTTCTATCAACTCCTATTCACAGTCTTCAGGTTGTGCCATTTCCTGTTCAAAATATACCATGTGTGATGTGACAGATTTTTTGTGGGGGAGGGGGGGTAAGGGCTCCCAGGACACAATACACCCATGGTGGCAAACCTATGGGACTCCAGATGTTCATGGACTACAATTCCCATCAGCCCCTGCCAGCATGGGCAATTGGCCATGCTGGCAGGGGCTGACGGGAATTGTAGTTCATGAACATCTGGAGTCCCATAGGTTCACCACCACTGCAATAGACTGTGCCAGTGCCACACATTATGTCAAGATAACACAGCAATTAACATGCGCTTGTGTGATTACATTGAATGGTATTCCCATAACAACCAGACTGAAATTGAAGGATTGAAGATTTTTGCTCCATTGAAGATTTTTGCCTCAATTACTAATTTTGGCTAAAAGTGGCTGCATATCCCACAGCTTGGACTTAAATAAATGTATGAATGCTCCTTTAAAGCTAATCTAGTGAGTTCCTGAGCCTTAGCTAACACAGCTGATGACCCTTAACACATATCTATGTTAAGATCTAGGGTACTTCATGAAGCATACTCATATTCGATGTTGGATTATACATATTGTAGTTGGGTTATGCATATTGACTGCATTCAGAGTGGCTAAGCATTGCTTTCCTCCATTAATTAGTTAATAGTATGCTTTGGTACTCATTAAATAATTTTAATTAACAATGACAAATTTGCAGCTGCTTTTTCTTTTTTAAATTTTTCTGCAACAATTCATCCTGCAACTTGAACTTGCAGCCTCTCAATGACTTTATAGATTTGAGAAGCTATTATTATTGACTTTTCTTCATCAAGGAAGTAAATAATTACTGTATTCAAACCATTAATGTCAGCTTAACAAGAACAAATTGTTGATATGGCTGGAACTGGTAGCACAGACAAATTTTAAAAACTGACTTCTAAAAGTCACACACGTCATATTTTAAAGCAGCAACTTAAAAAAACTTAACACAATGAACTGATTATTAATTATGTGAGGCATCTTTCTATAGGCTTTTCAGAAACACCCTGGCATTTTTTTTACACTGAACATGGTGGTGAAATCAGCTTAATTGTAACTTGTTTTGTATTTCCATTTGCCAGACACAAGATACAAGACCAGGTATATTTCAACACACCTCCCAAAATTACCTTCTTTAATCTAATTTTATTACACCTCCAAATTGAACTTTAATGACTGCAACAGAAAGCATTTGAGTTGGAATTTTTTTTAAAAGGGCTTGATCTTACAACAGCTTTTGTGGAATATCTTGTGGAAGTGGAAATGCATTAAGTAAAAATTACCTTTTGCTGTTGCATGACCAGATCTATCTTCCACTGTCATAGGATGAAATGCAAAAAAGTGCTATAGGCTTGTTTTCTTTAAAATGAAAACTGAGTATTCAGAGGTGCTGGTAGATCATGGGATTAGACTGTTATCTTGAAGACCAATGTGCTCCCCACTTTTGAATGGGATACAGTTGACACTTTCTAATTTGTTTAAGAGCCTAAGGGTCATTTGGGATCCAGCATTACTGCTGGAAAAGCAAGCTAGTGGCAGAGCAGGGAATACAAAAAACATTCTGTCAGTATAATTTAGACCAGAAGATGGTCTGACTCAGCCAAACTGAATACATGAGTCCATGCTATGATTATCTCAGTGCTAGACTACTGTTAAAGCACTTTACACATGCCTGTCCACAAAGTCAACTTTGAAACTCCTTTTGGTTCATAATGGTCCCAGACCTTACACGGTCTGGGACCCTCGTACCTTCGGGACCGCATTACCCCATATGTCCCTTCCAGGCCTCTGCGTTCGGCAGAGGCCAATTCGCTGCTAGTCCCCGGCCCCTCTATGATGCGGCTGGCCTCCACCCGGGCCAGGGCTTTTATGGCCCTGGCCCCTGCCTGGTGGAACACTCTCCCTCCAGCTGTCCGGGCCCTGCGGGATCTTGGTGAGTTCCGCAGGGCCTGTAAGACGGAGTTGTTCCGCCGAGCTTTTGGAGTGTCCGGCCGCTGATGTGTGCCCCCCTCCCCCCCTTCTACTCTAGTTCTAGGGTCCCTCCACCATCTATGGGACCCCTCCCCCTCCTTTGCGGAGGTTTTTAAAATTGGATTTTGTTGCTGACGCTGTTTTATATGTTTTATATGTTTAAACGCTGTATCTATTTTAAATCAACTTGATTGTATGTTTTAAACTGTTGTTCACCACCCAGAGCCCTTCGGGGGTAGGGCAGTATAAAAAACTCAAAATAAAATAAATAAATAAATAATGTCACAGTATGTTTACTAGGGGGTGCAAGTTGAAACATGCATATTACACTTATCCTGCAGTTGCTCCATTGTCATTACGTAAATGAAGTCTCACCCTTTGAAGTGCTGAGACAACAAGTTTGATTGTCTGAGCAAAGCATTTTGAAGGATTCTCCCTCATCCACTGGCCTTCTTTATAAGCAGGTTATCCTCCCTGGTTCTCATCTTTTATTGTAGGCATCAACTGGCTTTTGCTGCATTTTCTTATTCTTGCAATCCTATATTCTGCATTGCTCATACACTGCTGCCTTAGTGCTTGCTACAGCAAGGGATTCCAAGCTTCATTATTGCTCCAAAAATCTGGATTCACACAACTGTAGTCAGTACATATGGAACTGAAAGCAGTTATATTAGCACCCCAGAACTAGGGTGTCAGGAGGATACGGTGTGGGGCCATCCTCCTCCCTTGAAAGTGAGGTGAATAAGAAGCACAACTTTAGTGCTTCCAGTCATCCCATTCTGCTCTGTGTTTCTGTTGACCAAATGCCTGTAGTTCCTAATGGGGTTATGTTAATTTTATAAGATGTCTGTGCAATTTTTAATTTTTAATCTTGTAACCTTGTATCATGTACATTTTCTTCTAAAATGTATATAATTACTTGTCATTGACCATAAAAATAAAATTTTATTTGCTTGAAGTGTCTGTTGCCTTGAGGGATCAGAACCCCATACAGCATCCCCAACAGACCAGTGCAAATAATTTCAGTGTAACTCCTCTGCTGGGCAGTGTCTATGCCATTTTTCATGCAGCAGTGGCATAGCAGGTGCATTCTAATCTGGAGGAACCAGGTTTGATTCCCCGCTCTGCCACTTGAGCTGTGGAGGCTTATCTGGGGAATTCAGATTAGCCTGTGCATTGCCACACATGCCAACTGGGTGACCTTGGGCTAATCACAGCTATTTGGAGCTCTCTCAGCCCCACAGCTCACAGGGTGTTTGTTGTGAGGGGGGAAGGGCAAGGAGATTGTAAACTCCTTTGTGTCTCCTACAGGACAGAAAGGGGGGATATAAATCCAAACTCTTCTTCTTCATCATCCATATATATTCTGTTGAATAAGTGATTAGAGAGATTTCCCAAGTGTGGGAAGCATGGGTTCAGACTTCCCTCAAGTTTTTCTGCCACTCAGTCCTCTGATAGGAAAAAAGCAGACTTTGTTTTCTGGCCAAGATCCTTCTTTCCTTGTCATTGAAACAATGACCCTTTCAGCCAGTGGTGGGATCCAAAAATTTTAGTAACAGGTTCCCATGGTGGTGGGATTCAAACAGTGGCATAGTGCCAATGGGGCTGGGCGGGGCACAATGGGGGCGAGGCCGGGCATTCTGAAGGCGGGGCATTAATAATTTCTCTGTTACTGTAAAAAACCCTTACTGTAAGAAAACAGTTCCTAATTTCCAGCTGATATCTTTCTGTCCATCATTTAAACTCATTATAGCAAGTCCTATCATCTACTGCCAACAGAAACAACTACTTCTCCTCTAATTGACTGCCTGTCAAATACTTAATACTTTCAAATACTTAATTTTGTTTCTAGAAATCAAAAGAAGGATACTTTCCTTCAACAAGGAACTTTACCATATTTTTAAAACATGTTTTTAAAACAGCCCAACAGGGAGAATTATCCCGTTTTCTACCTTCGGTAACCAGCCACATAGGAAACAACAGGACTTTATGATTTTTGGACCTAATGGAATGTCTAACGGAAAAGCAGACCCAATTAGTAACCCCCTCTCGGCACACACAAATAATTAGTAACCCACTCTCGGGAACTGGTGAGAACCTGCTGGATCCCACCTCTGCTTTCAGCACAGAATAAATAAAATGTCTCACAGACATTTTAAAAAGATCCATTTTGGCTTTTTTTGTCCTTGTAACGTAGATAAATAAAGCATTGTCAGGGAAGGTGGTTCTTTTCCCCACCTCTCCTCCCCAACTCTTACTTTCAGTAAGCAGGTCACATCTGCCATTTTCTGCCCTTTTCAGGAGGCTCCATGCTGCTGCCATTTGCATAATTTTTCCATGGAATTTCCTCTGCTTGCAGCTCATCCACACGTCCTTTCAGTGTATAAAGTTCATTGATAAAGTTAGTTTTTTCCTGGCAATCCTGTCCATGTGCTGTTTTTCCTCTCTCTTTTTGTTTTAAATGAGATATCTTCAAAGTTACAAAGCCATGATATAAGAATTGTCTCTGATTCTCATATCGTGATGTCCTGAAGAGGGCAAAAATGGCAGATACGAGCTGCAGAGAAACAGGAAGTGATGTGGGAAAGATGAACATACCAAGAGAAAACATCTTGACCCCATCTTGGGGAAAATGAATCCCTAACTTAGTGTTTTCTTTAAAAAATCTGGTTTGAGCAGATGTAAAACATCCTGAAGGTATTTTGGAGAAACAGCTGTGTGGAGTTTTACTTCAAAATGTTTTTTGCGGGGGGGAGGGTCCTCGAAATGTTTTATTTGTGCTGTCCATTAGATTAATGACCCAAGCATTAAGTCTGATGTCTGTCTCTTGTCTTTCCCTGGAAAATTAAGGGAAATTAAGAGTAACTCTGCATAACCCTCAGGGTTCCCCTTTCCCTATAATAAGTCCTCTTGCACAGTAGTTCTTGTTAAATATCTCTGGACATCTCTCTATCTGGCCCTTTCTGCATGGCCCAAATACAGTGCCCTGGGGATGGCAAAAACGGTGTCCCCAGGGAGCTGTTTGCATGGGGGGGGCGCAGCTGCTTCGCAGCCGTGCCGCCCTCACTCCTCCCCAGTGGCGCGAAGCTGCTGTTTCCCAACCTCGCTCCCCAAGCGAGGTTTTTGGGAAACAGCAGCTTCCAACCACTGCTGTGCGAATGGCAGCGGCTGGAAGGCACCATCCCTCCCCCCTTTCCCAATCGACTTACCTTCCCTGCAACCGTCCAGCACGTTGCCGAGGCCTGGGGACATGCCCCCCTGCCCTGCAACTCTGGAGCGGTTGCGCAGGGCAGGGGGCGTGCCCCCTGGCCTCGGTGATGCGCCGGACAGTCACAGGGAAGGTAAGTCGATCGGGCGATGGTGCTGCGCTGCACCATCTTCCCAGTAGTTTCCGGGACCGTTCGTGCAAACGGTCCTGGGGGGGTTGGGTCAGCGTCATGTATGCCGACCCAACCCCCAGCATGGCCATGCTGAAACGGCCTCTGTGCTATCATTCAACAATGCATTGTTCTTCTACCAGAGCTAAGCTTGGGTCACTCAGTTCTGCTCATTGGACCATTCTGGTCCAAGATCAAATGACTATCACCTTAACTTCCCCCATTCCCTTATCAATTCCAGACCTATCCTCTCACAATTGCCTATATCTTAGGACTGCTGTTTTGATTATTGTGTACTTGTTTACCCCAATTATATTTTAATAAAAATTGATAAACTTTATTCACTCTCATGCAGAATTTCTTGCAAAAGCTGACTTCTATAAAGACAGACAAACAAGATCTCAAGCTTGCCCAACATTTTGCTGAGCCAAGAATCTGCTCTTGCTAATTCCGCACTCTAAAAAGGAGAGACTCACACAACCTCATGTAACAGTGCCACACCAGTACCCAATTCCATGCTCTCTGAAGGTAGCCTTCTTTGAAAACCCCTGTGTCATGATTAATAAGTTAATTCATCAGTTCCGGAGGAATCTTACAACATATGCTAATCTTTGAATTTTAGCAAGGTTCTAAAGTATTAAAACCACCATATTATTCATCATGGTATGATAACTGAAACATCAGAACATCAGATATGGTCATCTTTAGATTTCTTAACTTCTGCACTCATATCAGCTAACTGTTTGAAATCATATCAGCCTTGATTCATTAGAACAATGATGGCAAATAAATACAACCAAGCAGAAAAATGACATCATATTATTAGAAGCTGGCTTTCAGCTCATGATACCCTAGAAATCCCTTGCCCATCAGAAGTATACTCTGCTGTTTGTGTTGTCGCATTTATTAGGAAAAGAAAAGATCAATGTTTCAGATTCAACCTGATGAAAACTCTAGTCGTTGCTTGGGATTTTTGTTATAAGCTGTTATAGTATCAGCAAGTATGGGGCTCTCTGATGTACTGCAAAGCTCGTAATTACTTATCATTCATCCCAAGCCAAGAAACTGTACTGCACACTCACAGCCCCAAAGGACTGAATTGTTAACAGAGGCTAAGGTTGTTTTATGATTCCAATAACTAAAGTCTATTGACCGTGATTTTATTATAGTTCATAAGGAAAGGAATTGAGTGCCTTCCCATTCACTCCCCATCCTCCCCTGCCTCAGGCCTTTCAATCGTTCTTATTTGTCTGGTTTCATTCAGATTGAAAAACAAAGAAAACTCGAGATTCAGTCTCTAATGCTTGTCATTCCATAAGGTAGCAGAGGAAAACATTCACAAAATGTTAATGAATTTAATCGAAATGATCACGAGGCAAGGAGCTTTTCACTAATTTCCTTTTAAACATATAATTGCTTTTGTTTTGAGTGCCAGTTTGGTTGCACACACAACACTTGGGCACAACACAAGAGGCTCACGTTGATTCTTAAAAGATCTTTATTCACCCTTGTGCCAGACCAGCTGGTGGAGGGCTAGAGCACACTCAAGTCACCCAAATCTCTGGAATATTGCTTTATACTGCACCATCTGTGTCCTGTTAAATATTCCTGATTTTTGCCAAGTTTGGCCCAATTTATATGTTAAATCAGTACTGAAAGCAGATTCTGAGAGCCTTCAGACAGGGGGAAAATACCATTAAAGTGCACAAATCTTATGCATTAATCATTCATTTTGGAACAAGAAATCCAGATTCTGCCATTCAGATAATCACACTGATACATCAGTTTGCAGGATCCCAGAGATACTGAAGGATACAATTTCCCCAAGAGAAAGGGACTGTTTTCAGTCATATAATGCACAGTTTGAATTTCACTTGCAGGGGAAAAAAATTCAAACTGCTCAGCAATTGCTGAGTCTTTTATGATTATGATTTTTTTTAAAAAAAACCACTGTAGATAGTAGCAGCCAGAAAAGTCTGGGCAGAGTAATCCCATTCCCTGTTGACCCTTGAGATTGGGTTATCTCTGGTGAGTTAATTCTGTTTGCCATTTCATTTATTATTATTTTGGGGGAGGAATGTGATAACCTAAGAATTAATATTTTGCTCTGCAGGAGAAATGTCAGCCTATTAGGGTGAGGTTAAAGAATTATTAAACTTAGCTCCTGCCTGAAGGCTGTGTCTGGTTTCTTTTCTAAATATTCATTATAAGATTGACCTAGCTTTCATCACTTGTCAAATGCATCAAAGTTTAAACTATAAAATTTTGCTATCTCTAAATTAATCTAAATAGACATAATAGGCTCCATACACAAAGCCAAATTACACTAATGAGGCACTAGCAATGGTGATTCCTCTCCATCTGAATGGTCAGGTATAAGAACATAAAAACAAGCCTGATGGACCAGACCAGAGTCCATCTAGTCCTGCACTCTGCTACTTGCAGTGGCCCATGACTTTTGGAGCTCACATGCAGGATGTGAAAGCAATGGCCTTCTGCGGCTGTTGCTCCTGAGCACCTGGTCTGCTAAGGCAGTTGCAATCTCAGATCAATGAGGATCAAGATTGGTAGCCAAAGATCGACTTCTCCTCCATCAATCTATCCAGGCCCCTTTTAAGGCTATCCAAGTTAGCAGCCATCACCACCTCCTGTGGCAATATATTCCAAACACCAATCATGCGTTGCGTGAAGAAATGTTTCCTTTTATTAGTCCTAATTCTCCCCCCCCCACCCACCCCAGCATTTTCAATGTATGCCCGCTGGTTTTACTATTGTGAGAAAGAGAGAAAAATTTCTCTCTGTCAACATTTTCTAATCCATGCATAATTTTATAGACTTCAATCATATCTCCCCTCAGATGTCTCCTCTCCAAACTAAAGAGTCCCAAACACTGCAGCCTCTCCTCATAAGGAAGGTGCTCCAATTTGTTATGGCCTTAACAGGGGCAAGGGTTTTATTAAAGGGATTCTCCACCAGCTGCTAAAAGTGTAAACAGCACACATATAATTTTAAAAGTAGCAAAGGGGAATGAGCTCTCACGTTGGCAGCGAGAGGGGCCGAGAGGGGATCTTTTAGACTGTATAATACGAGGAAGGAATTCTAGCAATGGATATTCCACAGAGAAGCAAGAGTCCAAATTGAATTTAAATGCTTTATATAAATTTGTTTAAAAATACACACACACAGTAAGACACAAGGGCACATACATTCAAGTTCCTGAGATATAGAAAGGTGTTAAAAATATAGATTGGAGATAGAGAGGAAAGGTTTTTTGTGTGGGTAATAATCGTTACCTAATGATTCTTAGAAGAGTAGAAGTGATGAAGGCAGGGGAATCCACATGCCAGCACAGAGACCCAGTGAAAGACGATATTATGTGTCTCAAGACCAACATGACCAAAGAGAGGAAACATGTGGCCAAGAGTCAAAATGCTGTAGGTGAATCTACGCACTTTTATACCCTTTTGCCCAGGGAAGAGGCGGGAACAAGTGAGGTTTTAAGTTTGATTTTTCTAAATTTCTCCTGGAACTTCTCCATGCTGGGCTTGCTGGGTGAGAGCTAATTAGCCACTCTTCTATTGTCTCTACAACCTTGGGGACAATGGGAGTCAATTGGTCCTAGATTATATCAGGAAGCACAGAATGGCTTTATGCAAAGTAACTCTTACAGTCTCTGCCTTCAGTATTCAGATTTAGCTGAGACATTTAGATCAGGATAAGGTGAGTGGTTTAGGGAGTGCAAGTAAATAAATGGGAAGAGGAGATGCAGAGAAGCAACCATCTGTTGATGACTTGGTTTCCAGAAGAGATAGGGAAATGACACAGTACCTGATAGCAAGTTGGCTTTCCATATTCTTTGTCTTTAACAGTATCTTTGCAAGGTGTGGTAATCAAGCATTCTCGTGACTCAAATGAGACCTCCAGGTTATGCTGGAGTAACTCATCCATTGATTAGATTTTGTAAAGCAGACCTGTGACCTTTGGACATGCTGCTACCTACACCCATAGGAGTGCTTTTGGCAACTGGCTTTTGCCAATATGATTTTAAAGCAGAAATATATATAAATAATATTCTGGGGGTCGTTACAAATCCTTCAATCATCCTCGGTGTACAACCATAAATCAGAGAATTTTACAGGCCAGATTCCATTATATTATCAGTTTGACTGTGTTGCTGCTACTTTACTGATAACTCTTAAATGGTAGAACCTCATGGGATCCATAGATTATATGAGAACTTTCATGTCAGTCCCACATAAAACCTAAGATGCAGCATTAACAGAAGCTTCCCAGATGATCTGTCCAATCCATATTTCTGTGTCACAAAAACATGACAACTATTCTAAATTCATAAACATAAATATGGTTTAAAAACACTTCACTACAAAGTGGATGTTGCCCCATAGAATAATAGTAATCCCTTATTGTAAATGGATGGTAATTCATATCTTCTAACTCTGGGGCCCACTCTGCACAGGCCAGTGAAGTGGCTGTACACTGGGATAAATGATACTGGTGCCGCCCTGGGGCCGTTTGCACACTTCCATGTGGTTGGCCCTGGAGCTACTGCAGCCCGCAGAGGCACCTTTACTTGGAGGCTCGTCCTTTTTTAAAAAAATTCCTTTCTCTCTTTGTGCAGCTCTGCAGGGATGAGGAGTCATGCCCCCATGGCCATGCCTCAGGGTCAGAGGGCCATGGGGGCGTGTCACCTCATCCCTGCTGAGCTGCGCAGGGGAGAAAGTACTTTTTTTAAAAAAAGGATATGTCTAAAAGCGGCGCCTCTCATCCAGTGCCGTTTGCTCGGCACCAGATGCAAATCAGTGTTTTGTTTTTTTTAAAAAAAACTCACTCATTTAATGAGTTTCAAAAACACTGATTGGGAGGAACAGGATGCTGCCTTGTTTCGGGGGCGGCAGCCATCCAATGTTTTGGATTCATCCAAAGGGGCAGGGGAGTAGAACATGATACATTTTAAACACCATATGATAGCCTATTCAAGTTGTTCCCAACAGGCAAACCAATTTCTCACTGCTGCCACCAATGCTACATGTCAAGAGTCTTATAAGAATTCAGTAGGATGACACCATGGCTTCATCACTGGTATTCAGCTATGTAAATTAAATGTGAGCCTGTCAACAGTTGTGATTGCATACTAATGACTGATTTTCCTATATGCTGTTCATAACCTGTTTGATATTTACAGAAGAATTACAATGAAGTTGAGTGCCATCTCTGAAATAAAATCATACCTCAACCTTTAATCTCACTTACCTTTGTTGCTTGAAGTTGCTTAGTTTGTGCATATTCTTATGAAGGTTCTTATAATTAATGGTCATAATATTTTCCAATATCAGATGCATACATAAATCAATTAAACTAAGATTTAATTTGGATCTTTGATAACAGAGCTTAGTATTAAATATCCTAAATAAAAGTTACAAAATGTCTAGTATTTTGTGATTCTGCTACAAATATCTCTATGTAGGTTTCATTGTGGTATCTGTTTAACAGCTACAGCAACACTATCAGATAAAATGACCTTGGATATTAGGTAGACCTCCTGGTTCAGAATTACTATATGTCTGAGTACCAGATGGTTATTTGTTTAATTAAAATATTTTTACTCAGCTCTTTTTGCTAGTAGAATCCAAAATGGCTTACTAAACACAAAAGTGAAAAGTAATTAAGCAGAAAAAAATGGTTCAACATATCACATCTATGTGAGAAGGGAGGGTCTATAGTTCTCATACCCAATCTGTGAGCTTCCCAGGGGAGTTGACTGGTTACAACTGGGAAGAAGATTTCTGGACTAGAGGAAACCTTTGTTTGATGCTCTTACTGTATGACGGGCATTAAGTGTATAATATTACTCTGCCCCCTTCCTCATGTGACCCTATGATCTAAATGAGTCTTCTTTAAACCTAACTATGGGATATTCAAACTGGTTGCATGTGTCATAGATGATTATGATGAACTTGCAACTTTACCACTGATTTAAGACAGACATAAATATAAAAAAAATCCAAGGTATTGAAGGATGGTGCATAAAAATCGAACAACCTATTACAATGTATTTTAGATGTTTACCCAGTGGTTTTTAAAATGGACTCTCCTATATCCAGCACTTTCCTATATCCAGCACTTAAGGGAAAAGCTGTTATTGAATCATCTTTTCACTAGCTTTCAATATAGTTTTAAAGAAGTAAAAAAAAGATGCTTTGTTTCCTTTGTATTTATTTGTGTAACACAGGCACTGATACCAGTTCAAACTAGGTCTTTTTTGTAGTCATACAGCTAGCTCATATTTTGTCTGAAATCTGAATGTAGCTGGATGTTTTTCATAATGCATGAAAGAGAATAAAACACCAGCCAGCTCTTTTATAGCTCTAGTTACTTTTCTCTGCTAAAGGCAATAAAACCTGTTCTTTGTTAGTGGACTAAACATGACCTAGAATGTACCCTGTTTTCCTGAAAATAAGACAGTGTCTTATATTAATTTTTGCTCCAGAAGATGCGCTATGTCTTATTTTCAGGGGATGTCTTATTTTTCTGGTGTTCTGTTCAACGGGCATGCTTCCAAACAAAAACTTTGGCCATTTCGGCACGGCCCATAAACGACGGCCTGGGGGGCGGTAAAAACGCTGCCCCCAGGCCGCAGTTCACACAGGCGCCGCTGCTGCAACGCAGCAGCAGCGACCTGACTCCACTTCCCTTCCCCCAGGGCGGCGTCAGGCCGCCCTAAACAACAACCCTTTAAAGGGTTGTTGTTGGGGAGGAAGCGCCTTCCCGGCAGCGCGGTGCCGCTTAACTGCGCCGCCCGGAAGACGCTGTCTTCTCCTTTTCCTCCTCCGTCTGACTTACGATGTCACCGTCAGTCGCCTGCTGGTTATCCAGTTCGCAGCCCCGCCCACACTGTCCTCCGACCTCCAGGGGTCGAGGAGGGCAGCGGGCTGGGCTTAGACGGTCAGCAGGCTGGCGACGAGAGGACATCATGAGTCGGACGGAGGAGCGGTTATAGCTGACTCCCGCGGAGCCGCCTCTCGCCAGCGGTCTCTGCTTGGCTCCTGCTTTCGCACGCGGCTTGCGTATCGCGCAGGAAGGCTTTCACCACGCCGCCAGAACTCTTGCCGGCGTGGGGGCACGAGGTGGCCGTGCGGAAACGGCCTCAGCTACGTTTTACTTTCGGGGGATGCTTTATATTTAGCACTTCAGCAAAACCTCTACTACGTCTTATTTTCAGAGGATGTCTTATTTTTGGGGAAACAGGGTATTAGACTAGTTGTTAGAGAGAATGTATACAACCTGATATATATTTATACATTTCCCCCCACGCTTCAGTCTTATTTTAAGAGAGAACCAACAGCACAACTTCGACCTCTCATGTTGTTTATGGGGAAGGGGGAAAGGAACTGAGTATTCATCCATTGTCTTTAGCAGCATTGTTGCCACCACCACCACCACCACCCCCCCACACACACACATGAAAGTCACTAAACATCAGATATCTGATTGTAGAGAAAAAAGATAATAGCCATATTATATTGGGCTGGTATGATGCTATATGTGATGATATGCTGATCTCTTGCACATCATGCCTTATGTTAGGCATCGAGACCTGAACTTTTAATGCTTGATGTTTCAAAGAATAGCCCTGAACAGGTCTATTCAGAATCCTACTCAGGTCTACTCAATATGGGTAATGTGTTCTTCAGATTGCATTGTCAGTCTGATTATCAGATATGCACAGCCCAAACCCATATATTCTTCAGCTAATTTTCTGTAAGGTTGTATCAAATGGAAAGTTTCTACTGCTCTCCATTGCTCCAATGCAACATTTGGTGTGATGTGGGATGGAAAAGTAAGCAAATCATACTGTCCCATTTTTTCCCAATCGGGAATGTATATAGTGGTTTGGTAGCTGTTTTATAAAAATAATGGCACCCAATGTACACAAAATGCAATTCTCCTTGTAATCTAAAGACCCCATAATGTTCAAACAGATTGAACCAAGAGGGTTTAGTTCTACAGATCCCCAAAGCAGGCAACTTTGCACAACCACATCTCTCTATTGATTCCTAAAATAGCGGTCAAGCAGTAGGCTTGCAGGACAACTTCAACTGGCCACAGCACTCAGGGGAAAATCCTTCTCTTTTCCTTTTCTTATGGTGACTGATGGATACTAGCAGTGGCGTAGTGGCTAAGAGCAGGTGCACTCTGATCTGAAGGAACCGGGTTTGATTCCTTGCTCTGCCACTTGAGTTGTGGAGGCTTATCTGGGGAATTCAGATTACACAGTGCACTCCCACATACACCAGCTTGGTGACCTTGGGCTAGTCACAGCTTTTCAGAGCTCTCTCAGCCCCACCCACCTCACAGGGTGTTTGTTGTGAGGGGGGTAGGGCAAGGAGATTGTAAGCCCCTTTGAGTCTCCTATAGGAGAGAAAGGGGGGATAGAAATCCAAACTCCTCCTCCTCCTCCTCCTCCTCCTCCTCCTCCTCCTCCTCCTCCTCCTCTTCTTCTTCTTCTTCTTCTTCTTCTTCTTCTTCTTCTTCTTCTTCTTCTTCTTCTTCTTCTTCTTCTTCTAAAAATTATTACCTGAAAATTCTGCTTTTCCCACCCTTCATTGTAGTGACTAGATCCCCCTCCTGCTAAAGCAGCCTACCTTATTAAAAACTATTACCTGAAAATTCTGCATTTCCCACCCTTCATTGCAGTGGCTAGATCCCCACCCCCCACTAAAGCAGCCTCCTTTGCAGAATTCCCCACTCTGTCCTTTCCAGTTGGTCTACCAGGATCCACTATGCTGGATATTTGGGGAGAACTATAGCTGTTAATAAAAAAAAGAAACCCAAATTGCATTGAAGTAGTGCTGCCACATTCTGAATTGTACATGCCCCCCCCACTGAACAAGGTACTCCAGATCTCTATTTTCTCAGCCACAGGAAGTTACAAATAACAGAGGGGCTCTGGTCCGCAAAGGAGAGGGAGAACTGCTTCTTTTTTCTTGTTTCCACAGTATTCTGTGCTCCTCCTTGAAAGGATCCAATCAGAAGGAAGAAATGTCACTGCTGAGGAAATCAGCAGGATCAAAGAAAAACATGACCACATATTGTCGCCACCTAGCAGCACCCAAAGATGAAAAACAACACAAAACAAGTTTTCATTACTTAAGAATTCTGATGTTACCATTCCAGAAAATCATGGCAATAGCCAAAACCAGTGATTTCCATACACCTTTGGCTTTGGAATTTCATTATGCACACTGTCTTCTTCTCTTGTTCAGGTGGACTTTTGTTTTGTTATTTAATGTATTGAAGGCTGTTCTTGGTTCCCATTGGAGAGAAAAGCTGGCTATAAATAAGCATAAAATTTCTCTCTAGTGAGAAATGAACATGTGGGTCTTTATTAGTTGCACAAGTTTCTCTTTCTTTGTGCCCCCTTTTCAGTTAAAATCAATGTTTTCTTCAACATTAGTTGACATATAAATGGCAAATACACATCCATAGCATAAAAGAACAAAACTAATCAATGACTGCAATGGAAGATGGACAAAAAATTATGATAATGATAACATATGAAAATAAAACAAGATATGAAACTGGCTATTAGTTTATATCTAGCACTATATAAACTTCTCTAGGCTTTCCATGGGAAAAATAAAATAAAAGCATGATGAATAAATCCAATGTATAAAGTAGAGCTAGAATGAAGAGAAGTTACCAATACAATCTTATTGGCTGCCTTGATGATTTAAGTAAACTATTGCAAGAGGATACAAATTCTGTGGAGCAGAACTGGCTAAATGTAAGGGAATAAACTAGCAATAATTTATGGTAACATAAATTTTATAAAAGTAAATTAAAGAGCAGATAAACTTTTTCAGTCTATGGTGTTGCATGTCTATTAGCAGCATACAGAGAAGATAGATTGCTGAATCTTATGGCACTGACCAATGAATTCTAAGTAGATTTCTCTCTATTGTCAACAATATTTTAAAAGTGGTTTCCTAATTTTTATGAAGGATTTCAGATAAAAGCAGATAAAATAGGAGAGACAAATAAAAATAAAAAGCAGATAAAAATAGGAGAGACAAATTTAAAAAAACCTCTAAAGGGCAGGATAGAATGAAAAAAACTGACATTCTTTGGCAGTTTCTGCATGGCCAGAGGCAGCGTCTTTCCATTGGCTTAAATGAAGCTGGTGGAGCATTGGGACTATTTGCACGGTCTCATGTGGGTAGTCCTGATGCTGCTGCTGCCCATAGGGGCGGCTCTGCACAGAGCTGCCCAGGGTGTGAGGAAGACACTTACCTTTGCTGCCTAGGCAGCTCTGTATGGCTGGAAAGACATGCCCATGCTGCCCTCTGACCTGAGGGCAGCATGGGCATGTCTTTCCAGCCATCTGGAAAGCCAGTGTCTTCCTCACACAAGAGGAGCCAAAAGCGGCACCCTCACGCCAGTGTGATTCGCACTGCACCGGCTGGAAGACAGCGCTTTTGGAAAAACTTGATCCCTGAGTGAGTTTCAAAAGCGGGGTTTTACCACCATTTTTGGGGCTGGCACATGGCGCTGTTGCAATGCAGTGGCACCAGCTGTGCGAACAGTGCCCCAGGGACGGTGTTTTTTCCATCTCTAGGGCACTGTTTTTTGGCCGGGCGGAAACGGCTTTTGTTAAAGTATATGTCATAACCTTGTTTTAGAATTTTCTTGTGATAGGAGCCTGACACACCAAAATCAATCAATCAAGACCCATCAATACCAATATTCATGTTGCCATGGCTGACACCAGTAAATGCTACTGCTGCTATGTCTCTCTGCCTGTTTATCTAATGTAATCTTTATCTATATATATAAATGCAAAATACCACTCACTGACTGACTAACTCATCAACAGAACTCAAAAACCACCAAAGCCACACACATGAAATTTGGCACACCTGTTCCTTAAGTGCATCTAGGTGCTCACTTTAAGAAAAGGATTTCCTAAAAATATTCCATTATTTTCACTGCTCGATTTATTACCTATTTACCATTTTCACTGCTCATCTCTGGCCATCTGTGTGAACATTCTAAGGACAAACCAACTGCCTCAGTCCTCAGACATGCTGCACGAACATTCTAAGGGTGACAGTTCAACACCACCAGCTTCATGTCCTTCACTAACTGCACTCTACCACAGCCCTCCACAATGCATGTGAACCTATTTGAAAACAAACTCCATCCAGTCCACAGACAGGTTGTAGGAGGGAAATATGCTGCATGTCACCCCAAAGTTCACAGACAAGCTGTGATGAAGTATGCTGAATGTCACCCTGAAGTTCATAGAGAGGCTGTGAAAAAGTACTCCTCCACCCACCCTCATGTTAACAACACCGCTACAGCCAAATACTATCAAAATAGATTACAAACCACACTATCACTTTGGACTACTAAACATTTGTCGGTTTTTGCATATGGACATCAGATTGCTTACTGTGGAGACAAGTTTATTGCTCTCAGCCTCCGTCACCTCTGTAGCTTGGTGTGCGTGCTTTGAAGTGGCCCGGGATGAGTCCCCAGGAATGTGCTGCTGTGAAGCGGTACAGTCCACCTCCTCCCTGCCCCTTCAACCCTACTCCTGAACCTCTCTTCACAGCCTTCACACTCCATCAGCATCCAATGGCAGAACACTTCCTTTCTGCATCCTGAAAATACAATGGATTTTGCTTCCAAATGAGAGCATCTTTGGAGCCCACCAGGTGAAAAGAGAGCACAACACATTGCATTAGAAAAAGACAACTACAGGAAGCTGCTGCAACATATGTGAAAACAAACCCATCAGTCCATAGACAGGCTGTGAGGAAATATGCTGCATGTCACCCCAAAGTTCACAAACAGGCTGTAAAGAAGTATGCTGAATGTCACCCCGAAATTCATAGAGAGCCTGTGATGAAGTATGCGTAGCGAAGCATGGGCGTCCTGCTAGTATTTTATAATACCAGGTAGATGAGGCAAAGCTGGGAGTCATTGATACCATTGGTCCAGCCTTCAACCACCTGATCCTGGTGTTTGGTAACATAATTTGGAGAAGAAGCACTTTCTTGAGGTCATCACAGACTGGGCAAGGAAGCTTGAACAGCAAGAATTTAAAATAAACCTTTTAAATATACACGTGCCATTCACAATTGATAATGATATATATATTACGTGATCTGGAATTTACACGTAGATACTAAAAGTTAAATCCAATCAGCTCTATATGACAAAAGTATAAAGTATGTTTTCTGATGTGTACTGGCAATGCATTATTTTATATCTTCATTTTATATTGAGTTGGAGGATGAAAAAAATCACGAGCATATTTCTTCTAACTTAATGTTCATTACTGCCAATTCCACATTCTGAAAAGTTTGAACAAATAAAACAGGTTATGGAAATGCATAAAATCTGTCATAAAATTGTAAACTTCAAATCCTGGGATGCTTTTAAGAATGCATCTGTTGATTTCTGAGCATTTAGAGTTTTCATTACTTATGATGCAAACTTTTTTTTCTGATGTCTTTAAATTAGCAGTTTCAAAAGTATCTTGAAAGTTTCAGCTGAATAACAAATACTTTACATATGGAAAATCTTTCACAGTACTTCCTGACAATCGAGGGAGTTGAACTAAACCTGGGCTCAGATAAATATCTTCAGGGGACCCAAACTGAATTTGAACTTATATCAATTAATTTGATGCTGAGCAAGAATAGAAAGAAAATGTCAAACAAAAGGGGGCTAAGAAGTAATGAAGGCTCTTCTCTATTTTAGCTAGGTTTTCCAGACAGCTATCTGAAGAGAAAGAGGAGCAAGAGAGATTAGTAGGCAGGGCCTAAAACTGGTAGTCTTTTTTATGGTAACCTATAGGCTGCTCTTGTTGCAATGGATAATAGGACTACCATAGCAATTTTAAACAGGTTTATAAATAGATAATAGTTGGAACAATTAGAATAGTGAAAAGTTAACAGAAGCTCTCAGCCTGAATTCCTCCGGTCTCAGTTCCAGCTGTTTTCCTGGGTCTCTTAACAACATTAATTCAAATTCCTTAAAGACACTCATTATCACATTCCCCTCCTCCCATAATACATCATCAATGAGCAGTAAAGCTCATTGTAAAGGAAAATGCAATGGGTTATAGAAAAGTGGGGGGCAGCATGTCCTCCCACAATGGGCTTTAATGATATTTCCCCCTCCCTCTCCTCCAGCCCACTTCTTACCTGTTGATGATCCTAGAACAGCACCATTGGATTGATGTTTGGGACAGAGGAGGGTGACCAGGGGATTGGAAGGGTAATTGAGGGGTGGGAAAGAACAGGCAGGGTAGTCAGGAGGCATGTGTTGGGTCTGGATGAAAGGGGGCTTGGCTGCTATGCAGAGGTAGGGAGGGAGAGGGTGTGGGGGGAGGCTTGGGGCAGGCTGGTGGAACAGCAAGCAACAAGCTTTCTTTCACACTACCTAGTTTTCTTTCTCTCTTTTTGCTCCTACTCTGGCTCCTCCATTCTATATCTTTCTACCCCACTATCTTTCTGACCACCTACTCCAACTCTCTCTTTCTGCTCACCTGTCATGGCAAAGTCTGGCTCAGCTGAGCTTCGAGACTCCAAGGTCTCCTTGGATGAGGACTAAATGGTGGCAAAGTGCTCCACCCCCAGCTGGCAGCAGTGGTGCCCCCAGAGGATGTATCCCTTGTGGGATACACAACCACAACCAGGAACCAGTATAGAAGGTCCTAAGACCCTTTGTGCCAGGCAGGCTGCAGGCAACCGAGTTTGTTCTTCCCCCAAGCCCTCTGGCCACTGTGAGCATCACAATGCAGTGATCAGCAGGGCAGGAGGCTTGGCACACTCTTAAAAACCTTGCATCATCCCAGCCTCAACAATGAAGAGGAGCATTTTCATGAGTCGAACTGAGATGAAGGCCAGTTGTATGGCATCTTCAACTGACTGACTGGCTTCCTGTTTATAAGACGCTGGGAAAGGGAAGGCTGTATGGAAGCAATATTTGCCACTGAGCTAGCTCTGGGTGTATTTGTGTTCACTAGTTCATCATGACATTGACCTGTACCTTTGGATTTATGTCAGCTGTACTGCCTCTCTAGTTTCAATGGCTACGAGTGTGAACTTCACATGCTGACTTTGGAACCAGACCTGACTACTGATATTGCCTGTGTGTGTGCATGACACCACCTACCTCAACTTGTTCATTTTCTCTCTTTTTGCCATCCTGCCCTGGCTCTATTTCTCTTTCTGCCCCCCCCTCCAGTATTCTCTTTCTGCCTCGCAAGTACTCCCTTTCTGTCCCTACCTAGCACTTTCTTTCTGTTCGTGGTCCAGCTCTCTGTTTCTCTTTCTGTCACTACTCCAGCTTTCTCTTCTCTATCCCTCCCTTTCCAGCCTCACTCAGTGGCTTGCCCAGACTTCTCTGAGCAGGTGCGGTGAGGCCTCTCCCTCACAACTACACTCCAGCCACGCTGGGCAGGTGCAGCAAGCCCTCCTCCCCAAGATCTGCTGTCTCACCAGACCTGCTGCCAAGAGAGGTCACATCCCCCAACCACTTACTCTAGAGCCCTGCCATTGAGGCAGCAGTACCTTGGAGCTTCTCAGGATCCAGAGTGGTTCCCAACATCCACCACCACCATGGCCAGGCCTAGAACAGGCTCTAGCTCTCGCCGCCAGGCCCAGCATTGATTCTTGTGGTGGCTGCTGCCATGTCAACAGATAAAAGTGTTGTCTGTGCATGTGCAGACAATGATGTTTTTAAAATTGAGGATATTTAAACACGCTCGATGTATTTTTTTAAACTTCTCAGATTTTTCTGCAAACATGGGGAATACCCTAAGGTTGCAGAAAAATCTGTATAGCATTCATATGTTCTTGATCTATATATTTAGGCATCCACAGATGAGAGGGCCCACATGTCACTATTAAATTTATAGATACCAAAAAGCATGCTTCACTTTGCATTAAGCTGGAGAACAAATGTGCGATGTTTTCACTATCCTGTCAGGCATTGGTGGGAATGATAATTACAGCAGAGTTAAAGAGATACTAACAAGTATTTTCCCCCAAAGAAAAGCATCAATTTTGAGATATAAATTCTACCAGGTTAAACAGAAGCAAGGAAGCTGCATAGATGCATCATACACATTTGAAACATCTAATTGCATCCTGTGAATTCATCAACATAGAGTGGTGGGAGCTCAAATACTTCAAGGAAGTGTTTGTCCTCACCTCAGGAGGCAAATATTGAGGGCTCTTGACGTGCTAGTCCCTAAAATCTTAGATATAGCGCATGCCTATGAGATGGTAGAGACCCCAGACCAGACATTGACACCAGCTCATACAACTTTCAGCACAAAAGGAGTAGCAATTACTCTTAAGCCCATGATGGAAAGAGACAGGCAACTTACACTATTATAGTGGAAGACATAACCCTCGTGATCCTGTCCAGCCAAAGGACGTGTTTCTTCACAAATATGGTAAGTTGAACCATTTTGAAACAGGCTGTCGGTTAAAACAGGCTTAAACTTGGAAAAATCCTGATACAGAAATCCAAAGACACAAAAGACTGTTGATGTAGTGGATTCTGACTCAGCAGCAGAACCTGGAGCATTCCTGCTTCTATGGGATGAACATCACAAGACTGAAAAACAAGATGACCCCTGTCTCTCACGATCTCCTCAGTGCACAAAGCACAAAATGAAACTAGTATTTAGCCATGATGCTAAATATTCCTGCATAGGCAATAAATTGTCTTAGCCATTGTTATGGTTAAAGAAACACATGACATGCTAATTAACAAATCCATTAAAATAGACAAATATGAAAATTCATGCAAATAGGTCAAATCGACCATTACAGATTTGTGGCAATTCCAAATATATCTACAGTTTCAAGACTGGCAGACTACATCTACCTTCTATGATTCAAAAGATGACATTGATAACCTGCTCAGCTATGGAACAATTATTGCATTGATTTTTCTCATATGGTCTGTAACATGCAACCAACCCATTTAGATATGATTTTCAAGCTTGCACAATATGTTTTGTGGCATAGGGAAGCATACAAACTATCAAGTTGAGCTTAATATTGATACCACCATGAAACCTATAGTTTTATCACACAAATTCCATTCTAGGTACAAAAGCTAGTAGAAAAGGAACTAAAACATTTTAAAAAGCCTAATAAAACTGATGAGAAGGAAGACCCTATCTCATGGGTGTTACTAATTGTAATTGCTCCAAAACCAAAATAACTCTGAGGATATATGCCTGCCCAACCAAGCCATATAGTGGGAACAAAGATGTTCTTCAAACTTGATCTTAATGCTGAGTATCACCAATTATACCTTTACCCAGAATTCAGATACACTATCATATTCAACACTCCTGTTGATCTTCAGCATTTTAAATAGTTGAGTTGGGCATCACTTCTGCTGCTGAAATTTTTCAGGAAGTGATCTAGAAAACCTTGTCAGGACTAGTGTGGGTGCTCAACATCAGTGATGGCATTCTTGGGTTTGAGTCAGCTCAAAAGAACATAATGACAGATGTGCAGCTGTTAACAGATCAGCTACAACAATGCATTTTCATATTACATTTTGAGAAGTGTGAAAATAATAAGGATGAACTGGGTTTTTTGGGTTATCTCTGCTGAAGGTACTTTTCCTGGTCCAAAGAAAATGGCAGCCATAAAGGAAGCGGCAGTCCCAAATACTTCATCTGAACTTAAAGATTTACCTGGCCTTGCATGTAGAATCTTACATTTATCTCTGTTGAAATTCATTTTGTTAGTTTTTGCCCAGCTCTCTAATCTGTCCAAGTCACTTTGAATTCTGACTCTGTCCTCTGGGGTATTAACTACCCCTCCTATTTTGGTGTCATCTTGACCTTCTCATTTTCCATGACTTTCTCTGGACAATGTTCCCACCAGTTTCTAGCTGTTCTTATGTTGTAATTCTTTCATAAATTCCAGTGTAGTAGATAGTAGTAGTAGTAGTATTTTATGTCAATGGCAGGCTTCTAACCAATAACAGATCCCTGTTAATTTTATTTAAAAAGCATGTAAGTATGCAACTGATCTGGAACAAACAATGATTTGTATGTCATAGTTGTCAGTAACTGGGACTCAACCCACTAGTCACATGAACACCTCAATGGGCCACAAAGCTCTAATATGACATCATCTGATAATGACAAATAAAATCTGCCATTAATATAAAATACTTCTATGGCTTATTCTTTGCAACTGAGAAGTATAATTGGACAGCATGCCATGGGGCAAATATATTATACAAACATTATTATAATTGGGTCTTTCTACCTTTCTCACTTTTATTCTTATTAAAAACTTCTGGTATTCCCACATATTAATTGGACTGATCATTTCTCCTCAAGTAATGAAAACTGCATATTTTTATATTCATGAAAATTATCTAGTGTCCATAAACAATGACAATTTTTGACTAAAAGAGGAAGTGAATTTTGCCTGTTCAGTTGCATATGAAAAAAAAAATAGATCACCTGCTTTTCCAAAAACTGCATGCAGGCTGACAGGCTTTTAAATCAATATTGTTTATCTATTCTTTATCATTTTTAAAAGAAAGAATCATACAAATACATTGCAAATTGATTCTTTCTGTAGCAACAAGAGGGTAGAAAATAGAGGAGAGTGCTGATTATTTCATGCATATGTTGCTTGTCTTAACTATGTAGAATTGTTAATTTTATGTTGCTTTTATTGCATTAATATTGCATGGGTTATGCAGGTAGGTATTAGTTCACTTCTGTCTGACTGGGCAATGGGACTGAGACACTAGCAATTTCAGCAGTTAACTTAAATGTTGATGATCCCTGACCATGTTATTGACGGTTTATTGAGCCTCTGTTCACATAATTGCTGATGTAGTTCATCCAATGTGTGTGAAGCCTACATGAGCTGCTCTCCTGACATATGGTTTATAGCAACCTTTGTGAAGCCATATGGCATAGGTGGTAAAGCCATTTTACCTGGATTAGTTCCAAAATATGCATAGCTACAAAGTCAAATGAGTAAAAGTTATATTGCCACAGAACTTTAACCATTACCATTCATGAAGATATGAGTTAGGGAGAATTGGTAGACTTAACTGAACTGTTCATGGTTAATACTGTATTGCTCCTTGTTATGGGAGCAGATTGCATATCAAAGATTTTTTGTTACATACCGGTAGTTTGAAATTACCAATTTGGTAATACTCCATTTTTGAATAGTATCATTTTTTAACATGATCACTGAGATGTATATCAAATGTTTTACTTCCATTTTAGCAAACATTAGCAGTTTTTGATTATTTCAATGAAAATTTCAGAAGAACCTTTGCTTGGTTGCATGGGGTACTACTGAATAATTGAAGTTTAAATAATTTAAATATTACAAAAATAAAACAGTAGCCTCACACAGCATTCCAAGGTAACTTCTTAAATCTTAGTATTTTAAATTTGTTAAAGTACAAAAGGGAGCATTTCATATCCATCAAGAATTTTTTAGTCCCCAGCAAAAATTCATGTTTGGTTTTGCAAATCTTTTGACTAGAAAGCCATGCAGACACTAACAATATCTGGGAGTCAGTTGGGGAAATTCATGTGTTGTGCCCCTGGACTGTTCAATAATGAAACTATGTGTTCAAATGATTTCCTTTATTGAAACCAGCATCAGAATTGAGCATTCAGACTTCCATTGACAGAACTAAGGATTACGTGTGAAAACAGCTTCCATTGCACCTTTATCCCCCCCCCCCAATATCACTTGACACCACCTTTTGGCACCAGTTCCCCAGGGGAAACAGCACCATTTCATTCTCATGGGAAGGAAAGGGCATGGCCTTCACCAGAGCAAAACAATCCATACTCTCCAGTGCTTCAAATTGTAGAAACCAGAAGGTGCTTAATGGGCAGATTAGCCCATGCCTAAAAGCAAAACTAGAGACCAAGCAAGAGATAGCATTTTCAGAAAGAGGATCCCACATCCCAGCTGAGAGACATGCCAGGACTGGACAACTCATTAGCCACAAATTACTGTGTTATGTCTGACACAGGGTGGGTGACAAAACCCATTCTGTGTACTCCATGTGTGAAGAGGCACCAGGTTAAATTGTCTGTACTGAAGTAATAGCACTTCTTTGCATATACCCCCTATTTAACATACAACAGTGAGATTGTTAGCAGTTAGAAAATTTGTTTGGATAACTGAGTATAACACTCCTTCCAGAAGCTCCCTCCCTACTCTGCAGATTATGAGGGGCATGTAATGAAGTTTTACACCCAGAAGCAATTTCCTCTTGTTCCTGCTATGTTAAATATAATGGGCTTATATGGGAAGACTTGGTGGGATGACAGAACAAATAGGAATGCAAGCAGATCTGTTCCCACTCTTACTGTGAGAAGAATTATCCATGCGGTAGGACAGACTGCAAGTAAAATCCAGGAAGATCAGATGCCAAGAGCTAAAAGAATTCAGTATATGTAAAAAAAATGACATTCAGTGAATGCTGTAAAAATCTAAAACCATTTTGCCCAGCCATCTTTAGCTTCTACTGTTGTTGCTATGCTCTTTTTTTTCAAGCGAGGCACCATTTTGTAAGCACAACAAAAAGGCTAATAAATCTCAAGTAAAGCTGAGAGATATCTGTGTTACAGTGATAATAAACAATAGGACTGAATAGTTAGGATGAACAATAGAAAAGAGCTTATGAGAATTATGAGGAACTAGAAGTAAAGCCCGTTGTACAAACAAATGCAATGGGTTCTAGAAAACAATTGGAGAGTTAATGCTATCCACTGAAGGGGCAAACTCTCCTGCCTTTCCTCCCTGCTTGGCCCCACAATATACCACAGATAACAAAAACCTAGCCTAATTATTCTATGAAGAAAAACTCACATAGACAGAGTTGCCCCCTAACTTTGCAAATAAGCTCTCCTTTCTCAGCCCCCCCCCACAGAAATGCTTTCCTAACTTTCCAAATGGACTGCCCTTTTTCAGATTAGATACACACAGAGAGAGAGACAGACAGACAGACAGGCTTCACTAACTTTGCAAACAGACTCTCCTTTCTCACACACAAACAGACAGGTTTCCCTAACCCATCCACCTCAGTTGCAGCTTGATAGAGCTTGTCTCATGTTCCCAGAAAAAGTTCATCAAAGGGACCTAGTCTTGGGAGAGAGAAGCAAACTATGTGGGGAGGAAGGGATGATGGTTTCCTCCTGTACCTTCCTGCATTTTCAAGATTCACCACTGGCAGGGAGAAGTATGATGTGCAGGGAGGAGGAGAGTATGGTTTCCTACAGCAATGTCTGTTGAGAAGTGTAGTGTTTGCCCCTCTGAGTGGAGCTAGAATCTGGAATCCTGGATTGCTAAGAACTACATTTCCCAGCAGCTTTCACTTTTTCTTATTGGTTGTCAGGAATATGTTGCTCAATTATATAGTAAGATTAAAAAGTAGGTAAATAAAGAAGGTAGAATCATAGAATTGGGAGAGACCATAAGGTCCATCAAGTCCAACCCCATGTCATGCAGGGATACACAGTCAAAGCACCCCTGACAGATGGTCATCCAGCCTCTGTTTAAAAATCTGCAAAGAAGGAAACTCCACCACACTCCAAGGCAGTGTATTCTACTGCTGAACAGCCCTTTCTGTCAGGAAGTCCTTCCTAATGTTTCGGTGAAATCGCTTTTCCTGTACCTTGAATCCATTACTCCTTGTCTTAGGCGCTTTCCGCACACGCACGGAAATGCACCTCCACTGGTATGAATTATGCCGATGGAGGCTCGGGGACCGTTTGCATGCTAGCGTGCGAGCGGCCCCAACTTTCCCCTCAGCCAAAGAGGCCTCTGGTCACCCCCCTCCACTCACCGTCCCATCCAGCGTTGCTCTGGAGGGCTGCAGGGACCCACCCACGCTGCCCTCCAACCTCCAGGGGTCGGAGGGCAACGTGGGCGGGTCTTAGCAGCCCTCCAGAGTAATGCTGGATGGGACGGTGAGTGGAGGGGAGGGGGAAAGCAGCATCTTCCCGCCGGTGCTGTTCGCACTGTGCCAACGGGAAGACGGTGCTTTGCAAAAACCTCGCTCGTTGAGCGAGGTTTACAGCAGTGGCTTCGTGCTGCTCCCAGGCAGCCAGGATGACACTGCTGCAATGCAGCAGCACCTCCTGTGTGAACAGCAGCCCAAGAACAGTTTTTTTTGCCATCCCTGGGTCGCTGTATATCGCCTGTGCAGAAAAGGCCCAAGTCTCTGGAGCAGCAGAAAACAAGCTTGCTCCACACCCCTTCAAATGTTTAAACATAGCTATCAAGTCACCCCTTAACCTTCTCTCCTCCAGACAAAACATGCCTAGCTCACTAAGGTACTCCCATAAGGCATGGAATCCAGACCTTTTACCATTTTGGTCACCCACCTCTGGACCCATTCCAGTGTGTCAATATCCTTCTTGAATTGCACAACTGGACATAGTATTACATGTGAAATCTGACCAATGCAGATAGAATGGTACTTTTACATCCCGTGATCTAGACACTGTACTCCTACTGATGAAACACAGAATTGAATTGGCTTTCTGGGCTGCCACATCACACTGCTGACTCATGTTCAGTTTGAGATCTACTAAGAGTCCCAGATCTCTTTAACATTTACTGTTGTTAAGCCAGATGTCATCCATTTTGCATCTGAACATTTCATTATTTTTTCTGCCTATGTGAAGCATCTTACATTTATCTATGTTGAAATTCATTTTGTTAGTTTTGGCCCAGCTCTCTAATCTGTCCAGGCCATTTTTAATTCTGACTCCTGTCCTCTGAGGTATTAGCTACCTGTCCTAATTTTGTGTCACCTGAAAATTTGGTTAGCATTCCCTCTATTCCATCATCCAAATCATAGATTAAAAATTTTTTGAATAGCACTGTGCCCAGGACAGAACCCTGCAGGACTCCACTAATCATTTCTTTCTAGGATGAAGGTGAGCCATTAGTGAGGATCTTTTGGGTTTGATCGGTGAACCAATTACAAATCCATCTAGCAGTCGCATTGTCTAGCCCACATTTTACTAGTTTGCTTGCAAGAATGTCATGAGGACCTAAAGGCCTTACTGAAGTCAAGGTATGCTATATCCACAACCTCGCCTTCATGTACCAAACTTGTCACTCTATCAAAAAAGAGATAAGATTAGTGTGGCATGGCTTGTTTTTGAGGCTGTCAAAGGAAGTTTTATTTAGGACTGGATTTGACTGATTTAGTTTTTATTTATTATAAATCCCAATTGAATTTTTTAAAAATTGTGACCTTTTATGTGTTTTTATAATTTATCTATTCATATTGTTTTTATTGAGTTTTTTTATATTGAGGCTTATTTATATTGTAAGCTGCCTTGAGTTTCACAATGAGGAAAGACAGCTAATAAATGTTTTTTTGTTTCTCATTTTTACACTGTTTTAGATCACTGATACCAAAATACCATTGAAAACTATGTGAATTTTAATGGCAAAATTCAGTGTGAGCAGCAAAAACTGATATGAAAATTAAGATTCTTCTATTTCATTTTTATTTAAAAACCAAAAAAGGGAGGGGGATACTCAGAAATTTTCTGAAATTTAGTCTCATTCCTAATTGAGAAACTTCTCATGACTTAGGCCCTTTCGGCACGGGCCAAAAACAATTCCCTAGGATGGCAAAAACACTGTCCCTAGGGAGCTGTTCGCATGGGGGCGCTGCTGCATTGCTCCCCTCCAGTGGCGTGAAGCCGTTGTTTCCCAGCAGCTTCCAACTGCTGCCGTGTGGACGGCAGCGGCTGGAAGATGCCATGTCCCCCGCACCATCCCTGCAAGCTTACTCGTCTCCTGGCTTCCAGCTCGTCGCAGAGGCCAGGGGACATGCCCCCCAGGCCTGCAACTCCAGAGCCGTCGCTCCAGCCTGTGGGGGTGTGTCCCCTGGCCTCTGCGACGAGCCAAAAACCAGGGGACGAGGTAAGCTTGCAGGGACGGCGCGGCCTGTGCGAAGGCTGCGCTGCTGCCTGCTGTCCTCCCGGGACCATCCATGCGAACGATCCCGGGGGGGTGGGTCGGCGTCATTTACGCCGATGCACCCCCACACTGTTGCGGTGCAGAAAGGGTCTTAGTCAGGCAAGTTCAGATACTGCATAGCTTCTTTTTCTGTCCAGGCTTTTGAGCATCCTTGGATTTGCCCACTGTTCAAAAGAATCTTTAGCTATTCTTTTGAGCTTTTTGCATACCTTTGCAATTATGGGTTCT
This sequence comes from Sphaerodactylus townsendi, assembly GCF_021028975.2. NCBI lineage: Eukaryota > Metazoa > Chordata > Lepidosauria > Squamata > Sphaerodactylidae > Sphaerodactylus > Sphaerodactylus townsendi. The sequence continues at coordinate 83,463,911 of NC_059431.1, read as the reverse complement.
GTCTGGGTTAGAAATGGATTTGAATTAATAGCTTGAGCAGAATCTTATTTTGCATTATGAGATAATGTGCTTGAAGCCATTTGTAATTCACAAGTAAGTAACGATCTGCAATGACAGGGAATAGGCACTGTTTGCTTCCAGGGAAGAGAGTTTTCTACCCAGAGCTGATGACCAGCTGCACAGCCCTAGACTTCTCTGTGCTTGAGGCATTTTAAGAACTTGAACATATGAAAAAAACAACTTTCAGGATTGTGATTGATCATGAGTGGAACATGAGTCAATAGTGTAATGCATCCAAAAAATGGCTAATGTGATGGTAGGCTTCAAGAATCAAAGCACCGTATCCAAGTCAAAAGAACAGTTCTTTTCTTCCTTGTGCTAGTCAGGCATCATTTGAACTATTTCTGGACACTGAACTCTAAGAAAGAAAATTGGAATGAACTCAGGTGGACTACAGAGATAGCTAATGGTGCAAGAAACATCCTATGGGAAAAGTCTGAAGAAACTTTGTATGTCTAGCCTGTGGAAAAGGAGACTGGGGGGGAAACTGTGTTCTTCAGCTACTGGAGGGCCTTGATATGGAGAACAAAGACTTGTTCTTTGCTGCTCATAAGGGAAATGCTAGATTAAATTGGCTTAAGTTACAGGAGGGTAGATATTACTTGACCCTAGAAGAAATGTCTTAATGGTGAGCTTATTTTGACAATGGAACCAGTTACCTGGGGAAGGTTTTCTGCATGAGTTTGATGAACCACATGTTGGGCATATGCAAGCTTTGAATTTCCTTAACTGAGCAGGGAGTTGGACAACATGTCAGCATTCAGCTCTATGATTCTATCATTTTACTCACTGACAGAATAGGACTGTAGTAAATGTGACCTACCTAGATGAACATCATTCACTGTCTTTGTCAGATGTTTGATAGTCTCCAAATTTTGCAATCCCAATGATGCAAAAAAGTCAGTGTTTACCAAGCTCTCAGTGGAACTATAGGTTAAGCTTTGTGGGATACATTGTGTTCAGGCCTGAGTCACAGGGAAATGGCAGTTGTATAGCTCTGGCAATATGTGAATTGGGTCAGAGACGGAAAGCAAAATGATCTCTAAACATATATCATAGTTGATCACACACATTTTCATTTCTTTTAATCCTAGTGATTTTTGAAGAAACCTTCTGCAATGTGCCCTTTGAACTTCAAACCTACAGTACACATATATTCAATATTTTTATTGCCAATATACTGCAAAACTACTTCCAGACTCCTATCTTTCAATCAGCCATTAAAATTTTGTTGACAATAAATATTAGTCACATTTATTCAACCAATTCTAGTGTAACACATAAAGGATCTGAAACTTCAAGGACTTGTTCCTTCTCACATTTGGAAATGTCTATAAAAACAAGAATCAACATGGCATTAGGGTATAAAAGAATCCAAAGTGGTTTTGCATGTAAGATGCAGAGGTGTTTTATTGAGTTCTAAAGAACAAGTTTGTTGTTTTCAAATTAACAGTGATATTTTAATTATCACTTGAGGTATACCTACATTTTAGAGCTTAATTAACTACACAAAATTTATCTGTTTAACTACAAAGGTATCATAAGCTGAAGAAAATGGGAGAAAATAAAGTTGCCAAGAATGGGAATTCAGTAACAAAAATAAGGCATATATGTGTAGTTTTGTTTCTAGCCCATTCATTTTAAAAGAAAAGTAGTATGAGACATCTGATAGCCACTTCTGAACATTTCCCTTATTTTTAAAAGGTAAGCTGGAAAAGGTGCTGATATAACAACAACTTTTGACCTTGTTTGTCACATTTTTCTGCACATTGAATCTGTCACTCATGGTATTCAGTAATGACTGTAGGAGAACACTGAGCTAAGCATTGAACAGTGAAGGAAAAAGAGTCAAATTGTTCAAAATTTCTGCAGCAGAAGCTAAACTAGGGCAAAAACAGGTCTGCTGATATCTCAAATAACCTTTGAAACCTGAACAATACCTGGGAAAAAAACCTGACGTAACAATTAGCATTGAAAATTGCATAGTGTGGTTTAAAGTTAAGCCATCTCCTGTTCCTAATGAAAACAGCAGCTGTTCTTCTGAACACATTAAACCCTTTGAGGTTCTGTACATGAAAAGTATAAGTTGTTTTAGGCAACACATTAGAAAAACAGCCACTCCAGCAAAATATAATAAGCTAGGTCCTGACAAATAGAACATGCAGCAGGAACAGTTTCTTCGTTGCAGAGATGTCATATTTCTTAGTTAAAAAGGAGGTTCTGACATATTTTCATGATAATGCATATCCCTTGGAGAAGTGGGAAGAAATCAACAAAAGTTGCTTTTTTTCTTCCCTGAGCAGGAGGACATCTTGTGGGTGGTTCCTGTAATCCCATCGGGGAGGCAGGAAATGATTTTCTTTTCCCCTTCCTGTTGGGTGGATCCACCGCTTGATCTCCAGTTTGTTTCCTGCCTCCCAGGGGAAAGCACATGGATTACCTGCTGTCACCTTTCTTTCCTCCTTTGTTCTGCACTTGTGCTCCTTTATCATTAACAGCCTCTCACTCCCCTGCATCCATTCCTGAGCATGAAATAGAGGACTCTCTCATCCTTCCCCTCCCTGCCTCTGGGAAGCACGTGATTAAGCTTTGGATGAGACCTACAATCAGAGGGCAATGGAAGTTATCTTTTGCAAGTGGGAGCCCCTTTTAAAGCCGCAGGCACATCAAAGCTGGCTGCCTCTCCGGCAGAGACTGCAGCAGCCACCAGAAAGAAGGGGAAGTGAAAACAAAAGTTCACCAGAAGGAGCTGTCTGCCGCAGCGCCAAACCGTTCCCTCCATCGCAAAGACTCTGGTGCAGCCACAAAGGCAAGCACAGACCAGTGTCATGTGGCTTCCAGTACCAGCACTCTCAGTCACCCCCTGCTCATGTAGGAGCTGTTGCCATGGCAAAGAGACCCAAGCCACGCCCGCCAACCCCAGACATTCCCCGAGCCATGAAAGAGATACCACAGTCCACAAAATAGAAAACAGTGTGCCAAGCACAATGCAATAGAACCGAACAACTCAAAAATTCAAAATTGGCACACTGACCTGGATTTGTATGTAGACATCATTTACAAAAAATTCAAAGCAACATTTACTCAAAGTTATTTTTCATTGTTATTGCACACATGCAAATCCACTTACACTAATGTTAACCTTATTCTAATATACTATAATAAGAAAATTAAAGTGCATAATATATATATAAAGTGCCAGTGTCAATAAATCATATCAAAATACAATTTCATCATTTCATGCAAATTATAATGACAAGGTCCATATGTGACTCTAAACTAATGAGTTCCAAAATTTTCTAGTATGTCCATATTTTATATGGTTTCAAAATGGAACTACACAAATTTTCACCAGCTGTATTAACAAACAGTCATTCACAAGTCCATATGAGACCACACTGTTCAATTCCAACAGAAATTTTATATCTCCATTTTTTTGTATGTTCCAAATTGAACTTCACAACAGAGCTGATATCTCCTGTGCCTTGAGTCCATTCATAGATGGTACATGGAAAAATGAAAATCCTGTATAGAATCGCACCACGCGTCTGAATGCGTTTTCGAAGGTATCTTCCTCAGTATACCGATTCTCAATGGCTTGATTTCATCCTGGGGTACTACAATGTAAGGTTGTTGTTATTCATACCTATGTTCGTATTAATAATCAAATTTAACCCAAAATGTTAAACATACTTACAACATTCTTCTACCGTGTCATCTTTCCCCCAGAGATCATCTTATACAAGCAGGAAAAAAGCTCAGATATATACATCACCCATTAATCATCTGCACCTGTCCCCATATAGGTCTAGAGCTAAAGGGATCCCTCTTTCATTCATAAAAAACAGGTCCAGGCTATTTCCCTATTAAGACCTGTGCGGTCTGATTGTAATGTGTATATCCACTTTGCCTCTTTCTGCAAAAGAATCCGTCTGATGTCCTTGTTTGTTGAAGGAATATGATAAAGTACCAAGAAGGAAAAATCCTTCTCTGTGTGTTGTTTCTCCTTAAAGTGGCTAACCATAGGAGCCTCCTCTGTATTTAATCTGATGTTACTTGCGTGTTCTAAGAGTCTGGTCCGGAGAATGGGAATGACATTGAGGCTGGCTGGTTAGCCACTAGGTCAGTCAAGAATGAGGAACCCCCCAAGTAGGAGGTGTGCTTCTTGCATGGGGAGGTCTACTCCTACCTCTTGGCAAAGTCCCTAGCCACATTGCACATACACGGTCATGAGGGAGGGGACCAGATGGTAGAGCCAGAGACCTTATCCACCAACACCAGGGACAAGGAATTCTTGCCTCTTGCCCCAATCAAAAGGAGGGTCTTCCCATTCCCCGTTTTCTTTGAGAATAAATTATGGGGGAATGGAAGAAGCCCACATCTTCCAGACAACTTCCCTCAGTGGTTCGCAGGCTCTATGCCTCCACCCCTCTGTGGTCAAGGGCTTCCTACAGGTGCCCCTGGTCAATGCCCCAGTGGACACCCTACAGGCCTTGGGCCTGGTTTCAGAGGATGGAGGTAGCCAACTGTGGGATGCCCTGGATTGCAGGGCAGACTAGGCCATCAGGAAGGCCCACATAGCTATGGTCATTAAGGCAGCATCAACAACTTCCATCCAGAACTGGGCAGCCATAGTCTGGGCTAGGAAGGTCCTCCAATTGCTTCTAGAGGATGACAGCTGCCTCAGGGAGGGCATCACCCACCTTTTCAAGACCACCACCTTTTTGGCAGATTCCCCCTTGGACATCCTGACAGTTGCTGCTAGGGCCATGGCCTCCATCACGGTCGCCGGCTGCACACACTGGCTACACTCATGGCAGGCAGACCTCTATTCCAAAAATATTGTGGCTGCCTACCCATTCCATGGGTCCAAACTGTTCAACAAGGACCTGAACAAGATCCTTGTTGAGACCAGAGACAAATCCAAGGCCATAGTCTCCAACACATGAAAAGGTGGCGTTTGCAGCAGTCCTTTCGCACCCACAGCAGCCTTCCTAGATACCAACAGGACCTCAGAAGGCTACCATGGCCCCAACAGCGCCAGCAACCACTAAAAGCCCCTTTCAGACAGCATTTCCATCACCAAGTTGGGCAAGGCCAAACCGATGGCAAGCCGTCCAGGGCTTGACACCCAACCTGGCTGGGTCAGCAGAAGACTGACAGCCTTCGCCGACCAGTGGGTGACCTCGGGATTCAAGATATAGTTTACCAACTTTTCTCCCAACTGCTTCAGTGTCTCCCCCTCCCCCACAATCCGACCAAGAAGGGGTACACTCTCCAAGTGGTGCAACATGTTATTACGATCCAGGCCATCAAACCCGTTCCCAAGTCATAGAGAGGACTAGGCATCTACTCCTTCTTCTGTATAGTCCCCAAATGCACTGGGGACTGGAGGGCCATTCTAGACCTCCAACTGGTGAACTGGTTTGTCAAGCAAAGGTGCTTCCACATGTAAACCCTCTGCTCCATCCACAAGAATTTATGAGTTCCATAGACCTGTCAGAGATGTAACTCCACATCCAAATCTTTCAGGGCCACAGATGGTTCCTCAGGTTCTGCATCAGCTCACAACACTACCAGTTATGTGTCCTCCCATTCAGCCTCTCCTCAAACCCTCCATGTCTTCTCCAAACTGCTGGTGAACCTGATGGTTCTCCTGTGCCATTCCAGAGTGGCATTTCACCCTTACCTTGATGACATCCTCATCTGCTCCCCTTCGTCTGCTCAGGCGCATAATGACACCCAGAAGGTGTCTCCTGACCCACAGCTTTCTACTCAACTGGGACAAGAGCTCCCTTGTCCCCTCAAAGAGGCTGGAGCACTTGGGCATCATCATCAACACCTTGGCCAACAAGCTCTTTCTGCCTCTCCAGAAGATTGATAAGATCAGGGAACTCATCCTGCACACAATCCAGGCCAGATCAGAGCCCCTTATGGCCTTGTCTTCCCTGCTGGGATGACTCAATGTTGTTTCAGATGCCCTACAGTGGGGAAGGTTTCACACCAGGACCCTCCAGTGACTCCTGGCACTGTTCCAGGATGACATCTGCTGAAAAACCCACCGTTCCATCAGCCTGTCCAGTTGAGTCAAGACCAGCCTAATGTAGTGGACCAAAAAATCCAATCTCCATCAGGGAAAGACCTACTGGTCTCCTCAACCCAATCAGCTCTTCACAGATGCCAGCCTACAGGGCTGGGGGGTGACCCTGAGGGGGGGGCAAACCATCCGGTCCAGGGCCTCTGGTCACCCCTGGAGACCACACTGCCCATCAACCACCTAGAGCTGAGGGTGGTCTTCATGACGATCATGACCTTCCAGCCTCAGTTAAAGGGAAAGCACATCCTCATCTGAACAAACAACATAGCGTCAAAGGCCAACATCAACCATCATGGTGGAACATGGTCCTCATCCCTGCACCTAGAGATCTCCAGGATCCTGAGTTTGGCAGAAATCAGTCTCCTCTCCCTGCATGCGGAGCACATCAGGGGAGTTGCCAATCTCCAGGGAGACTAACTCAGCATCTTGTAAGGGGAGTGGAGTCTGAAGACAGTTATTTGTCTGGATAACACAATGCCTTGGCAGTCCAGAACTGGACCTGTTTGCCACACAGCTCAACTCCAAGACCCTCTGCTTCTTCTCCTGGTACTTCCACAGGGAGGCAGAAGCCACAGGTGCCCTGACTGCCCAATGGGCAGAGGTCCTGCTCTATGTGTTTCCCCCTCCCAGTACTTCTCAAATTCCTCAGGAGGGTTTCACTCTCAAGGTCAGAGGCCATCATGGTGGCCACCCACTGGCCACACAGACCCTGGTTCTCAATGCTTCTACAACTATCTACTCAACCACTGCTGAACTCCCCACATCCTGGGACATGCTACACCAAGCATCCTGGGACATGCTACACCATGCTACACCAATCTTCCACCCAGACCCAGGCAGATGGGAGCTAACCACATGGAGATTGAAAGGCAGTCTCTCTTAGCAGGTGGCCTGTCTCCCAGCATCACTAAGACCATCCTGTCCTCCAGGCAAAGCTCCACCAACCGCATCTACAACACCACCTGGAAGGTCTTCCTACGTTGGGCCAGGCAGAAGAAGGTAGACCCCCTGACCCCAGGGATAGCCAATCTCTAACTCTTACTGCAGGCTGGCCTCAGCTTTGGCTTCCGCTCTGCCACTAGGTAGCAGTCCTGGCCACAATACTACCTCAGTTGGACCACTGGCAGACCAACAGACACCCCTACATGGTCAAATTCCTCAAAGGGGCTGCTAGGGCAATCGACAAGCCTCAGGTCCATCACTTTCTGACCTGGAAGCTCAACACAGTTGTCAACACCCTGATGAAGCTCCCCTTTGAGTCTATCTCGCAAATCCTCATGAACATGCTCCACCTGAAAACCATCTTTCTACTCGCAGTCAACTCACCATGTATCAGAGCCCACAGCTCCATTCATGCACCCCAACTTCTGCATATTTCACAAGGACAAAGTTGTACTCACGCTGGACCCCACCTTCAGACCAAAGGTGGACAGCATATTCCACTGCAACCAGCAGCTCAACCTCCCAACATTCGTCCCCAACCCTAGGCACTTCAAGGAGGTACTCCTACACAACCTGGATGTTTGATGAGCCCTGAAGGCATATGTAATCAGAACACACTGTTCTGAAGGTCCCAGTCCTTATTCATCTTTGACTCAGCCCCTAACAGAGCCTGCATTGTAAAAGCCTACAGAGCGATGAAGCTGGATGCCCCTGCCAGCATCACTGTCCACTTGGTCAGGGGAGCGGTCACTGAGCCCTTCGGGGAAATTTCTATAAATAAAAGTCTATAAATTTAATTAAATAATAAATAATAATAAATACTGGCTAAACACACCTCCATGGAGGAAATCTGAAAAGCTGCCACATGGTCCTCAGTCTTGACATTCATCAGGCACTACAAGCAAACTTTTCAGCTCGGCCAACGTGGCCTTGGCCTCAAGGTCCTAAAACATGTTATATCTTTCCACGATGACCCACCCAATCTGGGGGACACTGCTCTTGGAGGTCCCACGAAATGTCCTCCTGCTCAGGGGAGAACGACAATTGGTACTTACCCATTATAGGTCATTCTCCTTGGATTATATGAAGGACATCTTGGCCTCCTTCATCGTCGTTCTCCTAAATTCTTTCCTTTAGAATTTGCTGTCATAGCCCCGGCCCACAGCTACTAACAGATCGCTGTTCCTCGCAGGTAATCCTAGGTTAAGTTGTTCCTCTTCCGAGCTCTAAGATGGGGCCAAGTTCTAAGTCTTCTCTGTTCCATTTGGTGTTATGCACACTTAGGATTAATGCCTTACTACTGCTTCTTGGAGCCTCCACACTGGAGATCTAGGGGCAGTTCCACCCAATAGGAAGGGGAAAAGAAAATCATTACCTGCCTCCTTGATGGGATGATGGGAACCACCCACAAGATGTCCTCCATATTCTCAGAGGAGAATGATTTCTCACAGGTAAGTACCAATGGTCATTCTGAAAGTTCCACTACAAAAGGCAACAAGAAAAATGCTTGCAGTCAGAATTCCTCTTAATTTGGGACACTAATCTGACTATCATGAGGAGCTAAATTGAAAGGGGGGGGCATCTCTTTTCACAAGAATGTCAGACCCCATGTGTGAAGAAACCAGAGGTGATAATCATGAAAAATAAAGGCTGCTGCTCACTTTTCTCTTGATAATTTGTGGTACACATTCAATGTACTAGCCAAGTGCAAAGCCATACATTAAGATGCTTAAAATGTTTAATTCTCCCCATCCCCACCCCGACTTCATAATACAGAAGGCCATGCTGTTTTAAGGGAAGGTATTCAAGTAAAGGGCACCAGGTCTTCAAAAGCTTTAGAGTGGATGGTTATTCAGAAATTACCTGTGTGAAGAGGAAATCTTACATTTAACATAAAGTGCAATAAGTGTCAGCAACTCAGGACATGAGGCAGAACAGTTGCCTGTAAATGAATATTAATTACATTGTTTTCAAGTTGAATAAAATAATGTGTTCTGCAAACTTTTTTCAGTGTAGGTTTGTTGCAGTAACAATATTAGTAGTGAATAATTTAGATTGTTTCCCTCCCATCTAAAGTAGCCTGTAACTCTTGTGTCTGTATTCACTGGGTACATGTTGTAGTCCTCAGGCTGAGATCACAAGTCAACAAACCCGTGTTCTGTGGCCCCACCAGGTGCTTAGCACAATTCTTTAAAAGGGTTGGAGCACCTTTCTCATGGGAAAAAAGGTGAAGAGACTGAGACTTTTCAGTTTAGCAATGAGATAACTGAAGGGGACATGACAGATGTCTATGAAACTGTGCATAGGATGGAGATAATGTAAAGAAAGAATAGTTTTTCTTTCACTTATAATAATAGAAATTGAGGATACCATGAAACTGATGGGCAGTTAATTCAGGACAGACAGAAGGAACTACTTCGTTACTCAAGATCTAATTAGATTATGGAATTAACTGCTGTTGTAGTGATGAGCATAGGCATAGATGGCTCTAAAAAGTAATTAAACAGATTCAGGGAGGATTGATTCATCTAGTCATGGTGAATGAAAAAGCCTGCATATTCAGAAACAGCAAACCTCTTAATACCAGTGCTAGAAGGCAGCATCAGGGAAATGTGATGGCCTCTGTGCTTTGTTTGTTTGACCCTCCGAGACAGCTAGTTGGCCACTGTAGGAAATAGGATGCTGGACTTGATGGACCATTGGCCTGAAATAGCAGAGATCTCCTCATGTTCTGAGACCAGAATAGAACCTCTGTCAGGCTACTAGGCTACTAGTTCATGTTCACACTTGGCCTATAGTAAGGATCCAAGACTGTAGACTGCAATAAATGGGGTTTGTCCCTCAGGAACAGTTACTTGTCAGCACACAGTATGTTACACAGTTATTAACAAGTCATTGGGTATTCTTGAGATAGCTCTTTAGTTCCTGATCTACAAAGACCTGGATCCAAACATGAATAAAATTAAAATACACAGACATTCACACAGTGCTATAATGTCTGATAGCAGTTTGCATCTTCTGCTGGTTCAATAAGTTGTTAAACTGTTCTTCAAACTCTTACGCATGCTGGAAATATCTCCGGATTTAGATTTATACTACTCCAGAATAATGTCTTGGGGTATAAAATCACTCTTTTACAAGCAGAAGAGAATCTGAGTCTGACCCATGTCATTTTTTAAAATTTCATTATCTGGAACTGAATCTGAGTTGGATCACATGGGAAATTTTTTACCAATGGAAAAGGAGGGAGCAATATCACAGATGCCCCCTGATGCTTTCTCAGAGGTGTAGTGGGGCAACATGGTGCCTGGGGCAAAATGGCACCCCTGCCTCTGCCCCCCTTGGCCCTCCAGTGCCCCACTTACCCCTCCATGTTCCTCCCCATGCCCTTACTTACCAGAAGGCTGCTGCCCACCACTGGAGGTGAGGTGGGGCGGTCCGGCAGCTCCACCGGATGAAAGAGCAACCTGCCCAGGCCGCTGCCAAGCATGTGCAGCCTGGCCAGCCCAGGCTCCATTTTCTGGGGTGGCCAACCTAGAAGATGAAGTCTGGGCTGGCTGAGCATGTCCTCCATATCAGCCAAGTGTGCCTGGGCTACCAAGTGTGCACGGCTGAAAGTGCGGCTGAGCCCTGACCAAGTTCCGCAGGCTGAAACAGCAGCCTGCCTGAACTGCTTCCTAGTGTGTGCTGCTCAGCCAGGCCATCCAGCTTGGCCAACCGCCCCCTCATGGGGCTCAACCAGGCCACCCCCATGGTCCCCACACCCCACTTCCCCCATGCCTTTACTTACCAGAAGGCTGCCGAGGTCCAGCCATGCCCCTCCTCCTTCCTGGAAGTTGCTGGGCCTCAGTGCATTGTGCGCACACTGCCCAGGATGAGGCCTGCGCCTGTCGGCTGGCCTCCAGCTGTGAGCGTGCCCTCCAAAGCGCAGCCATGGCTGGAGGCCAGCTGATGGACATGGGCCTCATCCCAGGCGGTGCGCACACGTCATGCCAAGACCCAGCCATACCCCTCCTCCTTTCTGGAAGTGTGGAGGCAATTTTTCCACCTCCTCATGTGACTCCCACGAAGGTGCCCAGGGAGTTTGTCACTGGATGTCCCTCTGGCAGCTATGCCACTGTGCTTTTTTGAGGGTCCTCTATTCCCCAGAGCATGCATTTATATATATAGGTAAACAGAAATGTTCTGTGGGATCTAAGCCTGTATTTAGCTACGGACAGGACAGGAATCATATGGACTGATCATAGCAATACTGTGGCATTATAAGGTTCATAGTCACTTTTGTTTGAATAACATTATCATCATCTATCCACTTTTGAGAAAGTGAATATTTTAAGATTCCTTGCAGTCAAACCATTAGGTTTTCTTCCAGAAAAAAAAGATGTTTAGTTGTTGTGCATATGGCCACTGGAAAATAAATTTGTTGTTGACTTTACTAGAATCAGATTTTGGTCTATGGCATGTTCTTTAAACACTTGGTACCCTAGAAACAAATTTTGATCTATTTGTTCTTTAAACACTTGGTACCCCTAAGATATATGATGTGGCATGCAAATAAAGAATCTGTAGCATCAAATAATATAATTTAGAAACAACAGTTCATCATTTTAAAAAATGCTCAATCTATAAAAGAATAAGGCTTTTGAGGGATCAAACCATTTTTGGCCTTTTCATTCTGCAATACTGGTGATACTTGCTGTTGTATCTTGCCTGAATGCCATTTCAAAATGGGGCTTTTCTCTTCCATGGTCTTCCAGAGACTGACTATTTATCCAGCTAGCCTGAATGAGTTAGGTGTGATATTATTACCTCTCCTTAATCTCTGTCTTTTGTTCTGAGCTGATCTGAGACTAGACTACTTCCAATGCAAAACATGGAGTAATGAAGGTCTCATTTACCAAGATGCAGGACACAAAAAAATTGGAGGTATGATGGCAACGTGGTATCTTTTTTCACCTTCAATGAGCTGATCTGAGACTAGACTACTTCCAATGCAAAACATGGAGTAATGAAGGTCTCATTTACCAAGATGCAGGACACAAAAAAATTGGAGGTATGATGGCAACGTGGTATCTTTTTTCACCTTCAATGAGCCAAGTGAAACCACACTGTGCAGAAAACAGGAATAATTATGCTAATTCTGAAATTACAAATTTACAGCTATCTGAAACATCCTGGGCAGGCAATGGTGAAGGTAGAAATATCAGTGGAAGTAAATGAAAAGTTTTTACACATTTCTAATGTTAGTCAGCACTAATGCCTTATCAGCAACTGTTACATTTGGTGAGAAAACATATACTGTGTCTATTTAAAGGACAAATTCAGATCACCAAACAGCCTTTAATCATATGCTGTAAAAGCTTGGAATAGCTAGAATCCTTATTGTATTGTACAATTTTTTTGGGGGGGGGGGCAAATGATGGTTTACTATATATATCTGGAGTTTGTAATGAAAAGTAACACTGATGTGTCAGTTGAAAATCACCCTCACTTAGCGCCTAACTTTGTGAAGTCCAACACAGACTTTTGTCATTGAACATCAGACATAACTGGAAGTGTCAATGCAGAGATGGAGTGGAGAAAGTATATCATTTCATTTACCTGTGCTAAATGTTGCAATGACATGTCCCTATAAGTCCTTTGATTCACTTTGATAAGTATATCAATTTGCTGCATTATTTTTCACCTCCAAATATTCCCATCTAATTAGATATATGTACCAAACCCAACTGTCATACATCTTGTTACTTAGGTGTGAAAATAAAAAGGCTAAATCAATTTTGAAAATATGGGCAAAGTCTTGATTTACATCAACTGTCACAAAACCAGCCACTCTACTGAACAATAATCAACTTCATCCCAAATCATGTAGAAGTGTATAACAGGTAAATTAATAATAATGAATGCATCCAATATTTTCAGTATTTTTGCACTTCAAACACAATATAACCTTGACAATATGATTAATTTGTTGTAGGGGTATTAATAAAGGGATCAGATGAATGTGGAGGGTCCTATGTACCCTTAACTGAAGCAACTGCATGTAAGTGAAAATGTGGGGTAACTTGACACTATGATCATACACATGACTTACACCAGCTACTGGACTGGTTTACAAACATTTTAGTCCTCTCCTGGTACTGTATAGGCAGGTGTAGGGACTCTATAGGCCAGCAGAACTCTTTTACATCCATGTTAATACTATCAGCACAAGAGAGAAATCTGGGTAAAACTGGAAGTCATGCCAGGGGCGAGTGGCAGTTAGCAAGAGTGAGAAATGCCTGAAATTGGATTTTTTGTTTCTTTTAATTTTTGTCTATGATCAGGCAGCCTGTCCTCCTGTTTTCTTTGGCAAGTGACAGACGGTGTGTCTCCGTGTGTGTTAAGTACCATCAAGGTGCTTCTGACTCATGGTGATCCTATGAATCAATCCCCTCCAAAACATCCTATCATTAACAGCCTTGCTCAGGTCTTGCAAATTGAGGGCTGTGGCTTCCTTTATAGTGTCAATAAATCTCATGTTGGGTCTTCCTCTTTTCCATCTGCCTTTGACTTTTTCTAGCATTGCTGTCTTTCCCAGTGACTTTTATCTTGTCTTCACAGGATCTGGGTGATAAGCACAGACCAAAGCCCTGCCAGGTTAAATAAACCAGTTCCAAAAGATTCCTCTGTTTCAAAGTTTTATTAGTTCAAAACTGCAGTTTCGGGAGATCTCCTGTGAGCTTCATGGAGGAGTCTCAGAGCTCTATTCGCAAATATTACTTAAACTTTTCCTAAGCGCACATACCCTGTCTCTTTACTCATTGGCTGGGCCGCTCCTGACATCCCACCCCTTTTGCTTACTTTTACCTTCTCCCATATTTGGGCATGTTCTTATGTCATACCTCCTCCTTCCCCATCCCAGGATTTGGTTGCTATATCAACCAAGCCTGTTCCTGTTTTTTTTTATCAGTGTTTCTCTGCTTCTCTTCTTTTCTTATCAGCTACATTCCAGTGTGGTTAAAGTCTCAGACAAGGCCAATTTGTGTGTGTTTTTTCCCCAAAAGCCCTTTTCTAATTTCTCTAATATATATGATTCTTACATATATGATGTGTTATAAGTTACTATAATATAGTTCTTGTGACTAAATATCTATCTATATATGTATCTTCTATCCATCCATCCATCCATCCATCCATCCATCCTCCATCCATCTATGTCTTTAAACACTATAAACTATTATTTCTATCATGGGAACCCAAGTTTGAATCCACATTCTTCCATGGAAACTTGCTGGATGACTTGAACTAATCATACAATCTCAGCCTGAACCCTGGCAAGTATTTGGATAAGATACAAGCCCTTGTATAATACCTGTGTTTTATATGGGTCTTTTCATCTCTTCCTTCAGTGTCTCCTCCTGGTTATATCTATATCAACATAACTTTTTCTAAGATCTTTCTTAGCTTCTTTACATTCTTGATCAAACCAATGTTTTGAATGCCTTTTGGGATCATTTGAATATTTAGACTGTCTACTTATCATAATCCGATTTATTTCATTTGGATGATTATTACCCTCTGTACAACTGTCTTTAACCTCTGAAGTAGTAATTATGAAAACTATATCATCCAAGAACCCAGAACTCAATAGTTTCTTAATATTTTTAACCAAACTGGAAGTCCAATTAACCTTGCTTATTCTCATATATCAGCTCTTGTTCATGCCTATCTGAGATAATAATGTTAAAATTTGAAGTTCTAAATGGCATTATGAGTGGCAATTGGTCACTATTCTAATAAGTGGAGACTTCAAAACTCTTCACCAAACAAACTCATCATGTATCACTATATAATCTATGAGACTCATGCTTTCCCCAGAATATCACGTGAGCTCAGTGAGGAAATCAGTTGGATATGATCCATTCATGATACTAAATTTGATGGAGTTTACCAACTGGATCAATTTACCCCCGCATAATAAATTTTAAGATCCTTAGAATGTTTAATGTATGGAAGTTCTAGATTTCTGTTTTAGATCTTCATGGCATGATGACTTATCATTTTCTCTGATTCCAGTATTAAAATCACCTCCAATAATAATCCATGCAGTTAGGACTGCCTCCATTAGACAGCGAATGTAAATTTCAAAACCCACCCACCTTGAGTCTAATGATTGGTTTTAACTTGGGGGAAAGTAAGCATTGATGATTAAACAATAACACCACCGCCAGATGCAAATACAGATCCAATTCTATCACTTTTACCTTTACTGCAGTGGATACTAATATTCCTAACCCTCCCTTTGCTCTTCTTCTACTGGTAAATCATACGTTTCATAACCATTACAGTAAGAAGACTCTATGCACGAAATATTATCTTGAAGTAGAAATAATTATCTTGAAGTAGAATTGAGACAAAATTTGATACATAATTACAAGTGACCTCATCCATCCATTTCCTTTTTCAACCCATTACATTCATTCATTCATTCATTCATTCATTCATTCATTCATTCATTCATTCATTCATTCATTCATTCATTCATTCATTCATTCATTCATAGTTTTATATACCACCCTCCCCCGAAGGGCTCTGGGCAGTGCACAACATATAAATCAAAGTAGAGCACACCAGTAGAGCACACAGTTTAAAACATAACAAATACAACTATAATAACATATATATGGCTCTATAGAATTAAAACAGTTAAAACCTCTATTAAAACACAGCATTACAGTATATAATGCGTCCAGCAGCTGAAACCCTCCTGAGAGGGGAGTGGTAGGTCCCTCAGATGTTATGAGGACCATCAGAGAGGGGAGATCCCCCCAAAGGGGGGGCTGCATCAGCGGCCGGTCTCTCCAAAAGCCCAGTGGAACAATTCAGTCTTACAGGCCCTGTGGAAGTCACCAAGATCCCACAGGATCCAGACAATTGAAGGGAGAGAGTTCCACCAGGCAGGGGCCAGGGTTGTAAAGGCCCTGGCCCGAGTGGAGGCCAGCCACATCATTGAGGGGCCGGGGACCACCAGCAGGTTGGCCTCCACCGAGCGCAGAGGCCAAACCAGGACATGTGGGGTAAGTTGGTCCCAAAGGTACGAGGGTCCCAGGCCATGTAAAGTCATAAAGGTTAGCACCAACACCTTGAAAATGATTCAGAATTCAACCGGGAGCCAATCCAGGTGATGCAATACAGGTAAAATATGATCTCTAAAGGCACCCCCTGTGAGCAACCAAGCAGTGGCATGTTGGACCAGTTTCAATTTCCGGATCAGACGCAAGGGAAGGCCTGTGTAGAGCGAGTTACAATAGTCATCATCATCATCATCATCATCAACCTTTTTATTGGCATGAGTTTAAAATATAACAGAGAGGTTGAGGAGAATCAAGTTAAAATAAGTAGGTTCGGACATTTCCAGCAGTTAAAACAATAAATAAATAAATAAACTAAAATCTGTGGCGAATCTGTTGTGCCAGCGCCAGGAATTTGGCAACATCTAGGGATCCCTGAGGAGACTGATCACAAAGCAGATGGAAAGTTACAATAGTCTAACCTAACATTCCATGATATTAAGGGAAGTGTATTTAAATCTTCTTCCTTAGTGACATATGGATTTTCCAGTCATTTCATTATGATCCAGTATAATTGTCCCAGTTGATCTGTTGTAATACAATTGTTATTTGCCATTCTTCTATTCTAGCCGAACTCCCTTCCCTCAGGAAAGAGACAATCTTTTCTCTGCTCCTCTGTATGGGGAAGACCATTCAAGTTTAGAGGATTAACATTTTAAGCTAATTCAGCCAGCACCTGGGGCCATGTTTTCATCACTTTCTGTCATTAGATTCACAATACAAGACACTCTATTTCATATGGTATCCCTCATTCTGGTCTTGATTCAGAGTCTGGAGAAGTCCATTCATGGTCCCCATTTCTTTTGTGGGGGGATAATCTAAAATTATTAAATCAGCTTGTCTTATTGAATTGAAACAACTCATCTTCCAGAGATGGGAATGTTAATGTCTGACTTATTCTTAAGAGACTGCCCCTCATATTTTTACTCAGGTTCATACTATTATCCTTTATTGATGTGGAACAAAGGCTCTTCCTTTTCTTATTAGATCCTATTATAGGAGACTGAAAGTTAATTGTTGGTTGTTTTCTACTCATAATTAAGTCCTGCTTCAGTAAGTCCAGTCTCTCTATAGTTCTCTCTTGTTCAGCAGTGTAATTCTTTCTTGTTCAGGAGCACTAGTGGCGTAGTGGTTTAGAGCAGGTGTACTGTAATCTGGAGGAACCAGGTTTGATTCCCCACTGTGCCGCTTGAGCTGTGGAGGCTTATCTGGGGAGTTCAGATTAGCTTGTGCATGCCAACGCATGCCAGCTGGGTGACCTTGGGCTAGTCACAGCTTCTCGGAGCTCTCTTAGCCCCACCTACCTCACAGGGTGTTTGTTGTGAGGGGGGAAGGGAAAGGAGTTTGTAAGCCCCTTTGAGTCTCCTTACAGGAAAGAAAGGGGGGGGATATAAATCCAACTCTTCTTCTTCTTCTTCTTCTTCTTCTTCTTCTTCTTCTTCTTCTTCTTCTTCTTCTTCAGGCAGAGCTAAAAAGGATCTCCTGAGACTGTCCTCCAGAATTTGATTATTTAATACATTATCACCCTCTGTTATGCATTCAGTGTACTGTTCTTTCTGGTAATCATTATCTTTATTTGTTGTCGTATCAAAAGAGGCCATGACCGTATCTCCATTTATATCTCTATGACCATATCGCCATTTAGTTGTGGACTACTTTGTTGTTGATTGGCTCTCAAAACTAAGGGAAATACTAAAACGTTGTTAAACACACAAGTTGGTAAAATTCCTTTTGTAGCCAAATAACCTCTTGATTGTAGCAAAACTGTAGGAATACATTCAGAATGAAAATATAAAATTACTTTTGGAGATTGCTCTCTGGAGTGCAAAGTTTCCACTGACAGTAAATCCATTTGATTCACTTCTCTCTTTTGTAATGCTTTTAAGTGCCTCCTAACAAGTTGTTTGGTGTTCCGGGCTGAGTTAATCCTCTGTAATTATACACTGTCAAACAGAACTTATTAAGAGCAAGCACTAGTTGGTAATGCTTTCCTATTTCATTAAATAGTAAGGGAGGCACATTATTAGTTGCATTACCAAGAGTTACTTCACAAGCTGGCTTTTCCTGCAGCTGTTTTCCTTTAACCTCTTTTTGAAACTCTTTTTGTCTAATGATAAGTTACTGTTAAGAGCTTTTAACTCCTTACTGATATATTATACTGCTGTAGAATATATTGACAAGGTGGTGAACACAAGAAGATCATGGTAAATATGTTGAATGCTGCTATAAGAGTAGTACCAGTAGTGCCAACCCACTCTGATCTAGTTATCTCCCAAAGTTGGCTGTGAACATGAACAGAACTGTCTCCATCACATAGCCAGGTTGGAATCTGGTCTGAAATTAATCCAGTACTGATGCATCCTGCAGAAATGCCTAAAGCTGTTTTGCAGCCACTCTCTCGGCTACCTTACCCAGGAAGAAAAGATGTGACACTGGGAAGTTGGCAGGATCTAATTCTAATTCTCATCAATAGTTTTCAAATAAATCATACAGTCTCAAGTTCCCACAGTCAGCAACAGCCACTGGGAGATACTATGGCATCAAACCAGATTGGGAAAATATTTCATAATCCAGTCCAAATTTAGCACTTTAAAGCATCATTAATTTCAGTGGAAGAGTTAAATGTGTGTTTAAATCCCACCTATTAAAATTAATGAACTCTGAAAAATGTTTAGCTCTGGCTGGATCTTTTTCTAAGTGGCTTATCTTTTTTACTAGAATTACTAATTTCTTGCCAAAATCTGAAACTGAAGAATATTTGGTGCAACTATATATTTTTTATTATACACTACAATCATATGTCCTCTCTTTGTGATGCAAAATAATTTCTGCCTAAAGGGAGTTGTCAGCATCTTCAAATCACAAGAGGTTCAGTTCCTCCTTATCAAGAAAGAACAATTATATTTGAATCCTTTGAAGGAAGCTCTTCATCCAGCAAGAAAAGTCTGGGAAATATTGCTTAACTGTTATGCAAGACCACCGGGGAAAACAGACTTCTGCTAAAAATAATTTTTGCCAGATACCCTTTCTTCAGTCCCACAAACTTCAATCCCACAGACTGCTAAAAAGCTCAGAAAAGAAAAGAGAATCTTGAGGACAAGAAGAATGGAGTCTAGCCCTTGACATGACATGGTTGTATTTACCCAAACAAGTTGTAAAGTACCCTGCAGCAGACTTTTACATATTATATTTCGCTGAACCACAATAACTGTAATCTCATCATTGCCCTCTTCATATTAAGGACTTGTCAAAATATAGACAGTCCAACCTTTAGAAGTGAGATGCAACACCTCACAAGTGCTTCTGTATAAGAAGTTGCCTCTTGATTAATAATGTTGAAAGCTCCTTCAGCATAAACCTGAACTGTTAATTATAAAGGTTGCAATTTATCTACAATTGGGTTTCACATTATTACACAATTGAGAAATTGTAATAATTCCAAAAACTATCATTCTAAGTCAAAACATATATTGTTCACTAAAAAAAGATTTCTAGGTATTTTTAGATTCCCCTATCTATCTTTTCTTTCTGCTGTGCTTTCATAGATTCCCTTGATCCTTTGAGGCATGTCGTCTCTCCCAAACAGTGGAATTTAAGTTTATCCTTTTTATGATACTTCAGAACTTACTTGACATTAGTTTGATTAATGTCTGACAGTATTGAGAGAGGATGTTCCAGTGGGACTGCCTGAAGGTAATCACAAGAATGAGGATCTATGCTGTCCTTTTTTTTTTTTAGCTGAGTTGTCAGTACAGGAGTCCCCCCAAGATTATAGCACTTAGGTTTGTGATCCAGTTAGTGTAAAATGCTGTAAATCCTTGACTGCTAGAGGTTTTTAAAAAGCAATTCCACATCAGCTGTTTACACTACTGAAGAGACCAGCCATTGTCCAGTTGAAAACACAGGTTTTGATAATTAATACTTAGACACAAGGGCATAGAAGACAATCCCTCAGACATGATCACCATGTTAGAAATATATGTGTGGTAAAAAGACAAAGCCAGTTAATATACAACTGAAGTTTTCTAAATTAACCAGATTAGAGACATCTGTTTGAAAGTAGGTGCTTGAGATTATTCTTTTCAATAGTGGACTGCTGACACCACACCACATAGAATTTCCCTAAACCCTGTCTGCCCCAGGATCCACCATCAAATTTCCAGGAATTTTCCACCACAGATTTGGCAATCCTACGTAGACTACATGGGATTATATCCCACAGAGTCCCCAAACACTGCCCTCCCCAAGCTCCACCTTATCTCCAGGAATTTCCCAATCTGGAGCTGGCAATATGCCTCCTAAAGAGCACTTTGCTCATCAGGAGATAACTTACTGGTGGCCCCTGGCCTAAAGCTACTTATTATTGAATATTTCTGTTTGATTATTTTGTTCTCTTCCTTATGTTTGGTCCTCACTATGTTTGGCACCATTTACTTTTCAGTTTTCAGCTTTTATTCCTGGGATTTTAATGTATTTATATATTTAAATGGTGTCTTATCTATTATTGGAAACTGCCCTGAGACCAATTTGTTGGGAAAGAGCAGGGCATAAATCAAACAAGCAAACAAATGTAAGAATCTTCTTTGTCTCTCAATCTCTTCCTCCTCTACAGGCTTATGATTTAATGACTATTGTTTACATTGCAGACTATATTATATGTGCAATGAAGCAGTAATATGGACATTGTGTATGTGTAAAGTGCCACCAAGTCTGTAGGTTTTCAAGGCAAGAGATTAAGGGAGATGATTCCAGTGCCTGGTACCCCTTCGAGGTCTTCCATCCAATTACTAGTCAGAACTGACCCTGCTTAGCTTCTGAGATTTGACAAGAACAGGCTAGCTGCATGTTACCTATGCCTTATATGTCCCAGTTGTGTTTTATACAACTAGGAAGGATCTGCTGTAAGAATTATATATGCAATCAAATCCATGTGGCTAGTTAACTTGATTTTCCAGTTTGCAGAACTGGAAAGCTGACGAAATGGAATCTATTTCTGTTCAGGACAGACTAGAGAAGAGGGGGGCAACGTAGTTCTAAGAAGTGTGGCAATCAAGTTTTTGTGCAAGGAGCAATATTTAGAATTTGAACAAACATTGCTTAGAGTCAAGGATAATGTGTAGCTTCTTGATATTCAGTGAAAGGCAATGGTTGGAAATATATTTGTACAGGTCTAATGGACTTCCTACTATTGTGTCCTTGGTTATATTATTGTGTAGGAAAAGTAGCAATTCAACTTTGGCTCCCCTGTGGTGTTGCCACAACTCAAACTAACTTGTCAGGTATCCAAAGATAGAAGTTGAAGTGAGAAAAAAAATGACAAATTTAACTGGAAAATAATTGTTTTCTACATGGATCAATTTGCTTGATAATCTTTTGCAAGGTCTGAAAGGATAGTGATGCTAAATGTCAGTAAGCTGACTCCAAGTGGCAGAACCCCTCAAGTGATCTCTTGCCAGTGATCAGTCATAGCATAAATGTGATCTTTGACAAACCATCCAGTTTCAGAGAGATGTGAAAATAATTGCATGTTCTGCCTGAGATACTAAGCAGTGAGGCATACTGCCCTGGAGTTCAGCAAAGCAAGTCCATTTTTTGTTTGCATCTTTTCTCTTTGCTGTGTGCAACCTCCTTGAGATAGCAATGATTGGAGAACAAGGGGCATTCTAACTTGAACTCCAGGCAGCTGATACACTTCCTGGTGGATGGGCTAAAAAGAAAGCAAACCAACAGTCACTGTCTTAGAAAACCCTCTTAAAATGGATAACAAGATATTTTAAAGAGTTCCACTGAACAACTCCAATGACATAAATGAGTGTCCATTCATTCATGCATCTCATCAGAGCTGCAAGAAACCATGCCAGAGCATAAAAGATCTGAAGACTACTTGAAGTAATATGTTACATATTTCCAAATCTGGTCTGATCACACAGTTTCTTCACCAACTTCAGTCCTCCAATGGAACATTAGCATAAGACATTTAATGTCACATGCAGGACTGACAAAAAAAAGAGTAAACTCACTGTATAGTTTAAAGAGCAATCTGTGTAAATATTTTCTTTGTGTAGTCAAAAGCAAGGATGAGTGAAGCCTCATAACATAATTCTATAATCTAGCAATCATAATTATATTTTGCTTTCATACCATTTTTCAGATGTTGCATTTGATCTGGAATCTTCAGTTTGCCCAGGGCAGAATGTAAAGGTAATTTTACAGCAATTTGACTATGAATCCTTTTGTATATGCAGATTGGGTGTCTCCATTAAGATTAATTGAATTATACCAAGCATGAACATAAACTCAATTTGTATATCTGAGCAATTATATATGGATCTGGCTCATAGATTTTAACTAACCATTGGATGATAGCTTTTGTTGCCATCACGGCTTTCACTGATTATATTTCTATATAACCTCACCACACTCATTAAGGATGAGGAAGCCTCAGGCCGTTTCCGCACGAATGTGGGTGTGTCCCCAGGCCTCGGCGACGCGCCGGAGGCCCGGGGACATGCCAGGTCGGCCGGGCGCCGGTGCTCTGCAGTGCCGGCTGCCCGGCTGCCCCGGCATGTCCCTGGGCCTCTGGCGCATCACCAAGACCTGGGGACACACCCCCTGGCCCTGCGCGCCTGCCCCCCGGAGGCCCAGGGACAAGGTAGGCAAGGGAGCGAGGAGGGGGGGAAGCGCCGGGAAGTTGCTGCCGTTCACACGGCAGCAGCTTCCAGCCGGCATTTCCCCTACAAGAGCGCTTCCGAGCGTTCTGGGGAAACTCCGGCGTGGGGATGGGCGGCCAGCGCGAGGGCGGCGCGGCTGCGACGCAGTTGCGCCCCCTGTGCGAATGGCTGCCTGGGGACAGCGTTTTTGCCGTCCCCAGGCCGCCATATTCCGCCCGTGCGGAAACGGCCTCAGAGAAAAACCACCCATTTTGCTATTTTTGTCCCTTTCCCCCTTTATCTTGGCACCAAAGGCAGGTGTTCTCTGATGCTCAGAAATCCAGTTTTGGGTCAATCACAATGCAATGAAAAGACAATACAAAGAGCCAGTGGATATGAGACATCACTAAGTGTGATTTTATATGACATCATCACACACATTGAAGATGAGGAAGGCTCAGAAAGAAACCATCCACTTCTTCCACCGATTCCCAAATAATTAATTAGGACTTCTTAGTAATTATTCAAGATATACATATACATGAATGGTCCTGCTTCATGAACCTTCTTGACAACAAAAACCTAGGTTCTCAATAGCATTTTTAACAAAGGGCACTTTCACACATGCAGAATAATTCACTTTCAATGCACTTTCAATGCACTTTGAAGCTGGATTTTACTGTACAAAATAGCAAAATTTACTTGCAAACAATTGTGAAAGTGCATTGAAAGTGCATTATTCTGCATATGTGACTATGTCCTGAGTGTTGTTGTTTTTCAGCACACTCAATGCCATCTGTCTAGAAGACATTCATGAGGATTGGGCTTCATTCATTTTAAGTGGTTTGGTTGTTATAGATAATTAGCAGGGCACCCGTGCTTCACTACACATACTTTATCACAGGCTCTCTATGAATTTACGGGTGACATTCAGCATACTTCTTTACAGCCTGTTTGTGAACTTTGGGGTGACATGCAGCATATTTCCTCACAGCCTGTCTGTGGACTGATGGGTTGGTTTTCGCATATGTTGCAGCAGCTTCCTGTATTTGTCTCTTTCTAATGCAATGTGTTATTGCTCTCTTTCGCGATTGTGCTCAAAAGGCGTCATGAAGCGGCGTTGGCAGCCTGGGATGCAGAAAAGTGTTCTGCCATTGGATACTGATGATTGAGAAAGGCTGTGAAGAGATTCAGGGGTAGGATTGAAGGAGACTGGGGGAGGTGGACTGTACCACCACTGCCTTTATTCAGGGACTCATCCCACCATGTCAGGCACGACACAAAACTTTGGTCCGGAGGCCGAGAGCAGCAGCTTGTCTCCACAGTAAACATCTGTCCATATGCAAAAAAGCGACAAATGTTTAGTAGTCAAAAAAGTGATAGTGTGGTTTGTAATCTATTTGATAGTGATATTTGGCTGTGGCGGTGTTGTTAACATGAGGGTGGGTGGAGAAGGGATGCCTTTCACAAAGCCTGTCTGTTGCTTTAAGGTGTTGTTCAGCATACTTTTGCAACCTGTTTGTGAACTTTGGGGTGACAGCATATTTCCTCACAGTAGCTGTCTGTGGACTGATGTAGGTTGTTTTCAAATAGGTTTGTGGAGGCCCGGTGGTAGAGTGCAGTTAGTGAAGGACATGAAGCTGGTGGTGTTGAACTGTCACCCTTAGAATGTTCGTGCAGATGGCCACAGATGAGCAGTTAAAACGGTAAATAGGTAATAAATCGAGTGAAAATGAATATTTTAGAATATAGTGAGCATCGAGTCATGGAACAGGTATTATAGAACAATATTAATGATAATGAACTTCGGTAGTTTTTGAGTTGTGTTGATGAGTCAGTCAGTCAGTGAATGGTATTTCGCATTTATATATATAGATTGCCCTGGGAACAGGTTGAATTAGGGTTGAAAATTACTATTCCAGGTGGTTCTGAACCTCTAACATATAGAAATGAATAAAGAAACTCTTTAAGATAGTAGTTTCAAAGGGTAGATGTGTTGGGCTGCACTAAAACAGATTGAAGTCCAGTAGCACCTTAGAGACCAAAAAGAGTTTCAGGGTATAAATTTTCAAGAGTCAAGCTCTCTTCATTTACACATGAGTCTGTCGGGGAAGCACTGGTATCATGCCCACCAGCATTTCGATGCTAATGTAGTCACAACCATTCAAAAAATATTATTGTCCTTTCTACTACTTGTTTTTGAAATGTGTTATATTATTTTTATTGATGAAATTATGAGGTTATATAACATTTTTATTTTTATTTTTTATTTTTTTGCGTCTGCATGTCAGGAAATTACCAACATGATGGTGATGGAAAGTGCTGTCAGGTCACAAACATAGTTGATCCATAGGGTTTCAAGGCAAAGAAGAAGGCGTTTGAAGGTGTGCCATTGCCTGTCTCCACATCACAATCCTGGTGTTCTTTGGAGGCATCCCATTCAAATACTAGCCAGAGCTAACCATGCATAGCTTCTGAGATCTGATGAGATTGTGTAATTACCAACATACAATCCATTAATTTTGGGAAGATATGTCAAAAGCAGTAGTAAAGAATGTGCAAAAAAATCCTATTTTACAAATGAAAAATCATTTACAGATTTACAGATATGTTTTACAGAATTACAGATATGTTCATTTAAATGAATTACAGATATGTTCATTTAAAAATTATTACATAATGTTTTGGACTGGTTCTTTGTTTTTATTTCTGATTGCAACAGTGCAATCCTAAGTCCTTCCATGTCCATTGAGGCCAGTGGGCTCAGAAGGATGCTAATTCTACTTAGGAGTTCACAACATATCAGTAATGGAGAGTAACTAATTTATCCATCAGCTGATTGGGGGTATTTACATAGAAAACCTCTGGAAGATGACACATAATATAGTGATAATATAGGTCATATTTGAGCACATCAAATTTTGCAAAAGAGAATTGGTTCTGGTTAAATGGTTTCTTCAGAATCTATCTTACAAGTTTAGCTTCTTCTTTTAAGGTGATGGAACTACTTTTCCCTAATATCTGGATAAGTTAAAGCCTGGATTTCTCTATTTTTAACATTTCTAAACAAAGTATGCCACATATCCATATAAAATTGATCCCACTGAATATCTATACTGTATGTAATTACTTGAAAGAGCGGTGTGTTGCTGAATTAGAATAAAAAATACACATAAACACACACTATTAAGAATACTCTTACCTTTAATTATTTGAAGTCATGAGTCATAAAGTGTAGGTTCATGGGATCTTTTTCCCTTTCGGAAGGTAAGAAGAATAGGAAGATAATTCTGTTCCATGTAAAACTTGTTTCTTTGATGAAAGCAGATGGATGTGACAGGTTTGATTCCCTAGCTATTTTTGCAGATCTCCTACAAATTGGCCTGAGATGAACTATTTTGTATCTTTTAAGCAACTACTCCTAAATGTGTGACTGCCAGACATTTTAAAATAATTCAGGAGCTTTGTGCATAATAATAATCTCTACATATGAATGCATCCTTGCATTTGCTGTGTAAAAGTTATTGATTTTCAGGAAAAGTGTTTGTTAATTTTCTGGCTTTGAAACTGTACAATATCTGACTGTAAACAGAATGCCGCGCCACTTCTAAGGCCATTTCTGCATGGGGCAATAAACACGGGGTGCAGCCAGGGTGCATGAGCTCGGTGCAGCTTTGGGCCCTTCGCACACTCCAGGCAGGTGGTCCCAAAGCCAACGTGGCTGGGCAATGCGCCTTCCCTCAGAGGCCCATCAGTTGTAGTTGTTTCTGGCCTTATCCGCTGCATTGCAAAGTAGCAGGCCACAGACGACTCCTGTAGCCATACCAACATCTCTGGATGTCTGTGGCCACGCAGGAGAGAGGCAGGGAGGTGCAGCTGCATACCATGTCTTGCAGCAATGGCCAGTCGCTCAGCTGTGGCTGTGAGGCACATTAAAATAAAAGAATAGCTGAAAACGCAATTCTCAAAAAAGGGAAAGGGCCCAAGTTTCAGCTAATTTAGGGCCTCATTAGATGGCTATATATTTTCACCAATAAACTGTATATTGTCCTCCACCAAAAGATAAAATCCTAAGTTGGGACCAAGTACCTGTCTTCTCCCTGCTCCACTTGTAGGTCTGCTCCTGAAGAGCCATGCCCACAGGAAGTAGAGGGCTATTTGAAGGCTAAAGTGAGGCTTCGATCTTTCCAGAGGGCAAAGCATGGTTGACAGAAACGCCAGCAATGTTATGTGGCAATATCTAGGTGGAGACACTGGAATCTCCCCACTATTCCCCACAATCTATATCCAGACCAGAAGTCCGTCTCCTAGAGAACATGAGAGCTGGCTTTGGATAGTGAATACTTTGGCGCTTTGAACCCTGAGTGAGCTCGTTTCAAACACCTGGCCTCTCCAAAAGCTCTCTAGGTCAGGGGTGAGGAATTCTCGCCGACTCTCAGATGTTCAGGAACTTCCCTGAGGTCCTCCAGCCTCATCCGGCATGGCCAATGGTGGCCATGCTGACGAAATGCAATGGTCTAACATCTGAGCCTCTGAGGAATTCCTGATTCTCTAGGTATTTCTCAACCCAGAGCTGGCAATCCTACGACATGAAACAAGTCAGGTTTTTAGCAGCAAATGTGAATATATAAAAGGGATCATACAGTAATACATTAAAAATAAATACGGCTCATTTTAGAGAAGACTGTTTTTTGAATCCAGATTCAGGGCAATTAAATACCGTAGCAACAAATCCCCTCAATGCTTCTAATTATAGCAAAAATTGCTGGAAATCAGTTAAAGTGATGGCACCATCTACTGGCTTGTATTCAGTTGCAGAAAAAACATGGGTTGTTTACTTCTGATCATTCCTACTTAACTTCTTATAAACACAAGGCCAAATGAAGCACCAGGAGAAGTCACACAGTTAGAAAGGACAAGGCAGACACAAGAATTGTGTAACATGCAATGAGGACCCCATTTTATTAAGCTAAAATTATACAATCAGAAACTGACAATTCTACTATATCTTCAACCCTTTCTGCACAGCACAAATAAAGCATCCTGAGGACATTAAAACAAGTGTTTTAGAAAAGAGCTCCACACAGCTTTTTCCTAAAGAAGCCTCCAGGAAGTGTTATTTCAGCTCAGTCCATCACTTCTTTGAAAACACTAAACTAGCAATCTTTTCTTCCCAAGATGGCTTACAGACACTTCCCCCATACTGTGTGGACAGCAGCCCATTTCATTCTTCCTGCCTGAGTTTCAAGCTTCCACTTTCACTTTCTCTGCAACTGACTGCAGGGATTCTCTCTGCTGCCCACCATTTGCTGAAGGTTTCCCACAGAGGTTTCCTCTGCTTGCATCATGCCCACTCACTTTTCCTGCATGTAAAGTACATGAATAAAATTAGTTTTTTCCTGGCAATCTGGGAAGTGTCAATTTTCCTTGTTGTTTTTAAAGATATCTTTGAAGCTATGGAGACTTAATATGAGAATTCCGAATATTTGCAGATTTTGAGTCTGTATAGCTTCAAAAGTATCTCATTATAAATAAAGACTAAAACAGAAAAAAGGAAAAACAACATGTTTCCAAGATTAATAGGAAAAACTAACTTTATTCATGTACTTTACATGCAGGAAAAGGGAGTGGGCATGATGGAAGCAGAGGAACCCTCCACGGGAAACCTTCAGCAAAAGGTAGGTGTTACAGAGGATTCAGAAAAGGAGAGGGAAGAAAAAACCAATTGACTCCTCTAGCACTTTATATGTTCATGCTGTCTGGACAAAAAAAAATCCAAAATGCTTTTTAAAAGACATCCTTAGGATGTGGTATTTCTCCTTGATAGTATTTAGAATAGTACACAATATAAGAAGGCAGTTCAAACCATGCCAGCCACCACCATGTGAGTTTCAGCATCTGTTCCATTCTATAAATTATCAAAAATATCAATAGATTGAAAATTAAAATGACAACTATTGTCCCAAAGTGTCTCAACATTGCTTTCATTAACTGAGACAAGGTTAAAATTAAGGGATCTTGCATAATATACAGGAAGAGCATTCTCCAGTTTTGGTATTTTGCCTAGGGAAAAAAGCGTACCCACTATAAAATGGAAGTTATGCCAGCCCTGTGTAATGTATGTCTCTTCTTCCTTGGAGGCTGGCATGATATGGGCATGCAATCATCCATCCATTTACTAGTCATAATTAACCCTCCTATCATTTCTTCCCAAGGGTACCAAGCCATTTCACTTATCATTCTACAACAGGACTAATACATATTTATGGAATTTCAAAAACCCACTTCAATTAATAGCAATGATGTGCAGCAAATGTATTCCTTAGGCAGGTTTTATTGCGTTAACATCCGTTAATATGGGAGCTTCATCATGTACTACAATTCATGCTCATTGGTGTCACCCGGTATATTTAGTAAAGTGCAGTCATTTTTAACAAATCTCATAGCAATTACACATACACTAGAATGCTTTAGTAAAAAGGCTAGGGCTGAGCTCTCATTCTCTTTTTAGTGTATCTTTCTCAAATGGTTTTTGTCTAAACTGTGTATGGATTTTTTTATTTGTTTGTTTGCCTATGGACAATTCTAAGAGGCTAGGATGAAAAACATTATTTCATTCTTCTGTCAAATATTCCTTCACTTCAGGCATTTTACTGTACTGATTTCTCTTTCAACAGAGGAGAAAATAGAGCTGGTAAGCCAAGCTGTTGACAGATACTCACCCACCAGCAAGTAATAATTTTCATTTCCTGTGCTTCATCTGTGCCAATGTGGAAATAATCAATAACAGCAACAGCTGCGTGTCCTGTTGTTTTCAGCACACTGGTCAGAGAAGAGCTAGTGAGATCTATGAAAATCTTTGTTGCATTGAAAAATAGTATGTTAGTACTCATAGCATCTGAATCCCCGCCAGCATTCACTGGATTTTTTTATTTATTTATTTATTTATTTATTTATTTATTTATTTATTTATTTATTTACAGTCCACCTTTCTCACTTGGACACAAGATGGATTACACAGAATGAGTCAATACAATCAATGGATTTGTGTTCTGATATCCATTGATTGTATTGACTCATTCTCTTGCCCCAGCAATGAGTTTCTCTTGCTTCAGTAATGAGAACACAATTCTCTTTGGAATAAAATTGGGCCACAGCCTGTTTTATTAAACACAACGTAGGAAGCTGGGCGAGCCCCAAGACATTGCAAAATTGTGTGCTATAAAGCGTGTAATCAAACATCCATGCCCCATTCAGATAGGTGCACGCCGTCGGGGTGAAAGTATGCTGTTTGAGATTTCAGTCAGTGGGATAACCTCACCGCTCAACTCCCAAACCACCTGGGCTGTGGCCTTGCAAATTTTCCTCCAAGCCCTGTCAACCTTCCCTGGGTTCCTTGCATCCCTCCACATCTGCCTCCTCAGCAGGAGGACCAAAAGCATTTTGCCCTCAGCAATGAAGTTCCAATGAAGTTCCTTCAAATCTGTGGCCATCCAGTAAGACAGCACCACACCCTTTTACACCTGGATATTGTTCTCTCCCAGCTGGATGATGATGCCCTGGGGAGAGCCAAACTGCAGTACTGCCTTCTGGATTGTGGGCAGCAAGGCGTCTCGTCTTATACCCTGATGGCCAAGCCAGAGAATTGCAACAATGTGCTCAATGACCCAGACCAAAGTCCAAGCCCCAACCTGACCTTGCAGTATACCAAGTGGCCCAGTGTACATTGCTGTGTCCAACAATCCAAATACAGGTCCAGTGACCCAGCAAAGCTAAAGAGAATAAATCAGAGCATAAGGTGAGACCTCACATATGCCCTGTATACCAGCAAACACCATTGACCAATGGCCCGAATTTGGTCTGGGGAGAAACCCTCTTGTGCTGCAGACATGGCTGTTCCTATACAAAAGGAATGTGGTCCAAAGTTCCCAGTGGGAGAACCCAGTGCTCCTATACATTGCCACAGCATCGAGGCAATTGGAACCGAGATAATAGCCCCCCATCCTGGTGGATAAGGAAAGGGCCAGGGATTGCCGGCCGAAGGGCCATATATGCCAGAGTTGTGGAAACCAGGAATGAGGATCCTGCAGGGGCTGCTGCCAAATAAATTTGGGTTCCCTGCTGAAGCTGGTCTGTTTTATAAGTAGCCAGCCAGATACACAAGCCACCATCCTCTACTGATATATCAGAAAACTGTATGGCCCTTGACCTGGTGGATGTTTTGGAACGCACCACCAATTCACTGCAGCAGAAGGCGCCAAAAAAGGCCAATGCAAATGCTGCCCCCCAAAAGTGTCCTTTTAAACGAGCAGATTGAATGAGACACGGCCAGTGAAAATTGCAGTAGTTCCCTGGTGATGGGCCAACGGCCATCCTGAGGTCATGGAGTTGATTGACACCAACCCGCTACAGCCCTACGTGCCAAAAAAGATGTACTTGGGTTAGGGATCCCCAAGGTCCTACAATAAAAGGCAAGGGATGCCAAGTGAACACACATGGTCCTTGGTGCGAAACCCTGTGCCTTCAAATGGGCCAAGTACTGAAGAATGAAACCTTCAGGGATTCCATAGTCTTCTGCCAGGCATCTGAGTAGGGCAAAGTCCAGGAAGGCACCCACTGACCCTTCATAGGAGTAGTGGGTAGCCAACGCTAAAGACTGGAGAACACCACCCGTGATCATTTGCTGCCGAGGCTCCACAACTGCTCCAGGAATGTGTCTGGCTGCTGATTGGCCCCAGGTGCAAGGGAGTGGAAACAGTCCACCTGGCTGCAAGACAAAGCATCAGCAATGCTGTTGGTTACCCCTGGAAAAAAAATTGCCTTAAAAGAAATGTTATTGACCAGGCAAACTAAGACCCACACCAGGTGCATGACCCTCTCTGAACAGCTGGACTGCCTGTCCACTACCTGCACCAGTGCTTGGTTGTCACACCAAAACCGTACCGAGCAGTTTTGGAAAATGTCCTTCGATAAGTGGACTGCAACCACCAACGGGAACAATTGTAAAAAGGTCATGTCCCAGAGGATGCCCATGGGGGACCAAGAAGGAGGTCATACACCCCATGACCAGTGATCACTAAAGTAAATACCGAAGCTGATCCCTCCGGCTACGTTGGTATGAACTTGAAACTCTTCCCCAAGCTGAAAGGGGGTTTGCCATAGGGACATCATCAATTAACTATGATAATATTTACTTGAGGGTGGGCTAAGCTAGGCAGTCTACCCATGGCTACCTTTGGTTTTGGCAAATCCACCTAGCTCAAAACTAGACAGCTACTGATGCCTTTGTTTGTCATTCCCTGCACATACTGTGCAAAGAAGTGTACAGCCCCAGGAAGCAAAAGCAATAAAACCTCCTCCTTACAGCCTTCCCATTGGATGCTAGTCTAAAGAAGCTTCTATTGTGTTTTATTCAACTTGGACAGTGGCAAATCATTCCCTGACTTACAGACCAGGAATGTCTCTTTTAATTAAATAGTCTGATAATACTAAGTGTTTTTTGTTGTTAAAGGATTAGTCAAATTCAAGATGAAAGGTGGAGGAAGCCAGAGAGGGCAGCTCCTGAGCTACTCATGAGGGGAGTGGCCACCCATGGGGAGGGGCACAGAAAACTCACATTTTGCCCTGGGCTCCACTTTCCCTGGATACGTCTCTGAGTACACCTCTCACCTTTGTTGTGAACTCAATAGATCATTGTAGGCAAACCATTCATTCACTATCCCGGTAGTGGGGGGGGGGGCACTTAGGGAACTGAGTAGCTACGATGCCAGCACCTCTCTGAGATACACTGGTATAACTTGAAGATACAATGGCACACGGCTTTAGTGCCGCCATATCAGCGTTAAGCTCTGGTAGGGGGCCACCACTGCCCTCCTGCTAAACTTTGTTGATGAGAGAGACAAGATGGACTTTAGTTGCTCAGGTCAAATCTCTGTATTGAGTTCAGCATTGAAATTTAAGTGGACATGATTATACTTAAGTACACTTATGTATGTACTGGTTGATTTTCCTTGGGAACTCAACTTAGTTGCTACATAGTGTGTAAAGTGGCCCTAAACTGCTTTTTTGACCTTGAGAAGGTGACTGTGATGCCTGGATGTTTTTATTTAACATTTTAATCTCCAGTATGTCAGCTTGCATAGCTGTGCTGCCCCTTTACAAACAGCATCATATAAGAATGCAAATGATGACTGACAAAACTAATATATTAAAAAGAAATGTACACCTGGTTATAATTAAATTAAACTTGGGGAAAGTTGTAGAGATTAATGCCTGCAATCAAAGCATGTGCTTTAATCACCTCGACTGTCACTGTAATTTATGGGCAATGTTCTTCAACAATTTCTTTTACCTAAATTCTTAAGGAATGTGTATGAAGAAGCTTGTATTACTGTACTGTTGGGAAGACTGGAGTGCATTCAGATCAATACCTGCTTGTTCTCCTTGAGCAATACCTGAGCAATATTTAAACAATCTGTTGAGCTTCTGTGATAATTCATGCATTCAAAGTCCATCACTACATGGAGAGAAATCTCCAGCAATTCATTTGCATAGCCCAGTAGTTCTCCATAATTTATTGCTTAATTTATAGTCCACCTTTCTGCTAAATATCATGGTGGATTTATTCTTTTAAGATGTGTTTAAACAGTATAACATGGATATTATATGTGTGTTGGTGTGTGTACACACACACATATATAACATAATAATATAATATATAATATGGATATATAAATATATAAATATATATATACAATAATAGGGTATAGAGGGCCAGTGAGGTGTTATATTAGTGTTGGACTAGGATATCCGCTCTGTCAGAAAAACCTGCTGGGTAGACGTGTGCACCATTTTTTTATTTAGTATTTTTGGGTTCAACTTTAAGAGACCTAGATATTTTCAGAAAAGCTGGAAAAAATGAACTGAAAATGTTCCCTGCTTCTTCTGTCCCCACCTTCAACTTCAGAGGTTGTGTGGGGGAGCTGGGTGCAGGGATCAATTGAGATGACCCATGCATTCATCTCTGTTGACTTGCCTGCCAAACTGAAAAAAGTCCAAGGAATATTTAGCTTTTTCAGATTGGGCTATTAATCTCTGCCTTAATAGCCTCTTCTTTTCCCTGGGGAAAAAAACAGGAAAAGCCAAAATGGCCTTTGGGGGGGATTTTTTCCCCCATTCAGTTTACCCAAATGCTCAGCCCTATTGCTGGGTGTCCTTGGGCAGGTTACACACTCTCAGGCTAATCTACCTCACAATATTATTGTAAAGTTGAAATGGAGGGGAGGAGAGTGATGTAAGCTGTTTTGGATCCCATTGGGTAGAAAAGCTAAGTATAAATTAAATCATCATCATCATCATCGTCATCATCATCATCATCTTACATTTTAATAGCTAAGGTGACCAAATTGGAGGATCCTTAAATCTGGTGACTGCAGGTGTGAAGGGGCAAGACACACCTTTCTACAAACCTGAACAATGCCCCAGGTCTGGTTTGTAGGAAAATGTAAAATCTTAACACACACACACACCTCTGAAAAGTTAAAAAAACCCAATGATAAAAGGAGTGCCTGTAGCTTTAAGCAACAGATTCCTTCAGTGACTGTTACTAGGCAACCACAGTATCCCTAAGTGATTTTCCACAAATAAAAAAGCAAGGGAGAGGGCAGCAAGTCCATGGCTGGAAAAATGTTATGGGGGGAGCAAATGAGTATATGAGGGCATCCATCACTATTTACTATATTTATCGATAACAAACAGATTGGTTATAAATTACCTCAAATCAAAAATTATAGTCTTTTCAAAAAGCTGGAAGCTACAAAACTGGAAAATTGGAAGTAACTCCCTATCCCAAGTAAAGGAGTTTAATTACCTGGGCATAATATTCCAATACAACTTACGATGGACTAAACACAAAGCAAAACTGATCAGAACTGCCAATTGCTCCTCCATTCCAATTACACAATTTTTTTATGCCAAAGGAAATCAAAGTATCCCAGCTGCCTCCAAAATCTCTTGAAGCAAGAATAATATCTCCTTTTATTGTATGGAGCACTCCTTATGGGTCCAAGACTTTCTGAGCCTAATATGATAGTAGGGAAAAAATTCAGTCTGTTTTTTCTATAGAAAAAAAATCCTGGGGAGTCCCAAAATGCTGTTCCAAACCTCAGTAATATATATGGAACTGGGTTATACACTGTGTGGAAACAAAAGCGTGGATTACCTTTTTTTAGATTCTGGCTAGAAAACATTCTTTGTACTAGGTTAAAGAAAGTTCGCTCCTATCCTATTTTAAATCTGACCCACTGAGTACAACCTGGCTAACAAACTGTAGAAATTCACAAAATAAAAACTTTGGGTTTCTCATTTGGAATTTTTTGAATCTTTAAATGA
The DNA here is from genome assembly GCF_021028975.2 of Sphaerodactylus townsendi. Lineage (NCBI taxonomy): Eukaryota > Metazoa > Chordata > Lepidosauria > Squamata > Sphaerodactylidae > Sphaerodactylus > Sphaerodactylus townsendi. The sequence goes on along the minus strand of NC_059431.1, from coordinate 83,428,659 downwards.
TGCACAATATATCTTTGTAGGCTCCTATAGACAAAAGAACTTCAGCTTGTATGTGGGAACAGTGCAAAAAGTTTCTAACCCCTCACAACCAACTTCCGTCATTGCTCTTGCCTCCTGAATCATTTAAAACTAACCTTTTTTGCATGGCAAGATGGCCCCAATATTTTTTTCTGTAGTCTTGGACAATCCATTCTTCAGCACGAGAGCATTTATAAGCTGGTTAAGGCTTAACTCCTTCCCCTCTAAAGTAAATGGAAGGATTTGATATCAAGGCATACCAATCTCAGAGAGAAGTGTGTCCATGCCCATTAAATGAAGTGGATTCAATCCAGCATATTCTTTTTTTTAAACTGTCAGTTCTACTCTTTTAAACGTAGTATTTCTTATATTACTCCCATCTTAAGAAACAAAACTTAGCCTACCTCGGCAACACACATAGTATTTTTATTTATTAAAATGATCGGTCCCCTGAAATAACTTTTAAGGTTGCAACTTTCTTAGCAAAAGTAATAAACAACAAATGCTACCAAAAACCTGAGCTTAGGTAGTTATATAAGTTATAAAAACACGGGCTTATATGTGATTTTATGAAAAGATAACCGTGAGCCGTTCCTGAATATAATGGATTTTAATGGTTTGACGCCAAACAATATATCATATATCCGATGTTTTGTACATAATATTTTATTACAACCTGGATATTAGACTATTTTTGTACTTATGTACAGAATTATTGTTTGTAGAGATTTTAATTTATGCCTAATAAAGGTTTTGTTGTTGTTGTTATATTTATCGATGCATTTTCTACTTGAGACTCATTGTGGATTACAAGGTATAAAGCAATGTAATCAAATAGAATGAGAGATCTGTAAAGGGATACAACAGGGCTAGGGTTACAAAAATTCAAAAAGCTCAAAAAAGTATCAGATATGCTATATCAAGCAATGCAAAAAATGAAATCACAAGAAAAGAAACAGTGTTGTAAGATTATGTTGGATTAGCACACACAGTGGCATAGACTGCAGTCCTGTTCTCTATTAGTGTTATAAAAATGCTGGAAAATTAAACTATTTTTATGTAGTTTGCAGAATTAAAAAAGCATGTGAACCTTCCAGTTATTCACACCTGAAACTGCAAATACAACCTTCTTTTCTCCATAAATTTTCAGTAAAGGAAACAGAAAGCTCTGTCATTCAAAACAGAGTTTTCAAACTAAGAACACCTGTTGTACCATCTGTAGCTAACGGGTCAGAGTTCTTATTTTGTTTTGGGATAAATAAATTGAGGTTGTGATTTTCTATATCCAACTGTCTCTGAATAACAAATTAATTTAGTTATCTAAAACTCTTGGTGACTACTGCAGTTCTATGCTAGAAACTTAGCTATTGTTGGGTTATAGTCAAGAACCTGTCCATTTTCTTACAGGATTAAGTTATTAAACTGATGCCAAATGAGACTCCTAATAATCAAAAACCACAACTCTCCCCTGTGATTAAAATTCCTGTGAGGCCACATTAACCAGCTAAAGATTTGTGCTCACTTACCTCTAGGCCTACATGCCTTTTTTTTTTTTTTGGTCTCCTGTCTTGTCAAAAATAATTTTCCCAGCAATAACAGTTCTTTGTCCTCTGTGTCTTTTTCTTTACTTTGTTCAGAGTCTGGTACAACATGATTTTTAACCCTTCATTACTTAATCTCTCTCTCTCTTTGCTCCAACATAATTTTACTTCATTGGTTGCCGGCTTTTAAAATCAGGACCCTTCAGCCTAACTAACTATTTATTCTGTTTTATCCAATTGCATAGAGAATCTACACTTGTAAAGATTTATGACAGGATTCATATGTTTTTGCCTCAACTCCCATTAGAGAATAAAGAATTTATACTTGAAATACTTGCAACAGATTTCACACCAACCCTAGTGCTGATTGGAAGGGCATGACAAATGATTGATGGGACATCACTCCCATTTGCCCCACGGTGGCTAGGGCCTGTAGGGCAGTGTCCTTTCTAGGCCTATTTTAGGCTCTGAAGGAGGACTTAATAAACTTAAGCCTGTCTAGGTTTGCCTATTCCAGGTTGGGAAATTCCAGGAGATTTTGTGGTGGATTCTGAGGAGAGCAGGATTGCGCAGGGGAGAGGCCTCATCAGGATATAATGCCAAAGAGTTTACCTTCCAAAGCAGCCATTTTCTCCATGAGGAAAGATTTCAATCATCTGTAGTTCAGTAGAAATTCAGGGAGAGTTCCAGGTCCTGGGAGCAACCTTTGTATGACTTGGTACTACCTGATTTGTTTGACTCAACTAAGTCTGGCTTCTTGCTAATTTTCAACAGCAGCTGCCCTATGAAAACTGCTGTGGTATAGCAGTTAAAACTTCACTGTATGGTCTCAGAGAACCCAGTTCAAATCCTCATCTTCCTGTGCAAGTTCACTGGATAATTTTGGATCAGGCACATACTTTCAGCAAACCCTACTTCACAGGGTTGTTGTAAGGATTAAAAGGAGGGAAAAAAGACTAATGAACACTGCTTTGGTCCCCACTGTGGAGAAAGGTGGGATAGAAATGAAGTAAATAAATAATAAATGTATCTGAAGGTGAAAGGTAAAGGAAAAGTAGATTTGTGGATGGCTGAGAATGAGAGAATGAGTCAAGGAAAGAAAAGGGATGTAGAGGTTGCCAGGGGGAAGGAAAGAGGACATAGTGTGGGGGTGGGAAAGAGGAGTAAGTAATGTGCCATCCCACCTGTTTTTGAGCATTCCCTGTCATGCAAGTAGGCATGGGCCAGTGGCCAGCATCACAAAGCTGGGTCATAGTCTTCTTAGGCAGAAGCTGGGTAGTGAGTGAAAGCTGGAGACAGAGGGGCAGATAAAGGGTTAGCTGCTGGGTGAGGAGATAGGGTTACCAACTCTAAGTTAGGAAGTTTCTCAAGAACCTGGATAGGGTAGAGTTTGATGTTGGCGAGACCTCAGAGAGGTATAATGCCATAGAATCCACCTTCCAAAGCAATAATTTCCTTTAAGGGAGCTAGTGATGCCCAGCTTCAGATAGGTGCTGGAGATCACATAGAATTACAATTGCTCTCTAGATAACAAAGATGAGTTCTGCTGGAGAAAATGGCTGCTTTGAAGAGTAGACTCTATGGCATTATACCCTGCTAAGATTACTTCTGTCCCCAAACTTCACTCTCCCAAGGCTTCACTCCCAAATCTCCAGGAAATATCCTTCTAACCCTAGGGAAGTGATTTCTGTGGTAGGAAGATCTGTTGTGATTCTAGGAGACCTCTAGGCTTTACATGGAGGTTGGCAACTCTAGAAAGAGAGAAGGAAGCAGGAAAAAGGGAGAGGTTGTGGAGCTTTCAGGAAAGGCAGAGAGGAGATAATTGGAAAGGGGGAAATGAGACATCCCTCACATGTTTTTTTGTGGGTTCCCACGTATATTCTAATGACAAAGTCACCAAAATCTGAGGATACTTAAAGACAAGACAGAGCTCTCTAAAAATCTGAAAAATGCCCTAGGTTTGCAGAAAAATTTGAATAAAATAAAAATAAAAATTTGGGATTTTGAAAAACCCTAATTATCAAAGAACCCCCAGTTGTCCCTCAATGACTCTCGCTAGGCTGCCACAGAAATTCAGGTTTCTTTTCTGTGAGTAAAAGGTACATGGTTAGGGCAGGATCCTGAGCTCTTTTGACCTTTGAGGTAGGACCTCTGGGGCCAGGGTTGGCTAGGGATTCCAGATCTAGGTTGGGAAATTCCTATAGATTTTGTGGTGAAGTTTGGGAAGAGCAGGGTTTAGGGAGGAGCCTCAGCTGGATATAATGCCATAAAATGCACACTTCAAAGGAGCCATTTGCTCTAAGGACATAGTTGCCTAGATCTCTGTTGCCTAGAGTTCAGTTGGCATTGGGAGATTTTGAGCCAGTCACATAATTTCAGCCTATCCAACTCACAGGTTTGTTGTGAAGATAAATAGGAGGAAAGGAGAACAATGTAAGCGTCATTGATCCCCTGTGAATCATAAAACTGGGGCACAGCTTTCATAGGTAGAGGCTGCAGGTGTTGGGGGTGGAGAGAGGGAAAGCCCAAGAAAGAAGGGCAGATAAAGGTTTGTCGGCTGTTGGGTGAGCAGAAGAGAAGGGAGCAGGAAAAGGGAAAAGGCTATGAGGGCTTTCAGGAAAGGGAAAGAGGGAAATAGTAAGATACAGGTAAATGAGATTCCTCTTGCAAATCCTTGCAGGTGCCTATTAGTAATATATAAACTAGCCAGCAAAACAAAAGTGCATATATTTTTTTCAATGACATTCAAACTACAAGAATGCCTTCATGATCAATTCTGTTTTACACACTCTGTGAAATGAGAAATGTGGTTGCCTTCCAGACATCAACATGCACAAAAACTGAGAGACATTTCACATATGACAAAAACAACCTTGACTTGACTTGCCATCAAAAGGAAATAAGATGGGAGCAAGTTTTCGTGCAATATTTCTTATATGATACATCTTTATTCAACTACATGTTTCTTACATTCATGTTACCTATTTAGGTATACTGAAAAAGTCTTAATTATACATCGTTAAAAAGTAGTGAGTAAAACCATTCCATGAAGCACTTGCAGAGGTCCCTTCTGCACAGCAAATGTTTAATGGGGTTGCAGTTGGGAGAAAATAACCAGTTTTCCTGTTGTCACATTCACGTGCATCCGTGCAGACAGTGATTAGAGCCCACAGAAACAATCCGGGTTGCTGTCGTGCCTTTGCATGGAGGCATGTCTCTTTTTTTACTTGCTTCCCACTGATGCATAGCTACGCAGGCATGCACAAATGAACCTCCCACAGCAATGCTGATGTCTCATAATATGACCATCTTCACTTGCGTAGCTATGCAGATGTAAGCCGTGAAATTGGGGAAAAAGAAAATTGAGGCCAATAAAGCACCTCCTGCCCAGTCATGCGCTCAGGAGCGGCTGCCTCCTAGGATTTTCTTAAAAGACTTGCTAATAGCACAATTCCCCCCTAATAAAACAGTTTTGAGGAAATAACATGGAGGAGACTCGTTTTAGGGGCAGGGTCTGTGTGAAGTCCCCCACCCCAAATGGGTATTTTACTGTCTTACACCTATGTTTAATGGCCTGTGCAGAAGGGGCCAGAGTGCTGATTTTAGCTATTATGTTGATTCAAGGCCTCTTTTGCTATATGTCATTAGTGAATCTGCCCATTCATGTTTTTGTCTGCATTCCTCATAGCACTTTCCTGAGAGTAAGTGCTATTGAATAAAAGGGAAACTAACTTCTGAGCAGAGCTACTTCAGATGGATTCCATGGTTGTCATTCATTTAGATGCATTCTACTCCATTAGCATATATGGAATAGAAGATGTCTCTTCCAGTATACCCCTTGAAGATAGCTGTGCTCAGCAAAGATGCTCGAACAATTTCCAGGTTGCCTGAACCAGGGCCAGGGCTTTGTTGGCCAAGGCCCCAACCTAGTGGAACACTGTTCATCAGGCGTATGGTTGAGAAAGCTCTGTGTTCCCGCCCTCCATCTCTGCCTCCCTCTCATCCATTCTCCATCCTTTTCTACCCTCTTGCCTTCAGTAGTTTTAATATTGCATTTTAAGGAACTGCTACTGATTTGTTTTAAATGTTGTTTTATATTCATTTTATTATCTATATATATAAAAAGCTAACCATTCGTTTGTTGGTCTTGCCCTAACGCCGAAACGGCTGGATGGATCGCTCCCAAATTTTCACATGCCATCCCTCCCTGTTGTGGGGAGGTAATCGGACCTTCAAATCTCCAAAAGTCCATACCTGAGCCAGGTAAAATGTCTTTTTCCTGGTGCACCAGGCCATGAAGCTGACTGTGTTCAACTGTCACCCTTAGAATGTTCATGCAGCCTGTCTGTGGACTGAGGGCTTGGTATGAGGGCTTAGAATGTTCACTCAGATGGCCAGAGATGAGCAGTGAAATCAGTAAATAGGTAATACTGGTAGGTAATACGAGTGGGAGTGAAACACATACACACTTTGCCATGTGTGTTGTCAGGTGGGGTTCCCCCCCCACACACACACACATGCAGGTAACTTTCACTCTCTGTGCCTCACCCAATACTACCACACAACACACATACTCTCATCCACATCCAGCTCATCTTCACACACCTCACTCTGCCCTCCCTCACATCCAACTACCACTTACCCATTTCCTCACCCATATTCGCCATAGCTCTCTTTTACTAAAAGCAAGCTGGAGTTTGCCTTTTTCTTCTAAGAAAATCCACGGGGTGGGGGTGAACCAACACTACTGCAGCTCTCTTTTACTAAAAGCAAGCTGGAGTTTGCCTTTTTCTTCTAAGAAAATCCACGGGGTGGGGGTGAACCAACACTACTGCCTCTGCTTCTTTTGCACATGGCCCTTTAAAAACCCAGGGAGCTGGCCTTAATCTGAGTGCCTCACCACCCTGCCTCTGCTGCCTGACTGGGATAGCCTCCTTGCCCCAGTTCTGCCTTACCCAAGTCTGGACTGTGCGTGTCAACCAGCCTCATGGACAGTGGGATTCACACTCTGGACAGTTCCATTATGGAATGGAAAGGGTTACCTTATGCTAAAAACCAAGACAGCACCATATAATAATGTGAATTGAAAAGGGAAAGAGGGATTCCATTTGACCACCCAAGAAGAAGAAGAAGAAGAAGAAGAGGAGGAGGAGGAGGAGGAGGAGGAGGAGGAGGAGTTTAGATTTATATCCCCCCTTTCTCTCCTGTAAGGAGACTAAAAGGGGCTTACAACCTCCTTGCTCTTCACCCCTCACAACAAACACCCTGTGAGGTGGGTGGGGCTGAGAGAGCTCCGAAAATCTGTGACTATCCCAAGGTCACACAGCTGGTGTGTGTGGGAGTGCACAGGCTAATCTGAATTCCTCATATAAGCCTCCACAACTCAAGCTGCAGAGCTGGGAATCAAACCGGTTCCTCCAGATCAGAGTGCACCTGCTCTTAGCCACTATGCCACTGCTGCTCCCAAAAGGCTATGCTGGGGATCACTGGACCTGCATGGACATCTGTGTGGGTTGCGGACTGTGATGAGAAGGACAATTGCCACAGCAACGCGTGGCCGGGCCCTCTAGTTTTATATAAAATATTGGAAGCTGCCCTGAGCCCATGAGGGGAAGAGTGGCATATAAACACCAACAAACAAAACTTTTCTAAAAAAAATAAGACCTTAATTCTTTCAAGTTCTCATTTCAAGACATTTTCAAGTCTTAACTAATGATAAGTTCAAAAGTCAATCATCTGGTTCAGAATATGAATGTCATACACTGATCCAATATGAATCTAAAACCATTTTCCAGAAAAGTTCTTAGTTCTAATAACATGTCATGAATGTTTCCATGACTTGAAATAAAACAATTGTTTAAATGGAAGCAAATTCTGTGCATGTGCAGACAGTCATGATATGTTGATTTAAAATGTTTTCTAATAATTACTCATTCATCAAGCTAAAGCTCAATCTTCTTCAATAAAATATATACCTTTGCTTTTAAACCATTTTCCTACAACTGTGGATAAATGCTATATCCATGGAAACTCCCTGATTTGTAACTGACTGCTTCAGCTACAAATGCACAGTATAATAGTCTCTAGGTGGCATTCACCTGCCAACGTATAATAAGTTCATTATACAGTAGAGTAGATGGTGTTACAGATGCTTACTGTTGATAAAAGTCAGCTTTATCAGAAGCTTTCTCAAGTGGGTTAATAGGACAGAATGATAGGCATCTGCTCTCACCAGAAATTTAATCTGTCAGGAACAAGATGCTACATTGTTCACCATCCACACCAAAATATGGATCTCCTCCTCCATTTTTAATTATTTTTCCCTCTAAACTACTCCCAGTCAATGTGATTATATTGTTGAAGTAATGTTGGTGGCAGCACCATATATGAACAGACTCCTTCATGTAAACCCCTCTTAAAAAGAAATACAATTGGTTTGTTGGAATAACTGGCGTCCATTATGCTGAATGGATTATTAGCATCATATTTGGTTGTTTCATTAGGTTTGTTTTTCAAGTGCTTTTCTTGGCAATGATTCAGAATGCATCTTTCTCATCTGGAAGTATGCAGCTTGTAGACCTTATGACCAACGTGCTACCCATATGGTATTAGAAACAACCCACAGGAACAATGAAGGATAGGAAAGGCAGAAAATCACACTGAATTATTTGTGTCCTGGACAAGATTTGCAATACTTAACAGATTTCTAGGAGCTAAGGCATCTTTCCATAACATTCCAAGGAACCTTAATATCTCCTAAGCAGTCTTACTATAAGTCCATTGACTTCAGTTTATGTAGGAGATGTAAATGTCCTTAGGATTATATGGATAGTCACAATTATATACAAAGAACAGTTATTTGTTTACAGTTGCACAAACTGGTAAGGAAGGCCAGGAGGCGTGTCCCCTGTCCAGCTGAGCTTGCACACCTGCAAAAAAGACTTGCTTTGGGGCAGCGGCTGCCATCACCATACAAGCATCTTCACTGTGTAATGATAAGCTATCCGTGTTGAAGGAGAACCTGTAGGGACTCTTTAAAAGGGGGATCTTGTTGAGCATCTTACCTATGAAACTCTGAAGAGATACTGTCTGTGAGAGTTATATATTCCACTTCAGAACTTTTAAAGTTGTTGTTGATACCATACTGTTTTTCTTTGAAATAAGGATTCAAAAACATTTTATTGGTATCTATTTTTATTTTTGAAATTTACCAAAAGCTGCTGTATTTCCCACCCTAGTCTTAAACTCAAGTCAATAAGTTTTCCCAGTTTTTTGTGGTAAAATTAGGTGCCTTGACTTATATTCAGGTCGACTTATAGGCAAGTATATACGGTGTGTACAACTGTACACACGCAGGCAGGCAGGCAGGCAGGCAGGCAGGCAGGCAGGCAGGCAGGCAGGCAGGCAGGCAGGCAGGCAGGCAGGCAGATAGATAGATAGATAGATAGATAGATAGATAGATAGATAGATAGATAGATAGATAGATAGATAGATAGATAGATAGATAGATAGATAGATAGATAGATAGATAGATAGATAGATAGATAGATAGATAGATAGATAGATAGATAGATAGTCTGGTCTCTATACATACTGGTGGTAATCATATTTAGTTCCCTGAATTTAAAAGTCAAAAATTTCCTGTGACAATTATGTTAAAATATTAATGCAATTACATTTTTAAAAACTCATTTTTTCTCTAATGTTAGAACTGTTCTTATTTTTTCTGAGTTTACAAAGCTGCATGAAAAACTGGGCAAATATACACATTGTTTGGTGATTCTTCCCAAGAGAAGATACTCTAGTCTGGGGACCTATCCAATAATGGCCCAATAATTTCTTCTTGAATTTTAATGCGAATGACAGAATTGTGAAATTTATTGTAAAAGACTGAAAAACATATGTCGATTGATTCAGTTTGTCTCTGTGGGCAGGTTAAAAATTTCCTCTCCAGTACTGCAGAGGGCAAGGTCTTCTAGTTCGTGTAAGCACCCTCCTAGTATTATTAAATTTAAAAAATGTAAGTAGGCTGCCAGTTCTACTATATATCTTACATTATCTGGTGAAATAAAACCTTGAGAGGCTGATATATCCAGTAGTACATCTACATCATATTGTCTTTACTTGATTTTGGTTCTTGCGCATTCTATCCCAAGATCTGTCCCAAGATCCAAAATAACCTGAAGAGATAGATCTAGTCCAGTGGTTTTCCACCTGTGGGTCGTGACCCCTTGCACAGGGGTCGCCTAAGACTCTCTGCATCTGTGTTCTCCATCTGTAAAATGGATAAATGTTAAGGTTGGAGGTCACGACAACGTGAGGAACTGTATTAAGGAGTCGAGGCATTAAGAAGGTTGAGAACCACTGATCTAGTCTTTATAGGGAGCTTAAGCCAGTTTTTCATCAGCTAAATTTGAAGTTATCCTGCAAAATTAGAGGGGATAAACATTTGGGGAGTGGTGCAATCTGACAACCATTTAAAGATCAACACAATGCAAATAAGAATTCCTGTTTCAAGTCTAATCCATGCATTTGACACACATTTAGGAACTTCCAGAAGATCCCGAAGAAACTTGGATTGGGCTCTCTCTAAAGAACTAGAAGAGGTCCTAAAAAGAGTCATAAGTTAATTGAGATAATGATTTGGCTTTAAACAACTTTAAACAATTGGTATAAAATACCCCCTTAGGAATTATAGAATTTGACAATACTATTTGCTGATCTTACTCCAGAGGCTTCCATCATATTATGATGTATTGTTTTTATGCTTGAGGTCTACATCGCCACCCTGAGATATTTAAAATTTGAGACTGGCTCTATCACATTCTCCTGCAATTTCCAGCTTCTCATCTCAAGTTGTTTCACAAAAGCGAGAATCTTAGTTTTTTTATAATTAATCATGAGTTGTTCCATTTTACAATAGTTGGAAAGTTTTTTAAGTTTATTTAAAGTTCTCCTCATCCCCACCAGGGTCCTAGAGAGTAGCACCTCATCATCACATATAACAGAACATATAATTCTCAGTTTGCAGTATGGAATTCCAATTTATTCAGAGGGTTCACCAGATCGTTTAGGTAGAAAATAAGTAGTATTGGAGCTAACAGGCAACTCTGCCTGACACCCTTGGATGTTTTAATAGGGCCTGTAAGTAGTGGTGGGATTCAAATAATTTAACAACTGGTTCTGGTGGTGGGATGCAAATAATTTAACAACTGGTTGTTTATAAGCACCATTTTAACAACCAGTTCTGCCGAAGTGGTGTGAACCTGCTGAATCCCACCACTGCCTGTAAGGTGCCCCATCCTGTTGCATCTGACCCTGTGAGCAGTATGCTTGTGTATAGCTTGGATAAGGAACAACAATCTCTTAACAATAAATGAAGTCCATAGCTTTTCCCAGTGCCAGTGTTGGAAATGGAATCAAATGCTGATTTTAGATCTATAAATGTGACAGAGATGTGGATCTTCTGACCATATTTTTCTCAATGAAATGCTGTAATGTTAAACAGTGGTCTAATGTTCTAAACCCATTTGTTCAATCACCCGTATTTTTTTTCCAAGCCATCTCTGTTATCTTTCTTAAAGAATGGTACTACTATGTCTGTATCCAATCTTAAGGAATTCAGCCAGTTTTATTGATGTATGTAAATAAAGAGGCCAAAAATGGTGCCCACCACCCTTGTTCACTTTTAACAATTTTGGAGAAATACCATCAGGTTCTGGGGCATTGCTACTTTTAGCTGGTTAACGTAAGATGTTATCTCCTTAGCAGATACTGGGGCCATTTTGCCTAATTTCCTATTTTTTGTATGGTTATAATTTGTTTAGCACAATCACAGGCCATTTCTGCAAGGCCAGATTTGTACGGTTGCATCAGCATGATTCCTGCTGATGCCAGCCCTGGGGCCATTCGTACGAACGACCCCATGGGCTGCACAGCTGGTGGAGCAGGCTCCACACAGCCCCCCAATTGGCTTCCTACCTTGTCTGGGCTTCCATTGCTCTGAGGAGGCCAGGGGACATGCCCCCATGGCCAGAGTGACAGCTGCAGCGACAGAGGCCAGGAGGTGTGTTCCCTGGCTTCCTCAAAGCGACAGAAGCCTAGACAAGGTAAAAAGCTGCTCCAGAGACTAGGACCAGGAGTAATGGGTTCAAGGTGAAGGAAAAGAGATTCCACCTAAACATCAGGAAAAGCTTCCTGACAGTAAGGGCTGTTCAAGTGTGGTAGAGTCTGGAGGTTTTCAAACAGAGGCTGGATGGCCATCTGTCAGAAGTGCGTTGATTATGTGTTCCTGCATTGCAGGGGGTTGGACTTCCAACTCTATGATTCTATGATTTTTTTAAAAAAATCTGTTATCAGAACAGCTCAATTTTCGGCAATCCAAAGGCAAGGCAAGGGAGATATTCCCAGTTCATAACTTCCAAACATCTAAAGACTGTTTAAAAAATCCCCAAGCTTTCTTTTCCCCAAGAGTTAAATTATCAGCGGTAATCATATTCTAAATTTGGGTTTGCTGCTGTGATGTAAGTTTTGTGGTGCAGCACAAGAAGATTATTGAGATCACTGAGGCTGGATTAATATGTAAACAACTAAAGAATTTATTTATTTACAGGTTAGTTTTAAGGAACAAATTAGTAGCACAGGCAGACAAAGTAGAAACCTGGTTCAAGCACAAAAAAATTAATTTCTTAAGATTTCAGAGAGTAGGTAGTCTTTAAAGCTTTCCATCACAAACATACTTTGATTCACAATGAGGTTGGATCCAACCTGTTCTTTTCCTAGAGTCCTACTGAATGATCCAAGGCCCACTCATTACCACAGACAGGACTAACCATTGGACCCTCTCTTCTCTCCCAGAGATAGAGCTAAAATGCCACTCTGTCAGGCAGAGCTACCCATCACTCGGTCTGCTGTATTTACTGAGTTGCCCCTGATGTTTTCCTCAACTCTGTCTTCTCCTGTATACTTCTCTTCCCCCTCTGGAAGGTGATTGGATGCTGGAGCAGCACACCTACAGGCTCATTTGGGTGGCTGATTTTTCCTTTCATGGACACAACAGCCACCTTTCCATCAAAGTTGTCTGCTTCTGGTTAGAAAATTCCTGGAGATTTTAGGGGTGGAGCCTGGGGTGGGAGAGGGTTTGGGAGGCACCTTAGAAAGATATAATGCTATACATTTCTGTTACATTCCGCAGAGAATACAAGGAGACCAAATTGAATTTCTAATCTTACCCCTTTCCTAATCTTTCATCCAAACCTACCGTATATACTCATGTATAAGTCAAGTTTTCCAGCACATTTTTTGTGCTGAAAAAGCCCCCCTTGACTTATACACGAGTCAGGTGTGTTTTAAAAAATATTTTAGCGTTTTTACTTTGTCAGCCTCCAGGGGGCGCAGTTTTAGGCTAGTGGCACCACAATTTCAGGGTATCATCAGGTGACACTCCAGATGATACCAGCCAAATTTGGTAAAGTTTGGTTCAGGGGGTCCAAAGTTATGGACCCCCAAAGGGGGTGCCCCCATCCCCCATTGTTTCCAATGGGAGCTAATAGTAGATGGGCTACATTTTGACGGTCCATAACTTTGGACCCCTTGAACCAAACTTCACTAAACCTGGGTGGTATCATTGGGATAATATCTTGCTGATACCTTCCAGGTTTGGTGATGTTTGGTTCAGGGGGTCCAAAGTTATGGATTCCCAAAGTGGGTGCTCTCATCCCCCATTGTTTCCAATGGAAGCTAATAGTAGATGGGGCTACCCTTTTGAGGGTCCATAACCCCCTGAACCAAACTTCACCAATCCTGGGTGGTATCATCAGGAGTGTCTCCTAAAGATACTCTGAAATGTTGGTACTGCTAACATAAACATTCCTCCCCTGACAGGTTGTGTGAATGTTCCTTCTAAAATGACACCTGCCATATGCAATTTAAATAATATGTACACTAAAAATAATGAACTACTCTTTTAAAAAGCAGGGTAGTTTTGAGTCACAGGCATGTTCATTCCAGTTTTTATTATAAGATCCATTGTTTAAAACCCTTCCTCACAAAAAAGCTAAGGTTTTTGTACTTTTAAAGTTATTGTTGATACCATATTGTTCTTGTTGACCCTCTTTTCCACTTACAGAGTTTACTGTTTTTCTTTGAAATAAATATTCAAAAACATTTAACCTACTGATGCCTCAATTAATGTAATTTTATTGGTATCGATTTTTATTTTTGAAATTTACCAGTAGCTGCTGCATTTCCCACCTTCGACTTATACGCAAGTCAATAAGTTTTCCCAGTTTTTTGTGGTAAAATTAGGTGCCTCGACTTATATGTGGGTCAACTTATACACGAGTATGTATGGTATTTTCCCACCCTTTTTATATCTCTTAGGAACTGTGTGTAAGCTTCTCTACGTCTCACTGTGTGACTGTTTTTGCCAAAAATATGTTTTTGCAAAAATATTTAAATTCAATTTGGTCTCTTTTTGTATTCTCTGTGGAATGTTTCAAGCCATTTTCTGGTATAGTTCTAAAGATCGCACCGCTAGCCTACCTCTCGCTGCCAAGTCGAGTTATTTTCCCATAGCCATTTTAAAACGTTTCTAACTGTTGAGCTAGCATAACAATTGTCAAAAATAATTTGTAAAAATATCTGTGGTTGCAAGAGAAAATGGAAGTCAGTGGAAGGAAATTAATACCCTTGTATATGTGCTCATTCCTGTTCATATGATTGGCAAAGTGTGTTGATAGCCATCTTTAAAAAAAATTGTACTGAACTGGATTTGGAAACGACAAGAGCAAAACAGAAAGAACAACAGAAAATGGATGATTAGAGAACATCAGGTATATGCTTTTTATAAAAAAAAACTCTGGAGCAAACTTTTTTATAGAACAACTCTATTTTCCAAGAAGAAGAGCAGCATTGCTAGATTTAGCACCCAAGGTTTTATCTATACAAACTATATAATCTAGTATTGCAGGTTTCCTGGGTTTTTTACAATACGTTTTTGAATGAAAGCGTAACTAGCATGTACTGTTAACTTAGCCAAAATAACTTTTCTTCTTTTTTCTTCATCTCTTTCTCTGGCTTGAATAACATTGGAAAGTCAACACTACACTTTCTCTTTATGTAAGTCTGCCAGTGTTTTGGAGGATCCAAAAGATGATGTCATGCTAAACTGTAACCTGAAACAGTCCTTGCCTCCCTGCCAGCTGTAAGGGCAAGAATGCTGACTTTGGGAATATCTATCATTCATGAACATTAGCTTGACAGAAGGGGAGAAGTAATGAGAGAAGGCCAATGACTGAATATATCTTGGATGATATTGAAAAAAACATACCTTTTCTATTTTTGTTTTACAATTCCTCCTTAGCAAATGGCATCATAATTATAGAGAGAGAAACAATACTCTATATCATTTCAAGGGTTAAAATTATGAGAGGGTTCAGGTGCTAAAGCACACACATTTATAAGATGGAGGAAGACATGGAAGGGAGAGTTCTGCCAGATTAAATTAAGCATGAGGACTCACTGAGAGAGAGAGAGAGGGAGGGAGGGAGAGAGAGAGAGAGAGAGAGAGAAACCACCAATAAATGTAACTAATACAGAAAGTTGAAATGACTAATTCTGCAGTACTGACTTGAAAGCATATTCCTTCTGTCACATTAGAAGCACAGTCTGCCCTTGAAAACTCATTTGAAACTTGGCCAAGGAAATAAGAAGGTTTTTGTCTTATTGTTCACACTTTCTTTCTTCTTTATATTGCAGTTACATATCTAGAGACTTTTTAAGTAACATTTTTACTATATGATACAGAGAGAATAATTAATTTAAATGTTCATTCTAGTTTATTAAACAAGCATCCTTTAGGATATGCCTAGTGTTCTAGTTGTTTAAACAGTATTTCTGATGTCACCTTTACCCTAGTAACTTTATGAAGAGCAGCCAGAAAATGGGCACAATCAAACATTTTTCTTTCAAAGGAATGAGGAGACTTGCAAGGCTATGCAAGATTCAAAAATCTTCCCTACATTAATGTGTTTCAGAATTGAATTATACAATCACTGGCCAAAATCTAATTATATTAGATTGCTTTTGGTTTATTGAAATATTGTATGGATTTTATTGCTGCTTTATGTTGGAAGTCACCCTGAGCTCATAAGACAGACAGACAGACAGACAGACAGACAGACAGACAGACAGACAGACAGACAGACAGACAGACAGACAGACAGACAGACAGACAGACAGACAGACAGATAGATAGATAGATAGATAGATAGATAGATAGATAGATAGATAGATAGATAGATAGATAGATAGATAGATAGATAGATAGATAGATAGATAGATAGATTTTGGATGTGTGTGTTTTCAATTGACATTGTACAGGGACCTTATGTATGAGATAATATGAACATAAGAACATAAGAACAAGCCAGCTGGATCAGACCAAAGTCCAATATGGGATTTAAAGTATCTATGCATACATGTATATGCCTGACTTCTGCACACTACCATCTGCAGAAAGAGAGAGAGAGAGAGAGAGATGTATAAATAGGTATTTGTTTATTTAGTATATGTTAACTCTCTAGTTATTCTAATTTACTTTATCATCCTGTGGCTAAGGAAGGAGTGACTCAAGATCCCTCAGCAAGTTTTGTGGCAGAGTGTAGATTTGAAACAGGTTCCCTCAAATAAAAGTTCAATATTTTACATGTCCTCTCCATCATATATTGCAATGGTAAATGTAATTGGAGGACAAGAAACTTGGTCCTGATTTCCCCATCTCACACACACACAAAATAATTTCAAACTAGTGACTATTAGAGCTCTGCAATGCTTTCCACATTATGAATATTCACAGCTATGAATTTTTCCTGATTATTACAAAAACTAGCTAAGGACCCTAGCGATCCCTCTTCCACCAGGCTCAACTTGAAAGACAGTTGCTCTTGGCAAGTATTCTTGGCAGCACTTGATAAAACCTGATGTAGGGTGTGTGTGTGTGCAACAACTCACCAAGGTCAGTCACATAATATAAAAAAACCCAGGGTCTGTCCTGTCCCTTGCCAGCCCTCCCCTTCCTAAGCAACAAACATTATCTTTGTGAAGGGGGGAAGTAATTAATCATCATTGCAGTTTTCCTGAAAACTATATTTGCCACAGTTGATAAGGATGTGTGTAAATGGTCTTTTTGTTTTGTCTTGTTTCTGAATGTTGTTGTAAGACTTTTCATGTGGGATTGCCAGTGCCAGTCTGGCAATCAATGGGAATCTGGAGGGCAGAGATATGGGGGATTGTTACTAGCCATAGTATGACATCACTTCGGAGAAAAATGTGGAACCTATCTAGAAAATGTTAGAAACTCTATAGAGTAATTTCAGTTTGTAGGAATCTGCAGTGATCTCTGAAAACTCTAACTTTACCATAGAGTTCCCATCAATTCCTAAAAGAGGTGTAATGTCCCTTCTTAGTTTTTCCAGGAACCATGTCATGTGTCAATATCCATGTTAAAAAAAAATATTCTGCCCCTGGCTTTAGTTGTAGCAGGAAACAAGAAGCAGAGACCAGGGATTCCTTACCCCAGCTGGAACATGGCAACTCTATTAGCCAATAAATTTGCTGATTTGCCTGTGTATTGCCATTTAATTTTATCATGCTTTTAGATGAATGTATATCATGTGTGCACTATATGCTATTTCCATGGTATTTAGTTATTCATTCATTCATTTATTTATGTCAAGAGCAGTTACCACTGGCAGTTAAACTACTGAAAGCAATGGATTTAGAAGAATGTGAAAGTAATAGGTTTAGAAGATGTTGGTATTGTAGCTGTTATTTATTTACTTCATTGTTAGCTTACTTTTGTCCTGAATGGGGAATCAAAGGATCTTAAAACATTCTCTCTGTCTTCAATTTATCCTCACCACAACTCTGTGGACTGAGATAGGTTGGGCTGAGAGCAAGTAACTGGCCCAACATCACTCACAAGCTTTGATGGTAGAATGGGGATGAGAACCTGCATCTCCCAAATACTCCTAGTCCAAACTTACAATCACTATACTACACTGACTCCCAGAATACTAATGCTGTTGGTTGATTTCACAGCTGTCAGTTCTTTAGTTGGTTGTTGGCCTTTCATTACAATTTGAGCCACTCCCAGAGGCCAAGGAAGTTTAATGTATTGGTGTAGTATTTGTTCGGATCCCAGCAGGACTGCCTTCAGAATCTGACAGATATTAGTTTTATCAATTTGAAGATGTTTCAAATGCTGCCCTAGTGTTCTCAGAATGGCACCTAGGGTACTGATTACCACTGGGATGACCTCAGCTGGTTTGTGCCATAGATGCTGAAGCTCAATTTTAAAATCGTGGTATTTAGTGACCTTCTCATGTTCTTTTTCAATGACTCTTCTGTCACCGGGTTCTGCTATGTTGATGATGGTCACATTCTTGTTATTTATTCATTCATTCATTCATTCATTCATTCATTCATTCATTCATTCAGTCAGTCAGTCAGTCAGTCAGTCAGTCAGTCAGTCAGTCAGTCAGTCAGTCAGTCAGTCAGTTAAATTAATATCCCATCCTTTTCCCTCAGGGTTCAGATGCTGGGGTCCCAGGGAGATATGCAAGTTACATGATTTGCTTTCATACATTGTTTAGTTGGATGATGCGATGGAAATTATTGCCTTGGGGTACGATGGTTGCTCTTAGCAGTTCACAGAGCTCTGTAACTTCTCTTGGTCATGGCATCATTGAGCACTAATTCAACTATTGTGCCCAGATGTGCAGAGGTTCCATCTGGTGAATAACCACAGGACACATCTTGGAATAAAATGGGCTGCAGCCCTTTTTATTGAGGCAGAAGCTGGGCAAGCAAGAGGAGCACATCCAAGCAGCCGGTCAGCACCCCATTGCTGTTCCCGGCACCAACCCCAATCCATATTGGGGGAGACAGAGAGGTACTGGGCCACCAGGGTGCACACCCTTGTGGCCCCCTTCCTGCTGGGGTGTTGGGCTCGATTGCAGAGGCCTCTGCTGCATGCACCAGGAGCCCGCCCCACCCCAAGCCTATGGAGGCCCCCAAACATGGGGAGGTCCGACGCACAAGCTCGGCCTCCCCGTAAGGATGCGCTCCTCTGCCCAAACTGCCAAGGCTGTGACAAAGTAAGCAGAAAAAACCCCTGCCCAAACAGGAAGTGGGGGTCAGTTTGCTCCAGGCATCAAAGAAGGCTAGAGCAACTGCATGCTGCCTAATATATAGGGAGCATGCTCCACTCCTTCAACTCGTGCACATCACACGATCAGGCCGGGTGTGGCTCAGCCACCCCAACAGCCCGGGGCACGCATGCTCACTGCTCCAGAGCTCACCATGTGCCCTGCCCCCTGTCGCAATTATGGCCTAGTTGATTCTAGTGCTGTTATTTCTAGGTTACATCTGTCAGATTCAGAAGGCAGTTATTATTGTTGCTGTTGCTAGTATTATTACTGTTGTATTAGTAGTAATTAAACATTATGATATTTGGTCCATGATTAATCATTTATTCTTTTTTCATTTTTATGTAGTAAACCATCATGAGTGCTTTTGCAGAAGAACAAGATTTAAATCCTATCCATAAATACATAGTTAAAATTAAAAAAATGTACAGGTAGAGAACAACAAAGAGTTCTGTGGTATATTAAAGATTAGCAAATTTATTATGGCACAGTTTTTAAGGGCTAGAAAAGTTTGTGCCCCCATAGATCAATTAGTCCTGAAGGCATTAATACAACTATTCCTCTGGAAAATATAGAAGTGTTTATATCCTAGTGACAGAAGCAACATGGCCAAGGACAGTGAGTTAAGGATGCATGATAATGGATGAGAACACAACTCTAGTGAGGATATTAGAAACCTGGTAGAACAGTGAATATCAATAGGACACAGTTACCCATGGATATAAAATCTATAGAAAGGACAGTGTAGGTTACTGTAGCAATGATGAAGGAGCATGCTGAGTGCAATAAATTAGAAAGTTTAGGAGAAGCAAATGTAGTCATTGAAGGACTGTAGATAGCAACATACCTCGAGCATGTCATTTGCCCCTGAAAGCTCAAATAATGCTATTGAAAGCAATCTGAGAAGAGAAATTGTAGTGATAATTAATGCCCCCAATTATCCTCAAGTGTGAAGCAGATCATGACAAAGTTGCAAGAATATGATAAACAGTTGTAACCTAGAAGAGTTGAATTAGTGCTCAATGATGCCATGACCAAGAGCAGTTACAAAGATCTGTGAACTGCTAAGAGCAACTGTAGTCCCCCAAGACAATAGTTTCAATCACATAATCCAACTAAACAATGTATGAAATCAAATCATGTAATTTGCATAGCTCCCTGGGACGCCAGCATCTCTCTCAGTCTGAGTGATTGTTGTTCAGCTGCTTGAAAGCAGTTACCATAGTGCTATACAATATAGCACATGTGCCATTGAAAAATAATCTAGAGAGTCCAACAAAGTCCCATTTAATTTTAGAAGAGGAGACTTGTCAAAGTTGAGAGGATTAGTAACAAGGAAGTTGAAGCGGAAAGTCAGAAATAATGGGAAAGCAAATATAAAATGAGAATAACGCGAACAAAATCTGAGAAGCAAACTGCTTCATATATATAAATAAATGTTATATTTTTTTAAAAAAAAATCTTTAAATACATCCAGGGAGGTGATAGGAAGATAGCTGTATGAAAAGTGTACTATAAACAAACAGGAAGATTTGAGGAAATTAACTGAGGGGTGGGGAGGGGAGCTATTAGCTTGCGAACACTTGATTACCTGATATGGACCAAGTAACTGCTTGCCTACACTGTTTCCCGCCCCCCAATGGTACTCAGTAAAGTTATGCTCTTCCCACTCTGAATTGGTCCACAATAGGGTAATTCCCCCCAGTGAATTGCCTACTAGCAACTGCTGCTATAAAGCTCTTGACCAAATCGGTAGTCTTTAACCTAATAAATATACCCAAACTATTTGAATGTCATTCCCTGAGTTTCTAGGAAGTTTGAAATCCACTGCAATAGCTATAGCACTGTCAATAGGCAGAAAATGTTTGCTTACTACAGTACACTGCAAGTGTGACTTTCGGAGGTCCTTGAGCTTGATGGTAGAGTGCATAAGTCTTCTGAAAGTGACTCTGATACATTGATTTATGAAAATGTTGCAGAAATAAAACAAGTAAGATGAGCAATGGGATGACTAAAGGGATGATGCACAGCTGTGCAAACATCAGAAGACAAGCCAAATATCTACATTGTGTGCTGAAGCTACCCATCTTTCACGGTTTTTTGTTTTTTTAAAAAGACATGAAAATATACCTGCTCTTGTTGCAGGAATTTTACCACTGGCATACTAGCGCAAAGAAGGATGGAGCTTAATTTAAAAAATAGCGAGTATATTTTACACACTGGGGTTGCCAATCTCCAGGTGGTGTTTGTAGACCTGTCACTAGTACAAATTATCTCCAGGTGAGAGAGATCCATTTCCCTGGAGAAAATGGCCACTTTGGCAGGTGGACTCTGTGACACCTCCCCAACTCAAACTCAATCCTGCCTTCCTCAGACTCCACCCCCAAATCTCCAGGTATTTCCCAACCTGGATCTGGCAACCCTATTGCATGTTGAACTCAAATGATTGTGTAATGTGCTCCTTCTTTCACTTTCTATGCAAAAAAATTCAGTCTAAAAACAATTTGATGACTTTTCAACAGGTCAAGACAATATTTAGTATTTTATGCACTGTTTTCCTTGATTCAGACTGAGAAAAAGGTATTCCATGCAGGTAAAGTTTCATTTGGCACTGAAGCATACACAAATATCCAGTCACCAGGGCCTGTCAATGAATAAATGGTGATGGAACATTGCCATGGATAGGCCCTTCTTCATGCACATTCCCACATATATTTTGGCTATAAATGACATTAATCCAGTGGGATAAGGAAACAGTATAATTTGAAGGCCATGGTCCAGAGAAGTATTAATCAGTGGTTGCGCTACTGTACAGCTTCTTTATTGGAGACTTGCCAGTAACTGAGCATGTGACACAAGTCCCTTTACTCCATTATATTTTGCCTGTTTGACCATCAAGTGTGAATGAAATAAAGAGCCAGTGGGGTGTAGTGGTTAAGAGTGGCAGACTGTAACCTGGATTGATTTGATTCCCCAATGCTCCACATGAGTGGCAAACTCTAATCTGGTGAACCAGGTATGTTTCCCCCACTACTAAATGTGAAACCTGCTGGGTGGCCTTGAGCTAGTCCCAGTTATCTCTGAACTCTCTCAGCTCCAGCTACCTCACAAGAAGGAAGGTGATCGTAAGCTTCTTTGAGTCTCTCCAAAGGTAGAGAAAAGTGGGATATACAAACTAATTCTTCTTCTTAAATAATATTAATATTTTATAAAAGAATGAAAGTAAAATAGATTTAACAGTGTTAATAGGGGTTGGATGTTTCCTAACATGCAATGTCAAAATAAAACTGGGCCAGTTTGGACTGGGGAAAATACACTGTTGTAGGTAGTGAATCTTTTCTCCGTGTTGGTTTTCTGAAAGGAATTAGCTTCCCAATACTGTAGTAGCAGCCTGGTTGCTGTAATTGGACTTCCAACAATTGCTTTTCTGTCAGTGTTCATAAATATGATTACTGACCCCACACCCACATTTAATGTGTAGTTTGGCTTTGAATTTATGGATCTGGAGTGTTGTGGAAAATAAAAGTTGTTTTTAACAATCATGCATTATTTGAATTAGAATAGTGCAGCAGAGATCTTGATGAAGCCTGAAAGTGTTCTTCTGCCACAGGCCAGCATGAGAAAAATGTCTGTCTATCCAAAAATATGACCAGCAGCCTGTTTCAAGAATTGTTGAATGTGATTGTTGCCATAAAGTGAAATGTTTCTATAAGTGAAAAACTTATGATGTTTTTAAAATTTTCCCAGACAGTCTGCAGAGTTCCTTGTAACTTACTGTAAAGTAGTGAAGAGAGAACTATGTAGGCCAGGGAGAAACCTTGCAACCTATTATGCAAGAAATGACTTATGATAAATATCTTTCAGAGTGAGACCCTGTGATGAAATTCACGATTCAAAGCAAAATATTCAGCAGCCAGCATGTACACTATTTACTGTGGGTAATGAGATTGAGAAGGAGAATATGTGAACACAGTGTCAGTCTGTATAACACTGACAAAAATATTGTTCAGTGTTTTATTACTAGCCGGAATGAACTTTTTAAAAATAGCAATATTTGTGAAAGAGCCCTCCTGGGCATGGTGTCCTCATTTACTTCACTTTGAGATAGTGAAACTAGGCTTGTTTTTAAAATAATTGTGTAGTAAAATGCAGAGTTTAAACTAGTCTAAGCCTTGAACATTATTACCAGCAAACTATCGCATGACTTAGGACCTACAAGTATTACAGAATCCCTTTTCTGATATGACCCTTCTTAATGACTGAAGTTACTAAGGTAACCTTAAGGGGGGGCTTGTCCATAGGTGACAAAGTAATAAATACTCCAAACCAAACCTTTTAAATGGGGGTGCCAATGTTCTGATACATATCACGTTATCAAACTGCATTTCACCTAGTTTTAGGCAGTTTGTTAATATATACTATTGGACAGGTTTAGTATTTTTTTTTTCGTCTGGTCTTTAGGAAGACTATTGTTTTATATGCTTACAGTGATTAATAGTATTTTGTTGTTTTGTTCTGGAATACATAATTTTACACTTCACACACTTTAAAATAAAAAGGCAATTGATTAGAGTTGCCAGTTAGCAACTGCCAGGTGGGACTTGGAACTGAAATTGATCTCCATACTACAGAGAAGAAGAAGAGTTTGGATTTATACCCCACCTTTCTCTCCTGTAAGGAGACTCAAGATGTCTTACAAACTCCTTTCCCTTCCTCTCCCCACAACAGACACCTTGTGAAGTAGGTAGGGCTGAGAGAGTTCCAAAGAACTGTGACTAGCCATAAGTCACCCAGCAGGAACATACGAGTGCAGAAACACATCTGGTTCCCCAGTTAAGCCTCTGCCACTCAGGTGGAGGAGCGGGAAATCAAACCTGGTTCTCCAGATTAGAATCCACCTGCTTTTAACCACTTCACCACACTGGCTCTCCACACCCAAAGAAAATGGCTATTCTGGAAGGCCCCTCTCCTGTTCAAATTCTGCTGTCTCCAGGTTCCACCACAAAATCTCCAGGAGTTTGCTCGTTCAAAGTTGGAAGCCCTATAAAAACCAACATCACCACCCTAAGAGCACAGTCAGCATCAAGCAACCATCACAGTACATGCAAAATCAAAAATGATCTAAGACACTCAGCTGAACTTTTGCCAAGCTGAGTGCACCTTTCACTGCTGATTAAAGGAAGACATTATAGAGGAGGGATGTGAATCAAAAAGTGGCAATTCCAATGGAACCTAAAAGGGAAAAAAAGCAGACAAGTTTTTAAAAATGCATTTTTCCAGCTTTTTGGCTTTTCCTTGGCCCAAGTAAAGGCACAGAGCAAATTTAAAAACAAAAAAAGCCTATTCACAAGGCTGGTGATTAGGCTTTAGATTTTAACCTTTCCCTTTAACCTTACCTTGGCTGGTGTTCTGCTGGACTGCCAACTGGGTTTTGATGGGCTGACCAAGGTGGGTCCCACTTTGTTTAATTCCTCTAGAGCAGGGGTCTGCAACCTGCAGCTCTCCAGATGTTCATGGACTACAATTCCCATCAGCCCTGCCACTTGGCCATGCTGGCAGGGGCTGTTGGGAATTGTAGTCCATGAACATCTGGAGAGCCGCAGGTTGCAGACCCCTGCTCTAGATGGAGGAATCTTCTCTTGGCCATTTCCTGCCCTTTGGCTGGTTTTTGAGACAACAGAAGTGAGGAAGAGGTATCTTGAATGGACAAATAGGAGAAGTCACTAGAGATTTCCTATTTGGACAATAGCTGCAATATGCATTGCATTTTTGTTAGGCTGCTGTGGTTGTAATGTGGATTTGTTATAGAATTGGACCCCCAGATTCAAATTTCACAAAACTTGGGGGTTCTTCTGAGGAGAGTCACCAGCAAATTTGGTGTCTCTTCCTTGAAAAAAAGTTCCCCAGAGCTCCACAAAAAACCTCCCATTGAAGGCAATTAGAGCAAAACAATAATCCAGCCCTCCCCACTCACTGAAATCAATATTGGTCAAAATCAGTACAAATCAAACTTTCCCCATGAGATGCTTGGATGTGACATTGGTGATTTAAAGTCTATGAAGGAGCTACTTTTCAAAGTACAGGCACCAATTTTGGAGCACAGATGCAGGAGACTCCCCTGAGAAGAATAGTCAGGTTTGGTGAAGTTTGGATTTGCAGGTTTAATTTTATGTTTCCCCAAAGTAGGTGCCCCATCTTACATTAGAAACACTTAAAAACTCAGGAGAAGGAGAGGCCAACATACAAACTGCAATGCAGGCTGTAGGCTGTTACCTGAAATGATGAGAATTTATGCCTTTCCGAATGGGGAATTAGTGAAAACAGACACTTGGCTTAGCAAAAGGTCGAGCAAGCTCAAGGTCTTTGTTGTCTATGTATACAAAAGTCAGCTGTTGCAAGAAATCCACAGGAGAGCAAAATAAGTTTAACAATTTTATTAAAAGGAAAATAATGGCGACTTTCACTGGTTCCTAGTGAGTTTCCAGGGAATCCCCTCATCATTTTGGGACTTTGTCCCCACAGGAGACCCTCTCTGAAATCTAGGACAGCTGCCCGATTTCCTTAAGATCCCAGTGTAAAGAAGTTGGGGATAATCCAGCAAGTCACAAACCGGGGATCAGAAAAACAAAAGCACAGGAGGAAATTAGAAAGACGCGCCAAGCACCCACTTATTGAAAACAATAAAAAAAAATTTTTAAACTCAATTGGGCAGGTGGAGGGCCTATACAATTAGAGGCCTATAAAATTGGTTCCCTTGGTCCAAACATCACCAAACCTGGAAGTTCTTGTGAGGAGGGTCATCTGCAGTTATGCTGCAAATTTGGTTAACTTGAAAAACTGCCTTTCCAGAGTTCCAAAAATATTCTCCATAGACTTTAATGGAGCAGAAATTTGTACATACCCTCAAAAACAGGGCAGGGCATTTTCCAATATTACCTTTTTTTAGCTTTCCAAAAAATTTTAGGTCTAATAAACCTGAATCCAAAAAATACAAAAAAAAATTATGCCCTATTCTAGAAATGGGACAGTAGCGACTCAGGAAGTTCTCTTTCTCTGTGTCTGTCATGGCAACCCTCCTCACATCATGGCCATCCTTCTCATTTCAGACGAATGCCTGTTATGATAATTTTAGTGTCTTGCTATGACAATATGAGAAAGACTGTTCTGTCAGTACTCTGTTTCTTGGCTATATAAGGCTCTGCGCATTGATCTGCGACTGGAAGAAAACTTTCAAATTCATTTTTTAAAAAAATGCTGACAGTTACTGAGTCCATCCAATAAACTGGTAGCCATGCTCTGAACTAGCTGCAGCTTTCAAACCATTTTCAGTTCTCTTCCCCAGTGCATTATAGATATCTGGAAATCACTCATTGGAAAGTTCCTGCTTCAGGTTAACTTTATTTATTTATATTTATTTAGGTATTGTCATCTATCCTTATGTTAAACAGTATATAAGTTTTAATCTTTAAAAAGTATTGAAAAACCAATGGCATAATTCATTAATTGTCTCCTTGATCTATATCAACTTGAAAAGTACGCATTTATCAGCTTCTTAATTGTCTTTGAAGCTCCATGAAGCAGCTGATGTACAGCATGGCTGTAAACTCTTGTTTGCTGCCAACTGTAAGTAAATAACCACATTATTTAAATATGAATAATGAATCACAAGGGTATCACTTATTTAGTGGTCAACACATTTTGGCAGAATTTCCTTTTTAAAGTGCATAAGTGTATTTACAAATGATCCCGGCAAACAGATAACATTTCCCTATAAAAGCACAAAAGACAGAAATAAATGTTATGCATAATTTCCTCCATATGTTTTAAAAACAAATTTCCTTAGTATATGTGCCTGCTGGAAAAGAACAGACAAATTACTGCTTTCTTTATGTAACCGGTGAAGTTATATTAATAAAAAGGGATGTTCCCCATTCAAATGCAATATGCAGGTACAAATCTGAAGTCTGTCCAAGTTCAAATTCTTTTGGGGCTACACAGGTGAGATCTTTTTTCTTTTTATTTTTGCTAGTGGAATCCCACCACTCAGGTGTTTGAGAGAAGGAGGATCTTTTTAAAAAGATCCACACACCTATTCTATGTGCTTTACATTCATTTTGCATTTCCTGTGCAGTCAGGTAATTATATCAGGGCTCTGCCAATATTTTCAAACATTTAGGGTAGCAAGACAGTCTGCAGAAAAGATTTGCTCTTCCAGTGCTCTAATATAATCCATTCATCTTTTGTTCTAGGGTAGTTGGATATGGGCGGACTCTGCACAGCATAAACATCTTTTGGACATTATAAAAAGATCAGTTTGGGCATTTTGTGTTACCACAGCATGAGAGAACACAATCTTTTCCAGCCAAAATTGATCTTTTTCCCCACCTGCTACATGGAACTCTTGTCGGTTTCACAGTGGTGCAGAGGTTTCCTCTGCTTGTAACTTATCTGTTTGCCATTTCACTGTAAAAAGTAGATGAATAAAGTCTGTTTAGCCTAGCAATCCTGTGTACGTTGTTTTTCCTCTTTTTTGTTTTGAGGGATATGTCTGCAAAACTACAGCAACACAAACATACACATACAGAATATTCTCTAATTATGTTTGTGTAGCTTTGCAGACATCCCCATAGCTTTGCAGACAAAAGAGGAAAAATGAGACATGCATTGGATCGCTAAGCTAAACAAACTTTATTCACCTATTTTTTACAGTGAAATAGCAAATTAATGAGCTACAAGCAGAGGAAACCTCCTTGGGAAATCTCCATGGAGAATCTCCTGCAGCAAACAAAACGGTGGGTGTGAGCGGTGGAAACAAAAGTAAGAGGTTTGGATGGGAAAACAATACAGCATTTCCTGCTTGCTAGTGTTCAATGGCAGGTAGGAATTGTCTTCAACCGGTGTGTCTGTGTGTGGTGGGGGGGGGGGAAGGCGGGGAGTTCACTAGTTTGTGAAAAACCTGAGTTGAGAGAAATATAATGAGCTGAACTCATTTTGGGGAAGAAAGCTGTGTAAAGTTCTTCCCAAAAACTCTATTTATAACATCCTAAAGATGTTATATTTGTGTGGTGTGGAATCCACCATGGTGACAGCAGATTGGCGGTTGATATTAATGTACTAAATTCTGGGGAGGGAAGGCATTCTCAGAATTCTCAAAACCATAGCAATTGTCTCCATGTTTGTGATTGGGTCAGGGTTTTTTTCCCCTTTACCTGTGAGTGATTCAACAAGATAAAATCTTCTTGGTCAACAAGTTTTGCAACCACAACAGGAAATGGAGCAACCACAAATTTAGCTACTTCAGTTCTTGTTGGGACATCAGAATTACCCAGAGGTGATGAAAATTAAATGTGCAAGAGTTCTTTCTTTCCAATATAAACATTCTCTCTCTCTCTCTCTCTCTCTCTCTCTCTCTCTCTCTCTCTCTCGCTCGCTCTCTCTCTTAACTAGCTCAATTGAACAGTTTTGCCATGTTTATCTTTACTTAGACTACAGCATCAATGTATCCCAGAATCCTTTAGGCCTTTTGGAATGGTTCCCAGCCTATCCTGGAATGAGATTACAGCAACTCATCTCTGGAGGTGTTGGAGCTAAAACTGTGGTTGTTGAGAGAAAACATGCTGTTCCAACTAGACTGTTTTTGAAGAAAAAAAAAGAAATCACAGTGAGAAACTGTTAAGACAAGAGCTGTGCTGTTTAAAAAAGGACTATCAGGTTTATTTGTCACACAAAAATATATTAAATATAGACTCTACACTATCATATAGTATGCTGGAAATAAAGAAATTGATTCAAGCTTCTCTGCCTGTTCCCTGTGGTAGATACTGTTCAATATCCACTTACAAGTGTTAAATTTCACTGTGGGTGGGATGCCAGATGAATTTATAGTCTATATAAACCAAAATGTACATTTAATAGAAAAGTCCAGGTCAACATATTGACATTTCAGAAGCATTTTGAAGATGCAAACTGTTTGCTGCTCAGCTTGCAAATGTGAAGGTGCCTAAGATTTACTACTGTTGTGAATATATATCTCATTAAATTCGATTAGGGACAGTGTTGTGGAAGGCTGTTTTAAAACAACTGACCCTGGGATGACTCTCTGCAACTTACAGTTATTTGCTCAGTTTTGGATGTTAACCTGATTTTCAACTGGAGCTGACAGCTGTGTGCCATCTTATTGATTTCCAGTTTGATTTTGTTCTAGGGGGCCCACTGGAATGTAAAATAAACGAGCAGGGACTACTTGCTACTGTAAGTTTTTTCCAGACACATACTTCTGAGTTGTAAAATGATTTATGAGATTTT
Source organism: Sphaerodactylus townsendi (assembly GCF_021028975.2). Taxonomy (NCBI): domain Eukaryota; kingdom Metazoa; phylum Chordata; class Lepidosauria; order Squamata; family Sphaerodactylidae; genus Sphaerodactylus; species Sphaerodactylus townsendi. The sequence continues at coordinate 83,399,585 of NC_059431.1, read as the reverse complement.
GGGACACTACCTCCAAATATTAGACTGACACACAGCAAGAAACACTAATTGCAGTGATGTTTAATAGTCATGGCCCATAGCACACTGTCAGGAACACATTTATTTATGTCAGGGGAGGTAAACTCCTAAGAACATAAGAACATAAGAACAAGCCAGCTGGATCAGACCAAAGTCCATCTAGTCCAGCTCTCTGCTACTCGCAGTGGCCCACCAGGTGCCTTTGGGAGCTCACATGTAGGATGTGAAAGCAATGGACTTCTGCGGCTGTTGCTCCCGATCACCTGGTCTGTTAAGGCATTTGCAATCTCAGATCAAAGAGGATCAAGATTGGTAGCCATAAATCGACTTCTCCTCCATAAATCTGTCCAAGCCCCTTTTAAAGCTATCCAGGTTAGTAGCCATCACCACCTCCAGTGGCAGCATATTCCAAACACCAATCACACGTTGCGTGAAGAAGTGTTTCCTTTTATTAGTTCTAATTCTTCCCCCCAGCATTTTCAATGGATGCCCCCTGGTTCTAGTATTGTGAGAAAGAGAGAAAAAATTTCTCTCTGTCAACATTTTCTACCCCATGCATAATTTTGTAGACTTCAATCATATCCCCCCTCAGCCGCCTCCTCTCCAAACTAAAGAGTCCCAAACGCTGCAGCCTCTCCTCATAGGGAAGGTGCTCCAGACCCTCAATCATCCTTGTTGCCCTTCTCTGCACTTTTTCTATCTCCTCAATATCCTTTTTGAGATGCGGCGACCAGAACTGGACACAGTACTCCAAGTGCGGTCGCACCACTGCTTTATATAAGGGTATGACAATCTTTGCAGTTTTATTATCAATTCCTTTTCTAATGATCCCCAGCATAGAGTTTGCCTTTTTTACAGCTGCCATGCATTGAGTTGACATTCCCATGGAACTATCAACTAAGACGCCTAAATCCCTTTCCTGGTCTGTGACTGATAGCACTGACCCCTGTAGCGTGTATGTGAAGTTTTGATTTTTTGCCTAATTTTTTTTCCTAATTCATTTGTTTTGCTTGTCAATGCTGTGCAGTTTGCAATTGTGCATGCATGCGTGCGTGCATGCGTGCGTGCGTGCGTTCAAGAAGGAAAAAAGTTATGGAGAGATGTCATATGTACAAGTATTTTAGGATCATATACAAAGGGAAAAAATATCTTCTATTCCACAGATATTTCACTATCTCTGTTTACTGCTTGCTTCATACTGGGGTTCTATGAAGAAGAAGAAGAAGAAGAAGAAGAAGAAGAAGAAGAAGAAGAAGAAGAAGAAGAAGAGGAAGAGGAAGCGGAAGAGGAGGAGTTTGGATTTATATCACCCTTTCTCTCCTGTAGAAGACTCAAAGGGGCTTACAATCTCCTTGCTCTTCCCCCCTCACAGCAAACACCCTGTGAAGTGGGTGGGGTTGAGAGAGCTCCAAAAAGCTGTGACTAGCCCAAGGTCACCCAGCTGGCATGTGTGGGAGTGTACAGGCTAACCTGAATTCCCCCAGATAAGCCTCCACAGGCAGCAGAGTGGGGAATCAAACCCGGTTCCTCCAGATTAGAATGCACCTGCTCTTAACCATTACACCACTGCTGCTCACTATGCCTCCCTCCCCTCCCTTGCATGCCATTCCTCGCTCGCTCCCCTCCTTCACTTCACTTCCCTTGCATGCCACCCCTCCCTCTCCCCTTCCCTCTCCCTCTCCCTCCCTCTCCTCTTCCTCTCCATCTGCTAACATGGGCAGGCCATGTCCAGATGCCAGGTCCTCTCCCCATCCCTCCCCTCCCTTACATACCTGCCCATCTTAAAGCTGGTTACACAGGAAATGGCACGGCTAGTCACATGAGGGATCTATTTCCTTCTGCCACACATGATAATCCAAATAAACATCTAAGTTTTTATCCAAGTGATGGGGAAAATACGCAACTCAGCTGGGTAGCTTGGATGCTACACCCATTCTGAGAATGCAATGCTCAAATAGGGCTTGCAGCCCCATGACTTTGGGGACTGAGGATGTGTTATGAATCCAACATAACTCTCACAAGTAATGAAAGGTAACAAGTTTCTATTACCTTGTTGTAAAAAGCACTGTTTTTTCTGCACAAGGATTTGTTATATAGTTATTTAACCCATCAACCATTCACAAATTGTAGGGGGAACAACAGCAAGTTATATGAATACATATCTTGTCAAGCTTGTGTAACTGGCTAGGAAAAAACCTATTTATAGGAAGCCTTTTTCAAAGTTGCAGCAATCTACAAAATGCATCTGGATGTCAGACTGAACATAGCTTGTTAAAGCCCTCCCCAGTATATCATTTGGTCAGACAGCAGTGAGCAAGGCAACTTGGAGACAGACAGAGCAGAGATTAATCCATTTTGAAATCTGTCCACATTCCAAATTGTGATTAGGGGAACACCCTGAAAGAAAGGATGTTGTGATTTGGTTAGAAAACAGCCCAGTACATTTTTGTTACATAATGTTCTGCTTTGTAGTAGTTTTCTGGATATACTTCAAGAATTAATGATAGACCAGAGATTAGGTGGAAACACTGGGTACAATCCAGCCAAAATTAAGCACATTTGGTTCCAGTGCTTTCCATTACAAAAGACAGCTAAATATGTGGTTAAATTCTTCCTAATAACAATGGGACTTAAACTATTAAACTTTGGCAGATTAGGCTTCTTGTTTGGGCATATATCTATAGTCATGTGATTTTCTGTCACTGAGAATGTATGTGTACCATAATGTATGAATTTTTCCAAGAAATAAAATACTATAAACAAGTAGTTACAGAAATGATATATTTCTACATCATTTCGTTATGTTTCAATACACAAATAAACATTTATCCTAAATAAAAGTTCTTGCATGCATGATCAAGGAAATCCATTTTATATTACCTTGTTGGTTTCCTCAGTTTCTTGGGTTTGGGTATGGCTGAATATACTCACTACTCACCTGAGGTAAAATATTAGAATACTACCCAGAGTTCTTTTTTCCTTCCCTTCAGTTTTCTTTAGCCTGTGATTGACACTTTTATCATATCAATAATAGGTTCAATCTGAACGTTGTTACGTACCCCTTCCACCCCACATCTTAAAACATGCATCCAAGCCGGGATATTTATAAATATATATGATATGGCGCAGGATAAAATGGGCTAACAGCAAGCCCAAAGAAATAGCAAACAGTCAGTAGGAAATAAAACTACTCATTTGCTCCTGGATGTCCACACCCAAGCCAAGTAAATGTGAACTATCCCTTGAATTGAGATGCTGCAACCTTCCTTCCCTTCAGCTGTTCCTAAAAGCTCCTAAGTGCTCCCATCCCTGATTTAATCTCGCTGCCTCAGCTAAATTACAATAGCCAGAGACTCGCTCTTCTGACCACCTATTCAAGGTGTTGCTAATGTAATCAAGGAAACAATTGGCTACCAACCCCTGGGTTTAGGACAATAGATAGAGCTACTGATTAGCTCAGCCTCTGCAACCCAGCACAGCTGTAAGAAACAAAACCTAATGCAAACAGTCTCTTTTCCCACCAAACTAGCGATCCACCCTATAAAAGCCCTGCTCACCTTAAACTCATTGCTCATTTCTAACCTGAACCTCCCTTGGTCAAGTTGGTGTGAGACACAAAATCGTCCTTCTCTGGGATCTCTGTGCTGGCATAGAGTCCCTGCCTTCTACTTTGTCTACTGCATTGGAACCTTTAGGTAATGAATCACCCTGCTGCCTTCCCAATTCCCTCTCTATCATCCAAATCTATTTTTCTCACCTTTTTATATCTCTAGGAACTTGGGTGTATGTGCCTCCATATCTTCCTGTATGTGTGTTTGAAACCAAATTTATGTGTTTTTGAAACCAAATTTATGTAAACATTTAAAACTCAATTTGGACTCCTTGTGTTACTCTGCGGAACGCTCCATGTTATATTTCCCCATATACATAATCTAAAAGATCCCCTCCCAGTCTGCCTCTCGCATTGCCAAGTGAGTTATTTCCTCAAAGCATTGCCAAGCCGAGTTATTTTCCCCATCACTATTTTAAAGATATTCATGTGCTGTTACACTCTTAGCAGCTGGTGGAGATTTCTTAAAAATACGTTCATAACCTGTTTAACTGGGTAACAACTTCTAAATTTGAACTTCTAAGTTTGAAATGTAACGTTTAATTTTAAAGGATTTTTTCTGCCAAAAAGTTACCTATTACAAAAATGAGGTCCAGTTACAACAAAACCTAGCTTCATAAACAAATCTGTAGCAGCACAGCAACTTTTGCTAAGAAATAATATCATGAATTGGCAACTTTTTTAAAAATAATGTGACCTATAAGTCTGTAAAACCAAGCTTTATATATGTGTTGAAATATTTGCTGCTATATGATAGGTTTCCCCATTCTAGAATGTTACCTACAAATACCTAATGGTTGGGGAGAACTACTCCCTAAAATATAAACCAATCTCAGAGCCCCCAAGAGTAAGATACTACATACAATCATGGTTTGATCAAGAATGAATGTTAGCTAAAAAGCAATTAAAGCTAAGTTTACAAATCACAGATCATTTGTATAATCTCTTTGGATCCAAGTGCTTTAAAACAACAGTACAAAAGAAATTAAAAAGAAAAAGAACGGCTGAAAGTAGCCTGGTTCCAACTCACCCAGGCTGCCAAATCTAAAGATGCCTCACTTTTCTGGAAAAAAATGTTTTTGGTGAACTCCAATGAGATGGTCCAAAGCACACCTGGGAGATACTTGCAAAAATCTGGGAGATTTATTTATATGTACTTTATGTCAAAGGTCCCACCCAGATGTTTCCTTTATCTATTAATTTGGAAAATCTCCCATCTTGGCCTCCTACAAAAGTTCTAAGGCTTGTAGCTCAGCTAAGATTGGGGAATACTCCATAGATCTCTCTCTCTCTCTTCCCCACCTGCCAGAACTTATCAAATTTACTGGATATTTACTGGAAGCACCAGTCCTTGTCACTATCTCCACTTACAATGATCTAACTTTAGAGATCCCCAGAGACTGACCCTCATCATCCAGATATATAAATAAGGGGTGAAATCAGAACCATTTAATTATCACCCAATCAGTGTGCTTAGTGTGGTAGGTAAGCTTTATATTTGACATGGTAGTACAGTAACCTTTATTACACCAGATAAAATTGGACAAAATGAGAGAACTGGGAGGGGTGTTAAAAGTGTACAAACATAATATATACAGAGAGGAAAGCCCAGAGGAATATTTCAGAGTATTAATAAAGAAATTGGCCACCATTTCTAATAACGTGGGATCCTGATTATTCAGGAGATAATTCAGATAGGAGTTAAGAGGGCAAGGGTCTACCAAAAGTGGAGCCTTAAGAAAAAACTGGGTCTACATTCCATAAATTTGGGACAAACAAAAAAGTGCTCTAGTGACTCCTCAGAAATTAGACAATATGCACAAACATGGTTTTGGTTGGCAGAGGCCAACTTACTGATGATCCCCGGCCTCTCCATGATGCGGCTGGCCTCCACACCTGCCTGGTGGAATGCGCTTCCATCTGACGTACAGGCCCTGTGGGACCTTGGTGAATTCGTCAGGGCCTGTAAAACCGTACTGTTCCACTGGGCTTTGGGGGAGGCTGGCTGTGGATTCTCTCCCCCGGATGCCCCCATGCTGAGTGCCATACTGCCTTTGGCACATCCGGTATAACATCTTGTCAGCACGGCCTGCCCCCTCCCAGCCTTTGGATTGGGCGCCACCATTTTTATACTGAATGCTGCTATGTTTTTTTATATTTGTATGGAACTGAACTATGAATTTTAACTTATTATGTATTATTGTATTTGTATTTATTGTACACCGCCCAGAGCCCTTCGGGGGGTGGACGGTTCCTAAATCTAACAAATAAATAAATAAGTCTCTCTAGAGACAGTGTAAGAGGAAATGTGTTGGTTCTTGCTCTGGTAACCACCCATCTCAGCTTGGGGTCAAACAGTATGTTCAAATAACCAGCTATTCTACATTTCCTCAGCATGGGGGCATTCAGGGGAGAGAATCCACAGCCAGCCTCCCCAAAAGCCCAGTGGAACAGTACGGAAATAAAGGGGGGAACACAGACTCTCTGCTTTGCCAATTCAAAGTCTGGTCAAATAACCGCTCCTTAATGCAATGGAGGATCTTGTTGGAGGTTTTATACTAGACACCTTTGCTGGAAGTTTTGGGACTGGCTCAATAAGAAGAATAAGCAGGTCTCAGAAGCAGTCACTCCACAATGGACCAATGCCTCATTCTATGCCCTCTGGTAGAAAAATACATTGTTAGGCCCTGCTGCCTGCAGGGCGGGCGAAGATGGGCCCGGTGGCTCGGCTCGGTCTGGCCGGCCGCCGGGAGAGCGCCCGCCCTGCAAGAGATGCGCCCGCCCTGCAAGAGATGCGCCCGCCCTGCCGGGAGAGCGCCGGTCCCGCAAGCAGCGGGGCGGGCAGGAGGTAAAGCCCACAGCACGGCCTGGCCGGCCGCGGGCGAGAGATGCGCCCGCCCTGCTTCCTGCAGGGCGGGCGAAGATGGGGACGGCGGCTCGGCCTGGCCGGCTGCCGGGAGAGCGCTCGCCCCGCAAGCAGTGGGGTGGGCAGGAGGTAAAGCCCACGGCACGGCCTGGCCGGCCGCGGGCGAGAGATGTGGGGCAGGCGAAGATGGGCCCGGCAGCTCTGCTCGGCCTGGCCGGCCCCTGGGAAAACGCCAGCCCCACAAGCAGCGAGGCGGGCAGGAAGTGAAGACCAGCTGGGCAGCGGTAGCCTGTCCGGCCGCTGGCGAGATGCGCGCTCGCCCTGCTGCCTGCAAGGTGGGCGATGCTCGGAAGATGGGCCCGGCGGCTCAAAGCTCGGCTCTGGCCGGCCGCCGGCCGAGAGCTCGGCCCGCGATGCGCCTCGCCGCCTGGCTTCCTGCAGTGGCGGGCAAAGATGGGCACCGGCAGTGGGATCGGCCTGGCCGGGCTGCCGGGAGATGCCTCACGCCCGCAAGCAGCAGGGCGCGGGCAGGAGTGCGTAAAGCCCACAGCATGGCATGGCGACGCGCCGCTGGCGATGCGCTTGCCCTGCTCTCCTGCAGGGCAGGGCGGTATGGGTCCGCAGCTCGACACTCGGCCGGCCGCCCGGGAAGCGCCCGCCCCACAAGCAGCCGAGGCGGCAGGAGGTAAAGCTCATCGGCACGCGGCCTGGCCTCCCGCCGCTGGTGAAGAAGATGCGCCCACCTCTGCTTCCCTGCAGAGGCGGGCCCGAAAGATGGGCCCGCCGGCTCCGCTTTCTCATGGAGCCAAGCAGGAACAGCGGCGGAAAACGCCGCTAGCTGGCTCGCGCCGAAAGCCACGGGTTCCCGACCCCTGCCTTGAAGTAGGAGAGCAAGGGAATCACTAATGCGAAATAATCTCAGCCTGTTCCTCCTGGCTATTAAAGCAAGTAACTGCTTTTTGTTAAAGCGTTCTACCCTTGTGGCATGGGGATGGGGAGGGCAGAATTTGGCCTGTGTTTGCTTCTCTGTGGGCAAAATCTTTCTATCCTGGTGGCATGGGGATGGGGAGGGCAGAATTTGGCCTGGTGTTTGCTTTCTGTGGGCAAAATCTTCTTCTACCCTGGTGGCATGGGGATGGGGAGGGCAGAGTTTGGCCAGTGTTTACACGGTTTCCTGTGGGCAAAATCTTTCTACCCTGGTGGCATGGGAATTAGAGGGAGTGCAGAATTTGGCCAGTGTTTGGTTTCTGTGGGCAAATAACTTTCCAAATACCCTGGTGGCATGGGGATGGAGAGAGTGCAGAATTTGGCTCAGTGTTTGGTTTCCTGTGGGCAAATCTTTCTACCACTGGTGGCATGGGAATGGAAAGTGCAGAATTTGGCCAGTGTTTGGTTTCTGTGGGCAAAAATCTTTCTACCCTGGTGGCATGGGGATGGAGAGTGCAGAATGTGGCCACAGTGTTTGGTTTCCTGTGGGCAAATCTTTTCTACCCTGGTGGGCATGGGAATGGAAGAAGTGCAGAATTTGGCCAGTGCTTGGTTTCTGTGGGCAAATCTTTCTACCCTGGTGGCATGGGGATGGGGAGAGGAGTTTTTGCTCAGTGCTTGGCTCCGTTTTGCAAAACTGTCTACCCAGGTGGCATTGGGGTGGAGTGGGGAGATTTTGCCCAGTGCCCCTGCTGCAGTACTGCCCACCCTGCTCTGGAAATCCCTTCACCCAGACCATGCCCTCGCCATAAGTTGTGGCCCCAGCACCTGCTCCGCTTTGGCACTCACTTGTGACTGCGTTTTGAGATCCTGCACCACCATGGCGGAACTCTTGCTTAAAATTTTTGAATCCCACCACTGGCCACATGGGATTATATTCAGCCTTTGTTGACCATAAAATGTTTAGCAACATTTCACACAATAGATTACGGTTAAAAGCTTTTATAACAGTTCATAGACTGCTTGTCTTTATAAGCATATTACATGAGAATGTAATATTTGGCATATTTGGCATTGAGATGCAACCCTCAAGGTCACATGTCCTGTATGATTCCAAACAGGAGAGATGTGAAACAAAGCTGCATTCTTGCTCCCCTGTTGTTCAATTTCTGTATAAACTCTATGGTTCAGGCCTTATCCAACCCTGACTTCCACCCACTCAACATAGTAAATAGACCACTATTATAAACAAAAACGTTATTCACTCTTACACTGAAGTATGGCTTAAAAGAACTTATTCACAGCTGATAGTGAAGCATTTTAACAATCTCTCAAATACAAAAATTCTTATTTTTTCCTAAAAATATTAGCAAATATAGGTCGCAGATTGATGACTATGAGCTCAAACAAGTTAAAGTGCTCAGATATTTAGGTATTGTGTTCCAAGCACCTGGCGCGTAGTCAGCTCAAATATCTGATGTAACTGAATCAGCTCAAAAACCAGCTACAGCATTTTCAAGATTCTTCTTTAAAAAATGGGGATATCATATAACATAAACATTGAAACTCTTTGAGGACAAGGCGACTCCATATCTTATGTATGGTTCCCAGATATGCTGAAAAATGATTACCATTAACCAGATATAACTCAGTCCAAATTCCTTAAATCCTTATTTGGACTACCTCATTGAATCTCCTGTTTAGACTACTGGTAGGGGTGGTCCCACTAGAAATGTGTGCTTGGTTTAAAGTTATATGCTTCTGATTCAAATTAAATCTCTTCCCCCACCCCTTTCAGACAATTCCTTTTCAAAGTGAGTGGCAGCAACACAGGACAAACTGTATCTTCTTGGTTATACCAGCATAGATCTAATTCATCTTGGATTCCTGGGAACCAGAATCACAGGCTCACTCAGCTGCAGAAGTGGAGAATCATTTTTGTTCTATCCAATTTGTTCTATCCAAAATTTTGTTCTATCCAATTACCTTTACACATTAAAAATTTCCCAAATTTCAAAAATCCTTTTACTTTGGCCTGATTTAAAGCCCTTCTATCTAGGCATAGATACCATGGGGACATGTGGAGACAAATGTCCCAGGTGCTCACCATTTGATCATTTGATCACCATTTGTGGGGGGCACAGAAAAATGTGGGTTGGTTTGTATTTTTTTATATATTTTTAGTGTTTTTACTTTGTTGGCCAGCAGGGGGCTCAGTTTTTAGGCTAGCAACACCAAACTTTTAGGCTATCATTTGATGACACTCCTGATAATATCAGCCAGATTTGATGAAGTTTGGTACAGGGAGTCCAAAGTTATGGACCCTCAAAATGGTAGCTCCATCCCCATTGTTTCCAATGGGAGCTAATAGTAGACAGGGATACCCTTTTGAGGGTCCATAACTTTTGACTCCCTGAACCAAGCTTCACTAAACCTAGGCAGTATCATCAGAATAGTCTCCTTCTGATACCATCCAGGGTTGGTGAAGTTTGGTTCAGGGGGTCCAAAGTTATGGATCACCAAAGGGGGTGCCCCATTCCCATTGTTTCCAATGGGAGCTAATAGTAGATGGGGCTACTCTTTTGAGCATCCATAACTTTGGACCCCCTGAACCAAACTTCACGAAACCTGGGGGTACCAGAAGGAGAGTCTCATGAAGATATCCTGAAATTTTGGTACTGCTAACTTAAACATTGCTCCCTTGACAGGCACCCTCAAATTTTCCGCAGATTCTCCCTTTAAATCCACCCCCTTCGGAGTGGATTTAAAGGGACAATCTGGGCTCTCTAGATTAAAAAAAACATTGAAAGTATTGTCGGAGACTTTCAAAGCTGGATTCAACTGGTTGTTGTGGGTTTTTCGGGCTGTGTGGCTGTGGTTTGGTAGATCTTGTTCCTAATGTTTCACCTGTATCTGTGGCTGGCATCTTTAGAGGTTTATCACAGAGAGGAGTCTGTTATACAATGTGTCCAGACTTCTCTTATAACAGATTTCTCTCTGTGGTACACCTCTGAAAATGCCAGCCACAGATGCAGATGAAATGTTAGGAGCAAGATCTACAGAGACCTAATGGCTAGGCTCTGGATGATCTGTGTAGATGGCCAATCAGGTATTTTACTAGCTAAAGCCCAAAAGCCCTCAAAAAATTCCACAAACAACTTATTTCCTTGGCACATATGCATAGTATCTCTTTTAGCTTGCTCCCCTAAGAAAGGGTTTTCAAAGTGCCTATGTAGGGCCATCACAAACTGTGGAGGGAGCGAAGTTTGAAGGCCTGTCAATGAAATAGTCCCAATAGTATGCCACTGGCCCCTCCAGTAAAGCTCCCACATCATGAACCCATTCCACTTCATTGGCATACTGGCCAAATCCCCACCAGGAAATTAAATCTAGATCAAACCAAGTTTGAAAATAAACTGCACCTTTGCATCGAGGTTTCAACCTCCCCACTGCAGCATGTTTCCAGAGAAGACATCTAGGCCTATCTTGGATTTAAAAAAATATAACAATCCCCACTACCATGCGATCAGCTTGACAAGTCTCTCCTGATTGGCTGTTGTGCCGTGTTGGGGCGGGACCTTTTTTTCTCCTGCAAAAAGGTGCTTACGTTATGACGTCAGCACGTCTCCCCCCGCCCAGGTTTCTGGTGGTTATTGTGCTCTCACAAGAACAGCACCATGCGCACTGATTGGTTGTAAAACCTTTGTGTCACACTCTACAGTGGGAAATTTGAACCAGGTTTAGACCCCCGATCCTCCCCTCCAAACTGGATTGAAGATGTGCTTTTGAAAAAGTAGTACTTTCAAGCACATTTGGCAAAAATGTGGGATAAGGGGAAAATGAGCACCAGAACCGGGATGAATCAATTGATCAGGCAGTGGGGAGTTCTTCCTGAATCCTTGATATTTTGAGTCAGTATCCCACAATTAATTGACTGTGGGGAATCGGCCACTGTCTACCATAGTCCTGCATATGGCCATCCACTTGCATCAGGAAGTAAGGCAGATTGTTAGGGGTGCCATTGAATTGTACATTCAATTGTCTACGAGGCACCGGGGCCTCAGCTGGCCTTCCCCCCACCCCTGTTCCATGCATTTGACAACCCATTTGTTGCATATACTCAGAGCCCGATCGAAAGCAAGGGAGGCTGCCACCATAGAATATGAGTCATTTCGAAAGAGTGCATCTCATTGGGCAGGCCAGCATTGGTACTTGATTCATAACCAGACTTGGGTATTCACAGTCCACCCTTTGGCAAAGGTGCAAGGGGAGGGGAACTGCATGGGGACAAGCACTTTGCAGGATTCTACCCGTCTGGTGTGCTGGGATTTTAATCAAAAGGGCTGCTGGCATGTTAAATGCAGGAACGACCATATATGTTCTGCCTGCCACAGCCCTCATGCTTGGGCACACTGCACCAAGGGCCCCTCACAGCAGCCCTTTCGCATGGCTGGAACCCTGGCTTCGCATGGCTGGAACCCTGGCTTCAGTGGCACAAGAAGAGACAACAGCAGCCAGGGAGGAGCACCTGATATGCAGGTGTGAAGGTCCTTCACAGTTTGCACTGGAGAAAGCTTGGAATTCCTCCCCTGGTGTCGGAAACAATAGAGGATGCATGGGATGACTTGCTAAGGGATACATATAATAGGACCTCTTTGTCCAATTCTCTTAAAATTGTGAATTATTGATGGGCCTGGCACCAGTAGCTCCACAACAATTTTGATGCCATTAGCTTAAAATCAGGTTCTCCAGCCCCCTGGAAAATTTATCCATAGGGAGTGATAGAGCCAAATAACTTCAAAATTCCTCCTCTTCAAAAAACCCCAGATACTAAACTGGTATTTGGAACCTGGATAACCAGGAATACTGATATTTTTTCAGCTTCCTGATATTCAGATCTAAAAATATTCTCTTTTTTTAAAAAACAACAACAACCACATCTCTTGTTATTTATGGTGCAACATTAAGGGTTAATATTTTGAAAATAGTGGAAGGGGAAAAATAATCCTGTTTTTTTTAATACATTGGTTTGTGGACCCTAAGGTTGAAACGAGGAATATGAATTTAACAAAGAAACTTTTCCTTCCTTCTCCATTCCACCAAACAGAAAGAGTCTTCAAGTCATGAAGAAGTATGAGGGAAAGCAGCTTCTGCCAAGTTTGCTCTCCCGGGGTCCTTCACTGTCTCTCCCCTTCTCTTTTCTCACTGCCAGTCCACAGATGAGGCCTCCTTCTGGTGAGGTGAAGCCAGAGAGCTTTCTATCAAAGCAAAACCCCAGATGGCTGGAGGCAAACTAGTTCGGGGGTAGCTTCTGCTGTTGCTTCTTCTTTTTACTATCATACAAGTTTGAGAACAGCTGCCTGATGACACTGACCACTAAACTTGGCTATAGTATTGCTTAGATGAATTATATGGGGAAATAATTCAAACACAACATGAAAGATTGCTCAAACTGATAATTTGGAAAAGAAGTTTAGTCTAGTATTCATGACAGCTAAGGAAAAGACTGGTCAGCCTTGCTAGAAGGAAAAAAGGAATTGCAATGAGTTGAACTAATGGGGGTATATCAGTTACACCAATCTTCACATCCATCTGCATTAAAAAAGTGTACTGCACACAACGCCTTAAGCAAATCCCTCAGTTTCCCTCCACCACCCCGCCCCCCCACACACACATTTTTCCTCTTCTAATTTTGCTTGCTTGGGAGGAATGGCTAATAAAACAAAACATACAAAAAGTCTGGAGGGGGTGATGGGTATATTGTATAATTCTAATTAGGAAAAACATGTTTTTCTTCTCAAAATCATACTGAATCCTTCCAAGTTATAAAGCAGGGGGTGAGGGTTGAGTAGGAAGCAAATTAATTTTCTATTTGTGTGTTAGTGATAGTCTTTCTGTTAAGAACAGTGAATCACTGCTTTTGAAATATTATAACCAGATGGGCCATCACTATAGCAACTGCAAAAGACATCAGGTCAAGTGATTAAAAACCATTCACTCTTGGTGACCTACACCTTGAATTCCTCACCTACAAATGTCTAAACATTCTGGGATCCATGCAGAGTATGCAAAAGGTGAAAGGCTTTTTGTACAATTGCACAGTAAAACATATTTCATATTTTAGAGAAAGGTCAACTGCTTTTTCTTTCTTCAGCTTAAACTTCACACTTCAATATGAACAGGATAGGCCAGAAGACAGATTCTGATGCAGAGACTTGGTTTGCATATTTAGTGAACTGGTTGGAAGTACTGCAATCCTCTATTCCAGCATGCAGGTAATATGGCATGTGGTTAGGACTCTTCTCGTGGCTACATGATCACTCAATAATTCAATCTATGTGGTTCTTTCCTCATTTGGGATGGTCTCAACAATGACAAAGTGAAGACTTCTGCTAGCCTAGCTGATGACTGGATTATGTTCTTGATCATTATGGCAGGTGACTATTATTAGATTTCAAGATGGTTTTGAACAAAGGAACACTTTTTAATATAAGGAATTAATTCTGATTAAAAGTTTATTATTATTTAATATAAAGAAGATGACCCTTCTGTCTAGCTAATGATCAAGATAAACAAGACTTCATGGTTCTGTTTTCAAAGGGCTATTTTTCACAAACATTGTTACAGGAAGTGGAATTTCATTTTATGTAATTCGTTTTTTAAAATATATTGTCATTGTATTGTCGAAGGCTTTCACGGCTGGATTTAACTGGTTGTTGTGGGTTTTCCGGGCTGTGCAGCCATGGTTTGGTAGATCTTGTTCCTAATGTTTCACCTGCATCTGTGGCTGGCATCTTCAGAGGTGTATCACTGAGGGAAGTCTGTTACACACTGTGTCCAGTGAGAAGGGAATGTTTAAGCAGGGTACATATTGTCCATGTCCCAGAGTGGGGAACCAGTCAGTAAGTGTTTGGGTGGAACTTGCTATGCAAAATTGTGGCTGATAGTATTGTGTTGCGAGTGGGGTTTATCAGTCCAGGAAGTGATTCACATTTGCATTCCCTGCAGCAGCAACAGTCTTAGTGAATGCAAACCCTGTGTCTGTGTGGAGTCCATTTTCCATGAACCAAGCATCCCTTTGCCTTTGATTCTGGTGTTTTTAATTACTGGTAGCCAAGTTTCATTAATTTTCAGAGTCTCTTCCTTCTTGTTGACATTTTCTTGGTGTTCATGGATTTCAGTGGCCTCCCTGTGTAGTCTGACATAATAACCTTCCGAGTTGTCCAAAATGTCAGTATTTTCAAATAGAATGTTACGTCCAGTTTTGTTTAGAGCATGTTCTGCTACTGCAAATTTCTCAGGATGGTTAAGTAGATAGTGTCTTTCTTGCTCCTTGATAAGTGTCTGAATGCTGTGTTTTGTAGTTCCAATGTAGACCTTTCCACAGCTGCAGGGTATGCAATAGATTCCTGCAGAAGTGAGGGGGTCTCGCTTGTCCTTTGCTGAGTGTAGCATCTGCTGTATTTTTCTGGTAGGTTTGAAAATTGTTTGTAGGTTATGTTTTTTCATCAGTTGTCCAGGAAGGTGCCACCAATTTGCTACATCTGAAGGTGCCAAAAAAGGCCAAAGTAAAAGCAGCTTGGAAAAGCTTCCTTTCAAACTGGGCCAAACAAACTGAATTTGCCACTGTCAGCAAGGACTGTAACAGTTTCTTGGTGATAGGCCGACAGCTGTCCTGAGTGAGGGGAGCCGAACAGCACTATCCCGCTACAGCCCTACAAGCTAAAAATGATGTGGTGGTGTCATTGATTCTCACTGCTTTGAAAAGAAAGATAGAGCTTCCAAAGGAACCCATGTGGTCCTTGGCATGAAACCCTGTGACCTCAAATGGGCCAAATACTGTAAAAGTAAACCTTCAGCCATCCCCTGGTCCATGGCCAGGCCCTGTGGTGAGGCAAAGTCAAGGAATGTGGCAACTGCTCCTTGGTATGAGCTGCAGGGGGCTGGCACTAGGGATTGGAAGATGTCGTCTGCAATCATTCACTGCCAAGGCTCCAGAGCTGTTCTGGGAACGTGTCTGGCTCCATGTTGGCCTGCGGGGTGGTGGAGCGGAAACAGTCCACCTGGAGGCGAAATAAGACGTCAGCAATGCAGTTGGTTATCCCTGGAATAAAAACGGCCTTGAAATATTATTAACCAAGCAAAGTAACACCATTTCCCATATCAGTCGCATAACTCTGCCTGAACAGCTAGACTGCCTGTTCACAACTCACACAACTGCCTGATTATCGCACCAGAAAAGGATTGAGCGATCCCTAAATAGATCCCCCCATATGTGGACCACGGCCACAACTGGAAAAAGCTCCAGAAAGGTAATGTCCCAAAGGATGCCTACAGCAGACCATGAAGGTGGCCAAACTCCAGTAAATTAAATCCCAAAACCAATGCCACCTACTGCATCAGTGTGAACTTGCAACCCCTCCCTAGGTTTCAGTGTGGTCTGCCATAAAGAAATCCCAATATAGTGTTCTAGAAACTGAAACCATACCCATAAGTCCTGCTTCAGCCCAGATGTAACCCTAAGACGATGATGGGGAGCCTGGCAGCCGGACGGAGAACATGCCAGCCGAGTGCAAATCACCTGCCCTGCAGCCACCACCCTACAAGCAAAATTAAGGTGGCTAAGCAATGATTGAACCTCATGCAGTGTGCATTTTCTTTTTTGAATATTGGCTTCCAGCAATGCCTGAAGTGTCAGCAGCTTTTCCCATGGAAGAGATGAGGTCCCTGCCTCAGTGGCCAGTAATATCCTGAGATAAGTGAGGTATACTGAAGGACTCAGTCTTATCAGCAGCCAAATGAACCCCAATCTCCTTTGCCAAGGCCTGAAATGTGCCTAAGCTCAGGGCGCAAGCCGCCGAGCCTGGGGGACCCACAAACAGAAAATCATCTAAATAATGTGTGACCCTAACCCCTGGCAGCTGGTCTCTTACTGCACACTCCAAAAAGGTACTGAACGACTCAAATGCCGCACATGATATTGAGCATCCCATAGGTGTAGCCTATGTACCAGAACCCATCATACTTGAAGCCTAACAGATCAAAATCCCCAGGGTGAATGGGCAGCAGCCGGAATGCCATTTTCTTTCCTCCCCTTCTCCAATCAGGTTTCATAGACTTAAAAATTCTAGGCAAAACGTTAGGAACAAAATCTACCAGACCACGGCCACACAGCCTGGAAAACCCACAAGAGGGAGTTGTTCAGAGGCCTTTTCAATATCTCCCACACCAATTGCACATGAGATTCCTCATCGTTGGAGTAAATGAGTACACCACCACTTCTTTGAACAGTAAGTCTTGAAGAACATCATTGATAAGGCTCATAAAGACCCCAGGGGCTCTGCTTAACCCAAAGGGCACCACTTGGTATTCAAATTGACCATAACATGTATTAAAAGCTGTCACATTTTCGAAGACATCTGCTATTCTAACTCGGTAATACGCTTCCTGTAAGTCCAGTTTAGTAAACAAGTGCCCCCTTCTCAAACTGGTCAACAAGTCCTTGATTAGTGGAAGGTAGTATTTACTGGAGGTAGAAATAGCATTGAGACCTCGATAATCCGTACATAAACTGACAGATCCATCCTTCTTCATAACAAAAAACACCAGAGCGGCAAAGCTGCTAGTGGCCTTCTGAATAAAATTCCGAGCTAAATTTTTATCCAAAAACTCTCAAAGTGCATCATCCTCTGCTGGACTCATGGGATAGAGGCATCTCATAGGCAGTTTGGCACCAGGAACCAATTCTATTTTACAGTCAGTCTTACAGAAATCAACAGGGGGAGGGTCTTAAAGGGGGCAGAAATGCCAGGATGCCATTGCTGGGAGAGGGAATAGGGCCTGCACTCAAAGCAAGCCCATACCGCCACAAAAAAATAATCAAACACTCTAGACCAGGGGTAGGGAACCTGTGGCTCTCCAGATGTTCAGGAGCTACAATTCCCATCAGCCTCTGTCAGCATGGCCAATTGGCCATGCTGGTAGGGGCTGATGGGAATTGTAGTTCCTGAACATCTGGAGAGCCGCAGGTTCCCTACCCCTGCTCTAGACCAAGCAAAACAACCACTAGCCAAAGGCTTTAAAGCAGACAGAACTAACAAATAACTAATGCAGAACCAGGAAAAAAATCCCAGCAGAAGCACAGGGCAACGTGGCAAACCTTAAACAACAAATAACAAAATCAGAGAATCCAAGACAATGTCAAACCAGATAATCCTCCAAGCAAAACTGATTTAACAAGGAATATTGCCCAACAAATTTTCAAATAAGAGAATCTGCACCAACATACAAACCAAGAATTTACATTAATAGTGAACCAGATAATCCAATTCAAAAAACAGACCTGGCGCAAAGTAATTAGAGCAAAAAAGTATATCAACAACCCTTGAGCATCTATTATAAATCAGTCACTAACTGTCAGACTTCAGTCCAAAACAAAGAACCTGTAGATGTTAGCTATAGTCTTTATTGGGAAACCAAAGATCAGAACAAGCAATAGACAATTTCAAAAAATCACAAGGCAAGGCATGGGCTTAAATTCCCCTTCCCCCTGACCCTATGGCCAAAAGGCATGAAGCCCCCCACCCCAGAATCAAAGCAAGAGTATACAAAGGAAATCAAAAGTACTGAAGGAGATGGCATTTCACACTGATAGCAGTTTGAGCCAAACCAGACCCTCAAGGACAACTGGACAAAACATGAGATAGCTGACACCTGGGTGAGAATAAGCATCCATCACTCCAGACTCCCCACCCCAATGACAGAATGTAGCCATTCTGACACTAACTTAGGCTACCTTCCTTTACCCACTAAAAGGTCACTATTCATCTGCTACTTTAAAATCCCTACAGAAAAACTTTGCAGCCAATTGTCACCTGATCTCTATTCTAACTTTTTTCAGCAAAATAACAAAGAGAGCAGTGGTAAACCAACTCCAAGTCTTCTGGGCTAACTTTTCCTCTCTAGATCCAATTTCAATTTGGTTTCAGGCCAGGTTATAGGACAAAGCATGGTAAACTAATTAAGAGCAGTGGGCTCTTATCAAGTGAATTGGATTTGTTTCCTTGCTCCTCCACATGAAGCCTGCTGGGTGACCTTGGGCTAGTCAAAATTCTCTCAAAACACTCTCAGCCCCCCCACCCCCACAGGTGCTTATTATGGGGAGAGGAAGGGAAGGAATTTTTAAGCTGTTTTGAGACTCTTCTTTTTCTATCTTTAGTTGATGACCTCTTTTTGAAGCTGATAATTTTTGGCATTTTTGCAAGTGTCTGTCACAATCCAGTAACTAAAGGGTTCACTGTTTGTATGTAAACCAGTTGCTGAAGTCACTGCTTTATGACCTGCTCCACTGATTAGCTATTGGTCAGTCAGTTAGACCTTGGTTACATGCCAGAAGTCACATAGCCCAAGGTTATAAAGTTAACTTTATTTCTTTATTTGACCGGACACTAGCACACTTGTTCTGAGCCACGAGGCTAACAAATTAGCAAATTAGCTGCAAGATGTAATCTTTTACTGTAAATATGTAATAGAAAAGTATATCTTGTTGTTTTATCCCATGTAACCCTTCCATAAGCTAGTAAGGTATTTTTATACAAAAGGTACTCAAAGCATCCCTGGCT
The DNA here is from genome assembly GCF_021028975.2 of Sphaerodactylus townsendi. Lineage (NCBI taxonomy): Eukaryota > Metazoa > Chordata > Lepidosauria > Squamata > Sphaerodactylidae > Sphaerodactylus > Sphaerodactylus townsendi. Next base: position 83,380,543 of record NC_059431.1, on the reverse strand, counting down.
ATCTTTATTTTGCCATTCCACATTTCTGCTAAGTTTCTCTTCGAATATATATTAAAAACCCTACAATAATACACTGCTGCTGGGCAACACAGTGAGGGAACATTTCCTCCACAACAGTGATTTCTATACATATACACTAACATTTATAGCACCGCTAATTCCAAAAGCCCAGCAGTTCATAAGATCAGGGAAACCCTAACGAAAAGTTTCCTCTCACTTGGGGGTTTTGCTCCTTCCACTCTCCCTTTCCCGCCTCACAGGGTTCAACAGCCAGCATTTCCCTAAAAAACAAAAAGAACAGGGACAGCCTGCACAATATAAATATATGGAATATCAATATTACATTTAAAGGGCTAACCCCCCTCCAAATGGCAATCTTCATTCTTGGCTTGGATGGGGAAGTGTCTGGGAAGTGGGGCAAGCTGTGCAGAGGGCAGTGGGGCACTCTTTGCATTTTAACAAGGAAATGCAAGGAGACCTCACAGCAAAGGCATTGAGGGGCAAGGAGTGGCATGGAAAGCACTCCATGCATAATGGGCTTGAGTGTAGGACAAGTCCAAAAGCATCTCTGTAGATCTTATTGCATTTATGTGCACCCTTTGATACAGTAGAACATGCTATCTTGATGAGGCTCCTTGAGGCAGAAGGGGATGTGCATTGAACTGGTTCAAATAATTCCTGTGGATCAGACTCAAAGGGCTGCTACTGGAAACCAGTTATAGATATTCAGAGGACTCAAATCTCCCTAATTAAAAATAAGAGACCTTTGATTTCAGTGGGATAATACTTGGCTGTTGTACCACTTTTCAGGTGGTTTGCTGCAAGCACTTTTTAAACTGGGATGAAGATCATTATCCCTATTTTTCTAACATTAATCCCAAAGAGCGCATCATCTGTCACTAACTGTGTGGTATAAAACTGCTCATTTTGTTTCCACTCATTCACTCTGGAAGCAGAGCTCAGAACAGTCCCTTAGGCATATTCATCAAAAACTGTGATCTGGCTGATTAAAATGCAGAGATACTGGCATTTGTCTTTACCTGGAGTCCATCATATCTGTATTGTTTGAATCTCATTAACACTGTGATTCCAGTCTTCTTTTAGCATTGTTTTCCACTTTTTATGCAATTAATTAAGCAGCCACATCTTGTTGTCTGGCACATAGTTGTTGTTTTTTTGTAAACTCCTATGATAGCATTTGAAAAAACTGTCTCCATATCACTGATGCTGTCTTCTTCTTGAGGGTAAATTTCCAGCCATAGTGTAGAATTTGGAGTCACTGAAAATAGCATTGCATTTGTGTGAGCACATCAGATCTTACATACATCTGAAATATACCTATGGTTGCTCTTTGATCTTTTCTACTTTGTGATCTCAGTATTTGGAACAAATTTCTTTTGCACATTTTTTTTGGTTCTCTGTGTATCTCTGGTTAGTCTTTGCCTGTGTTCCTCTGCTCTTTGATTTCCATTCTTATTTGAATGTTAGGTACTTGTACCTGCAGGATACTTGCAATATTTGTCTAAAGAATCCCCCCAATATACTTCAGCTGATCCCTTTTTTTAAAACAGAAATTTCTCATTCACAAAGAAGTATTCCCTTTTGTGAATGCTTTAGTACACATGACAATAACATCAATAAACACTTTCTATTTTTGGGACCCATTAATAATTGATAAGTTATTAATTAAGCAAATATTTTCCTCTTGGATTTTCCCTAATTGCTCCCTCTGCTGATAATTCTTCTGGTCTCTAATGAACTAGAGGAGAACCACATTCATATCATTACCCTGATAACCTTTCTTTGTGTAGATATTTCTCTGATGTCAAATTTGTCAGAGACTTTTGAATTTATAGATAGTAAGAAGTCTAAACACCACAAAATTACTTTTAGCACATTTCTAGATGTTTGCTTAGGGTGGATTTACATATCCACTTTGTTGTGGTGATGTGGTCACCAAGGGAGTGCCCATTTACTAAATTAGCAGAGTATTGATGAGCAATGATGAAACAGATGTTGAAGCAGCGGCTTACTCGCGAGTAGGTCACCTTGCAGGATGCAATGCAAACAAGAACCGAAAGACACACAGTCACCAGTGCAGTTCTGTTTATTGCTAACTACTGTCAAAGTGCTCCGCCAGACCACAGGTGTTTCCAGGCACACTTTACCCTGTAGTCTGTGCCAACTATATACAATTGAGGTGCCAATCAGGTGCCCATGTCTTATCTGTCTTTGCACACGGTACACAGTTGTGCACACAGCCCTAATTATGCACACGGTACCTGCTGGAAGGAGGGTCCACCTGTCATTTAGATTTTGTCCATCTAAACACATGTTCTGACAACAGATGTATAGAAATAATAACAGAATAAAGTGAACAGGAAATTCTAACTGAATTTTCCATATAAAAGGGAGTAAATTCCTTCTCCTTCATGAATTCATTGAACAACACTGAACATCTGCACAGGGCTATGCAAAACTCATTTTCAGTGTTTATATGGAAATAATAATCTCATGATCCTCTTTGGAAAATGTTTAGCTTTGAATTGTTTCTTTATGACAGTTAATAATGCTCAGCCACACTATTCTATAAAATGATAATAATGTTGGAAGGTTGTCAAAATTATATTTTCCATGCAAGAACTTAGCTTTCTCCTCCAACAATAAATATGTAGGTCTTGAATATGACAAAAAAATAATGCACACTAGTGATAAATGAAGCAATTAAGTATCTTGTGGAGAGTGAAGACACAGAGATAAAGAAATAAATATCAGATCAAAAGCTTATAGCCAGAAGCAACAAATGTTTAGGAAAATGATTTTCAGGAACTTAATGAGGAAATGGCAAGAAATGAGGGGAATAGAAGAATGAGGGTTGGGGGTATTTTTTAAAAAAGTGGAACAGTGAAAATGGTATTTGGCATAAGATATGTTGGTTCAGTTATCACCCTTGTAACTTGTCCCCAAATTTGAAGTCTCCTGTATTGCACTGCATAAAGTTTTACACTCATTTATATTTTGAGGCCCCTTCCAAGGTTTCCCACACTTCCAATTTTATTGGTGCTTCAAATATGTTTTAACACTTAACTATTTAAGCTCAGGGTGAAATGGTGTCAGACCATAGGCCATTGACTCCAGCACATTATTTCCAATAGAAACCAGCTGGATACGTTCATAAATATGTTCGTATTGTTTGTCCACGGCATCTGATATTCAGGAATAAACATCCGCTGAACGTGAAGGTTTTCACCATCAACCACTTGCTGGAATTATTTATCTTGAATTTGTCTAACCTTTTAAAACAGCCAACTTTAAGTGTTTCTCATTTAATGTATTTAATTTAATTAAGCTGCATTGTGTTCTGAGGGTGTGGTGTTTCCTGCCTAATTTTTGCAAAGTTGTCAGTTTTAAATGCTTGTATCAATTTCATTGATGCATAAGGTACAGCAGTTGTTGTTTTTTAAGCACAGACACAAACAAAAATCAGGCACATCTCTAAGAGTTAATTTGATTATTTTCTTTGAAACAAACATCCCCGTGTCAATCCTTAGTTTCAAAAATACTGTGACAGGTCCTAGGAAAATGAGTCTGAAGTCCTTTCTCAATATGCAGAATAAATTTGTGTGGTGTTTAGTTGCATGGACATTCTTAAGGTAGGGCAAGATATAAATTGAATAAATAAATACATTTCCTTGTCCTCTTCTACAAAAAGAGAATATTGTATGTGCAGTGGAGAGTCCCTTTCTGTTTTTGAATGGAAGCCTTGAGGACAAGATTTTAATGTTACTGTAGCTAGGAATGAGATGAAGGGCCCTTTATGCATGGAGGTTTACCACACATCTGTCAGCTTCACAGTAAGTTTTTCATGTTTTGTTTTTTGCTTGTTTAAATGGGATTCTCCTGCTGTGAAGTGTTCTCAGCTGAGCCAATCCATTTTACCCACTCCTGTAATATCCAGCCTAAGAGGTTGCTCTCTGCTGCCTTGTGTGTGTTTGTGCCATGTTGAATCTAGCATTATTTTGCTAGACCATGTACATTTCGTGTAGATCTCACTGGTCTGTTGCTCCAGTGATAGACTGGCAGCATTATTTTTTTAAAAAAATCTTCTGATCGTTCTGAATTTCTGCCCTGAAAATGGGCAGAATTGCTGTTGACTGTGTGAGGAAAAGAGAAAATCTTCTGCATGCCAAATGCATTTCGTTTCCTTTCATTTTTCCCTGCTGAGGAAAATCGCTTTTTCAGAAGTTTAGGAAACTATGGATTCTCTGATCTGAGGCATGTAAGTTTATGGGGAAATGTGTGCCTTATGGTGAATCCAATCTGAAGGGAATGTACAGTCATGTGAAAGAGACCATGAATGCATAAATGGCCAAGAAGACTTCTTAAAAGAGAAGAATTTTCTCCAAGAAAATAAGATCGTATAGTACAGTTGATAGTCTAAAACATGATAAACCCTTAATGCCAATTTAAGACACTGTCTAATCCTCATACAGGTCTCTCCTTTAAATCCTCTTCTTTGATGGCTAAAGAGCTATTAACTTTGTCCCACATCTTGGGTGTTACTAATAGATACTTAAATGGAAGTTGCTCTCAAATGAGAATGAAATACCTAAAAATATAGTGATGGAGAACTTGCACAGCCACTTCCTCCATTCAGTCACCCTGCAGGTAGCCATGTAACTACACAAAGGCAGGGCATAGGGCTGTGCACTCTCTCCCCCTCTCTGTCCCCAGGCTTTCAGTGAGCATGGAGCTGCCATATGCACTTGACTAATATATGAATACCATAGTAGACACATATGAAAACCAGTGTTGGTAGTGGTTAGGAGTGGCAGACTCTAATCTGGAAAATTGGGGTTGATTCCCCACTCCTCCACATAAAACTTGCAGGGTGATCTTGGGCCAGTCAGTTATCTCAGAACTCTTTTAGCAAATGAAGAGGCAGGCAATTCTGAACATATCTTGCCTTGAAAACCCTAAAGGGTTGCAATAAATCATCTACATGACTACTCAGCTGGATAAGAAGGCTTTTGTTCAGATATATAAAGTCTATGAATTGGAAAATCTGAATGTCTAGTAATCTGTTTTGTTTGTTTTTTCATTTGTCCCAATCTGTCACACTTGTTTAGGTGTGTCAAAACTCTGTTTTGTTTTTGTGGGGAAAACATGGGCATCTGGAGGCAGTTTCCCCCTGGTGAGCACACTCCTGGCCCAGAGCTGGCATCCCAATGTCCTTGTGGCCACCCATCTCACCTGGGCGAATGTGTATTGGACAGTCTGTTGACTTGCAGACTTTCTGGCTCTCTGTGGCTATGTACACATCGCTGGTATTGGTGCTGCAACATCTGCCTGGAGACCCTGCCCTTCCATTGTTTTCCCTCCCCGCTAAATCCCTTAAATAAACGGGTGTCAGAGCCTCTTGAGAGAGATATATACTTCAGAGCTCTTTCACCGGACTGCATCCTTGGTCTCCATCTCCTTTCATCTCGCAACAGTTTTGTTTTTAATTGCATTTATCTGCTGACTTCTTTAATCACAGGAATCAAGGTGAGGTCTTCCTTTCAAGCATTAACTTGAACCAGACCTGCTTAACTTTAGCAAGTTTGCTGGATGATCTGTATCACAGTCATGCTCTGAGCCCTATGGAAAATTCTTAGAAGGAGCTAGAGTCACCAAGAAAGCTCGGGAAAATATAACAAATTATGAGACACTGTGGAGAAATTGCTTTTTTGGCTTTCTCCCAGCTTGTTTGTAGCTGCTTTAGTTGAAGGTCACACTCCAGTTGTGGGATATTTCCTTAACAGTTGAAACTTCAACAACTTCTTTCAAGTATTTGCACCTGATAGCAATAATGACTTAGCACCAAACTGTCTTTGTTTTTTTAATTACCATAGTATTATTTTTAATTAAAAATTTTATAAATATAAAATCAAAGTCATCACAGTTACAATCAATAACAGTAGCACTAGGTACATATACATAATAAAAATTAAATTTTTCATACCTAACCATATATAATTGGTTTCTGCCTCAATCCCAGAAAAGATTACTTTAATCTTATTTACAATTTGAAATAAAAAAGTTTTTCATAAAGAAAACTCTAATTGACCTGCTAATATTAAGTTAACTCCTTTATCAAATTTAAAACAACTGAAATTAAGTAATGAACCACTAAACTAACAGAATTAATTCTTGTATCCTTGCTTATTTACTAATTTACTAATATATTATTAACATATATCCTGCTAAGTTACATTTCATTAAGCTTCTTTTCTAATTATATAATCAAGGGAAACCATATTTTCTTCCTCCAAGAGAAATTATAATTTCTACCATTTTATTGACATAGAGGCTGTACCTTGTCTCTCCAATCCTCTAGAGTAGGTAATCTGTCTGTTTTCCATAGAGCACAATTCTAGCAGCTGCTGCTAAATGAAAGAATAAATGTTCGTATCGTCGTGGTATCTCATTCAATGATAAGACTGGACTCAACAAATATATAATAGGTTTAAGTAGAAATTGTTGTTCAACGATTGTAATGACTTGGTTATGTACTGTGTCCAGTAATCCTTCACCTTCCTGCATTCTCATTAAGTATGTTGAAACATTCCAACTTTTTAATTCACTTCCAGCATACCAAAGATCTGTTTTTATTTATTTTGGATAGTTTCTCTGGTGTTAAGTAGCTTCTAATTATTATTAATGTGATTTGTCTGCTTATGCCACCTGACCAGTAGTTTCTTAAAACTGCCCTTCAAAATTCAAAGGATCATCTCATTCTCATTACTCTCTCAACTTATCTGAACTTATCTGAACTTAACTTTTTTTTCCCTGCCAGCTATCTTAGGCATTTCGATGCTGTTCGACTCTGCCAGCCAGCACTTATCAGCAATACTTTTTGTCTTTCACTTAGCTTGCTTTTTGCTTTGAAAGCTACATTACCAATGTTTTATTTTGTTATTTTAATCTTAGCTATTTTCTGATGTTGCTTGCCCTCATGCAACTGACTTTATGTGGGTATGGCAAATGTTATTTTGTTTATTAAGCATGTGCTGTACTCAATAAACCTTAAAAATATTTTCTGCATTTTTTTTGCCTCTTTAGTTGTGTGTGCTCCCCAAACCCTGACCCATGTTGAGAGGTGGCTAGTCAGCACTTTTTCTACAGACACCCTGTAGTGGAGCTTGCCAAAATGATCATCACAATAATTTTGAGTGGCCAAACTTAAAAATAAAACAGAAGAACAGGCATGATTCATTCACATCATAACATAGCTTCCATTTAGACCTAGCAATTGTTATTCAGAGACATCCTGCTTTCAAACATTGAGAATCCATCAGTTATATCTAAGTGCTAATATTATTGTTTAGTGGATCAAAGGACTCAGAGACATGCTACTAAACAGAACAAAAAGCAACCCATGTTCAATCCTGCAAGTTCCATGAAATTCCAATAAACATTTTAAGGGAAATCTTACAGAAAATCCCTTTTTCTGTTTTTGTACTGAGGCAAGCAAAATATTGTTGGGGCCCTTGGTGGGATGGAAAAATGGTGATAAAATCTACAAAATCACAAGCATTTGTTCATTCTAAAGTGAAGAAAATTAGATGAGAATTTAAGCATTTGTTCTACCCTTTTATCCATCACCTCCATTCATTTTTACATTATGTTTCAGCAGAAAGATCAACAAATACAACATGATTTCAAATACAATTATGATAATAAAGAGCTCTAAAGGGTTTGTTGTTGTTGTTGCAGATGCTGCATGTATAATTGTCTCTTTCAATCCTCTCTATCTTATTTTCCCCTCCCCTATTTAAATACCAACCAGATACAACAGAAGCAGATCCAAATTAAAGAGGATTTGTCAGGTTCTTGGGAGAGCATGATTAATGAGTTGCTTATCCTGACCCTAAGGCTTGATGAGTGTTACAATGTGGAATAGAAATAAGGATTATCATGTAACACTGACACAGCAATAATGATAATCTCAGTGCTGATGAGCAAAACAATGGGAGCCGATAAGTACTTTGTGCTTGTACTTCAGAGGAGACATGGATTGAAAACTATGCCTCCTTGAAAAATGGCTCCTCATCACCTTATTAAATATCAGCAGCTAGTTCAAGCTAATTTGCTTGAATAATGTGATCAAGAAAGATGGGAAGGTGAAAATGCTTGGACTAAGAAAAGTCTGCTTTTGAAGAGGTTTAGCTGTGGCATGCATGGATTTGTTTGTAGGGCAAGTATCTTACAATTAGGAATGAATACATCTGTCATTTTCATTTCTTTGTGGTTTATATATGCTGCCATTCTGAATAGTTTCAGGGCACTGATTTTTATTACTGGGATCATTCTTTTTTGTTTCTTTTACACATTTTTAGTATAATTTATTTGCAATTAATATTGTGTTTGAAAATACAAATGTAGGTCATTTATATATGGGCACTATATGTACAAATATAATGGGCTGAGGAAAGAAAATATCTTGTTTTGGGGAAGAACTTCACACGTCTCTTCCCCAAAACAGGCTCAGCCTGTTATGTTTATTTCAACCCAGGTTTTACAAAACATCGTTAACTAGCAATCTTTCTCAAAAATCCCTGATTTCAAATACTTCCTGCTTGCCTATGTGAACTACAGCATCAGGAAGCGTCCAATTTCCCCCCTTCTGTCCACCATTCGAGTGGATTCTCTGGGGCTGCCATTTTCATATGGAGGGAGATCCTCGGTTGCAGGGAGAAGATTCTTGGTTGTGGGGAAATCTCTTGCTGCCCATCATTCAAAGGTTCCAAAAATGAAACCTTTTCATTTTTTTCATATAAATATATTAATATTTCAGTATAACAACAACAACAAAGAGGGTTTTCCCAAGGAACAGTACAAGCAAGGTCTCCTTCTGTTTCCACCCCACTTTCCCCAGTCTACTTCTGCCCTCCTCAATGACCAGGAGGGCTTTAAAAAACTTTATTTCAAACATACCTTTATTTTAAAAGAAGCCTTTCTCTTCTATGGCAGAGGAGGGAGAGAGAGAGGAAAGGAGGGTAGAGAATATCAGCTGTACACATGGTCCCATTCTTTAGCAGTGTGTAGTCCATGGAATTAACTTGCCTATTTCATTGTTGGGGGGGGGCAAGATTATTTTTGGAAAAGGTTACAGTATCATTATACTGATAAACAGTACTTGAAAGGCTTTCACAAAGCCAGCTGTCATGAGACTAGTGGGTGTGATGAGATCTGTGCCTTTAAGAATGACTCATTCAGCGGAGTTAAGAGAACCAGGAAAAACAGGCCTGGGAGAGTTCTCAGCAGGCCTGGTAGAGTTCTCTGCAGAAAAACTGCACAGCAGGAGTGAGTGCTTTCTCACATGTAAACAGAGAAACACAAGGAGACACCACTATAAGCCAATTGTGAACTGGAAAGCCAAAGTAAGTGTTTCAAGTATTAATCATTATGTTGATCGTTACATCATGCTTGCTTACATTTTAGTCCTTATGAGAATGCTTGAGTTTCTATTCACATGAGAAAAAGCAAAATCAAAGCATGGATATTTGAAACAAGCTTGTAAAGTTTGATAGCATCTCTTCTTACTGTATTAAGATCACTATAGCAAAAGAAACTCATGAGAAGAGAAACGAACGAAAACTCTATGGGTAGAAAAAAGCAAATCTGCATTAGAAAATGAAAAGGTACCACAAATAAGGCTTAGGGGCTTCTCAGAATAATTGATATGAATGGCTAAGGTCCAGTACCTCTGTCCATTCTATCTAATGGAAGGGAAATATATAATTTATTATAAGTGATTGTAGATGGTGCAGCAATTAATGAAGAGCTATGCAGAGCAGCCATTATGCAGTGTAAAAATAGTATTCATGGGATACAAAGAGGGAAAAGACAAATCTAGGCAGGTATCCCTTTCATATCAAGGAGATAGTAGAGGATACTACAGACATCATAAAGAGATAGGAGACTGTACTAGAAGCTGTACCTATGACACCCATCCCAGTTATTATCAGTCAAAATACACAGAGGAACATTGACCCTTGGAAAGCTTATTCACAGATGCTACAGTCCATTTATTTCCCCTCTGGAAATACAGTATGCCATTATAACAAGATTAGGGGTTGCTCCATTATGTGACAGCACACAGCATAAACCTATGTTTGCACAGCTCTACATAAGTATTACATCCTTAGGAAAGAGCAAAGCGAATTCTACTTGGATGTTTGAGTGGATGGTATATTCTTGCACTGACACAGAGGTAGTATGTTTCTGAAGGTAATTTGCCATTTATCCAGAACAATTCATATGGTGTGATAAAGCTGCTAATTGTTCTTATAATACAACTAAGAAGGGGAATGTTCAGGGGATTTTTAAGATAAACGAAGGCAGTCTGAAAGAGATATCACTGCTCATGGTGTATAGACTTATCCCACCTTTGCTTATTATAGGAACAATGCTAAATTTGAAGTTAGTCCCATTTTATTCAGTGTGGCTTATGCCCGGGACAGTGTTCTTGAGATTGTAGTCTTTTACAGGTTTTGTATTGGTTCTAAAATGAGCAAATCCTGTTTGATCACAAGGGGCTAATAGAAATCTGTGGGGGCAGGGTTTAGGACTAGGCTATAGTCCTAAAGACACTTTCCTGGGAATAAACTCAACTGAATAGCAAGTCTAAGTAGACCTCCTCATATCTGTATTGGGTCCCTGAAACCTAACTACTTAACCTGTCTGTAATAAATAGTACCATATTTTTAAAAGCCTGTACAAATTCCTCTCCCCCCCAAAAAAAAATTATGAATAAGTTATACAAAAAAAGACTGATTTTTTTCCAACATGCAATGCTATGTGAAAAGAAGAATCAATAAAGGATTTGTTATATAATAACAGAAATGTTGGTTAAGTTTAATGAGAATTACAGGCATTATTTTCACCTGGCATGTGACAGAGGTTTGTAACTTTCCATTCAACACTTACACCCCTCAGGAAAGAGAAAATGTAAAGAAAAGAATCCTAGTCAAAACCCAGTTTTTGATGTAACATCCGAAAAAGGCAGAGAAGAACTAGAAACTTTTTCTCTGCAAACAGCTGCTCTGGTTGGCAAATAAATAAATGGCTTTGTTAACTGCTGTGCCACAGAGCGAGACCATAAATATCCTTCCTTAGCAATTATCGCCAGGATTAGTAGATAAATCTTTGACATTCCTCACATTTAGTCGTTATAACAAAACTATTTCAAGTGGGTCAGAACTAGAGAGCCAGCACAGCATCTCAATTCTCTGCAGAGCTGGCAGGTTCACTTCTGTCATACACAGTGCTTTGATTGCATGGGCTTTGCTCAAAATGAGAGCATAGAGTTATTGCCTCTGGATTCACCAAGCTTTAAGTTACATAGGAAGGGGGGAACCTTAATGAGAAACCAATGGAGTGACCTATAGCAGTTCAGCTGCCACACTAAGAGGCTTTGGACAATGATCTAGGAGGTAATAGCTCTGGAGAAGTGACAACATTTCAGGATATACTAGATTGATGCTCAAAGGTTCAATGCCATCTGAGAAAGCTTATAGCCATACAGTCCCTTTTTACATTACACATACATTCCAACTTTTAGCCTACATAATCCCCACCAAGTCTATGAACTGTAGACAGATGGGAGGGCTTCTCCCTCTTGCTTCTCCTGAAATGCTGTCATAGCTTTAGTTAAGTATAGCATACCCTTAAAGCTGTGAAGTGTTTCTGTCTCATTCTCTTTGGGCTAAAAAACAATAAGTATTAACTTTCAACTCTGAATACCGTGAGGGATGGAAGACAAAAGCTGGCACAAAGAAACAGCAGTGATACTAGGCTATTAAGAACATGGTGACAGGACCCCTTGTAGAAAACATGGAGGACTAAATTGGCCCTGGTACATTCTGAATCTGAAAACGATAATTCATGGACAAGTATGTCGTGTATTATGCAGATATAGGTTAGCAGAGATTAGTAATGTAGTGATCAAACAGCCATTATGTCTTATTCACTTCTTAGCAATCAGCATTGTTCTCCTACTCCAGAAGACTGGAGTAGTTCAAGATGCTTTCAGCTGCTGGATGAGAGGTTCTTCATTTTATCCAAGCTTTTGCTCCAGCTCTGCATCTTCTTTATTTCTGAGGGAAATCTGGGGATGCTGAAGATAGGTGAATCCACTCAAAAGGGTCCTTGTCTGTGTGTTCTGGATTTTGAACAGAAGCCTGCTGTGATAGAGTAGAAAAGATTTGGGGTGGGAGGAGCCTTTGGGTATAGAAAGGAACATGCTGGAGGACTTCTCTATTAGAACCTGAGGAGGGGATGAGGCAGATCCTGACACGTGCTTAACTGTGATATTCCCTAACCTAATTATCTACTTCCTCCAGAAATAATTGCCTTGGGTCTCATGAAGGATTTTTGCTGCTACAAACCTGTGACTTCCCCTTCCTTCTCTTCCTGTGCTCCCCTGTTCCCTAGAAGAAGCATTTCAGGAGACATTTTCTGTTATATTAACAGAAATCCCTGGAGGATCTAAATCCTCATATCAAATGGAATAACAAATGTCATAACAAATGGAAGCTATTCAGTGGAAGTTGGCACCATGACATGTCAGAATGAGCATGTAAAAAAAGAGGCCCCTATACATTTCTGCTATTGCAAGTGAAAAGCACAGCATTCTCTTCTATTTTCTCCACTTGCCCAGGATAAAAACACAAAACTGAGTGGTTGAATTAATTTGTGGGTAACAGCATAATTAATATGCATCTGAAATACAACAATCTCCACTATTTAATAATGCAGCTTTACGTTCAGTGTGGCTGTACTTTCTAACAAGACAAACGCTTGGAAAGATTTTTTTCGCTGCTCTTCTTGCTTGGGCAACAACCCTGCCCACTTCCGCACATGCAGAATAATGCACATTCAATCCACTTTCACAATTGTTTGAAAGTGGATTTTGCTATTCCACACAGTAAAATTCAGCTTCAAAGTACATTGAAAGTGGATTGAAAGTGCATTATTGAAAGTGCATTTCATGTACAGAAGGGGCCCCTGATCCAAACGTCACACCATTTGTTATACTGTCATCTCCACAAGGTGGTAGACTTCAAGCAGGTGGCTGTTGTGGGTTCTTTGGGCTGTGTGGCTGTGGTCCGGTAGTTTTTGTTCCCAGTCATTCACCTGCATCTATAACTGGCATCTGCAGAAGGATATCATGGTAAGATGTCTTTCTCTCTGTGGCACAGTTTTGTTACTGTGACATTCTTCTGAAGATACCAGTCATAGATGCAGATGAAAATTTACTATCCATTTACTACAAAGATGGGAAAAACTGTATGCTCTGTGCTTCAAACATATGTCTTTAAAGACCATGATTATCTGGGGAAGAGAGATTGTTTTTTCCCTGTAATACAGATTGTAAGAATAGCTATTTGCTTCATAATATGTGAGAAAGAGCAGCCGTGAGTCACCGCAGCCACCATTGCTGCCTGGGAAGAGCATGGCAGAGAGGCCCCGTGGTGTCTGCCCTGGGAAGGGCAGAGGTAGGGCTGGCAGCCATGCCCCAAAAGGGAAAAGATGTCACAACGTGGGTGTCATCGTGACATCATCGGGGAGGGCCAGCCAGGTGGCCTATATAAGGCCTGGCCTGGCCTTAGGCCCTCCCTTCCAGCAGCAAGTGGCCTGCGAGTTTCCCACCCACCTTTCCCCCATTTGTTGATATTGTTAATGCCTGTGTTTTCTGTCATAGTCAACTGGGCGGGTTGCACATGGGAACTGATCAGATGGTGGAGAAGGGAGCTGGGGAGCTACCCCTCTTTAACAGAATGTCCTCAAGAGGTTTGGGGTAGAGCAAGCCACAAGTTAGGATGCCCAGGTGGGGGCTAATGAGGCTTGTGCCCCTTAGCAGAAAAGTGGTTCTTCAGCAGGAGGCTTTCTGCCCAGCTGAGTTCCCCTGCTGCTGCAGTGTGCAAAGCTAATCTCTGGCAAGAGACCTGCTGCCCAGCAGAGCTCCACTATGGCTGCGCAAGGTTATCAGTTTTCCTCCAACAGGGTGGTTGGAGGAAAGGTTTCACGCTGGGGGGGGGAGCAGTACTTGGGCTGCCTAGCATTTAGATCAGATCCCATGCTGCGTCTCATGCTTCTTTCATCGCAGTCAATAAAATGGTGTGGTCATTGAGGCATGGGATCTGTACTGGTCCTGTCCTCTGGTGGCAAAGTAAATCTATCCACAAAAATCACTATGCAGCTGCAAAGATGGTTGGCCTGATGTTTACATTGGACAACAAACAATAACATATATAATCCAAGGTTTTGTTTGTACGTTGATCATGGCAGGCAAATGTCATGGCAGACACATTTACCTGGAGAAGGAATCTCTGCAAAATTTTAGCATGACTAATTCTGGCTGCCAATCACAATATGCCCTGGAGAGAGTTATAAACCCAACCATTTTCATTGACATGTTCAAAAACTTTACAGTATTTGTATTGGGATTTATAGCTGCAATAGAGGGATTACTTGAAATCATTATATCTTATGGCCATTGCACGATGCTCACCCCATGAAACAGAAGTTTTTCTCAGCATTATTTATTTATCTACTGCATTAATGGCCTGCCAAGCAGCTTATAGTTTTCTCCTCTCCTCCATTTTAACAACAACACTGTGAGTTAGGTTAGGAAGAGAATATGTGCCTGGCTCAAGGTTGCCCAGCAAGCTTTCATTTGAAACCAGCTCTTCCAAAATCTGCTCTGCCACTCTATAAAGTATTGTGGCAGAGGTGAGCTTCTTGAAGACCTGTACAAAATAATAACCTTGTTTTACTAAGCCACTGTGCATGTCCATTAATGATTGCATGATTATGCTGTGATGTGGAGTTATTTAAAATGCTCTTCACTTAACAGATAAATTGGCTCCAAGACACCCTTTTCTTTCATGGATTCTGATACTAGGGAATTTGGTGCTTTTATTTTTGTAAAAGCTTACGTACTGTCCAAAATGAGAGAGTTTGATAACTGGCACTGCCTAGGAACTGGCATGATCCTTCAGTGTTTCAGAGAACAAAAACCATGGTTGTTGTGTTGATTATTCAAATGATAATTGTGAAGGTGAAGCCTGTGTATAGTTCATATGAGGAATGGGCAAAATTCTTTGAATTGGCAAAATGTCTGCAGCTCAGTAAAATCATCTCTTGGAGACAGAAGTTCCTCTCTTGCCAGTCAGCACTGCTTTTCAGAAGCCTGTTTCTGTTGTAAACAGACCAGACGGGCAGGCACAGAAATAGAATGCCTCAAAGAGCGGGTGTGATTCTCTTGCCTCGCTTTAATAACTGTATCACGCTTGGTTTTGAAGTGGTTGTGCCTTCCCAAACAGACATCCTGAAGGTGCCATCAGGCATCTGAATAACAGCCAGTGTTTGAAAGCATGCCAGTTTGATGGCAGTTAATTGGGAAACTGTGTGAGTCCACCATTGCACAAAGGCAAATTACACAAAGGGGTGACGCTTTCTCCCCAGCACCTTACAATGAGAAACGGCAGAGGGAGCTGTCAATCTTCACAGAAACAAAGACATGCATCAACCAGTGGTTAGCCACTGGTTTGTGTAACAGTGAGAAAGTCCTATATGCTCCTTTTAAAAAATTAAGTAGTTCAGCCTTTGTCATTTGTGTGCGTGCATGCCCGTGTTGGTGTGTGTATATGTTTTTTTATGTTATGGTTTTTCTCAGCCATATGAAATCTCTTCATTCATATGCATATTATACTGAAAGAACTACACATAGTAATGGTCGTTCATAAAATAATTCATACAAACAGGTAGCTCTTACGGCTACAGAACATCAGAAAGACCTGGCAATGACCTCTATATACTCCCAGCAGCTGAGAGAACACCTATTTCTTCCTGGCTTTTAAACACAAATCTTCTACCTGCATGTGTGAACGGGGGGGGGGGGGGGGTTCTCCTCCACCCATGCAGCCCTAGGACCAAAATTCTTGTCAGCATGTAGTATGATCTGTATTGCAATCGATCCAAAGCTATTGTGGTGAGGATTCAGCTGCAGAGTTTTTAACCACTGCAAAGTGAATCATTTTAATGCTGCACACAGATTTATTCCCTGTCAGCTTGGTGCTGTGTGAGATGTGGTACAGATCATTTCTGTCTTCACTTGAGTGCTAATTTGCCCACGGCAAATCCTTTAAAGCGGAGTTCAGTAGTAAATGACATGATAGCAGAAAGGATGTAGGCAACAAATCAGGGGAAGTCCTTAACAGAACCTTTTTAAAAAATGACAATTAGAAAGTAATACATTTGAAGTTATGCCCTAACATTATATTTTGGAGGAAGCTGATACAGTTTTTTTTTTCCTTAAACAGTTTTGGAGTGTATGGTAATCAGTAGGAATTGTAAACCATCAAACTCATGGGCAAATCCGTTAACTTACTAATGACAAGAAACAGATAAAGAGAAGGCAGAAGACCCCCTACATAAAAAGCAACAATGACAGGAAGTAGGAAAGAAATATTACCAGTGTACTATGGCAAAGCAGTCCCTGGACTGAGAGAGTTTGTTGGAAGACCAAGTATGAGATGCATTCAGACCACATATCACTCAAGAGAACACAGTGCTTCAAATTTTAACAAGCTATTCCATAAATTAAAATATTGGAAAGTAGCTAATACTAAGAGAACTGTCAGTTGAAAGAATTCAAAAGAGTAGCCATACAGGAATTAAAAGCAAGAGAAGAGACAGCAAGAAAAGACAGAAATGACACAGATGAATGTATTAGTTATATAAGCACTTATTAATTCTCAGCATGGTGTGTGTAATTCAGTGTAATTGACATAGCACTAAAACTATACCTATTTCTTTTTAATAAATTGGTAAGAAATAAATTAATAAATTGGGAAGAAATCAAAACAAATTTACTATGCATCATTTAAGGTATATTTCTATTACATAATCTTATTAATGCTGTAAATTCAGTTTTGTGCAGTTACTAAAAATTACTTATTTCCTTTTACTCCATGGTTATGTATAATGAAGTGAATGTCCATATTCATGTAGATAAAATATAAGTATTTAAACAAATTACCTCTAAATAGTATCTTGCTGTAATTATACATGCAAATATATATCAAAATTACATGTCAGTTCACAGCAACAGTATATATTGGTATAAACAGCAAGATTACAAAATGTCCCAAGTGACTTAGTGAACTTCTTAATTTCATGAAAATTATATATGTATTATGAAGGCAGAAATGTGACCATAAATCAGACATCTTGGGTGGCTATCAATTGATTCATAAATGAGATATATGAGTACTGGAAAGAAATCTCTTTTCTTTTTCGCACAAGTGCACACCAACAAACAGAGAATAACTGAAAAGTGCATATGTCAAATTGATCTTAATCAGGAATCTGGATTTGGGTCTCTTTTGTTGACTCCTCACTATCTCATATCATCAAAGTTTCTGATGAAACAGTCAGAAGTTCATTTTATTGAGCCAGAAGGCACTTAATAAATTCTCTCAATTTTGCTGCATAGGAATGGAAAAAAAATCTGTCTCTCTTGTTATAACTTGCCCAAATGAATTGCATCTTAGCTTTGCACTATGAAAAATTGATTTCACAAGACGGTAATGGGCCAATTTTGATGTGCACAGAAAATTTTGCAAGATTGATCTGTATTTTATCTGAGACAATAGGATTATGTGCTGCTGAGCTGTTTGAATACATTCATTACGTTTCTGACTAGTACAACATGTACAACATTTTTGTCAACAGAATTATTGCACAGTCATTTTACAAGGTATGAACTGTACTTTGAAATGTCTCTTTAAAAATGTAAACTAAGATACTATCAGCGGATGAATACATTTGACCTGTCTCCCAAAATAAGATGTCTGGACTCTGCTAATAGAGCAACCCTAAGGAGACTGGCAGCCCCATCCAGAGCCCCCAGCAGCTGGGGACAGCACCGCTGCAGTGCCACCCCACCACCTCAAGAGGGCTTTTCAGCAGTGTGGAAAGAAAGAAAAAAACAAACCTATCCCCTAGACCAGGGGTCTTCAAACTATGGCCCTCCAGATGTTCGTAGACTACAATTCCCATGAGCCCTACCACTTGGCCATGCTGGCAGGGGCTGATGGGAATTGTAGTCCATGAACATCTGGAGAGCCATAGTTTGAAGACCCCTGCCCTAGACACTGGAAAGCTCTCCAGAGGGGTCAATGGACTTATGCTTAATGAATTTATGCCATCCAAAAGGGTGTTGTAAGTCCTGGACCCAGGCCATGGTGCAACTAGCTGTAAACGAATGTCAGCTCCACCCCTGGGAATTCCCCTCCATCCCACCCAAATTTTCATTGCTGAAGAGATAAGGGGCAGCTGGCCATTAGACAGGTGAAGGATCCCAGGTCATTCAGTTTGACGATGTGTCATTGGCATCAATGGTGATCCAGTTAGGCAGTTCCAAACTAACCAGCCTGGCTGAGGGACAATTCTCATTCATGACTCACACCATGGAGTCTTCAGGCTCAGTTGATGACACTGAAGCAGTCCTGGTCAATGGCCAACAATGTCAGGTGCTTTATTGGTCACTGGGATGGGTCTCCCCTGTTTAGATGGTAGTTTGTACCGGGGTATGTCTCTGAGTGGCGGCTTGGGGTTTACCCACCAGGGTCTTTGGACCACTTTAGGGCTGTACATGGGCCGCCATGGCAGTGAATCAGGACAGTTCACCCTAGAGCAATTTTGAACTGTCAGCTGTTGGCAGTCATTAGTTTACAGAGCACACGTGCAACCTTAATTTCTCTAATTTATTCATTTTAGTCTTGGTGAACCAGCACACTGGTGTATAGATTGTTGGACACAGCTTGGACCATTGGACTGATCAGTTTGCTGCTTGATCCACATGGGGGGGGAGTCTCGGTTGGGATTCCATCATTATGCTAGCTGGCTCAGATGACATGCTACTAGGGTTGGAGATTCGGCCAGTCCAAATCCGAATTTTTACCGAATCTGAACTGATTCGGACGGATTCGGACGAGGAGGGGCCGAATCTGAACTGTCCGAATCCTAACAGATCCGAATCCATGGGATTCGGGATCACCAAAGTCACCTAATTGGCGCTTTTATTTTTTTGGGGTTTTTCACGTTGCTCATGGCCTGCAGGGGCGCATTTTTTAAACATATCAGCACCAGAAATTTCAGTGGTAATCATCAGGGAGACTGTCCTTATGATACCCTCCAAGTTTGGCAGTGAGGTTTCATTTTAGCCAAAGTTATGGACCCCCCAAAGGGTGTCCCTATCTCCCATCTCTTTCCAATGGGAACTAAGGAGATGAGGGGCTACCCTTTGAGGGTCCATAATCCTTTGGCCCCCCTGAACCAAACTGCACCAAACTTGGAGGGTATCATCGGGACAGTCTCCTGATGATAGACTGAAATATTGGTACTAATACATCTACAAATGCATCTTTTGCAGGCACCCCCAGAAATTTAGACAATAGTCTTTGTTCTGCAGTGAAAGCTGCATTGCTGTCAATAGGGAAATTCTGATAGAGGGTTTGTGGAGTGCACATTTTTCATAGTAAACTCACAAAATTTTCAGGGTATCTTCAGGAGAGTCTCTGGATGACACTATTCAGGCTAGGAACTTTAATTCAGGGGGTAGTGGGAGATGGACCACACCCTTTTTGGGTCCCATAGAATTAAACCCCTGGAAGCAAAACTCCCCAAACCTGATGGTGTGTGTCATCCAGAGACTCTCCTGAAGATATTCTGAAAGTTTTGTGACTACACCTTCCAGAAATGTGCACCTCACAGCTCTCTACCAAAAATTCCCCATTGACAGCAATACAGCTAAGCTCACTGCAGAACAAAGAATCTTGGGCAAATTTCTGGGGGTGCCTCCAGGGGACGCATTTTTGAGGATGCATCGGCACCAAATTATCAGGGTATCATCAGGTGACTGTCCCGGGATGTTGCCCACCAAGTTTGGTGCAGTTTGGTTCAGGTATGGACCCTCAAAAAGGGTGCAACTCTCCCCCATTGCTCTTTCCAGTGGTAGCTGATAGGGGATGGGGGTTACACCTCTGAGAGTCCATATCTTTGGTTCCCCTTCGAATTGCACCAAACTTTAGTAATTATCAGGACAGTCTCCTGATGATACTCCTGAAAGTTTAGTGTCACTAGCTTAAAAAATGTTGAGTTTATGCATTTCACCAGCTCACTCACTCCAGCAGGCTTCATGTGCAGGGAGCGGTGAAACATGAAAACCGGAATTTTGTAGCTAGTGGCACTAAATTTCAGGGTATCATCAGGAGATCGTCCCGATGACACCCCCCCCAAGTTTGGTGCAGTTTGGTTCAGGGGGGGCAAAGTTATGGACCCTCAGCAATTTCTCTATCCCCCATTGTTTCCAATGAGAGCTAAGGAGATGGTGGTTACTATATTTTGAGGGTCCATAACTTTGGCCCCCCTAAACCGTGGAACTGCACTAAGCTTAGGTGTCATCAGGACAGTCTCCTGATGATACCCTGATATTTTGGTGCTGATATGTCTAAAAATGCAGTGCCTCAGCAGGCACCCTCTGTACTCCTGTCTAAGATTCTTTTTTTCTGCAGTGACTTCTGCATTGTTGTCAATGGGGAATTTCTGGTGGAGGGCTGTGGGGTGCACATTTATCAAGGTACAGTCACAAAATGTTCAGGGTATCTTCAGGAGAGTCTTTGGATGACACCATCCAGGTTCGAGGAACTTTGCTTATGGGGGCAGTGGGAGATGGACCCCACCCATAACATTGAACCCCTTGAAGCAACGGTCACTCAAACCTGGATGGTGTCATGAAGAGACTCTCCTGAAGACAATCTCTGAAAGTTTTGTGGGTTTACCATGAGAAATGTGCACTCCACGGAGTTCCTCCCACAGAAATTTCCCATTGGCTGCAATGGAGCCAGCCAGCCACTACAGAGCACAGAATCTGGGGAAATTTTTTGGGTGACTATGAGGGGTGCAGTTTTAGAGCTACTGTCACCAGAATTTCAGGGTATCATACAAGTACTGTCCCTATGATACTCCACAAGTTTGGTGAAGTTTGGTTCAGGGGGTTCAAAGTTATGGACCTTAAAAGTGTAGCCCCCATTTCCTGTTAGCTTCCATTGGAAACAATGGGGGATGGGGCACCCCTTTTGAGGGTCAGCTAACTTTGCCCCCCCTGGAATCCAAACTGCACCAAACTTGGGGAGAATCATCAGATGTGTCTCCGGACGATATCCTGAAAATGTGGTGCCACTAGCTTTAAAATGCACCCCCTGCAGGCCAAAACGTGTAAAAACACCAAAAATTCAAAAAAATAATAAAACGGACCCGAATTTTTCGGATTTACCCGAATTTTCGGGCATATCCGAATCGGCTATGATTCGGATTCGGGCATACAAATCATTTTATCCCCCAAAATACCCAAATCCGAATTTTACCGAATTTTTTTAGTATTGACCAACCCTACATGCTACTAGTCTATGACTCAGTTTTATGATGTGGTTAACAGCAAGCCATGGTTCCATAGCCGGGGGGATTGTCATCCCTGCTCAAAAGGACCTTGGCTGTCAGGCTGATTGTCTACAGCTTGGAAAACTGCATCGGCAACTCCCATTGGTTACATCTATCACATAGGTGGGCATGGCGGAGTGCTATCAGCCCTAGAAAATTGGAGGCATTCTAGCTCGGTCCTGCCAGCTCTCTGGGGCTATGTGGGGGAGGCCCTGGTTCTCTGTCAATAACAAACTGGGCCAGGCATATGATATGCAAGGATGCAGCCATGTAGTATGGGAGTCAAGCCATGAGATTATCCCACAGGCTGAAACCTCCCATTACCAGGCAGCATAATTTTTGCCTTGTTGGCACACACCTATCTGAGTCGGGAAGAGAGGTGTAGTGACACACCATGAAGCACACATTATTGCAGTGGCTATGGTCTTTGGAAGTGAGATATGCAAAATTGCAGCCCAGCTGGTATGGGGATATGGGTGGTAAGACTGTCCCACAGTCTGAGATATCCCATGTGCAGGAGGCACATTTTCAGCCAGATGAAGTTCACCTGTTCGAGAGGAACATGGACATTGGCCTACTTGCCATAAGTCAGGCTCTGTTGCTGTGGCTAAGCAGCACACAATAGGCTGGTGGGTCCAGGTTCAGGAAGCTGGGGCGGGAGCTGTTGGTATCAGCTCAGTGGCAGTTTTGGGGCATAGGAGCACATCCTTATCAAGAAGGCAGAGCTTGCATGACAGATTTTCCTGCATTGGGATCCTCAATAAGACGTCTGGGGTAGTGGAGGGCTCAAGTGTGCATGCCTTGGGGCCATGCTGGGGAGCTCGCTACATGGCAGGAAGGGGTGTCACTAAATGTGTATGCACTCAAGTGGCACCTAGTAATTTTCTGTTCTAGTCCCCTTGGGGGGATGTTGCTGGGCAGTAGTTGCTGCCCAAAGGGCCCAGGGGTCAGCTGTGGCTGCCTGTATGCCAGGTTCAGTGTTTGCTGCCTGGGGGCCAGGATGTGCCCCCTATCCTTGCCCAGCTTCTTATGTTGTTATCAATAAGTGGCCTACTGCCGATTTTCTATTCTAACCAAATAATGTGTTAGTGGTCAATGGAGTGAACCTCCTCATATCTGCATGCAAACAATGAGACACCAGCTTATTTTTTGCTTCTTTATCAGCCTTTCTATACTTTTCGTTCATCATATTTACATCTTGTGTGAAATAGATGTTTAAATAGCACTGAAAAATACATACCTTCATAAGTGAAAATTGGGCTTAAGAAAAACAGAAAACAGAAAATCTAAAAATATAGGGTTTTTTTTTACAAAAGAAGAACACATCAAAAATCAGGGTGTTTGAATCAAATCAGAAAGTTTGCATACCCTATGTCATCCGTAGCTGTCATTTTAGAGCTTCTTTTGTTGTCATTGTTTGTTATTAATGTTGTATGGTATTTCAGATTTGTTACCTTAAATTTTTTAGTTACCTTAAGCTTTTTATCATTTTAAGCTATTTGTGCTGCAGTTTTGATCATCCCCTTATTTCAAGATGTCTGCTTCCTTTTTAATATTGATATTGTTTACTGTTGATACTGCTTTTTTGCTGTTATTCTTTTAAGTCATAACTGTTGCTGCCATGATTTATGTTTTACTGCAACATTTACTCTGTATTTTAGGTTATTTATGTTATTTTAATTATTTATTATTGATATTTTAGTTGAATGTTATTTGAACATTTTTACATGGTGAGGCAACCTCTAAATGTTTTAAATTAATAGATTTGTTCATATATGTTCTTATAACCATTTCACTGCCTTATTCAGATAACGTTTCTGTAAGGGGGAACTGATACGAAAAAGTCACCTTGTAAACAAAGCAATACATTTTTTTAAAAAAAATGGCAAAGTGAAATAGATCCATCATTTAATTCACCCATCAGGCATCCTGTTTGTAAGTCTGGCACTTGTTCATTTGTCTCTAAGTTATCAAAATGAAATGCAGTAAAAACAATTCTATATTTCCTGTTCAAATTCAGAGTCCTTCAAAACTACTTTGAATGTGTCCAGAAAGGAAGTAAAATACAACACCGTGTGATATTTCCAATGAACTCTGAGAACTTTGAGTAAAAGTTGGTGTGCCTATTCAGAATAACATCCTGCGTTTCAAGCTGTAACCCACCCTGAGCCCTATGGGGATAGGGTGGGATACAAATTTAATAAAATAAATAATAAATAAATAAGTACAAAAAACACAAGGTCACACTTGTGTTTCACAAGATTCACAGCACTACATAATTCAATATTCTGCCCAAACATAAGTTAGAGAGCAAGCCCTGAACAGGGCCTTGTGATGGAAACACCAGCACAACCCCTTCACTAGTTTTCAAGTGGTCTATTAAAACACTGCACCATTATAGTATTTGCTTTATGCTAATTAAATAGAAAACAAGCTATAAACAACATAGCAGTTAAAGTATCAATGTATTGTTGAAGGCTTTCACTGCTGCAACTGCTTCAGGGAATGCAAATGTGAGTCACTCTCTGGACTGAAAAACCCTCCGGCAATACTATACAATCAACCACACCTTTGCATAGCAAGTTCCACCCAAACACTTACTGATTGGTTCCCCACCTGGGGACATGACAATTTATACCCCACTAAACATTCCCTTCTCACTGGAGACAGTGTGTAACGAACTTCCTTCTATGATACATCTCTGAAGATGCCAGCCACAGATGCAGGCGAAATGTTAGGAATAAGATCCACCAGACCACAGCCAAACAGCCAAAAAAAACCCACCACAACCAGTATCATTCTTAAGAGACAATGTGGTACAGTAGTTTGAGGGTTAGACTAGTAGACCCAAGTTCAAATCAACATTCACCTTCTGTGAGATTTATTTTCAGCCTAAGAATGTTGTTGTGAATATAACAGGAGTTAGTCCAAAATCTTTCAGAAGAAACTGCTGCACTTCGGAACTGACGTAGGCTCATTTGCTGGGCCTGAGGAAAAATACATTCTAAGAACTATAACACAGAGAATTGAGAATCATGAGACACCAAACCTGGAAGATGCCACCCACAAAACATATTCTCCTTAATTTTTTGGACTGTCTTGTTCGTATGAAACACAAATGCCATATTTTGCTTTCCTGGACTCCTTCCTAGCATAATGGGCTTTTATGTTGGCATAATTTAACATCTTTCCATCCATCGCAACCTATGGGAGATACAAATAAGTTCCAACCCATGAGAGACTATGCTTTTTTGGGTGCAATACGCCTTGCATCCTTACTGTCTTATTATCTGATTGCAAGAGATTTTCTGGTCAATGCTCTCCTCTTGAATACTATCTTATAAAAAAAGGCAGTAAATACTTAAAAGGAGAATAATTAACTAAATCTTTCTTGCAGAATACTTACTTCAAAACAACTGAAGTGAAAATTTTAGTGCAAGCTGTGACTCAAATAATATGAGGAATTCGTTTAGTATTCTGCAAACTCATCTTGCTAAAACAATGTTACATCTTTTCTAATTCCCTCTTTTAGACAAAAAGAGCCATAACAATAATTTTTGTGTGTTTCCTTTATATTTGAAATGCCAATAAATGTAATTTGATCATTAGGAAAGGGAGAATTACGTATGGCAACCACAGATACTCAGGCCCCTTCCGCACATGCAAAATAATGTGTTTTCAAACCACTTTCACAACTGTTTGCAAGTGGATTTTGCCATTCTGCACAGCTTCAAAGAGCACTGAAAGCAGTTTGAAAGTGCATTATTCTGCATGTGCAGAATGAGCCTCAAAGACAGAAAGAAAGAAATGTGAAAGAATCCTGTTTCCCTTTCTTTCCATTGAAGATTTGGTGATGCTCCAAAACCATGAATGAACAACTGCAGAGGTTGACAAGAATATCCCTGCTTTGTTTCCCTAGATATAACATGCAACAAGTTGTTTATCTACATTTTATAGCTTCCATTCAGTTGTTTGCATTTTATGCCAGACCAACAAAGTAGGTTCAGGTCAGCTTACAGCATTAAAAATAATGATACATATGCTAAAATAGAAGTATAAGCATACAACTAAAATAAGATTGAATGGCATGAGTGAAGTACAAATAAACTACCGTTTATACTTGAGTATAAGTCGACCTGAATATAAGTTGAGGCACCTAATTTTACCACAAAAAACTGGGAAAACTTATTGAGTATAAAAAATGCAGCAGCTACTGGTAAATTTCAAAAATAAAAATAGATAACAATAAAATTACATTAATTGAGGCATTAGTATGTTACCCAGCTTTCACAGGTTGTGAACTTATTTCTAAGGAATCTCCACCAGCTGCTAAGAGTGTAACAGCACACAACTATTTTAAAGTAGCAATGGGGAAAATAACTCGGCTTGGCAATGCTAGAGGCAGGCTGGGTAGGGATCTTTTTAGACTAT
This sequence comes from Sphaerodactylus townsendi, assembly GCF_021028975.2. Lineage (NCBI taxonomy): Eukaryota > Metazoa > Chordata > Lepidosauria > Squamata > Sphaerodactylidae > Sphaerodactylus > Sphaerodactylus townsendi. Next base: position 83,354,557 of record NC_059431.1, on the reverse strand, counting down.
GTATACCAGAAATGGCTTGAAACATATCTGCAGAGAATTCACAAAAGACCAAATTGCAGTTTAAATATTTTTATATAAATTTTGGTTGCAAACAATCACACAGTAAGAAGTCAAGGCACATACACACAGTTCCTAGTAGTTCCTAGGAGGAAATATAGGTAGAAAGATAGAATAGGATTTGGGAAAGCAGGGGGTCATACGTTACCTAAATCAGCTGAAGAAAGTCTAGAAGAAGGCAAGGATTCAAATGACCAGCATCTGAATCCAGGCGAAGGACGAATTCGTGTCTCGCACCAACAAGACCAAGGGAGGTTCAAGTTAACAATGAGCACTGAAGTTGGGGTGCACAGTACTTTTATACCCTTTTGCCCAGGCAGGGGTGGGAACAAGTAAGTTTAAGTTTCATTTTCCTAATTTCTGTGGAACTTCCCATGCTGGGCTTGCTGGGCTGAGCTAATTAGCAGCTCTTCTATTGTTCTAAGTACCCGGGACAATGGAGTCAATTGCTCTTAGATTAAATCAGGAAGCACAGAATGGCTTTATGCAGAGTAACTCTTTGGAGCCTCCACTCAGGTTATTCAGATTTGGCTGGGACATTTGATTAGGACAGGGTGAGTGGTTTAGAAGAGTCATAACAATAGGTGGAAGAAATGCAAAGGAGCAACCATCAGTTGCTGACATGGTTTCTAGAAGAGATAATGAAATGCAGCATCTGATACCAAGGTGTTTTCCCATATTCTTTTGTCTTACAGTATTTCAGCAAGGTGTGGTAATCAAGATCATGCCCACAAACAAAATGAGACCTCCAGGTTATGCTGGAGAAACTCATCCCCTTGATTAGATTTTGTAAAGTAAACCTTTGACCTTTGGCTTGCTGCCAAGTGGACATGCTGCTACCGACACAGAGAAGTGTATGACAATTGGCTTCTGCCAATATGATTTTTGAAGAAAATATTATGGCAATAATATGGGGGGTGATCAGGGCTGTAACAAGTAGGTTGAATGTTGTTGCATATTTATTTCAAAGAAGAACAGTAATCTAGCTCTGTAAGTGGAAAAGAAGGTCAACAAGAACAATATGGTATCAACAATAATTTTAAAAGTACAAAAACCTTAGCTCAATCAGCAACCAAGGTAAAACACAAGAGTTAAACACCTTCAAAACTGGATTCCTCATCATCATCTGTATGCCCTAATGTAACCCAACTTAGATTTTAAGAAAGATATTATCAGAAATGGAAAAGGAGTTCAAGTCTTTGACAGTGTGATCCCACCTTGTGACCCTTAACATTCATCAGACTTACAACAAAAGAAACTTTAAATCTGTTTTCTGTTTCATAAACAATAGTGTGCAGTATAACAATGAAATATGGCAAACCAATACAGAAACTATAATCAACATATAATAGTTCTGGCCTGCTATGCAAAACAGACTAGCAGGCCTCTTAACAATTTTGAGGAAAATAATATTTATATAGCATCCATTATAACATTTTATAACAGGAAACCAAAATACAAACTAATAGTCAATCAATATAAACACAATATCCCCTTCTCAAAAATTAATACAAACATTCTCATACCTGAAATATGCAAATACAGTTCATAACAACTGAACTCTGAGGAACTGAATTCTGAGGAAATGGAGCCTTTTCTTCCTTATATGGAAAATCTGAGTTCTTTAGCTCCCTCTAATGGACCCTGGGTTACACAAACAGAGCTTAGCTATAGTATAGCACATACAGTTACCATATATACTTGAGAATAAGTCGACCCGAATATAAGTTGAGGGGGGCTTTTTCGGCATTAAAAATGTGCTGAAAAAGTCGACTTATACACAAGTATTTATGGTAAGTCATGGCAGAACTCCAGAGTATTTACACAGTATAGATATAGAACTCAACTGGAAAAATCCATACTATGTGGTAGATAAGGTCATATTACTTGGTTTAAAATAGTGGTCAATCTGCGTTGTTGTACATTAACCTACTCTTATATGAGTATGATTGTAATACTAGTAAATGTCCAAGCAAGGTTTTATTAAAGTCATATTAATTCTATTTTGTTCAGATTGTTTAATACCATTATGCCATGTATTTGGAGTCACTATTGTATTTGGATAATACTGACATTTATTTGAGAAACAAATGCTAACCTTTTTTCCCCAATCATTTGAATGAAATACACTTTATTCCAAAATTTCAGACACAGGGGAGAAAGTATCCCTATCCTGGAAGACATGGAAATGGAGGAGAGGAAAATAATATAAGCTGCTTGGGGTTCTTACTGGGGAGAAAGGCAACATACAAAATAAATGAATAAATAACTAAATAAAACAAATAGATAAGATCTGGCATGGGGAGGCATGGACATGGTAGTGGACATCAGTGATGGTGTGATATCACTTACAGGGAAAATCTGGAAGTGATGTTAGTCCTCTATGAAAAACTGTTTGGTTTTAGTATAGAATTTCAATCATTTCCTAAATTGGAGTGATGGCATTTCCAGGTTTAATTTTATTTTTCTTCCATTGTCCCACTGAGCACTGGCAGGAAAAGAAAATCAGGGTATCCACAACTGAAGGGCAGGCAACTATAGGCAGAACTGTGCAGGTACAATCCTGTAAAAGAAGCTGAGTAACAGCTGTTCGGGAAAGAAAGAAGGGGATGGCACCTTACGTCTACAAGGTTGTGTGCTGTATGCTGTGTGAATAAGCCCAGTTGTTGTCTACTTGTGCTAGTGGATTAAGCTTGTGGGTCCTGAAAGCCATGTTCAATTTTGTTTTGAGACAGATAGACATTTAAAATATATTAAAATTATGTTTAATTGGCAAACTTGTGTATGGACCCTACAATGTACATTTAATACAGAAGAGTAAACTTTTAATTGCAAACTGTTATAGCCACATATGAAACAGAGACTGAAATGAGATCTGTCTCTCAATTTAATTTTTTTTGTCTATTGCTCACATGAATTTTAATGCTTTAATCAATTTGCATTGATTAATTCTGAATTTAAAAAGCATACTTTGTTTTAGGAGATACACAAGATGTACCACCTTAGAAGAGGCATGCCATTTCCTTCCATTTTAAAAGTGTTTATATTAACAGTAAACTTGTTTTTTTAATGTTACATAATTTTTAGGAGCACATTTTTAGATTATGAGGGTTTTAATCAATCAATCTCAATGCTTGGGCTTGACTTAAGCACAGATTGATTAAACAATGCAACAATACCTTACTATAAAAAGAAAAATCCTCTTGTCTTTGGAACAGTTACTGTTGTACATCTTGTGTATCTCCTGACTCTAATGTCCTAACTGTAACTTCTCTATTAATAGATTTCTACTTTAATTTCTACACTTTTGCCAGTAGAGAATCTTGCCAAATTATGAAGAGAAAAAAAACCCAAATGAATGAAATCAATTAAAGGGTCAGATTTAAGCTGGTATATCAGGTTTGCAACCAGATATTATCTACTTTGATGGAAAAAAATACTTTTTAAAAGAGGTCCTCAAATTCCACTATACATTTGTAAGCCATGAGGAAAAAATGTCCTGAAAAACTGGTAGTTTGGTATGTAAATCTCAGTACTATCCACATGTGAATTACTGCAAACTGAGGAATAAATGTGAATGAAGCAACTGCCATAGCAGCTGTATAAATCATATGTTCCATCTTAATTCTAAATGGTTTATAGGTTTATCAAAGGAAAGGACGAAGCAAGACTTCAGCAGAGTGTCCAAATGCTACAAAGACTGCTGTTGTGTATTTTTCATTTGTCTTCCTAGATATATATTCCTGCATTGTACACATCTATATGTATAGAGTGGTTGATCTGACCTTAACATAAAACAGGAGGAAATCCTTTGTGTCTGCAAGCATGGATGCAACTACAGAACCATGAAATAAACCACAACACCATGGACCAACTTCATTTGTTTGACATTTTAACCAGTAGAAAACAACAATTGAGTGTATATATTAGAACGCTATTGGTCTGTATCAGGGAGCAACAAAGCTGCATAATAGTCTACCTTCCTGCATCTCAAGGAAAATATTTTACCCATTAAATTTCAAGGAGTCCTAGAAGCTTTTATGAGAACAGTGCAGACCTTAACATTAATGGTTCCACTGCCCCAGATTAGCTTTGAACAACACGCAGATGTAAAGGAGTCAGTAGATGGTGTAACTCTTGGGAATAAGTAGCACAGAAAAATATGGACGAGGCTATGGCATTAAAAATGTGATGTCTACAGGTAGGGTTGTCAACATCCAGCTGGTGGCTGGAGATTTCCCAAAATTACATCTGATTTCAAGGCTACAGATTCTGTAATCAGTTCCCCAGGAGAAAATCAGTTTTAGAGGGCACACTCTGTGGCATTATACTCGGCTTAGGCCACTCCCATGCTTAAACCTCATCTTCCCCATGTTCTACCCCCAACATCTCCCAGGGTTTTCCCCAACCCAGAACTGGCAACCTTATCTACAGGAACCGCTATTATTGCAATAAGAAGGATGAATTTCAACACTGATATATAGCTGACTACTGCTATGGCCTGGGAGTCTAAAATGACATGGTGCAAACTCTTCCATTCCAACATACAGCCTCCAGTTTAAACTAAGCTTTCCATCTGACCACTTGCAGGGACAGTTGAGGTCATTTTTCTCCTTGAGGAAGGAAAAAAAATCATGCAAGCAAGCCTCCATGCAATGTGAAAGTGGTTTGTGTTGCTTCTCCCCCATCTTATTTCAGTGCCCACACTCTACTGAATATATGACTCATGGCAGGGGCTACCATATAATAATCAAATAATAGATCCATCAGGAGCATATAACAATATGTACATTAAGAGTGCAACACTAAATACCCTTCTATAAACCACTGTCTGTATGGTTGCCTGGGGGGGGGGAGCTCTGTCTCCCTAAGAAAGACTGAATTGATGTTATTTAACAGGTGATGCTATTTACCTTCATGCTGCCCATTTCCACACATTAAACTCTTTTAAAGCGGCAGTACACACACACATACACCCCGTCTGTTGGCAACCCTGTCTCTCTGCCTTTCATGGGTAACATAAGAATTTTGCCAGCCTACTTTCTCAGTTTATTGTAACGATAACTGAGATATTGTATGTGAAGGGATTGTAGGAAAAGAGGATATATATGTATTTTATACCTTGTTAATGGATTATTTCTTTGTATGATTTTACAGATTTTAAGCTCAGGTAATCCTTACTTCATGGTGCATTGAAAACTAATAAAGAAGATTCTCCAGGCACATATGTCAGGCAACCACTGACTTGATAAGAGAGTCACAACCTGAATAGGTCCCAAGGGCTTGGATTAGGCGAATAATATTGGTATGCAAATCCAAGCACAACTTCTTGCATTTAGCAAGGTGGATGCAACTGTAAGCAGTAAGATTGCTTACTGCTTTCACTAGGCATTATTCAGCTCTCCCATGTTTCCTCATTTTGCATTTGACTGCTTTTGTATCTTCTCCGAATAATATTTTATTGCAGTGCATCACATTTCTGCAATCAGTTTCCTTGCCTTTTGTCTATCTCTGGATTCAAATGTATTCAATTAAAAGTTGATTATTTTTGTTATCTTTCTTCTAATATTTCCTCAAGATTGTATACTCAAACTCAGCTCTCCGTACCCAGATTGGGAGGTACCTGTATGCAGTCCAGAGGTGCATATACTTTCCCTTGACTGCCATCAGCTTTCAAGGCACAAAACATGGTGTGACATTTCACAGTGTAGAAGTTCTCAAATGGCTGGGGCAAGACCCTCACATTGGTTGGACTCCCCTTGCAGATGTGTTATGAGTTGAGGAGAGCAAAAGAGGAACAGAATGGCTTATAAGTAGCTTCCTGCAAAAGTCAAGGAGACTTTGTGGCTACTACCTTTCAGCTGTAGGAAAATAAGAAAATATTGTTGTTGTTTTTCTCTCCCCTCATTTCCTTAAAGAAAGAGATGGAGAAGGGTTCAGCCATCCAGCTACAGGTCAATGTGGAGATCTAGTAAAAGATGTGTAACACCTCCTAGACCTGCAGTGACAGTGTCTGAGGACAAGCTGGGACAGTGCCACTACAAGGGACCAACATGGACTAAATAGCAAGCATCTGGAGTGGTGGCTAATATGCCATGTCTCCCTGACCAGGCTATTAATGGCTGAGGCTGAGCTGAGCCCTTGCATCAGTGCTATCAATGCCACTATATGGATTTGGCTCAGACCAAGATGTGAGCAGCTAAGGGTGTGACAGATGTGGATATGAGTGTCCATCACATGCTGACCCCATACAATCACTGGCCAAGGCTGAATCAGGTTCCTGTGGCAATAAAATGGTCTTGTTTATACCATCTTAGTGCATCACAAAATGTGCATAAATGCAGTAAAGTAATCAAATGACTGATGAAATGGGCAGTAGGCATGAAACTCATTCAGTGGTAGCGTATGGTCATGTGGTCAGTCCCAGTTCAAAGCATTCTGAACTGATTATTCAGAAGAGCTTAAGTTAATAAAGATGCAGGATTTCATAACAGCTTCCACAGAAAGTTACCACACTCCCCTTATTGTGGAAGTTTTAATATAAGCTTGTTTTATCCAATATCAAATGTTTTGTTAGCAAATCACTAGCAAATGGTTAGTAGATTTTGACCAATTAAAGCAACAACCTCTAGCCATTAGGTACAGTAGAAGATGAGTATTCTGTTCATAATTTACAATAATGAGGCTTGCTAGAAATTAACAATTGACCCATTAAAATGCTTTTCTTTTTTTAGGCATTCCTAAATATCCATGGACATAAATTTCTGGAAAGCAATACTTAGTGGAATGTAATGGTGTTTGGCCATGTGAATTGCCCTCAAGGAGTTTTTAGCATGGCTAAGGGACCAGTTACTCACTTGCTAATGGCCACAGAAGTGAAAATGCTTACTTGATTGTACTGTATTTTAATTACAATAGAGTCTAGTGAGTTCCTAAAGACTGCTTATCTCAGCCATATTAACAGCACTGGGTTGTTGTTGTTTTGTAAATACAGAAATAAAAATGTTAACCATTTTTTTTACAATTGTGAGAATTGCCTCATTTTTAATTAAAATTTGCATCAAACATTGAAAAAAATGAGAGAATTTCTTATATATTCATGGCATATTCATAATTCAGCACAGAAATAAGTATGGTTAAATCCACTCATCTCACCTAGCATTAAACTGATCAGGCCCACTATGGGCTCACTAAGGCTGATTCCGCATGGGCCAAAAACAGCAGTGTGAAAACGGTGTGAAAACGGTGTAAAAGGGTTTAAAATGGTGTTAAAGGGTTTATACTGTTTTCACACCGTTTTCACACTGTTGTTTTTAGCCCATGCGGAATCAGCCTAAGCCTCCTGGTAAAAAATGTTTAAGGGAGTCAGGCCAGGGGTGTCTACTAGCTCCTACTTCGTTTAATTACTATATCAGTGATATAGTACAACATACAAGTGCTATTGAATGTCATCCACCAATCTTTTTATATGCAGATGATGTTATGCTCTTATCCAGAACTCTGCTTGGGATTCAAAGAGTGCTAAATAACTTGACAGTTCACTGGGAAAATGAACATCTTGAAATCAATTTTGGGTGACCCAAAAATGAACCTGAATGATGAAAGGGAATAAAATTGAGCAAGTTAATAAATTTAAATACATGAGAGTGGTGGTACAAACTTCAGGGTCAAACATAGAGACCTGTAACATGGTGGTCGAACATGCTGTAAGAACAATGCATTCCATAAAAGTTATTTTGTTTGAAAGGTGGTTACTATGTATCAGCAGCCTTGAAACAATACAAATCCAAAGTCTTGGCTTAGCTACTGCATGGCATTTATTTTGGACTTCCAACCTCCTGTCTAACCCCATTGGAGAGGATAAAATCTAAGGCCCTTTCAGTGTGGGCCATTTAGACTGGCGTGGATCCAGTAAAAACACTGAGGTGGGGGAGAAGATCGCACAGCTACCATGACATTTTCTCCCCACAACAACATTTTTTAAAAATACAGTACAATTAAAATACAGTACAGTACAATGAGCAAGTCTTTTGGAAAATGCCGGCTTCCATCTGGCGCCGAGCAAACAGCACCGGGTGGAAAGCGCCGTTTTTCAGCCCTCCGCTTTTGTTATTAAAACTTACTCCCTCTTCCTGCATTGCTCCATGGGAATGAGGGGATCCACCTCCTGCCTTCCGGCTCCCGGGACATTTCCAGAGGTGTGTCCCCTCATCCTGACGAAGCAACACAGGAAGACAGGGTAAGTTTTAAGAACAAAAGTGGTGCTCCTCATGCGGAGGTGCTGCCACAGGGGTGTGGGGGCACTGGGGCCACAAGTGCACAACTGTGTGAACGGCCCAGGTCGGTGCTGGTGTCATGTACACTGGCGTTCCAGCATTCCAGGGGACCATGCAGAAATGACCTAAGTTCCTCCAGGGTATTCTGCAGGTCCCCTTAGGAGTGCCTAATGCCTTACTCAGGTGGAGTCTGCATGGGCCAAAAAAGGCATCCCTGGGGCACTATTCGCATGGCTGCCACCTCCACAATGAGGCAGCACCATGCTCCCCCCCGGTGGAAATGCTGTTTCCTTGCCTTGCTCAATGAGCGAGGCTTTTGGGAAACAATGTTTTCCAGCCTGCACCATGGTAACGGCATCAAGTTGGAGGCCCCGCTTTTCGGCGCCTCATTTTTCCCACACTCACTTTCTCTCCCTGTGGAAAGGTATTAGGAAAGAAAATGGAGGCGCCTCCATGAGGCACCTTCATGGGCAGTGGCCGCTCTGGGGCTGCTCGCACATCAGCATATATGCCAGTGAGAAACTGCTAAAAGGGCCTGTGCAGAATCCGCCTCATTCTTGAAACTGATATAATGAGAATTGAGGCTAGAATTTTTCTATTATCAGCCTATCAATGGCTTAAAGTATGCTCCAATCACAAAGACCTTTCTCCTTTAACAATACAAAATGCCTTCCAGACTAGATGGCTGTGATCAGTTAGGGATAATCTAGTGAGAATGGGCCTATCACCCAGTGCCTTTCTGGTCTAAAATAATGATCAGGCAAAGTGTTTTGTTAACCAGAGGGTACAAGACATAAAGCACCACTAAAATTTGATGAAGTCACCACTTTATGTCTTCTCTGACAGTCCCATCCAAAGGGAGGGGGGATGAATCCGCTTCTGGGAGCAGCATGCTGTTGTGCCAGCAGATTCATCCTTTCCTCCACCAGTAGAGGGTTGATCCCATCTGTATGTGGCAGCTGCTTTCCCCTGGCTCTGGAACATAGTGCTGGATGCTGCGCCAGTATCCCAGAACCCACACTGCCAGTATAGTGGTGATGAAACAGGGGGGGAGTCAATGTTAGTCAGCTCCCACCTAACCATTGTGCCAATGGACCACACTCCAGACTTAAGCCAGCATTTTGGATATTTCTGGTCCAAAATAATTTTTGAAAGGAAAGTTATTGATAACAGTGGTCTTGGACATTGTACATCTTGGACATTTTTGGGTAAAAATAATATTTAACTCCCTTACTTTAAACTAGATAAAAATATTATGAAATGCTGTTATTGAAAGTTTCTTGACCTTTAAATTTTTCTGACTTAACTTACCAAAAGAAGAAGGTATAACAACATATGTTATTGCCTGGAAGATGTTTGATATTCTTGATCTATTTGATATGCTAGCTACTCACAGAGAAGTATAAAACAGGTAAGTTTTTCATTTTAATCAGCTCCTGTTGCTGTCATAGCTCTGCTATATTGTTTATTCTCTCTTCATCCACAGTCAACTTAATGTTACCACCATTTCATTCTGTCTCAAGTGTGCTGTTTCCACTGCTGACCAAATGTTTCATCACCCAATCCGTTCAGTACAAGTTGGGTCAGCCAAGAATACATTTTTGATCCTTGAGCATCTATTCTGTAATGCAGTAGCTCTTTCTGGTGACCCCTGTTTTTAGCTCTCCTACTTCTTCACCATTAAATGAAGAAGTGGAACATTGCATGCAAAAAATTAAGTACAGTAGCATAAAAAAAGCTAAGTGTACTTTAATACAATGCAGCCATCATTACTTGATGGGAAAACTGAGTGAGATCGTTATAACACAATCATCATGTCTGCTTTGATTTGTGGTGCAAAATGAAGTATTATAGCAAAATTTATAGCTTGTGTATTCTGTACCCTAAAATAAATTGGCCCACAAAGGCTATAGCTATGTTTTCAAATAATAAAAAGCATCTGGTTATTCTCTGTATTTTTTAAATTCATTTCTTCCAAATGTGTATCTTGCTATTACATTTTCAGAGATTGGGGGAATTGGGTGCTGGTTGTAGTTCTGACTGGGGTATATCACATCAGACATTTGCAATGCCATTCTAGATAGGAGCGACCATGAATTAATGTGGTCGCCATTGCTGCAGGGGAAGAGACAGTCCCTTTCAGCAGCTGCCACTTCCCCGGCCTTGCGAGGCTTCATTCCGCCTCGCAAGACCCTGACTGCCTACCATGCATGTGTGGTGGGCAGTCTGGCACAGTGCAATGACATCAGGGGGTCACCCTGACATCGCAGGGAGGCGGGGCCAGGCAGTCTATATAAGGCCAGGCCTGGCTCTCCCACTGTTTGCTGGAAGAGAAGATGCATTGGATTTGTCCATTGGAGCTGGCTGGTTTGTTGCTCATCTGTGCAAGTGGTGCTAGGTAGATGCAAGGGATGGGACGCTGGACTGGCCCCTTCACAAGCGTGCCTGTGCAGGTTCCCAGTTCAATTTTATGGCACACTAGCGGGGCCCGGCCACGTGTTGCTGTGGCAATTGTCCTTCTCATCATAGTTTGCAACCCACACAGATGTCCATGCAGGTCCGATGATATGCAGCATAGCCTTTTGGGGTGGTCAAATGGAATCCCTCTTTCCCTTTTCAATTCACATTGTTATATGGTGGTGTCTTTTTTTTTGTATAAGGTAACCCTTTCCATTCCACAATGGAACTGTCCAGAGTGCGAATCCCATTGTCCATGAGGCTGGTTGACACGCACAGTCCTGGCTTGGGTAAGGCAGAACTGGAGCAAGGAGGCTATCCCAGACAGGCAGCAGAGGCAAGGTGGTGAGGTGCTCAGATTGAGGCAAGCTCCCTGAGTTCTTAAAGGGCCATGTGCAAAAGAAGCAGAGCCAGTAGTGTTGGTTTGCCCCCACCCCGTGGATTTTCTTAGAAGAAGTGGCAAAGCTCCGGAAGCCCGCTTTGTAGTAAAAGCAGAGCTGTATGAATAAGAGGAAGTGGGTAAGTGGTGGCTGGATGTGAGGGAGTGGCAGAGCAGGAGGCGTGAGGATGAGCTGGATGTGGATGAAAGCACGCAAGCCGCGCGGTGAAAAGTGAGTGAGGTACAGAGAGAAAGCAGTGCTACCTGCATGTGAGGGGGTAATCCCACCTGGTGTCTCACACGGCCAAGTAAAAGGTGCTCTACTCTCACTCATATTGCCTAACAGTGTTACCTATTTACTCTTTTCACTGCCTTAGTCTCTCGCCCATCTGTACCTAATATTCTAAGCCCCCCATCCTGTAAGCCCTCTGCGCCATGACAGTATTGGTGGGCTGCACAAACACCTTAAGGCACAGCAACGTAGCCAGCTTCATGGCCTGGAAGCGGCAGGAAAAAAACGTTTTTACCTGGCTCAGGTAACGGATCTCTTCGGCAATTTGAAGGCTGTCCGATTATCTGCCCCAACAGGGAGGGAAGTCCCGTAAAAAATTTGGGGGGCGATCCGGTCTGAAATGCTTGTGCTGCTAGGGGAGTGACTAACAAAGTCACTATTAGCTTTATATATATATATATATATATATATATATATATATATATATATATATATAGATAGATAGATAGATAGATAGATAGATAGATAGATAGATAGATAGATAGATAGATAGATAGATAGATAGATAGATAGATAGATAGATAGATAGATAGATAGATAGATAGATAGATAGATAGATAGATTGGTCTCCAGCATTTGGCTCTTTTATATATATAGATTGGTCTCCCTCACTTTTGCTGTGGTAGGGAGATTCCCCAGGGAGGGGTTTACTAAGGGAGGATGTTCTCCAGGCCATTGGCCGCAGAGCTGCTTGCCTGCTGCCCCTCAAGAGCCCATCTGAGCCAGGATTCAAATTATTGCATTTGGCACTGGTTCTCAGCATTCAGCTGAGGGACAGGGGACACCCCCTTTGTTATGGCGGCACCAGGAACCCAGGGGAAGGGGTCACCCCACTGCAGCATCCCAGGGGCCATCGCCATGGTGTGGCTTTGCTGGACCTCCCCCCTTTGGTAGCAGCATGGGAAACCTAGGGTCAGGGGTTGCCCTGCGGGGGTGGGGGCACATGATAGGCCACCATCCTCAGTGCAGCTTCCCTGCAGCCCTTGCATGAGGCAGGGCTTTGTTCAGCAGCAGGGTTGGAGCAAGGGGGAGTGACTGGGCGCTTAGAGGGACACGTGGTGCAGGGGTCTCATTGGGCAAGGCATGCTTGGCTACTGGCCTGGCCTCATTTCCTGCCAGCCCCTATCAGAAGCTAAGTGGGGTTAGTCTTGGTTGGGATTTGGATAGGAAACCATTCCAGGTGCCCAGGGCCTCTAAGGGCAAGCCGGTACTTCCGAAATAACTTTTAGTGTGTCAGTGGTGGGATCAGGGTGCTTGATTAATGTGCATTTTGCTTCCATCTTTCTCCCCAACTTTCACTTAGAATGCTGGGGAACAGTTCATTTGACCTAGTTCTGTTGGTTCCTGAACAGCCCCATTCTTTATTTTGCCACCAGCTCCAACCTTTGCCTGTTAAGGCCACACTGCACCATTGCAGGCTTTTTGGTGATGTGAGTGATTTGAATTCTAACTTTTGTTAAATTAGGATGGCACCAGCTCAAAAGGCCCAGGCACCCACAATGCATCTGTAAAAAGGCGAGGGGTTGGGGCACAAGACAAGGGCCAGCCGACCATGGCCAGCAAAGCCCATACAGGTGGTCCTGCAAAAAGGGCACAGGTTTCTTGGCCATCAACCAGAGCTCTTGGTGCTGCATGAGTTTTGATCTGTTCAAGGCATGGGGGTGCCTTGGCAATGCCACCAGCCATTAAGGCTGGCCCAGGGGAACGGAAAAGTGGGTCCCAGGAGGCTTCTAAGGTCCAGCAGGGCTCAAGCATTAAGAAGCCAGTCGCAGGTGGCCAGCACAGCTCCAGGGCCTTCTCTTCAGCTGCACCTAAAAGTCAGAATAGGCCCAAGGGGTGGAAGGCTGCCTCCTCACATGCCCAGGCTGGCAATCCCTGGCAGCATATGGGCAAAGTTTTCATGCAAAACATGGTCAAATCATTCATGCAGCTGTAGCAGAGCAATGATTGGTTAGAGGAGCAAGTCTGCTCGCCAGAGGCAGATACCCTAAGCACCAATGACTACGCAGCAGGGGAATTCCAAGGGGGGAGGCTTTCTTTTCCTTTTACCAGATGGACAGCAACATGGTGGTGGAGCTGTCATCAGACAGTGAAGCAGACAACAGGCCTGAGGGGTTTCCCATACTTGAGGGAGAAAACACAAGTCATCTCGGTGCAGAGGCTCACAGAGGCTCCAAGAGGAGTGCAGACAGCTCATCATCTAGTGAGTACTCCTCGGATGAGGATTCTGCTCAAGCAGACAGGTACTACTGGTTCTCACGGGATGGCGTTCCTGTTTTGCCCCCTGTCTTGGCCAAGTGTCGGGACCTTAGCTTAGGTCTCCTTCATGATGGCACAAATCACGACACCATCTTGCCAGGTGGGGAATTACTGCAGGACCCTCCTGGGTGGCACCTTCCCAAGAAAGTTAGAGACAGGGCATTGGACGGCTACTATGTGGATATTTTTGAGTTTGTGATGCCCGACGGGGCTCAGGGGGTCACAGGAAAAACTAAATAAGGGCACATGGCCACAGTGGACAGAGAGGTCTTTTAGTAATTGGATCTCTGCCTTTGGGAAGTATTTCATGCTGATAGCTGCAGAATACCCACTCAGAGCTTGGCAATTCATGGTACATTATAACAATGTCTCAAAAGCTCATTCTATCACTGGCAAAGCAGCGGCCATCAGTTATGACACGGAGTTTCGTAAGAGTGCCTCTCATACCCACAAAACCCACTGGCATTTGGTGCATAATAGGGCATGGATGATGCTGGTTCAGCCCTATGCAAAGCCCCAGAAGTCCTATTTTTAAAAAGACCCGGTGTTTAAGAGCACAAACTGTCTAGTTTGTTGGGAATTTAATGGGGGAAGTGTTTGAGAGCAAAGTGCAAATTTGAGCATGCGTGTGAACATTGCTCTAGGCCCCATCCACGACTTACTTGCACAAAGGGTTAAAGCCCCCAGCCCTTTCGGGGCACCCAATCCCCTGTCAGCTCCAGCAGTAAGAAGGATGGGGGGTGGGGAACCCTGGTGCTGCAAGCTCCGCTTGAGGGGGAGCAGTTCAAGGACCTCACCACCCTGGCCACCTCCCCTGTGCGGGTCCCTGCCCTCATCCCTTTACTTCATGCATATCCATGCAAACAAGCAGCAAAATTCCTAGTAGATGCATTTATAAATGGTTTGAGCATTCCTTACACAGGCCCCCTGGTTTCTACAGACTGCAGGAATTTGAAGTCCGCTAGGGTGGAGTCCCCTGGTGGTGAAGGCAAAAATCAGCAAGGAACAAGGGGCAGGTAGGATAGCTGGCCCCCTTTCATCCCCGCCCCTGCCCAACCTCAGAGTTTTTCCACTGGGAGTGGTCCCTAAGAAGGTGCCAGGGGAATTCCAGCTGATACATCATTTATCTTATCTCAAAGGCTCATCTGTTAATGATTTTATCAATCCTGATATCAGTTCTATTAAGTACACCTCCCTGGACCACACCATCTTTCTTATTCACTCATGTGGCTCAGGGGCCCAGCTGGCTAAATGTGATATTTAGTCCACTTTCTGCCTGCTGCCAATACATCCTGCTGATTTTTGCTTGCTGGGTTTTAAGTTTCAGGGGCAGTGGTTCATGGACAAGGCCATGCCTATGGGCTGTGCAGTGGCATGTACTGCATTTGAGGAATTCAGCACATTCCTTGAATGGGCAGCTAAGGGCCAGGCTTCCTTTCCACATATAACTCACTATTTAGATTATGTTTTAATCATAGGGAGGGCAGAGTGCAGAGACAGGCTGCTGGCATTCCAGGGCCTGACGGTGGATCTGGGCATCCCATTGGCAGAAGAGAAAACAGTTTACCTGTGGAGGAATCAGTTCCAGGATCATATTTTCTGGAACAACAACACAGTGGTTGTCCAGTTCATTAACAAGCAATCTTCTCACCCTGAGCGGGTCATGAAATTGGTGAGGAGATTTGTAGCCTTATGTCTGTTAAACAACATTTCTTTTTCAGCTAAACACGTGCACTGTTAGCTGCATAGTGTTATGGAAATTATTTCAAATATTCCCAATTAATACTCACAAACATTCAGGTAACAGCAAATAGCCTCTTTATTGGTCGCTTCTGCAGAAGGAGATTGACCCCCCAGGGCGTAGTCAATCTAAAATCTGAGATGCAACTCAGCTTATTTTAAAGGCAAGCTAGCTAGCCCTGGCAGCCAATCAGGAAGCGCCACAAGGCTCTTTAGACTGACCCCCCAGTTGTACAATCTAACTCTAAGGCGTTGGCATATTTCATGGTCACAGCTCGCATATTGCGTATTTAGCCCCCACCCTGGAAAGTCCCAACTTATTTTTGACAGTTATCTTCCCGCAAGTAGCTTCTGCATTTCAGACATGAAAAACATGTTATTTTAGCAATTTCAACAAAACAATATCTTACACTTCCCGTAAAAAGTCCCTCCAGTTCTCGGAGGCCTGTTCCTTAACTTCTCCTTTTTCCTGCGGTTAAGCGTATTCCTTCCGTTACTGTCAACAACTTGTTCTACGCAAGATATTGCAAATATTCCTGTTAAGCTTTTAAAGCAAGTTCCCCAAGCTGGCTATCTGCTAATATTGATTATTTATTATGAATTTCTCACAACTCATAAATTTTCCCATATCAATAGCATATGGGGTGAATTGTATGATTGGCTCAAGGTTTAGGAAGCATTTGGTGGGAGCTGGTTTTCAGCTCTTTGTCTGGTTGCGCATGGAGGACTGATCTATAGGTGGGGGACAGCAGGTGAGATACCCAGTTTGGAGTAGAGCAAGCCAATGGGTTGCATGTCCAGACATGGGCTTACAGGGCTTGCACTCCTGTCAGCAAGAGGAGTCTTCAGGAAGTGGCAACCACCCATCTGGAATCTCTCATAGCTGCTCCAAAGTGTGGCATTTTCCTCAGCAGATGGGCTGAAGGAAAGTTTAGGATGCTGGGGGACAGCACTTGGGCTGCCCAGCACACAGATCAGACCACCATGCTGTGCCTTACACTTCTGTTTACCTTGAGCCAATATGTTAATAAAAGCTATGGCCAACCTTTTTTACCACTTAATCAGGCTGTTGTATTAATTTAAGGTTTAAACAGGTGAGAAGGCTTTTCGTTACTTTTCTCAGCAAATAGTTATATCCTTAACTCAATGGGATTAGAAGAGTGTAACTCTGTTTAATATAACATTGCATGTATAGTATAATATGTTTGATTGTTTCCCCATCTACCTTCCTGTCCATGGAAAAACTAGCATAACCTTTCCCTTAAGGGTTTTATCCTACCTTCTGCTGCCATAATTTTCTATATTCAGAGTGAGCATTTTACTTACCTACTTTACTTACAGAATGGAGCATTCAAAGCTACAATAGGTGGTTATCATGCTGTTTCAATCAATGCTACAAGATGAGTAGCAATAGTTCATTTTTATGCCATTGTTTTAGAGGAAGGGTTTTATTTTCTACTTGGAAGAATTAAATATTCTTTAGTTCTTCTTCTGTCAATATGAGTGTTGTCAACCATGAGAAAAAACTGACCATAAGGAAAAGCTGACCTTTGAAAAATTGCATTCCTAGAATGTGCTTATGTCTTAATCAGCTAGAGGAACAAGGCTACCTACAATGGAAGACACAGCTCATACCACAAAATAAGAATAATATTATTTGGCCATCCCTTAGGATATTTGTAATTCATAAGGGCAACACTTACCAGTTTAGTACCCAACCTGAAGTGTATAGGCCCTTGGTTAGCAGAAGGTCACTTTGAGAAGAATATAAGATAAGGTTAGCTAACATTTCAATTTCCATCTCCGTTCCAATACAGATCATATGTTTTGCACCCATGTTTTTAGAGTTTGAAAAGTGTGTTAGTGCATAGTTGTAGTACTATTCATAAATCAAAAGTTTATAATTGCTGATCCTTGCTAAATAATGCCTTTGTTATATTGTGTGAGCAAGAATGGGAAATTATACCCTACTATTTGTTTGTTTGTTTGTTTAACTTATTATATCGCCCACCCTTGAAGGACTCTGGGCAGTATACAAAAATTAAACACCATACAGGGCTCTGGGCAGTGTACAAAAATTAAACACCACATTATACAGGAGAATCCCATCACAGTCCATCTCTGAAGCTTCTTTGGGTATTTCAGGTTGTGAATGCAAGAAGCCAGAGGGTTCCTGTGCAGAGGCCTGTTTAGGAACAGTATATTTCTTACGTTATATTATTGTTCTGAATACAACATTATATGAGAAATGAATTTCTGAATGCATCTTTGCAAGTCTTGACATGAAGACAAAGCAGTAATATAGTAAGAGATTCTTATATGTTTCCTCCCACACAATAACTAATATGTGGTTTGGAAACTACAAAAAGTCTAAGATGCAAAAGAATTCTAATAAAGAAATGCAGGCAATTTGACCTTTTGTTTCAGCAGATGTATTTTTTAAAAGTATATCTGGGAAAGTTTCCTCTTGCTCCATATAAAAGACCTGCATGTTGGTTTATGGACAGTTAATGGATGGCCTCCAGCAAATACTTACCAATATAACCTGCTAACTCATAAACTGATGCAAAAATATCAGCAGAGATTAAAGAAATGTCAATCAGAAAGACCACTTGGAGTGTCAAAAATAAACTTATACATAAATACCCAGATGCTGCTGCTTCTGCAGGGAGAACAGATTTCAAAACTTGGCATCTGGAATCCTCCTGTCAAGTGCCACAGTTGTCAATGTCGTTGCTGGGAAAAGTTAAAGAAAGAGGCAGGCAACATGCCATTGGGACAATGAAATTTAAATTGCTAGTATGTTTCTATTTGTACCTGCCACCTAACTGCTTGCTTTAAATATAATACATACTTAACAAGAATTAAGGTAAAGTGTGGGGAAATATGTGGGGGCATGTGCATCACATTCTTAATAAAAGTTATTCACTTAGACCTTTCCATTTTCAATGATTTAGGGTGGTTTACAGAATTCTTGAAATAAGGAAATTTATATTTTTAAAAATTGTGTGTACCACAAACAGGTATATATTTGTTGTTTGTAGCTTATGCTGCTCTGTACAACATCCTGACAGGGATATAAAATAATAATATATTATTCATAATGGATTTTTGGGTAGCCAGGCACATGCTTAGAACATGTTAATCAATTCTATCTTATCCCTGATTTTTAAATTCTGGCACAGTGATTATTATCAGACTAGGGCAGGGGGGACCGGTGTCCAAATCACTACTCAGCCATGAAAGCGGGGGATCTTGGACCAGTTACTCTTTGGGGCCATTTGAATATTGAACATTTTTGAAATTTTCTCATTTTCACTGCCACTGCTGGTTTAGCATAGCAGCAATAGAGTTTATGTATGACAGCCTTCACTACATTTTCCTTGTTTCAGGAATGACAGCCTTCCCTACATGCCATGTTTTCTTTAAATACTTGCATTCTTATCACATCTCCTTTATGTTCCTATACCTTTTTCGTGTTCCCAATTCTGCTAGCAGATTGTGGACCCTCAAAGGTGTAGCCCCCATCTTCTATTAGCTCCCATTCGAAACAATGGGGAATGGGTCCACCTTCTTTGGGAGTCCATGACTTTGGACCCCCTGAACCTGGATGGTATCATCAGGAGAGTCTCCCAACAAATCCCTGAAATTTTGGTGCTGCTAGCCTAAAATTGCGCCCCCTGCAGGCCAAAAACAAAAAAAAACACTTAAAATATTTTTTAAAACCCCACAAACGGCGGGTGGAGCTTCGTACATGTAATGGGAGGATTTTGAACCCGAGAACCCCTCCTTACCTACATCCTTGTTAGTGGGGTATATATTTTCCATATCCCAGGGTGGGGAACCAATCAGAACGTGTTTGGGTAGAACTTGCTAAGCAAAGATGTGGTTGATAGTATTGTATTGCGGGTGGGGTTTTTTTAGTCCAGGGAGTGATTCACAGCTAGTTTGAATAAGCTAGTTAAATCCATACATTGCTCTTGTGACTTTATTGGAGTAATGGTCAAAAGCCTACCATGATGCCATGTGGAGAAAAGAAGCTTCTCATTAGCACCTGAGCTGACCAAATACTTCTTGTGGTGGTATTACCCACCCTGCTGTAAAAAATTATTCAACTTTTTCATTACTCAAAGAAGCATTTCTTGAAACCTGCCATTGGCTTCACATCCATTTGCATATTCAGCATGGATGCCTACTCATTTTTCAAGTTTACCTTGCCTTGACAAATCTTACATTTCTTTTCTTTCCTGCTTTGGACCTTCATCTGTCCAAATTGACCAAATTCACTCTCTTGAAGGTCTCTTTCAGTGTATCTCATTCTCTGCCAACTTTTTCTACAAGCCTCATCACTCCATTCCAAACTAAAGCCAATTTGGAAATACATGTAAGCCCAATTCCTCTGCCCCCTACTTTGTACCTTGGATGGTATCCCATTCTTTACATCTGTTCTTTTTCTCCAATGTCTACTTTAGAGTGCAAGCTTCTCAAAGAATTTATAGGTCAGCCTTGACACCTTGTTCCTGCTTCCCAGAGAGAAACCACTGCTCTTGGCAGCGTGTCCTTCATCAAAACATGGGCTGTAGCAGCTACTGCCTCTAAACAGCCATCAAGCACAATCTTCTTAAAGCACATTACAATAGACTGCTCTTGAAAGTATAAAGGTATAAAAATTATGGTTGCTAGCTCTGAATCAAAAGAGGTGATAGCAGGCTAAATGCTTTGCATCAGTTGTAGTTGAACCAAAGTCCTCCTAACAATTTGAAAATTTACTGTAGTGTTAAGTAGAAATCATCCAGGAGGACAGCAATATATTTTAAAAGAATACAGATTATATAATTAGGGGCAAGTCCTATAGAGTGTGATATACTAAACATCCAAACAATTAAACCCGATGACTCTGACTGACTTCAACTAAGGGACATGAAAGGATAAGCAGATAACATATAGCAAAAGGATGGATATTTTCCAGAGCAAAGCGAGTCCAAGAACACAGTCCACCCAAACTTAATCACATTGTAAGTCCCAAGGAATGTGTGTTGTGTATTCAGGTTGTGCCAACTAAACTAAACTAAAAGGTAAAGGATCAAGTCACGACTAATCTTCAGGGTAACCATCACATCCCAACATTTACAAAACAGACAATGTTTAATAGGTGTTAATGCCTTTCCCAGTCATCCACACATTGCCCCCAGCAAGCTGGGTAATAACCTACTGAACAAAGCTGATCTATTTTTTCCAACTTTTTAATGAAAGAATCAAGCAGAATAATATCAACTGAATAAATGCAAAATATTTTCATCATTTTATTCTCTTCTTAAAGATTTTTGTACTTTATATATATTGTATTTCAATTGTAATCTTTTTAAAATTGGCCTTGAATCAGGGAAATCACTGAATGTAGAAGCTGCATATAGTAAAGTCCATGAAACTAAATAGAAAGAAAACCAATAAGGATGGAAAGAAATATTTTTGAAGGTAAATTATTTTATACAAAATGTGGAACATAGTACAAAATAATCTGGGTTGTGAGTCTGTTGACAACTCTGTATATAATTCAATAGCAAAGCTATCACATCTCATTATAATTTCTGACAGTGACTAATGTCAGAATGGGCCCCTTGGCTCATCTCCCCCTCCCCCTAATTCTACCAATCTTGTTCCTCTGATTGCAAATGCCTTAGCAGACCAGGTGCTCGGGAGCAGCAGCAGCAGAAGGCCATTGCTTTCATGTCCTGCATGTGAACTTCCAAAGGCATCTGGTGGGCCACTGTGAGGCATCTGGTGGGCCAGAGTAGATGGACTCTGGTCTGATCCAGTAGGCTTTTTCTTATGTTCTTATGTATGTTCCTAACAATCTAATTGTTTGGTTTCATATGCTGTATGCTGCTTCAAGCCTAACTGTGTTTAGGAAGGAGTGGGATATAAGTTTAATAAAATAAATAAGAATGAAGTGGTAAGCTTTAGTTACAACAATTCTACGAAGACACTTTCTCCCAGATGCATCAATGTCTTCTCTGTATCAATCATGATAGGAAATTTATTTTTTTTAAAAAAAAAAATGATTGATAATTGGCTTAGAGTGAACACTAAGGGCACAAACTGGCCTGCCCACAGACACAATGTTCAGAAGATTCCAAAAGAATATGTAGAGCTTTGTTTCTTCTCAATATATATGCATTACTAGTGGGGCCCGGCCATGCGTTGCTGTGGCTTATTGTGGTGAAATGGGAAAGGAACAGTAGCAGCAAATCAATTGCAGAGGCCAGCAGTACATTCTCATGCAAACACGCAGCCTGATACTGTGCGATGTCAGTGATGTGTGTGCCCACATTCCTTGGGGGGGATGGAAAGGCACCCCTCCCACACATCTAGGCTGGCTGGTCATGATCATTTACCTGGGAGTAAGTTTGGGTGTCGCTTCTGAGGAAACCCTCTGAGGGGTGCGACGCAGCCATTCAAAGTATGTCGTGGTTGCTGTACTGAGCTTACTCCTGAGTAGTGTGTGCCTGGTTTTCTTAACTGTAACTGCAGTATTCAGGGAATCTAGGGTGCCTGGCCCCTCCCTCCTGTCCCTTGCATGTCACCCCACACTCTCTTCCCTCCCTCAATTCTCTTCCCTTGCATGCCACCCCTCCCCTTCCCTCCCTTCCCTTTCCCTCCACTAGGGTGGGTGGGTCATATCAAGATGCAGGGCCCCCTGCCTCCCCTCCCTTGCATGCCACCCCTCACTGTCTCCCCCTCTCACTTCTCTTCCCTTGCATGCCTCCTCCTCCATCCCTTTCCTCTCCCTCCCACTCTTCCCTTGCATGCCACCCCTCCCTCTCCCTCCCTTCCCTCTCCCTCTCCCTTGTGTGTATGTGTGTGTATGTGTTTCACTTCTACTTGAGTTACTGCCTATGTACTGTTTCCACTGCTCATATCTGGCCATCTGAGTGAACATTCTAAGCAGCACGAACATTCTAAGGGTGACAGCTACACACAGGCAGCTGCATGTCCTTCACCATGGAGCACCAGGAAAAAGGCATTTTACCTGGGCCAGGTGTGAAATTTCATGTATGTGAACATCTAAAAACACTCTCGCCTGGCTGACTATAGTGGCTGGGAATTTTCAGAGGAATTGGCCCAGCAGTTACTGAGGTATACTATCATCAACAAATACACGGTTAGCTTTTTATATATATAGATATATCATTAAGTACATCTACAGCAGTACTACAAATAACTAGATTAAATTGGGGTCTGTGGGCTTTTCCATTTTTATCAGTTCTGATCCTGCATGTTTTATTCAATGTTTGCTGTATGCATTTTGTTCCTTTAATTTTCACTTCTTTTTTTCCCACCAGTTTTTCCCCTTGGCTTTTTTTTTTCAAAACTACTCTTACCTCGATGTTTTTCTGGAAACTGATTTTGAGTCAGCTTTTTCCTAGTGGGTAATGTTTCTACATAGTTTTAGAGAATCACCCAAATGCAGCTTAGTAAATGGAGTTTTGTATGCAATGAACAGCTAAAAAATTATCTGGATGTTACAATGGCAGCATTAAGATTGATGAGAAATCTGACAAAGAGATTAAAGACCCAACAATTCTTTGAGAATTCTTTGAGAATGACTGGCAATCTCATCTCCAATTCCTTGAATTGAGCGCCATGCATCCCTGGGCTTGATACTGTTTGATACGGATGGACTCAGGGCTTAGGGTACCACATTATTTTGTATTACACATCTCTAGCCACAGATAAGAGTGCAAGCATATTTGTCTGTGGCTATACATGAGTTTATTGTTCTCTCATACTATTATTTTGCCCTACACCCTTTTCACTGAGATTTTTATGCAGAAATGGAGTTTCCCCCAGGTTTGTGTGAACATCTCTATTTTTATAAGTTCCATTGGTATAGATTTTTTGATCCACACTCAGAAATAGATGTATGGAAGAGTCATGACAGTCTGTTAAGCACCTTGAATTAAGAAAAACTATCCAGACATTGCTTTGAACTGTGTCATGGGGTTGTCAACTCTGGGCTGTTGAATTCTTGCAGATTCAAGGATGGAGACAGGAAAGATTGGAATTTGGGAAGCAGAGGGAGCTGAGCCGGGATGTGATGCCATAGTGTCTACCCTCCAAAGCTGCCATTTTTCTCCAGGGGAATAAATCTCTGTATTCCAGAAATCAGTCATAATTCCAGGTTCCACCCATAGGTTGCCCACTCCAACTCTATGACATTTGGGTGCAAAGACCAAGCACCAGTTATTTGACCTTGAAACAAACTTGTAATTTCCACTATATCCCTGTCTCCCTGATGCTTTTCCTCATATATAATCTTAGAAGCCATGAATGAAAGAAAAATATCCTTTTCATTTCTGATACAATATAAATAGACCACAACTCTGTAATGGGCTTGAAGTTTCAGTCAGTCCTCCAGCCTTCAGTAATGTGACAACTATACCCCCCCCCACCCCATTCCATAATTGGATCCCATTTTTTATGCTACTCAGGTCAAATCTTTCATTTTTTTAATCACTGGAGGCATTACAGTCAATCACATTTACAAGTACTTAGGGATGTTTAAGTATGCAGATTATTTAGGTAACTTGTATGCCTGCAAATGAAATTTTACTAAATATAGAGCCAATTGCTTTGCCAGACATTTCAGAGCATTTTAATATGTATGCATGCCCCTACTAAAGACTTCATCTATCTGATTAATTATGTTATATTAATTATACTGTACCAAATTAGTATTATACAAAGAAACAATGTTTAAAAAGAGATTTTTAAATACCTGTGCAATATGAATTAACTTCAGTAATGTTTGTGTTAAGAATACCATTATTTTGCTCTACAGACCATACTGAAACCATATATTGGAGGCACACTTTCTATTTGAGCTGCTTTATGACCTCGATAGCTTTGAATTCCCAGGAACTAATCAATCACAAGCAACTGCTTCTTGTTCAGGTTTCCTTAAAGAAGGGTCTGAGAGACCAGCACACAAAACATAAGTGACCAGCTCAATTTAACTGGGACTTGAAAGAGGAAGACTAAGCTGACAGTTATCATTCATAATCTGGAGCATTGCAGGGAGGATTTAAAAAGGAAACTTTTTTATTTTACCTATCTGAAATTTGAATTCAAGGATTCAAGGCTATTAAAATAAAATGATCTTGCTGTATTACATTTTAAAGGTGGTCCTATAGGAAAATATATTTATGTGGTTTTGCTACAGCCAAATTGCTGCTTATTAGCTTTTTTATATTCAGGGATCAGGGCAGAAAAACTATAAACTGTTCAACATAATCAGAGGAAACAAGGCCATATGCTAAAGCTTTCAAGTCTTTAAAAGCTTAATTCTGGCCACTGAAAGCTCATATACAATATCATATACAATAACTCACACACACACTTCACAGCTGTTACAGTTCTCCAGGGGAGTTAAATTAAACCTATGACTCTATCAGTATAACCCTCTGTCAGTATAAGCCACTCTTCAGAATAGGATTACAGAAATAGGGTTGTTAACTGGGATTCCTGGAATTTTGTTCCCCTAGTCCACTGGCCATGTAGAGTGGTTATTTCACCCTGTCTTTTGTATCCATGTTGTAATTTTACGAAGCTAAAAGTGTGGCATAAGTCATTCCAGATAATGGGCTTTCCTAGGAGATCAAATAATTTTTCTTTTTCTCCCCCATGCCACCTATTGCCATGACACTATTCCCAGCCACATCTCTACCACCACTGCCCTTGGAATTGGGCTAGAGCAGAAAAATGGCTTTATACCAGTGGCGTACCACCCTAGGGATTTGGGGTCACCCATGTCCCCAGGTGCATGAGTTATGGTCATGTGGGGGTGCTTGCCTCAGTTGCCCGCTGCTAAGCCTCGCCCCCACCTCCCTGAAGGCTGTCTCCTGCCATACCCAGGGCCTTTTGCCAGCCTACATGGACGCGGGGTGTGCGACTTGATGGTGCTGAACCCCCCTCCCTAGCCCCACCCCCTGCCTCCCTGCAGGCTGGTTTTCAAAAGCCAGCCTGCATGGAGGCCAGGGGCATGGCTGAGTGCCCTGAGCCATGACCCCCGAGCCATGCTCCTGAGCATGGGGGCACAGCCCCACCATGCCCCCCAGCCCAGCCATGCCCCCCAGCCTCAGTCGAGCCATGCCCCCCAGCCTCAGTGTGGGCCAGCTTTGAAAAGCCAGCCTGCACAGAGGCTGGGGGCATGACTTGGCACCACCAAGCCCCACCTCACAATTGTGGGGGCATCCCTGCCCACACCCTCTGCCCCAGGTGGGGGACACCTAGAGAAGGAGTTGTCCCCAGGCACGATTCCCCCCCATGCCTCTGCTTTATACCATTTGAAAGCAGGAAGCAAATTATACACTGTACTGAAATCACAACTGAAAATATGAAGGATGTGGATATGTAGAACATATATAAACCATCCAGATATATTTTCAAACATGCTTGACATTTCTACGTGGTCATATTAATTTATAAAAGCATTAGTTCTTCAGTGTATTTTACATGCAACTTCAAAAGTCTTTAAAAGCTTGCCTTTTACGTTTCCTACAGTAATTGCATTACTGAATCAGCATGTAATATGTGGCAAACCAGAAATAAATAATTTCGGTACCAGTAACAACTATACACCATCTCAGCTATACTAATTTTTGTATAAATCACAAAGGGATACAAAAACTTATAAGTGGGGTGATAGTAATGGCCTTCACTTGGTTGAAAAATGAGCAATTAGCATTCATGTTCCATACTACAATTGTCCGATGGTGCAAACTAGGTAGAAACTACTAGAACTGAATGCAAGGAGACAACTGTGGCTAGGGTAGGTATTTTGGTATTGCTGATTTTTTTAAAATAGAAGCATCGTAACCATGTCACAAGGGCACTGTCACTGACTTCTAGGGACTTAGGCTAACATCTCGTAATACCTGACATTTTCTCAAATATTACCTTCATCATACACTTCTGCCCTAAAGGCCATAATATTTGGACCCTATCCATGGTCAGTCATTAACCCTTTGGATAGCTTTGGACTAACCACAACACTTTATCCTCAAGTCACTTCCTGTAAAATAGGGAAACACACTAGCAAGGATAAAACAAGATAAATAATGTAAGTTCTAGTCTGAAAAATTTAACATCAGCAGCAGAAGCAGTTGTCTAAGAGTATAAGTGCATAAGTATCAGCTTTGTGGATTAAACCATGTTTAATCAAGCATTGTGGAAGTGATCAAAACTATTCCTTTAGAAAATGCATAAGCAAAGATAAAAGAGATAATGTCATTATTAATCCTTAATATCTGGCTATAAGAGAACTACAGACTTACCATGTTTTCAGTAATGTTAGTAATTGTAATAAGTTAGTCAAACAGCACATTTTATTTATTATTTAAGCTCCTCATCTAATCTATGTAAAAATTATAAATACTGCTTTGAAGAAAAAAGGAGACATACCAATATTGCTGAGGGCTGAGGATGTGCATTTGTATCAAGAGTTATCTACATCTGTAAAGAGTGACCTTCAGTCAATTTCTTCCTAGTCTGATCTTCCTAGAGATTAACAGGTTCTAGCCACTGTTTTCAATGTGTTAATATCAAATGAACATGCTTTCCCATCTAAGAGAATCCCATTATTTCAGCATTGGCCAGAATTTTATTAATCCACACCTAAGTACTGGTATATGTTCCAGGGCACTTCACTTTCTTAAAATTTCAGTTTCAGTTCCTTAAAATTTCCTCTCTGTAACCACATCTTAATATATATATATATATTAAAACCTTCTGTTTTTCAGGTATGTACCACTCTGTGATAGATTGCACAGTCACATCAATTCAGTAATCCAGGGATCCCCAGATTATTGCAAGTAAATGAGTATTACAAGCAGTAAAAGTATACTGTTGTGTAACATATATACCCTTCTTTCCTATTCTTGAAGCACAAAATATAATATGGCCTTGGTTTGGATGAACATAATACAGGCCATTGTTTTATTTGAAGGAATGTCTGACATCAAACACTCATCATACAAAAATATCAAGTTACAACAAAAAGAAAGGGCAGCTGTACTGAATAAAAGTATATGTTGAGTGAACCAAGTTAGAAAATGTCTTCTCTATTTAGATTAACATACCAGAAACAAAACACATAATTAGCGTGGACTTCCAGAGCTCACAGATTAATGTATTTGAATTAAAAGAAGCACTAACTGAACCTTGGTTTACAAATTGGATATAAAAGGCTAAAACATTTTCTTTGTGTTTACAAAAATGTTTACAAAAAATGCAGCATGGGGGAAAGTGGGGAGAAAAGATGCAGGAATCTCTCATTTTGTTAGCATTCGGCATAAGGATAAAAGGATTCTGAATGTGATGTGATTGAAAGAGAAAGTCTGAGTTGAACATCACGTTTCAAGCCTGGAAATCTTTTATTCTAAATTGTTATTATTATTTCCGTCCAAAAAAAACAACAACCCAAGAAATTTTACTGCAGGTAAAGGTGATTCTTGTCAATAAGAGATGAGCATGAAAAGATTTCTTTCATTCTGGTCCTAAAAATCCATATTATTTTTACCATCATTACTGCATGTATTCACTTTATTGGTTTCAGTGAGAAACACATTTCTGGTTCTATTTTTACCCTTACTGAAGGGGAATAAAAGTCTCGCGGTCTGTATCCCTCAAAAGTTATAAATGCAGGCAAACGTCTAACCCAAAGCCTTCCTATTCTATACACAACAGTTTCACTTACAGAATGGGCAGGGACAGGTTTTTGGTAACCTTAGAAACAAAACAGGTGTGATGCTGGGAATTCCATAAATAGACCTCCTTTGCATATAAAAAATGGAAATGCATGGAACTGGGAATAAGGCACAACCAGAGGCCATGTGGGTGCGGTGCAAGGCACTGCTGCTGGACAGCCGGGACCAGCACCTCCAGCCCAGAGACTGAGGAAGAGACTAGAGTTGGATTGAGGAGAGGCAGAATTAGGCATTTTTACCTTGCAGTTTTCCTTAACTGAAATGGCTCATGGGAGTTGTCACATGCCTATCTGAGGTAAACTCACTGTATGTAGGATATCACATCTGTTTTGGCCCTGAAAAAGTTGATAGGCACAAATAATATATAACCATATGTACTGAGTTCCTTCTGCCAGTCTACCATCCACATCTGAGTAGACCACAGGTTTATTTTTCATCAAAGAAAGCAAAGGTAAGTTCTAATGCCCCTACCCCAAGCAGTTAATTCACTGTACTTTGGTGCTTAAAGTGTTTCTCCCTGTCAAACTCTGCTTCCAAAAGTAAACTGCACTGGTAAATGATGTTAAGAAGGGAAGATGTAGCTGTTACATGTTTTGCTATCGAATTGAAGTTTGGGGTAGAGGATTCCATGGATGAGAGGAACAATTCCTGTAAATTTCATCCCAGTTGAGTAAGTGTGTGCATCCCTCTTTCCACTTCAGGGACTGATGGGACCTCTGGTAATTCAAGCGTGGCCCCTAGTGAGAGGGCAATTGATGGCACCACAAATGAGACAAGCTTCTCCGGGAGAAACATGACATTTAGAAGGAGTGCGACAAAATGCAACATGAACTTTGGACAGTGCCAGATGGTCACCCTGCTAGCAGCCCAACCAGTACAGGGAGTGAAAGCACCGAACAAAGCAGCTCAGGGTCCTATGCAAGGTGGAGGCACAACCGGAGGCCATGTGGGTGCAGTGCAAGGCACTGCTGCTGGACAGCCAGGACCAGCACCTCCAGCTCAGAGACCGAGGAAGAGACTAGAGTTAAAAGCTACATTTGTTGGGACCCCAGAGAAGCTTCGCTACTTCCTCATGCAAGTCAGTGCGTGGAAGTTGGTCACAGGCTGTGAGGGGGCCCTTCTCTAGGTTTCTGCCATGCCAATTCAGGGCCCTGCCAGCCACAGTTCCCAGAGACCCAGAGTGTAGTAACCTTATTCCCAGTCATAGGCCCCAGCCGGGGTTTCTAGGCCATGCTTGAGGGTCAGAGTGGTGACCGCCTCGATAGAGGGTGGTTTGGTCTCCTGGCCTGTCTGGTCAGGGAGGCCCCCACTGTTGATTTCCAAACCTCTGTCAGAGGTTGTTCCCCCCTTCGACCCAGCCATACTGGGCATAAATGTGGGGATCCAGAAGATCTGGTGGGGGTGGTTATGGTGGAAGGGGGACAAACTGTATGCCCCTCCTGAGCTCCATGGAAATATGTTGGATGGGTGTCGCAATGTCAAATCTGTTGG
Source organism: Sphaerodactylus townsendi (assembly GCF_021028975.2). Taxonomy (NCBI): domain Eukaryota; kingdom Metazoa; phylum Chordata; class Lepidosauria; order Squamata; family Sphaerodactylidae; genus Sphaerodactylus; species Sphaerodactylus townsendi. Next base: position 83,324,839 of record NC_059431.1, on the reverse strand, counting down.
GCACTTTAGTTTTGTCAAAACCCTGCATTTTGTTCATAGACAATTCTGGTGGCACACCTTATGTAAGGACGTGGAGGCCTATGTAAAAGGGTGTCTCACCTGCACAATGGCCAAGACTGTCCCGGGGTGGCAACTGGGGCTCCTTCAGCTGTTGCCAGCTCCCACCACCCTATGGAAGGTTATCTGTATATGTTAATGGGTCTTTCTTTTTTAATCACTGCGCTTTGTAACATAGTGAAGTCAGCTTCCTTGCCCCTGCCCTCCTTTGGGTCTGGAGCAAAGACTATCACATGCCCTTGAAACACTTGAGACACATAACAAAACTTTTTCTCACCTCGTTATACTGTTATTCATTCAACTGTGGGAAGATGTGATGGGGCCGAAAGAGTGGGAGATTGGGAATAAATGTGTCTGCAGAAACCACGATCACAGATCTGGCTTTCTGCTGCATGGGTAACTGACATAGTTCAATAAAGACTACTGAATTTCTCTAGAGTCTCCATTATTGACTGCTGTACAAGAACCTTACAACATTATTATACCCAGAAATGTGATTCCTATTTCAATCAAATGTAAATGACCATCAGAAGGATTCAAATTGTTTTATTTCTGAAATTAAAGAATCTGACTCAAGTTTTTAAAATGACAGATGACCACAACTGGACTATAATTTGTACAACTCTGTAGAAAGCACATCTCTGCTGCTCATATATCTGCAGTGTAACAGACTCCGAAGTTAGGGATGGAGAATGTTATTCAGAAACACTAGAAACAAGAAGGCTGAGAAATGAGAAGCTCCAAAACCGAGATTGTCCAGGAACATTTTATCTGAAGATTTCTTGTTTGTGCTTTGGAATAATACTAAAGTACAAAATTAAATTGCAACTCAATAAGTGTCTGTGTGCATACACACACATCTATACATACATATGAATGTGTGTATGTACATATGTGAGCAAAGCCCAATCTGATATAGCAGGAAGGTGTTCTCTCTCTTTGGTACACTCTTATGAAGTTTCCAGGAACGGACTTACTGACACTTCATCAATGTTTGTCAAGAAGCACTCAGACCTGCCTCTCTACAAGCAAAATGGTGACAAGCTTGTTTCCATCCTCTATTGTCTTTATTAAAAGGCCATGTGAATTGGCATCAAGGAGATTGCTTAGAGGACAATAGAAATAATCAGATGTATAGATAATTCCATTAACATTTATGCTAGCATTCCTTATACTGCTGTAAGCAAATTTTTATTACTTCATCAATTTGATGAAAGTCATGTGCTACTTCAAATGTATTTTTCCCCTTTCAGAATTATTTGCATTCTTAAATACAATTCTAGATATAGGGCCCTTTCCACATGGGCCAATAATGACGCCCTGGGACGGCAAAAACGCGGTCCCCAGGGAGCCGTTCACACAGGCTGCGCTGCCAAATCGCAGCAGCGCCGACCTGGCTCCCTTCCCCCTTCCCCAGGGCGGGCTCAGGCCGCCTCCAAAAATCTCCCTCCTGGAGGGAGGTTTTTGGAACACAGCGCATTCCCGGCAGCGCAGTACAAACAGCACTGCCGGGAATGCGCTGTTGTCCCCGTCCCTCTCCCACTCACCTCATTGCCATCATCACCCTGCTGGCCTCCGAAGGCCCTCCCTCACTGTCCTCCGACCCCTGGAGGTCAGACGGCAGTGTGGGCGGGTCTACGGAGGCCAGCAGGGCGACGACGGCGATGAGGTGAGTGGGAGAGGGACGGGGAAGAGGCGGGTTGGCCTGGTGACAGCGCTCCATGGCACCGTCGTCCCAGCTGGTTCTGGGTCCCAGCATCGTCGGGTCGGCGTTCATTACGCTGACCCCAGCCCTTCCGCCTCCGTGCGGAAAGGGCCTGAGACACTGACAAGCTTGTGATGTATTTTGTTTAGAATTTAAAATATATTTAAGCCAATATGAGGGAACTTGACCACTATTCCTTACTCACAGTTTTGTCCTTATAAAAACTGTGCTGCCTATGAATTTATAGGATTAAGTCTTCCTGTATCATCCCCACAGGACATTATGATTCCCTGGAATTACTTTTTAATAAAATCAAAGTGGGCAGCTCATTCTACAAAGCCATAGATAGTATATATCAAAAACTATCTGCAAAATTAAAAATAAATGGGAACCTGACAGAAAAGTTTAACATACACAAAGGTACAAGACAAGATTGCCCAATTTCCCTGCTGCTATTCAATACAGTGCTAGAAGTACTATTAAACAAGCTGAGACAATTAATTTGATGGGTTGAAAATAAAAAATTAAAATAAAGAACATTGGAGACGATGTAGTCTTGTTTATTAGTGACCCAAAATAAGCATTAAATTCGGTCCTACAGATTATTCAAAATTTTGGAATGTATGCAGGATACAAACTCAACAAAAATAACTAAAATGTTTCTTTTTAACCATTCTAAGGACTAAGAAAAATATTAATAGAAAGTTCTGGTATCCAATGTGTCAAAAACGTGAAATAACCAGAAATTCAACTAGAAAAGACAAATAAAAAATTGTTCAAAAATAACTACAAGAAACTATGGAACGAGGTCAGGACAGATGTGAAAAAAATGGGAAAACCTGACAATCTCCTTAACAGGATGTATAGCTCTGATTAAAATGATGGTCCTCCCAAAACATTCCAATAATAACTTCCCCAAAAGTTTTTGTCAGTTGGAAACAAGTAATCTCAAAATTTTGTATGGAAGAATAAAAAACCAAGGATTAAATATACTTCACTGATTGACACATAAGAAAGAGGTGGCCTAGCTCTCCCAGACTTGAGAACATATCATAATGTGTGTGCACTCCTTTGGATTAGAGATTGGATAATGCTGGAAGATTATCAAATACTTAATCTAGAAGGCAAAGATAATACCTGGGGGTGGCATCTTTGGCAAAAAAACCAATAAATTAGTGAACAAATTTAAAGGACATATAATTAGGAAAGAATTATTAATTATATGGGCGAAATATAAATTCAAATTCTATCGGAAAATACCCCGTTGGGTTTCTAGATTAGAAGCCCTACAAAACATACAATGTAAGAGTATGAAAGAATTGTTAAGATAAAAAGACAAAATCAGATGGAACAGTGGACAACCCAACTTAAAACTCAAAAACCAAATACATATAGGAGACTCTGATTGTCACTGGCTTACTTACTTCCAAATTAGAGAAGTTTTTACAAAAGATTTACAAGTGGCATAGAACAGTCATTTAACAAATTTGATCTGAACTTATTTGACTCCAAGAAAAAAGATAACAGCAAGATATACACATGTTTCCTTCATTTGGAATTGGAACAAGGGACGGTTAAAGAGGTCATGATAAAGTGGGCCCAGGACTTAGGCAAGAATATTTACTACAAGTGGGAAGAAAAGTGGAGAAGACATCAAAAATTCACTCTTAGCACAAATTTTAAGGATAATTATGTTAAAATATTTCATAGATGGTACTTTACATGATTTAAATTATTCCAAATGAACAAAAATGATCTCCTTTTTGTTGGAAATGCAAAAAAACAAACTACCATTTATGGTAGAGCTGTCCAAATCGTTTTGGAGAAGATTCACAAACTCATACAAAAAATTTTGGGATATAATCTGTGTCACTGTATGTGAGTAACTATGGTTAAATCATCATCAGCATATTATTATATTGGAGGATTTTAAATTTAAATTATTAGCTTATTACTTGCAATTTTATTATTGTTTTTAAACATGTGTGTTAGCTGCCTACGCCAAGCCTCTGGCCAGGGCGAGTGGGAAATTAAATAAAATAAATAATAAAAAAATCTTTTCTTTATTGCAAAGTTCAGGTTTTGTTTTTGGGAAAGGAGAGAACTGACAGAGAATTTCAAGGGGCAGCTCCAAAATGTACCTCAAAAACATGTGTGATATGTCACAGGGAAAAGTGGATTACTATTTCCTGTGGTTTAGGGAAATATAGGTCTTAAAAAATAATGTGCAAAATGACCATGCGAAACAGAAAAATAATATTGAAGAAAACAGGATTGTCACAAAAAGAGAAACAAGGAAAAGAACTATAGTATTCTGTATAATCACTGACTTGGAATGTAAAATACACGCAGGGACACACTGGCATATCTATGGGAGCTAGAAGGGAAGACACATGGGGATGCCTTTTGGCCCCTACCCTTTCCCCCCCTGTGCTCAGTTCTTGGCCAAACTCCCCTGTTGTCAAACTTTCCCTGCTGCCATCACCATTCAACTGCCCCTGCCAAAAAACCCCCAACAAACTTTTCCTTCCTCCAAGTAGTGGTGGGGCAAGTTAAGGTCAGGGAAGGAGCATGGCAGTGAGGGAGAGTTTGGCAGCAGGGAGGTGGGGGGAGTTTGACAGCAGCAGAGAGGCAAGGGGAGTTTGCTAGTGGAGCCAGGGGGTTCTGTTAAAGGCTGGGCATGGCATAAAGCCTCCGAGGTCACTTTGTGATGTTCTGCCAGTGCACACACAATTCCCAGGCTTTTAGCATTAGATTATGTAATGACGCTTTTATTGCTTTTAAATTATCCATATATATAGGTCTGAAGACATATAGAAGACATATGTACAGAAGGCATAGAGAGTAGACAGCTTACCATTTACCAGGAGTATAATTTAACCATTTTAAATTCATGCATTCTAGTCCAACTGTTCCCTATAGCCATGGATTGCCTTACTTTGCATTTGAAATGAGAATATACTGACAAATTTTTGTTATTAGATCAAAGAAGCAGGCATTACATGAAACTACTTGCAAATGAAATATCAAAATTGGCTGGGGTATATACTTCCATTCTAATCAAATATCATTCTCTCTGTTTTTTCCAGAAATCAATAAAGGAAACCAAAGAAAGGAGACAGAGTGTCTGAAATTAATCCAGCGAGTGAAATCAGACTTAAAGTAAGTTCATTTAGGCATGGTTGCCTGGAATAACTGAAACATGGATTTTTATAATTAGAATGTCTTTTGGAAAAATACCCCTAATTGATAGAATACTTTAACAAAAAATATTTAACTCAACTTGTCTCAGGATAGAGTAAATCTATGTTCTTAACTTATTGCTTCATGCTGAAATTAGCATTAAACCTCTGCCATTCACTCCAAAGCAACTTTGGCTTGAATGTATTTGTAGCTGAAGCTTTGGAAGTGATGAAAACACACATCTTAACAACTCTGTATCTGTAGATGGCTGCTTTTGAGTTAGTATGATACAGAGTCAATTGGGGGCATATAATTAGATTAGTCCTCATTACTGTCATTATAAGCTGCAGCACATCACATGAACTCCTCATTAGTAAATAGCAAGAAGTAAACTGGAAAGATCACCAGTGTTGATAAGAGTTAATCAGCCTTCATGTATTCATACACCAAAGCTTCTTCCCCTTTTCCAGATACTCCAAACGAAATCATTTAAATAACAGAGTGAAAATAGAATCGTTTTAACAGCTATTTTGGCTTGCTAGTGTGCCAAAAAGTGGAGTTGAGCCAAACTTTGTTAACTACTTGTACAGGGCCAGATTAAGTTAAACTGATGCTCTAAAACACAGTCCAACCTTGGTGCTTCGGCCCTTCCACTTACAAGATTCATAACTAAGTTTACTTGCAGGTCAGTCTGGCCAGATTTCACAATTTATATTCATTTATTTTATTTCATTTATTTAACACTTTATAGCAAAAAAAAAGAGAAGGTAATTCATTTGCTTATAACTAGGGCCAAACAATAGAAACATGCAATTTTTCAATAATTTATATTTTAAATTGCTGTAAGGGAACAATGCAAATAAAAATGTTAAAACTTACCATTTCAAATGCTTCAAGTTGGAACATTTTTCCAAACCTTTCAAAGCACAAAAAAAATGTGCTGTTTTTTTTCTGACAAGGCACAGATAGGCACAAATATACTGATATTGACCATTATTTAAATAACAGAACTTTTGACAAAGTTCCTCACCAGAGACTATTGAGAAAACTCAGCAATGAGGGAATAAGAGGGGAAGTCCTCCTATGGATTAAAAACTGGTTGAGAAACAGGAAGCAAAGAGTGGGTGTAAATGGGAAATTCTCACAATGGAGAGATGTAAGGAGTGGTGTCCCCCAAGGATCCGTTTTGGGACCAGTGCTCTTTAACCTATTCATAAATGACCTGGAAGTAGGGGTGGGTAGCGTGGTGGCCAAGTTTGCAGATGATACCAAATTATATAGTGTGGTGAGAACCGCAAAGGATTGCGAAGAGCTCCAAGCGGACCTTGATAAATTAGGTGAGTGGGCTAAGAAATGGCAAATGCAGTTCAATGTAGCAAAATGTAAAGTGATGCACATAGGGGCAAAAAATCCAAACTTCACATACACGCTACAGGGGTCAGTGCTATCAGTCACAGACCAGGAAAGGGATTTGGGCGTCTTAGTTGATAGTTCCATGGGAATGTCAACTCAATGCATGGCAGCTGTGAAAAAGGCAAACTCTATGTTGGGGATAATTAGGAAAGGAATTGAGAATAAAACTGCAAAGATTGTCATGCCCTTATATAAAGCCGTGGTGCGACCGCACTTGGAGTACTGTGTTCAGTTCTGGTCGCCACATCTCAAAAAGGATATTGAAGAGATAGAAAAAGTGCAGAGAAGGGCAACGAGGATGATTGAGGGACTGGAGCACCTTCCTTATGAGGAGAGGCTGCAGCGTTTGGGACTCTTTAGCTTGGAGAGGAGACGTCTGAAGGGGGATATGATTGAAGTCTATAAAATTATGCATGGGGTAGAAAATGTTGACAGAGAGAAATTTTTCTCTCTTTCTCACAATACTAGAACCAGGGGGCATTCATTGAAAATGCTGGGGGGAAGAATTAGGACTAATAAAAGGAAACACTTCTTCACGCAACGTGTGATTGGTGTTTGGAATATGCTGCCACAGGAGGTGGTGATGGCCACTAACCTGGATAGCTTTAAAAGGGGCTTGGACAGATTTATGGAGGAGAAGTCGATTTATGGCTACCAATCTTGATCCTCTTGATCTGAGATTGCAAATGCCTTAACAGTCCAGGTGCTTGGGAGCAACAGCCGCAGAAGGCCATTGCGTTCACATCCTGCATGTGAGCTCCCAAAGGCACCTGGTGGGCCACTGCGAGTAGCAGAAAGCTGGACTAGATGGACTCTGGTCTGATCCAGCTGGCTTGTTCTTATGTTCTTATGTTCTTATTACATACATAAACAAACCACTTTTTATTTCATTGTTTTCTAAAACCTTAAAGATACATAGCATTGTAACATTTATAGATGAAAAGATAATTGTCAACTTATTAATACTTCAAAAGTTTTTTTTAAATGCCAAGTCTTATCAATTCCTCAAAATTAATCTGGCATAACAAATCTGCTTCTATGTTAATCAGAGATAAGGCATCAAATCTGTCTTGTGGTATTGTTATTATGTTGGGATTTTTGATATGCTTCAGCTGCAAAAACGAATGTTTAGTTGATAAATTTGTGACCATCAGAGTTACGCAAGCCAATGTTGCTATCTGAAAAATATACATGTATGTGACAAAGGCCTTTATTGTGGGACCATAGTTTACCTGAAGTTGAGCTAACTTTTTTGATGGTTGAACTTACTTTTGGTGAAGTTGAACTAACTTTTTCAACTCCTCCCTTTTTTAGCCATGGTATTTTTTTTTGGTCAGTTGCCCTTCTTTCATTTTCTGTGGTGCTCCCTTTCCCCTTGGTGTCCTAAGCATGTGCTTATTATGCTTAATGTTTAATACAGAGCTGTACTTGTAAGTAGAATCCACATGTGTATCAACATGCCCATAGTATTACTGACTGACTGGAGTAGATGACAGAATAACTGTTCACAGAGAGTCCAAGAAGTCTTTTACAAAATCTTGCTTACTCACAGTGATTAGGAGCTTACTTAATCAAAAGTGACTTCAGGGAAAATAGTATTCAGCAAAACAGAGCTGTGGGGGTGTTGGGTTTTTTTTTTGTCTTTTTTGCAATACATTTTGAAAGCAATGTAACCATTAAAACAATACAAAATAAAAAATGTCATTCCGTGTTAGTATCCAGGAACCACCTGCATGTTGGTGTGCAGCAGGTTCTGCTGCACTTGTTGGAGAATATTTCAGTGTCTTTTTTCCGTCTTTTCTCTCCTGTAAGGAATCTCAAAGCAGCTTACAAACTCCTTTCCCTTCCTATCCCCACAACAGACATCTTGTGAGGCAGATGAGCCTGAGAGATTTCTGAGAAAACTGTGACTAGTCCAAGGTCACCCAGCAGACTTCATGTGTGAGAGCAGGGAAACAAATCTTGTTCACCAGAAAAAGTCCATTGCTCATATGGAGGAGTTGGGAATCAAACCCAATTCTCCAAATCAGAGTCCATAGCTCTTAACAGCTTCACCATGCAGCTTGGTATTAATAAAGAACAAGAAAGACATACTGCAGGTTTGCATGAACTAAAATATAAAAAATGTTATTAAATAGAAGGTAAAGCCAGAAAAATCTATGGTACTACCTGCATATTTTGCTTGAGAGTATCAAATGCCTAAAGATAAAAACCAATCAAAAGTCAAAATCAGCCCAATAAAATGAAGTTACACTTAAGCACAAAGAAGTGCTGGGGTTTTTTTTGTTTGGAATTATTCCAAAGCCCATAAACATGCAAACATGTCTCAAATGTGTAATAAATTAAAAGGTTCCCCATGGCTGTGTTCAGATAGTAGCCAAGTCAAAGTCTTGCTGCTTTACTCAGCTAGTCTGTTATTGTTCAATGCTATGAAAATCATTTATAACCATAAAAGCCCCACAACATCATTGCAAAAATGCTGGGCTGAAACATAATATAAAAGAACATTTACCCTGTGGGGGATCACTGAAAACTGAAGAAGATAATAACTGCTCAGTGACTCTGAAATAATTTACTCATACAAGGATCTTCATTAAAATAACATTAAGGGGTATTTTCAAAATGGAGTGCTGGGATTTAGCTGCTTGATTTCTTGTAATATTAACAGTGAGGTGTAAAAGCAAATACATTTGCAGTTAAGGCGTCACTTTGTTCTGCCCAGTTGCTCCTGCTAATGTGTGTGATCAATGCATAAAAATCAAGGCTATGTGTGCTGTGGTTCTTAAGTACATGCCTAAATTGTGCATGAGGCTCAGCTTTCGTTGTTACCAATCTATCAATCACATCAGAATGTGATGTGAATGAAGGATGAATAGATTCTGGTGTTGTTATTTCTGACTCTTTTGCATTCAGCTGAATCAACAGTAAGATACATGATCTGTCTGATATATGGTACCATATTTTCTACTTAGGCTAGTAAGATGGACCTGTTTACCCTATCAATTACTATTCCTGAGCTCTCTTCAAACCCTGATTGGGTTAAGCATTCAAAACATAATGCTAGAGGATTGAAAAGAGGGTCAAGATCAAATGCCCAATTCAGATTTTGCACAGATGACTCTAGGAATTTTACTATAAATGCTTTTGCAGATCCATATTATCAATCCATACTTATAGTATTGTCTGTCATCAGCAAATGCCCCATATTCCCTGATAAAATCATATTGGTTTCTACAATTTTTCTCTATTAGCCATTGTTTGTTTTCTTCATATTAAATGTTGAAGGAAACCATTCATTGAGAAGTTTTTATGCACAATAAAAAGAAGAGGATTTGCATAGGTGCATAAATGGGATTTGCAGTAGTTTTTAGATCTCAATTGTATTTATATGAAATACAGGAGGAGGCTGATTTCAGTTTCACTATGGTGGTGGGGGGAAGCTGCACATTTAGTTATCATATCTGTGAGCTGCTCTGACCTAGATTTCAAGTCAATGGCTTTGGAAACAGTTCAGTAAAATATATTTCTGTGGTGTTTCTTGGGAGGCTAACTGGAAACACCTTCCAAAGGGTAAGGGTGAGCAAGGCCTCTAAGAATCCCTGGTGTTAATGAGGATTCTATGTTATCCTTACAAGTCCCTGGCATCTCTCTTAAAAGCAGGGGACTCAAGGCCAGTTATCACAGTTTCCCACCTCACCTTCACTACTGATTTTGATCTAAGGCAGTTACAAGAGAATTTAATTGGATAAAACATAAAAATGGGAGCAAATAAAAAAGTAAGTGGAGAAACAAAAGGAAGTTGAGAGCACAAGGAGTGTTAGAAGTGTTATGTATCTGAAAAATATCTGTATCATCAGATAAAAGGACAGAGAGTGTTATGAACAGTCACCATTGAACAAAGGCTTTCTTTTAGTGCTTTACAATGCAGCCTGGCGTGCAAAAAAAATCTTTGAATGCTTTCAGTGTTATTTTAGCTTTTAATGAGAGATACTGAGCATACCTCCCCTCTGAAAATGTGAGTCACCTTCATGGCTAACCCACTTCTACTCTGTGGGTGCAAACAGCATGCATTAGTTTGTATATTGTCAGAAATTACATGCCACTATAGGAATTAGACATTTTGCTTTGTTTTGGAGTGAGCAATCATATAACACTCATCTTTTAGCAGACTTCGTCACATTACTTTCTTTATTAATTGACTTGTTAATCTGCTGTTTTAATGGGGTTTTAATATGATTGTTGTTTTACTGTGTTGTTCACCGCCCAGAGCCCTTCGGGGGAAGGGCGGTATACAAAATCAATTATAAATTAATTAATTAATAAATTAAGCATGCTAGGTTATCTTGTCTGGTGTTAATGAGGATTATGTGTTATCCTTACTAGTCCCTGGCATCTCTATTCAAGACCCTAAGTTGCATTGAAACACCAGACTTCAGAATCCTGACAAGGGATTATGTTTTCTAGAAAATATAAATATCAATTATTTTTTCTGATAAAAAGTTGCCAGCATTTGCTTAAAATTAAGACCATGTTTAAATGTTTTACTGCATGATGAAATATCTGTATTAAATTGCTAGTGCAAAAGGGAGATAAAATGCAATGTTTGAGAACTAAGGAGACATTCCAGAAAGAAGAATATGTTATTACAGCCACTGATGGGTAATTCCAGAGTCACTTCCATAAAGGACAGCAAAAAGTTCTTTGTGCCTATTTGGCAGTGATGCATTTGGGACTAACGGACAAATCACAACCCTTTGCACATTCCAGTGGAAGCAGCAAGCTGCAGAAATTGCTTTACAGTAAGAACACCAGGGCCAAAACAGTATCTGAGGCTTGTAGACTACACGTATAACTACACATGGAAGGGAATAACAGCTAAACAAACAGGAGAAAGAGGTATCCAAAAAAGAAGGAAGAAAACAAGTAAATAGGAAAGGTGAGTCATGGGTATTAATCAAATACGAAAAAAGGGAGAGAGTAAAGGGAAGAGCCAAAGAGGGAGCAAGGAATAAAATTTGGAAGGTAGATGGGAAGTGAGCAATGTTTCTGGAACAAAGGTATTTACATGGGAGTAGGCTTGAAGATTTGGGTGTACCAAATCCCAGATTTGGCCCGAATCTGGGCACATTTGGGCATATTCAGGACAAAACCAGCCAAATATGTCCTGCCCAAATATGAATGCGAGGCATTCGGTTTTTTTTCCTATTTTTGGTGGTTTTCACTTTTTGGCATGCAGGGGGTGCCTTTTTAAAGCTAGTTGCATCAATATTTCAGGGTTTCATCCGGAGCCTCTCTGAATGATACCAATTGAACTTGGTGAAATTTGGTTCTGGGGGTCCAAAGTTATGGACCCCAAAGCGGGTTCCTCACACCCTATTGTTTCCAATGGGAGCTAAAAGGATATGGGGACTATCCTTCTGAGGTTCATAATTTTGGATCCCCTGAACCAAACTTCACCATGCTTGTCTGGTATCATTAAGACAGTCTCTGAATGAAACCCTGAAATTCTGGTGCCACTAGCTTTAAAAATGAGCCCCTGGCAGGCACCACAAGAAATTTGCCCAGATTTTCTGTGCAGTGCCTTGGCTCCACTGTAGCCAATAGGGAATTTCTGTTCAGGCTGCACATTTTTGAGGATAGAGGCAGCAGACTTTCAAGATAGAGCCAGGAGGCTCTCCTGGAAATAGCATCCAGGCTTGGTGAACTTTACTTCTGGGGGTTCAATTTTATGGGCCCCCAAAAGGCTTACTTTGTTTCCCCACTCCTACACATGAAACCTGCTGGCTGAGTTCTCTCAGAACTCTCTCAACCCACCCATCCTACTGCCTCCAGAAGTAAAGTTCACTGAGCCTGGGTGCGATTACCAGGAGGGCCTCCTGGAGTCATCTTGAAAGTCTGGTGCCTCTATCTTCAAAAACGTGCAGCCTGCACAGAGATTCCCCATTGCATACAACGGAGCCACTGCAGAGCACAGAATCTGCCAGGATCTTCAGCAAGTTCTATGGTGGGAAAAATTAATTAACTTTTCCCACCATAGACTTCAATGGGGCTTGCTGTCATGGCCAGCTAGCTCTGTGCTGAAGATTTGGGAAGGGCTCTAGGGTGGGAGGTTGTTCTGGGCAGGGGCATCTAATTTCCTGCAGGGCTGCTGGTGTGAGTCTCCTGACTCTTGTCTTATAGGATGTTTATGAAGGCCTATGAGATGGCGACGAAGGAGGCGAAGAGAGTTTTCTTCTCCTCCTCCCTCGCGTCTGCTAGCTCCCGCCCGGCACAATTGTTTCGTATTATTCGGTCTTTGACCTCACTGTCTGAGGGGTCTACAAATTGTCAATTGGCTATTAGCTGTGAGGCATTTATGAGCTTTTTTGCAGACAAAGTCATGTCGCTCCGCCAAGATTTACCTGCCACCTTAGAGACAATAAGCGAACTGGAGGCTCCCTTGCCGTCTTCTGGCCCTTGTTTGGCCCAGTTCTCCCTGCTCTCGGAAGCCGCTGTTGACAGGGCCCTGGCTGCTGTTAGACCTACTACCTGTCCTCTGGATCCGTGCCCCTCCTGGCTTGTTAAAGCGTGCCAGGCGGAGTTACGACCCCACCTGTTGAATATCATCAATAGCTCCCTCGAGCAAGGAGTTTTTCCTGGTGGGTTGAAGGAGGCAGTGGTCCGCCCACTCTTAAAAAAAGACCATCGTTAGATCCTGGTGATCTGGCCAATTACCGCCCCGTTTCGAATCTTTCGTTTCTGGGGAAGGTAATTGAGAGAGTGGTGTTGGAGCAGCTTCGGGGTTTCCTGGAGGACACATCGGCTTTTGATCCCTTCCAGTCCGGTTTCCGTGCTGGGCATGGGGCGGAGACTGTTCTCGTCACTGTCACAGATCAGCTCCGCTTACAACTAGACCGAAGCTGACCGGGCGCTGCTGGATTTTGTTAGATCTAACCGCATGGCGTTTGATGTGCAGTCGATCATGACCTTTTGACCCACCGCCTGGCCGCTTCCAGAGTGCGAGGCGTTCTTTGTCGCTTAAATGGATTGCCTCGTTTCTCCGGGACCGGACACAGCAAAGTGTGGTGTGCCGGGATCAAGCGTCCCGGAGGTGCTTCTTCACTTCATTCGCGGGGTGCCCCTCCAGGGAGCGCTGTTGTCCCCGACTGGGCTTATTATTGCTAACATCTATATCGCGACCCCTCTGCTCAGTTGGTGCTTGAGCTTTGGGCTGACGATGTCACCAATATGCTGATGACACTCAGCTCATTCACTGTCGATGGAGGGGGGAGCGGCCACCGCCCCTAACGGCTCTCCAGCATTGTTTGAGGGCGTGTGGCTGGTTGGTTGAAACAAGAGCAGGCTGAAACTGAATCCAGCAAAGCAGCGGAGATCCTCTGGCTGGGACGGGGGGGGAGGTTGAGGGATTTTTCAGTTTCGCCCGGTGTGGGAGGGGGCTGTATTGGCACTGAAGCCCCCCTCTGTCCGCGGCTTCCTGGGGGGTCCACTCTGGATTTGTCTCTTTCGATGGAGAACCCAGGTGGCCCATATAACCCGATGCCTGCGTTCTACCATCGTCCAGCCCTGACGGCTGGTCGCCTTCCTTTCCCAAGCTGACCTGGCCACTGTGGTCCATGCGAACGGTCACCTCCAGGTTAGACTATTGCAATCCCCGCTCTACGCGGGCCTTCCCTTGCATCTGATTTCGCTGAGGATTAAAAATGGTCCAGCAGAATGCAGCGGCGGCGGCCATGCTCACAGGGGGTGCCATGGGAGAACATATTACCCCTGTGTCTCACGCAAGCACCGGGTTAACGGTCGAATTCGAGAATCATTTTCAGAGGTGTTGGTGTTAACTCTTTAAAGAGCCTTACGCGGCCTGGGACTCCTCCGTACCTAAGCGAGACCGTCTTACCCCATATGTCCCAAATAGGCCTTCATGCGTTCAGCAGAGAGCCAACTTTACTGGTGATCCCTAGCCCCTCGATAGGATAATGGGTTGGTTCTCCACCCGGGCCAGAGCCTTTTTTTATACAGCCCTGGCTCCCCTGCCTGGTGGAACGCCCATCAGCTGTCCGGGCCTCTTGGGCGGGATCTTGCTGAGATTCCGCGAGGAGCCTGTAAAGACTGAGCTGTTCCACCGGCCTTTGGGGAGCATCCAGCCGTTGATAAGTGGGCCCTCCTCCTCCTCTTCTCCCTCCGTTATGACATCATGGAGATCCTACCACCCCTTCCAATTGGGGTTTATGGGAATTAGGAGAGGGCGCCATCCTGAGTTAATTAATGCTGCATTTTAAATAGGGAAGGGTTTATTTTTATTCTTATTAGAGCTGTTTTAATCTATATTTATTGTATTTAAAATGTTGTTGTGCTCTATCCATGTTGTACACCGCCCTGAGCCCTTCGGGGGAGGGCAGTTTATAAACCCAAATAATAAATAAATAAATAAATAAAGGAACCAGCCAACTTTGCTAAAGTAAACTTGGGAGGGGCAAATGCTGTGGGTTCCAAGTTGAAGTTGAACCTGATGCCCACAGAACAAGTGCCCAGCCATCCAAACTTTAGCATAGTTGGCTGGTTATTTTGAGAAGACTTACACCAGCAGCCCTGCAGGAAATTAGATGCTCATACCCAGAACAACCACACACCCCGAAGCCTCCCCACAAATCTCCAGCACAGAACCAGATGGGCATAACAGCAGATTGCACATTTTTGAAGATAGAGACACCAGACTTTCAAGGTGGCTCCAGGAGGCCTGCACAGAAATCCAGGAGGCAACCTGCACAGAAATTCCCCATTGGGTACAATGGTACCAAGGCACTGCAGAGCAGAGAATCTTGGGCAATTTCTTGGGGTGCCTGTCAGGGGTGCATGTTTAAAGCTAGTGACACCAAAATTTCAGAGTCTCATGCAGAAACAGTCTTAATGGTACCACCCAAGCTTGGAAAAGTTTGGTTTAGGAGGTCCAAAGTTATGGAACCTCAAAGGGGTAGCCCCCATTGGAAACAATGGGGGATGGGGCACCCATTTTGGTGGTCCATAACTTTTGGACCCCAGAACCAAACTTCACCAAACTCAATTGGCATCATCCGAAGAGGGTCCGGATAATACCCTGAAATATTGGTGCCACTAGCTTTAAAAATGCACTCCCTGCATGCCAAAACACCACCAAAAATACAAAAAATCAGGTGAACCAGATTGACCAAGCCTACTTGGGAGGCTTTTGGGGAAACAAGCTCTGTATTGTTCACTTTGATAGGCATAATTCACCAGGTTTTCAGAAGAAGACCAGTCTTCCCAACATGTGACATTGCGGTCTTTTAATGGGGGATATTGCACACTTCTAATAGATCCCAGGTTTCTATTACCACAGATTTTAACTATTTGAGTTCCAGGTCTAGTAGGAGGGAGGATAACCAAAAGGGCCATTTGGCTTAGGTTTTAAGTTCAAATGGAGCCTTAGATTTAGAAAAAAATGATATGGTAAGTTTCACAACTTGTTTTTATGCGCATGTGCTTCAATTTTAATTTTGATTATGTTTATGGACTCCCAAAGCTAGAAGTGGCTCAATCTTCTCTGGATCTCTAAAAAGCCTGCTGAGTTCTGTGCATCTGATTATATGTGTGGGAAATAAAGGCAGACAATATGTTTTCCCTCTCCCTTCATTGGCAGCTGGCCTGCTTTGCAAACTGGAGAGGCAGAGGCTACTATACCTCACCCCAGACACTCTGCAACATGTAGCCAATGACTGCAAGTCTATCTACCTTTGAGAGTTCATTGGCAAAAGCTTGGCTTGCATACACTGGCAGATAAGCAGATCACATAGGCAGGGAACAGAGGCTAGGTTTTTCCACCTCCTACAATAGATTGATAATACATGTTCTACAATGAAATAGCTTTCTATGACAGAACTGCTAACCTACCTGAGGGGATGGAGGAGTTCTGAAATTATGCCACCTCCAAGCCACAAATATGAATTCCCTAGGAGAAAATGGCTGAGGGATGGGGTGGATTCTATGGCCTTACATTCCTCCTGAGCTTCCTCCCCTCTTCTCCTCAAACTCTATCCTTCCCAAGTCTTCACCCCCAAATATCCAAATATACTGAAAAGTAACCTGCAAGCTTGCTAAACAGTAAACACACACATTGAGACAAAATATAAGAAAGTGGTTCTCAACCTGAGGATCGAAGAACCCTTTCACAGGGGTCACCTAAGACTCTCTGCATCAGTGTTCTCTATCTGTAAAAAAGGTTAATGTTAGGGTTGGGGGTCACCACAACATGAGGAACTGTATTAAAGGGTCACGGCATTTGGAAGGTCGAGAACCACTGATATAAGACATCATGATAATCAGAAATGATAATATATTAACCATATGTTATTGCCAACTCCAGGTTAGAAAATACCTGGACATTTTGAATATGGAGCCATTTTATTAGGTTGTTCTTTTAATATATTGTATTTTACTGTATTTATTCAACTTATTTCATTACTGTGTTTTAATGTATTTTATATTTAATGGTTGCACACTGCCTTGAGCCCTATGGGGAATGGGTGGGATAGAAATGTGAGAATAAATAAAATAAATAAAAATAAAATGTTGAAAGCATCAGCCAACTGTAAGCAGTGCCTATCTGCCTAGGGCCCTTGTCCCCGGGCACCACTCTCCTGGTCATTTGGGGGGTGCAAAATCGGCCCCCCACGTGACCTGCTATCTCATGGTTTTCACGAACCTCGACCCGAGGCATGCAAAAAACAAGGCAGCAGGACTTCCTGCTGCCTCCAAGCACCCTCAACCCTGCCCTCAACCCCACCCTGGACTTCCCCCTCCCTTCCTCCCCCCCCCGCCAGCTGGGCTCCCAGCCAGCAGCCTGCAGTCTCTTCTGACCTCCCCTTTGGGCAGGCCAGAAGAGACTGCAGTCCCAGCTGCAGAGACCTTCTTTTATAAGCACTGAGGCCGGGGATAGGGCTTGGGGAGCAGGAAGTCCCACCCCTTCCTGCTCCCTAAACCCCACCCCCTGGCCTCAGTGCTTATAAAAGAAGGTCTCCAAGGCTGGGACTACAGTCTCTTCTGGCCTGCCCGGAGGGGAGGTCAGAAGAAATTGCAGGCTGCCGGCTAGGAGCCCAGCTGGCAGGGGGAGTCTGGGGGGAAGGTGGGCACCCTAGACCTTGCCCATGTCTATGGTGACATGGGCGGGGTTGAGGTCAGTGGGGGTGGAGTCTGGGGGGCATCAGGGGGTGCAGCTAGGGGGCAGAGCCTGGTGGGGCATCCTGGAGACAATTTGTCTCCGGGCGCAATTTACCCCTGGTACGCTTCTGACTGCAAGGTAAAACAAAGAGAGGGTTGAAAATGATGTGTGACCTGCTTCTTTCTCCCATATTATGGACAGGAGCATTAAAATAAGGGGCTGTGTTCATTATATTGTATACAACAATATGGTCCACAATTTGGAAGTGCACCCGAGGACATAGCTGTCAATGCATTCCCATCTTTATTTTTCATCCTTAAAATGCAAATACTCAGCCATTTTAGAAATATCTTGCATTTGTTTTTAAGAAAATGTGAGAGAGGTACACATGCATTCAATCCCTAGGGAAAGATAGAGGCACAGCTGTTTGGAATTAATCACTCACATACTTGTATTTTGTGTACAACAAGTTTTAGTGAACTCCTTCTTTTATATAAAAAAGAAGCAAGAAATAAAGTTGACTTAGGAATAAAACAATCATACCAGAAATGTAAGAGTTTTAACCTACTACCGAAGTCAATGGGATTTGAAAGCATGAAATGAAAATACCGACAGATAAACTTCTATTGTATTCTCACTTCCAGGCCCACCTATGATACCAGGAATGAAAAGGAAGCCTGGAATGTAAAGAACTGATTGTACTTTTTCCTCCTATTTAAAAGCAGACTAAAAAGACTGTACTCTACCACTGTTACCTGGTTGACACAATAAGTGTTTCATTTTAATTGGCACTTCTGTGATTTATCAGTGCATCATGTTGGGAACACCCCGGCAGTCCATTGTAAGTGAATAGCATGCTACTGCACATTTGACAATACTTGAAAATGCATAATGATAGCTTTGCATAAGAGAAAGATACCTGCTAGGAGAGTTCATCTCACCATTTGATCCAATTAATGAATTAGGCTAAATTGTGTCCTTCCCTCTGAGATGGAATTCAGACATAGCATTCCAAAATGGTCCCAGTTGCCATTATACTGTCATGTTCTTTTGTTCTAAAACAGTGTGAACAATGGCATTTCAGAGTCTAATCTGAGAAGAGAATCAGGCAGTCTTTTTCTGTCAAAAAATAATTGACTTGACCATTTCAGCTCATTACTTACAATATAACAGGAGAAGAATACACAAGCTATTCCACTATAATCATACCTTAGACAAAAAAGGGCCATTTCCCATCTTGCTTGCACATTAAGCAAGTAGTCTTATGATACTAAAAAAATAAAAAGAGCCTATATTACAATTACCCCACTGACACATACCAGTCCTAGACTGCATTTTCAATCCAAATTGGTTCTGCCCAGCTCTGGCGAAAGACATTGACCACAATCCTTTTTCTAATGTATTGACACAATTGGGTGTTTTCATGTGTATTAATCTGGGTGTCCCTTTGATCAGAAATGTGGCACAATGTTCACTTAGAATAGAGGAACAGCCCCAAATTTTAAGGTAATATATACTTTGAGATGGTAAGGTTCTACAAAGACAAAAAAAGACCACATAGGTTAAGGAGTCTATATATGTAATACTAGAAAGAGACAGAAACAAAGTAGCAATTTATCTTCTGACTTTGTGATCCATACATTTTTATCTTGGCATTTCGATCTGGCCCAGACATATTCTTTTCAACTCCTACACTACATATTGAACACTTTACATTAGCAGCTTTAACTCACAATGCCATCTGTCTTTTATCAACACCTAGTTGCACAGATATACTGTTGATGTGAAAAATCATTGTTAACCTTTCATCTACCCTTTCCTTACAAATATCACCTTGTGTGTTACCTGGTCAAACTTATGTTCAATTTAATTTATGTTCAAAAGTTTTCGTTTAAAGTAAGTCATTAAAGGAAGAATTTTCTTGCAAGATACATCATTCTAAGAAGTCTCACAGCTGTTATAGTAGTATCGAAACAATTATGAAATTATTTTATATACATGCTTAAACATTATTTTATATACATGCTTAAAAAGTAAAGGAACTACATAAAGTTCTTTGGTACCTGCAAGGAAATCTGAAATCTTAAAATACTGCTGTAAGTGTCATTTTAATCCAGGGCATTTCAAGGTTGATTCCACTTTTTTGGCATTTCTTTTGTTTTTCTGTCAGTAAGCCATCCTGTCAAATAATCTGCTTTAATGAAGAATAAATCATTAAAATGGAGTTCTGCCAGAGAAACTGATATAAAAGTCTCTCAGAATGGGTATAATTTTCAGCAGTTTATGCCAATATATCCTCTATTTCTTTTTGTCTCTGTCTCCAGAAAAGTATGTAAGCAATGTCTGTTCATGTATACTAAACAACTATTAACGCTGTTGGATTCTGTCAAGGGTGATTAGAAATGTTACATTATAATTCTCATACACTTTGTGTCAGAAATTGTAACACTAATAATGTTTTTTACTACCAGGGCATTAATATTCTTGCTGTCAAAATGCAAGGGGAAAAAATGTAACCCAGAATTTGAACTGAATAACATGGTTGAACAAAATGTCATGCAGTAGAGGAATCGTGACAAAGATGTCACTCTTACCTCTCTCTTCTCACTACCTACCTTAAACTCATGGCTTAGGATGTTTCCTAGATATCACAACCTCTACTACTTGTCCAAGCAAGCTGAAACTAAAACAAAGTTATTCATATGCTGGACAATTCAGAACCAAGATCTTTCTGATCATCTCTTGCCCTTTAGTAGCTATTTCAGAACACTTTGGACATAGCCCTGCCCACCCTGCTGCCATTGCTTAATCTTTAATGTCTCCCAGTGCTCTTGACTTGTCTTTTTTTCTCTCCCCACCCCCCACTGTTCATTCATAATGTTCTTTTTTTCATCATATTTTACCCATTCACTTACTGTTGTTTCCCATGGTCACTGAATTACACAAGCATACTGCCATATTGTGTGGCTAAGAAATGCAACAGAATATTTTCAAGGGGAAGGAAAATTGACTGGAATGGAATGGGCATTAGGAATGTGAACCTTTTCTTCAAATCCTTTAAATAGAAAGATTGACTGTTTTTTCTCCACTAAAAGATTATTCTGCAAGTGAGATTGATTTGTTGCATTTATAGCACACTTAAGTTCACATTAGTGTTTTATCCTCATAGTGGTCTTTCCAGGTGCCAGGGTACTGTCCAGTTTAGTGGCTTAGTCATCATGTGCAGTCAACCCCTTGCAAACCACTGAGCTTCTTTGATCTGATAACGCAGTAACTTCTGAAGAGGTCTTGACTGACTTCCAGTGAAACATCTGATGAGACCACATGATCTTTGAAAGAGCTCCAGAAGAGGAAAGAATTTATGAGTTATTTGATGCTTACCTAATTCAGAAAGACACTTCAGCAAAAATGAGTGTATCAGAGGAATGGTAGAGCTGTGGGGAGGAGGGGGGGCAAACAAACTTTGCCTCTACATTTCCCAGAGTGTGAACCACAGGTGGAAAAAACCATTTCTCATCCCTCTCTGCAGTTCTGAATATGCAAAAAGGTCTGGAAGGCTGCTTGTTTCATTTACCCTTACAGACTGACAACAATTAAACATTGAGAGGGTACTTACTGAGAGCAAGTTGTTGCTTGCTGTACCAAAGAACCTCCTAACATACTGGAAGAGAAACTCTGAATAGGATTTTCATGGAGGCAGAAGAAAAGTGTTACTTAAATAAAATTAACTCTCCTCAAGTAATACAGAGTTGCAAGGGAAGATTTTTTTTGGAAATTGAGAATGCTGAAACCATCTATGCTAAATTAACACATTGAGAATCTGCATTTGGAAGGATGACACAATTTAAATGTAATAACACCAATCAGGTGCAAATTGCAAACACAATATTGACCCCAGACTGGCAAAATAGAATAAAAATAAGAATAAGAATAACAGAGGCACAACTCAGTGGCCAAGATGATTCACTAGAATTTATGCAAGAATTACAACATAAGAACAGCTAAGAACTGGTGGGAACATTGTCCAGAGAAAGTAATGAAAAATGAAAAGGTCAAGATCTTGTGGGACTTTTGAGTCCAAACAGACAAAGTGTTGAAACACAATACACCAGAGATCACTGTGATCAAGGACAAGAAAGTGACCACCATCAACATAGCAGTACCCAGTGACAGCAGAGTCATTGAAAAAGAACACGAGAAGGTCAGTAGATACCACAATTTGAAAATCGAGCTTCAACGTCTACGGCACAAACCAGCTAAGATCATCCCAGTGGTAATAGGCATGTTGGGCACCATCCCGAAAACACTAGGGCAGCACTTGGAACATCTTTGAATTGACAAAATTAACATCTGTCAAATTCAGAAGACAGACCTGCTGGGATCCGCACGAATACTACGCTGATACATTACAACTTCATAGGCCTCTGACTGAGGCTCAAAGGCCAACAACCAGCTAAAGATCTGGCAGCTGTGAAATCTGCCATAAATAATAATAACAATAACGAAGAAGAAGGAAAAGGAGAAGGAGAAGGAGAAGGAGAAGGAGAAGGAGAAGGAGAAGGAGAAGGAGAAGGAGAAGAAGAGTTGGATTTATATCAGTGGTGGGATTGAAATAATTTAACAACTGGTTGTTTACAAGCATCATTTTAACAATCGGTTCTGCTGAAGTGGTGCAAACCTGCTGAATCCCACCACTGATTTATATCACCCCTTTCTCTCCTGTAAGGAGACTCAAAAAGGCTTGGGCCGTTTCTGCATGGGCCGTCATAGTTCCCCATCGCCGGCAAGAATTCTGTCCGGCGCAGTGGAGGTCCGCTCGCGACGTTAAATGCCGCATGCGAAATGCCCCAGCAGAGGTCGCGAAGCCGAGTCAGCTTCTTCCCTCTTTTCTCTCCTCTACTTAGCCCTCATCGCTAAATCAGCCGTTCTGTTGGTTCCTCCTAAGCTCATCTCCACGCTGCCCCTCCCACCTCCAGGGGTCTGGAGGGACAGCTGCAGGGAGGGACTCTAGGAGGCCAGCGCAGGACAAATGACAGCAACGCAGGTAAGTGGGAGAGAGAAGCGGAAAACAGCGTGTTCCTGAAGCGGTGCTGCTCCTCCGCGACCGGGCGACCAATCGCGCGGAAGATGTTGTTCCCCTCAAAAAACAACCCTTTAAAGGGTTGTTTTTTAGGATGGCCTGACGCCGCCCTGAGGGAGGGGAAGGGCAGCCAGGTCGGCGCTGCTGCATTTCAGCAGCGCTGCCTGTATTTAACAGCGCCTGGGGGCGGGCATGCTTTTACCGCCCCCCCCAGTGTCAGCTGTTTTTAGCCCATGCGGAAACGGCCTTAGAAACTCCTTTCCCTTCCCCCCTCACAACAAACACCCTGAGGTAGGTGAGGCTGAGAGCTCCTTAGAGCTGTGACTAGCCCAAGGCCACCCAGCTGGCATGTGCTGGAGTGTATGGGCTAATCTGAATTCCCCAGATAAGCCTCCACAGCTCAAGAGGCAGAGTGAGGAATCAAACCTGATTCCTTCAGGTTACAGTATACCTGCTCTTAACCACTGCTTCTTCCTTGTGTACAAGAATTAATATTAAAAATAAGTTGAATGGTTCAGGCAACTAATGATACAAAGGAGAAGGTTGGAAAAATAGAAGAATTGGCTAATATAAAAGAAAACAGCAAAGACTGATATGCAGATAAAACTGGGTTATTGCCAACTGCCAGGACTAGTGCAATAATTATCCCCCATCTTTAAAAAGGGAGGCCTGCCTGCTTTCTGAAATTAGGAAATTATATGCAAAGCATTTACTAGGTCAGTGGTGGCGACCTATGGCACTCCAGATGTTCATGGACTACAATTGGCCGTGCTGGCAGGGGCTGATGGGAATTGTAGTCCATGAACATCTGGAGTGCCATAGGTTCGCCACCATGGCACTAGGAAAACTCACTTTCTGGGTTAAGATATGGAAAAACCACTCTTGACCATTGCATCACCTTTAACCATCTTGTTATAGATGCAGAAGGAAAGCTAACATGAAGCTACCTGTGCACCTTTCTGGATTTCAAAGGGGCTTTTGATTTGATCTCTAGAGATCTGCTTTGGGAAAAATTATGCCAAATGGGCATTGAAAGAAGGTTGCTGTTCCTCATCAGGAAAGTGTATACTGCCCTGACTGTCAAATTAATGGTACTCAATTAGGAATTCCTTCCCCAAAAACACCTAACAATAGACAGGTCAAACAGGGTTGCATTTTAACCCCCTTCCTATTTAACCTCTTTTAAAATGATCTTGCAACCACTCTTTGAAGCATCAATAATCATTGCACTAGACTTGGCTTTTTCCATGTCCTAGTACTATGTCATGTGGATGATGCAGATGTGGGAAACCTTAATCAGAAATCTTCAAAGAGCAGTCAACCAAAACAACAACAGAAGAAGTGGCAATGCAAAAATATTGGGGGAGGGGTAGCTTTAATTAGACGCTTAAAAGCTGTCCCCACAACAGTGACTTTAAATCAGAAAAATACTGAACTTTTAAAATACACAATATCAAACAATTTAAAACAAAAAAAACCCAAGCGCTTCCCCCCCCCCCTTTATGGTAACTGTAGAGGTACAGCAACTTAGCCACCTCTCAACGTGAGTTAGGATTTGGGTTGCACAAGCACACTCAGAGGCCAAAAAAGACTAAAATATTTTTAAAGGTTTACATTCTCAACAAACAAGATAACATTTGCAATACAGTCAGTTGCGTGAGGGCAAGCAGCATCAAAATAATGGCTGAAATTAAAATAAGAATATAAAATTTGTCCATGGTAGCGTAGCTTTCATTTCAAAGAGCAAGCAAAGTAAGAGACAAAAGAGTTGCTGATAAGTGCTAGCTGGCTAAAAGTGATAGCATCGTGATATCTGAATTAGCAGGCGAGAAAAAAGGTTAAGCTGTTTGAATATTGAAAGACAATTATAGCAAAACTATAGGTCAGGTGGCATGAGGAGACCAATCACAAATTGGTGCCAATTAACAAAGACAGTTGGTGAGAAATCATTATTGCTATCAGGTGCAAGTACTTGAAAGAGCTTCTTGAAGTTTTAGCTGTTAGGGAAACATCCCACAGCTGGGCTATGACCTTCAGCCAAACAGCTACTTGGTGTCAGTTTGAGCAAGCTGGGAGAGAGCCCGAGAAACAAGATTATTTTGAGAACCACATTTCAATAACGGGTCTACTTCAAGATGGCTACAGTTATGCTAATACAGACAGTTTCTCCACAGTAACTTTAAAAATAAAAATAGGTCAAACTAGACCTGTGTATACTTAGTCTAAGGCCTCAGCCTCCCACCCCCAACCCACCTAAAAGCACAACTTGGAACAAGTAATACAAACAGCAATAAAAAATTTAAAACTGATTTTTAAAAAATTAAACTTGGTCAGTCAAACCTAGGTCTTTTGGCCTAAGCCTTCAGCCTCCCCCCTTGACCAACCCACCACCAAATGTAAGTAGAAACAAGTAAAACAACAGCAATGAAAATTTTAAAGTAATTTTTTTAAAAAAATAAACTTGGTCAGTCAAATCCTTTTGCGTCTTCCCCAGGCAGGTCTCTTCTGCAGGGCTAGTGGTATCCCTATGAAGATAGGTTCTTCAAAGACCAGACACAGGGAGGACAAGTTTACTGTGGGAAAAAGAAAGTAGTCCTTTCAGAAGCACTCCAGAGATTTTAAACAGCAACCTGAAGCAATTCAGAAATTCAAGAAAAAAGTGAAAATGGGAGAAAGCAGTTTTCATTTTAAAAAGGACACAAATGGTTGTGTCTGAAATGACGCAACTATCCATTAGCAACTAGCTGCTAAAACAGATAATAAGGGCAGTTTGAAAGGGGCTATAAAACATTCATGTCCAGAACTCAAACAAGCTAAATCTTCCTTCTTTAAGAAAGCTAATCTGCTTTCTATCTAATAATCCTTAAATTCGACATTTTGAACCTTTTTAAAATTCAAACACATGAGTGGACAAGAGGTTATGAGAAACTGAGTGACTGAGAGTTTGGTAATTTTCTTATGTAGATGAAGGCCAAAGAAATGTGATATTAATGTTTGCTTGGGCTTTAGTGCAAAGTATTCCACACCTGAGTTGTCAGTTCCATATTGGAAAGTCATAGAGATTCCCAGGCTGAACCTAGGGGAAGGCTTGGGAAGCAAGGAACCTCAGTGGAGTATAGTGTCATAGAGCCCTTTCTCCAAAATTGCCCCTTTCCTCCTGTTAATGTTTTTTTAAATGATTAAAATATTTGAAAATGCAGGGTCTAATCTCATTGAAATTTTAAAAGCTTTTCAAAATTAAAAACAAATATTTAAACGCACATTTTTACAGTAATATGTTGGTAAATATTGGCAATGTTTTTTTTGTTTTTTAACCAAATAAAAGAAAGATGGGATGCAGTGTTGAGAGAACTGAAGGAAATGAAGGCACGCATACAAACAGAAAGCAAGATTATATCGGAGCATTAACAACGGTGAGCACTGAGGTCATGGAATGCAAAGTTGCGTGCAGATGGTGAGACTTTCTACGGCAAATAATTACACAACCACGACAGGCTTGGAAAATGGATTGGGCCGCAGCCCAATTTATTAATTATTAACATAATTATATAATAACTATATACACTATGTACATGACAAGCTGGGCAGCAGACGGGTTGCAACATCCTGTGATCCCCAATCTCCCTGGCTCAACCCTTCCTGCAACTGCTGAGGAGGCGGGCACCGGCTAAGCCTAGCGGCCGCCTACCAACCCACCATCCTCCCCAAGCTTGCTGGGGTGTCGGGTACTGGCTAAGCCTATCGGCCACCTACCGGTCCAACCCAACCCCACTCCATGGGGTGTCGGGCACCAGCTAAGCCTACCGGCTTGCCTACCGGCCCGCCACAGCCCCGGGCCGTTCCGCAGGGCACAAGCATGGGAGAAGCAGATGACTCTGCTTCTCCCCAGACGTTGCGATCCTGTCGCCAACCGCTGGGCTGCAACAAAATTTGACACAATACTAAATCAGAAACATAAACCAAATAGAGAGGGTGGATGGGCCACGCTGCTGCTGAGTCTCGGCTGCCAAGAATGGATTTAGCAGCACTAGTTTATGCTTTGTACAGATACTGAAGTTTAGAAGCGAAAAATATTTTACTGTTTCTGGAAAGTTCTTTCAGTTCATTCATTAACTTGTTTTCAATAGAAAATAATAAGAATTTTTGGAATGCAATCTAAAGATACCTTCTTTTTTCTTTTTTCAAAGGAAATTGGAAGTGATGTGTAAGGCATTAGCATCTGTGGATATATTTGTCCTGGCCTCTTTTGTAAATGAGGCACTGGGCAGGGCTGGAAATATTCCAGTCAAGGGGGCAGGGTTTGCAGCTACTGTCATAAGCTATGCCACTTGCTGTGTGCTACTGACCTACCTCCCCTCCCTTAATTTATCACAGAATTAGTCAATTGTTTTTTAGGTTGCTCTTTAAAAAAACTCATTTTCTTCTTTGGGGGCACTTAGGCAAATAGAATTAAAAGGCACTGAAACAACTGCCTGAGGGAAGGAACCCACAATGTTTTCTTCTTAAACCCATGGATTACCAGGACACTTTATGCAACTGGATTACCATATGAGAATCTTGAAAGATAGATGGAGTTGATAGTCCACAACCTGAAAAAGAGCTCAAATTTAAGTCAATGATAACTCACAATATCTGTAATTATTGTTAAAGATTCAAGTTAATGTTATGTTGAAAAAGCCTTTGATGTGTTTTCAAGGGAGAAAGGTAAGGAAGGTAATGAGAATCATTTGAACCTCTGAAAAAAAAATAGAATGAAGCTGTTCAGGACAGGGTAGGTCAGAGTCTCAAAAAGAATTGTAACACTTCAGCCTTTGCAAGTGGACGGGGCTTAGGCAAAAAGGGCAATGGTTATCTACACCTACATGAATTAAATGTACTGAGAAAAAGAGACATGGAAAAAGCACAAAAGATAAAGGCTGAGGGCCAACACAAGCAGAGTGAAGTGGAGACCGAGAAAAATCCAATTGAGAATGGCCTGCTAACAGAAGGGTCTCTCAGGCAACAAAGAGATCAAGCAGCAGAAAAAGGAAAAGAATAAACAGACTCATCATAGATACATATACATACATACACACACACACATGTATGCATATGTATACACACACCCACATATATAGGTATACACACTAATACACATACACACATATACATACATACCTATGCACACACATATATATGTATGTACACATACACACACACATATATGGTAATATATGCAACAATAAAATGAAATACGTATGTGTGTGTATATATATATTATTGCACACAGGTATCTGTATGTGTGTGTATATATATATATATATATATATATATATACAGTTCCATCTTGGAAAGTCATGGAGACCCATTCCATCTTGGAAAGTCATGGATACACATGCGTGTGTGTGTGTATTATTGCACACAGGGATCTGTATATATATACAATAATAAAACATTGCCTTTATTTACCACAGCGCTTCCTCTTTTCCAAAACTTGATACCTTTGGTGGTGCAGGCTGCAGTTCAATCTCTAGTACTGAATGTAACTGTATTTAGCCTTTCAATCAAATAAAGATATTGATAATTTTAAATTGTATAAATATATTCATAATGTAATATGACATGCTAACTGCAGTACATGTCAATTAAAATAAATAATGTAGTAAGGTACTATACTAGGATGTAATTATTTTTTTTCCCTTGGGATGCAAACTACTGAAACTGCAGTTTCATCTACTCAAAACACCTACCCCAACATATATCTTTTTTTTTGGGGGGGGGGGGAACAGTTAGGTGACAGGTCTAACACAAAATAACTAGAAGATCATTTTTTAAAAAATCCCATGCCCATCTGCCTTTATTTGGCAAAATGCTAAACTCTTTAATGTACATTTAAATAATTTATTACAATGATTTAAATATTCTTGTTAGTGCTTTGAGAAGATATTTAACCATGAATGTGTGTATGTGTGTGTGTTTTCTCCAAGTAAATTTAAAATGCACAATCAAAGTGCACATATATAAATAAACCAAAACTGAGTCTGGCCTGAAAGAATATGGGAAGAGTCTTGGTGGATTGCACCAGTGGACCATCTTGTTTCACACAGTGGCCAACCAGTTGCCCCAGAACTAACAAATGGGGAATAGAAGTCAGGACCTTCTCTTAGTGTTTTCCCTAGCACTGGTATTCAGCCGCTTACTGTCTCTGGATATGGAAGTTCCCTTGGATCACTACAGCTTTGGTCACTACAACTCTGGTCACACTTCTTTATGAAATGAAGCAGGTATATTGTCACTGAATTCCAAGCAGACCTAGAGTTCTTCTGAAATTAAAACTGATCTCCACACTACAGTAGTGCATGATAGACACACTGGGCACTGACTGCGGAGAAGATCAGGCCCTACAGCCATGCTAGGAGGGCTTAATCTTCCTGGCCAAAGGTGGCTCTTGCCTTCCAGAGGAGAGAAAAGAGACATTTAATTTAAGTGTTAGACACTTAAGTCAAGCAGGGGATAGTTAAATATAATGGTTTGGCAATTGACTTAATGTTCCAAGCCAAGTGTCGAATTGGCTTGAGTACTGCGGGATGGGAACTCTAATCTGTGTAAATCTGCTGTGTGAAACTATTATTCTGCTGCTTCCTGACTGCTTATCTCTCCTCTGCTAAGCTAGTGAAGGCCAAATACTTTGGTCTGTAGTGCAGCTGTGGAATTGTATGGTGGGCGGGGTGATGGGCATGCTGGTTACTTTAAAATAGATATGTCTCCTCTGGGGCCAGCAGTGACGCCTTGGCACTGTACTGGACTTATCTTACCTGCAATGAAGAAATCATTGTTCATCAACAACTATTTCAATTGTCTGGCTTAAGGAGGTTCTGACAACAAGGAGTTCCTGGAGATAGTTTGCTTTTTTGGCTGATTTAATTATAACTTCAGGATAAAGCCAACAAAAATGATGGTGGTTTGGGGAAAAAATAATTAGTAACTAGAAGATGAGATTAATATTTTTGGCAGGAACTCTTGATGAAATTCTTGCTAGCATATCCTTTGCCTCACAGAGGCATGTGAGTCAGACTGGAGTTGGGAACTGTTTTGTAGGCTGAAAATATAATATTTTTCTAATCCTAATCTCTTTTTCTGTCTTTATGGGTGACACTGAGGCCCTTTCCGCTCGGGCCATTTACGGTGCTCTGGGGACGGCAAAAACGCTGTCCCCAGGGAGCCGTTCGCACAGGCGGCACTGCTAAAATGCAGCAGCGCCAACCTGGCTCCCCCCCCCTCCCCCAGGGCAGCTTCAGGCCACCTCCAAAAACCTCCCTCCTGGAGGTGTGGGAAAGCTTGGAAAACAATGCCGCACTTCGTGCAGCACGGGTGCAACGGCACCACCGGGAATGCGCTGTTTTCCCTGTCCCTCTCTCACTCACCTCATTGCCTTCGTTGCCCTGCTGGCCTCCAAAGACCCTCCCTCGCTGTCCTCCAACCCCTGGAGGTCGGAGGGCAGCGTGGGCGGGTCTTTGGAGGCCAGCAGGGCGATGAAGGCAACGAGGTGAGTGGGAGAAGGGGCCATCGGGAAGAGGTGGCTCACCGCAAGGAGTCAGCCTCTCCTGGCGCGCTTGGCCTTCTGCAGGGGCCACTGCTCAGACGCTTCCTGTGCAAACGGCATTTACCTCATCCTCCACCGGCAGAATTCCTAATGCAGAGGATGACATCCATCTTGGCACTGAATTCTTAGGCCATCCTACAAGGTTGGCTGAATGGGAGGGAGCATGACTTCAAAAGCAGAACCCCGCATCCAGCCACCCACCATGGGTATGACTGGTAACATTTTCTTACCATACATCAAGGGAACCACTGACCGCATAGGAAAACTGATGAAGAAGCATAACCTACAAACAATCTACAGACCCACTAAGAAAATTCAACACATGCTACGTTCAGCAAAGGATAAGAGGGATCCTCTAGCTACTGCAGGAGTCTACCGCATATCATGTAGCTGTGTACAAGTCTACATAGGAACCACCAAATGCAGCGCTCAGACACGAATTAAAGAACACGAAAGACACTGCAGAATATTTCAGCCAGAAAAATCAGCAATAGCAGAACACTTGATAAACCAACCTGGAAACAGAATATTATTTGAAAACACAGAAATTCTGGACCACTCTACAGACAACCACTACCGCATACGCTCAGACTATGGCTACAGAGAAGCCACTGAAATTCACAAGCACATGGACAACTTCAACAGGAAGGAAGAAACCATGAAAATGAACAGAATTTGGCTGCCAGTGTTGAAAAACTCTAGAATCAAGACAGTGACTAATCAGCTCCACACAAACCTAGGACAACTATAGACAATAGCAATCAAAGGAAACAAAGACCAGGATACTTCTATTCAGATGCATTCACCTATTGACCTTGCTATCTTCATTGTTACTCCCAGGCTACAGACTTCTTTGTGACTCACATACCAGGCTACTCTATTCAGAGGCTCACTCAGCTCGGTGACAGCAAAAACTGGAAATGGTTGCTGCCATGGAGTAACGCTGACATCCAATTGGACACTGGTGCAGGGGAGGTGGGATGGTGAAATCCTGGTGGCGGAGCCAATATTAGTTGGTTTCCACTGGGCTTCAGTGCTAGGAACATGGAGGCTAGGGCCTTTTATTATTATTTTATTAAATTTATATCTGGTCCTTCCCAAGGTTTACAGCAGTGTACAAACATTCAAAAAAAATTACATAAATATAAGTACATAAAATCAAACAATTTACATCTTATCGTTAAAAACTGAAAAGAGCAAATATAATCCTATGAAAGGTTAACCACCCTGACACAAACTCCTCATCACGAGACTGTCCAAGCATGGGAGAGAATCAAAAGAAGGGGAACAGCACAGAATGCAATATGTGCATTGGTGGTTAGTGATCTGGAGGCTGGCAGGTGGAATCTGGACAGATGAGTGACCTCAACTGAAAGCTTAGTGGAACATCTTTGTTTTACAGGCCCTGCAGAATGTTTAGTTCTGCAGGTCCCTGGTGTCAGCTGACAGAGAGTTGCACCAGGCAGGAGTAGGGCAAAAAAGACCCTGGATCTGCTTAAGGCCAATCTCACAATATTTGGGGCCAGGAACCACCAGAAGATTTTTGTTGGAGGACCAGCATGTCCTCTGCAGGCAATATGGGGAGATGTAGTTTTGCAGATACCTTGGACTTACATTTAGCTCTATGGAAGGCTTTCAAGTGGCCAGGGGCTTTTGTTCGTTTGTTTTAGCGGCTTCCCTGCACTTCCTGAAAGCCCTCTGGAGGCAGAAGGGCAGCTCATCTCTGGCTACTTTGGAATTTGGATTGGGCTGTCAGTGTTTTATATTTTGTATTCTTCGGCTGGGTATTTAATGCTGGGTTTTAATTAACAATTTTAATGGTATCGTTAATATTTTATTTTTAAACTGTCTCAGGTATTTTCTCCAGAAAGGTAGTATAAAAATTTTCTAAATAAATAAGTAAATATTATAACCTCATCCAAATATATTCATCAATAAAATTATTTTTAGCTATGCGCAGTTTCAGATACTTATGCATAGTCCTGGAATCAGAAGCATCAGAGTAAGTGATGATCCAACAATGACCCATGCAGACACATTGACTCTTCCAGTGACCACATGTTCTGTGGTATACTGGGCCATATATCTTTCCTGCATTTCTTAGAGATAATTGCGTAGATTTTGCTCTAAAGAACGTATGTTAGAAACCATGCAGGGTTTCATTGGATGATTATCATTTCTTATTAAATGGTTATCATTTATTGCATGTTTGAATTTTCTTCATGATATTGTTGCAGTGACCAATTTTTATTCCTGCCAAAAATGTGCAAAGACAACTTTTGATACTATAGCTTTATTTAGCCTCCTAGATTTTTCTGAAGCAACTCCTTTCCCAATGAGGTAGATGAAAGATAGGATTGGTTGTTTGCTTAATGAAAGAGATGCTTTATTGAATAAGCAAATAGGTATTAAGAAATCACTGGCAAGCTCCATGGCACCCATGAGTGCCACACTGGGGATTCCTGCATTAAAGCATTCTTGAAACTTCCTGAAATCACTTTGGCCCCTTCCACAAATGCAGAATAATGCACTTTCAGTCCATTTTCACAATTGTTTGCAAGTGGATTTTGCTATTTTGTATAGCTGCGAAGTGCATTGGAAGTGGATTGAAAGTGCATTATTCTGCATGTGCAGAAGGGGTCACAGTCACAGCCAAGAACCACCTGTTTCCATCTGGACTAATGTGTGCACATCTCACTGATGCATTTCAAAGGAATGTAACACAATTTGTTCAAACTGCTTCCAGTCATGGAAGCCTTGGTCCAAAGAACAGCTCCAATAGTAGGAAGTAAGAAGAAGTGGAAGGCATTGCAACCTGGCAAGCCTTTAGTCATGAAGCATCAGACAGTGCCTCATAGGGAGAGCATTTGCTCACCACTCAGTTTGACAATTGAATCCTCTTGCTCTGTACTACTTTACGATTCTGCCCAGTTCCAGTTATGATAGTTAGAACATTATTCTACTTTGACTCCCACCTGCATTTCATTCTGCATCATATTCTGTCATTTCCTGTCTGCCCACCCATCTGGTATTCATTGCCGTGATTATTATCTCCCTTCAATATTGCTAGTATTATGGGTGATTCAAGAGCTATTTCCAGCCACTTCAACAGCAAGTAACTGTGTCAATTTCCCAGGGTTATTAAATCATTATCCAAGCTTCACAGAACTTTTTTTTCTATGATACCTTTGATCCAACTTTTTATGCATCTAAAGAAATAAAAAAATTCCTTACTTTTTGAATTTCATTTTTTTTATTTTTGCATGTCTTTATTCTTATGCAAATTATTTTCAAATTATTTCTGCAGGAAGAGATTGAAGGCATATATATAAAGAAACTATGCTTTGCCTATGTGACATATAGACAAGATCAGTCGTAAAGAGCAGAACTGTATACATCTTCTCTAGCAATAACAGCAGTTATGGGAAAGTCTCTTTCAGAATTCATTTTCAGCTTCTTATGCTTAATATATCTCTTGTCTAATAGATGAACTCTTGTCATCTTCATGCACAGAGGATCTAGTATGTGCAATTCACACTGCAGCAGACATTGAGGCCTAACATCTTGCCAAAGGTATATGCCAGGACTAGGGCAGTCTGTTGTTGGTGGAAATTCTCTGCTTTGGGATCCCTCCACCTGGTGTCCTTCAGGTGACTGGTAGGGCTCTTACAAAATGAGGCCTAGACCTCAACATCACCAGCATGATGATGTTACTTCTGGAAGTGATGCCTTCACAGAGATGTTGATGGAGAAAAACTCCATTTGATTAGGGTAAAACTTTGTGGTAAAAAGAGTTTCTACCTTAGAGTTTTCCCCAAGTACCACAATATTTGCCTCACTGTCATTGACATGATGATGTCTCTTCCAGTAGTCACATCATCATGCAGGTGACATTGAAACCTATGTCTCATTTTAAGCCTAAGGAGACCTGACAATCCTAATCACGACATGGAATCTTTATAAAGTTCTTTGCAGAGGTTTCGCATAACTAGATATGATTGACAACTTGATTCTGGTAAATTTCCCAGTTCCAACAACCCATGTTTTTTTTAAAATGTTTTTCAACATATATTAAACAACCCCACATTGATGCAGAATTGGTGAGTCCACAAATGCTGTACAGCTGATTTGTGAATCCACAAGTGCAGCACAGCCAGTATTCTCATTTATAATTTCACTTATAATTTGTAAATTCCTTCCACATTGGCTATTTTCCATTAAAATGGAAAACTGTCCTTTTTTAGGCAGGCTTTCCATAGTTAAGCAATAATTAAGTCTATTCTGAGAGCAAGGCAGAGGCGTACCAAGATAAAATGGCACCTGGGGGTAACACCTACTCCCGCACCTCCCACCCTCTGCGCTCACCCCCACACCCCACTTACCTGCTCCAAGGTGGCAGGTTCCCAGCCTAGCTGCACCTAAAGGATAAAAGGCGCAAGTAAATTCAACAACAATTCAGGTTTGTGATAGATTGAGAAATTTAAAAAGATGTGAGGATTATGAGATTAACTTGAATGGGTAAATGTTGCACAACTTTTCCTCTGCATCCACAAATTTTCCAAAGGATTGGCAACACATTAAAGATTCTACATTGTTGCTCCAGAAAAACTATTGAGATATCAGCAGGAATTCAAAGCCTTGTATATAATTTTGCTAAAACCTCTGGACATCCAGCAAGCAGTATTGTGCATTTCCTGTTCAATTGCAACAAGTTCAATTCCAACAAAGTAGAAACTCTGCTTTGAAAGTATGCAACATTTTCCCATTCAAATTAATTCACAAATATGGCAAATGTAAACATCTCTGTATAAAATCTAAAGCTAGATGTGATATGCAAATTCACCAGGAACATAGTTTTGAAACCGAAAGAAGTCATCACTTTGGACTGTACTGCTGACATTAGCTGACCTCTCCTAAGGTGTATTTTATATGCCTGCTGTTTCTTTCTCCATCTTTCAAGCAGAAGACATTGGATCTTCTGCTGTATTAGAAGCATTTCAACATGAAACGAAAATTCAGGGATCAAACACTTTGGTTCTTCTTGCCAAGAAATAAAGAAAAAAATTGTCTGTCCAGGCCATTATGGATAACAATGGCAAATACTTTTTAAAAGGATACTAGCCTACTTTTAAGGACTCAGAAGCTCTTGCATCCTAGCAAGTGTAATTTTTGGACCTTTTTTTAAAAAAGTTGGTTATCTCCTTGCTTGAAGGATTCGCTTTATAAGTGGGACTGTGAAATATATGTGACCCACTTTCCAGGACCTGAAACATTTCTGGACAGAAAAAAACATTTTGAGTTTGAAACATGGTAATAAACAGCACTTACATGACTAAAATCAAAGTTTATTATGTAAATGTATGAATTCTGAGGCATTCATGACAAATACTCTTTATATGACTATAGTGCCATCTGAGGCAGAGATTCAACCCTTCTAAAGTCCATCTAAGATTTAACTTTGCATAACTGCAATTTTTCCTAGCCAAAAATTATTACTATCTGTTCATTCTGGGCAAAATTTTCTATGCACAGATATCATCTGCATAGTAAAAAACAGCCCATATGCTGATTATGGGCACACAGAAAGGGTAGATGGTGTCAAAACTTTTCTAAATATTGAGGGTAATAGGATTCTAATAAAATGCTCTCTGTTATATTTTATTATCCAAGTTAATTGCTTCCAGATATCTTCCAATGCAGTATAGGAACAATACACAATTGAATACAGCAAGATGTGGGTATGTCTGATAAAGATTCACTTGCCACCTTGTTTACTGCTATAGAGTCAGCTAAGTTTTAATTTAGTATTTTTTTGCTGGCAAGTCACAGTTGACTTTTGGCAACCCCACAGGATTGTCAAAGCAAAAGATATTCAGAAGTGGTTTGCAATTTCATACCTTCACATTACAATCCTGGTATTCTTTGGAGAGATCTCCCATTCAAATACTAGCTAAGGTCAGGGATGAGAGTGTGTGACTGGCCAAGGAGACCCAGCAAGCTTCCATGGCACAAGTGGGGGTTTAAACCTGGGTTTTCCAGGACCTAGTCTGACTTCACCATCATACCATGCTGGCTATCTAAACTCTAATCTAGTGCAGTTGATATGCTGTGGTAATAGTATGGAGCTATGGGGCAGATAGCATGAGAAAGCAGACCTACTCCAGTCATCAGAGGGGTTTTCTGCATGAGTCATCCATTCTGACCCCATACTGATTCTGTTAATTGCCCGATTTCTGAAAGCATTTTTGTGCCCTTAGTTTTTGCTTTTGTTATTTTGGCTACCAATTCCCCTAGTTCTTTTTCTGCTCCTTCGAGACCACTTTTACCTTGATCTTTTTTGCAAGCCAGTTGTGAGTCGGCTTCTCCTTAGTGCACACTGTTTTTATTGTTTTTCTTTGTCCATTCCATTTTTTCAATAACTGGACTGTTGTCATCATCAAACTATGTACTTATGACCTACCGCCCCCTGAAGATGAGTGATTTAAGTTTTTTTTAATGGCCCTAAATACTGACCTATTTATTTAGTGTTGAATGGTTTTCTGATTCTTAGCTTTCATCTTTATTGAAAAAAATATATCTTGACCCTCCCCTTGAGGACATATGTGTTTTTTCTATATCCATGAGGCTAGAAATTTACTTTTAAAATGGATGCTAGGAATTCAGAGAACCTGTTGAAACATCTATTAGAGCACTACATCAGCTTAGTGACATGCTAAGGCTATTATTTTTTTAAACAGGGGGGTGCTGTGACACCACTAAT
The DNA here is from genome assembly GCF_021028975.2 of Sphaerodactylus townsendi. NCBI lineage: Eukaryota > Metazoa > Chordata > Lepidosauria > Squamata > Sphaerodactylidae > Sphaerodactylus > Sphaerodactylus townsendi. The sequence goes on along the minus strand of NC_059431.1, from coordinate 83,287,889 downwards.
GATGCCACTAATAATGAGAGCACCCTTCCTTTAAAATCCTTATTATTTAAGCCATGTAAAGAATAAAATTAACTGACTCTACAACTATGAAATGCATATGGAGGGCAAATGTTCAGAGGAACCATGTGCAGACTGATTCCATTGCTTGTGGATTAACTGCCAAGAAACTGAGAGGTAAGTTCGTGCAGAAAAGATTGTAGCTTCCACCAGCCCCTTTTTCAGTCCCAATCAGCCAGAAGCCAAGGGGCAAGCTTTCAACCTTCCTGGGGTTAAAGTAAAAAAAGTCACCCGTGCCAGGCTGACTTGCAGCATGAGTTTCACAAAACAATTAACCTGGTAAGTATAGCCACGTAGGTCTGGGTACTGTAATTAAATTGAAGCCATCTGAAGATAAAATCCCATAAAAGATGCCGAAGGTACGATTGTGAGTCAGGTCAGGATTCAGACTGAGAAGGAATGCAGGCTTATAAGAGGCAGCTGCAAGCAGTAAGAGTTGCAGGAGCAACTTTGGGAAAAAGACTGATAGTTTCTGTAATTCTCTTGGATTTGTGGACCTGGACCGGATTTACTGACCTGCTTGTTGTCTTGTACAGCTTGCACTCGACTGCTTTTCCTCAGGACTTGAAGTAATCTCTCTCTCTCTCTCTCTGCCGGCTTCTGCTAGCCAGCTGTAACTTGAAATTTTTGTGCACTCAGCAAGCTGTGACACACTGGTCGTTTCCTCACGAAGGCGGAAGCAGCTGGGTCGGCGTACTCGACGCCGACCCGACAACGCTGGGACCGTTCGCATGAATAGTCCCAGAAAGAGCCGGGACGACGGTGCTACAGAGCGCCGTCGCCCGACCGACCCGGCATGTCCCCGGGCCTCCGGCACGTCGCCGAGGCCTAAGGACATGCCCCCCGGCCCTGCGCGCCAGCTCCAGTGTCGCAGGGAAGGGGGCGTGTCCACAGGCCTCGGCAATGTGTCGGAGGCCCAGGGACAAGGAATGGCCATTTCCGCACGGCCCATTAATGGCGCCCTGGGGATGGGATAAACGCCATCCCCAGGGAGCCATTCGCACAGGCGGCGCTGCTACAACACAGCAGCACCGACCTGACTCTGCTCCCTCTCCCCCAGGGCGGCGTCAAGCCGCCCTGAAAAACAACCCTTTAAAGGGTTGTTTTTCCTTCAACAAGCGTTGTTCGGCGGCGCGAGTCACCGAACAGCACCGCCAGGAACACGCCGTTTCAATCCCACTCACGTGTCCCGTCATTGACCTCGCCCCATTATCAGAATACAGCCGCCTGCTGGTTGCCACGCTACCACGCCGTCCTCCACCCCTGGAGGTTGGAGGGCAGCTGGCATGAAGCCCATGTGTCCTCCGACGCCAGCAGTTGCCGACGCAGCGGGACACTCGTGTGCAACGATACCAGCAGTGGGCAACAGGGACGAAGGAAGAAGCGGCTCCGTGCGGAGTCACGCCTGCCGTGATCTGCCGGCCTGTCTGGAGAGCCGCCCGCGATGCGCTACGCGGTTGAGCCACGCCAAGTCACAGAATGACGCACGGGCGCGGGAGGCACCTCCCACGCCGGCGAGAATTCTGCCGGCGTGGAGGCACCTCCACGGCTGTGCGGAAACGGCCTAAGTGAAGGGAGGGAGTGGGGGGGGAAGCGCCCAGAAGCTGCTGCCGTTCGCATGGCAGCGGCTTCCAGCCGGCGTTTCCGGAAAAGTGCGCTTCCCAGCGCACTCTGGAAATGCCGGCTTGGCGCCGGGCGGGCGGCACGAGGGCGGCGCAGCTGCAAGCAGCTGCGCCCCCTGTGCAAATGGCGGCCTGGGGATGGCGTTTTTGCCATCCCCAGGCCGCCATATTCCGCCCGTGTGGAAACGGCCACTGTTTACTTCTCTTCATTGTGAGAACTTTCCATATATCCCTACTCTTTGCTTCCTGTTACTTAACCAATTTTAATCCACAAGAAAATCCATTCTATCTGCTTATCTATTTCTTTTTCACTTTCATCTACTTTTATTCTATGCCCAGTGTCAGTGGTTTCTTATCTGTCTATTTTTCCTCATTCAAATTTTATTCTGCTTTCCTGTGATACAGTGTTCCTTTCTGTGGGGCCAGGGCCGCTCTCTGGTCCTACACAGCTGAGTTAGTTTTAAGAAAAACTAAGTTAGAAATAAGAGCAAAAGACATCTGACATTAGAAAACAAACAGACAGTTTTTTTTACTTAGCAGAATTTAGATCAGTTTACAGAATGTGAACTCTCCCGAGGGAGAGACACGCCCCAGTGCTCTCAATTGAGAGACACGGAATTTAGAACATTACAGAATACAGATAAGTTACAGAAGGTGACCTCTCCCAAGGGAGAGGCCCTGGTGCTCTCAAGCGAGAGACACGCCCCCTTTCAGGTGGCTCTCAAGTGAGAGTCACGGCCAGTAGAGGAAGAGCCTTAATTTTTATAGATACAGAGACGTCACACAGGCCTCCCCTTTTGTTCCACGTATTATGATTCATATACCTTAAAAATCTAATTGGTCAGAACTGGTCACATGAAGACAGCCTATATTGCTACGTATTCACATTCCTTCTGTAATTCAAACGCTGCTTGCTGTTAGCTTATGCCCTCTACGCATATGCAAAGGACAGTAATAAAACTAGCTTGCTGTCTTCAAGAAAAACCCGTTTTCTTAGTTTGGCTCCCAGAGAGAGAGAGAGCTATACCTCCAGGGCATGCAGGATTCCTTTGGCTCATAAAACTTCCTTCTCCCAGCATGAAATGTTTCTAACATTTTAAAAGAGTTATGCATACACTGATTCTAAAACAATAGAATTATAGTAAAATACTAATACATGTGAATTTCTCCTTATCATTTATGTGTTCATTTAACTATATAGAAAAACACTTTGTTGATTTAACTAATCACATTCATTTCTAACCCAAAAACCAAAGTTTTAAAATGCATTTGTCTTCTGTCACGTAGTAACCTGTAATTACAAGATGCTAAAGATGTTATCTTGCTTGTTTGCATAGTCACTAGCAAGCTGGTAACATTCCTTTGACCTGTTGCAAAATATGCAGGCTTTTGGTCACTTACACAGAAGCTCCCATTTTGATTCTTTGCAATTCTTTGGTTCTATAACTTAATCAAATACAAATGTATACACATTCTGGCCTGTTCCCACACTTTCACTGTATCTTCTCTGCTCTCTTTTCTGCGTGCGAATTGATAGAACACTTTTCCAGCCATAAGTCTTGGGCACCATATGGTTAAAGGAGTCTATCATTGTGCGCATAACATACATGGGAAGCATAAGAAACAATTGTTAAAACACTGATGGAACTCACATGCTGAGGCAAGCTTGTTTTAACATTCCTCTGATGCATCTTTCTCTGCTTGAATTCCAAAGAGTATCATTTATGCTTGAATTCCAACCATTATTTATATTGAAATTTTGCATGGTCTGAAAAAATAGCATGTCACTTTCTATACTTTGGCTGTTTATCTTTCCAGCCTGTTTAAGACTATTAGAGTAACACCAGAATGGCAGTATTTCCCTGGAATTGACTCCCAAGAAGTAGAAAGGTGCAGATTTATATAAAACAGGCATATAGCATTTTCGCAAAATGTTTTGTTTGTCTAACTTTACACGAATCCATGTTCAATTGGCAATAAAAACAGTATTGCCAAATAAATCTTACCAGGACTTCGAATTTCTATAATCTGCTGCAGCCAGGCTCCGTTGCATCATAAAGGCTGCTGTGGCTGGAAAAGTTAACAGCCTGTTTCATTCTGAAGGATAGAAGGTAATTCAATTTATAATATGGGTGCGAACCTGTAGATTTTTATGCAGGACAAGAGAAAACATATTGTTGGGCAGACTTAATAATGATTTTGCATTGTGTTTTAAGAGTTAAAGGCAGACACACTTGGGTGCTCATGACATATTGTGTTTATAGAGATTGCACTTAGGAGGCAAACCTGAATGTCTTGTTAAGTTGCGGCTGGTTTTTATGTTTTTCATGAGTTTCTTTTGCCTCAGGGAACCAATTATGTGACCAAAATAAAAAAAAATGATTTGAACTTAATGTGGAATTCCCACTATCTGGTAGCTGAACTACTTTGTGGAGAACATAGCACATATTTAGCCCTTTGAATAATGCCCTAAGACACTGAAAAAGTCCATGACAACCCAAACATAAATGAACAAATATCAGTACAATAGCTGGTACTTTACACACTCCATTCTCACTTTGATTCAAAAAAGTTACTAAAGTATCATTTTTTTCCATTCTTATTCTGTTTTTCTCAGAAATGATAATTGGCTACATTAGGCCTTGCTTCATGGTATGATTAAGGCTCGATTGCATTACAAATGAATTGTACTTGGCTTCCTTCCAAGTTGGATGAAACTCATATTTTGGTATGATGCAAGAGCCCTTCTGTTTTGTTTTTTTGAACCAAACCTGAATAATTAAAATAAAGTGTCTCACAAAGTTAAAAAGATAAATCCATATATATAAATTTTTTCTAAGCAAATCATACAAATTCATTCCCTGATTTCAAGTGCAGCACTAGGCATCCATTTCACCATAGTTAGGACTGCTTGGGCCTTCTGTGACCCATTCAACCCATCCAACTTGAATAAACACTACTGAAGCTATTTAAACTGGCAATGCCTCTCTATACACCACCCAGGGCAAGAATAACCAGCCTCCAGCCCCAATTTCCTGCCTGAAATGAACCAGAAAGTAGGAGAAAAACTGGCCTTCATAAAGACACCTTTCTTCTAATCTGTAGGGCAAAGACCATAGACACTCTGTGGTAGACCATAGATACTAGGAAAGGCAACCAAGAGCATCACATGGAAGTAACATTACATATTCCTTCACTGTTTCCAGGCATGATCCCCATGCACTCTTCTGCATTGGCTGCCCTCACTTGTGAATCATGTGGGATTAGCTAAATGCCTTATGAGTCTAAGCATAATATTTTGGGGTTCTTGAACTGGCACAAGAGGGAACCTTTTTTGCCTGTTCTCACTGTGTATGGATTTGTGATATTTATAATTAGACCTAGTTCTTCAGACTAGTTAGGCCATAGCTAAGGATAACTGCATTTGTTTCGGTTGCTAACCTATAGATAAGGATACAGGGTAAACAATGTGTGGTATCTATGGATGAAGGATTGTTCACTAGCAAGACCACCACTGGCTTGTTCATCTGGGTAAGTTGCGGAGGGGAGCAGCATCAACTAACTCATGTGGGAAGGATGGTGGGAGAGATTAGGCTTATCTGTTGGCACAGCTTTGATACACAGACTAAGATAACTAACTTCACCATCTAAAATCCCTGGTGGCAGATCATAATGCCACTGCAACACCACTCCACTGCCTCCAAAAGGGTTTTCATATGGCACAAGGAGCAGGGAAAAGTCCTGAAACCTGCCACTGCTGAAAAGCCCCATAGAGTTGAAATGACATATGCCATCAAAAGGGCAGTGTACATCCAAGGGCTGGTGTACTGTGAAACTAGCGCTCAACTCTGGGAGGGAGTGTGAGCCCCAAAAGTGCCCTGGTCCACGGCCTGCACATTGGCATACAAGCAGAATGCCAGCATAGGCCTGTCATAGACTGGACTTCTGGGTTCTGAGGCAGCAGGACTGTGGAATGTGCTGCTGCCAGTGCATCAGCCCCCTCAGCTGGGGCAAAAGCCCAGGAGAGGGAGAATGTACCAGAGCAGCTGTGTGCCATTTCCATGGGCACTTTCAGCAACACCCACCACTTTGGATGAGACTGCTCAATGTCAGTAATACCAAGTTTGGAGCCAGGGTAATGTTCAAAATGCTAGTACTCATTGCAGTTTATATATTAATAGAAACTGTACTTTAAAATAGATTGTCCTAGGCAGCCCAATTCACAGGGAGGTTAGTTGGGCAGCAAACATGGACAGAACTGGCACATTTTCACAGAGATTTCTGGCTGCATGACAAGGTAAAATAAAAACTTAACTTACCTGCCACATTGAAATAATCTTATCCAATCCAATGGGCTATGCCTGCATTTTTGCCAACAAAAAAAGAGTGTTCCTGGTTGGAAAACCTGAGGAAACTGACTAAAATCAGCTCTGTCTCTGGGAATGCTCCCAGTCGTGCTAGCGGTTGTGCACGTCCCTGGGGCACGTGGAGCCACGCAGTTCCCTGGTACCAGCATAAGTACCCTCCCCTATCCTGGGGTAAGTGCCACTTATGTCACATGGACTGACAATGATGCCAGTTGTACATCCCTTTTGCCCTCCCCATATGTTGCACTGTTAATGATGTAACTCACCTTAAAATAGAAACTAGTTTAATGTATATATTTGTTTTCACATGTCTTCATTGGAGAGTATAAAATATGATATGACAATCAATATTTATAAATATTACTTAAATTTAAAAGAGAGAAAATGGTGAAACACTTATTAATTATTTATTTATAACATTTTTGTGCTGCATTTCCACCCAGTCTTTTGGAAAAAGCTGGCTTCCATTTGGCACTGAGCGAACGGCACTGGGTCAAAGGCACTGTTTTTCAGCCTTCCACTTTTGTTATTAAAACTTAACCTCTCTTCTTGCATCACTCCATGGGGATGAGGGGACACGCCCAGAGGTGGGATCCAACCAGTTCTCACCACTTCTCTAGAAGTGGTTACTAATTTAAGAACATAAGAACATAAGAACATAAGAACAAGCCAGCTGGATCAGACCAGAGTCCATCTAGTCCAGCTCTCTGCTACTCGCAGTGGCCCCCCAGGTGCCTTTGGGAGCTCACATGCAGGATGTGAAAGCAATGGCCTTCTGCGGCTCTTGCTCCTGAGCACCTGGACTGTTAAGGCATTTGCAATCTCAGATCAAAGAGGATCAAGATTGGTAGTCATAGATCGACTTCTCCTCCATAAATCTGTCCAAGCCCCTTTTAAAGCTATCCAGGTTAGTGACCATCACCACCTCCTGTGGCAGCATATTCCAAACACCAATCACACGTTGCGTGAAGAAGTGTTTCCTTTTATTAGTCCTAATTCTTCCCCCCAGCATTTTCAATGTATGCCCCCTAGTTCTAGTATTGTGAGAGAGAAAAATTTCTCTCTGTCAACATTTTCTACCCCATGCATAATTTTGTAGACTTCAATCATATCCCTCCTCAGACGTCTCCTCTCCAAACTTAAGAGTCCCAAATGCTGCAGCCTCTCCTCATAGGGAAGGTGCTCCAGTCCCTCAATCATCCTCGTTGCCCTTCTCTGTACTTTTTCTATCTCTTCAATATCCTTCTTGAGATGTGGCGGCCAGAACTGAACACAGTACTCCAAGTGCGGTCGCACCACTGCTTTATATAAGGGCATGACAATCTTTGCAGTTTTATTATCAATTCCTTTTCTAATGATCCCCAGCATAGAGTTTGCCTTTTTTACAGCTGCCATTGAGTTGACATTCCCATGGAACTATCAACTAAGACGCCCAAATCCCTTTCCTGGTCTGTGACTGATAGCACTGACCCCTGTAGCATGTATGTGAAGTTTGGATTTTTTGCCCCTATGTGCATCACTTTACATTTTGCTACATTGAACTGCATTTGCCACTTTTTAGCCCTCACCTAATTTATCAAGGTCCGCTTGGAGTTCTTCACAATCCTTTGTGGTTCTCACCACACTACATAATTTGGTATCATCTGCAAACTTGGCCACCACACTACCCACCCCTACTTCCAGGTCATTTATGAATAGGTTAAAGAGCACTGGTCCCAAAATGGATCTTTGGGGGACATCACTCCCTACATCTCTCCATTGTGAGAATTTTCCATTTACACCCATTCTTTGCTTCCTGTTTCTCAACCAGTTTTTAATCCATAGGAGGACTTCCCCTCTTATTCCTTGATTGCTGAGTTTTCTCAATAGTCTCTGGTGAGGAACTTTGTCAAAAAAAATTCTGAGTGCTGAGAAGGGGTTACTAAAGCAACCTCCCTGCCCAATAGGGACTGCCCAAGAGGTGTGTGTGGCGGCGCCACTGTTTGAATCCCATCACCATCGGAACTTGTTATTAAAATTTTTGAATCCCACAATTGCACACGCCTCCTGTCCTCCATCCCCCAGGGTGTTGCCAGGGCCAAGGGGGCATGTCCCCTCATCCTGATGAAGCGACGCAGGAAGATGGGGTAAGTTTTAAAAACAAAAGTGGAATGCCTCATGCAGAGGCGCCGCCGCAGGGGTGCAGGAGTGCTGGGGCTGCAAGCGCACAACTGTGCGAATGGCCCCAGGCCAGCGCCGATAACATATAAACCAGTGCTCCAGCATTCCCAGGACCCATGCAGAAATGGCCTTAGAAATGTGCATCCCTCATAACTTTAGCTTGGCCTCTTTCTGGTTTTGTTCATGTATTTTGCCTCAGAATTGGTCAGTCCTGATCCTGCTTTTATTTACACCCTCTGATGGACAAGTTTGAAATCTACCTTTCTGTTATATAAAAATATCTGTTTGTAAACAGAATATTGAAATAACATTAGCCTGAGAACCTCTGTTCTTGCTTCTGTTCAGAAATTTGAGTGCTTATGTACCAAAATGCTTGGGCAAAATTTTTAAAAGTCCCAAATTATTAAATATTAAAATAAATAAATAAATAAAAAGTTTACTCACAAGGTTTAGATAATACATTCACTTTTCTAATTTTGAGAGCAGAAATAATAAATTTGGCTACACAGAATTTAGTTCTCTTATCTCTTCCAGCCAAGAGAAATAAAAGGTGAAAATTGTAAGAGGAGACAGGAATCTTAGCAATAAGAGGTGTTACAAAGCAAGCCCTCAGAGTGGAATGTCAACCACCAGTAAAGAAAAAGCAGGTTAGTGATTCAGTGTTTGCTCTTTGGCATAGACAGGATCTCTAGGCCCTTTTCTTGAGTTCTGTTGAATATTCAAGCCAGGAAAAAAAATTGTATGTCAGACCTGGCACTTGAGATTCTTTCTCTCTTGCTAATAAATTTTACATTACAGGATTTTTTTTCTTTCACAATCAGTCTTGTATTGCTGTACACATCGTCACTGTGTGACAAGTGTTAAGTAGATGCATGTTTACACTGTATGGTCCCCAACATTTAAAATATTGGACAATCTTGATACAATGCTGCTCTTATCTTGATCTTTTCTATCAGGTTCACGATCTGGGAAGAAAAAAATCAGAAAATGGAAAGTGATTTCTAATATGTATTATGAACATTCAAATAACATCAATTTGGCTCAAGATGATGGTAGTTCTTGCCAACAACCCAAATGCTTCTTGACTTAAATAAATCAATGAATTATTAATTTCTACACATTTTAGAACTTCTTCAAACATTACAAGATGTAGCACACTGCATATAGATTCTAGCGAATCTTAATATATGTTATTTTGATGGATGATCATATGGTTTGCATGCAGCTCAAATCTGCAGGCAGTCACAGTTACTTGTTACTCAATAATGTAGCAAAACATCTATGCAGTTGATACATGTTTGAGTTGAGTAATAGTATTTATAAGCCTTAACAGTGTAATCTGGCGGGGGGGGGGGGAGTGCTGAAAGTAGTCCTGGGAATGGTGCGGCGTATGCCAGCATGTTTGCTCACCCTGGTGGCATATGTGGCACCTACACCAATGGAAAGGGCAAAGAAGTTGGTGGACCCAAACCCAGGAGAGCCCACTGCTCTGAATTTATGCAAGCATGTGAGAGCATGCCAGCACAGTGGGCCGGGAGTATTCCTGGCGATGGACCGGGGTTGGCTGGGGGCATTCCTGGGGATGAATCCAACAGTAGTTTACTTCCACCAGTCTTCCAGCCTAAGAATATGCCCCCTCCTCAGCTTCAAATTTACGCCACCAAAAATGTGGCATAAGTCTGTTTGCTCTAAGGGACTATTTGGGCATCAGGAAGATTTTTGAATATTCTTCCTCTTTAAGTCGGGTAATTCTGCTATTGACCACTGTTTGGTTCTGAACACTTTAATAGACAAATACATTAGGAGGAATAAGCTCAACTCCATGCTGCCTTTCTTGATCTCCGTGCTGTCTTCGATTCTGTTCCCAGAGACCTCCTTTGGAGTGAGTTAGATAGGATGGGTATAGAAAAAAAGACTACTTTCTCTCATTATTGCGCTCCATTGAAATATACCCATGAAGGAGCACTCACTGTCAAAATTCCATCCAATGGAGGGGTTACATAGGGCTGTATTCTTGCCCCTACACTCTTTAACCTTTTCTTAAATGACTTAGCCCCAGACCTGAGTGGAGTGGATGCACATAGCCCTACCCTTGGGAAATCAAGGATCCCTATCCTGCTTTACGCAGACAATGCCACCCTACTTTTACGCATAAAGATTGCCTAAATTGACTTCTAAACCAATGTGTAAAATATTGCAGAACCAACAGTCTTGTTATTGGGGAGTTCTGTGGTTTCCGGGCTGTATGACCATGTTCTAACAGTATTTTCTTCTAAGGAGAAAATGCTGCTAGAATGCCACCATACAGCCTGGAAACCATGCAACACCCCAGTGATTCCAGCCATGAAAGTCTTTGAAAAAACCTTGTTATCAATAAACTAAGTCTAAAGTTACTCCCCCCCCCCCAAGATCTGGCACCCCTAGAGATGGCTTCTTGACAGTGAAACAATTTAGCAAGTTAAGCTATTTAAATATCTGGACTTAAACTTTCACCTTAGGACTGGATGGTCACCTCACAGAAATCGAGTCCTAGCATCAGCAAGAATTACTATGGAGACAATTGTGTGTTTCTTCTTTTAAAAGGGTCAATAGTATCTACCTACGGCAATAAGATCCTTTAATGCCAAAGTGTGTCCACAGCTTCTATATGGAGTCCCATTATGGATACAATCAAGGAATAGGGACGTTGAGCACATTCAATCAATTTTTTATACAAGACTCTGGGTCTGCCACACTCAATACTTTATGCTGTACTCTGCTTGAAAGCAGGCCAACATCTACTTGAGACCAGGGCATGGTGCATAACATTAAAATACTGGTTGCATCTCTGTTTTACACATGGAGACCAGAGTCTTTCTTCTCGGGCCGTACCCAATTTACATTCTTCAGATTGGTGGGCCTACATTGAAGCAAAACTTCATGTTCTTGATCTATCATTACACACATTGACCATGCTATCACCAACTAAATTATTTTAAAAGATCAGGGCCAGATTGTATGAGTTCAAACATCAATCCCTCCTTGCCGAGGCCAGTAAATTTTGCTCCCCTCTTTTTCTTGGTATTCCACATGGCTCATCAGGCACGGCTGAATCTGCTTGTCCTTTCTGATCCCAAACTCTGTCGGGCCTTTTCTTTAGCCAGATGTAATATCCTACCCTCCTCTTTAAAACAGGGAAGAGGCAAAAAAATACCACATCGTGAAATATTGTGCATCTGTGAGATGCACTATGAAAAATCTGTGGACCATGTCTTGCATCACTGCCCCCTTTATACTGAGGCAAGAATGTCATTACTACTGCCCTATTTAATAGGCAGAGACAACTGGACTGACCAGCAAAAAACTGTGTACTTACTAAAAAACATTTTTGGAGTGATCCTAGAATAGACTGCAAGGTTTCTCAAATCGGTTGTCAATAACTGTTGGCTGGCTTTCACCCCCAGATGGCAAAGGAACTACACAGCAGTTAAATGTCATGTCCCTGAAAATTAATAAAAGGACATTATTGTAGCAAAAACTCAATTGCTTTTTAAAACAATCTTTTGAGCAGACTCCAGTTAAGAATGTATTTTATGGCTGACTTTATTGTTTTTATCTTTTGTTATCTACAGAGGAAGGTGGTTTATAAATTTAATGAAATAAATGAATGAATAATAAATAATTTATTAATTTATTTATGTAATATATATATATTATGTTTTAACTTATTTACATTTCCTTTTATGTATTAATAATATGCCATTATTATATTGAATATTCTTCCTTCCTGCACCACCCAAAACCCCTTTGGAAGCAGACACTGCTGACTTCAGTGCACCTTCCCCAGCCACTGCAGAGCTCCCTGCTCCTAATCTAGACTGGGCTGTTTGACTGGGCTGAGATAATGTAGTATGTTCATGCAATCAATACCACTCATTAAAAAAACAGAAAAAGAAAGAAAGGAAATGCAGCAAAATGCAATATTCACATAACAGTTACATACATCTAGAATTTCCACATAAGAATAACATTTAAAGATCCTTAAGAACTTCTTCACTAAAAAGATAGCAACAATTGTAATTATCTGTTTATTAAATGAAGGCTATAATATCTTTTCTTTCTTATAGATACAACATAGACTTAGAGGGGGGCTGAGAAGTAATTTTCAGACACATAAGCTAAATGCTAGCAACAATAGTTACTTAAATTGCCATTAATTTCATGAAGTAAACTACAATTATATTGAAAATATATTACAACTATAGAAAAAAATTAGAAGGGATTATTTGAGTGTGTTTATTAGCTACAGTCAGAAATAAGAATCCTATTCAATCTACATTAGCAGTTCAGGGGAAGCTACTGAAGCCAATTTAGGGTAACCTCCTACTCTTTGTTAAATATAATCCAGAGATTTTTCAGAGTGAATGTATTGTATTGTTCACCATATAGTTCAGCATTGTCCTTCAAAATAGTATCTACTTCCACTTCTTTCTAAAAGGATCCTTGACCTACATTTCTTATGCTTTAGCACCAACATTGTGGCTAAAATGGTTATCAGCTTTTAATCTTCTAACACAAACAAGCTGAATATTTTTTAAAGGCTCTGTTCTTGAATACCATTCTGCCAAAGAATTGTCCCATACTGTTCAAGAGCCCTCTGGGGCTATTTAAACCTTGTCTGAAGATTCCAGCATTGAAGGGAGGTCAAGGAACAAATACATTCCACAATATATATTGGCACCTGACTCTATTTTAAGCACTATTGTGATATTAAACATTAGTTGCTTCCATGCAAGTTTTGATCCTAGATAAAGTTACTCTGAACATTTGATATTTCTTGTAATGACTTTGCATAGGAAGCTATTGTAAAATGTATCTGCAAGTTTTACTCTTTCTTTCTCACATATTGTTCATCTAACTCAACAAAACCCAAGAAAATCAGCATTTTTCTCAGATATACCACTGGAATAGAATGAAGCTTGACTCCAGTAATGCAGACAGCTCATATTTGGTCTCTGCTTGCCACATTGCCTCAGAATATCAGCATCTCCAGTGTGATAACTGATCATATTTCATGATAATTATTAGCACTGCTGTATCATTTAAGCATAATTAAATTTCATTTGATTGAGAGGATGAGCAATTAAGATACAAGGAAACCAGATTATAGATAAAAAGGTCCAACTGTATAAAATGGTTTTAACAGCATGGGGTAACTCTCTTCAATGGTTATGCAAAGCAGCATATCCATAAGGATAACTGAATTCAGTCCTTGGCTTTTCTCCAGCATACATACATACATACATACATACATACATACATACATACATACATACATACATACATACACACACACATATACATATACATATACACACACATACACACACACATACATACACACACACATATACACACACATATACATATATATAGATGTAGATATAGATATAGAGATAGAGATAGAGATAGAGATAGAGATAGATAGATAGATAGATAGAGAGAGAGAGAGAGAGAGAGAGAGGGAGAGGGAGAGAGAGAGAGAGAGAGAGAGAGAGAGAGTATCTTCTATTTCATCATCTAATTAGGTTGCTATAACTGTTATATGTTCAGCCTCCATCTCTGAAATAAATGAATATCTGATGGTTGGTTCCAAAATTTGACAGCCTAGAGGTGCTACAAAATAGATCTGAATCCCAAAACAAGTAGCTTTTTTTCTAGTTTTGTTTTTCAAGATGGCAACATAAGTGACAATGATAACTGGGCAATAATCATGATGGCTCAAGAAAGTGACAAGGGTGTAGTGGCGAAAAGTGCTGTCAAACTGCAGCTGACTTAAGACAACCCTATAGAGTTTTCAAGGCAAAGAATGGTCAGACGTGGTTTGCCATTGCCTGCCTTTGTGTAGCAACCCTGGACTTCCTTGGTAGGCTCTCAGCCAAATACTAACCAGCTTCTGACAAAATTGGGCTAGCCTGTGCTATCCAGATCAGGAAGTGACATGGGTAGTTAGAGATATAGACTACAAAAATAGATTTATTTGCCCACTTCTGTATAGATTTCCAGTTTGCACATAACCATTTAAAACTTCCTTGCTGCTTACAGTTACCAATCCTGACATAACAAGTTTTGGGTAGCAGTTATTGAGATACATCACAGGATGGTCTGCGTTACAAAGCAGACTGAACTATATGATAGTTATTGATTTTTATTTATCAATTTTATTGCTCCTCTATGCCTTCTTCTGGTCTATGCTGGTCTTTGACTGTAATAAAGATTGATTGATTGAGGTATAGATTATGCTATTGTTTGATGTAATGGAACAATGAATGAGAAGACATAGTACTGTGGCAAATCCTGCTCTCAGCCTACATGTGTTGATCATGTTGAGTTGCACAGCACTGTGTAAATACAAATAGGGTTTCAAAAGTGTGTCAGTTTTTGTTAGGCTTCAGCTCAGGCCACATTATGGCAGACAGGCCTAAAAAATGGTGGACCAGAAACACCCTAGCACTCATAAGTGTGGCAGCAAGATCCAAGGGCTTGATGTAGTTACTTCAATCAATGTGGTGATGCAAAAAGAAATATAACATAGAAATGTCAAACTCAACAATTCCAGTTGGAACAATGTGTCATGCTGGAGCATGGCAACCAGCAGAGGAGCATTAGGGGGGAGGGAAGCTCCACAGAATTGGCTAAAGTACTGAGGTTTTCCTGAGAAAAGACTCTCACAGCTAAAAGACTTTATCTCAACTTCTGACCTTTGGTTCATCTTACATTCCTGCTCTTTGCACCCTCTGTAATGTGGGATAGTATTATGGGATAGTATTATGAGTCAGGAGGAGTAATGGGGTTTGATATACTGAGGTTGTTTGAAGGTTCTTACAGAACCAGCTTATCCCCTCTTACTCATGTATCTACCAATAAAGGCTTCTTAACCATCAAATTACAGATTCTGTTTTGGATCATAGATCCAGGGTCTGGCACAATGCAATAGGACCATGTTCTTGTCAGCATCTACTGATGCTGAAGCCTTTCTAACTTCCCACTGCTTGCAAAAATTAAACAAAATAATGCAGAGTCAGAGGCCGTTTCCGCACGTTTCTTGTTCTA
Organism: Sphaerodactylus townsendi; assembly: GCF_021028975.2. Taxonomy (NCBI): domain Eukaryota; kingdom Metazoa; phylum Chordata; class Lepidosauria; order Squamata; family Sphaerodactylidae; genus Sphaerodactylus; species Sphaerodactylus townsendi. The sequence goes on along the minus strand of NC_059431.1, from coordinate 83,272,591 downwards.
CCACGCCGCCAAGAGTGTGGGCTACGTAAAGGGCTGCCTGTTCGCATGAATGGGTAATGGAGGCCGGCAGACGGCAGGCGGCTCCGCATGGAGCTGCCGCTTCCCCCTTCCCCGCCCCACTCACGGTGTCCTCGTCGTCGCCTGCTGGGCGTCGCAGCCTCGCTCCACGCTGCCCTCTGACCCCTGGAGGTCGGAGGACAGTGTGGGCGGGGCTGCGACGCCCAGCAGGCGACGACGAGGACACCGTGAGTGGGGCGGAGATGGGAGACAGCGTCTTCCCCAACCCTTTAAAGGGTTGTTGTTTAGGGTGGCCTGAGGCCACCCTGGGGGGAGGGAAGCGCAGTCAGGTCGCCGCTGCTGCATTGCAGCAGCGGCGCCTGTGCGAACGGCGGCCTGGGGGCGGCGTTTTTACCGCCCCCAGGCCGTCGTTAATTGGCCGTGCGGAAACGGCCAGAATAAATGGTCGAAAGAATTTCAACTGTTCCTAATGATCTGAAATAATTCTGTTCAGACTGGGCTAATTTATTCTATTGATAAATGGTCATGGTTGAGTTTGAACTTGATTAGTAACTTTGATTACCAATCAATGTTTTGAAATAACAAAGCAATAAGCTGTTTAGATGGTAGTGTCAAGTACTTTGTTAGCCTTCAGTAGTCTCCATGGATGTTTGGGAAGCATTAGTCCAGGGAGGATGCAACAGCTGAAAAACAATGTGCATCTAAGAAAATGAGGAATTCACACTACACAAACTTGGAAATTGCAAAGTTCTGTGAAGTCAATGGAACTGTTTCTTGTTAAACCTGAAGCAAATCAGCTCTTCAGTGACAATCAACAGTGTGCTATCATTCCTCTGTTCAAACTGCAAGTCGATCAAAAACTGCAGGAGGAAAAACCCTTTGCTTTTCATCAAGTGCTCAAAATTGTTCTAAATTGTATTCCAAATGCATACACATTCTTGGATGTCCCTTTCTCCTGTCTCTGTCCTCCTACTCTACTTTATTCAGCCCATACAATAAGCAGCAAAATATTTTTACTGAAGAAGTGGAGTCAGCCCCCCCCCCGTGCCAACCCAGGGGTATATTTGACCCCCTGGGTCCCAATGAGTGGTACGCGATGCCCACCTCCTTCCCTCCTCAGGCCCTCAGGGGTGGGGCTCTGAAGCAGAGGCAACTCGGATGGGCACTGCAGTGGCAGGCCGCCTTCTGGGCTGCCCGCTGTGGCACCCTGCCCCCCCAACCTCCCTGCAGGCTGGCTTCTGCAGGAGACTGCCTGCAGGGAGGCGAGGGGGTGGCTTGAATGGGCACCATGGTAGCAGGCAAGCCCAGGAGCCAGCCTGCTGCTGTGGTGCCTGTCTGAGCCACCCCTGCCCTTGAGCCCCACCCCAAGCTCCATCCCCAAGCATGGGCAGCACAGGGCTGAGGGTGTAGGGCTGGGGATGAGGGCACCCAGAGCAGGGGTTGTCCTCAGGTGCCATTTCCCTCCAATATGCCTCTGAGTGGAGTAGTGAAGATGGGAAAGCTATGTGGATTACTTCTCTAATGTTACAACACTGTCAATTTTGGTCGGCTTTTTTCCAAAGCCAAACTTACTTACCAGGTTTTCTAAACTGAATTGCAAATACTTTGTGTTTCTTTACTCTGATGTCTGGGAATTGTTATTTGATCCAGTAAATCCTGAGTGGATCTCAACATGATGAATACAACAGACTACACTGATGTGAATGCAGTGTGAATGGTACTATACTAGAAGTGTAATTGACTTTTAAGGATACGTTTCTTGGTTCATATCATATGGAATCAAAGCAAACTAGTGCACCATGAACATTCACCAATAAAGGTTGTCCAGCTAGTCACCAAAGTGAATGATACTAGCAGTACAGATGTAAAAAGAGTCGAAATACTGCACATCAATATACTTGTAGAAGGTGCCTGACATGACCAAAACCAAAGGACTTGGGGAACAGGACAAGTTCATTTTTAGCATAGTCTTGGTGAAATCCAGTGTTCTATTAGTGATAACTAAATATGACCTTCACATTCCAAAAACTGTAGCAGAAATTGAAGACCTAAAAATGCATAGAACTTTTTTTCAAGAACTTTAGGCCCTTACCGCACAAGCGGAATGAAGCATCCCAGGGACGGCAAAAAACGCCATCCCTGCTGAAGCATCATGTTGAGATCCTGGCTGCCCCAGAGCGGTGTGAAGCTGCCACTTTAAACCTTGCGTCCAGGACCTGCCTGTCCAGCATCACTCTGGAGGGCTGGAGGGACACACCCACGCTGCCCTCCGATCCCTGGAGGTTGGAGGGCAGCGTGAGTGGGTCCCTCAGCTCTCCAGAACGACGCTGGAAGACAAGGTCAGTGGAGGGGACCAGAGGAGAGGTGGCTCTGTGTGGAGCCGCCTCTCTGGCTGGGGGGGAAGTCAGGGGCTGCTCACACACTGCAGTACGGACTGCCTCGGAGACTCCACTGGCATAATTCATGCCGGTGAAGGTGCGTTTCTATGCGTGTGTGGAAAGGGCCTGAGACACCATGAAAAAACTCCTCATTCTGGAGGCAGCTTCAAAGCACAGTTTCAACTACAATGATAACACTGGCAAGGTAGTGATAAGGTCTTTTTAAAAATCATGAAATTGCATGTGTAAATTATATCCCCACAAGCCAAGTACAATGACTGGCTCCGAGCTGAGAAGCATTACAGCATTTCATTGCTTTGGTACAACAAATTGGCAAAAAATGAAATTTGATCAGAAATTAGTTTTATCTTTAGATAATTTGAATTAAAACAAAAACTAATCTGGTCTTCAACTTCTATTTCTAGTATTATTGTTTTATTCATCTACTATTTCTGGTTGTGGATGAGCAATATATATTTTTTTCATTAATAAGTAACAATAGGTAAAAGTTAGGATTTTTTTTGCAAAAGATCTGCTAGTTTTTTTCCAAATGTTTTCCCAAAATGTGTGTTATAGGCACAGTATGAATGCTTTCTTTTCATACCAATATGAAAACAATATCTGTGACACTTAAAATTAGGCATAGCTTAATTTTAAAATTAGGTCAACTTAATTTTGCTTCTGTTAAAGCAGAAGTTTTGATGAAGGTCACAGCTAGAGACTGAAAAACAATCTTCGTACTAAAGTGTGGTGGCATTCGTACCTTTGACCTTAACAGATAAGTCACCTCCTGTGGACAGCTGTGAGTTTCATATAGAAACAATAATTTCCAATTACCAAACCCTGATGCAATGTGGCAAGTGGCAGCTGGGAAGTTAACTTGTATCATCCCAGAGTGCCTGCAGTGTGTTGCATCTGGATTGCACAGATAAATCCACACAACAGTACCACAGTGTAAATCTTATAGAGCTTATAATTGAAATTTCCTAGTGTGAAGCAAGTCTGTACCTGCATGAAAAATTGCACTTCTTCAAATGTAATTTTTACTCTCCTTCAACAATCAGACTTACATACATATTTTAGGGGGAATCTTTGCATTTCTGAAAGACGTATTTCAAATCATGAACCAGAGATTTGTTATCACTAAAGTAGGACTTTGCCACAGTCTTAAATATTCTCATAACCAGTTCCCAGTATGCTAAGGTGTTATTCATTGCTGCATTCAAAACTGATGTTTCTCATTTTTTCTTCATGCAAAATTCTTTTTTGGTCTGGTGTGTATTGTAGGTTGGATTAAAAACCTAGATCAAAGAGTAATAAAATTAGAAACAGCAGATTTGGAGGAAGATTTACATAATTACCTATGGACTTAAGAAAGTCACAAATATAATGCAAAATAGAAGCCATATAAGTAGGGAAGGATTACTCAATATTTGTAAATCTACCCAAAGAAAAGTGAATCCTCCAATATCCCCATTAATATCCCCTATAGATACTAGGATAAGAATGTGAGGAAAACAATGATTTTTAAACATATGCAGATACAATAAAATCTTGAGAAATCAAACCTTGACAAAAGATGAAAAATGAAAGCAAAAAATTCAATGGCTACTACATTCAACTAGTTTCAAGATTTAAAAAGGACATTCACACAACAAGAGACATAATAAGGGAACTGACAGAATTTTAAAAGGTATAATGCAGCAAAAAGAACATTTATTAAGACAAATTTATAAGGCATTACTTCAATTTGACACAGAAACAGAACAAGTTAAAGCATGTATGGTTATATGGATGCAAAATTTTGAAGCAAAAATATCTCTCCAACAGTGGGAAACATTATGGATGAAAGATATAAAATTCACAGCCAGTCAAACATTAAGAGAATACTGGTACAAGATAAGAACATAAGAACATAAAAAAGAGCCTGCTGGATCAGACCAGAGTCCATCTAGTCCAGTACTCTGCTACTTGCAGTGTCCCACCAGATACCTTTGGGAGCTCACATGCAGGATGTGAAAGCAAAGGCCTTCTGCTGCTCCCAAGTACCTGGTCTGCTAAGGCATTTGCAACCTCAGATCAAGGAGGATCAAGTTTGGTAGCCATACATCGACTTCTCCATAAATCTGTTCAAGCCCCTTTTTAAGCTATCCAGGTTAGTGGCCATCACCACCTCCTGTGGCAGCATATTCCAAACACCAATCATGCGTTGCGTGAAGAAATGTTTCCTTTTATTAGTCCTAATTCTTCCCCCCAGCATTTTCAATGTATGCCCCCTGGTTCTAGTATTGTGAGAAAGAGAGAAAAATGTCTCTCTGTTAACATTTTTAAATTTTGCTACATTAAACTGCATTTGCCATTTCTTAGCCCACTCACCTAATTTATAAAAATCTGCTTGGAGCTCTTCACAATCCTTTGCAGTTTTATCAGTGCTATATTATTGCAAAGAATATCAAGGAGATGGACAAGAACTGTAAAGGGAAATGTAAAGAGGTTGACAGCACTCTTTATATATGGTGGATGTGCAAAAAAGACAAAAAGCTTGAAAGGAATACATGCCAAACTTCAGGAAAAAAATTAAAAATTAAATTTACTATAGAAGCCAAGAGCATGCTATGGGATATTTCAAAATATTTCAAAAGATATATTTCAAAAATTGCAGAATAAGTTTTAGATAATGACAATGGTAGCCACAGTAAGGCAGATTCGGCAAAGGGATAAAATCACCGGTGTCGGCCTGCTAAAACATTGTTTGTAGGGGGAACTTCCCATGGCTATCACCTCCAAATTGAGGCAGCACCACTTTCCCCCCCCTCCAAATGGTGTTTTGTTGGAAAGCAGCAGTATCCACCCAGTACCGAGCAAATGGCACCAGGTGGAAGGCACCATGTTCTGGTGCACCACTTTTTTTTCTTGACTTACCTCCCCCTCCCTGTGTAGCTCCATCAGGATGAGGGGACACACAACCTGCCCCCTGGGCCCTGGGCCATTGCCAAGGCCATGGGGGGGTGTCCCCTTGTTGGAGTTACGCAGAAAGGAGGAGGAAAGTTTTAAAAATGGTTTGCCTCCATGTGGGGGTGCCGCTGCAGGCCATGACAGCACCAAGAAAAGCCCCAGGCCTCTGGCACACAAGAGCAGCCCCAGGCCAGCGCCAGTGTCATGTACACTGGTGCCCCATGGGGTCCGTGCAGAATCTGCCTACCATTTGCAACAAAATGGCAAGCAGCAGTGTCCATGCTGGATGTACTGGGAGAATAAATTAGTTGAATATGAAGTAATGGCAAAATTATTGAACTATGTGGATAAAAGAGCAATTGAAGATTTCAAGACAAATGGAAAGCATTCCACTAGTATTTTTCTTTAAAAATGGGAAAATGTATTTTTCTTTAAAAATATATTCTATTCAAAGGTGTTAAAAGAGGTAACATTCAAATATATCATAGGTGGAATTAATATGTAATAATCTGTGAACTCAATTTTCAATATTTTTAGAAATTTGTAATAGTAATTACCACTGCAAGTTTTTTATCTATTACATTTCATCACAATTCATCTTGCAATCTTGTTTATCATTAATCATCATCATCATCATCATCATCATCATCATCATCATCATCATCATCATCATTTGTTGTCATTGTGTATGCACAACAAAAATTAAAAGCATTCCCTGATTCACACTATTTCAGACCTCACACCCCATCCTCACATTCCCCTTCCTCCAACCATCACTACAAAGCCCCAACCACATCAGCCCACTTCATTGAAAAAATTAGCAATCTCCATCTCCATAAGTGACAATCTCCATAAGTGACAAACTTATCAGCTTTGATGTTGTCTCACTGTTCACCAAAGTTCCAGTGAAAGACATACTCATCAGTCAAATTTTTCCAGACCACATCACAGCTTTGTTTCAGCACTGCCTAACAACCAGCTACTTCCAATGGGACAATGCTTACTATGAACAGACAAATGTGGTAGCCATAGGAAGTCCCCTCAGCCTGATGATAGCCAATTTTTACATGGAACATTTTGAGAAACAAGTCTTCAAAACTGCACCCAGGAAACCCGCAATTTGGTTCTGATTTTTGGATGACACTTTTACAATCTGGAGCCATGGTGAGGAGGAACTGCTTCATTTTCTGGACCACCTTAACAGCATCCATCCAAACATCCAATTTGCCATGAAAGCTGAAAAATAAGGAAAACTGCCTTTCTTAGATGTCTTGGTTTTTCACAGACCCAACCATCAACTGGGCCACACAGTATACAGAAAACCAACTCGCACAGACCGGTATCTGCTTAAAAACTCCAACCACCATCCACAACAGAAAAAGGGGCATAATCAAAACTCTGACAGATCGTGCAAAATGAATTTGTGAACCTCACCTCCTTCCTGATGAAATCAATTATCTAGACTGAGCTCTGCAGGCTCGTAACAACAGAAATCAGAATAGCTTTAAATACAAGAGAAACCCAGAGGATGAGGGGAAACAGCCGACCACAGGAAAAATATTTCTACCATACATCAAGAGAATCAAAGATCAAATAGGGAAACTGATGGAGAAACATAACCTACAAACCATCTTCAAACCTACCAGGAAAATACAGCAGATGCTACCTCAACAAAGGACAAGAGAGACCCCCTCACTTCTGCAGGAGTCTATCGCATACCCTGCAGCTGTGGAAACATCCACATAGAGACCACAAAATGCAGCATTCAGAGTCGTATTAAGGAGCACAAAAGATACTGTTGTCTTAACCATCCTGAAGAATCTGCAGTTGCAGAATATGTCTTAAACAAAACTGGACATAACATTTTATTTGAAAACACTGAAATTCTGGACAATTCAGAAGGTTACTATATCAGACTTAACAGGAAGGCCATTGAAATTCACAAACACCAAGACAACTTCAACAGGAAAGAAGGCAGTCTGATAATTAATAAAGCTTGACTACCAGTACTTAAAAACACCAAAAGCAAACCCAAATGGCATGCTAAGTTCAGGAACAATGGACTCCACCCAAACACAGGATTTGCATTCACCAATACTGCTGCAGGGCTTGAAAATGTGAATCACTCCCTGGACTGATAAGCCCCACCCCAAACCAATACAATACTATCAACCACATCTTTGCATAACAAGTTCCACCCAAGCACTTACTGATTGGTTCCCCATCCTGGGACGTGGACAATATATACCCCACTAAACATTCCCTTCTATCTGGACATAGTAACAGACTTCCCTGTGTGATACATCTCTGAAGATGCCAGGCAAAACGTTAGAAACAAGATCCACCAGACCACGGCCACACAGTCCAGAAAACCTACCACAACCAGTTGAATCCAGTTGTGAACGCCTTCAACAATACACCACTTAATTGTTGTATTGCAATGAATTAGCAGAGTAAATAATTGTGCAGAGATGTGAGTGACTTGTAGAACTTTACTAGATAACAGATGAATTTACACTAAATATAGAAACAGCAAACTCTACCTGTGCAACTGCTCAGTCTGCATGTCTGTACAATCTCTCTGTGCCTATGTGTCTGCCTCTCCACTTTTGCTGGTAGAAGAAAGGAAAGATCTTTCCAGAAGCTCGTGCAACTCTAGGCATGTGACTTCAGCAGTTAACTCTTGCTTGACTGAATGAAGCAGGCACTTGTAAAATCCTAACATCAGTGTTCATTAACAAATACAAATAATCTTTATTGGCATAGAAATTCAAATAAAACAAACAAACAAACAAATACTTAAAACTTTATAACAGTCTGGGATAGATTGCCATTGCCAAAAATTTGGCCAAATCCTCTATTCTTCTTGGATAACAGTCATTTAAGAGAAACTGAGTCTTGTCCATATCAGAGTTCAAAAGATAAGATTAAGATTAGGTTCGATAAAGTTTCTTCTTATGGAACTGTACAGGACACAATGGAGCAGAATGTGTTCTGTTGTTTCTTTTTGCTTTAAAGGGCAAAGGCATGTTCTTGCCTGTGATGGGATCTGTAGGTATTTTCCTTAAGAACAGCTGAGGGCAAAATACTCAGGCCCCTTCCGCATGGAGGCGGAAGGGGTTGGGTCGCCGTAAACCACGCCGACCCCACGACGCTGGGACCGTCCGCATGGATGGTTCCAGAACCGGCTAGGACGACGGCGCCACGGAGTGCCATCGCCCGGCTGAACCAGCTTGTCCCTGGCCCTCCGGCATGTCGCCGAGGCCTGGAGACACACCCCCGGCCCTGCGCGCCTGCTTGAGCGTCACAGGGCAGGGGGCATATCCCCAGGCCTCGGCGACGCGCCGAAGGGCCGGGGACCAGGTAAGTGAAGGTTGGGAATGGGAGTGGGAGTGGGAGGGTGCCTTGGAGCCGCTGCCATTCGCACGGCAGCGGCTCCATGGCGGCATTTCCCAACAACCTTGCTCCCCCGAGCAAGGTTGGGAAATGCCGGCTTCGCTCCGGTCGGGCGATGCGAGGGCGGCGCGGCTGCGCAGCAGCTGCGCCCCCTGTGTGAATGGCTCCCTGGGGATGGCGTTTTTGCCATCCCCAGGGAGCCATAAAACGCCTGTGCAGAAAGGGCCTCAGTCAGTTTAGCCTTTAATGGCATAAAAGATTGCAGATGGGCAAAATACTCGTTTGAGCTTGCATGAATACATGCCTCAAAACTGGTGATGTTAAATTATGGAAGTGTGTGGCTATTGTTCCATGCTTTGGGGTAAGACCAAGGCTCAATGGGGAACAAATTTTATTGGCAAGCAAGAATAGAGTTTGCTTCGCCATGTCCAGGATTCTTAGTCTAAAGGTCTTATATAGATATGATTCCTCCTGATCAAGAAGTGAGTCTAGAAGTAAGCCTATATATTTGATTTTGATAGTTATTTGTTCGTTCCATTTGGAGCGGTATGGGTCAGATAACATGGTCCAAATTAAACTACCAGATCTAACCTTAAAATGTAGGCTTAGCCAAACCTTCATTGTAATTAACCAAACTTTGGTCTCCAAGTAGTTCAAACCTGCTTCCAGGCACAAGGTGAAGTAGATAACACAATTGGACATGCCCAGCAAGCTACAAAGGAACTTTGATTGTATTAGTTCAAGCTTTGCAATGTTGCCACTGACCCATATTGGAGCGCCATATAGAATTTGAGGCAGAAGTTTTGATCTACAGACTCTAATAATCAGTGGGACATATTGACCACCTTTGGTGAAGAAAAAGTGCCTAAGGTTAGGTTATGGTTGGCCAAAGTGGTTATATGATTTGTCCATTTTAGGTTGTTTTGGAAGGTCACTACCAAGTAATGGGAAAATTTGACCTGTTCAATCATATTTCCATGCAGATTCCAGATGTAAGGCTTCCAAGTTTTGCAATCGTTTTTCATTTCATTTCAATTTTAATTTATATCCCGCCCTATCCCCAAAGGCCTCAGAGCGGCTAACAACATAATAAAACAATAAACGTTATAACAGAATAATGAATAATAGCAATAATAATTACATTAAGAACTAGAATTAAGAATCAAAATATGGCAACTTAAACAACAGCAACAGCAGCACTAGAACAATACATCAATACAGAATCCCTATCATAGCAATACATTAAACCAATATATAAACCAATATATAAACAATAATAGAATCACAATAACAATATATTAGCATGTGAAAAATCAATATATAAACAGTCAATACCCTTACAATAAATCAATACATTTAAGACTGTAAATTCAACAATACATTAACACATTAACACTACTCTGATAGGACTAAAACTACTTTACATTAGCTATAACTGCGGCAAGAGTCAATCTAGTAATATTACAGAAATCCAGGACTAATGTAACCACTAATGGTACAAACAAAATCCAAACTAGCCTAACCACTAACATCAACTAACCTACTACCAAAGCTAAGCTAGACAATAACCATACATAATACTAGCCAAACTCTCTAACAATAATATACACAAGTAGCCATTAATACAATGCCCTTTAAACCATTAACGCAGATAATCTACCAGGAGGAATCTACAACTTAACACTAACATCGTTAACTAAATTAACATGTTCATTCATTATTATGTCACTATTTACTGCTCATAGTTGTTGCTGTCATCATTTGTTGTTCAGTGTTTGTTATATCATTGTTTATTACATGTATAATTTTCTTCTCTTTTTGATATGACTGTTGTTGTGATATGGTTTGTATTTTATTTTATTTTCTTCTGTTCTGTTTTTATTGATAAAAAGTAAAATCTTATTTTTAAAAAAAGGATCAGAGAAGTGTAATCCACCGTCTTTCCTCCATGCCCTATGACTGTTGATCTCATGATCCTTGTGCCCCTGCTGACCAAGTTCCTGGTCCCTACCATGAATACCCAACTTTCCTGAAGACTCTTTCCCAGTCCTCATGCTTCCCTGCTTCTCTGACTTCTTCCAGATCTTTTTTACTTTTTCTTCTCATCTACATCTCTTGCATATCTCTCCCTACAACCCCCCAACAAATCCAGGACACTTTCCTCATCTAATCCTCCTTCTTGTCCTGTGTTCATCAGACACACCAAAATCTGTCTGTCTCTATCTCGTTTTCTTGGGTATGCTGAATTATTAAAGATGTTAGGAATTCTGCACACTATTTCCTGATTTGGATTTACCTAAGTGTTTTACTGCTAGCAACTGTCTGAATTTTCCAAAGTAGATTACTGCCAAGTGATATTTGAGTTTGCCAAGATATTTTGCTGACAGTCACTGTTAAATTTGCTATAGTTTTTAAAAGAAAAACTGATAATAGTCCTCCTTGTTTTTACTCTGCTCCTTTTTAGTCAATAAATCAGTTAACACATGATCCAGTGTGGAATAGTGATTTGAGTGTCAGATTAGGGTCTCGAGATCAAAGTTCAAATCCTCACTGTGCCATAGAAGTTTCCAGGGAGTCTTTTGGTCAGCCACACATTCTTAACCTAGTCTAGCTAACAGAGTCATTGTGAGAATAAAATGGAGAAGGGAGAATGTTGTAACTCAGGGTCCTCATTTTGGAGAAAATAATGAGGTATAAATGATATGTTTCATGAGTTGTTTTTATTGACTTTGGTGTATTGCTTGGGCTAGTTTTCTTTTGTTCATTTAGGTATTAGCTGCCTCAAGTGGGGCTTCAGTAGTTGTGAACAAGTTTTTAAAATATATAATGCTGAAATTGGAGACTATGCAGTTTGTCACAAGTATCAGTTCCTTAAGTTCATTTGCATGTGTTCATGCATTACTGACATAAACACATGCATTTATGGAATAGCAAACTTAGTGTATGATTACACTAACAGCCATTTTGTTTGATATTTTACTGATGCATACATGATAAAATGGCACACTAGAAGAATGTTGAATTGTTGATACAACTCTACATACAATCAGATCAGGGTAGGTTAGTTTCTTGTGACCTTTTATCATTGCTCATGTGTATTTTTGTACTAGAAAGGCAGGGAAAAGACAAAGTAATGCAAGGTACAAAAAACTTGCAGCTAATTGAAATTCATAACACTTCAAACTTTGGAAATAAGAAACAAAGCAATTTATCAGTTCCAGTTCATAAACAAGACATGGCAATTTTAAAAACTCTGGATATAAAGTTGGATGAGGAGAATTTCAAAAGCATACTTTTTTTCTCTTTACAAGTGACTCATTTGTACTAACATTATCTTAACCACCTACTAGTTCCTCATATTTAACTCATTTTAAATGAAATCAATAGCTATTAAAAGGAAGCCAGCTTTTACTTCTCATTGTTAGGCATATGTCTCCTCAATCAGCCACTAAAGCACTGTTGTTGTTACGAATTTTCAGTACATTTATTAACACTACCATTGTATGTGTACAAAACCTCAGTAATATGTTATTGTGAACTCCACTTGGATACAGACACAGCTGAGTGAATTCCATGATCAGTTTTCTTTCTCCCATTTTTCTTATTAGTGCTATAAAAATTTAAGAAAACAAAATAAATATTTATATAATGCCAACAACTCATATCTATAAGAAAAGAGGCAGGGGTGTAATATTGACATTGCACTGTTCATACCAATATTCCACAAAGGCTGCTGTGTCCAAGAAGAAATCTTGAGGGATGGCCATTATGCAACAAGAGTTGAAAACCAATGTTGAAAATCAGTATTCTGTAGTAGCTAAGCTCTGGGAGACCCAGATCTGCATCCACACTAAACTATGGAAGCATCTATTATGATATGCACCATAGCTCTAATATGCTATAGGCCAAGCACACACTCTCAGCCGAATCTACAACACAGGGTTCTTTTGAGGCTAAAATGGAGGAGGTATGAATGAAAACTGTGTTGAACAGAAAGAAAGGGTAGGTAGGTAGGTAGGTAGGTAGGTAGGTAGGTAGGTAGGTAGGTAGGTAGGTAGGTAGGTAGGTAGGTAGGTAGGTAGGTAGGTAGGTAGGTGGGTGGGTGGGTGGGTGGGTGGGTAGGTAGGTAGGTAGGTAGGTAGAAATTTCACTATGCTGTGAAGCTCAGATTACCCTAAATCAGCCTTTACCAGGGAAGCAGTGCTGAACTGGACAGCTCCAGCATGGAGCTGGGGGCTGGGTTGGGAGAAACTGAACTTCTCCAATCCAACAAGTGCACACACATATTTTCAGCAAATGGTTAACAGGTTGACCAGTGGTGACCTGGAGATGGGAGCAGTTCTAATAGGTACTGACCTGACCCCCAAAAAATTTTCTGACAGAGGCAAGGTATCCAAGTTGATCAAACGATTAAATGTATAAAACTCCTTTAAAATAGACCAGGCTTCAGCCAGCCCCAGTGCACAGCCCTAAAATGTCAGGATGGTGGGGTGGGTGGGGTGCTTTTTTGTTTTGGCCATCAAGTCACAGCTGACTTATGGCAACCCAATAGGTATTTCAAGGCAGGAGATATTCAGAGGTGGTTTGCCATTGCTTTTCCATCACAACCCTGGGATTCTGTAAAGGTCTCACTTCCAAATACTACCTAGAAGTAGTAAAGGTCTCGCTTCCAAAGACTACCTACTTAACTTTTGAGATCTGATGAGATCAGACTAGTCTGGGGCTGTCAGCTGGGGAATGCTTTATTGAAAATGTGAATGTACACATCTGAGAGCCAGGAGAAGTTAGCCTCCCCCACTTCCTTGTCTTTATGCTAGAACTGTCTAACCCAGAAACAGTTTCCTTGTTTTTAGAAGCTTTATTAAGACACATACTATAGAAAGCACAAACATTCATTTATTCATTCATTCATTTATTTAAATTACAGTTATACTCCACCTTTTTTCTGGAAAACTCAATGCGGCTTTTGGGAACTATCTACAAGCAGTTTAAGTGATAACCTAGAAAAAGAACAGACTAATCTTACCATGCTTCCATATCCTTCTTCTCTTAGGCACCAGGTTGTCTGACTTAATGATGTTTCTGTGTTAATGGAGTTTCTGGATTAATGGTGAAAAATTAAATCCAGACAGAGAAAGGTATAGCCAGAGTGAGCCTTGCTGAGTGAGCCTTGCTGCATAGTCTGGGGAAACACAGGCTCAGAAAACAGAGGAACAAGGTAGCTCCACCCCCTCTACTCTCCATTCTAACATCTATTTTGTTGGGTAGCAGGATAGCTGAATGATAGCAGGTGGAATTTGAGAGGGAAAAAGTTACATGAGAATACAATAAATATGATTAAGTACAGGCAACGACTACATTTTTTTCCTGTGTTCTTGCTTGCACAAGTGCTCTTGTGCAAGCAGAAATTTTGTGTTGGATCCAACCCAAAAAGCTTTATTAAGTGTAAGGTTTGTTTATTTCTTGTGTCAATACCAATCATTAGGGACCTTGTTCAGACAATGCCAGCAATGTAGAGGGAGCAACTGCTTACTCATTGAAAATAAGTCTCCATGGAGTGTAGTTTTCCATTAATCTTAAATTCCACTATGACCTGACATTGAAAACTATCTGGAACTAACATAGATCATCAGGATTTTCTCAAGTGGGAACAAGCTTAAATTCAAGTACTTTTCAATCACCATGAGCAATTTAACAAAATACAATAAAATGCCAGAACTATGAAATAAGGAAAAGCAAGAGCAGAAAGTACTGTATGCTGATAACACTTATGCAAATTAAAAGTTTTTCAACACCCCATATTTAGGCCAGGATGAAACAAACATCTGAATGTATCTGTTCCCTCAGAAGATATGCAGCTGGGATTTTGATGAGAAATCTCTTTATCTTTATTTTCTTTCTTGTGTTGAACTAACAGCAGAAAACTTTCTCATAATGTGTGGATTTGCAAGGAACAGAAGCTAATTCTATGGCTCTGGAGAGGTCAGAAAAAGTGTTGCAGCAAAACTTGTGTATATAAAATATTATTTCATCTTAACACCCCCCCCCCAAAAAAACCCCTCTTTCTTATTGATGTAGGGCCACTTATACAATTCAAGTTGTATGGGCTTAAACAATAATAGCACTCTGTACATGTTCAAGACATTCTGTTTTGTTATCCTTTAGCTATTCCAGGACTCAGCTTTTATACTAATAAAGATTTATTCAGGACTGAGAAGAACTAAAGGAATAATAAAACAGATGACTTTGAATAGGTGCAGAATCACTGGGGAGTACTCTTATTGTTTACACCCACACATCTGGGATTGTATGTGTGTTACATTCGACAGGCCCAGCGGCTGGCCCCTTTCCTCTCCCAGGCAGATCTTGCCACTGTGATCCATGCAACGGTCACCTCTAGGTTAGACTATTGTAACTGGCTCTATACGGGCCTCCCCTTACGTCTGCTTCGGAAGCTGAAGCTGGTCCAGCATGTGGCGGCGTGTGTTCTCACAGGTGGTGCCTTTAGAGAACATATTCAACCTGTGCTGTGCCACTTGCATTGGCTTCCAGTTGAGTCCCAAATCATTCATAAGGTATGGGTGCTTACCTTTAAGGCCTTACACGGCCTGGGACCTTCATACCTTTGGGACTGTCTTACCCCATACGTCCTTACACGGCCTCTACGTTCATCAGAGGCTAACTTACTGGTGGTCCCTAACCCCTCGATGATGCGGCTGGCCTCTACCCGGGCCAGGGCTTTTACAGCCCTGGCCCCTGCCTGGTGGAACACCTTACCACCAGCTATCCGGGCCCTGCGGGATCTTGGAGAGTTCTGCAGGGCCTGTAAGACCGAATTGTTCCACCAGGCATTTGGAGGGGCTGGCCACTGATGTGCCCCCCCTTTTTCCCTTACACTCTGGGTTCTCTGCTTTTCTGTTTTATTCTCCAGGGTGGATCTATGAAGTTTATGTTTATGTTTTATATTATACACCCATGTAACATTCTTAATCTGCTGTTTTAACGGGGTTTTATTGTAATGACTGTTTTACTGTGTTGTTCACCGCCCAGAGCCCTTCGGGGGAGGGGCGGTATATAAAACCAATTATAAATAAATAAATAAATAAAATTCCAACAGATGGCTTCCCCATGAAGTAATTGCCTCCAAAACATCCTATCATTAACAGCCTTGCTCAGGTCTTGCAAACTGATTATTAAGTCATATCTGGGATTAAGAGACTGATATTCCATGTAAAAGGGTGTGCTTAATCAGAAGACACTGGCCATTTATCCACTAAGTATCTGCAGTGGGGCTTCAATTACTCTCTGCAGATAATTTAGTTTTTGATTCCCTGGGATTCTGCCTTCCCCATGATATTGTTCATAGAAGCATTTTGGGTTTTTGTAGGGCTTTGCATGCACTTGAACCAACATATCATCATGGGACTGAAACTACATTGTCATGTTGGTTGTGGGTCCTTTTTATATGTCAACTGTTTCTTTGGAAAAGGATATCAAATTGGTATCAAATTGTGCTCCCTGTTTGCCATTTTCTGTTGCTATGCCGTGACAGAGCTTCTGCATGCCTCAATAGAGGGGGGCCTCTTACCTGGCCACATTGGGGCATGCCCTGCTGTGCTCTTCCTGCATCTCTGCTCAGCGGGAGGATCAAGGGAACCACTGGCTGGAACCTCCCAAGCCTCTCTGGACAGAACAGCTTTTGGGCATCAAGTAGCAGTGCCTTGAGGCAGAGAATGTTCAGTGCCACCAACTGCTTCCTGCTTTCGGCAGAAGTGCTGCAGCTGATGGAGCATAGTGGCTGCTGGGTACCAAAAGGACCAGCGGCAAGCACGGTGCTGCTTGCCTAGTTCTGGAGTGGCCTATGAGGAGAGGGGGGCAGGTGTCCAAAATGTGTATCCCACAACACCCAGATGGATGGTGCCTGGGGAGAATGCCCCGCTCCTGCGCCCCCCATGGTATGCTTCTGCTAAGCTCCACTGTCCTGCACTTTTTCTGTGACACACTTTTTCTGTTGACAGACACACTGTTGTTTCCCCCTCACTTTGCAAAACCAGGATCCAGTCTTGCAAATGGGAGGGATACCCATGGAATTGGGGAGAACTTTCCCCTTATTGATAGGCATTCTGCTGGCTCATCCCACTCACTGTGCTAAGCCAGGATCTGGATGCCCATGGATATGGGGGGAACAGAGAAAAGAGCATACCAGGCTACAGATGATTCAGACTCAAGATCTGTAATTTTGTGATACTGTGTTTGATTGTTGTATGGGTACAAAAGTAGCAGCAACAAAAGTGGAATGCTGGGAGGGAAACAAGAAAGCTAGCAGCAGACTAGGTAGACAGTAGATGGAGAAATTGAGGAACAGACAGCTTTGTGGGACGGGAAAAAGTGGGAAAGAGGGGAAAATGAAAACCAGGCAGGCACAGCACAGCACATTCATTCAAGTTCAGGTTCACAGTAAATTAGAGGAAAAGGTCCATTCATTTATCAGAAGTGCAACAATGTTGCAACAGTTGAATAAATGAAAATCAATGTTGAATAATACTTCAAATCTGTTGCATAATCGGAAATGTTCCCCAAAAGGAAAGTGGGGTTGCCTCAAGGAGAGGCCCTATGCACAAATGGCCACTGAGATCGGATCTATTCTATCATCAATATCAGAAAGAGAATTTGAAGCCAGATAAAAAACAGTGACAGTTTTAACTACTTGTCCTTTCTACTTGAACCCCGTAAGCCCTTCCATTTTGCTTTCTCTTTCAAGCATATCATACCTGTGATCGTTTATTTTCATGTCACTTTGAATTTCTTCTCACCCATTTTTCCATTAAATGTCTTTATTGTTTAATACTATCTAGTTGCCAATAAGTCAGTATTGTATACTGTATGTGTATTATACATTAAAAAATATTTACTTACATATGAACTGCATATTAAAACTGAAGACACATATATTTAAAACAAATAAGTCTATAAACACAACATCAAAAATGAATAACCAACGTGGCTGACAAAAACAAAATTATGAAAAATAGGAAAAATTTCCTCATCCCAAATCTGAAATTTATAAACAAATGAACTGCATATTTATTTCCAATTGCTATTGGGTTTATCTACCATAAATTACAAAATTAATGTTTATGCTCAGATGCCAACAAATATAAAATTCACAACTTTATCTAGAACAATTTTTCAGTCACTAACAGTGTAGTCCTGAGCAGGTCTCCTCGGTATCCTACTCATTCACTCAATGAGACTTACTCCCCAAAATGTGTATTTATGATTTTGTTGTAACTGTAGCATCTTGTAATATATAGCACCAAGAATTTTGGCAATTGTGTTGATGACCCTAGTGAAAGTTAAACTATTAATTACTTGGTTTATGACTTTGTGGGCTGACCATTCTCTTAAGTAGAAACAGGAATTATTTTTCTCTTAATGGACTTCAGCCAAGTATCCTTCAGCCACCTACCTTGGCTTAACTGTGTTGTTTTCTTTACTAAACAATTTTTTTAATAAAAGGAAAGGGGATCAATTTTATTACAACTCTAGAAAACCTGAAATCTCTAAACTCAAGCTCTGAATTGATTCTGTGAAATCATGGTGGCAGAGATCAAAGCATGGAGTTGTTATAGCAACTGGCATTCAGAGAAAAAGGCTGAATATCAGAAATTACATACAGCAGCTCATGACATACAAAGGAATGAACTGGAATAAACTGGACAACTCTTTGAAACAGTGATACAAGCCCAACAAAGGATTCAGCCAGCAAGAATTTCCTTTACTGAATGAGTCAGCTCTTTGGATACAGGATAAAGTGCAGGAAGAAAATAATGTATGCTTTTCTCTATATTCTTCCTGTTAAGGAAGCTTGGTTGGTTTTATTTACAAATGTGACAAGCCTTTTTTTCCTATTGAGAGGATGCACACAGTCTTACAAGATTTTTTTGTGAAATCTAGGTTCATTTTGAACTATAAACCTTCCCCTAGGCTTCCAGGTGTTCTGCAGGCAGTGTGTGTATAAACTTTGGGTTCAAAGCTATGATGTAAGTTTTGTGGGACAAAAGAAGATTATTGAAATCCCCAAGAAGATTTACTTATTTACAGGTTGGTTTTAAAGGAACAAACCAGCATCACAGGTCTCCAGGAAGACAAAGTAGAAACCTGGCTGAAGCACAAAAATTTAAACTGGTTATGACTTCAGGGAGCAGTTGGACTTTTCTATAATGTTTTCAGGCACAAACAGACTTTAGCCATTAGGTCGGATCCTCTCACATAATAAGATTTCACCCTCACCAGCCTGCCCTTTCCCCAGAGTCAAACTAAACTGTATAAGGTCTGCTCATCAGAGACAGCTCAGACAATCCAGCAGTCTCTTCCAGAGATAGAACTAAACCACTCTGCCACACTATTAGGCAGAGATACCCTTCACTCTGCCTGTTCTTTTTTCTGAGCCAGACCTGAGCTGTCCCTCCCTGTTCTCTCCCTGAGGCAGAATTCAACTCCCTCTTCTCCTTCCAGCATTTTATCCTCCTTTCTTGAAGGTGATTGGATGCTGGGCTCATCTGAGTGGCTGATTTTTTTTTACTTCAAAGGCAGGACAGCATCCTTCCTGTCACAATAAGCAACAGATATTCCTCAAAAAAATAATGTTTCTGAATACAAAAATATACTCATTTTTATGACTCGAGGGAAAATATATTAAAATATGTCTAAAATCTGTTTTTCTTTAAATTATAAAGGCTAAGGACAAGTGCAACATAGTAAATAGGAATAAAGGGAAACTGAACGCTGCACTGAACGCTGCTCAAGGCTAATATGTGTGTTTATTAAACCAGTTGTGAACAAACTAAATATATTAGTGAATGAACACCTAACAAAACCTACCACCATGAGAAAAGGAAACTTAATATGTTCTATAAGATACAACTACAACTCTAAAAACAAACATCAAATCAGTTCTACACAATGTCTATATAAAGTACACCATATAAAATATAACACTAAGGAGGAATACAAGCGTATGCCCAAAAGTCATAACTGACTGTTGCCGGGAATAGTCTAGTGCGCTACTAACAATATCCTCCTACAGTACAGTATTGAGCCACTTCGTAAAGTTCTTAAAGTGTTAAGGTCAAATTTTCAGGATTTTCTGAAGGTGATGGTGGACTGTAGCAACAGTATCGGTCACAGCAAGATGATTCTCCAGACATAATAAACAACCATATATGAGGAAGCATATGAGAACAGTGCGGATACCCTAGTTCCAGGACCAGTGTCCTCACTATGGGTAACCCACCGTACTAGAGATGTAATAACTAATGAAATTGCTTCAGAACACCTCACGTGTTTATCAGCATTTTTAAATAATATTCTTCATCAGTAAGCTATGTCCTCAGTAAGCATTTTTGAATAGCCATCTCATGTGGGTTTTAATAACCATGGAATGTTGTTATGACCCAATGGCTTAATAGGGTTGTATTCATCCTATTATACAGCCCTATTTCTCCTATAATATTGTTGCAGTAATACTGCATTCCAGGTTGAATGACAGAAACTCTCCTGATGTGTGTGTGTGTATGTGTAGTAGCAATCCACACAGCTGTATCCATTGGCAATAATTACTATGTCTGATGCAAGTGAAGCTGCTTCCCAAAATAACATTGAAAGAAACTTCCAGTGTTATCAAGTTTTAGGTTCAGTGTTTGTGAGACAGTATAATATGATTTAAACTATGTCTGGCAGATGCCTGCATGTCATATAACTAAAAAGCTGCAGAGAAGAAATTTCAGCAGGAACTTTATTCAACATATTCTGTTGGCTACCTTTTCTTACTATGGATAGGCAAGTCTTCCTAATAATTAGCTTAGTCATTCCAAGCTTTCTCTCAGAGTTTGTCTCAGAGGGCTCTAAGAAAATTCAGAGAGACAAAGATCAGGGAAGATTATTCTTTTCCTCACTTCCCAGTACCCCTTTTTCCAAGCAAACCAACTTCCAAGCAGAACAAGGAAGACAATCAGACAGTATAAGTTCCATGGAAATTTTAGTTCCCATTTTTTTCCTAATGTAAGCAGCAATTCTAAACACTATAAAGAATATGTAATGTTACTTTATTGGTTCCATTTTGGAAACTAACAGCCCCATCTATCGGCCAGGCCAGTGCGGTGGGGGGATGGCACCCAGGGCAAAATGCCCCCCCGCCCCCTATGCAGTGCCCCCACTTACCTTAGTACTTTAGATGTCCTAGCAATTCATGAGTTTGCTGCTAGGAGTTTGCTGCTACCTTAGAAAAAGCAATCTGTTGGGAACTACACTTCCCAGGAGACCTTGTGAACCCAAACTCCTGCAGAGGCCTCCCACCATATGAATATACAACAACACATTTGTTATTGCTCAGCCATTGCAGGGATGTCCCATTTTCTTTTCTTTTTTTGTCTGTTGAACAAGCAAAGCTATACAGGTGCAACCAATCAGATTGTGGGATAACCGGCATGGCTGCAGGGGTTCATTTCTGTATGCCTTCACAGTTATGTATGCATTGCAGGAAATTTAAAAAGAGAGAGAAGCATCTCCAGATTGCTTCCATGCATTCCAATCACTGCCTGAAAGCACAAAGGACACATATGTGAATGGAAATGGGTTCATTTATAATAACTGCAACCTTTTAAAAATATGCTGTGCAGAATCCACACTGTCTCATTCAAAGGCCACTAACCACAGATGATTACATCACAAGTAGAAACCTCCATCAGGGCTTTCCCCATAAAAGGTGTTCCCAGATATTATTAACTTTACTTCTTCGTTACCATTTTGGTGGGACTAAGTAGATCTTCATTAACTTACCATTATATCATGCAGAGGTCATGTCCATATTTGGGTTAGTCATTTCCTTGGTGTTACTTTCAAAAGAACTGGAGTTAAAAATTTTCTCTCATTTTATCTTCTTGTCTTTTTTGTTTCCAATCTTTTTTTATGTACTTTGCCTATTTGCCCTATAACTGAACACAAAATCCTAACTGCACTTTTACCTATATTAGAACCAACCTTTTATTGTGAGATGCCTGAGAACCATGTTTGATACATGGTTTGTAATCCCATTCTCCTCCCACCCCTTTCTGGATTTACTTGCAGCCCAACTATGTGGAACCCAGTGTCAATGATGCACTATCTCTCACCCCAGCATTGGTAACTATAGATCTCCCCCCCTCCTCTCCCTTCTTTCCCTCTCTTAAGGAGTTGTATTCCAGTGCCTCAACATAGCAGTACAGATATTTCAGGGAATCTTATACAGTTTACCACATCCTAGTGACACAGGAAAGTAGGATGAAGTCACTGAGACCATTTTATTCTTTGCTACTTCTCTTCCTCTCCATAAACCTCAAAGACATAGTTGTTTTTGGCATACCAACTTGGTTATGAACCCAACAAGAATGCTGTTAAAATATTAGGCATGAGTTTCATTTTGATTAGATTGGTTTTGATCTATCTTCCTTTAAATGTTGTAGATGTTTGGGAAATAGAACCTCAGGAGTAAAGTACTCCTCATGTTGTAGCAGATCATAGGTGCTTAAGACAGTGGAAATGTTTCCTTCATCTCCCTGGTGTTTGTAGAGACTATGGAAATCAAAAGGAAAAACAGGTCCTTTCAGTGGCAAAGCTCCCACGGGGACATCCGGGGACAAATGCCCCAGGTGCTCCTTGTGGGAGTCATGTGGGGGGTGCAAAATCACTCAATCGTGTCTTGTCCCCTCCTCTGCCCGATTGCCCACCTCGTGGTCGTCCTCCTCCTCCTTGCCTGCTCTCTCTCTCTCTGTTTCTCTCTCTCTATAAAAAAACTCACTCAGCTTGATATTTATATCTCCACTATCAGCAAATCTTTCAAGTTATGGTGAGTCCCAATTTCATTTTACAGTTTCCCAGCATCCTCAGGGCATCTGAAAAGCACTATTTTGTAATTTGCCCTCATCCCTTTCTGCCCCTCCAAAAGGATATTTCCTCCAACTGTCCCCAGTACCCTCAGATCATGCATGCAAATTAGCCTTCTTCTCATTGACTCCTACTTTCAGTTTTGCCTCATGGAGGGGGGAGTAAACTGATGAAAGGTCTGGGACAGAGCCAGACGGGGAGGGCAGAAGAGATCGTGCATGCCCTTCTGAAAATTGCACTGGTAAGTTTTAAAAGAAAAGAAAATATGACTTTCTACTTTCAGTTTTGCAGAGGCTTCACGAGGGGGCTAATCAAAACAAAAGCTAGTTTGTGGCTTTTACCTGTTATCTTCCAGCATAACCACAGTATGATATCTGTGAATTGCATTTGCGTGAGATCTTTAATGCATTGAATATGAAAATAATCCCTTTATAGGTAATGGTTTAGCACTATAAAATTGCATTACGCAAACAGCAAACAGGCAGCATGAACTTTGGAGATTCAGAATCTGAAAAGTTTACAAAATAATCTCATAAATGCTAGAATGCATCCAGCCATGAAACGTGAACAATTGAACCTGCAAATTTTAATTAGTAGTTTTTTTATATTATACATAAGCCATATAGTTTAAAAAAAATGTGCATATACATGTATGTGATGTAAGTGTTGTATACTTGATTCCACTTGAAAAAACTTTCCAGTCTTCCCCCTTGCTATTTTAGTTGCCTGTGGCAATTTTGTTTTTGGTATAGCTTTTGGCATATAATTTTATAATACCATGTCTCTCAAAGTAAGTGCATAATGTGGTTTTTCACTATAGATAGTGGAATGAATTTCAGATACATAATAGTTAGCTAAGGAGTGGAAGTCATATTGTTCCAAACTCCAGGTGGTGGCTAAAGATCTACTGGAATTACAAATGGTTTCCAGGTACAGAGATTAGTTCACCAGGAGAAAATGGCAGCTTTGTATGGTAGATTCTGCATTGCACTCCACCGAAGTCTGTTCTCTCTCTGAAACCCCCTTCTTCAGGGGGTTGAACATTTCCAGGTATTTTCCCAGTCTGGAGTACGCAACCCTCGTTCTGCACAATGTAGGATGTTTTAATAATAAGTATATCTTCAATAAGACAGATTTTTCAAGAACAAGTCAAGAAAGTTGATTCTGAGTTTGTGCCCAAGCAGCCCACAGCAGCTTCTAGCTTTGGCTACCCAGGCTGATGAATGCTCACCATATATATTCAAAATAATACATAAGCTCCTGCTCTCTCTCTCTCTCTCTGGGAAGAACTTTGGGTCATCCAGGGGTTACTTTGGGCTACACCAGGGGTAGGGAACCTGCGGCTCTCCAGATGTTCAGGAACTACAATTCCCATCAGCCCCTACCAGCATGGCCAATTGGCCATGATGACAGAGGCTGATGGGAATTGTAGTTCCTGAACATCTGGAGAGCCGCAGGTTCCCTACCCCTGGGCTACACCCTTAGCAATTAGAGGACAAATCTGCAGAGCGTGGAGTTCTTGTAGATACAAGTGTGAAATAGGCATTCAGAGGAAGAGATGGAAATTCAGGTTTGTTTGTACTGTGGCTTATTTGGGCAGGTTTGATATTAATCCAAATTGGCTAGTATTTCTGGCAATGCTTGGGAAAAATGCAAAGGAATGAGTGGAGGGTAATAAAACATTATTTACAGCAGTAATAAAACATTTTGAAAGCATTTTAAGTTATATTACACTGAAAATACATTTAAGTGTTATAACAGTTAAACATTTTGAAAGAATTTTGAAAATGTTGTCAATTTTTTAAATCTCTGCAATGTGCCATGGCCCATTGCTGTGTTCAGATTTGTGAGTTGAGACATGTTCTATAATGTAATGGTGGCTTTGAGATGTGATGGTGGCAAAAATCATTATTTGGTTGTAGTGGGGAAGGGTGGCCTTTGGTCATGGTGGAGGAGGGTGGCTGCCCATACGGGGAGGGGTGGGACACAAAACTCAGAAACTCCATTTTCCCTAGCTACACCTCTGGGTCCTTTGGATATGTTCTTCTAGGGTTCTGAGAGCTAGGTATCATCAGAATGATCCTGGGGCTTTAATAAATGTATGCCAAGCTCAAGTAATAGGAAAAACAACAGTTGGAAGAATCTGTAGAATCCTGCAATTTGGGATGATAAAGCAGTGTACGGAAGATTTATTAGTCTCTCTAATGTGTTATTAAGTAATTCTCTAATGTGTTATTAAAATATCACATTAGAGAATCTTCATTAAGGATTCTCTAGTGAGATATTATTTAAATAACATATTATAAAATTCCTTTTAAAAGCACATTAGAGAGCTTCCTGAAGCCCTTGAAACACTTCTCTGATGATTCCTGAATCACAGTAACACAGGCCTCATCTGAATTTTTTTCCCCTCCTGACCTGAGAGGACTTTTCAGATCCTCAGATTGCAGAAACCCAGACAAGTGCTCACAGAGAGAGATTTAAAATGCCCCTTGATTAAAGATGTGCACCAGAAAAAATATATTTTCAATCAATCAATCAATCAATCAATCAATCAATCACACCTGTATAAGGCATCAAAGTACAACCTAAGTAACAGACCAAAATATTTGAACAGATCTTTTTTCAAAAAATCTAAATTTCAGGGAAGGCATAATTATTGGTGTTTCAGATTAAACCATTCTCCAATTCCAGTTCAATATTCCATTTCAGATTTTTCCCTGGAATTCAAAACCCCTAAGGGTCATTATTTCTTCCTGGGAATCATTCCAGGGGACAAGGGGAACAAATTATACAATTCAAGCAAATGTCACTAGAAATGCTGAGAATCCTGTTGCCTATCTACTAAAGACCCCACGTTGAAATGAATTGAAGTATAGGGTCTAATTCTATGGGCACCTAAACAAAATGCTCCAACCATCCTCCCTTGTTTCCTATTGGGCGAGGAGGAATTCCATGGTTTTTCAGGGCAAAGAATGGCCAAACCTATGAGTAAGCATTCACTGTCCCACAGCCAATCCAGACAGAACCAGACAGAGCCGCCGGAGTGGGAGGGGGCCATTTTGGTGCCGGCCTCCTCCGTCCGCAGTCTGGGGGTCCACCTGGATTCGTCTCTTTCAATGGAGACCCAGGTGGCCCTTGTAACTCGGACTGCCTTTTTCCACCTTCGATGGGCCGGTGACTGGCCCCCTTCCACTCTCAGGCGGACCTAGCGAGTTATGGCATAGCGGTCACCTTCAAGGTTAGACTATTGTAACTTCGGCTCTGGCGAGACCTTCCCCGCTGTGGCAGATTCGGAAACTGAAACTGGTCCAGCATGCGGCGGCATGCCTGCTCACAGGAGGCGCCTTTCGTGATCATATCCAACCTGTGTTGCACCAGCTGCATTGGCTCCCCAGTGGAATTCCGAATCATCTCCAGGGTGTGGGTTTTGACCTTCAAGGCCTTCACGCAGCCTGGGACCCTGGAGTACCTGAGAAACCGCGTACACCCCATATGCTCCCTTTCGTGCATTTCTGCATTCGGCCAGGAAGCCAATTTTTAAGTGGTTCCAGGCCCCGCAATGATGCGGCTGGTAGCTTTCTGCCAGGACCTTTACGAAGCCTGGCCCCGGTATGATGGTTCTTCTCCCTCCGGCTGTCCGGGCCCTCTCCGGGACAACGGTGAATTCCGCAGGGCCTGTAAGACTGAGTTATTCCGCCGGGCCTTTGGAGTGTCCAGTCGCTGAGGTGCGCCCCCCCGCCTCCCCTCCTTTGCTTCGCTCCTTGGGCTTTTGTTCACTATTTTATACTTTATTTGTATATTCATTGCTATCTTAAGGAAGAGTTTGGCCGCTCCCTCTCTTTTTGGGGGGTAGTTTAAAGGAATCGGGCTACGGGACGCCATCACCATCATTACTATTGTTATTGTTTCTGTCCTCTGCTTAAATGGTTTTATTTGTTTTAATGGATTTTAGTGTATTTGGTCACTATCGTGACCCTTGTTATGTTTTGCATACATAGTGTTGTATACTGTCCAGAGCCCCTTGGGGATTGGGCAGTTTATAAATTTAAAAAATAAATAAATAAAAATAAATAATCCCAAAAGATCAATATAAAACTAGAGAATCACAGCAGAATCACAACTACAACATATCAATTGTCAAACCAAATCAACTGAAGTAAGAGAAGAGACATTATTTCCAACCCTACAGAACCAATGTAAAACCACAGAAGCCATGCATAACCAAGGGCCAATGTAACAGTGAAAGCACAACAAACTAATGTCAAACCAGAGAATCCAAGCAGACCCAAGCTGGCAAACTTCCTCTATTGTGTGTTCCCATTGGTCTGTGATAACTGCCTGCCTTCTGCTTCTCTGGAAACTTGCAGCAAAGCAAAATAAAAACCCTGGTTGGCACTTTAAAATGCTGGCTCCAGATTTTCCTGATAATCCCAAATATTTCCAGGGTCAACAGCATTGCTGAGATTCCCAAATATTAACCTGGATCCTGAATATATAAGAATCCATATATATATGGTATTTTCATGATATGTATTGAGAAGTACATATAAAAGTACATATCTCTGCCCCAGATATCTTCAGAGTCATTAAAAATAGGATAGAGATTGAAATTCATACCAAATTACTAATCAGAACTCACACAGCTAAGGTTTCATTCTAATATAAAGACCTGGGCAAGGAAAAATCAATTACCAAGTTCATTCTACTCAGATTTTGCAATCATCCCTGTCTTTTTATTCAACCAACCATTCCACCTTAAGTGTATTTACTTTAAAATAATGTTCACTGACTTTAGCATATTTTCTAAAAAGTATATTTCAGAGTGTAACTTAAGAGTCAGACTGGCATTACACAAAAATACTTTTATAATAATCTTTCCATTGCAGTTTGCTTTTCCAAATGATAAACTGATCAGCTGATTGTATAAGTATCTTAACTTTTTAAAAGTGAAAATTGAACAAAAATACTCTGCTTTTTACATGTTGCAGGAAGGGGTGAGAAGCAATTTCGTTATTTGCTAGGGGGACTCGTTTCTCTTTATGTGGTTATTTTTACTAGTCTGCGTAAAATATCCATAAGTGAAGGAGAGAAGTCTTGTGGTGTCTTTTCTCTTTTGGAATAATCTGTTCTACAAAAAGTATATTATTACTTTTGTAGAGAGAATAGTCATGTCCTTGGAACATGACTTGTTCTTGGAACATGTTCTTGCACTATTGTAGAGAGAATAGTCATGTTCTTGGAAAACAAGGTTCTTAATGTTCAGTCACCTGTAATTTGTGACTTTTTGGTCAATTGGCTTAGGCCCTTTCCGCACAGGCCATTTACGGCGCCCTGGGGATGGCAAAAACGCCGTCCCCAGGAAGCAGTTCGCACAGGTGGCACTGCTAAAATGCAGCAGCACCGACCTGGCTCCCCTCCTCCACCCCCAGGGCGGCGTCAGGCCACCTCCAAAAACCTCCCTCTTGAAGGGAGGTTTTTGGAAAACAGCGCATTCCCGGTGACGCGGTGCGAACGGCACCACCGGGAACACACTGTTTTCCCCATCCCTCTCCCACTCACCTCGTCACCTTCGTCGCCCTGCTGGCTTCCTAGGACCCTCCCTTGCTGTCCTCCGACCCCTGGAGATCAGAGGGCAGCGTGGGCGGGTCTTAGGAGGCCAGCAGGGTGACGAAGGCAGCGAGGTGAGTGGGAGAGGTACGGGAAAGAGGCGGCTCTGTGCGGAGCCACCTCTCTCGCGCCAGCCTCTGCGGGGGCCGCTCGCACGCTCCCGTGCGAACGGCCCCCACCCCTCCACCAGCAGAATTCCTGCAGGTGCAGGGGCACCCTTTCCGCTGTGCAGAAAGGGCCTTAGTGCCTGTCGCAGAGTATTAAGCAAACATCCCAGGCTGGCCTCCCTACCATGATCATGTCAAAGCCTTTAAATACCACAAGGGTGAGGATCCACTGCAGCTCAGAATATCAATTGATTTGAAAAAAAGATCTCATCAGTAGTGCAGGTCAGAACTCATAGCAATCAAACCTTTATACACCATGGACTAAATCCTGACCAAGCCTGTTTTCCAGCACCTCTCTCAATGTTATGAATGGCCCCACTGAATAAAATGAAGCATTTAGGTTAACAAGCAGCTTTTAATTGATGATATGAACAGATCTGGCTGTGGAAGGAGGACATTTCTCATCATTCTTTATTTGCATTTGATGCTGTCCCACTGTGTGCACTTAAAGTGACCTATAATTTAAATAACATTCACACGAATCCTAACCTTGTGTTTCAGCTCTGTTCTATTGATTTTTCTGCCCACACTATGGAAATTTTTGGAAAGCAAGCTCTTTGTGTCAAATGCCCATGCTTTTTTTCCTCTGTAAAGCACCATTTACATTCACTGTGCTGTAAGGTCTTCACAGTTGGTAGCTCTCAGTAAGCTGAGTACAATCTATTAGTTATGTAGCATGAAAGGGACTTGCTAAATATCCTACCTAGCCACAGCTACAAAAACCAGGCCACTTCATTTGGCCCAGTTGTCTTTGAGTTGTACAGGTCTGACCCTTGCAAAATCATCCTTGTTTCACCTTCACAATGCCTTCTCTTTGCTTATTTCAATGATTGTTTAATATCTTTGCATAACGCAGAATCTGTTGACATCAGATTGGAACCTAAACATCTTTTTTGTTTGTCTGTGATTGGTGCCTTTAATATCCTCAAACTGTACTGAATTTAAGATGAACTAGTTTTGTACCTTATTTAAGAAGGGATCTGGAGTTGATCCATGAATCCACATTGGTTTAAGATTAAATTTTAAGACGAACTAATTTTGCACCTTATTTAAGAAGGGATCTTGAGTTGATCCATGAATCCACGTTGGTTTAAGATTAAAGCATCTTCCCTGTTATCAGTTAGCTTTTATCCATGAGCCAAAGGCTGAATAACTTATCTGAAAAATTACATACTGTCCATGCTGTTGAAATTGGTTTTCTTGGAGTACTTTGTTATATAATATCGCGGTAAAGAAATATGTTTGCTGCTTTATCGGCTGCGATGTTTGACATCCCAACTAATTTAAAAAGTAACTTAGAGGCTGATAGCAGAGATACACCCTTTAAAGTCAGTAGAAGACAACAGGATTGCACTGTTAGATTCATCAAAAGGGCCTCAGTGGAATGTTTGAACCCCCCGCCCCCCCCGAGAATAGCAAATGTTCATGTCAAATTACAATTCCAGTAGAAAGTCTAAGTGGCCTTATGTGCATGGGATGCATATGAATTGTTTGAGAAAAATAAGCCAAAGCTCACATAATTACACTACAGTTCTAAAGAGAGTTATGCCATTTCAAGTCCATTTAAGTCAATGGTTTTGAAGGATCATCTTTCATATATGGTTTCTTTGTACATGGGACAAAAATGTGCTTCCCCCCTCCCCCTCACAAAGTCATGATGTTCAACAGTCCAAATGATTTTGGAATTGATTTCATTATTTCATTTAAAACGTTTATTAGCCACTGTTCTACTTTGTAAAAAGCCAGGCAACTTACAAGCCAAAAGATGGCAGGTAATGTCCCAAATTGGAAACTTAAAGACACAGGGGAAAAAGGATGGTGCAAACAGGAAAGCTCCTGTACAAAGCAAAGATTATGAATTGACTGCTTCTCACCTGTAAGTAGTACATGCATAAGAGCCCTTTGTCACAAACGTATAGCATATTTAAAAGCCTCGTAGGGATAAAAAAGAGAAAAGAAGTTTCCACCTCACTAGCCTGTAACATTTAAACTGTTTCATAACTGAAAGCAAAGTTATGATAATCTGCAAATGAAAGCATCCAAAGAACAAGGAAGAGAAAGTGATGTTCAGTATTTGTCCTAAGTAAGGACTTGATTGAAATAACAGATGTAGGACAGAATGTCAGCACTGTCATTATCACATCACTCATTTTTATTAAAGTATAAGATAACAAAGGATTCTTGACATTTAGATGTGAACAACATGACGTTTTGGCTTGATCAGTGATTCAGATATATAGCAAGTGAAACAGCTGGTATAACTGCTATAGAAATGACTCAGCAAAATGGTGTAAGAATATGCCCGTGTATCATTAATTTCATGTAGTTGAACAGGGATATCTTCCCAAACTGACAGCTGCAACTGATATCAGTGAACTCATTCTGAGCAGGAATCGTAGCCAGACATGGCAGGGGGAGGGATAAGCTATGGACTTCTTCAATGACATTATCTTGATTTCAGCAGCCAAGTGCCTCTGCAAAGATTTGACTGGCACAATGTTAAGTGTGAATGGAAACTACATTTCCTATGATGCCATACAACTCTGGTTGCATCATTTGCACATTTGTATTTTGCGATTTTGTCATCTTACAATGCATGATTCTGAAAATATAATTTCTAGTATCAATGAATCAACAGTGCTGTGAAACATTGCTACAGCACACATGTGGGGAGAAAACTGGCAGCAAGGAAACAATTTTTTGAGAGAGTGAGTGCAGAAAAATGTTCTTGTAAAATTGGGATCAAAACATCCTCAAAATGGGATTAGTGGCATATGCAGAAATGTCCCTGCACATTTATTACTTGTGTGTGTGTGTGTATGAAATAAAGTCAGCTCACAGCTGACATATGAGAGTAACAGCTGACCGCTGTCTTATTTCCTCCTTGCCTGTTCCTTTGACCCAAGTTCCTCTCCCTCCATCTCTTAGCCTGCTTCTTCCCTCCTCCTGGTTCTAACTCTACTTTGTTCTTACCTCTTTCTATCCTCCAAACCCTGTTCTCCTCCACTCCTCTTTCTCCCTTTGGTTGCCCTCCACCCTCCAGCACACACACTCTCTCACTCTCCTCCATTACGACCACCACCTCCTCATGTTCATCTTCCTTCCCCCTTTTATCTCTCCCCCTCCTTCCTTCCACCAATCTCACTCCCTTCAGCCAGCTCACATGTGGAGCTCTCCTCCCCGATCGGACCCTGCTGGCTCTCCCATTGGCCATTCATCCCCTGGTCCCTCCTCCCAGGTGTGGGCTCTGCACCATGCTCTGCCATCCCCTCACAGCCTTGTGTCACCCATGGATGTAGGTAAGGATGGGTTCTCGGGTTTGAAACCCCCCCATTCATGTCCGAAGCTCTGCCCCTCCGTTTGTGGGTTTTTAAAACATTTTAGTGCTTTTTTGGTTTCTGGCCTGCAGGGGCGCATTGTTTGGGCTAGCAGGACCAAAATTTCAGAGATTGTTTGGGGGACTCTCCTGATGATACTACCTGGGTTTGGTGAGGTTTGGTTCAGGGGGTCCAAAGCTATGGACTACCAAAAGGGGTGCCCTCATCCCCCATTGTTTCCAATGGGAGCTGTTAGGAGATGGGGCTACACTTTTGAGAGTCCATAACTTTGGACCCCCTGAACCAAACTTCACCAAACCTGGGTGGTATCATTAGGAGAGACTCCTAAAGATACCCTGAAAGTTTGATGCTTCTAGTTTAACAATTGCACCCCTGACAGCAGCCCCCCAAATTTCCCCAGATTCTCCTTTTAAATCCACCCCCTTTGGCATGGATTTAAAGGGAGAATCTGAGATCCTCAGTTTAGAAGAAGAAGAGTTTGGATTTATGTCCCCCTTTCTCTCCTGTTGGAGACTCAAGGAGGCTTACAATCTCCTTGCCCTGGCTCCCTCACAACAAACACCCTGTCAGGTAGGTGGGGCTGAGAGAGCTCCAAAAAGCTGTGACTAGCCCAAGGTCACCCAGCTGGCGTGTGTGGGAGTGCACAGGCTAATCTGAATTCCCTAGATAAGCCTCCACATCTCAAGTGGCAGAGCAGGGAATCAAACCCGGTTCCTCCAGATTAGAATGCACCTGCTCTTAACCACTACACCACATTGAAAGTGATGCTGTTTCAGGGTGGGGGATAACTTCAATGTTGTTTTAACTGGGGACCCCAGATTCTCCCTTTAAGGTGAATTTAAAAGGAGAATTTGGGCTCTCTAGTTTAAATACCATTGAAAGTGATGTTGTTTGGGGGTGGATTCCAGCATCACAGGGGCTGCCCGGGGGAGGGCAAAAAACTCAGATTTTGCACCAGGCTCCATTTTCCTTCTATGCCTCTGCCCAGAGGGGAGGGGCAGGGGAGGGCAGGGCAGGGGAGTCTGCCATCCCCGGCCTCAGAGAGCTGCTTTTATAAGCGCTAGGCCAGGGGCAGGGCTTGGGGAAACATGGCCATGCCCTAGGGGTGGGTGAGGGTGTGGCCCCCCGAACCTCCCCATAAAAAAATCTATACCTACATCCCTGGTGTCACCACTCGGGATTCCCCCGACCATATGGTCTTCTTCCAGCATTCTGGTGGGGTGGCAGTAGCTCCCATAGCCTGGGTTTCAGACATCCTGTCCTTTGCCCTCCTGGCCTTTTGGCCACATCGTCCCAGCCCTGGGCTCCGCCGGTGCCACATGCCTTCGCGGAGTACTCAGGGGGCTGGGAGTCATCTGGGCCTCTCTTGTCCTGGCCCTGGATGCTGCCCATGAGGTGCTGCCCATGAGGTGAGTCTGGCGGGGTGAATGGGATTGGCTCAGGGTCATGGGGGAGTCTGGGGAGGGACTTCCTGGACAGAACATGAGAAATACCATGATTTTAAAATCAAGATGCAGCTACTATGGCATAAACCAGCTGAGGTCGCCCCAGTGCTAATCAGCATCCTGGGCATCGTTTTAAAAAAACAAAAAACTAGGGCAGCACTTGAAACTTCAATCTTCAAATTGACAAAATCAACATGGGTAAGATTCAGAAGGCAGCCCTGCTGGGATCCAGACAAATACTAGGCCAATATTGCAGTGTCCTAGGCCTCTGGGTGAGGCTCGAATTGTAAAGAAATTCAACAACAACCAGACAAAGAACTGGAAGTGATATTAAAGAAAATTAAATAATAATCTGTATAATTCCCAAGCTTGTCTGACAAAGCTCTGAGAAGCTTCTGGACTCAGATGTCTAAAGTTTTGCAAAGATTATATTAATTACCCCTGTTTTCTGAAAGTCTTTATGAAGGTGCAAATGTATTCATGATTTAAATATAAATTATTTGAGCTTTCTGAAACTTAAGCCCATTTCCTTGGCGTTTTTACTTTTTTAATATTTATTACAGTTTTAGAACAAAGAAACAAACAGAAACAGAGAAAAAGCATATGGAACAAAGACATATGGAGCAAAAAATATATACATACCAAATACACACCCACATGAGTTCCAACTATTTATATATCAGGTTAAATTACTTCACCATATTAGCCTAACATGCTCAGTCTCATATCAAGGCTATTTTCATATTAAGATAGAACCATGCAGTTAATACAATTCCTCCTGATGGTAAATCAATATCTCAACTGTTTTCTACATCAAAGCTCAAGCGTACAGAATCATTGTAAGTGCTATTTTTCAAGATGTTTACAAAGAGCTTCCAATTAGCTGTAAATCTATCCAACATTTGATCTTTCATTAATACTGTTAATGTATCTAGTTCTGCTTATTCCTTAACTTATTTTATTCTTTTGTACATGATGCTTTTGGGTTTTTCAGATACTGAACATAAAGAGTCTTTGCAGCTGTGCAGCCCAATCCAGAGCAGAGGTGAATGGGGCAGAGCCACTTGAGCACCACTCTGCCCACAGTGTGGGAAGCCTGGAAAAGGGTGTGTGTATTTTGGTTTAAAAAACCCTGCAACCTTGCAACTCTCCCATAGAGGAGAATAGAGATATGCAGTGAAAATCGTGGTGTATCTCTGCCAGCAGCTCTACTGCATACAGGGGCCAAGAGGGACATGAAGATCAACTAAGGTCGGCCTCACCCATGGAACTGGTGGAAGCCCACACCATCCAGATGGAGATTCACCCCCTCTGGATTGCACTGCCCATCATGTGAAGTATTAACATTCTTCATTGTTTCTCAATTTCTGGATTGAAAATGTTCAATAAGTATAATTTTAATTTTAATTAAAAGTCAATTTTTACAATTTTTCTTATATGAAACCAATATTATCTGTAACCAATATTTCCTTGCTTCCACACATATCCACCATGTGTGATAGATTTTACATTTCCAGCAATTAATTGGCCCATTTTTGTGTTTTAGAGAAAACTACAGGAGTTATGTGACATCTATAAAGCATTTTATTAACTTTCTTTAAATATGCCTTTTAATTACAAACTATATTAGTTTGAAATCATATTTTCCTTTTTCTCCTTGGAGAATTGTTGGGTGCACTCCATTATCTAATTTGCCAGAAACTTGGGGGCTAGATCACATGTGTACTGTATCAACAGTAGCATAAAGCAATAATTTTCATTTGGAAATGGGCAATCACTAGTTTAATACTATAGACTGAATTTGCATTTCACTTGACCATATACAAACATTATGATTATCAAAGGAGTCCACACATTCAGCGGCAAGTCACAAGACATACTGGCTGTTGTGGGTTTTCCGGGTTATGTGGCTGTGGTCCGTTAGATCTTGTTCCTAACATTTTGCCTGCATTGGTGGCTGGCATCTTCAGAGGTGTATCACAGAGGGAAGTCTGTTACATACTGTGTCCATCACATCAGTGTGTAACAGACTTCCCTCTGTGATACACCTCTGAAGATGCCAGCCACAGATGCAGGCGAAACATTAGAAACAAGATCTACCAGACCACGGCCACACAGCCTGGAAAACCCACAACAGTCAGTTGAATCTGGCCGTGAAAGCCTTCGACAATACATCACAAGACATAGTTCACACACTCATTATTACTGTTCCATCAAGTAATAACTGCATGTGTTAATGGGATATCACACTAATACTATAAATAGAATTTTCATAACACTGTTCACCACCTCAAACACAAAGCTCTAGTTCATTGATTCACTCTGGGGGCAGGGGAAGGGATGAAGCAATAGTAGTAGATTTTTTTAAAAATACCAGTTAGTTTCTTTTTCTTAAAATTTATGGTTATTTTTGTGTCAACAGATCATCATCCCTTCTTACCACCCTTTCCTCATTAAGAAAGCACAGACACATTTCCAGAAAGAACTTCAAAGGAATGAAGAGACCATCAGTAATTTCTTCAAAGTAACAGAAATCAATTCATCAAGCTCAAGAGCTGCTGGCATAAGAAAAGTGTGAGTGAATAATTTTTAATTTCAAAAACTTCTACATGCTTAATGAAGGTGATAAATGTGCAATGTAGGATTCTATATGATCAGATGTCCATTAGAAGCTATCTCCATGGGGGAAAATGGAGTTCACAGAAGTAAATTGTGTGATATCCTCACAGATACTTCACAGAATGTCTAGTCTTACCTGGGGATTGATAATTATAAAGATGCTGGAAGAGCTATTGGATTCCACCAGCCACCACCTGGCAGAAGGCCTTCTATCAGCTTGGTGTGCATGATAAAGAATCAAGCATGAAGTTCTCTGTCATACTCCCTCCTACCTCCTTCACCACCACAGAAGAACATCCTGACAAATATTTTGTGAAGATTGGCTGAATTTACACACTCAAAAGTCAGTTCAGTAGTTTCCCTATCACTATTTAGTTTTTGTTTCAAGATTTTCCTTTTAATTGGATGGATATTACACATTAAAAAGTGGAATGTTCCTCAATAAATGTCTGGTCACACAGAACTCTTTATAATGTTTTTTATGCTTTTCTAAACTATTCACTACCACTTTTATATTAAATATCCCTACTGACTCTCAGAATGATACTTTGGGGGAGCTGTTATAACAGTGTGTAATTTTTCTTAGTAATGCCACAAGAGGGAAGAAAATATAGTCACATGTTTCCCTATAGGAAAATTCTGTTTGGTTTTATTTTGAGCAGTGTGTGTAAGTCTCTTCCTCTGCAAAAGGATGTGGAGCAGTTTCCCAGTCTTTTAAAAGACCATCACATGGAGTCCTTTTTAGTACTACTTTTCAATACTATCTGAGGCTTTGGAATTTCAGAAGGCTAATAGATTAAAAGGAATCTCCTCAGTTTGGTTGTTTTTCTTCAGATGACTAGACAATCTTCTACTTATGAGGGTAATATAAGTCAAGTTGGTTTTGTAGTTTAGAAAGTAGGACCATGACAAAGAAAGAATCATAGAGGTTTAAAAATTATGAGTGGTATATGGAGAGGGTAGACAGACAAACCCTTTTCCTCTCTCTTTCATAATACTACAATTCTGGCTCTGGCAGTAGAAGCAGTCCCCCCACTGCAGTTGCTTTTGGGAATTATTTCCATGTTGACATTCTACAGGGTAATTTGTAAGCTCTCAAGCAATTGGTTTTCCTTTTTCAGTAAGCTTTATAATTCAGAATTTATGTTGAAAAACATTTGAAATTAGAACTTTCTGTCTTGCTCATATAATTTAATTACTTACTTTGTTTATAGTCTGCCTTTCTGCTTACTATTTCAACCGAAATAAAACTTAGCTGCCAAGTTATAAATGTTCAGTTTCATAATTTCCTCCTCAAAATATTCACTGTAACTCTTCTCTTGCATTAATTATACTTTGTCAAATATAATTAAATCATTACAAATATATCTTCCAAAACCTGATTTCTCTAAAGTTAGTGCTTTATTACCTTTGTCTACTTGTCTTATTTGCAGACTAACAATATTCCTTTTTTTTCCTACAAAGATGGTAATGAAACCATAAGATACTTAAAGCTTTATGAAGATGGATTTGGCTGCCATTTCATATTTGCATAGATTAGAAGATATAATTAGAATGTGGAGGTCAGTTTCTCAGAGAATAAGTCAATCTGAACAGAATAAATGTTTGTTCCCTAATTCAGTCATGTAAGAATTTTGATAAGTGAAATAATGAATTGGTGTGATTTGTTTATTCTAAAGTTTCTCACTGATTTACATTTAGTTCCCACTGTTTGTTTTATATAATATTATGAGGTGAAAGACTAATGAATGAAAGTTAGAGGCAGGCTCTTAAATCAGAATAGCATGGCTTCCTTTCCCTGATGCAGCAAAATAGAGGAAAAGAACGGGATCAGGAAAAAAATCATAGCAGGACTGGCCTTCTAGTAATTTCCATTGCCATCAGCATCAGTACAACATTTTGTCTGACATTTATCCTACTACTAAATATGTTTATTGGAAGTTAACTTGACTGAATCAAATTAATAGCTCTTCTAATATTAGGGATTACATTGGAACTGAAATCAGTATATAACCAATTGCCTTGGAATGAAACAGGCAGTTTGTCTAGTTGGGGATGTTCCTATTTATCTCACCTTGTATTTCATGATTGCTGTGATAGTACAAATCACTGCATTGCACTGTATCTGTTGGTCTGGCAGGGATGGGGGAAGACTATTATGTGTGTTTTGTTCTCTTTACAGATTACAAAGATTCCGGAATGTTGTATCCCTTTAATTACTTGCTCAAAATACTTTATTGGGTTGGACCCTGTAATTTCTTCTGTTAAGTGAGGGGCCTTATACCACTGAAAGTATTCATGCTATGGCAGACAGGGGTAAACTTCCTTCCTTTTGAGCAATAATACTCTCATAGAAAAAAGTAGTCACAGAATACAAATTATTATGGTAAATTTCACAACTGCCAGATCTTTAGCTGGTTGTTGGACTTTCATTACAATTTGAGCATCACCCAGAGACCTAGGAAGTTGTAAATAATCATAATCATAATCATAATCATAATCATAATCATAATCATAATCATAATCATAATCATAATCAATCATCATCATCATCATCATCATAATAGTTGTTGTTGTTGTTGTTGTTGTTGTTGTTGTTATTATTATTATGGTAGATTTCACAGCTGCCAGATCTTTAGCTGGTTGTTGGCCTATCAATACAATTCGAGCCTCACACAGAGGCCTAGGAAGTTGTAACGTATTGACGTAGTATTCATGCGGATCCCAGTAGGGCTGCCTTCTGAATCTGACAGATATCAATTTTGTCAATTGGAAGATGCTTCAAGTGCTGCCCTAGTGTTTTCGGGATGGTGCCCAGTGTGCCAATTACCACTAGGGCGACCTCAGCTGGTTTGTGCCATAGACACTGAAGCTTGATTTTCAAATTGTGGTATCTAGTGACCTTCTCTTGTTCTTTTTCAATGACCCTGCTGGGTACTGCTTTGTCAATCATGGGTCACTTTCTTGTCCTCAATAATGGTGATGCCTGGTGTAGTGTGTTTCAACACTTTGTCCATTTGGATTTGAAAGTCCCACAGGATCTTGACCTTCTCATCTTCCATTACTTTATCTGGACAATGTTCCCACCAGTACTTAGCTGTTGTTATGCTGTAATTCTTGCATAAATTTCAGTGGATCATCTTGGCCACTGAGGTGTGTCTCTGTTTGTACTCAGTCTGGGCAATCTTTTGCAGTAGCTGAGGATATGATCTACAGTTTCATTAGCTTCTTTGCACAATCTGCACTTTACATCATCTGAAGATTTTTTGATTCTGGCTTTGGTATCGAATTTGTTCCAATGGCTTACTCTTGAGTGGATAAAATCAGGGATTCAGTTTCCCTTTTCAGAGTTCCAGTTCAGACACATCTATCCTGGGTCCATTTAAGTCTGTTTTCCACTCTGGCCATGGGATGGAGTTAGCTCTGACCATCCTTATGGATGATCTCTGGAGACACCTGGGCTAAGACAGTTTGTGTTTTACTGTTGCTGTTGAATCTGACAGTGGCATTCAATCTGGTTGGCCACAACATCCTGACCCACCATCTCACCAATACTGGGATATGCAGGACAGTCTTACAGTGGCTGTGCTCATTTCTCCAAGGTTGAGAAAGATAAACCACTCTGCCACTCTCCCAGAGATAGAGATAAACTACTTTGCCACATTATCAGACAAAGCCACTCTTTAAACTCTCAGATCTCTTGCTGAGGCAGACCCAAATTGACTGCTGCTATGCTTCCTTCCAACGTGCCATCCCCCTTATTAAAGGTGATTGAAAGCTGAAACAGCTGTCCCATAGATTCATGTGAAACAGCAGGTAGGCTGTTTCACCTTTCAGGGGCAGGACCACCTGCTGTCAGTCATACTCACATACAAAACTTCATAAAGCAATTTAGATTGGAACCATGACTTCAGGAAGGGAGGGGTCCTGATCCCATTCTGTTCAGGAGAAATCTTCCTAGATGGGCTGCTATTAAATCAGTAGGGAACACAGGCAGACAATCTCCAATCCATCTGGAAAGAAAATAGGGAATAGGTAGGAACATTTCAATGAAAAAAAATCAGAGCATGTGGCAAGGCTATGTCTGTTGCTTCGAGACAGGGATGGATTGGAAGGAAAAAATGATACTACACAAGGACCCAGCCTCCCAGTTTGCCTCAACCCCACTGCTACAAAAGAGGGAGAGAAGAAGGGATGTGAAAGAATTAAACGAATATTTTTATAAGTGTTTTGCATGAGCAGAATCCTTCAAATATATTGCAATTTTTGGTTGAAAAATTATTCAACAGTTCTGTTTGGTGGAATTTCTGGGGAATTTTGGAGATGGGAAAGAGCGGAGAGGCACAGAGCATCAGTGTCCCTTCCTAAACTGGGGTAGAAAACTTAGGCCGTTTCCGCACGGCCTCCATTCGCCCCCACGAGTTCTGGCAGCGTGGGGGCAGAAGCCCGTTTGCTGCAAGCATGCGAACAGGCCAAGCAGAGGCCGACAGATGGCAGGCGGCTCCGCACAGAGCCGCCTCTTCTCCCTTCTGCGCCCCACTCACGATGTCCTCGTCGTCGCCTGCTGGGCGTCGAAGCCCCGCCCACGCTGCCCTCCGACCCCTGGAGGTTGAAGGACGAAGTGTGGGCGGGGCTTGCGGCACGCCAACAGGCAGACATGATGGCGCAAGACCAGCATCTTCCGGTGGCAGCGGTTAAGCACCCGGCGCCGGCGGGCTTTCCTGCAACAGCCCTTTAAAGGGGTTGTTGTTTGCGCAACCTGAGAGCCGCCCTACTTGAGAGAAGCGGAGTCAGGTAGCCGCTGCTGCAGCGCGGCAGCCGGCATCCTATTCCTAGCAGCTGACCTGAAGGCGGCGTTTTAAGCATGAGCGCGTCGTTAATGGGCCGTCTCTTGAAGCGGCCTAAGTAGGGAAGAAGTGCAGCACTAATTCCTGCAGTAAATCAACTCCATGAGTTGTATTAGCATTCCTCCAACCAGTTTTAGCTTACCTTCCTGTTTCTGACTTCTGACTTCTGCGGTGGGCTGTGCGGAAAGCATGCGCAGCCCCCTTTTTTTTGTTTTGCACCAGTGGAGGCTATAAGAACATAAGAACATAAGAACAAGCCAGCTGGATCAGACCAAAGTCCATCTAGTCCAGCTCTCTGCTACTCGCAGTGGCCCACCAGGTGCCTTTGAGAGCTCACATGTAGGATGTGAACGCAATGGCCTTCTGCGGCTGTTGCTCCCGATCACCTGATCTGTTGGGGCATTTGCAATCTCAGATCAAAGAGGATCAAGATTGGTAGCCATAAATCGACTTCTCCTCCATAAATCTGTCCAAGCCCCTTTTTAAAGCTATCCAGGTTAGTGGCCATCACCACCTCCTGTGGCAGCATATTCAAACACCAATCACCGTTGCATTGTGAAGAAGTGTTTCCTTTTATTAGTCCTAATTCTTCCCCCAGCATTTTTCAATGAATGCCCCCTGGTTCCCTAGTATTGTGAGAAGAGAAAAATTTCTCTCTGTCAGCAGCATTTTCTACCCCATGCATAATTTTGTAGACTTCAATCATATCCCCCCTCA
Organism: Sphaerodactylus townsendi; assembly: GCF_021028975.2. Classification (NCBI taxonomy): domain Eukaryota; kingdom Metazoa; phylum Chordata; class Lepidosauria; order Squamata; family Sphaerodactylidae; genus Sphaerodactylus; species Sphaerodactylus townsendi. Next base: position 83,231,178 of record NC_059431.1, on the reverse strand, counting down.
GCTGCCTCCTCTCCAAACTAAAGAGTCCCAAACGCTGCAGCCTCTCCTCATAGGGAAGGTGCTCCAGTCCCTCAATCATCCTTGTTGCCCTTCTCTACACTTTTTCTATCTCCTCAATATCCTTTTTGAGATGTGGCGACCAGAACTGGACACAGTACTCTAAGTGCGGTTGCACCACTGCTTTATATAAGGGCATGACAATCTTTGCAGTTTTATTATCAATTCCTTTTCTAATGATCCCCAGCATAGAGTTTGCCTTTTTTTACAGCTGCCATGCATTGAGTTGACATTCCCATGGAACTAAAACTAAGACGCCTAAATCCCTTTCCTGGTCTGTGACTGATAGCACTGACCCCTGTAGCGTGTATGTGAAGTTTGGATTTTTTGCCCCTAACAAGGCTGCGTGAAACATGGCTGCGTGGAACGTGATTTCTGTGCCAACTGTAAACTAAAATTAAAATTTTGTGCCAGCACAGCTGGTGGGTAAAGAGTACTGAAGCCGCCCATAAACGTAGCTTAGCGTGAAAAACAGCTACCGTCCTATCTACGCATGTGCATGGTGATGAAGCTGCGCAAAAGTTTTTTTTAAATTCCCGCCCCAACACAGTGCAACAGCCAATCAGGGTGAGGAAGAAAGAGCCGCTGAGCAGATTTCACATTTGGTCACGTGATCGTGGGGAGTGCTGCACTGTTTGAAAGCGTGATAGACAGTGATGTCCTCATCACACACCCTGCAGAGGGAAGGGTGAAACTGTGATGAAAAGGTGCCATTTCTTTTGAAACCTGGTTGTATCTGGATTTAATTTCTCAGTGGGAAAATGGCCAAAGAGAGGAGAAGTGTGAATAGATGCATAGAAGTAAGGGAAGAAAAACACTTGAAAGTCAATAGAACTGTAAAGCACAAAAAAGAAAATAGAAACATGAAGAGAAAAGAAGCAAAATGAAGCATACATCTCAGGTTGTATATTTTCTTTCCCATTAACAGAGCAGTGATAGCAATTTTATTCATTACTGAAAAAAAGGCTCAAGGTTAATACAGATGAAAAAGACTGAAATAACTTTCTTAGATGAATGTGCATTTGAAAGAGAGGGAAAGTGCCATCCTTTTACTGTGCCTGTGGTGACATTTGCTTGTACAAGTCACAGCACCTAAAGATCACCTTGTAACTCAACCTAGCCATTCTCTGTCTGAATCACTTGACTTGGGTGGATTGAGAAGTTAAAACAATTCTGGGGATGGTCACAGGGCAAAACCTTGTAGGTCACAGAGTTATGCAAGGTACTCTTGTCTGACCCTAACCACCTAGAATTTTTATTTAAAGAAAAATATTTTGGGGAATAACTTTTAAAAACTTTCAAGCAAAAGGTTGTTTGGGCTTTAACAGAGTCTCTTTAATTTAGGTTTTGACAACTTGAAAATCACAGTCTTGAAGAGGATACAAAAAAATTACAGCAACTAAAGGAGTGAAAAATATTTTACACATAAATGGGTACTATTATATACAATGAAAACAAGGAAGTTGGACAATCTCAAGAATTGTTATAACTAATTATTATAACCAAGATCTTATAACCTGACTTTGGAGGTTCAGACACCAGCTGCAGACAAACAACATCATCCTCCATCTGTCTCATGAAGCAGAAGACTTTACCACAAAAACAGCCAAAAAGCACATTGATCCAGAGGCATACAGCCTATAAGGACATGGGGTCAACCATGTCCAGGACACACGACTTTTGGTCACATGGAGGGGCACTGGGCTCCGGGCACCCCCCCCCCCACATTGACATTACAAAATGGTGTGTGCCCCAGTCACATGCCTCCGAGCCTGCCTCCCGCATGGAGGCGGATGTGGGAATCAGGGGCGGGTGGCTGTGGTGCCTGCCTGGGCCACTTGCTGCTGCTGAGCCCCACCCCCAGCCTCCATGCATGCCAGCTTTTGCCCTTCCCACACCCTAGGAATGGCAGGAGCCGGCCTGCAGAGAGGCGAGGTGAGGGGCTCAGGCCAATCCCTGCCCTAATTTTTCAAGCATTGCCCCAGGTGCCATTTTTCCTTGATATTTGGCATCGATCTACTCATCATCCTCACTGCACACATTTTATAAAGTGGAATATAACCATTTAACTTTAAAGCATATTAAACCTGATAGACATTACACTTTGTTGATTTGGTTTCAAGAGGTAGCCCAATGAAGAAGTGTTTCTTCAGAAGTAAACCCCATAGAACTCAATAGGAAAAATAAGTGCATAATTCTGCTGCATACATTGGAAAGCTATTTCTGACACATCTCTGAGCTAAAAGAGGGAAGGGACACCAGACATATTGATGCACTGTTCAGTTGGTCTTCCTCTATCCAGTACTCTTTCTTTGAGGAGGGCTCACCAACTGCCTCTCTCTCATGATCCATACAGTTTCTCAGCCTTGGGAACCAGGAATCAAGTTTTTTCCTTGGCCTGACCCTTCCTGTACCTTATATACAGGAACCCTGCCCTCTCATCTCCTCCATAAGTTGGGACCTTGGGGTTCAGGCCAACCCTGCCTTTTTCTTGGTCTTATTGGTTACTCTCCCTGTTCTATATATATTCCTGGCACCACCTTCCTCTTCAGCATGAACACTGAGGACTGGTCTGTATGGGGTGGCTGGGGCTTCTCTCTGAGCAGGGGAATCCCTCCTGGGTCTTTGATCTGCTATGCCATCCCTTGCAGCTCCAAGTTTTCCTCTCACCCATGCACAGGTTCCCTGGCCCTGATCTGTGCCTTTTTCTAATCCCTTTGGCACCATCTGTTCCTGCCCACCAAGTTCATGTGGCAGTGAGAGGTAAGGCCTTCTGGTGGACTGGTGACTGGAGAGAAGGTAGGGGTGTTTGGGCACTTCCACATCATATCTGGGCAGCAGCAGATGGCTGCAGTTGCTTCTCATGACTCTCTGTGCAGCATGGATGTGTTTGGCTGAACTGGAAGTTGGGTGGCTTGAGTCCTGGGCAGTGGCTCCCACCAGGATGGCCCTTGTACCAGGGCACTCACCTTAATTCTAGCTAGCCTTTTTGCTCTGACTCAAGCCATACTCATTCTATTCTAATTACATGATCTTGAGAAGGCTGTATTTAATTTAGAACATCATTGTGTTCATGTTGTTCCAGATTAATCAATAATAAAATACAGTTAACTATAGTTAATATAATTTCAATATTCTATACTTTAAACTACACATAAACAAGTTTCAAAAAAGAGGCCAAAGAACTTGATGAAATTTTCTCCATCACTTGGTGATACAGATTATGCAAAGAATTATTCTGTGTCGTGAACATTTAAGAACAGAGGCTGAGCATTTTTCTACCTATGATACTTCACAGCAATAAATTAACCCAAATGAATAATTAATTGTACCTTATTATCTCATTAACTTAATTATAACATTAATATTCATTAACTCCAATTTTTGGAACAGTATTAACATTTTGGTGATGCTTCAATAGATTCATTGTGATTTCTTACTTACATTGAATCTTCCTAGCATTAACGGGGATACGATTTATTAATAAATTTATGTTTTAAATAAAAAATTTAGTTAGCATAAACTACATAAGCTCATTATTGATATCTATACCACAAAGTTTTATTTCTGAGCTAAAAATAGCTTCTGTGACTGCTTCACAGATATGCACATGTTTTGATGAACATTTCTGAATCTGAGGAAACAGGACGTAGGTAAGGGGGGTGTTCAACCCCTCATTACATGTCCGAAGTTCCACCCCCGTTTGTGGTTTTTTGTATTCTTAGTGTTTTTAGTTTTTGGCCTGTAGGGGGCACAGCTTTTAGGCTAGCAGCACCAAAAATTTCAGGGATTGTTTGGGAGACTCTCCTGATGATACCACCTATGTTTGGTGAGGTTTGGTTCAGGGAGTCCAAAGTTATGGACTCCCAAAGGGGGTGCCCCATTGTCTCCAATGGGAGCTGATGGAAGATGGAGGCTACACCTTTGAGGGTTCATAACTTTGGACCCCCTGAACCAAACTTCACCAAACATGGGTGGTATCATCAGGAGAGTTTCCTAAAGATACCCTGAAAGCCAGGGGCAGGTGAGGGCATGGCCCCACCCCCAAACCCACTCCATAAAAATCTATAGCTATGTCACTGTCCCTAGCCCCATCCTTTACAGAGAAAGAAGGAATATATCTGTAATGAAAGGAAATAGAGGTTTACTCTTTTAAATTGAAAGCTGAGAATTCAGAGAACTTGGGACACAATTTTTTTGTTATATCACTATAATATTATACAATAGCTGATTAAACAAAAACTTCCCAGGTGATCAGAAGCCTGCAGTTCCACCCACCATTTTTAGGATAGAAAAGTAGGTTCTGCTGCCTCTGATCCCAAAATTTCAGAAGTGTTCAGTAATTTTTGGTGTACCTGTGACAAACCAAAACAGCTAATTTGGGGTAGAATTTCCATTTGTGTGTTTCCAAATATACCCCTAAGTTAAACTACCTCTAAGAAAAAAAAGGTTTGGCTGCTGGCCAAGCAGGAGAGGCATGAAACTCCTGCATGAGTCATGCACAGTCCCAAAATGGAAGACAGGAGCGGTAGTCAAGGCACAGTCCCAGTACAGCAAAGTCCAGAAGAGAAGTCCAGGGCTGGTTGGCAGTCAAACAGCCAAAGAGACAAGCAGAATGACAGAGGTGATGGAGCAGGAAGCAGATCCAGGGCAGAGCAGCAGCAGGACGACATGTTGCCTTCTGTGGTAGGGCAGCCATTTGCAGTCTCTGATTTTTCAGCTGGGGGAGTAGATTGCATCATTTTGCCTTGTTTTTCACAATCAATTCTGAGAACCGCTGATAACAGATTGACCTCTGATCTAGCCGCCTTTCAGTGTTTGATCAGGTTGGAGTGGAGGTGACAGTGAATGGGGATGAATGGGCTGGAGGAGGGGCTTGCTCTGGGTGCTGGCAGCATGCGCTGAGAAAAGGCAGGATTGCTGGCAAGCCAGTAAGATGGTCCTGGCTTGGAATTGTCATTGCCAGGTGATGCTGTTTGGTTGAGTTGGTGACCTTACGTGGCTGGCTGGTCTTATATTGGCAGATCTAAATGGCTCAATGCTTCCCTACTTACAGTTGCCATCTCTTCTTTATCCAGGCTGCTGCCACTGTCATCCGGCTCCGCCTCCACCTCAATTTCAAAGCCAAGGAATGTCTCCTCACTGTCAGTGGAGAAGTTGAGAACAGGATGCAGGAGGTAGGCCTCACTTTCAAAGTCATAAAACATATCTTTGCTTGCCAGTGAAGGGTTGAGGGTGAAGTGCAAGAGGCTTGTCTTGCTCTGGAAGCAATGGAATGGGCCCTTGCAATCCAATGAAGCATCAGAGGTCAGGCACAGGGGGCTGGCCACAACAGTGACCTTTGATCTGAGATGGAAAAAAGCAGGGCAGTAAAGGAGAAGAAGACCAGAGAAACAGAGGCCGGTTTCCATACATTGGGTGCCCCCGCTGACAAGAATTCTGCTGGCGTGGGGCGAAGGAAACGATCGCGAAGTGTGCATGCGGCCTCAGGAGGAAGAACCGGGCGACAGGCGGCTCTGCCCCTTCCCTTCCCAATCCCCGCCTTGTCCCCTGTCGTGGCCTGCTGGCCTCGAAGCCAATACGCTGCCCTCTGACCTCCAGGGGTCGGAGGACAGCGAGGAGAAACCGGGCCAATGAAGCCGGTAACGGAACAAGAGTGAGAATGAAGAAAGGAAGAAACAACATGTTCAGCGGTGCTGTTAGCACTGCGCGCCGAGGAAAGAGCGCTGTTCCCTCAAAAACAACCCTTTAAGGGTTGTTTTAGAAGCGACCCTGATACCGCCCTGAGGGAGGAAGAGCAGCCAGGTCAGCTGCTTCGTTTCAGCTGTAGCGCCGCTGCAATGCGAGCGGCGACCTGGGGGCAGCGTTTTACGCCCCAGGCTGCAGTTTTATTTATCTTGAGGAAAGCGGCCAGAGTTCTCAGGGCCTGAAACGCAAACAATCTGCTTGGGTGCTGTGTGGTTTCCAGACTGTATGGCGTGTTCTAGCAGCATTCTCTACGGCGACCGCCTGCATCTGTGGCTGGCATCTTCAGAGGATCCTCTGAAGATGCCAGCCACAGATGCAGGCGAAACGTCAGGAGAGCATCACTACTAGAATTCTGTTTCCCTTATGGAAACCACACAGCACCCTTCTCATTCCGGCTTCATTAATAGCCTTCGACAATAAATCTACCTAACTTATTTAGTTTTATGCAACAGCAAAGAAACAATGGGCACAATACTTGTTTGTCATATCAGTAGTTGAATCTGGTGCCTTAAGAACACTTACAAGCCTTGCTAGGAATTTGAAGTCTCTAAACATAATGCTTTGCTTGACTTGAAGTTTTGGTAAGTGTATCCATGCAACAAGAAAACACTTGTGTCTTCCAAAAAATAATAGGATTTGGAATTCCTAAATAATCCTACCTCCTTCGACTCCATTAAACATGACTAATTTTCTTCTTTTCTTTTCCTAATCTGTTCAGTCATACTGAAAGTGCATAATGAAGGTAGAAAAAAGCCCCAGTGAGTTCAGTGGGGACTTGTTTCCTTTTTCTTTCTACTTCCCTTGCTACGTCAGTATTTTCATTTTCATTTTTTAAAAAATAATGTTTTATTTGTGGGAGATTCAGAAGGAATTTAGATGGTGATAGTGGTGATGGGGAGGGATATCTTTAAAATCTCTAGGACAGATTACTTTCCTTTTGCCTCCATAGTTTAGAGCAATATATTCTTGCTGGCAGGGAATGAAAACAAGCTAATTGCCTAGCTAATGGCTGGAACAAGGGTGCTCTTCTCTTTACTGAGGGATTCTTGGTTCCCAGGCTGTGGACAAAGAAAATAGTAGCTTTCTCCATGACTGTATTATCAGGCCAACTGACAAATGAGGCAGAATTTTTTTCTTGGTACTCAACAGGGACCTCCTTCACTTATTACGTCTTTATGCTTACTTACATTTTTGCATGGAACCTTTTCCAGGGAGCATTTGTATAGCTGTAAATTCAGGCAATAAGTCAATAAACATTACTTGTTGTGTCTTACTTCCTCATTCCCACTTGTAGCTCTGAATTGTGGTACAAAGTGGTACATCTGAACCATAATAATCTCTGCCATTTAGGACATCAAGTTTCATTTATTGGGTGACTTAAGAGCTCACCCAACCTGCCCCCCCCCAAAAAAAACCCCTAAAACTGTTGTGCCACTTTTTATGTGTTCTATTTTCATCCTGCTTGATGAAGCTGGACAATGTGGGGGTCTGTGTATCTTGACTTGACTCTTGGTGATGCTAAATGCTTTGCAATGGCAACAGCAGCATTGTATCAGCAACACTCAAATTACTTTCCTGTTTATTAGTACAGTTTACTTTTGATTCCTTAATGAAAGAGCTACATTTAGTATTCTCTCGAGTGCCCAGCATTACACCAAAACCCTTTGCTTAAATTGTTCCAGCTCCCATAGCAAGTAGTCAAGCAGAAAATAAAGTGTCACTTTCAACAAGGCTACTTGGTTTGTGGGGGGATGTTATTAAATAATTCAAGCAAAAACAAATGTAGCGTTAATTAATGGGGCAGAGGAAATGGATTTAATGTAGCAATATTTTTGAAGGGCTATTTAAACGAGCTTGAAGATCTATTCAGCTCTGTCCTTAGAAAAAGTTATGTATTGTGTAATGTAGCATAAATATCTTTGTGACTTGAAACTGTTATGGATTGGAGATTTGAATGTTAAATGTAAGTGTTATTAAGTCTAGCTGAAAGCCACAAAATGAAATTGAAAGGGAAGCCTAATTCATTTTGTGTTTAACATCAATATATGCCCTTCTTGTTGTGCCATAAAACTGTTCTAGGATCTATGAAAAATTTAACAAATATCAAACAAGATAATTGAAAATGCAATTCTTGTGATGTGTTTCCCCATTATGAACTGATTTTCACATATCTTGAAAATAGTAGAGTAATCAAAACATGGTGATCACCAGTGGGAGTGAACTGGAACTATATCAGGGTATATATTGTGTTTATGTCTGCCTCTACTTCCATAAACACTGGTTCAACCCTTCAGACATTGTTTGGGAATTGGAGCTTTCTTTCAAAGGTTAATATTTTTGAAAATTCTCCTGGGCATAAACCTAGCTTTATTTTTTAAAAATACGTCTGATCCCAAAATCTGTTTTTTTTTCCAGAAAAGCTCCTATTGGCTGGATATTTATTCTTTCCCCCCATACCCATTTTTCATACTTTCAGCCACTTGAAGAAGACAAAATATTTCTAAAGTGGCTAACCAGAACATTGGGGGGAAGGAGTTACATGATGTATGTGTTGATTTTGATGTTTTATCAATAATTTAAAGTGTGTATAGAAGTTTAACAAAAGCCCTCTCTTTACTCTAACACCTCTTGCCTCCATTTTCCCAGCACAAACGCCATCTACTACAGTAAAGGGGAGGAATTGTGAGGATAGTTTCTGCAGTATAAGCATAGAAGAGTTCTCCAGAACTGCTCAAAAAAGCAGTTCCCAATGAAAAGGGAAAGGACACATATGAACACATGAAGCTGCTATATGCTGAGAAGACCATGGGTCTATTAAGTTCATTGTCATCTGCTCTGATTGGCAGCAACTCTCCAGGGTTGCAGACTGAAAAGATCCAGATCCTCTTTAATGGAGATGCCAGGACTGAAACCTAGTTTCTTCTGCATGTAAAGCATGTACTTTATTACTGAGTCTCAGTTTTTTTCTTCTCTATATGGGAGAAGATATCACAGTGAGGACAATACAGCTTACTCTGGACTGTATTCCTGTCATTGTGTTGTCCCAACCAGCTGCTTGTGTGACTTCCATTGAGAGCTGGCCCTGTTTGCCACACTTGGGATATTGTGATGATCTTTTGTAAATCATTTCTGCTTTTTAACTGTACACCTTGAAACACTGGTAGAACAAAATAATTTGTTGTGTTTCATACTGATTCTATATGATAAAAAGTAGATTCTTAAACTGACAGGTTGTAGTTATCAGTCAGCAGTTTACAACAATATATCATTTTCAGTTCTGCATTGTTCATCTTGTCAGTTTAAAGCTTGTGCTTAGTTTAAGGCTAGAACAGAACGAGGTGATGTAATCTCTTCTGAGATTTTTATAAGTAATATGAAACTGCTATAGTTTAACAAAAATCTAATTTTTCTAATACATTTGCTTAGCTATTAAAGAAAAATGCTTTATGTGTGAAAGTGTCATACTTCCCCATCTTTATGCAAAGTATACATTTTTGTGTCATTTTTGCAATTGTATTTTTCTCTGGGCAGTGATGACATTATTATCATTTAATGTGTCTGTATGAGGATAATCACATTTCCTTTTGCAGCATCAACTAGCAAGGTTGCCTGCAGGTAGCTATGAACCAATCCCTCTGAAGAGGTTGGTGGTGAGAATTGGGCAACAGTATGATACATTTCCTCACTGTTTAGTATGTAATGCTACAGAATAAAGAAAAGTATAAGCAAAAAATGAATCCCTTTCTATTTGAAATGTGTGCATCCAGTGAAAAACAGCTTTGTTAGAAATTATTTTATTTTAAACAGTAGAATGAAGCCTTTTCCAGAGGCAGATTTTCTCTTTCACTCCTCTTCCAAAACTGTCCTTCCCTGAGATTTTTTCATGTCTTAGCAAAAAAGTGCAAACTGTTTGAGAAAGGTAGAGGTCAAGGGGAAGAAGGAACATCTTGCCATTGCCTCACCCCCCATCTATTACAACTTAGGTAACTTGTGGAACAAATTGCAGCTGGAAATGTGAATTCAGATGTGCTTCTAAATGCACAAACCTATCTGAATGTAACAAAGAGATGGATAGCATCCACATTCAGATTTCCCTCTGGATTCCATCCTGACAACCAGCTGGGTTTCAATGTCATCCAAGGTGGTAAGTATTAGGATGTACATCTGAGTATGCATCCTATCTACCTTCTGCTCAACTCTTGTTATGCAAGAGAGAAAACCGACAGTGCAAGAGATGTGTTGCCTGGGAAACAAGGATGTGTTTCTTCTTTTCTCCCCTCCTGAGGGCAAAGAGTGGTCTTCTCATGTCCGCAAAAGACTTTGTTGCAAAGCCCAGCTTCTTTTCATATTTAATGCTGTGGAAGTCATGAAAATTTGGTGGAATACCATCTGGGGTGAATTTCTAATTATTGTGCAACATTTAGAACAGCAAAGTGATATTATGTCTCCTTCAGTCCTGTTGCTGGAAGTAATACCTTGAACAAGCATCTGACATAATTCAAACTTTCATCCTGTTCCCATTACAATATGATTTTTACCTCCTGGGCTAGTGAGTACACATGCCCAGTTGTTGGCCTCACTGTGATCTTGTATTGCTTGACATATTTCAACAACTTTAAGTATTTTTAGGTCTCCCAGCATTTGTAAGATAGTATGCTTAGGCAGGAAATCTCTTTGTGGTACATCTCTGCATCCGTCTCTAATCTATCCTGTCCAAGCACATGCAATCTCTTTTCTTTACAGCATGTTGTTTCTCCCATCACCAGGAAAGAAAATAGGAGACTAATGCAGCCATCAATACTCCCTGAAGCAGGAAATACAAGAAGCCCACTTTCTAAAGGGCAGATAAAAACTGGTCCACGGTAATAATCATAGCACTTAAGGTCTGTTCAATTTTTTATTATTGCCTTTACCTTGTACCTGCTGTGTTCCTACTGTGCAGGCTGGAGAACACATTAGTTCCAGGCACTACTAAAGCCCACAGTTCAGTTAACAACACATTTCAGTTACCAAGAGTGATCACTGGTGTTTAACAGGAAGAGATAACAAACTGAAGCCATGGAGGAAGACGGGCTATGAAAACACACTATAGATTTTGGCTCTAATAGTGGTTTTAATTTGAGAAGACAATTCAACTAAGACTGAAGTTGTTTCTCACATTTTAAATCTTCAGAATCTAAGTGTAGGGATGAACATATGATCCAGATTGTTTCTATGTTTATCTATGTTTATTTTGTTTTCTATGGTGCATTCTGCACAGTTCATTCATAATGAGTGTAACTCGTTATGAATTAACCTGTTTCCCCCTCTCCCACTTGACACATGAGAAATTTACCCATTCGGGAAGCAGTAGCAAATGCTGAAGCTCCTTCACACAGGGGCTTTTTTCCTTTCCCAGGATGCATGTGTAGCTACGGAGGCCTCTAAAGGTCCTCTGTGGCCACACAGTGCCCAGTCAAGAAGAGGAAAGAAAAGAACCTCTCCCCCCTCCCCAAGCTAGGGATCTTTAAATGGTGGGCAGCAAGAGATTCCCCCTCCACACAACTGAGAATCTCCCCCCATCTGAGCATGGTGGCCACCATTTGAGTGGATTCTCTAGAGAATTCACTCAAATGGTGGACAGAAGGGGGGAAACTTGATGCTTCCTGCTGCTGTAGTTCACACATTTGAAACCTGGGATTTTGCAAAAAGTGGCTTTGTGATTTTGTAAAACTCAGGTTGTAATAAATACAACAGGCTGAGCCCATTTTGGGGAAGAGACCTGTGCAAAGTTCCTTCCCAAAACAGGGTATTTTTCTTCCTCATCCATTATATTTGTGCTGTGTAGAATCCACTTAAGTTTGCTTTGGTTCTGTGTTTTTCAATGTAGATTTGTAGTGCATATGCATGTTTATAGGCAGTGGTGGGATTCTAAAAATTCAATAGCCTGTTTGCGCCCCCCCCCCCGCCATGCCCACCCTGCTGCGTGCCCCCTCATTGTGCATACTCACTTACCTTAGCTGGAGGAGAAGGGTGGTGGTGGTCTTGGGCAGCCTGGGCAGCCTGCCCGAGCGAGCCCCGTCCCCCAGCCTTCCTTCAGAGCTTGGGGAGGGCAGGAGGCAGCTGTTAGGGTCAGGGGGCAGCTGTCATAGTGGCAGGCCAGCTTCAGAAGAGCCAAGCTGGGCAGCACAGGGGGTGCAGAAGAGGGCTCCAGGAGCCTCCTGCTTGGCTCCATTCTCCTCCCTGCCCTGGGCTTCTGGGGAAGGGAGGAGAACTGCACCAGGCAGTTTGGGGGAGGGTGGAAGAGAGGGCTCTGGGAGCTTCCAGCTCAGCTCTCCTCCCCGCCCTGGGATTCCAGGACAGGAAGTAGAGCCGAGCTGGGCAGCGCTGGGCAGGGGGATGGAGCAGAGGGGGGTTTTAACAACTGGTTTGCCCGAACTGGGCCGAACCAGCTGAATCCCACCACTGCTTATAGGGTTCTTTATATGAAATGTGTATGGTATTTATACACCCCAGTCATGTCATCTGTATATACCAATCTGTACCAAACAAGCAGAGAACAGAGTGAAGCCCATGATTCCAGGAATTCCCTACTCCATCTTCCTGCTGCAACCCACTGAGTTCCAAAAAGTCGGTTCCTGGATATCAGGTGACCTTCATGAAAAGTGCAAAGCCGAAGTGGAAGTTTGCAGTGGAAAATGAGAAACAGAGGAAATTATTTCCCTCTTCCATAAACAGAGCTGCCCTTTCACCTAAAGGAAGATCTTGGTTATATATATTTCAGGATGTATAATATTGATTTATTGGTACACAAATAACAGTGAAAAGTAAGTATACTTCGCAAGAAAAATTCAGTGCAAGAAGTAGAATCAGTATCAAAATGAACAATTGGTCCTCAAAGAAAAAGTGAAATACAAACTGGGCTTACTGGCTCAAAAAAGCAAGGGTAAGAAATCTAAAATCAACTCAACCTAATTGTGACACAAGCAACAGCCACTGAAGCCTCAATGCTCCCCCTTTAATGTCTTGTACACAGTAATTGCATTGTTCACTATTCCCAGCAGTTTCTATATTGGTGCAATAGGGCTGTCCTATGAAAAATGAGATGTGCCAATGTATCCATTGTTGTCAAACAATATGAATCCATAAAGCAAAATTTAAGGGTAGCCATTGACCTTTTTCAAATATCCAAGGATAGAAGTCGTAATATTCTCAATGTGACTCTCTTGTGTGAGGAAAATGAACCTGGTTAAAGTTTTAAAAGTTTTAAAAACCATGTGTTCTGTTGTCTTCCAGACATCTCCTTTCTGAGTTATTAATCTGCAGGTTATGTGGTGTGACAGAGTACAGCCATCATTTCCAAATGTCTGAAGCAAGGTATAGTGAGCCTGCAATGGAACAGTATTCATGAGAAATTCCTGCCTGAGGGCCAGTTCAAACATGAAACTAGTCTCTCTGGTGCAGTGGGTGCAATGTACTTGTGAGGAACTCTCAGGCAAACACTTCCTCAAATATAACTGGAGATGAATCCGGCTCTTATATGTATTCTGTATTGCATCAAGTAAACACTTCTGAATTAGCCCAAGTATAAAGAATGTAAGAAGGATGTATATTTTGAATAATTTAGAGAACAAAAAACCCTGGTTATGACAAAGGAGATTGTTCTAAATCTATAACATGATGTCAACCCCATCCTTACACAGCAATAAAACAATCACACATGGTTATTTTATATTCAAATATGCATATAAACACCCTGAAGGTGCCATTTTCTGTTCAGGGAAAGGGAGATGAAAAGGACTGCAATTTAAATGCTTCCATCTAGCACTTATTTTGTTTTCATACTTGTATGAGCATGTGCCTGCCAATGACTAATACATGAATGTGTGTGGCAGTCACATTCTATATGGAGAGTCACAAATCAAAAGAGAACTTTTTAACCTGCAAGTTTTAAACAAGAGTTTTCTTAATAAGGATAGGGAAGGTGAGAGGGTACCAGGAAAGGGTGCAATGACAGGAATAAAAATGAGGACGGTTGATTTTGTTGATGTAAAAAAATGATTGTGTGTAATGAAAATTTCTTATTTTCTAAAAGAAATGTGAAGTGTCTTTCCTTTTCTTCTTGTCAACCTACTATGTACTGCAGAACAACTTGGCTTCTGGAACAGGTTATGTTCTGAGCACAAACTTATATTTGAAGCAATCTTTTTGAAATCAATATCCAGGAATTAAGCAATGGAAGATGTTTGTCAAGAACCAAGTTTTGCTTTCAGGTTCTGGGTTGAGGTTATAAATTCTTCAACAACTTCTTAGAAGTAATTTTTTAAAAAAGTGTTCCACAAATGATATACTATTTTCACCCCAATCCTCTTTGTAATGTAAAATCACTTTTTCACATAAAATAATACATATAGGCGGATTCTGCATGGGCCAAAAACAGCAGTATGAAAACAGTGTGAAAACAGTGTAAAATGGGTTAAAACCCTTTTACATCGTTTTCACACTGTTTTCATACTGCTGTTTTTGGCCCACGTGGAATCTGCCATAGAAGACACACAGAATACGTACAATGGCTAATACTAGGGAATATTCCTGACAAAAGCTGAAAAGCATTATATATTCCACAACAAGCAGAAAAATGTCACCAGGATGGCAAATAGTTGTCTGTGTGCATTATGCATAAGTTATGGTAGGACGTGTGTTATGACCCAGCCCAGCATGAATGGGGACTCCTTGGTTGAAAAAGTAGACCTGGAAGATCACACAGGTTTGCTCCTAGAGTCCCAGGCAATGCCTGCAGATTCAGATCCTGAGCCTCCAGTAGTCCCTATTCTCAGAGGCTCATGTAGAACCTCCAGTTGTTCCTACAGGACAAGGTCCAGAGGCTCAGACAGAGCTGCAGCCAGGCTCAAGCTCCGAGACTTCCCAGCCTCCTTATACCAAGCTGGGTACAAGAGATTCGATGGCAGCTTGCTCACTCCTCTGTCTCCAGAGCCCTGTGAGGACTGACAGAAGAAGCTGCATGCCAGTTATAGGAGCAGAGATGCAACAGCAGATTAGCAGTTCGGGGGTGAGCTGATCTCCAGTGATCTCAGGAGCCAGACTGAGACAACTCAGCTCTATGGGATTTACACTGGTGGGTATGATATTTAGTATATAAGAGTCATTACCAAGGATTTGAAGCACACCTGCAAATTGCATTTGTGAATCCCCTAGAGGCAACAAAGGAAAATCACTACATTGGGCATCTGAAGTACTGTGTATGTGTATACTGTGGAGTTTCAGCTATTGGCCCAGATCCTGCCTTGGAATGATTTCAGAATCTGAAGAAGAAAGACCTCAGCAACCATTCAAATCTCTTTGGAATCATGAGTTAGAGCCTGGAGTCAGAAAAAATTTCCCTTTCCCCCTGACTTTGAAACTTTTCAGTGTATGTTATTATCAACATTGTTTTGTTCAAAAATCTCAGCTCTACACCCCTTGTTTTTTCCCATCTTAAAAAAATGCTGTTTCACAGGGTTGCCAGCTGCACTGGGAAATTGCTGGAAATTTGGGGTGGAGTTCATCCAGATGAGGGTGGTGTTTGAGGAGAAAAGAGACTTCATTGGGGTATAATGGCATACAGCTCTCCAAGCAACAAGTTTTTTCAGGGTAACTGATGGCTATTGTCTGAAAATTAATTGTAATTCTGAGAGATCTCCAGACCCATCCAGAAGTTGGCAACTTCTTTCAACAGCATTTTGTGTCAGTTTTGTGTAGATGATGTGTCACATATCAATTGTATAAAATGGCAGAAAAGAAATAAAAGGTTCATCAGTAAAAGCAACTGTAGACTTTTTAAGAAAAAATGAAATATGGATAGCTTATGGACAAAGAACTGAACAAAGACTGCAAAAGGCAAATCACAGTAAAAAGAGATTCCTTTAAATACCTTATTAACATGCTTCACATAGTAGCATATTGAGAAATAGGCAGGTCACTGGAAAGAAGAGCACATAAATGAATTGTGGCAGGCTGTTCTCTGTTTCACAGAGAACACCCACTCTTCTTCTACAGCACCATAGGTGAACAAGACAAATTTATCTCCTAAATTATACCATGTCTGAAGCTGTGGTTTATATTATCATGTTCTATTTCTGGAAGTCTGCTTCAATTCACTGCAAATTAGCCTCTTTATACACTGGAGCTATTTGTATACTATGACCAGCTATTTTTAATGTAAAAGGTAAAGTGGAAATGTCTACAGAAAAAAAAGGTGCCCAGAATCAGAGCCTGCAAAGCCAACGTCCCTGGAAAACTTTCACCTTCTTTCCTAGCAAGAAAGGATGGGCCTAATCTAGAGACTAATTTAGGATTAGCTAATATGATTTTTTTTTGCTTTTACAAGTTTTGTATCTTGCAATTGTTGTCAATGAACTTAAGCACATCAAAATAACAGATATGATCATGCTTAACTTTCATAGGCTGATCATGCAAAGCACAAATAAGACATCCCAGGGATGTCTTTAAAAAGGTGCCTCCTATTTTTTTTGTTCAGACAGCACAAAGAAAAAAAGTGTCAGAGGAAAAAGAGACACTTTTCCGCTCGCCCAACCATTAAGGCTCTCTGGTCAGTTCCATCTGCTGTAAAAGCCCAACAAGCATGTCTGCAGCTTTTGCTTGAGGTTTTCCTGGGACATTTGCTCTGCAGGCTCTGATTCTGGGTGCCTTTTCAGCCTGAAAAGTATACAGTTATACTCTGCTTATCTTTCTGATTCAGGCAATATATTGTTTCCCTCTTTTTTATTTTTGATGAGCTGTCTTCGAAGACATGAACAAGCATATAAGAAGTGGCTGATTCTTGTATGTGAATGTTAATGTCTTCCAAGTCAGCTCATCAAAAGAATTTTAAAAAGGGAAAACTATATATTGCCTGAATCAACAGGACAAGCAGAATACAGCCATGTACTTTTCAGGCTGAAAGGTGCCCAGAATCAGAGCCTGCAGAGCCAATGTCCCTAGAAAACTTTCAGTAAAGGAGCTGCAGGAATGAAGGATGAAACTGACAAGAGAGCTTTAATGGACAGGTGGAAAAAATATAACATCTCCTTAGCTCCTGAACTTCGCACAGTAAGAGGAGATGACTTGAGGGAAAATAGACAGTAGTTTTGCATACTCAAAATTGGATGGCTCAAGCAGTAATAAGGTGTCCTGAGGATGTCTTGGGGAAAATGCTACACAGACTTCCTCTCCAAGACACTTTTTTCCTCTTCCCAGGACATCCCATTTGTGTTGTGCAGAATGGACAATAGATTCTTGCCAGCTGGATTTAATTTCAAATAATCATGTGAAGGATCACACTAAAAGCACTCTCTAAGCAGATATTTCACTCACACAAATTTACACTGATTAACAGGGGAGTTTCATTTGTTGCTTTTTTATTAATTCCAAAAGAGACAGATTAATTATTCATTTTTCCATCAAGATAAAAGAAGGCCAAATTGTTCTGTTCAGCATATGCTAGTTGTTCTTGAGTAGATTTATATTCCTTTAATTTTGCACTTTATTATTTTATTTAAATTTCTAGTAGCTAACATTGGCATTAGGCAGGAAATATTTATCTTATTGACATGGTGATGAAGTTGTTTTGCATATGCTGCTTTAGTGTTCTCATCTAACTAACCATCTTACAATACATAATTGGCTTAGGGTTCAAACTTCCAATGACGAACTCCTAGACAACTGCCATGCAGGATGCATACTTGGACAAGCTCTGTGTGTCCTGCATAGCCCTCCACCAATAAGGGAGCAGGTCTTATGAAGTAAGTCCTGATCCCCCATTGGTGGGGAACATTCCATCCCTGTCCCAGAGCAGAGACAAGCCCTCCCAGGGTCCCTCCCACCCCCAGCAACCTTCCCTGACCCATGGATCAGCTGATCCATGGATTGAACAAGCCCTCCCCACCTCCCGCCCACCCACAGCAACCCCCCTGGCCTGCAGATCAGCTGATTCACAGACTAAACAAGTCCTCCTGGCCTCCCCCAGCAACTGCAGATCAGCTGATTCACAGACTAAACAAGTCCTCCTGGCCTCCTCCCTGCCACCTACCCTGTGGATCAAGCCCTCCATGCCTCCCTCCCACCCACATCAACCACCCCAGCCATAAACAAGCCTCCCTGCCACCACTACCCCACAGCAACCACCCACCCACCCACCTGCCTGACCTCACCCCCCCACAAAGACAAGGTGGACTGATAGGCCAGCAGCACATGGCCCCAAGCTGCCCTGCTGAGTCTGTCACAAACTTCCCATTATTAATCCAGAACATTTTCCCACAGCCATTACAGTATTGGGTTGGCATATCACACACTTTTTCTGCAGATGTAAAAATACAGTAATATATATTTGGCCAAACTTCTCTCTTCCTTCTTTGTGTGCCATGATTTTATTTACTTTCAGTGAATTTGGCTTTATCGCTTATACACTTCTCAACTTAAAGTGCTTACTTATTTTTCTTAGTAGTAGTCACACATTCATTTAGTGTAAATTATGAATGCATTTCTTATGGCCATTACCATGTGTTGCAAAATGGTTTCCAATTAAAAAAATTTGGGATATCCCAGAGCTTTGGTAAAGGTGCCAAGATTGCGAACTTGTCTAAGAATAATCTAATACACTTTCATTAGCAATTCATTCCTTGTTTTCCAGTGGGCATACACAAATATATGTATGTCATTTTCAAATGGAATGCAGAGCTTCTACCAGATCAAAGCTAAGACTCTTGTTAATTATATTTATGCTGACTCCTCCTTTTCAGTGTTGGCAATTGTCACAAACTGGTCTGCCTATCAATGTAGAAAAAATTGGGCTTAGCTGGTACTCTGATAGAGCCAAGGAAAATTTTTAGGTCTCCTTTCATTTTGGTCTGGAAAGAAACTTTTTAAAAAACCAGATCTGCATTGTTCATGGAATTTGGAAGGATTATAATTAGATAACATTTCAGACAAACTCATTGGAATCAAATTACTTTAATGCAAGATAAGCAATTAATACAGGCAATGGCTGCACTTCATCTAATGTGGTGCACAACTAATTTCTACAGCTAATAACAGCATATTTCCATATCCTAATCAGACTATTATTAAACATAGGTAAGATTGCTTGGAATGAAGAAAAACATCATAAGCTTTGAGTAAATAGTAAGAGCAGTAGTAGTATTCAAATAATTTAACAACCAGTTCCGAAAGGACTCAGTGGGGGGATTACAACCAATTCTCTGAACTGGACAAAAAATTAGCTACCAGTTCTATCAAACCGGTTTGAATAGGCTGAATCCCACCACTGAGTTAGAGCCTACACCCTTGCCCTCTGGTGTTCACACTGAGGCATTTTATTTAGCTAAACAATAATTGCCTTCTCAGTTTATCAGTATGATAGAATTTACTGCTATATTCACCACAGGCCACCCTAATGTAAATAGAACAACAAGAAGAGAATCTGTTGTTTAATGTCCATGTTCAACATAGAATAAAACCCTGGCCTTTTGCTGGTGATCAAGACTCATACTTGTCCTTGACAAAAGACTGGTGACTACACATCATATGCACTTGAAATATACAGCCTACTGAACTACATCTTTAAAGGTGAGGATTTAAAAAGTGAATACAAAAATGAAGAATTAACTGTTCTAATTTTAAGTAACTATTGTGAGACACAAAAAGTCTTGAGTTTTAAATCAGTGTCTATTATAAGACTGTTTCTTGAACTGAAATAATACAGAATTTGGGTAGAAAATCTGTATGTATGTGTCGTCAAGTCACATTACTTGTAGGTGACCTTGTAACAAGCTTTTAAGGCAAGTTAGAGTGGATTTGTTCTTGCCTTCCTTGGAAGTACCAACTCTGCTTAGCTTCCAAGATCTGATAAGAATGGGCTGTACCATGCCCATCTCCCCTTCATGCTATAAAGTACTCTATAGAAAATCATAATCGCATGTGGGAGTTAAAAGCTGCCTTTGAAATGTAACTTTTAATTCTTTAATCATTAATTGAGCTGAAGTATAGGTTTGAGCTGAAGTATAGTTTAGGCAGTTCTTTCACAGTATCAAATGTACCCCTGTAATTTTCACTGTAATATTTAACAAGCTTTCCTGAAGCATATTATGACAGAACTCAAGATTCAAATAACAAGATAGGCCTTAACTGTTCTAGTAGATTAGAATTATTATAGCTCACATTTTCTAATAACGAATAGCGTTTTTCCCCAAACATGCATATGCAGTGCTGAATTAAAAAGAAATGTATGAAATAAGATTTAAGTGCCAAAGCTCAGGATGTTTGGTCCTAAGCTGCACTAAGCTAAGAGACCAACTGGAAACCATATGTAAGCTACTCTGATCTCATGGAAGGAGTGGTAAAATATAAATATAATCAATAAACAAACGTTGCTGTGAAAATAGATTTTACTAATACAAACATAGTTCAGATTGTCACATTTTTGTGACAACCTAAAACTTCAATCATAAGGTAGTCACCTGGAAGTAATTTTAATTGCAGTATATATCTCACTCCTGGGTAAGTGTACCAAGAATCAGTAAAGTAATGCCATGATAATATTTTTAACCAGCTAATGTCCATTAACCTTAATATGAGTGTCCCATCTATCACTTTTTCTTGATTTGCATTGCATTCTATCAGTTGCCCACACTGTGACCTGCTGTGAGATAAATGCTGCCCCTTTGACTTCTTCAGATTTTTATATTGCTGTTAAATAAGCAATACCGTCCCTTGATACTGCCAAAATTAGGTTTTCTTTTTTTATGTCCACATTCAGTTTTATTTTGGCACAACCCTTCCCATAATATTTCACAATTTTAATAAAATTCTTTAAGCTGACTTTGACAGTTTTAGGCAATAAATCTGACAAATAACCTTTAACCTTTCCTGAAATATCATTTCTGCTGTAATTCTATATAATGTAGAGGCATGCATCAAAACCTATTTCATAAGATTTTGATTGAAGAGAATAAATGAATACATTGGATGCACTGATAATTTAGTGTATCATCAAGTGTTTTGCCTGAATTTGTCATGTATTGCCTGGGTGATATAATAAATCTAAGATGGCTTCCCCTACAGACATGTATTTGCATTCCAGGCTATTCAGAGTGGTCCCATGGAAGTTTTACTAAGGACCTTTTTTCTAAACATAAAAAGGAACAAAAAAAGGTTATTAACAATATTTTGATATTGTTGACCATTATGAGATGAGCAGCCCAACCCAGGAATGGGCGGACCTTCCTGTGGAGTTGGTGCAGCTGTGAGGCAACATGGGTAACCACATCACTGGTGCAAGGGAAAATTGCATTTTGCACCCTATCTGGGGTCCTCATGGCTCAAAATGCCAAAACATTTTCTTGGTTCCAGTTGACAATACAACAACTGGCTGGAGGCACACACAGGTACAGGAAAACACTGATCCTCTGAGAGTGGGCCCTTTATGTGGGATGGGCCATCTGCAACCTGGCTGGACATCTGTCTTCATTGCCTGCCACCACAGCAGAGAGAGGCATAAGAAGAGGGCAAGCAGAAGCAGCCAGCACTACTACTGCCAGGTTCTTCCAATCTAGTAACAATGCTTTCGGGTTTGTGCAGTCGAAATAGTTAAGACAGGTTTACTGCTATATACAAGGAATATTTCAAAACTCCAAGTCAAAACTGAATGTATAGGACTTTTCCCCCAGTCTCCACTTTTTAAACATAAAGTATAAATCAAAGTAAGAACTCATGGTAATAGTAAGTTTCTATTCCTGTATTTTAAAGTAAATTTCTATTCCTGGATTTTCTGGGTTTCCATGCTGGGATTGCAGGGCTGAGCTAATTAAGGGCTCATCTATTGTTTCTAAGTCCCGGGATAATAAAGTCAATTGTTTTTTGATTACATCAGGAGCTCTGAAAGGCTTTATGCAGAGCAACTCCTTGGAGTTTCTGCTCAGGTATTCAGTTTGGCTGAGGCTTTGATTGGATCAGGAAGGGATTGATTGTTAGGGAGATTGTATCTGGAGGTAGAAGAAATGCAGGGAAGGAACAATTATTGAGGAAATGGTTTCTCAAAAGCACATCAGATATAATGTCTAGTAACAGGGAGTTCTCTGGGATCCATGTATCACAACAGTTTAGCGGGGTGTGGTAATCAAGATATGTCCATGAGGCTTCCAGCTCCTATTGCCTAGAGTAACTCATACACTGATTTAATTTTGCAAACAGACCTTTTGTCTTAGGCCTGCTTTTAGGGTGGACACTCTGCTACCTACATACACAAATATGAGAAATTGGCTTCTGCCAATAAAGTTTTACAGAAATAATAATATGAAATCCATATTTCAGTAATGCGGGGTGTGAGGGGTGGGCTAACAGGTTAATGCAGATTCTTTAGTCTGAAATGAACTAAATTTGAGCCAGTGGACTCCCGTGTTGGCACCATGTCTTCAAAGGCTTGAAATATCTACAATACAAATAATAATTTTCATAAATGCCATTCCTAAAATACATATGTAAAAGATTGGACTGTCCACATTACTTTCTTGTAGTGCTCACCAAACCTCTTTTTGTAAAATATACAAATTCATCAATGCTCTCTTCCTAATAAATCAAAGCTGGTAAAGTCTCACAAAAGTTCCTATTTACCATTCTGGACTGTGATCTCAACCAGAGCCTCTAAGCCACCCAGTAAATGGCCTTGAAACACTAGCTAGCCAGTGGCTATTTAAAGATAGGTGAGTAAAGAGTATGCCTCACAGTTGTTACTAATTAAAAGTGTTCAGTTTATAGTTGTGGTAAAAAGTCAAAACTGGAGGAAAAGTCCAAGAGAATAAATAGTCTGTAACCTATCGATGTAGTAAGTTTCCAATCTCTGTAGTTCCTGCTGGATGTTGATGTGTGATCCTTATTTGTCCACAGTTGCCAAGATGGCAAATAAAAGAAAATTGGGCAAATGCTGCTTTTGACATAAATGTTCCATGAAGGGAGCTTCCCTAATCTGATTCTGTGTACAAGATGTATTTTCCAAAGTTTTGCTTGCAGATGAAACAGCAGGGTTCATTTTTGATCCTGGCTGGAGGGGGAGAGCAGGACAGGGGGTTGGGTGGCATGGGGGTCAGATAAAAACTCTCAAGGGGCCAGATCTCATTCATGGGTTTTATGTTTGACATCTATGATTTCATTCTTTCCCTGGATCATTTCAGTTCAGGGTAACAGTGTTGAGGAAAAACTGAATCTTTTGTACATGTTTTAAAGTTACAGTACAGCATGAACTATGCTTGTTGGAACTGAGCACAACACTTCAGTCATATATGACTTTGTAACTATTCACAAGTTGGGTCCACAGTGTCTACTCATCTCTCGGAAATTGACCATAATTTTAGCATGCTCTTTCTGGCTATATTTTGGTTGGTTGTCTAAGGCATGCCGTTGTTTTCATTCCTCATGTGTGTTGCTTAAAAAAATCTGGATAGCCAATGCTCAATAAGATGGCAGGCTCAACAGAGATGTTAGTGAAAACTAGTTATACCCAAGGTCAGCAGGGAGACTCATGGATCAGTGAGATAGCATTTATTCTGCATATGGGAGGTCCAGTTTAAATCCTCAGCATTTCCATTATAAGATCTCATATAATATGAGCAAAGAAATACCATTTTGTGCCCCACAACCTGTATGGCCATTGTCAGCCAGAGCAGAATACTGAACAAATAGACCATAGGTTCATGGGTATAAAGCAGCAAAAAGCCCATTGGAAGAAAGGCAGTTTTAGATTACTTTGTGCTAATAAAAATGTGATTAAAACTATTTCTTTTTCAGTGGGAGTGAGGCACACCGGCTACATTATAGCTGGATCTCAGAGATGAAGCAGGCACTATTTCCTTTCTACATTATTCTGATTGAATGATGTTGCTGAAGGCCTCACAGGTTACATCTGTCAGATTGCTGTTACAAATCTTAAATTTCCATTTACCTGGATAATAAACCATGCTGCGCTCTGTATTGAAGCGCTAAAGCTTAGTAAAGTACATTTAGACCCCCCAAAGTTCACCCATGCTGCCTGTTCAATACATGAACTTTAGACGAAGGCAGCTGAATTAGCATTTTCAGTTGAGCAATGCTCTGTCTGAACTTGAAGACCTTTTCTTTTCCAACTTGCCTAGCTGTAATGAACATTAAACTTTTTAATTAAGGGCTCATATAATTTTCCTATGATTATTATAACTCTTAAGCTTTAATCATGACTTGTAATAGCATTTAAATTAAAAAGGACTTTTTGCCTCTAAAATCATTGTTTGTCTAGCAAGAAATCATCACACATTTATTTTACATAAATTTGTAATTAGGTTTCTAATTTTAAACTCGAAAGCACTGCTATAATTCAAGCAATGTGGCATTAATATAAATTTTAACTTTTAAAAAATTCCTGAAACTTATGCTTTAAAGTTTTTCCTTATGCTTTAAAGCAAGTGTAAAAGTTTTTCCCCCCTTAACATATTGGTATTTAGTGAGTAAACTATACCTAAAATATAAATTGCCTTATGATGATTTTGTTTCAAGTTATCTTAAAAGAGCAAACATAGATACACAAACACAGTTGTGGACAAATGCCAAGTATACATTCCAGTGCATTGACCTGAAGGCAACCTGTCTGCACTTGGATCAATAAGCCATCTTCCAAAGTGTTTAGATACAGGTATCTTCTTCTCCCCTGAAACTATGCTACATTTAAAGGGGCTGTGCAAACTGTTGCCTTAATTCCAAAGTAATGAATTATTTCCAAAAGTCAATCTGAGGTTTTATACAGCAATGATTTCTAAATGGCAGTCATGGGAGATGTATGGACAGCCTAAAAGTGGATCCTGATATGCTACACTGCATAGAAGGAAATAGGTGGACTGTAGAAAGCAAAATACAGACAAAGTTTTCTTTGATTCATTCCATGTGGAAATCCATGTGGGGAATCCATGTGTTTTGTTGGACAATGTATGAATAATTAGTAGTTAATAAATCAAAAATGAGTATAATAAATTTTTAAAGACACAATCTATTTGAAGTTTTTTTTCCAAAAATGAACAGGTGTTTTAGATACCAGATGTGACCTGTATTTTTAAAGCATACAAACAAATCTGCTGATATATTTTTGTTTTTCCACTAAAGAAAACTAGATTCAAAATTATAGATCAAATGAAAAAGACAGATCTGATACTGGTTACTGAAAAAAATAACTGCATGCTGTACACAATTCATCAGCATCAAAAACAAAACTAAAAAGTGCATGCTTTTTAAAATCACATCAAGCATTTCAAAAAAATACAATTCAGAAACCTTGAAAAAGTTTCCATTAATGGATGCTGAGAACAACAAACATTTAGTATGAGCACTGGCGTAATGCCCATTGGGCAAGGTGGGCAGCTGCCCAGGGCATCACCTTGTGGGGGGCATCAAAATGCTGGGTTCGTTTTTGGGTATTTTAGTGGTTTTCCATTTTTGGCCTGCAGGGGATGCAGTTTTTAGGCTAGCGGCACCAAAATTTCAGCGTATCATCAGGAGACTGTCCTTATGCTACCCCCCAAGTTTGGTGAGGTTTCGTTCAGGGAGTCCAAAGTTATGGACTCCCAAAGGGGGTGCCCCTATCCCCCATTGTTTCCAATGGGATCTAATAGGAGATAGGGGCTACAGTTTTGAGGGTCCATAACTTTGGGCCCCCTGAACCAAACTGCACCAAACTTGGGGGGTATCATTAGGGCAGTCTCCTGATGAGATCCTGAAAGTTTTGAGACTGTGCCTTCAGAAATGTGCCCCCCATAGCCTGCTATCCCCATTGACAGCAATGCAGAAAACTCAATGCAGAACAAAGATTCTTGGGCAAATTTCTAGGATGTTCCTGCAGGGGGTGCATTTTTGGATGTATTGGCACCAAAATTTCAGGGTATCATCTAGAGATGATGGCACCCCCAGAGTTTGGTGCAGTTTGGTTCAGGGGGGCCAAAGTTATGGACCCTCAAAACTGTAGCCCCCATCTCCTATTGGAAACAGAAATTTTGGTGCTGATATGTCTAAAAATGCACCCCCTGCAGGCACCAATGCCCTGGTGCAAAAATTTTTTGTCGTGGAGGAGTGGTCGCCCATGGGGGGGGCATCCAACTCAGGTTTTGCCCAGGGCTACAGTTTGCCCAGGGCTGCCTCGTTACGCCCCTGAGTATGAGGATGTTTATAATGGCAGAGAGATGGCTGGAGTTAATCCATGGGACTTGTTAAAATGCAGATCATTTGTAATACCTATAAACAGCTTCATTCCCCAACCACAGTACTAATCCTGATATAATTCAAAATGCTGAATTATCCAACATCTCTATTAATGTTGTTACATAGAAAATAAACACTTGCATGTCAGTTTTAAATTACTTCCCTGACTACTTTCTAGCCCCAGACATTTTCAATACATAGTGTTATTCATATGAAACAGTACATTGAAAAAAAAAAATCCTGATAATATGCAGCCCAGTTTTAGAAAGCTTCCTTGAAAATCAGACTTAATGAATTCAGTGCAACTACTCCAAAGAAAAAATACATAAGTACAGTCTAATTCCCCTTGCCCCACTGTTAGCTAGATACCTTGCAAAACTTGCATGTTGTGCTCACACTGACTGGCAAGCTACTAATCATTCAGTGCAAGAGAACTAGAGACCTGAATAAAATGAACATTGCTTTTAGGAGCTAATTTATACAAATGAGAGATCACATGGAAAAAAATATTTGTGAACAGAACCAGAACATGCAAGGTGCCTCCATTAAAAAGTATCAGTGTAAAGATAACCAAATTGGATAGGATGGATCCTTTTTTTCCTGACTGAAATGTAGGCTTCCTTAGCCAAATACATTAAAGTGTTTGTCACTGCTTTCTCATGACATAAAGAAATTGTTGCATTAATGATGCAGCTTCTTTGACAACTGTTCTCATGGTCAGATGATACTTTGAATTCTTGAGTTTGGTTTGCAACTGGGAGTGGAGAGATAAAGAAGCCAAATTTGATTCAGCCATCTTTTCCCTTTGTTTAAAAGATATAACTCAAGTAAAAATACCTGAACCATGTCATTACTTACTCTGCTGGGATTTGGTAGCAAAAGCTCTTGCCTGCTGTCTTACCTGACCCAAGACATAACTGTAGGGTAAAAGAAGAAAATGTCCCTGCTGCTTCCTCTGTGCTAAGGTTATTGTACTTCATGAAGAGGAAACGAGAAAAGGCATAATGTCGGGCTCTGTTATTTAGGTGTAAATGTGACTAGAGGGCATCGAACTGCAAATGCCAGGCTTGTCAGCAACGGGAAAAGAAGCACGGCCTTGACACTGCAAACTCCCCAAGGGTTTGTTAAAATTGGGAAAGAAATGTTCAGATACCGGCTGCTATGACATGCTGCTGTTTAAAGCTAATGTTTATTTTTTTTCCCCAGATTCCTTTTGGACAAATCACCTTTGAGCAGAATGGTCCATTGGGCCTGCCAGGCTGCCTTTATCGGCAAACATAACCACCTTTTCCAAAACTGACTTTTAAACTTTTTTCCCCCTCTTTCCTCCCCTGCTTTTATTTCTGGTAAAAAATTCAGTTCACAGTATACCAACATGGCTTCTTTTCAGAGCATTTGCCTTATGAAAGCAAGCAGGTAGACGAATTGGAAAGTAAGGGGTGGGGGAGGGCCATGAGGCAGCCAAGATGCAATTATGAGTGACCTTGCAATACTAAGCTGGCACACTCTGGAGAATCAATAGCCAGACAGATTCTGTGGCAGACCCAATCAAAGGAAAGCAATAGAACTGGCATGTGGTTGAGGTAAGGAAGGTATATGTCAGTAGAGTGGTGATATTACTGTTCCTTCCATCCTACCTATGGCTTTCTATATGTATTTGTGAGACATATATTTTGATTAAGGCACCAATGGCAGATGTTTCTTCTTTGGCTTAATAAGAGAGTAAAAGATATAGTGATTATATGCTCTACTTACTGCAAAAATGGGCACTTGAGCACCAGGCTGCTAGTTAGAAACGATTGGTTCACACAGTTTATTGCTGGGGAAAAGTTTTTTTCTTCCATCAAGCTATTATTAAGAAATAAGCAAAATTCTGTTTCTGCAGGAAAAAAAATCTTTTCAACTATTTGCTTGAAAAGAATTTATTTTGAGAAGTGGAGAATCTATTCAGCTGGTTGATAAGTTTGTGATGCACATATGGTTTTATTCCACTTTTCTGTAGTATAAATCATCAAGCATGTTGAAGGCTTTAAATCTCAAAAGAAGCCAGCATTTTGGGACACGAAAGTTGTATCAAAAATCCCAAAGTCTTTCTCAGTCTTACATCTGTTGAAATTTTACAGCCTTGCTTGCATGCAGCATGGAATTCTGGGAGAACTCTACGAACATTCTAAAGGTGGCAATTGAAAACAGTTGCTCCCTGACTGTTGCGAAGGAAAGATGTGTTCTGTTAACCAAAACCTCTGATTGAAAGGTTTAATATTGTAGACTATGCTTGAAATGTAACCAAACTATGAACTATGAATGTATTGATGTATATAAGTGATATTTTGTTTATGTATATAGTCTGTTTCGCTTTCAGTTTAAGAAAAGCTCTGTTATGTTTAATGATTTCTGAGGTAAAAAGGCTGGTCTTTAGCTAGATAACTGTTCCAATCATAAAGTGGCGCACAGAGCTACATTCTGCTCAATACTCTGCTAACAGGATCATATAGAAATAAACCTGTTGCCCTTCAACATCAGTGAACATCCATTTTTTAAGAAGCATGAAAATGTTGCATGAATGAAACAGGCAGCCCAATCCAAAGCAGCAGCCAGGGACGATGTTGTATGCCATCTCCAAAAAAGATATTGGTGGCACAGGTGTTGGAGGAGAAGAACACAATCCTCTTCTTTCCCAGGGAAGCCCATCGCCAGGAATGACTTATACCATGCTTTCTGTTGGCATAAGTCTGAGCTGCAAAAAGGGGCCAAAACTGGGCCAAAACCACCCTGGGAGCTGACTAAAGTCAGAACACCCCCTGTATGCCACTTTGTATGGTGCTGGTGGCAATGGCAGCAGATCAGGGGTCACATTACTTCCATTGTGACTTGCCCCACCCCTTTGAATTGTACAGCATATGTTTATTTCATTATGGCAGACAATATAATTATTGTGTCCACTCCTGCAGACCAGTCTTGCCTAGATCTTCTACTGGAAATAGACATATTTATTTCTTAATGCACATCCCTTTTAGAAGATATGCTGATAAATGTAACCTGATAAATAATCCAAAATTCTCTAATTATTACATTTGAATTTCTTCAGTAAGTTGCATAATGTATCAATTTCTCTACCTCAGATTACTAAAGGGTTTTTTTCTCCCATTACCATAGGAAGCGTTAGTGATTGTTAATTTTTGAAATAGGGTCTGAGTTAAGCAAGAGGTATATTTTTTTGTCAAGGGTAGCATCCAGAGAATTCAGATAAGTCTAGGGCATGTGTTTTGGGGGAAACTGTTCACCCCAAAATGCATAGCTTTACAACGTATCTGGGGATGGAGGTAGAAAAGCCATGTCCTAAAAGCTAGGAAACATGGTCCAGGTTGAGCAGCAATCATATTTTATGAAGACATGTTTCTCTTATCTATGTATTTGAGATTCAGTTATTGCCAGTCCACCACTCAGACAATAAAACTCTTGTAGGTTTTCAAGGATTTTATTGCAGACGTATGAGAGACAGAAGAAGACAGTTCTGGGGAAAAGGCACCAAGCAGTTGATAATATGGATAGCATAATCCTCACCCTCACATGGGAGCAGAGAATGCTAGAAGTGTCCAGCCTGGAGGGCCTTCCCAGCTGCAGAACTCCAAGGCCAGCATTGTTGATAGTATTGTACCTGCAAAAACAAAAGCACTCCCAAACATATCCCCCTCCCAACAACAGCATCCTGACAGTTATGCTGCATTTTGTGCACAATACCTGGGCAATTCTGTATGCATTAATAATGAAATAACAGTAACATTTCTAGATAACTTCATTTTACTGTAAAATGTCATAGATTTCTAAGATATTCTCTGGAGATTTTCCTATAATGGAACTGTGAAGTAAAAATATCATACATTTATGGAAGTGAATATTTCATTTTTGATATTTAAATCATTCTTTTGTTAAACAACTTATTTTTAAAAAATCAGTAAATGGGAGCTATCTTTGTATACACTGATATCTGGATCTAGTGATTTTTAAAAATGTAACACAAAGCAAAATTAATCAGCTTTTAATTGTGACAAATGCTGTTCTTTTTAAAGAAACAAATGAAGTAATCACAGTGCAATCAATTCTATAAATATATTGCAGGTGGCATTAATGTTTACTCAGGATTTGTTTGAAAGATTTGTGAATTCAGAACCTAATTTGTTAATCTCTGTATCCCTGATCCTTTCTAACAAACTCTGCACAAACCTTTGTTGCACTGTTAAGAATACTAAGCTAGGAGGCAAAATATTACTTACTGTACCCTATACTGAAAGTACAGAGTGAACAGAGTAGCTACTGTGGCAAGAACTGCATCAGAGGAAGGCATAGTTACCTTAAAACTTACATGAACATGGGCAAGCTTTCTCTCAGAGCCAATCCCCTTGTAGCCTCATCCACCTTCTGAACCGTGAAATTGTCTGCAATTCAAGTGAGAAATTTGTTAGATCTTATAGGCTTGGCGGAGTTTGACTCCCAACAAATATTAGTATAATTGAAATCTCCTATTACTACAACTTCTCTCATTTCTGAATGTTTTGTCATTTCATTTGTTCCAAGAAGGCATCATCCAACTCTCCAGTCTGCCTTGGGCGGGAGAGTGTAATAGGGCCCCACAATGAGATCACTGTTCCCCCTTAATTTTTACCCAGATGCTCTCAACCTGGCTAAATCATAAACCTGCTCACAGTGTAGTCATCCGTGACATATAGTGCTACTCCTCTTCCATCCTTAGTTGGTCTATTTCTCTGAAATAGGTTATACCCCTTGATTGTTACATTCCAATCATGAAACTCACATCTAGGTTTCAGGGACACTTATTATATCATATTTGCTTTGTCGTTTTTAGAGTTCAAGTTTGTCTTGTTTCTTTCCTATACTCTATGCATTCATGTAGAGACATCTAAGGTCATGGTTCATTCCCTTTGGCTTCTTATTTAATTTTTTTTTCCTTCCCACTTTGAGTTCTTGAACCATTTGTTCAGTTCTCTCTTTAACCTTCAGACTATTATCTCTAGCACTTGATGATCTCTAGCCCACTTGAATACTGTCTCCCTTCCCGACATAACTCAGTTTAAAGCCCTCCTGATCAGGCTTGTGAGTCTCTTAGCAAAAATGTTCAGACCTACAGCTGTCAGGTGCAATCCATCTCTTGCCAGTAGTCCATCTTTATTAAGCTACAGACTGTGGTCCAAGAAGCCAAAATGTTCCTGGCAGTACCACCTGCTAAACCAGTTGTTCAACTCCACCATTCTTCTATCATCCCCTGGCCGTTTCCTTCAACTGGGAGAAGAGATGAAACCTGTGCATCCAGATTCTTCAGCTTCATTTCCAGAGCCCTAAAATCCCCTGTGATGCCACAAAAGCTACACCTTGTAGTGTCATTTATTCCCATGTGGATCAAAAGGAAGGGATAACAGTCAGTAGACTTGACACGTCTTGTCAGCCTCTCTTTGACGTCATGGATTTTTGCCCCAGGGAGACAGCACACATCTTGAATCATTTTGTCAGGTCTGCAAATCACTGCCTGTGTTCCCCTCAAGAGGGAATCCGCTATCACCACCACTCATATTCTCTGGGGCTTTGCAGGGGCCATTCCATGGGGTGAACCTTCTGTCACTTGCACATTCTCCAAGGATTGACTTGGTTGCTCATGTACCTGCTCCTTATCTTCACTGACAAGGGAGATAACTTCAAATCGATTCTACTCACAGAATGCTCTCTGGTTCCTCTACTTTTATGTGTCACATTACTCCAAATACCCATCTCCTATGTTTGAGAGCTGCTCTCCTCCTCAGAGGAATGTGAATCCAGTGTGAATCTTCTAGTACCATCTGCTCAACTATGTCCAGGAAACCCTAATTCTCCCTAGTGTGCTGAAGAGTAGGTATTTGCACCTCAAGCTGCCAGACCTTCTCTTCCAAGACAGCAACTACTTGCTGAAAGTATAGCTACCCACATCCCGTGGCAAAAAAAGCAAACATATCACAGCTATTGTGGGTGACTGCAGCAATTCCCTGACCATCCATATTTTGTACTCTTAAATAGTAGTCTTCAATATAAGTTCAATAAAATAAAGCAAGGTGTCTATTCGGTTGCTTGCTGTCCCTCATGAACATATTCTAAACTGAGCACTTTAGCCATTCACACAAGCTGGTGAAGATAACTCTTATGTGCTTCCAAAAAAGCCGAGCAGCATTTAGAGTCATCATCACAACTGGATTCTTCATGGGAAGCAGAGTTCTCCCCAGAGTCTCCTTCCATGTTTGAATAATACAGGAGAATAGATTCCAAAGAAGAGGAGTGACATCTGCTCCAGTTTGCTGCCAGGGCTGCAGCCTTTGCAGTTTGATCCCGCTCCCAGAACTGGCACAGTCCTTCTGTCGGCCAGGATGGCATATTCCCTGGAAAGGGAAGCTCTTTTAGATATGGACTAAGTTCCTGCTCCCCAGGGGGCTGAGGAATCTTGTACAGGGCCTCCAAATCTGTCTGTTTTTCCACCGAGAAGCAGCATTGGATATCTTTTACAAAGTCAGTGAACAGTGTGCATCAGTGCTCCCTCTCCTGGGAGGGGAGGCTTCATGCTCCACAGGATATGTTGACCTGGTGAGTGCCCTCTTTCACTCCTACTGTTTTGTCCTCTCTGGGAAGGGGAACCTGTAGTATGTTGGGAGGATCTTTATCCTGCAAGGACCGTGCAGCCCAGAGGCAACGGAAGGCCCAATGAGGTCTGTCAGCTCTTGGGGAAGCCTTTGGCCCTCAGTGGGGAGCATCATCCTGCAAGGAGTGAGGATATGCACTCCATAGCAGTACCTGATACTTTATGCCTTGTCTTGCATGTTACCTTTTTAGGAGGCTCCAGCAGAGAAGCAATAGAAGTACAAGGACCATTGCCTTTGGACAGAAGATAACCCTGGGTTTCTGGATGCAATGAAGTGGCACAAAGGGCAGCCCATGGCTTGCAAGCTTTATTAGAAAATTTCAAGCATGCCTTACAGGA
This sequence comes from Sphaerodactylus townsendi, assembly GCF_021028975.2. Taxonomy (NCBI): domain Eukaryota; kingdom Metazoa; phylum Chordata; class Lepidosauria; order Squamata; family Sphaerodactylidae; genus Sphaerodactylus; species Sphaerodactylus townsendi. The sequence goes on along the minus strand of NC_059431.1, from coordinate 83,198,114 downwards.
GCCTAGAAGCCATTCACTTAGACCCCCTGTAGACCTCAACAAGCTCAGCTATAAGGAGAAGTTGAAATCACCTCTGCTCCTCACCGTGGCAAAGGAAGATCTAGAGGGAATAGGTGTGCCCCTTCAGAGAAGAGCAGAGAAAGTAGCTTGCTCAAGTCTGTGGCTTGGGGAGAGAAGCACTCACTATTCAGCTGAATTTCTTAATATGCTATCTAAAATGCTCCACAGTTGGCTGTTTTCAAATGCAGTCCCACATGGGACTGTACAGACACCACAACAATGAACCTTGGAATCCCTACTCTGGCAGGGACAGGAAGTGAGGCCAGAAATCCTGTTCCTGCCTGGTCTGTCTTCACAGCCATACCAACCCTGACACAGCAAAATAAATGTTTGGAGATGAGTAGGATAGCAACAGAAGAGCAGAAAATGTTACCTTTGTCAGGAGAACCCACCTACAGTATTATTCCAGCTATCCCCACAATGCAGCACTCTAACAGGGATAGGAAGTGAGGCTGGAAAGCCCTATTGCCATTCAGACTGCTTTTGTGGCTGTATCAGCATCAGCACTTTACCGAAGAAGCTGGGAGGGATCAAGTGAATAGTGGAGTGGGGAGGATGAGAGAAAAGTGGTGGTCCATGCCCTTTCAGCACAGCACAAAATAAACATTCTGAAAACTTTAAAAGATGTGTCTTAGGAAGGAACTCCACATAGCTTTTTCCCAAAGACTCCTCCAGGACATGTTATTTCAGCTCAACCATTGTTTTTTAAATGCTAAACTAGAAATACCATCAAGACAGCTTAAAGATGCTTACCCCATGATATGCAGACAGCATCTCATTTTATTCTTCTTATCTGTTTCAAGCTTCCACTTTCATTTTCTCAGCAGCTCGCACACGCCATTTGCTGCTGCTTGAGGGATTCTTCCTGCTGCCCATTTGCTAAAGGATTCCCTCAGAAGTTTCCTCTGCTTGCATCATGCCCACTTGCTCTTCCTGCATTTAAAATACATGAATAAAGTTAGGTGGGCTTTTTTGGTGATCTCAGGTATGTCATTTTTTTCTTTTTAATGAGATAAATTGGAAGTTACACAGACTAATTATGAGAAGCATAAAAAACCAGCTATCTAATACTTTATTTGTCCATGTTGTCTGAACAAAAAATCACCAGACACCTTTTTAAAAGACTTCAAGACATCTTTAAAAGGTTGTTCAAAAAGGACCTATGATATGTTTATGAAATGGCCCTTAACATCTACCGCGTACGTCCCCTGACTGCAGCTGGGAACCCCCTCACCTCGTCAGCTCGACAGAGCGTTCTCGGCGAGCCGTGGAGCCGTGGCGGGCTGCGGCCTTGGAGGACGAGGTTGAGGGGAGGCGAGGTGGATCAGGAGAGCAGCGACAGCGGCGTGGTTCGAAATATCATGGTGAGGGTAAGATTGGGGTCAGTGACAGAGACCCCCCCTTGCCCTCTACCCTTGGACGCGAGTAGACCGGGGCGTCCCAGCGGGGCAGGTGGGGGGACCAGTGGCAGCGGCCCTTCCCACTAACTGCGCACCACGGCAGGGAGAAGAAGCTGGCTGAGATCCGGGGACTGCATTAACGTCAGTCCGGCGAACAAACACCAAGATCCCCGCGACCCTGGAAGGAGGTGGAGGACTCAGGGATTTCCCCTCGGAATTGGGGTTTGGAGTTGGTGGCAGAAACTCCCCCCCTACTCCTTGGTTTTGCCCGGTACATGCTAAGGGCTTCCCCCTTCTTAAGTATGAGGACTTCCCTTTTCCCAGCGACTGAGACTGGATTTTTACGGTCTGGGACGGTGCTAAGTGAACTGAGCAGACTGTGTCTGAGGAAGCACTTTATTGGAAGGAGCCCTCTGACGACTATTACAACTGATATTTTCTGCACTAATTTACTGTTTATCCTGGAAAGTTGGGAACTGGTGGCAGCAGTTCTCACTCCACATGGTGAACAGGATCCAGCGCCACCTCCTGGCCACACGTGGACACGGACGCTGCCTTGTAACATCTGACTTTATTAGGGTGACTGCTACATAAATTATTAACAGTTATTAACAGCCCATTGGTGAGAGCTCTGGGCAATATATAGCGGGACCTGGACATATACGTTCCTTTTCCTTTATTTTCTTTATTGCTTAACCAATGTTTGGAAGTTTCACCTTCACCTGCAACTCTGGATAGCTGTTATTGCTACTGTGGAAATTTTGTTGTGAGCTGTAGGTTGTAAGGGGTTAACATTAGAATAGTGGAAGGTTATTGTATGGTATTGTAAGGTTTAAGATAAATGATCTACTCAGCTAAACATTATAATATAGTACTGACTGGTTAGATTGGGAATTGGCTGAACCCACAGTAATGGATGAGTTTAGTGGGTGTAGATTAGAGTTAGCAGCGAATTCGAGTCCACCACGGTGGAGAGTTTTCGCCAGGGAATAGGTGAGAGGGGGACAGAGGGGAAATGGGGGCCCCACTTAGGGGTTTGGGGATCCCAGTGTTATTGGGACGGGGTAGATATGATGGTGGCCCGGTGGCCATATGATAGAAGGTGGGGGAGAAGCAGATGTGCTCGCTCACTTTCTGACCTCCGACCTATCCCGAGGAACGTGGGTGGTAGGGTTCAGAGAGACTCCGCTTCGTCACTGGTGCTGATCAATGCCAGGTCCATAAATAATAAGACCCTCCAGTTCTCTCAGGATTTTTCACCGGGGACCTGCAGATGGACCTTGGCTTGTGTCACCCGAGACCTGGAGTGCGTGAAGGAGAACCCGTTGCCCTTAGAGTGAGGTCTCACCCCCAGGACTTCGTGTGCTTGCACCGGGCAAGGCTCGGGCTCACAGGGCCGAGGGGAAGCGTGGCAATGTTCATCCATAATACCATCCCTTTTAGGGGCAGCCCTGTCCCGGAGATTGATGGTATAGAGTGTATCGGCCTGGAGTGGTTGGCCCAGGAGAGGTTGAAAGCTGTTCTCCTGGTGTGCAGGTTGCCCTAGTGCACGGGAGATAGCCTGCCGCAGTTGCTGAAGAGGTGGTGCTTGCGGACTGGGCGTGGGTTCGGTTCCCCAGAGCTTAATGTCTTGAGAGGACTTCAATGTCCATGTTGACTACCGCGCACTCTTCAATGTAGTCGGCTGCGGACCTGGTGTCATCCATGGCTGACTCTGGGTCTCTCCATGGTAAACTCTGGCCCCACCGCCATGAGGCCGGTCACACTCTGGACTTGGTCTTCGGGTCGGGGGTTAATATGGTCATATCCTCTATTGATAGAGGTGCCATGGTCTGACCATTATGCCCTGAAGGTTAGGATGGACATGCCACAATACCCCTGTCTAGGAAATGGTGAATTACTGCCCACCCGTGGAGACTTATGGATCCTGTTGGATTCCTGAATGCCATGCAGGATCCTGAATCCACTGGCACCCTTCATGAGCTAATTAACCGCCATTGTGGAACTCCCATCTTTCCGATGCCATTGAGGAAATTGCTCCCCGGCGTCCTCTGTGCTCCCGCTCGCGGCTGGCCCCTTGGTATACTGAGGAGCTATGCCGTATGAAGCGGGAACTGAGACGACTAGAGCGAGTGTGGAGGAAAGCTCGTGACGAGGCTACACGAACATCTTATAGGACGTTTATGAAGGCCTATGGGGTGGCTTGACGAAGGAGGCAAAGAGAGTCTTCTTTTCCTCCTCCCTCAGCGTCTGCAAGCTCTCGCCCGTGACAATTGTTTAAATATTATTAGGTCTCTGACCTCTGTTAAATGTAACGAGGGGTCTGCAAATTATCAATTGAACAAGTAGCTGTGAGGCATTCATGAGCTTTTTTACAAATAAAGTCATGTCGCTCCACCAAGATCTTCCTGCCACCTTAGAGACAATAAGTGAACTGGAGGCTCCCTTGCCGTCTTCTGGCCCTTGCTTGACCCAGTTCTCCCTGCTCTCGGAAGCCTCTGTTGACAGGGCCCTGGCTGCTGTTAGACCTACGACCTGTCCTCTGGATCCGTGCCCCTCCTTATTAAAGCATGCCAGGCGGAGTTACGACCCCACCTGTTGAATGTCATCAATAGCTCCCTTGAGCAAGGAGTTTTTCCTGGTGGGTTGAAGGAGGCAATGGTCCGCCCACTCTTGAAAAGACCATCGTTAGATCCTGGTGATCTAGCCAATTATCGCCCCGTTTCGAATCTTTCGTTTCTGGGGAAGGTAATTGAGAGAGTGGTGTTGGAGCAGCTTCAGGGCTTCTTGGAGGACACATCGGCCCTCTATCCCTTCCAGTCCGGCTTCCGTGCTGGGCATGGGACGGAGACCGCTCTAGTCGCCGTCACGGATTTGCTCCGCTTACAACTTGACCGAGGCGGATCGGCGCTGCTGGTTTTGTTAGACCTAACCGCAGCGTTTGATGTGGTCGATCATGACCTTTTGACCCACCGCCTGGCCGTTTCCGGAGTGAGAGGCACTGTCCTTGAAGGGATTGCCTCGTTTCTCCGGGACCGATCACAGCAAGTGTGGTGTGGGGCCAAGCATCCCGGAGGTGCTCACTTCATTGTGGTGTGCCTCAGGGGGCGCTGTTGTCCCCGCTATTATTTAACATCTATAAGGCGACCCCTTGCTCAGTTGGTGCGGAGCTTTGGGCTGATGTGTCATCAATATGCTGATGACACCCAGCTCATTCTGTTGATGGAGGGGGGGGAGCGGCTGCCGCCCCTGCGGCTCTCCAGCATTGTTTGGAGGCATGTAGCGCTGGTTCTGGTTGAAACAGAGCAGGCTGAAACTGAATCCATCGAAGACGGAGATCCTTTGGTTGAGGTGCGAGGGCGGGGTGGGGGATTTTCAGCCGCCGGTGTGGGAGGGGGCTATATTGGCACCAGCCCCTCTGTTCGCGAACCTGGGGTCCACCTGGATTCGTCTCTTTCGGGATGGAGACTCCAGGTGGCCCATATAACCCAGGGTTGGCGCTTTACCATCTTCGTCAGGCCCGGGCGGCTGGCCCCTTCCTCTCCCAAGCTGACTTGGCCACTGTGGTCCTTCACAACGGTCACCTCCAGGCTTAGACTATTGCAACTTTCGGCTTCTACGCGGGCCTTCCCTTGCATCTGATTCGGAGATTGAAAATGGTCCAGAATGCAGCGGCGCGTATGCTCACGGGAGGTGCCATGAGAGAACACATCATGCCTGTGCTTCACCGCTTGCACTGGTTACCGATTGAATACCGAATCATCTTCAAGGTGTTGGTGTTAACGCTTTTAAGGCCTTACGCCGGGCTTTGGGGACTCCACGCACCTAAGCGGGACCTGTCTTACCCCATATCGTCCCAAATCGGCTCTCTGCGTTTGGCAGAGGCCAATCTACTGGTGATCCCTGGCCCCTCAATGATATGGCTGGCCTCCACCCGGGCCAGAGCTTTACTGCTCTGGCCCCTGCCTGGTGGAACTCTCTTCCGCCAGCTGTTCGGGCCCTGCGGGATCTCGCTGAATTCCGTAGGGCCTGCAAGACAGAGCTGTTCCACCGGGCCTTTGGAGAGTCTAGCCATTGACTGGGGCCCCTACCCTACCCCCTCCTCCTATGATCTCATAACATCAAGCGGATTCTACCGCCCGTCCCCTTTGGGATCTGGGAGAACGGAAATTGGTGCCATCTTGTTTTAACGCTACACTATTGTATTGTATTTTAATGGGGCTGGGTTTATTTTTATTAGAGCCGTATTTAATTTATATTACTGAATTTTAACCTATTATTGTGCTCTATTACGTATTGTTCACCACTCTGAGCCCTTCGGGGGAGGGCGGTTTATAAACCCAAGAAATAAATAAATAAAATAAATAAATGGACTGACCAATTGTTTGTGGAAAAATTTGTCACATTTCACCCCAAAGTTTGGTAAGATTATAAACTTGATAATTAAGGTGTAGTCTTTTAGTAGAACTTTGAAAGCTCACATATAGTAATATGCATTAACCAAAATTGTATAATGATCAAGTAGTTAATTATATAGTTATTCATCAAGGCATTCTATTGTCTGTTATTTATAAATACTTGATATTTTCTTTCTTAGATAAGTCCTCTTTATGCCTTTATATGTATGGAAAAACATTAACTTCTGAAAAGATCATTATGACTATACAACCTTTCATTCTGGACAATGTTAGAATGATAATAATGAATTGCAATCACTCAGAACCTTTTTCAAAATAAAATAGAGTGATATCAGAAAAAAGATAGAAATGGCAGATAAACAATTGCAAATTAATGAGGAAAAAGCAGAGGAAATTTTATGCACTCAACATGAAATCAAAGAATTAAAGAATGTAGTTATGCTATAGAAATAAAAGTAGAAGAAACTGTCACATATAAGATATCGGAGGCAATAAATATTTCAGCTGGAAGAAAAGGTGTATTACTGAGAATGTGAAGTGGGTGATTTAGATTTTAAGAGCTGTAAATTGGAAATTAAGATTAGAGGACTAAAATAAAAAGGTGAACTGTAATCCGTTATTTAGAAAACCATTTGGGGTGGGAAATAATGGGATTTGATTTTGATGAAACTAATCTCAGAAAGGACTTTCCATGTAAATTCAAAATTTACTAGGTGAAAAAAGGCCTGTAAAGGTATTATCATTTCTTTTGCAATCTATTGTCAGATTCATAGACAAATCCTTTAAAATGCCTGATGCATTGATTCATATATTTCTCCTTTTACATGATTTGTTTAAGTGTTTGGAATTTAAACAGTGAGAGTAAGGACATTTAAAATAATGTTGTGGAATGTGCATGCTATTAATGAACTTTAAGAAAGACAAAAATGATTTTTCTTAATGAAAGGAAAAGTTCAGAAGAGGCAAATGTTTTTGTGGCAACTGGCTTCAACTGCCGGTTGGCTGTATGGCCAGAGAACAAAGAGTAGCTGCTGGGTTAGTAGTTGGGGAAGGGGTGGCAGGCCAGCAGGCAAGGTTCCTCAATCCTGATTCAATATTCTATCCATGCTAGTAGACTTTCTGCTGCATTATTTGCTGACACAGTTTCCTGAGGACGATCCACAAGATGGTGCAGACTACAACCAAACCCACTGCCAGACATGCATGCTCATAACTACTTGAAGATGTGGTTCCATTGCCTTGACCATATGGGAAGATGCAAGGCAAATCAGCCCCTGGCAATCTCCATATTCCCTGCAATTTATGCTATGCTCCATAACATGGTCACACACACACCCCATAATTGCTTCTACCCATCATAGGGGGCTTGTTGTAAGGTTCCTGGCTTGGGGGCAAGACAACACACAGTCATAGGAGCAGTGGTGAGACAGGATGTTAGATATTACATTGAGCATGAGTGGGTGAAAAAGTCAATTTGGTACAGAAGATAGTCTGCTATGCACCCTGTCTTTTGGGATTCTTTACCCATTGGCACCCTTGGAAAGGGATGACCTGTCAGCCATTGGATGAGCAGATCCCCACTGTGTTTTTGGCATTCATAAGGGATCTGCTCCAACCCACACCAGAGGCATAGCTGGGCCAGAGTGCATCTAGTACACAGTCTGTGTTTTCTGCACCCCATCCGTGGCACGTGACACTCGGCATCCCCTGACCCAACCCCACTCCTTACCTTAGTGCAGGCTGGAAAAGGCCTATTCCTTTCAGGCTGAAAACGGCCTTGTGGGAACTACACTTCCCATGAGACCCTGTGGCTCGCAAGGTCTCCTGGGAAGTGTAGTTCCCACCAGGCCATTTTCAGCCTGAAGGGAACAGGCCGCTTCTCCAGCCTGCACTAAGGTAAGGAGCAGGGTGGGGGCGCTGAGGGGGGAGCGCCACGGGGGGTAGGATTAACTCTAAACTCCCCCAGCACACACCTGGTGCAATGCACACACCCTGGTCCCCTAGTAACTCCACCTCTGACCCACACCACTGCCATCCACTGTTGACATGCCTGATCCTATTCTGTAGCCACGATAACTGCTGGCAGTTGCCACAACCTGGGAGAGGTTGATTGGGGGTACCCTCCTACATCAGTGTCCCTGAGCTTGGAAGTGGAACCCACATACTCTGGCAACAGCTGCTGGGCTGAGGTTGGGGGGTATAAGGTTAGAAGCCAGAAGCTGTGGAACTGACACCTACGTTGAATTGCAATAATAGCACTTTATTTTCCCCGCTGAGTTTGCAAGTTGACTAAGAGATTACATACCTGTTGCTCAGAACTGCCTTTATCTTGGACAGTTAGTTGGAACAGTTACAGAAAAAGGTTAGATTAATTGCTTTAAGAGAACTGTGATTGGCCTTCTTATCTTACTATATCAGATGATCTCCTATGCATTTGCTGATTAACCATTTGCACTTACGTTGCTTATCTCTTTTTTAGTGGTAATCAATCAGATCTCTAGAAATGGCTACATGACTGTGATAAATCAAATTTAGAGAAAGATAAGGTTGATATTTTTGATAAATAAGCATTCTTGTGACAAGCAAATCAGTTTTCTCATGTTGGAAGTCTCAGGAGAAGAAGATGTGAAGATCTCTTTGTGAGATTTTGGGTAATTTGAGGTTTAAAAAATACTCCCTAAAAGCAGTGAGACGAAATCTGAAACTGATTTGTTTTAAAACTATAATTAGCTGTAATATGATCAATGCTAGGAATGTTGATAACTTTAGCATGTATTACAGCAGTATTTGTGGGGTCTATTCTTTTTAGTCTTAGGTTTTTTTCCTCGCTTTGTTTAATAAAAGCAACTTTTCTTTGCTTAATAAAAGATAAGTTTACAGCGGTCCTGTCTGGTTTGCTGGCTAATAGTTTAAAAGGAAAGAAGTCGCCCTTTAATATTTGCATTAGAAGCAGAACAGTTTCTTTAACATGATGTATACTGGAGATTTCTGTGACTAATCAGTTTTTGTACAGGCAAAGCCTTGAAACAGTCTAGTGTGGGTATGAGGGATAATCTCTTGTTTCATCTGCACCTATTTGCTGTGGCACAGGCATATATCACCCGGAGCCAAGAAACCCAGGTGAACACAGGAAATGGCCATTATGCCCTCTAGAAGCAGAGAGAGTAGCTTTCCGAGGCTCTCTCCAGAGTTTTGGGTTCTGCCCTTTACTTTTGTTTTGTTCCCCTGAGAAGGGGATGGGATGAGAGTGACTTCAGAGCTAGGAATTCCCACATTGCATAAACAGCAAATATTCTGTTTTGGTGATTTATGGTTTATGGATAGGTGGTGCCCCTCTCTGTATGCAATAACCCCTGCTCAATTGAAGAAAAAGGAAGAAGGGGAGAAATGTTGCTGCTACGATTGTGAGGAATGTCCAGAAGGGAAGATTTCAGACAAGAAAGGCAAGTGATGTGGTTCCTTTGAGTTAAGGATTAATTGAATTGTAAGTTACCCAGAGCACTTGTAACGCCTTTGAAACCTTGTAGTCTGAGTCACCCAAACTAATACGATTTCAAATCTTTGGATGAAGTTGAACTAAAAAAACCCCAGTGTTTTCCCCTTACAGTAATGTTCATTCACACATTTAGATGTGTATGCGTTTAAGGTGGCAATTTTGGTGGTGCTCTATGCGCATCTGCAGGCAAAGTAGCACACTCCAGAAATCCCCCTCCCAGCAGAATGGCATCCTCACACTTTGTTAATGTTATTATTATCAGTAGTAGGGGCAGCTGCAGTAGTAATAGCAGCTTCATTCATAGAAACAGTTGCTCAAATTTATTTCTACTGGCAAGAACATTTCTTGAAGCAGGAATGTTTCTGTTTGTTCGTGTGTTTGTTTAGCATTCATCCAGTCTGGCTAAGAAACCAGGTCACAGAAGAAACCACTCATCTTTGCAGATGGCTGATCTGTCCTGGCAATCCTGGGCACCCACCTCATAAAGAGTTCGGGGGCCCAAGATAAACAGGTGCCACCTAGAACCCGATATGTTATTAATTTCAGCAGGATTAATTGTGATGGGTCATTTCCCCCAACATGGTCAAGGAGAAGCCTGACACAAAGCCACAGCACTAATCATATTTGCAAATGCCCCCCTGTGAAGCCTGAACTTGGAGGCTTTCTCTTGCTCTTTCTCTTCATTAGAATACCCAAAAGGGGTCAATATTTCTGAGATGCACCTGGCCCTTCCAGGCCTCCATAATGTGCATTTGACATTTTCCAATATCTGGATTGTTCTGTGGTCAGGTCTCAGTGTGGCATGGGAAGGGGGTCAGCAGTTGGAGTTGCAACTCTCCCTGTTGGGTCTCAATCTGCAGAATGACAAAACACAGACATGTGCATCCTCAACAAGGGGCCAGGTGCATCTCAGTCATCTACAGAGTCATCTTCTGACCGCCCACCCCTCCAGAAAAAGCTTGTACTGGTCAAAACACCCTCACCTATCTAGTGCTCATGTTCAAACAAGCAGCACACAGACAAAAAGAAAAGGGGAAGAAGTTTGGGGAAACAGTCCTCTGCTAACCTATTAGTGTTTGACTGTCCTTTTTGGTCTTGACTGAAGAGATGGGGTGCCTGTTTGGGTTCAAAACTGAGAGAAATCAATCGCAGAGTGTGAACTTTGCTGTCCCTGTTACAGGTTTGTGCAAAGTGCTCACCTGTAGTGAGTGCCACTCCCCCTCCCTCCACCCTTGCATGCCACCCTTCACTACCTCCCTCCCCTCCCTCCTCTTTCCTTGCATGCCACCCTTCCCTCTGCTAGGGTGGGTGGGCCATGTCCAGATGCTGGGGGCCCTCCCCCTCCCTCCCCCTTGCATGCTACCCCTCACTACCCCCCCTACTTCCCCTTCCCTTACACACCACCCCTCCTCCTCTCTTCCCTCCCCCTCCCTTCACTATGTCTAGGTGCTAGGGAGAAAAAATTAATATAAGACACTGTCTTATATTCGGGGAAACACGGTATGTGAGAGAGACATTCTAAAGGAATGATTGTCTAAATGTTAGTGTCCAAAGGACTGTGTGTGTGTGGTACTTACCCGAGGGTAAAAATTACATTTGTAGAAAAAAGAGTGAGAGTCTAACAGAATTCTGTAACAACAATATTGAAGTAACAGATTTATTTTATCTAGAGTCAAAGTGAAGACAAAAATAGTGTCCTGTCATAATTGGGTTCAAAACTGAGAGAAATCAGTCACAGAGTGTGGGCTTTGCTCTCCCTGTTACAGGTTTGTGCAAATAGTGTCCTGTCCTGTAGAGTCATCAGGAAGACAAAAATAGTGTCCTGTCATAATTCGTAACAACTGAAAAGGTTACTAAACAAAATCTTGTACATAGTAGCCTCTCTAAAACCTATATATATATCTATATATATACCTATATACCTATATACCACACACACACACACACACACACACCTATATACCTTTTATACCTCTCTCTCTCTCTCTCTCTCTCTCTCTCTCTCTCTCTCTCTCTCTCTCTCTCTCTCTCTCTCTCTCTCTCTCTCTCTCTCTCTCTCTCTCTCTCTCTCTCCCTCCCTCCCTCCCTCCCTCCCTCCCTCCCTCCCTATCTATCTATCTATCTATCTATCTATCTATCTATCTATCTATCTATCTATCTATCTATCTATCTATCCACTTAATCTTTTGCTAGTTGAGCTCTTTTAAACTTGTTCTACATAAAAAAAATTATGGTTTCAACTTTGCAAGCCTCTGGCACCAGTTTATTTTAGTTTTCTTTCAGAGATACCACATTGCCTAACAGACAAGAGCTCTGGAAAAGCAGATAAAGTCTATTTAGACAGTTTCTTAGAGAAAATATATGTGGGAAAACTGAAAGAGAAATATGAACTCTTAAACATCCTCCCTAATTTACTAAAAAAAATTGTGCTGGCAATAAAAAAATTGCTCAGAGCTGTTCTGTCAGAGATTTTTGAGGGGAATTTTTTTCCTTGGGGCACAGGCTGTTGGCAGATGCTTGAGTGCGAGAGAGGTACTCTCTCTCTTTCACTGAAAAGACTAGGGGGTGCCTTGTTATATGGGCATCCAGGCTGGAGTTTTTGTAGGGCTGTGGGAATGATTGGTTGCTGGGGATGGTGACTTGGACTCTGCAGGGGAGTGATGTGACTAGAAGCACTTGTAGTTGGCATCCAATGCTGCTTGAGGTCTCATGGGCATAGCTGTGGCAGTGAAAGCACAATTATTATTTTTTTGCTGCTCTATTTATGACTTTGGGTTACACCACCTTTTTTCTTGGCACAATTTTGCACCTCTCTTAGGGGGTATTTTCATGTTTAAAGGCATCAGTGATGAACTAACTCTGGCCACATCTTGCAATTCACCAACAATGACACTGGCACAGAACCCTATGCCTGAGTTGCACTACCATGTAGCCACTGCACAGCAGCTCCAGAGCTCCAGAGTGGTGCTGTAGTACTGGGATCCTGTACTAGCATAACTGGCCCTTATATCAATGTATCTCTGAAGTACACTGGAGTAAGGGTTGGTTGACTCCCTAACTCAGTTTTCCCTCAGAGGATTGTTCTGTAAATATGTTACTTATAACCAGTGGTGGGATTCAAACAATTTAACAACCGGTTCCAGTGGCGGGATTCTAATAATTTAACAACTGGTTGTTTACAAGCACCATTTTAACAACCAGTTCTAAACATCAGAGACTATGCAGTTGCGGATGTGGATCTATAGAAACCATAACTCATATTCTTCTGGAATGCTGTCTTCACAGTAACCTGCGCATGATTTTAATTCACCCTCTGCTGCTCCCAAGACTTGAGCACTCCAAGTTCCAGGCCACTCGTTTTCTGCTAAGTGACTGTAATCCATCGATCACCTTGGCAGTGGCTAAATTCTTGGAAAGCATTTTAAACACCCGTATTTAAATGTTTTAAAAGTTTTTTCTTTTAAATGGAAATAATTTATATGCCATTAAAGGTTAAAATGAAATGAAATGAAACAACCAGTTCTGCCGAAGTGGTGTGAACCTGCTGAATCCCACCACTGCTTGTAACAGTATTTCCTTGGTATTAATCACACAAAGCTATATAATAGTTCTGCTTGCAGCATGGATCTAGTTCCAAAGAAAAGAAAGACCTAAATGTTATAGTGAAAAAGCCTATCACTGGAGGTACAAGTTTAATTCAAAACTGAAACCTGCATTATCCCCATTGTCTTAATTAGATGGAAATATTTTAAATTTAATGTTAAGAAATTTATAGAACTGTAAAGAAGGTTGTCTAATCTATAACTCCTTGTTATGAACAAAAGGGGGTCTTATTACACTCTGTACAATATTAGTGATAGTAAATTGTCTCTATGGCTGTTTCTGCACAGCCAGAAGCAGTGGCTTCCCACAGGTTTTGATGAAGCCGGTGGAGCGTCGGGACCATTCACATGGTCCCATGTGGGCAGTCCCACCGCTGCCACTGCCCTCAGGGGCAGCTTTGCATGGAGCCACCCAGGGTGTCTGCGAGGGACTTACCTTGCATTCCTCTGCAGCTCCGGGCGGCCGGGAAGACACGCCCATGCTGCCCTCCAACCCTTGGGGGTCACAGGGCAGTGTGGGCGTGTTGTTGCAGCCACTTGGACCTGCAGAGGAATGCAAAGAAAGTCCCTCGCAGACACTGGAGGGGCCAAGAGTGGCGCCCTCACACCGGTGCGGTCCGCACTGCACTGGCGGGAAGACGCCTCTTTTCAAAAACATCACTCAATGAGCGAGGTTTAAAAGCGGCGTCTTCGCGCCACTTGGGGGGCGAGGATGGCGCTGCTGCGATACAGCAGTGCCTCCTGTGCACTCTAGGGACAGCATTTTTTCCATCCCTAGGGCACTGTTATTTGGCCGTGCGGAAACAGCCTATATTAATTATTTATGATTGAACATGCTTTTTACTACCAATGTGAGAAAAAAGAAAAACTAAGAAAAATAACTTTTGAATGACTGTTATCCATTTTGTACTACCTATTAATAAATTTGCATAATATAATATACTAACTTAAAAAATATGAAAAAAATGTTATTTTAGAACACGAGAAAGATATATTAGTATGGAAATTTGTATTTAATTGGTGCTCAACTTTTATCTGTTTAATGATGCATGACAAATCAATAAAAATGGCAAATCAGTGGCACTTAGCCTTGTGTAAATTAGATATAATATATCAAACACTGAATGGCAAATGTTGGCATTGCAAAGCAGAAAATATATATATTTTCCATGTATGGTAGAAATGCACTCAAGCAGATTTCTTTTGGCAAACACTGGGTGATGCCATTTCAAATAGTATAGGATTTAAATGACCTGTTATTCCTGAGTTGTTTTAACTTTATACCATAGCAGAGATCACATATAAGTTCCAAGGTTTTGCACTAAATGAAATAATCACTGATGGTCTTATTTTCACCCACTAATAGAAGAAACCATTAATATCATGAAAAAGGAAAGAGTTGGATCATTTTAGAGAATTATTTATTATATTTAGATTAACAGCCTTAGTAAAGATTGAGAATACACTATTTCTCTGAAAATCAGCATTACAACACATGAAAATGTAAAATGAATTGCTTCCGTTAATAAAATATATTGGGGGGGGGGATTTTTTGATAGTCTTGAATCTAGAGGGACAGTTGTGTGACTTTTCAGTCTTGTCAGTCTCTAATACAGCAAGTAGATCTGTGGACAGAATAGTATTTAGCCTTGTCCACTTCATCTACTTGACTCCCCTAGCCAATCATGTTCAGGCTTATCAAATGATCTCAATTGGATGAAAATACTTCCTGCATTTCCCCATTAGCCCACGGGTAGTGGAGTTTGATCCTCTTTACCCCCATGGGCCCTAATGCCATCAGGACCCATTATTTCGCATTAGGAGGGTTTCGTAAGGGCGCGGGCGATGTTTTAAGATATGACTGTTGTTTTAATTATATGTATGTTTTTAGCTGATGTTTTATCTGTACACCGCCCTGAGCCCTTCTGGGATAGGGCGGTATACTAAATTTAATTAATAATAATAATAATAATAATAATAATAATAATAATAATAATAATAATAATAATAATAATAATAATAATAATAATAATAATAATAATAATAATAATCCAGTAAGTTCTGTGTAAGTATCAACATGACCAATGCCTTTAACTGTGCCAAGGCAAAAAGCAACAATAAATTTGACATGTTGCTATTTTTAAATGATGTATGATCTGCCCATGATAGCTCTGGGGCATTTGTAATCCAAGCAAGTCAGCAACTTGTCACTATGTGTGGCTATACAGCCAGATTCTGAATACCATCACACTGCAATTATAAAACAGCACTAAATATTGCTCATTTTGAACTGGGAACACATATCAATATCCTGATATGAAGTGCTCAGCTTAAAAGGAAGCAAAAATTGCAAAAAGGTAAGTTTCATTTGCTGAATGCCTTAATTGCAACTGTCCCTCTAGATTCTGATCCATTCCTGCTTATATATTTCATATTATAGTCTACACTCATAAGTAATATAGCATTCAAGCTCTGAAATGGCAGATCTTGGAGTCATTTTATTGTGTGGGACATGGTATCCTACTGTGCTAAGCAAAGGGACAAACTTCCATTTTCTGAACTGATATAACCAGAATGGTTTAGTGGTTCAGAGCAGGTGGACTCTTCCATGTGATGGACCCCCCACACCTTTTATACTTCTTCAGGCAGGGAAACCACTCACTTAGCTCCCTCCCCTTTTCCCTCAGGAACTGAGGTGCTTCAGAATGATGGTAGCATAAGATGAAAGCACTTTCCCTCAGCTCTGTAACACACCTCAGAAGGTGAAGAATACCTGTTGACTTATTTCCTTTTCCAGGCACACTCCACACTAAGGCACACTAAAACAAATATACTGAGGCAGAAGTAAAGTTAAACAGAAACACAAATTTAATTAACAGACAGAGGAGATGGAAAAGTAAATGGCAAAGAAAACAGGGTGATTAACTCAGTCCTTTTCTGCACGGGCCAGTAAAGACGGGTTAAGGGTGGGATAAAACCTGGGTTGGGGGGGATAAAACCTGGATAAAACCTGGGTTGGGGGGAACCAGGATAAAACCTAGGTTGGGGGGAACTTCACATGGATCCCACTCCTAATGCGAGTCCGCTTGGTGTTCCCCCCCACAACCTGGGCTTTTCAAGTTGAAGGTGAACCTGATGCCCACAGTATTTTCCCCTCCCAAGCAAACTTTAGCAAAATTGGCTGGTTCCTTTCAGGAGCCTCATACCAGCAGCCCTGCTGGGAATTAGGTGCCCCTACACAGAACAACTCCCCAAGAGGCCACCCCAAATCTCCAGCACAGAGCCAGCTGGGCATAACAGCAAGCCCCATTGAAGCTCACAAAGCCTGGATGCTATTACCAGGAGGGTCTCCTGGAGCCACCTTGAAAGTCTGGTGCCTTTATCTTCAAAAATGTGTAGGCTGCTTACACGTTCAGGCCGTTTCTGCACGGGCTCCATTTGCTCCAGCTTGACGCGCTGGGAGCGCAAAAAAAGGCTTTGCCCCCATTGCTTCCGTTCAAGACAAGCGCCGCTTCGCTGCAACACAGCTACGGGCGACCTGACTCTTCTTCCCTCCCCCCAGGGCGTACGCTGTCAAACTTCTAAACAAATAACCCTTTAAAGGGTTGTTGTTGGGGAGGGAGCGCCTTCGCGGCTGGGTAGTGAACTGCGCCAGCCAGGAAGAAGACGCTTTGTCTCCCGTCTCGCCCACTCCACGGTGTCCTCCTGCGTCAATGCAGGGCGTCAGAGTCTCGCCCACACTGTCCTCCGACCTCCAGGGGTCGGATGGCAGCGTGGGCTGGGCTGCGACGCCCCGCAGGCGACGAGGAGGACACCGTGAGTGGGGCAGGGGAGGGCGCAGACCTCTGCCGGCCTCCCCTTTGCCTCCTCTTTGCCTGCTTTTTTTTCTGCATCGCTTTCGCGTGCGAGCAGGCCTCCCTGCCGGCAGAACTCCTGCCGGTAAAGTAAATTCTCCTCCTGGCCGTGCAGAAACCGCCTCAGAAACTCCCCATTGGGGACTTCCGGTAGGACTCCGTGACAGCTAGCCGCACCTGAGAAGGTAGCGGTCCCAAAACCTTGTTTATTCTAAATTCTTGGGCTTGTAGCGAAACCCAAGAGCCTCTGAAGCAGCGCAAGCAGAGGAAGAAAAGGCGAGAGATCGCTGCGGCACCCCAGCGCCCCAAAAACCCAGCGGGAGCCAGGGGAAGGCTTTTCACTGGGAGAAAAGGGAAGACGCGGGGGGAAAGCGCCATTTACAAGGCAAGGGAACGGTAGCAGAAAGATAGCCGAAGGAGTCAACGCTCTCTTCCACGGAGGGCGGAAACTTTGCCGGGAGAGAAACGGAGAAGCGGAGTAAGAACTAAATATAAATATACCTATAGCAGGAGTGAAATACTAGAAGAAGAAACGTAAAATATAGACGTAACCGCAACTGGGAGGAGAAACTAGGAGGAGAAAGAAAGGATGCCGCGAACTATCGCGAGCCTTTAGAGCCCAAAGGCTCAACAGTTGCTAAAAGCGTAAAAGAAGAAAATAAATAAAGCTGAAAAAGGGTGAGTGCATAAACTTACCTTTTAAATAAAAATAATCCTAACGGACGGCGTTTTGTATGGAAAACACAGGCTTGCCAGAAAGAGGTAATACAATAAAAAAAGGGTTAAAATGAATAGAAAGGACGCACACCCGGAAACAGTTGCAGGAAAAGGAAGGAGGTTACGTTAACGCGAAAAGCAAGCTTGAACACCACTGCTTCCGGCTGATAAACAAAAAGAGTGGAAATTTGAAACCATATGAGTCCAAACGCACTCCATTTGAGTGGCCAAATCCATAAAGAGGACGAAAAAGTAGAGACTGGAAAGAAGAGAGAAAAAAGATAGTGGGACTTCAGCCTGTGAGGTCTAGAAGGGCAAGAGGGAAGCCAAAAGGAGCTTGATTATTATAAGAATGGCCACCAGAGCCAAGAATGGTAATAATGGGAAATAGTGGGAAAGACCCCTGTGAAAGAAACACAACACTGAAATGAATACGACGGTAGGACTGGACTACAGCTTACAGACTTGATAGTCTCCTTTCAGGGAAGATGTGAATGGCAGAATTGAGGCAAACTGGACAAATTAGATCAACGGACATTTGAATCCTTTGAAAAAAAAAGAAATATTAGAAATAAAAAAGGATATGAGCCAAGTTAAGAAGATAGAAACATCGATGGTGGAACTTAAAAAAGAAGTAGGAAGTATAAAAAACGAAATGACAGTAACGGACAGTAAAGTAGAAATTATGAAGAACCAACAAGAACAACTGCTAGACCAAATGGCTCTGATGGAACTAAAATTGAAAGAAAACCAGCTGAGAATAAGAGGATGTAAAGAAGAAGGAAAAGAAGATGTAAGAAGAAAGCTGATTAATGCATTAGGAGAATTTTTGCAAATGGAGGAAGAAGACTTGAATCAGGATATAGAAAAGATCTTTAGAGCAAACTCCAGATTTGCAAGGAATAATCACACACCAAGAGATATAATAATAATTTTTGAAAGGAAAAGAACAAGGGACGAAGTCTTAATGAAGCATTCTAAAGAAAGACTTAAAATCCAGGGACAAGAGGTGATAGTACTGAAAGAAGTCCCGAATCATATTCTAAGAAAAAGGAAGGACTACACCCCCCTAAAGAACTGGTTAAAAGAAAATAATATCGTTTTCTTAGATGGGGATGCTGGAGGGTGTAAGGATTTTATATGGAATTCAGGAAAGAATCTGTTATAGACTCAATACAGTACAAGCACAAGATTTTCTGAACAGAAGAAAAAAATGGGGGAAAAAAGTCTGAAGGAGGAAGAAAAAATCTGTAAGTGATGAAACCATATTTTATGTATAGGTAATGATTAATTGGACCATATAACCATTCTTGTGTCTACTAACACCTTACAATGAATAGTAAAAGGGATTTTATGTTGTTAATGGAAGTAAATTTAGGAGGTGATTTTTTTATTTTTTATATCTATACATCTCTTTCCTCATCTTCCTTTTTTTTTGAAGGAGGGTCAACCCACTTCTTTTACTTAATTTCAGTGTTTTCATACTTTACTCTAATTTTTTTTTTCCAAAACAATTTACATGTATTTATAACATATCTG
Organism: Sphaerodactylus townsendi; assembly: GCF_021028975.2. NCBI lineage: Eukaryota > Metazoa > Chordata > Lepidosauria > Squamata > Sphaerodactylidae > Sphaerodactylus > Sphaerodactylus townsendi. The sequence continues at coordinate 83,179,028 of NC_059431.1, read as the reverse complement.
AATTAATCAACTTGGTATGTAAGAACAAGTCTCAAAGGGAAACTCTTGAATTGTTGGCCAATTCTATAATAACAAACTAACAAAGAAATATGACAGTGGATTTGTTAACTATAAATGTAAAATGGGACTAAATAGGTCCAAATAAAAGGAGGAAGACTTTTAGGTATTTACACCCAAATTCAAAATACTCGAAATAATTTGTGGTAGGTTCAAGAAAACGCATATAGAGAAGAAAAGACAGGAAAATTCATAGAATGTAAAAAACTAGGAATGCTGTTTCAGAGCTTGGCTATGTGAGGCAAAAAAAAAGAAAAGGGAGTGGCATTTTAAACTTTAAAAGAAAAAGTTTGATCCAAGACTGATTATCAAGATCAGACAGAGAAGATATATTGGGATAGAGGTAAGAATAAATAACTTAAAAAACATCACCTATTAATAGAGGGAATAATATGCACTCCAAATAACAAAATAACAAATCTCAGTTCTTTTAAAATATATATGTTAAAAGGAAATAAACAAAATTTTATAAAAAATGCCTAATAATATAATCATAATAATGTGGGAGATGGTCAATGGAATAGTGAACAAATGCAAATGGATAGGAAGGGAAAAAAAAAGACACAACTGAGTGGCGATATTTCCATCATCATTTTGACTTTTATAAATATCTTAAACTTGAAGGATGTGTGGCGAGAGAAAAGAAAGAAATTGCTCGAAGGAATTCTACTTTCTTTTCAAACAGGCATGCTGACAGCCTTACCCGAATCGAGGGGATATGATTTGGGGCGCACAGAGCCATTGAATTTCCTCAAAATGCAAAAAAATAAAATACTACTCCTCGATTGACAGTGTCTGGACCATAACCCAGGTTAGCTGGCAGATCATAACTAAAAAAAAAAGAACAAAAAGTGGTGAGGATATAACACCCATCAAAAAAATTGGCTGCTAAGCAAAATAAGAAAAGTATTTGAAACAAAATGAATTAAGAATGAAAGAATTTCTTTTTCAGGTAAATAAATGGATCAGTATGAAGACAAAAAGATAATTTGGGAGGTTAGTAGAAAGGCATACATGCCAGGAGGCATATTTATACAAACAAGAAGCAAGGATTAAGAGAGAGAACAAGAACAAGAGCAAAAAGAAAAATAACTTCAGAGGAATTAGGATAAGCTAGAAAAAGATTTTGATTATGAGACCAGAGAATAAAAAAATTAGAAAGAAGATACAAAATTTGAAACAAAAAATAGATCTAAAAATACCTAAATTGAGATAGTGAAAAACCTAAAATTTTTTTGAAACAGAGAGATTTGAATGGGGCAACAAAACCAGGAAAGTGGTTGGTCACAAAAAATTAAGAAAAGAAAAGAAAAAAGAATCAAGGACCTATAAAATAACGGATTAGGGATAAAAATTATAGATCATTACAGATGAAATTAAAATAGAAAAAAACATTTATAGAATATTATGAGGAACTATATAAAGAAGGAGGAAAATCTATACACCTAATAGAACAATATTTAAAAGAAATGAAAACCCCAAAGATAAATGTAGAAGATCTGGAAGAGTTAAATAAGAATATAACAAGAGAGGAGATTATATGTAATTAACAACCTACAAGATGATAAAGCCCCCGGTCCGGATGGCCTGTCACCAAAATACTATAAAAAAGATGAAAGAAATATTATTACCAACATGTTAGCAACTGTTTTAATGAAGTGTTGGAGGGGAAAGGAATACCAAAGACATGGGAGGAAGCTTTTATCACACTGATTCCAAAAACTCCACAAAAAGCATTGGAAGTATCAAATTACAGACCTATATCCCTTCTCAATGTAGACTACAAGATATTTGCAAAAATTTTAGCAGAACGATTAAAAAAGAAATTTCTGAAAGAATACATTGGAGAAGACCAGGTAGGGTTTATGTCAGGAAGAAGCAGTAGAGAGAATATAAGATTAGTAATTGACATGATAGAGTACCTAAGCCACAAACCAGGGAAAAAAGCAGCTCTAGTTTTTCTAGATGCTGAAAAAGCCTTCGATAATGTAAGTTGGCAATTTTTGAACAGTGTCATAAGAAAGATAGGAATAGAAGGTGAATTCAAAAAAGCAATTGAGACAATATACAAAAATCAGTGGGCATCGATACTAATAAACGGAAACCCTACAAATAAATTTAGTATAAATAAAGGTACTAGACAAGGTTGCCCCTTATCACCAATACTATTCAATATACAATTGGAAATTCTGGGACGTAAAATAAATGAAGATAAAAACTGGAAAGGAATTAAAGTTAAAGATTGTGAATATAAATACAGGGCATTTGCGGACGATCTAGTCCTATTTGTAGAAGAACCAGCAGAAAATATACCAATAATACAAAAAAAATTGACTGATTTTGGGAAAGTTTCAGGATTTAAAGTAAATAATGAGAAAACAAAAATATTGACAAAAAACCTGACAAATGTTGAAAACACACAACTTCAGGAAAATACGGGATACAAGGTGGAAAAGAAAGTGAAATATTTAGGTATAATATTAGAAAATCAAAATAACGCATTATACGAAAATAATTATAAAAAGAAGTGGGCAGAAGTAGAACAGGACATAGAAAGATGGAACAAATTAAATCTATCCTTTCTAGGGAGAATAGCGGTGATAAAAAAATAACATCATGCCCAAACTGATGTACATCTTCCAAAATGTACCAACAATGTTGACCGCAAAAACAATCGAAAAATGGAAAAGAGCATTAGTAAAATTTATTTGGAATGGGAAAAGATCGAGAATAAACTACCTAACACTAATAGATGAAAAAGCAAGGGGAGGGTTAAAATTATCGGATTTACAGGCTTATTACGATTCTAATATGCTAGTCTGGATTACAGACTGGATCTTCTTAAAAAATCGCAAGATATTAACATTAGAAGGATACGACTTAGTAAAAGGATGGCATGGATATCTGTGGCCAGTAGGAGAAGGAAAAGATAATAAAATCTTCCAAAACCATTATGTAAGGAAAATATTATGGAACATATGGGTTAAATATAAGAGACGACTTTATCAGAAAATGCCCAGATGGGTTTCGAGGGCAGAAACGCTGCAGATAAAAGAATATAGCAAGGATTGGAATTGGCCATCATATGAAAATACAACAAACATAATAAATAACGGCATTGAATTAAAAAAGAGAGAAGAAATTCTTAATAAGGAAGCTATTTGTCATTGGTATACGTACCACCAACTTTATGAAATTTTCAAAAAAGATAAAGTAAAATTGGATAGCCAAAAAAAAAGAACGAATTTGATGATTTGATTAGTAGAGGAAACAGAAAATTAATTAGTAGAATATATAAATTACTGTTAAGGTTTAAAACAGAACAAAATGAAGTTAAGGAAGTGATGTTAAAATGGTCTTTTGACCTAAAAAAATATATATCACTAGATGAGTGGGGGGAAATTTGGAAACGGCAAAACAAATTTACACTATCTACAAATTTGAAGGAAAATTTCATAAAGGTCTACAACAGGTGGTACTATACGCCAGTAAAACTGTCGAAAATGGATAACAAAAAAAATGACAAATGCTGGAAATGCAGGATAAAGGAAGGCTCTTATATCCACATGTGGTGGAGTTGTAGGTGTATAAAAAAATATTGGAAGAAAATAGCAATACAAATGCGAAAGATATTGAAGACGAAAGTATGTTTAAAACCAGAAATATTTTTGTTGGGATTGATTAAAGACAAAAAAATACTAAGGAATGATATTCTCTTCCTCTATATGATAACCGTGGCTAGAATAGAAATTGCAAAGTGCTGGAAAAAGAAAGAAACACCATCTGTGAAAAAATGGGAAGAAAAGATGCAAGAAATAATGGACCTGGACTTATTAACTTGGAGACTGAAAGACGACGTAGAAAGATTCTAAGAAATCTGGAAGCCGTTTAAACATTATTATAAGTTATAATATTTATATTTGATTTAGAAGTTAGAGGGATGATTGCTATAGGTCAGGAGTAAATTAAAACTCTTGGGAGTAAGGTTTTTTTTACCGCAAAGTGACTCCATGTTTTATTCTTTAAGCAAGGATGTATAGAAAGAAGACAGTAGAAGTCTTTTTTCTTTTATTATTAGTTGAACAATTGTATAACCAGAGAGAAGCATATAAATACAAAGCATGGAAGAAGAGATAAGATTCAACCCTAAATGAAATTATGTAAAATTTATTTTCTTCTGAGTAGAAATCAATTTTGGAATGAAATATGTTGAAATGTTTTTTGATCTGTGTAAAATCTGTATTGCTTTTAAAATAACTGTAATTTGAAATTCTTAATAAACTTAAAAAAGAAAAAAGAAACTCCCCATTGGCTACAATGGAGCCAAGGCACTGCAAAGCAGAGAAAAGTTAATTAATGTTTCCCACCATAGAACTTGCTAAACAGCCTAGCAGATTCTGTGCTCTGCAGTTGCTCCATTGTAGCCAATGGGGAATTTCTGAGTGTGTAAGCACTGGCTGCACACTTTTTAAGGTAGAGACACCAGACTTTCAAGGCCTCCTGGTAATAGCATCCATGCTTGGTGAACTTTGATTCTGGGGGAAGTGGGGAGGGGGTTGAGAGAGTTCTGGGAGAACTCAGCCAGCAGGCTTCATGTGCAAGAGTGGGGAAACAAAATAAGCCTTTTGGGGCCCATAAAATTGAATCCCCAGAAGCAAAGCTCACAAAGCCTGGATGCTATTACCAGGAGGGTCTCCTGGAGCCACCTTTAAAGTCTGGTGCCTTTATCTTCAAAAATGTGCAGCCTGCTTACACACTCAGAAACCCCCCATTGGCTACAATGGAGCCAAGGCACTGCGAAGCAGAGAATCTTGGTCAATTCCCTGGGGTGCCTGTCAGGAGTGCACTTTTAAAGCTAGTGGCACCAATTTTAGGGGATCACCTGGAGACTGTCCTGATGATACCATCCAAGTTTGGTAAAGTTTGGTTCAGGGGGGCCAAAGTTATGGACCATCAAATGGGTAGCCCACATCTCCTGTCAGCTCCCATTGGAAACAATGGGGGATGGGGCACCCCCTTTTGGGGCCCATAACTTTGCCCCCCCCCGAAACAAACTTCACCAAACTCAGGTGGTATCATCAGGACAGTCTCTGGACAATACTCTGAATTTTTGGTTCTACTAGCTAGCTTTAAAAATGTGCCCCTGCAGGCCAAAATGCAAAAAAAAAACAATACAAAAAAAAAAATCAGGACCCGAATTTTTCAGGTATACCTGAATATTCGGGTATATCCAAACATGTTATTTGTCTTATTCGGGCATACAGATAATTTTATGCCTGAATAAATCTGAATCTTACCAAATTTCTAGGATACTGACCAAGCTGCCCATCGGTGGGAGGTAAGTTAAAAAAAAAAGACGTGCCTCCATGCGAAGGTGCGTACCCCGGCCAATGCATTGTCAGTCCACAGGACAGACAATCATGCTAATGGCCTGGTGTGAGGATAGGTTCATGTATCTCTCTTGCAACCCACTTTAAATTTGCTGTGCAGAAAAGGCCACAGCTCCAGCTGTGGATAATCATGTGATTCTGCACATCACATTGTTCCTATGTAGCAGCTGAGTTCTCCAGCTAATGCTTACTTACATGTTCCAAAGCACAGCAGAGGCTCAGAAGATACCACTAGCACAGCATCTCTTGTTTTGCCATCAAGTCACAGCTGACTTTTGCTGACCCCAGTGAGGTTTTCAAGGCAAGAGACATTCAGAGGTGGTTTGCCATTGCCTGTCTCCAAGTTGTGATCATGATATTCCTTAGAGCAGGGGTCTGCAACCTCCGGCTCCGGAGCCGCATGTGGCTCTTTCAGCCTTATACTGCAACTCCGCATGGCCTGGAGGTTGGAGGGCAGTGTGGGCATGTCCATCCAGCCCTCCAGAGCAGCACTGGAAGGAAAGGTGAGTGGAGGGGCCAAACCCGAGGCGGCTCCATGCGCAGCCGCCTCTCCGGCTCGGTAGATCATCAGGGCCGTGGAAAACAGGCCCAAATGGCTCTTTGGGTGGTAAAGGTCGCCGACCCCTGCCTTAGAGGTTTTCCATTCAAATACTTACAAGGGTCAAAGCTGAGAATGTGTGACTGGTCAAGGTTTCCATGGCAGATGTGGGATAAGAAGCTGGGTTTCCCAGGCCCTATACCTTAACCACTACACAATGCTGGCTCTCAGCAGAAATATGGGACAAATTCCAGGCCTGATAAAAAGCTGACTAGTGGAAACAGGTGCAGCTTCCAGACACACAGATGCACACGCTTCCCATCAACCAAGCATGGACAAGGCCACAGGGGTATGAGGACTGACCTGGTGTCATGGCTGTAAGGCCAATTGTGCAGTTCAACAGGCTACGGAAAGGCTACTTGGGAGGAGCTGGGCTGGCTCCAAGAAAGGGGGTCCGGGATAAACACAGTAGCAAATAGAGAGGGGCAGGAGAAGTTAGTGACAAGGAATGCAGTTGGGAGAGGAAGAAGTACAAAGACAGAAACTGTGGGCAGAATAGAACACCTGCCAAGCTGAATGGCCTGCCTTGGAAGGCCAAATATAAAAAGGTCGCTCTGAGGCTGAGCACAAAAGGAAGTGTGGCCACAACAACTGAGTGCAGTTAAGCAAGGGTTTAACTGCACAGTAGTAGGTCATGAATAAAGTGGAACAGAATGGTGAATCTGACCTGTTGATTCTTCAGTGCAACTATGGAAAGGACTTTTGACAGTCTTCTCCCTCTGTACTAGTTTTTCCTCTGAGCGTAAATATATTCTCTAGACAAGTACTCAATGTATCTGATGAAGTAAACTCTAACTCACAAAAGTTTATGCTAGTATACATTTTTTTGTCCTTGTGGTGGCATGGCCCTTCTGTTTGATTTTCCTCACATTAAGGAACCTAGCTAGCAAAAAATTGGAGGAAGCTTATTTTTTAAAAAAATTCCTTCCTGCTGTGGAGATAGTAGTAGGCTTTTTTCTCAAAAAATATTGAGAGGTTCTTATGGTTTTTAAAAACCTCACAATAGCTCAAAGGAAATTAAAAATGACAAGCTTAATGAAAGGCCTGTGACAACGCATGATTCATTTGGGACTTCTGTCTTCTTTAGTCAAACAGTGTTTTTAAGGGTTTTCACAGTGTTTCAGTTATCCAGTGTTTCAGTTATCCAGTCTTAACAACCCATATTTTTTTCTTTAGCTTTATGAAATAACAGAAAACTTGGGCTAATAATGTATTAGTTATTATCAGACCAGATACATCTACTGGTTTATTTTCAATGGTTTATTTGCAGATCATTTCCTAATTTTTATTCTCATCTGAATTCAGAGTCTAGAACAGGGGTGTCAAACTCGTGGCCTCCAAATGCTCATGAACTACAATTCCCATCAGTCCCTCCCAACATGAGCATTGGCTATACTGGCAAGGGCTGATGGGAATTGTAGTTCATGAACATCTGGAGGGCCGCGAGTTTGACACCTGTGGTCTAGAATAATGTGTTTTATCATATATTTCAATGATAAATTCTGGAATAGATAAATTTCTTGCATTTTGCTTTTGATTCCATTGATTGGAGAATGTGTTGGAAACTACCCATCAGCCATATAATCCTATTGTTGTTTACCCCACTTTTAACAGCTCAACCAATATGAATTTTGGAAAATCTGTACAGATGATGGTTTGTTGGGGGGGGGGGAAGGGAAAGGAGATTGTAAGTCCCTTTGAGTCTCCTTACAGGAGAGAAAGGGGGATATAAATCCAACACTCTCCTTCTGCTTCTTCCAACTCTCCTCCATCTTCATACTCTCCTTCTAACTCTTCCCCACCCCTAGCCACATCTTCCTACCCTCCCAGCACCCCAAGCCTTATCTTGCCACCTTTTCCTACCCAAAGCATCACCTTGCCACTTCCCGCACTCCAATACTAACCTTCCAACCCTCCCCCATTCTAAAATTCACCTACCAACCCTCTCCCTAACCCAAATCACACTTTCTAACCTTCCAACCCTCCCCCATTTTCATACTCACGTTCCAACCATCCCCCCACCCTAGTCAAAACAGGTTGCAAGGTAAACACTTCCTAATGTGTTAGAAATAAGAAGAATAAAAGGAAAAGTAGGCAGGGGATGAGAAGAAGGGGGCAGCATCTATGGTGCAGGGACTAATTTTTTGAAAATTCATTGAGAGCATGTATAACAACTTTGAACCTCTAGTTGTGTGCCCTGCATAATTCCAGGGAACTCACCTTTTATATGACTTATGGTTTGTGTAGCTATTATGTTTACAGCTTCTTGTTTCTCTGTTCCTAAAAATTCATTCCACTCATTCATAATTACAGCATGACAGAGATTTCTGCTTGCCAAGAGGGTCACACTTTAATAAGCAGTTAGCATATAATTTAATTGTAAGCATTTTAACAAAACAGCTCACAAGCAGGAAACAAGACTGTGTTACAATAAAAAGGGCTATTACGGGATTTTTTTTGTTTCTTGTCTTAAATGGGATGCCCAAGATAATTGCTTGAATGCCAGAGAATCACTGTTGATTTCACTCACAAATGCTGTTTATTTTATTGAAAACAGCATGCCAAAGTCTGATTAAAAGAGATCAGAGCAAAATAAACAGAACAGAACAAACACAAGAATGTAGATGTGTATTAGTAATGCAACATGAATTGTTCTGAGGTAAGCTTTGGAAATTCTCTGGAACTTACTGTATTCTGACAGTGGGCTGAGGGGAAAATCTTTCTCACCTATCATTTTAGAATACACTCAGGCTTTTTAGAATTCCTGCCTGCTGTCAAACGAATCTGAATTTAGTCCCTTGTAGTGGTGGGCCTGCCCAGCAGAGTCTTATAATATTGCTTCAAACAACTGGGCCAGGAAAATTCAGACCCAAATGTTTTTAAACATTTAAAATTGGATTGAAAATGTTAGGTGCACTCATGTTCTCAAACTTCTTTCCCGTTGCATGAAGATGGTGAGACCTTCTCTGACAAATGACCACACAACCACGACAGGCTTGGAAAAATGGATTGGGCCGCAGCCCAATTTATTAATTATTAACATAATTATATATAACTATATACACTATATACATGAGAAGCTGGGCAGCAGACAGGTCGCAACATCCTGTGATCCCCAATCTCCATTGGGGACCACCGCAGGAAGCCGGGAGCCCCAGGGGCGAACCCCCGGCTCAACCCTTCCTGCAACTGCTGAGGAGGTGGGCACCGGTTAAGCCTAGCAGCTGCCTACCAGCCCACCATCCTCCCCAAGCTTGCTGGGGTGTCAGGCACCGACTAAGCCTACTGGCCGCCTACCGGCCCGACCCAACCCCACTCCATGGGGTGTCGGGCACCGGCTAAGCCTATCGGCTTGCCTACCGGCCCGCCACACACCCCCGGCCCTTCCGCAGGGCACAAGCATGGGAGAAGACCAGCCGGATGGCTCTGCTTCTCCCCAGACGTTGCGATCCCGTCGCCAACCGCCACGAGCTGCCTGTAAGAGAGTATGCCTTATGGACTGTAGCCACAAGTCCATACCCCACTGGGAGAGATGAACTCCATCAGACAAGTACAGGGCATGATTTTCATGCGTGATATCGGGATGATGTGCCACAGCACCCCCCAAAGATAACACCAGCTTGGCCGCCGCCTTGTCCACTTTACGCCTCGCTCTGTCCACTCTGTTGGGCTTGTCAGCCCCTCTCCAGCGGATCCTCTGTAAGAGTCGGGACCAGATCAAGATTGTCTCTGGGAGGTGACGGTGAAGATCCTTTAAGGTGCTGTCCACCTTCCACATTAAGTCAAGGCCAGATGTGGCCGGCAGGTCATTCTCACCCAGCTGGATCACCAGGACGTTGGGGCGACCAATGTGGAAAGCATAATTGCATACAGCATACTGCAGCTCACCCCAGTGCATGCCGCTCTGTCCCAGCCAGGCGATGCCTATCATGGGGTCCAAACCCAGGTTCTGGCCCCAGCCAGATGAAGAGACCTACCTGCCTGCCCTCTCCACCACGCTGTGCCCCATAATCCACACCCGTCGGAAGACAGTCTGCTGCAGCTCTAGCGACACTGCAAGCAAAGAATCAACAAGTCAAATGAGGATGGACATACGCCCGAAAAGCTCCCGAACACCACCTGCCCAAGGCTCGTATCTCGTCTGGGGCCCTGCCCTCCTGAGCTGCGGAGGTGGCTGCACCTATATGAAAGGAATGGAGTCCAAATTCGTTAGCCAGCAGCCCCAGCTGAGCCAAGCACCCTCGAAGGATGGCTACCATCTGGAACCTGGTCATCGGGGAACTGTCCCTGTGAATGAAAAGCATGCCCCCTTGTTGGGGTCTGCAGGGCAGCCAAGCTGTCAATGAAGCCAGTGGGCATATTACGTCGCCCAGAAGGGCTGGCATGGTGACCCAGGTGCCGTGACCCAGCTGATCTGTTTTTGAGTGGGCCAATCACGCGTACGCGCGGTTGCCCGACAGCACCAAGTGATGCACTTGCAAGACCTTACCAGACCGCCTCACCTGGGAGGGGGCCGCAAGCTTGCCTGGCCTGAAGGCCCCGTGGTGAGCTGTGTGAAAAGCTGCCGTGAACAGCAACCTCTTGTAGTCTGACGAACAGACCCGATACAGAGTGCCCGTGATCGCACGGAGCACCTCCCTAGTAATCGGGTGTCTCAAGTCCCTCTGGGCAGGCCCTGACCAACGCCAACTTGCCAGCATTCTGCGGACCACAAAGGCCGACGTCACATCAGGGAAGCCAGAGATCCTACAGAAGAAGGCAATCCTGCCAGGTGAACCCCTATGGTACGAGGGTGCAGCCCTTGGCCACGAAGGTGCACTAAATATTCTAGAAGCAAGCCCGTGTCCACCCCACTGTGAATGGGGCGCCCAGCAGCTGCTGCAAATGTCTGAAAAGCCTGTACTGCCTTATCATACTGCCGGTAAGTGGCCGGAGCTAATGAACTTAATACACCTGTGATCACGGTCCACTGCCAAGGTTCCATAGGGCCACTGGCAGGGCCTCCGGGAACTCCTCCGCCCCTGGGGCCAGGCACCTGAAGCGATCCACCTGCTGGCGAGAGAGAGCATCAGCAATGTCATTATTCAGGCCGGGTATAAAAGTAGCTTTGAAGGAGATGTTGTGCACCAGGCTCGTAAGCACCAAATCCCTCACCAGCCGCATCACCCGGTCGGATTTGCACGACTGGCGGTTCACCACTTGAACAACCGCCTGATTGTCACACTAAAAGAGAACCCGTTTGTTCCGCCACCTGTTGTGCCATAAGTGCACCGCCACCACAATTGGGAACAGTTCAAGGAAAGTCAGATCCCTGGTGATGCCCTCCTCGTGCCATGCAGCAGGCCATAGGCCCCATGCCCACTTTCCCTGAAAGTAGATGCCAAAACCATGTGCTCCCAAAGCATCGGAATGCACCTGCAGGTCACGGCCCGGTTCCAGCGACGACTGCCATAGGGAAACGCCATTGAATCATGACAGGAAGTCCTGCCACACCCTCAAATCCTCCTTAATGCCCTTAGTGATCCTGATGTAATGATGTGGAGCTCTGACCCCCGAGAGGGACCTGGCCAACTGGGCGCAGAATGCCCTTCCCGGCATCACCACCCTGCAGGCGAAATTAAGGTGCCCGAGTAAAGAGTGAAGGAATCGAAGCTTGCACTTCTTAAGTGACAAGGCAGTAGTTATAATGCATCCCAGCGTCACAAGCTTCTCCTGAGGGAGTGAGGAGGTGCCCTGGCCAGTGTCTAATTGGATACCTAAGTAACTGAGGACGATGGCTGGACCCTCCGTCTTGTTGGGCACCAAGAGAACACCTAGCTCCTCCGCCAAACTCTGAAATGCGCTCAAGGCTGTCCTACATTCCCCAGTACTGTGCCGCCCCACAAAGAGGAAGTCGTCCAAGTAATGGGTGGCCAGCCCTGAGGGGACCCTCTGCGTAAAGGCCCACTCCAGGAAAGAACTAAATGCCTCAAAAGCAAAGCATGCTACTGCGCATCCCATGGACATCGCCTTACCTACGTACCACTGGCCCTGGAAGTGAATGCCCAGTAACTCAAAATCCCGAGGGGAGATTGGTAAGAGCCGGAAAGCAGACTGGATGTCACATTTGGCCAGCTCCGCCCTGGGACCAGCCTTCCTAATGAGGCTGATTGCTTCGTCTAGGGTGGCATAGCATACTAAGCACCTCTCAGGGTCGATAAAGTCATTCACAGAGTCGCCTGGGAGGTAAGAGAGGTGTTGAATCAGCCGAAATTCTCCCGGTGCCTTCTTGAGGACTATGCCTATGGACGAGACCCTCAAAGACTCCAAAGGAGGATGGTCAAATGGGCCTGCTATCCTGCCCACCTCCACCTCCTTCTTTAGCTTTTCTGCTACCACCCCGGGATGTTCAGCAACCGATTTCAAATTGGGGGTGAAGTAAGCCTTTCTCGGGCCCAGATAAGGAATCCTTAAATCAGAAGAAAAACCGTCCCACAACATCTTGGCCATGGGCCTCTCAGGATAGTGTTCTAACCATCTCTCAAGGGCCGGTAAGTGAACTGGGGTCGGCGCCAAAGTCCTTAATGAGGAGGGAATCTCAACGCTTTTGAGAGGCAGCTGCACTGCCCTGGCTGCTGCTTTCTTTTTGGATCTGGCCAGAGCCAGGGTTCCGGCTCTGACGAAAGGGCTGCCGAGGGGAAGCCTTCGTGCACTGCACCCTGGTGTGTGCACCCTCACAGTTGGAGCAGGAATGCTCATACCTGTATCTAAAACGCTGACAAGAACCCTTGTTAAATTCCCAACAAATCCCCTTTGCCGTAGTCCTGTTAACGGCCAACCCTTTCTGTACTTTTTTGCCTGCCCAGCCCTCACCGGCTCCTCTTAGAGCTGGGTGAACTACTACCATCCACGTCTGGTCATGGATGAGATCCCATCTAAAGCGGCTCTTGTGGGATGCATTCTTCTGTACTGCCTCGTCATAAGTAATGGCCGCACTCTCACCTGCCAGATTGCCAGCCCGGAGGACATGAGTCATGTGGGCTACCAGGTGCCAGGCCCTTAAAGGGTAGGCAGCCGAAATCAGGGCCAGATACTCACTATAGCCCCTTAGCCAATTATCGAACGTGTGGTCTGCTGCAGGGCGCCCTCTCCCCTTGATACCAATATTCCCCTGTTGCCTGCATCTCGTCATCCTCTGATGACTCACTGGAAGTGGAGGAGCTGGGAGACCATCGAGACGAACAAGAGTGCCGCGAAGATCATTTCCTCCTGCGGCTTTCGCGCTCCGCTGTCCCCACCGACGCATCGACCGACGTCGAAGCGCTCACAGGAGGGGAAAGCTGGAGAGCAGGGGCCGGATGACCCGTCGCATCCTGCTCCCCTGCTAAGGCCGCTGCTGAAGACGTAGATAGATATTTATTATTACGGCCTTTTGGCCAGCCAATAGTTTAAAATCAGAGTACATGTGAATACATAGCACTCCACTTATACAAAAATATAATATAAATTAAAATCCATTATAAAATCGATTAATAAATAACATTAGCTTCAGGCATTATTACAGTCCTCATCACACAGTGCGGCTCTTTGTTTTAATAGGGAACTACGCTTGTTGTGCACCAGTATACAAAATTTAGCTACCTTCTGTGAAATGGCAGAAACACGATCTTCTAATAATATTCTTACAGAGTTCGTATCTGAGTTATCTATGAATGGATATACATGACGTGTTAACAATGGTTGGATCAACAGCTTCCTTTCACCTTCATGTAACTTGCAATGCAGTAAGATATGTGACATTGAGTCTACTTCCCCTGAGCCGCACACACAGGTTCTCCTGTGCCTTGGAATATTTTGGAATCATTCCATCAGATTAGCTGACGGGAAGGCATCGAAGCGAGCCCTAGAAAAAGCCCATCGGCTTCTTGCTGATGTTATTACAGATAGATAAGGTGCAGCTGAAATACCTATCCATGATTTTAGTGGTTTATATAGAACAGGTAGCCGGGGAAAATCTGTTTGCATCTCAATGTCAGTAAGACGTTGGTGGACCATACCCATTGCTCTGCTACTTCCAATCTCCAAAAGTTGCATTGGATCAAGACCACACTGTCTAAGTTTTGATATAATCTTTTCTAGCCATCCAGGGTAGGGTGTTGCTGCCAATAATGAAGGCATTAATCCCTGGGGACAGGAAAGCACTTTAAGCCAGTATTTGATGGTTAATTTCCAAAAGATGGTCTCAACTTTGGCCATCCCTGCTTCTTGCCTTAATACCACATTGGCTGTACATTTCGGTGTATTAAACAAGTATCTCAGAAAAATCGATAGGACTGCTGCTGAAGACGTAGATGGCCCCGGGTCGTCCACCCCGGCCGAGGCATTAAGACTCCCTGATGACCCGCCCAGGGCCTGCAACAAGTGAAGGAGCGTGTCCGCCAAGCTCCTCATTAAACTAGTGTTGGGCCCTGGCTCCGCTGCTACCGCGCTGCCCGACGTACTGGGGTGCGGTTCAGGAGCCCGGGGTTGCTCCACGGCCGTGGAAGCTGCCCCCTTAAGGTTGGCTCTGATCCCCCTCCCTATTGGGGATAATTGTAAACCCTGTGCATCTCTCACGGTCTTGGACCGGGCCGCCGCGCCGACCCTACCCACCACCGGGTCCGGTTCGGCCGTTCCCGGGCCTGTCTGGGCCCTCACTCTATTCAACAGGGCTCTCGCCCGGGCCAATGGGACCCGCTCGCCTCCTGGTGACTCGTTACTCTTACTGTGCTTCGGAGGCATGATCGAAAAAAGGCAAACACGCAACCGCGAGGCCGATGCCAGAAAGAAAGTGGCAGGAATAGAAAAGCACGATGGAGGGTGAGGTTTGGGGGGTGGGGGGTGGGATAAGACTATAGGGTAACGATCTGATAAAGTGACGAAGAAAAGAAAAAAGGGGAGGGGTTTTTTAGTTCTCCCTACTCTGCTACCCTTAACAAGAAAATAGGCTGAGTCCCTTTGCAGGGATCACAGCCTGATATCACCAATCGCTTCTTCTTGGCCTTAAGCTCGGAACTCAAAGATGAGGACACCACGCCGCTGCTGAGTCTCGGCTGCCAAGAAGGCCGAGCTCAGGGTGTGGTGCTCTCTCATACTTTGGCTCCTCCCGCCTTTTAGGCCTGGAGCCAATCGTTGCAAACCTTGTGCATGCTTGGTCCCAAGCAATGCCTTTGCAAGCAACCCTCATTGCCTCCTTGCTCACCACAGCCGCAATGACTGCTCCCGGTGATTCAGTTGCTGCTATTTCTTCATTCATCGTTTTTGTTATCTGTTATCAAATCAATTTCAATCCTGACCGTCATTACATACACTGTGCCTGGATAACTAATATTTTGTGCTTGAATGCTGATTAACTTGCAGTGAAATTCTTAGCATATTTACTGGGAAATAGGCCCCATTAAACTCAATGGGGTTTACTCTTCAGCAAACGTGTTAAGGTCTCCAGCCCTGATGTTCTTGGAATTGATTTACCAACAGTTTACCATCATTATCCTCCTGATATCAGTACCCTAATGCTAAAGCAAGCAAAGTCAGACTTTCTGGCCACAACCATTTCACCATGAGTTGTCCCCTTTGCTTTGATGTCATATGTGAACACTGATCTTTGAGCCGGTTGTTACAAGGCATGACTTTGATTGACCAGATACAGTTTGCAAGTTACATGTTGTTTTCTCCTTAACCAGCAAATTAGATTACTGGGATATAAGATTTCAACATTTAATTTTTATGATAAACAGATGCTATTACACATATGCCCTGACCTGGATAGTCCAGGCTAGACTTTATCAGATCTCAGTAGATAAGCAGGGTTGACTCCGGCAAGTATTTGGATGCATGACTTCCAGAGTTGTGATATGACGGCAGGAAATTGCAAACCACCTCTGAACATCTCTCACCATGAAAACCTCATCAGTGGTTACTTAAGTCAAATGTGACCAGACAGCAAAAAAAGTTACATATATTCAATTTTTCATACTACATTTGCTAGCATATACCATGTCTATAACACAGTGTACAGATATTTGACAGGAAAAAAAGTTGTAGTATATTAAATATATCTACTCATTCCTTCTTCACTTTAAACATCCACAGCATTATCATCTACTTTAGGGCCATTTGTATTCTAAGCAGAAAGCTGTTCTAGAGATGGCCATTAAATGCAATTCTACTACTTATTCAATAGGTGGGAGAGGGGCCCTGTTCCTTATGAACAATAAATTGCACTCCTGTTAAACTTTCTGCTAAACAAGGAGTTATACTTCTATTAAAACCCAATTAAACATGTGTCACAATTAATGGATATAATTAAAACAACTGTAGAGGGTAAATGGTTCAAAGCACAGCAGATTAAAAAAAAAGGTTTTGCGTCCAGCTAGGGAAAACACCCAATCTTAGATACCAGGGAAAAGTTTCCTTCTTATGCCAATTCAAAGAAGAGTGTGGATTAGATAATATTTGATTTCTACCATCTAAACAGGCACTACTGCACCATCAAAGGCTGCGCAGGGAAAAACAGGGCCCCTCCCTGGGGACTCCCTCCCCCACTCTTACCAGTAGCTGTAGCTGCGAGGCTGAACAGGCCTCCAAAACAATGCAGCAACTTAAAGCCAAGAGAGCCCTAAGCAACTCTAACTAGCTGAGTGAGGGAAGGAAAGGTGGCAAATAAGGCGGCGCCTCACTCAGTCTCTTTCAAAAGCCTAGTCAAGGGATCCAGAGGGAAAATCCTCTCTTTTTTGTCCGATTACTGCCACCGCAGCCCTTTATAGGCTGCCAGGCCCCCGTCACGTGGCAGTTCCACGCCACATGACTGCCTCAGCCGGCTGGCAGGGACAAGGAATTGCACTCCTTCCTCCCCCACTGGAACGGCTGAAGCCTGGGATGTGATTTCTATCATCAAAACAGGCACTACTTAACTTGCATATATATTGGTAAGCTATGTTCTGCCCTCCAAGTGAATCTGTTTTTGGTGCCCTGTACTTGTCAAGGCAGAGTGGGGGAAACACAAGCCAGGTTCAACAATTTAAACAATAGGTTTATTAGGAGAATTAAGACCCTAACTCCTCCCTTGGGTCTATCTAAATCAAAGTACTTGCTTGTCTTGAGCAGATTTGAAGCTGTAGACTGTGACTTCTCTTGGTTGCTTTCAAGAAAGTCCACTGTGTCTTGCTTCCTTTTAGTTCTTTCAGCCTTTGTCTGGTTCTAATTGCTGTTAACCTTAACTTGTGCTCTGTATATCACCATAGGCTCCAGCTACCCTTGGCACCTCCACCTCGCTCTGGCTGACTGGCTGGAGCTAAAACAGGGGATTGCTGGGTAAAGAAGGAAGACTGCCTCCTGGGATAACATCTTAAAGGGACAGTGGCTAATTGAAATTCCCTCCCATTGAAGACTTTACAATGAACTAAACCCATGCTAATTATGGGGAAACTGAAGCTTAATGGGGAAATAACAAAAGTCTCTGTGGGGGCATGACAAGCTAATTACATCAATGCATAGATCACATCTACATCTGTGTGTAGATATGGCTGTAGAATCATTGATATGTACATAGGTCAATTCCGCATTGCATAAAAAAGATGTCTGTGGGACATCTTAAAAAGAAGTGACTTCTAGTGTGCTTTCCAGACAGCAAAGGCATCGGGGGGGGGGGGGGGCTGTTTTTTTGTATGACCAATTTGTTCTCTGGTCAGTTTCACTCTCAACTTATGCCCAACATTTTGTGCGCAGTTGAAGGAATTCTTCCTGCCAGCATTTGCTGAAGGTTGCCCCAGGACGTTTGCTGTGCAGGCTCCAAACCTGGGCAGCTTTTCAGCCAGAAAAGTACATAGTTTTACTCTGCTGGTTCCACAGATTCTGGCAATTTATAGTTTTCTTTTTTCTTTTGGAGAAGCTATCTTCAAAGATACACAGGCATGCATAAGAGAATCTTAGCTGCTCAGAGGACTCCCATTGAAAAGCATTGGGATTGTGGAGAACAAGTCTACCACCCATTCTGCCCTCTGTGTTCCTAATGCTTTTCAGTGGAATCAGAGAGCAAAACGGTCAAGCGAGATAAAATAAGACACCTCCTGAGCTCTGCATTCCTCACAGCCGGCCAGGAGATGTCTTGCAGGTAACTTAGGGAAAATATGTGCACTTTGAAATGTTCTTCAAAAAAAGACACCTTGAGCTACAATAAGGCATCCTGAGAACATCTTGGTATGAAAGTTGTTCAGGACACCTCTTTCAGCATCCCAGGCTGTCTGGGACAAAAGACAAAAATGCTAGGAAAAGTTGAAGATAGTGGGGGGGGGGAGGGATGAAGACTCAACATGAGATAGACTGACTCATTAAAAGAAGCCACAACTATCAGTTTGTAAGACTTGAGCAAAACTGTTAACAGTAGGATGTTTTGGAGGTCATTAGTTCACAGGGTCACTAGAAATTGGAAGCAACTTAACATCACTTAAACACACATGTATAAATAGTCGTTAATAAAATTCTGTTTCTCAATTTAAGAACTTTTTATTTTCCTTTTAACTGAGAATTTTCAGTGATGTTGGAAAGCATAGTATATGCAAGTTAGATTGTACCAGATATTCTTTCACAGATGCCATGAAGCAGTAACTCTAAGTACCAAATGCAAAGACTTCATGATAAGAAGGATTAGGAAATATCCTTCAAAGGATTAAGTTCTCCTTCTAAAATGCAAAGAGAACCTCAAGGGTAAAACTCTGACTCAAAGAAATATGGCCATGGGTTTTCCCTTTAGATGTATAGAATAAAAAATGATTCCATGACCATCTAGTCTAGCGAGGACCTTTTAATTATGAAAAAAGTCTAGAATTGAAACATCTGTAATGTATCATATTATCCTTCCCATTCTGTTAAGGCACTCTTGAGATGTTATAGTTTCTAGTATTAACAATTTTTCCAGTATATGTATTTACTGGAAAGCACTGGGTCATTACTAATGGGGTAACATCACATCACAGCATTTACTTGGCAGACCGGGGTTTTACAGGTTTGCCAATGCTTTCCGCAATCATCTACACTTTACCTCCAGCAAGGTGGGTACTCATTGTACCAACCTTGGAAGACTGAGTAAACCCTGAGTTGGTTACCTGAAACTGACTTCCAATGGTACTGAACTCAAATTGTGAGCAGGGCTTTGACCACAGTACTGCAGCTTACCACTCTGCACCATGGGGTTACTCTTTATTTAGTTTACATTTAGTTAGTTAGTTTACGGCGATCCAGGCAATGAGATTTTTGGTCTGGGAGCTCTTCAGGGGACCTTTGGAGACATCAGGTGAGGGGAGCAGTAGCAGAGACCCCCCGAACACCTGTCTGAAGGGGGTCAGGTGCAGGGACCCTCCAGCAAAGGTGACATCCACCCATAGTTACCAGACAATGCTGGCCTGAATGGATTTGGGTGGAAATGTTCCCAAGCGCATTGAGGTGGATTACATCTATCCCAAACTGGGAGACACCTGGATGCCAATGGGGGTCTATGGCAGGGCCCCCCATGCAATGTGAGGGGTCCTCAAGGCAGGGTTTGAGACATGGCAGTGATGGTGATGGGGACTGGTGGCAGTGGCCCCAGGAAACTTTGGAGATTCTCTCCCCCAGACATGGGAGTAGGGTGCACCCTGTAAGAACATGGCAGTGGCAGTGGCAGCAGCAGCAGCTACCTAATGAAATGCTGAGACTGCCTGCCCTCAGCGTTCAACAGACTCTGCTTCCCACTATTGTTTTTTCAAGTAATTAGGTTTCTTGTAGCTAACTTGGGACTTATTGCTATAGTTAACTCGGGGCTTATTGTGTCTTTCAGTGGGATGTTATTATAGAGTTTAGCCTGATTGTTGAATCCTTTTGTTATAATGATGACAATTAGACTTTTTTGGCAGAGTTACTATATGTAGTAGTGAATTTGTAGTATCAGTAGCATATGTAGGATTGTCTTTTAGTCTCAGGTTTTTGGAATATAGAATATAGAATTTGATGGGAAGTCATGATCTGTTTTTCTATGTTATTATTAGGTTAAATTTTGGTGATTAGGTTAATTTTGATTATTCCTGTTTCTGTTTTATTTTATATTATGTTGTATGGTGATTATGGTATTATTATATGATTATTATTTGACTATGTTTTATTATTATGTGATTATTAATAATACTTTTGATGTCCTTATAGGGATTTGTTATAAAATGCTGTTTATTATTATAGTTGTTATTATAGATGTGGTATTGCTGGGATGTTCTGATTTCATATATTTTCATATTATGAAATGTTATTATGTTTGGCTATCAAATATTATTATGTTAATGAGATTTATGTTTTTGTTAATCTGATATGGGAATGTTGAATATTTGTTTATCTGGTTGAAATGCTGTTAAGGGTTTGAAATTATTATTGTGAGACTATGATTAGTTTTATTGTATTGTATTATTATGTATTGTTATGATGTATTGAACTACTATGATGTTCACCTCACTGAGCCCTTTGGGGAAGGACGGTATACAAATTAAATTTCCAAGCCAATTCCAATCCAATCCAACTATTTAGAGCCCCCCACACCTGTTCAGTGGCACATAAGCCCTTTATTTGTAAAGGTGGGAATCTGAAGTCGCAAGCAGGAAAAAAATGCCATAGGCCAGCTCAGGATTGGGGGGTCCTTCCTCTCTCCTCCTTCCCTACTCTTTCTCCCTCAATGAGGGAAGGAGGTACTTGCTAAATGGGAAAGTCAGGAAGAGCAGTATTAGAATATTATTGCTCCGCAACCTCTAAAATGACCTTCTAGAATAACAATACTCCTAATTTTCAGTGAAAATTATAACAATGTCCTTTCTGACTTCCTTATGCAGATTTAAAATAATAATTTTACAAGTGCACACTACTACCACAGACCAGTGTGGTGTAGTGGTTAGGTGTCTGACAAGGATCTTGGAAACCCAGCTTCGAATCCACACTCTGCCATGGAAGCTTGCTGGATGACTGTGGGCCAGTCTCATACTCTTAGCCTTAACCCGACAAGTATTTTTGACCTTGTTTAGAGACCTCCAAGGAATACCAGGGGTGTGACATGGAGGCAGACAATGGCAAGCTTCTTCTGAACATCTCTTGACTTGAAAACTCATCCCATCAGTATACCGCATTGAACATCTAACAGGACACTTTGTTTCTATAACAGAACAGGAATCTTTAAGAAATATAAGTATTTGGTTTACTATAATTTTAATCAGGATATTGTATTCTGTCCTGATCACCTCCACGTAATTATCAGAGATGTTCCCATTTTATCTAAACAAAAAGCATTTAGAGTAGGATAACAAACTCAGGCATGCTGCTATTCCCCAGGCAAAATGCTTGGCAGCCAAACCATTCTGGTTAGAATGTCACTGCCAGGCCTAGAGCAAGTCTCTCATTCCAGGCTCCGAATGGAGTCTGGCCACGAGGCAGGGCCTTTTATAGGCCCTGCTCCGCCCCTTTGACCAATGCGCTCTCGCCTGATGCGAGAGCCGCCAGTCAAAGCGCCGACCGTTCGCCCTCCCCTAGACAGGACGAACTGACATCTCCCAGTCCTCGGCGCATGCGCCCAAACCAGAGCAGGCCCGAAGCCGGCCACCCGCATCGGGCCAGGCAAGCGGCCTCCTCCCCGGGGCCCCGCTCCCGCAATGGTGGCCACGGTAAGGCTCAGCTGCGCTTTGTATTTTGTCCTGATCACCTCCACGTAATTTTCAGAGATGTTCCCATTTTATCTAAACAACAAGCATTTATAGTAGGATAACAAACTCAGGCATGCTGCTATTCCCCAGGCAAAATGCTTGGCAGCCAATCCATTCTGGTTAGAATGTCACTGCCAGGTCTAGAGTATGAGGGAGGATAACATATAGCTGGAATTCTGTGGCTTCCTCTTCTGATTTCTGTGACTTCTTCAGGTTTCATATTAAACAATGCAGAAGAATTTCACAAATTTGCTGGTTCAGTTCAAATTTTGTGATGGATGAAGTTGTGAGGGCTGTTTATATTTTACTTTCTGATGAACTGATATTTCAATATTGATGCCAGTAGTTCAGGGTTGGAAACTAGGTAGGGGTTTTTTTATGACCTTGTGGGGTTTTCAGAGCAAGAGATATTCCAAAGTAGCTCAATGATGCCTCTGTATTATGACACTGGATTTCACTGGTGGTTTTCATTTGAATACTAACCAGAGTTGATCCTACTTCAGCCTACTTGGCTACAACTTAGATGAAGAATTCCATGCAATATGTAGGAAATATGTTTTTTTTTTAAAAAAAATATTTTTATTGATATTTCGGAATTATTACAAATTTATAATGTATACTTTATATACATCCTCCATATCTTTTTCCCCCTTTTTCCCCTCCCCCTCCTTCTTCTTCTCTTCTTTAGATGCGCAGCAGCAGGTCCATTCTTTTCAATCTTCTTGTCCATTTTTCTTCTGTAATTCCAATTTCGTTTAGCCAGTCTTTGAATTCCATCCAAATCTCCCTCATGTCCTTTTGTTTTTCTTGCCATATTTGATTTCTTGACATTGTGTCGAAAATTTCTAATTGTATTTGCTCCCATATATATTCCAACCATTTCTGCATTGTCCAGATTTTTTTGTCCTTCCACCCCAATGCTATTACTGCATGGGCCGCTCTGATCATGAATCTGAAAAGTTTTCTTTTTCTTTGTTCTATTATAATATAATCCACTATACCTATAAATAGTAAATCTATATTTATCTTTATTCTTACCTTTACATATTTTTCTATGTATTTTTATCACATTTTCCCACATATTTTTTACTTCTATACATTCCTAGCCACATATGGGTATATATTGCATTTTATCTCCACAATGCCAACATTTGGGACTGAGTCCACTTATCATATATGCCAACTGTTTAAATGTGTTCTATACCATTTTTAATATTAATTTCTTCTCTAGTTCTGCATATTTATCGATTTTTAGTTTATTTATATTGTCTATAGTCCTTATAATGAGCTCTATGTCTGTCACTCCCATCTTGTTGCCATTTTTCCATTATGATTCTTATCATAAATCCTTGATCTTCTATCATGTTTTTGTATAAAACACCTAAGATTTATCCTTTTCTTTTCCTCATATATTTTTATACAACTTTTTCATTATACACTCTTCCTCCCTCCTGGAGGCTTTTGTCTTTTCCATATTCCTGTAATAGTAAACCAGTTTTTCTTTACCCTCCTTTCTCTAAAAAATTTGGAAGCGGTATTAATTCTCCTCTTTCATTGTACAGTTGTGCTACCTTGTATATTCCCTTGTCTATGTAGAGATCTTATTGCTTGTGTTCCTTCCTGTCCAACCATGCTCATGAGGTGGTGCGCATCCAGTAAACCCTGGCATCCATTTTCCCTTCCATTTCTCCCAGATTTCCATTGATACCTTTCTAGGGGCCTTTTAATTTTTGTCTTTCTATTTTTTGAACAACTTGAATATATTCCAAAAGCTACCGATGTTCAAATTTATTTCATTTTTTGAACTTCATCCATCTGTCTCTTTTATCTATTTGAATTCCCATCAAACTTTTTTTATTTGAAATGCCTCAGAGTATTCCTGTAATTTTTGGGAGCCCCAGCCCATTAGTTTTTTAGACATATAGACTATTTTATTCATCACTCTTGGTTTCTTTTGATTAAATGCCCATAGTTTAATTTTTCTTGTCCCATTCTTCAAATTGTTTCTTCTTAATCTCTAGCGGCAAAGTACCTGAAATAGATAGAAGAGTTTTGGCATTATACACATTTTTAGTGCTACTATTCTCTTAGAAATAGATAGATTCTTCTCTCGCCACTCCCTTTAATTGCTTCGTTATTTTTTCCATATTACTTGTAATTATATTTAAACATCTTTTCCTTCTTGTTTGTTAATGTTATACCTAAATATTTAATCTTCTTCTTCACCATTTCCTTCCCTAGTAGTTTTTTTTCTATATTTATTCCCAGGATTTCAGTTTTCTCCATATTAACCACCAAACCAGAATGCTTTTGAAAGTCTTCTAATATTATTTTTTAATTCTTTTAAAGTTTCTACAGGATTAGTTGTTATTAGTAATAAATCATCTGCAAATAAATTTATTCTTATTTCTTCTTTATTGATTTTATAGCCTTTGATCCTACCGTTATTTCTAATTCTATCCGCTAGATATTCCATTGCTACTACGAATAATGATGGAGAAAGCGGACATCCTTGTTTCACACCTCTTTCTATCCTAATTTCTTCCGACCATCCATTGTTTATCATAATCTTTGCTTTATTGTTTTTATATAATTCTTTTAATATCGTTATTAATCCCTTTCCAAATCCCGTCTGTTCCATTATTTGGAATAAATATGCATGGCTAACTGTGTCAAATGCTTTATAGACATCTAATTTTATCATGGCATATTTTTATCCTTTCCATGTTCCATGTAGGAAATATGTTAACCATCTGAACATATTTGGTTTACAGGAAAATACTCTGGAATCAGTAATTGTTTGTTGTCATCTGCAAATATTCCTCCTGTTTTACCAGAATCATTTCCCTTGATAAAGTTTTGATAAAGTTTTGCCCTTCAAGTATCATAGCCAATATTTGATCCCTGGGATGCATGAAAATTCCTGCGTTTCCAGCCAATGAGAAGCCATGAATCCTCTGTGATGATGGTAATAAGAAGACTGATAAATACAATCAAGCAATCAGTTAGAGCTCAGTCAGATATACAGAGAAGTTGGGACTAGAGAGTGAGAGGTCTAGATATCCTTGTGAGCAGTGGTGGGATTCAAATAATTTAACAACCGGTTCTGGTGGTGGGACTCAAATAATTTAACAACTGATTGTTTATAAGCACCATTTTAACAACCGGTTCTGCCGAAGTGGTGCGAACCGGCTGAATCCCACCACTGCTGGTGAGGCATGTTAATCTATATTATATATTGTTTATATTAGGTAGTAGGTTAAAGGTGGTTGAGACAATAGATAGTTTATTTTCCAGTCTCAGTTTGGAAAAGTGTGGGGATTACATAGATAAAATCCACACTTCCAGTATCCCTATCAGCATAATGAAGAAAGCTATGAAAGGATCAAAGATCCCAGTGTTTAGTGAACCTCTTTCAGATAACATCACTCCATCACAAGGAGGAATAGCCTGTCTAGTGTGTAACCCTGAGCATGGGTATGACATTTTCACAATTCTTAAGAGAACTATGGCCCACTATGAGTGCAAACAGTTACACTGTTACAGCCGTTTACTTGTCAACAGCTTAACCCTTCTATGGAAGAGACAATTAATTCAGTGTTGTGCAGTTAAAATAAAATGCCAGTGTTAGTCAAAAGAAAAGGGGTAGGGGAAGTACAAATCATCCCCTGAAACTCGGAGTGCCATCCATAGATTCATGCAGCAAGTTCAGCACATTATTCAGCCATCTTAATATCTACATTTATTATTATTATTATTATTATTATTATTATTAGTAGTAGTAGTAGTAGTAGTAGTAGTAGTAGTAGTAGTAGTAGTAGTATTAGTATTAGTATTAGTATTAGTATTAGTATTAGTATTAGTATTATTAATTCGATTTGATAAACCGCCCTCCCCCAAAGGGCTCAGGGCGGTGTACAGCAAACAACAACAAACATAATAAAACAAATCGAACAACCCCAATTAAAATACAAAACCTTAAAACTATAGCAGCAGCATCCATCAATAAATAGTTAATAATTAATGATAATAAAGGGCGTCTGGCATCACATCCCAGTGATCAAATCCTGGGAGTGGTCAAATTCTGGGAGGGGGCTGGCAGATGGTCAGATACACAGCCAGTGGGCAGGGCAATTTAGATTTTGATCACTCACCAATATTAATTTATTATACACTACCCTTAACTAGCCAGCCATTGGGAGTTGTGACGCGTAGAGGAATTTATACAGTATAGTGCCTGTTACTTTATCAGCTATAATTTTACAAATTTTGGAACAGCAAGCAAGGAACTATAATAAGGAAAGGAGGGAAGATTTGACTCATGGTTCAAAATATCCAAACCTATGTGTTTTACTGAATTGTTCAAAATTGAAAGCCTTCATTTTATCAACTGAAAAATAGCTAAATGAAATGTATACCCCAAGGGTGAGTGTATGAGCTTCTGAGAATATTGATTTTGTAGCATGCTATTGATCTGTTATTTCAAAGTGAATGGTGAAAGTTGACATGGTGTTTGTTAAATTCAGTAGAAGGTCTAAAAGCACCATAAACCATATGTGGCAGCTCAAGTGCTTCCATGTTCTTCCAGTGCCTTCTGGAGTAGAGATGAAAAGTATTGGGTAGAGGCAAACATCTTCCAACATACACTGAACAAATCTAAATCAAAGAGGGATAGCCAGTTGTGGATCTCCAACACACCTTCCCGAATGCTTAAGAAACAACAGGAGTTTCTGTTGTGCAGTTTGTACATTTACCATGAGCAAAGCTGGTATTGTACCAGCGTACTCAGTCTACAGTGTGAAGAGCTCTTAGATGGGAAATCAAGGAGTCTTATAGACTTGAAGCACATGCAGCATCTTTAATAACACATATTAGTTATTTGAACTACTGAGAGTGTGTGTTCCATTGCTGTCTGTTGACAGGCTTTTTTATGGAATGATCTCCGAGAGGAAATCAAAAGATTGCTGTCGATATTGTACTTCCATAGGATACGATAAACTTTTTAAAAGAGCATGCCATGACTCTGGGTGGGAGTACAGATTTTATGAAGGGTAATAATCTATTATGGACACTATTTTTAGAGTTTTAAACTTTATTGTGCTTTAAGTTCTTTCTGATATGCTGGTTTAACTTTTGTTGCCTGCCTTGGGTCACAGTTATGTAGAAGAAAGGTAGATTTATAAATATTTGAATAACCAATTGAACCTCAAAATACTGCCAAATATTGTAGAGAACTCAAAGAACGAATATACTCCAAGGTGTTTCATGAAGAGGAACACAATCAGTGAAATGTCACAAAACAAGAATTCCATTCCAATCCTAAAATGAGCTGTTCCCTTAGTTTGATCTGAGTTTTGTTATTAAAGCTGAAATAAAATGAAATAGCAAGAAACTATTTCAAGAGTAAACTATACACTTCTCACAGTGATACAACAGAGGGGAAGATAACTGGTTTTGAATATCTCAAAGGATTAAGTAAAACATGTAAAACAAAAACAAAAAAGGATTAAGTAAAACATGTAAAACAAAAACAAAAAAATGGCCATTTGAGGCTGTGAAGCTGAGGATGCATTTTATATAGACAAACCAAGACATGCAACCTCCATCTTTTCTGTTCAAGTCCTATGTTGGTCTCTCACCCAAACCTGTCTATCACATTAGGGCATTGATATCACTGATCATGACAATATTCTTTTTGAGGAATTGCACATGCATATCTCATTTTATTTGTTCATAGGATGAATAGATTAAACATGGATAGTAAAGAATATAAGCATGACTAGTAGAATTCACTTTCCAAAAAAAAGCTCTTAAAGAGTTACACTTGTTGGGAAGAGAAATATTTCACAAAATGATTAAGGATAGCTATAACTTGGGACAATGTCAAGGATTTGGCATTACCAATTGATGTAGGTCCCAATCAATATCAAGCAATTGCACCTTAGTTTACATCAGTCAGCATGCTAAATTCTTGCTGGAATCACTAAACTACCAATCAATACCTGTGACTGCACACCCTTCCAATTCCAAGCAGTAAAATGAAAGGTGGGTTCATGGAAATACCTCCATTTGACAGTGGTTCAACAAGGACTCAGCAAGGACTTGCATATAAGACTCCCAGTGGTCCAGTAAATTGCTCAGTGAAGTAGTTCACTACTCAGCAGTATGACTCATCTATACAAACATGACATGAAGAAAAGCAGTTACTCCAGAAGGGCTGAAACTGTCTGAATTAGCTATTTCTGACCCTTCTGGAGCAACTGCTCTTTTTCATGTCATGTTAATAAAACAGAGCAACTCTGCTGACTAATTTCCTGTCATCACTGTGCGGGAGTTTCTTTGCAGAATTGCTAGTGGGCATCTAAGTACAAGTGGGCCTGTTTCAATTCCATGGATCAGGACCCAATAAACACTTGATTTGTTTAAGGATTTTATTGGCAGACTTCAGAGAACAAGAAAGAAGACGATTCTGGCAAAGAGGCACAAAGCAATTGATAATATGTCTCACACTACCTCCCCCTCACATGAGAACAAAGCAGCAAAGAGAAACCCAGACCTGAGGCCCATCCCAGCAGTAGACACTCAAGAAAGGTGGCAGTTTTCATTAGGAAGGTAATACATGTTTATTGTCAACTAGTCTCAGAAAACTAGGAAAAAGTAGACAGATTTTTTAATACTGTGGTATCAAAAGAAAATCCATCTGAAGCAGTGGATTAGTGGTTAAGAGCAGGTGCACTATAATCTGGAGGAACCAGGTTTGATTCCCCACTCTGCTGCTTGAGCTGTAGAGGCTGATCTGAGGAATTCAGATTAGCCTGTGCACTCCCACAGACACCAGCTGGGTGACCTTGGGTTAATCACAGCTTTTTGGAGCTCTCTCAGCCCCACCCACCTCACAGGGTGTTTGTTGTGAGGGGGAAGGGCAAGGAGATTGTAAGCCCCTTTGAGTCTCCTACAGGAGAGAAAGGGGGGGTTATAAATCCAAACTCTTCTTCTTCTTCTTCTGAAACGAATTTTCTAGTTAGTTTCACTTAAGTTTCACTGTTCTGTAATTCTCTGCAAATGCTAGCCACCTTTCCTATGCTGGCAGTTACTCACTAAGGTCATCTACTAAGTGCTGTTAATTAGTTCACATAGTTCAGCTGTTAATGGGTGGGGGTTCTCATCCTAGAAAGTTCTCAACCAATGATTGGTTGAGCAGGTTAGAAAGTTGTGGCCAGCAGTTTTCTGTAAGTATAAAATGCGTTAAAGAAATAAAAATCTTTATTTTTCCTCTATACCCCTTCTCACTTCAAATACTTGCATTATAGCACTCTATGCTCTAAGAACTAACTATGCTGTTGTAAGACCTAAGTAAATAAGATAGCTAGGCAATTTTGTTATTTTTGTGCATATACACTCTCATGGAAATGTGTGCCTTGTTTTTTTTAAATATCTTTTCTTGAAATTACACTTGACCTTAGCCAAAAGGTCAAAAATTGATTTTTCTTGAAATTCTTCAGTAAAACCTCCTTTTGCTTCATGTGTTGCTTAGGAGTTGCTGAGACCAAACCCAGGTAAAGCTTGGTTATATTATCACACTAAGGCAAGATCAGCCTTGATAAATGGAGCTGTCTTGCTCAGCTATCATTTGATCAACATTTTAGGAATCAATATTGAGGTCTGTGCCATGAGGCATCTACTTCGACGATATGTAAGACTGAACCTCTCACTCAATGGAGTGAGTGGATTAGATTAAGGGGAGAAGTATGTTCTATGCACATTTGATGCCATTATTTTTATAAATAGCTATATCAGACACGGTATAAATTCCCTATTGAAAATAATGGTTCCTAAATGAAACAACATGGATTTGACTCTCAAAATAATAATATCCAACCTAGAAATAAGCAATCACAGTAAAAATCTCTCCCAGACCAAAATTACAATGACATTTTTCTGTCCACCTTTATAGCCTACTTTTCCAAGGTACTGATGGTACTGTGAGAACACTATGAATATACAGTTGTACATAGACTCTTTTTTCATAACTCAATATGTGTATTCCAGGAGTGGGGCTGCTGTCATGATCTAAGTTCCACCTACATTTTTTAAATTAAAAGTTTATTGGCTTATAAAACAATTTACAAAATAAAAAACACATGATTAGTTAATGCTAACAAAATTCTTAAAGTAAATTTAGTCATATAGTAACAAAATTCGTAAGACAGGTTCAATCTTATATCAACATAGATAACTTCCTCAAAATTTATCAAGAAACTACAGTTCTTCACATTGACAGACACAATCATGATAATTCTCATATCAAATTATTGTCAGTTATTAGTTGTAAAACTAAAAAAACCCAGGAAAAAGATACAATTTCAAAGGAGATAAGTTAAAATAAGAATGCGAGCTATCTCCAGCCTACAGCTCACAAATAGTTATCTCAAATCTATGAAGCGAAAAGGTGAGTATCAATAATCAACTATTAACTAATTAAATTACTATGATTAATTTCTATATTTAATTATCTTAACTTATTTTTTCCAGTTGTTGGTTGAAAGTGTTCTATGTTGCTTCATATTAGGATATTGGTAAGTCTTTCAGGTAAGTAAAAAGTTTGTCATTGTTCTTAATATCTATTAGAGAATCCGACCAATTTGTACAACATGGAGTTTTCTTATTTTTTCAGGTCTTTGCAGTCTGTATTCTTGCTACCATCGACAGATGTAAAAATAAGTTAATATTATCAACAGAGAGATTATCATGGAATATGCCCAACAGATAGTTGTTTTGGAAATATTTGGAATGTTTTACTTAAAAGTTTTTGTACTTTCCTATGTATTTTCCTCCAAAATCTTTTAATCTTTGGGCAGCTCAACCATAGGTGGAAATAAAAGTCTTTTTTTTTTAACATGTCCCACAATATGAAGAGCATTTTGTGTTAATTTGAGCCAGTCTCTGTGAAGTTAGGTACCATCTGAGGAAGACTTTAATGAAATTTTATTTTAAGTCTATACTAAGTGTAAATTTCTGATGATTCCTCCATGTCTCTTGCCATTTATTACATAAGATATTTTATATTATAATATTAAGATATTTTTTCCCATATCCTTAGTCCATTTTATCATTACTTCTTTAAGGACATCTTGTTCGAATTCCAATTGCAGTAGGAACTTATATAATTTCCTTATCTTTTTGTTGGAGTCGCATATAATTGAGTCAAATTTATTAAATGACTGTTCAATTCTGTCCTTTCGTATATCCTTGCAGAAGTCTTCTCTTAATTGGAAATAGGTAAACCAATGGCAGTTGGTCTCTCCTTATCTGTTCTCTAAGTTTTAAGACAGGTTGCCCATTATTCCACATAATTAGATCACTATACTTTGACCAGTCTTCTTGACACTGTTTATTCTGTGTTGACTCAAGCCTGGAAATCCAGCGAGGAATTTTCCTGTATAGTTTAGGTTTATATCTTTCCCAAATAGAGATCAAAGCCTTCCTAATTGTGTGGTCTTTGATGTCTGGCCATAGATATTCATGCCAGCCCCAACAGTTCTCTTTACCCTCCAGATAGAGGGTTTGTTCTTTATCAAGTGTTATCTAATCCTTTGTCCACACAAATATACATGTGTTGTGGTACAGTTTTAGATCTGGAAGGGCTAAGCCTCTCCTCTCTTTTACATCAATAAGTGAGGTGTATTTAATTCTTGGCCTCCTATCTTTCCATAAAAACTTGGACATTGTTTGTCTCCAAGTTGCAAAGACTTTTGGGGATGTTATTATGGGGATATTTTGAAAAAGATATAGGAATTTGGGTAAGTGCAGCATCTTTTTCAAAGCAATGTATCCTGATAGAGAGATTGTCAGATTTTCTGATTTTTAACTTCACCTTGATCTCTTTCCATAATTTTTCATAGTTGTATTAAAATAAATTGTTATTCTTTTTTTATAAAATAATGCCTAGGTATTTAGCATTTGTTGTTTGTTGTATTCCTGTTTGTTCTGTTAAGGTTCTTTTTTTTGTCTTTTGCTAGATTAAAAAGAAACATTTTAGTTTTGCTTTTGTTCAATTTATATCCAGCCTGCCCCCCAAATTCTTGAATTGTTTGTAAAGTAGGTAATAAGGTCTTTGTGGGGTTGTCGATGAATAGAACAACATCACCTGTGAAGGCTTTTAACTTAACAATACTCTTTCTAGCTTTTATTCCTTTGAAAACATTGCTCTGTCTCTATTTATTCAATAGGATTTCCAAGACAACATTCAATAGTAATGGGGAAAGTGAGCAACCTTATCTTGTTCCTTTATATATATTGAAACTTTCAGACAAGTTACTACTTATTTTCAATTTAACTTGCTGTTTTTGATATATGTTAGCTATAACCCTGTGAAAGGTATTGACCACTCCCAGATTATTCAGTACTATCTTTATGAATTTCCAATTAACTTTGTCAAATGTATTTTCGGCATTGAGGAAAATCATGGCTAATTGCTTGCCATGCATAATTTCAATAATATTAAGAACTGCACGTACATTGTTGTAGCCATATCTTCCTGGCAAGAATCCCACTTGGTCTTCATTAAGATACTTCATCATTACAACTTGAAGTCTTTTAGATAGTATGGATGTAAAAATTGTATAATCATTAGTCAATAGGGAACTAGGTCGGAAGTCTTTCGTCTGTTTGTTTGCAATTTTTCCTTTGGGTACAAGAGATATAAATGCATCTTCCCATGATTTAGGGATTCTGTCTTCCATCAATATATTGTTCAAAATAATTAACAACTGTGGGACTAATATATCTACACATTTTTAATAGTATTGAATTGAAAGGCAATCTGGGCCAGCCACCGTGCCCTTCTTTGTGTCTCTAATCACATTCTTCAATTCTTCAAGAGTGATTGGCTCATTCAAAATTTTTTGTTGCCTTTCCATCTGTATATGCTTGTTTACCACATATTGGGTGACTGTTTCTAAATTAACCTCCTGTTTATCATACCATTTTCCAAAGTACTCCCTAAGTTCTATTTGGATTTTAACAGGATCATTTACTATTTCATCTCCCACTTTCAGGCTATTAATTAGTCTTTGTTATTTTACATGTCTAATTTTTGATATTAGCCATTTACCTGGCTTATTTGCTGAAACAAAATTCATTTGCTTAATAAATTTCATTTTTTTTGATATTTCTCCTAACCATTTGTCCTTGATACCTTTTAAAATATATATTTATTTTGTTCTGGATGGGGGGGGGTTGTAGTAGACTTTCTTCCTTTTCCTTTTAAAATGTATTGTTAATTATACATTCTTGTTGCAAAAGCAGACATCTGCTAAAAGTCTTACTAGCATCCCATATTAAATTGGTATCTATATTGTTGATTTAAAAAAAAAATTCCTCTAGTTCTTTGGTCATTAATCTTAGTTCATTTTCTTTGTCCAACACCCAATCTTTCAATTTCCAGATATAATTAGGTTTGTATGATTCTAACTCCCATATGATAGGACCATGGTTTGAAATTATTTT
The DNA here is from genome assembly GCF_021028975.2 of Sphaerodactylus townsendi. Taxonomy (NCBI): domain Eukaryota; kingdom Metazoa; phylum Chordata; class Lepidosauria; order Squamata; family Sphaerodactylidae; genus Sphaerodactylus; species Sphaerodactylus townsendi. Next base: position 83,145,750 of record NC_059431.1, on the reverse strand, counting down.
AGGGCCACCTACATTTTAATTAACTCTGGAATATTGTCTGAAAAGGTTAACTGCTCATATTAACAATCTTTGGGACCTGGAGTTGTCCCAAAATTACAGCTGAGCACCAGAGGATAGCTCACCTGGAGAAAATGGTGGCTTTGAGGGGCATAGTTTATGCTGTACTACAGAGCCTAGGAAAAATGGAACTCCTAGAGAGGCATCATACCCCTCTGAGAACTTTCCCCTCCCCTCCTCTGCCTTCTCCAGACACTGCTCTAAATCTTCAGCAAGTCAGATTCCCTAGCTCTTGTGAATTATGATAGTATTACTTCAGTGTTTTAATTACTTCAGTTTTAATTTCCTATTCAATAAGCAACAGAAATGCTTATGTTTGAAAAATATATTCAAATGTTGCATAATATTTTCAGACATCTGGTTTAATATGAGAGTTTGGAGAAGGAGGGGAATGGATCTGTGATCCTTAAAAACTGTGCTATGATTCCCAGGGTTTTAGACTGGGAGCCCAGCTTCATGTGTAGACTTGAGTTACAACAGTTCCTCTTCAGCCCTTTTTGCTTGAATCTCCCTAGTGCCCCTCTCCTCTTATGCCCATTCCCAGTTCACCCAACCAGTGCTTCCCCTCCATCCAAATCTCAGTTCCAGGCAATTGCCCAGCCTGCAACAAAAAAATAATTACCCCCCAGCTAGAGTTTTAGGTGTGTGTTTTTTTTAAAAAAAATAAGGACAGCTAGGTTTTATGAAAAATCAATTATCATAGAAAATCTCATTTTTACTTTAAAATTTTGCAAATGGCATGCTATTTTTTAAAAAGCGTGGCCGCGCCTTACCGCAGCTGCCATTGCAGGAGGGGGGGCCCGGGGAGAAGGCCGCTTGCCTGGCCCGATGCGGGTGGCCGGCTTCGGGCCTGCTCCACACATGCGCGCCGGTTCGGGCTCATGCGCGGAGGACTGGGGAGACGTCAGTTTGCCCTGTTTAGGGCAGGGCGAATGGTCGGTACTTCAACTGGCGGCTCTCACATCAGGTGAGAGCGCGTCGGTCAAAGGGGCAGAGCAGGGCCTATAAAAGGAGAGACTTTTAACGAGAGACTTTTAACGAGAGACTTTTAACGAGAGACTTTTGCGGCTCCGAACTGCAGGTGGGGCCGGAGGGTGGTCGAGTCAAAGTGGCCGCAGGCAGCGGCTTGGCCAGTGATGGGGACAAGCCAATGTGGGGGAAGGCAGCCAGAGGTTCTCATGATCGGCAGAAGCGGTGGTATAGGTTTAACATGAGCACATGCAGCACCACTCACCCCCTCCTTTCCTGCACGTTGCCCACCCTTACAGCCAAGTACTCCAGGGTGGAGGATTTCTCTAGCACGGATGGGTTCTCAGCCAAGGGCGGGAGCCCTCCTTAATGGTCATTAATGGAAACAAAGGGGGTTTTTCAGTTGTCCCCTGCTGGCCCAGGCTAAATGGGCTATGTAAAACACGGCAAACAAAAGGGGGAAAAAGAGTTTCACCTAAGGACTGGGTTGGTAAACCCCCCCCCAACTTATTGGCTGGTGGTTAGGTGGGGGAGCCTTTCTCTCAGGAAATTGCTTTCCCTTCTCAGCTTCCAAGGGGCATTTTGGGCCTCTCACAGCTCTCTCAGAACTCTCTCAGCCCAGGGCAGTTTATATAAAGTTTCACTAATTCTGCGCTCTTTGAATAGCCTGCATATAACAGTTCTTTCCGGCTTTATTGTTTGGCTTCATGAGGGCACAAGGGTATTCAGAGCTCAGTAATGGAAAGAGAGATGGCTTTCCCCAATGCATTTTCTATGTTGGTCTGATGGTGGCACTAGGGTGTTTACACAATTATGGCTAGACAGTTTGGCCAATGAGGCTGTCAGGAAGCCCAAGCCAGGCACAGTGTATAGGAAAGGGATTCTGAATGAGTGGTTTGGGTTAGAGTTTCCTGAACTTGACCGACCTTCTTTATTTCATGACCTCCCCTCTCTTATCATCCTGTTCAGCTGGCTGAGGCAGTTATTAGCACCCATTTAGCGGGGCACACACTACTGCATCATTATGGCACCCAAGAAGGGAATTAAGAGAAAGGCAGTCAGCCAAACAAATAAAGGGGCAAAGAACAAATAAAGGGGCAAATAAAGGGCCAAATCTTCAGGGCAAAAAAGGGCACGGCCACTAAAACCTGATTCTTCTAGTAGGCCCCCAAATGCACAGGGGTTGGGTGGGCGACACTCACCACCCCTTCCAGCATTACATAACATGGGGGAGGTCCGGATGGCACACTTAGGGGTTTTCACTCTCTCCCATCCTGTGGGCAACAGAGGGGATACACAAGGCACTTCAGCACCCACAGGGCATGCTTTGGTACCCACTACATCTCAGGGGACTGACAGATCAGTGCCGCCTCCAGGCATTTCTGAGTTGAGTGCTCAGATTTTTAATGATTTGGCAAATACTTTTGCTAGGTTAGCCAACAGCTCTACAGCCAGTGGGGCGGCGGCCTCCTTTGTGGCCACAGTGGTGGCCCCTGCTCAGCCAGCTAAAAGCAAGAGGAAGAGGTTTCTCCACAGGAGGAAGATGCAGATGAGGACACTAGCTCTTTGGCAGCCGAGGAGGTGAGGGAGCCCAGTGGTAGTCAAGGCAAGAAGAACAGGCATAAGGGATCTCGGCGGCATTCTTCCAGGCACGGTTCTGGATCTCGGCATCGATCCTCCAGATGCCGCTCCTCCTCCTCTTCCTCGTGAGTATTCGTCAGACGAAGATTCCCCCAGAGGTGATGGCACGTTCTGGAAAGATGCAACAGCTATTCCCACACTTCCACCTGGATTGAGCGAGCACAGGGATCGCAGCCTGGGTTTTCCACAAGGGAAACCGTCCCTCTCAGTCCCATTTAGTGGGGCCGAGCTCACCAAACACCCTCCAGGCAGGCATCTTACCCAAAAATTGAAGGACAGAGCCCTCAATGGGTATTTTGTAGATATTTTCAAATTTGTTTGCCCTGGGTCATCGAAACCAGTCACAGGGTCTTCCTCATCAGCCGCCAAAACCAAGAATGTTGACAGGAGTTTCGACAATTGGCTCCTGGGCTTCGGCGAGTATATGGCCCTGATTATGGCAGCTTATCTCCTTAGGGCCTGGCACTTGGCGACCCACCATTGCAATGTGTTGAGGGCTCGCCTGATAGCAGGGGACTCAGCAGCCATCAGTTACGATGAGGAGTTCCGTAGGAATGCCTCCAGCTGCAGTGAGACCAGGTGGGATAAACTGAACTAAGAGGTGTGGACAATGTTCATGCAGCCTTTTGCTCGGTCCCAAGCTCCTTCGTTTAAGAAAAGGCCCAATTATCGTGGGGACAGAGCCCATTTGGTTTGTTGGGAGTTTAATATGGGGAGATGCAACAGGTCAAAATGCTGTTTTGAACATGCATGCGAGCTTTGTTTTGGTACCCATGCCAAGACAGCATGTACCAGGGGCAAGAAATCACTGCCCTTTCGAGGAGCCCGACCCCCGGCTAATTCAACTTCCAGAGGCGGAGGGTCGGGTGCTGCCGCACCAGCTGCCGCCTCTTAAGGTAGGAACGCTTAACAATTGGGAAACTCTAGCCTGCTCTCCCATCAATATTCAGGCACTACAATCTTTGTTGAAGAATTACCCCAACTGGCCCGCAGCTAAACTTCTCTGGGAAGGATTTTCTCAAGGTTTCCGCATTCTCTACACTGGCCCCCGTTGGCATGACCTTCTACCCATCCTACGGATCAAGCTGGAGACCTTTGGCCCTCCTCACGCGCTGGTGATCCAGCTGGGAGAGAACGGCATCCCTGCAGTGAAGAGTGTGGAGCTGCTGCAAACTATGTTATCGGACTTGGACTCCATTCACCGTCTGTTGCCTGACACAATGATTTTCTGGTCGCATCTGTTGCAGAGATGCGTTTGGAACGGAGCGGTGGATCCACGTCAGGTGAATGGAGCCAGAGCACAGATTTGCCGGACTGCGTTGCATTTTGTTCGCGGTTTTGGGGGACGGGGAATTCCACATTGGGACTTGTAAAGTAGTGGATCTGTACAGGCAGGATGGGGTGCATTTGTGCATTTGTCACCAAAGGGTATGGAATTATGGCTGCATAGCCTTAGAACAGCCTTGTGCGATTGGCTGAAAGCTTAGGAGGTGATGGCGGGAGCAGGGGAAGGGTTTCCTTCCGTCCTTGCTCTGTGGCAGGTTGCGCATGGGGAATGATCTGATGGAAAGGGGAGCTGGGGGAGCTTCCCTGTTTTGGTACACCTCCTTAAGAGGTGGGGGTGGAGCAAGCTCAAGGAAGGGACGCCTCGCGGGGGGCTGAGAAGCTTGCTCCCCTAGTGTAAGTTGGAGGGGGCCTCCAGTCATGGGCACTTCACCGGTTTGGACTTTGTCTCACTCCAATCTTTTGCTTGGTTTATTCCTCCAGCAGCTGGGCTGAGGAATCGGTTTGCCCTGGGGACAGCACTAGTGCTGCCCTAAGGCTTGGATCACCCTTCATGCTGCGCCATCTGTTTTACCTACGCTTTCTGTTAATAAAGTTCTTTGGCTATGGCCAGTTTCTTGTCCACTTTAAATTGTGTTTGTAATTTCATTGGGGAAGCGTGACTGAGTGGGAGGGCCACCAATCTACCCGCAATAGTGTTAGCATGTTCCTATTGATACCAACATTAACAGAATAAATTTGATTTTGATTAAGTTACAAGATGGAAGACTAACTGAAATGAATTTATCATAAAGATAGTTATGGGTCATTTGACCACAGTCAGTTATTTGGTGCCCCAAGTTGATATTCCAGATTCACAAGACAAGTACAACTTGACTACAGGATTGTAACTTACAGCATTTTCCATCAATGTGTGCAATTGAATTTTTCCAGGACTGTGAATTACAGGTGATAGATTGTTTTCATTGCTGATTTCTACATAAAGGATACATGAGGAGCCAGGCACCCAAACAGCAAGCTGTAATAAGGTAAGTTTTATAATTTCTTTGCTAGTCTTCAAGATACTTTTGTAAAAAAATATTCCTAATAAAGGACAACAATGTCCTAATTTTAGTAGTCCTTACTATGAAATGCTAACTTCACCATTTATTTGTAGAAACTTTTTTGTATGTTGCTTTTGACAAAAACTTTCATTCTGTGCAAATATATTTTCTTTTTTAAGGATCAAGACATGACTAATAAGCTGACTGTGCTGAATCAAATTGTGCTGAATTCATTGTTTATTAGTTATGCTTAATTCATTGTTTATTAGTTGCCTGATCTGTGAAGTGAAAATAATCCCATTCTCTCTCTCTCTCTCTCTCTCTCTCTCTCTCTCTCTCTCTCTCTCTCTCTCTCTAATGTTGGTGAAGAACTGCAAAGCTTCACCAATTAATTAATATATGCAAGTAGGCAGAATAATAAAATTTATCTCTAGTGGACCCCAAATTAGGATCGAAGCTTAGGTTGCGACATTTCATTTCTGTCCATGTATGCATTCAATTCCCTGAATCCCAGCGGGCTTCAGTTCTTTTATTTGCAGCCATATTCATCATCCTGACTTCAGAAGCAATTTCCATGGCTAAACTATAATCCCCTATGACCATCCTTTCCTATTTGCAGATAATTTGATTGACATGGCAAGATGAATTCCCTTGAGACTTCATCCGAACCAAGATCTGTCTTCAGTCCTCTCTTGTGCACATTGTCTGTTTCACTCAGATCAAACTATTTTAACTTTCAGGACAGTAGGTCATGAGGGCAAGATCCCATACCCAGGTTTTTTTTTTTGCTTGTTCCAGGTTTTGGCTGAAAGTACAATGCAGTGAGAAAAGGGCAGACTTCTGAATGCCTACAGATGGAAGATCACATGTCTGATGCCTGGAGGCATTATTAGATGAGTTGTTTAAACAAAGTTCTTCTCTGCCCATCTCTTGGGCTTTTCCTGACAGAAAGGTTAAAAGCTCAGCAAAGGTTGTAGATATAGAAAGCTACAGTTATAGAATATAAAGAATTTGCAAGGAGAGGAGGGTCTAATCCTCTTGTTCATAGCAGCATGAGATTGCGACACTGCATTTTAACCAAAACAAAATTGAAGTGAATTTGGAAGTCAAAAGAGTTTCAGTAGCACTTGGAAAATACTGAAGAACTATGGACAGCCATAATTGTGATGATTTCCCAGGAAATCTTCTTTTAAAGCAAAGTAATCATATCACAAGGCAAATGTTCATCAAACGTAGCTGAATCCACTACTGGCATCTTCATCATAGACAGACTGAGATCTTTAGGACAGGTGTTAATGTTGGATCTACGCCCTGGACAATTTTATAATGTTACTACTTCTCACCATTCAGCTCACCAGAAACCCTTGAAGGCAGATTTTTTTCTCCAAATCAAATCCCATTTTCATATTCCTACTCAATTCTCCACCCTATTACTCTCCAAATCTTTCCACTACTTTTGGCTCCCACAAGTCAGCTGCCTATGTCTAGGTCACATGGTGATTCTGAAAGTCAGCTGCACAATTGGCTTTAGCCATACTGATTCCAACTGATTAATGACCAGTTTCTCACCAGTTTTCCCTATTCTTAATATAAATCACAAATGAAAAAGCACCAATTCCTCAAGGCAACATGTGTGTACAACACCACTAAATTTCTACTCAGACTCTAATGATTATCAGTTATTCTTCACTGATGCCTTCACCATGGAGAAATAGGGAAGTTTGCTTCAGATGATAGAAAAGGGACTTCTCAGTGGATGGTCAGCCTAAAATAGCTACATTTGCACCATCACTGATTGGCTGGGCTGATGAATGTCAACTTTACACTGACTGCTCTGTCTTGTTCTGTATTCATTAGCAACTGTGGAGGTAAATTAACTCTTCTGTAAGGATAACTACAGGGTTTTTTCTGCATATACTTTTACATCTGGAAGCTTCTTTTTAAAGTAGGAATGTTGCCATTAAGATTAACTTGCATTACAAAAGCAACCACATTGAATGAAGACACCAGCCATGATATGAGTGTAAAGTTAATCCCTGGAGTGCAACAGATGTCATCAACTATCTTGGAAAACATTTTCAAGGATCCTAAACAAGAAGACTTGAAAAAATAACCAAAGGGCTTTTTAAAAAGAGCTATTCATGAGATATTTATCTACTATTTCAGTGCAGAATGAATAAACAACTGTTTTATTCAAAGAAAGATAAATTACTGTTGTCTACTTTCATTTTGTTTTTAGAGAAGTCAGATGCTTCACATCAATTGGGAAATTTAAAAATGGCTTTATAAATCCTGAAAATACAGTGAATACCTAGGGAAAAAATTGGAGAAATTCTGAATATTTTGCTATTAAACTTCCAGTGATTCTCTGAATCTTGCACATGTGTTGTAAAAGAGAAATTTGCAAAGTTCTTATATCATGAATCACATCTAAAGCACTAAATGGCTTGGGACTAGCAGACCTTAAGGATCACCTTTTGCCACATGAACCTCCAGCTCACTCCAGTCATCTTTGGAATCCCCTCTTAGGGTGTCATTAGCATCTGAAGCTAGAAGGGAGGCAACCTGAGAAAGCACCTTCTCAGGAATGGGACCAAAATGGTGGAACTCCTGTTAGTGGTAAAGGTGTTTTTTGTCTGTTTCATTTGCCATACTCCCTATGACTGTTATTGGTCCCGTTCTTTAGTTACTGCATAGTGTTTTTATGTGTTTACATGTTTCATTGAATTGTCTTATATATTATTTTTAAATGCTGGTTTAATGTTCAAATGTTTTACTGTTTTCATATTTGCTACTTTAAAAACTCTATTTTAATGGAAAGGTGGTATAAAATGCTCTAAATAAAAAAATAAAACTACATCAGAAACGGTGTTAACAATTTGCATCACTTATTGTGGGGTTATTTATTAGGTGCAACCTAAACCAGTATAAACAATATGACTTGGTCATGTTTCTTTATCAGGTGTGGTCTTATTGATTCTGTGGAAATACAATCACAAATGAATGGGGGGTCAGGGGCCTTCCCAGTGTGCAACCCAGGCTCATGGTTGAGGCAGGAATGATTTAACATCTAACCTGACCTTCTCTCTTCCCTTCCCCCACCACTATCCCCTTTTTTCTCCTCCCCCTCACCTTTCCTTTCCCTGCTGTCCTCCCCTTTCTTGTTTCTTCCTTTTCTTTCCTTTTACCATTTTATAACCCTGCCTTGTCCTTCTTCTCTGTTCCCTGCTCTTTCCTCTCCTCTACGTTTTCCTGTTGTAGAGCAGTAGACAAGGTTTAAGCTGTTGGGGGAGTTTGGGGTGATTAGTTTATTAGAAAAGGGTCCCTGTAGAGACACCTTCTTGCTTGGCCTGGAATGCTAAGAAATTTTAAAGGAATTTCCTATGATGCTAGTTTTAGGCAAACTGTAATACCAGAAGGTTATATTCTAATTATAGAAGAAAGGATTCCATTTGACTTTATGGATTGTATTACACTGTTATTATTGTGTACCATCTTGAGCCCAGCTTGTCCAGGGAAGGGTGGGATAAAAATCTAAAATGAAGTAAAAGCTGCCTTTGTTGTCCATTAGCTAAAGTTACTCTTGTGTATTACACTTTCAGTTACCGGTAAACAAGTTTTCAAGGTGAAATGGAAAATTTCATATTTTCCTTCTTTGCTGTTGTTGGTTTTCTTCATGGTTGTTTTCAGTGCTTAGTTGCCCCTATCTTAACACTTCTCCTGTACTATATTCTTTTTCACATTAACATGACCCCACCATGAACTGATGGTGATATCACAATAGTACATTGACAACTGGAATTCCAAATTTGTATATATCTATTTTCCTTGAGCAATTGTCTTGATTGTTGAGGTCCAATGAAGCTTTTAAGGACAGAGGCAAATTTCAGAAATCGGAACTCTTTAATTCTATTAATTTAATATTGTTATAGATTGTTTTTATATTTGTATTTATATGATGTTGATGTACACCGCCCTTAGCCCTCCGGGGGAGGGAGGTTTAAAAATGGAATAAAATAAATAAATAAATAAATAAATAAATAATAGCATTTCTTGATATAAAAAGGGATTCTTTAACACTAGAAAGTGTTAAAGACATTAATCTTTGACAATTATGGTTTCTATACAAAGTGTGATCACAGGAGTAAGGTATGTTTCACAATATTCTGATCTTCTATTTATGGCAGGTCATGATACCACCAAGATCAATGTCCTCTCTATTGATTAATCTGAGTTGGCTATGGAAGGCTGGTAACAAAATCGGTGTCCTAACATACCAGTATGAGCAGTTTCCTAGAAACTGAAAGGTTTTCTGGTACATTTACTGTAGATTAATTTCTGTCAAATGGATTATGTTTACAACTGACAGTCATTTTCTTCCTTGGAACTACAAGAATAGAGAAAGAAAGGGAGAAAGAGAGAAAGAGAAAGAAAATTAAATAAATGCTTTAGAGTGAGCTTGAAGACGTAAGTAGATCAGGAAAAATGCATCAACAAAGATGTAACATTGGAAAGTCAGTTGGATATACCAAAATAATACATACATATTAAATATATTTCAAACAGCTAAGGCCAGGGATGAAATTAGCAATCTGTTCCTTTCATTTTTATAATATAAAACAAAATGTCTACAGAAATAAAGCAAATAGACATTATTCGCATGTATTGGCACAGGGCTTGGGGTCTCATCTAGTTGTTTTTTGCTTTTGCAATAGTAGCATTTTATCATTAAAAATGTTGTACTGCTATATGTGTTGCAGCTGACAAGACCAAAAGCACTTTTGTGTATTATACAAAAGCAATAATTTTTTTCCTTCCAAGTAAAATCTTCTCCAAGCTATAGAGCACCTATCCACGATGCTGTACTTGTCAGGAGATAATAGCATTCTCATTGCACCTCCAAGGCATACAAGCCTTCCAACACTTTTGATACATGATTAACCAACCAAAGTTGTGCTTTTGGATCAGTTTTCCATTTCTATTGCATTGCAGAGTGTCAGAGGTTTGACTTTTGGAAACTGTTTAAGATCTTGAACAATTTGCCAAAGTACTTACTTTGAAGTGGTGCTGGAGGGCTCCCATAGACTTTTGTATGAAACCAATGAAACTACTTTCAAGGAGGTATCTTGTACACTCAAGTAGCAAAAATAATTCAATGTTATGCCTCTTTCTGGATCTACGTGTCATTGGAAAATGGGATATCGAAATAAAGTTAGAAGTTTCACAAAGCTGGTGTCAGCATCCTTTGGAAGCTTCCATTTAAATGGTCATGGTCAAATTGTAAAAAACAAAACAATTTTGGCACACTTTCTACAGTGTCAGTCACACTGAGTTGAGTTCAATGCTAATTATTTTAATAGGGTTGAATGGTAAATGTGTTAGGGTAATTTTAGATTAAATGTTCTTCAGTGATTCTAGTGAGCTTTATGGTAGAGTGTGAATGGAAAAAAATCATTTTAATTCCATATTGGGAAGTCAGGAAAGGTGTATTTATTAAATATTGGGAATATTTTGTTTCATCGGAAAGTCATTCCGGAACTATTGGAATAATACTCCCAATATTTAATAACAAGGAGAAGCAGACCCTTTCTGACTTCCCATATGAAATTAAAGCAAGACAGATAGGCACCCTAGATTCATAGGAGTCTGCAGCAACAACTACAACTTCCTCCCGCCCCTATTCTGTGGCTGCAGAGGCGGGCTCAACTGCCTGTGATGTTGGGAGAGGCACTGAGATTGAAAGACAGCTTCAGTGCCACCAACAGCAGGACTAGAAAAGGGCTTAAAAGATGATGTAATTCACACCCAAGGCTGCCAGCTTAGGTTTCTAGCCTAAACCCCTGTATTGAAACCAGCAATCAGGTAAGTATCCCCACACGAAAAAAAAATGTTTCAAGGAAACTCTGGCTCATTCCGCACATGCAGAATAACGTACTTTCAAACTGCTTTCGGTGCTCTTTGAAGCTGTGTGGAATAGCAAAATCCACTTGCAAACAGTTGTGAAAGTGGTTTGAAAATGCATTATTTTGCGTGTGCGGAAGGGGCCTCTGATAGGATCCCAACTGGGAACTTTTGACCTGAAGAGATGACAGAAATGCAAAGAAGGTAAAATGCAGAATCTAACAATCTCTGGCCAATGTCAGTGGATGATATCTCAAGGATCATTAGCATTAGGGAAAAAATCTGTATTCCTAGCAGGAAAAGCCATGAACATCTTAGATATAGCAGGAAGACATCAACACAGACTCTTCTAAAAAACCCTGAAGCCTTTTCACATTTTGATTGGTATACAATGACTTAGGTTTAAAACAGGAGCCCCCAAACTTTTTTAAACCATCAACTCTTCTTGAAATCCTTGATCCCTCATTGACCCCTGACATGTAAAATAAGTAAATAAATAAGTAATGTATTTATTTTAAAGGTATCAATTTCTTTGCCCCTTTCCTTCATTGCTGTTTCTTGATAAGATTCATTTCACCTTTATGCTTCGTTATTCCTTCTTCAATTTCTGTTTCATATAATGGACGTATTTATGTGTATAATAATAAGTTGTAATTTAAATTTATTGCATCATTTTATGTGTTTTTATTTCTTATTAAAATGTCAGCTTTTGACCCCAAAAGTTCATAATTGACCCTGGTGTTTATTGACCCCCTTTTCACCCCTAGGCATTTATTGACTTCTAGGATAGTCCCATTTATTGACTCCTTGAATAGTCCCATGACCACTTTGGAGACCTCTAAAAATGCAATTATCTGCCAGGAAGAACCATTTGCTCATTTCCTGAGAACCATCAAGTCATTAAACCAAGTCAGCATCCTCTAATAATTATATGAGCAACCCTTCCCTCACTGGTCATCCCTTCCTGTCTGCAACAAGCTGCATCCTGATCCATGCACCAATAGAGTCTCAGATCTTCATTTGTACTAGCTGAAGGGCCATCCTAAATCTACCAATAGGCACTGCAATAGGCACTAAGCCCCCCAGGGGAGGGCGGTATATAAATTTAACCAATAAATAAATAAATAAATAAATTTTACACCATAGATCCAATGGACATCTCTAAATTTGTACCCAGTTTGAACAATGAGGAGAGCAATGAGGATGGCCAGGAGGCTAGAGACCAAGCCCTGTGAGGAAAGACTGAGGGACTTGGAAATGTTCATTTTGAGAAGAGGAGGTTGAGGGGGACATAATTGGTCTCTTTAAGTATTTGAAAAGCTGTCAGATAAGCGCAGGGAGCTATTCCTGTTGGCAGCAGAGAATAGGACTCACAATAATGGGTTTAAATTGTGGGTTGAAGGTCATGGATGGATATTAGGGAGAAATGTTTACTAATTCAGCAGTGGAATCAGCTCCTTGGGGAGGTGGTAAGCTCTGCTCTGTGGCAGTCTTCGGGGAGTGGCTAGATGAACACTTGCTCTAAGTAAATCCTGCATTTGCTTACCAAAGCTCCATTCCATTTTTTCAACTGCACCTTTAGCAACTCATCACCTAACTCCTTTCTTTGACTAGTCAGCCATGGACTAGTCAAAAGAGAAGAATACAATTTGTATAGGCTTGGTGATTCGGTAAACCTCCTTAAATTGTAAAGGACCATTGTTTTGGAATATGAAGACCTGGACTCTAGACTCCAGAGTCAATGGGCCACTGACCAGCTGGAGAGAGCTCTGTTCTTCCTAGCTGTTTTTGTCCTCTTGACACGATTCCCAACTCTGATATCAGGACTGGAAATTATGTACTCAGGGATGTATTAAGGCGATAGGAGAGCTAGTCGATATTGTCTATCTGATCTGACATCCCATTTTATCAGGTCAGTGATATCTTTCTGCATATAGCAAATTAAGAACAAAAGAACATAAAAAAGAGCCTGCTGGATCAGACCAGAGTCCATCTAGTCCAGCACTCTGCTACTTGCAGTGGCCCACCAGATGCCTTTGGGAGCTCACATGCAGGATGTGAAAGCAATGGCCTTCTGCTGCTGCTGCTCCTGAGCACCTGGTCTGCTAAGCCATTTGCAATCTCAGATCAAAGAGGATCAAGATTGGTAGCCATAGATCAACTTCTCCTCCATAAATCTGTCCAAGCCCCTTTTAAAGCTATCCAGGTTAGTGGCCAATGGCTATCACCACCTCCTGTGGCAGCATATTCCAAACACCAATCTTGTTTCCTTTTATTGGTCCTAATTCTTTCCCTCATCATTTTCAATGTATGCCCCCTGGTTCTAGTATTGTGAGAAAGAGAGAAAAAATTCTCTCTGTCAACATTTTCTACCCCATGCATAATTTTATAGACTTCAGTCATATCCCCCTCAGACGTCTCCTCTCCAAACTAAAGAGTCCTAAACTCTGCAGCCTCTCCTCATAAGGAAGGTGCTCCAGTCCCTCAATCATCCTCATTTCCCTTCTCTGCCCTTTTCTATTTCTTCAATATCCTTTTTGAGATGTGGCAACCAGAACTGAACACAGTACTCCAAGTGCGGTCGCACCACTGCTTTATATAAGGGCATGACAACCTTTGCAGTTTTATTATCAATTATCAAGCTAGCTGATTTCAGGTGGAGTCTTCATGTGAGACATGGGCAGTGGTGGGATTCAAACATTTTAACAACAGGTTCCAATGGTGGTGGGATTCAAATAATGACGGTTTAAAAGTATTTAAAAATATTTTAATATCACTTTTTCTATTTTAAGTATTAAAATATTAATACTTAATAAAATATTTTAAGTATTAAAAAAGTGATATTTTAAATTTTAACAAGAAGTTCTATGGAACCTTCAGAACCCCCTGAATCCCACCTCTGGATGGGGGTGCCATGCAATAGGAATGAGACTCAGGCTTAAATAACACAATTTAGTACAAACCTGGTTATGTGTGCATATTTGATGTGACTCCTTGTCACATGTGTTGATTGTTGCACATTTTAATGTTCATTGTGTCATCTAAAGAGTTTAGAGCTCTGGAGTACTTACACCATAAGCCATAGCTGGCTTGTTAAAGTAAGTTGTAATAGTCCATAATTGGAAAGGAAAACCAAAGACACAAGTGGATGGATACTCCCATTCTTTCTGATTGTATGTAATCAAAACTCTGTCTTCAGCCAATCTTGAACGCTTCCTTCCTTGGGAATATAATTTTCTAATTGCTATGGAAGGAAATCCTTTTTAAATATGTCACATAGGATCCTTGAGGTCATCAAATAATCTTTACTACATTATGCTTATTTGATAACTCTGCCCCACATCACCCTTGGGGCTACAGGCAAGTCCCAAACCTTTAAAAATATGTGAACTGAAATGCTGAGACACTGAATACATTTAATATAAACACATTTCCTACCATTTTTTCTTATCACCAAAAGACAGTTCTTTTTTTTACTTAACTCCCTAAAACTTGTTTATCTTCCTCAATGTATCTCTGCTTGTCATGGAAATAATAATGAATCTGTAGAATCCATACTCGTAATTCATTACACTGCTGCATGACATCCTGATTATTTATGCTTCTGATATACTGTGATCAAGATTGTTTTTGTGTACGTTTACTTTTTAAATTTCTTTCTTTCTTGGATGAATTCTTTTAACTAATCTTTTAACTGTTTCAGAACATCATGAATCATTATCCAGGTCCAAATTTGTATTATTCAGATACATAACACTTTATTTTATTTACAAATCAACTATGAAAACATATACATATTCCCTTGGAAATGCATTATGGAAAGATTTCTCTTTTTGGCATATGTGATCTGTGTGAACAGGATGGATAATTTACATTCATTGACAGTTCAGAGAAATTGGACCAAAAGTCTTCAGATCTATTTAATATGGTGGCCAGATTCAGATCATAGAGTTTTAAGATCAATAATTCTTTAGCACATGTCAACTGTGGTAATTATCCTTACCCAGTAGTTGTATTTAGGGAAAGATTCCTTTCACAGAAACAAATTACTTACATGTACATATTGGAAATAAATATAACTATTGTTTTTTGCACAATCTGAAGGTTACGTTTTGTTGTATAAATGGATTTATGCTTTTAGTTAGGAAGGATACAATCACAGGGGACATTATCTATCTATCTATCTATCTATCTATCTATCTATCTATCTATCTATCTATCTATCTATCTATCTATCTATCTATCTATCTATCTATCTATCTATCTATCTATCTATCTATCTATCTATCTATCTATCTATCTATCTATCTATCTATCTATCTATCTATCTATCTATCTATCTATCTATCTATTTGTTGCTAAGGGTTGTTCTTTCAGCTACTCAGCCACACACCTTTGTTGCCAGACTGACCTGTGGTAAACCAAAGGACTCTGTTTTTTTAATAAAAGCCTCTACCACCTCAGCCAGACTTTGGGTGCTTGCCAGCACAGTGTGTCAAAATGGGGGAGCCTACTTGGGGCATTGGCTCAATGTACCTACAAGGAAAAAGAACTTGGTCTGGACTTGTCTCCCTCCAAACCAACTTGCACAATGTCCTCTTACACCCTGACAGGATTACCTCTGCACAAAAAAATCTTGTGTGGAGAGAATTCCCATCTCCAGGACTTGACCATATGCACCAAAGAAGACCAAGGATGCATTAATGTGCTTACCTGCCCTGCATTGTACTATCTAATGTTTCTTCCTCTGAGTAACACTTTTAACAACCAACTCACTTTACATTATCATTGTTTCACAGCTGTCTTCAGCTAACTTCCCTGAGCACATCAGGCTGATGTCTAAACCCATTAGACTGATGATCCACCATTAAGGTTGATGGTGCTCCTGTCCTTCCCAGGAAGGGCAGGAAATCCTTTTTGACTAGAGAGATTTAGGATCACTCTTCATAACCCTGAGGGTCCATTTCTTCCTATTAAAAAGCCCACTGTCCTAATAGACAGTGTTCAGTATCTGTGGACAACTCTTTATCTGTGATACTGTTCCACAGAGCTAAGCATGGGTTGCTCAGTTCCATTCATTGGACCATTTCGGTCCAGGATCAAATGACTATAACTGTTATTGCTCCTCCACATCTATATTCCTTATCTATTCCAGCTCTATCCCCTTGCAAATGTCTATATCCTAGGACTGTGTGTGTGTTCTGCTGTTATATAGTGTGCCTGTGTATACCCATTTTTAGCCCTTAATAAAAATGGTTAAACTTTGATCCACTTTCCAGCATGTTTCTATATAAAAGCTGACTCATATATATAGGCATGTTGCCTGGCCTTTTGCAATGCCAAGAGTCTGCTCCAGCTTATTTCCCCACACTAAAAGGAAGAGACTTCCCACCACTTTGAGTAACACCTTGACTGCTGAATCTTGAAAAGAGCTGCTGTTGGGGTTGTCTGTGCTGCCGCTTGCCATGGGAAGAATATTTCATAAAGGGCTGAGTTCCTCCAACTGTTTAGCCCTGCCTCCCACTGCTGCTGCTTCTGTGCTCTTTTGTATTGTGAATTGTAGATTGTTGTTGATTAGTGTTATAAGCTGTTGTTGATTAGTTTTGTAAGGAGGAAATTGGGATAAAATATCCAAATAAAATGAATAAATAAAATATTTATTTAATTCATTTATGCTTCACCTCCTTTTCCTTTCTTCCATTTTATCCTTAAAGTTCTGTAAGGAAGGTTGGACAGGGAATTTGTGACTAGCCCAAGGTCACCCAGCAAGATTCCATAGAAGGGTAAGAATTTGAACCTGGATCCCTCAGACTTTAATCTGGCTTAGTTACAAATACACGACTTTGGCTGTTGATAAAGCACATCAAATGTATATTGACATTTCAGTTATGCACAGTGTGCCAGCAAAGACAGAATTTCAAATGATAGGCAAACTAAACGAATCACTATATTGACCCTTTATAAAGCATATGCTAGTATTTACAGTAAAAATCTCAGTACTAGTACTCAGTACTCAGAACGTCAATTTTGTGGCATATGTCTAAATGCACAGTTATGGATTAAGCCACATTTGCTTGGATGGTGTAAAACAGTTTCTATTTTGGATTACTCTTTCATGAAAATTTTTATTTTAATGATCAAGATAGGCAAAAAGTAAATAAATAAATAAATGTAATTACTGTGTTTGTATGTTCCAGCAACAATAAACTGGAGTTGTGTGACTTAATTTTTTAAAACAAAATAATTTTTATGTTCATTAATTTAGGTTAAATTGAAGATAGCAAATTAACACAGGTATCAGGCAAAAATGTAATTTGTGAATCACTAGTCCAAATCATTATAATGCTATGTTGACAAAGCGCTGTTCACAAGTTACAGTGAACACACATGATGTAATCCATGTGCAGCATACTTATTTTTTCTTTATACATGTGAAAATTCTCATGATACATTGAAACTGCACATTTATCCAGATACTGATCTGTCAGTTTCATCTGTAAAGTGAGCACATGTTGACTCTTTCTTACAGATGTATGCCTGTACATGCAGAGTGTGCATGGGCTGCTGTAACATGCAGCAGGGCAACTGATTCATATTACACCTTTGGAAAATCTCTTGTGGGGATATGCATGGATGTGATTGATTTACCAAAAATAATATGGCTGCTATGATGAGAATCCTATCTGATGAAGATTAATAGAAAACGGCTAGAAACACGCATTCCGTTCATCCTGTGCAGACGGGTTTGCGAGATTCTCTAATACTACATAGACTTGTATACCTGCTTTCAATTGAAGATTGTCTCGATAGAATTCAAGCACTGTATGGACTTGCAGTTCATGACAGAGGCTATCACTTTAAGAATTGTTAAGAGTTCTTAGAGAAAAGACTGCACACATAGTGTTGTCAAAATTTTTGTTATTGCACTTTGTTAGTGCACATTATGCACTTGTATGTCATGCACGTTTATGCACATAAAAGCGGTTGATGCAACGCGTATTTTTTTTTACTGTGCTTTGAACATTGCATCAGGGAGGCTTTGAACCTTTGGAAGAGTTGCCATGTTCATATATTGCAGCAAATGCACATTACATCCTGTGTTGTATACCTATTTGTAAGAAAGAGCTAATGAGTATTCACTCCACATATGAAACCAGTACATGGATAAATAAACATGGGGCTGTATTGCATATTTAGCTGTACATGTGTTGAATTTAACAAAAGTACACTGTACATGGATGGTACATGTGAAAATTGTAGCTTGTGACAAATCTACGGTAATTGCTTCAAGTAGTTGGGGTGATAGGCAACACTGGCAGCCTGCCTGCCACACTGTCAAGATTTCTGCCTTCAATGCCAACACCTAGCGCTAAACCCATATGTCAGACGGGAATAAACTGACACCTACTAGAAAAAAGCCAGCCAAACAAGTCATTCAGAGGGTCAAGGGGAAAGAGAGAGACTTTGTGTTTGCATATGATTGCCTGCATGGATTTTGAGCGCTGTCTGTTATAGATTCACTTTGTCTGTGTCTATAGCCCTTTTTTGAGTGATTAGGTGCTTTGTACAGTTTTCAACACTATTATTTATTTATTATTTCATTATATGCTTCCCCTCACAGGATCAGGATGGCTACCAATATTTTATAAAACAGTAAAATTAGATATGACAGCCTTAAATAACATTTAACCAGCATTTAAAAATCTTCAAATATGAGATGATAGTTCATTAAAACACAGCTAACCCACTGCAGACAAAAGTGAGGAACACATGGAAGATGGAAAATGGAGGCTAAGATGGAAAGCTGTTGCTGCCTCAATCAGAAGCCTGGTGGAGCATCTCTGTCTTACAGGCCCTGCGAAACTGCATAGATTCAAGAGCTGTCATGGCTGTTTTTCTTGAAAGATCTGTCCTGCATAAAATTTGAGTTTTCTGCTATGGTCTCACTGATTATCTCCCAAAATACATATTCTGAGGGCTCTAATATACAATATGCCCAACACATGTCAGGTCACAAGTGCATGACTGAACTCTTGGTCATATTTACATTGAACTAATTCATCTTAAATAGTACTCATTTACTTGGCACTGCAAGGGAATGCCATGAGGGAGCAGAAGGAGCTTCTAGTTTCCCTCCTGCTGCATTTTCACAAACAGAAGCAGCAGTGGGGGATCCAGGAAGACAATCTCTTCAGCCTAAAATGTTGTTCCTTATGGAAAAAATTTGGGGGAGGGTTTAATGTTGAAGCCCTATACAGTTCTATACAGAATTATTTCAGTGGGCTTAAAATGGAGCTATTCTGCATAGCATTGCTCTGTCTATCATGCAGCCCTCCACCTTCAATCTCATAACCTATGCTCCATGATCCATTGTACCATCTCATTTTCTCTTTGTATAAACCAGTTCACTGTTTGGTTTTTTAAAATTCTGATGTCTTGCTTAACAAAACATAGGCAGGATAGTTGCCACTTGACTACTCCTGCCCTAGAAGTAATGCCCCTTTTCAAATGATACCCTGAATAAAGCCCATTGTGTAAAAAAATACAATGGGCTCTTGAAAACTGTTGCTCCAGTTGCACCTTGTGTCAAAAAAAAAATAACAGCAGGGATAAGAGGCTGCCCTCTCCTTTTGTTTTGTAGGAAGGGCATTCTTTTAGTAATCCAAGGTGTTGTTTATGTGAATAAGCTCTACAAAGTTCTGCAAGCCTTTTAACTTTTTTTATTAAGGAAAAGGCAGAAATTCCTGCAGACTTACAGAAGCTGCTGCTAGTCTTTGATGGCCACAAGTTTCCCCCTCAGTCACCTAGCAAGACTTTCCACTCAACATTTGGCTAGAGGCACTCTTGAGCACACATGCAGGTTGCAAGGCACATAGGGTGAGAAAGGTTGAAAAGCTGAAGGCATGGTGTGGCTTCCTATTCCCCCTTAGCTCCAGGAGGGTTTCTCATCTTCCTGCCCGGGTTGAGGCCTTTGCCTGCCTGGAGGATAAAGAAAGCCCCCTCAGGAAGACGCCGTGCTCTTTGTTGCGCCCTTGATGAAATGAAGGTCATTGTCTCTTCTTCCTCCCTCCCTCCCTCCCTCCCTCCCTCACTCCCTCCCTCATTCCTGACTAGCTTGAGTTCTTCAGGAGCCTTTCAAGCCCCACCCCCCCTTATATTTTTCTGCCTTCCCAGCTTGTCCTCATTACACATCATTGGCCCTCACCCTTCAACTTGTGTATCTGCACAGTCACTTTAAAAGTTAGCTGTCACCAATATGCCTTGCCTTTTATATTGATAGATCAACTGCTCTGTAACAGTAGTAAAATTGTGCATTAACTTTCACACTCCTCCAATGGATTGGACCATAAGGCTCTTACAGAGACAAGGTTAAGCTGAGCATCTCATGAAGGTAAGGTTTCTCAAACCAGACCTTTAGAGATTTCTATGGGGCCAGACAAAGCATAATCCACAACCCATTAGTTGCTTAAGCAGCATTTTGGGAAAGGAAGCTAACACCTCCTGACATAGTTACAGAATATGATAAATGAAACACACTTGATGAGGTTCAAGTAAATCTATATACTAAAAAATACCCAAGTGTTACCCAAAATGCATGGTTACATCAGGATAAAAAATAAGTAAAATCTCAAGCAAACTATATAGCAGCAGAAAAAAAATTATCTGATAGGAATTGCTTATGACTGCAGTGCTGTTTGTATGCCAAACACTTCAGATCCAGCACTTGAAAAAAGTCCTATCAGGGTATCAAATGTAAGCATAGATTTTTAATGCACATTTTTAATGGAAGCCAAGGGCTTTGGCAGTTCTAACTGAGTAGATAATGTGCAGAACTCTGCTCCTCCAATTCCCCATATCTTCACCATTTTTTGACCTTTGATAGATATATTTAAGGAATTTAATATAGGAAGGATTCCCTGTGCCTCTGAGGTTTATCATAGCTTCATGTTTCACATATCCTACAATATGGAGCTGGGGAAATGTGGAAAAATGGACTCTTACAATGAAAAGCAGCACATGGCAGAAACAGGGAGATTAAATATGTGGCTGAGAAATCTGAACTAATGTTGATGAGATTGAATTCAGGGCATCTATTTTTGACTTGGATTTTTTTTTAAGTTACAGTATTATATGGACTAATGCATCAATGCTAGACAAGCATTTGTATGCCTATGCATATATTTGCCAGTGCTCATTCTGAAATAGAAAAAAATTGCAATGTATCAGTGTGTTTTTTATTCCAAAATGCCCCTAAATTAAGACTGTTGTAATAAAGGAATGCTGAAACCAGAACACATTGACCCAATAATAGCACTTTTTTGCATAGATTTATCCCATTGTGATGGTAGAAACTAATGTTTGGTGTTTTATTTTAGCATTAAAAGGCTTTTGTAGCCTTCTCATTCATCTTCCCAACCATTTTCCTCTGGATTCTCAGACCAAAAAAGAAAATTTCAAAAGTACCTCTTCCTTTCTCCCACAGTCAGTTACCACTACTCCAAACTTTTAAAAAAGTCATCCTTTTCCTTTAATTATATTTCTATTTTTTTTGAAATACAGCAATGTGCTGTATGAAGAAATAATTCAATATAATATGCAAGGAGAACAAAAGAGTAATATAATAGGTATGATACATACTATATGTCTGAAAAATTGTTTAGGTTTTACATCGTTGTTAATATCATTCTATATATTAGATAACATTAGTTTCATTTGGTATGCAATAGAAACAAAAATTTAAAACAAAACAAAAAGAAATCTATGAAGATTTCCAGCATTATTGTTTTGTTTTTGGGGTCATTACAATATAGGTATCTCAGCATAGGATCCCTTTGGAATAAGAGTCAAGACATTTCTTGTTGAGGAGGGTTGTCAATTTGTCTGCTGCTCTATATCTTGAATTTACTGTAACCATTCCTCAATAGAAGGTACTACCAATGTCTGCCAACAACAATTCTCAGTGCTGTTGTCAGGTAATATAGTAAATTTTGGTGTTTTTGTAGGTTAACTTTGTTATAGTCCCAAATGCCTAGAAGGTAAGTTTCCGGTAGATTCTCAAATCTGAAGTTTTTTATGGCTTCTGTAGTTTATGTATTGTATTCCAGTATTCCTTTATTTCTTGCAGGTCCACCAGAAGTGGAAGAAGGAACCTTCTTTGTTTTTACATTTCCAACAGAGAGGTGAGCAGGTTTTGTACATTTTAGATAGTTTTAGTGGTGTTAAGTATCAACTATAAAACATTTTATGTTGTTTTCTTTAATTTCAGTAGAGGGTGTTAGTTTTGTATTGTTCTTCCAGAGACTGCAAGCCTTTTAATTTTTCCCAAGTCTCCAATTGAAGTTTTTTTGTTTAAATTTTGTGCCCAAAGTATCGTATTTTCTTTCACCAGTTCTATTTCTGTTTTGTATTCCAGGAGTAATTTGTATATTTTCCTGATGGCCATTTTGTTAGGTGAGTTATAGATATGATCTAGGGTTGTGTTTCTTCCTGTAAATCCCCAAGGTTTTTTGTCTTCCAGTAGATAATTTTTTAGTTGGTGATATGAGTGCCATTGACATGGGGTGTCATTTGTTAGTATTTAGTAGTATGTTGTCTCTTGATTTGAGTTCATAGTTGTTGTTCATTTTGACTAAAATATTTTTATACTGTAACCAGTCTTTGATATTATTGCTATCTGTGTGCTTTAGGGATTCCAGTCTGGATACCCATAATGGAATCTTGTTGTTATAAATAATATTTCAGTATTTTTCCATATTTTTAATGGTTCCTTTCTCAAGGGGTCTTTGGAGAAGCCTTTTGTTGCTGTAGGGTTGTTTTGTCATAGGTAGTATGCCAGCCTTTGTGAAGATCATGGCCTTCAATTTTGAATAGGTTTGGATTTTGTAAAGTCACCCACTCTTTGGCTGTTTCTGCTCGGCCAGAGGCTGCGACTTCCCACCAGCTTTGATGAAGCCAGTGGGAAGTCGCAGCCTCTGGCCGAGCAGAAAAATGAATGATAACAGGCTCATGGGAACAGTCTGACACTCCACCGCTTTGATGAAGCCGTGAGTGCGTCGGTGGACTGTTCCTTAGCGTCCCATGCAGGCAGTCCTGATGCCAATGTTGCCCGCAGGGGCAGCTCCGCATGGAGCCACCCAGGGTGTTTGCAAGGGACTTGCCTTGTGTTCCTCTGCAGCTCTGGGCAGCTGGAAAGACATGCCTACGCTGCAGGGCAGTGTGGGCATGTTGTTCCAGCCACCCGGAACTGCAGAGGAATGCAAGGTAAGTCCCTTGCAGACACCGGAGGGGCCAAAAGCGATGTGGTTCACAGGTGCCGGCGGAAAGATGCCACTTTTCAAAAACCTCGCTCAACAAGCGAGGTTTAAAAGCAGCATCTTCGTGCCGCTTGGGGGGACAAGGACGGCGCTGCTGCAAGCGCCTCCTGTGCGAACAGCACCCTAGGGACAGCGTTTTTCCCATCCCTACAGTGCTGTGATTTGGCTGTGCGGAAACAGCCTTTGATCCAAAGTGTATGCGCGTATATGCGCGTATGCGTCGCGTCGGCGTGCGTCGTCGTCGCGTCGCGTCGCGTCGCGTCGTCGCGATAGCGTCGCGTGCGTGCGTGCGTGTATATATATATATATATATATATATATATATATATATATACCTTTAATGGCATAATTAAAACAACAGCAGCAATATACCAGCAACAATGGCAACCTCAGGGTAATGATACAATCTCCAGTACAGTTATAACCGTTTGCTGATGACAGAGCACAAAAAGTTTGCCAGCGCTTCCAATACACTTGCAGAACCACAATCCAGCATCGTTACCACAATTGATAGATCAGTATTATCAATGGGGGGTTTTAACCACAGGTTTAGATATTTATTCCTGGCTAGACTGTGTAACGGGCAGTGTAATATCACGTGTTGGATTGATTCTTTGTAAGCTGAACTGCAGGGACAAAATCTTTCATTGAAAGGCACTTTCTGTATTCTACCCTGAGTGGTAGCTGAAGGGAGAATATTGCACCTGGCAAGGGTCAGGGCTCGTTGCAATTTGGGTTCTAAAACCAAATGGAAATATTTGGCCATGGTATATGGTTTTAACAGTATACCCAAGTGCAAGGGAGAGCAGCATTTATTAGCCTGCTGCATCAGGTAACTATACTCGAGATCATACAATCTATTTTTGATAGTCAGCTGTAGCTCATTGGCATTCATTAAAGCCAATGCATCCAAGGATAGACCCATTTCATGGATTTTCGCCTCAACAAAGTAGAGAACAAAGTGATCCAAAGTAGAGAGCGGCCAGGTATCTGTTTGCTCTTTCCAATCTGGAGCACCAATGTGCCATCACTTTGGCCAGATTCAATGTGCTTCCTTCCGCTTTGAGGGATGGAAGAGGTTCCAATACACCTCATAGTGAACATATCTGCAGCTGCACATTGAAAACTGCAGAAACTGTACATAATGTTCTGTATTATTGCCCCTTTCATAACAGGGCCAAAATGAAGTTTCTCTCCACTTTATTGATGGGCTTAGAGTGCTGGATAGACCAGCAGAAGACTGTCTATCTGTTAAACAACGAATCCAGGGATTTTCTAGAGCAAACAGCCAGGTTTTTATTCATGGTCATAAACAATTTTTAAGTAATTTTTACTTTGTATTTTATCCTTTAAATCTCTGTATTTTATTTTAAACTCTGTGACCCATGTCATTAAAGGTTATCTATCTATCTATCTATCTATCTATCTATCTATCTATCTATCTATCTATCTATCTATCTATCTATCTATCTATCTATCTATCTATCTATCTATCTATCTATCTATCTATCTATCTATCTATCTATCTATCTATCTATCTATCTATCTATCTATCTATCTATCTATCTATCTATCTATCTATCTATGTAGTGCCCATGGGCACTAAATTGCCAACAAGTTTTTTTAAGTGGGTGGTTTCATGTGGGTTTTTTGCTTTTTAGGGTTTGTGATGGGTCATCAGAGATCTTATTGGCTAAGAGAATTGTAAACATTTCAAACATTTTAAACATTTCAGCAGCAGTTGCCACCACAGTACAAGTATCTTCACTGTTTGAAGGTATATGCAAGACAATAGTTTTAAACGATGTATACATTTTAAAAGGCATCTTTTTCAGTAGAGATTCTGTGTAAGATATTAATGTGTTGCATACAGTCACTTTCTGACATTGTTGGCTCTGTCTCCTGTGGCAGCCATTTTGTGGTTGGACCCATGAACCATGTCAGAATTTCTGAGGTGCATTCTAGTTCAAATATTGGGCACTCCTATGAGCATATTTCACTTCATCTCAACAGTTCTCCAACTCTGACCAATTCTGTTTGTAACGAATTTAGTGGCAATATAATTAAATATGCTAATAGGACTGGCTTGCTTCTTTGAGTAATCTAGAATCTGTGTGTGTGTGTGCTCATGCATGAATGTGTTTGTGGATGACTGCCTTTTTTTGCATAAGAGGTTGGACTGGAGAGTTTTGAGTTCTTCAAACTGTCGCATTTATTCTCCAGTAGTCAATAGAACTGGCATGATCATTCACCTAGCAAGGCACAGGATTTGTTCAAAATTGAAACAGAACCCAGGGTAGTACTTTTCCCTGTGCCAGACTCATAGAACTTTTAACAAATTCTCCTGCTTGCAAACATCAGACTGATGCACAAATATGCCTAAGGAAATGTTCTTACAAAAATGGCAAAGCAAACGAGCTTAGACTCTAAAGCCCCCTGAGAACTGATATTGCAGGAAGAATGAATCTATTTTCACATCTTAGTGCATTAGAGAGAAATCCTTATTTAATCAAATTTGTAATGATGTCAATGGCTTCACAAGCAAAAGGGCTTGCCTGGAACATCTGCTGTATTAGGAAATCTTTGCTCCCAATTTGCTTCAGATAGGCCAAGAGGTAACAACAATACTTAACATTCTTCAAGCTTTCCTTGGAACACTTTGCTGCTATAATGGAAAGACCAGACGAAGTGAATTAAAATGACCTTGCTGCTTTGAATTAGTAAAAATTGGTGTATTCAGGCACTAAATCAATGGCTGGCAGCAACATGGCTCAGCTGTATGGAATCCTGCAGTAGGCCTCTCATAATGTGACATGCAAAGTATCTGTCTTTGCAGATGCCAGCACTTTCCTAGTTTTTTTCCCCTGAACCCACTGTGCTAACACCTGTCTTAACTTGAAGTTTGGATTGAAAGTGGCTTAATGACTTGGCAGTGGTGTTCTACAAAGCCACGTGATTAGCAGTACATCCCAAGGAACACTGGGTTTCTTGTTCCCAGAGCCAACAACAAGCTTTAAAAGACAGGGGGGAAATGACATGAATCATTCTTTTCATTTTCAAATTTCATCACTCAGAAATCAAGCATGCCATTGTCATATAAGAAGTATTTCACTAAAACTAAAGTAATTATTCTCTAAGTATAGTCTATTACTAAGCCTTATTAACACCATTAATTCTCATTAACCTGATTCTGTTGAAACTGCATTTATACAAAAAAAATTAGAATATCTGTCTTCTGCTTTGCAAAAGGTCTTTAATAGCAATAATGTTTTAAATGATAAAAAAGTTGAATTACTTGGGATATAGATGTAACTGATAATAATTCCATGCCATCTTTTTTCAACAACAACAACAACAACAACAACAGACCTTTATTAGGCATAAATATCAAAATAAAATAATAAAATGATAATTATGACAGAACAGATTAGATTTCCCTTACAAGCAGAGCCTGCAGCAGATATTGGGCTGTAATCCCTAACATCCAAGGATTATTGCTGTTAAGTAATTTAACAATATCAGTTTTAGGGGAGCAGTTATGTATGTACTGTGGCAGAAGGGCTTTCCTAAGCAATTCATATTTGGAGCAGTGGAACAGGATATGTTGCAGCGTTTCAATATGAGCTGGACAATGTGGGCATTCCTATGATGGCCTTGTTCCAGGACTAGAGAGTAGACATTGCATATGGCTCTGGTTGCCTAGGATCAGTTATATGCACTAGGTCAGTTATATACATTGAGGCCATTTTTCCAGCCATTAGATTGATACCCAAAAAGGTATCACCCAAAGGTGAGCATGTTGTTCTTGCATGGCTCATTAACAATTGCTGCTCTTGGTCAAATAATCTAGTTCTGACTGCCCTTAAAATTTCTTGGGGCTCCATCATGGCAAGGGCCTCCAGGGATAAACCCATAGAGGTAAGTTTGCGTATGATTGTACTCCACCATTTCAAAGTTTGTAGTTCGGGTAAGGCCTTGTGCAGTAAGCTGTTTCAGTGTGAAAACACAGCCTAGTCCAAAACTTAAAAGTAATTAACCAGGCCATAGTTGTTAGTAGGTGCAGTCCGGCCTCTGGGCATAGAACGGTATATGGGACACAGTAGGGTACTCCAAATATTCCATATAGAAAAGATGATTGAACCCTTTCTATTGAT
Organism: Sphaerodactylus townsendi; assembly: GCF_021028975.2. Taxonomy (NCBI): domain Eukaryota; kingdom Metazoa; phylum Chordata; class Lepidosauria; order Squamata; family Sphaerodactylidae; genus Sphaerodactylus; species Sphaerodactylus townsendi. The sequence goes on along the minus strand of NC_059431.1, from coordinate 83,118,387 downwards.
TTGTTCCAAGCACCAATCCATACTGGGACCCCATTTTGAAGATGCTGTAGTACTTTAGCTTGAAACACCTTTAGGGCTGATGGTATATGTTTCTGCCCTGTAGCATAGAAAAAGTTATTCACTGTCGCAATCATGGTAGAACATCCCTTAACTGCAGCATTTCTATGTTGGACTCAGTTCACATTGGATTGAAAATAAATCCCCAGGTACTTAAAGAATTTCACCTGTTCAATGGCAGGACTACATATGGTCCATCTATGCATTGTAACCTTGTTTGAAAGTACCATTATTTTGGTTTTTGTGGTGTTGAGGGTTAATAGGTTATCAGCAAAGTACTCAGTGCTCTTCATCAAGAGACGGTTAAGTCCTGATCTCAACCTTGAAAGCAGGACTGCATCATCTGCGTAAAGCAGGATGGGAATTGGTGTATTGTCCAAGACAGGGCAGTGGGAATTTATTGCTTTTAAAGTGTGGGCCAGATCATTTAGAAAAAGATTAAATAGAATTGGAGCCATGCCATATTTTTGCCATAGATGCTTTTTTGCCATAGGTATCTATGGTGTACAGTGTTGTTTTGGCTAGGAGTGTGCATGGGTAATATTGCTATATGGGGAAATCTCTTGTATAATGGTACTATACAATGAATTTATGAGGACAGGAGCAATTATTCTAAGCGCCACTTATACTGCATTTATACCCACTCTTAGTACTTTCCTGGACATCAGAGATACTGGCAAAGATAGCAGTGTCAATATGTAAGTATAATTCATGCCTTAGACACTTTCAAAATAGTATAGTCATTCATCTATTCCAGCATATCTGGTCTTACCATCCATACAAAAACAATCTTTGTTTCTACCTTTAGCATGCTGCAGATGAAATTGTTCTCAAAATGCCAACCATGCCCTTTTCCCCACCTTGAATCTAGCACTATCACAGCATAGCCCTAATAAATACAAATACATACAGTCAGAAGTGTTGTGTATTCTTGTAACTTTGATTAATTGGCTTCATTTTGTTTTGTTTCACATTTTGTATACTTACTTGTTGGTTTCAAGAGTTACTTGTGTACAAATGGATATCTGTGAAAGAGCAGTAACAAAATCAAATCAAAGAAATACGAGAATTACAGTGCAATTCTAAATAGAGCTAGACCCTTCAAAGTCAATTGAGGTCAATGTAACTTTGTTTAGGATTGCACTGCAAGTATATGTGGAAGATCAACTAGAATAGTCACAGATAGACTTGGGGAGCAATTGGGAGCAGGCCTAATTGCCAGCAGTCCCTATGTTATTCAAAGGGGCTTACACCATGAAAAGTGTCTTTAGGATTTTAATTTTAGTTTAATCTAAGTATTTATTCTATGATCCTGGAAATGGATAAGATTCAGAACATAGGGTCTACATCTTTGGAACTACTTTTCAACTTAAAAGCAATATTGTTAAAATAAAAAGAAACATTATAAACATTGGTTGTAGTGGGTTTTCCAGGCTGTGTGACCATGGTCTGATGGATCTTGTTCCTAACGTTTCGCCTACTTCTGTGGCTGGCATCTTCAGAGGTGTATCACAGAGGGAAGTCTGTTACAGACTTATAAACATTTATTTGAAGAGAGCAGCCATGCCCCATACAAGGGGCTGAAGAACCCTAGCTTAGATATTAACTTATTATTGTATTGAATTGTAAGATTCATGGAAAATGCTGACATAAGCAAGCTCTAGCTCAAAAAGTAAGACAAAGTACATACAAAATTATCTTTGGAATCTCAGAAATATGAACTAAGAAATATTATGCCTAATGGTACTGCTGGTGAAAAATTCCTTAAAATGTTTGCTTTGTAATGTGGAGGGGGGGCATGCCAGTTAAATTAAAAAAACCTATTGTTTATAGATCTCCTTTCTACTGTGTAAAAACTAGTGCTGCCTACTCAACCACTGTATCCCATAACCATATCCCAGCTTTCCCCAGAACATGTCAAATAATCAGCAGGGGGACATGGAGAAAAAAGACATTATTGTCATATCAATGCATTTTCCATCTAAAACCCAAAAGTTATATCACCGATGCCCTAAGATGTTACTGATCTCTGTAGAGAAATCCAGGCTTCAGCTGGAAAGGTCATCAACAATGTCTCTTTTCTCCTTGCCTGCCCCCTCCTAGTCTTCAGGGCGTTCCAAGCATACATCTAGCAACCTTAACAAAAAAGCTTAGTAGCATCAATCATAAGTAAGGCACACAAAAGGGCCATATTAATTTGCTAACGTGATTATACTGTGAAGAATATTGAATCCAAGTATACATCCCACAGGTTTTGCACACAAATGCATTTGTGGATGATCCGTTCTATAACTCAAGAGCCAAATCATATTTTATGGAAGGAACCGACAGGCTAGGTATAAGAGGAAAGGTATTGTAGGTTCTCCACTGCTGACAGATCTATATTTCATCTATTTTATATGACTAATAGCAGTAAAAGCCCATTTTAAGATGCAATAACATGGCCTCTAGAGGGCAGGAAAAAGACCAGTCAAGTCCCCCACCTACATATCCATCCTCCCACACTGCTCCCCCTCCAAGTCACCATTGCCTGCTTTGGATGGGTAAGTTTGCTCTTTTTTGGGATGGGGAGAGAGTGCACAGAGGAATAGGGAAGGCTTCTTTTGGGCCCTGCTATGGCATTATTAGCTTGGTGGTGGTGGGAGGGGAGAACAAGGCAGTTGCTGGTAGGCCCAACAGTGGATCAGCAGGTGCCAAAGCACTGCTGATCTGCCAGCTGGACTGGGCATATGGGAGTGGTGGGAGCAGGGGAACCAGGAGGGTGTTGGTGGATCTGGTGGAGCAGCTAGTGCCAATACAAAGCTTTGAGGGTGGAGGTGGGGAACCGGAAGGCTGTAGGCAGGCCAGGTGGACCAGCACATGCCAAAAGCACCACTGCCCCAGAGGAAAGACTGGACTTTGTGGGGGGTGGGAGGGGTGAATTGGAAGGGTGTTGGGGGGTGGGAGATTTCCCTCCCCTGCTGCCACTGAACGCAGCTTGCAAAAGGAAAAATAAACAAACCAGATTCCCCGCCCCTCCTGCCACCAAAAGCAACTTGCAAAAGATTGTTTTTTACAAATTTTTATGCACACTCTATTACGTGCAAGAGTCTATGACATTTAGATGTGATTTAGGACTGTAGAGATATGTATTGTATATGCATTGTTTTCACTTTAAAATACACAATAAGTTTCCTTATGGTGATAGTAGGGTTTTGTGCTACTTAACCTTTTTTATGACACATAATAAATGTTTACACTGATTGAGGCAGCTATTAATGCAGTGTGTTTTTTCTAGTTCCTAGTATTTACATTGCACTAGTCCTGAGTACAAACAGAGGCAGAGCTCAGTAGCCAAGATGATCCACTGCAATTTATGCAAGAATTACAATGTAAGAACAGCTAACAACTGATGGGAACATTGTCCAGAGAAAATAATGGAAAATAACTAGGTCAAGATCCTGTGGGACTTTCGAATCCAAAGTGTTAAAACATAATACACCAGACATCACCATGATCGAGGATAAGAAAGTGACCATCATTGGCATAGCAGTACCCAGGGATAGGATGAGAAGGTCACTAAATACCACGATTTGAAAATCTAGCTTCAGCGTCTATGGCACAAACCAGCTGAGGTCATCCCAGTGGTAATTAGCACCCTGGGTGCCATCCCAAAAACAATAGGGAAGCACTTGAAACATCTTCAAATCAACAAAATTAATATCTGTCAGATGACACCCAATGACATCCGGGTCAAAGAAAAACAACTGGAAAAAATTACAAAATATCAAGATTTAAACATTGAACTGCAGCATCTATGGCACAAACCAGCAGCAGTGATCCCTGTGTTGATCGGAACACTGGGTGCTGCCCCAAAATTCCTGGGACAGTACTTGCAACAATTTAACATCTATAAAATCACTGTCTGCCAAATGTAGAAAGCTGCTCTACTCTGCTCTGCAAACATTTGACGTCGATACATCACGTCTTCCTAAGTTCCAGGAGGGACCTCAAAGAGGATAGAAGGCCAACACCAACCAGTGATCTGGCAGTTGTGATACAATGTGTTTGTTGTTTTTGTCATCATCAACAACAACAACAACAACAACAATAATTTGTACCTGCTCTTTCCTGTGAATAAGCTCCACTGAATAGGATTCTGAGGATACATACTCTTGGATGACACATAAAACACCTCGATCAGTTAAGTACATCTAATTCATTACTTCCCTTTGTACTTCCTATTTACTCACTTTGATCACTTATTGTGGAAATATTTCACAATATCCAAGTACTCCACCCAGAGCTGCAGCTGCTCTCATAGTTCAGTATTCATTTTTTGTCTAAAAAAAACCATGACACTGAACTTTTGGATCCACCAAACCAACACAGTACAATGGCCATGGCTGACCGCCTTCCAAAGGCTCAGTAAATGTCTTGCTTTTACTACTTGTCTGCAATTGCTACAGCAGGGCTGTTTTTTTTACATAGTCAGCACACTTCTGGGCTATGTTCATCTGAAGGCCATAAGTTGTGCAAAGATACCACAAATACACACCTAAAGGTTCTTTATCAAATTCAGGCACAGATAGCACATATAGCTTTTAGATAATGTCACAAGAGTATTTACCTAAACTACCTACAAAAATGAATCAATAAGAAATAAAGATACTTGGAGTTTCTTAGATTAATTTATGCTTGAAAAATACTTTCACACAGTTAATCTAATTTGTTAGTGAATATTTTTAAGTGATAGTATTTAAAGGTTTTTAATAACAGCTATAGCAGCAAAATAGTTTCTGGATGAATGGTTAGGATATAAATGTTTTATTATGAATCATAAACATGCAACTCATAATTCAAGCAATTCTGGTAGGAGAAACCATATAATTTTAGCATAATGTATCCACCAGAATGCATAATGGATCAAACCAAGTAGTATCATAATGAAATAGAGAGGGCTGAAATGGCAAGCAACTTTTTTAGTACTGTATCTTGAATTAATTTTAATACAGAGCAAAGCTTAGCTTATTTAAAAAATGTATGAAATACAGACATGAAATCACAGCAATAAAACAATCCAGGATTTTAAAGAAGTAGCTGCCATTTAATTAGAAGCTATAATTAACTTTTTTTTAAAAAAAACCAGGATGCTAAGCTTCCTCATCTGAAGTACTTGCACATACCTTGAATTTAGTTGACGAAATATTATCTGAAAGGCCTCCACAATAGAATCATTCTTATATTATTGAATTTTTCAGATTAACCACTTTTTGCCTTTCCATCTCCTTACACTCCTTTGTGGAACAACAAATAACACAAGTTTTCTCAGGAATACATCAGGAAACTAGAAGTGTGTGTGTGTTTGCGTGCGCGTGCGCACATGCATTGTTCGTGGATCTGGCCTGATTTTATCTAGCATCTAGTGAAAGCCCAACCTCTAGTGATAGGGTGAATTCCTTGAAATCCCTCTAATCATTTTATGTAATGATAGGTTGTAAAATTAATTGCTTCTTTTCTCTGTATCACTTGATGGTCCTGAATAGGTAGAGATGAAGTCAAGTTGTAAATCTGTTTGCTCATTGAAGGACCTTCAGAAGCAGCCATGGCTTGTTAGCAGGCCTGGCCGAGGATGGTGGAGGCACAATTTTTGTGTGAATCAGTGCCTGTCTTACTTCGTACATGTTTGCTGTCTTGAAAAAGGCTACCACAACTGCAGAAAGCAAAGTAACTTGATGTATGATTCCTGCATAGAAGTGCCAGTTTATTAATAATTTAAAGTGTCAGCATTTGTCATACAACTGTGTTAATGAATGCTGTTAAGTCTAAAAATTAGTGTGAGTTAACTGTTTTATGGCAGCAGAAAACCATGAGAACTGAAATCTCTGAAACAGTATGAAATATATTAGAGCTGAACCAAGTAAGAATTTGTATAGATTACTTGGCTAAAAAATCGTTTTACAAAAATCAGGTAAGAGATTGAAATGGGCATTTTTTCAGGGTTAGAGGAGAAGAATGGACTACTTCCTCCTGATTTCTGAACTCTGGGATTTCTTCCCATAATTTGTGAGGAAGACCTGTCAGTGGATTAGGGTTGATCATTCTGAATTGGAAATACTTGGAGATTTTGGGGGTAGACCCTGAGAAGAGCATGGTTTAAGGATTGTGAGGATTTCAATGAGGTAAAAGGCAATAGATTATACCTCCCAAAGCAGCCATTTTCTCCAGGTGAACTGATCTCCCAGGAGATCTCCAGTTACCACCTCTAGGTTGGATACAGATCCCCCTGCACATGGAAACCAGGAAAAGTACCAGTTTTTGACTTATCACAAGAAGTAGTTCCTAACTGAGATGGTGGGGGTTGGTTTTGGGCTGTTGAGTACATTTTTTCAGCAGCTATTTGACTGAAAAAAACACTCTTACAACTGGGGTAATGCCAGGGAGAAAAAATATAATTGTGGGAGGAGTGGCATGGGAACAGAAAAAAGATGTGGAGCTGGGAACAGCCCAGCTATTCTAAAAACTAGCATGCAGCATTAATCAAGAATATGAATCAAGAAGCTCGTGCTGGAAGTCTTCTGTGCTGTCTTGTCAGGTAGAAACCAAAGGGAGCTCAGGAGAACTAGGCTAAGAATAATTACTTTAAACTAAAATGGCACATTTTGTAATCAAAATCTTTTGACTTGCTTAGTTCAAAAGTTAGTCTCACATGCAGAATGATGAGAAAATACTGAAACTGAATACAGGAAGAAAAGTAGATTGTTGAGGTATTTTATATTCCTTTCGAGTTGCTGAGAAGATCTGATCAAACATTGACTCATTTCATTTTCATATGCTATTGCTCCCAGACATTTTAATGTTTGGAGGTGGTAGAAAGAGATAAGGGTTTTGTTTTGTTGCTCCACCAGCTTTGGCAATTATTTTTCTATTAAGTGCTGAACATTGTTTTATCCATTCCAGTTCTAAAGCATGACCTATCTAAGTTTTAATGTAATTGGTTCCATCTTAGCTTCTTGCTGTTTTCAGTTTGTTTCTTGCATTGTAATTGCATTGTAATTGCATACATATAGGCGAATGGATAAAAAGTCTAGACCTATTAGTAAGAATGTTGGCATAGGAAGAACTCATATGGTATATTAGTATCCTTGTCTCTTTTAGTATAGCTATAAGCATAATAAAAATAAAAAAATCATAAAAGGTCATAAAAGATCATTGACTGAGATTACTTATATTGCCTCTTCCTAGCATCCAGCTTCAGCCAATCACATGGTAAATTGAAACGCTTGAGAACAGTGAAATACTGAATAATTAAGTTATTGTTGGCCAGTGGTCTAGGTTCAATCTAGTATTGTCTTGACCATGAAAAAATGCAGTTGGAAACAACTTGGGAAAGGACTTCTGAGATCTTGAAGATATTTCTCAATCATAGTAGTAGGTATAACAGCAGATCATTTTAAAAGTGAAGCATTATAAATTAAAAGAAAACCATCTATATCCCTTTATTGAAAAAAGAATTCCCAATATTTAATTTTGCATACACAAGCAATAAAATTATAGTTTTATAGTTATATACTATAAATAGTTATATACTATTATAACACACATCTATCACAACACACATACTTTTACATACTATACAATTCTTAACAGCATTATTGTTGGACAAAATGACTATTTTGGAGACTGAGAGTCATCTCTACGTCACTGCACATGATAGTCTAATTCTTACCTATCTATTGTGTGTGTGTGTGTGTGTGCGCGCGCGTGCGTGAGCTCATGCACACACACTAGCCTGATCTCATCAGATATCAGTAGCTAAGAAGGATCAGTCCTGATTAGCACTTGATGGAAAACCACCAAGAAATGCCAGGGTCACTTTGCAAATGAAAGCAATGGCAAACTATCTCTGTTAGTCTCTTGCCCTGAAAAATGCTACTGGGTTGCCATGAGTCCACGTACACGCATTTATTTGCTCCATTTATATTTATTTATTTATTTATTATTTGATTTCGTATACCGCCCTATCCCCAAAGGGCTCAGGGCGTGAACAATATAAAAGCATATATAAACATAAATATATAAAAGTTTAAAATTTTCAGTATCCCATGAACCCATATGCAACCCTCCCAAGAAGAGTGATGGGTCCCGATGATGTTAGGGACCCTATACAGCAGGGGGAGGATGAAAGCAGGGCACCCTCAGCGGCTGGTCTCTCCGAAGGCCCGGTGGAACAATTCGGTCTTGCAGGCCCTACGGAACTCTCCAAGGTCCCGCAGGGCCCGGACAGCTGGTGGTAGAGTGTTCCACCAGGCAGGGGCCAGAGCCGTAAAGGCCCTGGCCCGAGTGGAGGCCAGCCACATCATTGAGGGGCCAGGGATCTCCAGTAAATTGGCCTCTGCTGAGCGCAGAGGTCGACTCGGGACATATGGGGTAATGCGGTCCCGAAGGTACGAGGGTCCCAGGCCGCGTAAGGCCTTAAAGGTCAACACCAACACCTTGAAGATGATTCGGAACTCCACTGGGAGCCAATGCAGCTGGTGCAACACAGGCTGGATATGATCCCAGATGGCACTGCCTGTGAGCAGACGTGCAGCTGCATTTTGGACCAGTTTTAGCTTCCGAATCAGACTCAAGGGAAGGCCCGCGTAGAGCGAGTTACAATAGTCTAGCCTGGAGGTGACCGTTGCATGGATCACAGTGGCTAGGTCAGCATTGGAGAGGAAGGGAGCCAGCCGTCGGGCCTGTCGAAGATGGAAAAACGCAACCCGGGTTGTATGGGCCACCTGGGTCTCCATTGAAAGAGACGAATCCATCTGCCTTTCTGCCTTTATCTACCTTTCTGCCTATATCTGCCTTTCTCATTGGTATTTCTTTTTAAAATTTATAAAAACAATCCAATTTTATAATTTATAAAAAACTATCCAATCAGATAGATTAAGGCATCCAAGAAACAATACAATAGGACTAGACTTACAGAACTGGAAAACAATGAAAACAGAACTGTTTAAGGAATGACATACCAGGAAGGGAGTAAAACTGAAACTGGATGGTTCTTTTTTTAGACTGTAGGTCGGAACTCACATGTTTGAATGATCTTTCATAAAAATTCCTCAGTTAAGAAATCATCAGGGAAAGCGCTGGCCTTAGTGCTGATCTCTTCCTAGTTAAAAGTTATGCTCATTTTATCTATCCATTTTTTCCCACTTGCCAACATGCTTTTGTTACGTTTGTTTATTCACATTTTTTACGTTTGTTTATTAACAGATATACTTACTGTAGGGTGAGGAAAATGAGACCACTGGTGGGGTATAATCCAGTAGTCTTAATTTAATCCCTTTAATATCTCCACTGGAGACCTAGAGAAATTTAACATTTAATATAATAACGGCACCCGGTGGCTTGTCAAAAATATTACTGTGCCCAGAAAATGAAGAAAAGTGAAAAAGTCCAAACTATTAATAATGCAGGGCTTCTTTATCTCATCTGTTCTCCTGCATAAGGTGTAGATGCTGAAGGTCTTTCTTCAACTTGGGCCTGTAAAAAATAAGCAATTCCCTCAATTTAGCTGTGGGTATCCTGTTGCAGGCTGGATCCACTCATACGGATAACACAATTAACAACCTAATAAACCATTTTGTTACATTGGAGAAATTCTAATGTACTTTTCTCTCTTTATTGTGCCCACCACATACCTGTAAAAAAATAAGCAATTCTTTAGATTAAGCTGTGGACCTTCCTTCTCCTATTGCAGGCTGGATCAACTGAGGAGGGTGGGACTACTGCAGTTGGTAACATATAAATAAGCTTACCAACAGCACATGCTCATTGAGCTCTTGTTCCCTGGGCTCTAAGATCCAACCAAAACACAAATATTAAAATGGCATGGGTTACAAAAGCATTTGAGATACTACGTACAATGATTGATCAGTGTCTTTAAAGGCTAGGGTGTGCAGTATTTCCTTCTGAGATCCTTTCCAGCTGGCTAGCCTGACCACACATGTTGAAAATCATGTTAGCAAAACTGGTAACCAATCTTCCTTGAAGCCAGGATGCAGGGAAGTCCACAAAGTTAGAATCTCAATCCATTGTTTTTAGAAGCATATTCAGAAAACACACAGGGACACTAGCTATACACATTTGTTTCTAGTTAAGCAATGCAGCAACTATTCAACAATTTATAGCCTAGCAGCTTCAGTGTAGTTTATGAAAATTAAGCTCTAACTGTGTATCTCATACATCATTATCAACAATGGCCAGGTAATGAAAAGCAAGATCTGATTCTGAAACAGTAATTCCCAGCACTGCTAAATTGTGATGTATGAAGCCAAAAGAAATATAGCTGGAGTGCTGTGAACTAGATTGACCTGAAAGCATTGAGGAAAAGCAAAATAGAAACTTGCCTACATTAGAAGATTAAGTGGGCATGACATGAAAATCGTAGAGGCAGTGAAGATGAAAACACTGTAGAAGTGTTAAATATTGTGTTAGAGGGAACATCTATATTGTATGTGACTGGGTGTCCTATTTAAATTTATGCTGTTGATGCACAGTTTTCTCCTAAAAGTGTAAACATTTTGTTTGTAATTTACATATTATAAATTTCACTTTCTATTGCTTCTTTTTTAAAAAAAAATATATATATAGCATAATTAGTATATCCTACTCTGTGCTGTATGTATGCCTGGATTTCAGATCTAACATTTTCTAACATCACTTTTCAAAGGAATCTCTTCTTCCTGTCAGCTTTCTTCATTGTCCAGTTTTCACACCTTCATACATAGTATTAAGGGATACTGCAGCATGGATTAACATGAACTAGGTTGACAGTGACACATTCTTACGCTTAAGAACCTTTTCTAGCTCCTCCATTGATATCCTTCCCAGTCTCAATCTTCTTTTGATTTCTTGGTTGCAATCTCCCTTTTTGGTTGATTATAGAGCCAGGTGAAACAACAATCCAGAATGTAATTCTGGATGATAAGAATGACCTGATATGTATTACTGAAATCCTGCTGGGATGAGGATGAGTTAACCCCTCAGAGATGGTGCTGGAGGCTACTAAGCTTGTTGGTTTCAGAGACTTCAGCATACGTGCTAAGGCTACCTTTTTAAAGATCAAGTCAAGATTTCATGGTATACATGACAACCATGGGTTTTACAACAGGCCCTACGTACTAGGCAGGTCACACTCATAATCTGTCCCCAGAGGCTAGGTATGTGGCAACCTGAGAAAGTCTTCTTCATGGTGCCAAAATTCTGGAACTCTGTCCCTAGATAGATTTCGATCTCTTTCTCTCCCTCCTTCTCTCATTGTCTTTCATCACTAGATAAAGATTTCTTTGTTTTATTTTCCACTTCCTACTAACTGTTATTGGTCCCCTTCCCTAATTAAGTTGTGTGGATTTGTGTTTATCAGTTTCATTGAATTGTGCAATTATTTAATATACCTTATTTTAAATGCAGTTTTAATGTTGAAATGTTTTAATGTTTTTATACTTTAGGATCCTATCTCCGTGGAAAGATGGCATAGGAATCTTTCAAATAATAATTTTAAAAATTTGTCTTTTCTCCACAGAAGCCCTTTCAAGCCTGAAAAAAATCTTTCTGAGATCATAGGACCCATGTAGAATAGTAGCCTTGTGGTTCAGTGTGCTGCAGTGTGGTGCAGTGTGAACAGGTCAATGGTAAAATCATTCTCTTTTGCTGTGAAGGTGGAGGGAATTATTTTTCCCCTTTTCCCTGTGACCCACCCACCAACCCATCACTATGGCCGTTTCCACACGGCGTCGATGGGGGTTGGGTCGGCGTCCCAGAAACAGCCGGGAAGACGGTGCCGCGGAGCGCCATCGCCCGGCTGACCAGGCGTGTCTCTGGCCGTCCGGCATGTCGCCAAGGCCTGGAGACACGCCCCCTGGCTCTACGCGACTGCTCCAGCATCGCAGGGCAGGGGGCGTGTCCCCAGGCCTCGGCGATGCGCCGGCCGGCCGGAAACAAGGTAAGTGAAGGGTGGAAGGAAGGAGGGTGCCTTGGAGCCGCTGCCGTTTGCACGGCAGCGGCTCCAAGCTGCCATTTTCCGAAAACCTCGCTTCCCGGGCAAGGTCGGAAAATGGCGGCTTCGCATCGGTTGGGCAGTGCGAGGGCGGCGCGGCTGCGAAGCAGCTGCGCCCCCTGTGCGAATGGCTCCCTGGGGACAGCGATTTTGCCATCCCCAGGGCGCCATATACCGCCCGTGCGGAAAGGGCCTATTATTCTTTGTGGGTCCACAATCTTGAGAATCAACTTCCCTGGGGCAGGAAATATTAGCTAGGCAGAAGAAGAAGCAGGGGAAATCTGCACATGTTAATGCCTTCCATTGATGAGTCTCTGGATCTGGTGTTCTGGAACCTGATTCAATCAGAACACAGGATGATCTTAAACAAGCTGCTATTGCAAGGAATCTAGCAGGCTTCATGATGATAAAGTGAAATGCATTTAAACTGAAATAGGCAAAAAAAATATAAAGATGTATAAATATGAAAGCCTTTGACAATACATAAAGATGTATATTTTTTCATGATTTACACTGGTTTCGATAGATATGCAAGTAATTAAGTTACTCAGGAAATCAACTACTGTACTATAAATCTTCTGTCAGATAGGAAGAATATATGGAGATGCCATTGGACTATTTTTCCTCACTATTTTCCACTCTAGGCAGCAGCAGCTGTCCAGGGTCTTTTCCTACTCCTGCTACTTGACATCCTCTAACTGAAGATACTCAGAACTGAATTTCTTCTGCATGAAAAAACATGGGATCTACTATTTATGTGCCATGGATTATGGCTACAGATTCCGCTATTACTGTGGCTTTGCTTCACATGCAGCGTATAAGCCTGTCAGTTTTTAACATGAATTAAAGTCATGTTGAGGTTTTTTCTCACTTTATGCTAATCATATGAACACCTCATGGTGGAAAATGAATATTGTTCAACTGGGAAACTGAATAACCCTCATATCTGTTGATTGTCTGGCTGCCCAAAGGGAATACAGGAAAAGGGGTTAAGAAAAAGAGGCAGAAATGAATATGATGAGAAAAGGGGGGGGGGGGAGGAACCTGCCAGAAAAAAAATAGTCATCTGTGCTCCTTCTAGCATGGGGTGAAATATTAAATGGTTGGAATACAAGTGGGATGATGAATAACCATAAAAACACCAGTATATGAGAAATATTTTCTCTTTACATAAAACTGTACAAATCTTTTTTCAGGGACCTTGTAGGATTTTAACTATGCTCAATAACATGAACTGTAATAGAGCTGCATGCTGAGAAACTTTTAAGTATCAATGTGAGGCAAGATGTATGATGATGCCTTTAAAAATTAACAAATCTTAGGTATTTAATGATCACACTTTTCCCATTAAATATGATATATCTTGCTATTTCTAGCCTCTGTTTAATCACAGTGATGGAATTACAATTTTGTTTTCACTAACAGTGATTTACTTAGTGAGTCTTGATTTATGGCATCAAGGATTTGTTTAGTTAATGGAACATTTTAATTTGCAGAGCGTGACAGAAAGCACTTAAAATTACTTTGAATGCATGTATTATATTACTGTTGACTTCCAGCCACAGCATGAAAGCAGAATAAAATTACTTATGTAAGCATTTTTTCTCTTGCTGTCTTTATGTTAAGAGATGGATTTTGTACCACATACGGACAAGAGCTTTGCATTTGCTGTTCCATGCCTTTGTTTTCTTGTATTGTGGTGGTGCTTAAATGACTCTCTTATAAGGTTTTGGGTGGGATTTTTAAAAATAATTTGAAAATGAATGTCACACATAATTTACATACTAATGATCTGTCCAAGTGCCTAACTGCATACTCAGAAAGAAATGTACTGGCAGTTGTGAAACCTGGCTCAAGTGAGGAAATGAGATCAGTCTTTTTTGAAGCTTCCAAAACCATTAATAATATTCTGACACCCTTTGTCAGGTCCATAACACTGATCTGTTTCAGTCTGGAATCTGCAGACTTACTCTATGGCCTTTTCTGCTCAAGTTACTTGCAGTGTTTCCAGGAAGATAATAAAATGATTTCTTCATTGACTTCTGAACATCCTCCCCCCACCACCATTTGGTTCTAGAAAGGTTTCCATGTAGCTTTTTCTCTGCTGTTACTGAAAAAAACTTTTACTGTGCTGTGGGTTTTTTCTTTTTGCTGAAACATTTCCGAGCTGGCTTTCCTCAGGGTGTGACCATACTTAAAACAAAATGTATTTTCTGTGAAAATGGCAAGCCATTATCCATGCCCCCTGTTCTGTCACCCAACCTTCACTTTGGTGCCTGCTCCACCCTTTTTTGTCCCTTACCTTGCCTCTTCACCTCTCTTTTCTTAATTTATAGTTTTTGTAAGTGATGAGATCAACACCTTCAAAAGGGGGAAGTGTGGCATGTGAGAAAGGCCTACATCTATTGAGGTTGTGGCCGTTTCTGCACGGCGTCGTTTCTGCACAGCGTTCTGCATCCCACGCCGACCCAACCCCCCTGGGACTGTTCTCACGAACGGTCCCAGAAACAGCCGGGACGACCCGGCGTGTCTCTGGCTATCCGGCATGTTGCCGAGGCCTGGAGACACGCCCTGGCCCTGCGCGACTGCTCCAGTGTTGCAGGGCAGGGGGGCATGTCCCCAGGCCTCGGCGACACGCCGGACAGCCGGAGACAAGGTACGTGAAGGGTGGGAGGGGGGAAGGGCGCCTTGGAGCCACTGCCGTTCGCACAGCAGTGGCTCCAAGCTGCCATTTTCCGGAAACCTCGTTCCCCAAGCGAGGTCGAAAAACGGCGGCGCGAGGGTGGCGCGGCTGCAAAGCAGCTGCATCCCCTGTGCAAATGGCTCCCTTGGCATTTTTGCCATCCCCAGGGCGCCATTAACCGCCCGTGTTTGTGTGTCATTTGTTGTTGAACTTTTCATTATTGAAACTACTGGCAAATTACAGTTTAAGTGAGAAAACTTCCCAAAGCAGTTTGCATTATAGTGTTGAGGTCTGTTGTTCAAGCCAAAGAAATGTCAAAATTATATTCAGCATACACAGGAAACAATAGAATAAATCACTTTTTATACTTGCTCTTCTGCAGTCATCAGATTGAAAACAAAAGGAAACAGCAGGAGAAAGTGTGATTTTTGTTGGAAAAAGCAATGAGGCCTAATTTATGTAGAAAATGTACTGTTTATGGAAGGAAGGGATTGTTTGCTCAGTATGTTCACTCCACAACTAACCCTTCTTTTCTGGTGCCACTTCAACTGTCAGTGTGTGTTATATTTTCCTCAGAAAAGATGTATGCCTCTATGAGTATTGTTTTACTGTTGTGTCTCTATAATGTTATGGAGCAAAGTTGTAATTATCATCTTAAAAGAAACACTGTTTAATCCCTTTGTAACAAAAGGTTATGAGCCCAGCCATGCTAGAGTGGTTTTTTCCCTGAGACAGTTTTGAAAGACTATGAATGAAGCAAAATTTGGTTAATGCAAATTAAGCTCATTGAAAAGGGGATTGTTGGAAAAAGCAATGAGGCTTAATTTGCATATAATGTTTGCTGTTTATGAACAGAGAGGTTGTTTGGTCAGAATGTTCACTTCACAACTGCCACTTCAACTGTCAAAAAAGATGTAAACTGCCTTCCTGTGTACTATTTTACTGTCGCGTTTCTATAATGTTACAAAGTTGTTATTATTCTTCAAAAGAAACACTGTTTAATCCTTCTCTAACAATTTAAAACAATATGGCTTCATGACATATAATACCTTTCAAGAAAGGTTCTTCCCCCAAACTAAGGCCCCTTCCGCACGTGTAAAATAATGCGTTTTCAAACCACTTTCACAACTGTTTGCAAGTAGATTTTGCCATTCCACACATCTTCAAAGAGCACTGAAAGCAGTTTGAAAGTGCATTATTCTGCATGTGCGAAATGAGCCTAAGTTTAGAATCAAGGGCAAAGAATGCCAATGAAATTTTGCAGCATTCTTGATCTGCTTGTAGGCTAGAAGCTCTATCCAAATGGGGGTGGGGCTAAAACCACTGGTGGAAGTGGCACAGGCTTCTGACAGCAGAAATGCCCTCACCTGGGCACTTATGCTGGCAGGAGGGTAGTTCCATCACCAGGCACTGGAGCTAAATGCTGTGCCAGTGTCAGGGGCCATTGCTTCCATCAGCATAACAAGGGAGGGCCAGGGGCATGGCTGGAGGAGGAGGCAACATTAGTCAGCTTCCTCCTGGTCAGTTGCCATATCATGCCAATAGTTGGGAGTTCCAGCTTATAGGACCTCAATTGGCAGCATAAGGTGGGTGCGGCAGAAGTACTGCCAAGAAGCTCCTTTGGGAGCAGTGGGGTGGTGCAGCTATGGCCCGGCAGCCAGCTGCCCAGCTTGTAGATGGGGCTGCCTGTTACACTCCAGTTTGTGGTGAACAAACTCTTACATAGAAGTTTAGACTAGAGACAGAAAATGCCAATACTCAAAA
The DNA here is from genome assembly GCF_021028975.2 of Sphaerodactylus townsendi. NCBI lineage: Eukaryota > Metazoa > Chordata > Lepidosauria > Squamata > Sphaerodactylidae > Sphaerodactylus > Sphaerodactylus townsendi. Next base: position 83,101,855 of record NC_059431.1, on the reverse strand, counting down.
CGGATAAGAAAGGGTAAGTGCATTGCTTGAAATTTTCCTCAGTCATTTAAGCAGTTTATACACTCAGTTGTGGTATCTTACTGAATCTTTTATCTAGGGTGAGACTGAGGGCCCTTCCACACATGCAGAATAATGCACTTTCAATCCACTTTCACAATTGTTTGGAAGTGAATTTTGCTATTCCGCACAGTAAAATTCAGCTGCAAAATGCATTGAAAGTGGATTGAAAGGGCATTATTCTGCAAAAGCAGCCTGAGACCTTTCATTTGTGATTATCTTAAACCTTAGCTCAAAAGAGGTCTTTGGTTTGTGGAGTCCTGAAATGTCTACCTTGTTCTTGTGTAGTGTGCTATTACATCTACATCAAACCACTAGGTCAGGAAATAAAGACATTTAGGAGGCCATATTGTTGGTATAGATGAAATCCCTCTATTCTCTTTTTCCTGAGATCATACATAGACTATAGGTACAGCACTATGGACACTTTCTGGGAGTAATGCCCATTTAACAAAATGGGATTTATTTCTAATTATATCTGCTTAGATTGCTGTCAGTGATTCATGTGGGGCACTGAATGAAGATGAGTAAACTGACACTTAATCCATACAGCAAGGCTTTTGATTGGGGCCTGAACTGGAATCTATATACATCTTGTGCTAGATATTGAACTCTCCCTGAAGTTCCATGTTTGCAAGGTTTCTCCTTGATCTGGTTTCCATGTTTTTCCTTGATCCAGACGAATGTGAATGATTTTATTACAGCCACAAGGCCAGCAAAAAGAAAATGAAAACAGATTCAATGTATACATCTATACAAAAATCCATGGTACAATACTCATACCCAAAAGAAGCATCAATTTACAACATTATTACCGTCACCATCATCTATTACTGCTCCCTGTCTTAACATAGATCTGAGCTTATTGTACAAAATTTGGCAACCTGCAGAGATATAAAAGAAACCTGGTCTTCCAATATGATTCTTGTAAGAGCTAAATCAGAGTCAACTGCAATTGGATTAATATAATGAGTTAACAACAGTTGAATTAACAACTTCCTTTCTGCTTTATAGAGCTCACAGTGCAGGATGTGTGACATAGAATCCACTTCTCCTGAATTGCAAACACAAACTCTCCTGGATCTTGGAATTTTTTAAAATCTCCCTGCTAAATTTGCTGATGGAAAAGCATCAAAATGGGTCCTAGAAAAGGACAAGTGCCATTTTGCAGATACAATATTAGATAAATAGTGGGCTTGCAGTGATTCATAGGGTATGTGGGTATGAATATGAGTCAACTGACACTTAATCCATACAGCAAGGCTTTTGATTGGGGCCTGGACTATAATCTATATACAACTTGTGCTAGATTGAACTCTCCCTGAAGTTCCATGTTTGCAAGGTTTCACCTTGATCCAGATTTTTCCTTGATCTAGTCTTGCTCATTGATGTCTAGATATAGGCTATGGTGTTTATCTTCTTAGATATACCAACCCTGAGTCTAATCCTAGAAAAACGTACAATGGGTCATGTTTGTGCATTAGTAACTTCCTAGACTGGACATGCTCCACACATGATTGCTCTTGAAAAGTTGTTGGAAACTTCAGGTAGTTCAGATGCAGCTTCCTAACTACTAATAGATACAAGACACTTATTACTGCAATAGTGGTAAAGTTTTCTGAACTACATATAAAAATCTTTATGGCTGAAAATTCAAGAATCATGGCACAATTTCAAGTTCCATTTATTTTTTCATTTCCAAAACATAAGGGTCTCTTCTCCTTTGATTGACTTACCTGCAGAAATTTTATATCTGCTGTATTTGGAACCTTTTACCCGAGATTACTTCTGTTTCCCTGTTGGCAATATATATTATAAATTACACCCCGGTTTTGATTATATAACTTGATTAACTTTTAATGACTTTAAATGCTAAAGGGTTGAAGATTAAGACTAATTATAGGTAACATGCCAAAAATACTGAAAAAAATCCTTATGCTAATAATGTCTAGCAGCTATTAAAATATTTGTTGGCTAATAGTATATGCTAATAATATGGCAAGCAGTTAACCAACAATTTAATATGGGTCAATTAAAAGTTGGTATTTTACCTATACATTAAAGTCAAGCTTTAGCTTAGGGTAGAGATTTTACAACTTCAATTTAATTTTTAATTTGCATTCCATATAGGGAAGGGATTTAAGAGACAAAATCAAAATTAACAGTGACACAAATGTATGAAGGAATTACAAAACAGATTATCAACTTTAACATTAAAATTTCTCCACAATACAGTCCATACAATTCTGCCAAAGAAGAAAAATATGGTTCCTATGTATCTCTCAACTGAAGATATATGTACTGACATATAGTTTAAACTAGAGTTTTTTAATGGCTGATCTACATCCTGGTAATAGCATCCAAGCTTGGTGAGCTTTGCTTCTGGGGGTGGGATGGGCATGGGTTGAGAGAGTTCTGAGATAACTCAGCCAGCAGGCTTCATGTGCAGGAGCAGGGAAGCAAAATAAACCTTTTGGGTGCCCATAAAATTTAACCCCCAGAAGCATTCACCAAGCCTGGATGCTATTACTAGGAGGAGCCATTTTGAAAGTCTGGTGTCTCTATCTTCAAAAATGTCCAGCCTGCTTACACACTCAGAAATTCCCCATGGGCTACAATGGAGCCATGGCACTGCAGAACAAAGAATCTTGGGCAAATTGCTTGGGGTGCCTGTCAGGGGTGTATTTTTAAAGCTAGTGACACCAAAATTTCAGAGTATCACCTGGAAACTGTTCTGATGAAGCCACCTGAAGTTAGGTTCAGGAGGGCCAAAGTTATGGACACTCAAACGAGTAGCCCCCATCACCTTTTAGCTCCTATTGGAAACAATAAGGGATGGGGCACTCCCTTTGGGGGTCCATAATTTTTGCCCCCCTAAACTAAACTTCACCAAACGTGGTTAGTATCAACAGGAGAGCCTCCGGATGATCCCCATAAATTTTGGTGCTGCTAGCATTAAAAGTGCGCCCCCTGCAGGCTGAAACGTGAAAAACACCAAAAAATACCCCCCAAAAGCCTGAAAACCTTGCATTCGGATTTGTTCATATTCGGGCAGGACATATTCAGCCAATTTTGGTCAGAATGTGCCTGAATTTGCCCAGATTCAAGCCGAATCTGGTATTTGTTTCATCCAAATCTCCAAGCCCACAAGTTTCTAACACATCTGGCTAAAACTCTCAATAAAAAATTGGGATGCTCTTCTTCCTTTGATGCCTCAGGATACTCATCAGTTAACCCTATCTATGCCCTAGCAATCCACATTATTTTTATGGCAAATATTGGGAGCAAATAATACCATTTGTCCTACCTATTGCCTATAAAGTCTTTCAAGCCCTGATGCAGATCAGCCAGGACAGTGCCATAAACCTCAACAAAAGTCTCCATCCTTGCCAGTTTGAAGAAAGACCAAAAATCTCTTCTCATTCCCCTAAATGGCAAGCAGAGAGTACCAAATTATTCATTCATTCATTCAGGAGGGTGGGTGGGTGTATATGCAGCCATAAGCAGCAAGCTCAACCCTGCTAAACTGTTGTGTTCTGTTCAGAATTTGGAAGTACCCAGTGACATCTGCAAGGAATTTGAGAAGGGCTATGGATCAGTGGTAGAGCATCTGCTTGGGATGTAGAAGGTCCCAGGTTCAATCCCCAGCATCTTCAGTAAAAGGATCAGGCAGCAGTTGATGTGAAAGACCTTTCTCTGGAATGCCACTGCCAGTCTGGGTAAACAGTACTGAACTTGGTGGACTGAGGGACTGATTCAGTGTAAATTAACTTTATGTGTTCATTCTGTTAAATGTTCCTTTAACCCAAAAAAATGTTATTCAACACAGTCTAGTAGAAGGGGCTCACTGGATCTATCCCTTGTATGTATATACTTGTACAGACATTCATAACATTGAAGTAGTTACAAATCTGTTCATACTAAGAATTGGGCATATTTTGTGGAGAAGAAATTAACCAGGATAACCAAAATTCTTGCCACAAAAACAAGAATTCTACAACAGGTGTCGATCATTTAGCTGACTGCACAATTACATATATTTGCTTGATTTGCATATTTCTTTGTAGTTTTAGAAATCACTGGGAAAGAAACAAAGAGCTATATGTTGAAGGGCATTGAAGTTCACCACCTTATAATTCAAAACCTGGGTTTTCAAACTACTTTGACTTTGAGACAAAATGACTCAAGGAACCTCAACTTGATTTACTTACTCCTGTAAGCATTCAGACATGAACAGGAACGGAGACTATTAGGTCTGCAGTCCAGTCCTTCTTCCTCTAGTTAACATACACTGCATCTTTACTCCAGAAATGTGAGCCCAAAATTCTACCTAAAAAGAAAACAGCACTTTTTGAAGATTCATATCAGAATACCATTGCTGAGTTTGTTTTAGAACCTATGTTACATGTTCAACTTGAATAACATAGAGCTGTACATTACCAGTGTGTGTGGACCTTGATTCATGTCAAGAATAATGCTCCTTGTTTGGTGATGAGGGACCTTGATTCATGTCACTTATTCCATTAATATATTTATTTTTTCATAGCTTAAAATCTCTAATAGGAGAAGAAACCTCACCCTGAAAATTGTAGCCAGAGTGATTGATTACTTCTAATTTGCTTCCTTAGATTCCAGCCATAAGTTGAATATTGAATAAATAGTTTCATCATCATGTAGGCTGACTATTTTCCTTTAAGAAATATAACTTCTCTACTTCTAATTTTTAAGGCTCTTTTCCTCCAATCTGCCAGTAATCAGAGTATTTGATCAAAGAATCCTTTCATAAACCACACTGCACCTTATCATGATACTGATGTGCATAGGAGGGGGAAATCCCCTTATCAATAAAACAAACATATATATATCTATGCACACACACACACACACACACACACACACACACACACACACACACACACACACACACACACACACACACAGGAACAAACTATATAAGTAGAACACTATATAAGTAGAACACTATATAAGTAGAACACTAAATTAAAAAGAAAACTGTTTGATGCTTTGATATCTATTTAAGAGATAATGTCAGTGGAATAAAACATTGTCACAAGATAATGGCTTCCTACTGCTAGATAAATGTCACAGCAATTCAAAGGCACTTTATTTTCAAAGTTAAAAAAGCTACTTTACTGTCAGGAAGAGCTATAATAGTGCTTTTTAATTTCAGAAGGCTAGTCATGTTAGTCTGCAGCAATAGCAACAAAGAGTCTTGTGGCACTTTAATCTAGTGTTCCTAATCTAGTTCTTAATGGAGTAAGCAAAATCTGGTGTACAAAAAGAGAAGATGCTGCAGAGGGCAGTAAGAGAAAAGGCCAGCCGTATATGTTAGTACATCAGCACCAACTTTCCTTGTAAGATTCCTTGTTGTCTCCAGAGTGTAATTCTTAGGGCAATATTCTGTGTTTTTTTCTCAAAAGTTCCACAATTCTCCATCTTTTTCTCATCTAGTAGTGCAGATATTTCTATCTCTGCTCTTTATTTTTAAGTATGTTAACTTCTGAATAAAGCTTTGTCTACACTTTTATCAGTTTGTGCACTTATGTTGTGTTCATCGCTCAGTCAATAGTCCTAACATTAACCATAACCATAACCCTAAACCATTTAAATGGTTTTCATGAATAATACAGTAATGAATTACTAAATGTATTATTATTCCATTTACAATTAACATTTATTTTCAACCTATGTACAAAATTCTGTTTAAGTGTCTGTTTTATTCCCATGCCCGGCCCCACCCCGCCAGGATTGGCAGAGGCTGCTGCCGGGCGTCTCAGCCCGGCCCCGCCAGGCCCTGTGGAGGCTGCTGTTGTGCACCCCACACCCTGGCCTGGCCCAGCGGAGGCTGCTGTTGGGCACCCCTGCCCCACCCTGTCAGGCTGCCTGGGACTACTGCCGGCTAAGGTAAGTGAGGTGGGGGGCAGGGGTAGTAGGTGTTGCCCCAGGTGCCATTTTCCTTAGCCCTAGGAATTACAGAATCCATGGGCAAAGCAAGCTCTCCCAGCCTCCTTCCCCATCCCCAGCAAGCCTCCCTGCCCATGGATCCTGTGATCCATGGGCAGAGCAAGCTCTCCCAGCCTCCCCCTATCCCCAGCATGCCTCTCTGCCCATGGATCCTGTGATCCATGGGCAGAGCAAGCTCTCCCAGCCTCTCCCCCATCCCCAGCATGCCTCTCTGCCCCTGGATCACAGGATCCATGGGCAGAGCAAGCTCTCCCAGCCTCTCCCCCATCCCCAGCATGCCTCTCTGCCCCTGGATCACAGGATCCATTGTCACAGCAGGCCCAGGACTACAAATGAACAGGCCCAGGACTACAAATTTATTTGAGGAAAAATTGAAATTTTCCAATCTGCAGCTGATCATCTTTTCTTGCCACTTGCGCTAGCCACCCTCAGTTTAAGATTTCTTCATGCTCTTCTAACACATATTGTTAACATTCCAATTTCATGTTACCTAGTGTTGGCAGAAGGTTTTATGGATACTGTGGACTGCCAAAAGACAAATAAGTGGGGTTCTAGATCAAATCAAGTTTGAACTCTCCCTAGAAACTAAAATAACTGAACTAAGGCTTTAGTCACATGGAGAGAAGACAAGACTCACTGGAAAAAAAACATTAATGCTAAGAAAAGTTGAAGGCAGCAGGTAAAAAGGAAGACTCAGCATGAAACGTATTGACTTTATAAAGGAAGGCGTTTATCAATAGGACATTTTTTTTAATTTGCTTTATTATATTTACAAATTTACAATTCTAAATATGCATCCATTTTACAATTTTCAATTTGCGAGTTACAATTATAAGTGTGCTTAAATACATACAAAATAATCTCATCCACAATTTGCAACCTATTATTTACCTTATATCATTACTATATTATTCATTTTCCAAATTTATCTATTACTAGACTTCCGCAATTACATACCAAGCTGAACCCAAATACTTACTGGTTTAATCAACTAATTGTATTTATATTTCGATTACCTTTTATTCTTATTAAATTAAATTAAATTCTTATTAAATTATATCTAAGATCACATATTTTTGTTTTAATTTCTCTTCAATATATTTAATCCATACTGACCGTACATTCTTAAATTTGCCATTCATCTCCATCAATTCGTATCCTACTAGTCTTGCTGTTTTTACTAGGTCCATTACTTTATATCGCCATTCTTGTATCGATGGGATTGTCTGTTGACACCAGTATCTGGCAAGCATAATCCTAGCCGCCGTTGATAAGTGTTGGAATAGTGTTTTATTTTCAGTTATTTGCCTGTTATCGCTCATTCCCAACAGGTATAGTTCCGGCGTGCATTTTATATTTACTTTTAAGATTTTTTGAATTTCCTTGTGTATACTACACCAAAACTTCTTAACTTTCTTGCATTCCCATAATACATGATAAAGACTTCCTATTTCCGACTTACATTTCCAACATTTGTTGGACGAACCAGAAAATTTAGCCAGTTGCTTTGGCGTAATGTACCACCTAAACCAGATCTTGTATTGGTTTTCTTTAATATCATTACTAATAATATTTTTAAGTCCTGAATTCCATACTTTTCCCCATCTCTCCAGTGGGATTGTATGACCAATATCTCTAGCCCAATTTACCATGTATTCTTTTATCACCTCATCTTCCATTTCTAGATCTAAACACAGCTTATACATTCGTTTAATTAAATGATCATTTTTATTCAGAAGATTTAAATAAAGTATGTCTTCAAAACCTTGAATCCACAGTATGCTGCTTCTTTCTTTATGATGCTGTACAGTTGTTGGTACAACCACCAGTTCACATTCCATCCGATCAGTTCTAATTCTTCCATCGTTCTGATTTCCACTCGTGGTCCTTTTTCTGTCTGCACCAGTTTTAATAAATCATACAGTTTTAACCAGCCTTTCTCCAGCACGTTCTTATTCAGAAGGGCTTCATGGGGAGATATCCACCATGGCACATTTCTATACAATCTGTTTTTTATATTTATCCCAAATTTTATACAGAGCAAAACTCTGAAGGGATGTTGAAAGAATTGTTTATTCAACTTTTCTTTATGAAACCACAAATATGCATGTGTTCCATATCTCAGATCTGCCCCTTCAAGTGCTAATAGTCTCTTGTTCTTAATTGAAAACCAGTCTTTCAACCAAACCAGGCAGCATGCTTCGTAATATAATTTTAAATTTAGGCCGCCAAACCTCCTCTCTCCTTATTATCTGTCAAAACTTTGTATTTGACCCGGGGTTTCCCCCCCCCCCAAAGAAATTTCAAAATATCCGTTTGCCAAATACTAAAAATTTTCTCAGATTTTAATATCGGTATATTATTAAACATATAGAGCACTCTTGGTAGCACATTCATCTTTAATACTCCAATTTTACCTAGTATAGATAAATTTAATTTTTCCCAGATTTTGAGGTCTTTTTTCATCCTGTTCCATGTTACTAAGTAATTATTTTCAAATAGTCTTAAATTGGATGCAGTCAAGTTAATGCCTAAATACTTCACTTTCTTCGTGATCTGTCCCTCCCATAAAGTTTCTAGAAGTATTTTATCGCTGTTCCTCATATTTTTGACCAAAATCTGCGTTTTATCCCTATTTACTTTTAACCCAGATATTGTCTCAAATTCTTCTAGTATCTTTTTAAATTCTATAATAGATCCTAACGGGTCTTCCAAAATAATAACTAAATTGTCCGCATATGCTTGGACCTTGAATTGTTCCCCTTTAATTTTTGTCCCTTTTATACTGTCAGTCTTTTTAATTTTATCTATCAAAATTTCTAACACTAAAATAAATAATAATGGGGACAAGGGGCAACCTTGACGGGTTCCACATTCAATTTCGCAATTTTCTGTTTTTTCCCCGTTTATTATAATTCTCGCTTGTTGTACCGAGTAAATTTGTTTAATCCACTGTCTGAATTTGTCTCCAAACATCTTCTTACATAAAACTTCATTTATCAGATTCCAACTAAGACTATCAAACGCTTTGTGCATGTCTAGAAAAAATAAAGCCATTTGTTTATCCGGGTGATTTTCATAAAAGTCTATGATGTTTACTACTGTTCGAATGTTGTCTTTCATATGTCTTGTTGGGAGGAAACCAGTTTGGTCCGGGGAAATAATTTTTAAAAGGACTTCTTTTAATCTGTTTGCCAGAATTGCGGTGAAAATCTTATAGTCGGAATTTAAAAGAGATATTGGCCTATAGTTAGATGTCTCTGATCTATCTTTTCCTTCCTTTGGTATCAGTGTGATGTTCGCCATTCTCCACGATTCCGGTACCCCATTTTGAATGATATTGTTATATACTATTACTAATGTTTCTATTATGTCTTCTATAAATTTTTTGTAAAATAAATTTGAAATACCATCAGGGCCTGGTGTTTTGTTTACTTTTAATTTCTTAATTACTACCATAATTTCTTCTTTAGTAATATCTTTATTTAATAAGTTTTTTGATCTATTTTTTCCCATTCATAGTTTTTTAATTTCACATTGTTTATTATATCAATTTCACTAAGACTTTCTTTTTTCTTGTATAGTTTTGTGTAAAAAATTTTAAATTCTTGTTTTATCCTTTCTTTATCATTTGTTTTCTCACCATTAATTTTTATTTCATGAATGAAATTCTCCACTTTTCTTTGTTTTAATTTCCAGGCTAACCACTTATTTGGTTTGTTTGAATGTTTAAACCAGAACCTTTTAGTTTTTAAGATACCTTTATCTATTTCTTCTGTTAGTGCTACTTCATATTGATGTCTAATAAAATGTGTTTCTTCTTGTAATTTTGTATTTTTACTGTTTTTCATAAGTTCCTTCTCTTTGTCATTTAACGCTTTCTCCAGTTCCTCTAATCTATTTTTCTTATTTTTTCCTTCTCGTTTTTATTTCGATAAAGGTACCCCTTACCTGGGCTTTAAAAGCGTCCCATATCACATTCCATTTCTCATAATTTTCCGTGTTAATTTCGAAAAATTTCTTCCATTTTTTTCTACAATCTGAAATTACATCCTCATCTAACAGTAAATAATTATCTAATCTCCACTTTCTTTCCTTCACTTTATTTCTCTGGTCCAATTCTAATATCATTGGGTTGTGGTCTGATATTGTATTAGCTAGAATTTCAGATTTGTCACACCACGTTACTACATTTGTCGATATCCACATCATGTCTATTCTCGACCAAGTTTTATATTTTGGAGAATAATAAGTAAACGCCTTTTCTTTCTGATTCTTAAAACGCCACACGTCAACCAAATTAAAGTATTTTACTCCTTCAAAAAAAGTTTCCGGCAATTTCCCCTTATCCTTATCAATTTTCTTTTCTCCATATTTTTTATCTAAGTCCTGATTAACAAAGCCATTCATATCTCCCATAATCATTACATCTTCATGATTGTCTGTGATATCTATAATTTTTCTAAATACCTTGTCATAAAAAGCTTGCTTCGCGGTATTAGGTGCATATATCCCAACTATTAATAATTTTGTTCCATTTAAAGTTGCCTCTATTACAATAAGGTGCCCTTCTGTGTCTTTATAACATAAGCTTGGACCTAAATTCCTATCTATATACAAAGCTATTCTCTAGTGGCCACAAAATTCACACCTAATTTATTATTCTTTAACAAGTTGCAATCTTTCTCAATTGCATGTGTTTCTTGCACACATATCACTTGTGCTTTTTGCCTTTCTAAGAAATTGTACACCTTCTTCCTTTTAATGGGATTGTTCATCCCATTAACATTCCACGTTATACATTTTATCTTACTCATTTTGTTTAATAATTAAAATAATTGGTATTTGTAATAATAAGTTACAGTAAATTACACAGTATTATGTCAGTAATTTCTGTTTCACACAACCAAAGATGTTACAATTCACATCTCAACAAGCCAGATTTGATACCATACCGACAGGAACACAAAAAAGAAAAAAATTATTTTTATATCTCTTAATTATCTCTTAATTTAATGTTCTGTGTACCAAACCTCCACTTTAAATCTCCAGACGATATTATTTGAACATAAAAAACCCCTCTAGTTGTTATCTCCTCGTGCGATATCTGAATTACTTCAATTCTTTTCTGAATTTTTTCAAAAATTCTATTGCTTCTGTTTTATTCCAAATGGATCTTCTGGTACCTTTAAATTGAAAGGAGACTCCTATCGGTATCTCCCACTTGTAATATATATTTTTATTTCTTAAACTTGAAGTTAGGTCTACAAAATCCTTCCTCATAATCAAAATTTTACTTGGTACCTCCTTCATGATGATAATATCTCTCCCTTCTATCTTTAAGGTTTTTTCATAATGTCCATGTAGAATTTCATTTCTAAATGATTTTCTAGTAAAACCTATCAGTATGTCTCTAGGTAAGTTTCTTTCCTTAGCAATTTTGGAGTTAATTCGAATTCCTCGTCCAATTCAAATTCTACATCTTGGGGTGATTTTCCTACAAATTCTGCCAATATAATAATAATAATAAGCCTTTATTTGGCATAACAATAATCATAACACAATAAAAAAACCTGAGATAAAAGGTATACAAATACAAAGGTTTAAGATAAAAGGTATACAAATACAAAGGTTTAAGATAAAATATAAATTATTGATTGTGCATCACCTCCAGTAAAAATTGTGCAACCAATTCACAAGTTTCATTGTCAGAATTGTCCAGAAGAAAAGGAAGTCTACTTGATTCTTCCATTTCACTAGGTATCCTAGAAAGGATGTTGGTATATTTTGATATGATATTAGCAGATTTTAGGGCAGCAAAGCAGTTGATGTGCCAATGTTTCCAATTTGTTGTTCACCACAAGAGCATACCCTTTCGCTCATTTCCAAGTTGTTAAATCTACTCAATTTAATAAAGCGGAGGGGAAAACATTGAAGCTGAAAGCAAGTGTGAGGGCTCTTCTCTGCATTGGATTAGTCAAAAAATACAAATAGGAGCCATCCTGTTTTGATATAGGGGTATTGGAAAGATGTAAGGGTGAACAAGTTTTCATAGCAGCCCTAAATAAATTAATCCATTCGCTTTCCAAAATTTTTTGTTTTAACAAGTTGTAGGATTCTTGAACTAGATAGCGGAAAAGCGAAGTCGAGATATACCAAGTGATTCAATCTTTCTTTCGATCAGAGAGAACCATGGATTAGCCTGAGTATCAGACAAAAGTAGGTGAATCAGCGAGTGCTCATCATGCGAGAAATGCAAAGCGAAGCCAAAATTTAAAAGCTCTCAACCAAGCCCTATAAACTAATGAATTTTGGCCCAGTTCTAAACAGAGGGCCGCATACGGTACACAATTTGGCAGGCCCATAATTTTACGGAAAAATTTGGATTGGACAGTATTCAAGGAGTCGTCAACTGCTTGGAGCCAGATAGGTACTCCATAAAGTAACTGCGCTTCTATCTTAGAGTTAAAGATTTTTAGTGCTGCTGGGACAAGGGAGTGGCCCTTTCCATAAAAGAAGCGTGCAATGGCAGAATAACTGATGGTAGCACCTGCAATAGCAGCTTTTTTGTGGGGTAACAATTCTGCCAATATTTCTGTCATTTTGTTCATCAAGTTTTCATTTTCTTGTTCAGGGATCTTTCTAAACTTCAAAAATCTTTCTTTAAATTTGCTTTCCCATTTTAAGTTGTCCATTTCCAATGTGTCTCTTTCAGCATCTATATTCCCCATTTTCCCTTCTACTTGTTCCAGTCTTTTGTCAACTTGCTTCAGATCTTCTTTAATCTGGTGCATCCCTTGTTCCAGCAAGCCAATCTTTTTAATTTCTTGTTTTATATTCATCAGCTCTTCTTCCAGCCTTTTCACATGATTATTTGTCTCTGATGTTGTTTCCGCTATTTGTTCCAGTTTTGACCAAACGTCATTCATGTTAATTTTATCTGGTGTGTTCGATTGGCTTCCGTGGTTTGCATGATGCATTACTTGTGCCCGGTTTTGTTTCCTTGGTGTCATCCTTTATAGATAATTCCACTTGGTTTCCCAAGCCACCAACACAAAAAACAGGATCACGAGCAAGGCTCCAAGAGACTCTCGTTACAGCTTTTTAAAGGGCACTGCAGAATTTTTAATTATTTCTTTACCACTATGGTTTGTACTTCCAGTAATTCCTTGGTATGTGCTGGCTTGAAAATATCAAAAAACATCAATTTAAACTACATTATGCAAGTTTCAAAAATGCGCTCCGGAAAAGAGCTCTGCCTATTGGCTCTGTAGCTCAGCTGGGCTTTCTCCGCCTTTCCGCTGCCGCTGAGAACGCTGTCCCGGCCTCTGCTCCGCCGCTTTTCAGAACGGTCCAGGCTCCCGTCAGACTACCGCCACAACTACAACCCTTGTCCCGGTCCTCCTGCACTGGCACCCAGTGGCCCCCCGTCACCTTCTACCTCCTGGGGGTCCGCTTCCCTGCCTTGGCTGAGGAACCGGCAAGGCGCCCTGCCGCCACCCGATCCAGCTGTTCCCGGGCCAGCCGTGTCCGCCGCTTTGCTTGACGCTCCTGCCGTTTTCACGGGGGTGGAAATTTGCCGGAGGTCCTCTGCGGGGGTTCTTTTGTACTCTGAACCCCCGTAAAAAGTGAAAGCAAAAAACTTTTCCGTTTTTGCAATTGCAGCTGAGCTCTTTTCGAGGCGCCGCTCGAAGCTAGCGTCTCACCCACCCGGAAGTCACACCCAGAAGTCCCCCATCAATAGGACATTTTGGAGGACATTAATTTATAGGATAACCTTAAGTCAGACGTAACTCTCCCAGCCTCCCCCCATCCCCAGCAAGCCTCCCAGCCCATGGATCACAGGATTCATAGGCAGAGCAAGCTCTCCCAGCCTCCCCCCATCCCCAGCACACCTCCCTGCCCATGGATCATAGGATCCATGAGCACAGCAAGCTCTCCCCCCTCCCCCCCAATCCCCACAAGCCTCCGTGACACAGACTTTAGGGAATTACAAATTGCTTATTGTATATGTGCTACTAGATAGGACAGAATTAAGTTCCTGAAGGAGTGGTGTTTGCTCCCTTGAAAAAAAGACACTGAGTACATGGCTAGCTGCTAGAACAATCTCTTGACACCTATGGCCATATTTTAAAAATCTTTTCTGGCAGCTTTTTTAATGCTCTGTGTGAATCGACTTTTCTGCTTAGGGTTTATCACCTAGGCAATTTGAGAACTCCCTATCTCTCTCCTCCTCACCCCGATTTTGTATCAATTGTTGAAATCCCTTCTATATCACTATTCTTAAGGGTTTCTATGTAAAAGTTAAAAGTTACTACCTTAGTCTCTTCAGATATACCAAGCCTGATGCTGCTTCCGCCCAGGAGTGTCAAATGGGAAAAGAAATGAAAGCCATTTGGACATGCCTTTTTGGGTCCTTTTATTTTATTTTTATATTTTTTTCACAGCAGTAATAAAACATTTTGAAAGCATTTTGAAAACATCAAAAATTTTATTTTTGCTGTGTGGCATGGACCATTGCTGTGTTCGGATTTGGGAGTTGGGGCATGTTCTGTAATGTGATGGTGACTTTGAAATGAACTGGTGCAAAAAATCATTATTTGGTCTTGGTGGGGGAGGGTGGTCGCCTACATGGGGGGGAGGGGGGTGCAAAATTCAGATTTTTGCCCTGGGTGCCATTTTTTCTAGCTATGCCTCTGACTAGGTTTATGGTTACTATGTTAGATTTAGGATTCTAGTTATACAGTAGCACTCCTAACCCTAACATGGTTTCTGTAAACCTGGTGGAAGGAGCTTTAGAGTTTAGATCAAGATAAATAAAATTGTAGGCCCAGGTGCTGAAAAATGCAACATCTCTGCCTGTGAAGATGTGGGTATGCTGGTAAACAAAATGGCAACAAAACAAAATGAGATTACAATTGTATTTGACAAAATATGCTTGAACAAAGCCCCAGAAGTGCTATTATGCTAAGTGAACATCTGAAGTGCAGAAGAGACTGATAATGGCTGTTTTCATACTTGTACTGCTCAGATATGTGCCAAGTGTATGTGAAGGCCAACTTGCTTTCCCTCACTATTGTAAAGTCAGGAAACCAGGAAAGTGTTTTGCCTCCTTGAAATATCTTTGATTTAATTTTGTTTGTTCATTTTTAATTGGCTCATCAGTGATAAGACTTGAGTTTACTGCCCTTGATAAGAACATAAGAACATAAGAACAAGCCAGCTGGATCAGACCAGAGTCCATCTAGTCCAGCTCTCTGCTACTCGCAGTGGCCCACCAGGTGCCTTTGGGAGTTCACATGTAGGGTGTGAAAGCAATGGCCTTCTGCGGCTGTTGCTCCCGAGCACCTGGACTGTTAAGGCATTTGCAATCTCAGATCAAAGAGGATCAAGATTGGTAGCCATAAATTGACTTCTCCTCCATAAATCTGTCCAAGCCCCTTTTAAAGCTATCCAGGTTAGTGGCCATCACCACCTCCTGTGGCAGCATATTCCAAACACCAATCACACGTTGCGTGAAGAAGTGTTTCCTTTTATTAGTTCTAATTCTTCCCCCCAGCATTTTCAATGAATGCCCCCTGGTTCTAGTATTGTGAGAAAGAGAGAAAAATTTCTCTCTGTCAACATTTTCTATCCCATGCATAATTTTATAGACTTCAATCATATCCCCCCTCAGACGTCTCCTCTCCAAACTAAAGAGTCCCAAACGCTGCAGCCTCTCCTCATAAGGAAGGTGCTCCAGTCCCTCAATCATCCTCGTTGCCCTTCTCTGCACTTTTTCTATCTCTCTTCAATATCCTTTTGAGATGTGGTGACCAGAACTGAACACAGTACTCCAAGTGTGGTCGCACTCCACGCTTCTTTATATAAGGGCATGACAATCTTTGCAGTTTTATTATCAATTCCTTTCCTGATTATCCCCAGCATAGCGTTTTCCTTTTTCACATCTGCCATACATTGAGAGGAAATTCCCCTTGAACTATCAATTAAGACGCCTAAATCCCTTTGCTGGTCTGTGCCTAATAGCACTGACCCCTGTAAGCGATGTGTATGTGAAGTTTGGATTTTTTTGCCCCTATGTGCATCACTTTTGCATTTTGCATACATTGAACTGCATTTGCCATTTCTTAGCCCACTCACCTAATTTATCAAGGTCCGCTTGGGAGCTCCCTTTGCGCAATCCTTTGTGGTTCTCAACCACACACTACATAATTTGGTATCATCTGCAAACTTGGCCACCACGCTACTCCACCCCTACTTCCAGGTCATTTATGAATAGGTTAAAGAGCACTGGTCCCAATAATGGATCCTTGGGGACACCACTCCCCACATCTCTCCATTGTGAGAATTTCCCATTTACACCCACTCTTTGCTTCCTGTTTCTCAACCAGTTTTTAATCCATAGGAGGACTTCCCCTCTTATTCCTTCATTGCTGAGTTTTCTCAATAGTCTCTGGTGAGGAACTTTGTCAAAAGCCTTTTGGACATCCAAGTAGACCATGTCCACTGGTTCCCCCTTATCCACATGCCTATTTACATCCTCAAAGAACTCTAGTAAGTTTGTAAGACAGGATTACCCTCTGCAAAAGCCATGCTGACTCTTTCTCAGCAGGTCTTGCTTTTGTACATGTTTTATAATTTTATCTTTAATGACAGATTCTACTAATTTACCAGGAACAGATGTCAAACTGACTGGCCTGTAATTTCCCGGTCCCCCCTAGATCCTTTCTTAAAGATTGGTGTGACATTGGCCATCTTCCAGTCTTCAGGATGGAGCCTGATTTCAAGGATAAGTTGCATATTAAAGTGAGAACATCAGCAATTTCATGCTTGAGCTCTTTAAGAACTCTTGGGTGAATGCAATCTGGGCCAGGGGTTTGGTAGCATTTAGTTTATCAATGGCTGCCAGAACTTCTTCCTTTGTCTACCACTATCTTCGTTAGTTCCTCGGATTCTGCCTCCTAGAGAAGCTTCTTGGTTCAGGTGCAGGAATTTTCCTCACCTCCTCTTGGGTGAAGACAGATGCAAAGAATTCATTCAGCTTTTCTGCAATCTCCCTGCCATCTTTTAGCACACCCTTTGTTCCTTTGTCATCTAACGGGCCTACCGCTTCCCTTGCTGGCTTCCTGCTTTTGATGTACTTGAAGAACTGTTTGTTGCTGGTTTTGATGTTCACAGCCATGCGTTCCTCATAATCCTTTTTTGCCTCCCTTACAGCTAACTTGCTTCTCTTTTGCCACCATTTGTGTTCTCTCTGGTATTCTTTATCAGTTAAGTTGGACTTCCATTTTCTAAAAGACATCTTTTTTTCCCTAATAATTTCCTCAACGTCCCTTGTTAACCATGGTGGCTTTCTTTGGGACTGGGTGCTGCCTTTCCTAACCTGTGGAACACATTCCAGCTGAGCTTTTAAGACTGTGTTTTTAAATAACCTCCAAGCACCTTGGACATTTTTGACTCTCTTGATTTTCCCTTTCAGCTTCCTGCGCACTATCCCCCTCATCTTTGAGAAATAAATGATCTTAGCAGGCACTTTGGAAGCACGGTTTCTCAACTTCTGATAAAGATATTATTGGGATAGTTCAGGACTCACTTAAAGACACTGCCTATGGACATTATGAAGAAACAAATTTTCTGTAAGTAAAAAGTAATTGTTTGAAACACTTTGAGAATGGGATGTTATTGTTATCATGTTTCTGTATATTACAAAATGCTACATTGGGGGACACCACATTGGTTATAAAATGGTACAATGTACTTTTATAGACAAATCAGCTGGTGAAGCAAGTGACTGCTGCTAAGGGGAGGTTGAAGTGTCACTGTGAAGATATTTTGAGTTCATAATATAGTTTCAATTAGTTGGGATGCCTTGAGCAGGGGATTAAAAACTTTAGAATTCAAGAACCAATCAGGCAAAGTCTGACAAAAGTCAACAGTTGATTTCCTAGAACAGTGGTTCTCAACCTAAGGGTCAGGACCCCTTTGGGGGCCGAACACCCCTTTCACAGGGGTCGCCTAAGACTCTCTGCATCAGTGTTTTCCATCTATAAAATGGATAAATGTTAGGGTCACCACAACATGAGGAAGTGTATTAAAGGGTCGCAGCATTAGGAAGGTTGAGAACCACTGTCCTAGATAGAACATTCCTCAGCAGGTATATAAGAAGAGGCAGCAAGGAGGCAAGAGATATGATGCTGGCAGGCAGTTAAAAGACAGTGGCAAGAGGATTGACAAGCAGATGGAAGGCAGCTAGAAAATGCACAATACCAAGAAAGAAGGAATGAAGAGAACTACCAGCTAACATCCTCCAAGAGCTGAATGAATGAGAAGCTGAAGGCAAGAAGGCAGTGAAGTGCCAGGAAATCTGGCTCTCCATTTAAGTAGCAGTAGTGACTGTGGAAATCTCATCTTAGTAACAGTTTTTTATTGAGACACAGAGTTGCATATAAGTTTAATTGTTGCTTTTTTCAAATTAATATTGAATTTTTAAAAATCTACATAATACTTTTTATTATCCAGGGGATCAATGACCTGGTGAAGGGTAAAACCCTGGGGCTCTTACCAGACAGTCAGAGGCATGTCCATGTCCATAAATCAATTTTAGAGCACATATATTTACACTGAAGTGCAATCTGTGTACTAGTGGGTATAAGAGGCTGTGTTGAGGGGCTGTGGCTCAATGGCAGGGCATCTGCCTTGTATGCAGAAGGTCTCCGGTTTAATATCCAACATCTCTAGTTGAAACGACCAGGTAGTAGGTGATGTAAAAGACCCCTGCCCAAGACTTGGATGGTTGCTGCCAGTCTGGTGGATAATATTAACCTTGATAAACTGATGGTCCCATTCAAAATAAGGAAGCTTCATGTATTCATGTGCCTTATATTGAATAAAAATATTGTGACCTTTAGCTGATAATTCTGAGGAGTCAAATGTTTCTAAGGGTTTTGCAAGGAAGTTTAGAAGACAAAAACCCAAGTCCAGATCTGCCCTCATTCAATGAAAAATGCCTTGAAACATTTCTCAACAGGCTGGTACAATTTCTAAGCATGCTGTTATAGAAAATCTGGAGGGAAGAGTGAAATCCACCTCTGGAAATGGTGTGAGTTACACCAGTAGATTTGTCCTTCCCAAGGCACTTACCCTGGTGGAGAAGTAAATCTGCCAACACCCAGTCACTGCAGGGCCCTGGGACGCCTGGCTATGGCACCCAGCTCTGTTCTGGAACTCCCACATTGCCCTTGGAGCTCTTGGAGGATGTTAGCTGGTAGTTCTCTTCATTCCATCTTTCTTGGTATTGTGCATCAACATGGTGAGGGCATGGTGAGGGCATTCCAGAGGGTAGGCCTCCAGAGCCCAGTTGGCCCCATGTGCAAGTGGAATTGGTGGCAGATATATGCCATGATTTTTGTGGCATATCTCTTTTCTTGCCTGTGGGGGATTGAAAGTCCTTCCTGCCTTTTTGTGGGGCTACCTGTGCTGCAGGAAAGCTCTTTGGAGGGGGAGGGGTGGCACCAGAACCTCGGCATCCCTGTTCACCAGCCCAGTCTTGATTGGGCTGTGAATATAACAAACACACATTTTAACAGCATTCTGGAGCAATCATTTCCTATTGAGAGCCAAACAATTTAGAACTTGAGTTAATTTTCACAACTTAATAACTCTCTAAAATTCCTTTATGCTTAATGAAAAAGGATTAAAATAATATATTTTTCAAATTATATTTGATCAGCTCTACATTTTAGACAAGTGCTTCTTCACTGTCTAACTATGGCAAATGTAGCAATACAACCAATAACAGCATGTGTTTAAGGGTCTTGTCATTGAAACTGCAAATTTCAAAGTATAGTTCAGGCTCCCAGACAGATATTTATCTTACATTTAAAAATCAGCCTTCCCAAGCAGATAGCTATTGAAAAAAATTGTATCATAAATTATCTCGTCTCTAAAAAAAACCTCCTCATTGTAATGCTTTTCAAAGCTATTTGTACAGAAATTTCACTGACACATTCTATTAGTAACAATTTATGTTTACCAATGAAACCTGAAGGGACAGCTTGACACCTTGATATTTAATTCTGTGGTGAGGAAAAATAAATTGATAGTTGCTTACTCTCTGTACTCTACTGTAATTTATGTGAGCTGTTACCTTTTTGCGCTGTTGAACAACACAATTTGGATTTATAAAAAAAGTGAGACATGATTATCAATTTAAAAGAATCATTTAGTTCTCAGATATCCTAATGAATGAGTAATTTATAAAAATTGGGAGGGAAAAATATTGGTAGGAGAGCAGAAAATTCAGTTTGGTTCTTTCTTTGTGTCAAAATGGGGAATATTGATTGATGGTCCAATCCAGAGGGCAGGAAGGGCATTATGGAGTTGGTGGGCTCTTATGCTGGTGGATTTGCCCCCCACGGGCATTTATCCCAGCAGAAGGGCAAATCCACGAGCAGCTGGCTGCCACAGCCATCCACGATGTTAGGAATAAGATATAAATGTAGATCATAAATGAACAGGGAAATGTTATATTAAAATTAGGCCCCTTTGGGGTATATCAGACACATAGATATAAGTTAAGATTATTTGGAGAGAGCCTGGCAGTAATATGAAACTTGTAATATGAAACTGCCAGTAATATGAAACTTGGGCATGATACAAGATGCTGGTGCATGGGGAAGGCTGAAAGAATACTGTCCATACTCACTGCAACACACGAAGCCATCATTTTGAGCTCCTCACTTAAAACTGGTCATCCAGTCACCTTGTTCAGCACTAGCACTACAAAAAAGTAGGAAGTAGTACCATGTGTGGCAGAAACACTACTAGTTCAAGACAGGCAGATATGAGTAAACTTCAAGCATGTTCAAGTGGCACCTGTATGGTTAACAAAGAACACCTGGCATTAGGCTTGTTCAATACCTTAGAAATTCTGTAAAATTAAAAAAAAATTGGGCATAAAATTATCTGTATGCCCAAATAAGACAAATAGCATATTTGGATATGCCCGAATAATTCAGGTCAGTCTTTTTTTTTGGTGTTGTTTTGTGTTTTGGCTGGCAGGGGGTGCACTTTTAATGCTAGCAGCACCAAAATTTATGGGGATCATCCGGAGGCTCTCCTGTTGATACTAACCACGTTTGGTGAAGTTTAGTTTAGGGGGGCAAAAATTATGGACCCCCCAAAGGGAGTGCCCCATCCCTTATTGTTTCCAATAGGAGCTAAAAGGTGATGGGGGCTACTCGTTTGAGTGTCCATAACTTTGGCCCTCCTGAACCTAACTTCAGGTGGCTTCATCAGAACAGTTTCCAGGTGATACTCTGAAATTTTGGTGTCACTAGCTTTAAAAATACACCCCTGACAGGCACCCCAAGCAATTTGCCCAAGATTCTCTGTTCTGCAGTACCATGGCTCCATTGTAGTCAATGGGGAATTTCTGAGTGTGTAAGCAGGCTAGACATTTTTGAAGCTAGAGACACCAGACTTTCAAGGTGTCCCTACCTTTTCAGCTTCGGGGGCCACAAGTTGTCCCCAACTTGTAGTGAAACCTCAGCAATCACTGTTGGGAACTGACAAGAGTCAATAGTTTGGAAGTGCTTTTGTCTGTGTGCAGCATATGCTTGGTTGGCTCAGTGCATATACATAAATATAAACAAGAGTATCAGATATGAGAGTCAAAGATACCCATTCTCTTCCATGAAAAGAACTGATCCAACATTTTCTCTGAGCTTAACCTTGCTCACAGGATTGCTATCAGGGCTTAGTGAGGAAGAAGAAAAGGACAAGATGTTTGGGGAAAGAACAAGAAAAAAAGTAAAAAGCTGGACTGTATCTCCAGTGTATGGATTAAGTTTGGCCATTGAAATAAAACTTTTTCATCATGTTTTCAAGGAATTATTTTATAAACCTGTTTTGCTGTATTGTTGTGTAAGTGTTAATAAGTGGTTGCATATATTTTCTATCTATTTCTGTAAACATGAGAAATTCTGGTACTAGCTTTCCATGGGTAATTATTTTCTCACAGTCTCGCTGTCTGACAGGCAGAATCTGTTTATTTGGCAAACAGTTAATCATCCAATTCAAAAGGACCGTTAATGGGTCCATTTGTAAGCTGCATCTATGGATTGACTGGCTCCAATATTATGAACATTCCAGTGATGCTTCTTTATAGAAATGAATTAGAAGACTAGGTTAAGAGATTTCAAGTTTCCACAATGATTCTGATTTGTTTAAAGAGGCATTCATATCTGGCTAGAGTTTCTTTGGGCAAAGTTGAGTAGGGTGCTTTTTGGAGACAACAATGGTTCCTGGGGCATAATTTTCAGATTCAAACAAATGGGCAGGAAGCCTTGGATTGGGGATATATTTTAGGGATCACTGGTGTGTCCAAAGATAGCTGGAAGGATGTGGAAATTAGGGTGTGCTCAAGAACCTACACTTCTTGGAATTGATTCCCATAATTTGTCTGCATATTTGAGCAATTTAGAGATGCTCTGATCTTGCTTTGATATGATAATCAGGGTATTGTTCACACAGTGAATTGCCTAACTTTGAAGAATGCTAGGGTCATGCAGGTGGTCAGGTAATGGATTTTTAAATGCTTGCATCTATTCTATATAGAGCTAGACATGTGCTCTAAATAGGCATTGATAACAATATTGCTGATGTCCTATCTTGTTTTCAGGAGCAATGTTTTCAGAAACTTGCACAAGTTGCAAACCAAGACCCAAAACTGATGCCAGCTGAACTGTGGAATCTTGGGAGGTTGAAGCATGGTAGCCAACAGTGACCTCATAAACACTGAGCACAAGAATGGGTTATAAGAGCCAAGTGAGGAGTTCTACTGTATATTGAACCAGGGGGTTGAGAACAAGCCTTTGCCCAAAGAAAATATTCAGAAGTTTACTTGAAGATTAAAGGCTTGCCACCTAGAACAACGAAAGGTTATTAAGCAGTATTGGAATGTTTGGCTAAGATAGTAGTTTCAATGACACTACCAAAGATTTTAGAGTTAGGAGAATGTTAGACGATTGATTGCAGAAGGAGCTGCATGCCACGGATGAGCACCATCCTTTCATGCCCGACAGTATGCACATTTTGTTGGCCGAGTATAAGATGCATTGTTTGGATTTGAGTAGGGGTGGTCATTAGGCAAAACTGAACTGAAAAAAAACACACACACACCCAAAATTACCATATCAGTATTTTTTTAATTTAAAAAAAGCTTTATTTAATTAAACAATTAAAAACAATCCATCTGTATAACAAAATTTACAGACTTCTATGTTATTTCTTCCCATTATTAAAGAAAACAGAAACATAATGAAGAAATAAATAGAAACTTATTTCTAACAAGGAAGCTTACAATTTATTATCATATTAAATTCTCACTTT
The DNA here is from genome assembly GCF_021028975.2 of Sphaerodactylus townsendi. NCBI lineage: Eukaryota > Metazoa > Chordata > Lepidosauria > Squamata > Sphaerodactylidae > Sphaerodactylus > Sphaerodactylus townsendi. The sequence continues at coordinate 83,078,422 of NC_059431.1, read as the reverse complement.
TATATCAGAGAGAATTCCCTCACCCACTGAATAATAATTTTTAAAAAATATATCTCAGTCATATATCTAATCAGAGTCCCAAATTGTTTCAAAAGAGTCCATTGGTTTTTTTTTCAAGTAAATTTGTCAGCTGCTCTATATTCTTGTACTTTTATTATCCATTCATTGATTGAAGGAATGTTTTTACTTCTCCAGTACCTGGCAAAAACAATTATTGCTGCTGTCAGTAGATAATAAACCAAAATTTTATTCTTTTGTAGTAATCCATTTCCTGGATCCCAGATTCCTAATGGATAAGTTTTACGCAATTTAACAAATTTACCCTCACCTTCAAGTAGTGCTGGCTGGATAACCAACTGATAGGGGCAATGGTCTTCAGCGACAGGTGGTGTGATGCACTGACTGAAGTATTTACTGGTCATATCAAATAAACACCAAACAGACTCAATAGACTCAAAGTCTCAAAACATCCTAATATTAGGATGTTCCCTATACATGATGCACATCACCCATGCTCGAGTGATGTGACAAATAATCAAAGGCTACCTGCTCAGAAACCGAGCAGGCTAATGAAGCAAGTCAAAAGACAAAGCCATTTCTCATGGTAACTCTTAATGTTGGAACTTTAACTGGACGAAGTCATCAGCTTGCTGACATACTAAAAACCAGAAAAGTGGACATTGCCTGCATCCAAGAAATGAAGTGGAAGGGAGCCAAGGCAAAAGATATTGGAGATGGTTACAAATTGTTTTAACATGGCACAAGTACAGCCAGAAATGAAGTGGCCATTGCCACCCATGAAAATCTTTGTGATAAAATCACTTAAGTCACCCGACTAAATGACCAACTCATGTCCATCAAGATTACTACTGAAGAAACTATTGCACATATCATATCGTGCTATGCCCCCCAAACTGAATGCCCCGATAATGAGAAGCATGAATTTTGGAACAGTTTGGATACCCACTTGCAATCATTACCTCCAAATGAACATATTATCCTTGGCCACATGGGAAAAGAATGACAAGAATACAAATACTGCCATGGTGTGCATGGACTTGGCATCCGAAATGATGATGGATGCAGAATACTGGACTGTGAAAAAGCTCGTGACCTAGCTGTGACCAACACATATTTCAAGAAACAATTTGCAAAACTAGCTACATATACCAGTGGCAACTATGCCACTCAAATTGATTACTGGATGGTGCAATGACAAGACCTGAATTTAGTCAAGAATACAAAGGTGGTTTCTTATGACAATATAGCACCCCAGTATTGGCTTCTAGTATTAGACATTTATTTGAACCAGTTGAAGCAGAAGAGAAAAATAACAACTGGACCAGCAAGGATTAAATGCTGGAAAATTAGAGAGCATAGTCAAAACCTGGCTACCACTCTTGCCAACTTCAATGTGAACTCCAACCAGTCAGTGGAAGGTATGTGGAACAAAGCAGTGCAGCAGATACATCAAGCAGCAGAGATAATTAAATCCTACAAAGACGGAAGTCCTGTGGCTGGGTCGGGGAGAGTGTCCAGTGTCCTTTGGCCTGCCTACGCTGCAGGGTTAGCCTCATCCACCAAAAGTCTAGGGGTGATTCTGGATCCAGCTTTACCACTGGAAGCCCAGGTCACCCAAACAGCTCAGATGGTTTTTTACAATCTGCAGCAGGCACAGTAATTGGCCCTGTATCTCTCCCATCCTGATCTAGCCACTTTGATTCATGCAACAGTCACCTCCAGGTTAGACTACTGTAACTCACTCTATGCAGGCTTGCCTTTAGCCATGATCCGGAAACTGAAACTTGTACAGAATGCATCAGCCAGGGTTCTTACAGGAACATTGAGCAGGGATCAGATTATGCCAGTCCTATACCATCTGCACTGGCTGCCGATCGAGTTCCAGGTCATGTTTAAGGTGTTGGTCTTGACCTTCAAAGCCATTCAAGGCCTTGGACCTGTATACCTGAGGGACTGCCTCTCCCTATATTGCTCCATTAGGCCCCTCCATTCTTCGGAGGAGGACCTGTTGGTGATCCCTGGCCCTAAAGCAACCAGGCTGGCCTCTACAAGGGCCAGGGCTTTTATAGCCCTGGCCCCCACCTGGTGGAACAGGCTTCCAAGGAAGATCAGGGCCCTGCGAGACCTGCAGAGTTTCCACAGGGCCTATAAGATGAATTTCGCCAGGCATTTGGCAAGCCTGGTTAAATATATCGCTGCCGTTCCATCTTCCCTCCCATGGGCATTAGGAGGGGGGAGGGAAGTGACATCATCTGACACTATATGGTTCCTGGTTTTATTAATGATATTTAGTTGTTTTAGGTTGCATTTGTAAGCTGTTTTATATCACTATTGTTCACCGCCCTGAGTCCCTAGGGGGAGGGCGGTCTATAAAACGAATAAATAAAAATAAATAAAAATAAATAACTGTGGGGAAAACAAAACCAGGAAAACAATATCGTGACATGCAGACGTTGTGGTGGAATAAGGAAGTACAACCAGTAATCAGGAAAAGAAACAAACCTTCCTGGCATGGTAGAAAATGAACCTACACTGAGGCTGCTTCTGCACAGCCCTTTAGACCAGTGTGGGGACAGTAAAAACACCGTTACAGGGGGAGGGGATATCACACAGCATTCCCCACCCCCCACAATGGCATTTTTGGACTTTTGGAAAATGCCAGCCTCCATTCAGTGCCGAGCGAACAGCACGAGGTGGAAGCCGGTGTTTTCCCCGCACTGCTTTTTTCCTGTTCTTATCTCCTCTCAGCTGCTGTCGCTGTACAGAGGCCAGGGGACACCTGCATAACCACAGGGGCATGTCCCCTGGCCTCTGTACAGCGATGGCAGCCGAGAGGAGGTAAGAGGGGGGGAAAGCAGCGCCCCCATGCAAAGGTGGCCCCGTAGGCCGCTGGGGCACTGAGGCCATTCGAAGAACAGCATGCAAATGGCCCCGGGGGTGCACTGACTGCAACTATGTTGGTGCACCCCTGCTTGCCTGCCCATGCAGAAAGGGCCTATGATTGGGAACACTATAGACTACTGAAATTAGAAGCAAAGCAAGCAGTTCACACAGCAAAGAACAGTAATTTCCAATAGATGTACACAAAATAGAAACTTCAGAAGGAGTGAATATGGTATATTGTCTTGCCAAATCATGCCAACAACAGAAAGAAGATATTGGCCATGTCATCCAAGTCAGGGATGCTGATGGCAAGATGCTGAGCAAATCTGTAAACATTCTTCAATGCTGGTGTGACTATTTCTCTAATATCAACAATGACAAATTCCCACATCCATCCATAATGAGCAGTCCTCCTATCTTTGTCCCAGTTTCACAAATGCCATGGAAGTGAAGGAATACATCAAGAAAATAAAAAGTGGAAAGGCAGCTGGTCCTGATGACATCCCAGTTGAGATCTGGAAAATGCTTGAAGAAAATGGTGCCACATTCCTAGCATCACTTTTCAACCACATTACTGCAGAAAACAAACTTCTGGAAGCTTGGAGCATGAGCCAATTTGGAAAAAGTAAGGAGCCATCTGCGAATGCTTGAACTATCAACCAATCAGGCTACTTTGCCATGCCATGAAAATTGTTGAAAGGGTACTGGATCAGAGGTTCAGGGACCATGCAACAATCACATCCAACCGATGTGGTTTTGTCAAAGGAAGTGGAACCATGATGCCATACACACTGCATGACTATTAATGGAAAGACCCAGGTATAAAAATAAACCATTGCACATGACATTTTAGACCCTAAAAAGCATTTGATCAAGTGCCACATGGACTTATATGGCAAGCACTCCAGTACTGTAAAGCCACCAGTCAAGTTCAATGTCCAGCAGGGAATTCATCACCAATCACTATAACCGTTGGCATTCATCAGGGATCAGCACTTTCACCTCTGCTATTTATTCTTTGCATGGATACAGTAACAGCTGATTTACAAATGGCACATCCTTAGGCACTGATTTTTGCAGATGATGTGGCTCTTGCTAACCAATCACGTGCAGCTCTTCAAGAAAAATCACATGTTTTAATGTGTATAGAGCCAATTCTTTAATGATTTATTTAATTAATTTGAAATTTACTGATTTTACTGTGCTCTATATGTTTCATTGTTCACTGCCCTGAGCCCTCCGGGGGAGGGCAGTATATAAATATAATGAATGAATGAATGAATGAATGAATGAATGAATGAATGAATGAATGAATGAATGAATGAATGAATGAATGAATGAATGAATGAATGAGTGGAACAATAGATTAGCTAATTATGGATTATGGTTAAATTTACAAAAAACAGAATATCTTGAAAATGGCCCACAAACAGATGGAGCAATTCAAATCAATGGCCAAGACGAAGAAGACCACTCAATTTAAATATCTTGGATTCCTGGTCTCAGCAGATGGGGATACTCTACCAGATGCTTGATCTAGAGTTAATGCAGCATGGATGGAGTGGTGGCAAACCACAGGTGTCCTGTGTGACAAAATAAAACCTAAACATCTGAAGACAAAAGTGTACACTATAGTTATCTGCCCTGTAGCCCTATATGGAACAGAATGTTGGCCAAAAACTCGGAAACATGAACAGACTCTTCTTGTAATGGAAATGAAGATGCTCTGGTGGATGCTTGGCCTGACTCTTTCCGATCGTGTTACAAATGAAGTCATATGACAAAGATTTGTAGTTTCACCAATTACAAAGAAAATGAGGGAAACACGGATCTAATGGTACATGCACATTATGCACTAGGAGGAGACTTCTGTTGCAAAAACAGCCCTAAAATTTGACCCTGGAGGCCACTGCCCATCTGGAAGACCAAAGAAACAGTGGATAGACAGCATTGCTGAAGACATGTATGCTGTCAACCTTATCCCTGAAAATGCCCCAAAATCGAGCTATTTGGTGAAGAAAATGTCAGAGCTAACCTTTAAAAAGACAAACAATAATGTTATTTTGTTTTGTGACTAGGCTACTTGTATAAATTATTTAGACTGTTTTGAGCACAGTGCAGCCCTTATTTATTGACCCCTTGTAGTAACCTTTTCTCTAGCACAAGTTCGTTTTTGAAAAGTATCTGAATATCCCTATGGAATTTCATATGGGCATGAGCCAGACTTATTTCCATATATATGTATAATTCTTAATGTAACCTTGGAAAAAAGTTGCAAGAATTCAAACAAGAGTTGCAAATGACACTTGATATCGTAATAGTTTACTGTTTGCATTCTTGATCAATGGGATTTGATCCACCTTTGCCCACCTTTGCCCAGTGTTTTTGTGCTTTGTATTACCTTGGGTTTCTTATTTGTGTATAGATAGAAATTAACAAAACAGAAAAAAGAAACCAGAATCAAATCATAGTTACAGCTAGTTCTAGAGACTAACAACCCAATCCAGAGTGGACTGGAAGATGAAGATGGTGCTGCTCCAACACCACCCTGCCTCTCCAAAGGACTTTCCCACAGCATGGTAAGTTCAGCAGAGGCCAATTTGCTGGTGGTCCCCGGCCCCTCAATGATGCGGCTGGCCTCCACACGGGCCAGGACTTTTACAGCGCTGGCCCCGGCCTGGTGGAACACCCTTCCTCCAACTGTCCGGGCCCTGCGGGACCTTGGTGAGTTCCGCAGGGCCTGTAAGACCGTGTTGCTCCACTGGGCCTTTGGAGTGCCCAGCCGCTGATATGGTGCCCCCTACTGCTCCTACTGTTCCTTGCCCTGGCACTGGTACATCAGAGCCCTCATATTGAGGGGCCTGCCACCCCCTTCTTTGAGTGGGTTGAAACTGAGGCCTGGACGCCTTTTGTTTAAACATTAATTATTAGCCGCTGTTTTTGTGTATTTTAAGATGATTTTATTGATGGAGCCTATGTATTGTATTGTATTGGATCTGCTCCTGTTTTATGTTTATAATATGTAGTTCACCGCCCGGAGCCCTTCGGGGATCGGGCGGTATAGAAATTAAAACAATAAATAAATAAATAAAAAATAAGTCAAAACACTGAAAAAGTCAAAAGCCTCCAAGAATTCAGCAGAGATATGTCATGACATTTCTCCAAGCTGGCCCCACAGGCACATGGGTACTGGCTGATGAGTGGAAGCTGACTGAGGTTGGCTCCAAGACCTGGCCTGCCCCCAGAAGGCCCAGCCATGCTAGCACAGATTTCTGAATCAGCAGGCCTGGGGGGGGGAGGATGACAGCTTCCATGTCAGGTGCCATGGAGCTGTGTGGTGCCTGCATACCAGGATAATCCCGCCCCCCCGGCACATTTGCTCCTTGTATTGGCTGGTGGGAACACACTGGTGCATGGCTGCATGGGCTCCAGAGGGGAATTGCCACATGGATTGAGTGCCTAAGGAAACCAAATTCTACATATAGTATTATATAGAAATTGTAAAAAATTACCATGATGGTTATTCTTCATGTTAAATTCTAATAATTCAAAGTATGTTAAAAACACTGATAAATGCCTTCTATTATAACTTTCCATTTTTTCTCACAAAATAGAAGTTGTATGGGCATATTGATTAATCTTTTATCTATTGTTGAAGGCTTTCAATACAATACAATGCAAAACCTTTATTGGCATAACAAGGTAAAATACAGATGGACACAGATAGAAGTACAAGATTTAGAAAGGATATGGTTGCCATCTATATCCAGTTGTAGTGTCAAAAATTTCAGTTGGTTTACATAAGCAGTTTGGTAGCATAGCATAAGCTTTATCATAAAGATAATATTTTGAATGTTGGTTCAATTATGATTAGAAGAATATGATTGGTTCAATTATGGTTGGTTCAATTATGGTTGGTTCAATTATGATTAGAAGAATAGAAGAAGAAGAAGAAGAAGCAGAAGAAGAAGAAGAAGAAGAGGAGGAGGAGGAGGAGGAGGAGGAGGAGGAGGAGGAGGAGTTTGGATTTATATCCCCCCCTTTCTCTCCTGCAGGAGACTCAAAGGGGCTTACAATCTCCTTGCTCTTCCCCCCTCACAAAGACACCCTGTGAGGTGTTCTAGGCTTTACTTATCCAATAGGGGTTCCTCCACTGGACAGCATATTTATTCAGAGGAGTTTAACTATCCCTACAGTCTGGGAATGTCTCTATTTTTAGTGAAACTTGGAGAGTACAGCAATAGTCACCCAAGAACCATATTCCTAAGATCCATACATGAAAAAAAACAAGAGCACCAAAGATGGAAATACGTAATAAACCACATTTGATCCACTTATCACATTTATCTAACAGAACCACTTAAGAACTATATCAAATTCAATGATCTTTACTACAGATATTTATGTTGAATATCAATGTAACAAGGAGAGAGTATTGCCTGTGGTGTTAATTTTTCTTAATGTCATAGCCTGAAACAAATATTGGGCTGTTTTCCCTAAGATTACAGGATCATTCCCATTCAGTAATTTGACAGTGCAGACTTTGGGAGGGACTTTGCTCATAATCGGTGTTAATAGGGCTTCCCTCAGTAGTTTATATTTAGGACCATGGCATATGATATGTTCCAACGTTTCTACCAGAGTAGGGCAATATGGGCATACTCTATCATGGAGGGAGCTTCTGGAAGCAGCCATGTATAAGGACAGGTGACAAGACGTTACACCTGGCTCTAGTCAAGACCCAGGCTTTCATGGCCGGATTAAACTGGTTCTGGTGTGTTTTCTGGGCTGTGTGGCCATGGTCTGGTGGATCTTGTTCCTAACGTTTCGCCTGCATCTGTGGCTGGCATCTTCAGAGGTGTATCACAGAGGGAAGTCTGTTACACCTGATCACGGCCACACAGCCCGGAAAACCCACCAGAACCAATCTTTTATCTGTTTCCCTTTTTTCAATTTAATATAAAATATATCCTCAAGGCTAATAATTTATATACATCATTTCAGTAACATCCTGCACTGCATATGATTGGTTAATTCTGTTTGTCATCTGTGAATTAAACCTGGAGGCAATAAATAAAACATACAGCATTAACATTATATTTTACACAGTTAAAAGAGGCCCACTTATGTCAAAGCTTTTATTGCTAGTGCAAGTGTACTAATGAATTTGAACAGTACCAGTCATTGTGATTTCATGCACAACTAAAATGCATTTTCTTTACTCAAGTCTTAAGCATAACCAAGTCATATGGATAGCTTTAATCTTCTGCAAGAGTGAAATGTCTAAACTTCAATATGTCTTTGAAAAAAGTGGCAGTGCCTTTCTTTTTTTCTTTTTTTGGTGTTCAGAAAGAAATCTTCTGAGGTCAGGGTTAATATTATATTACTAGATCAATAACAAAGATAATCATATAGTGCTTCTGAGTTGTATCACATCTGACCTTGAAATACTAGATTAAACATTTCCAACTCATATTGAACAGTTTCCTTGTGATGAGTCTGACCAATTTTAAAATATATACAGAGAACTTGCTTCAGCTGTAACTATAGCAGAAAAAGAAGAGGTAAACAAAAGTGACATAATAGGAAAACACTCATGGATACAAATAAACATTTTAATAACTGTAATCTATTGTGCTAACTGAGAACTTTCCAAAATACCTAATTGATTTTATATTCATTGTATGGCAGAAAGGAAAAGCTCCACCAGAATCTCTACTTAATAGCCATAACAGATGAAAACTATACATCTCTGCTTCATTTTTAAAGAGAGTGGTGTAATATGTATACGTATTCATGTTTAATTAGGAACTTATTTTGTGCAAACAATAATTCTTAGAAAACACCCACCAGACTGGATCAGGTCTTGAGAGCAACTCAGCTAACTTTACTCCCTGTGAAGTTTTGCATGCACTGTGTTGTGTGCTACTTTTTCAGCAGAGTGACAGAATAATAAATACTTGATTGCAGGACAGTTCATGGTTCGAGAAATGATCAAAAATTTCCTCCCCAGCATAGTTGCTAGTTTTATTTATTTTTAACTGCCTGCCCTGAAATTATTAGTATTTTTGCTATGGAAGAATTTCCAAATTGAATTTTGCTTTAGAAGAAAGCTGACCTAGGGATATGTGAAATTGGCCTGAGTAATACACCCGAGTCTTAGCTAAACCCTTTTGGCTTCTCACAATACTTAGATGTTTCACTTGAGAAGAAAACACACGGAGAGATTGGCCTTGAACTTTGCTTTAGGAGAAATTCAGAGGCTAGTGTACTGACTTCTCTTTCACACCAGTTTAAATTCATGGTTTCTTGGTTGCAGAAAGAAATAAAATCTTACTGCTTTCATTGAGTCCAATAGGATTATTCTGGATTTGTACAACTGAAAGGCAGAATTAAGTCTCCATTCTATATAACCCAATATGAAACTTCAACAATATCTTTACGTATATGAATACACAAAGGAAGCTATAACCAAATAAATTTTGCTTCCTGCCTTGTTGATGCAGAAGATATTTTTGACCTCAACAGGCTGTAGAACCAGATCACAAGGCTCCCTGTAAATAGGATCTTGGCTAAATTCCTTCCCTATCACAGCCAATCAAAAGAAGCAGTGGAAAAAAAACCAAGCCCTGCTTATGTAGGAGATGGGTATAAGAAAAAAAAATTGCATCCACTTCTTAGCAGTAACTATTTGCAAGTGTTAGTTCACAAACAGTTATAACTTATGTGAGGTACTTGTGTGGACTGGGAAGTGGTGGTGGTAGCAATGATTTGGCCTTTGAGGTCAAATCTTGAGGCCATAGAGGCCTAAGGAATGTGTCTGGTTTTTTTCCATCTAGAGGGTAGGGCTTGACTGCATCAGCCCAGAGTCTCAGGTGTGATGCTTCTTGCTGCATGGCACTGCATGGCATTGCATTGGCACTGAGGCAGTTGTCAAAGGCCTGGAACTGGGGCCTGCAGAAGAAAGTACATTACAATAAACACAGACATTTCTCAATATCTTGGTTTTACAAAAGTGGGAGCAAACTGTCCGGGGTGTGTGTGTCAACCTGCCCTAATTGCATTTTTGGGCATTGTATTTCAGTTGGCACAGCCAACTGACTGTGAAGCAGATTTTGTTTATTTTCCAGAATACATATAATGCATGGTCCCAGGTCCCGGCACTGAATTTAAAAGAAGGGAGGCCTGGGTATGGTTAGGCTTGCAGTGTGCTGGCTGAAAATTGGCCATGCTGGTTGAAATTTAAATTCAAGCAGTAGGCAATTATTTAGTTAGATATTTTTAATAGGGAAGCTCAAACACCTCCCAGCTTAGGTCATGTTCTGCTCACCAGTAATGAATACGGAACAAATTGTTGGCAAGCACAAAGCTCTTGTCTGTCTATTGGATTACTTTGCATGCTGAAACAATACAGTACAATGAAACTGGTAGCATTTAATACATTCTTGCACTGGTTGATGGGAGCCCTGCCACTTCATACCCCATCGTATAAATAAAAGTGAACAAATCTTTCAACCTGGCAATTACTAGCAAAAAGTTGTTTTTAAGTTGCAATCTTTTAAAGTCTTATCCTTTGACCTAAGTTTGCATTACCAAAATTACTTCACCCAAGCATATTTTCAAACAGCCTTATGTGGAGCATTTGCCCCAACTCCTCCCTCTCTTAGCGCCCATAATGCCCCCTAATCCGACTCTTGGGAGAGACAAAATCCCCAGAAAAATCCCCAGAATCAGGGCATGTTGGGCTGTCACAGAACTATGGCATCAAGAAAAATCACACTCCATAGGTGAAAATCATTGCGCTCATGAAAACATCAGTCTGAATCCTACTGGATATATCTGATAAATGGTGAAATTAGATTAGATAGATCAGTAGATAGAAGGCTGGCAGAGAGCTAATCTGCTGGATAGATTTTAGAAAGATAAAATGCCCTACAAGTTATGACATGAAAGACAACATGGTCTATAGCAGATAGAGTGTGAAACAAGACTTTGGGGGCCCAAGGCAATGCCATGAATGACCATGGAAAGTCACTCACCCTCATCTTAATCTATCACACATGGTTGTTGTGAAAATAAATGGAACAGAGAAAAATCATATAAGTTACTGCATGTCTCCAATGGGGAGAATGGTGATGTACAAAGCAATTAAGTATATAAGTTAAAATTGTGTTTTGAAACTTGTTCTAGCATGGTAAACAGTTCCATGATTTTTCAGCAGTACTTTTGTTTTTAAAGAAATTTTAATACAAACTCATAAAGAGCCAATAATATCAGAGTTATTGAGTTATCAAGTGTATAGTGTACAGTCATGAAAAAGATATTGGTACTGTATATAAAAAGTGGTTATTTTAAAGTAATCTACAGAATAACAAGAAAAATATCAAAACAAATTTGCTCAGGTGCAAATAGGGACTTGTAGAGTTTGTTAGCAAAATAAAAATGATATATCAATAAAGATTAGAATACTGTGCAAATTGAAAAATGAAAAGGGAGACATTTTAGCATCAATAATACAACTATATCTATATTCTTAATTTTTGTAACTGTTCAGTCGTCAAGAATCACACATTTAGTAATGTGCAGTTGTGAACAAAACAGTGGATTCTTGTAACAAAGTGAATTAAAGCTGATGTGAAATGAGTCGCAAATTTTTGTACTCCTTTTGCAGTGTTGAAAATGTAGCTCTTCTTTATAATGATGTTCATCTTCCCTTCAAAAACTCAGTGCTGCTGCATTCACTGATTGTTGGATATCAGCCTAAGAATCAGTTTAGAAATCGGGGTGTACACTTGAAATATTATAATCTTCATTCCATATTGTAATTTCAAAAAGTGCAGGATTATAATTTTCATTAAATGATGGGAGCCTGTATGTCATATCAGAAAATCATGTCAGGGAAATTTTTCATTAATGGTGGATCAGATGCCTCCCAATTATTTCCATGGGGTGGGGGGGTATGGCAAGGGTTTTCTCTAGATTTTCTCTCGATATTAGTGCTTTGTTAATGATCCCTAATGCAATTAGTATTTTGCTGTAGGTTCTTATTTTGTTCTGCTGATCATTTTTTGTTGTTTTAATTATGCTGAAAGTTGCTTTGACAGCTAGTGTTCCAAGAGAGAAGGTAATGAAACATTTTAAATAGATAAATAACATAGAAAATATTACCATTGGGATATACAGTGATATTCTGGTATGCCAAGAGGTCTATTACAAGCAGTGTAAAAGCATCTTCAGATGAAAAGGTTATTTGAGGAATACCACAACATAAAGAACAGATTCGATAGCTACTTGATAGGAAAAGAATCTACCTGGCATAAGCATCCCTAACAGAACTCTTCTTAAGTGACAGAGTAACAGCTTTCTAGTGGCCACCCAAGTTTTGTTCCTAAGTGTAGAGATCAAAGTCATTCTTTTTCATAATACAGGGAGGTCACATCAACGTTGTTAGGTTACAGGCAGAGGAATTCTTTCATAATAGATACTCCTCATCTTCTGTCCAGATATCACATTTATCCTTTTCCCCTAGTATGTAACCAAAAAAAAATTATATTCCATCATCTCAAATAAATCATTTACTTTGTTACAATGATACTTCAGTGCTTTTCTCTTTTTTTTTTGAAAAAAAGAGCCCAAAAGGTGCTCTTATTCTGAAAGTGTATATAGTTACTTCAAAAAGTACTTCAAACTTTGTAAACACAGCTGATATTGTGAAGTTTTTTTGAGTTTAATGGGAAGGACAAAACATTTTCTGCTTCTTAGCTGGTGACAGACCTTTGTCTTTTTTTAGTAGAAGCAACAAACCCGTGTGACATGTTTTTATCATCAAGTCACAACACTTACCAGAAACAAGCAACAAGGCTCTCAAATCACATTTACGCTGAGATGGAGTACAATCCAGCTATCAAAGGAAAGTGCTCAAACTACTGAAAACTCAGTCTGGATAGAATCTGTCCAGACTTAAATTTAAAAGAGTGCTTAAAAAATGTCATTGCCATTGAACCCAAAATTTTAAGAGATACAATCTTAAAACTGACTCAAGAGTGAATTGTTTGAATAAAGGGGAATGCTATGGCTGATGCAGACATCTGTCTCTTGTCCAATCTTCCCTCCAGTTTTAAAATAAATGTTTACAACGTAATTTATGATTCCACTGAAAATATTAGATATATTTCAAATGTGATATATATGTTTTAACACAATTTTTTTATAAGAGCTACTCATTTTAACTGGTGTATATCTAGAGTAATCCTATACAGAGTTACTCTAGTTTAACCCATTGATTTAGGCTTGTGTTACACTGTATCAGATTGCACTGTCTCCTAAAATGTTGGTTGATTAATGTGGTTCAATTTCAATTATTAACACAAAACATTTAAAAACAGGAAGTCTTTTCTAACCAAGCTTTATAGTAACTTTGCACCTTAAATTATAATCACACTTTATTGAATATCTCAAAAAGGCACTTAGTATCTGTTATTTAAACAGAGTTCTGTACAGTGGATATCTTTAAAATGTAGGCAATTATTTTTTATAATAATAAGCCTTTATTTGGCATAACAATAATCATAACACAATAAAAAACCTGAGAGAAAAGGTATACAAATACAAAGGTTTAAGATAAAAGGTATACAAATACAAAGGTTTAAGATAAAATATAAATTATTGATTGTGCATCACCTCCAGTAAAAATTGTGCAACCAATTCACAAGTTTCATTGTCAGAATTGTCCAGAGAAGAAAAAGGAAGTCTAACTTGATTCTCTTCCATTTCCACTCAGGTATCCTAGAAAGAATAAGTTGGAATACTTTTGATCTGATATTAGCAGACGAAAGCAGCAAAGCAGTTGATGTGCCAATGCTCAATTTGTTGTTCACTTACAACAAGAGCATGTTACCCCTTTCGCCATTTCCCAAGTTGTTAAACTCTACCAATTAATAAAAGCCGGAGGGGAAACATTGAAGCTTAAAAGCAAGTGTGAGGGGAATTCTTCTCCGCATTGGATTAGTCAAAAAAAATGCATGCAAATAGGAAGTTTCATCCTGTTTTGATATAGGGTATTTGAAAGATGTAAGGGCGAACAAGTATTCATAGCAGCCCTAAATAAATTAATCCATTCGGCTTCCAACAATTCTTTTGTTCTTAAACAAGTTGTAGGATTCCTTTGGAATCTAGGATAGCGGGAAAATGGCGAAATGAGAGATATACTCAAGTGATTCAATCTTTCTTCGATCAGAGAGAGAACCATGGATTAGCCCTGAGTAATTGTGACAAAAAGTAGCAGTGAATCCAGCTGAAGTGCTTCATCATGCTGAGAAATGCAGGTTAAAGCTCAAATTCTAAAAGCTCTCAAATCCAAGCCCTTATAAACTAAATGAATTCTTGGCCCAGTTCTAAAACAGAGGGGTCGCGATATCACGGCAATACATAATTTCCAGCAGGCCCATAATTTTACCGGAAAAAATTTGACTTGACAGTATTCAAGGAGTCGTCAACTGGGTTTGGAGCCAGATAGGTAATTCTATAAAAGTAACTTCGCGCTTCTATCTTAGAGTTAAAGATTTTAGTGCTGCTGTGGGACAAGGAGCGGCCCTTTCCATAAAAAGAAGCTAAGCAGAATGGCAGAATAATCCATGATGCAGTAGCAACCTGAGCAATAGCAGCTTTTTTTTGTGGGGTAAACCAGGAGAGGTTATTATAAGAAAAATGTAATTCCAAGATATTTGTATTGGTTAACTCTGCTCCACTGGCACTTTATTAATCGCCCAGTTATAAGTTTCTTTTTTTTGTATTGTTTGGCAAAGATTCAAAATCTTGGTCTTTTGATAATTGATGACTAGTCCGCTATCGTGGTACAGTACTGCCCACATCTATTCAGCAGTCGACTAAGTCCAACTTTTGGTTTAGCCGCAGATAGAAAGGATGGTATCATCAGCATATATAGAAGTATTGGAATATGCCTTGAGCCACCAATTTAGGGGCATGGTTATTAATTTCCAATAAGGCTGATGGAAGGTCACTCAAAAATAAATTGAAAAGGGTTGGTGCTAACACACAGCCTTGCTCCTTCAGCACCTTTAAAGGTGTAGAAATAGAATTCCTCAAATCATGAGACCTTTCACGCGAGAGCACTTAACTCTGCAGTTTGTGTTGGTATAAAGTTGCTCGATTAGAAAAGAAGTTTATTGTCTATTCCTTTGTATAGCCAATTTTATTCCAAAGCGACGCTCTCTAGAGACTGTGTCAAAAGCTGCCTTCAAAATCAATGAAGGCAGCATAAAGTTTGCTTCTTTGGACTTTTGGAGTATTTATTAACCAAATGCATAAGCTTTTAGCATAGCTAATGGTTCAACGTGGATTTCCTCGTGAAGGCCTATTTGCTCTGGGCCAATGATGTTCTGATGAATCGCCCAGGCCTGTAGTTTGGGTAGAAGTGTCTTTAGCATATATTCTTCCCAATGACTGGATGTCAAACTAATTCACTACGGAAGTTGGCAGGATCCGGATGGGTCACCTTTTTTATAAATAGGTACAATGACTGCAGATAGCCAAGGCTTTCTAGGGAATGAGGCCTGAGTCATTGATTTTGGGTGAATAGATTGGCCAAAAGGTGCCCACCCAACTCTATAAGGTGCTTAACTTCAGTATCTCTGGGGAAATTATATCTGGGGCCAGAGGCTTTAATGTGGGTTTCAATTCAGTTATTAGATCCACATGATTTCCTGAGTTAAAAATAACAGGAGGCCATTTTGGGAATCATCTTGAAATTTGGATGGAGATGGATGATAAATGTGCTACTGGTCTCTCTTCCTTTTGGAACAGCTTCAAGAAAATGATCTATCCAAACCTCAGGGAGAATGGAAGAAAACGCCCTCATTTTCTTATTTCTAGAGTCAAGTCTGGTTTGTCAAGGCCCAAAAAAAACTGTCTTGAGCTCCATTGGAGATTACAGCTTGATATAAGCTGATCCCACTGATTCTGGCGATACTGAACTCTGTTTCTCTTTCATTAAAAGAATGAAGAGTAGTTTTATATTGAACTAGCTGGATTGCGCCGACACAGTGATTTCCTCAAATCTCTTTGAATTGTTGGTAAGGCGATGCAATTCGAATTAGTTTGTTTAATTCTGGCTTTTGGCACTCTTTGTCAAACCAGGGGCACCTCTAGTGCTGTATGGAGGTTTCTTGCTTAACGGACTTTACAAGATAGTCTGGTGATATAACTCTTCTGATTAATGCTCTTCAAAATTGCTAATTGCCACTAATAAGGCTTAACTCTGCCTCATAATAAAAGCACTTAAGAGATTACCTAGATGCTGAGAATTAATTAGCTCATTACGGTAAGGGCCAAATGGGATGTCCAGAAAAGCGTAGGGGTAAATACTCTTTAGGATGTATCCATAGGAACGTCCACCCCCTCTTCCATTTTGATGGTGGAGAACAAGGTTAAGTGGAGAGGTGATCTCCTCAGTAGAAGGTCTCCTCTATCTTAAAAGACTGGACTGAAGTTCTTACTCTTTTGCGTGACATAAAACAATAATCTATAACACTGTTCCCAGCCGCATTCAACAAATGTGAAATTATTAGAACAGTCATAGCATTTTAGACCTCATTGAGCCATAACATAAGTTAGTGTTTGATAGCTTAATTCCGGATCAGAGATTCCTAGCAGTGTAATTGGTCCTGGGTATCCTCAGAATGACGCCTGATGGGAAGCAAGTAGGAATAGACATAATCAAGTTATCATCATAACTCCTTCACTGCTCCAAATATGAGAGAAGTTAGATTATTACCCACTCCTCGCGATTGAAATCCCCGGCAATATAGTAATTTCAGCTGAAGGGATATTTTAGTTCTAGCTCCTCAACAAACGAGGGATAAATTCTTCTTGCTATCGGGTCATCACTTAATCGTAAACGCTATTATTCTCGCATCTAGGGCGGATATAACGTATTAATGAATATTATCAGTGATGATTTGCCCCAATTAATCAGCAAATGCTTTGAATTAAGTGGGAGGGGGTTGATAGAATTTTCTTTTGCTGGTGCAGAGAGACAGAAATTAAAATGCAGAGGACCACTCAGAAGGGATCGGCCGTGGCTCCATTGCATTTAATTGCTGTATAGAAGGCCCCTGTAGCTCCTCAAAAAAATCTATGGGATGTATATAAGCCAAGTTTCCTGTAAGAGAATCTAGATCTGCTTTTCTCAGATATTTGAGAAAAGCTTTGGGTTCCCAAGATTTATTCCCTCCACTCCCAGATACTTCCAAGACAGAACCTAAAGATCAAATCTGTTTTTAAGGCGGCCAGGGTGGAAGAATCCAGGGATGAAATTGTGCCGGTAGAGAATGCCTGTATGCAGCCATTGAAGGATGTTCTCTTATGAGAGAGGTATTGCATGCACAGCTGGAGGAATGCCACCAGCAGACTCTTGGAGGAGGGACCAAGTATTCTGGACACTGTCAGGGCAGGTGAGGACTTCCAGCCGCTGGTTGCTCGGAGTTCCCTTGGCCTCCTGCTTTCACAGGCTCTGTTTCCGCTGTTTCAGCTTGTGTCATAGCGTCCATTTCAGTCAATGTATACGATGATAGTATTGTGGGAACTAGCAGTCTAGAGTCAGTAGAGTCAGCCTTAGCAGCAAGAGCACTCTGTTCGGCAGATAGAGGACCATTGGCTAATACATTACTAGAATCTTCTTGTTGGTGCATTATCAAATCCTTATCCATATTGGTCAAAGAAGGTTGTAATAAATGACTTATTTTATTAGGGCATGGTGTTATTGCTACTTCTCCTACCTGAGGTAATTCTACAACTGCCTCAGGTGCTTCTTGCCCAATAGTTGTTTCAGTTATAACCAAAACTTCCTGTAAGTCCTTGTTTGTGCTTGTAGTTGATATTTGCCTCTGGTGCTTGGATTGTGATGGATCATGCCAATTGATTTCTATTAGTTCTTGTGCCCACGATTTGCCTCTGTTTACGTTGACCATCTCAGGATGTAGGGTTTCAACTGGTTTTGGATCGACTTCCCATTCGTAAGGTATATTGGAAGTTGAAGCAGCAGTGGGCTCTATGCACTTGTCCAAAGTCGCAACTCCCATAATTCGAGGAGTTCTGCTTGGATTTTCTTCTTTATGTTGGGTGTTTGCTTTTCCTGTATTAGTGGGTAGATCATTGTACATATGTTCTTCTGTTTCTTTTAGAGGTGAGGAACTGAGAATCAGAGACAATTGTGCTACCAATTGTCTCCAATCATTAATTAAATCTTGGGTTGGAAGACTGAGCTTTGGCACAGCATTCTGGGCTCAGTTCCAATAAGATTGTTGACAGTTGTATTTTAAACATTCTCACCACATGTATATCATATTTTTCTTGCAGATAGTCCTTAATTTTAAAAGTCTGTTAGGAGTCATAGTTTGCGTGAAAGTAAGGGCAAGTCTTCTGTAGTAACCCATTTTGGGAAGCGTCTCAAATCTTAAAAGATATAAATCTGCTGGTTTGCAGTGCAATAAGGAGCAAAGTGATTGTCTAATCCGGAGGTAGGTGTCCCAACGATATGCATTCAGACTGGACTCTCTAATATACAAAGTTATTTGCTCCCTTTGCAAAACGAGGGATTGGAAATTCAGTTTAGTGCAGAGATTTGGTTTCTGAGATTTAAAATGAGAACTGAATTGTTCTCCTACTATCAGAAGTTGATTGCTAAATTGCTCCATTGTTTGACTGAGCCTATTCAGTGACTCTAGTTTAGTTCCAATATTGTTAAAATTGTCCAAAAGAAGTTCCAAGGTTTTGGAAATAAGCATGACTTGGCAAGAAGTAAAATCAGTCAATGGGGCGTTTTGCTTAATTACATTGTGACCAGCTCGAGGAGACAGGGGAGTGCATGATTCATTCAAGGCAGCATCTTCGCTATGTTGTTGAAGTTCCTCTAAAATAGCAAACCCATTTTCCAGGTCAAGCATCTGTTCAGCAGTTCCTCAACTTTGTGGATCTGTCTTAATCTTGAAAAGTAGTGGCTAGCTATTTTAACTTTGTTTTTTGTTTTTTCTGCCCTGATAAATTGGGGGGAGGACAGCCCGGACGTTTCCTGTTTCCCATATTTCTCAAACAGAAACTAATATTTACACAAGGAGAAGTAAAAATCACATAAACAGCAAAACTCCTGCGTGCCAACTTAACTACAGCTAGATGGTAATTTACTTTAACTAAAAACTTGCTTTCAACGCAGCGATGCGAGATGCAAGCTCATTCCAACTTGGAGGAATTCAAAACATTTAGAGCAACTTATTCAAGCTTGATGGAATTATTATAAGACGGCAGAAGGTTAAAAATATGATAAAAGTTAATAAACATTTGGTAAAAGTTAATAAATATTTGGTAAAAGTTAATAAATATTTGATAAAAGACTTGCGGAGAAGGTAAAAGCGTGCTTCCCTCACGCCTGCCGGAACCGGACGAAGTCGTAGGCAATTATTAAAAATGACATTTCGCTTTCCCGCATTACAGAGGTTCCACCATGAAACCTATTTCTAATCAAGGAGCAATTGGCAAGAAATTGTGCTGTGCTGAACTATAATTAACTAGCAGGCCTAGCCACGCATTGCTGTGGCTGAGTCTGGTGAAGTGGAAAAGAAAGAAAAGGGGAAGTGAATGGTTCGAACATGTGTCATTGCACAATGCTTGCAAGGGAGGGGAGGGGCAAGGACCCCCTCACTCCCCTCCCTCTCTCCCGTTCCCTTGCATGGCAACCTGGCCAGTCCCTCCCTAACATTCCCCTTCCTCTGCTATAGTGAGTGGGCCATGTCCAGGTAGCTGGTTCTGTCCCTTTCACTCCCTTCCCTTGCAGGCGAATTATCTAGCGTAAAACACGCTGGGAGGCATGAGCTACGTTGTGCTCAAATTTCAGAGTGTTTGGTCCAACAACCCCCGGACCACTGCCCTACACTGCGCTTCAGCCCTTCGCTAGGGTGGGTGGGCTATGTGCAGATGGCGGGTCCCATCCCTTTCACTCCATAATGCAGTGGTTTTCAAGGAAGGCATGGTTGGTTCCCTTGTATCAGAGGCTGTTGCTTTGACAGCCAGCAGATGACGCTGTTACGGAACAGAACTGTGGTTCCAACTGTCACAGGTGTGGCATGTACACAATAACTGGCACAGTTGTGACATGTACACAACAGGAGGTGTGGAAACAGTATGGAAACCTGGCCGCACGTGAATGCGACATTGTGTGAAAATTTCAAAGCAAATGGTCCAGTAGTTTGGGAGATTACCTGTCAGCAGAAAAATGTACTGATAGATTTTAAAATATATAGATTTGAGGTTCTAGTCCTGAGACAACTAACTGGAAGTAAGGGTTGGTGAATAAAATGGCACTTCCTCTTGAGTAGACCTGGTTAGATTTGCTAAGTTATTCATTAGTACATAATTTCAAACTTGCAATGAGATATACATAGATATCCTTGAACTCCACTTGTCTTAATACACTTTTGCATCATATTGTGTAGCTGAATAAAGCAGAAAGATTTATCTGAGTAGGTTTTGTGTAATCATTTTCTTAATGAGGAACAATGTGTCTAATGGACAGTTGACTGTGCCAACCACATGGAAAATCAGTCACACCAACTTGTAGCAGGCTGATATTATATATAAATGGGTACAATGGTTGAGTTAAATAAGTGTTATTGGGATTTGAAGATCAGAAGCAATGTTGCATTTGTATTGTTCGTGTGCTTGCTTTTGTGCCCTTGTATTATCCACTTAATCTGTACACCTGTCAAGAAATAATTTTTACTCAGGCATTATTTATTTATTTTATTAGTTTTATAAGCCACCCTTTTCCTGATTGGTTCAGGGCAGTTCTCAATATACGCCTAATAAATACATAAAACCAATTTAACTGCATGTAAACTAACATTTACATTCTAAGTCCTATGGTACTGATATATAACAATAGTTACTTACAGGAGGGAAGAAACTGAAGAGGGGGAGGCCAAACTGATAAAAAAATTGTACCTATCTGGTGGAACAGCTGTCTTATAAGCTCTACAGAACTGCATCAAATTATACATTTCCAGTACTCCCTTAAAAGTTCCAATTTTTGTACTCTTTAGAGAAAGCAATGAACAACTCAGTATCACTGACAGATTCAAGCCTTTCATCTCAATTAATAATAACATTCAATTTGAAACATTTTTTTAGCAACACCATGAGATATATGGTGCTTGCTTTGCCATGTTGGTATTCTTTGTGCATGTGATTGTTATGTATTACATGTGTAAACTAACCACATGACTGGTTTGAACCCTAAACATGGGTTTCAACTCAACTTACTTCCCAGTTCAGTACACTTGAAGTCATAAATTACATTTAAAATCACATTTAATTTTTTTTTTAATTGAAGAAAACAGATTATGTTTTCCTTTTGAGTAGAATGTAAGGGTACAGTTATGTTCACAATAGAGTATATGAAGTACTAACTATAATAATTAATTTTAAAGGATATATTATACAGCATTCTTTTTTTTAGTGGAAACACCTTTACTGAAATTTAAACAAATTCTTGAGGATGGCTTAGTTAGAAGCAATGTCCAGTAAAACATCCAGTAGAGAACCTAATTACTTGATTGTCAAATGGACTCACAATAATTTCCCTTACAATGAAAGTGCTAGAGCTATAATTAGGTTATGTCATACTTTCCCCTAAAGGGAATATTAAAAACACAAGACTAGTCAGTTTCATCCACTGTATAATTTCTATTTATAGACTTGAGCTAAATTGCTGCCTCTGTGATACAACTGCAATATCAATAACCAGAACAACAACAGATCTTCTGTTGGTCAATTAAGTTTGCTACAAGGATATTAATGTAAATATGGATCTTGCAAAGGCTTTTTTGTTGACTAATCATTTCTAGTAATATACTAAAATTTATGTGAACACATAAAATATTCAGAACGAGGGGGGCATAGGTTGAAATGGACTTTAGCCCACAATTGTATTAAATTAAAACCTTTTTTTTTTTGCAATATTTAGGACTGCAGCAATGTGCAGTTAAAATCAATAGATGTTTGCTATTAAGTTCTATGGAAGCAGATTTGCACTCCAAGTTGGCATTTCTGGAAGAACAAAAATAACTTTATGTTCTGTTTGTTTATTTCCAAGTCTCAGCTTTAAATCCCAGCTAAATAATCCTATAGATTTGCACCACAGTTTACAGGAAACAATAACAATACAAAGAAATTCAACATAAAATCAATAAACAATTAAAACTTCTAGCGTACAACACTAAAAATTCACCTAAACAGATCTCATTGACCCAATAAAAATAATGCCAAGCTAGCAATCAAAAGCTTCCCATCATAGAAAAGTCTTACCACATTTCTTAAAAGAAAGAAGGAATTGGCAAGACAGTGCTCCCTTTGTAGAATGTTTTACCTTGAGGATGACACCACCAATTTTTCATTATAGTTTTTTATTTATTAATTTGATTTCTAGGCTGCCCTTCCCCTTAATGGGATCAAGGTGGCTTACAATGATAAAAGTACCAGATTAAAAGACACCATAATATTAATTCCTCACCAAACTAAGGATAATGAATTAAAGAAAAGGATGTCCTGTTCAAACGTTATTGACTGGACCCTAAACAACTCCCATTCACAAAAGCAAGAGGCAGAAGAATGGAAAATTTTATTTCATACATTCAGGCCTCCATTGTGTGAATTTGATCCACATTGAAAAGTAAGCCCAGTTCTTACAGACACTTCTCTCTGACAACGCAATACCAGAAAAGTATAATTAAATAATTTTAGTGACACCATTATCTCCACAATGGTAAAACTATAAATGGTGATTTAGGAAGTATACCATTAGTTGTAATTTTACTAATTTGATCTCACCCTAAATATGCCCAGTCCAGAAATCAGGAAAAATTCTGAATCCAAAAATATTTTTGACCTTTCTACTTTTTTGTTGATAAATGCACAATTTCTCCGACTCCAAGTAGGATTTCAATATTACACAAGCAAGAGCCAAATTTGCCTAAGCAGTTACATTCTCTTAGGCTTTGTTTTAATTAGGGAGACCGGAGGAAAGCTTTGCTTGTACTGACTGGAATCTGTGTCTTGATGTCTTTTGTGGTAGACAACTCAGGTTATAACAGCCTGATTGTACTGCATTACGTGTAGAAGTTAGGTTGTAGAGGGGAGGACCCATTTTTCCCCTCCCACATGTTAGGCAATGTACCTTTTCTACAGACAAAATGGAAAATTACAGTAGAGACTAAGGCTTATTTCCCATAACAGTATTCACCAAACTAGATGAGAAGTCAGAAATCAATGATGAATCAGAATTAGATCATCTCTCTATGCAGGATAAAACATCCGGTTCAGGATCTGTGATTTAATTATCTTCTGCCTTATCTCCTCCTCCTCAAGGTGGCTAAAAAAGTAACAAGAGTTGCAAGGACACAAAAATGGCATAGAAGTTCATAAACAAATAAAAATATACAGGTTAAAGCCAGACAGAAAAAAAGAGTAAAAAGCATACATAGCTCCTTAGCCAGGAATTAATTTGCCCCAGTCTTCTTTTTCTTCTTATTTCCAAACTGGTTTCCTGCATGTGCAGGGTCAGGTAAGAAAGAAGCAAGAAAAGTGGTACCCTTCTTTTTGAGCATTTTCCATATTTCTATTGGAACGTCATCTCGGCCAGTGGTTTTCTCGTTCTTCATTTTCTTGGTGGCCTCATTTACCTCTGTGGCAGTGATCAGTGGAACTGGGCCTGAGGTTGGTGGTGCACTTATTATTGGTTGATGGGGGAATTCGGTGTTGCTGAAGCTTGGGAAGTATTCACACCACCGTTGGAGGATATTAAGGTGGTTGCACAACAGTTTTCCATCCTTGCTTTTGACTTGAAAGACATGGGGTTTTATGTACTTCATTGTTGTCTCCTTTGGCAATGATTTGGGCGAATTTGTCGGGTAAATTTTGCACCATATTTTGTTTCTTCCTCAGGTATATATAGCTTGTCAAACACATGCTAGTAGTGCTCATTCTTTGCTTTTGCTACTACCTGTTTTGCTGCTGATTTGAAGAGATGGTATTTGTCCTTGTCAATTTTGAGTTGTGTTTCCCTCCATGTTAAAAAAGCCTTCTTTTCTTAAGTATGGCATTTTGAAATTTCACTTTCTTATTCCCAATTCACTCAGGTTTGCTTTGTCTACTCCTTGCACGGGCTCATCCTGGTTTTGTTTTACCCACGATCATTTCAGCTGCATGGTGGATCTGCTGGATTGCATCATTCCACATGTTTTCTGCTGATTGGTTGGGATTTACAGGAAAGTTTGCCAGTTCAGCAGCCAGGGCTCCATTATGGTTTCTTATTTTCCACCATTTGGATTTTTCTGGCCCTGTTTTAGGTTTGCACACTTTTTTCAGGTGGTCCATTTGAATGTCCAGTACAAGAGGTTGATGTTGAGGACCTGTTGTTCCATAGGGGATGACCTTGGTGTTTTTGGTCAGTTTTAAGTCTTTTCATCAAATCATCCAATAGTCGACTTGGGTTTTGTGGCTGCCACTGGTGTATGTGGCCAAATGTGATGGTCGTTTTTGAAAATACGTGTTTGATTTGATTAATTAATTAACTTTAATTAAAACTAATTTGTCCCAGTCCCAATTCAAATAAGGTACAAGTGTGGATTGGCTGCAATAAATGCTAGCTATCCAATGGGAAGGCTGGATGAAGGAGACATTTAGGCCTTGACCACTTCACTGCAGACATTTACTACCTGTGGCCAATCCACTCAACCTAGCTAGAATATTGCAGGAACAACTGGTCACTATTAAAGACCAAGCAGGAAATTTGGGATGCTTCTTCTGATTGGCAGTGGGGGAAAGCATTTTTAACTTGCTTCATGATGTACAGGAGAGATAGCATGAAGATTAATAGGAAAAAATAAATAGCCTGGTCATTCTGTTTAGCCGATAACTAGTTTGGCAGAGATAGGGCAGAATGCTGATGGTAGGCAGGGATGAATGGCAAGCACCTGAGCCATCAGATATGATGGAGGGTGTGTCTTGAAGAGGCCATCATTGACTTTGTGGCGAGATGGGACTCGGATGCTGAGCCTTTGTTGCTATGCCTGGGCAAGTGGGAGGGAAAGGATGGGATTATCCTCTGTGAGTCTTGCAGGATCCCACTTGTCATTATTTTTATATCTAACTAGCGGGGCCCGGCCACGCGTTGCTGTGGCAATTGTCCTTCTCATCACAGTCCGCAACACACACAGATGTCCATGCAGGTCCAATGATCTCCAGCATAGCCTTTTGGGGTGGTCAAATGGAATCCCTCTTTCTCTTTTCAATTCACATTGTTATATGGTGGTGTCTTTTTTTTAGTATAAGGTAATCCTTCCCATTCCACAATGGAACTGTCCAGAGTGCGAATCCTTTCCCCTGGTCGTAATGAGGCTATTGCCATCACACACAGATCCCTACTGTGGCTTGGGTGGCGCAAACTGGGGCAGAGGAGGCTGTATCCCAGTTAGGGCTTAGAAGAGGCAAGAGTGGTGAGGCAATTCAGATTGAGGGAGCAGCTCCTGGGTTCTTAAAGGGCAATACGCATAAGCAAAAGAAGCAGTTTGGTTTAGCCAGTAGTGTTGGTTTTCTTCATGTCTGAGACCACCCAACCCGCCAGCTGGATTTTCTTAGAAGAAGAAAAGGCAAACTCCAGCTTTTAACTTTTAATAAAAGAGAGAGCTGTGGGCGTAATAAGTGGATTGTGAGGGAAGTGGGTAAGTGGTGGTTGGTTGTGAGGGAGGGCAGAGTGAGGTGTGTGAGGTTGAGCTGGATGTGTATGAGAGCATGTGTGTCTTGAGTGTTAGCAGGTGGGTGTAGGGCACAGAGACTGGAGAGAAGCCATTACCTGCGTGTGAGGGAGGGAACCCCACCTGACGACTCACATGGCAAAGTGTGTATGTGTTTCACTTCCACTCGTATTACCTAACAGTATTACCTATTTACTGTTTTAACTGCTCATCTCTGGCCATCTGCGTGAACATTCTAAGGGCATACCAACCTCTCAGGCCATAGACATGCTGCACGAACATTCTAAGAGTGACAGTGAAACACAGCCAGCTTCATGGCCTGGTGCGCCAGGAAAAAGACGTTTTACCTAGCTCAGGTATGGACTTTCGGTGATTTGAAGGTCTGATTACCTGCCCGGAACAGGGAGGGACGTCATGTGAAAATTTGGGGGCAATCCGTCCAGCCGTTTCGGCGTTAGGGCATGACTAACAAAGTCACTGTTAGCTTTTTATATGTATAGATAACGTAAGCATCTGCAGATGTCCAAACTTGTGGATCAGTGCTACACTAAGCAACAGCAAGTATTTTTGAAAACTTGGAGGATTCCTCAGATTTGCTTAAAAAACTGAAAATGTTGAAACAATACTGGCTATTGTGTGTTTTCTGGGACGTTTAGTCATGGTCTTGTAATTTTTTATTCTAACATTTTACTCTAACATTTTACCTTCATCTATGGCTGGCATCTATGCAATGGTAAGACATGTTTCTCCCTGTAGTACAGTGACATGCCTCTGAAGATGCCAGATATATATTAGGGTGAAACATTAGGAGCAAAAACTACCAGACCATGGCCATACAACCCATAAAATCCAAAACAGCTGGTTGATTTGGGCCATGAAAGCATTCAACAATATGTTTAAAAAAATATGTTGGAAAAATTCAAGGGTTGTCTATTAATGTGCACCCAATGCAAAAGACTCCCCCTCCAGGCACCACAATGTGTGCAAATTGGAGCAGCAGTGGCATAGTGGTTAAGAGCAGGTGCATTCTAATCTGGAGGAACTGGGTTTGATTCCCCACTCTGCTGCCTGAGCTGTGGAGGCTTATCTGGGGAATTCAGATTAGTCTGTACACTCCAACACATGCCAGCTGGGTGACCTTGGGCTAGTCATAGTTCTACTGAGCTCTCTCAGCCCCACCTACCCCATAAGGTGTTTGCTGTGAGGTCGGAAAGGCAAGGAGATTGTAAGCCCCTTTGAGTCTCCTATAGGAGAGAAAAGGGGGGATATAAATCCAAACTCTTCTCTTCTTCAAATGGAGAAGAGATGCATTGGTGGGTGTAGCAGTGGAGTATGGGACATGTGCTGGACTCACCTGCAGTAGCCAAGATGATAACACTTTGAAAGGATCTGAGGTAGGCCCAGCTGTGGAGGTTGAGAGGTCTTAGTAGCTGTTGCTAGGCAACCACAGCATTCTAGGTTTGTTTTCTGTCATATTTCATGTTTCTTTCATGTTTTCTTTCATGTTTCAAATGGTATCCATGTTACTCTGCAGTAGAACAGCTAGATACGAGTCCAGCAGCATTTTAGAGACCAACAAGATTTCCAGGGTATAAGCTTTTGAGGATCAAAACTTGCTTTGTCGTATATGTTGCCATATCTGACAAAGAGAGCTTTAAGTCCAGAGAACTTATACCTCCAAAATCTTGTTGGTTTCTAAGGTACTACTGGACTTAAATCAAACTGCCCAATCTTAGTGTAGTACTAATCGTGTTGGGAGGAGCTCAGGTTTAAACAGCTTATAAACTTTGGTGGATTCCACACAGGGTGAATATAATGGATGTAGGGGGCAATGCAAACTGTTTTTTTTGTGGGGTATTTGCACAGGTCCCATCCCCAAAACCAGTTTGACCTGTTTTATTTCCCTCAACTTGGGATTTTCAAAAATCACTAAACCAGTGGCCCTTGTACAGAATTTTAGGTTGGAGCCACTCCTGAGCAGATGGTCAGGCAAGAGACACTTTATTTCCCTCCCTTCTACCTGTTCGCTGTAAATTCTGGACTGTCCATCATCAGGAAGAATCCACCTGCCTGCCATTCTGTGCATGTTGCCCAGCAGGTTTTACATGGATTCTCTGAGGACCCTATAGGGTACAAAGTTCCCCAAGCATGTTTTCTCCCTGTGGCAATCAGTATGACCGCTTCACAGCAACTGCCATTGCAGGGAGGTCCCTTTTTCTTTCTTTTAAATTTTTTTTCACATTGCACAGTCACAGCTATGGAGGTTCAACTGATCATATTGTGGGACAATGAACATGGCTGCAGGGATTTATTTCTGTATGCCTGTGCAGTTATGCATGTGTTGCAGGAAATTAAAAAAAAAATCGAGAAGCGTCTCTGTGGAAAGGTGTGATTGTTTCCATGGGATCTAATTGCTGCCTGCATGGCACACATGTGAATCAGGAAAAGGCAGACTAGTTTCTTTATAATGCCTACAACCTGTTATACATTTGCTGTCCAGAATCCACCATTGTCACATCAGCCTCAACGCGGCATCTGTAAAAAGGTAAAATTTACTTCAAACGAATTGTTCTGAACATTATAAAAAATTTCCAAAATAATATGTACATTTTTATTATTTTTACCATTTAGTTTTGGGATTATGTTTGCTTTGTCACTGTTCATAAATGTAACAAAGCTATTTAGTGTATGATGCATGCTGTAAACTAGCTCTGGCTTTTGCACGAGTCATATTTATTGCATGTTCCCAACTTCAGGCAACAACAATTTCCAGCAGCTGGAGGGAATGGATTTTTTTTGTCTGTATGAACCTAGGTGTAAAAACACCAGAGGAATTCTGGGTATAATGAAAAGCTGCCTCCCAGCTGACACATCAAACAAAGTCAGTGAGTTATGAAAAGAGATTGACAGTGTTAACAAGGGGACTATATCCAGCAATCCCACTCCTGAGGTTTCATAGATATATAGAACTAGTAATGCTAAGAAAGGTCAGTTCCCCTAGGCAGGGAGTATGGGAACACACACCATGATTGCCATAAGTTTGATTCATGTTAGAAAGAGTACTAGTATTAAAAGACCATGATCCATCCAGAACCACAATACAATGGAATAGGAAACTACCAGCAAACATCTTAGTCATCATTATAGATAATGGTTTAACCCCACTTACTACCATATTGTCTTATAATGAAAATGACTGACAAGCAAATCAGCATCTTTTTACCATTTAGTGCCTGTGATGTCCAGGTCATACACAGAATAACACTTTCAATTTCAATAGCTAATTCTGTCACAGGACTTCAAGGGTTTTCAGTGACTATACCACATCATGACTACTATCTTGGAGGAACCTAATGTAATTGTAGTGAGTATCATAATTTGCCATTTTTAATGAAATATTTGCTGGAAAAAAATCAGGCAAGCATATTTCTGGCATGCTGTGAAAAAAGAAATATAAGTGGTTCAGATTATCCCACTACATATTATGCAGTCCTTTCACATTTCCACATAAATTTTTTCATGCTTTTGGAAAGTTTACATATCAAGGAAAAAACTATGCAGCAATCAGTCTCCCTGACATGTAATCCTTGCAGTTGTACCCTTCTCTCCCCATGTGCACTGAGTGTACTACTAAATATGGTGATAGCTATTACTTTGGGTAACTTTAAAGGACTGTAAAATTTATGGAATAAAGGTCTCCCTTTCACCGACTTTTAATATTTAGGAACTCCAGACCTTCTGCCACAGTGGTAGGCAAGCCTCCTGGCAATTCCCTTGGGCTAGGAATGCCAGCATCTTAGCAGTTTGTTTTCATGTCTGCCAGTGCCTTAGGTACCAGCAGGAGGAGTTGAGAAAATGTGAAGGCCTGGAGCACTGCTGGCTCTGTACTAGTATGCCTACATTTAAACTGGAGGCAACACAGGATGCATTTTCCAAACATTGTACAGTAAAACCATAGAGGTTTTTCTGTTCAAATGCAAGAACATCCCTGCTGATGCAGTGATGTCACTTCTGGACATACAGGAATGATAGCAGCACCATGTCTATGATGTCATTATGTTCCTGTGGGTGACCTCGTAGTAACTCTCCCTATAAATAATTGTAACTAAATGAAACATCCATGTACTGCAGGAATAAACCATACCAATGCTGGTATGAACAGCTTCATGTATTTTCATGTCATTATCTTTCTTGCCCTATGTGTAACCTTCTGCAAGTACTTCACAAGTACTTTTGCCTGCTCCAGAAAAATTCTCAGCCTTTTATCCTTCATGTTATTATTACATTTCTAATGTACTGGCTTATTACTTTCATTCACTATTGTTAAATATCAGCAGCTTATATGTGCCTTGACTTAATTTTGTAAAGTTGTACCTACATCTCTTTTTCTCCTTTGATATGAAATGCTGAGAATTCAAAACTTCTGCACTGCTGATGGAATGTCTACAATTTTATAATGTGATTTCTTGAATTATTTAATTATTTCCTGTTGAACTGTTGTAATTTTAATGGTTTAAATAATGTTAAACTAGAAACAGTAGAAAATGATGTGCATTTATTTAGCTTATTCATGAATAATTCCCAACCCTGTGTTCAAAGTGGTATACATTTACAATCAACTTTTTTTCTATTGATTCACCAAAATACCCAAAATAATCTAAAACAACACAGTTAAACAATTAGCAGTAACAGATTGCCATTTAAGCTCAGTCTAGGTCTCAATTCTTTCAGTTTGGTCTTGAAAGCCTCCAAAGATGAAACCAACTTTACCTCCAGAAGGAGAGAGTATGACACTCTTTGGGGTTCTGCTGATAAAGCTTCCAAGGGACCTCAGCTAGTGTAGTCTCATCTCTAGATTGGACTACTGTACCTTTTTCTATGCAGAGCTTCTCTTGGTCTGCTTCAGAAGCTCTAACTGGCACAGAATGTAGCAGCACGGGTCCTTACCAGGACACCAGGACAGGCACATATACAGCCTGTGCTCTGCCAACTGCATTGGCTCTGGATGGAGGAATCAAATTCAAGGTTTTGGCATTGAACTTCAAAGCTCTAAATGGCTTGGAGTCATAATATCTGTGGAACTGCCGCTTCCACTGGTGTAATGCCCATTGGGCAAGGTGGGCAGCTGCCCAGGGCATCACCTTGTGGGGGGCATCAAAATGCTGGGTTCGTTTTTGGGTATTTTAGTGGTTTTCCATTTTTGGCCTGCAGGGGGAACAGTTTTTAGGCTAGCGGCACCAAAATTTCAGCGTATCATCAGGAGACTATCCTTATGCTACCCCCCAAGTTTGGTGAGGTTTGGTTTGGGGAGTCCAAAGTTATGGACTCCCAAAAGGGGTGCCCCTATCCCCCATTGTTTCCAATGGGAGCTAATAGGAGATGGGGGCTACAGTTTTGAGGGTCCATAACTTTGGCCCCCCTGAACCAAACTGCACCAAATCTGGGGGGTATCATTAGGGCAGTCTCCTGATGAGACCCTGAAAGTTTTGAGACTGTGCCTTCAGAAATGTGCCCCCCAGCCTGAAACCCCCCATTGACAGCAATGCAGAAAACTCAATGCAGAACAAAGATTCTTGGGCAAATGATGTTCTTGCAGGGAGGGCATTCTTGGATGTATCAGCACCAAAATGTCAGGGTATCATCTGGAGACTGTCATGATGGCAACCCCAAGGTTTGGTGCAGTTTGGTTCAGGGGGTCCAAAGTTATGGACCCTCAAAGGGTAGCCCCCATCTCCTTAGCAAAGAATGTGGGATGGGGTACCCCATTTGAGGGTCCATAACTTGGACCCCCTAAACCAAACTGCACCAAACCTGGGGGATCCCATTAGGATAGTTTCCAGATGATAGTTATGGACCCTCAAAACTGTAGCCCCCATCTATTAGCTCCCATTGGAAACAATGGGGGATGGGGCACCCCCTTTGGGAATCCATAACTTTGGACTCCTTGAACCAAACCTCACCAAACGTGGGGAGTAGCATAAGGACAGTCTCCTGATGATGTGCTGAAATTTTGGTGCTGATATGTCTAAAAATGCACCCCCTGCAGGCACCAATGTCCTGGTGCAAAAAAATTTGGTTGTGGTGGAGTGGCTGCCCATGGGGGGGGGGGGCATCCAACTCAGGTTTTGCCCAGGGCTACAGTTTGCCCAGGGCTGCCTCGTTATGCCCCTGGCCGCTTCCAGTATATATGTTGATGGATGCTGATATCAGCAGATAAAAATCTACTGGTAGTCCCTGGCCCAAAATATTTCCACTGGCTTTGACCAGGGCCAGAGCATTCTCAGCACTGGCCCTTATCTGGTGGAACACTCTGGCCCCTTCCACACAGCGAATGTATAATGGGTTGCAGTTGGGGTAAAGTAAACTGTTTTCCTGTTTTTGCATTCACATGCATCCATGCAGGCAGTAATTGGAGTCCACAGAAATAATCCAGGTTGCTGTCTCACCTTCTCATGGAGACTCATCACTCTCTTTTTTATTTGCTTCCCACTGATGCGTAGCTATGCATGCAGGCATGCACAAATGAACCCCCACAACTATGCTGATGTCTCATGATACAACCATCTGCCCCGTGTAGCTATGCAGATGTAAGCTGCAAAATTTTTTAAAAAGGAAAACAGAGGCAAATAAAGCACCTCCTGCCTAGCTGCTCGTTTGCTTGTTTGATCATGAATGATGGCTGCAACCCAGGATTTTTAAAAAGACTCGCTAATAGTGCAATTCTCAAAAAACCCAGTTTGGGGAAAATAACACAGGGCAAACTCATTTTAAGGGCAGGATCTGTGCGGTCCCCCCCCCCCCAAAAAAAACCCCAGGGTTTTTACCATCCTTCACCAGTGTTTACTGGCCCATGCTGAATGCGAATGTGTCTTGTAAGATCTGGGCACTGCAGGACTTGATGAAATTCTGCAGGACCTATAAGACAGCTGTTCCACCAGGCTTACGGTTGAGGTAGCTATACTTGTACCATCTGAATGGCCTCCCTCTTCTCCTCCCACCCCTCATTGTTGATATTGGCAGCGTTATTTTAATCAAAATTGATCTTATTCACCATCTGCATTTTAATAGTTGTTTTTATGATTTATGCTGATTGTATTTTAAATAAAATAAATTGAATAAATATATAACACTAGTTCCCACAGCAAAACACCAACCATGAATCTCAAAACACATGAAAAGTAATGGCATTTTAGACACTCTGGAGCCATTTTAGGATTTTACAGGTTAACCCTAATACCTTGAATTGAGCTCAGAAACAAATTGCCACTATACTGGCATTAGTTTTATGTGATCACTACAGTGACCCTTTGAAGGCCCTTGTAGGCACATTTTATGCTAACTGAGATTTCTAACTTCTACCTCTGCTTTAAATTCACAACTGATTTATGACAACCCCAGCAAAGACTTTCAAGGCAAGTTAGAAGCAGTGGTAGATGCTCAATGCCTTCCTCTGAGGAGTCTTCTTTGGTGGTCTTCCATCCAAGTATTGACCATGCTTAGTTTGCAAGATCTGACTAGATCACGCTAAGTCATGCTGCCTTCCCTCTCCAAAGACATTACAGACATGGTACCATAGTATGTGTGACTGAAGCAAAGCCACTTAAGACTGATTTCACTAGCCATGAAGGGAAAGGATCTAGATGAGAGGTAGCAAACTTCACATCTCAAAGATTCTAGTCTATATCCTTAAGATGAATTATTTGAAAAAAAATATCCACATGATGCAGGCAAGAAAAAAGTCTCAAGAACATTCATTGTAGCTGTTGCTACATGGGACAAAATGTGATCTGGTGCCTTTCTTTGGTTGCTTAGAGATCTTAAGGGATGTGTGAAAAAAGGGATAGAAAAATTCTGCGTGGATAGTAGAAGACTAGGTTTGCATGTTTCCGTACTTTTGATTCAAATAATCCACTTGGTTAGTTATATGTTCATATTGTGCAAACAGTTTAACTTTATTAACATTGCACATGAAAATCCCAGATGAACTGAATGGCCTGATACTGGGATAAAATGATGGAGTCATCCCAAATACTTATGATAAATGAAATGGTAAATGAAAAAAAGTACTTCAAGTGGTAGCAGTGAGCTAAAATATCCTGGGGAAAGGTCTCTTTCCTTCTGGAGAGATAACACATAAACATTTGCAAACTACTGAATTCCTTTCCTTCTTAAAGTGTTGAGTACTTTCCAAAATTACTGTAAAACTTAACTTAAGAGATCAGAGGGTTGCCTTCTAACAATTAACCCCCCTCTGAGAAATATCAGGAAATCATTCTGTCATGGCTATAACAAAGGAAAAGAGAAACAGCAAAGCTTCAGTTATGAAAAAGTCCACAATCTAAAAGAACCTCTACAAATTACAAAGTTTGGGTTGAATCAGTGAATCTGTATAATTCTTATAAATTGTTTATTCTCTCATCTTGCTTTGCTCTTTGCAAAGTTGTTCTTTATTGATTTACTAGCAGGGCCCAGTCACGCGTTGCTGAGGCTTATTGTGGTGAAATGGGAAAGGAACAGTAGCAGCAAATCAATTGCAGAGGCCAGCAGTACATGCTCATGGAAACGCGCAGGCTGATACTATGCAATGTCACTGATGTGTGTGACCGCATTCCTTGGGGGGAGAATGGAAAGGCACCCCTCCGACACATCTGGGCTGGCTGGTCACGATCCTTTACCTGGGAGTAAGTTGGGGTGGTGGCAATGTGTGTAGCTTCTGAGTAAACCCTCTGAGGGGCGCGACTCAGGCATTCAAAGTATGTCACAGTTGCTTTACCGAGCTTACTCCTGAGTAACGCGTGCCTCGGAGGCAACCTGGTTTTCTGAACTGTAACCTCAGTATTCAGGGAATCAAGACTGGCTGGGCCCTCCCTCCCTCCCTTGCATGCCACCCCTCACTCTCTCCCCTCCATCACTTCTCTTCCCTTGCATGGCACCTGTCCCCCTACCTCCCTCCCCTTTCCCTTTGCTAGAGTGAGTGGGTCATATCCAGATGCTGGGCCCCCTCCCTCCCCTCCTTTGCATGCCACCCCTCACTCTCTCCCCTCCCCAACTTCTCTTCCCTTGCATGCCTCCCCCTCCATCCCTTCCCTTTCCCACCCTCTCTTCCCTTGCATGCCACCCCTCCCTCTCCCTCCCTTCTGTCTCCCTCTGCTAGGGTGGGTGGGTCATATCCAGATGCTGGGCCCACTCCCTCCCCTCCCTTGTATGCCACCCCTCACTCTCTGTCCCCTCCCTCACTTCTCTTCCCTTGCATGCCTCCCCCTCCGTTCCTTTCCTCTCCCTCCGCTGAATGTGTATGAGAGTAGTTGTGTTGTGTGGTAGCAGTGGGTGAGGCACAGAGAGTGAAAGGTACCTGCGTGTGATGGGGGAACACCACCTGACGTCTCACACGGCAACGTGTGTATGTGTTTCATGTCCACTCGAGTTATTGCCTATGTACTGTTTTCACTGCTCATATGTGGCCATCAAAGCGAACATTGTAAGGGCAAGAATATTCTAAGGGTGACAGTTACACACAGGCAGTTTCATGGCCTGGCCTGGCTCAGGTGTGTTGTCTGACAGCTGGAAGTACGTAAGAACACAGTCGGGGGAATGAGTACGTGTCTGTGAAATTTTCAGAGCGTTTGGGCCAGCAGGTGCGGGGTTATTCTTGAAGCAACAAACGAATGGTTCCATTTTTATATATATAGATGCCTTAAAATTCCCTCCATATTGGTAATTTTCTTTCTTATAGACCCTGAAATGGTGAGCTATTTCCTTTTTCTAGCAGCAATAGTGGTTTGAATAATAGAAATCATGAGCCGACAAAGAAATTGCAGGTTTGGCCCATTACTGTGATTTTCCAGAACGCTAATACAAATCCAAGATTCTTGGGTATGACAAAAGCCCTACTCCAGAACTATCCAAGTTGTTGTTAGCTGGCTACAGCATTTGTATATGAGGTTTGTTTTGATTCTCCTGATTTCAAAAATAATATTTCTCCCTTCCAGTGGGATCCTTGCAAGGGAAGCACACAAGGTGCTTTCAATCAATCACCTTTGGAAGCAAGCAAAATAGTCACAGTTCTATTTCCCCCCCCCCTTCTGCATGGAAGTGGAGCCCTCTGCAAGAGGAAAAAATAGAGAGTTGGGGAAACTCTGTTCAGGGTCCCATAGAATTTGTTTCCTTTGCCCAATTTGTTTGAAATGGGGGAGGGGGTCTTTAAAGGACAGCACTCACTGCTGCAGTTTCAGTGTCATTTGGCTGAAAACAATCAATCAACCCCCACCCCCAAATTCCCCCAAGGAAACAATGGCTAACTAACAGAAAGGGTTGGGGGATGCAAAGGAAGTCACTTTCACTTGTGAAAGAAAAATAAGACCATAACAAGAAAAGATGCAAAGTTTTCAGTGGAAATGTGTGAATTTTTATTGTCAATATCATAAAAGCAGGAATACACCGAGTTTTTTTAAAAAGCAATGATCAGCCAGAGCATTCCTGCAAGATTGCCAGTTGATCACCACTTTAGAGCTCAGTACAGAGAAGCGCAACTGTTCAGAGTTACTCACTTTATGGATCTGTAAAATTAAATCACTTTGTTCTATCGGCTTAATTTTTTTCCTTTATCTTTTTCTGGTGCAAGATACTTACCAAATGTTTCAGTACTTCTTGGAGAATATATCACACAAACTTTCACCATGGTTTGTAAGGTAAATAGACTGTAGTGGATTCTTTATTTTTAATCCCTAAGGTACAATGTTCAGTCTTCTTCATTGGTTGAGAAAGGTATCTGTTTGTACCTTTGCAAGTACAAGGTTAATGGATTTCCAT
Source organism: Sphaerodactylus townsendi (assembly GCF_021028975.2). Classification (NCBI taxonomy): domain Eukaryota; kingdom Metazoa; phylum Chordata; class Lepidosauria; order Squamata; family Sphaerodactylidae; genus Sphaerodactylus; species Sphaerodactylus townsendi. The sequence goes on along the minus strand of NC_059431.1, from coordinate 83,041,889 downwards.
TCTGTATAACAAAATGTGGTGCCTTCCATGGAGATTGATCATGATGGGTAGCTGTGTTTGTCTGTAGCCATAGAAAGCAGCAAGAGTCCTTTCTACTAGGCCCTGAAGAGAACTTAAAACAGCAATTCTAAGCAGGTCAACTAGAGTGGGGGAAGTCGAATCCTCCTCTCGATTTGGTGCAGGCTTCTGCCTGTGTAAATGCCTTCTTATGGGCACTTACACTAGCAGAGGGGCAAATCCACCAGTGCCCAGTCACTAATGCGACATCCTTCTGTGCCTGGCTTTTCACCAGCGCTTGCATATTCTGGGGGCATTCTGGAGGGGCAGGGCTGATCTTAGCCAGCCTCCAGACTTCTGTTGGAACCCATATGCTGGGGAAGATAGAGGCTTTTCTTTTTTAAAAGAACTTCTTGAGCTTTTTTGAAATTCCTGTGAAGCAGGCAGAATGGTGCTCAAGTGGCGCCATCCCCATCTGCCTCAGCTCTGGATTGCGCTGTAAGAATCCTACTCAGTTTTATTCAGTGTTGTCTATTCTCAGGAAAAGTTTTTAGGTTTGCCCTGTGAGTTACCCTGTTGTGCTTGCCTTGGAGAAATCTGACAGAATATGCTTCTGGCACACATAATTGGAACATTTTTTTTTCCTTACAGTCATCTTTAGCATCAGTCCTCTTACAGGAACCATTTCCTATTTATCATGTTTGTTTGGATCCGAGCACTTTAAAGTGAGTAGCAATTTTTTTCCTGGAGGCTCTATATGTTGCTTTCTTTCCTCACAAGAACTACTTGTTCTCCTTCCAAGCAATTCATGATGGTGTACCTTGATTTATTAAAACCACTCCATGAGTTTATTTATAGTGAGAAACTGTGATTTGCCCAAGACTATCCAGTGAATTGTATATATTTTTGCCACCACTGAAACAAAGTACTCTCACTATCATACTATATTAGGCACAAAAGACCAGGTGAGACTTCTTTTAAAACAAAGCACCAGTGCTTATTAACTGGCTGGCAGATGAAAATATTTTAACCCTTCTTCATTCAAAACAATATCAAGCAGATTATGGGCAATTGTTTTTCAAAGCTGTCACTCACAAAACAAATGGAAAGTTCTAGTAAGTTGCAATCATAGCTATCATAGGCTATAATTGGGAAGATCTCCAAGCCTGATCAGCTATTTCTTCAAATGTATGAACACAAATTACCCTTGATAATGTAATTCTGCCAACTCTATTGGTAAAATGTTGTGTTTGAATTGACCTGATCAGGGTTTAAATTACAGATCTTGAAAATACTTTATTCAAGTTCTGGTTGTAGTGGTTTTTACAGAACATTTGACTAGAAAATCGAATTTAACTATTTGATATAATTTATTAAAACTACAATGTTTATCTGCTCCAGCATTCCACTTCCACAAGTTGCCAACCAAATGTTTCTGGGACTCATAGAACTTCTACTTGGCATTATACTTCTGCTGAACATGGAGGCCCCATCCATCCATCCATTTATTATTTAATATTTAAGTAATATTTATGTTCTGTAGCAAATAGTCATTGATAGGCCCAGACTCTATGAATTTCACTTTTTTTTATTAAGGAGACTAAAGTATGACGTTGTTGTCTCTTCAAGCAGTTCTTTGAGCCTATACTAAAGGCTAATCTTTGGCTCCTTCCACACATGCAGAATAATGCACTTTCAAACTGCTTTCAATACTCTTTGAAGCTGTGCAGAATAGCAAAATCCACTTGCAAACAGTTGTGAAAGTGGTTTGAAAATGCATTATTCTGCGTGTGCGGAAGGGGCCTCTGAAAGGTTCCAGAGGTCTGACATTTATTTCTGGTTTCCATACAGAGGTTGATAATAGAAAAATACAGAATAAATGAAGGTGTTAACTAAATCAACGTATAAATGGAATATTATTAATACATTGAATAATTTGAAATGAATATTTAGATGACTCGATTGATTAATAGGTTTCTTGGTTTTTGTTAGGTTTGGGGAGGTTGCTTTTTGTTTTTTAATCAAGTGTATTACTTGAACTTACTGTTTGGTTTCTAGACCGACTCTTCTACCTACCATTTTAAAATCTGATTATTCTGACTAGTGGTCAGTAAGCTCATACTGTGCATTCTGGCTCAGATAATTTTTTTGTTTGTTTTCTGACTTGCTATGAAGTATTTTATTTAAAACTTATCTTTAGCTTTCCTACAAATGTTACTATATCCTTCAAATTCCCTGGGACTTCAAGTCCCCTAAACATATATTTGAAAAGCATTTTAAACTGCTTGATTCTATTAGATGTCCCAAATAGCTTTAATCCATTTATTTTAACATGACTTTGCAATGAAATCATGCAGCATTAATTTAGTGAAATGTGGCTGAGATTGAAAAAAAATCTATGTGCACATTCTTTCAGAAAAGACTACATCTTAAAGTTTAAATAATTCAGGCTGTGATATATCAAGTACTAAATATCTTTCTGCTTAGTCATATATCTGAATTTCAGTGAATACAGCATCTGCTTACTTTTTAAAAACCCACAATCAGGGAGCAGAGACTGATAAGTAGAGGAACACCTTTTTGCTCCTGAAAAGTGGGTGTAGCACTTCGATGGGAGCCCAAAGGCCAATGGCTCTTGGTCCGTTGGCTCTAAGCCTATGGCTTGCAAACCAGGCCTTCAGGAAGAGTGAACAAAGATGTAGTTTGTGTTTGTGCTGCTGTTTTGTTTTTCATTGTGTTTGTGTGTATTGTGTGCTTTGTACTGGTTGTAAGCTATTTGGGGTCACTTGGAAAGAATAAGCTGGGCACAAATATTTGTATAAAATAAATACAATAAATCAGCTGGGCTATACTGCTTAGAAAGTTGCCTTTTTGTAATGTCAGTTTATTTTTGCTATCTGAGAAACTCCTGAAGATTTCATAGATAGAAGCAGAAGTTGTTGGTCACCTATTATCAAATGTATGTTTTTGATATGAATGTTTTTGAAGCTCTTTCACAGAACATGTTTATCTCTTATAAAATGTAATTGTTTGTAATTCAAACTTCAAAAATCTCAGCCCTTTTCCATTGCAGGTCTCAGTCAGGATTTTGGGGTTTTCAGTCCTCAGACACCTTAGACAATTATGACCTCCACAGCAAAATGAAGCCTCTGGCTTGTCCTGTTCCACTCCAGATCCTTAGTGGCCCTAGATTTGAAACAACAATTTTTGGGTCTGGATAATACTTCAGTCACATCAGGTCCAAATCTTGACCTTGCCATTCAGTTACTGGCATGCTTGCTTTGGATGTAGTTTCTAGTACTCCAGTATTTAAACAGTCCCACTAAGCTACAGGAAGGACTGCTTTAAATCTGGACACCCAACCCCATCTTTATACTTCCCCAGAATCATGAAAAGAAGCCTAGCATCAATATGTGGTAAAATTATTTCCAGTTCTCTGTTATCTGCTGAAAAAAAAACAGAAAATATTGACATCTTGAAGGAAAGACACATTGAAGAGAAGGTGAAAAAGTTGCTACATTGTGCAATGATTTGCGATCATCTTGCTTTTGTGTGAGGCACCTATGGAGATCCATGAATTGCAGGTAATAACACATAGCATTCATTTGCTTAGAGTAACACCAAAGACTCTGCATGAGCTCAGAAAATGAAGCAAGGAAATTATGTTTATATTATAATTGTCAGCCTCATGGAACGATGCTGTATGACATCTTGAAATGTTGTGGGCAAATGATTCTTTATAAACATGTGCATATGTTGTTTTAAAAAAACCTAATTTAGCCATTTTTGCTATAAGCCTAAAAGTAAGGGAGGAAGGGAGGTGTACCTGTATAATAGTCAAGCAGAAAAGTTCTGAAACCCTCTAGTCTAGAACAGGAAACCAAAGAGTTAAGTTCTTAGAACAGCAATATAGTCACCCAAATGTTAATTCACAATTGGCAACATACTATAGAAGTGAAATAATGAAATTGATAAAAACAGATTTTTTCAGAACTTGCCACTTCCCATGTTATAAGCATGGCAATTCCATATGTTAATTAGTATTATAAATCTCTAAATTTGTCTGATTTGGACCTCAGTTTTTCCTAACAGTAATCCAATGTTGTGTTTTATAAGGTTACACAATTTAAATGACTGATAAGATCAGGAGGCAGAGCAGTAAAACTACATGTTAATTATAAAATCATTATATCCGACACTTGGCCTATCATGCAATTGCAGAAGCACCATTGTGGATATGCTGGCAACATTCTTTTTGACGTTGCATATATAGTTATAAGAAAAGCCAGCTACCTTCTGCCAGGTTTTCTAATGCTACAGTATATTGCTTTTTCATCATATATAAAGTCTGATATCACTAAGGTACTTTCATTGCAGCTTAACAATGCTGTTATAGAATAAATTAAGAAAGCAAGGTTGAGACACAATCCTAACCCTGTTTAGAATACACATAACACAACAAAGAATATCTACACTTGAAGCTACATATTAAAAAAACATGCAAAGAGTGAATATGATGGGGAAAGTCCAGGTATATTTACTAATTATATCAAGAGAATTGTAGGACTGTTGCTATGATGATACTTTCTTCCTAGAAAGGAGTAAGACTGCATAACTAGAGATATTTTTTTCCAGATTAATGCAGGTGAATGGACAGGAAAGCACTGTTCAACTGAACAGATTATGATCTCTGTCATGGGAGCGAGTATAGCCTTAATAATATAATGAAGAAAAAATGTAGTGATAATATGAGACATTTGATGCATGTATGTGCTTGAACTGGAATGAATGAATATTAACTTGTCAATCATACTCAAATACACACACATTTACATATACATACACATACACACCTATACTTTTTTAAAGTGTACCTCTTCATATTGGAGGGTTGAGTAAAGCATCAACTTTATCAAGCCAGCACTACAATCCTTTCATTCCCTTTTCCTTCACAGGAAGGAGAAAAAGTAGAATCAAAGGAAAGGAACCAAGTAGAAGGAGTGTGATTGGAGGAGGTTGGGGCAGTACCAAAAGGACACAGAAAAGGCCATCAGGTTATGTGCTGTCACCTAGGAACCAAAAACCTGGAGCCAGCACCATTCATGTGCATATGTTGGTCTTGATTAATTGGTAAGCATAAACAATATTGTTAAACTGTTGAGATCACACCTAAAAAAATTTCATGAAATTACCTCTCCTTTACTTTTCTATTAGACTTCTGATTAACATCTTAGATTAGTCACAAAATACTTATTTTGTTTTCATTTAGTCTTTATTTTGAAGAACAAAGCACATGTGTGTGACTCCCTCCAGTCAATAAGATGAATGAAATCTGCCTTTCTGAAGAATATTCAGAATGATTTAAAGGTAGAACATAAGAATACTGTAATACATGTTGCCCTGTGTCATGAGCCAGCCCCTGGGTACTTACCAGGATACAGAGGCAGAACCTGGCAATACAGTGCAGCCAGAGCTGGCTGCTCCTGAGGAAGACCAGGCAGCAGAACCAACTCCCAGCCCCTCCCTGCCTGATGATGTGCAGATAGAGGAGCCTGCAGATCCTCCTAGAGAACCCAGTAATGAGCCAGCTGTGCCCAGAAGGCTGAAGCAGAGGCAGTTGCTGCAGAAGCAAAGGAGAAGTGTTCCTCTGGCAGCAAGATATGGGAAAATAGAAGTATCTACATCTGATGAGGATTAAAACTCCTTGCAGAATCCCAACCCCTGGGGCAAGGCTCTCTATATAAGCCTTGCTGTGAGCCTGCTTCTGCCTGGGTGACACAAGTGTGTTTCCTGTTGCTTTCGTGTGCCTGGTCCACCGCTGATCTCCAGCCTGTTACTTGATCTCCTGTGCTGCAACCTGTGGAACTGACGTGTGACTACACCTTCACCTGCCTTGACCCATTGGACTGGCTCCTGGCTACAATCTTGTCTGCCGCCTGTTCTGTCCTGCGAGACTGGACCTGACCGTGCCCTGCCTGCCTGCAGTACACCCTGATTCAGAGATCTTTTACAAATCTAATTTGCTCATGAGTGTGTGTGCTCCTAATCCATTTATTTTGGTGAAGAAGACAGCTCTGACACAAAAGATGAGTGCTTGTGGAACTTTCCTTTTTGCTCAAATGTGCATGGAAGCATGTACAGACTGGCAAGGAGAACTCTGGACATGTGCTCTATCTCTCCTATTCTATCTCCCTACCCAAATCATGAAGAGTCTTGTTTTAACAATAAACCATGTGGCTACCCATAACTAAGTCTGCAATTTTCCCTAATAACTTAATAATGAAGAAAAAAATTGCATACATCTGCACTTTGAGCTAAAAGGAAATAACTGTCAGTTAATTTTTTTGTGACAAATTATACAACCCAATGCAAATGTTTGTTGACATATTAGTAAACATTTTACTGGAGAACTATCAGCTTTCAAGTTGACAGGCATAAAGCAATCACACGTGGATGATTATTTTCACTGTTATGGTAATTACAGAGCTAAGATCTTTATTGCTCTGACACTAACATGCACATGTTTCTAGAGTCAATTGTCCACATTCACATTAATTTGCACAACTCCTATGGACATGGCTTTCTGATTTTTGAACTGTAAAACAGCTCATATCTACAGGAGTTTCCTCTACTTGTGGCTTGGAACTTCAGCATGACAATGGCTGGTTGGATGAAATCCTTAGAGAGTTGAGTGTGGCATAGAAAGACCCCCATACTGACATGACTTCTGCTAGAAGTCAGGCAGTATCCCTTAGGCTTCTGTTGTGATTCTACTTCTATTTGGTGTGTAGCAGAGGGGGACTCAAACAGGCTGACAGGTATCATATGTATGGCCCATCCTCAGCTCATGCTGATGACAAGCAAAATGGCTCAGCACAAATGATTCTTTCATCAGAGATGTCAAAAATCCATTATCCCTTGAGTGATTGAAATCAACATAGTTGCTATTCATTGCCGATGTTCTTTCTCTTAAAATTATAGCATACTGACTAGCAACCTCTTTGCAGAATCACAGGCTGGCAAAAAGGAAGAAAAGTATATGCAATATATTGATTTTTGCAATGGTAATTGTGCTTCTTGTGCTTAGTTGCAACAAATGTGATTTCCTCAGAAATAACATAAATTAATTATTTCATTGGTGCAAGTATGTATGGTGAATATAAAAAAAATCATGCTGTTTCTTTCAACTTTAAGAATCGGCACAGATGCCCTGAGTTTAGATATTTCAGTGGCAGTCTGAAAAGTGCACAGAGTTTTGTCCTGTCAAAGTTAGGTGGGGTTTGAGCCAAATGTTCCTATACATGCATAAAGGAGGAAGGGGGAAGAGTTGAAAAAATTGCAATCAATGGGGTTTGGGGGCATAAAACGAAAAAAACCCTGCTTATAAAGTTTTTCTTAATTAAAATTCAAAAGAAGTCTCAGTTTTCTGAGCCTTATGGCACCCACAAGACTTGTAATTTCAGGAAAAAAGGACAGTGTTTTATAAATGGATACCATATTAGCATTGCTTGTTTTCTTCTTAAAAGGCTGTTTTAGAGAGTGCAGCAGGAGGTACACTTAACTATTTCCTACTTTATGTTTGTTTTTTTCCAAACCACTCCTCCAAAAAGATTTTTGCCATGCTGGCTTCCAAATGCATGCTTCTACACGTTTTAAACCTCATAGTATGGAAATCCTCAGAGGAATAGGAAAATATGAAATGGGCGAATGGGGAACAGGGGAAAGGCTTAATGTCCTCTCCCTCCCCATTTCTCCACTGACAATTACCTCCTGAAGTGGCTCTTCAAACAGAAATAAACTATTGCGGGTGGATTGGTGGCCCTCCCGCTCGGTCATGCTTCCCCCAAAGAAACTACTGACACAATTTTAAAGTGGATAAGTAAATGGCCATAGCCAAAGAACTTTATTAACAGAAAGCATAGGAAATATAGATGGCGCAGCATGGGGGTGATCCAAGCCTCTGGGCAGCACAAGTGCTGACCCCAGGGCAAACCGATTCCTCAGCCTGGTGCTGGAGGAATAAAACAGGCGAAAGATTGGAGTGAGACAATGTCCAGTCCGGCGAAATGCCCATGACTGGAGGCCCCATCCAACTTACGCTAAGGGCATCCCTTCCTTGAGCTTGCTCCACCCCCACCTCTTAAGGAGGTGTGCCAAAACAGGGGAGCTCCCCCAGCTCCCCTTTCCATCAGATCATCCCCCATGCACAACCCGCCAATGGCTATGACAAAACAACAAGTAAAATACAACCCAACAAAGCAGGGACCGGGTGGGAGGGAAAACCGTCTTCTTGCCAGGCTCCGAATGGGGCCTGGCCACGAGGCAGGGCCTTTTAAAGGCTCTGCCCCGCCCCCTTGACTGACGCGCTCTCTCCTGACGCGAAAGCCGCCAGTCACAGCGACGACCACTCGGCTGGCCCTCCCAACAGGCCAGCCGGCGTCATGCCGCCAACCGCGCATGTGCCCGACCGGCGCATGCGCTGAAGCCTCCGCCGACCGGCCGCATCGGCGGCCGGGCAGCAACCTCCCTCCTCGGGCCCCACCCCTGCAATGGCGGCCGCGGTAAGGCGCGGCCGCGCTTTAGACTATACTGACATTTATTTGCAGGTAATACAAGATTAAGCTTCTGAATACAAGATTAAGCTTCTGACACAACAATGGCATAACACAGAAGAACAACCTCAAGCAATTCCCCTTAAAAAATCCAAATTTGTCTGAAGGTGCATTTAACAAAGAGGTATATCAAACACTTCTTTAGTACATGTACTTGTTTGAACACCTGCTTGTCATATTGATGTATATACCAAAGAAAACATGATGGGTGAGCCGCAGAAAAACATCAGCAAGAGACTTCAGTGAGGGTTGCCAACTCCTGGTTGTGAAATTCCTGGAGCTTTAGGGTTGGAGCCTGGGGAGGGCAAGGTTTGAACAGAAGACAAAAAAGGGACTTCAGCAGTGTTACCCTCCAAAATAACAATTTTCTACAAGGGAACTGATCTCTGTAGTCTGTAGATCAGTTGTAATCCTGAGAGACTCCAGGTCCCATCTAGCAGCAGTTGGCAACTCTCTCTCAGTGAGAAGCGGTTAAGTCAGACCTGATATCATATATAGACTTAAGTAAGGACCTACAGAGCTCACTACAAAAAGTAGTTGTTCCTCATTACTAGTTTTTGTAAACTATTCAGACTCATTTTATTTTTCCAGCATATCAACAGATTAGTATGGACCATGCCTAACTAAGTTGGTCATTTTCTCTGTTGAAATGGGTCTTATTTTTTATTTAAGACTGGAAAATTGTGCCTTCTGATCTCTAGACAAAAACTATTTTCTTTACCATTTGATTTTTGCAGTATTTATATATATGTATCTGCTGACGATGCAACTTCAGACATCTGATGAAGTGAGCTTTGCCTCATGAAAGCTTTTGTGTGTGACTGTGCTGTGTCAAGTCACACTTATGGTAATCCCAGCCAGGGACATCCAAGGCAAGAGAGATGCAATGGTAGTTTTCCATTTCCTTCCTCTACAGAGTCTTCCTCAGTGTTCTCCCTTCAAAGTACTTACCCTGCTTAGCTTCTGAGATCTGGTGAGATTGGGCTATACCATTCTGCCTTCCTTTCCCAGGAAAGCCTATGCCACAATAAATCTATTAGTTTCCATTAGTTTTTTTTATTTCAGATGCCACAAGTCTGGAGGGAATAGCATACTAACATTACAACGAACTTAGAAGGATGTTTAGAATGGAACTGTAACACAATTATCACTCTGGAACTTGTCTAAATATGTGTGAGCTGTAAACATGAAAAAAGGGTGTATCTTACATTTGCTTCATTATATCAGTGAAATAAATGCACTCTGTTGTCAGCATAAACTGTCATCTTTAACATATTTAAAATGTGTGTCTTTTAAAATCCTGAACTTCCAATTTCTTTCTTTTTTGTGTATGTGATAACTGTTTACTAGGAATGTTCCAAGTCACTGCTGGAACCATCAAGGAGCACCATCTAGATTAAAATCAGTTCTTACAATGAAGATTATTTTATCCTAGAACAATTAACAGAAATTAAATAAAGTCACTTTTATGGAATTGTGAATTTATTTCTGGCTTTTGGAAATCTAGCACATTGAGCTGCTTTGAGCTCATTATGCCGCATTCTTTTCTTGTTGTTTTCATCAAGTGGTGCGTGGGTGGCCTACATTTGTTTTATAATTAGAATTTCTTTTTTTGTTACAGTCTCAGCTATATCACAAGCTGTGGGACGGAATATGGAAAGTATATGGTGATTTTCAAAAGTGACTTATACAATAAGTTTAAAGGAGTCACTCAGTATACAGCTATTGAAGTTAGTAAGCTAAGTAATAGTGATTTCTAGTTCTTACTCATGTATAATTAAAAAGTGATCCTGTGCTGAAAAACCCTCAAAAGTTTATTTTGAAATTTCTGAAATACAAGTCAGGTATTTTAAGAGATTTGTCTCTCATTGACATAGCTGATTCTAGAAATCATTAAACATTAAACATTTAACGCACATGAAGCACCACCAAAGCTAAAATACAGCTTTATATCTAAAGTATACCATTTACGAGACTACACAGCTGCCTGATCAATGATATATCTGCAGCTGAGTTGAGAAGGGGCTACATTTTGTGAATGTTTTTGCCTCTAGTGAAAAGTCCCTTTTCAGTGTGTTTGTTTTAAGGTGGCTATGAACAAGAGTAAAATGCAGCGCCTGAGTTACCTGCGACTGTCGTTTTGGCTAGGGAAGGAGAAAGCGAAAAGCAGGCCACTGTGCTAGGGAGCATGTGCATGCCAGGCTATGGAGTCGTGTAATGGGTACCTGTCACATGATGAGGGTGCAGGAGGCATGCCTATAAAAGGCAATGCTTGAAGTGTTTCTGCCTCCTCCCAAGCAGAAAGGAAACATTTGCCACTTGATTGCGTGGTGTGAGTTTGCCCACCGGCTTGCAGGCCCCTGGAGGCTTGTAAAGGCTTTGCAGGCCCATGAAGGCCTGAAAGGGGCTTGCAGGCCCCTGGAGCCCTGCAAAAGCCTTGAAGGTCCATAAAGGCCTTGGTTCTTAGAAGGGGCTGAGTCAGTGGTCAGAGGATGGGTGCAGGATAGCACACTGGGCTATGGCCAGTCTTGGCAGCCAGTTGTGTTGCACTCTCAGTGGTTTGGCACCATGCTGCAGATCACACTGCAGAGGCCCTGCTCCTCCCCCCTCCATTTTGACTATAGGCTGCACTGATCAGGTTCAGCGCTATTTTGCCTCACCACTAGGTAAGGTGACCAGATGGTCACCTTGTGAACCCAGACGAGGTGACACTTGGCATCTTTTAGCCACAGGAGCGCACTGCCTTCTGAGGTGCTGCCGTTTCCCGCCCTGTCACAGAGGCGAGGACGGCAATGCTGAAGGCAGTCATCGGCCATCGTGGGGGAGGCTGCTGCACTGCCTTGTGCCCCAGAAGGCAGTGCAGCAGCCTCCCAAAAATCGGGTCAATGGAAGGAACCCGCGGGATGCGGGACAAATTGTGCGAAGGTGGGACTGTCCCGCCAAAAGTGGGACGGCTGGTCAGCCTACCACTAGGCCATGCCTGTACAACTTTAAGCCCAAGCCTCGGGGGTGTTTTGAACCTTAGATGAACACCTACCCTCTTATCCAGCATGGCTGGCCTGGAGGCGGAAGTATGGCTACAGTTTACAAGCAGCTAATCTAGCCTCTGGCAGGCTGGCTACTTCAGCAGCATGGGATATAGGTGACCCCCCCAGAGTCCCACCTTCCTGTAGAATCAGGGAAAGGGTGCTGGATGGGCATTTTGTGGATACTTGAGCATTTGGTGAAACAGAAGAGACCCTCACCACCATGAGTCTGAAATAGCAAAGAGAGCCCACTCAACTTGGATGAGTGGCTGACTATCAAACTGTGAATTTCCTTAAGATTTTTAAGGACTATATTCAGTTGCTTTCATCGGACATTGCAATGCTTGCTCTTGTAATTCCCATGACCCAAACAGTTCTTAAGAACTTGGCCACATTTCTAAAGCTAGTTGAAGGATGTGCAGACTTGCTTTCAGCAGTGGAGTCACTGATGCAGAGGTTGCAAGATGGTATAGCATCCTGCCTTGACCCTCTCACTCCCCAGAAAATCTACATTTTGTTGAACATATGTGACCCGTGCATCAAGGGCAGGATTGCTGAGTGAGCTGGGGAGCTTGTGCATTGGAGAAAGATCTCTCCCAGAGTTTTGACTGCAAAGGACATGTTGCTGGGAAAAGAGGTAGAGGGGAAAAGTTCCACTGATTATTGTTATCACCTTTCCTGCTAGGTAGCATCCCACCCCCACCCCCCCCAGGTCAACCACTAAGATGATCTTGGAGAAGGAGCTCAATGGTTGGTTACTTAACCCTTCTATGAGGATGAGGTACATGAAAGAGGATTCAGTGGCTGTAATGGTGAGGGAGTATTTTGCAGAGCCATACAAATTGCAGTCCATGAATCCACTGAAGTACTGACCCATGAAGAAGTTTGTCTGGCTGGATCTTTCTCTTGTGGCTCAAAGTCTTTCCTGTTGCCCTTCAAAAAGCATGCAAATTGAGGGGGGGGGTTCTCTCATCTTGGCATCATTGTATGCCCAAATCACTTATGTTTGCTCCTCTAAAATGCTGAGCAGTTGGTCTTCCTCAAGCTAATCATGGTTCTGTTTTAAGAAAACTTTGCTGGACTTTGGAATTGACTGAAGCAAGCATCTGGGCCTGTGTAACAGCACTCACTCCTTGAGGGAAGACAGAGGCCCCAAAAAGGGAGGGAAGCCTGTTGCTGAGGGTGGATATTTGGGTAGCTGACTGTGGGTGATTTCGCACTTGAGAATTGACATAGGGTCAACTCATCAGGCTGAAAGAGTCGACCTATGTCAGTCCCTTCATAACTTCCCACAGCACCCGAGGTTGTCCTGCCGGAGCTGAGTTCAGAGGGCAGGATCACCTCGGCATGTCATTCACTCGTCGTGCCTAATTGGCTGCTGCGTTTGGGCAGGAATGCGAACGTGAGTCCATTTTTCCCCCTTTTTTTATTACAGCTATGTAGCGTTGACATCGCAACGCAATGTGCGTAAGAAGGCGAAATTTGCATAGATTCTTATGCTCATAGCTTTCATTTCCATTTCGCGTGGGAAACGCATCTTTTGATCTTCTTGTCAGAACTGTCTGTTATGGATCCTGAGGTGGAGTGACTGCTGGCCATGACTCAACTGTGCTCAGCTGTCAGCAGTCAGATCAAAATGGCAACTTCCCCTCCAAAATGACAAACGTTTATAACATGCCACCCGAAAGGAGGGAGGGATGAGGTGCAATTGATTGAGAGAAACGGTGCTGTGAAGGAAAAATGTTGCCATTTTGTTGCTATGAGCAGTGTGCAATCTGCCCTTCGTTACTGCGCATGGTCGTCAGTGTTATATGGAAGCGGGGAGGAAAGGCGCGCTTTTTGCCGGCATGAGTCTTCTGTTCTGCGCATGCCCAAAACATTTGTCTGTGATTGGCTGAATGGGTGAATCGACCCGACAAAGATTCCCCACTCTCATCAGCTTTGCTTGAGTTCAACCTAGCTTCATGGTTTACCCCACCTTGGAAGTGGAGTCAAAAATGTAATGGCAGAACGCAGCAGAGCAGGACGAACCCACGTCAGATTCACCAGATGTGGGGAGCACTTGGGTTGAACATAGGTCGAACTTGAGTTCACATGGGCGAGTCTGAAATGCGGCCTGCAATGTTGGCCCATAATTTACTTTATTTATTTATTTATTTATTTGTTCCACTTTTATACCGCCCTCCCCCAAAGGGCTCAGGGCGGTTTACATCACAATATAAACAAGCGGATAACAAAATAGAATACTAAAATTCATGATAGTTCGCTTTAAAAGCAGCGCTCTTAATTTATAATCAGTTAAAAAAACAGATGGCGTTCAGCCACTAGCTCCCCAACTCCCCTGAGAGGGGGACAGCGGATCTTAGTTGTTAATGGGCACCTATCAGCAGCCGGCCTCCCCAAAAGCCCGGTGAATAACTCAGTCTTACAGGCCCTCGCCGGAACTCTTGTAGGTCCGCGGGTCCCGGGGACAACTGGAGGAAGAGCATTCCACCAGGCAGGGGCCAGGGCGTAAAAGCCCTGGCCCTGGTGGAGGCCAGCCGCATCATCAAGAGGAGGCGGGGATCTCCAGTAGTAGCATTGGCCTCTGCCCGGCGCAGAGACCGATGTAGGGACTATATGGGGCCAGGCGGTCCCATTGAGGTACGGGGTCCCCAGAACGCGCGTAAAAGGCCTTAAAGGTTAACACCAATACCTTGAAGGCGATTGAGATTCAACTGGGAGCCAGTGCAGGCCCGGTGCAACAGGCGTTGATGTGATCTCTAAAGGCACCACCGTGAGAGCGAGTCGAGCCGCCCGCATGCTGGACCAGTGTTCAATTTCGGGATCAGCCTCAAGGGTAGGCCCCCGTAGAGTGAGTTGGCAATAGTCTAATCTGGAGGTGACTGTTGCATGAATCACTGTGGCCAGATCCAAGCCTGGGAGAGGAAGGGGCCAGCCTTGGCGGACACTGGCTGAAGATGGAAAAACGCAACCCGGGTTACATGGGCCACCTGGGTCTCCATAGAGAGAGACGAATCCAGGTGGACCCCCAGGCTGCGAACTGAGGGGGCCGGTGCCAATGAGACCCCCTCCCACACCGGCGGCTGGAAACCCTCCGCCCCCCCCCTGCGACCTAGCCAAAGGATTTCCGTCTTTGCTGGATTCAGTTTTAAGGTACTCCCTTCAACTCACTCACTCACACATAGCCTTTTAAACAGAACTCCTTTCAGGGCAAACTAATCTACAGTTTTTAAATGCTGTCACCAAAAACTGAAGTAAAATGGAACATATAGAGAGGCTTTTGAAAGCTTAAACACAAAACTGGATTTTATTTCAGAAACTTCTCAGAATGATGGTTCGGAGAGTGTTACTTTAGGCAGATAATTCTTAGTGGTTACAGAGCAAGCAGTTTCAGTAAGATGGCTTTTCGTGCAGACTTTAGTGTTAAACATGCACAAGTGACTCTGTAAGGGCAAACCTTCCCCACATGACCCAAATCCACTCCTAAAACTTCCACCCTTATCTCCAAAGAGATTCTACACTGTCTTAGGAGGGTCTCCATGTAATAAGTTTCCCTTTAGTCTCCACCACCTAAGCCTCTAGCCTCTCATATACACTGACCCTTCCTCTGTGAGATCACTTAGAGGAATCTGGCCACCTAGCCTTCCTTTCTCTGGCCTCTCTGCCACTAGACAAAATCTATAGATTGACTCGGAGGAAATGACAGCAATCTCTTTGTGACACACTGACTCTCAGTCTGCTTCCATGACTATCAATTCCCCATCTGCTTTCTGACAGGCTTCTTCCTGCTTTTATAGCAGACAGTGCATCCTATCTGTGGCTGCCAGCTATACCATTACAGCCAAGCCAATCAGGTTGCGCTCTAGCTGTTACTGCGGTGCTCTTGCTCTGGCTAACTGCACCTTTGCAAATTAACCCCATAAGAGCCTAATTCGTCACAGCCTGCATCCCCTTGGGGTGAAACACTTTCCCCCCCAAAAAAGAAGTGACAGATCAGTTTCCCAAATTTATTTGTGGTCCCCTCTCCTATCCCTGATGCCACTCTGAATTCACTCACTTCCAAAAGCCTCCACCAAACCTAGTAGCTGTGTTGCACAGTGGGATGTTGAAGGTGATGGCTCACTTAGTCCTTGGCCAAGCCAAAATTGCATGCTTAGAAAAATGCAGCTGACCAACAGTTCTTCATCTTGTCAGATATTAAAGGGATGCAGATACAGTAGGCTAAGAACCAGTGTGATAAACAGGAGCCAGCAGAACCCACAGTACTGCTAGAAGCTAATCAAGATGTGTTTCTGCCTAACATTCTTCTTTGCAGGAGTGGGAGGTGGGAAAAAGAGAACCACAACACCAAATGTTTAGCCTCTTTAATTGTGATGGTGTGTGACACTGAAGAGAGGGTAGGATCAGGGTGCATACAAATCCCACCCTCACTTTATGAGGACTTTCTTTCCTAGGAAAGTGAAGGTATCTTGGTTGACAGTGTGCCTGGGTTTTGCTGGGCATGTTCTATTCCCCAAGCAAACTAAAATCAGGTACCTTGCACTTGGCCAGAACAGAGTATATGACCCACATACAAAGAAGCAACAGTTCAAAAAGGGTTTAATAGTACTGAAAGTTTAGGACTCTGACTCCTCCCATTAATAACTTAATAAAGAATACTTGCGATGCTGGAAATGATTGGAGATTATTGAAGAGCTTGCAGACATCAACTCTTCCTTGCTTGCTTCCAAGAACCTCTGCTTGCTGCTTCTGAGTTTTCCATGGTGTCCTCTAACTGGACTCTGTTTTTCCTGCAATCCTATTGAAATTTACTTACTCTGAGTTTTACAGATCTCTAACACCTTAAACATCTGAAATATTGCTGTCTCCAGCCTTCCTCAGACACCTGAGGCTTAAATAAGGAAAATAGTGAGGGTGTCTCTAGGGGCATGACAGGACACCTACATGTTCAATTGACTTATGGCTTTGTCTGGCTTGGCAAAAGTGTCCCCTGTTTTGATTTTTTGTTATATTTCTGTGTGTATGTTTTGACATTGGTTCTGTTAGGCTTTGCAATACATTGGTTTGTGATTCTGGTAATGGTTCCGCTGGCCTTGTGTTGGTTGTTGGGTGGGGAGGCATTGATCCTTTGGCAATAGAACATTTGCAAGTTTTTTAAAACAAATTTATTCCAGTCACCACTTTATCTCTGCCTGACTTTTTGTCTCCCAAAATGAACTTAACCAACCCCTTAATCAATGTATCTTTCAGTTCCTCTTGTAACGACCCAAAGGACCCCCAGAATATTATTTATATATATTTCTGCTTCAAAAATCATATTGGCAGAAGCCAGTTGTTATACACTTCTCTATGCAGGTAGCAGCATGTCCAAAGGTCACAGGTCTGTTTTACAAAATCTAATCAAGAGGATGAGTTACTCCTGCATAACCTGGAGGTCTCATTTTGTTTGTGGGCATGAGCTTGATTACCTCACCTTGCAAAGATACTGTTAAAGACAAAGAATATGGAAAACCACATTAGCATCAGTTGCTGAATTTCACTATCTCTTCTAGCAACAAAGGATTGCTTCTCTGCATCTCCTCTACCTTTGTCATGACTCTCCTAAAACCACTTAACCTTATCCTGATCTAAATGTCTCAGCTAAATCTGAATATCCTGGGCAGTGACTCTCAAGAGTTAATCTGTATGGAAGTCTTTCAGCATTTCCTCGTTTCGCTTAACAAAGCAATTTTGGCCCCATTGTCCCGGGTTTAGCAGTAGATGAGCTGACTAATTACCTCAGTACCCCCAAGCCCAGCATGGGAAGTTCCACAGAATTTAGAAAAATGAAACTTAAAACTCAATTGTTCCCACCCCTACCTGGGCAAAAAGGGTATAAAGTTTGGATTCACCCCAACACATGTGCTCTGTACTACTAGACTGTACCTTCCTTTGGTCTGGCTCAGTTTGAGACATCGATATCGATCACCAGCTTCTGGATTCAGATGCTGGTCATTTGAATCCTTGCCTTCCCCTACAAGATCTTCTTTTCAGGCTGGAATTCTAGGGGTAATGTATTACCCTGAAAACCCCCCTCCATTTCTATCATCCAATCTATCTTTTAAAACCTTTTTATATCTTAGGAACTTGAATGTATGTGCCCTTATGTCTTACTGTGTGTTTGTATTTTTGAACAAATTTATATAAAACATTTAAATTCAATTTGGACTCTTGCTTCTCTGTGGAATATTCATTGCCAGAATCCCTTCCCCATATTATACAGTCTAAAAGATCTCCTCTTGGTCCCTCTCCTGATCTGCCAATGTGAGTGTTCATTCCCCTTTGCGCCTTTTAAAACTATATGTGTGCTGTTACACTTTTAGCAGCTGGTGGAGAATCCCTTTTATAAAACCCTTGCCCCTGTTAAGGCCATAACACTCTCCTTTACATAATGACCTCATCTTTTATTTCTTTGCTTTTTATTTTTAATAACAAAGGGATGGATTCTAGTATTTGGTGCTGTCCATTCCCTGAAATTATTGGTGGCCACCATTATGAAATGGCTGTGTAAGAATATCATGTAGGGTTGATATCAGACTGCTGTGCGTATGCTTATTGTGTTGACTGCCCCAAATAAATTATCATGATTTTCTTGTACATTGTGCATTATACCATTATGAAACACAAAAATTTTACACGTATTTACATGGTTCTTTTAAAAATGTCCTATTCAAGCCTACTTATAATGCTGCCTTTGATAGGACTATTGCATTAACATCTGTTTTCCCTCTATAATAATTACTTAGTGTCTATTATTCTAAGCATGGCACCTTATTTTTTACTAAAACCGATAACCATCCTGTTGAAGAAACTGTTGAATGGGCTGGTAACAACAGAAGCTGGCAGGGACTTAGAATATATTTACAAACACAAATAATAGTGAGAATACAAACCCTGGCTATATTACAAGCCTTAATAAAATAAATAGATCATCGTTGCAGAATGAATCATTAAAAAACATCAAAATAAGCATATTGTTAAGAATGATAGAGATCTTCCCACTAAGAATGATAGAGATCTTCCCACTAAGTCATTGTGTACCATTTGCTCTGGGTGTTTAGTTCCTCCTATTTAATGTATAAAACTAAATTTACAAATCCAGTAATGCACAGAAACCAAAGAAAGCCCACCCACCACAGAACTGGCTTGTGTCCCTGGTTTGACTAATGGAAGAGGACCTTGGTGAGCCTGAGGGTGATATGAATTGGGGGGGGGGGGCACAGACAGAAACAGACAGAAAATCCCTCTGATTTCTTCCTTGCAGTTTTGTCACCACCTCTAGTTCTGGGAAGACAAAAATATTAGCAGACTTCCCACACAAGATATTGTTAGCTGCTGACAGCAGTCAGTGTTCCTACAGCAGAGCATCTAAATCTGGAAAGGAAGAAAAGAAGAAAGGGAGAAAGGGAGGGGAGGGGAAGGCAGACTCTTAGTAGTAGCTTGTGCCTGATCACTGGACTTGATTCATATTTACATTATTTGAATTATGCAGTAAAACTGTTATTATGCTTTACATAAACTGTTATTATGCTTTACCTTCGAAAATTATTTTATCTTGCAGAAAATATGTCCTGTTTCCCACAAGCTGGAAAACGCAAGGGGCAGAGCAAGAAACAATTCCATATTTCAGCTTTCTAACTGTTAGGCAAAAGAGATGGCTGTTGAGCAGCTTACCAACTGTAGGCTCCCCCTTATTCAGGGTATTGCACCACCTATCTTTTCCTTTAGTTTTTCCGCTCATTATTCCAATTGGTAGTGTTTTCAGGGCCGGGGGAGGGGGGATATTAATCACAGGATATAAAGGTATAGTATAACAGATGAGAAGGACAGAAAATTGCCACATTATGATAACTAGATGGGTCAGTGCTTCATGTGCCAACCTTCCTAATCCTAAAGTCAAATGTAGCATCCATATAACCATCTACCTTTCTTTTTGGAAACAAGATGGTCAAATAACTGTCCATAGTCCTCACAGCCAAACCCTTAAAAGCCCTTCAGGATCACTAAAAACTGCTGAACGTAGGCAACTGGCAACAGCCAAACCTTTTTAAGGCCTAACTTGCCCTTGAAGTCTAAAATCTCCTTACATTGCTTGACACACACTGTCCTTGTACCTGGAGCCAATGATGTCATTAATGCATTCTGGGCCTCAAATTCCCAAGACTCCACAGCTCCATTAGCATTGGTGTCAAGCTTGCATCTGTGCCTGGTGCTAGCTTGTGGAAATGCTGGTCCAAGAATCAAGGCAAAGCATCAGCCGCGATGTCATTTAATCATGGAACATGCCTAGCCTTAATCAGTATATTGTTTCTCAAGCATTGTAAAACAAAAAGAAAGGCTGCAGCACTCTGATCTTCCTGGATACCTATTTATCAGCAAGTTGAACTGCCATGCTTTGTCATATCAAAGCAGAACCACTGAATCTTTTAAAATATTAACTAAAATGTGCACTGCTACAACTATAGGAAACAGCTTCAGAAAAGTGAGATCCTTAAGAACACCTTCCTCTTCCCAGTCCACTTGCCAAAGCTAGACATACTAATGACCTTGGAAGTAAATGCCAAAAACCACAGACACCTGTGGCATCAGATTGCATTTAAAAATCATACCCTGCAAGCCAGTACTTCCTCCAAAAGAACATGCCATTAAAATCTTGCAAGTTCAGCTAGACATGAGTATCTGCCTCTAATTCTAATCTGGTGATGAGTGAATTTAACTTTCTCAGTTGAATCAGCCATATGCCACAAAAGGACTTCCCTGGAGCTACCATCCTACAGACAAAGTTCAGGAGCCCCAATATCACCTCCATCTGCTTCGCGGTAACCTTTCAGTTGCTGCACAGTGCTTTACACCTCTCCAAATTCCCCTCTGATAAATGGCATATCTACTGGACAGAATCAGTTCTATGCATTGGCATATCTATAGAAAATGGAGCCTGGGACAAGAACCGAGTTTTCTACCGCCACCCCCCAGGTGACCCCTGGGGTGAGGAGAGGGGCTGGAGGCCTGTAAAGGCCAGGAGAAGGGGTGTGGGGGCAGTTTTCTGTGACTAAATGGGTGCCACCCAGGGACTTTACCCCCATATCTTCCCCTGGGCTGTACACTCCTGGTTCTATGCCAAGAAATGCTAGATACTGCACAGGATATTCTGGTTTTTCCTCCAACAGCAGAACACCCAGCTTCAAAACCAAATTCTTAAAAATAACCAGAATCCAAGAACATTCACCAGAACACCAGGGACCCACTAATAGAACATCATTGAAATAATGTGTAACTCGTCAGATCCTACTTTTACTCTGAATGCCAATTCCAACATTGTACTCAAACATTCAAAAGCTCAACAGGATGTATCACCACATCAGCAAAATCAGATCAAAGTAGAACTGACCTTCAAACTGAAACCCTAACTGCTCAAAATCCCCTGGTGGGCTGAGAGAAACTGAAATGCAGATTTTATGCACACTTTTTCATCAGGTTACCAGACTTAACTATCTCTACAGCAACACTGAAAGCAAAGCTCTCCTGGTATCCCATCACTGACTGACTTACTCTCAGGCTAAGACAAATGATGTATAGTTTTATATCCCTCTGGGCTTTCTTTGGTACCATCAGAGAAACAAATTCTGCAGTAGCAGCTCGGCCTGGCTATTCTAGCCTTCCTCCCCCTCCCCTTTGCCTTTTTCTCCTGAACTATCTACTAAAAAAGGTAATGGACCTACAGCTGACTTATGGCAACCCAGTAGGCTTTTCAAGCAAGAGGTTAATAGAAGTGGTTTGCCATTGCCTTCCTCTTCATAGTGAACCTGGTGTTCATTGATGGTCTCTCATCTAAATACTAGTTGGTGGATCTGAATAGGGGATCACAACACCTACCCTAAAGCTATTTGCCAAATATGTTGAATCCAGTCCATCCAGGTAACAATCCAGCCATAAGAAGAGAACTTCATGTTGTACTGGACTGGGAATCTTTAGTAGGTCTGTCCCCTCCCTATGCCACCTGTTCTGCCCCTTTTCCCCCACAGTCACCTTTACACATTGAGCAGGCAGATGCTGGCTGATTTCCCCTGCATCAATTACAAGTGTGCCTAAACCTGGTTCTTGTACTAGTGCATTCCCAACAGAGCAGCTGGGGCTGACTACTGCTATCCATTCAATACCATTTGGCCATCCTTTTTTAAATGAAGCATTCACTATCTGAATACCTCCTGGGCAGAGGGTGTGTCAGGCACTGTGACCAGAGTTTTGGTTCTCCTTGTCCCACACCAACTCCAGATCCAATGCCAGAACAGTGTAGTAGTTAAAATGTCAGAATAGATTCTGGAAAGCTCAAGTTCAAATCTCCATTCTGCCATGTAACCTTGCTGGATGACCCTGAGCCAGTCATACACTCTCAGCCTAACCTACCTCATAGGGTTGTTGTAAGGATAAAATGGAGGAAAGGAGAATTATATAAGCTGCTTTAGGTCTGTGTTAGAGAGAAAGGTGGGGTATAAATGAAAAATAAATTAAAATGCCACATGCATTCATAAAGTCTCATAATAGTAGAGCTATATAAACCTTGCATAATCCGTTTATGCCCAGTGAATAATGTCTAAAAACTTAAGAAATGAGCCCTCTCCAGCTGGGTCTGAATGACCACTTTTATACATATAGGCAGTAAGCCAAATACATTATGTTCTTTCGGGAGGCTTCTTTTTAATCTTTTCCCATTGCCCATGCTTTTTCACCTTGAGCTCACATACTCTTTCACCTTGAGCTCACTAAATAGTAAGGACTATGTAGTCCCCCTGCCAAATTTTCATCTTATTTGCTGTAGGAAAGAGGTAGTCCCCCCAAGGACAAAAATAACTCCCTATCAGGGTAATGCTTTCAAGGAAATGATTGGTGTTGCAACTTTGCCAATAGGTTCATCAATAAATTATCAGAGAGGTATTCGGCACCAGGTTCTGCAAAATGTTTCCCAGAAATCTCTATTAAGCCAAAGATGGTTGGTGGAAGGACCAGGGATTTTAGCCCCAGGGTGGATAACACCTCCACCACCTCAAGGTCCAGCCATCCACTTGGTTCCTATTACATCAGTTCCTGTGCTTCCCCATTTAGTGCAAGGTAAAGGTGTATTGGAGGGTGTACACTCACCCAGCACCTACTTCCCTTCAGGTGATCTGGCTGTCTGTTCACTTCCTCCTATCACCCTAGAAGGTGGTGCCATACCATCACCAGATCCTGTGACATGGGGCCGCACTCACCCTGAATCAGATGCCATTGCAGTCAGTGCTTCTGCTTCTATTGTGCCCAACTGTAGTAGCAAAATCCCCAATTCCAGGGCTGTTACCCTATTCATTAACTGATAATAATCCAAGTCAACTGCTTGTCTGGGTGGTCTGCCTGGATGCAGAGCCACTTCTACCACTTGGCCTGTCAAAACCTGAAATTGCCAGGCCTTCCACTCCAGTATCTCAATCCGTGCAACCAGGCTAGTCGCACTAAATTTATCCTCTTCATCTGGTGACTTTTGGGTTGCTCTTAAGAGATTTAACTGAACCCTCCCTTAACTGACCCCCCCTTCTTCTGCTGTGTCTCCTTTGAAGCCATAATACCTCAAGACATATGACACAGTCTACATTACAAAAACTTATTTAAACTAAGCTGTACTTGGAAAACTGCTGCATCTCTGAGGCTAAAGCAACTCCACTTAGCCAAGCAGCCAGCAGCAAAAGTCTGGCTAAAGGAGGCACAGTTACAATAGTTAGTTAGTAAATAGTTTAATATGGCCAAAGGACAGTTAAAAAAAACAAGGGAAAAAAGTAACACAACACACATCCATAACAGCAGATTACAGCAATTATTAAACAACTAACTTTTTTCGTATGGTGGTCCTAAAGAGAAGTGAAACAATATTGGAGCAGAATACATGAAAAAATTCAAAAAGTATTTAAAATAAAATTCAAAAAACAGCTTTAACTTAACCATTGAGCCCCGCGTAGGGGGGCGGCGGCAAAGAAATTAAAACCATACTTACATTTATTCTTATACATGATTATAGCAGCAGGAATAACTCTAGCGAAATACTGGAAGACTAGTCAACTACCTCTGTTGGAAGATGGGAAAATAAAGTGTCATACTATGCAAAGATGGACAGACTGTCAAATCAATTGAAAGGACAGATGAATGCAGCACAAGATGGAGACCCTGGTTCCAGTACAGATCGAAAATTAATAAAATTAAGGTTGATCCAATTGAATATTATGGATATAAACTAAGCAATAAAGATTAAAAATCAGCTAGGATTAAGTTTTAGACTGACAGTTTAAGATTGTTCTTCATTATTTACTCTTTTAAAAGTATTTAAACAACTGGGGGTTTTGGGGTTAAATTACTATGGCTTAGCTAGAGCAATAAGTATGTAAAGTTAGTCCAGGAGGGAAGGCAATTCTGTAGGGGAAGTCAGGGGGAATAAAGGGGAGAAGCAGTGGGGAATAAATTGGTAGGTTTATAAATAATACAAATTGGCTAGAATAGTTAGACCTGCCTTTTAACCCAAAAGTGATTTCTTGTCTCCTCTCTTTTCAGTTTTGTTGATGGGAATAGTTCAATAAAGTCCAGGAGTTATAATTTAAATGAGTATCAGATAAATAAGTTGCTACAACTATCTCCTATATATTTCTGTGACAAAAGGTATATACTCTTTACTTTTGTTAATGCTTGAAGAAGTGGTATTTCATTTGAACTGTTGCTATCAAATTAGTTAAGAGGCAAGTGTATTACTTCATATATGCATATTATGTTTTTTTTGTTTGTACTATTGTTTTGTTTGAAATTAAACTAATAAAAATTGTTTTTAAAAAACAATAAATATTTGACTTTCAGCTTGTTCCCTGGCTAAGCAAGACTTTGCGATTTTTATAAGCTAATGCACAAAACTTCGCTACCTGTTGAGAGACAGTTACATCTTTGTCTTCTAATAACATTTTCCTAATCTCTTGATCAGGATCCTTTGCAATTACAGCTACAATATAAGCTTGCAAGTCAAACCTTGATATAGGCTGGACCCAGTGGTGGGTTTCAAATAATTTAACAACCAGTTCCGGTGTTGGGATTCAAATAATTTAACAACTGGTTGTTTACAAGCACCATTTTAACAAACAGTTCTGCCAAAGTGATGTGAACCTGCTAAATCCCACCACTGGCTGGATCCACATAAGTTGCTCAATGAACCTTGTGCCTTATTTGAAACTATGGCCCTTACTGCACAGGCGGAATATGGCGGCCTGGGGACTGCAAAAACGCCGTTCTCCAGTGGCGTTTCTCCATAGGGACGAAGGGTACCCCTTGTCCCCGGGCGCAACAATGGCGGTCACGTGGGGGGTGCCAAAATGTCGGGCAGCGGGCCCCTCCCCCGCCTCCCCAGACTGCACCAGATCATGTGAAGCCAAGCACATAGCAGTCGGCAGCCTGCCTTAGCCACGCCCACCCTGGACGGTAGCCTCTCTGAGCCAGTCCCACCATTCCAGAACCAAGCCACCAGAGTCGGAGAGGCGGGGAAGCTCCTCAGCTTCCTTTGACCCAGCGTGCCTTGCCTCCTTCTCCTTCTCTCAGCGCATGTGGTCGGAGGTTGCACAAACCTCCTCCCCTGCTGAGTGACTGTAGCAGCGCATAAGGGAAGGGGAGAGGTGAGAGAAGGCCCGGGAGGAATGGCTAAGCAGCGGCAGCAGCAGGCAGCACTGCAGGCACGCGGGCAAAAGAAGCGGAGCTCGGGCTTTTGCCTCTCGAAGTCCTGCCAGTGCCGAATTCAACAGCCTGTGTGTCCCTCCTGAAGTCGCAGCCACAGGGAAAGCAGGTTTGTTTTTCATCCATCGGCCCATTGCTCCTCCCCTGCGCATGCCAACAACTGGCCTTAGAAGAGGCTTAGGAAGGGAGTGAGCAGAGAAAGAAGGGGTTGCTGCATGGCTGGGTGCTGGAGGCGCCATCTCGGCATCCTCGTGGCACCTTGGGGGGGGAGGGGATCGCGGTCGCTTCACACAGCCTCTCCCGCGCTCTGGAGCAGAGAACAGGGGAGCTTCGGGCGCACGCTCATCTGGGCCGCCGGGTGCGTGCTTTCAGCTCCTTTCCCTGTGCTTAGAGGCGCTTCTGGAATAGGTGGGCATGGGAGGTGGACTCCAGTCCTTTGCAGGGCTTGCTTGCTTCTCCTCGAGGGGAGGTTTGTTTAGTTTTCCTGCGACCATTGCTCCCCTCCCCTCCCCTGGCATAACGACTCACTCAAGCGCCTTAGAAGAGGCTGAGGGAGGGAGAAAGAAGAGGGTTGTTGCTGGCTGGAAGCCGGAGGCCCATCTCGACCTCATGCACTCGCGAGGGGGGGGAGGGGGAGGATGCGGCCACTTCACCACGGCCTCCTGTTCTGAGCAGAGAACGAAATGGCGGCACGCTCAGCTGGAAGCCAGCCGGGTCTTGGCGCCGGGCTGGCCAAAGGGCGCTCTGGCTGGGAGAGTAGGTGGGCAAGCGCAGACGGCTCGGGGCAGACAGCCTGGTCAGCTCCCTCCCTGTATTTAGAGGCGCCTGAATAGGTGGGTGGGCATGGAGGGGGACTCCAGTCCTTGCAGGGCTTGTTGCTTCTCCACCAGGAAAGGTTTGTTTAGTTTTGCCTCCCCTCCTCCCCCTGGCATACAACAACTCGGCCTTGTTAGAAGGAAGAGGCTTTAGGGAAGGGAGTGCGAGGGAGAAAGAAGGGGTTGTTAAGCTGCTGGCTGGGTGCTGGAGAGCCTATCTTCGAGCCTCATGCCACTTGGCCGGGGGGGGGGGGGGGATGCGGCCGCTTCCCACGGCCTCCTGTTCCTGAGCAGCAGAGAACGGAAGGGCGGCAGCGCCGAAGGCTGGCTTCTGGCTGGGAGAGGACTGGTGGAGGTAGACGAGCAATGCACACGCTCACGGGTAAAAGCGTGCTTGGGGTGCATGCAAATGGCCCTCGGGGCAGTGAACTGGCCCTGGTCAGCTCCCTCCCCTTTATATTCTCTAGAGGCGCCCAAATAGGCCGGGGAATGGGAGGGGGACTTCCAGTCCTAGCAGCGCTTGTTGGTTCTCTCACCAGGAAGGTTTGTTTTAGCTTCTTTTCCTCCGTGGGCCCATCGCTCCTCCCACCCCAACAGGCAAGTTTCGGGATTCCTTCCTGTGACTGGTGCCAGGCACTTGTGGAGTGGTAGTGGTTAGAGCGGGTGCGGGTAGTGATGCAGAACCCCGGGGAAAACTTCAGGGGTGACGGGGGTGCCAGCTCGGCGCCTTATGATGAGGGGGGGCTGGGACAAGGAAGGACCAAAGTCCTGGCAGGGAAGTTGGCAAGCGGGAATCCCTGGCGGGACACAGGGCTGGCAAGGTTCCCACCCTGTACCAAACTAGGAGTCTTCCTAGGGGGGCACTTCTTGTAGGTGGGGACACCTGCTAGAGGAGGGGCTCAGACAGGCACAGGAGATAAATGCAGCAGATGGTGCCTTTTATTACTGATCCCCAACATATCCTGTTTAAAAATTCAAATAGTGAAGTGGCTTAAAAATTACGTGGATGGAACTGTGGTGCCCTCTTCACCTCTTCCCCAGCCAATCCTCTTCCCCAGCCTCCTCCTTGTAGGAGAGAAGCCCCAGCAGCAGCCCCCCAGGTGAGGGGTTAAGCTGGCTTGAGAACAACTCTCCTTTCCAAGGAGGCTGCCCAGCTGGTTGGGGAAAGATCCAGCTGTTAAAAAAAATTATTAGAATCCCACCACTGCTTCTTCCTCCTCCCATCCCCTGTAGCCCTCACAATGAGGTTTTAGGAGGTCAGAAAGTGTGTACTACCAATTAAAGAATCTACTCAGCATGATTTCTGAATTTCTAGCTTTATAACTCTGCAAAGAATAAGTCTATTGAGGGGGGGGGGTGTTAATGAAAGCTGAGAATTCAGAGATCATGGCAAAGGATTTTTAGAACTTCAAGTGCACACTTTTGGAATACAAATTAAAGAGAATATTCCATTGAAGGTTGCAACTGGACTTCATGACAATCCTTTGCATGAGCATTCCAGGCAAGAAACAGAGGTGAGTTAGCTATTGCTTTCCCTCTGCACATAAGCAACTCTGGTCTTCCTTTGGTAGTCTCCTCCTATCCAAGTAGTGACCATGGGTGACCCTACTTAGCCTCTAAGTCCTGACAACCTTGAACCCAACTGGGCTAATCAGGGATGGTGTGATAGCAATTTACAACAGCCAATGTTTTAAAAGCACTCTAGTGATACTGCACCAGAAGGAAGCGGGAATGCTGGGGGGAAATAATGGGTGACTCTCTGGGATGCAGTCACAGATAATTAAATCTCAGATTAATCAGTTACCAATTAATGCTGTGTATGTATGTGTGTGTGTCTGTGGGGGGGGGGCAGGCTCTGTGCATGCCACCCACAGAGAGGGCTCTGAGTGCCACCTCTGGCACCTCGTGCCATAGGTCTACGCTCCACCACTGCTACAAGGCCACAGAGTCCTCCAATCTATGCCCACGGACCACTGTATACGAGTCTGGCAAGGAAGGGGGGTGGTGGGTGACACCGACTCATCCTTGACAGCTGGAGTAGAAGCTGTCTGGGGGGTGATTTTTGAGAGATTTGCATGCTTAATACCCACTCTGCACTGGCTGGGAACTGTTTCTCAGGCTAAACAACCTACCTCATAGGGGTTGGTGTGAGGACAAAATTAGGGGAAAGACATTTGATTGGGGAGAGAGCCATGGTATGTTATGCTGGGGTTGGGAGGTGTTTTGTGAGAGATAGACGCTTGACATCTCGCTTTGGCAAAATGTTTTGCTGGGGTGATTTGGTGAGAGAGATTCACATGCTTACTGGCACTGCCTGGCTTGGAGGGAATGTGGCAGCCTTCACTTCTCCCTTCTGCCTAGGGACGACTGCTGTAGTAAAACATTTTGAAAGCATTTTGAAAAAATTGTCTAAATGTTTGATTTTTGCTGAGTGGTATAGACTATTGCTGTGTTGGGGCATGTTCTATGGTGATTTAGAAATGACCTGGTGCAAAAAATCATTGTTTAGTTGTGGGGGGGGAAATGGCCACCCACACCGGGGGGGGGGGGCGCCAAACTCAAGTTTTGTCCCCAGGCTCCAGTCTACCTAGCTACACCTCTGCCGTTCCCAGCGTGGTTTTCCAGGAACGCCGGCTTGGAGCCGCTGCCGTGTGAACCCAACCCCTTCCACCTCCATGCGGAAGGGGCCTATGTAAGGCAAACTGATTCCCAGATTTAATGCTGAGAATCCCACTTTTTAATGTATGAATCCCCAAATGGCAAATTGCAATGCATTCAACTGAACATCTCGCAGCATGAAAAGAGCCAAATCATTCCTTAATTCTTTTTAGAAATTTCCTGATATTGCTTTACAGCGCAAACACTGTTCTTTTGCTAACATGCTCAGCTATTCAACAAGCTATACAATACACATGGATACTGTTTAATGCTTAATGAATGAACAAAAGAAAAAAAGGGGGGAAATACTAGTTTGGATCCTGTCTAAATTCCATGCACAGAAGACTCCTGACTTCGGTTGCAGCTCAAAACGTCTCCCCATACGCTGTTCCAGAGGACTGGGAAATTCCCAAAGGCAGCATGACATGGGTAGTTGGAGGGCTGCCACAGAAGGGGGGGAATTGGGAAACATCTTGCTAGATCACCAACTTTGGTTTGGGAAATTTCTAGACTTTTGGAGGTGGTCATGGGGAAAGTGGATCTCAAGGAGGGAGTTCAGTGAGCATGTAATGATATGCAGTCTGCCCTCAAAGCTGCCATTTCCTCCAGTGGAACTGATCTCTGTAGTCTGGAGATCAGTTGTAATTCTTGGAGAACTCCAGGCCCCACACAGAGGATAGCAACTCTAACCTTTGGTCATACAGATCTTTTGTATAGATTCAACCCAAAGTCTGATTTCATTCTGACATTATTTTCTAGTATTTATATCTTTTGCTTAATGGAATTCTGCTGACAATAGACTTGCAATAAAGGATTATAAAGACCTTCCTGACAGTTAGATCAGTTCATCAGTGGAACAGACTTCCTTGGAAGATGGTGGGCTCTCATTTGGAGGATTTTGGTGGATTCTGTAAACTTAGGTGGATCGTGAGAAAGAAGAAAGGAAGAGATGAGCCAGTGCTTGGCTCTCATGGCCCTTTCCTACATGCTCAGGGTAATGCTGATCACCATTTTTGCATCTGGAAGGAATTTTCTTCCAGCACAGATTGGCCAGGCATCCTCTTTGCCTTTCTCTGTGCATAGAGCATGAGTCACTAAGGGAATGAGAAAGAGAGGTAGTTGTGAATTTCCTGTGTTATGCAGGGACCTGGGCTAGATGACCTTTGCTACACTTTTTAGCTCTATGTTTATATGATTTTACAAATTATGTAGGCATTATTTTGGAAGACTTCTTCAGGTTCAACAATATTTTTGATGTAAATACTTCTAGTAGTAGTCTGCTCTTACAACTACAAAAAATATCATGTCTATAAATATACTTTGTAATAGAGGCTGAAATAAAGGCCAGATCATAATAAACAATTGTCCTGCCAATTATCTTTTCAGGATGCAACACTGCAATATCAAAAAGGGGAGAAATCTTGCTCAAAATGGCCCAATATGACATAATTAGGCCTCAAGGAAGAAAGATTGGGGTTTAGAATAGATTATCCTTTTCACAGAGACTAAATTATGGAGAAAAGGGTCATCCTAAATTTCAGCCACTAGACAGAATGTTTTTCCCTCCCAAAGTAAAATAATAGTTATTTTTACCTACCGTATGATGCACTTTTAAATATTGTACCTTTCTATTTGCCATGGATTTTAGTACAGAAAATTTTATAGTAGAGATTTTTTTAGTTGTGCAAGCATAGAAAAGTAGTTATATGTATACTTTCAAAATATCTGGATCTTAAAATGACTTTTAAAAGGCAATGCTTATTTGAAAAAATAATCATGCGGTGGTGATAGGATATTTTTAAACACTGAAAGTATTCACTGTACAATGTACTTTTTCATATCATAAAAATAGCAAAGCTGTTATAGCCAAACACTTTTGCATACTGGATTTTTAAATATTCTAATAAATTGCATAACATGAAGAATAAGAGAAGGGCAGAAACCAAATGGATTTGATGTCATTGTAATTAAAAGACATTTAACAATATTTTTGTCATTTTAGCATCAGAAGTTCGAAGAATACTTAATGCTAGAATAAAAGACTTTAAATTAAGGTACTACTGGACTTCTGCTTTATTTTGCTAGAATACGCTAAAATATCTTCCCTTCTGATTTATTATTTATAGCATTTTTATACCGCAAGTCCACAACCCTAATAAGTTATATCTGTATAAAGTGCCATTAAGTTGCAGCTGACTTATGGTAGCCCCAGCAAGGAGCTTTCAATGCAAATAAGAAGCAGAGATTACTGACAGTCTTCCTTGGTGGTTTCCCATCCAAATATTGACTAACTTGTGAGATCTCATGGAATTTGACTACACTATGGCATCTTCGTCCCAAGTAGTTACACACAAATCCACAAAAATCAATGGGCTTAGAAGTGTTTAGGACTGCCCTGTTTGGGAGCAAACCTAAGCAAGTCTACTCAGAATTACCCCAGTTTATTAAGTAGGGCTTACTCCCAGGAAGTGTCCTTAGGACTGAAGCCTTAGTTATAATTACTACATCATAGTCATGATAGTGTTGTCCTCAATTAACAAATGTAGGGATATTTTACAAAATGTTTGACCGAATTTGTGTCAGTTCTAAATAGTGCATCCCAGAAAATCCAGGAAGCACTTTGCCACTCCATACTGAAAAACACTGTGGGGCATGTGATATAGCATACACAGGCTATGTTTTGCTATGTATTCATATCCCTAATTAGTCATAAATTGTATGTAGGTGACTTTTTAAAAAATCATAGTTTTCTTTCTTTGGAATTCCTCATGACTTTTTTGGATTAAATTCTATTGAATCTTTTTTGCTTGCTTGTGAAATTCCCCAAACCATCTTAATGTCAAAATGAAGGCAGAGTTATTGGATAGTGCCTCTGGAATGTACATGGTTCATTCAAACAATTGGGCATTAATTCCCTTTCTGGAAAAAGGAGCAGGAATATATATATACCTCATGCCAAAATATGGAATAAGTATGGCCATTGCATATATATTTGTATGCATGAAGCCTTCAGTGTTTCTTTTGAAATATGTGTGGTGGAGAGTTTGTGGCAACTGTTACCATAGTGGAGAATCAGCAAACCATTATTTGTATTAGGAATTAGGAATTATTTTGATGTTACTTTCTGAGGACTAAGCACTATCAGAATTAGTCTTAAATTTATATACATTTTATAACTTTCCATGTACAAGAAATGATTAAATATAAACAAATAAATTGAGATAGAGGAAGTTTTGCTTTGGCATTCAAAAGGCTTGACTTTCACAATTAAAATGTTCAAGAATTCTCACTCTGTAAGTAAGAAGAGTACAATTATTTTTTTATTAACACCAAGTGAAATCTGTAATTGGCCAGGAATAATTAATAGTCCAATCCACAACTGTTATACTGCCCCTCACCTCTCCACCTCCAAAGGGCTTTTGAGTGGCACAGGGAGGCAAAAGAAAAAAACCCATCCTGCTGCCAGAAATCCTTTCATAGGGCTTCACCATAGGTCATAACGTAACTGCCTTTGGACTCAGGCTGGGAACCGACAGCCTGCCCATTCCTTTGCCGGTGTCCAATTGGACACCAGCACAGCTCTGTATTTGTCTCTCCACATATTGTCAGGGGTGTCCCTTGCACTGGCAGAGTGGGCAAACATGTCAGTGGAGCCCTGCACTGGCTCCACAGCTCCCCCCACCCCATAGGATTGGGCCATAAGAAAAAACAATACTATTCTTTCACTCCACATTCCTTGTTAACATGCTTCAAAATATTTCTTTCTTTTATACGATCAAAAACTAAGAAGTGGGGAAGAGCAAGGAAAATGCTTTAAATTATTATTTTGTCTTTATATTTCATTAAAAAGTAATTGCCAATTAAGTGTTGCAATATCATCAATGGCCTAGACCAAGAGTAGTTAGTATCATAATAATGAAGAAAATCTAGCTGTTCTGTTATGACATTGTTTTGCATAATTCATATAGTTAAAGAACGAATTCAGCTTTTAACATAAATTACATTTTTATTAGTACAGATCTAAAATAGATCAACTTTCTATCATCTTTCTTCACCCAGAGACTGTTTTTTAGGGAATAAAGGCCTCAATTTCTATTATATATATTGACCACTCAGTTATGGGCCCCAACACTATCAAAATTTTATGGCCCAATTTGTATGATTCTTAACCATCACTACCCTCCCCCTTCTAATAGAAGAAATATTTTGTTCATGAAGCCTTTAATGTCCCGCCCCACAAACTCTCTTTATGATAGAGAGTTGGCACATACCTCATGTACCAAAGGAAGGGAATCAGTAGATTAGACTATGCTTTGTATGAGTCATAACAATAATGTCTAACTCTGATGTTAATTTCTTAACCTATAAATAGCAACTGGGAATAAAATGAACACAAAAGTGGTTCAAGTTCAACAA
This sequence comes from Sphaerodactylus townsendi, assembly GCF_021028975.2. NCBI lineage: Eukaryota > Metazoa > Chordata > Lepidosauria > Squamata > Sphaerodactylidae > Sphaerodactylus > Sphaerodactylus townsendi. The sequence continues at coordinate 83,008,595 of NC_059431.1, read as the reverse complement.
AAAACCAGAAGACATTTACCCAAAAAACTTTGCTACTTTTCAATACTTTATTCTTTTTTGTTAATTTTCTACAGTTTTTTGTGTTTTTAACTCTAAACATTCAGCTATTTCTTCATTGTACTTATGGGGTTCTTTATGTAACAATGATCCTGTTATTGTACTTGGAATATATGGTACTTCTGGTTTTATGCCTAATAAAGGTTTTTGGATTGGATTGGATTATGGAGTTTATTTCTAATAACTTACTAGCACCCTGAATTGCTAGCACCCTGAATTGAATTGCCCATATAAATGTTATTAAAATTTCAATCCTAAATTAATTTACTAGTACTTGGTCAAACACACACCCGAGAAAGCATGCTTATAGTGACATTAAAATGTGCCCCAGTACAATGTATGAATGAGGAACTGAAAATACCATTGCTCTGTTCAGTTCAGTATAGTTGACTGTTAGCAGCTCTCCTGTGTACCATAAAGCTAAAGGGTTTCCACCCACTTAAATGTATGCCATTCTGCTGCAGAAGGAAGTGAAAGGGCTAGATAGGGGCAGATGCAGTGATTGCATCAGATGTGCCAGTTTGTCCAAATATGTGGGATACTTTTCAGTCTATTTGGTCTCTGGATGGGAAGCCTGAGTTCTACCACCTGGTCATATAAACATACCCAGATGGTTGCTTACATGGAATTGGAGGGTGTGTGGTGTGGTGGTGGTTTCTAATTGCATGAACGGAAGAGACAATAAATGTTTTCTTGAGAGGGAGGTTGCCTTGACACAAGGGTTGCCTTGAAACCTGCCTTGAAACAAGGGATGGTGTGTCCACTCCTAAAGAAATCTACTTCAAGAGATTAAATAACTACAATCTCAAATAGCTCAAATGTGGAGCAAAAGGATTGAATTACTGATAGCTGGACAACTTCAAGGATATCTGGATGAAGCAGATTGTTTAGATCCTGTTTCATTAAAAATGTGGGGGTGAATTGGGCTCTCCATATCTGGATATCATCAAGCAGAAGCTGGGTTGCTGTTGGTTGGGTATCCTCTAGTTTTTAATTTCCAGTAGTGAGAGGAGGTTGGACTGAATGACCTAAAGATTGCTTCCAACTGTACACCATTCTGAATCCTATGGAGAGATGAGATTCAAACACAATGAGTAATCTTTATTTGTAGTTCATGTTAGCCTTTTATTAACTGATCTGACTGAATGCATTGTATTTAACACATAAATGAATGAAAGACTTCTTCTGGTTGTATTTTGGATCTAAAAAGAGGCATAAACTATTACCTAGTATTGCCCAGAAAAGTATTGCTCACCTGTGCTCTGGTTTTCCATTCTCTTTTGGCCCCAACATGATATTCAAAGCATTTTAAGTATTTTAACCAAAGCCTCCTGAACAAAGCAAATGTGGTCCTTAAAGATCAGGATCCCCAGTCTTTTTGAGTCTGTGGGCATATTTGGAATTATGACATGGTATGGTAGGCACAACAACAACCATGTTGGAGACCCATGTTATAGATACCAGTACCAGTTTATGCAGATAATCTGTTTACATATCAGGAACTGCCAATGATATCAAGCATTTTGGCTCACAAACAAATGAAAAAGAAACATTACAGAGAAATGTAGGTTAACTTGCTTAGCATGAAAAAAAACATAACGCAATAGCTCAATGTAAATTTTCTTTACTAAAAATGCTGAAGTATATAGAATAATTAAAGAAATTTGTGTGATTTGTGAGGAAAAAAGTAATTCCTTGCTCTTTCAGTTCAAAAACTCAAAGATGTGTTTTCTGATTTCTAATTAGAATTGAAAGCTCTTCAAAGATAATTTCTGATGATAAGCATATTTATGTGGATGTAAATTCAAATATTGATTTGAGCAAGCATTCAGCCATAGTACATATTAGGAGCAACCCTAAACAGGTCTACTAGAATCACGTCCATTTTTATTTAATGGGGTTTACTTCCAGGAAAGCATTCTTAGGTTGGCAGCCAAGATTACCACATGTGGGCCTCACTTGTCCCCATGTCTTTAAGGATCCCCTTATCTCCTGGGATTTGTTTTTCAGTTTGCTTTTTTACACCCTGGTATTCAAAGAAGATTCACAAAGACATTCATCATCATGAGTAAACTAGGACTGCATCTATATTTAGGCACACATTTATTTTTAAAACTGCAAGAAAGGATCAAGATGCCACTTCTAACTTTTGTTTGTTTTAAATGTACACATCCATTTTTCAAACTTTATCGAGTAGCACCTACATATTTAGTATTCTGGTAGGTACATCTTAATAACACACACAGCCCCACAGACACATAAGACATTTATTTCCAGGAAAACTTGCTTGCAACTGAGCTGTATAACTGTTCAGGTTCACAGGATCAGTTCACACAGTTTAAAAATATTAAAGCCTTCGACAATACGTTAAAGAAGTATGCTTGCACAGAACAACTATGTCTTTGTTGTTACATATGTGTACATAAGACAGGTAGCTGTGCTTGAGTGTGGCCTTCTTACTTGTCTATTGAAACATACAAGTTACATTGCTTAGTGAATGTGAAGTATGCAGGTAAGGAGCAGGTTAGTAAAATGATCCATGTGTACTGGTTTAGACAATAACCTGTTTCATTCTTAAGGAAGGTAGGAAATATTAGCCACATATATCCCAGTATGATTTTGAAAGTCTGCTCAAGCATAAAACCATTTGTAGCTGTAGCCTTAATACTATTGTTTTCAACTAAATTTGCCTGTCTGTTGCCATTTTCACACAGGTTATTTCAGGCAAGTTTGATGCTATTGGGAATGGGAAATATTCAGGCACTTCTTGAAATTGGCATGACTTCCCCAAACCTGCTTTTTGGCAAAGCTTTGGGAGAAAGTACATAAAAGCCTAGATAGCAGCTTGGAATTTCAGACTGCCCAAGTAAAATCATAATATGCATAGTTAGCAGGAGGTCCATTGAACCAATAAAATTTACTTTGAGTAAATTATCAGGCTTGTTTAAATGAGGTGTGTGAATGCAAATTAACATTTACAATAACTGTCAATTTTTCTGCTTTTCATCACATTTTTTCCTGGGAAAGATTCTTAAGATTTATATGTGCAGAATCTCTACATGCAAGTTTCCATTCAGACTTAACACTGTTTCTCAGGAAATATGAGTAAACTGATCTGCCACATTATGAATTGGCCCAAAATCTTTAGTAGCAATACTATGTGTATCTTCAAAGTATGTGGAATGGATATTCATTGGGAATAGGGGGGTTCACAATGATCCATATGGATGCAAATGCACTTGTGCATTCTCTAAACACATGGCCACTATTCCTTCTGTGGATAGAGCATGCACAGGTTGAAGTCTGGTCCTCCTTTGGAAATCCCTTCCCCAGAAGCTGAGTTGTGTACCTGGCCTGTGTTACCTGGAAGATCTGGACAAATTAGAATTGCCAACCTCCAAATGCAGGCTGGAGATTTCTTTAAATTACTGCTGATTTATGGAGATCAGTTTCCGGGGGGGGGGGGGGGGCAGCTCTGGGGAGAGTGTTGTAAGGTCACGATTCCTTCCCAATCTCCACTGTCTCCAGGCTTCTCTTCCAAATCTCCAGGAATTTCCCAACCAGAAGCTGGCAAGTGGCAACCCAGGCCAATTTAGTTCACAGGCTCCTTTTAAAAAAAAAAGTCTGAAATGCAGTGTAGTGAGCTGTTTTATAATTCCGCAATACCATTTTCTGAATTCAGATCTCTCCCTGCACACTGTGCTCAAGCGGAAAGGGAAAAGGAGTCGACCCTTAAGCCAGCAGTTTGCGCGGGGCCCCAGGCTCCGTCCCGCGGACTTTCGCGGGCCCGCTAATGAGGTCCTATTATGGAGGCGAGCGCGTAAGTGCTTGCGGCGGAAGGTCGCCCGTCTTGGCGCTGCCGCTCGGGCTGCTCCTGAGCTGAGGCGGCTGCAGCGTTTAGGGCAGAGCGGAGGAGCCAGAGACGAGTTTGGAGTTGATGCACACGCTCGAGCGGCAGTAAAAAGATATGATCTCGACACGCTCAGCTGCATCTTGTTAAAAGCTTCCTGCGGGTTGGCAGGATGAAATCTTTATTTAAAAGACACAAACTATCGCCAGGGGAGAAAGCGCAAGAAGGGGGAATGCCTGCGAGGAGCCAGGCGCTCCGTTTAACCCACCAGCCGCGAAGCGGGAAACTGGGGGCGGCTGAGAAGGGAGACCGAGGGGCGCAGGTTGTGTGGTGATACCTCGAGCTCCTTAGGGACCTTCTCGTCAATACTGCCCCTGGCGAGGAGGGAGAAGACAGGGCTTGTATATAGCCCAAAAATAATCGAAGGGAGATGGAACAGAGCGAGAAAAGGCCGGTCTAATCCCCTCATTTCTCTCACGATAGCTTTTAGGCGGAGGTCTGTAGGATTCGGATCATTATCATCATCTCGCAAACAGGTGCATTATTTTAAAGCGATAAGTGGTACGCGAACGCGAGACAGGCTTTTTAATTTTATTACATTATTGACAGCTGGGAGCCAGAACGAGCTGAGGGTAGAGGTTCGTGTGGCGGAGGGGTCACAAAAACGAAACCCACCCAGCCTTCGGGTCCCCGTGCACCGTTTCCGAGTGAAGACTGGGCACATAAGTCCAGGTGCACTCAGTGCTGGGTGAGCAAAAGAGGCAGAAAGTTGCCAAGGAAGATGCCCGTTCTTTCTTTTTCCCAAGCTTCCGAAAGGGGGCGAGGCGCTTCGGGAGGAGGCGAGCGATGCTCCGCGCCCCGGTCCGCATGTGGGTTTTCTGAACGGGACGCCAATCAGAGGGGAGGGGCGCCTAAGGGACCCCGCCGAGATCGCTGCCTGACGAGAAAGACGGTCATCTCCCAGGTCGGGAGGGTGACTCACTTGGGGCTACATCCTTCGGCAAGGTGTGCCTCGCCTTGCGGGAGGTAAACTGCAGCGGCCCTTCACCTTTCTCTAGCTCTTTGGGCGGTCCCCCCCCCCCCCGTGGGTTTGGCCAGGCGGGGAGAAAGAGTTCCTGGCTTTGCCTGGCGACTGCCAGCCATCAAGTGGCTCGCGAAGGAAATGCAGGTGAGCGTGAGGAACGCGGCCGCCGGCGGTGTGGATGCGCCCGAGAGGGAAAGCATTCAGGCTGTGTGTGTGTGTGTGTGTGTTCGTGAGCGCGCGCACAGGGTAGCTGTCTCCCCCTCCGCTCTCCCTTCTGTTGCCGCCGCCGCCTCGCTTCCCTCGCGCGTCGCCGGCAGCAGGAGCGGGTTGCTGTGCTTCTCGCGCTGGCCGAGGGGCTCTGCTTTGACAGCACCGGCGTCGACTGCCCTGTTTCTGCATCCCTGTCTTGCTCGCTCTCTCTGAGTGCTCCGTTTCTTCCCAGGAGCTTCTGACTCGAACCTGCGCGCCCTCCTCCTCCTACTTCCTCGTCTTATTATTCTTATTCTAATTCTTCTTCTTTCTTCCTCTGCACTCTCCGCTTGGGCAGCCTTCATGGGAGAGAGTTGCAGGTACTGCCTTCTGCCCTCTACAGCAATTGGGCAGGGCGCGCGCGACCCTCTTATTTATTGGCGAGCGCTCCCACCCGCCCCACAGTTGGAAAGGGGGAGAGAAGAAGGGGGGGAAAAGAGGGCTGTTTAAACACCAACCCCTCCCCCTCCCTCCTATCTTCATTCAGCACCAAAACAAACCCGCTGGATGTGACATGTGGTTGTCTTTCTTTGCAGTTCATTCGTGGCCTTTGTGGAATAGGAGCACTGTTCTTAACGTGACCGGCTGGAGCGGATAGAGAAGACTCTTCAAGATTCCCAGAGAGGTCGGAGCTGGCTGCATTAGTAAGTAAATCTCTCCCCCCCCCCTCCTTTTGGTAGAATCTGTGTTATGTGTTGGTGTATTTCTGCACTGTGAGAGATTGTCCAGTTTGTCTAAGTAAAAGTGAGCACTTGACGATCACAACTTGGGGCTTGTTGACAGTTGGGCAGGGCAAATGCTTTAAGCTTGTGTTCGTTTCCCAGTTTCCTGAGCACTTTATGTCAGGACTCAGGAAAACTGGGTCTGCTGTTGTGGATGTACATTTTGAATTTAGGGGTGTAGGTGTAATTTCATTGTTTCTTGTGATAAAGATGCTGATCTTTAGCAGACATGTAGAGGATTTAAACTAGCTCTATGTGTCTGTCCAGTCTCCCATAATAATAAGCAATAGCGGTGGTGGTGTGGATATCTTACTTGAATTTTAGTTGCCTTTTTTTAGTCTTCATTTCTTTTTTGGGAGATGCTTGAATATTGAGTTATAAGAAAGTGGTTTGTTTGGTGGTTTGGTACACATACAGGATGCCTAAGCTCCTAGTGTGTCTTTTGGGTTTGACTGTATAGGAATAAACCCTGTGGCAGATCTGAATTTGGACAGGGACATGAAGGCTGGAAACTAGAGCTGTTGAAGGCAAGAAGACAAGAAGGCTTGACACACCGGTGTATCTTGGAACCTCAGAAAGGTCTCTGCATCAAAAGTTCTGAGAGCATTATTTCTCTTGGGACAGGCATGCAGATCATCAGCACTACATGAATTTCTTTTTGACCACCAGAGGAGGAACTGTGGGTTAGCTGATTCCAAAAACCCTTAGCCAGTTTTTTAAAATATCTAAATAAAACCTTTGTCAATAGAAATATAGTTGAGTCAGTTAGCTTTCAATTGAATCAATAACATTTCAGTATATTTTCTTATTGCCAAATGGATTTTGTTTTAATACTGTTCTTGTATTCTTGCACACAAAACTTGCTGCACATGTGGATCTCAGAATTGTATCAGGTCACAAAGCACATTGTTTTTCACAATGGGAACTTGGGAGATGAGGCAGCATTAACACTTATTTTGGGAAAATATTGTCTTACCTTTCCATGCTATTCTGGATTAATTATGCTTCAAATCCTAACAAAAACATTGCTCCTAAACTGCCACAGACTATTGTGAAAGTTTCTCTTTAGAGCTAGAGTAACCATAGTTGTTCTGCAACACTGAAGTTTATTTCTTGCAAAATCAGCTCTTTTGCTGGCATTTGTAATCAGTTTTGTATACACTGTGGTGAAGCCAATTAAGCAAGATGGCTTAAGATATTAATATCATGAAGTATTGCTTTGCATATATGGTAAAGTCACAATTGCTTACAGTTACTATAAACATTAATGTTCGGATGAGTAGGATGGTATGAGCTGCAAGTTCAAGGAAGAGCAAACCAATCTTGACTTAATAGTGGTTGAACCAGGAGTCTTTAGAATAGCAGTGAAAAGGCTATTTAATGATCTTATCTTAACCGGCTATTACAGAGTCTCTCTAAACAGATATCTTTCCAGGAACTATTTTAAAATTGCATAGAGTGATCAGGTTAGACTGGCTTTGTGGCGAAAGTGGTTCCCAGATAGATAATACATTTGGACAGGGGATTTGGTAGTGTGGACAATATGTAGTAGTAGTGAGCTTTGTTTTCAGATTAAGAACATGGAACACATCAGGTGTATGAATTATTTACCTGCAAACTTTTAAAATGTAGTTTGGAAATGCTGAACTCTATGAAAATTGACTTTATGCTATGCAAATGATTTGATATGATACTCCTGATACATGTATTTCTACTCACTATGTTTAATACTATATTACCTTGAAAATTAAAATACTGGTGAATGAGAAGTCACTATGGATGAGATACTAGAAGAAATAGGAATTCAAAAGAAGAAACTGCTACAGCCGTGGTTGCATCTTGAAGTGGATAGAATAAAGTTGCTGGTGTCAGCACTAATGCATTTCATTATGCAATTGTTCTTGTTATTCAGATCAGATAATGGCCCGATGAAATACATAAGCAGTCTGCAGGGAATGAATGATTAATTTCTCTAACGTGTGCTTACTATCGGACTTCTGACTAATAAAGTACTGTCTACCAGTTCTTGCTTACAATTGCAGTAAGTGGGGGAGATACAATTCAGTATTTCATTGTTGTCATGAAGCACTCAAACATGTTGTTAAATAATCAGTAATTCTTCCTTGATCCACAAAATCAGTGAAGAACAACTAGTTCACAAACATTAAATTTGTGCAGTATCTGGTCATTCTGAATAAGCAAAAATCAAGCAGTGTGACTTGCTTGTAAAGATAACACACTAAACACATTATTAAACATAAGATTCTTTTTTCTTATGAGTTTGGTGTGGATTTATTAATTTCATTGAGAGATCTATAACTTTAAAAGTTTGATTCAGTTTTACAAATTACTCCTCACCCCAATTCTAATTCATGCATCATCTCTAACTAGCTATACTGATCCAAACGTGTCCAAAAAGAAAAGAAAAAATTCCAGGAACTGCTGGTAAAGAATAATAGCCCATCCTAAGCATTGCTTCTTCTGGGAAGTATATTTCAATTCGTTCAATGGACTTACTTGAGGATAAGTATGCAGATAATTGTTATTTAAAATATTAAATTTACTAGTATGAATCTTTTGGTCACTGAATCATTAAATATAGATCATGCAATTGCATAAACATGCAACAACATACTATTGGACAAATCAATAACAATCAAAGCTTAACGAATGTATTATAAGTGAATGCTGTTGGCACTAGATAACAATATAAACCTGTATCATTCCAGGCCTTTTTCTTATACAAGTTTTGTTTGAGTAAAAGATTTAGAATGTGCTTGAGGGCCAAATAACTTGGACTTCCTAGACTAGTAGTCATTCATAGAATCTAAGATCTACATTATTTTACTGTCTTGCTTTTTTTAAAAAATGCTTTCACTTGACATTGAAGGTTTTTTAAAAAAGTTTACCTTCTATCTTTTATTAGACTGAAGCCTAATATTTTGAAAAATAACTTTTGTGAGCCATTTTGACAGGCAAGGTAATGGACAACACTTTGTTTAAGGCAAAGGTATGATATCAGAGTCAATACATTTGTTCCAAAGGGCCTTTGGGTTTGGCTTGTATGTATTTGAATATATAGTTTCTGTCATGTGTAGTTTCTGCAAAAAACAGTGTAATAATTACAGAAGGATTTTAGTACACCTGTAGAAAATAAGTGAATACAAGCAGATACTTAAAACAAACAAAAATAATCCTATTCTCAGTAATGAGGTTTAAGGCAGTGCTGAAACGAGAATGTTAGAAATTCTAAAAACAAAATATATGCAGTTTGTCTTGTGATTTTTAAAACAATTGTTATCTTTGTTTGTAATATTTGTGATAAAATCTGAAAATAAAGCATTCTTTGTAAAATGTTTTACATTTTTTATGTACATAGTAATAGAATGAAATAGCTAAAACAGAGGATTATTTTGCATTGGAATACATGTGAAACTTGGTCCTTGAGTGGATATAAGATGAAAATATAATACAGGTCAGTAGTTTTAATTCATAGGTAAATGAAGGCAATGATGCTTCAATAGCTAAAATACTGATAATGATAGAACCTTTCATGTCTTACAACTTCATGCGATAGGCAGTCTTTTATCTGCAGTCTTTTAGACAGAATTGAACTTCATGTACATCTATATTACAAACAAGCCTATTAGATATATTGACTTGTGTTGTAATGGTAACTAAATATGCCATCTTGTTGTTGTCCTTGCAATTGTTGTTTAAGGAAGAGAGTCAGCATGGTATAGTGGTTAGAGTGTTAAATCAGAGAGACCTGAGTTGAAATCTCTGCTTTGTCATGAATTGTGTTGGGTAAAGTTGAACCAGTTGCTCTTTCTCAGCCTAACCTATCTTGAAAGGTAAATTGGTGATGGTTCCATGTAACTCCTTCTAGGAGAGGTGTGGGGAAATGTAAGAAGCTGCTATAAGATATCCCTTCTGCATAAAGAGTGGATTGCATGAAGAATACATAGTTATTTCATGAACGAGACAAGACTTTTCGAAATCACGTGTCAGAGTCATAGCCAGTATACTATATTAGCTTTCCTATGTTAGGGAATTATGTAATTCAGAATTAGGAGCCAGATTCAAATGTAATATATTGGTATGTAACCTTATCTACAGATCAAAACTGTGTAACTTGTACATAAATTTCACAGCATACTGTCAACAATATAGAATAAAAAAATGTAAATTTGGCTGTTATTTTCTCATCAAATTTCTGTTCTCTAATGTATGAAATACACCAACAGAGGAATTATGTTCTTCGTGAAGATTATAATGCAAGATTTTAGAAAGGTGAAGGCTGCAATCTGATGTTCCTTTACTAGGGATTAAATTTGCAGCGAACTCAGGTTTCCTTATGAGTAAGCACACATAGAATTGGTATTTTCAGATTTTTCCTACATATTTCCACTGTATATGTGATTCAGTTTAACAAGTGTACTAAAAAATGAACAGAACTTGCTTCTTGTGAAGTTACAATACAAACAAAAATTCTTCAGTACTTGTGACTTGTATTATTAAACTTGTAAATAATATATGAAAAACAACTGATCCAACCTAGTTTTAGAAAAAGGAAGATACAACAGGTCTGTGCTTGCATCACTTCTGTTAAAGGTGTTTAAAAGTAATTTTTAAAGCACTGAACTATTTTATTTTCATGATGTATTATTAATATGTACCGTGTCCAAGTACTGATAACTTCAAATTACTTCAGTTTTTTTTATCAACTGGTTTCCATTTTTTCTAAATGTTAACTGTTAGAAGATGTAATAAAGAACAGGGAAAAGGCTCCTGTGTTGATTCTTCACGGTGTATATTCATAATTTTCAGAATGATTTAATTAATTCTTTATTATTATGGTTGCCAGTCCTAGGTTGAGAATTACCTGAGATTTTGTGGGTGCCGTTTGAGGCGAGCTGGGTTTGGGGAGGGGAAAGACCTCTGCAGGATGTAATGCCATATAGTTCACCCTCCAAAATTGCCATTTTCTCTGGGGAAACTGGTCTCTGTTGCTTGGAGATTACTTCTAATTTTGGGAGATTGCCAGGCCCTACCTGGAAGCTGGCAGCTCTATTTATTATCTATTTTAAAAATAATGGCCATGTAGCAGGAAATAACTTATCTATGGCACTAAACTAAGCTTACATATACATCTCCACTGATTTAGCTTCAATGCAGTTGGCTTAAAAAACAAAAAAACAAAGGAAGGACACCAGAATATATGTTAGTGGACATCGTGGGCCATTTCCATTCAAGATAATGAGATGGCATGTCTTAAGTACAGAACCCTAGTGCTGGAGCAGCTAAGGATAATAAGGGGCAACTGCTTTGGCTTATTGTGGTTTGCTACCTGGGAGAACTGAACTGGACAAACTCTGTCAATAGGTTTTGCTGTGATTCATAGGGTTGTATGAGAGTCCTGCTGAGGAACTTTAGTAACTTTGCCAAACAATTTTGGCTTCCCTTGAATTTTATAAGATATTTTTCCTAAGGAATGTTGGAAATTTACTTTGAATCTCACTAGGTGTAGATGAAATGTGGCCTATGAGAGTTAGGTACTTGGTAACTGACTCTGTTCCCAGATAAGATACAGCATGGGCATGCTTAAAGAAAATAATGGGCAACATGACATTTGGCTAGCTGGTTTGAATAACATAAAATGGGCAGGTAGATCATTTTAAAGTCAACTACATTTTGGTTGAATGTGCTGATCCTGCTCTTATGCATGCAGGGACATTAAATAGTTGGTACCAATAATTATTCTGCACATAGTCAGAATGACAGTTCTTGGCTGGTAGTGTAAGAACACCCAGAATATTTCAGTTCAATTTTGAACTCTTGGTTTTCAAAAGCATTCTTAACTTTAGAGTACCAGTGAGTTTGGTTATATACCTCCTTTTTATGCTTCCAGCAAGCTTGATAGATCAAAGGTGGCTACATTTTTGTAAGCTGGTTTATAATATTGGATAAAGATGGGTACAGCCACTGGACCGGAACATTCAGAACACAGACAATGTTTGTAAAGTTTGAGATACGATATGAAATTGCATTAAAATAAATGCTCCATTTCTTATTGTGCTGTCTCTTCAGATAAGCTGCAGGGCAGTGCTTTATCTGGATGGCCCAGACTAGCCTGATCTTATCAGATCTCAGAAGCCAAGCAGGGTCAGCCCTGCTTAGTACTTGAATGGGAAACCACCAAGAAATACCAGGGTCATTTTATTTTTATTTATTTATTTATTTATTTATATTTTAGATTTATATAGGCCGCCTCTTCCCCAGGGGGCCTATAGAGGAAGACAATGGCAAACCACCTCTGTTAGCCTCTTGCCTGGAAACCCCTATTGGGTTGCAGTGTATGTTATCTACAATTATTATTAAGATCTGCAGATATGCTTTTTTCTATTTCAAAGCTTGTAGTTTGTTTTGGAGAAGAAAATTTGTCTAGGTGGCATGGCATAATTTATCTGAAATATGAAGCAGCTAATATAAGTAAAGACCTTTACAATTTGTGTCTGTGGCTAAATGGTTCCAGTTTTCATTTAAATCTTCAGAAAGTGATATACAATTCTAGAGAAAAGTTCATATGGCATCAAGGAATGTGGCAAGGAGATGAAAAAATGGCAAATGTGTCTCTCCTACAACTTGTGCTACTGAGTTGGATTCTTCCTACCATGTGGTATTGACAATTTGGTAGCAATGACACTGTTGCAAAGTTCAAAAATCCACTTCCAAAAGTGTTACTAACAGATGGCAGGACCCAAACCAATAAGTAAAGATGTGAAAACACAGTATCTTTTCCCCCTCACATTTGACTTTGAGAATATATGAGATGCAAAATGAAGGGTTCAATGTGACATTTTTGTATGTATTCTGCTCATGGTGGGCCTTTGAATTAGTTAATCACAGGCCAATTACTAACTTTTCTTTATCATTAAACTACATATGAGATTTCCCCCTTCAGAATGCACCTGTAGTCTTGTAACCATGATTTTGACCTTTGGAAAATCTGCACTGGGTTTAAGGCTGCTGTTTTATGACTGTTTTAAGAAGTAAATAAAATGTATGACCGCTAGCCACTACAGAGATAGAAGATGCACATCGTATTAATTTGGAGGAGCTACTCATATTTATTAGATTTCCTCCAGCCCCTTCAGCTGTCCTCACTGAATCTGTGATGTAACTGGATTTGTAATATGAATTTATATTTTCTGATGTGATAACATTTAGGGCTTAAATCTAAAGATTGTCAGGAGAGAGAGAGGAGTTGTACATTTCATTGCTTGTAGAAGTTTCCAGGTTCAGTCCTTGGCCTCTGCATTTAATGTGATCAGGTAGCAGGCACAATGAAAGATCATGGAGAGTTGCTTCCAGTTTATAATATGATTCTTGTGATTAATAATGAAGCTTCATTCAAGAGGAGGATGTCTCAATAGATAGGGTCATACATAGATAACTTATGAGATTTTAGAAAAAAATATTTGTTGTATTGTTGGGCCTTTTGGGCTGCTTTTATCCACAGAGAGACTAAACGCAGTTTACAAAAAAAGGATGAAAAAGTGCTGAATTACAAATTTGTTTAAGCAAATAGACAAAGAAATTACAGATAAATCTGATTAAGTTTAGGTCTATTCAGCTGAGTACCATAGGTCCCAGGCTGCAAGCCCCAGGGTCTAGATCTTTTGGCAAGTGTTCAAGGGCTTCCATTTCTGCTTTCATCGGGACTGAATACTTCAGGAAGAGGAGAAAAAAAGTCAGCTGCTGCTAACTTGCTGCTATGTTAACCAGCCTGCAAGATCTTCCTCACTTCCTACCTCTGCTCAAAGGCTGCATGTAGTCTCTGTATATTCTAATGATATGTGTGTTACGTGACCTGACTTAAAGAGAATGATTAATCTAGACACATGGTTTTTATTACAGTTGAATATTAAAAATGAATATTAAGAAGAATTGGATGTCATCAATTCAGATTTCAGAAAAGAATTGCCAATAAATGCTACCAGTAAGATTTGGTTATACTGTGTGTTGTAGCCTTAAACTTTAATGCAATGTGTTTAGAAATTTCATTCCACAGTTATGTATTTGAGTTGAGATTGTTTGTTGATCCTTGTTCTGTTCCCCAAGTAAAACTACCTTAAGGCGCCCTGTTCTTGGGTGGAACAGAGTGGGAGACACACAAGCAAGGTGTAACAGTTCAAAAATAAGGTTTATTGCTTAGAAGAATTGAGACCCTAACTTCTCCCAGGGCTGACTAAGATAAGGTACTTGCTTCAAGTCTACTACTTGAAGCTGTAGACTTTTATTCTTTCTTGTCTCCTTGCAAGAAAGTCCACTATATTGGGATGCATGACAACATTGACATTGCTTATGGAATTATGCCCCTAAAAAGGTTTGTAGGTAAGAAGATGGATAAATTCTAGCTTCAATTCTTTGGCCTATACTTCTTTCACTTTGTATCTGCTTCTACTTTCATCATTTCTTGGAATTGTTGATTCTGCTCATGCTTCATAACCACTGCCTCTTTCCTTTCAGTCTAACTTGGTATATAACCCAGTTCTTCATCATTTTTTTTATTTGCTACAATATAGCAGAGAAGTGTATTGTTCGGTTCTATGCTGATTATTACGTTTTGTATGACATAATCAATCTGCCATGACTCCAGAGACATGCTAAACATGGCAGTCTCTTAATATGAAGTTACTATCCATATAATAGTTCTTAGGAGGGTTGCCAACCTTCAGGTGGTCGCTGGAGATCTCTTGCTATTACAACTGATCTCTAGATGACCAAGACCAGTTTCACTGAAGACACCTTGAAGGGTAGACTCTGTTGCAGAGATCCCTCCCTTCCCCCAACCCCACCATCCTCATGCTCCACTCCCCAGACCTCCATATATTTACCAACCTGGAACTGGCAACCCTAGTTCTTAGAGAAGGGTGGGTATTGGCAAAATAGCTCCTTATATATCAAAGCATGATAAAATAATTAAACTATTTATATTCCACTTATCCCATATCTCAAGAAGGCTTGCAGATTTATACCTAAAACATACAGAATAAAGACCCCAAATAACTCACTCACTCTAAAAATGCCTTCAGCCTACACTCTGTTAAAAATACTAGTAAACACAATAGATCTCCTAATACCTCTAAAGACTGCGTCTCCTCAAAGAGTTCTTTCCATTAGGTAGGACCTATTATAGAAAGACTGGACTTTACCTGATGCTGGTTAAGCTACCCTAAGTGGAAGAATAAACAGGGGCCAACCTAAGGGTCACAATTGACTTCTTGGGACGTATAGGAAGAGACCAGTGGTATAGCTGCTATGGGGACATCCAGGGACAAGCACCCTAGGTGCCTCTGTGGGAGTCATGTGGGGGGCAGAAAAATCACACCCACACTTCCAGGAATGAGGAGGGGCATTGCTGGGCCACCATTTTTGCCGTCCCTAAGGCGTCATATTTGGGCAGTGAGAAAACGGCCTTAGAGTTGGAAGAGACCACAAGGGCCATCAAGTCCAACCCCCGGTCATGCAGGAACAATCAAAACACTATTACATCCCTAGACACTATACTCCTATTGATGTAAAAGTCCCTTGATCCAGACACTATAGTCTTATTGATGTAAAAGTGTAAATATTCACACTATAATGTTGTGTCTTGCTATGTGAACTAAATTAACTATCTGTAGTAAGCTGACAAAGGATCTGGAGTTGTAGGTACCATAAGTAAGAATATGCATTTTGACACCCTTCATGGTCCCCCCCCCCCCCATCAACTTTAATCCCAACCTGCTGGGGAAGTGGAAATATCATTGTTATTAAAGAAAGCCTTGTAGATTTAAAAATATGGAAGATTATACACTTTAGTGATGGGAGGTGAAAGAGAACAAGAGTCAACCAGGGACATTTTCCTTCAGTGGAAATGTTTTGAATGGTCCCAAATAGTTACAGAATTTAGGTATTATTGTTATACTAGCATGATTGCAAAGGGGTAGCTGTTGTAGCAAAACAAAACAAAATCCAGTGTCACCTTAAAGGATCTTTCTGCACAACCAAAATGAAACAGTTTGAGGCAGGAAATAAAATGTTTAGGGAATTCTGCATGTTTTTACCCCCAGCACATTCTGAAAATGTTTTATTTGCAGCCTCAAAACATTCTATATGCATACTCTGTTATAACAATTTTTTTAGCCTGAAATGTGATCTATTTAATATATTTTACATGCCTGCCATTTCCAAAATTATTTCTCAGCACAATTTTCTATTACCTTGCTGCACTCATGCCATTTCTTTTTGCCTGATTCTTTCCCTCATTTCTGGGTTTTTTTTTCTGGTGGGGGGAGGGACTTAAACTTTTGAAGCCTCAGTTCTATGGAGAATTGTGGAATGAGGCATTGAAGCACTGATTCCACAGATAATTTTTTAAAATGGTAAAAACCCCACAAAACGATGGCTAGGAATCATTTTGAGGGTGTGTGTGCAGATAAATGGGGAGGGGGATCAAAAACATTTTGCAAATGTTTTAGGGGACTTGTGAGGAATAGGCCAAAGATAATGCAATGAATAAGGTTTATTGCTGCAATTAAGTATTGAAAATTAATCTTTAAGAAAATGTAAGACAGCACAGTGAGTTATGAAAGTGTGTCAGGTTGATTTAAAGGAATTTTACTTTGTTTAAAATCATTACATAAAATGTTCAGTTCTTCTATGGCCTCATACAACAGTAGCTATTTGCAGGTCATCCATACCCTTGGTATGTTTCCAATAACTGGGCATCCAGCCAATCCATGATCAAATACACACTCTTTTGATCATGCTACTTAAATCATACTTCTGCTTAAAAAAATAAAAAAGAGGATGTATTTCATGTAATAGCAACTTAGTTGTATTAACTGTGCTGGTAAATAATATTCTGAAATGTATAAGCAGTAAGATTGAGCAAAATCTATGTACAATTTTCCACAAGCATTTTCAGGTGTTCTGGAAATGTTTTGAATGGTCCCAAATAGTTACAGAATTTAGGTATTATTGTTATACTAGCTCTCTATTTCACAGTCTGTCAATACCCCTTAAAACACCGTTACCAGTTCAATTTACTTTTCCCTAGCTTAATCTCTGTTTCCTTTACTTGTTCTCAAAAATGTCATCGCATAAGCAAATCTGATTGGTTAAATGGCATTATTGAGTATTATTCCTACTAATAGGTACATCTTTGTCTAATTAAAGAAATAAGTAACATCTGAGGACGAAAAAAAGCACTGATGTAGTTATAGCAGAAGGAGGGGTGATGATGCTTAAATATTACATGTTAATGACATTTTTGTAGCTTGAAACAAAAGAGGAAACCACACGAGAAACACACTGTTCATACATTTACATATTTTGGAGTAATACATTGCTGCTAAATTGAATAGTGAGAGCATTACTGAGTTGTGTAATGTAGTGTATTGAAACTGAGCAACTCCAAGTTTTCTCTCAGGTGTGAAACTTGATGTGCGAGCTTAGAGTAGTCACTAACTCTCAGTCAAAGCTACATTTCACAAGATTGTTGTAAGGATACAATGGAATGGGACCACATATTCACTTTTCAGCTCTTCAGAGAAATAACAGAATTGGAAGTTAACTTTGACAGAAAAATAAACAGCTATCATGGAATAGATTTTAATAACAATACTATACGGTCCCCCGTACTTTCCTTTTTCCTTTATACGTAGCTTTGAGAAATCTCTAATCTTCTGTCTTCACGCCAACAACACATTGTTGTTGTTCTGCTTATTTTTCTGTTACAAAATGGATATAGAGTGTGAATAGAAAAATATGAAGATTTCATAGCAATAAGAACTTTTTAAAAATCCTGTAGCCATGAATATGCAAGGGAATTCATTAATATTAGACACATTCTATAAGTATCTGTTACATGATATCATAGACACATAGCTTCAAGTGTGAATGCTGTATAAGCAGACATTAGTGAATAGGACCTTAAGTGTTAATTGGATTATTTTCTTTTCAAACCTCTAATGTGTATATCTTCCTCCCCAAGGTTTCGGTTGCCTGCTGAGTAACTTCAATGTGTATTTAGTTGCAAATGAGAAATGTGAAATTGTAGGAAGTGCCAGACAGAACAGCTCCATGATGCAAACATGACCACTAGGGACTATTGTAGAACTACTATGCTGTTTCACTGCTTGTTATAAGAATTTTGCATCTTCTGCCATTGAAAATTCCAAAGAATAAACAGTGGGCAGAAGGGGATATCCAGTTTGTGATATTCAATTTTTATATGCTGTTCTAAATGAGGCATGCTCTGAATATGAGGAGTATCTTGTGATTGGTGAGTGATGCTTATTTGGTTACTAACTGGGATTATGGGTGCTTCTTGGGCCCATTGTAGGAATTTCTGTCCATTGTCGTCTAAGACAGATTTGTAGGCAACCTTAGGATGGGTGAATGAACAAATACATTGAGGCTGCTGACCAGGTAAGGACAGAACTGCCTGCCTGCTCCTGCGTACTCAAGACCTTGTTATTGGCCACTTTTAAAAATAACTGCATTTAGGGAACCCCCAGCAGTCTGCAGAAGTCTCTAGGGGATCCACAAGCTCTACGAGAAAGTTTAATCTGCTTAATGTGGAAATGGAGATCCCTCCCTTTCCTCAGTATGACAGCAGAGATTCTCTACCTTGAACTGAGGATGTGAAAAAATGGAGCCATCAACACCAGTAGTCAACTAGCTTTCAAGTTGACTGAGAATACTAGCTAGAACACTTGCCAATTGGTTACTGGAAACAAATTGCTCAGCTCTAGGAACTTCATTTAGTTGAGTGGTAACAGGCAGGTACAATCCAGTGCAGTCATGACTCATATTTCTATTATGAATTGAACTGGTTTTCACTATATTTTCCAGTGCAACTGATTTTATTGTATAGGGAGATGAATGTTACTCTGTGTCCATATTCAATTGTAATTTTTGGCTGAATTAGAAGAGTTTAGGGTTTCTTTGATGCTTTTTTCTGTTTCAATAAGCACAAGGTTTGTCCAGTCCCTTGACAACTCTGCTCCACTAGCATTTGGCTAGAGTGTATTAATCAGAGACAGAATTTCTCAGGTTTCCAGTACCAAGTGCTTCCCAGTCAAGGGATGAGAGTGGTTAGCACTTGCCCAGGGCTTTTGAGTTTAGGCACTGTAGAACTGGTGGACCCTTGAGACACAGTCTTGCATGTTCAGTGCACATAACAAACCTAATTTTAATGTGTGACTATTAAGAATCTCATTGTTCTCAGAACTAGAGAGTATGAACTCTACCATGAGTTATATATGGTTTCTTTCACATACTTTGAAAAGGAGCTGTGTGGTACTGCAAATATGGGGAGCGGAGAATGCTTGGTAGTCAAAGGGGAATTTCTCAGACTGCTCATGTTTGAGACTACTATTTTATGTAACTCCTCCAATGATCTTGTATAGTACAGTACTTTTAAGTTTCTGGTTTGTTGTGACTTCAGCAACTGTATGCTAAGCAGAACTTCAGCAAGTATAGCATTATTCATAATCAAATCTGCAGTTGTTATAACTGCAGGAACCATACCAAGGAAAAAGTTGGTAACGCTGTTGTAGCCTAGTCTTGATAGTTCCAGCATGAACTTGCTCTACTTTCAGTTCTGTGTGATGCTGCCAATGACCCAGCCTGACCTTTTCTAACTACCTCACTTTCATCAGTAATATAAATAAGAGTTTAAGTTAGATCCAAAGTAGAACTGTCACAAGGAAGTGGAAGAGAACAAACATCAACCGACTAATAATAACTTTAAAAAAATAAGGTGCTTGGCATTTGCAAATCATATGCTTAGTGTCTTCCTCAGCTTAGCAAGTCTTTCATTGTTAATTTATTTCTATTTTTATTGTTAATTTGCTATCCATCATTAATTTGTTAATTAGCAACTTAAAGGTTAGAAGTTTCTGGATTTAACACCACATATCATAGCTTCAGTGAGTTTTATTTATAGAGTCTAAAGTATTAATTAAGAGTTTGATTTGACCTGAAGCGAACACATTATTTTGAAAAGGTATCGCTCTCTCCTAAATTCAATGCTAGAATGGTATCACACATGAATATGGATATCATTTAATGCTGATGTTAACACATAGTCTAATTAAAATTATAAAAATAGTTTAGAATATAAATAATTAAGCTAACTATCATGTGGGCATTTGAAGTATTTGTGTTTCTGGATGCTTTTCTCCTTGACAACATAACAGTGCAATCTTCCACATCTGTTCTGTTAAAGTGAAAATTATTCAGTGAGCAAATAGTATGTTACATTTACATTCTTTAAAAACGTCTTCAGAAACATGGCTATATTACCTTAGGACTAAATCCTATTGAGCTGAGTGGAACTTACTACTTAATAAACAAATACAAATCATGCTGTAAGTGGATGAATTTGTCAATCATAGTCTGGGTACCATAATGGCTTGCCACCAAGCCAGAGGAATAGACAGCACTTAATAGATAGCATTTTTTATTTTGACAAAGGGAGCCTTGACTCTAGAATCCTTGCAGAGTGCTATTGGACTTGATTTTTGATTTGGCATTCTTAAAAATACTAAATAGTTAAGGATGCTAAAAATATTAAGTCAAATGCAAACAACACGAAGACTTCAGTGGATTTCACAGGATGTGAATGAAACATGCACTCAGTTCTGCTATTAAAATCAATGGCACTTGAAAAGGGTTTTATTTTGATTTGCAACCTTTTTGTGTTTACAGTTTTATTGCATTCTGAGAATCCACTACCTTACTGTTAGAGGTGCATTATCTTCTATATTGGGTATATCAATAAGGGGTGTACATGTTACTGCACATTTGAATTAAGATCAATACATGTATTGAAAGGCTGAGTTGGATAACAAGTTGTTTAGTGTCTTTTTTGGGAAAAGGAGTGCTATTGTAACATAACTGATAAAAAGTTACTGAAATAATACAATAATGAAGCCATTAGAGAGGAATGGGTAATCAACAATTATCTGCTTTTCTTGGTGCATGAGTGGTATGCCTAGTTACAGTAACTACACTATATTGGTAAGCTTGGGATCTTTATTAAATACAAAGGTGGGGATCATTTTATCCAATTTCCGGAATGTTACATAAGATGAGTACTTCACAGCAGGGCCAATATTTGCTATGGTGTCTGATTAAGGATGCCAGTCTCCAGGTGCACCCTGGAGATCTCCCAAAATTACATCTCATCTCCAAACTATGGAGATTAATTCCTCTGGAGGAGATGGATGCTTGGAGGGTGGATTCTATGGCAGTGATGGCGAACCTTTGGCACTCCAGATGTTATGGACTACATTCCCCATCAGCCCCTGCCAGCATGGCCAATTGGTACCTGCCCTTCCCAGGCTCCATTCCCAAATCTCCAGGATCTGACCACCCTGCCCCCATTCCCCACTAGTGGCTGGGGGTGAGGGAAAAGACCTAGTAACCCAATATCTGGTTATCTGCTTGTATCACAGATACAATTCTAGTCACTTTAGATTTCTCATGTGACTCATATTGTTTATTTACTTTATGTGATATATTGGTGTTGCTTTAAAAACAACTCCCAGAGGCTCTCTAGAATGGAGAGGCTCAGGCTTTGTGACCATAACTGGAGAAGGAGTCACAGTTACTGAAGTCTACATGTGGCCTGGTTAGTTGGTTGGCTGTTGTGTTCCAGTAAACACAGTTCTTAACCACTATTTCCTCCAAAACAAATACTTTTCCTCCATAGGCATAACATTTTATAGACCACCTTTCTCACTGAGACTCAAGGAAGACTACACAGTAAACAAATAAAAAGCATTCAAATGCTATGAGGAGTTTAATAAGCAATGCAATAGAACTGAGATTACAAACCTTAGAAACAATGAAGACAAGTATCAAACGTATGTCAAACGATGTAGAAAATGGAGTTACAAAAATAGAAAATAATTCAGTAAGAGCAGGATAACTTTCACCATACATAGAAGCATAAACTATAAATTTCACAACACATAGAGGTTCTTTTTATAAACATTGAAATAGTCCAAGGGGAATGGCATAATCTCTTTTAAGCTTAAAACATGAACCTCATGGGGATGCCTCCTCTGATATAGTTCACCACAATTGTCTTATGAAAAAGTGAAAATGTATTAGTCTTTGTGTTAGTTCAGTTGATAAAATGAGTAGAACACTCATTCTGTGGTGACACCCAGCTTTCAGAATTTCCCTGCAGATCCATTAAGCAACATCTCTGATTGTGCTTAATATGAAAGATATTTTTCTATGCTAGAACTTTATCCAAGTATTAATGTTGCCATATTCTCGGATTTTTTTTTCTGTCTTGTTTTAAAAATATGTTTTATGTCAGTTCTGTTAGTTTTTTGAGCTACACCTCTTTTTTGCAGGGTTTTTTTTAAAAAAACCCCAAAGGGTTTCATCCAAAGATGAAATAAATACATTAAATGTATAAAATAACTTTTTGGGAGGAACAGGTAGCCTATTAATTCCACCTGTTCTGCTATTTTGGTCAGGTTGTTCAGTGTAGAAGCTTCAGTAGAAGCATTTAATAGGTTGGTTGTCATCCAGTAGTAAAGACAACTTATGGGTAGAACAAAATAGCTGTTTACTGAAATCGTACCAACCATCAAAGATACAAGGATACATAAATATGCAATTTTACCATGTAGAACTCAGTTTTTAAAAGTTGTTCAGATTCATGTACAAAGTCATTGTTTTCTTAAAATCTTTTGTGTGTATTTTAGTCTACTCATGTAGTACTTCAGCTTTTTTGTACTTTGTTTCTATTATGTTGCATTTGTCAACATTAAAATTGGGTTTCTTCTTGTCAACCTAGTTACACTGCAGAACTGAATTCATTTACATTTGACTTACTGCTTGCAATGTGTGCAGTATTTTTCCCAATTTTATATCATCAGCAACTTTAACAATCTAGGTCAGTTATAAAAAGGAAGAAACAGCAAAAGCAGAAGCTCTGGTAAAGATGACCTTAATAAGACCCCACTATTTTTCTTTATTTCATTTTTTAAAAAATTGAAAAATGTTTTATCTTCTCTGGTTAAGGATAGTAATAAAGAATCTGGAAATGTAGCTTTTATCCCTGAAAAATTAATCACTTTATATCTGTATTTAAGCTTTTAGAATAGGGATGATCATTGCCTTATTTGGAAAAGAAACTAGCAACCTTTGAAAGGAAGGACAAATTATATACATAGAAGGACAAACTATATACAGAATGCATAGCTAGTTCTTTTATAGTTCTCTCTACTTTTTTAGTATATTGAACCATCATACATAAGCCATATTCACTTCCTCCCCTTATTAACCTACTGTTCTGCCTTGACTTTTAGTCCACATATTGTTAGCAACTGTTCACTCATGCAGCTTAGGCAGCTGGCTGTTTTTAGCAGAAGGCCATTTTCTGACTGCATAGTCATTTGCAGCCAGATGTGCAGAGTCTACTGAAATAAGCATAGACACGGCTTGGATTGAAATAGGTCCGCAGCCCTTTTTATTAAAACAATGCTTAAAGAAGCTGGGCGATCAAAAGGAGCCCACCTTCCTGCTGATCAGCCTTCCTGGCTGATCCAGCCTTTCCCCCCATCACTTAGGGAGGACAGAGGTTTTGGGCCACAGGGCATCCGCCCCATTCCCTGTGGCCCTGCCAGATGGGACATTGGGCTCGCCAGCAGAGGCCCTTATAGGCATGCTCCCCATTTCCAGCCTCTTATGGAGGCCTTCCTAGGCGAAGTGGTCTGGCCTGCAAGCTTGGTCCTCCCCCAAAATGATGCGCTCCTCTGCCCAAACCGCCCCCAAAGGGCTGCGTCGGATAAGCTAAAAGAATCCCATCCCTTTTGGGAGGGCGGGTGGGTCAGTTTGCCTCGATGCATCGAAAAAGAGGCTGAGGCCACCGCATGCTGCCTTATATGGGCAGCTTGCTCCACCCAAATGCCCGTGCGCGTGAGCATGCTATTGCCAGGTGGTGAGGCCGGCCGTTCAGCTGCCCAAGGACACACATGCTCCCTTTTTGGAACGCTTACCGCGTGCCCTGCCCCCTGTTGCAATTATGGGCCTAGCTGACTCTGGTGCCATTATTTCTGTTAGTGCTGGTGAAAGAATAGCATGGTTACTCTTCTGGTTGTCAGACTACTTTAAATTCTTTCAATCTCACCTGTAACATTTAAAACCATATAAACCCAAAGGTTTGTGATGGATACCATCTATACGGTGTAGTTTCATCTTATTACAAGGTTTTCTTTACTCTTGGGCAACCTCTGTTTTCTTGCATTTCTCTTTCTGCTGGACAAAACATACTGCCACATGATTTCAGGGCCTAGGTGTAAGTTTACTGGTTTGATCAGTTTGCATTTGGACTGCCAGGTCTCCTGCTTGGGAATCCCTTTTGCCCATCAGCACTCTTATCAGCCAATGGGGGGAGGGGATAAAAATTTAACATTTACTGCAACACTAGTACACCACTTAACTGCAACACTAGTACACCACTTCTGGGGGGGGCACAGAGGTTTACTGTAGAGTTTTTGATGATTCTTCAGGAGGCATGATGTCACAGATATTCCCTAGAGGCGACATAACACCATTGCTCTGATGCACCCTCATTGTCCGTCCTCCCCAGACTCCCTAGTTTGCATTGAGTGGTTGATGTTTGGGGCTTTAGTTTGGGGCTCTTTAGTTTGGAGAGGAGACGTCTGAGGGGGGATATGATTGAAGTCTACAAAATTATGCATGGGGTAGAAAATGTTGACAGAGAGAAATTTTTCTCTTTCTCACAATACTAGAACCAGGGGGCATTCATTGAAAATGCTGGGGGGAAGAATTAGGACTAATAAAAGGAAACACTTCTTCATGCAACGTGTGATTGGTGTTTGGAATATGCTGCCACAGGAGGTGGTGATGGCCACTTACCTGGATAGCTTTAAAAGGGGCTTGGACAGATTTATGGAGGAGAAGTCGATTTATGGCTACCAATCTTGATCTTCCTTGATCTGAGATTGCAAATGCCTTAACAGACCAGGTGATCGGGAGCAACAGCCGCAGAAGGCCATTGCGTTCACATCCTACATGTGAGCTCCCAAAGGCACCTGGTGGGCCACTGCGAGTAGCAGAGAGCTGGACTAGATGGACTTTGGTCTGATCCAGCTGGCTTGTTCTTATGTTCTTATGTTCTTATGATGTATTTTCATTTTGGTATTAATGTTATTTTAAGTCAATAAAACAATTTTAAGTTCATCTAACAATGAATATCTAAGTGTTCTGGCTTAAATAACAAACGAAGAAGCATTTTAAAAAGAACTGTTTTTGCTCTCCCCCCCCCCCATAGCACAGAAAAATTGTTTTCAGCAAAAATGCTTCTTTTATCTGCCATTTTGTGCTACTGCAAGGATCCTCTGTATGGCCCACCATTTGCTGAGTAATTCCCATGATTTCATCAGTTGCCATCATGGCCACCCTTTCAGTGTTTAATGTACACAAATAAAGTTCTTTTCGCTGGCAATTTCATGCAAGTCTCATTTTCACATTTTTAAGTTTTCAGTTAGGTCTCTTTGAAACTGTGACACAGCTTCAATGCACCTCATTAAAAACAAAAACAAAAACGGAAAATTGATATGAGTCCGGGATAGTTGTTGAGTTGTTCCCATTGTATTGATTCTACCATAAAGCTTTGGGAAGCGTAGACATATTGATCATATGCATCACTAGCCTTGTGAAGTGAAAACACGGTTCACATCCGTGTTCTGGTTAGCTCAGTGGGCATACATTAAGTTGTATGGTGTTTGGGTTCATAGTGCTTTAAATTTAAGTGTTTATATTGATACGCATCATTTCTTTAGTCTTCTCATTTATTGAGAAACAAAAAAAGTTACACCAGAGAATTCATGTAAAACTTTATTAAAATTAGACATCTTTTTTGCTATGAGCCTATTATGGAATATTCTTAATTTGGTAATGTATCATTGCACTGGACTTTATATTTTTATCGTAGTATATGGAAGCAGTGACAAAGGGAGGGGGAACTGCACCTGGGGCATGAGCTGCCTGAGCTCCCCCTCCCGCCCCACCCCCTCCTGCCCCAAAATGTCCCACCGCTGACACACCCCGGCCCTGCCCTGACACATGATGGCAACAGCGGCACCTGGAACAAGCCACCCCAGATGTCCCCATTGCCGCTATGTATCTGTATGGAAGTAAGCTAGGAGTGAGACCAACTGCATGGGTCAGTTTCTATTTGTGGTGACAAAAGATGAAACACGAGTTTATCTTCATTGCTGTCTTTTGAATATAAGCACTCTCTTTAAAAAGGAAAAAAAGAAGAAAAGTATCATTCTATGTTAACAAACATACTCCCAACTATGTTTGTTCAGAAACCAGTCATACTGATTTCAGTGTGGCTTACTTCCATGTTAGTATCTTTGGCGTTATAGTTATTGGATGCAGAAAAACAAACACATTTTATTTTTTCATTTGTTATTTAAGTCAGAATGCTTAGATATTTATAGTTTGATGAATCACAAGGCAAAAAGAACTTTATTCATGTACTTTAAACATTAAACAAGTGGCTGGCCGCAATGTCATCTGAGGAAACATCCATGGGAATCACTCTGTAAATGTGGGTTGGCACAGAGAATCCCTGAAGCAGCAGAAAATGGTGGGCACCAGCTGCAGAGAAAACAAAAGTGGAAGCCTTAAACTCAGACAGAAAAAACAAAATGTCGCCTGTTTTCTGCACAGCAAGCAGGAAACGTTTTCAAAATGGTTTCAGGGGGAAAAGTCACTAATTTAGCTTTTTCAGAAAAAATCATTTTGAGCATAAATAACATGTTTTGAAAACTTTTTTGGAGGGAAAACCTGATGAATTCTACCCTAAACCATTTCTATTTCCATCCTAAAAACATTTTATTTGTGTTGCACAGAATGGGCCAATTTCTGCACCTTATGTCCTTTTTTTTTTTTGCTATTAAGTCAAAGCTGACAAGTGATCCTATAGGATTTTTGGGGGGAAGAGAGTTCAGAGATGTCTTGCCATTGCCTGCCTACATGTCATAATCCTGGAATTCCTTAAAAGTCTCCCATCCAAATACTTGTCAGCAATGATGGGATTCAAATAATTTTACAACTGGTTCCGGTGGTGGGATTCAAATAATTTAACAACTGGTTGTTTACAAGCACCATTTTAACAACCGGTTCTGCCGATGTGGTGCGAACCTGCTGAATCCCATTGCTGCTTGTCAGGTCCAAATGTGCTTAGCTTCTGAGATCTGACAAGATCAAGCTAGCCTAGGGATATCCAGGTCAGGGCTTCTTATGTGCTATTTGCAAGTTATAATTACATAGCAGTTAGCAGGCCATGGGAACATAGCAGATGAGCCCCCTAATCCATTTGGTTACATTCATATTCATTTGTACTAAAAGTATCAGGAAGGATTTCTGTGCTGAGTTTGTGAAAACCACATTTCTTATTCCTAATAATCATTCTAATATTGTCAGTGAGCCATCCAGATGTAAGCCCATCTACATAGAAGAATAATTGAATTTGATAACCTATTGTATCTGTTGAAGATTCTGCTGGCAGTTTTAATATAGATTGAACTCTTTACAAGTTTTCTTTTTTACTTTGGTTCAGCATGTTGAAACTGAGATTCAAGATTTCTACATGGACTCATAAATGCAACATAAGATATAAAACAAAAATCATATTAAAATCTATGTCTGGTACAATTGTGTCATGGTCTTGCAAGTGCATGAAAATAATTTTGAAGATATACTTTAAAGCCAATTAGGGTGTCATCTGTACATTTCCCACCCTTTCCTCCCTAGCAGGAAGCTGACATTAATTAACACATACTCAGCAAACTGCTGGAGGGAAAAGAAATGATACGTAGGTTAGCCCCTATTTGTGTACAGATCCAGTGTCTGGTAGTTGATGCATTCAAAACAGACATTGTGTTACCCTGTATCACAACTTACAAAGAGATTTCTTTCTTATTTTCAGCTTCTACTCGGAGAAGGGTATGCAGACCTGACTGGGAGGATTGCAAAAACCCAAGGGGAACTTGGATTGTCAACAGAGGGGATAATTTTGAGCTTCTGATCTTGACCCTTTCACTTTTTCAAAGATTATAGATTATATTTTGACTTTAAGTGTGTATATTTAGAGTATACGTGACAACAATGACTATAAACAATGAACTGACAAAATAAAAGCTTACTATGAAGAAATATATTCTTGGAAGACAACCCTTAAAAGTTTCATAAAAGGGTTTTTAAAAATTCATGTGTGTAACTTTAGCTCATATGTGAACTTTAAACATTTCTCTTTCTTGACAGTTTCCAACCATGATCAGCTTGGTGGGCAGCTGGGAAGAGGTCGCATTGGTGGACACAGTAGCAGCAGGCTATGATAGCAAAAGCCTTTGCAGACCTTGGAAATGGAACAGGCCTGGGAGATGGGCTGAAGGGACTGCTGGCTGGGAGCCCGGAGGGTGGGTGAGGTTCAGGGGTCAAACCCCCCTGAGTCCTGTGGCCCTGTGCGTAGCTGGGGGGGGGGTGCCCGGAGAACGTCTGTCTCCAGGCACCATTTTCCCACCATACACCTCTGCTTTATCTGTTGGATGCTGGCTTCTTGTAGGTATAGTAGTTCTTACATAGAGATAAAATGTTATCATATCTTTATTGTATGAATGAATAAACATAATTGTAAAAAAGGTGTTAATTTAATTGCTTGATGGCTATAACCAATTAAGGTGTTTGTTTTAGAATTTTTTGGCATTAAACTTGCTCTTTAAAAACGTGAGTACAAGAGATATTTTATTAGATACAGAACATATGGCACCTTCTGTTAAACATGTTCTTGTATTGTATTTTGTATAGCCATTGTTTTTTGATAACAAATGCTTGGCACAACAATATTTTATAAGATGGCATTTGTATGAAGAAGTATTTTTGATGGAAATTAAAACAATTTCCATCTCATACTTTTCAGTCTCATTCCACCCACCTAGCCCCTTTCCACTGGAAGAAATTTGCACAGGCACTTACTTAGCTTTTGGCTTAGATTTTCTTTAGGCATTCATGGTTTCAAGAACATACCCAACATGTTCTAATGCTGAATGAATGCATATGAGTATTCATCTCCATATCATGTTAGAAAGAGGGATAAATCTTAGGAAAACAAGTATGACAAAAATCCTCAAGCAGTTTATACTTAGCATTACTAAATCATTTAGTTGTGTTTTTTTCTCTTCAACCCTAAAAATTCTTATGAGATGTCATTAGTCTGGTGCAACTTATAATGGAAAAATCAATGCAGTAAGAAAATTAAATTTTACTGAGAGCCTTTAGGCAAAGTGCAAAGTTAAAAATGCATCTTAGTTTCCCTTGTGGTTCACAGGAAAGGAAAGAAATGAAATCTGGGTTAGCTGTCAGGACGCAACAGTTTTTTTAGAAGCTGGCTAGACAGCCTGTGAACTAAATTCTCATTATGCTTTTTTCTCTTTGATTACTTAATAATGTGAAAATAAGCACCTTAATTCAATCATTTGAAAGGTCAGAAGCTTCCCCTGTCTGTTGAAAATTGGTGAGCAGATTCTTCATTCCATGAACAGGATTTTGCTGAAACAAAACTTTTTCTTTAGATTTTTCATCGAAATCAAATATGAGTCCAGTGACATGTATAAAACTAATTCACTTTATTTCCAGTATTGTCTTTTGTAAATCAGACTTCATGCTGGAATAAATCTTATTAGTCTTATAGGTGCCACTGTACTCCTATTTTGTTTTGCTACTACCAGTTAATGTGATAATCTGTCTGATTTTTCATTTGTGGTGATCTGAAGCCTCAGACAGTGAGCATAGAGAAGATGAATTGGAATATGGTATTCATGGCATACTTAGGAAAAAAGTAAGTAAAAACAGTAATCTACCTGTTGTGGAGATAAAACATTTTTGCACTTAGGCAGTTATCATGTCAGTTAAAGAAAATGTGCACAAGAGAGATATTGTGCTGTCCAACCAAATTCAAACAGCTGTGAAGAAAAAATCCAATCTTCCTAGATGGTATCTTGCAAAATGAGCAAAATGTGCAAGTTGCATAGGATGTAAAAATAGACTTAACATGTAATGTATATTTAACTCAAATGGAACAATGTGCTGGATACGAAGAACAGTTAAATAAATTATTAGATCATTATTACAAGTAGGCTTGTCAAGTGCTCACTTTGGGCAGACAATCTTCCATGACAATCTTCCACCTGCACTTTTCTTTTGGACTGGCAGGAGAAACAATGGGGAAATGACAATGGGTTATATAGGGTTGTACGTTCTGGAATTTCTGGACCATGAAAATCACCGTTTTGGGTCATTGTCATGATTTTCCAGAATGGTTACACAAATATGGGATTTTTAGGCAAGAAACACCTGTTAGCAATCAGACCTATCCTTCCATTAAGGGCTTCTTGAAGGCAAGGAGGTCTCTAAAACTGGTATCAGAGTAGGACATTGAGTCCCCAAACTGGATTTCCCTTATAGTTTAGGAACTATTTTGTTTCAAGCCTGGTCAAGAAGGGATGGCAGCTGATCTTAGCTTAATTGTCCAGTCAGACCCGATTGTGTCATCTGGAAGAGGAAGAGGAAGAGTTTGGATTTATATCCTCCCTTTCTCTCCTGTAGGAGACTCAAAGGAGCTTACAATCCCCTTGCCCTTCCCCCCTCACAACAAACACCCTGTGAGGTGGGTGGGGCTGAGAGAGCTCTGAAAAGCTGTGATGAGCCCAAGATTACCCAGCTGGCATGTGTGGGAGTGCACAGGCTAATCTGAATTCCCCAGATAAGCCTCCACAGATCAAGTGGCAGAGCGGGGAATCAAACCCGTTCCTCCAGATTAGAATGCACCTGCTCTTAATCACTGTTTCTCCTTAAAGTGATTTAATCAGTACTTCAAGCAGACCATAACTCCTCCTATTTCTATTCATCCATCTAATCAATCAACACTCTTTTGATCTCAGTTACCCTTTCTTGCTCAAGTTTCTTGCTTAGTCTCCAAATTAATTTTCACAACGGTCAAGGAGACATATTGTCATGTCATTGGACCAACACATTTTGTGTTACTAAATAACCATGATATGCACAGTTAGAGATTTTATCAAACCTGGAGAAGAAGAAGAGTTGGATTTATGCCCCCCCTTTCTCTCCTGTAGGAGACTCAAAGGGGCTTGCAATCTCCTTGCCCAAAGTCACCCAGCTGACGTGTGTTGGAAGTGTACAGGCTAATCTGAATTCCACACATAAACCTCCATAGCTCAAGCGGAAGAGTGGGGAATCAAACCCAGTTCCTCCAGATTAGAGTACACCTGCTTTTAACGACTACACCAGTGCTGCCAGGCTCATGCTTCTACTTGCCATAGAAAAAAATTCACTGGAGACCAAGCCATTCTTTCTGCCTGACCAATCTTACAGGTTTGCTGTGAAAAGAAAACATAGGAAGAATGAGCCATTTACACTGCTCTGAGCTCCTATGCAGAAATGTGGTGTATGAATGCAATAAATGTGATATATGGCATGGAGTTGCTTCCTTCAATATCAGCAGCATGTCATTTTTTTGTTCTAGCTTTATTACCCTTTATGTAAGTGATGCTCTAAATCAAGGAGAAATACATGGAGAAATCAATGCATCTCAACTTTTTGCTGGCAGCATGTGAACTTTGACAGCTGACAAGCATTTGAAGATCAAAGTTCTGTGTATGGTTGCAATCAGACAGACAGATTCTGTACTTGGACATTTGACCAACATGAACAAATGAAAAGGGGCTAGCCACAAACAATCATAATTAACAAACAGTTCCATCAGAGACCTTAGACCATCAAATTCTGCCCACAATCTAAAGGAACTTGGTCACTGAGTGTGAAATATTAGGAACTTTATTTGCCAGCAGAAAATGGACTAATAAATCATTAAGGCAACTGCAATAACAAAGATAACCAAAGTGCCAGAACAACAGAGGCAATATAATTGCAATCTAAATGTTGAGATGTGTTGATTTCTCTGTGTAAACTATGGTATTAACATGGATAGTTCTCAGTCAATACTGTGATTAGAAGCTAGCATGGATTTACTGAAAAGGACAACCCACATGTGCTGAGTCATGAGACTAGGCCTGAATCACAATTGTATGTGGCCATCTTAAGATGCTTACTTATATGTCTTCTCTCTGCATACTTTGCTTTGAAACCACTTTTTTTAATCTCAAGGGGAGTATAGTGACAGGGTGGTTACCTGATAGGTGGTCCGAGAAAGTGCAGAAAAGCTTGCTTTTAATTAAGCATGAGTTCTATACAATCTGGATGTTCTCAAATATATACAAAATAACTATGATGTGTTCTAATTGTATTTACAGAAGAATTAGATCATGATGGGGTGTCAGAGTGTGTATGTATAGATATGTGTGTGTGTATCTATATCTATCTTATTCATCTATCTGTTTTGAAGTTTATAAATAGGGAAAACGATTTCAGAGGATCTTTTTCTCAGATATTTGATTTCTGTTTTTAAAGGATATACTTTTTTGAGATTTACATTGTAAAGCATATACATTGTATTCTTGAGCATATTGTATTCATTGAGCATATAAAATGTACCCAGCAGCACTTCCAGCCTGCAGGGCTAAGCTAATGGAAGGTATGCCCAGTGGTGGGATTCAGCAGGTTCGCACCACTTTGGCAGAACCAGTTGTTAAAATGGTGCTTGTAAACAACCAGTTGTTAAATTATTTGAATCCCACCACCGGAACTGGTTGTTAAATTATTTGAATCCCACCACCGGAACTGGTTGTTAAATTATTTGAATCCCACCACTGGGCACGCCCATTTGTTTCCCAGTGTAGGCTGTGCAGTTAGCAGCTTCAGGTTGCGAAATACCTGGAGATTTTGGGGATGGAGCCTGAGGAGGGCAAAATTTGGTCAGGAGAGGGACTTCTATGGGATATAATGCCATGAAGTCCACCTTCCAAGGAAGCCATTTTCTACAAGGAACCTGAATGCAGTTACCTGGGGATCAGTTGTAATACAGGAAATCTCCACCCACCACCTGGCAATTGGCAACCCTGTTAGCAGCCAATCCCCCACAATGCCCCCCAGTAATAGATTGAAGGCAGCTTTTACATACTGGTAAAATTGTATGTGAGTTCAACACACACACACCTTTTTGTAAAGTCAAAAAGGTATAATCTCCCATTTAAGTATATCTGATATATTTCTTTTAAGGTGTGTAGCCACAACTATACATATTTATTTTAAAAATCCCCTGAATTAAACTGAACATATTTCCAAGTATACTTGCTGCGTCAGCTGTTTACCAACTGTTATTTATTTTCTATCTGATTTGCTGATCAAATTTCTTGTTGTATCAGGAGTATTAAAGGAAAAATGAATCTTGGTTGCTTATCTAGCTTTTTGAGTTGTGTCCCAGGTTGTCTGTATCTGGATTGTTTTATAGTATGATATATAATTATGTGATTCCTCCAGTGGGTGCAATCCTCATGCAGTACGCAGTTGAAATCTAATGATATTTTCAGATGTCCCCTTTCCATATTCAATGTCAGCAAATGTGCAAAACATTTGGATGTGATTTCATTGTGCAAATGTTCTATTTCCTTTAATTGGGCCCATGAATGTTGAGATGGAAGATAGCATGGAGGCAAAATTATGGGTGTGTGGCAGTATAATAATCTCTTGTACTTGAAGGTTTTACTGACTTGCATAAAAATAGTTAATTGTTTCATTCCTTTATCCAAATTAAAAATGGCTGTTTTATCAAAATTTTAAAACTTAAAGCAACCATGAGAAGATATAAATAGATAACAAATATCTGACATATGTAGCTGTTCATTCCCTAATGGCCTTCACCAACATTGACTTCATCCTATGTGAAATCATATGCATTAATATGACATTAATTTTTCTTCAAAGGAAGATAGTTTTGTTGAGAATATAAGTCTATAATTTCGTATGAAATCTTTCACATGTCATGTAACTTAAAAAATGGATCCTCAGAGCTGTATTTTAATTAGATCCTGTGAATAGAGCAGTGTATTCAGACATAGTAAGTAATGATAAAAGGCATGGTATAGTGTGTGTCCTAGATTTTGCTAGTAATTGTTAAATTGCTGTACTTAGCAGAATGCAGTGACAACTAGGGGAGCGATTATTGAACCAAAGATGTTAGTTCTTTGATTAGATGATGACTCCTTGATGAATCTAAATAGTGGAGCAGAGGCAGATATCTGTGTGCATGAACCTTGCTTTTCAGTTTGAGTCTTTGTTCAGATAGTTTACACTGTACAACATTATTAGACTTTATGAAAAAACTACCAGGCAGTGGTTCACAGCTATTTTAAGAACAAGCTGCTAGATTTTACAACAGTACACTAGTACTGATCAAGTGTATAGTATGAGTTAATTACTTTGACTTTTGTTTGTGGTATTTATATTTTGCTTTAGAGATGTACTGAAAAAATGACTTCAGGATATATATTTTTTAATTTTCATCCAGACTTTCAGTGTTGATTATTAGACAATATACATAGTATGGTGATAAAATATCTTCAAGATACCAACTCTAGTTCTTTTACTGAACTGAAATAAAACCAGTTAATTTTTTTCTGTCTGTGTCTGTTTTGTACTTGCTGCCTTGGAGAGACTCTGTTCCAACTTCAGCATGCAAATATGAATGGACAAGCTGGGCCCATGAGAAATGTGTGTGGAAATTCTTTCAATGATCCCTGCTTTCTCCTCTGGGTTCTTACAACAAACTCTCATCTCTCCATCACCCTCTTCCCACTGTATCTTCCTCTTACCTCTTTCCTTCCTCAACTTTCTTTTTGTACCTCTATCACTACCATTTAGGGTTGCCAACCTTCATATGGGGTCTGGATATCTTTCAGAATTACAACTGATCTCCAGTTTTCAGATATCTAGTTTCCCTGGAGAAAATGTTGTCTTTGCGGGGTGAAGGCTCATAGAATTAGAGCCTGCTGAGGTCCTACCCTAGGTTCCACATCCAAATCTGCAGGAATTTCTTAACCTAAATTTGACAACCCTACCACCATTGTGTCTGCATCCTCCTCTGCCTATTTTCCACCAGGAAGGAAATAACAGTGAGAACAAAGCAGTGACTGGCAGCCTGAACCTGACTAGTACTACACATTTAGTCAGCCCAAACATGATCAGCCTTTGGTACCCATCTCCTTTGGCTGCCATTTTCTCCTTTACCTATCCAGCTACTATGCCTACTAACTTTGGATCCTGTCGGCTACCACAATGGCTGCTAGCCCCCTGCCAGCCCCAGATTTCACCACCATTGCTTCTCTCTCCCAGCCTCCTCCTCTCTTCCCCACTGTCTGATTTATACCACTCCCTTGTCCTCTGTTCTCCCAGTGTCTCCACGGCCACCATTGCCTGACTGCCCACCTACTCCTCTTTGTGACCAGCCACTTTCTCCATTATTTCTCCATTGTTTTGTTAGCTGGTTGCCAATACGGCTGCCACAATCTCCCTCCCCCAGTCACCACTGCCACCAGCAAGCAGCTTTTTTCTAATGCTGATAGGCAGCTTCCCTAATGATGATAATGTTATGTAAGTTGTGTTGCACAGGTGCAGACACTGTTTTTCTGGTCTATGACTTTTAAAAAGTCCATGATTTTTCTTTTAAAGTTTTAGAATTTTTCTGAAAATATTGAAATTTCTTGAGTATACAGAAATTACCCTTGCCTGCCTGTGGTGCCATTTTTTTAAAAAAAATCCACTTGGGGACCAGGTTCAGAACTAGATATGACAAGTAGTAGAATATTAACTCAAAATTAGAATTACAGTTCAATGCTAAGAAAAGTGTCTTTGATTAGGATTTCACAGGTTGTGACTAAAAATTGACTCGCCTTGTGTAAAACTTATCTAAGTAGATCTTCAAAGCTTTACAAAGAATTCAATATTTCCTACAGATACTGTCTGTTTTTTATTTGCCTAATTATCAGCCTACAACAACTAATATTGTTATAACTTTGTGCACATACATGCTATTTTTACAGAAGCTTTCAGATTTTCATAGTTGATAACAGTTCTGAAACTATTTCACTTCCACTGTAGTGTGAATGTGCCTTGTCAACAATTAATGTTCCTGTAGCTTTCAATAGATTTCATGAATAATTTTCTTCTTGGATTGTTCAATCAGTAAATCTTTACTACAGTCACAGACCAGCATAAGGTAAATAAAGTAAAGGATAAGACATAATACAGGGTAAGACATAGTAAAACAGTAGATATGTATCTAAAAGAAATAAAAGCAAAACCTGCTGGTAAGAGGAAGTTGGGGTGCAAAAGGTATGGCACATTGAATGTTATGTCAGGGATACTTTCTGTGGGCAGCATGGAAATATAAAATTGTGCAGTTTGGCCTGGGAAGCTTTACAGCATAGGTGAAATAAAAAGACCATATATCTATTTTATAATAGTGACAGTGGAGAAGCACATATTCTATTGTTTCTGCGTGCCCAGAACCACAGGGACATTTTCTCTCTCGATAAGGGTTCTTTCTGTATTGGTCTTCAGGACAGCTGAAGGAATGGTGTTCACCCACCCCTCATATCCCGCTTTGCTGAAATATGGAATGCATATTATTTTGCTGTAAAACTAGATTATAAAACTAGATTATAAAACTTCTCATATTAGTATGTGTGTGTGTGAGTAGCAGAGTGTCCCAAACCTAAAAGCAGGCCTAAGGCAATAGGTCTGTTTGCAAGATTAGATCAGTGAATGAGTTACTCCAGTCAATAGAAGCTGGAAGCCTCATGAACCATGGACATGCATCTTGATTACCACACCCCGCTAAGCTGTTGTGACACAATGGATCCCAGAGAACTCCCTGATACTAGACATTATATTTAATCTGCTTTTGAGAAACCATTTCCTCAACAATTGCTCCTTCCCTGCATCTCCTCTACCTCTAGATACAATCTCCCTAACAATCAATCCCTTCTTGATCCAATCAAAGTCTCAGCCAAATTGAATACCTGGCCAGAGTCTTTTAGAAGTCTCTCTGTTCAAAAGCCAATCAAGGCTTTCCTGATGTAATCAAGGAATAATTGACTTTATTATCCTGGGAAGTAGAAACAATAGATAGAGCTATTAATTAGCTCAAGCCAGAAATCCCAACAGATGCAGGAAAACGAAACTGAAACTTACTAGTTCCTGCCCCTACCTGCGCTAAGGGGTATAAAAGTACTGTGCACCCTAGCCTCAGTGCTCTTTACTGGCTAAACCTCTCTTGGTCTAGTTGGTTTGAGTCACGCTATATCGTCCTTTGCCTGGATTTCTATGCTGGCATAGGAATTCTTGCCTTCTCCAAGATCTTCTCTGCAGAATTTAGGTAACGTATAAGTCCCCTGCTCCCTCTCCCAACTCTTATGATCCAAACCTATCCCTCTCCTCCCTTTTTATATCACTTAGGAACTGTGTGTATGCTTCTCCATGCCTCACTGTATGAATGTTTGCACCAAAAATATTTAAACTATAATTCGGTCTCTTTGTATTCTCTGTGGAACATTTCAAAAGCCAATTCTGGTATAGCTGTCTAAAATATCCCACCTAGCCTGCCTCTCACACTGCCAAGCTGAGTTATTCTAACTGTTAAGCTAGGTAACAATCGTCTGGCACCATGGAATCATGAAGTTGGAAGAGATCCGAAGGGTGATCAAATCCAACCCCCGGCAATGCAGGAACATAATCAAAGCACTCCTGACAGATGGCCATCCATCCAGCCTCTCCTTAAAAACCTCCAAAGGAGACTCCACCACACTCCGATGTAGTGCATTCCACTGTTGAACAGCCCTTACTGTCAGGAAGTTTTTCTTGATGTTTAGGTGGAATCTCTTTTCCTTCACCTTGAACCCATTACTCCTGGTCCTAGATTCTGGAGCTGCAGAAAACAAGCTTGCTCCATCACCAACATGCTCCAGAGGGAATGCAATTTCCGTAGACTAGTAATAATTATATTTTATACATCTATGTATTCTTTTATCAGAAATTCTGAAAAACTTTAGAAACATTAACTCTTAAAAATGTGACTATAAAGAACAGATAAAATGTTTCTTATTCTACAGATTGGTGAAAAGTAACATGGAACCAGTTATCCTACATCTCTGAAATTGCTCGATAGCTAAAAATAGTGTGTGGGTACTGATTCAGGATTAATAGTAAAGTCTGAAAATGTTTATTAAAAATCAATAGTAGAGTTTCCAGTTTCATATACTGAAAATATCTGTGGTAGGAAATAAGATTTCTTTTCTATTGTATTTTATAGTGTATGTTGGGATGTAGTGACGTTATCACTTCAGTTCTGTGCACACTAGCTCTCAGTTTGCTTCTGGGCCCAATTCAAGGTGCTAATATTGACCTGTAAAATCCTGTATAGCTTGGAGTCAGCATACATGAAGGATCACCTACTCCCACAAGAACATACCTGTCTGTTTGGGTCAGTGTCAGAGGCCATGGTTTAAGTGCTACAACCATCTAAGGCTAGATAAGTGGAAACCCAACGAAGAGATTTTCTGTGTTTCTGCAATGAAACCATGGAGTCCCCCCCCCCACAGGAGATTTGTCGGACTCCCTCTATTGTTGATTTCTGCAGAGCTGTGGGGTGCTTGGATGCCAGCATTTTTGCACTCTCCACCAATAGGGTTGCTCCTTATGCTCGTAGAGGAGGTAAATGCATTGGCATAGCCCAGCACTGCTCTCCTAGCCCATTCAGTACCCCCCACCCCCAATTTGGATTGGGCTGCCTGCCTTTGAGAATCATGGGAAGTTTAGTCCTTGTGTAGTGAACGTCATCAGGGATTTAATATTTGTAGTGTTTGCAGTTATTTTATAGTACATTACATGAACCATTCTGAACCCATCCTGGTGAGGGAGAATGGTCTAAAACAGTGGTTCTCAACCTTCCTAATGCTGCGACCCTTTAATACAGTTCTCCCTGGTGGTAACAGGCCATCTGGTTGGGTTGTTCGCTGCCCTGCGGCGAGTAGGCAGGAAAAGGCTCTTTGGTGATTTCCTGTCAGGTGTCTGTGGTGGTGCTGCCCCAGTATCTTCCTGCCTCGGTCAGAGTAGGCAGCACTATCCAGCTACCAGGCTCCCTAGGCTGGATTTCACAAAGCTTTCACCTTTTTTCTTCCCTTGTGTTGTTGTTTTTTGTGATTCCCTTGCGTGCAGTGTACGTTTGATCGTTTTTCCACTCCTTCTGTCTGCGTGCTGACTGAGCTCTCTCCTTCCCTTGTTCCTGCCTTTTCTTGGCTTGAGGAAGGAAGAGCTATGGCGTTGGCGCCATTTTCTCCACCAAGGGAGCCCTTCTACCGATCGTGGTAGAAGCCATTAGGTCCAGGTCATCTCGGACCCGACAGTCTCCTACACACAGCTGCTGGGCTGATAGTGAGGAGAATCTTCAGGAGGCCTAGCGCCCAACAGCCGTGGGGCTGGGCGGCGGGTTCGGGCTTCGTGCTTCCCAGGCCCGCGCGTGGGAAGACAGCGTGCACTCCAAGGGCCTCCTCTCCACACAAGGACGGGGAAGCGCGGGCCGGATCGACCCTTGCTAACGCGGACAGGAGATGGATCGTCAGCGGGCATCGTTCAGGGCGGGCGCCAGGGGCATCAGCCTCTGCACCTCCGCCACGCAACGATGTCTGTCTGCTTCACTCGGGCCTTTTCCCCACCCCCGCTCTTTGTTGCAGAGGCATCTTGAGGGAGACAGCTGCCAGGTCAGTCATGCGGGTGCCATGACGGGGGAGGCTGGCACTTGGGAGTATCTTTGCCTTCAGACTGGAGCGCCTTCTCCTCATAGCAACTTGAGATGTCTCCCTTACTACAGGGCCCTATAGACCAGTTGGCTAGTAGACATTTAAATGCTCGTGCCTCCCCCTCAGACAAGCAGAGCGCAGATCCCCTTCCAGGTCCCAAGCAGGAGAATCAGATTGCTTGGATTATGATGCAAGTAATTTTGCCCAGGTGAAGGGGAGGTAGACCTGAACTCAGACAGCCTTTCTGAGGGAGAGAGTCTTCACCACCAGTTCAGGCAGACCAGGAGCCACAGATTATTTAAGGTGGAACAATTATCCACTCTTTTAGCCAAAACAATGTTGAAGCTTTGGAACTGAGGGTCTCTGAGGAGGCGGGCGATCCCAATGCTCCTGCCACGCCCAAGCCCACTAAGGGCTGCCTCTAAAGGGATCTCCTACATCTTTTCCTTAGAGGATCAGGCTACTCATTTTTCCCTCGCCTCCCAGAGTCTTTTGCCCACAGTTCAAAAAAAGAATGGAGTGCACTCCCGCTTCAAACAGAGGGTTTCCTCCAGTCTTACAGAAGCTTTACTTAGCTCCGGACTAATTCACTTTTGAGAATGATTAGAACCCCTCTAGTTGACGGGTCCCATCTCCTCACTGCATTCAGGGGGTCTGGTTTCCTCTCGACGGGAGAGGGGTGATGTTAAAAGACCCACCATGGATTGTAAGGCAGGAACATGGGTCTCCGTGATGAGTTCATGATGGTCGCGACTCATGGCAGCAAAATCACTGGTTCTGGCAGACCACGGAGTCCCCTACAGCTCCCATTTTTTTGGTTGGCTCCAACGCCTTTCTGAGCATCATTATTCCCACCCGGAGTGCCAAGGGCACTGTGAGAGGGGGTGGAAGGGGGGTAGTCAGTGGCCACCTCCTCTCCCAGCTGATGCCACCCTAGATGCACTCCTAATCTCCCTCTATGACCCATGTCTTCAGCATCAGTCTCACGTAGATTGCTCTAGCTTAAGCCCTGGGCAGGAAACTGACACCCTATCTAAGCACAGCCGGTGGCTAGCTTTTGGTGATTTTGAGGGAGGGACCCTATTTCGGTCAGAGTTAAATAAGACCCTGAGTGGAGACACCTCAAGGACCATAAATAAGCGCTATGCCACGGTCCGTCAGAGACAGGCCCAGGTTTTTCTGCAAGTGCAAAAACCTGCCTCTCAAATCATTCTCATGGCCCCTTCCACCAATCACGGGAATATAAGCAGACTAGCTGGCAACTCATTCATCGCTTCACAAGACACATTGAATTTCGCAGCTCCAACTAGGCAACCCATTTCGGACTGGCGCCTCTGACTTAATAACAACAAGAAGTGACTCATGGGAGTTCCAATTGGCGCTTCGGCTCCTTTCCTTCAGCCCCGATTGGCAAGGAAGAGCCGAAGCCAACAGACTAAAGCTGGCTGTC
This sequence comes from Sphaerodactylus townsendi, assembly GCF_021028975.2. Lineage (NCBI taxonomy): Eukaryota > Metazoa > Chordata > Lepidosauria > Squamata > Sphaerodactylidae > Sphaerodactylus > Sphaerodactylus townsendi. The sequence goes on along the minus strand of NC_059431.1, from coordinate 82,967,356 downwards.
AAACATCTGCTTACCATCAGAGTCACGGGCTATGTAGTACCGGGTACCAAAATATCAACAAAGCGGGATGGGGAGTGTGCTCCCACTTTCACTGTTCCCCAAATGAATGGGGACATCAGGAAGCGCATCCTCAGCTTCAAGACATGTCAATGCGTCATCTCTCGCGCAAATTCAGGTTTCGTGCATGGAAACCATCAGATCCACGTGTTGCTGACCTATCAGGAGAGGGGACATGATCACCTCCTTGGTTCCTGACGGAGGCATAACACCTCCATGTAATTCCTTATACAACCTGGTTCATCATCGCTTCCTTGGTCCGCGATAGCAGAACCTCCATTTTCAGTACATAGCTCTGCCGGTCAGATTGGCAACATCTCCCTGAGTTTTCACGAAAAGTCTTGATTGCACTCCATTTCCCTGCTCCGCAGTCAAAGTGGGATGCATATCTATTCGTTAATCCCGAGCGCACCTTCTCTCTATCAGATCTTGATCGGAAATACAGGGCTGTCAGAGAGCGTGGAAAGGGTCCAACTGGTCTTATCCGGATTTGTCATCCACGTGAGCAAGAGTTCCTTGGTCCCTTCCCAACAGAGATGGAACACTTAGGGGCATTGATAGACACGTCCATTTGTACTTTCCCTTTGTACCTCGGGTAAAAGTCCAGGAAATCCAAGAGACCAGTCTTCGCACCTTTGCGGGCAAAATCTTCCAACTTACTACATAACTTGCCAGCTTGCTGGGCCCTTTGCTTGTCCACAATGGACTCTCCATACAGTGGGTCGAATTGCTCATCGCCAGGCCTCTACAAGCCGTTCTACGGCCTTATGCAAAGCAAATCATTCTGAAGACAGATCGATCATTGAGCCTCCCCCCAGCAGTCCGTCTCAGCCTAAAATGGTGGACCATCCACCACAACCTCCTACAAGGTAAGTTTTTCGCCCCTTCGCAACAGATCCATATCCTTGTGGATGCCAGTCTGTCCGGCTGGGGTGCCAAACTGAGCCACCACCTGGCTCAGGGCTCCTGATCCGAAGCACAGGCGCAGCTTCCAATCAACATTCTAGAAGGTCAGAGCTATATGATGGGCCCTGTAATCATTCAAGCAACTTATTCTGCAGAAGCACGTGGGGCTTCACGCCGACAACATCTCAGCGAAGTGCCATGTCAATCATCAGGGAGGCTCCAGGTCGCCTGACCTACACAGAGAAGCATTGCGTGTGATCTCATGGGCAGAACAGAATCTTGCATCCCTGCGAGCCGAACACATTCGAGGCTCACTAAACACAGAAGCCGACTGGCTCAGCCGGTCCACGCTCTCCAGCTCCAAGTGGAAGCTGAACTCCAGCAGTTTTCCATGACCATCCAAGGAATCGACTCCGGGATGGCATGACGCATGGTACCTCTTTGCATCACTTCTCAATGCTCAGATCAGCTGTATTCTTCACCCTCAGATGATACCACTCATTCACAGGCTTTACAGCTTAATCGATGCGCTCTCAGCTCCCTGGCCGCGAGGGGTTTCTCTATGCTTTTCCCCTAGATCCAAGTTTTTCATAGACTACTCCACCGCATGCAGTCGGAACGTGAGGGAAATCCTCATACTGGGAGCTCCGAACTGGGCCCAGGGAGGGTCCTGGTACTCAGTACTCAAACAGCTACTCATCATTGCACACCACCGTTGGTCTCTACCACACAACTGCCAGACCCTTGCTCTCCCAGGGCCCCCTACTACATCCCAGCCCAGGTTGGCTCAGACTAGCTAGCCGCCTGGCGCTTGAGCGAGAGACCGTTAAGAAAAATTGGGTTATCCTAAAAAGGGTCATAAAAGCGCTATTTTAGCGCTGCTGAAGAAAAAAGTCCAATCAGAATTTGTATGACTCCTCCTGGAAGGCTTATAAAGCGGTGGGTGCCGTGATAGAGAAAAGAAGCGGTCCCTTTGGCTAGCTTCCCCTGCCCGTACATATTGGAATTCCTGCAGAACGGGTTATTGAGTCAGGGTTGAGAAGTTCCGCTTCTATAAAGAGGCGTCAGGTGGCGCTGCCATTGCAACGGTTCCTACTCTGGGACTTAAGGGATGCCTATCACCAGGCACCCAGACACCTTAAAATTCTCAAAGGGGTTTCTCAGTCCCAACCGCCAGTACAGCATCACGCTTCCCCTTACCACTGGGCGTCTCCATGGGGTGCTAGGATGCACCTACCAAACCCTCCTTTGAACCTGTTCTCTGACACATACATTTAAAATGGCTTAGGATGAAGCTTTTGTTCCTGGTGGTAGCCATAACCTCCGGCTTAGAAGGGTATTAGAGATTAGAGCCATGTCAACCAATCCAAATTCTATGCTTTTTTTCCCTGACAAACTAGTGTTAAAAGCTTCGATCCCTGGGCTTTTAGACGGTAAAGAGTGGCATCTAAATTCCATTTGCAGCAGGGAGGTGGTTCTGACAAAAAAAAAATTGTCCTAATCCACATTGACACCCAGAGGAACGCCAAGTTGGCATCACCTGGATGTGGAGAGGCGTTCTCTCAAGACCTTTCTGGTCATATCAGTATCTAAAACAAATCTCCGTAGAATCGGAGGGCTCTGCTTTGCTAACATCCAGCTCCTCGCTTCCAGATTAGGCGAATCCTATGTATGCGGCCAAGGCTCTATCAGCTCTACTATTAAGGCCTGCATCCTTGAGGCCCATAAGGCCAGGGGATTCCCCATGCACCGACCCGGAGTTACAGCCCACTCCACCAGGAGCACAGCCGCCTAATGTCACGGCTCTCCTTAAACGCATTCCCCTTTGAACAGATTTGTAGGGCAGCCACTTGGGCCTCTACCCTCTTCTATTAGTTAAACATTATAGACTGGCATCCATTGATGCCGTACAGGCTTTCCCTTTGGGAGGCCCATTCTAGGAAGTTACACATTATCGGGACGGATGTAACCGAACCCCCCTTTTTCTCAGGGCACTGCTTGGGAAGTTCTCCAACCAGGATGGCCTGCCACCACCAGGAGAATCCACCCATTGTTGGATTACCTCACCGTGAAGGGGTCTTCTCCTTGGTGGTCGCAGGCCAATATCTGGGGCCTTCTCAAATCCTGTGGCTTTTGCTTGCTGACCGATAATGTGTTCTCTAAATATCCAGCTTCACAGTTTTTTATCGTTTACAGTCTCAGCCTGCTGTTGCTTTGTTGGGCTCTCCTCTTGGTCCCCTTTTTTTAAATAGGGATTATTCCTCGTTTCCTTACGCCGTGGTATGTTGGGCCGTGGTGTTGCAGATATTGGCGTACTTTTGTTACGCTTTTGCGTTGTACTGTTACTCTCGGCTGTGAAAGTCCAGATACTGGGGCGGCACCACCACAGACACCTGACAGGAAGTCACCAAAGAGCCTTTTCCTGCCTACTCGCCGCAGGGCAGTGAACAACCCAACCAGATGGCCTGCAACCACCAAGGAGAAGACCCCTTCACAGTGAGTATCCAATGGGTCGTTCCTTATGTTGTGGTGACTCCCAACCCTGACATTTATCCATTTTACAGATGGAGAACACTGATGCAGAGAGTCTTAGGCGACCCCTGTGAAAGAGTTGTTTGACCCCCAAAGAGGTCCCGACCCCCAGGTTGAAAACCATTGGTCTAGAAATTAAATAAACTAACAAACAAATATCAGTGTGTTATCTGAACAGCAGGAATTGAGCCTATCCTGGGAATGTTGGAAGAAGGCTTCATTTCTGCTATTCAGGCGACAGGCACTGAGCACCAGCGGTATTACATTTCCTATAATGTTCTTATAAATTATGAAATTGGTGTGTCAGGGCCATGTAAATCAGATTTCATACTGGATTCCATCCAGTGTCATCCAGATGACGCTTTTTCATTAGTCAAGTAATATTTGTACATTTGTTTAAATAATACAAAGTTGCAATAATATATAAAAGGTAAAAAAAAGTAGTAGTATCCTGGGCAAGGTTGTTAACAATAGGACATTTTGGAAAACATTAATTTATAGAGTTGCCATAAGACAGTCATAAACATACACTCACACAAAACACATCCATGATGGAGCATTATAATTACCTACCTGTTCAGTTCACATTATATGTCACTATTGCCACAATAAAAAATGCAACAAACCATTTGTATTTTAACATTTCACATACATTTGGAGAAAAACTGTCTTTGCATAATTTTTGACAGATTTTTTTTTAAAAAAATGCATACCATATATATGGCCAACTAATAAATACTATATGTCTGTTTTTGGAAAACCACTTTTTCCACTTTTACTACGATCTTTATAAAATTGGAGTTTCACTACTGTCAAAATGTGTACATTGAGTGCCCTGAAAGACTGTTTGAAGCTATTGTTATTGCAGCATGCTGTGCTTTGCTTCTAAGGATGTAGAGAGATGGGATCACATTCATTCTCTGTTGTGGCTGCTGCACTGCTTTCTATTGGAAATATTGGGGTTGAAGCCTGTATTGATCCAAGAGAATCTCTTCCCATTTAAAGTTCCAGCTTTAAAACTATTAAAATGCTAAGATAAATTGTGGCCTGCTTCTGGTCAAAGCTCACTTGTTTGTCTATGTTTTTAAACTTGGATTTTATACATATGGTTTTTCTTTAATTTGTGGTCTTATAGTGATGCTGGGATCGTTTTATTTTAGAAGAATATTGTAATGGAAAGTGTTGGCTTGAGCCTTGCCGGGGTTAGATAGTAAAACCATATTCATGTGAAGCAATGATGGAATCAGACTCAAATCATTTTACTTTGTTCATCAAGTTTGTTCTAAATTATGTATAGATAACTGAAGGTTTCCTTGCTGTTCTCGACTCACATACTGTTTAAACTGATATAGGTAAAAATACCAGCTCTGTTGATTATCATATCACTGAAACAACAATTTCTGCTTTACTCAAGAACATTCATGTCCTGAAGAACTATTCCAGATGGCTATCTTGGTGACTCAAATATTGCTTATTCATTTACATTATATTGCTACAACTAGGTAAATCTATTTAATTAGCTTGATAAACTTGAAATAACTGTGACGAGACCAATTTTAAAAACTCTATTCAATCTAATGCCAGGTAATTTGGAGGACTTTTAGGGTCAGTTTTATCTGATGGCATATCCTTAATGCTGAATAACAGTACAGCAAATTGCAGTTACAAAATAGTTTTAATGTTTCTATAGCACCAATAAGTTGCATATCAAGACCATAAATACTTTTGTTGACAGCAACTTTTTATATAATATGCAATGGTCTGTGCATCTAAACATTTTAAATTGATAAAGATATTTTATAATGGGAATCCTATTTTTTTCCTATTCATCTGGAAATGCTTTGGATAGACATAGACATATGACATCTAGTATTTAGTTTATTTTCTATACAAAATGTCCTTTCTTATACATATAGCCATGAGTTTGGCTTGTGCATCATGTAACTGAAACCTGAAGAATGTTTTATACCTTACATAAGGAACAAGCAGAAATGTTCCACACATATCAAAGATTTCTACAGAAGCAGCAAAGCACATTAAAGCTGAACATACCCTCTTTCAGCTTTCAGAAGCTGCAAAGTGATGTCAGCTATTGCCAGAGAGTCTCAGCTCACTGTTCGCCCCGCATCCTCCTTACTAAACTCTCTGCAAATAAATATCTCTGGCTAAGACCAGTAAGTATCATTAAGCATTAAAGCTTTGAGCATCCTTGAAAACCTATGATGATTGTGACAGCAAAAATCTCTGAAAGGAGCATAGAGTGAGCTATATGTCAGCTATGTGGCTGGATGCTGATAACAGAAGAAGAACTCAAGATATCATAAGGACCTGAAAATCCACTCAGTTGTCACTGGAGTGGAAGAATGCTGAAAGTTGAGTCATTGGAGTAGAGGACTGCTGAAAGTTGAAGCTTTCATCTTCTGGAGATGTGCTGCAACATCCATTTTTTAAAAGTTCCTTGGTACTGGAGTAGCCAGCATGAAGATGCATTCTGGAATATTAAGAGGTTATTGACTTCTGATATTGATTAGAAACTGTTTTCCTTTACCACTGATACTTCACTTGATACTGTTGGGGCTGCCCTTAGCTGGCAATTGTAGGATGGTGCAGAGATACCAATTACTTACTCTTTATTTCATTCACTGAAAGAAATTATGCACAATTTGACAGAGAGACTCTGTTATCATAGGGGTCAATACATTCCACAGCTACCTCTATATCTTTGAAATTTGCACAGATCATAACCTTCTGTTAGGAATCTTCTTGACTGATAAGCCTATATCTTTGATATGCTTGCCACATTTGCACAATTGGGGCATTTTGCTTGGTGCTTATGATGACACATTGGTCTACAAACTTGGAAAAATAATTTTTAATGCTGATGTTCTGAGTTTGTTACCATTTCATGTTCCTGGTTTGTAAGCTTCTTCTCTAGAGGAGTTTTGATGCTGGTCAAATTGTGAGAGTAATTATTGTGAGAGTAATTATTCAACATTGAAGCTGATCAAATTGTGAGAGTAATTATTCAACATCCCCACAATTATCTCTGTTTAAAACAGGGTATGGAGCAGAATGTCAGTTAAGTAAGTGCCAAAGAAATTCATGCCATTCAAAAGATACCAAATTGAATTGTTTGCCCATTAAGGATGCTTGCTTTGGGGAAAATATGTTGTTACTCCTGAGGAACTGGGCTCATGAGCCCTCCGGGGGAGGGCGGTATAAAAATGCAATAATAAATAAATAAAAATAAATAAATAGAATCATTTTGTTCTCGCTGCATGCTGCATACCTTGGGATTGCTAACCTGAAAACATTAGCTACAAGCTGTGTGTGGTGACTTAGAATCAATTTGGACATTGAAAAGATCATTATTGAGTGTAATACATGTCAAAGGACACTTTATTTTCCCTGGAAAGTGACCAACAAGTATGGGTCAAGAACTCATTGATTTTGCAGGTTCCTACTACCTGACTATAATAGACTTATTTTCTAAGTAGTTCAAAAGGGTGTCAGTGCCATCATGAATGCAATCAGTAACAATCGTGTTACTTTGTCCAATTTATTCACAATCTATGATTGCCAGACTCTGTTGTCCTGGACAATGCAGTTATGTCTGTATCTGCTGAGTTTCAGGAATTTGGGAACAACAACCTGGTTAAACTTGTATCTATTGCTTCATACTATCCTTGAGGCTGAACAGATGGTGCAGACTGTAAGGAACTCTTGGAAGAAGATTGTCGAAGGTGGTTGGGCAACAAATCTTTCCAGATTTCTCATTGCTCAACATGAAACTAATATATTTAATTTATTATGGGAACTCCATTTCTGAATAAGATAGAATAAATATAGTTTTCTAATCTGTTCTTACTAGGATGGAGGGAGATACAGGACCTGCACCCAGCCCTCATGGTTACAAGATGCAGAAGAAAGTGCGCATGCAAGTGGAGGTGTGCAAAAGGAAGGCAGAAGGAATGTCTACATATGAAATTGATAGTGTCAGAGAAGTAGAGAAAGGATGCCCAATGCCTTGATCCTCTATCTCTGTAATTCCCTAGTCAAGTTCCCCTTTGAAGTCTGAGGTGAAGTGTGCAGAGTCCTTCACTTTCAACAAACAAAAGGAGTCAATATTGAATAACTTATGGGGTGATGTGTCCAATATTGTGTTCTGTTACGGCCTTAACAGGGGAAGGGGATTTAAGAAAGGGATTCTCCACCAGCTGCTAAGAGTGTAACAGCACACGTTTTTAAGTAGCACAGGGGAATAAAAGCTAAAACACACGTTGGCTGTGAGAGGTTGGCTGAGGGGATATTTGGGACTATGTCTACGGGGAAGGTATTCTGGCAAAGAATATTCCACAGAGGAGCGCAAGAGTCCAAATTGAGTTTTAAACCGTTTTATATGAATTTGGTTCAAAAATACATACATACAGTAAGCTTACAAGATACTTTTTATACATTCAAGTTCTAAAAGGTATATAAAAAAGGCTCTTTGAAGGATAGGATTGGAGGAGGTGATAGAAGGGAGGGATGGCTTTTTTTTTTTGCAGGGTAATTACTGTTACCTCTAAACGATTCTTAGGAGTAGATGAAGTAGAAGGCAGGGATTCCATGCCAGCACAGAAACCCAATGAAGGACGATATCATGTCTCAACTCCAACAAGACCAAGAGAGGAACATGTGGCAATGAGCAATGTGCTCCAGGTGAACTAAACTTTCATAGGGTAGATCGTTCCTTTGGCGGAAAAAAAAGGAACCAATCAGAGCAAGTTTTACTTCTTGCAGCATCTGTAAGCTGGATTTGGGGTGCTGACCTTTGATGAGTCAGTCTCACCTACTGCTAACCAGTGACAATAGGGCCAGAATTACATTGTTAAACTTTAAATGAGTGGAGGGGCTGCAATGCTCCCACATGGCAAATTACGAACCCTGTAGGGGTCATCACTCTCGCCCAAGATATTCAGATTTTGGCTGAGCACCTTTAGACTTGGGAGAGAGGTAAAGGCTTTTAGGAGAACCATTACAAAAGGAGGGGAAATGTAGAGCAGTAAGTATTTGCTGCTGACCTGTGTTTCCAATGCAAACTAAAGAATACAGTATCTGCTGGCAGGGTAACTTTCCATATCCTTTGTCTTTAACAGTTTCTATAGCAAGGTGTGGTAATCAAGCATGCTAGTAACTCAAATGAGACCTCCAGGTTACCAGGAGTAACTCATTATCTTAATTCAGCTTTTGTTAAAGTAGTTTTGACCTTTAGCTTGTGGTCATGTGATCATGCGGCTACCTGCACCCAGAGGAGTGCTTTTGGCAACTGGCCTTTGCCAATATGATTTTTAAAGCAGAAATTTATATAAATAATATTCTGGGGGTGTCAGGGGCCATAACAGTTCATTGCTTCCATCATGGCTTAATTGCAGACCTACCAAAAAATTCAGAACACACTTGGGTTGCTGTCCTGCCAATACTGTCTCTTTGTTTATTTCTGCCACAGAAGATGATTTATGCAATTAACTTTGGATGTACCGTAGATCAAGGTGGGTTCCTTCTACCATCATTAATATTTCTGAACCTGTGTCCTACAAGGTTTAGTATGCCAAAAGGCCTGGTGTGGCACCAGCATGTAGATCAGCTGAGAAGATGGTCATCAGCATGTAGATCAGCTGAGAAAATATTGGGTAGACAACAGAAGAGTCCTTAGGGACACCAATTGTCGAGTACTTGGGGTTGTTATTCCTCCTTCTTCGGCCACTGTTCATTCCCCGAAGCCATCAGAATTTGGGACTGTTAATGTGTTCTTCATTGGAAAAATCCTTTCAGGATTATGAACTTGACAGGAGAACCCAAAGTATGAAAGCATGCCATCATCCAAGCATGTTGGATGAAGGACTATATTGATAAGGCAGGAGGAATGCTATGTCTAAAGATGCTGAGCTTTTTAGCTGTGATTGTTGGACCTCTTAAGCCTCTTTATGATTAAAGACTGTTGAACCTAATTTCTTAATTATTACCAAATCCAGTGAAAGTAACTCCTTACAATTAATATGTCATTGCTTGTTTATATTGGTCCACGGCTGTGGCTGCAGTTCTTTTAAATACAATAAAACAGGCTGGAAGATGAAATCCTGAACTGAACTCTTTCACTTAGAAAATTTATTTATCTGGCATTCACTGATCTCTCTCCATAGTGTTTGCTTATTTTTATACTATTGCATGGAAAGCTCCATTCCCCAGGTTAGTTAGACAGGTGGACTTGCTATCACTATCACATGTAAGGAAGTCATTAGTATCTCTGGGAAAGTTGATTCCTAGGGTCATGGGACCAGGGTGGAATAATAACCACACTTTAGCATGCTGCAGTGCAGAGGGTAAAGGAAATCACCCACACCCTCTTCCTTCCCTCTCATTACTGCATCTCACCTACCCATGTGGCATTACTCCATATGGGACCCATGAGAGAGAATAGGGACTGACAGTGTCTTCACTGATGCACTGCTGGATCCAGGCATTTGTTTCCATCATGCAGACATTGAACACATGCTAAGAGGATGAAATAGTTCAAACAGGCCAGTGCTAATATAAATCATCCTTCTCAAAGCCAGTGAGATTTTGCAATGATTGGCATTTCTGTACACAATGTTTCCACTGACTGCCACTTGGGAGGATCCTGTCTTCTAGAAAGATACAGTAACTGTTCTGGTTAGATTGTATCTCTCTCATTCTCTTCATTCTGCTATCAAGGAAAACAGCAAGGAGTCAGAATTACTATGTTTGGACAGCTTCCAATCATTCTTGAGTGCTGAAAATAGATTTGAATTCAGAGGATTTATTAAGTTTATGAGTGTGTATTTTGGGGATAGGAAGCTGATGAATACATTTTAAAGGCTCCTAAATTAGTGGTTGAAGGTGGACTGTTATGGCCTGATCTTGTCAGATAACAAAAGCTAACCAAAGTCAATATTTGGAAGGGAAACTAGCAAGGAAGACTCTGGAGAAGGCGGCACTGGCAAACCACCTCTGCTTCTCACTCACCTTGAAAGCCCCTTGTTTGAGTCACCATCAGTTGATTGCAACTTCACAGCAGTTTATACATGCACCTGCTAGAAGTCATCATTGCGTCCTGTGGTAGAGAGTTCCATGATTTATGCATTTTATGAAGAAGTATCTTCTTTTTGCTCCTAAGTATTATCAGAGAAAGGGTGGGGAGAGGCCTCTCTTTCCATTTTTCACATCATACATAATTTCATCAGTCTTTTCTAAACTTTATTTGATACACTATTTCTACAACACAATCCCTTATGTTTCTTGGTCTTGAGAGCTGTGCTTTGTGAAAACTTTGTGTCCTCTTTTTATTAATTGTGCAGCTACCATCTATTTAATCTGACAAGGTAAAATTTGGACATTAAGGCTAGTAATCTCAAAAAAATGTTAGTTTTAAAGGCTGTATGCAGCTCTTGTCTATTTTTATTACAACATACTAACATATCTGGGCCATTGTAGCATTGTTTTCTATATTAATATGCTGTTAATAGTAGTCAAGAACCACAAACTCAAAAATATTGGATTGTGCATTATGTTGATTGCAGTCGTGCTTTTCCTATAAATTTGTGTATTTGTGTAAAAGGGATTCATATCCCTTTCATCAAGTAACTGTAATTTCCTATTTTTATTTCAAGAGTAAAAATTGTGTCACCTAAATGAGGAAAGATTTCTAAGTATAGACATTTTAAAAATGTGTGCATTAAAATAGTGAAGTTGTTATCTAACATTCTGCTATACTTCTTATCTAAACTCATTTTTGGTTTCCAATTTGATTGTCAAAATTACTACTTTTTCCCTGTCTTCTCTTCAAGGAGCTCAGGGTGGTGTACATGGTGATTTCCCATTTTAACCTTTGAATGTACTTGTATTACCAGAAGAGTGACTTTTCAAACATCAGATTCATGTCCTTGTGGGTAATATCTAATGTCCCAAACCTCATCCAATACTCTGATCACTTCAGACCGCATTGACTTCAACTTTAACAACTGAACATATAAGATTGTTTAATACTAGTCTGGGAAGTGCCATGTAATATTATCCTCTGCATTGAAATGTGCTTCATAAAGCCAACAACGTTATACTTGTTCCTGCTATCAAAGAATGAGGAGGATTTTTTTCCTAAATGCTGCTGGCTGTTACTTTAGCATTTTCTGAATTCAATATATGTAAGACTGTTTACAATACTTACTGCCAAAAACAAATTTTGTAAGAGAGAATGCTTACATAAATAGCCAAATATTCATCATGAATGTTTACAGACCAGTGGAGCAAAAGAATTCACACATTGTCATCAGTGTATTTTTTTGAGAACGGTAAGTGTGTTGGGGGGTGGGAGTAGTGATCAAATGCCTGTTAAAAATGTATGAGGTAGATGCATGTTCACTGATGCAAATCCCTGCAAAATGGCTGTGATCATACAAAAGACCTGTGCAGAATAAATACCTATGGGAGAAATGTTGTGGATGAATAAGAAGGTTCTGTGAACTGGAAGAGAGATCTGGAAATACAAATGCTAGTATTACTGCCATTCCAACAGTCTTCCTCAAAGCTAAGCAAATATAGCTGAGCATCAGTAGAAAATCAGTTCAGCATAGATAATTAGGAAATGGTATACCTTTAGAAAAAAATACCCAATAGCTATGAATGACTGTAATTAAAAATAAATAAATAAATATTGCAACATGTGTCTAAATTAGGCAGCGATGATGATGAACTTCATTGCTGGCATTATGAGTCAGGAAATGAAGGCTCAAACTCTCACTCTCAATAAAACTCTTTTGATGGACTTGAACCAGCTTTCCCATCTAACCTATTTCACAAGTTAATGTTGGCTGTCTTGATCTCCTTGGAGGAAACATTGAATAGAAATGATGGGAAGTGCCATCATTTTGACTTACAATGACCTGAAAGGGAGTTCAAGGCAAGAGACACTCAGAGGTGATTTGCCATTGCCTGCCTCTGTATTATGACTCTGGATTTCCTTGGTGATCTTGCATCCAATACTAACCAGGGCAGATCCTGCTTAGCTTTCAAGATCTGATCAGATTAGGCTAGCCTGGGCCATCCAATAGTGTGTGTGAGAGTGTGAAAGGGACAGAGAGAGAGGGGGGGGGGAAGGTCTAAAGTATGCCAAAGTGAGTGTCTTAACAGTTTGTTTACTTCTGATTTTCAAATACTGTGCTTGTTTCTGAAATAATTTAGACGTTCCTTGATTTATTGATGCCATACTGTGAAAGTATAAAACTTCTGGAAATTTTGAAGCTATGGGAAAGCTATTGGATCTGGGGGGTGGGTGGGACTAGACTTTATTTTTTATTGAGTTAAGAACAGATTTGGGAGAAAATAGAAAAAAGTTCATTAATTTATTTTCAGACTTAAACACATTTTAATACTTTAACAATGTACCTCATGATCTATAGCAGGGGTAGGGAACCTGCGGCTCTCCAGATGTTCAGGAACTACAATTCCCATCAGCCTCTGTCAGCATGGCCAATTGGCCATGGTGGTAGGGGCTGATGGGAATTGTAGTTCCTGAACATCTGGAGAGCCGCAGGTTCCCTACCCCTGATCTATAGCATACGTCCAGTGACTTCAACAGTCTTAGAAAGATGTTCTCTCAGTGCAATCAGGGGAGGGGAAGGCTAAAGGTGTCTGGATGTGGCATAACTCCATGCTTGCAGAGATGCCACTCAACATGGTGTACGTGGAATCTGTGCTAGCCCAGGGGCACTTACACTGGCTCTGAGGAGCCATGCAGCTATGCAACACCTAGGCGCTAATACACCTCTGGCACAGAAGAGGAGGACAAGCTTGGATTTAGACATCACCTTTCTCTCCTGTAAGGAGACTCAAGGTGACTTACAAACTCCTTTCCCTCTCTCCCCACAACAGACACCTTGTGAGGTAGGTGGAGCTGAGAGAGTTCTGAACTAGCCCTGTGACTAGCCCTAAGTTGCTGAGCAGGAACGTAGGACTGCAGAAACACATCTGGTTCACCCATAAGCCTCTGCCACTCAGGTGGAGGAGTGGGGAACCCCAAGCCTCCTCAGTCTTCTTTGAAAGTGGCAGGACTGTGCCGTGCCCAGTCACTGCTCATCTACTCCCTGCCCACACCCCCGGATTGCACTGCCTGATTATATCGTGAATGTTTTCAATTTCTCCATGTCAAACTGAAGATGACCCCAACAATTGAAAGACTTTTGCATCATGTACTACCTTAACACATGTCTTCATTTTTTCCATCTGTGAACTGGGAAAAATAGATAGAATTAGAAAACAAGTTTTAGAGTAAACAGTATTTTCTCTTCAGATAATCTATAGTCTTATATACTCATAACAGAATTAGCAGCAGATCTGGGTATCAAGTTACATTTTACAGTTTGAAAACATAATTCTTCAGTGATATATTATTGTGATTCACATTCCATAGAACAGCTGCATTTTGCACTGATGAAAGTTTAAGCAAACCTTCAAGAGAAGTGTCATGCAGATTACTGTGGACAGGATTGATGAGCCACAGACAAGTAATAAAAATGTTAATACTAATTTAACGAAGTCAGATTATAGAAAAATAGAGCTGGAGGGGTCGTCTACACCAACCCAAAACACAATATAGTAAATTTACAAGTATTGTTATTGTTATTATTTATTAGGTTTGTATACCGCCCTCCCCTGAAGGGCTCAGGGCGGTTCACACACAAACATTCAAAACAGTTAAACAAATTCAATACATGTTAGCATTTAAAACACAGCGCTCTAATTTTACTTCCATTACGAACAACAAGTGGCGTCCAACAGCTTAAAATCCCCTAAAAAGTGGGGGACGGGGGGGCAGAGAGGGGGGCACTAGCCATCAAGCCGGGCTGGCACTCTCCAGAGAAGCCCTCAGTGGAACAGCCTCAGTCTTACATGGTGCCCCGGGCAGGGGAATCTCATTTAGGTCCGCAAGAGGGGGCGGACAGCTGGAGGAAGAGCATTCCACCAGGCAGGGGCCAGGGCCATAAAAGCCCTGGCCCAGGTAGAAGCCAGCCGCATCATAGAGGGGCCGGGATCACCAGCAAATTGGGACATATGGGGCCAGATGGTCCCACAGGTACGAGGGCCCCAGACTGCGTAAGGCCAATCTGGCTTAGAGGAAAATTCTTTCCGAACCCCAAAGTGGTGATTGGCGTTACACTGAGCATGCAAGAAAGGACCACAAAAGTCAAACAGTGACTCATTTCTTCTATCCTTACATTGCTATCTAGGCCAATATTTGATTAAATCAAAAGGATACAAGTGGACATATCTGATGTTTCTTTCACAAGCTAACCATAGTTTGAAGCTCAAACTAACATTACATACAGTATTCAGTAGCTAAAGATAGTAGGATGGCAGCTGAAAATTTCCCATGACAACTCAGTTCTGAAGTGCTGAGGGGGTCTCATCTGGATGCAGGGGAAGAAGGGCTTCAGTTATCCTCTGTGCCATTTTCCCAATCTGAACTGGTCTCCAGGGCCACATTTTATCAACTAAGAGAGATGTACAAGCAAGTGTTCAGTGCATGTGCAGAATTTCACCTACCCCCTTTGGGCAAGTAACACCCTCCGGGGGTTTGGTTGAGTCAGGAAAGCATCATGGGGGTCTTACTGTGTTTTATATTAATTTTTGCTTCCAAAGATGCACTATGTCAGTGGTGGCGAACCTTTGGCACTCCAGATGTTATGGACTACAATCCCCTTCAGCCCCTGCCAATTGGCCATGCTGGCAGGGGCTGATGGGAATTGTAGTCCATAACATCTGGAGTGCCAAAGGTTCGCCACCACTGCACTATGTCTTATTTTCAGGGGATGTCTTATTTTTCTGTGTTCTGTTTGTCGGGCATGCTTCCAAACAAAAACTTTGTTACGTCTTACTTTCGGGGGATGCCTTATATTTCGCACATCAGCAAAACCTCTACTACGTCTTATTTTCTGGGGATGTCTTATATTCGGGGAAACAGGGTAGTATCTCAGGAAAGCTGCAGTTCAAGGTCTAGCATATTTGTTTAAGAATGAAAACTAGCATTGTAAACAATTTTGAATCATCGTGGACCATCATCTAGATATTGTTGTTTTTTTACAGTATGGTTATGGCCCAGTAGACTCATGCAGGTTTGATTTCTGTGTAAACCAAGACCATACATTCTTGTTGTGCTTAAGGTATTTCCCATAAAATATCTGCCACTTGATTACAGGTTGAGGCTGCCAATAGGGAGTTTTGAATGCTTTGGTTTCCACCTCACATTGGTCTTAAAATATTTACATAAACAGCAGAAGATGCTTTTCCTCAAAGTACAGAATAACATTTTAGAACTGAATATGGAAGTACTACAGTATCCCTGAAGCAGTACAGTTACATGTTTTGCTGATGCCAGTCACTGCTCTTGAGACTTGTTTGACTGCTTTATACTAGAGATGAACTGATTCCCCAAGCTCAATGCTGATTGTGGTTTGTTGTACATTTGAACTTGGAATTTTGCTCTAATAATTTTACATCAAATATCAAGGATATTTGAAGAGAAACACACACACAAATAGAGAAAAAGCCCTACCATAGCCAAGTATCCATCGACTGACATCTCTATCAATTGGACTGAAATTTCCCCTGTGGACACTTGGGGATGAGGGCTCGAAGTCTTTCCTTCCATTTCACTCCTAGTCTGGACTTCCAGATTGGGTTTCAGTCTGACTTCTTTCATCAGAGCAAGAGGAAGACTAAGATTTTATTGCAAAAACTATGTTAATATTACTTGAATGAAAGCAGGATATTAGACCTGCAGGTTAGTGCTTAGATTTGAACTATCAAATTTAAGTGTTGTAGGGGTGCTATTTACTTGTTTCTGACAAGTGATCTCTTGACAGTTCCTTCTCTCCCACTCTCAGTAGCATGTAGGGGGAGGATATAGTATCAATCAACACTTGAATGTCACTTTCTCTTTTAAAACAGGAAGTGATATCATGAGACTTTAGGAACTTCAATAATCTCAATTATGAACAGTGGCATGTTAGTTCCTGTTCAAAAACAGAAAATGACTAACAGAAGACCAAAGGCTGGCAACTATAAAGAGTTGCCATGATAGGTGAAGAGCTTGAGTATTGCTCGCAGAGTAGAACCCAGAAGTAAAATGTATATGTAGAATACTCCCTTTGTTTCTTCTTTTCCTCTGGTAAAATGGCTTCCTGTTATTGATTTGAGAGAGCAGACCAAGAGCTGTGTTTTGATTTCATAAACTAATGATACCCTACATTATAATTTCAGTGTTAAAGTATAATTTCTGCTATACACCTTACGATACACTAACCACTACCCTTAAAAAATATTACTCGATTAGTCAAGACTAAACTGAATGGAACTTCCACAGAACTTGTTCTCAAGGAAATCAAAAATTAACTGAAGGAACTTGAAACATTGGCTTGTTAGCTTTCCTTTTAGAACTATGTATTGGTATTTATTCTCCAAATATTTAGAATTATTCAAAAAGAAGCACAAATCTCGGGGGGGGGGGGGTTGAGTTGCTGTGTGATTCAGTAGTTATTAGTTCACAATTGGTTTCTACCTAAAGTTTGTTTCCTTTCCTAAAGATCATTTGCATTTTTTTAATGTTGGTTCTTTTGTTGCCTTCATCTCCTATGGAGATGCTCTAATCATGCTGAAATCTTTTGTTTCAGACACCGTCAGATCTTTTGGTGTGCACCGAGCTTAGACTTTATGTAAATACTTCTCAAAAATAAATGTGTTGGTTATTTATTACTGTGATATTGTTCACCGTCAAGGACCAAAAGGACCCATGGATTGAAAATTATGAGACAGCTGTGGACCATTGCTTAGAAAGAAAATAGAGTAGTTTTTTAAATGAGAGAGGTGAAGACACACTGTTGAATTTTACGCTTTTGTCTAAATATTAGATACATAGTGCAATAGGGAAACATATGATAGCATGTGTTTGGTTAATACAATATATACTGTATATATTAAATATTGGAGATTTTGTGTCAGGTTTTGTTGATCATGTGCTTCTCAGTTATCCTGTTTTTCAGGTCATTTGGTTTATTAATAATTCAGCACCATGAATGTTTACTAAAATATGTCCCAGTGAAATCTACTCTTATGTCAGTTTGCCTAGCTAGGATTGTTGCTTGACTCTCTTCCCCATGAACATTAATGAAGAAAAGACTGCCAAACATCAATAAGGATATGGGCTGCTCTGAAGCCATATTGAATGGCTTCAATAACAGGAAGCCATTTTACTAAAGAAAAAGAAAAGGACTTGCATAAATCCTTTTATTCTGTTCTATATATGGCTTTTTTTAGTTTTAAATGTTTTATTTCAACATACAAAACAAATATAGATATAAAACATAGAAATTGGCATATGTAGCTGCTTGTTGTAATTCTATATTTATTTATTTTAATTGCAAACTTTAATTGTGTTTTAAAAATATGCAGTGAAATTTGTTTTTGTAGCTCATATAAAGTTTGTTGTATCTGATTAAAATCAAAACTTTATAAATAAATTACCAGTCTTTAACAATGTGTCAGATTGGCCAGTCATTTTTGATTGATAATATGGTTGACCCTATGAACAAACTTCATTTAAAAACACCTCCCTTGAGCCATCAATCAATGGTGATTGAAGCTTTACTTGTGGTAATCTTTTGACCATATTCCATTTTCATTGACATTTCTGGAAAAGTATATTGTAAGTTGGACTGTGGTGGAATCTAAATAGGTTTTTTGCCTTTTATCCACCAAACCACACAACTTTAGTATATAATGCATTTTAACTTAAAAAAAGTTAAGATTTATGTTGTTTACTTTTATTGTTGCACTGCAATTAAAGCTAAGGAACAACTGGCTAGTAAAATAGATGCTCTCAGTGATCTCATTAAAAATTTATACCATCTTATAATACAGTATAAGATGATGCAGAACTGAAAAGAGATTGGCATTAAGAGGTTATTCTTGGAATAAAGCATCTGTGTTTATAAAGCATTTTTTGTCATGACATCAGCAAGCAGATTTAACTGTGGGTAATGTAAAAGTATTTGCTATTGATTCAATATTAAAATATGTCATTTGAAGTATGATTGAAATCTTATTGTAAAAGAGAGCTACCATTTTTAACCATTAAAGAAGCTTAATATAATTACATCAGCAACAGTCACTGCTGTGCATTTAGAAATGCTTGCTTTATCAAAGAAGTCTGGGCTGTCACATTCTGGGAATAAGTCCAAGTGCTTATGCTTCTCAATCTTTGGCAGGTCAGTTCCAGGGATTGGAGGCCATTAGCAAGGTGCTGTTAGTGGGGTTTCTGCTTAGATCCTTATTTTCCTAAAGGTTAGGTTCAAGGCACCAGATCCCCCAAGTGGCCATAGAAATGAGCCAGCAGACTCATGGAGGTTGGATGACTGCTGCTGGCCATAATTCCTGCTGCCCTGGTTACTGTCCAAATGAATGAATGAACAGTTATATCCTTTGGAGCATTTCCCTACCTAGTCTTTAGAGTAAGGGGTTGACAGCTGCAATCAATCAACTCCAAAATCAGCACAGATAGTACTACTTTTCCTTCCTGAGAAGAGAGAAAGGAGTTAATCACTGTAGCAATAGCAATTTGAACATGAACTTCAGAGGAAGGATGCCTCAATCCTTCTTGGAGTTGCTTCTGAAGGGAAATAATGAATAGATAAGCTCTTTTCTATGTGTGCATATGCCATGTTCATATGATTCCTACTTGAATCAGAGGGAAGAAGTGTCAGCTGCTCACCTCATAATATGACCTGATCAATCAATGAGTGGTGCAGGTCTTTCTACTAGGTGCCACTGTCATTCACCCAGAGTTGAACGGTGAGATGGAACTGATAGTAATAATTTCCTCATGTCAAGTCTCTGTAGTGGCCCTCTCCATTATGGTAATTCGTGCTTGTGTTCATCTAGTGGTGCACTTTCTTCTACCCTCTGAACCTCTGCTAAAGATCACATGAATGGAAGAGTTGTTCTCCTTGATGGTCGCAGGCCATCTGGTTGGGTTGTTCGCTGCTCTGCGGCGAGAAAGCAGGAAAAGGCTCTTTGGTGACTTCCTGTCAGGTGCTCGTGGTGGTGCTGTCCCAGTATCTTCCTGCCTCAGTCAGAGTAGGCAGCACTATCGACAGGCTCCTGCCTGGATTTCATCAAACCTATATCTCGGGAGTCGTTCTACCGATCCACGGTAGAGAACACTAGATCCAGGTCATCTTCAACTCGGACCCACCGCTCTCTCACACACAGCCGCTGGGCTGATAGTGGCGAGACTCATCCAGAGCTTCGCAATAGCCGCGGGCTGGGCGGCGGGCTTGCTCACGCTCCCCAGGCCCGCGTGCGGGAAGACGCACGCATTCCAAGGGCCCGCCACAACGACGGGGAAGTGCGAGCCGGTTTGACCGTGACAATGAACAGTGGGGAATAGCGCGTCGCAGCGATTGTCGAGAGGGCTCACAGGGCATCGTCCTGCCACCGCCATCCTTACTGCCCGGCACCTCACGAGCCTTTTCTCCAGCTCCTGCCCCTGGTACCATGGGACTGAGGGAACTTCGCTGCAGGTCAGTCATCCGGGCGCCATGACGGGGAGGCAGCATCTGGAGTCCCTCTGCCTTCAGACTGGAGCGCATTCCCCCCCAACAGCTGGTTTCTCTGCTACAGAGTTCCATTGATCAGTCAAGCAGGCAGTTACAGGCTCATACCTTCCCTCCGTCACGCAGACGTAGATCCACTACCAGATCTCGCTCCAGGTCCCGCAGGGGAGACAGCCCCAGACTGGTGCTCACATACGATTCAGATGCCAGTGTCCTGAGCGAAGGGGAGGTAGACCTGGACTCACACCACTTCTCTGAGGGAGAGTCTCAACCGGTAGACCAGGCAGATCAGAGCCACAGATTATTCAAAGTGGAACAACTATCCACCCTCTTAGCCAAAATTATCTCATTGGAATTAAAGGATTCCGAGGAGGCTGTTGATCCCAATGCTCCTGCCACCTCTAAACCCATCAAGGGCTGTCCTAAGGGGATCTCTTCTATCTTCTCTGTGGAAGATGAGTCCATGCAATTTTTTCCTCTACCAGAGTCCTTTGCCCGCCAGTTCAGAAAAGAGTAGGTCACACCCGCCTCCAACAGAGGTTTTCCACCAGTCTACAAGAAGCTTTACCTAGCCCCTGATTATTTTTTGAGGATGGTCCGAACCCCCCTGGTAGACGGCCCCATCTCCTCATTGCATTCCGGAGGACTGGTGTCCCAGGATGGAGAGGGTAATGTCAAAGATCCTATTGATCGTAAGGCAGAACACGGTCTCCGCAGAGTACACAATGGCGTAGCCATGGCAGCTAAAATTCTGGCCCCGGCAGCCACAGTCTCCAGAGCTTCAGCGCCTCCTGAATATCATCCCACCTGAGTGCCAAGGGATTAGAGAGGGAGTAGGAAGGGTAATGATGGCTACCTCTTTTCTAGCTGATGCCACCCTGGATGCCTTCCTAGTCACTTCCCGAATCATGGCTATGGCCTCAGTCTCCCGTAGGCTGCTGTGGCTTAAACCTTGGCAGGCTGATACCCTATCAAAAACAGTGGTGGCCAGCTTCTATTTTGAGGGAGGGACCTTATTTGGTTCAGAACTAGATAAGATCCTGGTTGAAACCAAGGATCATAAAAAAGCCATGCCCTGTTCCGTCAAAACAGACAGACCTAGGTTTTCTTCTAAATCTGCCTTTAAATCCTTTCGTGCCCCCTTTCATCAATCACGAGAGCCCAAGAAGACCGGCTGGCAGTCGCAATCATCCTACCATAAGAGACAGGACTTTTGGAGCTCCAACAAGACCGGCAAGCCCTTTCGTGCTGACACCTCAGGCAACAATAACAAGGCGTGACTGCGCCGAAGTTCCGATCGGCGCTCGCCTTCATTCTTTCAGCCATCTATGGACGGGGCCTCACGTCGATCACTGGGTCAAGCAGGTAAAAACCATCCTGGCTGCTAGAAGGAAGTCCACCATAAGATTTTACTACTCCTCCTGGAAGGCTTATGTACAATGGTGCCGTAGAAAGGAGAGGGACCCAGAATTGCCATCCTTGTCTTCCATCTTAGAATTCCTTCAAAACGGTTTTGAGTCTGAACTAAGAAGTTCCACCTTAAGACACCAACTCGCAGCCCTCGCTACTGTCTTACCTGAGACACAGGGGATGTCCATTATCAGACACCCAGACACCTTGAGATTCCTCAAAAGCGTCATCCAGTCCCACCCGTACAGCATTGCTTCCCCACCTGGCATCTCCATGTGGTTCTGGATGCCCTCACCAAACCCCCCTTTGAGCCCGTCCAAGACATCCACCTAAGGATGAAGCTCTTATTCTTGGTAGCAATAATATCTGCTAGAAGGGTATCAGAGATCAGGGACATGTCTGCCAACCCCAATCTTTGTATGTTTTTCCCAGACAAAGTAGTGTTAAAACTTGATCCCTGCTTCAAGCCCAAAGTGGCTACTAGATTCCATTTACTGCAGAAGGTTCTGCCTAACTTTTGCCCGAACCCCACACATCCCAGAGAGCGTCTTTGGCATCACCTGGATGTGAGGCGCTCTCTCAAGGCTTTTCTGATCTGCACTGAAAAAATTCGCAAATCAGAGGCCTTGTTTATCAATATAAGTCCCCCAAGATTGGGTGAATCCACGGCAGCTGCAACTATCAGTTCCAACATCAAGGCCTGCATCATTGAGGCCCACAAAGCCAGGGGATTCCCCCCACCCATTGGAGTCACAGCCCACTCCACTAGGAGCACAGCCACTAACGCGGCCCTCCTCAAACACATTCTCCTAGAACAGATTTGTAGGGCGGCCACTTGGGCGTCACCCTCATCCTTCGTAAAACATTATAGGTTGACATCTATTGATGCTGTCCAAGCTTCCTTTGGGAGGCGAATCCTGGAACACATTATCGGAGAGTAACCAAACCCTCCCTTTTCTTCGGGGCACTGCTTGGGAAGTTCCCAACCAGATGGCCTGCTACCACCAAGGAGAACAACCCATTGGATACTCATTGTGAAGGGGTCTTCTCCTTGCTGATCGCAGGCCATCTGGGCCCGCCCAGTTTCTTGCTGACCAATAATGTGTTTCAACAATTCACAGATTCTTAGAGTTGGTTAACTGTTTTGTCTTTCAGCCTGTTAGTAGTTTGGGCTCTTTGGTCCTCATTAAATAGGAGTTTTTTTCCTTCACGGTATGTTAGGGCCGTGGTGTTGCATGTTGTGTTTTTTTTTACTTTTGCTGTGTGCCATTACTCTCGGCTAGTAACCGAGGCAGCACCACCACGAGCACCTGACAGGAAGTCACTAAAGAGCCTTTTCCTGCCTACTCACCACAGAGCAGCGAACAACCCAACCAGATGGCCTGCGACCAGCAAGGAGAAGACCCCTTCACAGTGAGTATCCAATGGGTCGTTTGTTTTTGCAACTGTTTGATGAGGCGGGATAGAGTTTGGCAGTGGTGTCAAATGAGTCAGCAATTATCTGAAGTCTTAGAAGTTGCCCAACAATGCCCCCTTCACAGTGGCCATGATCCTAAGGAGGGCAGTTATCTCCAGTATGTAAAACAGGGGAAAGCAAAAACAAATGTTTTATCACATATTTATTGCTATATTTCTGCAAAAATAATGGGGAAAAGTTATTTAAGCTTTTGATTGTTCTAGCTTTCCATAAATCCTATATTTCCAGTCCCAACTCAATAATATTCAAACATCAGCCAGTGATTCCGAACACATGATACTTGGTCAAATTATTCTTCACATTTCTCCTTTTTCACATTTCAGTCCCATCAGTTACTCACAGCCTGTTCTGCAGCTAGCCTCCCTTCCCCCTATACTCATCCACTGCCTTGCTATTATATTTCGTAGCTTCATTTTGAAGCAAGTAAAACTGGTTCATTCCCTTAGAGATTCTTCTACCCAATATATTAATTTGCTATTCTAAACAAAGCTAGAATGGTAATTGTTCAGCCATCCTTTGAGCATTCCATTATCCTAAATGAATATTTCCATGGTTGCATGTCTGTGGTATCACACAGCAAGAATAACATTAAAACTTTGAAACACCATTTACATTTCTACCCTTGATGGCAACTAATCGGGTATCCATTCTGGATCCCAGTACAGCCTAAAATTCTATCCATCCCTGTCCCATCATAGTTCCATTCACTGTTTGGTCTGGGGATGAGGGAGGACAAGATCAGGGAGCCAGCAAAATGGAATAGACCCATGGCTGTGGTTGAGGATAGTCAAATATCACTGAGGATAGGGACCACCAGGAGGATACAATGGGGGTAATAAATGTTCTCCATTTGAGGTATGGGGAGATGCAGTTCTGAAGATACATAGGTCTAAGTCCACTCAAAGCCTTAAAAGTCAATACTGAAACCATTAATCTAATCTGGAACTCAACTGGCAATCAGTGTAGGTGGTGGAACACAGGTGTAATGTGCACTCTTATTCCATGGTGGGAGCTCACAACTCCTGCATATCACTTGTGGAAAAAACCCCACTCTCTTCTGTTTAACTGGGTTCAGCCTCATATTTTTCTGTAGTCTATTCTGAATATGGGATTTGTGAGCTCCCACCACATAATTATTCTGGCAAAGCAATATTTATGGAATGGGCGATTACCAAAGACCCCATTATTTCCAGGGACTCCTTGTCACACTAGTCTCCTTTCAGTGCCTTTTAAACTGGTTTCAAAAATTTATGGCACATACTGAGACTTTAGTTGCAAAATTTATTTTTGTCCTTGTTTGTGTTCTGTTATTTTATTTTCTGGGCTTTGTTGTGTATGACAGTGTGTATGACAGAAGATGGTTTGTTCTTTGTATGTTTATTTAAAGCATTAGAAATGTTTGCACTTTTTGCACTAGTTCAATATAGATCACCTTACATCTTTACGTGAGTGTTGTTTTTGCCCATAACCCGAGTGTAACAGGTTCCTTATGGTTGATTGCTATATATTTCTGTTAACACCAGTCTTTTGGTGTAATTGAAGGTAGAAAAAGGCTACCTTTGGGGCATTTGTGTGACCTGGGCCTTCCTAGATAGGGAGGATCCTAGTGTCATGCCCAGTCTTTTGATGGAAGAGGCAGATGTTAAAGCTACTCCATCCAATTTTTGCAGTTGATGTCTGCCATCCAGTATCCCTTGTTCCAGCCACATGACCTTCATTTTTGATGGATTATGCTTCAGCCTGCTCTTTCTCAACCATTCTACCAAATCCTCCAAACACAAAGTCCAAATGTCAAGGGTGGTGACCCATTGGCTTTTTATCAACAGAAAAAGATGGATATCATCAGCCTGTTGATGACAGCCCAACCCAAAATCTGTACCAGCTGGGCCAGATGTTGTACCAGCTGGGCCAGATGTTGTATGGAGATATTAAATAACATTGGAAAGAGAATTGCCTCTTGTAGCACCCCACAAAAGGGTGTTGCTGGGACATCTCTTCCCTAAGCACCACATGCTGTCCTTGATCCTGCAGAAATGAGGTCAACCACTTCAGGGCTGTACCCGAATTCCAGTAATGGTGACGTGGTGGGTCAAAAGTTCATAGTCAACCATGTCAACTGCTTCTGTGAGATCTAGAAGCACCAGCAGAGCTGACTCACATTGATCCATTTGGAGATGAAGCTCATCTGTGATGGTGACAGCATGGTCTCCATCCCATGACCAGGACAGAAGCCAGACTGGAATGGGTCTAGAGCTGATTTGTCATTCCAAAATACCTGTTGTTGCTCCTCCACTATTTTCTCAATTACCCCTAAACAATAAATTTGAAACTAGGCAATCTAAAGGATCCAGTGATGGCTTCTTTAAGACCAGTTGTACCACCACCTCTTTTAGTCTCCCCAGGAAAACCCTATTTAAGGGAGAGTTTGAAATTTATCAATCGAAAGTTCTGTATCTTATCACCACCAGCCTTTATCAGGTGGTAGTCTTCACAGCTGTTAGTACTTTGTAAACATCAGCCTGGGAAAGCAAACTGAAGTGATCCCGTATAGGACCTGAAGATGGCCAAGGGGCCTCCAGTTTACTTACTGTATCAAATGTTGCTGGGAGATCATGGCAGAGTGGCCAGCCTTTGTTCAAAAAAAGCTTGCAGAAGCCTCTCAGTCAATGATTAGAAATGAATTAAACTGAATGTTTCACCAAGAATGTTATTTTTATTTCAAACTATTCCAATACAGTTAAATGATACTTTGTTTTAATGGTGGCAAAATGACCTATCAAGTTTTATATGGCCAGTGAAGAGGCCTTGGGTCAAACTGAAGATATTATCAGATGCAAAAGAAAGGGTAGGGGTTTGGCTTATTTGATCTGAGACTATATTTTGCATCCTGTTGTTTAGTTTGGTTGAAGGAATAGATCACATTAAGAAATAAAAGACTGCTGGATCTAGAAGGTCACAACCTGAAACTTGGATGGCATGCATATTTATGTTAGGATAAGGTTAAAATAAATGAAGATTTTAATAACCATTATATTAGACATGCCATACTGAGAATATGGACTAAAATTAAACCTAGATTATGTCCAAGAATACCAATGTACTTGTCACCACAATAAGCACTATTTAGATGTGAAATGACTTTTGAAAATCAATGGATGGTATATGGTGATACACTCAACACCTCACAAAGGGAAGGTAAAATAAAATTAAGATAACAATTACTGTCAGAAGATATTTTTGTGACTGGTTTCCTTATTTATAATTATGGGAGATTTAAGTTGGATAAAAGATTATATGGTTCTGAAAATACCAAGAATGAACTTCAAATGGAATTATGTACAAATGATGAACATGTTATTTCCAAAATGGATAAACAATTGTCAAGATATGAAATATAAGGAGAACAAGCGAAGGAATGTATGATAAAATGGGCCACTAGTTTTGGATAGGCTTGGAGACTGAGATACAACAAATACCAGATTTGCCCCGAATCTGGACGAATTCAGCATATTCGGGCAAAAATCAGCCGAATGTACCCTGTCAGAATATGAATTAATCCGAATGCAAGGTATTCGGGCTTTTTTGGTGTGTTTTTTGGTGCTTTTTCACATTTTGGCCTGCAGGGGGCACATTTGTAACACTAGTGGCACCAAAGTTTCAGGGTATGATACAGGGACCATCCTGATGACATCACTCAAGTTTGGTGAGGTTTTGTTCAAGGGAGCCAAAGTTATTGACCCCCAAAGGGGGTGCCCCATCCCCCATTGTTTTCTATGGAAGCTAACAGGAGATGGGGCTACCTCTTTGAGGGTCCATAACTTTGGACCCCCTGAACTAAACTTCACCAAACTCAGGTGGTATCATAAGAACAGTCTCTGGATGATATCCTGAAATTTAGGTGCCACTAGCTTTAAAACTGCACCCCTGACAGGAACCCCAGGAAATGTTTCCAGATTCTCTGCTTTTTAGTGTCTTGGCTCCATTGTAGCCAATGAGGAATTTCTGTGTGTGTAAGCAGGCTGCACATTTTTGAAGATAGAGGCACCAGACTTTCAAGGTAGCTCCAGGTGGCCGTCTTGGCAATAGCATCCAGGCTTGGTGAACTTTTTTTCTTGGGGTTCAATTTTATGGGCTCCCAAAAGGCTTGTTTTGTTTCCCTGCTCCTGCACATGAAGCCTGCTGACTGAGTTTTCCCTGAATTCTCTCAACCCGCCCCTCCCCCTGCCCCCAGAAGCAAAGTTTTTTTTCTTTTTTAAGTGTTAAAATACTACTATAGTTAATAATTGTGCTCATAGGGCACAATGCATGTAGTAGTGAACAAATAAATGTACATGGAATTAAGTAGATTTGAGTTTTTCCAATAATTTAAATGTAATGAAACATTTTACATGTAGAATCAGCTAAGGAGGTAGTTAGAATGAATAACCTATGTGAAAATGCTAGAGTAATTACTTTGAAGCAAATGGGAGTGCAGGAGAGTATTAATGTATCATCTCTCCCCCCCATTATATTGCTCCCCATACCTGCTGTTCTGACTATAATCCAGTATGCAGCATTACAGCAGTAATCTGCAGCAGAGTGGTTTTGAGATAAATTCCCTCTCAAGATATTTAAAATATTTTGCTATAAAAAGCTACAATATTTATTTCCCATCACTCCAATTCTAACTTTCAGACTGCTGGTATTTATGGTACAATACTGGTGCATACTGTCTTGAAGCAGTAAACACTTTTTTGTTTTTAGTAGCAAGCCTCATACATCCATTTCAAGGTTTTACAGTGATGACAATCTGACTTCCTATATAAACTGGAGTGGGCTACAATGTTGTTACTTTGTTTATTGCTCTTTTACTGCAGTGGTTAAATGGTTCCTTTGAGACTAGACACTGGTACTCTGCCATCTGTACAGTCAGTGTTAGACAACTTGTGTCAATAGAAGTCCTTTGGCAAATATTTATAACGAACACGCTAATTAAACAAAATGCTTCTTTACAGAATTGTGCAGGAAATAAGATTAATAGCAGATTTAAAATGGTTTGTCATCTTTGTTCTATTCATTAATAATATGTGTGTCTAGACAGAAACTGATGGTTTAAACATAAGGACTGAGTTGAAACGGTCAGTTTTCATAATTTCCCCCTATTCAGAATTTGAACTGAAGGGAAGGGTATTTGCTTATTCAAAAATCTCTGCCCTCTTCTGAGTATATCAAGTAAAGAGCCAAACTGATTGGCTGCATGATAGGATGGAATCATTATTATATGATTTCCACCTGGGTGGGATCAATTTAGAAATGTCAGGGAGAAGACTTCATCAGGAATACAAAGATTCCAAAGCTGCTACAAAACCCAAAAATACCAAGGTAAAAGCTAATATGTTTGAAGGTATATATATATATATATATTTCTGCCCTCAAAATAACATTTTTGACCTTCCATTCAAAGAAGACAAATGAACATTTGTTGCAGCACTTATTAAGGATTGTGTCTTTCTTCCCCATAGTCAGTATTTTTGCATAATCACTCTACACATCGGTTAAAAAAATCAATTATGGTTTATAATTAAATATGGGCTCTAACTTTATGAAGTTAATCTAATTTTGGATTCAGTTTTTGAATAATTGTATACAATACATTATATCAGCTGTAGGCAGCCTTTTTGGGTCATGTGCCAAAAAAAAATCCACTGACTGACTGTGAAGGCTTGGCAGCAGACAAAGAGGAAGGGTGGAGAAAGGTTGTATATTTGAAGCAAGCCAAGTGTCAGTGGTGCTACCCGCACCAAAGGTGTTTGCTTTGGATTAAGCTGATGGCTGTGTAGATCTGGGAGGCAATGATGGGCATAACCCATGCCTGTTGCCTTTTTGTGCTGTTGGACCCAGTAGTGTTTTCAGTGCCTCAGTGCTTGGATGAAGGTTCGGCCTTGGATGAAAAGCAAACTGTTCTGTTCTGCCATGGTCAGCACATGCATAAGGAGTTGTCTGCTATGTAACTTAGTACCTTACTTAGTGCTAGTTTTGTTAAATCCTTCTTAAGCTTTTAAAAAATAAGTCAACATTCACCAGGAAACATTACTGAATGTCCAAAGCATAATTATTTGTGTTCTTTACCAGTAAATACTAAGAATCTTTTTAAAAAATAATTAGCTTCAAGAAATTAGTGTAAATGTTCTTATTACATTTTTTTTTGCTTTTGGCATTGTAAAAAGAAAACCTATGTTATTAGACCTTTCCACACAAATCCCCCCAAATGTTTCTAAAATGTTTTAAATCCCCCCTCTATAATGATATATGTCTGCACTCACCCCCTTGAAAGAATTCCTGGCTGTCATTTCATGATTCCCTCCCTCCTTTTATTTCTGTGAAGAATTGATGATTCAATGCTTCACAGCCTTGTGCTGCATTTGATACACCTCATATACTTGATGCTTCAAAGATCCCCCCCCCCATGAAAGAACAAACAGAAATACTGCAAATAAACAGGTAAGGGAGAACTGAGTGAGCTCAAAAAATGATGCCAAGGAGGAAGTTCAGGGAAGCAGAGGAGTGTGGTATTATAAATACTCTCAGTCACACACTCTTATCAGGTTCTCAAGAGACTCCCTGCAACCTACCCTATCAGGTTCAGAACAAATCATCGAACCCAGTGGTCAGAATTCAAAGCAGCTTTATTAATAAAGGGAGCAGAGTAGGTAGGTTTTCCTGTTCTACTCAAAGCAGCATAGAGGTTACATCTGTTTAAGGCCCCTTCCGCACATGCAGAATAATGCACTTTCAGTCCACTTTCAATTCACTTTGCAGCTGAATTTTACTGTGCGGAATAGCAAAATCCACTTGCAAATAGTTGTGAAAGTGGATTGAAAGTGCATTATACAGCATATGTGGAAGGGGCCTATATTTCCCTTATCTCCCGTGACACAATGGTCCCACTTCCTCTTTCCATTTGCCAAGGAAATCAGGAGGTACGGCTTTCCGGAACACCTATTACATATCATAACCCCCTACCCCATATGAAGTAAGCCCCCTCCTCAAAAGTTAATATGCATTAGCTAACTATGCATTCTTCTTTTATGCAACCTCCTGCTTTCTGCTTGTGGTTTTATGTCTAAACAGCTTTGTGACTTTCATTGTAACTCACACTTGTTTTTAGCCTATTCACTCCCTTTTGATCATCTGTTTTTATCTTGCAGTTGGAAACTCTGAACAAACATTAGTCTGTTAAAAACCTTTAACCCTGTTATAACAATGGAAAACATAGTCAGTAGATCTCACAGCAACTGAAGACATTCTCAAAATGTATCAGCCAGAGAATCATTTTAAAAGAGAATTCATTTAAAACGTTTTGAGGTTGAAAATAAAATGCTTGGGGTAAAAACAATGCTGAACTTTATGGAAGCAACTTTTTTTTATTTCCTGCCTCAAAACACTTTAAAAGGTTTTGTGCAGAAAGAACCATTAACTGTTTCCTGGAATTTTTGTTTCTGTCTATGTCTGGATACCTAAAGGAAACAATTTGCCAAGGCAGGACCTAGCAGCTCGAAAAACAAATCCCTTCAAATCTTGATAGCAAAGGAGCCTGGCAGGCTTTGAGTCTGTCTGTTCAAACTTGGTTGCTACTAAACGAGCAGGTCAGATACACACACACACACGTTGAACCATCATCCAAGCTTAAGTGACTAGCTATAGACTTGTCCTGAAGCCCTGACAGGAAGTTCTGAAAAGTTCTGAGAGTTCTTAAAGGGACTTAAACTAATATTCAATTTAGGTCAGTGTGCTATTCTGAGGTTGTTCAAATAAACTTATTTTCCCTTGCATCTCAAACTCTGAAGCTTCCTAGAGCAGTTCATTGAGTCTGAATAGTTCTCTAGAATCATAAAACCAAGCTATTGCATCTATCTGAATGTGGACTGTGGTTTAATCATCCTCTCTACTCAGAGGGATGGAAACATTAAACCTACTTGCAGTTTTCTTAGGCTCATTCTGCACATGCAGAATAATGCACTTTCAAACTGCTTTCAGTGCTCTTTGAAGCTGTGCAGAATGGCAAAATCCACTTGCAAACAGTTGTGAAAGTGGTTTGAAAATGCATTATTTTACATGTGTGGAAGGGGCCTTAGTTTGTAAAATTTTACATGACAATAAAAGAAGTGTAGAAGTTTGCAAATTAATCTCACTTTGCCAAGTCTCTTCTCATCTTCATTTCCATCATTTACCAGTAAATATCACTGCAAACACAGAGATATGAGGAAGCCAAAATCTAGTGAGCTGGGCTAAGAGTATGAAGTGGAAGGTAGTCTCTGTGAGTTTCACCTTTGCCATGAACATGTTAGTTGGCCTTACAAACAGCCTGCCTCCTATTGTGCATACTAAACTATTTACAATAAAGGGTAATGATACTACTGTACCTTACAGGGCTGTTATAAGGAATATGAGAAGATAATGTGTATAAGATACTTTGGATCCTGAAAGAGCTATTTAAATGCTAAGTAAGAAAAACTCTTAAGGTATATGGAATGCTGCATTCTTCTATATAACAGTGTGAAATTCTTTTCAAAAAGACATCAGGAAAAGCTGGAAGCTAATTCACATCTTTATAATTTTATAACCTACCCTGCATTCTTAAATGTATTCACTTTGGTTAGACCCTTATGCCTTTGAATTATTGTGAGTCTCATTAGAAACCTTGATTATGGGTATAAAATGTTTTATATCAAGGAAAAGCATTCCCATTAAGACTATCTTGTTTCTACCTTACCTTGAAAGAAATTGTTCACATCAACTACCTGTGAACCT
Source organism: Sphaerodactylus townsendi (assembly GCF_021028975.2). Lineage (NCBI taxonomy): Eukaryota > Metazoa > Chordata > Lepidosauria > Squamata > Sphaerodactylidae > Sphaerodactylus > Sphaerodactylus townsendi. The sequence goes on along the minus strand of NC_059431.1, from coordinate 82,935,520 downwards.
TGAGTTCAAAGTCTATTTCACACTTGAAGAATATACTCCCTATGGAAGGTTTCTAGGTCACTGCAATGTGTGATTTTATACAGCCGGTCAAACATTCTCGTCTTACGCTTTTAGTGGATATCATGTTCTCTCTACTCCTTTGGCTGCATGTGGATTTTGGGGGGGAAATTCAATTTTTGTTTGCAAATATGATTGTGAATAATTCATCATTTTGTTGTGTTTTATTCTTTTTGACTACATGTAGCTTATATATAGAGTACAATCTATGGAGAAGTAAGTGAAATTTTGTATACAAAGGATCTTGTTGAATTTTTTGAACATCCTTTTTCAGTTCAAAAGATCCACTTTTTGCTATTAAGTTTCTCTGGTCAAGTCAAAACTAGTCAGCTTTCTTTCCTGATAATACTGTGAAAATTTGATATAATTATAAAATTTAAGTTGTTGTCACCTGTTTTTGCATCAATAGTAAAAGTAGAGTTAAAATGGTATATAATGTATAAATGGTATAAAATATGCAAACATTGGAAAGACCAGCTATGAAAAAGAGAAAATTGAAAAGGCTCAAGATAGCAACATATGAAAACATGAAGAAACTAAAAAGGGTATATTTGTACATTCTTTGTAACAAAATCAGTATTGCAGCATCACAATATTACATAGCTGCCATACTTAAGTAAGAGGCATTCCTGGCATGTAAGCATGGGTTGATTTGCTCCAGTCCAAATTGAATAAAACACAAAGCCACATTGGCTGCAAGTAAAAGAAGCTTGGTTTGCTGTTTCTTCCTTGTGAGGCAACTTTTGGCTCCTGCTGCCAACTTGCCTTCCCTCCATTGAATATCATAGGATTAGCTGGTCACCACCAGGGACAAGCAGAAATTGTTCAGCTTCTTCCCTGATTAGCTTTTGGGAGAGGCTTTTTTTTTTGCCTGCTTCATGCTGTTCAGGCTGGGCAGTTATTAATAGCTTACCTAGTCCTGATCATTGACTGTTTAGGCCATAATTAGTTTGGCAGGGATAGGGTGAGTTACTTATTGATAGGTAGGGATCAGCGGTGAGCACCCTGAGCCATTGGGTATGATGGGTGGGTGTTTTCTGAATAGAACATCACTTGCTTGATGTGGGATGGGGCAAGTGAAGGAGTGCCTTTGGTGATCAGCAACATTTTTTGAACCTGGTAGTGGCTTCATGGTGCATCAGGGAAGAGAGATGAGACTGCAGACCTCTTTGCGCAGCATGTGAGCGCAATGACAACCAAGGCTGGTGGTAGCTGCTGGTTGAGTTTAGAGTTTGCCAAAACAAAAGACAGCCATGGCTAAGCTGCCAAGCATAGTCTGCCCTCAATTAAATATTATCATAGTTAATTGATTACACAAATCAATTGATTATATAAATCAAACTGTTTTAAATAAACTAGTGAAATCCATCCTATGATCTCATGTCTTTATTGGGTACTGGGACAATGCTTTATGTTTTATACTTTTTCTGGTTTGTAATTAGATATACATAACATCTTCCAGAGAGTGACTGAACATTAATGCTATGCCTGATTTGGAAATGGAAATTACTGTTCCAGTATGCATTCAAATAAAATCCAAGAGACTTGGCATTGCCAGGCAAATTGTAGAATGATGAATTGGGACTATTTCTGAACACTTAAATGAAAAAGAAGTGGATGAAACAAATGAACAATAAATCAAGTAGTTAGTAGGAGGAGAAAGTATATCACTTTGGAACTTTAAATTCCAAAGCGGTTGCTTGACAAAAAGAACCAAGGTAAGTGACTATTTCTTTTACTTGACTGCTATAGTGTTTCTTAATATTTTTATCTTAGCTTTTCACTGCTTAACATTTCCTCACACTGGGAAACTTTTTAAATGTGTCTACATACTATTCTTTAACAGCACAATCCACAATTGGGAGGGGGGCTGAAACTATCATTGGTGCTTCTTACACTGGCATAAAGGGCAAATATGCTGGTAAAAGGGACAAACACACTGGTGCTCAGGCACCATGCAGCTTCTCCACATGGGTGGGGCATTCCCAGGGGTAGAGCTGACTTTAATCAGTTTCCACAGAGCTATCATTCTGGAAATCTCCTTACACTGCCTGGCAACCTATGTCATGTTTTAGTATGGCATAGCCCATTGAGTGGCAATAGAGGGTTTCAGTCTGGTTGGGGGAGGGTTTTTTAGTTTCTATGCTCCCCATGCTGTGTGAAACTCCCTCCCCACCATGAATTGCACTGTAAGCCTCCCAGTTATGATGCACATTATGTTAATCAAAGACAGCATTAGAAACCTTTCCTCCTACCACACTGGTCCACTATGAGAAAAATTATTGATGAAATGTTATATTTTTAGGCATCATAGGTTTCTACATAGATCTCACAGTACTGGATGGGGGGAAGGGTGGTTACTAGGAAATAAATGTTTACAAATTTATGTATGATTTCTAATCTACTTCATTCCAGAAGTGAGTTATAATTTTAAAAAAATATGAAAAATCAAGTTTGAATTGAAGCTAAATAGCACCTATATTAAAATGTCATTCCCAATAAATTGGATGCCTACCCTAATTTTCAACTGCAGGCAAAAATGGCTTATGTGAATCTGCCTTCTTTCAACACTGACATGTGCAAGACTATGTGCATTTCCAAAAGCAAATATACTTTTGAGGAATTCTAGCCCATCAAGGGTTTGAAATGTGCTCCAGATCATTATCAATCAAGGAGAGAAAGACTGCTCTTTTAAAATAAAGTTGAATCAGGGAAATCCTGTGAGAAACTATTTTTTAAAATTATGCAAAATTGGCTAACTTAATATTCCAATATATAATATTACCACACTAAAGATGGAGAAGCTTATGTATCCTTGCTTTGCTTATGTGCTGCCGGCAGATGATAGCTAGGCCGTGGCCAGACAGATCAGAGTCCAGGTGGGCTGCAAGTGAGGTATAATCAAGACAGCAGGAATTTGGGCAGGCAAAAGGCAAAAACGTAGTCCAAAACAGTCCAGAGTCAAGGCAGGCAGCAGGGCGTGGTCAAGGCAGTCTGAAGTCAAGGCACAGGCAGGAGATCAGGCAGGTGCACTGAAAGCCAGAGGTCAGAGGAAGACCAGGCCTGTTGAGCTTACCTGGAAGTACACTTGTTGCACCCAGGCAGAGCTAAGCCCACAGCAGGGTTTATATAGAAAGTCCTGGCTAATGAGGCTGGGATCCTGCAAGAGATTAATCCTCCTCAGATGCATATGCCTCCATCTGGTAGAGCCTTCAGCCATACCTTGAAGCAATTCGAGAACTTCTCCTTTGACTCTGCAGCTGTATCCTCTGTCTTTGCCTCCTTTGACAGCTGGCTCATTACTGCTCTTCTGAGATTCCTGAAGGCCCTCCCAGCTGCATGGCATTAGGCTCTGCCTGAACTTGCAAAGAGGGGCTTGGAACTGGTTCTGCTGCTTGCATTTCCTCGTGAAGAGCCAGATCTGAATGCACCGTGCCTTCGGGTTCTACATCAGAGTTCTCAGTGCCCTGGAGTTCATTCACAACAACTGGTGTGTTAGAAGACTGTTCTCCTCATTTTGCTCCAATTTGCTTCTTTCTAGCTTCCATTCTGATATGAATTGTTTGTTTTTATATGGCCGTATCCGCACGGCCCATAAACGACGGCCTGGGGGCGGTAAAAACGCCGCCCCCGGCGCCGTTACTACAAGCGCCCGCTGCTGCAAGCGCGCAGCAGCGGGCGACACCTGAATGTGCTTCCCCTCCCCCCAGGGCGTCAGGCGCCCTAAACAACTTTAACCCTTTAAAGGGTTGTTGTTGGGGAGGAAGCGTCTTCCAACGGCCTTGGCGTATACAGTCGCGAATCAGCGCCGCCGGATTTTCCGTCGCCCTCCTCCGTTCTACAGTCACGATGTCACCGTGGAGTCAGCCTGCGCTGGCCGTCCGGAGCCCTGCCCACACTGTCCTCCGGACCTCCAGGGGTGGGAGGAGCAGCGTGGCGGGCGCTCAGCTTGACGGCTGCAGCTGAGGTGACTAACGTGAACATTGTGAGTAGGAACGGAGGAGGGCGAAGCAGCGGCTCCGATGCGCGAAGCCGCCTCTCCTGCAGCGGCCTCTGTTATCTTGGCCTGCTCGCCACGCTTGCGTCGCGGCGAGGCTCTGCTCGCTCCACGCCGCTAGCACTCTTGGCGGCGTGGGGGCGCAAGGAGGCCGTGCGGAAACGGCCTATGTTACTAGCGGGGCCTGGCCACACGTTGCTGTGGCAATTGTCCTCATCACAGTCTGCAACCCACACAGATGTCCATGCAGGTCCAATGATCCCCAGCATAGCCTTTTGGGGTGGTCAAATGGAATCCCTCTTTCCCTTTTCAATTCACATTATTATTTGGTGGTTTCTTTTTTTTAGTATAAGGTTACCCTTTCCATTCCACAACAGAACTGTCTAGAGTGCAAATCCTGCTGTCCATGAGACTGGTTGACATGTACAGTCCTGGCTTGGGTAAGGCAGAACTGGGGCAAGCAGGCTATCCCAGTGAGGCAGCAGAAGCAGGGTGGTGAGGCATTCAGATCGAGGCCAGCTCCCTGGGTTCTTAAAGGGCCATGTGCAAAAGTAGTAGAGCCAGTAGTGTTGGTTCGCCCCCACCCCACGGTTCGCCCCCACCCCTGCGTTGGAGGGGGGGAACCCCACCTGATGTCTCACACGGCAAAGTGTGTATGTGTTTCACATCCACTCGTATTACCTAACAGTATTACCTATTTACTGTTTTAACTGCTCATCTCTGGCCATCTGCGCAAACATTCTAAGGGCATACCAACCCCTCAGGCCACAGACATGCTGCACGAACATTCTAAGAGTGACAGTTAAACAGAGGCAGCTTCATGGCGTGGTGCGCCAGGAAAAAGACGTTTTACCTGGCTCAGGTATGGACTTTCGGCGATTTGAAGGTCCGATTACCTGCCCGCAATAGGGAGGAACGTCATGTGAAAATTTGGGGGTGATCCATCCAGCCGTTTCAGCATTAGGGCATGACTAACAAAGTCACTGTTAGCTTTTTATATATATAGATTAAGCTGTTATCACAACAGTACATTGTTTAAAGTTGAAGGCCTGTAACTCTAAAAAAAACCCCAACTACTGAATTGTATGTATTTGCAGTTGCAGAGTTACAAAGGGGCACGTAAATCACCCCTTCCCACCTCGCCTCCCCCTCACCAGGCCTGGCCCCGCCCCATCAACATGGCCTGTTTTCAGCTGGCAGAAAGCTGTTTTCTGCCGGCTGGAAAAGGTAAGTGGGGGGCACGGGGTAGAGGATGGAGGGGGCAGGGCCATGGGGGAGGCAGAAAGCATGGAGTGTGCCACAGGTGCAATCCTGCCCAGCTATGCTTCTGTGTATTTGCATTCATTTGCCACTTTTTTCTCTGCTATTCTCTAAAACACTCAGTGTGAGTATTAAACTACAGTATTTACTTAAATGAGTTTGTTCCCATAGTGTTTCATCAAAAAAGAGGGATCATCTTAATTTCACGTACAAGTTGCTGTTGTGTCCACTAATAATTATTTTTTGTGTATAACATTTTAAGGGATTGCTTACATTCAGCTTACATACATGTCTTCCTTTTGAGCAAATATTGTATTACTTATAAGACGTATTTTATTGTACACAGTAACTTTTGTTAAGTGCTTATTACTTGTGAATATCTCACTCATCCTGACTGCAACAATATGAAAAATCTATTCTACATAGTATATATTTATATGTCTAGGTATTTTGATGGTATATATAAATGTTCCAAAGTACAATGTTTTGCCTTGGAACAGATTAAGGCTGTTTATCATTGATGCTTTCTTTTTTATTATTTTTATTAAAATGCAACTGTATAATAAGAACCAGTATACTGAGCAAACAACATGCCTAGTTTATAAATTAAAAACAAATGAAGAAAGAGAATGTACACAGTTACCATTATTGCTGATGCTTTCTACATTTGATGTAAGTGGTAAAGTTATCACTTCTGTTAGAGTGTTAAAGTATGCCTTGTCATGAAGATAAATGGCTTCATTATGATTGCAGTGTATGACTGAGGAAGGGAACGTCTGGAATGGGAGCTGTGAGGAGAGTTGCTGAGCTTAGAGGATAAGTGCTCCTTGGAACAACTGGTTTGTCATTGATAATCTATGAATCATTGCAAGCAGAGAATGCACATTTGTTCTAAACAGTCCACAGTAGGGTCTCAGGTGCTGATGAAGTTAATCTTCCTATTAGTGTGCCATGGGTAAGCTGGGGCAGTTATTCAATTGTTCCCAAGAAGAGATGATACGTAGGCCCTGTCGAAATAATGGCAAGTAAATGTACTATGTATAATTCTGAGGCTTCTTGTCCTTTAATTCAGTGCAAATGACTTAGAGAGATTACCACTTCTACCCTTAGCTCTAAAGAGTGGATTCATAAAAAGTGTTAATTAGATTTCATTAATTATTCATGGTATATCCATAGAACAGGTGTTCAACATGAGTAGGAGCCATTTAATCAAAAAGTGGATCCTAAACCAGTTCATAATTTGGTTTAATTATGGATACCACTTAACATGCAGCAATGATTTTTAATAGAATGGACACACATTATTTCTCCAGAGAGGGTACTATGTTTTCATTCAATTTTTGATCAATTCACCGGTGCGCGAGGCTTCAGTAATTCATTCTTTTGTTAAGCTTTTGCACTTACTGTTTTTGACTAGGTCACTGCATTCTACATTGGAACATTTTTGAATGATTAAAGAGGCTGCTTATTGGCATTTAAAAATGTTTTGTTTCCTGATTGTTTTATACCTTGCATCTGTTTGATAACTTACCCTAAAAAGAAAAGTAGGAAATAAACACAAGAATTCAAGAAGAATTGCTACTGGATCAGATTAAAGATCCACCTAGTCCAGCATCCTGTTTCCTATCCTGTTTCCCGCAGTGGCTAGCCAGCAGTTTTCAGACAGTGAAAACCAGACAGTGCAAGAGGCAACAGAATCACTTTTACAGAGATTTGTTGGTGCACTCTCAGCTGGCATTCATGTGAAGGATTACAAATAGCACAAATAAATTGAGGAGAAGCAGTTCTATGTTTACCACTCAAGTTTATCCCAGAACTGAATTGACTTTAAAGTCCTTTCATGTTAGCACTGAATATAACAGGTACAACTACTTGATCATTTACAAGTTTGTAACCTCTTACAATGATATAAGTAACATTAGTTTCTAGTTGTTTCCATCAGCCGTACACACTTGTACTACTGAGCTCAGAATGATTATGGGTTTTTTTTGAGTAAGGTGGAATTGCCCTCCCCAATTGTTCATGCTAAATAAAGACTGTCATGTTATTTCCTAGTAAATATACATTTAGTGATTCCACTGCAAAGCTGTGACTGTGTTTGTTTTTGAAGTCTGCCGGATGTCACATTTGTTTTCACTTCAATGTTTTAAGTTGGCTAGTTTATTTTCACATTAAAAAGCAAACAAAACAAGCCACTTTCTGTGGCCAGAATTATTCCATGGTTGTAGCCATTTTTAATCCTGCCACCTCCCAAACTCAAAATGATTGTATAATGAAATAAATATTTATTTGGCCAGCATGTTCACTTTTGCATTATAACACTAGTCAGTCTATGGAGTAGAGGTGTCTGCAGCTCACAGTCATGAACCACTGGTCATCAACAGGTTTATAAAAGATTTTTTGAAGAATGTCATACAATTTTTACTCCATTTTAATCATCCATTGAACATATAAAGCTGACTTACACTGAGTCAAGCCCTTTGGTGTTTCCAGGTAAGTTTCTACTCTGACTGGCAACAGTGCTCCCCAGTCTCAGGTAGAAGTCTTCCATGATGCATAGTATCACATTTTAAAGTTAGTGATGTTAGGGACTGAATCTGATGTTTTCTGCATGCAAAATTCTATTTTTATTCCCTAATTTGAGTATCTCTATTACATTTTCATATTTCATATTTTCTATTAGGCAGGTAGCTTAAATTTTAAACTTTTTATGTTTAAATCCAATGTGCATTCAAATTGTTGGTTTCCATTTATTGTATAATATTAGTATAGATGCTGTTCTATTAGTTGAAAGCAGTAATTGCCCAATACTGCTTTTTCTCAAATTGGTGTATTGAAATTTCTGTCATTGATCATGGTCCTGGCTCTATAGAGTTAATTCAGGGTTAAGAGTTTGCACGTAATTAGCTTCATTTCTGCCTGGGCAAAAGAAAACTTGACTGGTGCAAATATATATAAGTGCCAACATACCCAGCAAAATGGTGTTCTGTGCAACTACAGTTTCTAAACTTAAGAGAGCTCAATTTAAGGGAAAATGTATTATTCTCAGGTGACAGCTCAGTTTACATCATCACAATTTATAAAACCCATACAAGATTGAAGGTGAATCTGTGCAGCATGCCTGTCTTGATATCAGACTAATGACTATGCATAATTGAGGAAGCTATATGTGAGGGCAGCTACACAGTTACATTATAGTAACAGACAAACCAAGTTTGATTGCCCTCCCTTTAGTGGTATGGGAGACTTTGTATTATTCTTTTTTCTTTTTTTAATAATAATTTTTATTGATATTAAAAAGACAAAACACACATACATGTTAAATGGAAAGGACAAAAAAGGAAAAGAATATAAAAAGAAAAGAGAAATAATACAATGTTAATTTAAGTAGTGAAACTCTTAACTATGGCCTAGAACACAAATGTATATTATTTTTATATTAATATCTTGGTTCAGGTTATCCAGTAGTAATTAAGTTATAGTAAGGTATAAATTCTGGTAATTCTGTAGTCTTATATCTTAACCCCTTAAACTAGTCAACCAAATAACAATAATGGAAAGGACATAGAGATCACTGTAGGGTTTAAAAACACCTCACTCTTCCCTCCTTTCCTCCAACAAATTCCCTCTCTGAACTTCCCCTACAGAATTTGTTGTACTAAGTGTACTGATGGTTATTAATACTTTGTACTCAATTTTACTAGTTTGAGGAAAATAATTAAAAAAGTGATATGAACAAATAGTTTGTAATGTTTTAAGCCATTGTATTTAATCATATAAGTTATATAAGTGTAATTCACTGGGCACTAAGCACTTCAGAAACTTACTTTTGTTGAAAGAAACGAAACTCATAAAGCAGCCTGAACAGGGCCCCACCAAGGAGATAAGGAATTAGCAGAAGCTCACAAATACAGATAACAGTAAAATAGAAACTTAGTTGTTATGGAAACCTTTGCGTAAAATGTTTTTAACTTAAGCTGCACCAATATGGGATGAAAAGGTGTAAAAGGTGGAAGGATGAAATGACAGGGTCTGTCGTCTTGCCTTGACTCAAATAACCAATAGTCAGAAGACAAGGAGGGATGTTTGTAAGAAGGTATAAATTATGTTACACAAGCAACAGCCCCTTTGAACCTCCTCCCTGTTGCTGACAGAGGAGAGTTCCCTCTTCTCTTAAGGAATTAGTGTAATAAAAAACTCTTGTAACACTGAAGAAGCTTATGGATGGTTGTGAGTAGCTTGGGACAGAGTTTTAGCTCTGAACACAGGGGGGGCTCTGCCCACCGAAATTGCCCTAGCTGAGTGAAGTGAAAAGCCCCACGTGGGAATTAATCTTGATCTAGCTCTGTGGTTTGGACAGTCTCTCTGAGAGCCCTGCCTCCTTTGGTCGGGGCCACTGTTCATTTCTGCAGCTCAGCATTGGGATTGAGAAGACTTCGACACAACTTTTAAGAGCCAGAATTCTTCAGTGCTCAAGACTTTTAGCAAAAGATTCCTGCAAGTAGGGAATCCTGAAAGGTAACAGTTAGAGCAAGGATTCCTACAGGGACTTCCTGGAGTGGAGTCCTGAAAAAAAAAAAGGAGACAAGTTGGTGACAAGGTTGGTGAGTAGTGGTTGATGAAATACACTACACAAGAGAGGGAGGAGAAGGGCTGACTTTCTCCAAGGGAGGTCCAAGACAGGGGGGCATGGCCCCTCAGACCCCAACAAAGAAAAACCCCTTAGGGCAGGTAGAATAAAGGGAGGGAAAAGTGCAGCTCTTTCCAGAAGGTTTTGAATGTCAGGAGGTATAGTGGTAAGAGGATACCCCGGAGGACCCCCACAACTGGCAATAAGGTTGAGGGTCAGTGGGACCAAGATGACCCTATTTGTTTTTAAAAGGTATGTAATTGCCGTGTTTCCCCAAATATAAAGGGCAGGTATACTTATGTTGATTTTGCTTTCAAAAGATGTGCTGTGTCTTGTTTTTCAAAGGATGTCTTATATTGGGAAATTAGAGTAAGAGTTTAAATGGCTAGCCAAGGAGAGTGTAAAAAAAAGATTATTTGCATTTAAAAGTCTTCTTTTTGTGAGTTTAGCTAATTTCTAGAGCTCTTTTATTTTCAAGAAAATATTTCTACTGATAAAAAGATTAAAATATAGGCTGTTTTTTAAGTAAAAAGAAAAATGGCTTTTACCCCAGAGCAGTATTTTTTTTTAAAACAGGAGAGGGAGGAAAATTCTGCTCAGTGGTTGATCATGTTTTATTATTGGCCAGAGAGAGGCTTTTAGCTGTGCAGCGGGATTTAGAACTTTGAAAGAAGGGGGGAGCTGCAGCTGCCCCATACAAGAGAAGAATGTTAAAGAGTTTCTGTTTAGTTACAGAGACTAGAGGCATAGAAGAAACAAAAAGAGTTTTTTTTTAGTTTAAAGAGATATGTGGAAAAAAATGCAGAAAGAGGCAGAGGGAGGAAAAAGAGTGTCACCCTTGGAATAAATAACCCTCTGCCTCGAGAAGGAATCAGAGTATAAAAATGTCACAGAAAGGAGGGGAAGCAGAATGATGTTTTAAAGATATGAATTTATGATGGCAGTTAAATAAGAGAAATGTAAATTGAAAATGGGTTGGACATTTATAAAACATAGAAGTTGTAAAAAGAGGATAAAAATGAGGCTAGTCCTCCCAGAAGTTTTTTTTTTTATGTACAGGAGCAAAAGGAGGAGAAAGGAGAGAGCTAAAATGTTTGCAACATTAATTAGGAGAAAGCAAATGCGTTTTAAAAGGTGATCAAAGTATATGTTTTGAGTAAGCTAAAGTAACAGAATGGAAAGGGGGGGGCTGAGATTACTAGTCCAGTTTCCTTAATGAAATGACATGTTTTAGTAATGCAACAAAATATGAATGGCATAGTAGTTTAAAATAAATGAACCTAGTGTTTTTAAAAGATAATGCCCTGTAGCCTTGTACCCAGTTTCCAAAGACCCCAAAAAATTCCAGGCAGAAGTTTTTTAGTATTAAGAACCAGTTTTTTTTAACAGCTGCAGGGAGAAACCAGGGGAAACTGGGGCACATGTTTTTGCACTTTTAAGAATTTCAAATTTCAAATTTGGAAAGTGAAGAGTAGAGCCTCTCAAGGAGCGAGAGCGCTTGAGTATTTTCTAACAGGCTGTCTGCTTCCAAATTGTTCAGGAGAGAAAAAAAAAGCTGTATTAAATTAACGTAAGATGAGGATGGCAGGCTGCATGCCTGAAGAGAGAAAAAGGAGAGATAAAGAAATTAACCCTTTTCTAGCTAACTGTGAGAGATGCCAGCTCTACTTAGTAAAGGGTGTGAAAGTCAATGAAGATAATTGAGAATTAAGAGCACTTTTCCTTATGAGGAAAGGCTGCAGTATTCAGAAATTCTTTTGAAAAGTTTAAGAAGAGAGAGACACATCTTCAGGGAAGTGGGATATAATTGGAAGTTTATAAAATTATGTCGTAGAAAAAAATGTTGACAAAGAGAAATTTTTTCTCTCTTTCTCGTATTATGAAACGATAAAAGGGGCATACATTGAGAAATATTAAGAAAAGAAGAGGGGATTAAAACTAATAAAAAGAAACATTTCTTTCACATAATGTGTGATTAGTGTTTTAAAATATGCTGCCACAGGAGGTGGGGATGGCCACTAGCCTGGATAGCTTTAAAAGGGGTTTTGGACAGATTTATGGAGGGAGAAGGCAGAACTATGGCTGCAATCTTGATCCTCCTTGATTTGGGATGGCAAACTGCCAGGAAATTTATGACATGCTCAGTTGCTCAAATATGAAGCTGTGTTACTAGAACAAACAGATTTAGTGTTAAACACAGACTTATTGTTGTTAAAAAGAAATGAGAATGTAAATATCTATACAGATCTAAAATATTCACATGGGGTTATTCAAACCTTTGGGAAATTATGGAAGGAAAGGGGTCTTTTGAATAGAAGGGAAATCTTTGGCACCACTGTGAATAGTTGAGTGGGGAAAAGTTCTAGAAGCTCTAGAACTTCATAAAGCCAGAGTATCAGTGCTACATGTCAAAAAGGCATCAAACAGAAGTAATTCTAAAATTTTGGCTGACCAAATTGGAAAGAGGAAGAAAAGATATTTGGGACACATAATAGCACAAAGGAGGGTGACTGTTTTTAAATGAGTTTTCTAGAGTAATAAAGGGAAAAGGCACAATGAATTTGCAGTAGTGGATGGGGAAACAAGTAAAATTTTGGAGGCAGGGAGACTGCCTAATACCTGGTCAGCCCAAATTTGCGAGCTTTATACATTGAATCAGGCATTGCAATTATTTAAAATACCAAGATGGAATGCTTTTGGGGTGTCATACTAAAAAAAAAAAAGAGGTTTCTAGGATAGAAGGGGAGAAGAAAGTTGCTCTAGAATTAGGGGTGTGGTTTATGGAAGATGATCATAGGTGGGTTGGTAGAGCAGTAGCCTGTTTGGTGCTGCTTGAGATAAGCCACTAGAGGTATTAGTGTGTTAAAAAAAAACAATAAATGTTTTTAATAAAGTTTTATAATGAGAGATAGGGTAAATAATTGTGTAAAAATTGTAAAATTGTAAGGAGAAAAAAAGAGGGTTTGTGTTTGTTTTGTAAAATGTATTAAATATATATAGTTCTTTGAAAATAATATAGGGAAAAGGTCAAGAGGGGTATGTAATTATGAGAGAATATCACGTTAAGAAAAGTTGGGAAAAGTAGACATTAGAGCATGGAGTAAAATATAGTCAAGCAGAATTCTGGCCAAAAGTTAAGGGAAAAGTCTGCCTTAAATGAAAAATTCTTCTTTTTAGTTTATTCAGAGTTCAAACATAACCATGAAGATTACTACTTTTTTGCTTTTTTTAAGTGATGTGCAGCATTTTTTTGTATGGGATGTCATCTTACTTACCACATGAGGGGGGGGTAATTTCACTGAAATCAATGATTGTTATTAGGAAATGTGCTGCTGGTCTGGCCTTTGTTTTCTGTTTTTTTGTTTTCTGACGGCAGGCTGACTTTATCACACTGGAGTCCAGATCATAAGTTCTTGCCTGGGAGACTGAGGAGTCCCTGTTAAAAAGCACTGAAAAGGGAAAAGAGTCCTTAGAAAACAGGGCCGAGGCCTTATTAGAAGTGCTGTTGTGGCTGACAGAAGGTATCCAGTAAAGACAGAAGCGTGGATGGGCGCATTATATCTGAGGACAAAAGCTTCATTTGCCTCTTGAGCCTGAACTGCTGTTATGCATCCAAGACCAGCCTGTTCAAACTGACTTCTAAGAAAGAGAAGCCAGACAACAAAAACTGGAACTTAAATTTTAATATTTAACTTCAGGACATTGACAGTTAGAAAACTATAAAGAATTAATCCTGTTAGATACTAGAGAAGAAATTACACAGAACTTTGCTTTTTTTTAATTTTAAAACCCCTTTGACTTCCCTTATGGACTTAATTTGAGAAAAAAATGAAAAGACTTTTGTGTAGAAATGGGATAGACAGGAGTTTTCAGATAGTGGGGAGGGTGCACTGATGTTATTGTTATTATGAAAAAGGGAGAGAAAAGAGAAGCTTCCTAGCTTCTGAGACTAATAGATTTCTGAAGTGCACGGTGGTAGGAGTATTAGGACTAGAGGCCTGAGTACTCCTAAGTGGTGAAAATGGGTGGCTTAATGGTGTAATTAATTCTTTTTTTAATATAGAGTAGTGTCATATAGTACATGCATTATATATTAGTGGTGTGGGGGGTTACATTTTTTGGGTGTAGACAAGGATGTTATAATAATGAGTTTTATAAAAGTAGTAAGAAGTTAATGAAAATGTTATTAGTGGCAAATGTTTTAAAATATTAGGTTCTGCTTGCTTGAAAGATGGGTTGGGTGGCTTATTAATTGAATTTCCTATTTGTGGTTGAAAAAAATGTTTTCATGTTTATTTTAATGAGTGATAGTAATGGAGTTATTATTATATGTATTTGTATGCAAAATGTTTATCACCTTTAGGCAGTTGTGCACATGCTTTACACATGACAAGGTTCAATGGCTCTAGTTACATAGAAAAAGCACACTTATTTTTAGAGAAAGAAAAGCACACCAAGTTAAGCATGATGAAGGAAACATAATACAATTATGTAAATGCAAGTTTTAGTGGCAAGGCCTTATGGTATGGGAAAAAGGAAAAGGATGGATTGATATGAACAAAATGGTTTGTAATGTTTTAAGCCATTGTATTTAATCCCATATAGAAGTTATATAGAGTGTAATTCACTGGGCACTAAGCACTTCAGAAACTTTTACTTTTGTTGGAAAGAGAGCAAGAAACTCATAAAAGCAGCCTGAACAGGGGTACAAAGGAGATAAAGAGAATTAGCTTAGAAGCTCACAAATACAGATAACAGTAAAATAGAAACTTAGTTGTTATGGAAACCTTTGCGTAAAATGTTTTTAACTTAAGCTGCACCCAATATGGGATGAAAAGGTGTGGTAAAAGGTGGGATGAAATGACAGGGTCTGTACGTCTTCTTGACTCAAACCAATAGTCAGAAGACAAGGAGGGATGTTTGTAAGAAGGTATAAATTATGTTACACAAGCAACAGCCCCTTTGAACCTCCTCCCTGTTGCTGACAGAGGAGAGTTCCCTCTTCTGCGCAGAATTGAACAATAAAACTCTTAACACTGAAGAAGCTTATGGATGGTTATTTGTGAGTAACCGGACAGAGTTTTAGCTCTGAACACAGGGCTCTGCCCTGTGCCTAACAAAAGGAAACACTATTCTATTAGAAAAACCAATGAGACCAGGTCTCAAGACTATTGCAGAATCTGCAGTTATTATTATTATTGTACTTTTTCTGTTCTGCATCACTGTCTCCTATGGAAGCTTACAACATGAATCCTTTAAAAACTTGGAGTACACTGGTGTGGTCTTCTATGTGATTGGGATTTTTAATGTTTCCACAGTGTGGAAAGACGGTAGGCTGTAGTCAGTCTGATACTAAAACTGTTTTACTTGTAATCTAAAACGACAAGCATTTGAACTGCCTCTAGTTTATCTGCTGCTTTCTTCTTTCCACACTTTAGGAAAACTGTATGATAAAAATATATTTGAGTTTCATCTATGAGTAATAAACCAGCATAATCTTGTAAAAGTGAAGGAGCTGGCACGAATAATTTTGTTTTGCATTCAGCATAGGAAGTAAGATGTAGAAGCTGGTGATAGTGAAAGTGCACTTAGGCCTCTGAGGCATCCTGGAGAATAAAAACAAAAATACATATAGTACTGTTCCATGGAAATCCTGAAGAACAATGATTTTGTGAAGTCACTTTCCAGGATAGATTTACAGATTTAAATTGTAATTACTCAGAACCTGGAAGTAAACATGTATAGGCATCCCCATGCATGCATACTCTGATGTGAGTCTTGAGACCTATATGACCTATGTACATTCTGGTTTCTTTAATATGTCCCTTCCCAATGGAAAAGGGAAAGAAAGGCACCCCTGATTATTTAAGGAAATCTTTGTTGGCTAATAAGTGGACAGCAATCAGAAACAGTAAATCAATAGCAATTTATGATTGGGTAACAGTCTGACATTCAGTAAAGTGAACTATAAATGTGGTCGTAGTGTAATTATTCCCTAATGGTTTAAGAAAGTGACCTGTTTTTATCTAATTTCCTTGAGGGATTAAACTAAAGGTAAGAATGTATGGCTTGTGCTATGGTAGAATATACATTTATGATGTTATGGTTGTTAAAAACAGCAAAATTGGATTTGGTTAGATAGGAATATAAGTATTGTATACATTACAGCGTACTCCCAAATTTTCACCTCACCCCACACACACTAAATAAAAATGTTTTTCCACTCTAAAATGTTTGCAGTATTCATAATTTCTCGAAAGGTTAGGAGGGCTATCAGCTACTTCTCTCAGGCAGCAAAGAGAATTAGGTTTTTTTTTAAAAAAAAAACAGAAATGGAAAGCAGAGGCTTATATCTATTGAAACAGAAATTTATTAGGTGCTGTTCCCAAGCATCTGGCAGCCAGTAATTCAAAAAGGAAACCTGCAATAAAGGAAGGTTCGGCACCAACATGGATTACTTACTGGATCAAAAGAAATAAACTTAGGATAAATCAAGTATAAATTTAATAGTGAAGGTAAATAGGCAAATGGGGTACATACCAAGATGCAGGTAGGAAAGTGGAACATTCATTTAAATATGATGAAAAAAATTGGTTCCAGTTACAAGATTTGAAATTGAATTAAGATAAAAAGATTCCTGTTTCCTGGGCTCAGAATGTAGAAGAAATCACGAGATCTGCATGACTTGTGTCAGGTGAAAAAGAAGAGTTCTTATGTCCTGGGACTTTGTAAAATTAAGGGAAGGAAAAGAAGGCTTGGAGTAGGGACAAAGCTTGAGAATGTAAGAAAAACCATATTGGACCAAAGCCCATCAAATCCAATATTCTGTACAGAGTGACCAACTGGGAAAACCCACATGAAAGAGAAAAAATGTTAGAAGCAGCTCCCTTTTTAGAATGTGGATGCTCCAGTATCAGGTCATGTGAGGAAAAATCTTTTTCAGGACTGGCTGGTTCTTTCTGCTTACAGAGCAAGTCTTCTCCTCCCACTGCAGACCCAAATGTCCCCTGAAATGCTGATAATTGGGTATCTGCTGTACAGTGTTAGAAAAATTATGGGGTGGTATTGTTACTTTATGTTAAACCAAAACTTTAGATGTAAGAGTATGGAAAATGAGGGTTTGAAAAGAGAAAGGAGATGAGAAAGTATAATATATGGGCTGTCTTGGCCTTATATTTGTACATGTTTGCAGCACTGAGAGATGGGCTTTGCTTCATAGTTAAGAGATCATGAAAATGGGTAAAAGAGAGATATAATTAACACAACTCAAGCCAAAGAAATTGATGATACAATTAATACTTGTAATGAAGCCAATTGCTCTCTTTATTTTTACTAATCAGTTTGTACATCTGTTCATAATTACACTGTTAATTTTTATGGACACAAGATTTTGGAATGCTATTTTGGCATTCTGTTCAAATGGTCTTTTAAATAAGAAACAAAAGCTTGAAATTTAATAGTTTGGCAGGACTGAAATCTGTTGCTTGCTGTAGAACAAAGTTTCTGTATTTGGATCTAACACAAACGTTCCATTTCCTTTTCATATCTGAGAAACAATATTTTTTTAAGTTTTGATTAATATTTGCTTTTTTCATATGTTGGATATATGATGTTGAATTATACTACAGATCCAGGCTATTAGCCTACCTAGCACAGTACTCTGACCGGCAGAAGATCTTCAGATTTTGAAGATGAAAATTTTCTCAGCAGCATTTTCTTAGTTGCATCTAAATCCATCAGTGTTCTGTGTATCACATTATGCAGCAGAACTTGCTATTTGTAAAGGCATCAATTTCATCACTGTTTTACGGGCATCTTTTGCTTAAAAAAATAAAGCCTTTTTTTGTTCGTTTGATTTTTCTGTTGAAAATTTGAATGCAGGACTTCTCACAATTGAAATGAGAATGATGACATCAATATTGATCAGTCTTCAGTTACTGATAGGTTATTATTTGTGACTGATATTTTATCTGGTAGAATTAATATTGTTCAAGGGAGACATTCCATCAGAGAGATGCCGCTCAGCAAGATTAGCATAGAGGGGTGACATGCAAGGGAAGGGGAGGGAGTGAGGGGTAGCATGCAAGGAAAGGGAGGGGAGGGGTCCCGGTAACTGGACATGGCCCACCCACCCTAGTGGAGGGAGGGAGAGGGGAGGGAGGCGTGACATGCAAGGGAAGGGGAGGGAGTGAGGGGTGGCATGCAATGGAGGGAAGAAGAGGGGAGGGGGATATTATGAAGAGGGGATATTATGAAAACTTTTATCATAATATATGGACATAGTAACCTATAAATGTTTAAATTAAATATAAAAATTGAAAGATCTGCTCTCCCCACCCCAATCCCTGTTTCTGAAACTGATTTGGTTCATTACATTTTTATTGCATTATTTGGCATAGAGCAGATCCTAAATAGATTTGCATACATCTTTTGATAATAAAAATACTGATTATGATTATGTAGTTATTAATTCCCAATAATATTTAATAATTGTGGATACATATTTTCATAAATGTTCCAGCTTTTGTTTTAAGAGCCTTGCAAACTTACATATTTAATATAGGGATTTTCATTGCTTCCAAAAGATAGCTTGACTTATGCAAGAATATCAATTGCAGTACTAGAAAATATTTTATATTTATATATTATCTAGTCATGTACTTGGGGGTTGGATAATAAAGACTAGCAGACTACTAACTCCCCTCCCCTGCAAAATATAATTTATTCAGTTTATTGCCCCAAAATGGTGTGGTGGTCACTGATCTGTATATTTCAATAGGCCTAACAGCTTAATGGAGACCCATGTTCAAAATACCTTTGAATACAAAGTGTTCAGAAAACTATGCAGGCAAGTTGTTGTCTTTGTGCCCCATTTGTGAATTTCCCAAGGCTACACAATGTTGGAAACAGAATACTAGATGACATGAAACAAGATGCAAGACCAAATAAACATTTGGCCTGATTTGACATGCTATTAAAAGGTTTTAAAACAGAAACCTATTCATTTTGTAGTTATCTTTAACATGCTAATTTATGAAACAACTTAAAAAGAGGCAAAACAAAACTGTACGTGCATGTCTTTTTTTGTGCATTCTCATAATTTGGAAAATAAGAAAAACTGGTTGTTCTTCATACTCTTCATACTCCTAAAACTGAAAAGGTGGGCAATCCCATTCAAAATGCTGGGGGTTTGGATGTGGTGCTATGCCCATGCCAGTTCATTGTTCCCAAGGAGGCTTTCTGGTGGTGTGGGGAGGCTAAAAACACAAAGATTTTCCTGCTTCCAGAAAGCCCCCATTGGGCTTAATTGCATTGGGCTTAATGCCACCACTGAAAAGGTGGCATACATTCCAGGCTCTGGCTACTAGCCCAGTAGGGGCAATGACCAGGTGGAAGCTGACTAACATTGGTTCTTCCCCTGGCATTGCGCCCGGACATCCCCTGCTATGCCAACAGCATCAGAGGCACAGGGACACTGGCACAGTGTTGACCATTGCATCCCACTGACAAGGAGAGCCACAGTGGCCGCCCACAGGTTGTTTTGTTCCTCTGCCAGGGTAAGTACCTTCGGGAGGGCAGATTCACTGACATGGCCCTGCACTGCTCCCAGCAACTGATTCAGCTCCCCCTTTGGATGTGGCTGGAAGTCACATACCTTCAGAAAGTCTTATTTATTGTTGTGTAACATAGACTGTTTTATGCTTAATGTGATCCAAGAAAAGTAACCAAAGCTCTGTACTTCAAGCAGTAACTACAGCATGCAGAAATAAATGTCGTATCAAATAGTTTTCTCAGAAAAGTGGGTTTACAGATCCATAAACATGAAGACTTTAAATAGTCTTTGGAGAATTTGTTTTGTATGCAGAATTTTTTTGCACAAACTAATGGTATAGTTGATGTACATTTCTTCCACTTCCCTCCCTTTGCCTAATTTATAGATACTGAACTTAGTTATAAGAATCTTTGATGGAATACACTTATGCTCACTAGCTCTGGAGGAGAAAAGAAAAGCATTAAGCCACACATTGATTTGGTTTTAACTATCCCAATGGAATTCATTGCTACAGAACTGCAAGAAGGATATATTATCTTTGGTTAAATCAAAAAGATTATGTAAATATATTTCATAAAAGTTGGAAGTATAAATCACAGATGTCGGCTTGATGGAAAGTTTGTTACCACAGAAATCTAAAGCTCCGAAAATCCAATGTGTTAATTAAAAGGTGACATCTGGTATACTAATTTATGCTAAGTGAAGAAATGTTCAGATTAAAATAGGATGTGTTTAAATGTTTTTGGTATCATCCGTGGGAAACTAAAAGTCATATGATAAGTGAAATGACTCTGACCCAAATATATGCAAATGTACATTATAATGTCAAAGAACAATGGAATGAGAAAATATAGTTCCGAAATACTGTTTCTCCATCCTCTTAAACAAATTTAAACAGTATCATTGCATTATCTCTCAAGAAAGGCACACTGATCTCCAAATACCACAGTTAGAGGAAAATGTTAAATGAAAAAATGAACCTCCTTCATACCTTTTCCCCTCTAGTTTCCCTCTAGTTTCCTTTTTCTTATTATATTTCCCTTTTCATATTATCTAAGGATAACACAAATTACTGATCAGTTGGGAACCTTGGGTTGCATCTATCCTGCACTGCACTATAACTACTTAGCAGTAAAATTCAATTGTCCATTTTTGACACGTGCTGCCAAACAATTCAAAATGTGTATCTTCTATGCAGTAATACTGAAAACATAATCCAAATCTTATCCAACTTGCCTTGTTCAAAATTCCTCATTTGGTTGTTAAGATTGTTGTTTTAAAGATTTCCTTACAATTCAAGAGAAAAGTGTAAAATAATTTTGCATCTTTATCATATCAGCACTTGGTACAGTGAAGACTGTATAGCTGATGATCTTGCAGGTTCAGTTACTATGCCCTGGGTGGCTGTTGGGTGTTTAAGTTGTAAGTGCTTTGTTTGTATCTGCACAGTTTCCATATAGTAGCATTCCTCCTTCACTTCATGTCCACTGGCCAGGAAAGGTGGGAATATAAAGCTAATAAATAAATATTACTTCACAGTCAGGAACTTTTTCTTTTCCTTTTCTTTGTCTTTGGTCCTGTTATTTCTAAAAGACCCAATAAAGTTCTGGTTAATTTCACTTTAATTTTCTTGTCTCACAGCAGTGTTAATAATTAGAGTGCTGTCCCAATATTGCAAAAGAAATGCCAGAGACCATTCCATTTTCAGTACAACGGTGAGCATCTTTACAGTGGCTTTCCGAAGTCCACTAAAAACTCCCCTCTGTTTAAGATAGTATTGCCAGCATGCTAGTTTGGATAGGAATACAGTTAACACATGAGGAAAAAAAATAAAACTGACTAAGGTTTTCTTAGGCCGTTTCTACATGGCGGCTGTCCACTAGCATAATTAATGCCAGTGGACTGTTTGCACCGTCTCGTGTGGGCAATGCCGAGGCTGCTGCAACCCTCAGAGGTGGCTTCACATGGAGCCGCCTGTGGGTCATCCCGTTCACCTACCTCTCCTCCCTGCACAGCTTTGGACAGCTGGAGGGACATGCCCACACTGCCCTTCGACCTCCAGGGATTGAATGGGAACATCAGAGGGGCCAAAAGCAGCGCCCTCACACTGGTGTGCTTCGCACCGCACCAGAGGGAAGATGCTGCTTTTGAAAAAATTTGCTCAGGGAACGAGTTTCAAAAGCTGCGCTTTCATGCCAATTGGTGTGGGGGGGGTGAGCATGGCACTGCTGTGATGCAGCAGTGCCAGCTGTGTGAACAGCGCCCCAGGGATGGGTTTTTTAACATCCCTAGGGCACTGTTTTTCAGTCATGCAGAAACAGCTTTAGTTTCAGAGGTAGGCACATTTGGAATGTGGACAGTGGTCAAGGTTTCTGGCTACTTTTTCCTTTTGGTAGAAATATTTTTTTCTTATTACTTTTTATTTTTCTTACTTTGGGCAGATAAATACAGAGGAGGATGATACTATGAATATACAAAGTACTTATGGTTGAATTCCAGGCATGTTTGGGAAAAGAACCCTTTTTTGTTATTCAATAATGGCGCTTACTTATTTGGCAGGAATCTGTGATCTGATAATTGAGCACCCTGGCTTTTATGTGTTTTAGATCTATTTTTATTGTTTAATTTTTTTAATTGAACATTTGCAGGAAATTCAAAATAAACAGGACACATATGTATATGACATTATCATGTATGTATTTCCATATCCCATCTGTCTGCTTCTTAACACAATATTAAGTCAAAATGAGAAAAATGATAAGGACAGGGGGAACACAGAGGGTGAAATACAATAGTCTCAAAATATACTAACTTCTAACAGTGAAACACATTTTGAAATTTTTTTGTGATGGAAGCCAGCTTGTTGAAATTTAACAAACTGTTGAACCCACCTTTTGCGAAGTTAAAATTGACCCAAATTCAAAAGAGGTTGTTTTTAATCAAATGACTAGCCAGAAAAAATAATGTCTTAACAAGAATACATCATGTTCTTATCAAAGTGACGTTTTTCTGCTTGGTGGTGAAAAAATATTAGTGTGTATCACTTGCACCATTCATTAATGTATGACATGCCTAATAAGAAGGCTGGAATTATTTATGGAATTCTTGTCTTTTGAAGAAAGGAAAAAGATGGCATGAATTATATTTTTGTGAGCATCCTTGACACACATGAGTGTTGGGGAGAGGGATGTGTTTGTCCATACCTTGCACTTAATGAAAAGAATACTGGCCAATTTAACAAGCTGCCCATTGGCAAAATTCGTAGCAGCAAGTATACAAAAAGCATTATTTGGATAAGTACTTGTACTTCATGGTACTGTATGGAATGCAAAAGAGGGCTGAGAATTCTTTTTATTGGAAAGTAGATAGAGTTGAACTACTAAGACAACACATCAACTTTATCTTGAATAATCTGTGGTTTTTAAAAAGTCATCTGAGGTTCAAACTGTTGTTTAGCCACAGGAGGGATGTAGAACAGCAATGTTTACCTCACAGTAGCTCATTAAATGTTCATAAGGTTATTCTACCATAAACAATGAGACATGTAATTAATTGACAGCCATAAAAATAATGCTTAGTTTCTAAGGGTCCAAAATAATTCTTTATGCTGCATACTTAAGAGAACCATGGAAATAGACAGACAGACAGACAGACAGAAATATATTTCACATTATTCTATCTTGGTTTTTGCATGTTACTAGTTGAATAAAGAAAATCTGGAGAAAATGAATGTGTATTTAATATTGACCATAATTTTTCCTAGAATTCAGGGCTTTAATTTCTCAGTTCTGTAGAAATTATTATGTACATTCAACACTGTTGACTACTTGTTGCCATGATAGCATTGTGTTGTCAAAGTCAAAGAAAATGTGAATCACAAAATTTTTACATACACATACCATGTCCTTCCTGCTTTTATGTTAGAATGGTTTTTAAAATTCTGGTGATTGTGGACTCCAGGTCACATGTATCCATCTTCTATATATTTTTCCAAGAACCTACTTAAGTAGAAAATCCTTGTCTGTGTGAAGACCATCAGATTTACTAAAAGTACTGAGGAGGACCTTGATGTACTGCAAGCAGTGCACATGATCTGCACATGCATACATTTTTTTCAAGGTGAATGCAACCTTTCTCTAAACAAGATTTGAAAAGCTAGTATATATTTCATTGTTTTTGATAAAGTGATAGAACTTTTGCAATTTTTTTTTAAATGGGATTAACATCTGTTGGATGGATTTAACTTAACTCCTCTTTGGGCTGCTTCTTTTCCAGGAGCAGAAGATAACCTGCGCTTGCTTTAGCTTGACCAAAACATGATTAAATTAAAACCCGTAAGTGATGTAATTATGTGAAATATTCAGCCCTGATGTGACCTATAACTACTGATATTGTAATTGTTCCACCTCATCCTGTTCTTGAAGCTACTCATTATATTTAGAGGTCTGTTTTTCCCCTTCTATGGGTTTTTAACTATCATTCCATCAGCAGGCATATTAAAACCACAACCCACTTTATCTACTATGCTTTAGTTGGAATGAAGCCAGACTAAATACGGACATTTGTGGTTTATGGATCCTGCAAAGGTGTTGCTGTGTTAAATGCATTGTAAGGTTCACTTCCTCAATTTCTACAATAACAGTTACTTAACTTACAAAATATGCTTTTTAGGATTTTCTTTTTAAAACTATGTTTTGTTCTTGGTTAAACTTTTTTCTGTTACTGAGAAGCTGTATTTTTAAGAGTCATTTTTATATTAATGTAATTAATTTTATAGCACTAGTCAGCTTAGCTTGGTATTTTTTTCTTCCAAGGAAAATTATATCTTTTTTTCACATCTATCTAGAAGATGTTCATCAGATTTACATTTTCTTATTACAGAATTTTAAAATAAGCCACACTTCATCGCTCAAAGTGTGGAAGATGTCATTAAACTGGCTCTCTAATCAAGAAGGTGTAAAAAATTTAATTAAACTAATGTAAGGCTGACTTAATTATTTGAAAATATATTGAAGCACATGCTTCACACGTGATTATAATTTTCTAACTTCTTAATAGATGGCTTTTATTTACTTGGTTGCTTTAATATCATAGTGTCTAAAGTTATACGCAAGAATCATATTGTAGCACAATACTCGATGTGCAGCATTGCTGCGGTGTTTAGACATTGTATTGACTCAGACACTGTTACATTAATGAGCCATGAAAATGTTTTTAAATCTGCAGAGCATAGTGGCTTAACAGAGTCTTGTACAATGCAAAGAAAATTAGGCATGTGTTGACGGTTGGTTGGGCTTTCTTACATGGCAACCTTAGATGTGTAGACAGCTGTAGAAGTAGATTTAGTGAATCTATGCAAGCATGCAAACATTTTTTCTATACAAGAGATGCTGCTTCAGCTTTCCAGACTCAATTAACTATTTTGATTTATATGGTTTCTATGGAGCTAGAGTATCATCTATTTCATATAGTGTACATTATTATTTGAGCCATGTGGAGTGTCAGTTCCCTGTAGAAATGGCAATCCATTGGATGCATCTGTGTAACTGTAAAATTCAGAGGAAGAATAAACACTTTGCATGTGATGTTCTGTGACTGATTTCTACATTAATAGCCTTTGGCAAAATGAGACAGAAAGGCTTCTGTGATTTTATTTAATCAAAACTCCCTCATGAAGCAGGGATCAAGGTGGTTTACTTCATAAAATTGAACAATAATTAATAAAATACTGATGATACAGCATAATTTGAAGATTAGAAAACAATGAAAAAATTGAACTTGCGTTGGTATAGTTGCCAAGTTTGCCAAGTTTGCCAAGTTTACTGATTAGTTAATCCCAGGATGATGAAAACCAAGGATAACTGAAGAGCTCCAGGAGGAGTGCCACAAATTGGGAGAGTGCTTTACCAACTTTGGGCTGGGAAATACTTGGAGATTTTGGGTGCGAAATTTCCAAAGCAGCCGTTTTCTCCAGATGAACTGATTTTTGGAGCCTGGAGATCAGTTGCAATAGTGGGAGACTTCCAGGTGCCACATGGTGGTTGGCAACCTTAGTGATCAACAATGTGGCATATGTTCAGTGTTGGTAAGCGTATAATAATGAATAGCAGAGTAAATAATCTATATATATAAAAATGGAACCATGCGTTTGTTGCTTCGAGAATAACCCCGCACCTGCTGGCCCAAACACTCTGAAAATTTCACAGACCCTTACTCATTCCCCCGACTGTGTTCTTACGTACCTCCCACTGTCAGACAACACACCTGAGCCAGGTAAAACATCTTTTTACTGGTGCACCAGGCCATGAACCTGCCTGTGTGTAACTGTCATCCTTAGAATGTTTGTGCCCTTAGAATGTTTGCTCAGAGGGCCAGATATGAGCAGTGAAAACAGTACATAGGCAATAACTTACATGGATATGAAACACATACACACATTGCTGTGTGAGACGTCAGGCGGAATTCCCCCCTCACATGCAAGTACCTTTCACTCTCTGTGCCTCACCCACTACTACCACACAACACCTACTCTCATACATATTCAGCAGAGGGAGAGGGAAGGGACGGAGGGGGTGGCATGCAAGGGAAGAGAAGTGAGGGAGGGGACAGAGAGTGAGGGGCGGCATGCAAGGGAGGGGAGGGAGCGGGCCCAGCATCTGGATATGACCCACCCACCCTAGCAGAGGGAGACGGGAGGGAGGGGGAGGGGTGGCATGCTAGGGAATAGAGGGTGGGAGAGGGAAGGGATGGAGGAGGAGGCATGCAAGGGAAGAGAAGTTAGGGAGGAAAGAGAGTAAGGGGTGGCATGCAAGGGAGGGGAGGGAGGGGGCACAGCTTCTGGATATAACCCACCCACTCTAGCAAAGGGAAAGGGGAGGGAGGGAGGGGGAGGGGTGCCATGCAAGGGAACAGAAGTGAGATGCGATCACACACATCAATGACATCGCACAGCATCAGCCTGCACGTTTCCATGAGCACGTACTGCTGGCCTCTGCAATTGATTTGCTCCTATTGTTCCTCTCCCATTTCACCACAATAAGCCACAGTAATGCGTGGCCAGGCCCTGCTAGTATAGCATAAATGTGAATGTGTTGTTTTGTAGAACTTTATTCAATTTTAAAAATGAATTTACACTGAACATAGGAACAGCAAACTCTATTGCTAGTGTCTGAGTGTCTGTTCATTCTATCTGTGCCTGTGTGTCTATCTGTCCTCTTTTGCTGGGAGAAGAAAGGACAGATTTTTCCAGAAGCTCATGTGAGTCTAGGCATGTGAGTTCAGCAGTTAACTCTTACTTGACTGGATGAAGCAGACACTTCTAAAATCCTAACAGTAAGTGTAAGGTGTCACACACTGAAACAAATAATCCATCTGCATCTGAACTTGCTAACAGGGAAAGAGACTTAGTGCATAGCCCCATAAAAATGTAAATGTGAAAGTAGCACAAAGCTCAGTGAAAATGCCATGGTGGGATTTAGATGGACCACTGATCTAATCCCACAGGACTCTTTTTTCAGTAGGTTCTTATGTTCAATTCTAGAGTTAGGCTAGGAGATAATGTTATTTATTTATTTATTGTGTTTTGTGTACTGAAGCCTTGAATATTGGATAAGATAAACTATTTTGCAAGGCATAAGGATGATATTCTATCAGGTTACACTGATGCTCCATTTATGCACTTACCTTGGTAGTGTGAAGCTTGATCTTTATGAATGCCATTGTCCTGATCTAAACCAGCCTGATATGAACCAAGGAAGTAAAGATCCTCCAGTTCATATGTGATCCAAGTTCTCATAGTAATCATCAGAGCTCTGTAATGTGTGAATCAGCACTGAGAGTTGTTTCTGTGTAACTGGACCCACGGCAAGGAGTTAGGAGCTGGATGGACACTGGCATGAAAGGAAACTGTCAGTTATGAAAGCCGTACACACCCTTCCATTAAATATTAGCAGGCAGTCTAGTCATATGAAAATACTGTGTTTTTTTCTTTTCTTTTTAAAATCAGCTGAATAATGTTCTTTTGAATTAAGTTTGTATGGGAAATCAAATTTAAAACTGTATGAATTATTTTTAAAATGGCTTTCCTCCACTTTCCATGGAATATTATTCCAAGTTGTAGCTGAGCAAGTTTGAAGCTGATATTAGAGCCTGCTCTATTGTGTGTGTTTACTGGAAAACAGCCTCCATGATAGGCCAGGGCACACATTTTTAAAATAAGAAACTTAGCCAGATACAGAGCATGATGTCTAACTTTTCTGCATATACCACAAGATGGCACCATGGGATATCAAATTTGTTTTTCTCATGCCCAGGTATAGACCCCACAAATATACCAAAATAAAGAAACCTGGGTTATAGGTTTATTTCTGCTTAAAATTAGCATGGAGCTAGAACTTTTGTGTGGTAAGTACTGTAAAAAGAAACTGTCAGCTGGTGCTTCAGAATGACCTGTGAAATTATTTTACATTCAGAGCAGGGACAGTTATCATTGAGATATCATATTTTGTGCTGGTACAGAAGATGTAGAGATAAGGCTTGTTTGTTTTAAAATATTGTGTGTTTCCCTAATTGGCGAGTTTTGACCAAAGCAATATTAGATATATTTAATGCTAACGAAGGTATATTTAATGCGAATAACAACAACAAAAGTTTAGTTCACTAGTGCAAATAAATTTGTATGGTGTTTGAATTTTTAAAAAATGAGATGGGTTTTTTTAGTCTCTAAAGAAGTAATTATATGGTCACAAATGCCAATAATCCTGAAATTTAGAATGTCCTGCTGCTTGTGGAAGTTTGCAGAAGGGTCTTAGCAAACTCATTTTTAATACTCATTTTTCTTCACAGTTGATCACCTTGTAATATACCACTGGATCTGAATAAAACTGACAAAGACATAAATTTGGATTAACTAGAAAGATGATCTCCATGCATATTCCTGTATGGTGTTAACTTTCATAATGATCCAGGGACAGAAATCTGGTTTGGTTTTGTCCTAACTGACAGAGGATTGGGCATGGCAGGCAAATATTCATGTATGCTAAATGGGTCAACTCTGTTGAAGTTTATGTAGCTAAACTGATTTACATCTTGCAGAAGTATTAGTTCAATCAAGTCAATCTTTCTTTAAAGTAATCGCTAGATTTAATTGATGTTTTCTTATTCATAACAAAACAGCTGAATTCTGTTTGACAATAGTTAATTCTTTCTTCTCCTCCGTGCTTCAAGTTTAAACCCCACATCTTGATTTGCCTTAGTATAAAGGGTTTTGGGGGGGGGGTTAATTCTTAGTAAATTATTTTAAAATCAAATTGTTCTGCAAGAACTTTATTTTGCGTGTAGATGTGCGGACTTCGGTTGTCAATAACTACAAACACATTTTTTTCTTGGAATAAAAATTGGCTGCAGCCCAATTTATTAAACAGAACCTAGGAAGCTGGGCAAGCATAACAGGGCACATCCAGGCTGCCAGGCAGCAAACGCTGAACCTGGCATTCGGTCAGCAGCCATGCTGAGCCCGGCACCTTCCCCCATGGGGACTGGGACAGAAAGTTGCTAGGTGCCACTTGGGCACATACCCATTTTGTGACACCCCTTCCTGCCGGGGGTAGTGAGCTCAAAACAGGACCTCCAGGCCTGTGCCATCAAGCCCTCCACTACCCCCAGACCTCTTATTGAGGCCCCCACCATGGGAAGGTCTGGCATGCAAGCCTGCCTTCCCGATATGGATGTGCCCCTATCTCCTAAAACTGCCCAGGCTGTGATGAATTGCATAACAATACACAACATTCAACAAAACTTCAAAACTTAGTGTGGGAGGGTGGGTCTGCTTGCTCACAATCTTGCAAATAGGCCGAGACGAGTCGGGCACTGGTTTTTATAGCCTGCCCGTCTCCCCCGTCATATGACAGTTCCCCACTGTCACATTACTGCCTCTAGAAACAGCCAGGAGGAAACGATCCTCTGCTAGTCCTCCCCTGCTGCAATGGCGCCCCGGGTATGTCCAGGTGCGCTTTTTATCTAAATAATTATTTGAGACACTAACATAATTTTGCAAGCATCATTACTTTGAATAGTAAATGGGCGGAACAATCATGAGAACTCCCTGTGCAGCAGCTGCCTGCCACTGTTGCTACTGTGGCACCACTAGTTCTCTATTTAAAGGGATGGTTAGGCGGCGGCAGGAAGGGATAAGAGTTAGTTGCTGCAGCCTCATCAGCATCCCCAGCCATTGTCACATAGTATCTGTCACTGGAGATCAGGATTGGGAGGGGGGCAATCATCCAAACTTGGTGATAAGTCAGAGAAGAGGTCAGTCCACTCCCTGAGCTCCTTTGCTTGGAGCACTGTCTTTTATATGTTGCTCCCTTTATATTTTGTCTTTTTAAAAATTTCTTTGCTTTGTCACTGAGAAGGAATAAGAGTTAATAAAACAGTATCCAT
Organism: Sphaerodactylus townsendi; assembly: GCF_021028975.2. NCBI lineage: Eukaryota > Metazoa > Chordata > Lepidosauria > Squamata > Sphaerodactylidae > Sphaerodactylus > Sphaerodactylus townsendi. The sequence goes on along the minus strand of NC_059431.1, from coordinate 82,905,583 downwards.
TTTATTCTTTTTTACTGGTGAACAAAATTTCAATATGACAAATATAAATATCTTTATTACCTGGACTTCAGAAATAATAAATAAATAATCTACTTTTCAGAGGTTTGGTAGACAGATCCCTCCACCCCATATCAAGGTAAACCTTGTCTGAAGAGCAGATTTAGTAGTGTGACTATTTTCCATGCTATTGTAGCAGCAACCTCTTTCTTAGAAAGGGATAGTGGATTATGAGAGACATGAAAACTATTGTGTATGCAAAGTGCCATCAAGTCTCAGTTGACTTATAGCAACTCAGTAGAGTTTTCATGGCATGAGATGTTCAGAGGTTGTTTGCAATTTCCTTTCTCTGCATAATTACTGTGATATTCTTTGCTGGTCTACCATCCAACCAGACCTAACCCTGCTTAACTTGTGAGATCAAATGAAGGCTAGCCTGGTCCAACTAGATCAGGATATGAAACTATTGCAGAAGAGTAATTCCTACATTTTCTTGGTAAAACTGATGGTGGGGATGCTGCATTTTTGTTGCATCTATTTTATAAATCTCAAGGATAAAGCATAAGATTAAAACTATTAACTACATATAGCTCATAAAATGAGATGATGAAAGGAGGTAATTAGTTCTTTAATTTCATATTTTTAATTGACTTCTTCTGTAGTTAATTAAACATTTAATGTAGGTTTTGGTTACAACCTAAATAGAAATTGTTATAACTGCTGTTAAATAAATGATCCTTCATTGTGCACACTTGCACTTTGACCTTTTGATTTGACCTAACAGTTAATAATTGCTGCAGCTGTGTGCACCAATTTTTTTCTTGCTGTCTAATTAATCAGGTATTTCTACTTGTTTTTTTTAATCCAATATCAAACTCTCTGGGCAAATAAGAAAACATTAAAATAGCCAAACAGAAAGCAGATGATATTGATAAAATTACAGATAAATATGTTCAGCCAGATTATAAAAATATGCACAGTTCAGTCAAGAGTGGGAAGACAGTATATTATTCATACATTGTTGTGTTATCGAATGGGGCAAGAGGCATGATTATTTAGAAGGGCATGTGTCACAGCAGTATTAACAAATTCAGGTAATTTGCATAACAGTGGAATAATAAGCAACGTAACAGAGTTATGGGTACCACTCTTATTAGTTCATGGACTGGAACACCTAGAGAAATGTAAGTGGAGCAGTACCATGATATTTGGGGAAACTGAAGATTAAGATCTGTGTTCTTGGATTAAAGAATGTCCACAATTTTATCCATTAATAAAGCTCTGCAAATAGCCATATAATTGCATGTATTAATAATGGTCCCATGTCTGTTCAGGTGAACCTAATCAGATTTAAATGTTGGAGATTTAGTTTTAGCCCTTCACTGGAGGCCTCTGTGAAATCTGAAGTCCCCAGAGATCTGCTGTTTGATTGTCACAGCCAAAGCATTCCATTGATGTGATAAATACTGCTTGAGTTACTACCTCTTTCAGCTAATAAATTTTGGGTAGGTTTTGTGGGTAACTCTCAAGTATGTTCTAATCAAAGTTCCTTTAAACTGATACAGATTTCTTCTCCAATTTATCCCTCCAGTTATGAACTTTATCACAAATGTGTGTTGCCAGGGGCAGATTGGTCATTAAGGACACTGAGAAAAGTCCTCAAGGGTTGATAGCCTGGGGGGACACCTTCCCCAACAGGTCATCCAACAGGATCAACCTCAAGCAAGAAGTAGCCTCTATCCCATTTTGGCTGTTCTCAAAGGAGGTCCTTATATCTGCCTGTATGAGCCAATGGGTTAGTCCTGACCTTCTCACAGCCCTGCAGGCCAGCCAACAGGCAGGTCACAAGTTTTTTACAAGCATTGATCCAGCCTCCTCCACAGCAATCTTCTCACAGTTTCACATCAGCAAGAAAAGCAACAGAAGCAAGGAAAGCCAACTCCTTTCTGTAACGAAGTCCAAAGCCTTTTATTCGCAGTCATTTAAAATCACAAGAAACAAACCATCTTTCAAACAGTTCCAAACATCACAAACTATAAGGGTTGGTTTCAGTATACTGTAAGCCCTCTGACCAATCCTATAAAATATATATATTTCTCACAGCAGTATATTTTCCTTTAAAAATCATATTGGCAAAAGCCAGTTGCCAAAAGCACTCCTATGGGTGTAGGTAGCCACATGATCACCTGACCACAGCCAAAAGGTCAAAACTACTTTAACAAAAGCTAAGATAATGAGTTACTCCAGCATAACCTGGAGGTCTCATTTTGTTTGTGGGCATGAGCTTGATTACCTCACCTGGCAAAGATACTGTTAAAGTCAAAGAATATGGAAAGCCACATTAGCATCAGTTGCTGAATATCACTATCTCTTCTAGCAACAAAGGGTTGCTTCTCTGCATTTCCTTCCCTTTGTCATGACTCTCCTAAATCACTCACCTTATCCTGATCTAAATGTCTCAGCTAAATCTGTATATCCTGGGCAGTGACTCTCAAGAGTTAATCTGCATGGAAGTCTTTCAGCATTTCCTCGTTTAGCTTAACAAAGCAATTTTGGCCCCTTTGTCCCGGGTTAGCAGTAGATGAGCTGACTAATTACCTCAGCACCCCCAAGCCCAGCATGGGAAGTTCCAGAGAATTTAGAAAAAATGAAACTTAAAACTCACTTGTTCCTGCCCCACCTGGGCAAAAGGGTATAAAAGTTTAGTTCACCCCAACACATGTGCTCTTACTAGCCTGTACCTTCCTTGGTCTGGTCAGTTTGAGCCACGATATCGTCCTTCGCCTGAATTCAGATGCTGGTCATTTGAATTCTTGCCTTCTACAAGATCTTCTTCAGCTGAATTTAGGTAACGTATTTTCCTGAAAACTCCCCTCCATTTCTATCATCCAATCTATCTTTTAAAACCTTTTTTATATCTTAGGAACTTGAATGTATGTGCTCTTGTGTCTTACTGTGTGTATGTATTTTTGAACCAAATTTATATAAATATTTTAAACTCAATTTGGACTCTTGCTTCTCTGTGGAATATCCATTGCCAGAATTCCTTCCCCGTATTATACAGTCTAAAAGATCTCCTCCTGGCCCCTCTCGCTGCCAATGTGAGAGCTCATTCCCCTTTGCTACTTATAAAATCCTATGTGTGCTGTTATACTTTTAGCAGCTGGTGGAGAATCCCTTTAATAAAACCCTTGCCCCTGTTAAGGCCATAACAATACTGACCAAAAATCAAGGCTACGTGCCGAGTGAATCACTCGCAAAACAACTTGCTCCCTTTGCTTTCCCCCCCTGCCTTTATCTTGTCTGACTTTCCTTAATCAGCACCAGGTGTTTTCACTCTAAAGAGATGGCCATTATCTCCTGCAGGTAGTATTCCGACTGGTGAAGCCGTTTTGATCTAAAATGCAACCCTTGCATATACTGCCTCATTGGTGAGTTGGCTTCCATGGTCCTGTGTGGAGCAGGCAAGCAGTCACTGCTGTTAATGAGTCAGCTTTTGTTCATTCTCTCCTCCATTGGGGGTGGGAGCAGGGCCTTTTGAAGCACCATATTTGCTTCCCAATCTGCTCCTAGGTGTTGATCAGGCTTGAACCAATCACCCAGCCAGTTCAGTTTGTGTCAAACAGCTGCAAATGCCTGCCAAACAGTATAGGAATGGGGGGGGGGAGGGTTGGAAAACCATACATGGCAAAGACACTTCCAATTCAAACTGACAGCCATTAGACACTCTGAGGACAACTTAGATAAACACCAAATGATATGATTTTATTAAAACACAGCACATTTATAACTGTTCTGCATGATTAATGGCTGATTTAATTGTCTATTTAAACAAATGCTATCTGAGTGAAGCAGATTCAAAGCAGTGTTGGAAGAGTTATTAGAACACAGTTTAGCTATATGAAAATGCGTACCGTATATACTCGTGTATAAGTCGAACCGCATATAAGTCAAGGCACCTAATTTTACCACAAAAAAACTGGGAAAACTTATTGACTCGCATATAAGTCGAGGGTGGGAAATGCAGCAGCTACTGGTAAATTTCAAAAATAATAATAGATAGCAATAAAATTACATTAATTGAGGCATCAGTAGGTTAAATGTTTTTGAATATTTATTTCAAAAGAAAAATAGTAAATTACCGGTAGCTCTGTAAGTGGAAAAGAGGGTCAACAATAACAATATGGTCTCAACAATAACTTTAAAAGTACAAAAACCTTAGCTTCTTTGTAAGGAAGGGTTTTAAACAATGGAGCTTACAATTAAAAATTGGAATGAACATGCCTGTTCACTGTGACTCAAAACTACCCTGCTTTTTGAAAGAATAGTTCATTATTTTTAGTTTACATATTTTAAAAATTGGACATGGCAGGTGTCATTTTAGAAGGGACATTCACACAACCTGTCAGGGGACGAATGTTTAAGTTAGCAGTACCAACATTTCAGAGTATCTTTAGGAGACCCTCCTGATGATACCACCCAGGTTTGGTGAAGTTTGGTTCAGTGGGTCCAAAGTTATGGACCCTCAAAAGGGTAGCCCCATCTACTATTGGCTTCCATTGGAAACAATGGGAATGAGAGCACCTACTTTGGGAATCCATAACTTTGGACCCCCTGAACCAACCTTCACCAAACCTGGCTGGTATCAGCAAGAGATTATTCTTATGATACCAGCCAGGTTTAGTGAAGTTTGTCTCAAGGAGGCCAAAGTTATGGACCCTCAAAATGTAGCCCCATCTACTATTAGCTCCCATTGGAAACAATGGGGGATGGGGCACCCCCTTTGGGGTCCATAACTTTGGACCCCCTGAACCAAACTTTACCAAACTTGGCTGGTATCATCAGGAGTGTCACCTGATGATACCCTGAACGTTTGGTGCCGCTAGCCTAAAAACTGCGCCCCCTGGCAGCCAACAAAGTAAAAACCCTAAAATATTTTTTTTAAACACACCTCACTCGTGTATAAGTCGACGGGGGCTTTTTCAGCACAAAAAATGTGCTGAAAAACTCGACATACACAAGTATATATGGAATGTGCAAAGAGTCAGTTGCTCTGTATAGTTTGGTTAGGAAGGAATTTAGTAAATTATCCTGTATAACAGCCATGAATCGATGGACATATGTCAAACTGAGCATTTAAAAAATCAGCACCCTATTCACAGTCAGAGAATAGAACATTAGTTGAATGGGCAGACATTTGACTTTCCCTATTACTAATCCACTTTGCTTAATTATCCCTCACTGGCTATGTTATCTATGACTGGCTTAAAGATTTCAACAGTATCAAAATGCAACCAAGCTAAAAGTTCCAACTAGCATTGTAATACAGGGGAGGACAAAAAGACAGAATCAAATGATGCCAGTGGAAAATATGTCTATTTGACAGAGTAGCTCATTGACTACTACAACTGGAAAAGGTTGGTAAGTGGCAAAGCTAAGAATTGGCTAATATTCATCTACTACTTACTGCCATCTATGACATATGCAGCATTCGTTCATCCATCCCATGCCCAGTGACAACTATCATCTACCTCTGAAAAGCTACTCTTAACACTTGGACAGTTCTTCTTTGGAACAATGTGGGATATGCTGTTGGAACTAAAGGAAGAAAGTGCTGAAAGCTAGACTGCCCTTTGCATGAATAGAGGTGAATTGAACTCATGGCAGAAGACCTTCACAAAAATCCATTGTCTCCATAGGACTTTTCTTGGGAAAATATTCAAAATAGGCAAGACATTTTGCCAGAGATTCAAAATTGCTGTCACTTAGATTTAATAAAGCTACAGCTTTGAATTTTCAGATACAAAGCTGTAGCTTTATTAAAATTAAATGATCACAGCTTACTAGTTTTTTCCAGCTTTTGGACATCACAACTGAAGGTGGAAATTAAAACAAAACTAACAAATTAGTTTGATTTCAGGTAGTTTGGCCATTACTCATGAGAATACAGAAGATGATTTAGTATGCCAAGTGGACTTTCCACTTCTGCTATCACAGACTGCGTTCAACAAAAATATATAACTAATCAGTTTTTATTTAAATCCATTTTTGATGTTTATCCGTAAGTCTTTTAAAAACTGATTTAAATGTAATCAACATTTAATAGAAATGTCAGATCAAAATTCATATAAATTTCAGATCAAAATTAACCATATTTTCAGATTTAAAATATATACATTTACTATAGGTCATGTATCAATTAATGTGGAAATTTGTGATTTTTTAATGCCAGCATTTATTTTTCATCTCATAGAAATTACTGCTTTTGCCCAATAATTGGCAGTTTTAGTGGTACTTGCCTAGTGCTTGCTTAGTGTTCTTTTGCATGTGAACAGAGAGCCAACTAGAAATTAATTAATTCTATAATTGGTAATATTGTCTCTGAGCAGATGTAACAGTAGTGTATGTGGGCCATGTGGCCAGTGTTTTTTAATTATGCTTGTAGCTACTAAGAAGACTTCATTTAGTTGAAAACAAATGTGTTTTGTTATAGCAACAAATTAATATGCAATCTATTTCAAGAGATATGTAATTTTGAAAATTGGAAAGCTTGATTTAATTTAATAATTTATATTGGCCTTCTTGTGCTTTTAATAGAAGATCTGAGGTCAAAACACAGAAAATGCTAGAAAAAATGTGAATGGATCTTCAGTGCATTTTTCTCAGTAAATAATGGGTAGGATATTCAAACTGGGGCTGTGATTGGAGGGGAGAAGTTGGTTAACTCTTTACACCATGCCATTGTCTCAGCTGAAATAGTTTCCAGACCTCTATTTGCCATGCTTGGGGAACATAATAAAAAAAATTCACCTTTATGGTTTCATAGTAGAGCAAAAAGCAACTTTGATTCATAATAACAGCACAGGATACAGTTAAATTATTTCTCCCCATCCCAAGTGTGGATGCTCACTATTGCTATTTCTGACTATTGCTATTAACAAAGAAGAGATGCACTGTCATATGGATCCACTTATAAAACTGTGACTTATCTTATGGCACGACTCTAAACCTATGTGATTTTTTTTCTTAGATCCATCAACTTTACTGTGGTACGAAGTTCTCACCTTTTTGTTTTGAAACATGACTAATGCATTCCAGAGTCTACTGTGTTATTTTGGAATTAGGAGTGTTAAATTCAAATCCAGCTCTCTGCATTCTGGTGGGCAAGACATCAAATGTATTGTCAAGGCTGAGTCTGTGTTGGTATAATAACATAGTCAAGTTTACCTAGGTTTGCTTTCAGTTACATCCCAAGCAATACATACCATAAAGCAAAACAAGAAATTTAAGAAAGGGTATTAAAACAAGGCATATGGTCCAGTTACAGTGAAATGCATAAAATAACAAAACTGACTAGCTATCTTGCTTATGAAGTCCTAATACAGCACTGTTGGTTCTTAAGGCAGAATTTCCAGAGCATAGTACAAATATCTTCTTGACCACAAGGAGGGATGGGAAGGACAGGGTAAAGGAATAAAGATACTTTTTGCTAACTACACTTGTAGGGAAATTCTGGATATAACCTCCTGACCTCATCAACCAATTACTAGGTAGTATTTGTGAAACTTTCTGGGGTTAGCGTGAGTCCTCCCTTTTTTACCAGATTCTCAGTTGAACTGTGTGAATTTATTAACAGGCCTGAGACAGTGTTCTTGACAAATAGCTGCTAGTGTGTAGGGTTACTAACACCTGAAGAAAATCTGAGAATAGTGAACTTAGATGGAACCAACTGGAAAACATTTTAAGATGGTTTCTCTTTTGACATGTGTACCCTAGGAACCTCCAAGTCAAGTACCCTATAGTAGTTATGGTGGTTGCGTACATTGATATGTGCCCCATACTGTTTAGGGCTCTAAAAGTTAGTACCAAAACTTTCAATCTGATTCAGTAGTCCACCTAGAGCCAATGCACTGGTTGAATGTGTGCCCACAATGTGCACCAGCAGGATTTACAGAGCAGGCCCAAGGGTATCCCTGTGCAGAGTGAGTTGTAGTAATCCAACCTGTAAGTGACCATTATACGGATCACTGTGGCTAGGTTGGTCTGGGTCTGGTAAGAAGCCAATTGTCTGTCCTGATGAAGATAGTAGAAAGGCAAGTGTACCATGTTTGTCTTTTGAACATCCATTGACAGGGAATTATCAAAGAGCGTACCCAAATTCCTGATGGTTGGTTCAGTGCTCATCTGTTCATCATCCAGTGCTGGCAATCAGTATCAGACCTACCCCCTGCCCAAGCCACAGGACTTCCATCTTCACTGGGTTTTGCTTCAATCGGGTCTCTTTTCACTAGGGCCTCCAGATAACTGGCTGGTACATCTGGGACAATATTGGGATGACCGTCCATCTGCAGATATAGCTGAGTGTCATCAGCATGTTGATGACAACCTAGCTCAAATCTTTGGATCAACCCAGCAAGAAAGCACACATAGTTATTGTTACATAATATCCATAAAAGAATTGCCCTCTGTGGGACTCTGCTCAGCCACAAGCAAACAAGTAGAAGTTCTCTTACCAATTCCTACTTTCTGTCCTCAACCTTGGAGAAATCAGCACAGCCACTGCAAGTTTGACCCATAGAACTCCATGTCAGCAAGGTGGTTGGTCAGAATGTCATATGGGCACTGCTGAAAAAGGTTGAGTAAGTGCTCCAATTGTTTGAGATTGTTGCACAGGTTTTCTGTAAATTGACAAGGGTACAGTTGAGTTTGCAAAAGTGCTCTGCTGCTTAAGATTGTCCTACTGAGCTTTTGTGGATTGACCTTGGTTCTTTAAAAGAAAACTTGCTGGGATTCTCTGGTTTGATGGTGGTTCTATTGAGCTTGCAATGCCACATTGATACCTGATTCTTCTAGTTCCATTGGACTTTTAAAAGTGCCTGCTTCCAGTGTTTAAATTTGTTCTACTGGGATTCTCTGGTTTGACATACGTTCTATTGGGACTGTCACACATTCCCTGGAAAAGCAGTGCTTAGGGTGATTCACAGCATAAAATAAAATACATCAGTAATTTCTAAAACTATTAACAATAAATGTAAATTAGATAAGAACAATCCATACCACACCTTAAAACAAATAATGCAGTTCGTTTCTATTGGCAGTTTCATTAGTGAGCTTACCCACTGAGAGCTTTTCCAACTGGCCTGTCCAGTCCATTTCTAAATATAGAAATGCCACAACCATGTCATTAAGTTTGGTGCATTTAATGCTTTTTTCCCATGGTAAACATCAGTGCTGAACTCTGAAGTCAACTATCTTGCTTTATGTGCTTAAGTGATTCCCCCCCCCCCCTTGTTCTTGAGAGTTCCAAATCCATCAGAAAGGATGCATTTTCCCAAACAAATTTGTCCAAGCTTTTTGGTATGTTCTACAAAATAACTAAAAGCAATTTTTTTCTAAATGGTCTGTCATCCAAAGATTGAGACATCCATTGCATTTTTAAAGTGCGAGACAACTATTACAACAAACCATTTTCTGAAATTTACGGGCTCTTTTACACAGAAAAAAATACAGTGGCTGCAGACCTAAGACAGATGGTAATACAGACTTGTATATATTCTGCCCCACACTTCGCACACTCTCATCTGCTTTTTGAAGAAAATAGTCTTGTCACTGCCTGAAAATAGTTATAGTGGTATATGAAAAGTTGTCCCTCTATTACTGATGGCAACTCTATATGCTTGCTCTTTGTCATCATCAGTGATCCATGCAGGGCTTTGTAGTTTCAGAACTGATCTGCAGACATTGCATGTAAATCTTATCCAACCAATCAACTTTCTATGGAAACTGTTCTTCACAGATGATTTACTTCTAGAACAGCTGACTGAATCTGGAAAAAAACTGTGATCCTAGTCAAAGCAGTTGCATTAGGAATGAATAATTCAGCCTGTTAGAAGTTGAGAACTATTTATGGCTGTGTAATACTAACTCATTCCAAAAATGATTTTTTTTGTTTTACATTTTTTTTAAAAAAATAGAACTTTAAAAAATTGTTGCCAAAAAATGCTATATCTCTGGTACAGTGAAACATGAGCTTACATAATGTTAGTTAACATTAGCTATATTATTTTGTTGGTATAACATTGGATCTGTACTTGATACATTCCAATATGGGCTCAGGCTTGGGTTTGGTACAAACAGTCTTGGTAGCTCTTGTGGATGACATCCAACTCCAGCTTGATCTGGGTAGCTCAGTGCTGCCAGTGTTGGTAGAGTCATCAGCAGTGTTCAACACAGAATTTACTTATTTATTCAACTCTCACCCATTTCTGACATGTTGGACTCAGGGTGGCTTTCATGAATAACAATACACAATTTTAAATACATTAATTCATTAAAGTCCCAGTATAAAGCCAACGTTAAAACTAAAAGCTAGATGGCATAAGTGCAACAAGAATTTGGTACTCCACCTAGAGCCAGTGCAGCCTATGGAGCTCTGATCCAATATGTGGCCACCATGCAGTCTCTGCAGTGACCAGCACTGTGGCATTCAGGACCAGCTGGAATTTTTGAAGAAGTCTCAAGGTTGATCATTTGATCCTCATCAGATGCTTAGCATTACTGGGAGTTCAGAGCATTGCTGATCTTAGTTTGTCTCATTTCTCCAAGGATGAACTCATAGAGGAGCTGTTGCAGATATGTCTTTTACCCCTTAAAGCAGTCTACCCAGCATCAACCTGAGCCCAAGCCCTCTCCATGTAGCTTGTGCTTTATGGAACAGGATTTCTGAGATGTCTTTAAATTCCCAGAAGCTGGTGCCAGGGTTTTAGTGAGGTATAAACTCCAGGAATCTCCTCTGGAGAAGGAGATTGGGTGTGCAAATGTAATTTTATTGGTTTAAAATGTAATGTTTTAAATTAATATTTATGAGCTGGCATATATACAGGGCATTTTAGTTAGTACCAGAGGGATGAAGGATCTCCCAAGTAATGAGGTGGAATTGGTGGAAATCAATGCAGCTATGTATGTAGGTATGCAGGTATGTATATGTGTGTGTGTGTGTGTGTGTAGTGGCACCATTTAAACAACAAAATACTGGACATGTAATTATTCCTATAGATATATTTAGTTATTCTTATAGATATAAGTAGATATTTATAAATACCTAGATTATACACAGGAACACCAATTTCAACAAGAACTACAAAACATACTTTTCAGACTGGTGCCAAACATTTGTTTCAGGGTCACACACACACACCATATATACATATATACATGTTTGTGTGTATATATATATCCTTCAGGGAACTATTTAGCAACTAATGCCAAATAGTAAAATTAAAGCACTCACGTAAATCTTCCATTGTCACCTGGTGTCTTTCAAATGCAAATTCTGGGAAAGAATATGTAGTATAGCATTTGGTATGCTGAGCATACTTGTCTGTACATGTTATACTCCAAATCCTTGCAACATTCCTTTACGGTAGGGCAGTTATATTATCCCCTTATTGCTGACTTAACATCAGTCTAACAGTAAGTGGTTTAGCTAAGTCTACCTAATAAGTCAATGTCAGAAACAAGATTTGTACAAGGTGCAAAACTATCTCCATCGCCATTGCAAAATTAATTTTCTTTAAGGGTGGGAGATTCATACCGGAAACCCTCAGGTGCTTAATGGCATGGTATCTCAACAACTTCTCTATGGGGTTTCCCTATGGATCAATGCCTGACACAGTGACGTAGGCATAAATTTTTATGGGGGGGTTCGGGGGCAGGGCCATGCCGCCACCCACCCCTGTGGGCTTGACCATCCCTCCCCAAGTCCCACCCTCAGCCTCAGTGCTTATAAAAGCAGCTCTCTGAAACCGGGGATGGCAGACTCCCCTGCCATGCCCTCCCTCACCCCCACCGGCAGTCCCTTCTGCCCTCCCCTCTGGGCAGAGGCATAGCTAGGGAAAATGGAGCCATGTGAAAAATCTGAGTTTTGCAAGGGGGCACCCATGGGTGGCTGCTGTAATGCTGGAATCCACCCCCAAACAGCATCACTTTCAATGGTGTTTAAACTAGAGAGACCAAATTCTCCTTTTAAATCCACTTTAAAGGGAGAATCTGGGGTCCCCAGTTAAAATAACATTGAAAGTGATGCTGGTTTGGGGTGAATTCTTCCCCACCCTGAAACAGCATCACTTTCAATGTTTAAACTGGGGCCTCAGATTCTCCCTTTAAATCCATGCCGAAGGGGGTGGATTTAAAAGGAGAATCTGGGGAAATTTGGGGGATGCCTGCTGTCAGGGGTGCAATTGTTATGCTAGTAGCACCAAACTTTCAAGGCATTGTTAGAAGGCTCTCCTAATGATACCAGCCAGGTTTGGTGAAGTTTGGTTCAGGGGGTCCAAAGTTATGGACCCTCAAATGGCCCCCATCTTCTATTTGCTCCCATTGGAAACAATGGGGGATGGGGCACCCCATTTGGGAGTCCATAGCTTTGGACCCCCTGGACCAAACTTTACAAAACCGGGGACTATCCTGATGATACTACCCAGGTTTGGTGAAGTTTGGTTCAGGGGGTCCAAAGTTATGGATCCTTAAAGATGTAGCCCCCATCTTCTATTAGCTCCCATTGGAAACAGTGGGGGCACCCCCTTTGGGAGTCCTTAACTTTGAACCCTCTGAACCAAACCTCACCAAGCCTGGGTAATTTCATCAGGAAAGTCTCCCAAAACATCCCTGAAATTTTGGTGCTTCTAGCCAAAAAACTGAACCTTGTGGAGGCCAAAAACCAAAACAACACTAGATAATACCGAAAAACCACAAATGGGGGGGGGCAGAGCTTCAGACATGTAATGGGGGATGGAACTCAAGAACCCCCCCTTACCTGACACATCTCTCTGGAGCGAATTCAATCCCGATTTCAGTATAAGCTATTTGGGGTCCTCCACTGCGTACTTTACGCAGTTCCCTGCTTAGAGGCAGGACCACATCTCCTGGAAACAAGTGGTGGATCATTCTCAAATTCTGGGTCTGGATATGTTTTTTTCCACAACACTAATAGCCTGATCTGCTATGCCCTGTCCGAATTCCAGTTGTCTGCCTGGTGGGCCCTCTAAGATTCTCTCTCTGGGTTTTACCTGGTACCAGCTCCACATGCTCCCCTCCAGCAAGATCCTCCATTGCATTAAGGAGCAGTTATTTGACCAGGAATACCAACTCCTAATTGGCAGAGCAAGGACTCTCTGTTCCCCTCTCTACTTTGAAATCATACCCGAGAAATGCAGGACAGCCAGTTATTTAAAAATATTATTTGACCCTAAGCTAAGATGGGTGATCACTAGAGCAAGAACCAACATATTTCTTCTTGCTCTATCCCCAGAGAGATTTACAGCATCCCTACACCAGATGAGTGCTTGGGCACACTGCCCAACCTCTGAAGAGACCTTAGAGCAGTAGTTCTCAACCTGGGAGTCAAACGACCCTTTGGGGGTCAAACGACCCTTTCACGGAGGTCGCACAGGGGTCACATAAGACTCTCTGCATCAGTATTCTCCATCTGTAAAATGGATAAATGTTACGGTTGGGGGTCACCACAACATGAGGAACTGTATTAAAGGATCACGGCATTAGGAAGGTTGAGAACCACTGCCTTAGAGCATATCTTTTTTGCCTGCTCTAGATTCACAGAATTTACACCTAGCTTTTTTCTGAAGGTCCCAATTCTGGCATTCCGGTCATCTCCAAATTCCAAACTGAACTATCTCCTGAACAATCAGGACCCCACGATACTAGAAATGGTGGACAACTTCCTGGTTAATATCTTGGAATAACTTTCTGGGTTTCTGCTTTTGTATAATCAATGTCTGTATACTCCTGACACTTCTACCTGCAATATTATTCTGTTTAATCCTATTTGGTTGTGTGTGTGTGTGTGTATACTTTCTTGTGATGCCTAATAAAGGTCTAGTTAAAAGTTTAAAGTTTAAAGCTAAGTCTACCAGATAAGTCAGTGTCAGAAACAAGATTTGTATAGGGATTGAATTCCTACTTCAAAATGGCCTTATTTCTCAGCTACTATCCTATTCAGAATATATGTAGATTGCTACAATGTTGTCATCCTAGCAATAAATAAATGTGTTTATAAACTCATGAAATCTGAAGTTTACCTTGATACAGTAAATCTTTAGATATTACTTGTATTTCTGAACTGTTCATGAGACAAGAAAATAAAGTTGTTCATTTGGGTTCACAGCTTCAGAGAAGCTCAAAAACTACACTCTGACTCTGACCTGGGATGCTGCTCATGTCTTGAAAGAGTTATGGGCCTTAGTTCATGTCAGTGCAAGAATATAGTCAGTCCATAATGAAACGTGTATGCCAAAGCTATATATCCTTAGTACCCAACTGCATATGCTAAAGAATTAATGAAACCTGCCGCATAATTTTTTCTACCTTGTGGAACTATCTGCTAAAGTAATATCTAATGATAAATTGAGTTTATGGTGAACTGCTAGGGTCCAATCTTTCGCTGTAAATCTCCCAAGCTAACTTCTCTTAGCACACAAGCCAGATTCATTGTGTATATACCAGCTGTCACTTGAATCAAATTCACCTACACATAGTAATATACCCTGTGAAATCTTTCTTTAAGTGAGGGTTACAAATACACACGTGATGAAATTTTTTAACAGAACAGCTATGCTCATTAACATGCACATAGAAGTTTCACTATATAATTAAATGTAGTATTTTAGGTCATATTATTCTATATATAATGAAGATTGATAACAGAACAATATTTTGAATGCTTGTAAATATTCATAAGATATAACAATATTAACGTTATTTTTAAAAGCCCTCAATCAAAACTGTATAGTAGTTGTGGCAAAATTCTGTTTGCAGTTTGTTGTAAATGTTTTTAAAAATGGATGTACATCCCATGGGCTGTTAAACTCAAACAATGAACTATAAGAGGAATCTGTTGTTGGTTGTACTTTTAGTTTTGTGATTGCAATATATTGGCAGATTTTTATTAGAAAATCCAGTAAGGCTTCTAATAAGATTAATAAATAGTTATCCTTTGCTCACCCATTATATTGTGGTTCTGTTATTATTAGGACCAACAGCTCTTTGGCTTCTCCAAAAGGCTTACACCAATAGTCCCAACAAGCCAAAATACCTTCTACACAAGAGAAACAGCCCCAATCTTATTCTACTTGCAAGAAGATGTTCCCAGTTTTCCTTTCTGAGTAAACAGTCTTCAGGGCATGCAAAAAGTAATTATGTGTAACAGTTCAAAGAGTAAAAAGGGGTTTCCAATTCATCCTTCCTCACTTCATTTATGCAGTTTATTCATTTATGGAGAGTCAGCATGTTGTAGTGGTTAAGAGCAGGTGGACTGTAATCTGGAGAACCATGTTTGATTTCCCACTCTACATGAGCAGCAGACTCTTATCTGGTGAACCAGATTTGTTTCCCCTCTCCTACATTTCTGCTGAGTGACATTAGGTGAGTCACAATTTGTTCAGTACTCTCTCAGCCTCACAAGGTGTCTATTGTGGGGAGAGGAAGGGAAAGGAATTGGTAAACTGCCTTGAGCCTCCTTAAGGTGAGAAAGGTGGGGTACAAATCCAAACTCTTCTTCTCTTCCTCAGTGAAACAAACACACACCGCTTTCAAGTGTTAACATGTGAAAAGTATACTGTAAGCAAAACTGAAAGAACTGCTGATTTTTTTTTCTTATGGAAATCCATAAAGCATCCCATATGCTGGTAGTGCAAGATGACTATTCTTATTTATTACTGAATTTAAGTGTTATATCAGTTAATAATTGCATATGACAGAATCAGAATTTAAATTTTCTGGCTCCAATCTGAATCCTATAAATAAAGGTTAGGACCTGTGTATGTGCACAGGGTTGTATACTTCTTTTCCCACATATAATAGCTTGAATAGGAATCTAGTTGTTAACTTTTGAGTTTATTTAATAAAAATGTAACTATATTGCACTATAATGCAGTGTTTGTGGTACTTTCATTTCACTAGTATATCTGTGAAGGTTTTCTGCAGGTAGAGACTTTTCTGTCACTAACTTCATCAGTAATTCAGGTGAACAGTAATTCAGGTGCAACAACAGTCCTTTATTGCCTTTTTAGAGGCTCTGTGTTACTTGCTATTAATTTTACTAAGTAGTCATAAAATGTCTTATATTCAGAATCAGTGTCATATGTTGTGTTACCACAATAGTGAAAAGGAACTTAGGAAATCTTAGTGACAAATATGTTAGGTCTATGTCATATGTTAATGTAACTCGGAGTGACATTTAACTATGTTACTGTCAATTGGTGTGAATCTTCTGAGTCCAGGTAGTAGCTTCCTTATTCTCTGTCTGGTTCCTTTTTAAAAGGCATTTTATATTAAATTCAAAGCAGAACATTCTGTAGTGTTTTCATTGCAGGAAGAATTTGATTCATCCAAGTTTTAGGTAAACATTTTGAGAAAGTAAGGTTATGGTTCAAATTCAGTATTTACAACACATAAAATGCACATTTACAACACATAAAATGACATCTAAATATCAAATGTTGTACACACCTATTCTTATATAATGCTGTTTTCCTGCTGTATATATTCTATTTGATTTTATACATACATACATACATACAGAGGTGGGATCCAGCAGGTTCTCACAGGTTCCCAAGAGTAGGTTACTAATTATTTGTGTGTGCCGAGAGGGGGTTACTAATTGGTGATTTTGCCATGTGATTTTTGCCTTAGTTATGCCCAGTGGTGGGATCCAAAAATTTTAGTAACAGGTTCCCTCGCCAGCCCCCCCTCAGCAAAGGGGGCAGAGGCGTACCTAGGCAAACCTGAGCCCTGGGCAAAACCTGAGTCGGATGCCTCCCCCATGGGCAGCGACCCCACCACATTTTTTTTGCACCAGG